>NC_064642.1:560939573-563869573 GCF_023864345.2 Schistocerca serialis cubense | reverse complement strand
ATATGTGGTTAAATGACTACTATGTTTTATTCATACAGACAGATGGTTTCGTTTTATTATAACATTTTGGTTGTTTCGCTAGTATGTATTTCACTGCCTACGTTACGCGAGACTCTCGCGCATTACAGTAGTGCCCTCTCTCGTTAGATGTTCCAAGCGCAAGCTTTATCCGTTTGACACTAGGACACAGGTAAATTTGGTTCTATATTTCTAGTTTACATAAATGTCTTTAATTGGCGTGATACGCTTTATTTATTAAGACAAAGTTTGAATTAACACAACCTTTAATAATTTTGATGCGCTTATGTATGTATTTATGGAGTGTAATATGCGCGAATCTGGCACATGCAAGTGCCCTCTCTCGGCGAAACAATCTACCTTAGTGCCTTCACACTCGTGTCTCAACAGTTCATAGGCGAAGTAACATTGTTAAACTGTTCGCTTTGATCCTGTACCCATTACACATGTTGTACAAATGGAGATGATATTTTAATTACTGACGACGCCTTTGGCATAATTGTTTCATTATTCTCCAGTGCATGATGTAATTTTAGTAAGTACTAAAGATTGTGTGCCTATATTACTTTAGCAATTTCACCGTTATTTAAGCTTCTGTTTCTCACTTTCGTTGCCCATTCGAGGGTTGGATTCCCTCTCTTCTTCATCGAAGAGTTTCACTGCCTGGGCTACTCTCAGGGTGCGCCTTCGACGTGGAAGATCCCTGCCGTGTCGTCTGTTTGCCGCCGCCGCCGCTTGGTCGCCGCCTTCCGGTCCTTGCAGCCGCCGCCGCCGTCGCCGCCTGCCGGGGCTCGCCGCCCGCCCCCGCCTGGTCGCCGCCTGCCGGGGCTCGCCGCCCCCGCCTGGTCGCCGCCTGCCGGTGCTCGCCGCCGCCGCCGCCGCCTGCCGCCGCCGCCGCCTGCCGGTGCTCGCCGCCGCCGCCGCCGCCATCCGGTGCCGCCTGGTCGCCACCATCGCCGCCGTCCTGACCCTGGTCTACGGCCGTCTTCGTCTTCATCCGTCTTCGTCTTTGTCTGTCCCCGGTTTCTGTCCTCTCCTCTTCGTTCTGTTCGTTCTCGTTTCTCTCTCCCGTCATGTCCGCCCCCACCACCACTGTCACTACTACCACCACCGCCATTGTCTATACCTCCCCTTCCGCCGCCTCCACCACTATAACTTGGTGTGCCCAGTCCCACCTCCCTCCTTCCATTCCACCTCTCCTCACTCTCCCTTCACCCTCTATCTTTGTCGCCCCCTCTCCCGCTTCTTCCTCCCGCTCCTCTCGTTCTGATCCCTTCCCCCCACTTCCCCAGCCTATCACTGCAGCTCCAGCTCGGGTGGTGGCCCGTCGGGCCACTGCCCACGCCCAGCTCTCCCCGTCACCTTCGCCATCACCGCCGCCACTGCCACCGTCATCGTCATCGTCGCCTTCACCGTCACCGTCACCATCTCCGGCGCCGACTCCGGCCCCGGGACCTGCCCCTCCCCGCCACATTCCCGTTGTTCCCATCCCCCACACCTCCTCCACCGCCGTCAAGCGCCCCGGTGGCACCCCTGCTTCCTCTGCCTCCAAAAAGGCTGCGCCTCGTCCTCCTTCCCCCACCCATGATGCCATGGAAGTCTCCCCGCCTGTCCCTGCCCCCTCATCCTCCTCCTCTCCCCCTTCCTCCTACCGCTACCTCCTCTCCCGTCCTGATCCCTCTCTCCTTGAAGCCCGGAACCTCACCCTCTTCCTTCGCGAGCATTGTCCTGGTGCCCCCATCTCCCTCCTCACTCCTCGCCGAGATTCTGTTCTCATCTCCTCCCCCAGCCCAACCCTCCATACTGACATCCTCTCCCGTCTCCCCATCACCCGTTTTGGTCCCAACGCCTCCCTTACCCCTGCTCCTTCTCCATCTCCTACCCGCCAACCCCAACCCCCGCGTCGCCCGCCGACCCTCACCGCCGTGATCACGCGGCTCAGTCCATCGATCACGGAGGAGGAGGTGTTGGCGGAGCTCCAGGCCCATCCCACGCTGGAGGTGCGGGCGGTCCGCCGCATTTTCAACTCGGCCGGCCCCACCCGCCTTATGCGGGTTTTCTCTGAGGACGCCCCCTCCATTGACCGTCTCCTGAAGGAGGGTGCCCTCCTCTTCCACCAGCGGTACAAGGTCGACCCTTCCCGTTCCCCTCCTCAATCCCTGCGCTGCCAGAGGTGTCTGCGCTATAATGCGCACCCCACAGCTGAGTGCCGCGAGGCCCCCACCTGCCCGCATTGTCGGCAGGCGCACTTCCTCCGGCAGTGCCCTAACCTCCAATCCCCTCCCTCCTGTAATACCTGCAATCTCCCTCATCCCACCTACTCCCAAAAGTGTAAAGCCCGACCCCCTCCAACCACTCCTGAACTCACCGTACCTGTCCGTCCTCTGGACGCCCCCACCCCTCCTGGCAATTCCCTTCGTCCCCCACCCACCGCTGAGGACATCATCAGGTTCCTCACCATCGTCCTCCAGAATGTTCATCCCTTTCAGCGCCCTCACACCCTCCAGCAGATCTCCCTTGCTGCCCGTTCCATCTTCCAACTCAAGATGTACGCCACCTACTCCAACAACCAGGCCCATTTCACCTTCTCCCGTCTTGACACCCTCGTTTAAATCCCAGTCATGGCGCGACAGCAACGTATCCTTTTCAACAACATACGCTCCCTTCCCGCCAACAAAAACCTGTTCCTGCACACCCTTGCCACCCACCGCGTGGATGCCTTCCTCCTCAATGAAACCTTCCTGCAACCCCAACACACAGTCCACACTTCGCCCTACCTCCTCCACCGCTCCGATAATCCCCTCCCGATTGCGCGTGGCGGAGTTGCCATTGGTCACCACCGCCAGATCCCCGTTCGGCTCCAACCTCTCCTTCCTGACCCCACCGAACACCTGATCCTTAGTCTCTTCTTCCCCGGCCTTACCGTTACCTGCGCCACCATCTATGTCCGCCCCAACGCTCCTATTCCCTTCGACTTCCTCTCCCACGTCGATCGTACCTTTTCCTCCTACGTGATCGCCGCTGACCTCAACATCCATAGTCGTTCCGCTGCCCAGTTACGGCGATGGCATCGGTTCCTCTCCACCCTTCAAGGTGACCTCGTCCCCATCCCCCGGCATACCCGTCCTGAATCCAACTCCACTCCTGATGTTATCCTCTCCTCCCCCAACCTCCTTGGCCGCATCACGGTGGATGTCCTGGAGCCTATTGGTAGCGACCATCTCCCTGTCCTCCTCACCGTTTCAGACGGTCGTCGCCCTCGCCCCGACCCTCGTACTGACCCTCCCCCTAAGTATGTCCACGACTATTCCCGAGCCGACTGGAATGCCTACTGGGATACCCTTTCCACCCAGGTCGATAGCCACCCTCTCACCTACCACCACCCTGACGATGTCACCCATGCCGCCTCCTTTCTCCAGCGGACCTTGTCTGAGGCCGTGGAGGCCCACGTTCCTACTGTCGCCATCCACCCCCACCGTCCTACCTTACCCCCACAGGCCGTTCTCCTCCTCCGTGAATCCCGTCGTCTCTACCGTGCCTTCCTCCGCACGCGTGACCCGGACACACTACGACGCCACCGGCAACTCCAGCGACACGTTCGTAATTTGCTCGCGGCTAAGAAACGCCGGGACTGGCGACAGACATGCACCCGTTTAAATGCAACCCTACCAATCAACTCGTCCAAGTTCTGGTCGGCCTTCCGTCGCCTTACCGGAACTATACCCTCCCCCTATTATCCTCTTCTCCATGATGATCACCCTTTCCCTGACTCCCTTAGTAAGGCCAATCACTTTGCCTCCTACCTCTCCGATGTATTTTCCGTCCCCGATGATCCCCAGTTCGATTACTCCCTCTTCCCAGATATCCGCGATCGAACTGACACCTCTTCCCCTCCCCTCGCTCCTGGCTTCCAGTACTTGGACAACATTACACACACGGAACTCAATGCCCCTATCACTACACAGGATCTCATTGATACACTCCGCACAAAACGCAACACCGCTCCTGGTCACGATCGTGCCACCTACCGTCACCTTCGTGAAGCTCCTGTCTCTTTCCTCTCCACCCTGGCCAGGCTCTACAATGTAGTCCTGTCCACCGGTTACTATCCCGACCTGTGGAAAACCTCCCGTATCCTCATGTTCCTTAAACCTGGCAAACCGCCGTCCGCCGTCTCCTCCTACCATCCCATCAGCCTTACCTCGGTCTTCAGCAAGGTCCTAGAATCTATCCTCACCCGCCGCATCCACCAGCATCTCCGCCAGCACCGCCTCCTTCCCGTCACCCAGTGTGGCTTTCGGCCATCCTTCTCTTCCGACGATCTTCTCCTTCACCTCACTCATCTCCTTTCCGAACAGCTTAATTCCCGTCGCTCCGCCATCTTCCTCTCACTTGACCTCGAACGCGCTTATGACCGCGTCTGGCATTCCGGTCTCCTCTTCAAGCTCCAAACCTTTGCCCTTCCCATTAACTACGTCCGTCTGATCGGTTCCTTTCTCTCCCGCCGTCCTTCCTATGTCACCATCCATAACACCAATTCCTACACCTCTTTCCCCTCCGCCGGTGTGCCCCAAGGCTCCGTCCTCTCCCCCCTTCTGTACCTTTTGTACACGGCGGACATGCCGCCGCCGTCGCCCCCCGTCCACCTCCTCCAGTTTGCCGATGACGCCGCCTTCCTCGCCCTTGCCCCCACCCTGCAACGCTCCCAACGCCTTCTCCAATCCCATCTTGACCGGTTCACCGCTTGGTGCAACCAGTGGTTGCTCAAGGTCAATCCCTCCAAAACCCAGGCGATCATTGTAGGCAAAACCACCCCTTCCTTCCGCCTCCTTGATTTCTATCTCACCGTCTATGGCCGTCCTATCGCCCTCACTCCCACCCTTAAGTACCTTGGCGTCACCCTCGACCGTCGCCTCTCCTGGACTCCCCATCTCCAGACAATCCAAGCCAAGGCACGTTCCCGACTCCGTCTCCTCAAACTCCTTTCCGGCCGAACGTGGGGTCTGGACCCCTCCACCATCCTCCACACCTATAAGTCCCTTATCCGCCCTATCCTCTGTTACGCCCATCCAGCCTGGATCTCCGCCCCCCCTTCCTTTTATAAATCCCTCCAAATCCTTGAACGCCATGCTCTCCGCCTTGCCTATCGCATCCGTCTCCCTGCCCCCACGCGGATCCTGTATGACCTTATCCCCTTCCCCCACCTCCTCCTCTTCCTCGAAAGGATACGAATCCTATACACCTCCCGTAAACTCGATCCACCTCACCCGCTCGTCTCCCCAGTCCTCTCCCACCCCCGCCCGCTGCCGCGCCTGTACTCCCATGTCCCACCCGGTCTCCATCTCTCCACCCTCCTTACCCTCTCCCAAGGTGGCTTCCGCCAGCTCCCCCTCCCTGATGATGTCCTCCTCCCCTGCATCTACCCCTCCTATCAACTTTGATCCTCCCCCCCCCTCCTGTGTCCTTTCCTTCAGGCACCCTCCCTCCCCCCCCCCCTTTTTCCCTTCCCTTCTCTTTCCTTTCCCCCCTCCCTCCTACCCTCTCCTCCGGGCTTCACTCCCCCTTCCTCCCTCCCCCTCTCTCCTTTGCCCATGGCATCTCTGCTCTCCCCTCTCCCATTTCCCCTTCCTCCTCCTCCACCTCCTCTCTTGGCAGGTCCCCGGACTCGTACACGCTGAGTGGACATTCGCGCGCCGGAGATCATCGCCATCAGTGTCTCGTGAGTGCCGTCGTGTTTCGTGTTCAGTGTTCCCGTCATACTCCATCGTTCACCTGTGCCATCGCCATCTTCAGTGTTAGTGCGTCGTGACAACAGTTTGTAGCGAATTTTCGTCAAGTGTGAACGGCTCCGTGTTTGTCTTTCTGTGTCTACTGTTTTACTACCCACCGTTATGTCACATTTGTGTATTCTTTCTGTTCTATCTTTATCTCCTCTACGGCTGAAGAGCGGCGTACCATGCTGCTGACAGCCTGCCTGTTTGTACGGGTTTGAAAATAACAATAAAGAAAAAAAAAAAAAAAAACACTTTCGTTGCCGATGACACCGCCTTCCTTGCCCTTGCCCCCACCCTGCGACGCTCCCAACACCTTCTCCAATCCCATCTTGACCGGTTCACCGCTTAGTGCAACCAGTGGTTGCTCAAGGTCAATCCTTCCAAAACCCAGGCGATCATTGTAGGCAAAACCACTCCCTCCTTCCGCCTCCTTGATTTCTATCTCACTGTTTATGGCCGTCCCATCGCTCTCACCCCCACCCTTAAGTACCTTGGCGTCACCCTCGACCGTCGCCTCTCCTGGACTCCCCATCTCCAGACAATCCAAGCCAAGGCACGTTCCCGACTCCGTCTCCTCAAGCTCCTTTCCGGCCGAACGTGGGGTCTGGACCCCTCCACACCTATAAGTCCCTCATCCGCCCTATCCTCTGTTACGCCCATCCAGCCTGGATCTCCGCCCCCCTTCCTTTTATAAATCCCTCCAAATCCTTGAACGCCATGCTCTCCGCCTTGCCTATCGCATCCGTCTCCCTTCCCCCACGCGGATCCTGTATGACCTTATCCCCTTCCCCCACCTCCTCCTCTTCCTCGAAAGGATACGAATCCTATACACCTCCCGTAAACTCGATCCTCCTCACCCGCTCGTCTCCCCGATCCTCTCCCACCCCCGCCCGCTGCCGCGCCTGTACTCCCATGTCCCACCCGGTCTCCATCTCTCCACCCTCCTTACCCTCTCCCAAGGTGGCTTCCGCCAGCTCCCCCTCCCTGATGATGTCCTCCTCCCCTGCATCTACCCCTCCTATCAACTTTGATCCTCCCCCCCCCCTCCTGTGTCCTTTCCTTCAGGCACCCTCCCTCCCCCCCCCCCTTTTTCCCTTCCCTTCTCTTTCCTTTCCCCCCTCCCTCCTACCCTCTCCTCCGGGCTTCACTCCCCCTTCCTCCCTCCCCCTCTCTCCTTTGCCCATGGCATCTCTGCTCTCCCCTCTCCCATTTCCCCTTCCTCCTCCTCCACCTCCACTCTTGGCAGGTCCCCGGACTCGTACACGCTGAGTGGACATTCGCGCGCCGGAGATCATCGCCGTCAGTGTCTCGTGAGTGCCGTCGTGTTTCGTGTTCAGTGTTCCCGTCATACTCCATCGTTCACCTGTGCCATCGCCATCTTCAGTGTTAGTGCGTCGTGACAACAGTTTGTAGTGAATTATCGTCGAGTGTGAACGGCTCCGTGTTTGTCTTTATGTGTCTACTGTTTTATTACCCACCGTTATGTCACATTTGTGTATTCTTTCTGTTCTTTCTTTATCTCCTCTACGGCTGAAGAGCGGCGTACCATGCTGCTGACAGCATGCCTGTTTGTACGGGTTTGAAAATAACAATAAAGAAAAAAAAAAAAAACCACTTTCGTTGATATGGCTGTTCTAATGAATGTGTCTTTCTATTCAGGAAATGTACTTCTGATGAAGGTATATTTATACGTACCGAAACCTTGGTCAAGAATTTTAATAAAAAAATTCTATCCTGCAACTGTTTTTGGCTGCCATCCTTTATTGTGAAGAATTTTAACAGTTGCTGCTGCAGCCATGTTTAAAATCTTGATTCATACTCATAGCAGTGGATGCTCAAAAACGTAACAAAACACATTTTTTTTACATGTGAAATTTTTCATCATTTTTTCACTTACTACTGGTTGCATTTGTTGCTATAGGTACACTTTTCTTCCTAAGTAAGAGAGATTCTTCGATGACTTTTACACAGCATACAAACCATAGTTACAGGTGTATGAAACTCTAGAAGTTATTTAATTTATGAAAAAATGAATAAACTGTTACATTTTAAATTTCATATTTAGAAAAAATTCAAGTTTTATAGTTAATTATCTCAATTTTTTCCACAGTTTTTTAATAGATTTGGAAAATTCTAGAGTTTCATACACATGTAACTACTGTTTGTATGCTATGAAAAATTCATCGAAGAATCTCTCTTACTTAGGAAGAAAAGTGTACCTATAGCAACAAATGCAGGCAGTAATAAGTGAAAAAATGATGAAATTTCACATGTAAAAAAAAGGTATTTTGCTACGTTTTGGAACTTCCAATGCGATGAGTGTGAGTCCTCAATCCTTCCTGGTCATAGTGACAAAGTTTTATGAATTTATTTGTAAAAGTATAGACAGTAGAAATTAAAATGCCCTGTGGTGACTCTCCTGCTCCAAGTCGGCCCGTTTGACGTCCTACCCCCCCCCCCCCCCCCAACAGGGTTCTTTATTTACATAAACTGGAAGCTACGTATCGTAAGGGAGTCCCTGTGTTGTGGTACAAGCTCTTCCGTAACAGTCCACGTTAGACTCACTGCTGGTGAAGTACAAGTTCTTCTATAAACACTATTCCGGTCGCTATACACTCTCGTAGCCGGTGATGTGAACTGACGGATGCCAACTAGGATAGTGATTGAGCTAGTGACTGTGCGGCTGCGCTAGTGACTGAGAGTGACAGTATGTTAGAAATCGCTGCGCAGCACTAGGACGAGAAAGAGCACTCCGTCTTCAGGCCACAAGTGGCCCATCGGAACCATCCGACCGCCGTATCATCCTCAGCTGAGGATGCGGATAGGAGGGGCGTGTGGTCAGCACACTGCTCTCCCGGTCGTTACGATGGTTTTCTTTGACCGGAGCCGCTACTATTCGGTCGAGTAGCTCCTCAGTTGGTATCACGAGGCTGAGTGCACCCCGAAAAATGGCAACAGCGCATGGCGGCCCGGATGGTCACCCATCCAAGTACCGGCCACGCCCGACTGCGCATAACGTCGGTGATTTGACGGGAACCGGTGTATCCACTGAGAGGGTGAGAAACAGGCACAACCTTAATCTTATTTTTGTCAGAACCTGTTGTAGGTTTTGGAAACATAGCGTTAACTGCCGTGTGCACAAGCCTGTTTTTCCTGGGAGCGGGCAAAATTGATGTTTTTGTGCCGTTGCAAACAAACTGGTTGGACTTGGCCTTTTTTCCCACACGTGTAACACATTGCGTTACATGATGGGCATTCCTGTCTTTTGTGGCGAGCAAAACATCCAGGACAAGACTTCACTAAGTTCACAGGTCTGTTTACCTGTCTACAAGGCTGTCCGCGCGGCTGTGTACGCGCTCGTTGTTGTGACTGCTCGGGCCGGTCGCTAGCAAGGGGCGACTCGACTCGACAAATCCGGGCCTGGTCATACTTTCCGGCAGCTGTGGCACCCGAATCATATTGCTCTAAGACTTGAAATACTAGGGGAAGTGATGAATCAGATTACTTTAACATCTGTTCCCGTATTCTGCTATCTGGGACACTGATTGTTATTGCGAACCTAATCATTAAATTACTGTGAAAATTGTCACAACTACACTGAAATATACCCTTCCTAGTCATGCCCTTTAATTCTGTGTACCACTGACGGTATGTCCGTTCGGGATTTTTCTGCAAGCGAAAAAATTGATATCTGGCTGCAGCTACTTGAACTTTCTGGTCGTAATATTGAGTTAATGCAGCCATTACTTGTTGATAGATGAGTTCGTAGGGAGACGACGTTGGGAACATTTTTTGTATTAACCCGACAATGGGGACTCCGCAATAGAAAGAAAGTATTGTAGTTTTACAGTGCCTTGAACACGTTGAACTTGTCGATGTGCTTGGAACTGAATCAGGTATTCGAGCCACTCCTCTTCCGTGTCTTTAAACTGCCGGAACGGTCGTATGGTGGTCGCCGGCACATGCTGGGCTGATAGGTTGGTCTGTTGTGCGCCAAACGCAGCTTGTGCAGCCAGGAGTTGTTGTACCGTCGTCAGCAAGGTAGCAATTTGTTGGAAATTTGAAAGTTTGTGGTAAGTTCCTACGAGACGAAACTGCTGAGGTCCAATCTAACTTAAACTATCTTATGCTAAGGACAACACACACACCTATGCCCGAAGGAGGACTCGAACCTCCGACGGGGGAAGCCGCGCGAACCGTAGCAAGGCGCCTCAGACCACGCGGCTAGCAATTTGTTGGTTCTGAAACTGAAAAACTTGCGTTAGATCGTTCATATTGGCCGTCTGCGGCTGTGGCGCGAGTGCAGGGGGTGGAACGGGTGGGGTAGCCATGGTTTACACAAATACATTATAGCAAAAAAGCAACGCGCCGCGAATACCCTCTCAACCGCAAGTATTTACATCACCGCCGTTGACCGGAGGGTTGTCTCAGACAGTCTCTCAGTCACTAGCGTACTCGCTCAGTCACTAGCTGAGTCACTGACGCACCAACTCGGACTCCAGCTTGGCGTATGTCATTCATCGTATAACGACACTTGTACTTCAGAAGCAGTGAGGCTAAGGTGGACTATTAAGGAAGAGCTTGTACCACAACACATGAACTGCCTTAAAGATAAGTAGCATCCTGTTCATGTAAATAAAGAACCGTGTTAATACACGTGTGCAGTTGTCTTGTAGAAAGAAGATACTGACCACCAAACAACCTCCTCTCCCTTGATCCTTACGGTACAAGACTCTACAGTGGCGATAAGGACACTACACACCCCATATCCTAAGGGCTCCAAAATGATTTAGTCGGGTAGTAATTCAGCACTGTATGTGGTAAACGGTATAAGTGGCAGGATAGCTCATATTCACGTTTTGCTTTCAAACCGTTCTGTATACTAGTGCTAATGCTGGAGGAAAAAATACAAGTGTTTGGTCATTATTACACTACTGGCCATTAAAATTGCTACACCAAGAAGAAATTCAGATTCATTGGACATTTTCACGCAATTTGGGTCCATAGAACCTTAGAAATCAGTACCCAGAACAACCACCTCTGGCCGTAATAATGGCCTTGATACGCCTGGGCATTGAGTCAAACAGAGCTTGGATGGCGTGTACAGGTTCAGCTGTCCATGCAGCTTCAACCCGATACCACAGTTCATCAAGAGTAGTGACTGGCGCACTGTGGCGAGCCAGTTGCTCGGCCACCGTTGGCCAGACGTTTTCAATTGGTGAGAGATCTGGAGAATGTGCTGACCAGGGCAGCAGTCGAACATTTTCTGTATCCAGAAAGGCCCGTACAGGACCTGCAACATGCGGTCGTGCGTCATCCTGCTGAAATGTAGGGTTTCGCAGGGAGCGAATAAAGGGTAGAGCCACGGGTCGTAACACATCTGAAATGTAACGTCCACTGTTCAAAGTGCCGTCAGTGCGAACAAGGGTGACCGGGACGTGTAACCAGTGGCACCCCATACCATCACGCCTGGTGATACGCCAGTATGGCGATGACGAATACACGCTTCCAATGTGCATTCACCACGATGTCGCCAAGCACGGATGCGACCATCATGATGCTGTAAACAGAACCTGGATTCATCCGATAAAATGACGTTTTGCCATTCTTGCACCCAGGTTCGTCGTTGAGTACACCATCGCAGGCGCTCCTGTCTGTGATGCAGCGTCAGGGGTAACCTCAGCCATGGTCTCCGAGCTGATAGTCCATGCTGTTGCAGACGCCGCCGAACTGTTCGTGCAGATGATTTTTGTCTTGGAAACGACCCCATCTGCTGACTCAGGGATCGAGACGTGGTTGCACGATCCGTTACAGCCATGCGGATAAGATGCCTGTCATCTCGACTGCTATTGATACGAGGCCGTTGGGATCCAGCACGGCGTTCCGTATTACCCCCCTGAACCCACCGATTCCATATTCTGCTAACAGTCATTAGATCTCGACCAACGCGAGCAGCAATTTTGCGATTCGATAAACCGCAATCGCGATAGGCTACAACCCGACCTTTATGAAAGTCGGAAACGTGATGGTACGCATTTCTCCTCCTTACACGAGGCATCACAACAACGTTTCACCAGGCAACGCCGGTCAACTGCAGTTTGTGTATGAGAAATCGGTTGGAAACTTTCCTCATGTGAGCACTTTGTAGGTGTCGCCAACGGCGCCAATCTTGTGTGAATGGTCTTCTTCCTGTGGGTTAAATTTCGCTTCTGTGGAACGTCATATTCGTGGTGTAGCAATGTTAATGGCCAGTAGTGTATTTAGTTCTCTGGCTTGTCCAAAGACGGCACCCGAAATATTTCCGTGATACTTTCCATGGAGACTGACATAAGGGCCATCTGCAGGGACTGTTATTGTAGTGGCCTTAATACATTGTGTTCTCTGTGCTTTACACATGAACATATACAGTCATGTGCTTCAGTTCGTTAGTTTATTACATTATCATATTAACATGGAGCTAAATACAAAATATAATATTGTTAGGAAGACAGTGGCTACTAGAAAAGTTTTGAGAGGTCATTTGAACGGCTTACATTACATCAACAGGGAAAATAAACCAGCAAAAATTGCAGTACGACAGATATCCATAGTCTTTATAACCTCAAAATATGTTTTGTGAACCATATTTCTTCATGTAATTATTGCAAATTAGACTTGAAAATCTTGTAATATTGAAAAATGCATAAGAATATTTTATTTTATATAAGACAGGTGATATTTCTAGACCTTTTGTTATGAGTGCACTAGCAGATCTGTACATCAGTACATCGAAATTCAAGCTGACCCAACTCTCTTCAATTAAAGTGAGGAATTCCAACAAAATTCTACTCTAGAATACCTTCAGTGGCATTAAGGAATGGAATGCTTATTCAGTCTTCAAGAAAGGTTATACAGTGCAAGATGTGACGCATCTAGAGAATCTTTCTCAGTGAAATCCGTCACCTCAGACGAGTGCCGGAAAAAGAAAAATCTTCTGTCTATGCTACCTTACATGGATGACAAATACTACATGTTTTGCAGAAACATTTGTCAGCGAGGCAATCGAATTAAACAGAGTAAGGGAGTTAAATTTCGAAAGAATTAACTTTTCCTTTTTCCACATCTGTTATTTTAAAAGTTTTCGCCGGCCGCTGTGGTCGAGCGGTTCTGGACGCTTCAGTCCGGAACCGCGCTGCTGCTACGGTAGAATCCTACCTCGGGCATGGATGTGTGTATGTCCTTTGATTAGTTAAATTTAAGTAGTTCTAAGTCCAGTGGACTGATGCCTCAGATGTTAAGTCCCATAGTGCTTAGAGCCATTTGAACTATTTAAAAGTTTTCCTTTTCAGTACTACACAGAACAATTATTAATGGCAAACAATGGCTACAAAACATTTGAGGTTTCTTTTCATTTGCTGAAAAAATAGCAGTTAGAACTTGTACCATTTCCCACAAACACTCCTCAGTCATGTCTAACATTAAGAAGCCGGCCAAATGCGTGTAGGACCCGCACTCTGAGGGTGCCTTACAAACTCAGTTATGTACTCAGGTTTTCACGAGCGAGTTTACGAGTATAAAAATAAGTAACGTAACTGGCCGGATCTTTGACTGCACTGACTTAGAAGCTATAAAATAAATAAAATAAAATAAAATAAAATATAATAAAATATTAATTATTTTTATCTGTATGTTTGTCTCTCCTATGAGTCGTCAGGTTTTGATTATTCGGTATCAGACGCTTGACAATGGCTTTTTCGTAAATGTAATGTTATTCGTAGTTGACCGTGAAATAAAACTGAAATAATCGGACTTCGTAATTAAATCGTTACCAAAGACTGCTGCGGTAGGTGCGGACTCATAATCTAAATCTCAATATTTCAATAATTTGCCAGCCATGCCAAAACGTCGTACAGAGGTGATTGTCTACTAAACAAAAAAATTACACAGTTAGTTAAATCAGATATATTCAATGAATAAGCCTACAGTTCATAATCCTACTTACTTTTATAAATATAAATTCTTTACAGAATCGAGTGCCTAGTATGGTTGCAACTCGCAGTAATTTTCTATATCATGAAATATGGCGGTGTGCCAGACAATAAACTAAAATACGTGCTTCTCGCACCACTTCAACCAGAGCTCTTCCTTTTTTTTAATCAAACATACGAGTAACGTAAATGTACTTTTGTTTTATCAGCGACACAGCGCTGCAGTTGTGTGCCATAGGCTTTATTTATTTGTCACTGATTATTTATTTAATTAATATCTCGCGTTTCCGAGGAAACTCACGCTCGGCATGCAAATGTGCCTTTATATTGCCCCCTGAATTGCGAGGCGAAAGGACACACCTGCAGGCGAGCAATTCACCTAAAGGCACAAGAAAATCTAAGTTATCTACAACTATTTACTTGACTTACATTATACTGTATATTATATACAAAATTTGAATGACGCGCGTGCGCCGAAAAAGTTCTTATGTTGGCAAAACAGAGTGCGCGCATGCGCAGAAGCGTCTGTGTAACTACGGCACTGCCGTTATTTCGTAAATTTAGATCACGCGGCACAGTATTGCAGTTCATATTGTTCGTGTGCGCGCGCATTTCTTAGTCGTTGCACAAAGAAAATATTCCACCAAGATTACATATGAAGACTACATTCTATGACAGGTAACTTAGTTTTAAAATTACAATATTTGTTATAATACAATACAACTTTAGATTGTTGAATGTTCTTAGTTACATAGCATTGCAATGAAATGCTTCAACGAAAAATGTTCTGTTGTTTCAGGTGCGTTGACCTATACACATCGTGTCGTTATCACAGTTCATATTCATCTGCTGCACAGTACTGTTTCACAGGTTAGTGTCGTCGTGGTAAAGTTTTTTGATCACAGTAACATCGCTGTATAACAACGTGATTGATACATAAGCATGTCCATTTCCTATTTCCATTATAGTCGTTGTGATGCAGTTCGTTGTGACAAAAAGCATTGTTTATTACAGATCAGACGTGACCCGTCGAGTAATTAGTCCATATGCAGTTCGTTTTCGATATTCCGTGGAAGCTTGGTTGCAGAACCTCGGACGGCACATAGCTGGCGTCGATCCTTGGACAGTCCAGGTAAGAGTGTCCGTCACATTTCGAGAACATTTCATTCCCTGAAGTTCCAACCAAAATTCTTCCACCCGTCGTGTTGTTTTCTGGACAGGCACTTTGTGTCCATTTAATCCAGTTAACATCTTGAAGTTGGGTACTGTAGTAATGTCACTAGACGATGCACGAATTATTCACTTCACATTTTCAGTTTTTTGCTGAATATAGCTCACCTAAATGTTCGTTAATGTCCGTGAACAGAGGTTCACTATGCAATGTCTTTTTGGCACTCGTTTTGTTCAAATTTTTACATGATACATCAGTTAAAAAAAAAAAGTAATAATACATACACACGTCACATATTTTCTTAGCATAAACATAATACAGTTGCACATAAACATGTTTACATCATCATTACATAGCTATAGGTTATTACATTGTGTCACATTTGATTACATGAATTGCAGATATTTACGTCCTCTTTAACGGTTTTGCTGGGATTTTATCGATGTTTTTTGTGATTTCATCTGGAATTAAGATAGGTTAGACACAACATTCATTACATCAGTAGGCAAGACCAGGCGTTTTCACTACTCAATAAATATTCAAAATAGTTAGAGAGAGAAAATGTTGGATTCCTCGCGTTTTGTGCGTGTGTGTAGAGTGTCTGTGTGGCCTTGACTACTGATAGATGCTTTTCGTGTTGAGAGATGTGCGTCTAATCTATTTCTCAAAGTAAAAGATCGCTTCACAGATGACGTCTGTCAGTTCGTCAGGTGTCATACCAAGTCAGTGGTACCTACAGTCACAAATGTTCCGTGAAAAATTTATATATCATTCACTGCTACGTAATCATAAATTTTACTTTAATATTCAGTCTTCTCGGTGGTGCCGCGGCGTTGAAAGAAAAGTTCTTCTGTCTTCAACTGCGTCACTGGAACCGCTGAAATGAAAATTTCTATACTACTTATAATCTATGTTGTAATTTGTTTTAGTTCTTGCCACACAGCAGGTCGTTGAGATAACGGTACGTTATATGTCTTATGGTAGAAGATCTTGTGAGGCTTAACTTCAATCTTGTACACATACGTGTTGATAACACCTAATCGTTTGGTAAAAACTTGTAAATATTTGGATAACACTTCCTGTAGTTTTATACGTTCATGTACACTGAGAGCTGTAGCTTCACTTATCTTATGATCAAGCAATGTTTTCAAGTCCATTAGCTCTGTGTCAGATGAGTGTGTTTGCATGTCTTGAATGTCTTTGTCAAGTACTAACTGAACCTTGTACCCTGCACAGTGTTTGTCATGCTTTAGAGTTCTCCTGTCCAAATCAATAATAATTACACTGCCTTTATCATTTAAAATACATTTACCTTTGGAGAAGTCTATAATGCAGTCCTTCTCGCTCATAATATCTATTCCTAATATGCAATTTGTCACAAGGTTTTGTACAACCAGGAATGGCCATTGTACGGTTCCATTACCTATTTTAACGTTTACAAAAACTTGCTTTGTAACCCTACATGACTTATTACCTAGAGCGGTAGTTATTTTACAGTTTTGGGCAGGAAACTCAGGCACAGGCTCCAATTCACACATCTTTTTATAGAAATTAAAAGACAAAACGCTCACAGCTGCACCTGTATCTAGGATAATAGTAGTTGGAATCCCACCTACTACACCAGTAGTAGATGCTAAAACAATTTCATTTGTGTTTAAACGACATTGTGTACTGTCTTGTAAAAGTTCATCTGATATATTGTCATTGTGGTTGTATCTTATAAATAAAACAGGTAGCTTTTGTTTAGAATTATTAGGCACATCAATATTTTGTTGTTCAATTGTGGTGTCAAATAACTGATTAACATTGAAGTCGCCCCCCAAGAATTCTTCAGCCACGACCTGGGGCAAAGTAGTGACTGTTTCTAGTTTGTTGGATTATCATTTGTACTAGGTACTGACACAGATTGGGGTTGTGCATCAGGTGTCATTTCTATTATATTCACATTCGGATATTGCCTATTATGATCTCCTAACTTTTGCGGTTGTTGTTGCTGTTGCGCATTATAACTTACCTGTCGGTCGTAAGGTATGCTCCAATTTTGTCCTGGTGGCTGCTGTGGTAAAGCAGTATTTGAATGATAGTATTGATCGCTACGAGTCCAGCCTTGATGCTGTCTTGGCTCGTAGTTATTATTATTTCTATTTCTGTTTGTGTTTTTGTTGTTACATTTGTATCCGTTGTTACCGTTGTTGTTATTACCGCGGTGCCTTTTGTATGGATTGCCGCCTGAAGTGTTATTACTGTTGTAATTGTTGTTTGTATTGGAATACGCGTGTTGATTTTGATTTCCGTATTGAGACGGCATGTGAGTTTGCTGTTTTTGCTGTACCGCGTATCCAACTGTGGGCGCGCCAGAATTGTGTTGGCAAGCCTGCATGTTTTGCATACCACTAGTGTAAACATTGTGGCTGCTGTTTTGCCGCGCGAAGCGCTGATCTTCAAGTAACATGTCAACCGAATCTAAAGCTGTTAAAAAATAATCTGAATCGTCATCCGGGATATGTAGAAGTTTTTCCTTAATGTTGAAAGGCAATTTGGCCTTCAACGCTCGGAGTATATCACGCGTTGCGACTGGTTCGTCTAAAAAATGTCCCATGTTCAAGTATTTTTCAAAATATCTGCGTAAGTTACCATTTTTACTGTTAAAAGTTTCAGGTTCTAAAATTTGTCTTCTGAGTCGCTCCTGGACGGATTGCGACCAGAATTTGTTCAGAAAAGCACGCTCAAACTCACTGTACGTGGTACATACGTCAGCTTGACTGTATGCCCAGACAGCTGCATCGCCTTGGATGTAACCGACAATATATGAAATCTTTTTCCGGTCACTCCAAGTGCGTGGAAATGCATTACTAAAAGATTTGAGAAAAATCACCGGATGAATGGTTCGTTTTTCTGGGATAAAAATCTGAAATTGCCTGTGTTTCATTAAGCTTTCTTCTTCCTTTGCATTATGATATGGATTTGTACCACTGTAATTACTGCAATGCTCAGCTGGCGAGTAATTACGATAATGTTGCTGTGGTTTACCATGATAATAGCTTGTGTTTGTGTTTGCACGTTGTAGTATGTGTTGTTGTCGTGGTGTGTTTTGTTCTTGTGTGTATGTTGTGTGCGGTATGTGTGCGTCATACTCGAATGTATATTGATTTCTGAACTGTACATTTTGACTGATATTTTCGTTACATTCAGACTGTGGTTGATCGGTGAATTGTCTCATGGGTGCAGTGACGGATTGTACTGCGTCACTAATCAGCTGTTTGTTATTAGTGATGTATTCCGCTACGGAGTCGTGCACAATTGTTGGTAAATTTTCACGTATGCATCTATCAAAATGTTTGTCTTTGTTCTCTACCCAATCATGAAATTCTTTATTAATATTTTGAAAATGAGCTGTGGCATCAGATTGTAAGATGTCAGTCAGGTGTTGTTCAACATCGTCAAATTTATTCTGCACGTCAGTAATTCGTTTTTCAAGGTTGTCGTGTACTGAAGGATATGTTTGAATTTGTTCAGTAAGAGCTTCACACGTGACATTAAGGTTTTTTAATTGTGTTTGTAAAAGTGCTACGTCATTTGTAGTCTTTTCTTGTCTCGTATTAAGCTTGGAAAATTTCGTACTGAGTTCAGTCATCTGTTTGGTCAGTGTGGCGTCTATAAGTTCCACACGTTTACACAAAGTGTCATTACATGCCTTGATTGCTATGAGGTCAGATTTAATTTCGTCATTTTGTGTCTTTAAGGTTGCCATGTTTTCCGCGTTCTGTTTCATTAGCACTTGTAACATGTTGGCAATGTTTACTGTTTGCAAGGTCTCTGCCCCCGCCGCGTCATTAGACGTGACGTCATGTATTAATATGGGCTCTGACTGAGACTTTGAAATTTTTGTGGTGGACGGCCTATTGTCAAAACTTCCGTTAACACTTGCGTCAATATTTGATGAATCGTCACTACCGGTTGCTGTCGTAAAGTCATTTTCTAACACTTGTCTCTCGTCCGAGTCGGATTGCGTCTGAATAGTATGTCTTTGCTGTTCCATCTTTGCGTATTGTTTTCTAGTTATGACCATGCCACACGTGATATATATATTTCAAGAAATTAATGTTTGACACTGGTTTTAAAATAAAATGCAGTTGAGCATGAATCGCTCGTAGCAACAATGGCTGTTTGTTAATTTAAAAATGTAAACTGAATATGGGATTATTGTTAATGGCTGCTGTCCATGTTACAACGTATCGTACAGAAGTCGGCCATATTGTACACTCGTGTATTGGTATTGTTGCAGAAGTTATTGTTTAAGGAAAAGTACTGAGAATGAAATTTATCACTGAAAACTGCTACGCGCGAAAGAAATACTACAGAATCTACTGAAGAGCTAATACACTGAATTATGCGTCTGGTCAAGCCTGCCAATGCAAAGGTGCTGCGTCTTACCTTATTTTGCTGGAAGCTTCATTGGGTCTTCCCGCAAAATTTTAGAATTGGAAAATATCTTCAGATCTTTGTTATTTCTCATACATTCACGTCCAGGTCCAGATAGTTAATTTTTCACATGAAACAAAGAGAACAGTGTAACAAATGACAAAATAACAAGTCCGACACGCAGTCGCCAATATAAAATAAATAAAATAAAATAAAATATAATATAATAAAATATTAATTATTTTTATCTGTATGTTTGTCTCTCCTATGAGTCGTCAGGTTTTGATTATTCGGTATCAGACGCTTGACAATGGCTTTTTCGTAAATGTAATGTTATTCGTAGTTGACCGTGAAATAAAACTGAAATAATCGGACTTCGTAATTAAATCGTTACCAAAGACTGCTGCGGTAGGTGCGGACTCATAATCTAAATCTCAATATTTCAATAATTTGCCAGCCATGCCAAAACGTCGTACAGAGGTGATTGTCTACTAAACAAAAAAATTACACAGTTAGTTAAATCAGATATATTCAATGAATAAGCCTACAGTTCATAATCCTACTTACTTTTATAAATATAAATTCTTTACAGAATCGAGTGCCTAGTATGGTTGCAACTCGCAGTAATTTTCTATATCATGAAATATGGCGGTGTGCCAGACAATAAACTAAAATACGTGCTTCTCGCACCACTTCAACCAGAGCTCTTCCTTTTTTTTTAATCAAACATACGAGTAACGTATATGTACTTTTGTTTTATCAGCGACACAGCGCTGCAGTTGTGTGCCATAGGCTTTATTTATTTGTCACTGATTATTTATTTAATTAATATCTCGCGTTTCCGAGGAAACTCACGCTCGGCATGCAAATGTGCCTTTATAAAGCTTAGATTTCTTACACCACCAAGTAACTGTGGACTACAGTATTTGACATAAATTTCAACTTCATATCTCTACTGGTTCCTGAAAAGGGGGTGTTAACAGTCGGACCGATATACAGACGGACAAGAAATGTGATATAATTACAAATTCACAGTTTTCGGATGTTATTTTTCCTTTGCTTATAATATGAAACTTTGCTTCTTGCCAAATTTCATGATACTAGGTCAACAGAAGGCAACGGCCTTGCCGCAGTGGTTAAAGCGGTTCCCGTGAGATTACCGAAGTTAAGCGCTGTCGGGCGTGGTCGGCACTTCAATGGGTGACCATCCAGGCTGCCATGCGCTGTTGCCATTTTTCGGGGTGCACTCAGTCTCGTGATGCCAATTGAGGAGCTACTCACCGATTATTAGCGGCTTCGGTCAAGATTACCACCATAACGGCCGGGAGAGCGGTGTGCTGACCCCACGCCCCTCCTAGCCGCATCCTCCACGGAGGATGACGCGGCGGTCGGATGGTCCCAGTAGGCCACTCGTGGCCTGACGACGGAGGGCTTTAGGTCAACAGAAAGTGCCCGACATATATCTGAGGAGTGAATTTGAAAATATCAAAACATCTAAGATAAGTTGCGGTATCTTTTGATTGCACTGACTGAGAAGCTCAAACGTTTTACACCGCCAAGGGACCGTAGGCCTTAATAATTCACATTAATTTCAAGTTCGTACCTCTACCCGTTCCTGAGAAAAAGGGGTCTTAACGGATGGATACTAAACTGATCGTTTAAGGGTTCCGTTTTTACCGACTCTGGTACGGAACTCTAGAACGAATATTTGTTTGTGTTTCTTCCATCCATCCCTATATCATTCATCCGAGTATGCTGAAATTTTGGTGATTTGTTGTATGCGTTCGTATGAAGGTTTCTGTTGAGGTATGAACCACCTACTCCCCATAGGGGTAAAGGTGAAATGGGCGCGACTTGAAAGCCTAGCTGCGAAGCAGTTTCAATCAAATTTTATGTGTACATTAGTTGTGTAATTATTTGTATAAAAATATTGTGTGGGTAATATATTCAGTCACCCGTAGAGACGGAGGTGGGGGTAAGAAGAACTGACATGGAAAAAAATTCGATAACGGCCGATATCAGTAGCAGATCGATAGTTTTGGGGTCTAGACATTGGTTATACTCATGATGACGTTTCACTCCTAGAACTACGAAGACAGTGACGTGTCAGCATATCTCTGTAACGCCTGAAGAAATTTCTACCAAAACTGGCAAACGTATCATTTGCTCTCTGGAAAAATTTACTGTGGCAGTAGGATACCGCTAGGACCCATACAGGTGAAGGTGGGAGTGAAAAGACGTGACATAGAACCATAACACCTGCAGAAATTTTATACCAAATATGTTATATGCCAGACTCATTATATGCATAAAAATACTGAAGGAGAAAGAAGTCCCTGCTGCCGCTAGGAGTGGAGTTGACTCGGAATACTTTAAATGCATGAAGCGCAATGTATTCCTTATTTGCGTTGTTCAGTCCATCAACCACTTGGTGAGGATGGGCAGTGCAGCGAGCCAATAATTTTGCAGCGTCTTTCAGAGCCAAAACATCATTCCACGCGGTTCAGTACCACAGATTCATTTAATGATTTCTGTAGAGAACCGTGGTGAAAAACAGCGGAGAATCAGTTGCCAAGGACAGTCCTTTTTCTCCAAACTGGCAGAAGTACAAGTTTACATAGAATTCAAGTGAAACTGCAGGTCAAAATTTGCTGGATATACGGATGATATGTGTGCACGAATGTGTATGAAATTTGTCACATGTGTTGTGTCGGCTGTTGTGGAAGTCAGCACCGACACAAACAAGGAAGGAGAGAAGTTGCGAGGGCCGGTGGCAGGGATCCAAAATGATCTGTATGTTAGACTTTCAAATTAATAGAACTATTTCTAAAGAAGAAAGAAATATAAGTTCTCCTTATGAATGCCTTGCCGTCCTTCCTGTGCCTCCCACATGCAATTACTTTTCTCTACTACTACTACTACTACTAATCGCAGAAGGCAGACTTAGTATCGTCTTCCTATTACTCAGTACTGATGTTCTCGAAGTCTGCGACCGATATGGACCCGACCAGCGATGGCCGGCTCTTTACGTCAGCGTTGACAGAGATCACTGATCTCTATCTTCTTGGAGGTGTGGCGCCGCCTGCTCTTTCCATTGGCGCGCGGGTCTGCGCATTCTCGATGCCGTTTCGCGGAGCTGCGCTGGTCGCTGTGCAGTCGATGGTTTAGGACTGCACAACATGTATGTGAAATAAATGGGGATATGTGTGAAACATATGTGACAAAATTTTACCGGGCAAAGCCCCAACAAAAAAACTAGTTGTTCATACGAGGGTAAGTCAATTATTATCCGTAATATAATTATAATTTTGTTTATTTTGGTAGTACTGTAGTTTTACGTTGATGACGCATGCTTTGTGTATTTGTTGTTATATCTTTGCAATTTGCAAGCAGCTACGTTAGTTTCGTTATTTCTGCCGTGCTGTTAATCAAAGCTCCGCTGTCTATTTGCACCAAAGAAGAGCAACGTTCAGTGATCCGCTTTTTGTGGTCGGAAGGCGTATGAGGGGCTGAAATTCATCGGAGACTTTCGGTACAGTACGAGAACAGTGTTTTCCACAACGGAGTGTCTACGAATGGATTGAAAACTTCCGAAATGGTCGTACAAGTGTTACGCACGATGAAGGAGCCGGACGACCGTTTACCGCCACAAATGAAGAAACCATTGAGCGTTCACGTGAAATGATTCTCAGACGAAGTGGCACACCGTCTGCAAATTAGTCACGGTTCTGCCTACGAAATCATCCACAACAGACTTGGATTTCATAAAGTTTGTGCAAGATGGGTCCCAAAACAACTCTCACGGTGTATGTAGGCTGTTTAGGTTTTTATGTTGGTAACGCCACGTAGCACTCTGTATGAAAATCTCTGACTGTGCTGTGTGCAATCTGTGGCTGGTTGGCATTGTTGGAATATTCGCCATTGTAGTGTTGGGCAGTTGCATGTGAACAGCGCGTAGAGTTGCGCAGTTGGAGGTGAGCCGCCAGCAGTGATGGATGTGGAGAGAGAGAAGCCAGAGTTTTGAGATGTTATTACGAGCGGACGAGCTGGACGTGTGTCCGTCAGAAAAAGGAAATTTGCCAAACTGGATGTCACAAATTATACATATATATGATGACTTTTGAACATTATTAAGGTAAATACATTGTTTGTTCTCCATCAAAATCTTTCGCTTGCTAACTATGCCTATCAGTAGTTAGTGCCTTCAGTAGTTAGAATCTTTCATTTAGCTGGCAGTATTGGCGCTCGCTGTATTGCAGTAGTTCGAGTAACGAAGATTTTTATGAGGTAAGTGATTCATGACAGGCATAGGTTATTGTTAGTCAGGGCCATTCTTTTGTAGGGATTATTGAAAAATATTGTGTGTCAGTTTACTGTTGATCAGAATAAGTAAAGAGAGAAATGTCTGAGTATGTTCAATTGTTTGAACATCAAAGAACATAAGAGGTTTACCAGCATTGTCATTCTTAATTTTTCAAAGGGAACGTTTCAACAGTAGCATAAACAAATGCGCTTGGATATCTGCAAAAAAACATTTGGAGCGCTATGGTAACGAAGGGAACAACTTCTTAGACAGGATCATTGCTGGTAACGAAACGTGGATCCATCATTACGAGCCGGAGAGGAAACGGCAGGGTGTGGAATGGAAACATCCAAATTCGCCGTGCAAGAAAAAGTTCAAGACCCAACCGCCCGCAGGAAAACTGATGCTTACGTTTTTTTGGGACGCACAAGGTCCAGAACTGGAACATTATGTGGAGAGGGGCACAAAAATAAACAATGTACTTTATAGTGAGATGCTTACTGCCAGGCTAACGCCTGCAATTCGAAGCAAACGCCGAGGACTGCTGTCAAAAAGGTGTTGTGTTGCTGCACGACAATGCCCGTCCGCATACTGCTGCCCACACTGCTGAAACGCTCCAGAAACTGAAATTTGAAGTACTGGATTATTCTCCATATAGTCCCGATCTTGCCTCTTCTGACTATCACTTGTTTGGTCCACTCAAACAGGCATTAAGGGGCCATCGATTTGCCTCGGACGAAACAGTGAAAGAAGCCGTGCATTTCTGGCTCGCAGTTCAACCGAGAAACTTCTTTTATGAGGGAATCAGGAAGCTTATACAACGATGGACCAAGTGCGTTGAAACGCAAGGAGACTACCCCGGAAAATGATGTTCTTGTAAGTTTCCTATCTGATTACAATAAAATTGTATAATTACTTTGCAGATAATAATTGACTTACCCTCGTATTTACAGACATTTTTTTCTCAGTTTCTACTTCAGTCATGTTTATCAACACGACAAGAATAAATGTTAACTGACTTTTGCAACTGATGTTTCTTTCGTTTTCAATTATACATGTTTAACCTCCTTTTATTAGGAATAAAATTAAAGAAAAATGTTAAACAATACATGTTTACATATTTCATTATGAGACACGTAGTGTTTCCTGGCAGCACGTTGTTGTTATCTTACTATTCATAACTACAGGACTGTGATTACACTTTAAGTTTCCTGTGTTTTAGTCTACCTACTGACTGTTTCGCACTTCGCAGCCACCAAAACAAAAAAATTAAAAAACACATACACACACACAGAGGGAGAGGGAGAGAAAGAGTGAGGGAATGCCGTCACTATCACATTACCCATCGACCCAACCTTTCTCCCCACCCGAACAATCCGCTCCTCTGCTAACCTCCTTTGATAATGCTGCAGCAAGGTCAAGTTTACTCCGTAGCAAGCAAGATTATGTCTAGTAATATTCCTAATTGTGACGTACAGTCAGATGGAAACTTATATTGTGTTCATCTGGTCGCTACACAAGAGGCAAGGGGTACACGAAAAGAACTGCAAACATAAAACTAAATGGTAGATCACAGTCCTACAACTTTATATAGTAAGATAACTTCCGTGTGCTACCAAGGAGTTCGACGTGTGTCATAACAAAATATGTATAGTTAAGCAGTTATCGTTTATTTAATAGATCATTGACGACGAATAGATAAAACATGTTTGGTAGAAATAACAAACATTCAGTTCCAAAATACGGCTAATATTT
This sequence comes from Schistocerca serialis cubense, assembly GCF_023864345.2. Classification (NCBI taxonomy): domain Eukaryota; kingdom Metazoa; phylum Arthropoda; class Insecta; order Orthoptera; family Acrididae; genus Schistocerca; species Schistocerca serialis. The sequence continues at coordinate 563,844,163 of NC_064642.1, read as the reverse complement.
TTTGTTATCCACTCGATAAAAGTAAATCTAGTAATAATTATATAATACTCCACAGAAGTAAAGTGGAAATGGATGGTCTAGTAGTATCCCCCACCCTAACTCACTGGCACGCCAATGCCCATGGGTAAACCCCCTATGTTAAGTGACTCCGGTCTCTCTTACCACTTCCTGGCTCTATAACCGAGGTCAGTATCCGACGCCTCTGCTGTGGCGTTCGACTCGGAAGTAGGCTGTTCGAGTCCTGGTGGCAGAAGAAATTTTCACCGAGTGTTTTTGAGCTGTAAGCAGACGAGAGGTGGTGGTCTAAAGGACCTTACATCTGGTAAGTGCCCTGTTCGCACTTGTCCCACATAGTGAGTGTATGTGATACTGCGGTTGGGGGGGGGGGGGTACACGTTAAGCTCGACGGCCCGTTCCCGTTGGTGCTACTTGTGCGGAGTAGGCTAAGTACTGGGACTGTGTACATCCCTCCATTACAGGCACCTGCACTTAACAGATACACTAATGGTACATCTCACACACGCTGCAAGGAAAGATGCCATTGCATTGTGCCTTGAGGAAGAAACCCATTTCGACTAAGCGAATGAACGTACTCCTAAGGGTCTCCCAGCGAGCCATATCACACGACTCCTTTCTCTTACCACTCACTCTTATCTTCTGATATGTCTATAGATCTTCCTAAAAGAAAGACGGATGTTATGTTCGTTAAAGTGTATGCAGTAGGAAGAAACTGTAACACTACCTCCAGTTTTGGAGTTTTGGTTTTGCGCTAGCAATCTCAGACAAAAAGATACTTCATACTCATTGCTCTGTTACGTAATTTCGTTTACGAATTGCAAATTGTCCGTTGTGCTACATTTACTTTTAAAGCCAGCTTGTTTCTTTGTATCTAACAGTTTGTGTCTGTACTTGGTTATAATTTTAGAACTATCTTGTATAACACGGAGAGGAAGATGATAGGTCTGAAGCCTTTTCATGTCTCATTATCTCCTTTATTGTGAAGTTGACTCATTGTACCTCCATTCCAATTTTTCAAATGTTTTTCCCTCACAAACATTTTGTAAATAAGTTTTCAGGTTACCTTTGTGTTATAATGCCTCCAGCTTTTACCATTCCTACTTAAATACCACCATCATGGCACCTATCAGATGTTCTTACCACGAATGGCACTACGTCTCGGATAATTTCATTATTTACTATTCTCGCTCATCTCTTCAACTATATGAACAGTTTAAGAAGTCTTGGAGTCTTTACACTATTTCTCTTGCTGTTAGTTTGGTACCATCTGCCATCCTGAATGATAAAATGTGATGTCTACCCAACAGAAGTTCTTGTTTCTCCTTCCTCATATTCTTATTCTTTTCAGTAGTTTCTCTGTTTCCGGTACATATTCTGACATCCTCTCGAGGACATTTACTAATAGATTTTCTTTTTTTAAGATTCAGTGTACCCTTTCTTGTTCCTAATATTGTCTGCTTGAAACTCTCGCCTTCTCATTCTCGTTGCGAGTTTCTTTTCTTACTTTTCTTTGTACTTACAGAATGTTTTGATATTTCCGGACTTCAGAAGAAGGTGGCATTTTCCACTTTTGCTGGAAATAATGTATTAGTTCACAACCAGTTTGAGCCTTGCAGTCCATTCTTAAGTGCTTCTGCAATATCAGACTATTCCATATGTACTAAAATGGCATTGTCTTTAGATTTATGTCTCCTGTTTGTGTTGGTGAAGCTGCCATTTCAACTCATAAGGCATAGTTTTCTATTGCAGAATCAAAGAATCACTGTAGAATGGCCTAGAAGGCTGAAACTAATTTTGAACAAATAAGAATAGGGAATGCCATCTTATTTTAATAAATTCATTGCTTTGGTACCCGCTATGAAGAAATTTAAGGAAATAGCTTTCGTCAGTAATTGCCTCTTTACCTACGTCTGCAATCCCTTCACGAACTGGTTGCTTAATTTAATCTTGTCTGCCTCCCCAATCCTGACTATATTCTCATAATTCTCATTAAAATCTAATATTTTCTTTCTGCGTCTAACTATAGTTGTAATTCTCTACAACAGCAGGGAGAGAAGGCCGATAGGCATGTAGTCTTTTATATATTTTCTGTCTCCTTTCTTGTGAAGTAGACTGACTTCCTGAGTGATGAGTCAATTTCTTTGTAGCTTTATATCTATTTTCGCCCTTGCCTTCCGCATCATGTATCCATACAGAACTGACGATACCATACTGTCATCCTTAACTGTTGCAACTAAAATTCCCCTTTTGATGTCATATTATGTCAATACGTACCGCACTAAATTACTAGCGTGGTGTTTACCAACTTTGAATGCAATATGTAGAATCAACGGGATGCATTTCATGTTTCCAGACTTTCGAGAATCTTTTTGTCTTTATGTCACCGACATCTTTTAAAGAATTACTTTCGAATGAGATCGTTAATTATGGGTCCAATTTAACTGATAATTTCCTTACACCGAGAGCAAGCACGTCATCCTGAATTCATCTACAGACACAGAGGTAATGTATGAAGAGTACCTCAGGGATGTGAAATATGACCTTTAACATTCACGCTACACGGAATGATCTAGTGTTACTTGCAGCCACAGATTATTGGCAGAAATAGGCTTCATCTGATAAAAACTGAAGCAACGTCCTTGAGACAGAAAAGCTTCTGTTCACAGATCATGTCGGTTTTAGAAAGCATAGTTCGTGAGAAACTCGCCTTGCCTTTTCCTCACACTACATCCTACGACCCGTGGATGAAGGGCAACAGGGAAATTCCATATTCCTAGATTGCCGGGATGCGATGGCACGGTGCCCCACTGCAGACTGTTATGGAAGATATGAGCATATAGTATACATTCCCAGATGTGTGAGTGGCTCCGAGACTTGTTAAGTGATAGAAGCCAGTACGATGTCCTCGAGTGCGAGTGTTCATTAAAGACAAGGGTATCGTCAGGAGTGCCCCAAGAAGATTGTGATGGGACTGCTATTATGCTCTGTGTACGTAAACGATCTGACGACAGGATGGGAAGCAATGTGCAGGTGTCTGCTGATGATGGTAAGGTATAGGCGAAGCACACAAATTGCGTCGCGATTCAATACTTCGGTCTCAAGTCGACTTCTCTCCAAGAGACTAACGCGGCTACGGTCACCGGATGGACGTTCTCCTAGGAGTCAAATTGCTTGTAGGCTGTAGTGACTGTAGAAGCATACAAGATGACTCAGACAAAATTCCTAGTTGATGTGATGAATGGAAGCTTGCTGCAAATGAGAAAAAATATAAATTAATGCCGATGAGTAGGAAAAACAATCCCATAGTGTTCAAACACAGCATTAGTAGTGGCATGCTTGACACACTCCGATTAAATACCTAGGCGCAATGTTCCAATGCGATTTGAAATGGAACGAGCTCGTGAGAAGTATGTTAGGGAAGACGGATGGTCGACTTCGGCTTACTGGAAAAATTTTGGAAAAGTGTGGTTCGTCTGTAAAAAAGACCGCATACTGAATAGTAGAACGACCCATTATTGAGTACTGCTCGAGTGTTTGGGATCTGCACCAGGTCGTTTGAAAGGAAGACATTGAACCAATTCAGATTTGCTACCTGTATGTTCGATCAACGCGTGAATACTACGGAGACGCTTCGTTAACTCAAGTGGGAATGCCTGGAGGAAGGCGACGTTCTTTCCGCGGAGCACTAGTGAGAAAACTGAGAAAACTGGCATCTGAAGTTGGCTGAACGACGATTCTACTGCCGTCAACGTACGTTCCTCGCAAGGTAAAAGAAGAGAAACTAGGGCGCATACAGAGGCATACAGACAGTCGTTTCCCCTCGTTCCATTTGCGAGTGAATGACTGATTGCGGTGTAAGGTACCCTCCGCCACGCACCATACGCTCGCTTGCTCTGAGTGTATATGGATGTAGGTGTAGAACGATCACATAGACTCCGTTACAAGTAAACGGTGTGCTACGGCGCTTTGAAAGTGGCAGGACGTTCACTTTCCAAATATCGGAGGTTGTCTGTGACGTTACCCGGCTGCCTTCCCGTAAATTGTTTGAGCTACATGTATATTGCTTCTGACGTACTGCTTCCTGACTGCTCTCAGATTCTTTTTGGATTTGAAATTGTCACCAACACACGTTGCTAGTGTTAACGCAAGAAGGACTTGATACTAACTTTCGTTTCCTTCGTGATGTTTTACCAGTGGAGAGATGATTTTGTTTTAAATATAACTTCCTAACAGGAAGGTGCCTAAGAATCTGTCTATGACTTACTTCCTCTAGATACCGTTACAGGCCGCAGCTCGTGGTCGTGTGGTAGCGTTCTCGATTCCCGGCGGGGTCAGGGATTTTCTCTGCCTCGTGATGACTGGGTGTTGTGTGATGTCCTTAGGTTAGTTAGGTTTAAGTAGTTCTAAGTTCTAGGGGACTGATGACCATAGTTGTTAAGTCCCATAGAGCTCAGAGCCATTTTTTTACCGTTACAGATCCGGAACGCAAGTCGATGGTGTCGTCTAGAAGTTAGTATCCAAGGAACCGTTGTTTCCTCAGAATGATGAAGTGGTACTCACGGTGTCATCCTACTTTTATACTTGACATCCGATTCCCAGTCCGCCTCGATAGCTGAGTGGCAGCCGGCACGGTAGCTCAGCGTGTTCGGTCAGACGGCTGCTCTCCCTCTGTAATAAAAAAACTGAGTAAAGGAATCAACGATCAACTTGAACGGATGCCTTGTGACGTCCGCCCAGCCCAAACGCAACGAACAATACCGGTGGTCAGCGTGACGGATTGCCGTCCTACGGGCCCGGGCGCGATTCCCGGCTGGGTCGGGGATTTTTTTCCGCTCAGGGACTGGGTGTTGTGATGTCTTCATCATCATTTCATCCCCATCCGGCGCGCAGGTCGCCCGATGTGGCGTCGAATGTAATGAGACCTGCACCAAGGCGGCCGGACCTGCCCCGCCAAACGCTCATTTCCATTTTTCCATCGGATTCCCAGACGAGCAGACGATTTACCGGCGGCGCCCTGTGGAGCTTGCAGGGGGCGGCCTTGAGACTAGTCTACTGCTGGTGCAGAGGCGGCGGGTTGCCGTCTGCAGACGCCGGGAGGTCGCGCGGAGGAGGACAAACACTCGCCTGCACGGGTGCACGCGAGCCCACACAGAGGCCGTTTACTTTAAGCCAGCTCTCTTCAACGTCGCGCCGACCCTCACAGCCAGACATACTTAGTAGCAGCTAGCTAAAACAACCCAGGGCAGCTGCGCGATGACTGTGCAGCTTAGCGCCATCGGTCGGTGCACTGTTCTTTTTTCTATTTTTAGAAGACAGAATTTCTGAAAATAAAAAATCCATGTCTACTATCTTAAGGCTCACTGAAATAGACTGTAAGTAGGTTGTTTAGGTTTTTATGTTGGTAACGCCATGTAGCGCTCTGTATGAAAATCAATGACTGTGCTGTGTGCAGTCTGTGGCTGGTTGGACTCATATTCGATTGTGTAGTGTTGGGCAGTTGGATTTGAACAGCGCGTAGCGTTCGGCAGTTGTAGGTGAGCCGCCAGCAGTGGTGGATGTGGGGAGAGAGATGCCAGAGCTTTGAGCGGACGATCTGGACGTGTGTCCGTCAGAAAAAGGAAATTTGTTTAATTGGATGTCACAAAATGACTTATGAACATTATTAAGGTAAATACGTTGTTTGTTCTCTATCAAAATCTTTCATTTGCCAACTATGCCTATCAGTAGTTAGTGCCTTCAGTAGTTAGAATATTTCTTTTAGCTGGCACTATTGGCGCTCGCTATATTGCAGTAGTTCGAGTTTCGAACATTTTTGTGAGGTAAGTCATTTATGAAAGGTATAGGTTATTGACAGTCAGGGCCATTCCTTTGTAGGGATTATTGAAAGTCAGATTGCGTTGCGCTAAAAATATTGTGTGACAGTTTAGTGATGATCAGAATAAATAAAGAGAATACTGTTTGAGTACGTTGAGTTTTGCTCAGCTGTTTGCAAATCAAATAACGTAGAAGTTTACTAACACAGTCGTTCATAATTTTTCAAAGGGGACATTTCAACGCAATTCCGTAACTACAGATGATAACGATGTTGATTTTAGGGGGTTGAGCGGCATGTTTTCTATCCGTAGATAAAAAAAACTATGACACACTACCATAGGTCCTTTTGAGTCTATCCAGTCTGTGGAAGGTTTCAAAATCAGCTGGAATAAATGCAAAATAATAAAAGAAATTCAAACATTACACGCTCGACAGGTACCAGTAGGAGTCGCTCACTAAGGATTACTTACAAACTAAATTCTGTCAACGTAGACATTTCATTTATTTCGGGAATCAAGGATCTCGACGATTTTTGCCTGTTATTGACATTGCTACTGGCAAGACATCGGTCCCGAGATTGTTTTAATTTTAAGTTTGAAGTTAGATAACAAATGATAAAAAAAAAAACATTTTTTTCTGTGATATAATTAAAAATTAACAATTTTTTTGATATTTTTCCTTTCCTTGTGCCATGAAATCTTGTCTCTTGACAAATTTCAAGGTTCTAGGCTACGGGATGTACCCTAAAAGTTTTACTGAGTGATATGGCAAGTATCAAAATATGTGACACGCACTGAAGCACCAAAGAAACTGGTATACGCATGCATATTGAAATGCAGAGATACGTAAACACTCAGAATAGGGCGCCGCGGTCGGCAACGCCTATATAAGACAACAAGTGTCTGGCGCACTTGTTAGATCGGTAACTGCTGCTGCAATGCCAGGTTATACAGATTTAAGTGAGTTTGAACATGGTGTTATAGTCGGCGCACGAGCGATGGAACACGGCATCTCCGAGGTAGCAATGAAGAGGGGATTTTCCCGTACAGTATCACGAGTGTACTGTGAATATCAGTAATCTGGTAAAACATCAAATCTTCGACATCACTGCAGCCGGAAAAAGATCCTGCAGGAACGGGACCAACGATGACTGAAGAGAATCGTTCAGCGTGACAGAAGTGCAACCGTTCCGCAAATCCGGAAGATGCAAAAAGAGGCGATCGCCCAGTACTTGGATTCAGAGGATTGCATCATTAATGACTGAGAAAGAATTAGAGACACTCTGAAATCATAGGTGCTGGTATAATGTGTAAACATTTTAAACCAGAGATATATTCACGATGATACCGTGATTATACTACAAACTTTCAGGTATGATGAAGAAGGTTAAATCCTGGTCCAGAAACAAAACAATGTTCAAATGTGTGTGAAATATTACGGGACTTAACTGCCAAGGTCATCAGTCCCTAAGCTTACACGCTACTGAAGCTAAATTATCCTAAGGACAAACACACACACCCATGCCCGAGGGAGGACTCGAACCTCCGCCGAGTCCAGAAATGACCGAGTCGAAAGTTATATGAGAAAATCGTTCGTGTAACTCTTCCACTGCATGCTGCTTTCTTTCAATATTTTGCGAGGATGTAATAAGGTACAAAACAAGTAAAAATTGTCTAACAAAGAAGGGCTTTACAATACATACATCAAGAGCGATGAGCACTTGTTCAGTAGTGGAGAGTGTTTCACAGTAGCAAACATGAACAAGTGCTTATAGCTCTTAAAGTATGCACTTTAGAGCCCATGTCTACTGGACATTCGTTTTGTGATTTTGTCCACACTACCTTCTCTCAAAATATGGAAAGCAAAGAGCTTGCAGCAGTAGTAGTCCACTGTCAGAGGTATCAGAATGATTTTCGTTTGTAACTTTCGGCCCTTTCGGTTCCGGACCCTGGTCTCTTGCCTCAGACTGATATACTTACTCCTCCCCATCATCCATAAAAGTCTGTAACATCATCACAGCCGGCCGGAGTGGCCGAGCGGTTCTAGGCGCTTCAGTCTGGAACCGCGCGACCGCTACGGTCGCAGGTTCGAATCCTGCCTCGGGCATGGATGTGTGTGATGTTCTTAGCTTAGTTGCGTTTAAGTAGTTCTAAGTTCTAGGGGACTGATGACCTCAGATGTTAAGTCCCATAGTGCTCAGAGTCATTTTTGAACATCATCACAGAAGCACGCTGCACAACGGCATGTTCACCAGCGCTCTTGCTGACTAAGAATTTATACATTAAATGAAACACACAATGTCGTTCTCCTCAAGCAATCTTACAGTGACTGTGTCCCATGAACAAATTCACAGACTGCCAGAAAACGTCTGCCAGTACAATGTTTCGGAGAATAAGGAAGACCAGTCGTGCTGGGAGAGACGATCTTCCCAGTTCTACAGTTCGCGAAAACAAGGTGTTCTAGTGACGTCAGACATTAGGTTCGCTCCACGGCATTCCCGTTTATTGATTGGAAACTAATGTTGAAGGAAGCATGGTGTTATGAACGACGAAGAGCAGTTAGCGTATGATACAGCTTGAAGGGAAAAATAAAAGAGCAAGTCTACCATGAATATAATTCTACAATACGTGGGGGAAAAAGACTACAGCGTGCATCAATTAGGACGTAAATAGATGAATGATTTTTTGATGGAAATTGTTTCGACTGCGGAGATTCAATTTACTGAACGTGAAAAATAACTTTCGATGTCATTTGGGGCTTACAAAGAAAACAAGATACGAAGGGTGAAGTAAAAAGGCGTCATTTAGTGTTTCCTGAATATTGTTTTATGTGTTAGCATGTGTATATTTTGTCGAGCAAATATATGTTGATATACTGATATGTTTGTATGACATTTTTCCTATTCTTTCAGATCTTAACAGTGTAAAAATATACCATACAATCTTTGTCAAGAACATTCAGTATGAATTTTACTTTGCTCATTAATAAACTTCTCTTTTCTAGTTGCTTAATTCTGTCAATATAGTTCTTTAAACATTTTTTTAACTTGATTGTGCCTCGTGTAACTTCACTTTTACCATTCGGGTGAGAAACTGCACTACAGACAGCTGTCACAAAATATTCAATTTTAGTCCCGACGTGAAAATTACCGAACTATCAGTTTAATAAGTCACGGCTGCAAAATACTAACGCGAATTCTTCATAGACGAATGGAAAAACTAGTAGAAACCGACCTAGGGGAAGATCGGTTTGGATTCCGTAGAAATATTGGAACACGTGAGGCAATACTGACCCTACGACTTATCTTAGAAGCTAGATTAAGGAAAGGCAAACCTACGTTTCTAGCATTCGTAGACTTAGAGAGAGCTTTTGACAATGTTGATTGGAATACTCTCTTTCAAATTCTGAAGGTGGCAGGGCTAAAATATAGGGAGCGAAAGGCTATTTACAATTTGTATAGCAACCAAATGGCAGTTATAACAGTTGAGGGGCATGAAAGGGAAGGGGTGGTTGGGAAGGGAGTGAGACAGGGTTGTAGCCTCTCCCCAATGTTATTCAATTTGTATATTGAGCAAGCAGTAAAGGAAACAAAAGAAAAATTCGGAGTAGGTATTAAAATCCATGGAGAAGAAATAAAAACTTTGAGGTTCGGCGATGACATTGTAATTCTGTCAGAGACAGCAAAGGACTTGGAAGAGCAGTTGAACGGAATGGATAGTGTCTTGAAAGGAGGGTATAAGATGAACATCAACAAAAGCAAAACGAGGATAATGGAATGTAGTCGAGTTAAGTCGGGTGATGCTGGGGGTATTAGATTAGGAAATGAGACACTTAAAGTAGTAAAGGAGTTTTGCTATTTGGGGAGCAAAATAACTGATGATGGTCGAAGTAGAGAGGATATAAAATGTAGGCTGGCAATGGGAAGGAACGCGTTTCTGAAGAAGGGAAATTTGTTAACATCGAGTGTAGATTTAAGTGTTAGGAAGTCGTTTCTGAAAGTATTTGTATGGAGTGTAGCCATGTATGGAAGTGAAACATGGACGATAAATAGTTTAGACAAGAAGAGAATAGAAGCTTTCGAAATGTGGTGCTACAGAAGAATGCTGAAGATTAGATGGGTAGATCACGTAACTAATGAGGAGGTGTTGAATGGGATTGGGGAGAAGAGAAGTTTGAGGCACAACTTGACTAGAAGAAGGGATCGGTTGGTAGGACATGTTCTGAGGCATCGAGGGATCACCAATTTAGTATTGGAGGGCAGCGTGGAGGGTAAAAATTGTAGGGGGAGACTAAGAGATGAATACACCAAGCAGATTGAGAAGGATGTAGGTTGCAGTAGGTACTGGGAGATGAAGAAGCTTGCACAGGATAGAGTAGCATGGAGAGCTGCATCAAACCAATCTCAGGACTGAAGACCACAACAACAACAACAACAACCATTCTTGACAGACGACACTCAGTCCAGGAATAAAAAGCCAAGGGCACTGCAGAAGACTCACTTGCCACGAGCAGTCGACTGAGACAAGGAAGTCGCTCGTGTAAACTGCAGGTCGGATACGTCCAGCATCTTTCCCCACGTTCTTCTCCATTTTAGCCACATTACTGTGCAACGAATTATCCTGTAACATGCAACACAATCAAAAACCACTCTGCATTCAAGAAGAGATTAAAGCTTTATCAGTTATTAGCGGCGTATCTTTCCTCTCGGCATATCACAGCTGGTTTCTTTCTGACCAACAGGGAACCAGTGCCTCTGTCACGTTATAAACTGTCTGCGGTTTTTTCATACCTTTCTATTTTTGTTTCATTCCTTACAGTTCATCTGCTTCTCCTACCCTGCTATTCGTCGCTCCTTCTCTGCCCTGACAATTCTTTTTCCACTTAGACGCCTACTAAAATGTTCAAATGGTTCAGATGGCTCTAAGCACTATGTGAATTAACATCTGAGGTCATCAGTCCCCTAGACTTAGAACTACTTAAACATAACTATCCTAATGACAGCACACACATCCATGCCCGAGGCGGATTCGAATCTGCGACCGTAGCAGCGCGGTTCCGGACGGAAGCGCCTGGAACCTCTCGGCTACAGCGGCCGGCTACTACAATGTTACCAAACGTTTCTGTTATATGCCATTACTCTCGGTCGACAAGAACAAAGACGGAAGTTTCTTAAATCCTGTATATTCACTACCGTAAGTATTTTCAAATTATTATTATTATTATGTTGTTATTATTACGATTCTTATACACTCTCTGACAAAGAAAGTGGAGCACTCGGAAGACTTGGTCGGAGTAGCATTTCTCTGTGACAGGTGGAACGGCCACCAGTGTATACTAATGTTGTTACCAAATCTGGTAGGGTGTGTACAGATGTTTATCAATTACTGTGAAGGACAAGGAAATGCTGCGTTCTCGTTTGATACAGCGCTATCATCATCTGACAGACATACTCGTATCTGCCGTCAAGATTCCGGGCCGGCCGGTGTGGCCGTGCGGTTAAAGGCGCTTCAGTCTGGAATCGCGTGACCGCTACGGTCCAGGTTCGAATTCTGCCACGGGCATGGATGTGTGTGATGCCCTTAGGTTAGTTAGGTTTAATTAGTTCTAAGTTCTAGGCGACTGATGACCTCAGAAGTTAAGTCGCATAGTGCTCGAGTCAAGATTCCGGTCGACAACGTCTGACCACCACAAGGTAGTATTGTGCACCAAAGCACATCGTAGCTCCTTCGCCAGTCCGCATGCCATCCGAAAACAAGTAATGGACTCACTTCGCTCTATCGGACAGAGAGTGTAGCAGCCGGATTAGGAAATTGCAGCGCAGGCATACACTGCCATTAAAATCACAACACAAACAAACTGCGTTTGGACTCGTGCCGTGACTGGAAAGCATGGCTGCTGATGAATTGCGTCGCATTGTCTTCAGTGGTAAATCACAGTTATGGACTACCATTGTTGGCCATCATCGGCGAGTACGCGGCGACTTGGGCTCAAATGGCTCTAAGCGCTATGGGACTTAACATCTGAGCCCATCAGTCCCCTAGACTTAGAACTAAGTAAACCTAACTAACCTAAGGACATCAAGCACATCCATGCCAGAGGCAGGATTCGAACCTGCGACCGTATCAGCCCCGTGGTTCCGGACTGATGCGCCTAGAACCGCTCGGCCACAGCGGCCGGCGAGCGATTTGGGGAGAGGTCCTGTTCTTCCAATGGTCTGCAGAGGCACTAGTGTTATCCTGGCGTTAAAATGCAGGGAGGCATCGGGTATGACTTCGGATTACGTCTGTCGTTGAGCGAGGGAATTCTGACCGTACAACAGTACATCACGGACACCCTGAATCCTTATGTCTAAGGCTACCTCTCATGCGATTGTGTTATGATGTCATCTTTCAACAGGACAATCTTCAGCACACATGGCACGTGTCACTATAAACTATCTCTGTGATGTTGAAGTTCTCCTGTGGCCAGCAAGCTTCCATAATCCATCCCAGACGAACGTTTCTGAGAGCAGCTCGTACATCAACTCCGTCGCACTAACTCTACCCAGGGTAGGAAGGACCAGTTACAACTGTTGTGGGCTGCCTTGCAACAGGAGAATGCATAACGGCCTTTCACTCTCGTCCCAACAAATCGGGCCGGCCGCGGTGGTCTCGCGGTTAAGGCGCTCAGTCCGGAACCGCGCGACTGCTACGGTCGCAGGTTCGAATCCTGCCTCGGGCATGGATGTGTGTGATGTCCTTAGGTTAGTTAGGTTTAAGTAGTTCTAAGTTCTAGGGGACTGATGACCACAGATGTTAAGTCCCATAGTGCTCAGCCATTTGAACCAGCCAACAAATCGGGTGCAACGTCATACTGAGAATAGGAGTCATCCTGCAAAATTCTTTGTAATTTCCTCTTCCAGTAATAGCTGCTTTAATTTTCTTGTCAGATATTGTATACTGCTCCTGTGGGGGAGAATTGGGTAATATCTGGTACGAAGGTCAAACCGGGTAGTTCCAGATCTCTGTGACTAATGCTGATACTGATCTGAAAGCTCGCAACTAGTAGCAGCCGCCATTTTGGGGAGTTGCAGATATTCATCATTATTGGATGCCTGCTGCACTGAAGTGCCGCAGAAACTGGTATAGGCATGCGTATTCAAATACAAAGATATGTAAACATTCAGAATACGGAGCTGCGGGCGGCAACGCCTATACAAGACAAAAAGTGTCTGGCACAACTGTTAGGTCGGTTACTGCTGCTACAATGGCAGGTTATCAAGATGTAACCAAGTTTGAACGTGATGCTATAGTCGGCGGACGAGCGATGGGAGACACCATCTATGAGGTAGCGATAACGAGGGGATTTTCCCGTAGGACCATTTCAGGAGTCTACCGTGATATCATGAATCCGGCAAAACGTGAAACCTCCGGCACTGCTGCGGCCGGAAAAAGATCCTGCCAGAACGGGACCAACGACGACTGGAGAGAATCATTCAACGTGGCCGAAGTGCAACCCTTCCGCAAATTGCTGCAGATTCCAATGGTGGGCTATCAACAAGTGTCAGCGTACCAACCATTCAACGAAACATCATCGATATGGGCTTCCGGAGCCGAAAGCCCACTCATGTAACCTTGATGACTCGTTGCCTGGTCGGACGAGTCTCGTCTCACATTGTATCGAGCGGATGGATGTCTATGGGTATGGAGGCAACCTCACGAATCCATCAACCCTGCATGTGAGGAGGGAACTGTTCATGTTGGTGGAGGCTCTTTAATGGTGTGAGGCGTGTGCAGTTGGGGTGATATGGAACCCCTCATACGTGTAGATATGACTCTGACAGGTGATACGTACGTAAGCATCCTGTCTGATCTGATACATCCATTCATGTCCATTGTGCATTCTGACGGACCTGGGCAATTCCAGCAGGACAATGCGACGCCTCACCAGAATTGCTACAGAGTAGCTCCAGGAACGCTCTTCTGAATTTAATCACTTCCGCTGGTCACCAAATTCCCCAGACATGAACAGTATTGAGCACATCTGGGATCCCTTGCAACGTGCTGTTCAGAAGAGATCTCCACCCCCTCGTACTCTTACTGATTTATGCACAGCCCTGCAGGATTCATGGTGTCAGTTCCCTCCATCACTACTTCAGACATTAGTCGAGTCCATGCCACTTCGTGTTGCGGCACTTCTGCGCGCCCGCGGTGGCCCTACACGATATTAGGCAGGTGTACCAGTTTCTTCGACTCTTCACTGTATCAATCTTCTATAGCTGAAAACTTTCCAGAACCACAAGATGAATTAGTAGGTGCTCCTGGGACTTTAGAAATGATATGGGACACATTGATCTCTGTTCCTGAAACTTCTGGTACGCCATCGTCATTCTCTGTGTCACCAAAGCTTGTGATGCGTACTGCGAAGGTTGATTTGGTAGGAAGTGCAAAGAAAATCACCAATAAGAGAAAGGTCAAGGAATAAAACCTCTCCACACTAAAACTATTTTGAAGCTGAGGAAAAAGCAGGAAATACAAAGAAGAAAAGAAAAACTCAAAATGAAAGCTTTTATGAGGAAGAACCAAAAGGGCCAAGACGCAAAGAAGGCGATGAAGGAGTAAATAACAGACGTAAAACACTAGAAAGATAAAAAAAAACTAAAAAAAACAAGATTCTTCGATTCATCAGGCGAAGGAGGACCAGACGAAGCATGCGTATTTTGTACTATTGTATATTCATAGTCGTGGTTGCTCTTATGAACAATATTTCGGCCGGCCCGTGTGGCCGAGCGGTTCTGGGCGCTTCAGTCTGGAATCGAGCGACCGCTACGGTCGCAGGTTCGAATCCTGCCTCAGGCATGGACGTGTGTGATGTCCCTAGGTTATTTAGGTTTAAGTAGTTCAAAGTTCTAGGTGACTGATGACCTCAGATGTCAAGTCCCATAGTGCTCAGAGCCATTTGAACCATTTTTGACAACTTTCCTTTATTGATGTAATATTTTGAAAACTTTTAAATTCTTTGTCAAAAACCAGTTTTGGTATTTAAAACAGATGTATGATCTCCCTGAATAGTATCTTTAAGGATTTTTGTATGTTTTCGTGTATATTTTGCAGTAGAATAAAACTTTTTTCCTTGTCTTAAAGTTTTTTTTCCATTTATTGAAATAGGTATTTCATTTTACCCCAGGGGAGGGGTAAAACGGTTATTTTGTACCTAACGAGGTTATTGTTTATGCCGCGACATTTATTTTAATCTCAAACCACGCTAGTATCGTGCTTTTGAATATCGACCTGCAAAAGTAATTTATATGCTTTAAATTTAAGGTACACGATTTTGCATTACTTTGCCCTACTATAAAAACTGTAATGTTGATTCACTAAGGATGTCAAGTTAGATCACGGCCCTGATCATGTCGAGCGTTATAAATGCACTAATAAATAAATGGAAGGTGCTTAAAGTTGACAGGTCTGTTGCGCAAGAACCCTTCCCCAAACCATTCACTGCCACAACAAGTTATCGGTAACAACAAGCGAGACGCCGGCAGCACCTCCAGCCGGGCCACCAGCGCCCTGGCGCCCTTGTCCTTCCTGACGCTCCAGCGCTCCTACAGATCTCCAGCCTGGAGCCCCGAGCCCAGCGGAGCGCGGAGCAGCCGGTAAACACCGGTCGCGCCGCCCTCCCACGCGCCCGAGCGTGTCCAGCAGAAGGGGAGGCGACAGAAGAAATACTGGCTGTGGCAGCGGCAGCGGCAGCGGCAGCGGCGGCCTACGTTATGCAACGGCACGCCTTCCGCCCGCATAACAATCCTGCGTCCCAAGGCCCGCCACAGTCAAGTTCACGCCGAGTTCCCAGCTGTTGCCGGCGTGGCTCTCTCGAGCCTACGACACTGTTTGTGCCGTACTCTCAAGGACGTTTGCACAGAAATTGCAGACGGAAAGAGATATATTCGATAAACTGAGTCGAAGTACGTCCCCGATGCATCTGTTTAAGAGAAAATGCAGTACCTGCTGGTTCCTCAGCTGTGGGGAGAAGTAAAACAAGTATACACACATGTGAACTGGACCGATGACCTTACAGTTTGGTCTCCTCCCCCAGACCAACCAACCACGTGAGCTGTTACTTCGAGCTGTTGTGCGGTCCAGATCAGCTGACTGTCGCTCTTTTTCAGCCTCCTGTTACACTGTCAAAACAGTAATGATGTTTCTGCATAACACACGGCTTCTGTTGCGTAAATTCGCAGCTTTTTTTTCGTAACTTCAATAAACACAACATTTCCCAGTAACAGAGACTTTAGTCTTCAATAATATGTTCTCCTTCCTATTGGCAACAGTCTGCCAACAATGGGGAAACTTCTAGATTCCGCGTCTGTAGTAAAAAATGGGGAAACTTTTAGATTCCGCGACTGTAGTAACCAATGCTTTTAAGGCGAAGAATTCGTCGAGCCACATTCGGAGCGCGGAAAGGAAAGGAAGTTCCTTGAAGGTAATTCGATAGAGAGCGCAAAAGATGAAAATCTGAAGGCGCAAGGTTAGGTGAATAACATGGGTGCTGAATGACTTTCCAAACTAACTTCTGCACAGTGTCTTCTATCAGTCTAGCAGATGGCGGGCGGGTGTTGTTGTGGAGTAGTATCGCTCCATGCTGTCTTTTGGTCGCTGTTCTTGGACTGCGTCTCCAAAATCTCTCACTTGTCGACAATAAATGTCAGCAGTTATGGTTACGCCTCGTGGAAGCAATTTGTAGTACACCACACCGTCGCTGTTCCACTAGATGTAGGTCGTCTTGCGGGGAGTTGCTACTTTGTTTGGGATCAGACATTCCTTTCGTTAACATAAACACACCATTTCTCGTCACCAGGAACGGTACAGGATACGAATGGTTGGTGTTGTTCACGAGCCAATTGATAACAAGCAAGCGGAGATGCACAAATGGCCACCAATGGTCGGTGTTGTTCACAAACCAATTGGTAACGAACAAACAGAGATGTACAAATGACCATCTGCTGATTTTTGTGATTTTACTTAAAGCGTACCGTAGCCATACACCTGAATTTTGAACCTTCCCCACTGCATGCAAATGTTGCCCGATGTTGGAATGATCACAGTTCATCAGATTTGCCAATTCTCGAGTACACCGACGTGGATCATTGTGGACTTATGCATTTAAAAAATCTTCATCAAATCTCGAAGGTATTCCTGAACGTGGAGAGTCATTAATGTCAAACGATCCTCCTTACAACGAGAAAACCATTTTCTTGCCGTGCTCTGTCCAATGGCATTACCCCATTCACCTGAAGGTAGGCCAGCTGCACTAGAGAGGTGTCGAAGGGGTTGCGTAGCTCTTAGGCGCTGGAACATCAGTTAGCTACTTGAAGCGTCGCCGAGACCGAGGATGAGGTCTCGGAGCGCCAAGCTTTTCACCATTACAGAGGAAGGTTGTAGGTACCTTTGAGGCAAATTTTCAACTTACGTGTTGCAATAGGGTAACATTTCTAACGTGATCAAGAAAGTTGCGCGGGTGGCACCGAGTGCGTTGCCAAACTCGAGGATCTTAGAGGAGCCCTTTGCTGATTTATTCCCGAAAAAGCTAATGTTGCATCGTCGCGTTATCACACCGCAGGGGGGGGGGGGGGGGGGGGGGGCGCAAAATAGGAGGATTGAAAAAGTATGAGTACCCTTTTATGTTCCGTATCACGTTCAAAGTTCGTCGAATGGTTTTGAAAGGACCCCTAGAGGTTTCAGTCTCTACACGAGAGCAAAAACTGCTGTCGCGCTGCGCTTCAAAGGGGTACGATAGCGTTCAATGTGGATGCAGTTCACCAATATCCATAGAGCACGGTTTGCCAAACTGTTTTCTGCATAACAGTGGTTTTCCGAGGGAAGTAAATAAGTGCTCCACGAAAAACGGTTAATAACATGGCGGTTTCTTGTTCGACATTTTGATGACACTATTTTTCAAAATTTTATTGTGCTTTCTGTCTTATAAGTTATATTTTAAAATTGGTGAAATTACCGAATGAAACAAGTTTTTTTTTCATTTTTAAAATTTTATTGACTTCCAAACTAGACAAGGTGTACCATCAAAGTACAGGGATTCTCAAAGTGCTCCTTCGGAGTAAAAGTTCGGGACCAATGAATTAGATAAGGGTTGAAACGTCCGAGTGTGTCAGGGTGTCAAAGATTGTCAAGAACTTCTCATCGCACTACGAAATGTCGTTTTCAACCACGAAATGTGTGGGATTCAACGCCCCAAGGGAACGGGCGGTTTCATTGACGGCCTTTATGCCACCCCTGAGGTCTTCTCTTGTCGACTCTGAGTGGTGCTCTGCCTGAAATGTTTTCCTCCCCCTCCCACAAGAGAACCGTGTGATTTCAACGCTGCGTGTCGCAGTTCTGACCTCCATCGCACAGACGTCAATAGAAGGGCTGAAGTGTGGGTAAGAGGGGCTGTTACGACCTTCTCATAGAATGACAAGTCGAAAGTGATGTTGGAAAGAATTTTGGTGAAATTTTGTGCCAATGAGACATCATTAATCCATCTTACATCTCGCATGAACTTTTCACTAATGAAATATTAAATGGTCTGAGTAACCGGAAGTCACCCGTTGGGATTTTTTGTGATCTCTTAAAGGCTTTTGATTGTGTAAATCATGGAATACTTCTAGATAAGCTCAAGTACTGTGGTATGAATGGGACAGCGCACAAATGGTTTAAATCATACCTAACTGGAAGAGTGCAGAAAGTTGAAATAAGCAGTTCACATAGTATGCAAAAAACTGGTGATTTCTCAAACTGGGGAACAATCAAGAATGGGATGCCGCAATGTTCGGTCTTGGGTCCTCTACTGTTCTTAATATATATCAATGACTTGCCATTCTATATCCACGAAGATGCAAAGCTGGTACTTTTTGCCAATGATACAAGTATAGTTATCACACCCGACAGACAAGAATTAACTCGTGAAATTGTAAACGATGTTTTTCAGAAAATCATTAAGTGGTTCTCTGCAAATGGGCTCCCATTAAACTTCGACAAAACACAGTATATACAGGCCCACACAGTAAATGGAATGACACCATTGATAAATATAGACTTCGATCAGAAATCGGTAGCTAAGGTAGAATGTTCAAAATTTCTAGGTGTATGCATTGATAAGCAGTTGAATTGGAAAAAACACAAGGAAGATTTGCTGAAACGTTTGAGTTCAGTTACTTATGCTATTAGGGTCATTGCAAATTTTGGCGATATTCATCTTAGTAAATTAGCTTACCACGTCTATTTTCATTCTCTGCTTTCGTATGGCATTATATTCTGGGGTAACTCATCATTGAGTAAAAGAGTGTTCATTGCACAAAAGCGTGTAATCAGAATAATTGCTGGAGCTCAACCTGCAGACACTTATTTAAATATATATATTCACTCATGAAATTTGTTATTAACAATCCGAACGAATTCAGAAGTAATAGCAGTGTACGTGGATACAATACTAGGAGAAAGGATGATCTTCACTACTCAAGGTTAAATCTAACTTTGGCTCAGAAGGGGGTACATTATGCTGCCACAAAAGTCTTTGGTCACTTACCTATAGCATCAAAAGTCTGACAGATATCCATATAGCATTTAAAAGAAAATTAAAAGAATTTCTTAATGGCAACTCCTTCTACTCACTAGATGAATTTTTGGATATAGTAAGTGAGTAATTTGCCCCCCCCCTCCCCCCCCCCCAAAAAATATTAAGTGTCATGTAATATTTTGTGTAATGTAATATCTTGTACAGACACCTTTCATTAACCTGACACGTTCCACATCATTATGAAGTGTCGTATTCATGATCTATGGAACAAGTACTAATCTAATCTAATCAGCCGTGGCCTTTTTCTCGCATCTGTCGACACCTTTCTGTTTGAAGCGTCGCCTGCGCCCGAGGGTGCCGTCGCAGGACGCCATGTTTTTCCACCATTACACAGGAAGGTTTTAGGCACATTTGAGGCAAATTTCAGACTTATACGTTGCCATTGGAGGCAATTACGGGGTATCAATAAGCTGATCCTTTAGGTTTGTTGCGCGGTGTATATTTGCCGGACAGGTCTCGTCGCTAAACATGTCCAACGCTGACTCTGTCGATACCTTCGAAAGCTCGACATTAGACGACACAGGAACGGCATTCGTTACTATGATAGCAGACCGGATGGCCGAGGGCGACAACGAGGAAAATGCCGCTCGCCTCTACACGGACAACTGTGACGCACATTCTTGTTTGCTGGAGCTACGAATCCAATAATACACTGTTTGAGCCTCTCAGCTTAGGGTGGCTTCAGCTGAAACGAGTCCCTTTCGAAAACACTTCTTATTGAGCTGACAAGGCTACTGATAAAGACGTTGTGACCCTAGACTCACAATCCTCTCTTTCTGACATTGTTTTTTCCGTGCTATCTTAATTGGGAAGCAGAGCGAGGTTACACGATAATTAAGCAAGGTCATCTTGTCACCAGTTCCGGTCATCCTGTTCTTGCCGGGTGTATAATACCTTTTATCTGAGAGGTTTTCAAAATAGCCAGCATCGGAAACGTTAGTGTAATTTTCCTCAATGTGGCAACAAGCGCGTATGCCGATGGTTGTAACTTCGTCACAGACTGTAGCTGTACCGACGTATCCATTCCAGTCTATTATTCGATCCGTATTTATTGCGCAGTTGTGGGTGTTTTTTAATAATATATTATTATTTTATTTCAATGCTTTTTAAATGCTTCCTTGACCTGCATGCAACATGTCAGGAATCCCTGTCTGATCTTCCGTGAGGCTCCTTTGGGTTCGTAAATCATCGTGTAGCTTCATCACATGTTTCTTCTCGTCTTCCACTTCGTTGTCTTCCAGAGAGCACTGTTCCACATGACCGCTTACCACCTCCAGTCCTCCCCTTTCCCCAGATTTCCACGTGAATCAGTTCTTTTCTTTCCCGTTCTTTCCTCTTTAAACATTCGTTTCTGACTACGTTGGATATATTTCCTAAGCTTTCAGCTTCCAAACTGTGAAGATATTCCCAGTCGAAAACTCCAGTGTGAAGTCTGTAGCCAGGTTCTTCAAGAACTGTAACAGAACCGATTCCTCCATAGAGTATTTATTTCAGTGGTACATAAACTAAAATTGTACTTTTAAAGATTACCGTTTTCCCTAACACTTCCCTTGTTCAGGAAGATTTTACCTTTATACAGAAACTCGTTACGTTTCGTATAAGATCAAGAGTGAAGAACCTTAGATTCCAAGAGAATTTTAATTTTAATATTCGTCCTGATCATCATCATCATAATCATTATCATCGTCAACAATAACAAGAATAGGGATTAGCCTTGTGATGACAATCTGTCTTCAAAGATTTCAGAACTGGAATTTAAATCTTTTTTGTAGTCTTTATTACGCTTCCAATTGGATTTGTATTTATACGTTATCTTTGGACATCTATTACTCACCAATCTTCAGCACGATTTATGCGTATTGTCAGACGTGTTTCGATTTCTTCCAGTAAACAATTTACAGCTAATCTGAGACTTATGTCTAGTTTTGCAAACGATCACTTGTTGTGTATCTTAACATCGAGTGCAGAATCGTTCTTTCTGCTGTCTAGATGGTTGCTTTTTGTTTTTCTGCCACGGTCCAGCACTCTGTTCCATAAACGATTGTAGGGACCGCCGTGGTTCTACAGAATTTTGTCAGAGATTCAACACCGGCATTACCATCTACGGTAGTTTTACTTGTGCTGTATAAACTATAGAACGATTTAATTTAATTCTTAATCTGTGTGGCCTTATTGCCTGTAGTTGCTTTACAGTTGTTGAGGGTATTTTCGCCCCAATCCATACAACTACAAAAATGCGTGTTTTTCACCAGAAGCGTTTCGTTTTATTGAGGTAAAACATCATCAGTGGTCTGTAATTAAGTTATCTACGTTTTGATTTGCTTTAAGATCGAAAAACAAATCGTTAACAATATGTGGGTTTTTACTTACGGCGATTTCCGCTTGACTTCTCGCCTACATCAGGAAATGCCGTCTGCTAGTACATCGTTGACGTTTTTCTTCTTTAGACATTGATAGTTGTGGTCTATTTTTTAGTTTCTCTGCAGCACCATGCATTTATTTACGTTTTTCGAAGCACTCTTTTTCGCACACCACTGTTTTCTGTTTGTTTTGATAGTTCTAAGCATGTATTATAGTTTGTCTTTGACTTATATCCTTTTTTGCGTTTTTCTATGTGAGTAATTCTATTTCATTATGTTGCCGTGTATTTGTATACTGTGTAATAGTAGGAATAGTGATGGAGTTTTTTATATGTACATAACACTAGATGAAAACATAAACAGCTCTTAAAAATTGGTCTAAGACACTTAGCTGGCATTCATCGCAGATCTCTTGCCCAACGTAAAGTCCCGAGCGACTGGAAAAAAGCGCAGGTGACGCCTGTATATATGAAGGGTAGAAGGACGGATCCTCAAAATTACAGACCAATATCCTTAACATCGGTTTGTTGCAGGATTCTCGAACATATTCTCAGTTCGAATATAATGAATTTCCTTGAGACAGAGAAGTTGCTGTCTGTCCATGCATCAGCACGGCTTTAGAAAGCATCGCTCCTGCGAAAAGCAACTCGCCCTTTTTTCACATGATATCTTGCGAACCATGGATGAAGGGTATCAGACGGATGCAATATTCCTTGACTTCCGGATAGCGTTTGACTCGGTGCCCCACTGCAGACTCCTAACTGAGGTACGAGCATATGGGATTGGTTCCAAAATATGTGAATGGCTCAAAGACTTCTTAAGTAATAGAACCCAGTACGTTGTCCTCGATGGTAAGTGTTAATCGGAGGTGAGGGTATCATCTGGAGTGCCCCAGGGAAATGTGGTAGGTCCGCTGTTGTTTTCTATCTACATAAATGATCTTTTGGATAGGGTGGATAGGAATGTGCGGTTGTTTGCTGATGATGCTGTGGTGTACGGGAAGGTGTCGTCGTTGAGTGACTGTAGGAGGATAGAAGATGACTTGGACAGGATTTGTGATTGGTGTAAAGAATGGCAGCTAACTCTAAATATAGATAAATGTAAATTAATGCAGATGAATAGGAAAAAGAATCCCGTAATGTTTGAATACTCCATTAGTAGTGTAGCGCTTGACACAGTCACGTCGATTAAATATTCGGGCGTAACATTGCAGAGCGATATGAAGTGGGACAAGCATGTATGGCAGTTGTGGGAAAGGCGGATAGTCGTCTTCGGTTCATTGGTAGAATTTTGGGAAAATGTGGTTCATCTGTAAAGGAGACCGTTTATAAAACACTAATACGACCTATTCTTGAGTACTGCTCGAGTGTTTGGGATCCCTATCAGGTCGGATTGAGGGAGGACATAGAAGCAACTCAAGAGGCGGGCTGCTAGATTTGTTACTGGTAGGTTTGGTCATCACGCGAGTGTTACGGAAATGCTTCAGGAACTCGGGTGGCAGCCTCTAGAGGAAAGGAGGCGTTCTTTTCGTGAATCGCTACTGAGGAAATTTAGAGAACCAGCGTTTGAGACTGACTGCAGCACAATTTTACTGCCGTCAACTTATATTTCGCGGAAAGACCATAAAGATAAGATAAGTGAGATTAGGGCTCGTACAGAGGCATATATGCAGTCATTTTTCCCTCGTTCTGTTTGGGAGTGGAATAGGGAGAGAAGATGCTAGTTGTGGTACGAGGCACCCTTCGCCAAGCACCGTATGGTGGATTGCGGAGTATGTATCTAGATGTAGATGTAGTGTGGACTCACCAGGAAATGAACAACAGATAGAAAATCTCATTATAGATTCTGACTATATTCTCACTATAGAAGAAAAAAATGACAACAGTCATGTAAACACAGGCCTACCTAGTGAGTTAATAAAAGTAGAAATTAAACCATAGCTACACAGATGAAAAAAGAAAACAATAAATTAAAAAATATTTGTGATTAAACAAAACTTACAAAATTAAAGAAAAACTGCAAGCGGAATACATCATTATAACAAAATCCGACAAAGAGCAAGAGTGTAATCCTCATCAAAACAATAGAATACACAGAAGAAGAGAAGAATTTATCAGAAAAAACAACATAAAAGATTTAAAATCAGTCCCAGCTAACAGATTTCAAATACATGTTAAAAACACTCAAAAACATAGAGCATAAATTTACAGACAGAGAGAAACAGAGGCTTGTACAAGAAAGTCCTCTAGCCCCCAACTTGTGCCAAAATAGCTCCATCGCTATTGTTTCCCTACTATTACACATTATGTAAATAAACAGCAACACAATTAAAATAGAATTACACACATACAAAAAAGAAAGAAAAAGAATATTGGTCAAAGACAAACTAGTGGTAATTTTATGTTGGCAAAACTACAAAATACAAATCACAATACTCACTCAGAAGTACAAAAACAAACAGAAAACAGTGATGTGCGAAAAAATGTGCTGTGCAAAATATAAAAAACGCATAGTGCTGCAGAGAAACCAAAAATTACACCACAAATGTTAGTTCTAAAGAAGAAGGACATCAACGATGTGTTAACAAACGACATTTCACGATGTAGGCGAGAAATCAAGCGGAAATCATCGTAAGTAAAAATCAACATATTGTTGTTGTTGCTGTTGTTGTGGTCTTCAGTCCTGAGACTGGTTTGATGCAGCTCTCCATGCTACTCTATCCTGTGCAAACTTCTTCATCTCCCAGTACCTACTGCAACCTACATCCTTCTGAATCTGCTTAGCGTATTCATCTCTTGGTCTCCCTCAACGATTTTTACCCTCCACGCTGCCCTCCAATATTAAATTGGTGATCCCCCGATGCCTCAGAACATATCCTACCAACCGATCTCTTCTGGTCAAGTTGTGCCACAAACTTCTCTTCTCCCCAATCCTATTCAATACTTCCTCATTAGTTATGTGATCTACCCATCTAATTTTCAGCATTCTTCTGCAGCACCACATTTCGAAAGCTTCTATTCTCGTCTTGTCCAAACTATTTATCGTCCATGTTTCACTTCCCTACATGGGTACACTCCATACAAATACTTTCAGAAATGACTTCCTGACACTTAAATCTATACTCGATGTTAACAAATTTCTCTTCTTCAGAAACGCTTTCCTTCCCATTGCCAGTCTACATTATATATCCTCTCTACTTGGACCATCGTCAGTTATTTTGCTCCCCAAATAGCAAAACTCCTTTACTACTTTAAGTGTCTCATTTCCTAATCTAATTCCCTCAGCATCACCCGACTTAATTCGACTACATTCCATTATCCTCGTTTTGCTTTTGTTGATGTTCATCTTATATCCTCCTTTCAAGACACTGTCCATTCCATTCAACTGCTCTTCCAAGTCCTTTGCTGTCTCTGACAGAATTACAATGTCATCGGCAAACCTCAAAGTTTTTATATCTTCTCCATGGATTTTAATACCTACTCCGAATTTTTCTTTTGTTTCCTTTACTGCTTGCTCAATATACAGATTGAACAACATCGGGGAGAGGCTACAACCCTGTCTCACTCCCTTCCCAACCACTGCTTCCCTTTCATGTCCCTCGACTCTTATAACTGCCATCTGGTTTCTGTACAAATTGTAAATAGCCTTTCGCTCCGTGTATTTTACCCCTGCCACCTTTAGAATTTGAAAGAGAGTGTTCCAGTCAACATTGTCAAAAGCTTTCTCTAAGTCTACAAATGCTAGAAACGTAGGTTTGCCTTTCCTTAATCTTTCTTCTAAGATAAGTCGTAAGGTCAGTATTGCCTCACATGTTCCAGTGTTTCTACGGAATCCAAACTGATCTTCCCCGAGGTTGGCTTCTACCAATTTTTCCATTCGTCTGTAAAGAATTCGTGTTTTTATTTTGCAGCTGTGACTTATTTAACTGATAGTTCGGTAATTTTCACATGTGTCAACACCTGCTTTCTTTGGGATTGGAATTATTATATTCTTCTTGAAGTCTGAGGGTATTTCGCCTGTTTCATACATCTTGCTAACCAGATGGTAGAGTTTTGTCAGGACTGGCTCTCCCAGGGCTGTCAGTAGTTCCAATGGAATGTTGTCTACTCCGGGGGCCTTGTTTCGGCTCAGGTCTTTCAGTGCTCTGTCAAACTCTTCACGCAGTATCGTATCTCCCATTTCATCTTCATCTACATCCTCTTCCATTTCCATAATAGTGTCCTCAAGTACATCGCCCTTGTATAGACCCTCTATATACTCCTTCCACCTTTCTGCTTTCCCTTCCTAGCTTAGAACTGGGTTTCCATCAGAGCTCTTGATATTCATACAAGTAGTTCTCTTATCTCCAAAGGTCTCTTTAATTTTCCTGTAGGCAATATCTATCTTACCCCAAGCGAGATAAGCCTCTACATCCTTACATTTGTCCTCTAGCCATCCCTGCTTAGTCATTTTGCATTTCCTGTCAATCTCATTTTTGCGACGTTTGTAATCCTTTTTGCCTGCTTCATTTACTGCATTTTTATATTTTCTCCTTTCATCCATTAAATTCAATATTTCTTCTGTTACCCAAGGATTTCTACTAGCCCTCGTCTTTTTACCTACTTGATCCTCTGCTGCCCTCACTACTTCATCCCTCAAAGCTACCCATTCTTCTTCTACTGTATTTCTTTCCCCCATTCCTGTCAACTGTTCCCTTATGCTCTCCCTGAAACTCTGTACAACCTGTGGTTTAGTCAGTTTACCCAGGTCCCATCTCCTTAAATTCCCACCTTTTTGCAGTTTCTTCAGTTTTAATCTACAGGTCATAACCAATAGATTGTGGTCAGAGTCCACATCTGCCCCTGGAAATGTCTTACAATTTAAAACTTGGTTCCTAAATCTCTGTCTTACCATTATATAATCTATCTGATACCTTTTAGTATCTCCAGGGTTCTTCCATGTATACAACCTTCTTTCATAATTCTTAAACCAAGTGTTAGCTATGATTATGATGTGCTCTGTGCAAAATTCTACCAGGCGGCTTCCTCTTTCATTTCTTAGCCCCAATCCATATTCACCTACTACGTTTCCTTCTCTCCCTTTTCCTACACTCGAATTCCAGTCACCCATGACTATTAAATTTTCCTCTCCCTTCACTATTTGAATAATTTCTTTTATTTCATCATACATTTCTACAATTTCTTCGTCATCTGCAGAGCTAGTTGGCATATAAACTTGTACTAATGTAGTAGGTGTGGGCTTCGTATCTATCTTGGCCACAATAATGCGTTCACTATGCTGTTTGTAGTAGCTTACCCGCATTCCTATTTTCCTATTCATTATTAAACCTACTCCTGCATTACCCCTATTTGATTTTGTGTTTATAACCCTGTAATCACCTGACCAGAAGTCTTGTTCCTCCTGCCACCGAACTTCACTAATTCCCACTATATCTAACTTTAACCTATCCATTTCCCTTTTTAAATTTTCTAACCTACCTGCCCGATTAAGGGATCTGACATTCCACGCTCCGATCCGTAGAACGCCAGTTTTCTTTCTCCTTATAACGACATCCTCTTGAGTAGTCCCCGCCCGGAGATCCGAATGGGGGACTATTTTACCTCCGGAATATTTTACCCAAGAGGACGCCATCATCATTTAATCATACAGTAAAGCTGCATGCCCTCGGGAAGAATTACGGCTGTAGTTTCCCCTTGCTTTCAGCCGTTCGCAGTACCAGCACAGCAAGGCTGTTTTGGTTATTGTTACAAGGCCAGGTCAGTCAATCATCCAGGCTGTTGCCCTTGCAACTACTGAAAAGGCTGCTGCCCCTCTTCAGGAACCACACGTTTGTCTGGCCTCTCAACAGATACCCCTCCGTTGTGGTTGCACCTACGGTACGGCTATGTGTATCGCTGAGGCACGCAAGCCTCCCCACCAACGGCAAGGTCCATGGTTCATGGGGGGGAACATATTGTTATCGAACTGTTTTACGATCTTAAAGCAAACCAAAATGTAAATATCTTAATTACAGTCCACTGATGATGCTTTACCTCAATAAAACGAAACACGCCTGGCGAAAAAAAGACGCATTTTTGTAGTTTGCAACGACAGAACGAAAATACCCTCAAGATTCTATTTGGGAGTTGATATCACTGAAATTAAGTAAGCTAAAACTATAACCTAGATTCTAATAAACATTCTTTGGAAAACGTCTGTCTCCAGTTAAGATTTTTGTTCTTTTTTGCTCTCACTTTGTGAATTATTGTATCTAAAACTTATGTGCAGGTATTTCAAAATGACGTTGAAGTACCTTCTTGGGGTAACTTTTACAAATCATCTTCTGATTTTGATATAGTTACTTGGAAATCTACAGAGTAACTTCATATTCGGTAACGCTTTATTATATTTTAGAGTTAAGTACTCTCTTCAGTTGTGAATACTCAAGACAAAAATTTTTATTTTGAAGAGCATTTTAAATTTAAAGACAAAAGATTTTAACTTGCCAAAATAAGGAACATCAAGATTTTAACTTACCAAAATAAGGAAAATCAGTTCTCGGGAATACAAATTTCATAGTTACAACGGGAATGTATTTTTCGTTTCAAGAGTATCGGATTTTGATATAGAACGCAGTGTATCGAGTGTATGTAATTCCTTTCTTCAAGAGAGAACAACTTTCTGTCTCAAGGTCACTAGTGTGTTAGTGAAAAACTGTAGCTCCAATAATGGCAGAAAGTGTAGGACGAGGAACATAAACAGGTAAAGTAGATACTGGCGAACGAAAGGTCTGGCTGTAAGAGTGGCAGGGATGGGTGATGGGGAAAAAAGTTAGTTGTGTGGTCAGTGTATGTGGCTGCCCTGTGCAGGATACAGGTTGAATTCCAGGTACCGCTAGGGGTGCTACCTTGGTTGCAAGATCGAACAGGTTCTATGCAGTCTCGTGATGCCAGTTGAGGAGCCCTGGAATGAGAAACAGCGGTTCCAAAGTTGGAAGCGTGGTAACAGCCATGAAAGCACACCCGTGGTAAGACACAATCAGACGTTCACTGCGCGATAACAGAGATGATTACTTTGATGACAGCGCCATTAAAGCACATTTACTATACACTGTTTTTCGAAATTCCTTCACAAAAGAAGACGAAGTAAATACCCCAGAATTCGAATCAAGAACAACTGCTAACATGAGTAACTTAAAACTGGATATCCTTGGTGCACCGAAGCAGCTTAAAACATTTAAGAAAGGCGAGGCTTCCGGTCCAGATCGTATACCAGTCAGGTTCCTTTCAGAGCATGCTAATACACCTGCTCCTTACTTAGCAATCACACACAACCGCTCGCTTGTAGAAAGATCAGTACGCAGAGACTGGAAAGTTGCTCGAGTGACACCAATACCCAAGAAAGGAAATAGAAGTAATCCACTAAATTGTAGGCCCATATCATTAACGTCGATATGCAGTAGGATTTTGGAACATATACCGTGCTCCAATATTGTTAATCACCTCGAACAAAACGATTTATTGACAAATAGCCAACACGGACTCAGAAAACATCGTTCTTGTGAAACACAACTAGCTCTTTATTCACAAGGAGCAATGAGTGCTATAAAAGGGGAGACATCACACGTATTTCATATTTTTAGATTTCAGAAGACTTTTCACACTGTTCCTCACAAGGAACTTTTCATTAAATTGTCTGCCTATGGAGTATTGTCTCAGCTTCGTGATCGGATTCGTGATTTCCTGGCAGAAAGGTCACAGTTCTTAGCTACTGACGGAAAATCATCGAGTAAAACAGAAGTAATATCTGGCTTTCCCCAATCGAGTGTTATAGGCCCTCAGTTTTTCCTAATCCACATAAACGATTTAGGAAATAATCTGAGCAGTCCTCTTAGACAGTTTACCGATCATACTGCCATTGCCATTTACCTTCATTAAACAAGATATTTGGACGGTACGACAGTGAATATTGACTCTAACTCATGAAAAGTGTGAAGTCATCCTCGATGAGCAGTAAAAAGCTTAATTTTAGTTACACGACAATTCACATAAATCTCAAGTTTATAAACTCAACTAGATACTTAGGGATTACGGTGCATTTACGAATAACTTAAAATGTAGCGATCACATAGATAATGTTGCGTGGGAGGCAAACCAAAGACTGTGATTTATGGTAGAACAGTTATAAAACGTAACAGGTTTACTGAAGAGACTGCTCACACTAAGCTTGTCCGTCCCTTTCTGGAGTATTGCTGTGCGGTGTGGGATCCGCATCAGATAGGTTTGACGAAGGACATCGAAAAAGTTCAAAGAAGGGAAGCCAGTTTTGTACTGTCCTGAAATAGGAGAGAGAGTGCCACAGACATGAAACGTGAATTGGAGGTGGATTTTTCTTTTTTTTTGTGCGGCAGGATCTTCTCTCGAAATTTCAATCACCAACTTTCTCTTTTCGGAGTGAGAAAATATTTTGTTGGCACCCACCTACATATGACACCGGCTCAGTTTTTTCAATTTCGCAAAAGTCAACGGAAGCCGTTATCGCGTACGCGAATAGAGTATTAAGAGATGTCCAGGATAACGATATTGTGAAACTGAAAAACTGACCCAGCGTCCAAAAACAGTTTTTAATCCAGTTCACAATGATACCAAATACATATATATAACTTCATTTACTGTGAAATTATAGGGTTTGAAAAATGTTAACATCAGAAAATTTTGAAGTCCCATCATTAGCCTTATGGTGGAAAACTTTAACTTTACTGACATGATCTCCGATAGCTCTCCCGTCCGGCATAAAAATAAGTCTGACAAAAATTTTGGAAATCAAGAAAACTGAACACGTTGTCTTGTAGAGCTTTTGATGCTGATTCCAGTGATATACATGGTGTATCAAAATAAATCATCCGATTAAAAAAAATATAACTATTATGGTATTTGAGATATGTGCGTTAACAACGTACTCTTGGAAAGACCAAACTCTCGAGTTTTACATGGTTCCCGCTAGGTAGCAGCAGTGTGCGCCCACTTCAGTTCTAGTAAAAATGGTGTCGGGACAACAGAAAGCGTTTTGTCTTCTACTTTTTGCGCAGTGCGGGTCAGTAAGAACTGTTCAATGTGACTTTCGTACTAGGTATTAGACGATGGCATGAACAGTTCCGAGAGAAAGCAAAGCGCCGGGCCGTCCCCGACTGTCTGACACAGACAACTCTTCGTGAAGGCGAGAAACAACAATGTATGGGGTTATGTAATTCCGTTCTTGGCAAGATGTAGGTGACAGTTTTCTTCCACGCTTAGTGTGTAGTGACGAAGTAACATTCCATTTACATGGAAACGTGAACCGTCATAATGAGAGAATATGGCGTACGGAACAACCACATGAAGTTGTACAACATGAGAGGGACTCCTCAAAATTTAATGTGTTTTGTACAGTTTCACAGGAAAAGCTGTATGGTCCATTTTTCTTTGCCGAGAACACTGTTACAGGAAGCACATATCTCGATCTGCTTGAGAACTTTCTTTTCCCGCAGCTGGAGACTAATTCGAACGACTTTATTTACTAACAAGATGAGTGATAGCCGCACTGGCATCAGGAAGTGCGGGAATTTTTAAATCAAAGGATTACTGAACGATGGATCGGTCGCACTGTACAAAATCATTCAGCCATACATTACTGGCCTCCAAGATCACCGGACCTGACTGTATGCGATTATTTCTTGTGGGGGTTTATAAAAGACTGTTTATGTGCCTCCGCTACCAACAACAATGAATAAACTGAGACATCGCTAAAAGAGCAGCTGTGGAAGCTGTAACTTAAAACATGCTTGGCGCAGTGTGGGAACAATTTGAATACCGGTACCGCATTGCCGGCCGCTGTGGCCGAGCGGTTCTAGGCCCTTCAGTCTGGAACCGCGCGACTGCTACGGTCGCAGGTTCGAATCCTGCCTCGGGCATAGATGTGTGTGATGTCCTTTGGTTAGTAAGGTTTAAGTAGTTCTAAGTTCTAGGGGACTGATGACCTCAGATGTTAATTAAGTCCCATAATGCTCAGAGCCATTTGAACCATTTGAATACCACATTGACATATGCCGTGCTTCTCAAAGGGGGATACTGAACACCTATGAAAAGGTATGAAAAAAACTTTGAGTTTTCTCGTTCATCAAAAAACAAAATTCATTCTATATGTTTATTAGTTTCAGAAATATAGACGTGCCAAATCGGATGATTCTTTTTGATACACCGTGAGTATATCGCCGAGCGCGCATCGAGAACAGGGCGCTCAAGGAGACAACACAATAAAATAAGAGAAATCAGAGTTCGCACAGAAAAATTTAAGTGTTCGTTTCTCCCGCTCTCTGTTCGAGAGTGGAACCATTGAGAAGTAGCTTATAGGTGGTTCCATGAACCATCTGTCACGCAGTTAATTGTGGAAATCAGGGTAATCATGCAGATGTAGGTGTAGTGGTAGATGTAGATAGCGATGTGCTGACGTCATGCCGCTCCAAACCGCATCTACATCTACATGACTACTCTGCAATTCACATTTAAGTGCTTGGCAGAGGGTTCATCGAACCACAATCATACTATCTCTCTACCATTCCACTCCCGAACAGCGCGCGGGAAAAACGAACAGCTAAACCTTTCTGTTCGAGCTCTGATTTCTCTTATTTTATTTTGATGATCATTTCTACCTATGTAGGTTGGGCTCAAAAAAATATTTTCGCATTCGGAAGAGAAAGTTGGTGACTGAAATTTCGTAAATAGATCTCGCCGCGACGAAAAACGTCTTTGCTTTAATGACTCCCATCCCAACTCGCGTATCATATCTGACACACTCTCTCCCCCTACTACGTGATAATACAAAACGAGCTGCCCTTTTTTGCACCCTTTCCATGTCCTCCGTCAGTCCCACCTGGTAAGGATCCCACACCGCGCAGCAATATTCTAACAGAGGACGAACGAGTGTAGTGTAAGCTGTCTCTTTAGTGGACTTGTTGCACTTTCTAAGTGTCCTGCCAATGAAACGCGACCTTTGGCTCGCCTTCCCCACAATATTATCATGTGGTCTTTCCAACTGAAGTTGTTCGTAATTTTAACACCCAGGTACTTAGTTGAATTGACAGCCTTGAGAATTGTACTATTTATCGAGTAATCAAATTCCAACGGATTTCTTTTGGAACTCATGTGGATCACCTCACACTTTTCGTTATTTAGCGTCAACTACCACCTGCCACACCATACAGCAATCTTTTCTAAAGGCTCTGAGCACTATGGGACTTAAAATCTGAGGTCATCAGTCCCCTAGAACTTAGAACTACTTAAACCTAACTAAGATAAGGACATCACACACATCCATGCCCGAGGCAGGATTCGAACCTGCGACCGTATCGGTCATGCAGTTCCAGACTGAAGCGCCTAGAACCGCACGGCCACACCGGCCGGCTTGAAAGTAACAACACTCCATTCGGCGCGAGACGGATCCCTGGTAACTGGCAGTACTATTGTCAGCTTTCGACCATGAAGTGCAGAAGGCTGCGCGGTCAGTGCTGACTGAAAACTGTAGCAAAGCTAAATCGTTTCTGTAGTAACGTAGATGCGCGAAGCAGTCCCGCGAAGCCCGTTTTAACTGTCATGCGTATTGTCTGATCCCATAGCAAGCTCAGGTAAACTTTAGTTCATTGCTTGCAAGTATTGTAGGCGGACCTGTAGTAATATACTAACCCAAAATTTACGTTGGTGCTGAAACACCACAGAATGAAATAAAAAGACCGAATGTTGACACAGTATGACCTCAGGGCACTTAACCAGAGAAAGTACTCTTAACTAACATAACTGACATTTCAGGCGTATATTTTGGGATTTGCTTATGTTACAGGCACGTTAATAAGTCACAGCTGCAAAGTACTAACGCGAATTCTTTACAGACGAATGGAAAAACTGGTAGAAGCGGACCTCGGGGAAGATCAGTTTGGATTCCGTAGAAATGTTGGAACACGTGAGGCAATACTAACCTTACGACATATCTTAGAAGAAAGATTAAGAAAAGGCAAACCTACGTTTCTAGCATTTGTAGACTCAGAGAAAGCTTTTGACAACGTTAACTGGAATACTCTCTTTCAAATTCTGAAGGTGGCAGGGGTAAAATACACGGAGCGAAAGGCTATTTACAATTTGTACAGAAACCAGATGGCAGTTATAAGAGTCGAGGGGCACGAATGGGAAGCAGTGGTTGGGAAAGGAGTGAGACAGGGTTGTAGCCTCTCCCCGATGTTATTCAATCTGTATATTGAACAAGCAGTAAAGGAAACAAAAGAAAAATTCGGAGTAGGTATTAAAATTCATGGAGAAGAAGTAAAAACTTTGAGGTTCGCCGATGACATTGTAATTCTGTCAGAGATAGCAAAGGACTTGGAAGAGCAGTTGAACGGAATGGACAGTGTCTTGAAAGGAGGATATAAGATGAACATCAACAAAAGCAAAACGAGGATAATGGAATGTAGTCAAATTAAATCGGGTGATGCTGAGGGAATTAGATTAGGAAATGAGACACTTAAAGTAGTAAAGGAGTTTTGCTATTTAGGGAGTAAAATAACTGATGATGGTCGAAGTAGAGAGGATATAAAATGTAGACTGGCAATGGCAAGGAAAGCGTTTCTGAAGAAGAGAAATTTGTTAACATCGAGTGTAGATTTAAGTGTCAGGAAGTCGTTTCTGAAAGTATTTGTATGGAGTGTAGCCATGTATGGAAGTGAAACATGGACGATAACCAGTTTGGACAAGAAGAGAATAGAAGCTTTCGAAATGTGGTGCTACAGAAGAATGCTGAAGATAAGGTGGGTAGATCACGTAACTAATGAGGAGGTATTGAATAGGATTGGGGAGAAGAGAAGTTTGTGGCACAACTTGACTAGAAGAAGGGATCGGTTGGTAGGACATGTTTTGAGGCATCAAGGGATCACAAATTCAGCATTGGAGGGCAGCGTGGAGGGTAAAAATCGTAGAGGGAGACCAAGAGATCAATACACTAAGCAGATTCAGAAGGATGTAGGTTGCAGTAGGTACTGGGAGATGAAGAAGCTTGCACAGGATAGAGCAGCATGGAGAGCTGCATCAAACCAGTCTCAGGACTGAAGACCACAACAACAACAACAACAACAACAACAGGCACGTTCGTCTCTCGATTACGAGAAGTGATGTTGAGGCTGCATTTCGACGCGGCCACGAGTAAAGTCTCCCTCTGGGAGGAACAGAACACGCTGTTAGATTCTTAATTGTCTGAAAGATGGAACCTTTTCAAGCATAAACTGGAGATTACTCTAGACTGGTGCTGTCTCTGGATCAGCGAATTGAGCCGAATATCCAGTATGGCTAGAAAAAATATGTCCGGAATGGCCGGAACAGCGGTTGGGGATGCTTCTTGTGTTCTGACCCTTGAAGCCTTCTTTGCATTTCTCCAAGTTGCAGCTGCAGTGCTGATGCCTCGTTTCTTTGCGATTACCAGACTGCTAATCTTGACTTGCCAATCGTGGAAGCTCTTAAACGCACTTTCCTTGCCTTTTTTCTTCTAGTTTCACTCTTTTCACCTCTTTCTGACCTCCGTCTTTCCACGGACATTAGCTGCTGCCAATGTTAAGTCTCTGTTGAATGTGTAACTTGACCCACAGTAAAGTTCCAGCTGCATGTTCTTGTCGTCGCTCATCCAGTAGCTAGCAGTTATGATCTACGAACCCTCACTGGTTTCTCCCTTGGCGTAACTGAGTTCTGAGTCTAGCATTGTGGACGTGGCCTGTGTGTTCGCGGCTGGCCTCCTGATAGCCGAGCTTAACTGGTACCTCGCACTAGAATGTCAGTCTGTATGGTCAACTATGCAGAATTACGTCCACTTTCTGATTTCGATGGGCACCTGCGTTGTAATTGCTGCAAGCTTTCGCGATGCCTTCAGTACGCAGACAGGGGTTTAGCAGACAAAAGATGGTTCAAGTGGCTCTGAGCACTATGGGACTTAACTTCTGAGGTCATCAGTCCCCTAGAACTTAGAACCAGTTAAACCTAACTAACCTAAGGACATCACACACATCCATGCCCGAGGCAGGATTCGAACCTGCGACCGTAGGGCTCGCAAGGTTCCAGACTGAAGCGCCTAGAACCGCTCGGCCACTGAGGCCAGCGTTTAGTAGACACTAATCTGGCGTTGCGTCTACGTCGGTTGTCACAGCGAATTCACTACATCAGATTATCAACCTTTTCTTTCAAGTCTTTCTTACGGCTGATTTAATGCAGCTGCTCATCTTGTCCTGTCTTCTGCTAACTGCTTTAACAAATAACCTTCATAATCTGTTTTGTGATTTTGTTTACACGTTTCACACAATTTATTTTTACACGCAGAACATTTATGTATCATAATAAACTGTCTGAAGAGAGTAAATAATGCCAGTCAACTACTGCTTAGACCAACGGGAGAAAGCTCTCCGTAAATATGGATAAATTCAGTACAATAAGGGTAAATAGGAGCGAATACTCGTCTGTATTCTACCACAGTGTAACTCATGTCAGTTACGCAGTATTACTTTATCAATAACGTACTTTCGAAGTATTCAGCTATATGTGAACTAAATCAAAAATTTAGTCGGATAGAAATAAGGGACTCATTTCGTTGTCTGTGTGACAATGCAGCAATGGCAACAAACTTAACATGTGGAATGCTCCAGTGAACTGTGACAAGAGCGTAGATATTCGCGATACATATAAATGACGTAGTTAGATGCCAGGAGACCTATGGAATGTTTAACTGATATGGCTGTCGTCTGTAAAGGACCGGATATTTCCTTGCAACTAACTGCAGTTCAGAGGATTTACGACAATCACCACCTTGTGCGCCGTTTGTCTTTTCGCCTTTAATATCGTCTGGCCATTACATACCGTAGGAGTATTAGAAGAATATCATCCACGCAATACCGAAGATAGCATGAGCTGATAAATACGAGAATTATTAGAAAAACAGGTTAACATTTCATGCATACACAAAAGAATAGGAAAAGAGAGCTAACGATTTGTGATATGACGAAAACTTTGGTTTTAGAACAGATAAAGGCATCAGAGAAATAGTACCGCTTGATAATGAAATCAAAACTTACAAAACATCAAGACATTTTTTTAGGATACTATAAAAAAGAGTTCGACGATGTAAAGTGGTGAAAGATGTTTGCTGAGGACTTTGATATCCCTCTGCGAAACTGAGGAAGACTTACAGGACCACGTAAATGGATTGAACAGCGAACTAATCACGCACTATGGATTGAGAGCAAGTCAACGAAGACGAAAGTATTTACGAACACCCAAAATGAGATTGGAAACCATCTTCCAATTAACATAGAGGAACACGTGGTAGACCAAGTGAAATAATTCTGCTTGTTTCTAGGAGATGTGGAAGAAGAGATAGGATGATGGGACACGCGTTGGATAAAAGTTGTGAGGGAACACTATGATAAGAATGTGCGACCAAATAATTGAGGACACTGAGTGTAGGTGCTGTTCTGAGATGAAGAGATTTGCTGTTATTGGTTCACTTTTCGAGTGAGGACGCACTAGGCTCCCATTCGGAAGGAGCAGACTTCAAATTCAAGTGCAGCCAGCAATATTTGGATTCTTTC
The DNA here is from genome assembly GCF_023864345.2 of Schistocerca serialis cubense. Classification (NCBI taxonomy): domain Eukaryota; kingdom Metazoa; phylum Arthropoda; class Insecta; order Orthoptera; family Acrididae; genus Schistocerca; species Schistocerca serialis. The sequence goes on along the minus strand of NC_064642.1, from coordinate 563,806,735 downwards.
AGATTTCCGCAAATCGGTGAAGGCTGATGCCAGGACGGTTCTGTTGAAAAGGGCACTATCGATTTCCTTTGCTAAGCGCTTGTGTCAATGACGGGGCCTTAAACAGTAATCTTCCTTCTTCTTTCGATTCACTGAGAGTGTTCCGTCGATGTTAAATTGTCTACGATAGAGACAGATTGAGAGGACTGTTGTCTAGGATCTACAGTCGGTGTGTTTGTCTGGAGAATTTAATAATATGAAAAGATGATAACCGTAATTTTGGAAGTGTTTGAAATTTTCAGTTAATTCCATTGGTATTGCATCCTAGGAGTGTATCTCGAAGTATAAGGGCTACTGATAAAATTTAGAGAATTTGATTTCGCACGTAGAACGCCAACCTCCACCTCCGCATCTCTTTAGGTGTGTTTCAGATCGGTTGTAAGAAAAGAAAGACATTAAGAATGTATTTAGACCTACAACAAATTCTTCCTCATATACAATTATATACGAGGTAATGTGTAAGCAGCACAATGTGTCTATTACGATACGAGTAAGATACACTGAGTCAACAAAAGTCGTGAGATACTCCCTAATATGGCGTCGGACTTCAGTTTTGCCCGGCATAGTGCAGCAACTCGGCGTCGCACGGACTCAACAAGTCGCTGAAAGTCGCCGGCAGAGATAATGAGCCATGCTGCCTCTATAGGCGTCCATAGTTGCGAAAGTGTTTCCAGTGCAAAATTTTGTGCACTAACTGACCTCTCTATTATGTCTCATAAATGTTCTACGGGAATAATGTCAAATGATTTGGGTGGTCAAATTACGCGCTCGAATTGTCGGAATGTTCTTCAAACTGTTGTTGTGCTCTTCAGTCCTGAGACTGGTTTGATGCAGCTCTTCATGCTACTCTATCCTGTGCAAGCTCCTTCATCTCCCAGTACCTACTACAACCTACATCATTCTGAATCTGCTTAGTGTATTCATCTCTTGGTCTCCCTCTACGATTTTTACCCTCCACGCTGCCCTCCAATACTAAATTGGTTATCTCTTGATGCCTCAGAACATGTCCTACCAACCGGTCCCTTCTTCTTGTCAAGTTGTGCCACAAACTCCTCTTCTCCCCAATTCTATTCAATAACTCCTCATTAGTTATGTGATCTACCCGTCTAATCTTCAGTATTGTTCTGTAGCACCACATTTCGAAAGCTCCTATTCTCTTCTTGTCCAAACTGTTTATCATCCAGGTTTCACTTCCATACATGGCTACACTCCACACAAATACTTTCAGAAACGACTTCCTGACACTTAAATCTATAATCGATGTTAACAAATTTCTCTTCTTCAGAAACGTTTTCCTTGCCATTGCCAGTCTACATTTTATATCCTCTCTACTTCGACCATCATCAGTTATTTTGCTCTCCAAATAGCAAAACTCATTTACTACTTTAAGTGTCTCGTTTCCTAATCTAATTCCCTCAGCGTCACCTGACTTAGCCGGACGTGTGGCCGTGCGGTTCTAGGCGCTACAGTCTGGAACCGCGCGACCGCTACGGTCGCAGGTTCAAATCCTGCCTCCGGCATGGATGTGTGTGATGTCCTTAGGTTAGTTAGGTTTAAGTAGTTCTAAGTTCTAGGGGACTGATGACCTTAGCAGTTAAGTCCCATAGTGTTCAGAGCCATTTGAACCATCACCCGACTTAATTCGACTACATTCCATTATCCTTGTTTTGCTTTTGTTGATGTTCATCTTATATCCTCCTTTCAAGACACTGCCCATTCCGTTCAACTGCTCTTCCAAGTCCTTTACAGTCTCTGACAGAATTACAATGTCATCGGCGAACCTCAAAGTTCAAAAATGGTTCAAATGGCTCTAAGCACTATGGGACTTAACATCTGAGGTCATCAGTCCCCTAGAACTTAGAACTACTTAAACCTAACTAACCTAAGGACATCACACACATCCATGCCCGAAGCAGGATTCGAACCTGCGACCGTAGCAACAGCGCAGTTCCGGACAAAATCGCCTAGAACCGCTCGGCCACCGCGGTCGGCGAACCTCAAAGTTTTTATTTCTTCTCTTCTTCAAACTAATCGCGAACAATTGTGGTTCGATGACAAGGCGCATTGTCATCCATAAAAATTCCGTCGTTGCTTGGTAACATAAAGTCCATGGATGGGTGTAAATGAAGTAGCCGAACATAACAGTTTCCTATCGATAATCGGTTCAGATGAGCCAGACGATCCAGTCCAGTCTATGTAAACACAGCCCACAACATTATGAAGCCACCACTAGCTCGCACAGTGCCTTGCTGACAACTTGGGTCTGCGATACACATTAACCCTACCACTCCTAACAACTGATATCGGGACTCATCTGACGAGGCCACGGTTTATCAGTCGTCTCGGTCCAACCGTTGTAGTCACGAGCCCAGAAGTCCTAACGGGTACTTTCGTGGTACATCCCACATTGACTTCTGTGGCTATTTCACACAGTGTTACTTGTCTGTTAGCAATGGCAACTCTATGGAAACGCTGCTCTCGGTCTTAAGTGAAGGCCGTCGGCCACCGCCTTGTCCTTGTTGAGAGGTAATGCCAGAAGTTTGCTATTCTCGGCACAATCTTGATACTGTGGATCTCTGAATATTGAGTTCCCCAACGATTTTCAAAATGGAATGTCCCATGTGTCTACCTCCAACTATTATTCCGTGTTCAAAGTCTGTTGATTCCCGTAGTTGCGGCCATAGTCACGTCGTAAACCTTTCCACACAAATTAACTGAGTACAAATGACAGCTTCGCCAATGTACTGCCCTTTTATACCTAGTGTAAGCATTACTACCGTCATCTGTATATGTGCATATCACTGTCCCGTGAGTCTTGTCATCTCAGTGTTGAATAATGTATCATTTTTAAGGATGTTAGAAGAAACCCTGAAGATAATTCAAATATCTGTTGGTTAATACTAATGAAAAGTGTATGAATTTGTGTCAAACATCAAAGCACCTGCAGCTAAAGTTTGGAAGCACGGAGAGAACCTACAGTTTTAGTTTATTAGCAAGGAAAGTAAATTCGCGAGAGGGGTAACTAATTATTATAGTTTATGTAGAGTAAAAACGTCTGGATAATTTAACAAATTATGATTTACTAAGACGTTTCGGCTACAGTCATAATCACGTCAAAAATTAGAATTCGTAAAAGAAAGTTCTGTGAAAGTTGCAAAAAATGTTACGTCTAAGAAAAGTTGACGTCCCGCATAGGCACGGGTTTTACTGAAGCTGTTAATTAACTATACGTTATGAGCTCGTAGTTTTGATCTGATGATGACAGCAGGCGAAACATAGTAATAAACTGCAGTGTGTTAACTGCTGCAGACGGCTTTATTTTCAAAAGTTACTTGAGGGGATTGTTCAAATGCGAACTTGTGACATAGAGATCAACAAAAGGAGAATATTTTCTGTAAACATACAACGATTCCGGGAAGGCGACCATCTCAAGATGAACTAGACTCGGACACTACGATACAGTTTGGTGAAACTGTGTCTTCATGCCAGGGAAATACTCCGAAAGTGAGGAATGACTAGACAAGAGAAGTGAATAACACTGAGAGAAAAGTCCTGAGCAAACTAATGAGCCCAATATTGCCAACATACACTGCAAGGAAAAAAAGATAGAGAGAGACAGAGGCTCCACGAAGGAATTATCCGAATGGGGCGAAAATCGATAGGTTTGATGCATATGTACACACAAACAATGATTACAATTTCAGAAAAATTGGGTAACTTATTTTAGAGAGTGAGCTTCACAAAACGGGCATTTCTGACCCTTACACAAGCAGTTATTTGGCTTGGCAATTATTGAGACAGTTGTTGGATGTCCCCCTGAGGGGTACCGTGCCAGGTTCTGTCCAATTGGCGCGTTACATTGTAAAACAGCGCGGCTATTCACATCTCTACAATAGTTCATAGACATGTTTTATAAATTACAGTGTCATTAAATTGGTATAAATGCCGCTAGTTAAAATTCTTTCACGAAACGTACTTGTGACCTCCATATATACCATTATTAGTTATTTCACTGTATTACAACTGTGCCCATGTTTGTTTTCCTCTATAGTCACTTTCCAACACTTAATATTAGCAAACGATTGAGAATTATCTCTCCACTTACGGATTCTAGCCCCATGATGCGACTGGCACTTTGTTTTTGCTAACAGGTTCTAGGCTAGCATGCTACTGACCTCAGTACAACTGTTTGGAGATTAGTTCTCAAATTTCCCATCCATAGCGCCACTTGTCTTTGGTATTAACTTATTTTATTTATTATTAGCATTTTTATATATTACCTAGTACGCTGCTTATGTGCACTTACATTTTTGTTGTTGCCTTATAGCAACTACAGTTTTTAAGATATTGTTTTATTATTTTATCGTACATTGACCCCCAACCTGAGACAGACCCCAAGATACGAATGTCATTAGCTCCAGTCCTAGCTTGATATCTACACTTGTTGTTTCGCTTCTTTATATCATTTTTGTACAGGCACCGAGCGGTTCTAGGCGCTTCAGTCCGGAACCGGGCTGCTGCTACAGTCGCAGGTTCGAATCCTGCCTCGAGCATGGATGTGTGTGATGTCCTCAGGTTAGTTAGGTTTAAGTAGTTCTAAGTTCTAGGGGACTGATGACCTCAGATGTTAAGTCCCATAGTGCTTAGAGCCATTTGAACCATTTTTTTTTGTACAGGCACTAGGAACCACATGTAAGCGTTTGCGAGCTCTTATTGTGTTAATGGATGCATTATTGTTTTTATTGTATTATTTAGAACCATTACAACATGATTCATGCATCTTGTTGGTGACACTCGCAGATAATGCAATAAGTAAATAAATGTCGTGTGACTAGGGCCTCTCGTGGGGTAGACCGTTCGCCGGGTGCAAGTCCTTCGATTTGACACCACTTCGGGAACTTGCGCGTCCATGGGGCTGAAATGATGATTAGGACAACACAACTCCCAGTCCCTGAGCGGAGAAAATCTACGACCCAGCCGGGAATCGAAACCGAGCTCTTAGTATTGACATTCAGTCGCGCTGACCACTCAGCTACAGGGGGCGGACAGATAATGCGATGGTTGTAAGTATGTATCATTTTTCATCTTTACATTTAAAAATTGTTTTAAACGTTTCGTCCTTAATTTTAATATTCTTGTTTAACTTTTATTTGGTTCATCATAGTCAATGTTTTTGGAAAGCCTGCAACTCTGTCATTCATAAAAAAGTGTTGCCCAAAATTACTGAGTAATTCAGATGATACTTCCACTTGGCATACTGAATTCCAGTTATTCCTGTAAAATTACGCAGTTACATATAAAAATGAATTAGGGTTAAAACAACATTCCAGGGACTATTCTACGTCTGCTATAATGTCGTTCGAAGATGCAGGCGATAATCACGCTGAGGAGTGCGAAAGATGGTCAATAGATTAAATAAAATACAGTACCAGTTGCGAACGACTAACCACTGCCTATGAAGTAACGTCTTCGGAAGATAAAGCTTCTTGAATCTTATGGCCTCTAAAATGCTTTCGCGTGATGATGGCATGAAAAAGATAAATCAGACTATGCCTCTTTGCTGCATCTGAAATGCTTTTGCGTGAAGACTGCGTGGCCAAGATAAAGAAGATTAGGGGACATATGGACGATTATGTTCGCCTTTACTCCAAGAGAGGTAATAAGTGGTGCAGTGACCCGTTGCTTGCAGAGATAAAGCGTAGACGCAAAAGCATTTGCTGAACGAGTATGTACTTAACAGAACATGAGACCCTATTACTAATGAGGCCAGGTTTCATTTTGTCTGCTTAGGATGTATATATACGAAACACGATGGTCTTAGACCGCATGTATCTCCTAATACTCTCTGCATGTATAATACATTCTGAATGTGAACTCTTCAGGTTGTTTTTCTTTTTCCCCTAAACTCTTACTTTGTTTATATGGAATGAGTTAGAGACTGAGAACACTATTGTGTTGCACTGTGCTAGGTACAACGATATTTGATTGTTCTACATTTATTCAAGGTTCAATTAAAGGAAAAAGATTTTCATACATAATACGTCTGCAATCTTAGTAACTTAACTTGGGCCACCGTTTCGTGGTGTTGTTTCTACAAACATATTCATGAGCAATCTAATTAGACACTGGTAGAGCGTAGCAATCCGCTTTCATCCTGATATATGTGACATCTTGGCAAGAACTCTGAAGACACTGGAAGTCTCGTGAGGACCTCGACCGCCGCCCTCTGTTTACAGAAAACGACTGGAGCTTGTTCCAATACGAGAACATTTTCTTTTTGAAGGTACAGGTCGCCTTCGGGTTGCTGTAAAAGAACAAACGTATGCTCATGACTGGGCGGTAGGTTGTAGTATCACCAGCCGCTGAGAGAGGATGGCAAAAGTATTAGCGGTCACAACTCATCAAATGTGAACATCGTCAGCATAATAATGACCCCCAAGTGTTAGCGGATTTCGTGACTGTTTTTGCGCAGTAGCGCTGACATGATTTTATGGCTGAAAAAGAAAGACACTTTGATTATAATGAAATTAATATTTCTGTAATTATGTTATATAAGTAATTTAAGCGAACACCGACTCGCAATCTTTTGTTCTCTCCCTTCCTGGTCAGCCATTGTCTGGTATGGTCATAAAATATATTGCTTGGTTTATGTTATGTAGATATTTTGTTATTTGTGCCCATTTTGCATAACAATGACTATTTAATTTCATTGTGTTTGTTATTACGACTAATCATACCTTTTTTCCTCAGCTTCTTTTCATGAATTTGATATTTAATATGGCTTTCTTTGTATGGGGAAGTCTGTTAGTGAATGATCGCGTATTAATGGCACCAATCAGTGTAATACATTTGGTTTGCTTTCAGAATAGAACCTGCATCTCAAATTTCACTTTTCACAAAACGAAGGCCGATTGCTTTTAGGCATAAATCACGTCCCAAAATTATATTCGCCAACAGACAATCCCGGCAGAGGAGCATAGCTAAAAAAATATGAACCATGATGGTGGTACTTAAATCCCAATGTCAATATTTAAAAAATATTTTTACGTGATTTTTCAAGTACGTAATTTTTACTGATTTAATTGGACATTCAATTAGCCAAAGATAATTTTAATCTGATTCAGACTGTAATTTGAGTTCAAACAGACTGGGGCACGTCTTACTGTTTCAGACGAACTCGAGCCCTGCCGCCGACATCCACAAACGAGTACCGCAGGTCATCAGTTCAGCCGACTTTTGTGCGTACTTCGAGCGTCCGAGAAATGCAGGAAGGAATATTTGGATTTAACGTTCCGCCAACGTTGTTACTGGCGAAACAAAAGTTCAGACTGGGAAGAGTGGGAAAGGACCGGAAAGACAACAGTCGGTCTCTTGCAAAGGATTCACTGTGGCATTCGTAGGTTCTAGGGTTGTACGCATATGACAGAAAACCAAAATCTGGATGACTGGACAAGGGTTTGAACTGTCATCTTCTCGAATACGAGTGCAGTATCTCACCACCGCGGCACCTCACACAGTGAGCGTCCAGTGATACTGTTCTTACGCCCATGCTAATTTCTTTGTCTGGAACGTGCGCCGAGATAAAATACACAATGCAGATGATGATTCTGTGCTATTTACAGTGGAGGTAGTCCTGGATTCTTAGACTGCTTATCGGCCAGCCGCTGTTGTTCACCGTAGAATTGACGTGTGATTTGCTTCAATCAATCCCGTTTGTACGTTGTGACTTTCAACCTACATGTAGCCTACAGTCCGTCTCATCAGCATGTTGTTACCCACGAAAGTTGACTCTCGCAATGGCAGTTTTCCTTCAGTCGATGTATTTCCCATATACAATGAGGTGACAAAAGATAGCGGTATGCACATATACAGATGATAGTAGTGTCACGTACACAAGGCATTACCGGAGAAGTTAATTTGTGGAATCGAGAGTTACGATGCCACGACGTAGGTGCAAGTTCGTAGGTTGGCACTACGACACCGACGCCGACGACAGCGCCCTCTAGCAGGCGCTGTTCAGGTCTACGAGCTCTGCTTCAGATTCAGCCCATTTCATCAAGAGCAGACAGCCTGGAAACATCGCTTCGACTTCAGAGGGTGTTGACTTCCTATAGAAACCTTGCTTTATCTACGACGGGACTAAGGATTCGCACCTACGTACAGAGTTATGTATGCCTCTGTATATATTCACGTTATTATGTATTCAGCTACTATTGTGATATAGTAAAATTATTTCTAAGATGAGTACCGAGAGATTTTCACCTTTTCCTGCTCCTACTCACTTCCTACATTCGGCCTACCCATTCAGTTTACAGGAGCAGACCCACGCGCCGCCTTCCAGGTGGGATACAAAATTATTTGTACACAGTTTATTCATGTGAAATGGTTTCCAAAGTGATTATGGCCGCTCGACAGGAATCAACAGACTTTGGACGCGGAATGGTAGTTGGAGCTAGACCCATGGAACATTGCATTTTGGAAATCGTTAGCGAACTCAATATTCCGAGATGTAAAGTATCAAGAACGTGCCGAGAGTAGTAAAATGTCAGACATTACTTCTCACCACGGAGAACACAGTGGCTGACGGCCTTCACTTAACGACCGAGAGCAGCGGCGTTTCCATAGAGTTATCATGGCTGGCAGACAAGTAACACTGCGTGAAATAACCGCAGAAATCGATTTTTGGCGTACGACGAACGTAGCTCTTAGGACTGTGCGGCGAAATTTGGGGTTAATGGGCTATGGCAGCAGACGATATGGCAGCAGACGACGACGCGAGTACCTTAGGTTACAGCACGACATCGCCTGGGCTCGTGACCATAGCGGCTGGACCCCAGACGACTGGAAAACCGTGGTCTGGTCAGTTGTTAAGAGCTGAAGCCACGCACCCAAGCTGGCAACATCGCACAGTGCAAGCTTGTGATGGCTCCATAATGTTGTTGGCTGTTTTTACATGGAACGGACTGGGTGCTCTGGTCCAAATGAACCGATTATTAACTGGAAATGGTCATTCATGGACGTCATGTTCTACATTAATAGGACATAATCGAGAAGTCAGTTCGTGCACAAAATCCTGCACCGGCTACACTTTTGCAATTACGGGCGGCTATAGAGATAGCGTGGTTCTGTATTCCTACAGAAGACATTCAACAACTTGTTGAGTCCATCGCCACGTCGAGTTACTGCACTAGGCCGGGCAAAAGGAGGTCCGACACGCTATTAGGAGGTATCCCATGGCTTTTGTTGCCTCAGTGTCCACTTGATACGGTAGCGTGCGCGACCGAGAAGTTGGAGTGTCCCATGGATCAGGGACTCGCCACCTCGCCACTATCGGATACGCTACAATCGCGCGTCTTTCCCACGCTGTACTTGACTGTCGCGACGACGACCAGCATGAGGTGTGATCGTAACCCAGTGTGTGTGTGGTACGCCGAACTTGATAATATCCCAGTCGCGAGGTACGTCGAACTATTAATTTCTCCGCGATGTGAGAAGCACTGTCTTTCCAACAAGATAGCAACTATACCTAACTGAAATAGTCGAGAGCGTACAGAGAACTCATCATATAATACTAGCTTACTTCTGAGTTTGTTTTGATCCTATCTTCAATCCGGAGTTTGATTTTATTTAACTCTTACAAGGTTGTCTGTCCTATGTAAATCTTTTCACGTCTGCATAAATATTGCAACCTGCCTCGATTTTTAACCTGCATACTGTAGACAAGCCTTGTTCTACCTGCAATGTTTACCCCGTCTCTCCCCTCCCCCCCCCCCCCCCCCCCCGCCCACACACACACTCATTCCCGGTTCCCCAGTGCCCTCGAAAACCAAACCGACAATTTCTTCATTAATCCATGAGTGAGGATGTCCCCTATCAACCATTCCGTTCTCTTAGCCACGTTACCCCATAATTTTCTTTACTCCTCAGTACCGTTCAATAGCACCTAGTTAGTTATCCGATGCCTACGTATCGAATTTTCAGAAACTTTCTGTAGTACCACATTGCAAACGATCCTATTCTTTTCTGAACTGTTTATAGCCCACGTGTCACTTTCGTAACAAACCTACAATTTAGATAAATGCCTTCTGAAAAAGTTCCTAACATTTAAATTCAGCCGCACGGAATGGCCGCGCTGTTTGAGGCGTCATGTCACGGACTGCGCGGGCCCCTCCCGCCGGAGGTTCGAGTCCTCCCTCAGTCATGAGTGTGTGTGTTGTTCTTAGCGTAAGTTAGTTTAAGTAGTGTGTAAGTCTACGGACCGATGACCTCAGCAGTTTGGTCCCTTAGGTATTCACACACATTTGAACACATTTAAATTGATATTGGATGTTAAGAAATTCTCTTTTTATCAGAAACGCTTTCCTCTGTATTGCCAGTCTGTATTTTAGGACGAGAGTTTGAAAAGTAAGTTACATATGTCGTCCATTCCACGTTCAGTGTCTTGCGAAGTGTTGAAAACAGATCCGTAACTGATTTTCAGCTTTTTGCCGATCGCCTCGTTAGTGATACAACTGTCTCCAAATAGCAGGGCCTCCAACTCTCTTACAACTCCTACTTCTTCACCGAGAGACGACCTGGTATTTTGTTGTTCATCTTTCAGACATTTCTGACCACACTGTAATCATGTGCGCAACATAGCCACTTTGCCATACGATGTCATATGCTTGCCATACGGTTCCACCAACTTAGCAGGATTACTGCAACGTTGCTCCAATTCAAGGGCAGAAATCGTTTTACCGTACTATATCAATGGGCTGCGGCATTTTGCTTATCTCCTCTAGCTGTGTTCAAACGAGTGTGAATTTCAAAGGGACCAAACTTCCAAGGTCATCGGTTCCTAGACTTACACACTACTGAACCTAACTTACGCTATGAACAACTCGCACACACATGCCCAAGGGAGGACTCGAACCTCCGGCGGGAGGGGCCTCGCAATCCGTGACACGGCGTCTCAAACCGCGTGGCTATTATGCGCGGCTACAGCTATGTGCTACAGCAACGTTGCGTCATTGTTTCAGTATATACCAGAACTGTAGACAGGCTCCTGCAAGCCAACAAGAAATCATCTACACTATTGGCCATTAAAATTGCTACACCACGAAGATGACATGCTACAGAGGGGAAATTTACCGACAGGAAGAAGATGCTGTGATATGTAAATGATTAGCTTCTCAGAGCATTCACGCAAGGTTGGTGCCGGTGGCGACACCTACAACGTGCTGACATGAGGAAAGTTTCCAACCGATTTGTCATACGCAAACAGCAGTTGACCGGCGTTGCCTGGTGAAACGTTGTTGTGATGCCTCGTGTAAGGAGGAGAAATGCGTACCATCATGTTTCCGACTTTGATAAAGGTTGGATTGTAGCCTATCGCGATTGCGGTTTATCGAATCGCGACATTGCTGCTCGCGTTGGTCGAGATCCAGTGACTGTTAGCAGAATATGGAATCGATGGGTTCAGGAGGGTAATACGGAACGCCGTGCTGGATCCCAACGGCCTCGTATCACTAGCAGTCGAGATGACAGGCATCTTATCCACATGGCTGTAACGGATCGTGCAGCCACGTCTCGATCCCTGAGTCAACAGATGGGGACGTTTCCAAGACAACAACCATCTGCACGAACAGTTCGAAGATGTTTGCAGCAGCATGGACTATCATCTCGGAGACCATGGCTGCGGTTACCCTTGAGGCTGCACCACAGACAGGAGCGCCTGCGATGATGTAATCAACGACGAACGTGGGTGCACGAATGGCAAAACGTCATTTTTTCGGATGAATCTAGGTTCTGTTTATAGCATCATGATGGTTGCATCCGTGTTTGGCGACTTCGCGGTGAACGCACATTGGAAGCGTGTATTCGTCATCGCCATACTGGCGTATCACCTGGCGTGATGGTATGGGGTGCCATTGGTTACACATCTCGGTCACCTCTTGTTCGCATTGACGGCACTTTGAACAGTGGACGTTACATTTGAGATGTGTTACGACCCATGGCTCTACCCTTCATTCGATCCCTGCGAAACCCTACATTTCAGCAGGGTAATGCACGACCGCATGTTGCAGGTCCTGTACGGGCCTTTTGGATACAGAAAATGTTCGACTGCTGCCCTGGGCAGATCATTCTCCCGATATCTCACCAATTGAAAACGTCTGGTAAATGGGAGCCGAGCAACTAGCTCGTCGCAATACGCCAGTCACTACTCTTGATGAACTGTGGTATCGTGTTGAAGCTGCGTGGGCAGCTGTACCTGTACGCGCCATCCAAGCTCTGTTTGACTCAATGCCCAGGCGTATCATGGCCGTTATTAAGGCCAGAGGTGGTTGTTCATGGTACTGATTTCTCAGGATCTATGCACATAAATTGGGTGAAAATGTAATCACATGTCAGTTCTAGTATAATATATTTGTCCAACGAATACCCGTTTATCATCTGCATTTATTCTTGGTGTAGCAATTTTAATGGCCAGTAGTGTATATAGCTATTTTCGGGGCTACAATTAAAACTTGATAATTACCACTTGTACACCAATCAGCAAGCGCTCTTGTTCCTAATCCAGAGGCAGTGGATGGTTCTCACTGAGACCGCTCTTTTGAATGGGAGCTGCAAGGACTTCTCAAGGTTCTCGTAGCTGCCTACACGTGGTTAATAGCGAAATCCGGGACGGGCAGTCCAGCTGGGGGCAGAGCCACGTCGGCTCTTCATTAGACACGGTTGGCAGCTGGCGTGGCACCTCTAGCAGCTGCAGGTACTTATCATAGCTTCAGCGTGGTCCGGAGCACGCGAGCTCGAAGAACCCGTCTGCAGCAGCATTACGTTCTTCCTGCGGTATACCCCACCTGACTCGTTATCCTTCAATTACGTTATAAAACACCCTAATCACTATATTCTCCTCGTGATCCAAGAGCTCTCTGATGTAGCCGCACCTTTCCTCGTCTTTCTGATATTAACTATTTGCTGTGACGCACTAGCGACCTGCGCTGCCTTCGAACATATGCAGTATCTACAGCTGGACGTGTGGCGTAGCTGCAATAAATTATACGCACAAACTTCCTTCGTGAATCAGTCTGTCTATTAGTGAATACTTGTAATACTTCTGGCTTAGTCAGCCATCATATTAGGCTCCAATAAGCTGTTCCCAGAGCAGTGGAGATGCAAGAAGTATATAGATGACGAAATGTGGTGTGAAGTACCTGTGACAGATGCTAGATTCGGTACCATTCCCGTGAGAAAGACCGCCTGTATAATGCTACTGCTCTGTGACTGGCTACTGTGTTCATAGCAAGGGCGCCAAAACTTTAAGTATGGTTATTATTATTAGTTAAACTACTCACTGGAATGGCTTCACTTTTTAATATAAATATCTCTCAACAGCTGACTATCAGTCAGTCATTTTAGAATTATTAAAAGCAATTTAAATCAAAAACAAAAGACTGACGAAATTTCATACGAAGCACTTCGTAAGAGTTCGGGTCACGCCTTTTCTGGTGTGGAGCGCGAAGTGTTTCGGGCTGTTCGTCACTCTGGATTAGAGATGGGCAAACTGAAACAGGTAACTGTTTCGAAACAAATGAAACAGTACAATGTAATGTTTCGATACGCTGTTTCGAAACAGTGAAACAGTTTGTGTTTCGTAATCTAATAAACCTACACATTTTATCATTTTTAATGTCTACTGTATAAGTATGTCCATATAAAGACAAATAAGATGCGAGAGCGCTAATCATATTGCAGAAGGTAAGAAACTATCACTTAGGTGTCTTGGCGGTTTCGTATTTCCTGCAGCAAATGCGCTGCTTTCGTGTCGTGTGACTTTCGTACTTTTCAATTGGCTGAGGACAGCCATAGCTGAAGACAGAAGAACCACCACGAACGGAACTGGAGGTGAGAGCAAACTGCAGAAACAACGGATATGCTACTGGGATTCCCACATTCCGTTAGTATGGGTAATATACCCATCGTGCTAATTTCCATGCACACAAAGGGAATCATTGTGGAAAATAGGCAGAGTGACTATAGACTCACAAATAACGCCAAATAATTCGAATAAATAACAAAACATAACAAAAAAAATTTTGTCTTTCAAGGTGTTTCGAACCGTTACTATAAATTCACCATGCTTCCAAGCCCTTCCCGTTCACCATTACACTATCAGTGATATGCCAAGCAGATTGCTTGCAATTATACTTACATCAAATTTATGTAGATGTCTAATAACTGTCACTCTACGCCTTTTTTTATTCAACATGTTGTAGGCTTACTTGCGTTTCTTAATATGATTACTGTACATGAACAGAGAAGCGTATGTTATAAAAAAGTGTAATTTAACTGAATGATTTTCACATATTCATTACTTTGAATGTGAATAGTATGCGTTGTTTTATTGTTTGGTTAGTGTTTATAAAGCAGATGTTACGACATTTCAGAATAGGACAGTCAGCTAGAAACGAAGCTTTATTTTCGGATATCTTAAGCTTCATGCTATTGCTTGTCAAAAAGATTTCGACACTCTTGAAAGTGTCATGAAGTGGTATGTTGTGTTTCAGTACCTGTGCGGAGCCCGAATCTCGTCCGACACAGAGCGGAATGAAACATCAGTGTTTCGATACAATTAGTCCGTTCCAAGCATAGGTGGACTGAAACAGCCTTATTTTGAAACAAGGATACAGTTTCTGTGTCTGCCTCGAGATCTGGTCCGGTTATCCGAGACAGGGGCGGAATGAAACACCACCGTTTCGAAACAGTGAACCACAGCCGTTCCGAAACACTGAAACAGTTCCACGTATCGATACACTGTATCGAAACATAGAAACAGTGGCCAAGTCTACTCTGGATTAGGCAGTCGAGAAGAACAGATATGCTGTCTGTTGTAGGATGTGTTTCCAATTTTTATTTAAGTTCCTGTTCGTCACTCTGGATTAGGCAGTCGAGATGTACAGTCATGTTGTCTGTGGCAGGATGTGCTTGCCAGTATTCAGTAGTATTCCTGTAGTCATGAGGCACAGACACGAGCCACAAATAGTGTAAATATACATTTTCGTAAACATTGTGTTTGATCATGTACTTTGCTGTATCAGAAGGTGTTCTATTAAGATCATGTAGTCTTCTCGTGTGGCTATATTAAAATACGCGAGTGGCATCCCAAAGAAGTGATACATTATTCAGAACAGAACCTCGCTAAAAGTCAGTTTCAGTCTCAAGATACAGAACCTGCGTGCTGTTTTCTGCGCTGGGGGCATCAACTTGGAGACAGCAGGTTAGTAAACTATAACAGAACCTTCGTATTCCACACAATGCAGTGAAACAACTAGGCGCCTCACGTGTACTGCATGCACAGAACAAATGTGCTCAGTGACACGTCATCCGCAGTAATGCAGAGGAGGTAAAGGAGGATGATCGTTATTAACACCAACAATCAATACATTCTTCCTTTCTTGCCGTATACTGTGTCACAATCCTTACAGTACTTCCTTAAATTTGCCTCCACAAAAATGGTTCATATGGCTCTGAGCACTATGGGACTTAACATCTGTGGTCATCAGTCCCCTAGAACTTAGAACTACTTAAACCTAACTAAACTAAGGACATCACACACATCCATGCCCGAGGCAGGATTCGAACCTGCGACCGTAGCAGTCGCGCGGTTCCGGACTGCGCGCCTAGAACCGCTAGACCACCGCGGCCGGCTTGCCTCCACACGTCGGCTGAAAAACGCGATGGGGGACTTTAACTTACAAAATGTATGGATATACATTGAAGTGACTAAAGCCATGATACGCACATATCAAGAAGGCGGTAGTATCGCGTACACAAGGTGTGAAAGGGCAGTGCGTTGGCAGAGCAGTTATGAGTAGTCAGGTGATGCATGCGGAAAAGGCTTCCGCCATGATTATGGCCACACGACGGAAATTAACGGACTTTGAAGACGGACTGGTAGTTAAGGCTACACGCATGCGGCATTCCATTTGGGAAATCGTTAGGGAATTCAATATTCCGACACCCACAGCGTCAAAATTGTGCCGAGAATATTAAATTTCAGGCATTACCTCTCACCACGGAGAACGCAGTGGCCGACGACCTGCGCTTAACAAATGAAAGCAGCGGCGTTTGCGTAGAATTGTCAGTGCTGACAGACAAGCAACACTGCGTGAAATAAGTGCCGACGTCAATGTGAGACGTACGACAACGTATCCGTTAGGCAGTGGCGTCAATGGGCTATGGCGGCAAACGACTGACCAGAGTGCATTTGCTAACATCACATCGCCTGCAAAGCCTTTCCTTCGCTCGCGACCATTTCGTTTGGACCCTAGACGACTGATAAACCGAGGGCTGGTCAGATGAGTCCCGATTTCAGTTGGTAAGAGCTCATGGTAAGGTTCAAGTGTGGCGCACACCCCACGAAGCCTTGCACCCAAGTTGTCAACAAGGCAATATGTAAACTTGTGGTCGTATCACAATGGTGTGGGCTGCGTTTGGATTGAATGGACTGGGTCATCTGGTCCAACTAAAATGGTTACGTTCAGCTATTTGGAGACCATTTTCAGCCATTCATAGATTCATGTTCTCAAACAGCGATGGAATTTTTGTGGATGGCAATGCGCCATGTCACCAGACCACAATTTTTGGCAATTGGATTGAAGAACATTCTGGACAATTCGAGCGAATGATTTGGCTACACAGATCGCCCGACATGAATCCCGTCGAACATTTACGGGACTTAATCGAGAGGTCAGTTCGTGCATAAAATCCTGCGCTGGCAACGCTTTCGTAATTATGGGCGGCTATAGAGGCAGCATGGCTCCGTATTTCTGCAGGAGACTTGCAACGAGTTGTTGGGTCCACGCCACGTCGAGCTGCTTCACTATGCCCGGCAAAAGGAGGTCCGACCCATATTAGGAGGTTTCCCACGACTTTTGTCATTTCAGCGTACACGGTGATCCAGCTCCCTCTACCAGTGTTCTTTTTATGCAACCTTGCAATGTTATACCCTGACCTTTATAAAACACGCGCGAGATTTTCATACTTTCTCGCCTGCTACGCGCAAACTGTTAGTCCTACAGAAGAAATGAGCAGAACGTTTTTGTAGGAAATTCAATGTAGTTAAAATTTTGTACCGGGAAACGTTTACGCTGGAGGCCACGTTTTTCGAGTTATTGAAGAAAAACGTACAAAGTGACCTCCAAACGCACCTCTACCCTACGCTCATACCTCACCAGTATGTTCTTGACACTCCCTCCTACAACCGTAGTACAAGAATTTCCAACAACAGGTACTATTACCGACATTCGCACGGTTTTGATCCCTATTGACTTGACTATTGCGCCATCAGCATAGTCTGCTACTTCGTTAACATCATTAATTTAAATGCGCCCATGAGGGTAACGAACGAATTTTTTAAGCGTTTCGCTAACACTAATTACGATGACAATTCTGTCTAAACTTATTCATGACAAGAACATTAGTTTCGTAGTCAGAATGATTGGACATAGAGCATAAAAGAAGTCTTGACACCAATAAGAGTACAAGGAGAAGAAGTGCAATGTAGGCAACACCGCTGTTACATGCGGCGAACTGACTAGACAGATGAAAATAATGATCAGATTAAGATTTTAGTTCTACTTTAAATTTTACGAGTGAGGACAGATATTTAGCAATAACGTGGAAAATAGCTTTTTTTCTAAAACAAAAGTTCATGTCTCAACATAACGTCCATTTAGCTCAAAGTATTTAGTGTAGTGAAATTCTGTTTCTTAAAGTCTCTGAGAAAATAAATTAATATCCTACTCTGCAGATTACTCTTTTACGACGCAGTAACCTGTTCAGTCGACAACAGTTTCTTCCTTCCAACCAATCTTGTACCTCAGGCAACAGAAAAGCGTCACATGCGCCCAAATACGCAGTGTGGAAATAACTACATTCAGTACCGTAAAACCAAATGGTAACCAGCAGCGATTAGAGAGAACTGAGGAAACTGAAGTTGCAATTAGAAGCGGTTTTGTCTAACACCAGTCTGACGTAGAAATAACTTTACACATATACAGGGTGAAACAGCTAACAAATGTCACCCCAGCTATATCCACAAAAGGAAAGAACATCGACATGTGGTTTTAACTAAGATGTAGCCGTCAACGTGGGGAATCTTGTGACGTAAGAAAGTAATTCTTAACGTGTGTAGCTGCTGAATTATTACAGTAATTTTCCTCAGTGAGGTTATATGGATTTTCTAAGACATTGGAAACAGTCTTCTAAGGGGACTTCAACGACATAACTTATCTGGAACTTGATGAAACAGTCTCGACAAACGCTTGCCCTACTGTACCAAATGTAAGGAAACAGATAGTCCTAACTCCCTTACGGTTCACGTGTCTATTATTGTGACTGTCACATAAAGTGCTCAAAATATTTATTTTGAGCACTGATATATCATATAAATCGTTTCAAGACTGACAATATTGCACTTTGAATTTCATATTGACCTGTCGCACCACAGGATCTTGCTACATTGCACATCATGCCTTCGGGAGCCGGTGGTTTTTCCTTGTAGACCTCTTGTTTTAATTTTCCCGACAGATAAAAGTCAGAAGGTGTTAAGTATAGTGATAGTGGATGCCATTTTGTTTTTCCCGAATGAGAAATTGTAGTACATAACACATAATGTACAGTGTTATAAATTAATGTACCTGAGGTACATGAATGATTTGAGAGAAATCAGGCAACCAGTTGCACGTATAAAGGTTACTTAACAACCCTTGACAATGGTTTTGACAGCTGTAAAATTACCATGTCACCGCATGGCCACGTCGCCCCATGGCACCAGGAGCCTCATACGGGCCGTTTCACTCCCTTCTAGTTCCATGTACATTTTAATGTGAAGTCTTTTACCCTTAGTCCAGCTCCAATGGGAAGGTATTTTGATGGGTTTTATTTAGTTTTACTAATTGTTACAAGTACAATGTTGTGTATTGTGTATTAAACCGGGGACCTAGAAACGACGGATATTCTTCGTCCCCGCCGTAGCTCTCAGGGTTCACACCCCCACAACAGGCTACGGAAGTCCACTCACCCCACCGCCGCCCCACACGGAACCCAGGGTTATTGTGCGGTTCGGCCCCCAGTGGGCCCCTCCTGGGAATGTCTCATTCCACACGAGTGTAACCCCAAATGTTTGCATGGTAGAGTAATCATGACGTACGCGAACATGGAAACAGTGTTTGCACAGCAATCGCCGACATAGTGTAACTGAGGCGGAAGAAGGGGAACCAGCACGCATTCTCCGAGGCAGATGGAAAACCGTCTTAAAACCCATCCACAGGCTGGCCGGCACACCGGACCTCGACACTAATCCGCCGGACGGATTCGTGCCGGGGACCGGCACGCCTTCCCGCTCGGGTAGCAGCGCGTTAGACCGTGTGGGTAGCCGGGCGGCAAGTATCATGCAACTTGACATGAGCTTCTTCGTTCTGAAATTTGTTGTCGCCAATATATGGCTTTACGTGTCCATGTACTTCCGAAAAGGACAATTTTACAATTGTTGGAACATGGTTAAGGGTTGTTAATAAACCTTTATACCTGTAATTGGTTAGCTGATTTTCTCAAATCATTCATTTACATTCACCGTTTCTGAACAGCAGACATGTTCAAAATTTAAAAAAAAAATTTTTTTGATGGACGCATATAGATCGTTAAGGTCATAAAACAGTTTTCCTTCTTTTTCTGTTGGCAAATTTGTCAGTTATGTCGTTAAAATTTGATTGATGAACTAAAGATGATACCATAACAAGTAGTCCCAAATGTAATGGTGGGTACTTTATCGAGTAACTGTTTTCATGTTATCCAGCGAGTACGCATAACAGCAAAACTCGCGGCGGTTGAAGAAGACGTCTGGGTCGGTCGTCGAAATATTACGTGGACAATAACTCGAAAGAGCACCCAGAAGTACACCGTTAATCATGCCGAGAAAACCTGAGATATCACTCCCAAATCTGATAATCTATTTCTCGTCATTGTAGATTGTAGAACAATCTTTCCGCCTCCCACTGTGCTAAACGATCCTTCAGCCAGAACCATAGATACTAAACAGGGTACCAAATATTATTAGAAGGACGCAGATGATCCGAAAAATTCTGCCCAGTTTTTGCTCAAGAATCTTGTGTTCATTCTTCTTAAAAACTGGCTAACAAATGTGTCAGATGGTCCGCTTGTGATGTCCGTGCCGTGCCCCTTGCAGCAAACCGGGCTCACAGAGAAGAACCACTGCTACTTCCTCCCCTTCCCCTCCCTCTCGTCGGATCTGTGTGTAATAGGTCACCCCTCGACGTTGGAAGTGGGGCGAGTTGAAATACCCGTCCGGCCAATCTGATTTATGTTTCCCGCGGCACCCCTAAATCACTTCAGTCAGATGCTGGTACTCTTCCTTTAATAATATCAAGGCCAATTTCCTCCCGTGTTGTTCCCCAATTGAGTTAATTCTCCGTCTCCAGTGGACTCGAAGCCCTCGAAAGACGATCTCTAACCTTCGTTCCTCAAATGTACGGCTTAATTGCGACTACTGCAGCTGTTCGAAAAATTTCCATGATTACTTGCTGTCTCGGTTTCATCATAATGCGGTATATATGCACCATAGAGAAATATACTGGGTGATCAAAAAGTCAGTATAAGTTTGAAAACTGAATAAATCACGGAATAATGTAGATAGAGAGGTACAAATTGACACACATGCTTGGAATGACATGGGGTTTTATTAGAACAAAAAAAACAAACAAACAAACAAACAAAGTTCACAAAATGTCCGACACATGGCGCTAGACAGCAAAACGTCAGTGACTGCGCATGACAATCGTCATGCTTGGCCTCCCAGGTCCCCAGACCTCAGTCCGTGAGATTATTGGCTTTGGGGTTACCTGAAGTGGCAAGTGCATCGTGATGGACCGACATCTCTAGAGATACTGAAAGACAACATCCGATGCCAATGCCTCACCATAAGTCTGGACATGTTAGTGCTGTTCACAACATTATTCCTCGACTACAGCTTTTGTTGAGGAATGATGGTGGACATCATCTTTGCTTTGTCTTACTTTGTTATGCTAATTATTGCTATTCTGATCAGATGAAGCGCCATCTGTCGGACATTTTTTGAACTTTTGTATTTTTTTGGTTCTAATAAAACCCCATGTCATACCAAGCATGTGTGTCAATTTGTACCTTTCTATCTACATTATTCCGTAATTTTTTCAGTTTTCAAATTTATACTGACTTTTTGATCACCCGGTATATAATCAGCTATCAAGTCGAAGTTCGTAGTAAGTCATAATTTTCTTATCGTCTTGTAAGAGGATCTAACATACACGGTAATGAAACGATAGCCTGTTACGAAACACTTTAGTGCACCTGCGTACATGATGATGATCTAAGGTTTCAATTATGTCGTATTGTGTATCTGATAGCTGAGGAACTTAGCAGAGATCATTACTCGATAATATTTTCTCAAACTTCCAGCCACATCAAAAGGTTAAATACCCAACAGCTTTTGACTGAATGCATCTCAGCCACTATCAAGCGTGGTACTGGTTGTTGCGATCAAATGGTGAGTGGCGTGTGATCGCTGCAATCACTTGAAAGTCATCACTTGACAACGGCGGACGAGCACTCAGCCAAAAACTCTCCTCGCAGCTTCTGTAAAGTTTGGAAGGTAAGAGACGAGATACTGGCAGAAGTAAAGCTGTGAGTACCGGGCGTGAGTCGTGCTTCGGTAGCTCAGATGGTAGAGCACTTGCCCGCGAAAGGCAAAGGTCCCGAGTTCGAGTCTCGGTCGGGCACACGGTTTTAATCTGCCAGGAAGTTTCAACTCGTGGATAATTAACCACTTGATGCGGCTGCAAGTTCGAGAAAATTTTATGAGTTTTTATTGCCTTGAAATCATGCAAGGTCATTAATTCCTACCTTCGGGTTGTCCCAAGAGGACACCTTTATTCACGGCCAAGTTTCAGAAAAATATTGGAATAGACGGCTATCAGTCTGTCTAAAGTTATTTGCAAAAAGGGATACTTTTTTCAATGAATGCAGGTTTATTTTGCAGTCATTTAATGTACAGATGTCACATAAGTCATTAACGGCAATTATACAGAGGCATATTAGGATCAACAAATGCAATGTAAGAATCCCTTGACATAATGTATGTTAGAATGAAATGAATACTTTTTTGAGACACTAAAAATAATTTAAAGTGTGTGTGTGTTGATCTGCAAATAAATTAAAGCGCATAAGACTTAGCTGCCCAAGAATGTGCATCAAATCAACTATACTGTTTACACTATGGTTGTCCGTCCACTTCTGGAGTATTGCTGCGCAATATGGGATCCTTACCAGATAGGATTGACAAGGAATAGAGAAGAGAGTGTCACGGATATGAAAAGCGAGTTTTCACAAAATTTCGTTACCAACTTTCTCCTCCGAACTAAAATGGTTCAAATGGCTCTGAGCAATATGGGACTCAACTGCTGAGGTCATTAGTCCCCTAGAACTTAGAACTAGTTAAACCTAACTAACCTAAGGACATCACACACATCCATGCCCGAGGCAGGATTCGAACCTGCGACCGTAGCGGTCTCGCGGTTCCAGACTGCAGCGCCAAACCGCGCGGCCACTTCGGCCGGCTCTCCTCCGAACTCAAAAATATTTTGTTGACTCCTATCTACAAAAGGAGAAATGACCATCCCGAAAAAAAAAGAGAAATCAGAGCTCATACGGGAATCCTTGGGTGTTCATTTTCCATCGCAGAGTAATAATGTATATACAGATATAGAGTGGTGTTCGACTCAACATTTTAGAATAGTTAGTGCTTCAGTCAATCATTTACTTCACATGCTTTCAAAAAAGGCAAAAGATACGGAGTAGAAACATAAGAGCATGTTTTTCTCTCTCTCTGAAGGAATTACTAATTACCTCTCGTGTTATGAGCACGGTTACGGGGGAAGCGAAATTTAGTTCAAATTTTATGCATAATCTTTCTTTCCCAAGTTATATTCACGGGAGACTTGTCCCGCCCGCCAGCTACCCTCCGAGGTAGCAAAGCTGTCCCAAGGAGTCAGCAATGCTTGCTGGCGCTAGTCGGTTGGCAGTCATCATAGTAACAGCGGCTTTGTTCGAGGACGCAGAGAAGGTTCTCCTCAGGCATGGATAAAACGTGTTACGATAAGGATAACATATGTACACTGATGACCACAGAAATCATCCAATTTGCAGGGTGTCTTCCGTCCCCAACTGTACGGTGGCTAGGCTTCTCGCCTATGGAGAGGTGTAAGTTATCAATAGAATGTCGCGGTATGATTAAGACAGCAACCCAGCATCGAGTATTGTAGCCGCTCTGGTGAGCGATTACTGTGCGTCCTTTTGAGGTGCATTACTTATCAGTGAGTGAAGGTCACATATGCGAGCAGATTAGCAATAGGCAGATACGTCCTCAAGGGGTTATATTTCTTACTCACTGAGGTGTCTATGTCACATAGGAACGTTTTACTACGAGAGGCTAGCGGATAGATAGGATCACAAGGCAGGCTCATCGATTGACGCGCCAGATGGTGACATAGCGTGAGAACGGTCCGTATCGTACTGAAGCAGTTACACAGTGAGGATTCACCCGCAACGCTGGGCGCGAAGAAGTGAATCTTATTGTTTATATTTACTATTTAAGTACTGTATTAATATACAGCTCCAACCATGCTGATGACGTTGCTTGCACTGAAAAATTGTTAATTGTAAATTCAATATCACTCAATTCATCAGCAAATGCTAATTACAAATTTTGGTTACTGTCTGTGCTTATTGTTGGAAAGGATGGACCAGTCACAAGTGCACGCTGAAATGGGAGGCGCCACATTGCTAAGATAACTCACTACCAATCTACGATCAGTTTCCGAGGAGATAATACATGAATCTGTGTATAAAATCTGGTCTCATGTAAAGACGGGGCAGTTTGTTGAAAGATTGCCTTGGATGACACACTAGTGAGATGTCGTGCTAATCCAAGGCAGTCGATAATTGGCTTTCGAGGTGGGAACGGGCGAACTAGTGTGTGAAGTGCAACTCCGCGTAAAAACGGAATTGGTTGTTAAAGTTGCCTCGAAAGACATATTTGTGCGAACTCATGTTGAATCTAAGATCGTGCGAAGCGGTCTTTTGTCTTTTGCGGTGCACCGTTATGGCAAGCAGAACAGCTATGTATATGTCAGTAATATCAATGTGAGAGACCTATGCAATGAGAGCTGTCAACTTAGTAAAAATTCTGTAGAGCGTTATTGGCTCCGAAAATATAATTGTGATTCTGCTGGCACAGAACTCTACAGGAAACTATGAGTCAAACTGAACAAAGCTCACACTGTGGGCATGGGCGATGCGCAGATCACTTTACAGATAGGGTGCTACAGAGTCCCCGGGGTTGTGACTGTGGGTCTCCGAACTAGACAATCAAGCACATAGAAACAAATGCCTCTTTCGTTCCTATCAGGGGAGTTGGAGCGACGCCATGAAAGCTGGCTATACGGCTCTTATTTGGAATAGGAACTTAGGTATTGACATTTAGTTTTATATGTAGTTTTGTCTCACTGTATTCTTGTTACATACATATACTAATGTTATATACCTGTATTTTTACTCTGCATGTGAGTCATACGAAAGTCTCAGGGCTGAAGGCAACAACAACAACAACACGTACATTTCACCTGCGTCTCCTGTCTACAAGATATTATGTATGAATGAAGCAAACTGTGTTTCATACCAGTGAATCTTGCCAACTCCGTGCTTATTCCACGCGGTCTAGGGCGTCTTGTCACGGTCCGGGCGGCTGCCCCCCTTAGGAAGTTCGAGTCTTCCCTCGGGCATGGGTGTGTGTGTTGTCCTTAGCGTAAGTTAGTTTAAGATAGGTTAAGTAGTGTGTAGGCTTAGGGACCAATGACCTCAGCAGTTTGGTCCCTTAAGAATTCACACACATTTGAACGCGTTTTCGTGCTTATTCTTTAAGAGCCATCTCTTCCTACAGAGCCGGCCGAAGTGGCCGTGCGGTTAAAGGCGCTGCAGTCTGGAACCGCAAGCCCGCTACGGTCGCAGGTTCGAATCCTGCCTCGGGCATGGATGTTTGTGATGTCCTTAGGTTCGTTAGGTTTAACTAGTTCTAAGTTCTAGGGGACTAATGACCTCAGCAGTTGAGTCCCATAGTGCTCAGAGCCATTTGAACCATTTTTCTTCCTACAGAAACGTCATAACGGTCGATGCCCGAGGGAAGACTCGAACCCCCTACGGGGGCAGCCGCCCGGACCGTGACAAGACGCCCTAGACCGCGTGGAATAAGCACGGAGTTGGCAAGATTCACTGGTATGAAACACAGTTTGCTTCATTCATACATAATATCTTGTAGACAGGAGACGCAGGTGAAATGTACGTGTTGTTGTTGTTGTTGTTGTTGTCTTCAGCCCTGAGACTGGTTTGATGCAGCTCTCCATGCTACTGTATCCTGTGCAAGCTTCTTCATCTCCCAGTACTTACTGCAACCTACATCCTTCTGAATCTGCTTAGTGTATTCATCTCTTGGTCTCCCTCTACGATTTTTACCCTCCACGCTGCCCTCCAATGCTAAATTTGTGATCCCTTGATGCCTCAGAACATGTCCTACCAACCGGTCCCTTCTTCTTGTCAAGTTGCATCACAAACTCCTCTTCTCCCCAATTCTATTCAATACCTCCTCATTAGTTATGTGATCTACCCGTCTAATCTTCAGTATTGTTCTGTAGCACCACATTTCGAAAGCTTCTATTCTCTTCTTGTCGAAACTATTTATCGTCCATGTTTCACTTCCATACATGGCTACACTCCATACAAATACTTTCAGAAACGACTTCCTGACACCTAAATCTATACTCGATGTTAACAAATTTCTCTTCTTCAAAAACGCTTTCCTTGCCATTGCCAATCTACATTTTATATCCTCTCTACTTCGACCATCATCAGTTATTTTGCTCCCCAAATAGCAAAACTCCTTCACTGCTTTAAGTGTCTCATTTCCTAATCTAATTCCCTCAGCATCACCCGACTTAATTCGACTACATTCCATTATCCTCGTTTTGCTTTTGTTAATGTTCATCTTATAGCCTCCTTTCAAGACACTGTCCATTCCGTTCAACTGCTCTTCCTAGTCCTTTGCTGTCTCTGACAGAATTACAATGTCATCGGCGAACCTCAACGTTTTTATTTCTTCTCAATGGACTTTAATACCTACTCCGAACTTTTCTTTTGTTTCATTTACTGCTTGCTCAGTATACAGATTGAATAACATCGGGGACAGGCTACAACGCTGTCTCACTCCCTTCCCAACCGCTGCTTCCCTTTCATACCCCTCGACTCTTATAACTGCCATCTGGTTTCTGAACAAATTGTAAATAGCCTTTCGCTCCCTGTATTTTACCCCTGCCACCTTTAGAGTATTCCAGCCAACATCGTCAAAAGCTTTCTCTAAGTCTACAAATGCTAGAAATGTAGGTTTGCCTTTCCTTAATCTATTTTCTAAGATAAGTCGTAGGATCAGTATTGCCTCACGTGTTCCATCATTTGGCTCTGAGCACTATGGGACTTAACATCTGTCGTCCCCTAGAACTTAGAACTACTTAAACCTAACTAAGGACATCACACAACACCCAGTCATCACGAGGCAGAGAAAATCCCTGACAACGCCGGGAATCGAACCCGGGAACCCGGGCGTGGGATGCGAGAACGCTACCGCACGACCACGAGCTGCGGACTGTTGCATCATTTCTGCGGAATCCAAACTGATCTTCGCCGAGGTCGGTGTCTACCAGTTTTTCTATTCGTCTGTAAAGAATTCGCGTTAGTATTTTGCAGCTGTGACTTATTAAACTGATAGTTCGGTAATTTTCACATCTGTCAATGTACGTAGTGGTTATAATTAAACTTTCGATACGTGAGAGGGTCCCCACGACAAACGAGTAATCTTAGGACAACGAAACTTTGTGAAAACATTTGTAAGGTCATGCGGAAGATAAATAATGAATAAACCATTAAAAAACACATTTTCATTTTCATATGAGAGGTTAACATTTTATAATTTCGTACACATTCCAGGTTACAAACTTTGCTCAGTGTGACGACCATCTACGTCCACGACAGCAAGGATCCGCACTAGAAATTGCTCTATTGCTGGACCATGGAATGTTCAGCTATGTTACTACAGCTTGTGCCCTGCTTGAAGATCGCACGTTGCGTCCAGAAATCTCATCCATGGCAACACTAACTTTTTTGCGCAACTGGCCGTTAGCCTCTCCCAGGAGCAATCCCCAAATCGCCAGTTCATTTTTAATGTATCGATACTCATGAAGAGCAGCAGCACTATTGTTGTTCTTCTTTAAGGAAAAAAAATAGCTTTACGAGTGAAACCCTGCGAACCATGTCCAAATTCACGTTGACTGCCTGCAACTGTAATGCACACTGATGTTTGCGTTTCAACCCTACGTCGCCGTACCAGTGACGGCGCCCGACGGTAAGCCTTCACACAAACACTACGAACAATGCAAAGCCTGCAGCACACAGTCTGAATGTCATTCATATACAGTTGCGTACCCATTACAACAAATAGTTATCCGTCTAACCTGCCTCAGGTAGCGGAAGTTTAACTGTAACCGCCCTGCAGATTTCTTCTCTCTAGTTTTCCGAAAGGCGCTCCACACTGGATCACACGGTTGACTCATAACCAAAAGACACGATCATACGGAATATCTTCACAGATGTGCGATTGGCCTCTTGAACTTTTGACTAATAGAACCCACCACACTTTACGTGAAGAGTTTATATGGGACGGTCAGCGGCGCTATCAGCCTGTTCACTGATGACGTTGTTGTTTAAGGTAACATTTCGTCGCTGGAAGGAAACTGAGAAAGAATTGTACCGAATTTCCACTTGGTATAATTTTTAAATGGAGATAAAAGCAAGGAAAAGCTCATAATAAAGATATAGACTTCGATTATAATGAATTACTACATTACTGAGAAACTAGGGCCATTCTACATTACTGAGAAACTAGGGCCATTCACTTTGTTTAAATAATTGGGTGGCAAGACTGAAAATCAACATGGAATGGGACACAAACGTAAGGAGAATGAAGACCAAGATTTATTGGAACCATTCTGGGAAAGTACAGTGCAATAGTAAAGGAAATTGGACACAAAACAACACACTGACCGATTCTAGAGTACTGTTCCAGCTTTTGGAGTAAGAATGACAGCAAATATCGAATTCAGAGACGTGCTGGTGGTTCTGAGCACTATGGGACTCAACTGCTGAGGTCATTAGTCCCCTAGAACTTAGAACTAGTTAAACCTAACTAACCTAATGACATCACAAACATCCATGCCCGAGGCAGGATTCGAACCTGCGACCGTAGCGGTCTCGCGGTTCCAGGCTGCAGCGCCTTTAACCGCACGGCCACTTCGGCCGGCAGAGACGTGCTCCTAGGATCGTAACGGGAGGGTATAGCCTCCTTTGGTCTGTCGAATGCATATCTAGCGCGTTGCTCTTTGAGTTTGTTCTGTATTCTCAATGTATTAAGCGTTTCATGTAATGGGGCAGTAGGGAGGTAGTATTGTAAGTCTCCTGCTATTCGTAACATCCTCCCGACTGAAGAAATGATCTTCGTACTTTGACGAGTGGCACTATTCTTGCTTGCTTTCCATATTCAAGTGTAGGGCGAAGGAATATTCTGTACGTTAACACTGACACTGGTGGATCTACTCAACGCATTCTGTATTTCACAAGTCGTACTTGATTTAGTCCATTTTCTATTTTTAACCAATTTTTTCGGTTTAATATTTCATCTGAGTGAATTCAGAGGCATTTTACGTGTGCCTTTGGGCTGATTTATTGCCCCAGAGTCGAAGTTTAGTTTGTGTGGCTTCAGTGCTCACAAATTAGTGAGGTTTCGGTGTGTGACCAATATTAACTGGCATTTTGTGGTGTTAGGTCTTATCCTGCACTTACTTAGCCAAGATTCTAGTCCATTTACATCGGCACTGACCTGCTCGTTAATTCCGTCACAGGCACCAGTATGCACTACCATCTCGTATTACGCTGTACCTTCATTCCACCATCGAGTTCTGGGGATGTCAGCTGTATGCAGTTTGTCTCAGCGTGGAGGTCATTTGTTTATGTTCTTGGAGAACGAAAAATAGCTCTTTCTGTTCCTATGTACACACCTTAATCACTCCTATCCTACTCTCATCATTACTGTGCTACGTATTTAGGGACTGCCGAGAGCAGAATTATCCCACAGCTTTCTACGGATAGTGGTTCTCTAGCAGGGGATTGATTCCCATGCGGGTTCGCTGTACATGTCTGCTACATTGGAAGATTATCCAGCATCACACAGGCTACATACGACTCAGGAAAAGCCAATTATCTTGAGTAATAACAGCTTGGCTGCTCTAGTAAATAATGTGTTTAACGACCAGTTTCGTAGCCTAGAAGCCACATCATCAGCTAAGATCCGTTAAATTAGAGTTATGGTTGATTTATAGTTACAATCAATAGCGAGAGACAGAGCAAAGTACTTACAAGGTGAATCATGAAATTAAAGTTGCAGCATAGATGAGACAGAGCACTCCTTGTCTATGAATAAATTACGCAATTAGTGCATCGTCAGTTAAGCGAAAAGTATAGGTCCACGGTTCCACAAGCGTGACTAAAAGATTTTTTTACAAACTGTAAGAACCGTCAAGGAGTATCCTCCAAACCTACATAAGGCTGTGGTTGTCCATCGTACAAGATAATGTATACAATTCGGCTATTTTTTCGCACTCTGCTCGTCAGCTGAGTCATGCCACGTCTACGATGGGTCCAGACCACTCATTCAGTAACTTAAAATACGGCTTTACGAGTTTTGGTTTTCATGCTCACTATGTGGAATCCACACTTCTAGCGGCACAGTATGATGGACCTCTGCCTTTGCTTATTGTTGTGTTGTTGCCTTCTGTCGGAAGATTGATTCTATGGTGTGCAATCCACATCTTCTCGTGTAACTATTACAACCTACATCCTCTTGAACCTACTAGCTGTAGTGAAGCCTTAGTCTCCCTCTACAGTTTTTCATCGCCACACACTTCCACATAACCAAATTTATGATTCCTCGATTACACAGATTGTGTACCATTGACCAACTGAAGTTTAGTGCAGTTGTGCCACACACTTCTCCTTTCTCTAATTCTCTTCAGTACCTCGTCATTAGCTACCCGATCTAGTCATGTATTCTTTAGCATTCTTCTGCTATGGCACATTTAGATGTCACTGTTCTTTTCCTCAGTCTTGTATTAGAAGTTAAAACATTTCTCTTTTTCAACAAACGCCTTTCTTTGTATTACAAGTCTCCATTTTATGTCTTCTCCACTTCAGTCCTCCGTCGCCTATGTTGCTGCCCAAATAGGAAAACTCATCTATTAATTTGGGCGTCTCATCTCATAACACAATTGCCTCAGCGTCACCTGACTTAACTTTAGTACGTTTAATTATCCTTGGGTTGGGTTGTTTGGGGGAGGAGACCAAACAGCGAGGTCATCGCTCTCATCGGATTAGGGAAGGGCGGGGAAGGAAATCGGCCATGCCCTTTCAAAGGAACCATCCTGTCAGTTGCATGGAGCGATTTAGGGAAACCACGGAATACCTGAATCAGGATGGCCGGACGCGGGATTGAACTGTCGTCCTCCCTAATGCGTGTCCAGTGTGTTAAGCACTGCGCTACCTCGCTCGGTTAATTACCCTAGTTTACTTTTGTTGATATTCTTCTTATAACCACTGCTCAAGACACTATCCATTCCGCTGAATCATTTTGAAGTCCTATACAGCCCCTGACAGAATTACAGTGTCAGGTGCGCACTGCAAACAGGAAGCGCCTGCTAGGGTAGTAGAGTACGTTTGGTGTGCACATGTGGATTTTTTTAACACTGATAAATCCGTCCTCAAACTTGATAAGATACGCTTTGATTTCAGAGATGGAAGAATACCATCCCCTTTAGTTAAAGAAAGTAGCATTTATCATGGCAGATAGGAAAAAGGAAATGTTAATACAGTGTTAGTTAAATGCAGGAGCGTGTTTATATCCGTAAAGAATAAGATAGTATATAATACGGTTAGGGCAGATTCTCAATGCGAAGTAATTTGTGTGAATATAATTACTGAAAGTCGCTAAAACATGATCACCAGGTGCTTTCATAGTCTCGCTGCCTCAGGAGCAGTAGTGGGGGAATATTTGAGTGTTAACTTGGAGAATATTTCGCGCAAATTTCCTGCTCCTGTTATA
The DNA here is from genome assembly GCF_023864345.2 of Schistocerca serialis cubense. NCBI lineage: Eukaryota > Metazoa > Arthropoda > Insecta > Orthoptera > Acrididae > Schistocerca > Schistocerca serialis. The sequence continues at coordinate 563,775,351 of NC_064642.1, read as the reverse complement.
TAATTAGGTGGTGATTCCAGTTTTCCAAATATACAGTGGATAACTCAAGTGATTAAAGGGTAGTAGGGACAAGAAATTGTGTGAAATTGTTCTAAATGCCTTATCCTAAAACTACTAGAGCAGTTAATCAGAGAAGCGAATCATGAAAGTAACATATTAGCTCTCCTGGTGTCAAACAGACCAGAACTTTTCGATTAAGTTACCGGAGAACGAGGATCGGTAACCTTAGGGCCATTACAGCATCACTAAACACGGCTGTAAATAGGAATCTAAAGAAAGTTAGGAAGATATTCTCTCTCTCTCTCTCTCTCTCTCTCTCTCTCTCTCTCTCTCTCTCGTGGCAGCTCTGCACAGGGTGCTAGTCTTCTTTTGTGACGCCATTTAGATGATCTGCATTGTGGTGATGATGAGGACAATTCAACACACAGTCCTCGAGAGGGGAAAAATCCCCAATCCGGCAGGGACTTGAACAGGGACCCCTTTAGTTAGTATTCAGACGCTAACCTGCAGCTTCAAAGACGGACGATATCTCTGCTAAACAAGAGCGACAAGAAACAGGTTTCAGATTACGTAAGCGGTCAGCATGAAAATGTCATCTCCATTACTAACAATGCTCAGCATCAAAGGACAAGGTTCAAGAATACTGTACAATACACTTTAGACACATATGTGCCGAGAAAAGTTCTGAGGGATGGGAAAGACCTTTGCATTTCGACAGCCAAAACTGCAACGAAAGCAAAGAGTTTCACTGGAAATCTAAACGTAGCCAGTTTCACAGACAAATAACAACTGAAGGAAACCAAAATCAGCCTACGTAGAGCCACACGCGAAGGTTTCAACGAATATGAAAGTAAAATTACGAATTATCAGACGAACTACGTGATTGGATTGAAGAGTTTCTAGCAAATACTCGTAGAACACAGTATATCATTCTTAGTAGAGAGAAGTTTTCAGACGTAAAAGTAGCTTCGGGCATGTCTCAAAGGGGTCTTATAGGATAATTTATTTTCACAATATATACACTGATGTGACAAAAGTCACGGGATACCTCCTAATATCGCGTCGGACCTCTTTCTGAGCGGCATAGTGCATCAGCCCGACGTGCAATGGATCAAACAGTCGTTGGGAATCCCCTGCAGAAATATTGAGCTATGCTGGCTCTATAGCAGTTTATAATTGCGAAAGTATTGCCGGCGGAGGATTTTGTGCACGAACAGACCTGTCGATTATGTCTCATAACTGCTCGATGGGATTCATGTCAGCCTATCTGGATAGCCAAATCATTCGCTCGAATTGCCTAGAATGTTCTTCAAACCAATCGCGAACAATTGTGGCCCGGTGACATGGCGCATTGTCATCCATAAAAATTATCCGTTGTTTGGGTTTCCAACTAGCCGAACTATTTCCAGTCAATTATCGGTTCAGTTGGACCAGATGACCCAATCCATTCCATGCAGACACAACCAACACCATTATGGACCCACCGCGAGCTTGCACAGTGGTTCTTGACAACTTGGGTCCATGGTTTCGTGACGTCTACCCCACACTCGAACCCTACCATCAGCTCTTACCAACTGAAATCAGGATTCACCTGACCAGGCCACGATTCTCCGTCTGGGTCCAAACGATATTGGTCACAGGCCCAGGAGAGGCGCTGCAGGCGATGTCGTGCTGGTAGTAAAAGCACCTGCGTCGGTCGTCTCTTGCCATAGCCCATTGACGGCAAATTTCGCCTCTCTGTCCTAACGGATGAGTTCGTCGTATGTCCCACATTGATTTCTATGCCTGTTTCACACAGTGTTGCTTGTCTGTTAGCACTGACAACTCTACGGAAAAGCCGCTGCTCTTGATCATTAAAGTGTAGGCCGACGACCACTGCGTTGTACATGGTGAGAGATAATGCCTGAAGTTTGCTATCCTCGGCACACTCTTGACACTTTGGACCTCGGGATACTGAATGCGCTAACGATTTCCGCAATGGGATGTCCCATGCGTCTAGCTCCAACTGCCACTCCGCGATCAGTGTCTGTTACTTACCGTCGTGCGGCCATAATCAGGTCGTAAACCTTTTCACGTGAATCACCTGAGTACAAATGAACAGCCCCGCCACTGCACTGACCTTTTATAGCTTGTGTACCCGATGCTATCGCATTGGCTATGTGCTTATCGCTATACCGGGACCTTCGTCACCTCAGTGTATAAATGACAGTGTGGCTGACGTCGGAAGCTCCGTGAGGATTTTTAGGGATGAAGTTGTACGGAGAAAGGAAATGAAATGAAATGTGCATATGGCTGCGGCCTCCCATCAGATAGAACGGTCGCGTGGTGAAAGGCTTTGTAGTTGACTCCACTTCGGCGACTTGTGTGTCGATGAGGGTGAAATGATGATGAAGCCAACAGAACAACCAGTTCCGGGGCGGAGAAAATCTCCGACCTGGCCGGAATCGAACCCAGGTTCCTCCCACGGCATTCTGCCGCGCTGACCACTTAGCTATGGAGGCGGACGTTGTATACAGAGAAGTCACCACACTAGAATATTGTAGAGAAATGCAAGCAAACCGGAAGAGAATCGACGCTTGTTCAGGGATTGGCAATCGACTCTCAACATAAACAAATGTAACGTATTGCGGATAAACAGACATGACTATCGATTACAGTGTGATTATACGTTTGCAGGGATCCATAATATATCTAGAAGTATAAAGTATACGACCATCAAAATCGCAGGTAAGGCAGATTTCAGATTCATTACAGGAAATGTAGCCCATCCACAAAAGATGTGGCGTACAAAATCCTCATTCGATCAATACTCGAATGTTAATCGTCAGTCTGTGGCCTGCACCAGAGAGGACTGATAAAGGAAAAAGAGAAGATCCAAAGAAGAGCAGTTCCTTTATTTACAGGTTCATTTAGTAACCACGGCAGCATCAGGTAGATGCTCAGCCGACTCCAACGGCAGACGCTGCAAGAGGGGCGTTCTGCATCACAATGTGGTCTCTGCCAAAGTTCGGATAGCGTACGATGATAGCAGAGCCAACCAGGATATTGCTTCCTCCTACGTATGTCTCGCGAAGAGAGCGTGAAGGTACAATTAGAGAGATTCGAACTTACCAGCTATCGCTCGACCCGCCAGCCATTCGCGACTGGAACAGGAAAAGGGGGATGGGACAGTGGTAGACAATGTACCCTTCGCCACACACAGAAAGGAGCTCGCGAAGTATAAATATAGATGTAGATGTCATCGGCAAACCTCAGTGTTTTAGTTTTTTATCCCTAAACTTTAATTACCTATCCAAAATTCTCTTCGGTTTCCCTTACAAATTGTTCATTGCATAGACTAAATAACATGGGATATCCTTTACTTACATTATCTGCATTGACCTCTGTTAGTATCTCACGGAAATTTGTTGCTTCTACGACTCGTATTTAGGAACATGTATCTCTTCATTTCTACTAATTTATTTATTTATGTATTTACATAGTTTACGCCCACAGTGGAGTTCTAAAATCAAACATTATACAGTAGAGTCTACAAAGGATAAGTTTAGATGTTAGCAGTCAACAATTTCTTCCTTTTCAAAAGCCGGCCGCTGTGACCGAGTGGTTCTAGGTGCTGCTGCTACGGTCGCAGGTTCGAATCCTGCCTCGGGCATGGCTGTGTGTGATGTCCTTAGGTTTAAGTAGTTCTAAGTTCTATGGGACTGATGACCTCAGATGTTAAGTCCCATAGTGCTTAGAGCCATTTGAACCTTTTCCAAAACTTCTTGAGTCGTAGCGATGCGGTGGCTCGTTCTGCAGATATGACGTAGTTCTGCCGTTGTGACGTTTTGAAGTCAGTCGTATGTATTTGTTGTTCAGAAGTATCTTTTCTTTTCTACGTCCAATTTGATGTTTGATATGTTCAGTTAACTCAGATCCATTTGTGCTTCTTTAAATCAGTTGTTTCTTGTCTTACTGTTACAAAAATAGTCAAAGAGTCAGTTCAGAAGTCTAGTATTCGGTAAGCAAGAAATGTCGCCAAAAATGCAGCCCTTCTTTTTTGCATCGTATCAACAACGGATTAACTTTCGTGGTAAACTTGGTGTTTTTTATTGATAATCGTTGGGACTATTCTTTTATCAGCTTACTACAATTTTACAACTGTCGCTTGCGTGTTTAGTTTAAATAGCCTTTCATTTGCATATGTTGCCTCCGGTTTAACAACGGAGGACTAATGCCCACGTTTTGCACTTACTAAAAGAGGCGGTTTCGTGTAAATTGTGCTCGTTGTAGTTTTAATATTCTACTATCTCTTGATGCTCTTTCATTGGCATTCCAAGTAATAATCTCAGCAAGATATTTAAATTTTTTTACCTCCTTAATTTTTTGAGCATGGGATGTGTTAACTGGGAAGACTTATTTCCTGTTTTCTCAAAATATATTTGCAACCGAACCTTTGCCGCCAATCTTTATAGCTCTTCTATCTGAAACTTTGCTTCATCGATACCAATAATGTAGTAATTGCACCAAGAAATCGATTTATACAAAGATTCAGACAGTGAAGCCTACGCTCGTTTCTAGGCAGTGAATGAGTTTACGGTACTGCCTGGTGACAGCAGTTTAAAAACAACTATGTGACGACTTGCAGGCGTCACGTGTTTGTGGGTGGCGTAGGCGGCCCACCCAAGACAGGTATGTGGATCTACGGGCACCTCGTAGCGGCGCACATGAGCCTGAATCAGCATCGTAAGCCGCTGTCGACGTCAGCAGTCGATATTAGTCACCTCGGGAATGCTGCCCAGCCGGCTGCGGGTGCTGACTTTGGCCTGTTGCCCGCCGTGCGGGGGATCTCGGCGCGTCTGTGGGCGATCGATGGACTCTCAGCTCGCCTTATCTGTTCATGAATGGCGCACTAGAGACTGCATAGGTGTGGGATCACATGCCGTAGCGCCACTCTCCTCTTGCGAGAAACTTGTTTGCTATCCTGTTGTGCGGCCGAGGTTGCTGACACGGTGAACGAAGGTGGCAGTCGGCACACAGGCTGCAGGTCCCAATTGAGGTGGTACAAGAAAATCCCCGTCATAAAACATTTCAATAAAGTCAAACCTAAGTCGAAACAAGGCCCCGGAAATAGACAACATTCCATTAGAACTATTGATAACCTTGGGAGAGCCAGCCCTGACAAAACTCTACGATCTGGTGAGCAAGATGTATGAGACAAGCGAAATACCCTCAGAGTTCAAGAAGAATATAATAGTTCCAATCCCAAAGAAAGCAGGTGTTGACAGATGTGAAAATTACCGAACTATCAGTATAATAGGGCACGGCTGCAAAATACTAACGCGAATTCTTTACAGACGAATGGAAAACCTGTAGAAGCCGACCTCGGGGAAGATCAGTTTGGATTCCGTAGAAATGTTGGAACACGCGAGCCTATACTGACCCTACGACTTATCTTAGAAAACAGATTAAGAAAAGGCAAACCTACATCTCTAGCATTTGTACTCTTAGAGAAAGTTTTTGACAATGTTGACTGGAATACTCTCTTTCAAATTCTGAACGTGACAGGGCTAAAATACAGGGAGCGAAAGGCTATTTACAATTTGTACAAAAACGGGATGGCAGTTATAAGAGTCGGGTGGCGTGAAAGGGAATGAGTTGGGAACGGAGTGAAACAGGGTTGTAGCCTATTCCCAATGTTATTCAATCTGTATATTGAGCAAGCAGTAAAGGAAACAAAAAAAAAAATTCGTAGTAGGTATTATAATCCATGGAGATGAAATAACAACTCTGAGGTTCGCCGATGACATTGTAATTCTGTCAGAGACAGCAAAGGACTAGGAAGAGCAGTTGAACGGAATGGACAGTGTCTTGAAAGGAAGATATAAGACGAATATCAACAAAAGCAAATCGAGAATAATGGAATGTAGTCTAATTAAATCGAGTGATGCTGAGGGAATTACATTAGGAAATTAGACGCTTAAAGAAGTAAAGGAGTTTTGCTATTTGGGGAGCAAAATAACTGATGATGGTCGAAGTACAGACGATATAAAGTGTAGACTGGCAATGGCAAGGAAAGCGTTTCTGAAGAAGAAAAATTTGTTAACATCGAGTATAGATGTAAGTCGTTTCTGAAAGTATTTGTATGGAGTGTAGCCATGTATGGAAGTGAAACGTGGACGATAAATAGTTTAGACAAGAAGAGAATAGAAGCTTTCGAAATGTGGTGCTACAGAAGAATGCTGAAGATTAGATGGGTAGATCAGATAACTAATGAGGAGGTATTGAACAGAATTGGGGAGAAGAGAAATTTGTGGCACAACTTGACTATAAGAAGGGATCGCTTGGAAGGACATGTTCTGAGGCATCAAGAGATCACCAATTTAGTATTGGAGGGCAGCGTGGAGGGTAAAAATCGCAGAGGGAGACCAAGAGATGACTACACTAAACAATACAGAAGGATGTAAGTTGCAGTATGTCTGGGATAGGATAGAGTAGCATGGAGAGCTGCATCAAACGAGTCTCTGGACTGAAGACCACAACAACAACACAGTTAAATACCAGCGGCAGGCACAGTTACTCCTTAAAAAATGTGTGCTAGAGTGACATAGCAACTTCAGAGTATATTGCTAAATTTATCGTCATATTTCAAAATTGTCACTCAGTTATGCTCAAGGAATATGTCTTCTCTTGAAACAAATTTGTAACACATATTCTGAAACATTTTACATACAAGCAATACGACTCGTTCCCTAGCTATTCTTTAAATAAATCAATCTGCATTAACAGTCAGTTCATTCAAACAAACTGGCATCACGCAACAAATGGTATTACGTCAATCCGGTAAGTAATGGGTTGCTGCGTAAGTGCGTAGTATTTTTCCGCAACAGATGGACATAACGGAGGACGTAATTATCAACAGTATAGTCTGCTTCACTATTTACAACGCTCTGGTAATGCTGGGTTAACTTCTCGACTCTGCGACTGCACGAACAACGTGGTTTTGAGGCGAACAACTCGTCGAGCCGTGTTCGGAGCGCATTTTCATCCGGAAGGGAAGTTCCTTGAAGGTTGTTTGACAGAGAGCGGAAACGAGGAAAATCTGAGGGCGCAAGATCAGGTGAATAAGGTGGGGCTGAATGACTTCCCTTCCCCATCTTCTGTATAGTGTTTTTTGTCAGTCTGGCAGAATGCGGACGGGCATTGTTGTGGCGTAGCATCAGGTCACGCCGTCTTCCTGGTCGTTGTTCCTGGGTTGCGTCTCCAAGATGTCTCAGTTGTCGACAGTAAATGTCAGCACTGGTAGTTACACCTGGGGGAAGCAATTTGTAGTACACCACATCGTCACTGTTGTAACAGATGCATAACATTAGCTTTTGTGGATGAGCTCAAGTCTTCATACGGGGAGTTGCTGCTTTCTTTGGGCTTACCCATTCCTTTCTTTTTCTTATGTTAGCGGAAAGATACCATTTCTCGTCAGCAGTAACGGTACAGCATAACAGCGGTCGCTGTTTTTCATGAGGCAAGTGTCATGAGGAAGCAGAGATGCAGAAGTGGCCACGGGCTGATTTTTGTGATTTTTTCATGCTGTGCCCGCACCCCCGATTTTTGAACTTTCCCCATTGCAGTAAAATGTCGTACGATGGTGGAACCATCACAGTTCAGCACATTTGCCAGTTCTCGAGTACGCAGATCTGGATCGATGTAGATTAATACGCTTAAACGATTTTCATCAAACCCCATATGCCTTCCTGAATGTGGAGAGTTTCTAATGTCAAAACGATCCCTCCTAAAATGGGAAAACTGTTTTCTTGTCGTGCTCTGTCCAATGGTATTATCCCCATACACGGCGCAAATGTTTCTGGCCTCCTCCGCTGCTGTTACGCATATGCTGAGTTCAAAGCAGAAGAATACGTCGAAAATGTTCCGATTTCTCCACTTGGCACTCCACTTTCTAGTGTCCACAGTTCCATTTTATTATATCCAAAAGACAAAATGACAGTATGGTAACTCAAATAACAATAGTGAAGTACAAATAAAAAATGGCAGCAGATAAATAAACGCGTAACAATCGAAATACCAACATGCAACACAAAAACGATATGAACTTATGCACCGACCTAATACATAATTAAAGAGTTTACCTCAAGTATCCAATAAATGGTTATGGCTTCCAAACGTTCCTTGCTCTTAGGCCCAATGTCACACTTCCGTCGCGGCGCGCTACCATGAGTAGGTACTTCATTCCACAGCGAGTCGAATTACTGCTTGCCGTTGGTTCAAATGGTTCAAATGGCTCTAAGCACTATGGGACTTAACATCTGTCATCAGTCCCACAGAATTAGAACTACTTAAACCGAACTAACCTAAGAACATCACACATATCCATGCCTGAGGCAGGATTCGAACCTGCGACCGTAGCAGCAGCGGCTTGCCGTTGCTTTATTTTACGAAAACTTTTTTCAAAAAGGTTAATAAAAGGTTTATTTCCCATTTGTAGCTAAATTACGTCGTTCAGCAACGTTTTCCACGTCGCTCTAGCCTTGTTACTTAGAGAAAATGATAAACAAACATAAAACAACCGTCACAACCGGCAGGGAAGTTGAATGTCATTTATCCACATTTGTGAGTCTCTGTAAAATGAGTAAGCGTTCTGCTCTTAGATAGCAACTTTCAATGAGGCGTTTTTATCTCGTTAAACGTCCGCCTCCGTAGCTGAGTAGTCACCGCAGTTGACGGCCACGCGGAATGTCCGGGTTCGATTCCTGCCCCGCTCAGAGAATTTATCCGCTCGGGGAATGGGTGTTGTGTTGTTCTCCGCACCATCGACGCGCAGGTCGCCGAAGTGACATCAAATAAAAAGACTTGCGTTAGGCAGCCGAACAACCTCAGATGGGTTCTCCTGGCCAATAATGACATACGATCATTTTTTATGTTTCGTTAGACCGGGGTTGACGCGAGAGTGGAGCATCGGAGGATGCAGTTTTACTACGCCGACCTTGGAGAAATGCTGACCATGCGTAGCGAGCCGGTTTCCAGTCCGCTGGCGAGCGTGAGTAGGGCGGAGGAATAGCGGGTAAAAGTGAGATTCACAAATGGGATGGGACATAGTGGATACCGGTTCCTCAACCACTGCAGAGAAAGCCACGTGCAGACCACGCCTCAAGAGAACTCGACCTACCGAGCCAGCTGGTGAGGTGGTTAAGCAAGTGGGATCGTATTCGTGGGAAATGGTGCTAAAATCCCTCGCCGAATACTGCGATTTCGTGGTTTCTCTATAACGTTTCTGAATGTCAGAATGGATTCAGTTATAACCTCAAGGCTATTTTCCTTCCCCACACTTGTCCAGTAGAGCTAGTCCTCCATCTCGTTGACGACAGCAGTGTTGAACTACGGACATATTTGTTAAGCAGACTCATATCGAGATCAGATCTGTGTTTTGTGCCTAGTTGCTGGAACTTTGTATCTCTTGTGGCAATGCCGTTGAGGATTTCATGATTATCGATGACTGTCGCTGCTTCCTTAACTGTAACTATTGTAGCCCTTTGGCTCCTAATACTGTCTTATTTATTGGACTACACTCCTATTATACTCATTTAGCACAATCGATAATACGACTTCGACTCAATTTTTGTTACGCTGACGGAAGACATGGAAATACCAAAAGTTAATTAATGTAAAGTAATGAACTTCTGGGACTACAATTGTCTAGGTGCCACATTTACGTGATTAACGTTGTAAGTTCATAGATTAATGCAAGTGACATACCTTAGTGCCCAGAAGACAAGATTAGACTAATTACAGCGCACACAGAGGCGTTTAAACAGAATGGTACGAGAAGGAAATCTGTTATTTGGTACTTCGGGAAGTAACCTCTACCATGCACTCCACAGTGGCTTACGGTTTTTGGATGTTGATGGGCTGAAGGAAACCCGTGAACCTGAATATTGCCAATAACTGTCTTGTGTTGTGTTGTGTTGTGTCGAAAGCGAATTTTTTATTGGGTAGTACCGCGCATCTGCAGCTTTGTCCCTTGTCTTTTGTAAGGACTAGCTTAGCGCCCACTGCTTCGCTCGCGTAGACTATGTGGTCTGCACCGACTGGTTTTTTTATCGAATTTGTAAGCTGTTACGCCCATTGCTCATTTGTAAATCTGCACACTACAAACGAGTTGGTACCCTTTCCAAAAACACTGAAACATTCATTTTTCTATTTCTAACCGCGATCTCAAATACCAATTTTTATAGATGTAGCTTTAATCGGACAAATGATTCTATAGTTCCTAGCGCCAGTGTTACACCTGGAGCTCTTTAATAATAGTTTATTTATTAAAAAAATTCACCCACTTTTTCCCCCTTAGGGACGGATTTCCAAAAATGATGAAACACTTTTTTCTTAATTTCTGAACGAGAAGCCAAATACTAATTTTCGTAGTGCCTCAATAGCGCCATATATAAAAAAAATTTCATTCCCTTTTTTCACCCCCTTTAGGGTGGAATTTTTAAAAATATCTTCTTAGACGATGCCTACAGTATGATATCAACTCACTCTCCAAATTTCAAGTTCTTGTCCTTAGCGGTTTGGGCTGGACCATGATGATTCAGTGATTCAGTCAAATGGTTCAAATGGCTCTGAGCACTATGGGACTTAACATCTGTGGTCATCAGCCCCTAGAACTTAGAACTACTTAAACCTAACTAACCTAAGGACATCACACACATCCATGCCCGAGGCAGGACTCGAACCTGCGACCGTAGCAGTCGCGCAGTGATTCAGTCGGACATTTCCTTTTACATACAGAGATTTTGATTTTTGGCTCTAGAGAGAAGTTTACACAGTCACGTCATCGGTTACTCTGCATATTAACGTGAAACACCAGTGTTCCACGCTACATTGTTACCACAGACCTCACGCGTAAGGCCGATGTCGCTGACACAAAAAGCCCAATCGTGGTTGACCCCTCAGGAAGCAGCCGGAACCGTGTTGATGGAAGAAGTTTTCATTACATTAACTTTATCAATAATAGAAGAAGTGGTGAAGGTAAAATACAAGCCATTATGTCGACTGATGAAGTTAAGCCCTTGAGTTATTCGAGAGCAAGTTAAGTGCCGGCACTGGACTTTATCATCTGCCATCTTTCGGCTCCATCAGCAAAATAAACACAACGTTCTTTATGTACTCACAGCTCTATGAACTGAACTAGAACAGTTAGCGCTTCGCAAAGGAAAGGCATCAAACTGTAATAACAAAAACTTTTTTGACTACCCGGTTGACTCCTTAGGGAAATGACCAGCTTTGAATGGGGTTTTTCTTTATTTTTCATGTTAGTGATAAAGTGCAGATTGTTGTGTTGGCTGAAGAGCCAACACCGTGTTACAAGAGGAGGCCGAAATGCACGCGTTTTAGCGCACGCAGGCTGGCGTGAGGAGGGAAGGACTATACCGTCCTGAGGCCTGGAACATGACAACGAATGAGAATTCAGAAAGCGGACGTAACTAGTTTGATACTTAACTTTAATCCATTAATGATGAACGTCGCTCGTGACGGTACATGATTCACAATATTATCTGTTCTGGATACATAGTAACTGAATATGGCGCCTTGCTAGGTCGTAGCAAATGACGTAGCTGAAGGCTATGCTAAACTGTCGTCCCTGCAAATGAGAGCGTATGTAGGCAGTGAACCATCGCTAGCAAAGTCGACTGTACAACTGGGGAGAGTGCTAGGGAGTCTCTCTAGACTAGACCTGCCGTGTGGCGGCGCTCGGTCTGCAATCACTGATAGTGGCGACACGCGGGTCCGACGTATACTAACGGGCCGCGGCCGATTTAAAGGCTGCCACCTAGCAAGCGTGGTGTCTGGCGGTGACACCACACACATTATAGGCTGGTGAGTTCTGAATGTTGATCTAACTTCGAGCTACATTGGATGAAACAGAGCTCCACCGGAAAACTTTCATAGAATGTTCAGAGGTGACTTGAGAATTTTGGCATAATGGGCTCACCGTCTCCAGTGGCTTCTTCCATAGTAATAATGTAAGCATGATTTATTCTGTTTGTTACCACAGTCACCTTTATTTCTGTGAAAATATCTTCGCAACAGTGGACACGCCTGTAATGTGCAATAGCCAAAACATACAGGACACAACACAGAGTAATGCAAAAACACTCAGACAAAACATGTACGCTTCTATCACAGTGTGTTCAGTCTTTTCTGTGAGTGTACAGTGCAGCACGTAACGAGTACGGAACTGTACCTTCACAGGTATTGATCAAAATTTCTACGACCATTATTACGACTGAATGTACAGCGACGTACCATCAAGTGTCTTACACTCTCAAGAATTCCAGAAGTTTGGCTCACTACTTCCGCGCTGCCATAGTCCTAGCAACAAGATCTGTGCGAGTCTCGTGAACTAGGCCCTTCAAGTACCCCAGAAAAAAAAACGTCCTTTGGTGTCATGCCTGGTGACCGAGCTGGAAGTGGAACAGGACCTCCGCGACCAATTCATTACCATCCAAACGAATGCAATAACTCTTAACTAGCCGCCAGAGACCGTGGGTCCCTTATACCAAAATACTCGGAAGATATCCCTGAACAACCTCTGAAATGAAACTGGTAGAAAAAAACTGTGTGCCGGACCGAGACTCGAACTGGGGACCTTTCATTCTGGAAACATCTCCGAAGCTTTGGCTAAGCCATGTCTCCGCAATATCCTTTCTTCCAGGAATGCTAGTCCTGGAAGGTTCGCAGGAGAGCTTCTGCGAAGTTTGGAAGGTAGGAGACGAGGTACTGGCGGAAGTACGAGCTGCGGGGACGGGTGCCGACTCGTGCTTGGCTGGTTCAATGCCGGAACGGTAGCTCAGCGTGTTCGGTTAGAGGGTTTAGCTAGCCTCTGTAATAAAAAAACTGAGTGATCAACGAACAACCTGAACGAGTGTCATTCGGCGTCCGCCACGAACAAATTCAACGAACAATATAGAACAAAATGAGATCAACAAAAAAAAAAAGAAAGTCGGTAGAGCACTTACCGACGAAAGGCAAAGGTCTCCAGTTCGAGTCTCGGGACGGCACACAGTTTTAATCTGCCAGGTAGTTTCATATCAGCGCACACTCAGCTGCAGAATGAATATTTTAATCCTGGAAACAGCCTCTGAAAGTTTGTCGGTGGAATTCTGGTTTAGTTTGTATATTTGGCACCGGAATAAAAGTGTAGACGATTAAAGAGATTTAGTGGTATTTTATGCTTCGAAGAGTCATCTCGATTCTAAACACTAGTCATTACACTAATAGAAATATGCGTCCAAACTTGGAGCCTCACAATAGTCGGAATATGCCCTGCACGATTTGACGCAATTATGTTTACCGCCTTTAATGATTTAATCAACAATTATTCGTTTTTCTAACTAAGTGTATGTGCACGGATTTTTTTTTCATTCGTCCACAGCTGAAATAAATTCTATTCGTAGCGTTCCACAATGTCATATGGTATAATATTTTGGGGTAACTCTTCAAGTCAAACAGAAGTTTTCAGAGTCCAAAAGCGTGTAATACGTATTATTTATGGAGTAAATTCACGGACGTCCTGTAGAAACCTCTTCAAAGAACTGGGTATACTAACTACTGCCTCTCAGTATATTTACTCCTTAATGAAATGTGTCTTAAATAATATATCTCTTTTCCCAACAAACAGCTCAGTTCATACATACAATACCAGGCACAAAAATGATCTGCACAAGGACTTAAAAGCACTTACATTACTTCAAAAAGGGGTCTGCTACTCAGGAACACTCATCTTCAATAATTCGCCAGCAAACATAAGAAATTTAGTTACAAATAAAGATCAGTTTAAAAGGAGCCTGAAAGACTCACTAGTGGCCAACTCCTCCTACTCCATTGCCGAATTTTTTAATAGAAACAAATGGTGTATTGTATACATTCATACTATTAGTATTGTTATTTCAGTTTAAAAATATTGACATATTCCACATCCACGAGGATGTGGAATATGGAACGAAAAACTAATCTAATCTAATCTAATCATGCTACACTGACATCCTAACCAATAGGTAATCGCATTGCTGCTGGGAACAGAGATCACTTAAAGTTTGCAACAGTATATCAGTAGCTTCTCCGTCATAGGAAATTTGTTCAAATGGTTCAAATGGCTCTGAACACTATGGGACTTAACTACTGAGGTCATCAGTCCCCTAGAACTTAGCACTACTTAAACCTAACTAACCTAAGGACACCACACACATCCATGCCCAAGGCAGGATTCGAACCTGGGACCGTAGCAGCATCGCGGTTCCGGACCGAAGCGCCTAGAACCGCTCGGCCACAATGGCCGGCGGAAATATGTTAATCAGAGAGTTGGTAATACATGTCGACATAATCAGTATGAGACAGGACGCTTATTGCCGGACGAGGGGAGTATACATAAAGAAATCGGAGAAAACAGCAGAGCAGTTACAGAGAACTGCGTATGGCGCAGAAGAATCTGGAAGTGTCTCGCTGAAACGAGAACAATAGCCGCATCCGCTGAGGCGCACATACTTGGCCGTGCTGACCGCAGTACAAAGCTGGTGTCGTAACGCGCTGTGCGCAGCGGGTCACTTCAGAGGGACGCCTCCTTCCGCACCGCCGTCTCTGTCTCAACCAACACTGCGTATTTTTCTGGCGCCATTTAGTGAAACGGTACTAAACTACGAGCATCGTGGGCGTGGTCCCAATAAGACTTTCGTTTCGTCAGTGCTGGCTGCGTTGTTAGCTACGAATAGCTAAAGAGTATTTTGCACAACGCAAGATTTGAAAATGTGCGTAGGTCACGGCTCTCCTGTAAAATCAGAAATAAGATTTCTTTTCGCAGTTTTCCCCTTATCTGCATTTTCAGTGTATTCTCAGAGCAAAAACTACAAAAATTATGGACCACGACAGCAGAAATTACGTTGTAACTATTAACGATAGATGCATCTCACTGGAAAGCTGCTTTTTGCATCTCCTGTTGTTTATTGTCGACTTTTTCCTAGGTTTCTTTCAGCTTACTTCAATTTAAATAAAAATTCTATCTTCTTAACTGAAATTAAAACTAGATCCCAGAATATATTAAGATCCCTTACATAACTCTTTCGTAGAATGTTATCGTTCAAATGGTTCAAATGGCTCTGAGCACTATGGGACTTAACATCTATGGTCATCAGTCCCCTAGAACTTAGAACTTCTTAAACCTAACTAACCTAAGGACAGCACACAACAGCCAGTCATCACGAGGCAGAGAAAATCCCTGACCCCGCCGGGAATCGAACCCGGGAACCCGGGCGCGGGAAGCGAGAACGCTACCGCACGACCACGAGCTGCGGACAATGTTATCGTACTTAATAATTAATTATATAGAACAACCAACTTCCTAGTAGCAATAATGAAATCTAGACCTTCCGCTGCTTACAGGCGTTGATAAACACCAACGGAGACAGTTGAAAAATGTGTGCCCCGACGTGGACTCTAACCCAGGACCTCCTGCTTTCATGGCAGACGCTCTATCCAACTTTTTTTTTTAAAATCTCATTTTGTTCGCTTTCTTTCGTTGTATCTGCTCGGGGCGGACGTCGTAAAACACCCGGTTAAGTTCGTTGTTGATCGATTAACTCAGTTTTTTTAATTTTTATTATTTTTATTTATTATTTTTTTTTTATTACAGAGGCCATGCGGCCCTCTGACCGAACACAGTGAGCTATCGTGCCGGCCAACTGAGCCACCGAGGACACAAACAATCTCATTATAACTTCATTTTTCGAGAGCTGCAAGATCACCAATGATATCTGTACAGATACCGGCTTCATATATTCCTAGCAGAAAGTTGCACCTTAGAACCGCATGTTTAGAAACTATGGTTTTAGAATGTTCCGTGTAAAATCTGCATTTTCTGTGCGCAATGATGGTATTCATCCAGACTACTGAAAAATTTTCTTAGCAATATTCCGCTTCCCTATCGTTTCAGCGCAGAATTCCGGTTTGGAGGAGAGAAGGTGGGGTCTTAATGTTCGGACCTTATTTGAGCTAGGAACGTGAGGTGAGAAGTTTTGTTTAACCCGGACCAGCGGTAATTTGTACAGCCATTCGAACATCTGTCTTACTGTAGGTATGTTACAGTATGTTAAACAAGGTTTGAAAGACGAACCGGAGCTGGCACCCAGCCAAATTGTGCGAATCGATCAATTCCTTTTGCAAAAGATTTTAATTCGGCTGAAAATAATGCTCAGCTAATGGCACGATTTTTACGAGCACCGTTCGGATTTTACGTCGAAATAAGTACAAAAAACACGGTTTTCTGGGAGGTTTTTGAAGCTCACCGATTCTATGCGTTAAACGTGTACGAATTGGTTTAAACTTGGACGGATCGGTTCAAACTTTGCACTAGGGTAGATGTCCTCTTCAGCATTTCATCCTCATCACCGGCGCGCAAGTCGCCAAATGTGTCGTCAACTGAAATAAGACTTGCACACGGCGGCCGAACTTCCCCGGTTGGCGGCCGAACTTCACCGGATGGGGCCTCCCGGCCAACGATGCCATACGCTTATTTCCATTTTATCCGTTGCCTTTAGATACAATGGTTTAATGTCGAGCTAAATGTAGCACGAAAAATTCGTTCTTAAGTGAACTGAGTGCGCGGAAACGGTTTAAAGCCAATCAAGTAAGTTAAAAAATGGGTTCTTTCAATAAAAATGAAAACTCGTGTTCAAGAATTTAGCTCCATTCGGAGTTTACGTGCATGAAATACGTCTTTCAGGGTATTTTTACGTGCGTCACTTCTATAACCTACACTGGATCAGTCGTCACTCCAGATTTCGTTGCCAAGTTATCCTGGCCTAATGTCAAAATTATGGTAGAGTAAAAGTTGGGAACCAGAATGGAAAATGCTCCTATCGTAACACAAAAAGGGCGAATATTCCCTGGGCTTACTTGGGGATGTAAAAAAATGGAACTGGTTTTTCGACATATCTGGCAGCTTCAAAGACATTTAAATCAAAACATATTGACATATTCGCGCTTTTTTACGAGTTAACCCTACTTCCTCAGCATAGAGAGCTCATTTAGACCTACCTGCTCTTACACGTATGGTGAATGGTGTAAGAGCAAATAGACACAAATTTATGTGCTTCTAGAGAGTGGGATGCATCTAGAACAGGAAGTATCCGAGTGTGGGGGTGTATCAATAATGGGAAGTACCCCTTGTAAGTAGGCTGTTCAGGTTTTTATGTTGGTAACGTCACCTAGCGCTCTGTATGAAAATCACTGGCTGTGCTGTGTGCAGTCTGTGGCTGGTTAGCATTGTTGTAATATTCGCTATTGTAGTGTTGGGCAGCTGGATGTGAACAGCGCGTAGCGTTGCGCAGTTGGAGGTGAGCCGTCAGCAGTGGTGGATGTGGGGAGAGAGATGGCGGAGTTTTGAGAGCGGATGATCTGGACGTGTCTCCATCAGAGACAGTAAATTTGTAAGACTGGATGTCTTGAACTGATATATATATATTATGACTTTTGAACACTATTAAGATCCATTAAACAATAATTTTATGATCTACTTTCTCAAAAAAAGGGAACACAAATAGACATTTCCCTTCACAGGAATTGCATAAATCATTTTTTAACGGTTTGGTAACTTGTCTGCTAGAGTAAGTTATTGTGATGCATCACTCTAGTGTTAAGATGTGATATAGGTATTAGACATGGCCATCTTTACTGTGATATTTTTTTTGCTTGAGCTTTGTCACGTTTAGGTGTAAGTTATAGCATTTGTTGCTGCTGTTTGCCAGTCATAGTGCTACTAAATTTCACTTTGTGTTACTCTTTTAAGCCAGTTTTAGTACTGATTTATTTTTCTTGTTGCTGCACATTGGCTCATATTAGTTGTAATGTTGCATTTGCTTTACTAATTTAGATATACTGCTGCTTGCTTTGCCAATTTGCATTTTTTTGTCATTGCTGTTTGTGTTAATTTGTTGTGTGTTGCTGCATTGCCTCGTCCCTTAGTATATCTGAGCTCAGTAGATTTAAGGTAGCTTAAGAGGGGGTAGGCTATACAAGAGAATGAGTTATGATGAATTGGAAGTAATGCATTGACAAGGTATAAAAAAAGTGAAACAAGAGGAAAGATCTATGGAATGAAGTTTTGGGTAGGACTGCAGTACCAAATGTTACACTGAAAACGAACCGTGTCCTTTCCTTTTGTGTTATTCCACTATGTGTCTGTGTACCTTGTGTATTTGTGTTCTTCCTGTCTTTAAGTGTTTATCTGATAAGACTTATGTTGTAGAATTTTTCTAATACTATGTTATTTACTTTGTAAAAATGTTTAGACATCATTTATTCTGTTTTGTTTTAATGCTCATGTGTGGAGTTGATGTTTCAAAAGTTATTCTGATCCTTTATGTATGTACTTATGTCATAATTCCTGTAACACTGATGTATATGTTATTTCGATTCTTTTGTAATGCCTGTACTACTACAAATGTTATCTGTATTGTTATGTTCTTTAATGATGTATCTTGTACCTTTGTTATTGTATTCTCATGTTACAAAATTGTAATTGACACGAGTTCATCAAATTAAGTAACTTGTAAGCATTCATTTCACTGCACACATTTCTGTTGGTCGTAGTATATGCACAGTATGTGGAAAAAAAGAGGACTGTTAGTGTTTGGACTTGTGTTAATAATTCAGCAAGGGACTAATTAACAGCATTGCTGGTTCTAAGGACAAATCCAAAAACTTTGTGAGTGCACAAGTGGTGGTTTATGGACTTGCTATATTCTCCGCAAGACTTTTCGATGGTGATTGTGCACCTCACAGTCGCAACAGATGGCCGCTGGCCGTCTCTACAAGGACTACAGTGGGTCTGCATCTTTTATGGCCCACCAATACTTGTGAGTTAAAAGCCGTGCGGGATAGCCGTTCGGGCGTTCTGACTTGCTTTGCGCGGCTCCCTCCGTCGGAGGTTCGAGCCTCCCTCGGGCATGTGTGTGTGTTGTCCTTGGCGTAAGTTAGTTTAAGTTAGATTAAGTAGTGTGTAAGTCTAGGGACCGATGAACTCAGCAGTTTGGTCCCATAGAAGCTTGCCACAAATTTCCAAAAAATTGAGTTAAAAATGACTGAGTCTGCTCTAAATCCAGTGAATTCTGTGGCTGCATGACGTGGCTAAGTAAAGAATCAATTTTATATTGACTAGTAAATAACAGATTTCAGCTATCAGTCGTCCTTTTTAAATTTTATTGGCAGATCTAGATTTCAGCTAGAAACTCGGCATTCTCAATGCGCTATCATTTTTGATCAATGCATGTAATGCCTGTTGGTCTGGCTTCATCCACAGTTCACTGAATGGTTCAAATGGCTCTGAGCACTATGGGACTTAACATCTGAGGTCATCCGTCCCCTAGAACTTACAACTACTTAGACCTAACTAACCTAAGGACATCACACACATACATGCCCGAGGCAGGATTCGAACCTGCGACCGTAGCAGTCGCGCGGTTCCGGACTGAAGCGCCTAGAACCGCTCGGCCACCGTGGCCGGCGTTCATTGAATACTCATCTTTTTGATCAATGGATGTAATGCCTGTTGGTCGGGCTTCATCCACAGTTCATTGAATACTCATCGAGTATTTTTGATCAGGCATTACATGCATTCATCAAAAATGATAGTGCATCGAGAATGGTTAGTTTCTAGCTGAAATCTCGATCTGCCAATAAAATTTAAAAAGGACGAGTGATAGCTGAAATCTATAATTTACAAGTCAATTTAACAGTCGCTGAGTGAAATAGCTTTCTGAATGGAAGGTAACCTGATGAATTTTATATTGTCTGTTCTTTCGGACGTGTAAATATATGTACACTGATTAGCCAGAACACTATGACCACCTTCCTACTCTCCATATAAGCCCGCACAGGCGGTAGCAGCGTGACCTAGCGAGGAATGAGTGCTAGTCAGACACACGCACGGTGCATGTAGTATAAGTGAGCGTGCTCCCAGTGTGTAGAATGAGGAAGACGCGCGATCTGTCTGAATACGACCGAGGGCAGATTGCGATGGGCCGGAAGCTCAGCACGAGTATTTCGGAAACTGCACGGCGCGTCGGGTTTTCGAGAAATGCTGTGGTGAGTGCCTTCAACACGTGACGAAACTTAGGAGAAACCGTTTCCAGACGTCGTGACATTGGTCATCCACAACTCATTACAGATGTCGGACGTTGTAGGCTGGGCAGCCTGGTAAAACAGGACAGGCGGCGAACTGTGGCGGAACTATCACCAGACTTTAATTTTGGGCAGAGTGCACATGCGTCTCAACACACAGTGAACCGAACACTCCTACCGGTGGGCCTCCTTAGCCGACGACGCATGCACGTGCCAATGTTAACACCACGACTTCGGCAACCACGATTGAAACTGGCACGTTACCATCGGCACTGCACGTTGGCACAGTGGCAGAGCGTTGCGTGATGTGATGAATCCCGATTCCTGCTTCATCATGCCAATGGGAAGGCGCGAATCCGTCGCGGTCCAGGGGAACAGCTCCTTGACACTTTTACTGTGGGACGGAGACAAGCTGGCGGCGGCTCGATTATGCTCTTGGGAAAATTCACTTGGGCATCCATGTGGAACTCGTGGAAGGCACCATGACGGCCAAGGTGTATCGTACACAGGTTGCAGACAACGTACACCCCTTCATGGCGATCTTGTTTCCCGACGGCAGTGGCATTTTACAACAGGATAACACATCATTCCATAAGACCAGGAGTGTGATGGACTGGTAAGAGCACAGCAGCGAGTTCCAATTGAAGTGATGGTCTCCCAACTCTCCAGATCTTAACCCTACTTAACACATCTGGGGTGTGATTGAATATGATGAGACATATGACGTCATGTACAATACTCATCATCAGCCTTGTGACATCCAATGATGCGTGAAGTCTCCTCTAGATATTTGCAAGCGTTGCGAGCTTAAGCGAGACGAATCCCTATTACCTCTACACATCTCCTAGCGTCATCAACCAACCTCCCGTTAATTTCTCTTCTCGGTCCTTTCTTGTTCCTTGGCATCCAGAAAAACTTCATCTGGCTACCTGCCATCCGTCTTTCTGCATACTTTCCATCCCACTATAACATTATAGGGCCGTATAACATTACAGGTCGGGATTGATTATGAGGTCTTGAATATCTTATTTCTATCTGTCACTTGGTATGGAGAAATTGAGATTTGGGGGACTTCTTTATACAGTTTTGCGTGATTATAAGTCCCGACGCCATGCAAAGCTGTCATTTAGTTACGTGCGATTTGCGATCTGTTATCTGTTACTTTACGATAATAACATCATATTTTTTCTGAGTAGCGTTAAAATATAATGACGATAAATGTTTGAGATCATTTGGAATGATATTTTAATCACTATGTAGATGACGTGACGTCATTCGTTTACTCTTAGAAAAAAAAGTATTAATTGTGCGTTTATGGACGGTCAGTGTCGAGATTAGTGATAACGATTCCAGAAATAATTGATTGGACGAAGTTCAATTGCACACATTTGTGTAGGTCGAATTATGACCTTGAAATTGGATGTAGATGTATGCAGGTCAATTTCGTGACAGGCTAGTAAGCGTCGCGAGTGTGTCGCGGTATCAAGACTGCTTTCGCGCCGCCGATGGTTGCTTTAAACTCGCGAAAATACAATTTACGCGAATTCTTAATTATCGCGAAAGGGTAGAATATTTGATGAGCCATTGTGGAGGTCGTAAGTTCCGATAGAAAGGTAATTTTCAAAATCCAATATAAATCCTGTTGATCGAAGTAGCCTAGCAACCCAAAATGTTCATACCTGATTATCAGCAGAAACAGTGTGTACTATTTTTCATGCACACGTTTACACTCAACATCGAGGCGTGGATGATTTGTGGACGCGCAATAAACATTTGAAAGCATTTGATTAAATAAAAAGGAAAAATATAAAAAAGTTGATTTGTATATTTTGTTATTTCATGAACAGTGATATTTTGTTATAGTGGTGTAGAGCCATACGTACTATTAATATTGTGACAGACTGATCGTAAGTGCTCTCGTTACAAGTCGAGTTTTGGGCCTGATTAAGAGTAGCTGGTTCTTAAAGTCTCAAAGGTTAAGTGAAGAGTAATATCACACTTAATTAACGCTGCATCGAAACCCACTATCTTTATAGTGTATTAAGCTAGCTATTCCGGAATCAGGTGATACCGTGGCCGTGTAGTTGTGTGTTGTCGACAACAAATCGGTAAACACAAACATAAACATTTCTCATGCTCTGATATCGACGAGGGAAAGAAGAGACGACGACGACTACATACACGTATACATATACAAACGGTATACATGGCGCCTTACAATACACAACGTGGGGCAGGTGGGGTGGGAGGGTATTGGACATGGATTGGGGGTTGGTCCCATCGAGGGACGTATCCGTGGTGGGCGTGCCAGGCTTGTAGTTAGCCCCGGCGTCGACATACGGTTCCCCCAACCTCTTTATTTTCATCACTGTCATTGTCACGTCATTCTAGCTTGTTCGCCAATCCACTGATTTGCATTCTTTCTCTCCTATTAAATTGCAGCATGCATTTCTCCACTGGTCTCTGAACCGCACTCAGAGTTTGAACGCTCTTCGTGTTGAAAGATCATGTCTCACTACCATGAAAAATATCTGGTGATACGAACAGTTTGTAAACATTCAGTATCATAGGCACTGAAACTTCATTTGGAAAAATTATTTAGTTTACCAGGAGCACTCTAGGCGATTACTGCTTTCCTATTTATTTCTTTTGCTGTTCATACAGTGGTAGGAGTTATCACTCGTCGTCGTTAAAAAATTATAACAGCAAGTATTGTCCTAATTTGGAAAACTAGCGATTAAATATCTAGAAAGTAACACCAGTTTCTGAGAATAAATTAACACTTTCAGATAATGATATTCGAGCAGAAATACAATTCTTGGCCCTCAAGAAGACAACGCACTAGAAATAGATCTTCATGAAACAGAACTGGCATTATTTTAGCGAAAGGTCTGTGGTTAGCAGCTATTCTTACTGGAAGAACTTACAGGTAAGAAACAGACCTACGACTATGGTAACAATGAATATAAAAGTGAAGAACTAAATTAACTTGGAGCAAGACTTACGGTGTTTAACACATTGTCAAATACAAAAAGAAAAGTTAGAAACAAGCAAAAGTACACACTCCATTGACTCATTGTTTCTTGGTTTGCTGAAAACGTAGAAAAAGCGTGAGTTACAGTTGTTTCAACATTAATTAACTTTTGTAAATGATTCTTCACTTCTGAATAGAAGTTAATTTTTTTACCATGTAATTGTTAATTATGCCCAAAATTTATTCAGGGTGTTGGATGACATCTGATACCGTTCATGGGTAATGGACTAAAGAAACTTGGAAAACGCTTCTCTAGAGCAAAATACACGAACAGATTCTCGTAGACAACATCTAGAAACTGTTCCCAATAAGCGAGTAGTAAGTAGGCCTATAAGAAAGCAAAAAGTTTCCATATCTGTGTATGTTTGACATGATTAGATATTCCGAAGCAAGCAGTTCGACATCACAGGTAAATATAAATTTTCTGAAAAAAGGATAATACAACCTACGGCAACAAGCAGGGTTGGCTTACTCTGGCAGACAATTTAATTGAGGGTGGCAGCCAGCCACCTTGGTCCCTGAGTAGCCGTAAATTCTGCTTCGCGCTTCAGATTTGATACTCAGTCACCAAAGACGCCGTACACATTTGAATGTGTATCAACAATTTTAGTAGAGATACAGGAGTATCCACCCAGTACTGCGCTGAAGCGCACGACATTGAACTACATAGGACTTCTTTATTCCCCATAATCAGTTGTCTGGCGTGGTAAGGCCCAGGCTACGTGGAGGCCATTGCAGAGATGCTGGAAATGTTACTGAACCTCTTCCAATGACCGCCTCTCAATTATTCATCAAGAAACTCACGCATCTGAATAACGAAGTGAGCTGGAGCTACAGGGGTTGGACAAAAATATGGAAACACCGCGAGAAATGCATACTTTGATATAAATGCTGATGCTAGCCAAGCTTGCAGGTTGCGCTGTTGTATTTGACCACGAATGGCACCTGTGCAATGTCCTCAACACGTTGCAAATGACAGTTGTGGTCAGAATAGTGTCCTGTGCAGTTGTGAGTGCATTGTGTCGGAGCTACGTGACTTTGAACATGGGCAAACAGTTGGTGGTCGTACGGTCGGTGTTTCTGCAACCAAGGGAGCCGAAGTGTTTCGTGTTTCAGGAGGCATCGCATCGAAGATTTACACTGAATTCACGGAAATCAGAAAAACGTAATCCGCTAAGTACACGTGGACGAAAGTGTGTGTTGAGCAATCCACACAGAGCGACATCGAATAGGATTGTGACGAAAAGGACGATAGCAACAAAAGTCACTGCTGAACTGAATGTCGCCCTCGCGAACCATGTCAGCGCCACAACACCACGAAGGGACATGCAGTAGCAGGGAGCTGTAGAGTGAGCTGGAATTCGAAAACTATTTGTCAGTGATGCAAATGCCTGCAACAAGAAACTATGGAGCAATGGAAGTACGCCATTTGATCTGATGAGGCTTGTTTCACACTAATTCCAACTTCTGGCCGAGCTTACATCCCAAGAGTGAAACATGGTGGGGCTTCAGCGATGATTTGGTCAGCCATATCGATGTATTCCATGGGCCCCACGCTTACTCTGCAGGGTCGCAATACTGCCAACGCTGATGTGACCCCTTTGGTTCAAATGGCTCTAAGAACTATGGGGCTTAACATCTGAGGTCATCAGTCCCCTATACTTAGAACTACTTAAACCTAACTAACCTAAAGACATCACACACACCCATGCCCGAGGCAGGATTCGAACCTGCGACGTAGCGGTCGCGCGGTTCCAGACTGAAGCGCCTAGAACCGCTGTGCCACCACCGGTCGGCGTGACCCCTTTGGCTGATGAAGTCCATCCTAGAGTGATATCTCAGTGGACGCCCCGTGATACAACAACGTAACGGGCGGGAGGAAGGTGTAGGCTGTATTTACGGAAGGGAATTTGTTGTTTCACAATAGTCGGTAATCCTTTATTTAACAACATATACTTCAAAACATCAATAACATATAAATCAATAGTAACTGACAGACTGATCTGAGGAAGGTCAACCACAAGGACCAAAATTCCAAATTTTTTTTCAGAACAGGTAATACTTCTTTAATATAACAAGTTTAACATCCATAAAAATACAGCTCTAGAGCCTGTTAGGCGTCCGTAATATTTCAACCATGCAAAATTGATTTTCTACAATTACAGAAAGAGCATTACCATAACAATTTCAAAACCACTCATTAGATAGTAAACTTCAAACAAGGAAGGTGGCCCTTATTTAGAAAATAATTACAATTTCAGAATTACCATTAAAATAATTGAGGACGCTTTTGGCGCTAGCAATTTAGCAACCTTTCAGACAGAAAGGTAACAACATTCAAAATTTTACAAGCTCAACATTTGACAATATTTTAAAATTTACAGGTCCAGAATTACAATAAGGACATAAAACACCCTTTGGGCATTATGAATTTTGTAACAGAAGGTAACAACGATTTTAAAATTTACAGCACTCCACAATTATGGACTGAAAGATCTTCAAATCAAGCAAACGTTCAGGCAAATACAAGACAAGGCGGAGGCAGGCATGACTAGGATGGCGTAGGGCAGCGGACACCTTAATTTAAACTCAAATCCCGAATGTCACAAGATTAAGAACTTAACTTTTAGAGAGATGCCGTGGTAAGCGAGGAGGCCGCGCCGCCTCAATGGCTACCACAAGATAGGAGGTGGAACACCACGTCGCACACTAGTACACAGCCGACGTGGAGTAGCCACGCCCGATAAATAGGAGGATAATGGATAACCCGCCGGGGCCAACGGCTCCAACGCTATGACCAACTCGAGAAGGCCACGGCAAAGCATCAAATAAGTAAATTCCCTTGGTCCGACACAAGAATACCAATTGCAGAGCCCCGCCCTAGGCACCTACGGAAAGTGTTGCAGTTAGTCCATAATTATACACAGATGATTGATCGGTTAATCGTTTAACAGTAATGACTAAACACGGGAATTAATTTGATTTAACAGCCAACTGTTAACAAGACACCAAAAAAGAAATTCACTTAAGAAAACTTAAAGGTAACAAGAAATCCTTCAGCTCTAATACCTAAGCACGAGATCACAGTAGCAAATAAATATACAACAGTAAAACAATAAAGTCCTTTTAAGAGAAGCGCTGGAGCTCACCAAGACCTTTCAACGTGAGTACAGAAAACGAACCAACATCCATCGGGCCGCTGGTGTTGACTTATCACGACCAGGCCCGATGTTACAATTCATGCACAAGTCGGGAAAGCAAGAACTTGCTACCTTCAAGGTCAGGCTCGATATTCAACCTCAGTCGTCACTAATATATGCTGTAGAACATATTACAACCAAATTAATTTCACACCCAAGAAAATAATGAGAGGATTATCGAATGGTGAACAAGTTGCAATAATGGGAAACACCGTTTAAATGCATTAGAATATATCATGCGGATTCAAATCAAAAGCTCCCATTTTATTACTACACGCTATACGAACTTTCTCCAATGCACCTTGATGTTCGAATATCTTCTTGTTAGCCTTATCATCAAGAGTTAGACGTTCTATCCTAACATTAACCCTATACACGTATGTTACAATTTTATTAATAATTACAGACCAATATTTGTTACTAAAAAACTTAAATTCATCAGTAATATCACAATGCTGAAGTGTTCCAAATTTCTTGGCTTTCTCATCATGCTTCTCAAGAGCGGCCATTTTACCATACTCAAAGCGAACACCGTCAATTTGGGTGAATTCAGTGCGCCACCTACACATACGACCAAAGATGGGCCTAGTTAGATTCGCCCGTCGGCGTGCCCAGCGCCGCGGGGGTGCAGCACGTAACCTCCGGTACATCCTCATCCGACGATATGTTGACAACCTCTTCCGAGGCCTCCACATCCGACGCGTCCGACGGATCCACTTCATCCTTCACAGAACGACAATGCAAAATATGACTATCAGCGTGTATAACGGTGAGGAGGGGGAGGGTGAATTTAGTAGCTCGAGTACGGAGTGATGGAGAACAACAGGCAAACCAGCCTAAAGGGAGCAAGTCCTGCACCGGAGCACAGGTGCCAAAATGCCCCAACAGAAGTACCTTACCCAAAAGTAAGGTATGACGGGTGGTTACCAGGGAAAATCAACGTGATCACGATGCCCACGTCAACAGACGGTCACTGGCAAATCCGGATAGTCAATCGGGCACAACAGCGTAGAGCCCAACACTCCATACCAACGCGGCCCTGAACAAGTAGCCGCCCAATTGCACGAGCGCCAGCCGATCAGGCCTCACCGTTCGTCACACATTCCTGCCTCTCGCTGCCACCCCGTCTGTCAACAACGTGCCTCCAACCTTCTTTAACTAAAGATACAACTACAAGAAGACCGAAGCGCCGTCCAGTGGCGCGACAGGAAAACTGATCGCGGCAGTAAGGAAAGATATAACAGCCCTGAAAACAAGCCGACAGGCTCACATGGTACAGCGTTTGTTTCCTAAGGGTGATGCGGAGTTCCAAACCGACAGGCCTCCGTTCACACAGCTCTTGTCGTCCAGGACTGCTTTTGTGAGCACGGGGCTGAATCGCTGCAACTCCCCTAACAACCTCAGTCATCTCATCGCAGTATTATTGAAGCTTTGTTGCCTACTTTAGAGAGAAGGGTGCGTGATCCCTGTCCACCTCCATGAGCGCTACCTGAAATTGCCGTGTTTTGCAGGATGAACGGCATAACATTCCCTTCAAGCCGGTCCACGGTTTCAGCTCTTGTTGCTAAGCTACCATTGATTCCGAGACAACTGGAAGCCAACGGGTTTCCTACACAGTAAGAGACACGGTTAGGTGTTGCAATTTTGGTGCTTCCGTATTTTTGTACAACCCCTGTACCTCCTGCTGTAACCACACGTAATCAATGATTCCCACGTCCGTACCCATTGTACAAGAGGGTGTTTTCCGGGGAAGGAGGAATGGAAGCTTTTGTGGGCTTCTGGACGATCGAAATAATTGCAGGTATTTTAGCTCATATCTACTCCTTAGGGTTTATTCAGGCAAGATTACGCCTTCGTGCACATGTGACACTGAGAGCTCAACCCACCTGCTCGAAAAGTTAGTCATTCTTACTGAAATCCGGAACAGGCATTGGAGAGTGGAAAACGTACGTGATAGCTAGCCGAGGGCCTCCAATCAAGAGAGCGAAGACACCGGCTCCGCTCCCTGCTCTGCTTCCTGGCGCGATCGCGTCTTCGGCTCCACGTGACCCTTCTACGCACGCCCATTGGCCGAGGACCGTGAACAAGGTCCATCTTAAGGCTTCCTTCAATCTGATATGTGACTTAGTAGTCTGATCAGTCTGGCAACAAACTCGCTTCCTCCAATCCAGATAGCTTCTTGAGACAAATGTAACTGACCTGCTAAAGCCGGTCCACGGTTTCAGCTCTTGTTGCTAAGCTACCATTGATCCCACGATGGGACTGTGAGCACGAGTATGAATTGTTGCAACTCCCATGACCACCACAGTCGTCTACATCTACATATATTCTCCGCTAGCCACCAAGTGGTGTGTGGCGGAAGGCACAGTTAGCGCGCCAAAGTCATATTCCCCCCCTGCTCCACTCGCGCGAGGGATAAACGACTGTCTGAACGCCCCAGTACGAGCTCTAATTTCCCTATCTTTGAATGGTGGTCACTGCGCGATTTGAAAGTTGGTGGTAATAATATATGCTCTACATCCTCGGCGAAGATCGGATTTCGAAATGTAGTGAGCAGCCCCTTCCGCTTAGCGCGCCGTCTATCTGCAAGTGTGTCCCACTTCAAACTTTCTATGAGATTTGCAGCGCTCTCGCGATGGCTAAATGTGCCACTCACAAATCTTGCCGCTCTTCTTAGGACCTTCTCAATCTCTCGAATCAGACACAATTGGTAAGGGTCCAATACAGACGAACAGTACTCCAAGACTGGACGAACCAACGTATTGTAAGCTATTTCCTTTGTTGAAGGACTGCATCGCTTCAGGACTCTATCAATAAACCGCAATCTAGAGTTCGCCTTGCCCGTTACTCGTGTAATCTGATCATTCCATTTGACATCATTTCGAATAGTCACATCCAGATACTTGACGGAAGTTACCGCTTCCAAAGACTGGGCATCGATTTTGTACTCGTACATTAATGGGGATTTTCGCCTTGTTATACGTAGTAGGTTACACTTACTAATATTGAGAGATAACTGCCAGTCATTACACCACGCATTTATTTTCTGCAAATCTTCATTGATTTGTTCGCAACTTTTGTGTTATACTGCTTTCTTGTAGACTACAGCATCATAGGCAAATAGTCTAATGCCGCTGTCAATACCATCAACCAGATCGTTTATGTAAATCGTAAAAAGCAGCGGACCTATTACGCTGCCCTGGGGCACACCTGAAGTTACGCTTGTTTCTGTTGAAGTCACCCTGTTCAGGACGACATACTGCTCTCTGTCTGTTAGAAAACTTTCTATCCAACCGCATATGTCATCGGATAGACCGTAAGCGCGCACTTTTTGGAGCAAACGAGTCGACCGCCTTTCGAAAGTCGAGAAATTTGGCATCAACCTGGGAGCCGGTATCTATAGCCTCTCATGACCGCTGTTTCCTGGAAATGTGCTGGTTTCTGCAGATGAGCTTCTGAGGGTCTAGAAAGGTCATTATGTCTTAACACAAAATATGTTCCATGATTCTACAACAAATCAATGTCAGTGAAACCGGCTGATCTCATACATGGGCAGTGAAATGAAAACGCGGCAGATGGAAAGCTGTACGTAAAGTGTTTGTTGTTTCAAAATTAATCGGCGTAACTGTTAATACATTTATCCCACTGTGAGACAAGAAGGCTGGTTGTTTGGTTGATCTGGTGTAAGGGACCCAACAGCGAGGTCATCAGTACCATTTTATTAGGGAAGGATGGAGAAGGAAGACGGTCGTACCCTTTCAAAGGAACCATCCCGGCATTTGTCTAAAGCGATGTAGGGAAATCATGGAAAACTTAAATCAGGATGGCTGGACGCGGGTTTGAACCGTTGAACAATTAGGACGATTACTTTTGAAATAATAAACAGTTTACTTACTTTTGCAATCTGTCTCGTTTTCGTTCGACTGCCTCTTATGCACATTAAACGCAGTTACATACGCACCGGGGAAATACACTGGTAGTGCAAAATGTTATAAAGCAAGATTACGAGAAGCAAGGATATCCCAATGGGCTTCAACGCACTTCCAATTACTAATCGACCAATTATGATTCAAGCACAGAACTCGGGAAGCCAAGTAATTTTAGTTCGGTAACCATAATATGAGCTAATCGTGGCTTTAATTTTAATCTATAATTAATAAAAAGAAGAGGGATAGTTCAAACGATACAGAACTCACAAAACATTCATTAGTACTTAAATATATCCACAAATACCTGCTGTGAAGCAATTAGAATGAGACTTTAATAACAACGCGTAAGAAAATACACTGTTTTCATCTTTCTATTAAACAACAAGCTGGCTAAAGGTCATTCAAGACGTACGTCATGAATACTGAAGGTTTTCGTTACATCTTCACGGCCCACAGCGCTGTCTAACTAACCAAACTAGATCTTCTCACTACCAATGTCATCATCCAAAGTGATTGTTCACACAAAAACTTTTATCTCTGTTGTCGCCAACCGAAGTCGATATCACATAGCACAGGCAACCTGATGGAAGAAACCAAAGTAACGTGCGCATGACATCGGCTCGAAGACATGGCCGCTTCAGGTATATCGATAGTATAAGAATATCTCTGCTTCAACAGACATGTCGTCCGTTAAAACGGTAAGAACGGAATAATGAGTGTTTGTTCTCTTATATACAGCCAACTCGCAAGTGCTTTCTTACCTGTGAAGCTTTTTCTTTTCTTTCTATTTGAATCGCGCTGTGTTGCTCAACGGTATTCTCACTCTGTCATTTAGTTGCCGGTTTCCAGGTCAGTAATGGCGACGTCCGTTGTGTCTCATGATGTGCCTTTGATTTGTCTGACTAATGCTTCCACTACACAGTTTCGAAAAGTACCTGCCAAATGACTTTCGCGGCGCCGTATGCAAGTTCGTAGAAGGCTGAAACCGCGGTTCAAAGCTTCCACCCTCTCCGTAGATTCCACTCCACCAAACAAGATTGTTTGCTTACTGGATGGAAACATTAATTTATCGATTTATTATAAGTAAAACGTGGGTATGAGAAGCACAGTGGCACTTATTATGGCAATACCACGCTCTTACTGCGATTCAAAGCGAACTATGTTCACTCGAACACTTTTCAAATGAACCCAAATAATTGAAAACGGTTGGAGCAACGAACGCCGATAGCAACTTTATAGAATGGTCGTTACTAGACAGCAGCCATCACATATTCCACTATCAATTGTTTTCCCGATGAAGACAATGTGGGACATTGTCGGATGCTCGTAATTATATACAAATTTCACACTGTAAGTTCAGCGAGAACATTTTGTACAAAAAAATCTCTCTCGCAAAACTTTCTAGTTGCACCTCAGAAACTAGTCCACACTAGTACTCAGTCTGCTCCAGGCAGAAGACGGTCTTCTCTGCTGTCAAGAAAAATCAGGTATTTTACGTAAACAGATGATTCTGCTGACCTTGAAACACGAGATATATGAAGATGGTATCTGTTATTTCGGACATGTACGAAAGAACAGATACAATCTTTGTATAGTTAACGCTAACCGGCCATTGACCTTCTTCTTCTGTGCGGATGACACGCATTGCTCGAACTCTAACAGGACTTGGTAAGATTGTCTGCCACGAGTAATGAGTGTAATGGGCAGGGGCACTACGAATGTAGTGTGTGGACATTAAGTTGGAAATGTGGGTCTCACGGGGAGCATGCAAGGGATAAGTCCCTGCAGTCACACTATCCTCTGTGACCTCGGTGCCTCAGATCGGTCGCAGGTTCGAATCCTGCCTCGGGCATGGAGGTGTGTGACGTCGTTAGGTTTGTTATGTTTAAGTAGTTCTAAGTTTATGGGACTGATGACCTCAGATTTTAAGTCTCACAGTGCTTGGAGCCATTTGAACCATTTTAAGGCATTGGTTAATATAAAAAAGAAGACTGTGTTGACAGTGACGTATTGTAGTTACCTTAAGGATATTATTTAAAATTTTAGTGTATATTTTTGGTGTGTGCTTTTTCTACTTCAGAGAGTAGTTTTTGAAATTTTATAAGCTAATGTACAGAACTTATATGACAATCAGATTGTGTGTCTAATAGTGTCAAAACACAAAACATTAAAGCTGCATTATTGGTTTGTATTAGAAATTTGGAAATTGACAGTTTTTATGGAAATATCCATATCGATTGGTTAAAACCATAAGATTCTATGTGATATAATGTAATATTCAATGGCTGGCAAATTGCCCTGTTCATTTTTGCACTGTGATGTGTAAGTCAGTTTTGCAGTGAAAGTCTTATTATATAGGTCTGAGCACTTCAGATACTTAACATTCAATTAATGTCCAGAAAGTGTAGTTGGAAGGCTAATCATCTTTATAATATCTCCTTTCCGCCATTCTCAAGTATTTCAGAAATTGTCTAATATGATTATTAAATTGTTTTTATGTGCGATGGGCATAAATATTCCATATTCTATATTTGGTGACTTCTGTGCATTTGTGTGAATACTCATAGCTAGTCTGACAAATCTGAGAAGGCGCTACAGTTCGGAATCGCGCGACCACTACCGTAGCAGGTTCGAATCCTGTGTGATGTCCTTAGGTTAGTTAGGTTTAAGTAGTTCTAAGTTCTAGGGGACTTATGACCTCAGCAATTGAGTCCCATAGTGCTCAGAGCCAAATCTGGGAAGGTTAAAGATCAGTTTCTACCCTTAACCTGTCTCTCACACAGACGATTTCCTTGTGTACATTAATATATTAAAAATTATACTACCAACTTGCTGATATCCTTCATAAAGAGCTATTTATGCTTCTGTAAAGATTGGAACACTTGTAATTCAAAGTGCAGATTTTATTTCTTCATGTTTGAAGTTTGAATGTCTTCAAAAAACTTATTTTGATGTTTAACTTAATTCTTTCTGGTAATTTAGTCAGTAACACAATCTTCTGTTGTATTTCTTTAACATTAGAGTAACTGCAATCATCAAACTGTTTTCGTTTAAATCATTTCATGTATAACATGCGATCATGGTTAGTATATGTACTTAGTATGTATTTGGAATGTGTAACATTGTTTCTTTAGTAAATGTTTTTATAAAAAAAGATGGATAGAGCGTCTGCCATGTAAGCAGGAGAGCCCGGGTTAGAGTCCCGGTCGGGGCACACATTTTCAACTGTCCCCGTTGATGTATATCAACGCCTATCGGCAGCTTAAGGTCTTGAATAATTATCATTTCATTGAAAACCGAGGGTCGACAGAAGAGCCACTGACTTTTGTATTATATCCTCGTTCCTTGTCTAATCTTGTCTATACCTCTACAAAGGGCCCTTTATTTCAATACATTTTGTTGTAAATTTACTTGCATTTAGCCTATTTACCTTTCACCTGGTTAAGAGTAAGCAGTCTCAAATGTCAAATATGAAAAACAGAATGGATCAGATTAGATAGTTTAATACATGTTGGCCATGTCACTGGCATTCATGTGAGCAGTGTAAGTTTCTGATGAAAATGACAAATTAACTTCGAATTATAATGCTTTTCATTAATCGCTAGTGAAATTTTTCTGTTAAATAGAGGCAACATATACCTGTTATCATTTGCCGTCTTTTTAAAAAGTAAATCGAGAAATACTATCACTGTAATTGTTCCAACTAATTTCGCGAATTTTGTTTTCCTTGAAGCACTGTGACACGAGAAAAAAACACTCTTTCGATTATTCTTTGCTCTCAGGTTGAAAGGAATTTATCCTCACCTATTCGAAATAGTGCCTCGATAAGTGGGTTGCATCACGACCGAAAAAAACCACACAGTGCTAAGATATAGTCACAAGAGCTTGTTTTTAGTCAGCACACACAGCCACCGAGGCACATCTTGCCGACAGCTTTGACCAAATGTTCTTCGAAGACATTACATACCAGCCCGACCCCGACAAAATGTTCACTGTCTTCTGATGGACGCTCATCGACCACACAATATCGTGGCTTTGCTATGCATTTCCTTAGTTGCGACATCTACATAATTTCCGGGTTGTTTAGTACTATTTGTGCCCATACGAGCACACTGAATTTTAGTGAGTCACTTGTCATTTATATCTCTGAGCAGAGTTCACATGATAGTTTTCCTGAGTTTGTTCACATTGCTCGATATTTGACCACGCGATCGGTAGCCAGTGCATTATCAGCATTCATTTTCATTTTTGTCTTACCTAATTTACGGCGTAGGGAATAGAATGAATTTCTGCTAATGGACGTTTCCTGTCTTAAAACGAAGAGGATTCTATTTAAAAGTTATAAGAGAACCCCAAATACCGAGAGCAACAGTTCAGGGTATATCTAAGTTCATTTTATAGTATAGCTTGGACGAACCACCGCATCAATAGCCAACTAAAAATCCTTTGGGAAAATTATGCAACCAGAATAAAAACTGTATTTGGGGCTTTAGATTAGCATCTGACAGTAACACAAACGTTCCGCCGTTGTGGCATCACAATACATAAATAAATAAAATAAAATAAAATTACTGTCGTGGTGAAACGACTTAAAAACTGCATACTGAGCAAAATTACTGGAAACAAGATGAGCAGTCTCTCATACCTATGCTTTCTTTAAATTAGCCCACAGATCACTGAAGGTAAAATACATTCTTTCAGAAATATTACAGCCACTGACCGTAGAACTAAACATCCCAGACAGAGGGCACTAAACTCGACAAAGGGCGATCATCCGTCCGCACATGCGCCACTTGAATTCAGTTCAGTTCAATGAATTTCAGACCTGTCATTTTGAAATTCTAAACAGGTAGTACATATTCAGTACTGGTGGAGACATACAATACTTTATAATATTGACGTATATAGCTGTAAATTATGTTAATAGCAACTATTTGAATATTAATGCAGGAAAAGATCAGAACGCTGAAAATAGAGTGAAATAAAAACAACACAAAATAAAAGGAATTTACTTCAAGTTCTAAGTGAGTAATTTCCAGGCACTGCGCCAAATTTTGGTACAAACCTAGCAATATGCACCAGAAATCTCTAGTGTAAAACTTAGCCGAAGATGGCTGAATGGTTCTCAGCCGAATTATCGTGACAAGATGTTGACATCATCCGTCTGCAATCCCGAAACCTCATAGAATAAGAAATCTCTGATCGTAGGGATGAAATGAATCGGGAGAATAGCGCGAAAGTCGTTACTTCCTTACTAGCAAAAACAGTAGCTGTGAAAAGCGCGTTATATTCGTATAGCTTGTAGCGTGCGGCACGCAACTGAGCTCAAGTGTTAAAAAAATCATTGGGAAGAAACAGCGCGGCGAGACGCGGGTTTCCAGTGCGAGAAAGCGGAACCCGGCCTCAGTATGGCACGACGCTATCTGGCTGGCTGGCTCTTCCCGGCCGCCGCGCCGCGTCGTACGAACTTTTCCCAGTCACGGTGAGGGCCGCGAAAACACAGCACGGCTGACTGCGGCGCGCCATTCTCTGCTGACGGACAAGGTCTGTGTCAGACCGAAGGGAAACAGGAACGCCAGAAAAACAAACACTAAAGGCATACAGGCTGTTTACTTTAACTTGAGACAGCTAAATATCTCGGAACAGACGCGTCGTACGAAAAAATGTTCTAGGTCAAAAGTTAATATTAGTAAAGGGAACATCTGTTTGCGCTATCATAGAGTATAAATATCTCTGGAGTGAGCATAGCCTACTGTGCCTGTTCTTAACATCAAACCGGGCTTGTCACGTGGTAATGGGACGTCGCTGCTTGTCTGCAATTTTGTAGTAACAGCGAAACTGTAATATTACAGGTATTCACCTGTTTTTACACACGTTGCTACACGTTTTAGTAGTAATAACAGCCATGGCCCAGTATTGTTGTTGTTACGGATGTAAACAAAAGTACGTGAAAGGGGGACCAGTTACTTTTCATGGATGTTGTTGTTGTTGTTGTTGTGGTCTAAAGTCCAGAGACTGGTTTCATGCAGCTCTCCATGCTACTCTATCCTGTGCAAGCTTCTTCATCTCCCAGTACCTACTGCAACCTACAGCCTTCTCAATCTGCTTAGTGTATTCATATTTTGGTCTGCCTCTACGATTTTTACCCTCCATGCTGCCCTCCAATACTAAATTGGTGATCCCTTGATGCCTCAGAACATGTCCTACCAACCGATCCCTTCTTCTAGTCAAGTTGTGCCACAAATTTCTCTTCTCTCCAATTCTAGTCAATATCTCCTCATTAGTTACGTGGTATACCCATGGATACGTACAACAAATCTCTAATAGTGAATATCTTATTGATGTGAGGCACTTTCTATGTTTAAAAATATCTAGACGCGGTATTATAATGTCTTGTTTTGTAGAGTAAATTTCTGCGACTTTTTTTTCCATGTGTTTACGAGAGAAATACTAGATAAATTTGCAAGTGCGTTTAAGCTACCAGTCAGTGTTTACGTATTCGTGCTATGTTCATCAGCAGATAAAATTTATATAAGACAGTGCGATTAATTTCCTTCCGTTTATTCAGGTCCTCAAACCCATGTGTGTATCTAAGTACTTCTGCATGAGACAGTTTCCTACATTACATAATTTTTGTATTCTAGTTTCCCGAAAGATAAGCATAGCGTCAAAATATGGATCCACAAATAAAAAGAAAGAATTTCGTTCCTACAACATATTCAAAAGAGTGCTCTAAACACTTCGCTATGATACCGTAGCGAAAAAGCACAATACCCTTGCTCTTCACAGCTTTAGCCGGCTGGTGTGGCCGAGCGGTTCTAGGCGCTTCAGTCTGGAACCGCGCGACCACTACGGTCGCAGGTTCGAATCCTACCTCGGGCATGGATGTGTGTGATGTCCTTGGTTAGTTAAGTTTAAGTAGTTCTAAGTTCTAGGGGACTCATGACCTTAGATGTTAAGTCCCATAGTGCTCAGAGCCATTTGAACCACTTGATCTTCACAGCTTTAAAACTACACTCCTGGAAATGGAAAAAAGAACACATTGACACCGGTGTGTCAGACCCACCATACTTGCTCCGGACACTGCGAGAGGGCTGTACAAGCAATGATCACACGCACGGCACAGCGGACACACCAAGAACCGCGATGTTGGCCGTCGAATGGCGCTAGCTGCGCAGCATTTGTGCACCGCCGCCGTCAGTGTCAGCCAGTTTGCCGTGGCATACGGAGCTCCATCGCAGTCTTTAACACTGGTAGCATGCCGCGACAGCGTGGACGTGAACCGTATGTGCAGTTGACGGACTTTGAGCGAGGGCGTATAGTGGGCAACACGTGGGGCGTGAGGTCTCCACAGTACATCGATGTTGTCGCCAGTGGTCGGCGGAAGGTGCACGTGCCCGTCGACCTGGGACCGGACCGCAGCGACGCACGGATGCACGCCAAGACCGTAGGATCCTACGCAGTGCCGTAGGGGACCGCACCGCCACTTCCCAGCAAATTAGGGACACTGTTGCTCCTGGGGTATCGGCGAGGATCATTCGCAACCGTCTCCATGAAGCTGGGCTACGGTCCCGCACACCGTTAGGCCGTCTTCCGCTCACGCCCCAACATCGTGCAGCCCGCCTCCAGTGGTGTCGCGACAGGCGTGAATGGAGGGACGAATGGAGACGTGTCGTCTTCAGCGATGAGATGGTCGTATGCGTGTTTGGCGCCGTGCAGGTGAGCGCCACAATCAGGACTGCATACGACCGAGGCACACAGGGCCAACACCCGGCATCATGGTGTGGGGAGCGATCTCCTACACTGGCCGTACACCACTGGTGATCGTCGAGGGGACACTGAATAGTGCGCGGTACATCCAAACCGTCATCGAACCCATCGTTCTACCATTCCTAGACCGGCAAGGGAACTTGCTGTTCCAACCGGACAATGCACGTCCGCATGTATCCCGTGCCACCCAACGTGCTCTAGAAGGTGTAAGTCAACTACCCTGGCCAGCAAGATCACCGGATCTATCCCCCTTTGAGCATGTTTGGGACTGGATGAAGCGTCGTCTCACGCGGTCTGCACGTCCAGCACGAACGCTGGTCCAACTGAGGCGCCAGGTGGAAATGGCATGGCAAGCCGTTCCACAGGACTACATCCAGCATCTCTACGATCGTCTCCATGGGAGAATAGCAGCCTGCATTGCTGCGAAAGGTGGATATACGCTGTACTAGTGCCGACATTGTGCATGCTCTGTTGCCTGTGTCTATGTGCCTGTGGTTCTGTCAGTGTGATCATGTGATGTATCTGACCCCAGGAATGTGTCAATAAAGTTTCCCCTTCCTGGGACAATGAATTCACGGTGTTCTTATTTCAATTTCCAGGAGTGTATTTCAGTTACAGGGATAAAATTAAGGTGTATATAAAACGCATACACAAAGTTTTAGGATACTTCTGAAGATGATCTATCTTTTCTAGCGAAGTAATAACAGTCAAAATACGCTAAGCGCTGTACGGACTAACATGCGCTGTCCCAATACCACGTGACTTGAGCAGCAGGAGATGTTGCGGACTGATTTCTAATTCTGCGCATCCGAATGCTCACTCCATAGATATTTATACTCTATGTGTGCTACAACTGGCCATCTCCTAACCACCCCTCCTGCGTGGCGGGGTCAACTTCGTATTTTCAAATGGGAACCCCCCTCCCTCTCCCATGTTTTTATTGCATGTTCGGATTCTATGCCAAAAAATACGTACGGTTTACTCAGAGCAATCTCCCATTCGTGACAGATGGCGCTGTAATCGACAAATACGGGGGTTGGAACTTTCATAGTGGCAACTATTTATTTACAGCTCGTGCAAAATAGACCACGCCGCTCGAACTGTCAACATAACTGGCACTGCTAAGAGTATCCTACGATTTCCACATCGCTGGCAACGGGTTATACACATTGCTGGTGACTTTTTGAAGGTCATCAAAACTTTGAAACACGTATCTATTTTGTATGAGCTGTAAATAAATAGTTGTCAGTATTAAAGTTCCAACCCTCATATCAAGTGAGGCAGTTTTTCCAATCAAGAATCGATGCATTTGATTCTACATTTCATTTACGATGTAAATGTAAACCCTTGTATCCTGACAATTGATATTTATGCCTGAAATTTACTTTAATGTTGCAAACATGACTGTGCACCACAATATGCTCAGCTGTTTCAATGTTTGGTTAGAAACTACTTTTATTATGATCCAGGAACAACGATGTGGATGTAATACTTTATGTTCCCATTGGGATGCTTGATATTGGTGAATCCCCGTGTCTCTCAGCATTCTGTCTTTCTGCTCGAACAGGCCTCAGAAGGCTCAAGGGTACCGAACGACCGCCGTATCAACTTCAGCCGATGGGCACCACTGGATGCGCATATGGAGGGGCATGTAATCAGCTCATCACCCTTCCGGCCGTTATCAGTTTTAGTGACCGGTGCCGCTATTTCTCAAATAAGTAGGTCCTAAATTGATCTCACAAGGGCTGAGTGCACCACACATGCCAACAGACATGGACGGTCACCTATCCAAGTGCTACCCGAGCCGAACAGCGCTTATCTTCGGTTATTAGACGGGAACCGGTGTTACGACTGTAGTAAGGCCGTTCTCACCTTTGAGGTGCTTGATTTCACTGAGTCCCCTTACATCTCACCATTGGGATCCCTGATTTCACTGAGCCTCTTTGCGTCACACCATTGGGCTGCTTGATTTCGGTGAGTATCCATGGCAGGTGCGCCTGTCGCTATCACTTCAAGGACATTTAACCTTATCGCAGTGGTTGTGGTTTTTATTCTGTTGGTAGCTGCGTGTCGGCCAGCCCAGGACTTACGGCAGTTGAATGGAAACACACACCAAAATCAGTCATCCTGATGGCGGGGTTCGATCGCGGCCACCGAAATCAAGCGTTTAGATGGTTTGGAGACTCACCACAATAAACCCGTAGGGGACAGGGAAACTACGTTATCATAAAGTAGTTTATTCGCCAGAAATGTCGATGTCTAGCCACATTATTTGTACTGTAGATTCACATTTGCAGCACTGAAGTAACGTTTGAAGTTCTCTATCAAGCGTTAGAGCTCAGAGGTTTCCTTTTACGTCGTAAACAAAATGTAGAATCAGATGCGACGGTTCTTAACTGCAGAAACAGGCACACTTGATATTTGTCGATTACAGCGACATATACTACGAAAGCGAAACAATGGTCTGAGTAAACCGTACGTAATTTTTGACATAGGATCCAAATACGCAACAAAATGGAGGGGGGGGGGGGGGAGGGGTTCCCTGTTGAAAATACGAAGTTGACTCAGCCCACGCAGGAAGGATGTTTAGGAGGTGGCCAGTTGTAGCACAGACACATGTCCCCTTCAGTAATATGAACTTTTCACCTGGAGCATTTTTTTCGTATGATACGTTGTTTTAGAGATATTTATTTAGTTGTTTCAAGTTCAAACAATCACTCTTTAAAGCTACCAGCAACCAGCTGTACGAAAGGTGGTGATAATGTTATAGGATACGGGTTCCGCCTTTTTGCAAACAAACTGCTTTTTCTTTTACCTAAACACGTTTCAGCACCTCTGTGCCATCATCAGTGGGTTTTTTGTTTACTGAACAACTGTAAAAAGTGGAAATATTTTAGGCTATAATTGGTTTAACAAAGTGAGGTCTAAAGAAAGTTTTCGTTCGTTTTGCTTCTTAGCACGATTTTACATTATGTGGTTTTGCAGGACCAACTCTATAGTGTCCTGCACTGATAGCTTGTTATCTGCAAACCAGCTGCAAATTTAACTGCAAATGCGGGAAGAAAGGACGAGAGCTGAAGATCCAAAAGATGAGCAGTAGTCATAATATTTAAATTATCAAGCAGAAAATATAAATTTACATAATTACTTTTTGGTGCATTTTCAGGAACATGCCTGCAGTCCTGGTGCACAGTGAAGTTCCTACGCCTTAGCACGCTGCTCCGGGACGAAAACAAAATGACGCAGCCGACTGCTACAGTGGAATCTCGTCCGGTAATTCGTTTTCTGCATTTCAAGGGAATCAAAGGTAAAACGATCGATGTTGTGTTGGTGGAAGCGTACGGCAACAGTGGATCATCATATGACACAGCCATTAGCTGGTGCAGTCGTTTTCAGTGTGGTCAAACGAGTCTCGACGACGAAGAACAAAAGCGGAGAACATTTCTCCCTGAAGAACCGGGAACTGTAACAGAAGTAGAGCCCCTGGTGTTCGAAGACCGCCGTATCACAATCGAGGCGATAGTCAAAAAAACTGAAAACAGTCCTGCATCAGTTATCAACACCTTGGAAGACATTTTGAATACGAGAATGGTCGCCGCCCGCTGGTTTCCGCCACTACTCACACGCATTCAAAAATTCCGCAAATCCCTGTCAGCGGCGGAAATGTTGCAGTTTTTTCGGAACAACCCAGATGACTTGTTTAGGAGTCTAACCACCACTGATGAAAGCTGGGTGTATCATCCACCACTGATGAGACCTGGGTGTATCACGACGACCGTGACACAAAGGAGCAAATCAGACATTAGAAACAGGGGGATTCATCAATATGGCTAAGACCCAACCATTATCGGGCAAGATAAGCTGAGTGTTTTTTGTGACTGCCATTGATTTAAGTGTCAGGAAGTCGTTTCTGAAAGTATTTGTATGGAGTGTAGCCATATATGGAAGTGAAACATGGACGATAAATAGTTTAGACACGAAGAGAATAGAAGCTTTCGAAATGTGGTGCTACTGAAGAATGCTGAAGATTAGATGGGTAGATCACATAACTAATGAGGAGGTATTGAATAGAATTGGGGAGAAGAGGAGTTTGTGGCACAACTTGACTAGAAGAAGGGATCGGTTGGTAGGACATGTTCTGAGGCATCAAGGGATCACCAATTTGGTACTGGAGGGCAGCGTGGAGGGTAAAAATCGTAGAGGGAGACCAAGAGATGAATACACTAAGCAGATTCAGAAGGATGTAGGCTGCAGTAGGTACTGGGAGATGAAGAAGCTTGCACAGGATAGAGTATCATGGAGAGCTGCATCAAACCAGTCTCAGGACTGAAGACCACAACAACAACAACAATGGTGTGACGCTAACAGACTGTGTTACTAAGGGACAAACTGCCCCAGGAACATACTATCAAAATCTCCAAACGAGGTAACGGGAGGCTGCCAAGACGAAGTGTGTCCGGAAGAATCTGTCCGTAGCGGTGGTTTTGCTTCAAGACAGAGACCCGACTCATTTCCCAAAGCACGCTGTCGCACCAGCTGCTTCTTTGGGTTGTCAGATTTTCCTCGTCCTCATATTCTTCTTACATGACATCGAGTGTCTACTTCCTCTTTTTTCGGATGAAGAAATCATTGCATATCTGGCATTTTTGGAATGACGACGAGGTGATTTTCGAGGTGAAACGTTTTCT
Source organism: Schistocerca serialis cubense (assembly GCF_023864345.2). Taxonomy (NCBI): domain Eukaryota; kingdom Metazoa; phylum Arthropoda; class Insecta; order Orthoptera; family Acrididae; genus Schistocerca; species Schistocerca serialis. Next base: position 563,732,567 of record NC_064642.1, on the reverse strand, counting down.
GAACAAACCAAATGCAGGTCTCCGCAACCATAGTCTCCGTCAAATCAACCATCGTTGAAAAAAATGTCTCATTCGAATCTGGATATTTAGAGAAGGACTGACACTACCACAACGTCTCATGGTCGCACCTCGATTTTTTCGAGGTTGTAATTAAACCTTTGTAACTACTCCGCTGACTATCTGACATGAGTACATGTCTGACAGAATGTAACTTTTGCAGTGTTACTTGAAAATGGCCCTAAGCCCGAAATTGCAATCATAATAATAAATATTTCATACAGTCAACGGCGACTATGATGTCTTTTAAGAAATATTATATGACTGTGAATCCCAACCAAGAGAAGTTAATCTTTCATTTTAGTTTCGAAAAAAATTATACTAATAGTCCTTGAGAAACAAGGCATTGATTCAATCGATCTTAGTATACTAAAGAACATGACCAACAATGCTACAAGTTCTATCTCATTTCGTCAATATTGTGAGAAATTCAGAATTGGAAGAAGAATCGGACACGGGGATCTGCACAGTAGCAGATGATGCTATCAGAGTCTTAAAATGAGAAAGCTTACGTGATAATGGAACACATTTGAGCCACGTTCGTTTAGCTGATGACACTGTTGTGTTTGCCTCTTGTGCAGATAACCATCAAATACGAATGGAAGACCTTAGTGGAGAGAATTTGAAATTAGACTTGAAAATCAACTAAAATAAGAATAAATAACCAGTAAATGGAAAATAAAATTATGTAAATTGACGAATAACTCATAGAACCATTTGATGAATTTTTGTAAGTAGAACAACGAAAGAGAACGAGTAAGGTGTACAGTAAAAGAAAGAAACAAAAAGAGAAAGTACTGGACTTCTGTTGGGAAGCTACATAGAGTTTTCATCTATATCTACATCTACTTCTACATCTACATGACTACTCTGCAATTCACACTTTAGTGATTGGCAGAGGGTTCTTCCAACCATCTTCAGACTGTTTCTCTACCATTCCACTCTCTAACTGCGCCTGGGAACAATGAACGCTTGAATCATTCTATACGAGACCTGACTTCTCTTATTTTATTTCGATGATCATTTCCCCCTTCTCTAAGTTGGTGACAATAAAATATTTTCACAGTCAGAGGAGAAAGTTGGTGATTTTCGTGAAAAGATTTTGCTGTAACGAAAATCGTCTTTGGTTTAATGATTGCCATGCCAACTCCCTTATTATATCCGTTACTGATCTCCCAGAAAAAATTAAGTTGAGAATCAGTGTGTAGTACTAAATTTGACTCATGGCAGAGAGACACGGCGCTTTAATGATAAAACCAGTAAGCAATGAAGAGGTTCATTTTTGGTCAAATGTTTGTCTATAACAAAAACAATGCGTGCTGTAAATTACAGAATTGGATTTTTATACTCAAACGAAGATTGTGGAATGGACGTATGGATCTCAAAGTGACCAGCGTGATGACTAGTTTTACAGAACAGAATTCATTTGCTTTGAAGTAATCAGAGTAAATAAGAAAAACACATTAAACAACAGGTTTACTGTTACCAGTCACTGTTGATTTATATCCAAGACGCGTTTCAAAGGTTTAAACCTCCATCATCAGATGGATTTACATTTGTTAGTATGACATGTGTGTGTGTGTTTTGTTACGATTTTTTGGAGGAGCTTGTGGCACTGTCTGGTGGAGAAAAAAAACACTATTTCAAAACACAGTTTTGGGTTTATTTTGACAAAAAATAAATGTATATCTAACGGTAAAAATAAAATAACGATTTTGGTTGGGATTCACAGATAGAAACGAAAGGCTAGATGCAGAGGGAGAGGAAGAGGAAAAGAAAGTGTGAAGGAGAGCGAGGGTGGAAGAAGTGATTGGATGAGAGCAAACTTTCCAAAGCAGGATTCTTACGATAATATCTGTTAGATGTAACAACTGCCTGAAGGCTGGGCGGTAACACATTGGTTAATGCTTTAAAATATGCATATGTATGTACAATTTGTGCCATTAGTTGATGTACACAAAGTTTCAAGATGACAAGGGGTACAAGCTGTTGGTGTGATGATATAATTGTAAATGAGATCAATCCCATGGACATTTGGGGGATGTCATAGTAACATAACATATTTATGGTAAATATTAAGGTGTGTGTGTGTGTGTGTGTGTGTGTGTGTGTGTGTGTGTGTGTGTGTGTGTGTGTGAGTGTGTGTGTGTATGTGTGTGTGTGCATTGAAAATTTAATAACGTAGGCAGTTTCTGAAAACAGAGATGATGCTACCGTAAATATTGTCATTTTTGTCATTTCAGATGGATTCGGGTTGTTTTATTTGGTGTTTGTGTATTTGGAGTGTTTCAGGGATGTCTATTTTTTTGCCTTTAGGTTGGATGTGTAGGATGCTGATACTTGTGATGTTAACGTGGTGTTTTAGCTCCTGCAGGTGGGCGGCTATTGTTGATGTGTGGTATTTTTTATTTTTTAGTGCTGCCATGTGATCTTTGAATCTGATCTCAAATGATCTGCCTTTCTGGCCCATGTAGAAGCAGTCGCAGTCGAAACATTCAATTTTGTACACACCTGTGTGATGAAGTTGGTTTCGTGTGCTGATATTGTGGAGCAACTCCTGTCCAATCTTGCCGTCTGAGGTAAAGGGTATGTTTACACCCTTTCGTTTGAAGACATCGGCAATCTGATATGAAATGTTACCTAGAAAGGGGATTATATGGAATATGTTGTTTTCTTTTAGTTTTTTGTAATGCGATTGTTTTGCCACTATTGAGTGTTTTAGGGTGTCTACTATGTCGCTGCTATAACCATCTGCCGGCCGGAATGGCCGAGCGGTTCTAAGCGCTACAGTCTGGAACCGCGTGACCGCTACGGTCGCAGGTTCGAATCCTGCCTCGGGCATGGATGTGTGTGATGTCCTTAGGTTAGTTAGGTTTAAGTAGTTCTACGTTCTAGGGGACTGATGACCATAGAAGTTAAGTCCCATAGTTCTCAGAACCATTTTTATAACCATCTGCAATAGCTGTTTGTTTTATTATTTCAATTTCTTGTTCACATTTGTCTTCAGAGAGTGGTAGTTGGATAATTCTATTGATCATGTACTGGAATGCTGCCATTTTGCGGGCTGTGGGATGACAACAGGAGCTGTGGAGTGTAGTATGGCTTGTGGAAGGTTTCCAATAGACTTCAAACTGATGTCTGTTATTCTTTATTCCAATGGAAAGGTCTCAAAATTTATACTGTCATCTGATTGGTTTCCAACTGTGAATTTTATGTTTTCATGAGAGTTGTTGAATAACTGGTTCAACTCACTGATGTCATCTTTTATACCATTGATTAAAATGATGGTATCATCTACGTATCTGTAGTAGTAGGGGATATTTTTGAGGCGGTGGTGACTGAAATATTTACAAGTAATTTAGAAGACAAAATCCTGAATTCCAGTTGGGAATTATTAGAGAGAGGAAAATAAGCAAGTTCATCGGGGAATAGACTGCAGTAGATGATGTAATGATAATTCTAAAAGAAAATAAGTGGAAGTGAGCGGCATATGTAATGAGGGAAACGGATAGTAAATGGCCCAAGGAAGTTCTTTACATATTGAAATAAAACGTATGGTTGTTGCCACTGAATACAAGATATTGTTAGCCCCGTCAGCTTTCGACACTAATCTATAACTGTATATGTACCCCTTTCTGTACACTCAAAACACAGTGGAATTGGTATATTAAAAACAGTTCATACTATACATTTTGACTAACTAAGTGCGTGTTACGTTAAACAAATGTGATAATACGAATCGAAAAAGCGCTTCTCAAAATAATTACCAATATACAGAGATCTGTGCGAAAGAGTGTGTTCCTATCTACTAAAGTAGTAGTCCTTTGTGTGACAGAGGAATTTGTGTAGAGTGTTCCACTAATTATTTGACCAATTTCAGCAGCTGAGCTTTGATACTCGCAACGAGAGTGGAAATTATGTCAAGGGTAGATGCGCCGTCTTAAGCTGTAGGGAAAAATAAATGTAAGAGACAGGACGTTACACAGTGGTTATGCATCCATTACGGCAGTCGCACGCTTGTCTTCACGAGGTGTCCGCCACACACACACACACACACACACACACTAGCAGCTGAGAGAAGCCACCGAAGTTTCGCGCGGCACAACAGTGCAGCCCGGGTGGACGAGCTAGAACGTGGCCTTATATGGGCATGGAACGTAGCCGTTCTGTAACAGACCAGAGCAGACGCCCCAATGAATCAATACAAGGTGGCGTGGCCAGCTTTTAAAGCATAGAGCCTCACAAGAATGCGACACATTCGCAGCAGTTGCGGCTCACCGGTCTGTAATTGGATTTCCTCCACTAATACTTATTCTCTGAAAGCTATTGCGCGGAAGCTGAGGCTGTCAACTTCTTAGGTGACTGTTCGTTTAAGGAAATGCTGATGAGAACATGTTTGCACCTATAAAGATTTCCACAACCACTAATTAACACCATTTAGTACTGCGGTTCGTCGTGTTGTACACTACAATAGTCATAGAATTTCGATTATGAACTCGAAAAAATGAGTCGAAAGTCAAATGGTGCTCCCCATACTAAGCCACCCCATTATATCAAGCGCTGCATCATCCCGTTTTAGCTCCTGCAACCATGCACCTGCAAACAAACCAAAAAATTAATAACCTAATGACACGTTGCACTTCAGTTTTAGTTTTAATTTTCTTCTTTTAACCTTCCTGAAGATCACCGCATCGTTTTAATTGTGTGACCATCTAATTATTGAATATGGTACTGGTGGCTGACAGGCAAAGACCGACAGCAGCATTGTTCGGGGAGGAGTGATCGAATTATTTGTAACATCTCTTGCATGGAATGGTTGTATAGCTAACCGCTACACTTCCCGTTAATTAGGACTTATACCATTAAAACTGAAGAAACTGCAAAGAGGTGGGAATTTAAGGAGATGGGACCTGGATAAACTGACTAAACCAGAGGTTGTACAGAGTTTCAGGGAGAGCATAAGGGAACAACTGACAAGAATGAGGGAAAGAAATACAGTAGAAGAAGAATGGGTAGCTTTGAGGGATGAAATAGTGAAGACAGCAGAGGATCAAGTAGGTAAAAAGACGAGGGCTAGTAGAAATACTGAATTTAATTGATGAAAGAAGAAAATATAAAAATGCAGTAAATGAAGCAGGCAAAAAGGAATATAAACGTCTCAAAAATGAGGTCGACAGGAAGTGCAAAATGGCTAAGCAGGCATGGCTAGAGGACAAATGTAAGGATGTAGAGGCTTATCTCACTAGGGGTAAGATAGATACTGTGTACAGGAAAATTAAAGAGACCTTTGGAGAAAAGAGGACCACTTGTATGAATATCAAGAGCTCAGATGGAAACCCAGTTCTAAGCAAAGAAGGGAAAGCAGAAAGGTGGAAGGAGTATATAGAGGGACTATACAAGGGCGATATACTTGAGGGCAATGTTATAGAAAGGGAAGAGGATGTAGATGAAGATGAAATGGGAGATATGATACTGCGTGAAGAGTTTGATAGAGCACTGAAAGGCCTGAGTCGAAACAAAGCCCTGGGAGTAGACAACATTCCATTAGAACTACTGACAGCCTAGGGAGAGCTAGTCATGACAAAACTCTACCATCTGGTGAGCAAGATGTATGAGACAGGTGAAATGCCCTCAGACTTCAAGAAGAATATAATAATTCCAAGGAAAGCAGGCGTTGGCAGATGTGAAAATTACCGAACTATCAGTTTAATAAGTCACAGCTGCAAAATACTAAGGCGAATTCTTTACAGACGAATGGAGAAACTGGTAGAAGCTGGCCTCGGGGAAGATCCGTTTGGATTCCGTAGAAATATGGGAACACGTGAGGCAATACTGACCCTACGATTTTTCTTAGAAGCTAGATTAAGGAAAGGCAAAACTACATTTCTAGCATTTGTAGACTTAGAGAAAGCTTTTGATAATGTTGACTGGAATACCCTCTTTCAAATTCAGAAGGTGGCAGGGGTAAAATACAGGGAGCGAAAGGCTATTTACAATTTGTACAGAAACCAGATGGCAGTTATAAGAGTCGAGGGACATGAAAGGGAAGCAGTGGTTGGGAAGGGAGTGAGACAGGGTTGTAGCCTCTCCCCGATGTTATTCAATCTGTATATTGAGCAAGCAGTAAAGGAAACAAAAGAAAAATTCGCAGTAGGTATTAAAATCTATGGAGAAGAAATAAAAACTTTAAGGTTCGCCGATGACATTGTAATTCTGTCAGAGACAGCAAAGGACTGGGAAGAGCAGTTGAACGGAATGGACAGTGTCTTGAAGGAAGGATATAAGATGAACATCAACAAAAGCAAAACGAGGATAATGGAATGTAATCGAATTAAGTCGGGTGATGCTGAGGGAATTAGATTAGGAAATGAGACACTTAAAGTAGTAAAGGAGTTTTGCTATTTGGGGAGCAAAATAACTGATGATGGTCGAAGTAGAGAGGATATAAAATGTAGACTGGCAATGGCAAGGTAAACGTTTCTGTAAAAGAGAATTTGTTAACATCGAGTATGGATTTAAGTGTCAGGAAGTCGTTTCTGAAAGTATTTGTATGGAGTGTAGCCATGTATGAGAGTGAAACATGGTCGATTAACAGTTTAGACAAGAAGAGAAGCTTTCTAAATGTGGTGCTACAGAAGAATGATGAAGATTAGATGGGTAGATCACATACTAATGAGGAGGTATTGAATGCGATTGGGGAGAAGAGGAGTTTGTGGCACAACTTGACTAGAAGAACGGATCGGTTGGTAGGATACGTTCTGAGGCACCAAGGGATCACCAATTTAGTATTGGAGGGCAGCGTGGAGGGTAAAAATCGTAGAGGGAGACCAAGAGATGAATACACTAAACAGATTCAGAAGGATGTAGGCTGCAGTACGTACTGGGAGATGAAGCAGCTTGCACAGGATAGAGTAGCATGGAGAGCTGCATCAAACCAGTCTCACGACTGAAGACCACAACAACAACAACCAACCGTGTACCCAAAGTTCCTTGTTGTGCCCGAAAGGCGTCTTCTCTGAAGAATAAATGAAATTCGTGTAATGTAGGTGCAGTTATAACCGAATTCGCCAATTCTCAGTACTTGCAGCAATGATGACAATAAAGGAAAACTCGGTTAAGTAAATGAATATAAAACTGCGCTGGGTGGAACTACAGGGGTGAGTTAAATTTGGAAAATATTATAAGTTTAATTAATAGATCAATGAAAATTAACAGCCGCCAGCTCACTACGTGAACTAAATTACTGTCTTTATAATTATTGTCTGTTAACAGTAAGAAACTTGCAGCAATGACGACAATAAAAGAAAACTCGGTTAAGTATATGAATATAAAACTGGGCTGGGTGGAAGTTTAATTAATAGATCAATGAAAATTAACTGTCGCCAGCTCACTACGTGAACCAAATTACTGTCTTTATAATTACTGTCTGTTGACAGTGAGAAACATACATAAGAATGCTTGGCTTTGTTGCACGGCAAAAACAGCACGAAATTGCTAAATATTGCCCTGGCGTAGTTTCAGATGGTTATGTCACAGTAAACAAATACCTTTCGGTTAGGCAGCAACTCATAGAAATCAATTAAAGAACAACAAAACCTCATCAGTAGTAAACAGTTACATAAATGCACAAATTTCGTGAAGTCATCGCTGTAATACTTACTGTCTTCAATCTTACCCAAAAAGTTACTTAAGTTTATTCATTACTGAATGTTGTCATTTATCTTGAAAATTTTCGTAGCCACATTGCATCATTCAGTAATCACTTTGCTGTGAGACACAGTTACGTAATTTGCAAAGCCTAAACTTCGATTGTAAAAGGATGGCCAAGTTCGTGATATGATTTTACTGACTTACTGGTTTCATGCTACTTCAGCTTTATTACTATTTATTAACAATAGTGTGCAACTACTTCTGCTCAAGATGTTAACAAACATTCCTGACTGGCTGCAGTCACGTAAAATTGAAAACTTACTTATCCATGAAACATACAAAAGAGTGTCTTTTAATGAATCTTGCTCTGTTAAGTACTGCCTTTCAGATTACTGTTTACTAGATTTAAACACTTCTGTTAATTGTAGTCTTGCAAATCATTGAACTTTTAATTGCTGTTATTTGTTTCAAAAAACGCTGCAATACTTTCTTAACCATTAGGACCTTCTCAGATCATTAATAATGGATAAGATGGATCCTACTTAGGTGTTCTGTCTTAGCAGAAATTGAAGGTCAACACTTTGGTATAACTCGATATTACTCAAACTACGGCGGTAGATAGCCGTGTACAAGTCTGACCAAGTAGTTAGTTGGTTCTTACTTCAGGTTAAGACGTCGCCGGTGCAATGTAAGGCATTCTTCGTTGACAAGGTGTGGCATAGGCTCTTCTTGTAGCTCCGTAACAAATGCAATTGGGTCCACAGTACTCTTCATGTTGATTTGCATCATCTGCGGTAATTATACTGTGCTTCGCTCGGCCACATCAAATTATTCGCCGAGCCAAAACATACTTCAGCACCACTGCGTTACGATCATTTCTCAATAAAAAAAAGCCTCTGCGATATTCGACCCGACTCTCTCTATCAACACTCTCCTATGTTCTTCTCTGCACTGAACTCAAGTGCTGGCACGATTGCGCGCCCACCCAGCGACAGTGCAACTGCCAGTTCACTATACTCTCTGACAATACCACATCGCCCTGACTAAGCCAACGTGACTACTTACAACTAGCTTACAATTATGATTTATTTAACTTTGCAACGAGGGAACATTCCATTTCATCATACAAAACATTAGTACACTTATCTACAATCTTTGATTCAAAGAAAAAAACACATCGAAAAATAAAAGCGCAAAGAAAAAAATTGGTACCCTGCAGAGTTGTTGCGTTACAGTTGCAATACACATTAAAACGATCGGCCGTTCATCTGATGGTCACTGATTGCTATGACCAAATACAAATTAATGACTGAACGCAATAGGCGTTCGGTCATTGCTTGTCTTCACAACGACTTGTCAATTCCGCTAAATCCTATGGAAATTAAAAAAAAAAAGCATGTAATTTGTCCAGTTGGGAGGAGGTAAATTTAAAATTATTACATAAGTAATTAACAGATACCACATTTAATTATTCTAAAACCATCAAACATTAGTTATTCTAACGCAGCCTTACACAGCACGTCTGCTTGCTAAGACAGACTACGAGAGGAAGATCAAGTAGAAGAGAATATTTCTTCCTGCTCTATTCTGTATCAGCGACAGGTCATTTCAGTATCACTGATCATCGCTATATATCTACTACTGTGTCACACAATACTGTTACTATTTTCCACATTTCCACAGAGACTTTTGCAAAAAAAAAAAAAAAAAAAAAAAAAAAATTACAGGAGACTGACTCTTTAGAAACATTAATGAAAATATATTGTTCCTCCAATAAATAGTACTATAGTAAATAAAATTTTTCGAGGTGATAGCTGGAACTCTATGAGTACCGCTCGTGCTAGTTTTATTACTACTGCTTCAGAAGGCAATAATGACACATTTCATCGAAATACAGCTGGAAAATGTATATATCCAAATGGATTAAATGCAGTGAAATGAAATAAATACGTTTATGGGCGAAATAAGTGAAACTGCAGTGACATGACATGATATCATTTGTAGTGAGAAGTGAAAATTTGTGGGAGACACGAACTTGAACCTGGATTTTGTCTTTGTTTCCACACCCAACATTTAATTTCAGTGCATTTAATTCGTTTCATATATATCTCTTGTGGATGGGCAAATCACACTTTCCACTGTTTTCCACCGTGGTCCTATTGCCACAGCCCCCGTGGGAGAACATCTAGCAGTAGTTTTGAAAAATCAGAGGCGGAATCATTAGTTTCAATGTAAATTACAGTGCGCCGTGGAGGCGCGCTCAGAACACCTAATTATTAGTACTACTGCCAGCGAAAATCAGGAAATCCTAGTTTGAGTTCTACTCTTACAGAAATTTTTAGTTGTCACCAGATTTTATTTAAGAACATTAGTGTCAATGTAAATTTCAGTGAGCCGTGGAGGCGTGCTCAGAATACCTAATTATTAGTACTACTGCCAGCGAAAATCAGGAAATCCTAGTTTGAGTTCTACTCTCACAGAAATTTTTAGTTGTCACCAGATTTTATTTAAGAACATTAGTGTCAATGTAAATTTCAGTGAGCCGTGGAGGCGCGCTCAGAAAACCTAATTATTAGGACTACTGCCAGCGAAAATCAGGAAATTCTAGTTTGAGTTCTACTCTTACAGAAATTTTTAGTTGTCACCAGATTTTATTTAAGAACATACACTATATGACCAGCAGTATCAGGACACCTGTTCGTGAACATTAATATGGGGTGTGTGGACGGCTGTAACTCTGCTGGGGACTAGTGGCAGCTTCTGGCTTCAGGTAGAGGCGGTGCTTCTCCACAAGAGTTTTAGCCTTAGTTCTAAAATTTTGTAAAAGGAAAAAAAAGATGTATGAAAGTAAAATTTATTCAGAAACTTGATAAAATCCTGAAAGAACAAAATAAAACATTTTTACTTACTTCAACCTAAATAGTTACAGCTCAAACTTGATCTATATATTTAATAAGAAATTCAATCTTGTTGTTTTAATTAGCGAAGAAATATCAGCAACTTGCTCCTCGATCTCTGGTTGGTAACTGAGAAAATTTTTCTCCATTGAAAGTACTGTGTACCTTGGTTCACGTTCCTACAAGGAAAATTAAGCAAGGAACTTCTGTCTCATAACGAACAGCAGCACGTCCTTTTACAAAGACATTGCATTTACATGCGATACATCTTCCGGAAGGCGAAAACCGAATTACGAAAAACGTTTTTCGCTGTTGCGTGTACTTGTGAAGGCCTGAAGCGGATTTACTAGCCCAGTTAAATATGGCGCCTGGAAAACAGCTGTTACAGTTTGTGATTTAGTCAGCACAATCGCTATTTATCTTCAGTTAGACGAGGCATAAACAGCTTCAATCTAATACATCTACTTATCCTTCACTGTACAAAAAGTCACTCTGTCCATATTAGCCAAAAATTTGTAAAACCAAGACGAAATCTGACAGTCAAAGCACGTTTCAAAACCGTTTGCGTGTACATGGGAGCGAAAATCAATTGCGAAATTGGAAAATCAGCAACCGGAAGATAATTTCTAGAATTGATTTTGAAGTTTTTACATGACCACCCAGAAGCGGTATTGGGAAATAGATTTACGAAATTCGGTTTTGGGAGACCCATGTAAACTGAGTGAGCGACGAGCACATGAGTGGCCAGTCGCCGCAAACTTGAACAGACCAAAGACAAAGACTTCATTAAGAGGTCACTGAGTACAACACAACTACATTTTGCTCGTCCAAGTTCTTTAGAATGCATTGTTTGCATTCGTCGTGATATATGCTGTCAGTGTCTGGAGGGACAATCTGACGTGGTGTCAGCACGGCAGTACAGTGGAGTCCATCTTAGGGTCCATTTGTGACATCATAATTTTTTGTCAACGGTCTACCAAAAATTGATCAAAGCAGCGCTGTTTGGCTATACAAATGAAGCGACTGGGGTTCTGGAAGACGAACCTACCAGTTACTATTAGACACAAGAGAGAACTGATGAAATTTTCATGCTTTACTTAGCATAGTGTGTTCATTCGTCAGGTATCTTCTTGAAATCCATAGCGGAGAAATGAACACTGCCACCTGAGTTGCATTCGGTAAGGTGAAAACCACGCACTCGAATGTCTAACAATATGATATTAGTGCCTTGAAAAGGTAGCATGTCTGAGGATCTCAGAGCCATAGTAAGCAAAGTATGATTAGTGCTTTCCCAGATGAACTGAGACACAATGAAACTATGAATTACACTTCTTTGAGTCCTCTCGTATCAACTGAACATTTTGTAGCCATTAGTACAGCCCATTTTGCATCTATGGAACATCTTTTGTTCATTCATTCACATAAGGATCCTAAAAATTTGAACAAGTTTGGTTTGGGCGTCATATGTGTCCAGAGTTCAGCGATTATAATTATTAAGAATTAGTCTCTGTGTACTGCTATTCTTCACCGATGTACGTGGTGTCATCACCATGGATACTCTGTGTGTCATGACACACGTAACTCACTACCTGTTAACTTCGAATAACCACAGACCAAGGATCTATCTTCCTTAAATACAAGTCATTCCTCAACTTTTGTAGTCCTGTCTTCCTCAGTTGCGTGTAATATTATGGTATATTGATAATTTTTACTTATGGACCGTCTGACAGCAACTGAATAAAACACATAGTACATAAAGACGGAATGCCAATGAGAGCTGTTATCAACTTCAAGAAAGCCCCAACATATCGCATAGGCAAACACCTCCAAAAGTTAGCTACAAAACACTATAAAGTAGAAAACAACAGAACAGTGATAAACACAGGAAACCTAATAGAAAACATACAGAACATATAGGTACCACACACAGCATCGCTGATTTCATTAGACATAGAAAACATGTATACCTCCATCCCTATCACAGAAACAATAGAAATCATAGAACACAATCAGTCATCCCACAGCAACCTCACCACAGCCGCAATAAAATAAATAACAGATATGCTCAGACTGACAACTGAACAAAACTACTTTCAGTTTGAGAAAGAATATTATCTACAAAGTGATGGACTGTCCATGGGACCCCTAATACAAGGAACACTAGCAAACATTTTCATCAGTCACCTATAAAATCAGATATTTGAAAAGATAACCACTAATGAAAGTTTCAAAATCATATATTGGTACAGATACGTGGATGACATTATTTGTCTGGTAGATGAGCCAAGTGAAAAAATAGATGAACTCCATTCGGAAATAAACAAAGCTCATCATAACATAAAATTCATACTTGAAAAAGAAAAAGAAAATCAAATAAATTTTATTGACATTACAATAAAAAAAGAAAGTGACAAACATGCATTTAACATCTTTAGAAAACCAACAGCCACAGACACAATAATACATTCCACATTCAACCACCCCCACAGCCAGAAACTTGCAGCACTAAGACACATGTTACATAGATTAAACAGAATCCCACTTAGCAAGAGAAACTATGAACAAGAAATGAGTACAATCACACAAATAGCTAGGAACAAAGGCTATGACACACATGTGGTATACACGCTCAATCAAAAAATAAAAACACAAATACAAAACAAACACAACATTTCCAGAATACAAGAGAACTCACAAGATGAAAACTTACAAACACGCTCAACCAACACACACAATGACAACGCCACACAGAAAAGAACCAGATGGTACACCATGGCCTACTCACATAAACTAGCACACAGAGTTGCAAACATCCTAAAGAGACAGGGCTTCAAATAGCGTATAAGCCTGTGCAAACCCTCCAATCACACCTAAGCCAGCCAGCTACCAAGAGGGACCAATTCCAACAATCAGAAATATATAAACTTGAATATCAAAGTTGTGATGCAGTATACGTAGACATGACATGCAGGAATTTTGAAACACGATACAAAGAACATATCAGATGTTGGAAGTATGAAACAAACCATTCCACATTTGCAGAGCATTTAAAACACCATAACCATCATCCTACAAACATGGAACACGAAATGAAAATAATGAGAATAAGCAACCATGACAAACATCTTATACAAACGCAAGAAAACTTCCACACCCAGAAAGCTATAGCAGAAAACAAACATTTGATAAATGAACAAACACACATCAGCACAGGCTCCCTACTACACTTAATAAAGGAAATGATAACATAAAACAAAAAAACTCTTCCCCCTTCACCATCTGGGCACACACACACACACACACACACACACACACACACACACACACACACGCACAGACCACAAAAAAATTATACCACACCAAAATACACACACACACACACACACACACACACACACACACACACAAGCAGACCCCACAAAAAAATTATATATATACCACACCATAACACACACAAACACAAAGGCATACACGAACAGATCACAGATACTTCAATAATTACACTCAAAAGTTTGGCAATAACATTCGATCTTTGGCAAAAACATTTGACTGTCGGCAACAGAAACCAAAACATTGCATTGAAACAAGCGTTCAATTCATAGTGCTGTGGAATGTGGAAAAAAACGCAAATTGGCATTCATAAGAAGAAGAACAGCGCCAAAAATGCAACAGGAGCGTAATATGCAAGAAATTGTCCACGGAACCTGTAAGTACAGTTCAAAACATTACTACTTAATAGGAAATACCAACCACCAGAACTGTTTATAACCTATAGGCACAGTGACAAAAATGTAAATTAAATAGCAAACATATGTACATATTCCAGGCCACTGATGATGCCTTGCAGAAAATAAAGGCGAAACCCATATGGCACTAAAATTGTGTTTTATTCAGTTGCTGTCAGACGGTCCATAAGTAAATATTATCAATATACCGTAATAAGTCTTTCCTCCTTTTTCACCTGTCTGACGGAGTATATTGACAAATATATAATATATGATCTAGCGTATTGCAAATACTAAATTTCTTTATTACACAAATCATGGTACTTTGTTTTTGTAACCTGTGCCTATAGTAGAAGGAAAAAATAGTCACAGCTTCATAGGACCCCAGCAAATTTCGAAACCCGCCTCTTGCTTAATCCACAAGGAAACTTATGCAATCGTCTCATTTGATATCTCTAAGCTCTGTTACTTCAAGATTTGAAAGATTTAGTTACACTGTGCTCAAGCGCAATGCGCAGAAGCCTATTTGTTATGCGGTTTCCATCACCCTTGCTGTCATTACGTCCGAAGACGAAGAAATGAAACTGAAGTCGGATTCTTACGTATTTTTCTTCAAATAAGCTCACGTCGTAGATAATCGACAAATTCAAGACGGTGTTAACACCTGCACGTCCCCAAAAGTGGCGCGACTCAACAGTTGAATACCAAAAGTTAACGTCCCGCCCACCTTCAACTCATAATAGACAGAACATAGCTCAACTAGACGTGGAGGTGGGGGGGAAAGTGTAGGTGGTCATGTCGAAGAACCCATCTGGGAATTCGCATGAGGTGATCCAGAGAACCAGGAGGAAGAGTACGGGAGGATGGCTGGATGGTAGATGGAATGATGCAATAGCGATCTGTCCACGAGTGCAAACGGCAGAATCGCTATTTCGTGAAGTAAGCGAAGCAACTAATAGGAAAGGCTTCTCAAACTGATTGAGCGGCGATACAGGACAAACAGACCTTTTTTCGAGAGACTGACGTACTATTTCGGCAGAGGTTGTTCCGAAGGCCAGCGACATTCCAGGCCGTGTCTTCACGTAATAGCGTGGGGACGGCCGGTAAGCTTGTTTGGGGAAGCCTTAGCTAGACCAGCGGGGCACGGGACATCCCTCCCCCACCTGACACTGTGTAACACTGAGTGCTGACCTTAGGGACCTTGGGGGGGGGGGGGGGGCACTGCGAACATCCGCCACGGCATGGTGCCATTCCTTTCCACGTAATGCACTTCGCTACCGACTCCCCCCCCCCCCCCCCCCCTTCCACTGCGCTGCTCAACATATTACACAACACTCGAGGAGGTGCCTGCATTTGTCAGAGGTAGCAGCATACAAGCTCACATTACCACATTCTAGAAAAATGAGGAGTGAGTCTTTGGTCTACATATGCAGGAAAAAAAAATTGTCCCGTCGACGCGTTAGAAACGCAGCAAAAGTTCGAAATGGGAAAGGAAACTAGCCGTATCGTTTTTGAGCCAGCCGTCATCACATTTGCAATAACTGAGGCACTGTGAGCCATAAGGACCCTAAGCACACACAAAGTTTTGAGAAAACCATATGTTGGTGAAAATCAGATTTGTAGACAAATCACCAATCTCATAGGTCTGAGTTGTTTCTTAACCAAGTCTCAACATCCCATATTTCCTACGAAAGATTAGTGTACCTACTTCATATTATGAATATTAATCAATATCTAGGGTTATATTTATTATTAATGTTAATTCACAAAATTTGCATACATAGGCCAGTGAAAACAATATCTAAGGCAGCTGTAAAGCTTGCAGTTAATGTCAAGCTGGTATGAGAACATAAAGAGCAGATGGTAAATGCACCACATACACAAGTATGACCTATTCCTACACTTCGCCGGCCGCTGTGGCCGAGCGGTTCTACGCGCTTCGGTCCGGAACCGCGCTGCCGCTACGGTCGCAGGTTCGAATCCTGCCTCTGGCATGGATGCGAGTGATGTCCCTAGGTTAGTTAGGTTTAAGTAGTTCTAAGTCTTGGGAACTGATGACCTCCAATGTTAAGTCCCATAGTGCTCAGAGCCATTTGAACCATCCTACACTTCATGGCTCTCGTTATCTTCTTTTTCCATAAGCACATTTATGGCTCGATGATAAAATAAAACTGCCAATATACCTCCGATTACGAAGAACTGTACTACTAATACTACCATTATTACTTCTACACACATGATGTACACACTAAATTATGTTGGCAACCCTAGATAACAACTGAGCAGTGGAAAACGACAGCAGTAGTCTATGTGCTTTGGGCCAATATGGAAACGAAAATCCAAAAAATCGGTGATGCAGACTTTTGTGACTGTTCATACAAACAATGTGGTCCTACAGATATAAATCAAACTGGTTCACGACAAGATCAACAGATGTGAGGTCATGCATGCATGCTAAAACCTCAAAATCGATGACGGTGTGCTTTAGGTCCTTATGATTCTCTGAGCCTCAATTGACTTGGGAAAATCACAGCAAACCAGGAATCGCATGCCAGGACTGGGATCTAAACCACCGTCTCCCCAAGATCCCCATTTTCCCACCACTTTCCTGCCATATTACACTTGTTTGTAAATATCAGCCACCCCTCAAATCATACCCCGTATCAAAGCGATATGAAAACTTCTCAACCTCTGCTGTCCAAAATTATCCACTCCCAGTGAAGGTTCTTTCCGTTTTAGTGGTTCATTAGTTTATGAGCATTTATTTTAAAAGAAATCGATGTATAGTCATAACTTTAAAAATCATGTAAATATTTATCTTTTTTAATATCTTAAAACAATTTGTACTGATACAGATGCTCGTGGTTGAAGAGCGCCATGTTCTACCGCTTTCTATTCTCGCTATATAATGCACGTGTACAAGTGTCGGTTACTTTTAAAGAAAAGAGTCTTTCACAAACTAATAGACATCAGAATTTCTGCTTCTTTACGGAAAATGAAAAGGGAAATAAAAGAGAAGAGCTGTCGTACAAATTGTTATTTGAAAGCCATTGGAATACTACGCAAAGGAATAAGGAGCAAACCGGCAACGAGTGGAGCGAACGAAATATTTGTTCTTGCAGCAGGTGCTCATAATACACACAGTAGTTCCTGAGAAATTGCGAGTATCTCTGGTATAAGTCAGCTCAGCATTTATAAAGGCACATTTGCATGCCGTGCGTGAATTTCCTCGGAAACGCGAAATCTTAATTAAATAATTAATCTCTGGCAAATAAATAAAGCCTATGGCACAGAACTATAGCGCTACGCCGCTGATAAAACAAAATACAATTATGACACTCTTATGTTTCATTAAGAAGAAGTAGGTCTTGTAGAATAGCTGAGGCTGGAAGCACGTATATTTTATTAACTGGCACACCGCCATATTTGATGTTATATAAGATCACTGCGAGTTGCAATCTTACTAGGCACTCGATTCTGTAAAGAATTTATATTTATGAAAGTAAGTAGAATTATTTAACTATAAGCTTATTCGTTGAATATATCTGATTTAACTAACTGTGTAAACCTTTTTATGTTTAGTAGACAGTCACCTCTGTACGACGTATTGACATGGCTGGCAAATTGTTCTAATATTGAGATTTTGAGTCCGCACCTACCGCAGCAGTCTTTGGAAACGATTTAAATACGAAGTCCGATTATTTGAATCACATTTCACGGTCAACTACGAATAACATTGCATTTACGAAAAAGCCATTGTCAGGCGTCTGATACCAAATAATTAAACGTCCACGTTCCAGATAAGCAAATATTAATTACAACCAATCACTATCATACATAATTAATAATTAATATTTTATTTTATTTATTTATTTACTTATTTTATACATTGTTCGCATTTTGCGAACTTGCAGCTTCCGTCAATATCACGTGTCTTTTCACCAGCAGGTTAACCAGCGGGATTACAGAATACGGAGTGTGCTAGTTTGGTATGTAATGTAAATGGCTCTTAAATAATTAAAGAAGCATTAGCGGGTGGCAGATGTCCACTATTTTTTACCAAAGTTCTAACCTTCCTCTTAGACTAGCTACTATTAGAAATACATTTTTTCTTGCCATTATGGGTATTTTTTCTACGGGCCTTGGCGTAGCACTTCCTCCTTCCTCCTCCTCCTCCTCCTCCTCCTCCTCCTCCTCTTCCTCCTCCCCCCTCCCCCCCCCTCCTCTTAAACCCGCTGCCCTCGAGTAGCTTTCTGTCAACTATCTGTTCGATGGGACCCTATTGGTAAGTGATTGCACAAACATGTCAGGACATCATCACAGATCCGCATTCTGTGAAGTCTACATTTGATTACAAATCATATTGCAGAGGTAACAGTAGAACGTTTTGTGTTTCTCATAACGTTAGTGCGCGCGTGGAGGGGCCTCATTTCTTCGTACAAAAAAATCTCGAAATACATACCTGTATCCGGTATCAATGTCGCTACTCGTTTGTGCCTAGGAAAGCGCTCACCTTGCTCTTTCTTAGTCACTGGACAGGAGTTGGTGAAGGCGTTATCAGTTATCGTGCACGTTCGCCTGATTTGATGCCACTGGTGCTTTTGCTCTGAAGTAACCACGAAGTTGAAGTCTATGCGCACATTTCTAAGGCCCATGAAGATTTAAAAACCGCATTTCTACTGCCAAGGTTAACGATATCGAAGGAATCTCTCCAGTCTGTCCATAAATCCTAGCACCAGAGACTATCAATATGTACACAGATCAAAAAAAGTTTTGCATCACCCCTGTTCCCAGAACTCCTGAAGATAGACGTTGACTGTGGATACTGCATCACAAACACAGTCCCTTTGACTGTTCAGAGATGTTACTAAACCCGCCCAAATATGTAAACAGCAATGCTTGAGCAGCGCCTATTAGACGGAGGAGTTGCGAGAGCCGATCAGTTCAAGTCATTCCACCAGGAAGAAGGTACACGGCCCGTGTCGCCTGTAGTTCAACCATGTCTAGTCCTTCAATGCCGCGGTTCGATCACGTCCGCACAGTTACTTTGTGTCAGGAAGGGCTCTCAGTAATGGAACTGTCCCGGCGTCTCGGACTGAACCAAAGCGACATTGTTCGCACATGGAGGAGATAGTGAGGGACAGGAACTGTCGATGACATGCCTCCCTCAGGCCGCCCAAGGGCTACTACTGCAGTGAATGACCGCTAGCTACGGATTATGGATAGGAGGAACCCTGACAGCAACGCCACCAGGTTGAATAATGCTTTTCGTGTGGCCACAGGATGTCGTGTTACGACTCAAACTGTGTGCGATAGGCTGCATGATGCGCAACTTCACTTCCGATGTCCATGGCAAGGTCCATCTTTGCAACCACGACTCTACGCAGCGCGGTACAGATGGGCCCGAACAACATGCCGAATGGGCCCCTCAGGACTGGCTTCATGTTCTGTTCACCGATGAGTGTCGCATATGCCTTCAACCAGACAATCGTTGGAGACGTGTTTGGAGGCAGCCCGGTCAGGCTGAACCCCTTAGCCATACTGTCCAGCGAGGGCAGGAAGGTGGAGGTTCCTTGCTGTTTGGGGTGGCATTATGTGGGGCCGACGTACGCCGCTGGTGGTCATGGAAGGCGCCGTAACTGCTGTACGATATGTGAATGCCATCCTCCGACCGATAGTGCAATCATATCGGCAGCGTATTGGCGAGACATTCGTCTTCATGGACGATAATTCGCGCACCCATCGTGCACGTCTTGTGAATTACTTCCTTCAGGATAACGACGTCGCCCGACTTGAGTGGCCAGCATGTTCTCCAGACATGAACCCTATCGAACATGCCTGGGATAGATTGAAAAGGGCTGTTAATGGACGACGTGACGCACCAACTACTCTGAGAGATCTACGCCGAATGGCCTTTGAGGAATGGGACAACAGTGCCTTGATGAACTTGTTGGTAGTATGCTAGGACGAATATAGGCATGCAAAACTGCAAGACGATCGCTACTGGGTATTAGAGGTAACGGTGTGTACATCAATCTGAACTACCACCTCTGATGGTCATGTTGTATGGTGGTACAATATGCTATGTGTGGTTTTCATGAGCAATAATAAGGGCGGATATGATGTTTATGTTGCTCTCTATTCCAATTTTCTGTACAGGTTCCGGAACTCTCGGAACCGAGGTGATGCAAAACGTTTTTTGATGTGTGTATTTCACTAGGCTGTGGGCATTTCGAGTATTGGATGACAAAAATGTTTTGTGGAACTGTTCGTGACCGCCAGGGTTCCTTCCTACTACTGATCTGATGTAATTTTACAATATTTCTCGAGATTAAATTCAAACTTATTTTTTTGGTCGTGTGGGACTACCAGCCTTACAAATTCACTGAAGTTGTGACATTCGCCTTTCTCTCAAGGCTCTGGAAGAAACAAGAGCCAAACCTTACTCAAGTTAAGTGGGTGCGTCATGAGTACGCGTCACTTTCCTCGCTTCCAGTTAGTGTGACAATTCCGCCACATGTATCTACGTGTATTTATTATCAGTTCTAAATAATTTGCTCTTAGTTATTCATAATTTGTACTTAAACTCTCTTAGTAGCGTCAAGATGGTCTCCAACAGCAGGGTGTGACAGTTGCGTATGGTAATGCGAGCGTAAGATAGCAAATGGTTCAAATGGCTCTGAGCACTATGGGACTTAACATCTATGGTCATCAGTCCCCTAGAACTTAGAACTACGTAAACCTAACTAACCTAAGGACAGCACACAACACCCAGTCATCACGAGGCAGAGAAAATCCCTGACCCCGCCGGGAATCGAACCCGGGAACCCGGGCGTGGGAAGCGAGAACACTACCGCACGACCACGAGCTGCGGACGTAAGATAGCAGTCGGTCTGATGTTCAAAGCAAATGAACCCTAAGTTCTGGTGAACTCTCTTTGAGATCTACGACACCAGGAACTGAAATTACTGCTCGTATAGTCTCATCGAAAATAAGTTCAAATGTTCAAATGTGTGTGAAACCTTATGGGACATAACTGCTAAGGTCATCAGTCCCTAAACTTACACACTACTTAACCTAAGTTATCCTAAGGACAAACACACACACCCATGCCCGAGGGAGGACTCGAACCTCCGTCGGGACCAGCCGCACAGTCCATGACTGCAGCGCCTTAGACAGCTCGGCTCGAAAATAAGTTTATGCTCACATCACTGTGATTGATAAAATTGGGTCAAGAGACTACATGTCGTTTACTGATAACTTTATCACAATTCCTTTGAGTTAATATACCGGGTGATCAGAAAGTCAGTATAAATTTGAAAACTTAATAAACCACGGAATAATGTAGATAGAGAGGTAAAATTTGACATACATGCTTGGATTGACATGGGGTCTTATTAGAACAAAGAAAAGTATTGCTAGACGCGTGAAAGATCTCTTGCGCGCGTCGTTTGGTGATGATCGTGTGCTCAGCCGCCACTTTCGTCATACTTGGCCTCCCAGATCCCCAGACCTCAGTCCGCGCGATTATTGGCTTTGGGGTTACCTGAAGTCGCAAGTGTATCGTGATCGACCAACATCTCTAGGGATGCTGAAAGACAACATCCGACGCCAATGCATCACCGTAACTCCGGACATGCTTTACAGTGCTATTCCCAACATTATTCCCCGACTATAGTTATTGTTGAGGAATGATGGCGGACATATTGAGTATTTCCTGTAAAGAACATCGTCTTTGCTTTGTCTTACTTTTTTATGCTAATTATTGCTGTTCTGATCAGATGAAGCACCATCTGTCGGACATATTTCAAACTTTTGTAGTTTTTTGGTTGTAATAAAACCGCATGTCATTCCAAGCATGTGTGTCAATTTGTACCTCTATATCTACATTATTCCGTGATTTATTCAGTTTTCAAATTTACACTGACTTTTTGATCACCCGGTACAAGTACTTTGTCTTAAAGTGTACCGGAAATGTCTCTTATGCGAACAACTGAGTAGAATCATGCTGTACTAGGACTTGTATGGAACAAGACGTTGGACGTGTATTCTTTAGAAACAGTGATGCTATCCTCGTTCGAACACATGCATGCATTTCCGAAGGAATATTGCACCGTTCTTCTTAACAATACAGGAACTGCAATATAGTATTTATCTACCGATACAGAACAGTGACTATCAATTAAAATGTCGTCCCTTGTATGGGTATTACATAATGTGTAAACGAGTACAGACTGTGACGCAGGAATGACGACACATGGAAGTTTGGGGCTGGGAGTGAGCAGTGCACGGATAGCCAAAGCGGTGAAGGCGACCGCTCGCAAAAAGCGGGAAATCCGGGATCCTGTACTGGTCAGGCACAATTTTTCACTATCGTCATACCCTTATTCAGTTGGTTGTTGTTCATTTTTGCAACTCAGAACACCTTTCACGTATTTAGTAACGCCTGTAGTCGCCTCAGTGCCTGTTCCTTCTGATATGCATGCACATCAGAAGGAACATTGCATCGTTATCCCTAACGGCACAGGCACTGCAATATCAGACGATTTCTGGAGTTGCTTCACAATCAAATGGCTAGGACAAATGGTCCCGAATTGAGCTTGTAAGTGAATGCTTCCTGCTGTTTTTTATACAGCAACTTTCAACTAAATTCGCGTGGCGGTAACTCAATGACAGAATGCGCTAACGAAGGCGAAATTAATCTAACCTTCAGAATCACTGTGGTGTGAACACTCTTTTCGGCAATGTATGTAATGGAAATGAGCGTTTGGCGTCACTGGCCGGGAGGCCCCTTGCGGGGCAGGTCCGGCCGCCTTGGTGCAGGTCTTATTACATTCTACGCCACATTGGGCGACCTGAGCGCTGGATGGGGTTGAAATGATGATGAAGACAACACAACACCCAGTCCCTGAGCGGAGAATATCTCCGACCGAGCCGGGAATAGAACCCGGATCCGTAGGCCGGCAATCCGTCACGCCGAATACACAGCTATCGGGGCAGACAATGTATGTAATGCTAATTACCAACGCACAGCATATTTGTTACGGTTTCCGATTGGATATAATACTTCAAAGGCCATATAAGGAAAGTGTAAGAACTTTACTCACGGGAAAGATGAGTAGTGTTAAATAAATGTGTGTTTACGTGGCACATCAGCTTCTAACACATATTACCGTTCTTTGTGCTATCTCCTTTAGCTACTTTTCAGTACTAGGAGACGTCAGCGCCATTACTATCCAACGTCGGTGTCTGGTAAGTCTGTAGCACTAAACTGAGTGCGTTGACAGTCAGTAGCGCTAACAAATATTTTTTATCTTCCAGTTTTTCATAGACGCAGTGTCAGTCTTATGGGTAACGAACTTACCAGAGATCTGACGTCGTATTTCTGGATGCCGGCGGGAGAGTACCTCACATTTCTTGATGCCGTCCTCTACTCCTTCTCTTCGCATGCCAGTCTCTTCACTTCTGGATACCTACCGACAAATACTGCATCGCACATTTTCCAAAAATTTGTTTTTCCTGTAACTTTCCCTCCGTTGTTCCCTCAAGTAGCAAAATATCTACACTACTGGCCATTAAAATTGCTACACCAACAAGAAATGCAGATGATAAACGGGTATTCATTGGACAAATATATTATACTAGAACTGACATGTGATTACATTTTCACGCAATTTGGGTGCATAGATCCTGAGAAATCAGTATCCAGAACAACCACCTCTGGCCGTAATAACGGCCTTGATACGCCTGAGCATTGAGTCAAACAGAGCTTGGGCGGCGTCTAGAGGTACATCTGCCCATGCAGCTTCAACACGATACACAGTTCATCAAGAGTAGTGACTGGCGTATCGTGACGAGCCAGTTGCTCGGCCACCATTGATCACACGTTTTCAATTGGTGAGAGATCTGGTGAATGTGCTGGCCAGGGCAGCAGTCGGACATCTTCTGTATCCAGAAAGGCCCGTACAGGACCTGCAACATGCCGTCGTGCATTATCCTGATGAAATGTAGGGTTTCGCAGGGATCGAATGAAGGGTAGAGCCACGGGCCGTAACACATCTGAATTGCAACGTCCACTGTTCAAAGTGCCGTCAATGCGAAAAGGAGGTAACCGAGACGCGTAACCAATGGCACCCCATACCATCCCGCCGGGTGATACGCCATTATGGCGATGACGAATACGCGCTTCCAATGTGCGTTCACCGCGATGTCGTCAAACACGGATACGACCATCATGACGCTGCAAACAGACCTGGATTCATCCGAAAAAATGACGTTTTGCCATTCGTGCACCCAGGTTCGTCGTTGAGTACACCATCGCAGGCCCTCCTGTCTGTGATGCAGCGTCAAGGGTAATCGCAGCCATGGTCTCCGAGTCTCCGAGCTGATAGTCCATGCTGGTGCAAACGTCGTCGAACTGTTCGTGCAGATGGTTGTTGCCTTACAAACGTCCCCATCTGTTGACTCAGGGATCGAGACGTGTCAGAACGATCCGTTAAAGCCATGCGGATAAGATGCCTGTCATCTCGACTGCTAGTGGGGTCCTGCACGGCGTTCCGTATTACCCTCCTGAACCCACCGATTCCATATTCTGCTAACAGTCATTGTATCTCGACCAACGCGAGCAGCAATGTCGCGATTCAATAAACCACAATCGCGATAGGCTACAATCCGACCTTTATCAAAGTCGGAAACGTGATGGTACGCATTTATCCTCCTTACACGAGGTACCACAACAACATTTCACCAGGCAACGCCGGACAACTGCTGTTTGTGTATGAGAAATCGGTTGGAAACTTGAAACGTCCCCTTAGAAAAATTAGTGAATTACTGTGCTGGTAAATCCCCTACGTCATTTGATTTTCAAACAGCTGAGCAGAACTGAACGTACTCAGACGTTTCTCTCTTTATTTATTCTGATCAACACTAAACTGACACACAATATTTTTAGCGCAACACAATCTGACTTTCAGTAATCCCTACAAGAGAAAGGCCCTGACTAAATTAACCTATACGTTTCACAAATCACTTACCTCACAAAAATCTTCGTTACTCGAACTACTGCAATACAGCGAGCGCCACTACTACCAGCTAAATAAAAGATACAAACTACGGAAGGCACTAACTACTGATAGGCATAGTTAGCAAATGAAAGATTTTAATAGAGAACAAACAATGTATTTACCTTAATAGTCATAATATATATAGCTGTTCATGACATCCATTCTTACAAATATACTGTTTCTGATGGACACACCTCCAGATTATCCATTCTCAAAACTCCGCCATCTCACTTCCCCACATCCACCACTACTGGCGGCTCACCTCCAACTGCGCAACGCTACGCGCTGTTAACAGCCGACAGCCCAACACAACAATGGCAGACAACAATGCAAACTAGCCACAGACTGCACACAGCACAGCCAGTGATTTTCATACAGAGGGCTACGTGGCGTTACCAATATAAGAACCTAAACAGCCTACTTACAAACTTTACTCATGTCAGCACGTGGTAGGTGTCGCCACCGGCGCCAACCTTGTGTGAATGCTCTGAAAAGCTAATCATTTGCGTAACACAGCATCTTCTTCCTGTCGGTTAAATTTCGCGTCTGTAGCACGTCATCTTCGTGGTGTAGCAATTTTAATGGCCAGTAGTGTATTTCTGGTCGACTTGTATGACCGAGTATGAACTAAATGAATCAGTGACGAAATACGACGTCACTCGTTCCTGTTCTCCGACTTTTTCTTTCTATCTTCGTTAGAGACTTCTAGACCCAGAACGATACCAGTGAATGATACTCAGAAAGACTTGCCTCTTTCGGGTAAAAGTTGTTATTCAGTTCCCCAGCGTCGTTTGCAGTTCTGTGTACTGAATATCTTCGTCATTCACTTACTCTGTAATCTCTATTTCAGCTGAAGCGAGTAACATGCGGTTCTTTATTGCGTAAGCGGCACACGCCCTCTGAGAATTGGCTTTGTTCCGTGAGCCCAGAGTCAGCACGGTGAGTGAGCGAGCGCCTAATCTCATTTGTCGCGAGTCGGAAACGCCTGGCTCGATCGCAGCGGTCGTGGGTGGATAAGCTGGCATGTCCGAGGCGCGCCCTTGTCGCAGGCAAACAGGATCAGCGGCCACTACAGTCGCGTATTTTCGACGCATCCTCTGACCGCCGTAAGCCCGTTGACAATGCGGTCGTCGAGTTTTATTTCGGGGACAGGCGACATGTCAGACGGATGCTGTATCCTCTTACCGCATAACCGTCCCTGCCTGACCCAAATCGCATTGACGCAACCGCAGTTACGTTCTGACGTTTGTATCGACGCCCAGTCTAGCTTTTTCCATTCACTTGCGAAATCCTTTCTGCAATTTTAGAAGAAAAAGGATTATTAGAGTCTCTCCTTTGCTCTCATTGCATCAGAATATATCACACATCGAACTGTACGGTCGACTACTATATTGTCACTCAAGAATGTGATTTTCGTTAATTTATTTCGTTTTATGGAGCAATATTCGCTGCTGGCCATTGAAACTG
Organism: Schistocerca serialis cubense; assembly: GCF_023864345.2. Taxonomy (NCBI): domain Eukaryota; kingdom Metazoa; phylum Arthropoda; class Insecta; order Orthoptera; family Acrididae; genus Schistocerca; species Schistocerca serialis. The sequence goes on along the minus strand of NC_064642.1, from coordinate 563,705,708 downwards.
CAACGCCAAGAAGGGTAGAAAACAATGAAATTTCTCTTATTGTGCGTGTACCCTGAGGTGACAAAAGTCATGGGATGACGATACGTACATATGCAGATGGTGCTGCCGGCCGGAGTGGCTGAGTGGTTCTAGGCGCTACAGTCTGGAACCGCGCAACTGCTACGGTCGCAGGTTCGAATCCTGCCTCGGGCATGAATCTGTGTGGTGTCCTTAGGTTAGTTAGGTTTAATTAGTTCTAAGTTCTAGGCGACCGATGACATCAGAAGTTAAGTCGCATAGTGCTCAGAGCCATTTGAGCCATTTAAACAGACAAACAGTACTGCGTGAAATAACGGCAGAAATCAATGTGGGACATGCAGCGACCGCATCCGTTACGACAGTGTGGCGAAATTTACCCTCAGTGGGCTATGGCAGCAGACGACCGACGTGAGTGCCTTTGCTAACAGCATACATCTTCTGCAGCGCCTCTCCTAGGCTGGTGACCACATCGGGTAGATCCTAGACCACCGGAAAACCGTGGCCTTGAAATATGAGTCCTGGTTTCAGCTGAAGATAGGGTTCGAATGTGGCGCAGACCACAAATCCAAGGACCCAAGTTGTCAACAAGGCATTATGCAAGGTTGTGGTGGCTCCGTAATTCTATGAATCGTGCTTACATGGAATGGACTGGGTCCTCTGGTCCAGATGAACCGAACATTGACTGGAAATGGTTACATCGACTGCGTGAAGACCATTTGCAAGCATTCGTGGACGTCACGTGTGGTGCCACCGCCAGACACCACACTTGCTAGGTGGTAGCCTTTAAATCGGCCGCGGTCCGGTAGTATACGTCGGACCCGCGTGTCGCCACTATCAGTGAGTGCAGACCGAGCGCCGCCACACGGCAGGTCTAGAGAGACTTCCTAGCACTCGCCCCAGTTGTACAGCCGACTTTGCTAGCGATGGTTCACTGACAAATTACGCTCTCATTTGCCGAGACGATAGTTAGCATAGCTTTCAGCTATGTCATTTGCTACGACCTAGCAAGGCGCCATTATCATTTGCTATTTATCTTGTGATGCATGTACCGTCAGACCGATGTTCACCAATTATGGATTAAAGTTAAGTATTCCAGCAGCTACGTACTTTTCTTGCTAGTATAATTACTTTACCTGTTCCAGACCTCACGCCAGCCTGCGTGAGCTTAAACGCGTGCCTTTCGGCTTCCTCCTAGTGGCTTGGCTGTCTTGCCAAGTCACAACATCACGTCTTCAAACAACGATGGAATTTTAATGGATGACAATGCGCCATGTCACCGGGCCACAACTGTTCGTGATTGGTCTTAAGAACATGCTGGACAGTCATAGCGAATGATTTGGCCACAAATTTGCCCGACATGGGAGATAATTAAGAGGTCAGTTCGTACACAAAATCCTGCGTTGGCAACACTTTCGCGATAAAGGACGGCTATAGTGACAGCAACATGGTCCGATATTTCTGCAGGGATCTTACAACGTCTTGCGGAGTCCATGCCACGTAGAGTTGCTGGACTATAACGGACAAAAGGAGGTCCGACCAGATATTGGAAGGTATACCATGACTTTTGTTACCTCAGCGTATAATTCAGTAAGAATAATACATGATCAGATCTATACGTGATTTAAGGGCATGCATCATGCGAAATTTAGTACACAGAGCTGCAGCCTCCGACAGCAACAATGGATCTAACTGACTGGGTGCTGAGAAAGACCGAGTTTAGATGACAGGTGTGGATAGTCATTCCACTCTGCTTGAGCAGTGTCCAGAGACCATCACATATAATGACTAGCGAATGGTGACTTGTCAATCTAGCCGGCCGCGATGGCCGAGCGGTTCTAGGCGCTTCAGTCCGGAACCGCGCGACTGCTACGGTCGCAGGTTCGAATCCTGCCTCGGTTTAAGTAGTTCTACGTTTTAGGAGACTGATGACCTCAGATGTTAGGTCCCATAGTGCTCAGAGCCATTTCAACCATTTTTTGAACTTGTGAATCTCTCGGCAACCTAAGACCAGATGTTCCCATTGGGTGAGAGAAATGTCGAACGTGGTGGCCAGGGTAGCAGTCAAATACCAGATGTTCCCATTGGGTGAGAGAAATGTCGAACGTGGTGGCCAGGGTAGCAGTCAAATAGCATGTGTATCGAGATAGGTCAGGATGACATAGGCAACATGCTCTCTTGCGTTCCTGTTGGAAAATAACGCCATGGAAATCTCAGAGATAGCGCCAGTAAGAAGTCAGAAATATAACCACTGTTGTCCGAATTAACGGATATGCGAACCAGAGGATCGCGTTGAAAACGCGTTGGCACCCCATCCATCATGCCACATTCTGAGCCTTATCACGACGGCGAATGCAGTCAGACAACGTAAGCTGCTGCCAGAGCCTCCACACTTGGATTCCTGCAGCTTGATGGTATATGCAGAACCGAGTGCCCATTGTTTCCGTTCGGCGCACCACTATGGCGCGCCCTTCTCTGCTTTCGTGTAAAGGGAAACAGCAACGATGCTCGCTGCACTGACAGACTGCGGTCGTTGCACAGTCTGTGTGGATACTTAACTTGCCGTAAATGAGCCTACTTCTGACTCAAGGTAAGTGATTTGGCTGTGCAATCTTCCACAGTCGCCGGCCGGGGTGGCCGAGCGGTTCTAGGCGCTACAGTCTGGAACCGCACGACCACTACGGTCGCAGGTTCGAATCCTGCCTCGGGCATGGATGTGTGTGATGTCCTTAGGTTAGTTAGGTTTTTAGTAGTTCTAAGCTCTAGGGGACTGATGACCTCAGAAGTTAAGTCTCATAATGCTCAGAGCCATTTGAACCAACCTTCACAGTCAAGAGAACAACATGTCTATCCTAGGCGCTACAGTCTGGAACCGCGCGACCACTACGGTCGCAGGTTCGAATCCTGCCTCGGGCATGCATGTGTGTGATGTCCTTAGGTTAGTTAGGTTTTTAGTAGTTCCAAGCTCTAGGGGACTGATGACCTCAGAAGTTAAGTCCCATAATGCTCAGAGCCATTTGAACCAACCTCCACAGTCAAGAGAACAACATGTCTATCCTCTCGGACGCTATTCGCCCAGGGCCATTTATATCTTGCATGGCGTCGAGCGTGGCCTCTCTGAAACCTGCGATTGTATATTCGCCACGGCGTCGTGCGATCCCTAACGACGAATGCAGCAAAACAACTGAACGATAAACCGCAGTCTTGATAGGCCACAATCCAGCCGCTGTTGAATCCCGACTCGTTAAACATTGGCTTATTCGTGAAATGACACAAATATTCGTATTATAGGTATGAGTTGCGGTCGCTCAAATAGAATTTCAGTTTTAATTTTAATGTAACTTTGCTTCACTTTTATGGAGACTCTTTTTCGCGATTTTTGCAAAGCCTCGAGGGAATAAGGGCTCTTACGGTCGCCGGCCAAGGAAACATCAGATTTGCATATTTAAAAGATACAGGTTGCTGGTCTGAAAGAACACCTATTATAATACAAGACTATTAATAAAATGTTAGATAACGGACATAATCCTTCGTCAATTACCTTCGCGCTAAGTGCTGCGAAATATTACTACGAAAACACAAACTATTTATGACAGAAGCAATTAGGTTCGGTATACTGTCATTGTAAATAAAACACTGATACTTTAGATGACTTACTTTATCAACTAAATAATTGTATAGCGTCTGGTAGATTACACTAAGACGTTCCTCTCAAAATTCTAATAGAGAGAACAGAAGAGGAAAATTGAAAGGTTTTCTCTTTTGTTTTAGAAATAAAAATTATCTCAGATGTTATCTCTTACGCATATCGCATTGATATAAATTAATTCTTTGCCGCAACTCGGCATACTTATTCAATACAGAATTTTTCTCTTTCCTTGAAAGATCTGTTATAGTGTCTCGGCAGTTGTTTATCTTCCTGCACATAATCTTCTCACAAACAGCCAACAGCGATTTCTAAATAAGAAACACACTGCTTAATACTGCCTTGTGTAGATAATGTAGATGATGTTATTCCTCTCTACATTTAACATTCGTTGCATAAGATCGTCGTGGTGTTGCAGTTTTTATGGCCATCTGTGCGCTTATTGCTGCACCTGTATCAAGCAGTGTTTTGGAAGGCAAGGTAAATTACAACTAGATATTTAAGTCATAACTGCCTACTAAATTGGAACATCGAGATACTCGATAAACTTACAAAAAACAGAAAAAAATTACTTTTTAAGTTTAGTTATATGAGTAGGACTAAAAAAAGTATATGTTCATTAACGTTAACATTAACTACGAATAGACCTACATCTCATGTAAACTGACTCGCACCACTTCATTCTGATAAGAGAATCATTCACATGGTGTAGTCAACATGTAACTAATTAACTAGCTCATGTCTCTTTCCATTTCACTCTCGCCTGTTATCTGAAGTTTTTACATGTTTTGATTTACAGAAGGCTGTATTAAAAAATTAGTTTGTAAATACTGACAAAGAACAACCGGTACTTCTAACCTAAAAGGCATTAATTGCAGGTCGTTCAGCCATCACATTCTGTCACTTCCGTTTTACTTGCACTTATTGGTGTACATAATTCGTACGTATTCTTTGCTTAGAGTTGATATTTTATTCTCAGGTGATTATTTAGCCACCATTGAAACAAAGTATTTAAACTGAGCAGTTGAGTGGTGGATGAAAGCGTTCTTTTGAATTACGAATGAATGTCTTCCATATAAGAAAAGCGAAATAACTTTTGTCGTCTTGGATACAACTTCCATAATCTCGTTATCTGATCGGGAAAATAGACTGAAAATCACTGCATTATAGAGGCAATAACCTCATAGTTTGGTGAAATTTCTTGTCACGAAATCAAATTTTCACTTTAGGCTATAAGGTAAAATCACTTGAAAATAAATCTGTAGAATAAAGTGGATTCACAACAATCTCAAATTCCATGACGACGCACTTTTGGCAGTATGACTGCTTCTGATTGGAATACAATGTCATCCTGATGGAAGATCACTTCTCTTGCTACAATAGGGGGCCTTCTTCACTTGCCTATTGTTTGTAATGATCAAGCAGTTTTGCATAATAGTGCATAGTCATACCTGTGCTCTGGCTTTGTCTCAAGTAATTTGTCAGTGTCATGACTGGAGAATTCCAGCAGACAGTGGACACTACTTTCCCAGCTGAAGAACCAACTTCACCCTCTGTAGTTCACATTCAGTAGTTTTTGTTTTGATTTTTGCTTGGGGATTGTAGTGTGATCGCGATTAAACATCGTTAGACCTTACAGTGAAATGTTCTTTGCCGTGCGTTAATGAGCCAAACGTCAGTAGCCTTGGGCCTCAACATGAACACAGCTCTTCTAGCTCCCGTGAGAAGTATAGGTGCACAGGTCAAAATGATTAGGCAATCTGTGAAGATATCTTGATCCTCTCAGAGATAGTACTGCAGCTGGGGCAGCTGAGACTACTAGTGTTCAATGTTCTAAAAGAAGAGCCAAGACATCTTTCCGTTCACTTATACACGTGACTGATAAGCTGGTCGTTGACCTAGCAATGAAACTCATAGCCTCATTCGTGTTCAGAGCTAGTGTCCACTTCCGTGGCAGTAATGGTTACGAGGGCCTCGCAACATAATTCGCTACAGTTCCATTGGCAACGTAGAAGATAATCAGTCACAGCAGGAGAAGCAAACGCCACTAGTGTGTTAACACAACTGCTAACTCACTTTCGATCAACAGGAGAGTACGGTCGTCCACGATCAACTGCAACTACAGATGATCGTCACTTGTTGGTTGTTATCCATCTATTTTAGGGAGGGGTTTGGCCATACCCATTGATCTCAGCTGTGAACAGCATTCTGCAATACAAAGTTACTGTTCTAATGTAGCGGTCAGTATACTGTCCAGATTTAATGGCTAACAAAATTTCTATAATGCGCATATTTTATGTATTCGAGCCAAATCAGTAACGCCTAGACTATTTCATACCTAACGATCTGTTTGAGGGATATAATACCAGTATTAACTATTCTCAGTGACTTCGCACCGTTTTAAACGACCTTAATTATAATCTTAACTGATGTACCGCTAACGACTCTTAATTATAATCTTAACTGATATACCGCTACAATAAAGTAAGATTACACTTACATCACTGTTTTAAAGACTATGTTTACCGTATTTCGCAATAGATCGCCATGTGTTTTACACCGATGTGACAAAAGTTGTGAGGTATATATATATATATATATATATATATATATATATATATATATATAATGTTCCTACATGGATCACCAGGGTACAAATGACAGCTCCATCATATATATATATATATATATATATATATATATATGTGTGTGTGTGTGTGTGTAAAAGGGCAGTGCACTGACGGAGCTGTCATTTGTACTCCGGTGATTCATGTGGGAAGATTTCCGAGATGATTATGGCCGCAAGAAGGGAATTAACAGACTTTGAACGCGGAATGGTACGTCGAGGTACATGCATAGGACATTCCATTTCGGAAATCATTTGCGAATTCAATATTCAGAGATCCACAGTGTCAAGAGAGTGCCGAGAATACCAAATCCCAGGCATTACCTCTCACCACAGACAACGCTGGGCCAACAGCCTTCACTTAACGACCGAGAGCAGCATTTCCATAGAAATGAAATGAAATGATCGTATGGCATTGTTGCCCGGGAGTTCCCATTCGGGGGAGTTCGGCCGCCGTATTGTAAGTCCTCTTTAGTTGACGGCACTTCGGCGACTTGCGAGTCAGTGATGATGAAAATGATGATGGACACACAACACCCAGTCCCCAGAATTGTCTGCGCTGACAGACGAGCAGCACTGAGCAAAATAACGAGAGAGATCAACGTGGGACGTATGACGAATGTATACGTTAGGACAGTGCGGCGAAATTTGGCGTTAATGGGCAATGGCAGCAGGCGACCTACTCGAGTGCCTTTGCTAACGGCACGACATTCTCTGCAGCGCATCTCCTGGGCTCGTGACCGTATTGGTTGAAACCTAGACTACTGGAAAACCGTGACCTGGTCGGATGCGTTCCGATTTCAGTTGGTAAGAGCTTACGGTAGGGTTCGAGTGAGGCGCAGACGTCCCCAAATTAAGGACTTGAGTTGTCAACAAGGCACTGTGCAAGCTGATGGTGGCTCAGTAATGGTGTGGGCTGTGTTTACATGGAATCGACTGGGTCCTGTGGTCAAACTGAACCGGTCGTTGACTGTAAATGGTTGTGTTCGGCTGCTTGGAGACTATTTGAAGCAAACAACGATGACATTTTTATGGATGGCAATGCGCCATGTCATTGGGCCACAGTTGTTCGCAATTGGTTTGAGAAACATTCTGGACAATTCGAGCGAATGATTTTACTACCACCATTGCCCTACATGAATCCCATCGAACATTTGTGGGACATAATCGAGAGGTCAGTTCCTCCGCAAAATTCTGAACCAGGAACAACTTATATGACTACTTCCGCGGTTATGAACGGCTATGGAGGCAGCATGGCTCAATATTTCTGCAGGGGCCTTCCAAAGTCATGTTGGGTCGATGTCACGTCAAGTTCATGCATTATACGGACGAAAGAAGATCCAACACGATATTAGAAGGTACATATTAGAGTTAAATAAAAACTACGACTCTGTTTTCCACAATATTACACCACGTTTGGTGCTATGGTATCCCATGTTAGATTTCAGAGTTGAATGTAGCATGCATCACTGTTTTATCGCGTATTACACATAATTATAATGCGTAAATCGGATAATATGTAATATCGGAAGTAAGTAACATTTGTCTTTAGATGATGTGTTATATCTCGTCCGATTCGCTATTTGCTTTACGAAGAATAATTGTCATGAGTGTACCACATTAGGAAAGCCGAGGCCTGACTCTTCCGTGGGCAGTCACCCTCGCACTTATAATGCCAAAGTTACTAGTGTCAAATAACTGTTTTTCACCTAAAAGAAACAAAAATTTACAGACATATGTATCCAATTTGTAGAATAGCCAAGGAAGATGGTTCATAAATAAAAGCGAAGCGTGTCTGGTGTAATTCTCTTTAATTAAACTGCAATCAGTTCAAGACGGATAACCAATACTAACTGACTTTAACAGCTGCTGTTGAAGATGGTCATGCAAACAAACGTGTAAATTTATTTCAGTACTCTTTGATTTGGTCGCGTCAGAGATGTAACTTGTATATCCATTTGCATACTACGATAAAATTCTTCTCGAATTATGATGGATTATTTATGACAAATTTCATTAGGGAATATAATTATCTATAGTGATAGTAAGGATGCGCAACTCCCTGAAGAGGTACCTACATGACAACCGCGAGTGAACACCACATATTATCTTACTGGTCGCTTTTGTGCAATCAGTGCTTTCTTTCTATGTGATAAGTTATTTCAAAAAAATATTCCATAAGACATTATTGAGTGGAAGTACGCAAAATACGTCCGGAGATTGATTCGTTTGTTTGCAAGACCAGTAATTACACGAAGAGCAAAAGCACCTAAACTTAATTGTTAATCAGAGAAGTAATACGCTTTTTCCATTTCAAGTTTTCATCAATACGTACACCCAAAGATTCAGAGCATTCTACCCTGTTCACCGACTTATTTGTTGTATGCAACTGAATTAAGTGTGGTTTCTCAAAATGAAGAGAGGAGACCGTTTTCAGAGAGCCAGTGAATAACATCATTAACAATCTCCTCTATCCTATTCACTAAAAACATTCGATTGTCGATTGTCGTGAAAAATATATAATTATAAAAAATAAAAACACCATATTTTGCAGAAAACAGTATTTTTTTTATAAACTGATGATTCGTTGTACAGTAAAAATATAATTACGAGTCATTCTGTTTATTACTCCATTTACTTTTGTTTCTGTGAAAATAACTTCATAACTTGGAAAAAGACTGTAGTTTACAATCACACGGAAGGATCCGGCGTCTCTCAGTCGTCTATGCAAGCAGCAAAAACAGCGTGTGGCCTCTGCGGGAACAGCTCAGTGCACAGTCGTTGTGCCATACTTTGGAAATTACGAACATGAGAAGTAGTGTCTGTGGTACCTTTCTGCGCACAGATACACTACGTGATCCAAAGTATCCGGACACCCGCAAAAACATACGTTTTTCATATAAGGTGCATTGTGCTGCCACCTACTGCCAGGTACTCCATATCAGAGACCTCAGTAGTCGTTGGACATCGTGAGACAACAGAATGGGGCGCTCCGTGGAACTCGCAGTCTTCGAACGTGGTCAGGTGATTTGGTGTCACTTGCGTCATACGTCTATACGCGAGATTTCCGCACTCCTAGACAACCATAGGTCCAATGTGATAGTGAAATGGAAACGTGAAAGGACACGTACAGCACAAAATCGTACCAGCCGACCTCGTCTGTTGACTGACAGAGACCACCGACAGTTGAAGAGGGTCACACTGTGTAACACGCAGACATCTATCCAGACCATCACACAGGAATTTCAAATTGCATCAGGATCCACTGCAAGTACTGTGACAGTTAGGAAGGAAGTGAGAAATCTTGGATTTTATGGTCGAGGGGCTGCTGATAAGCCACACATCATGCCGGTAAATGCCAAATGACGCCCCGTTTGGTGTAAGGGGCGTAAACATTGGACGGTTGAACACTGAAAAATCCTTGTGTGGAGTGACGAATCATGGTACACAATAAGGCGATCCGATGGCAAGGTGTGGGTATGGCAAATGCCCGGTGAATATTATTTGCCAGCGTGTGTAGTGCCAAGAGTAAAATTTGGAGGCACTGGTGTTATGGTGTGGTCGCGTTTTTCATGGAGGGGGCTTGCACCCCTTGTTGTTTTGCGTCGCACTATCACAGCACAGGCCTACATTGATGTTTTAAGCACCTTTTTGCTCCTATTGTCGAAGAGCAATTCGGGGATGGCGATTGCATCTTTCAACACGATCGAGCACCTGTTCATAATGCACGGCCTGTGGCGGTCTGGTTACACGACAATAACATCCCTGTAATGGACTGGCCTGCACAGAGTCCTGACCTGAATGCTATAGAACACCCCTGGGATGTTTTGGAACGCTGACTTTGTTCCAGCCCTCGCCAACCGACATTGATACCTCTCTTCAGTGCAGCACTCCGTGAAGAATGGGCTGCCATTCCCCAAGAAACCTTCCAGCACCTGAACGAACGTATGCCTGCGAGAGTGGAAGCTGTCATCAAAGCTAAGGGTGGGGCACATACTTTTGATCACATAGTGTATGTTGGTGAAAACACTGCCCACAAAGCCAAGAGTCCGTGTTTCTGTACCTGTGCGACAGGCAATTTTTACCTACCCGCTAGTCTGGTACACTACTTTAAAGATCAGCGCGTATAACATATCTATCCAGAGGATAGCGTCTATCGAAAGCTAAGCCAAACCAAGCTACAGATTTTGTAATAGTGTGCCTTACTCCCATAGCAACGGCTGCATTTGTGTGTAACTGAGGCAGAGTCATGTAGATCATAGGTTGAGAAACAATGGCGGAAAATCTTAGTAAGTCTCGTTGTAAAATTATCACCATAAAGTGTAGTACTGTATAGGGTGACCAGACGTCCGGATTAATCCGGACATGTCCTCTTTTTTAACTCTTTGTCCGGTGTCCGGGCGGATTTTTACAGTGTCCGGCTTTTTCGCAAATTTGAGCGTAATACAGTTAAATTTACAATTCGTCCCGTTCTGTTGCTCTTTGCTATACTTTAACTATTGGCACAGCCCTCGTGATAAACATGCACGAAGGCGGTGTTAGTAGGTGGCACCAGGATCGTCGATGTTATCGTTGATAGACCTGTAAGGATATGCAAATATCGATTATTTAAAATTTTCGTTACGTATCTTCGCTTTGTATTGGCTTGGCTTCCTGTAGCGCACGTGTGATTTGTGAGTGTAATTTTTAGCCGAGTTAGAGTTACGTAAAATATTTGGCTATGCCTAAGCGAAAGTGTACATTTTCTGATGTCCTTTCCTGCAAATACTCGGCTTTCAAGAAAGGGAGAAATGAATTTGAAGCGGAATGTAAGATATTTGGAGCTGGAACGTACGTCTCAGTGGCCAATAAAGGTAAGAAGTAACTCACCAGATTAATTGTCATGGTTTTATTTCATTGTTTCATAGTCATTCAATTTATTTGTATTCGGAAGGTTAAAGTGCAGTTTACATGTCGTCAGCTGCTGCTTGAATTGTAGATGTTGGTAGCGGTGCGTCGAATGAAGGGAGGTGAATGATCTTACGTTTTTCGCTTTGTAAACAATTCCGTGTTGTTGACATAACAAAACAATTGACGCCACACTGTCACCACAATCAATGTTTTTAATTTAAAAAAAATTGTTCTGGGAATCACCACCTGACCACCAGTAACAATTAACTACTAGTTTTATCGGTAATTCCCGGCAGTCACGTGACTTGTCCAGAGCTGACGGGTGGTATCCTCATCTGCAGCTGACCCGTTTGATGTGTCCTCTTTTTTCTTCCTTTGCCCTCCTTTTTGAAGGTGTTTGTCTTCCTTTTTAAACAATTGCAGCTGGTCACCCTAGTACTGTATATTGCAGCACCTGTGTTTGTGTGATATACTAATGCATTGTCCTTCAGATTTGCAGGCATGTAAAGCTGCAGATCCAGATTGGAGTCCCGGTGCGGTGGATTTTCACTGTCACCTCTTCTGTCAGCATAAAGATTGAGTAATAGACGGACAACTTGAAGTTTCCCCTTCGAGTGGTCGCACTTCTTTGGCCTCTTGTCTCTGCAGAGAGATGGAAAACAAAACATATAAGGAAAAATAAATAAAAGCAGAGATGGAATTTGACACCTATACTACAAACTTCAGTGCAAAAATATTGAAAGTAAATTATGATTGCGCTTTCTTTCCACGAGTAGAACTTTTAAGACGTCGATGGTAAAATACGTCGTTACGTTAAACTGTCATAAAATGCTTTAATCATTTTATAAATGAATGAGCGTATAAGTCCGCGCTTCGTAGTCACCTGCGATGGAGGTACCTGCGCGCAATATTCAGAATTCTAAAACTCCAAGCGAAACATTCTGCAGCGGAATGTGCTCTGTTATGAAATTTCCAAGCAGCTTAAAAGTTCCTGCCGTCATTGCAAGAAGTGAAGCTGTTAGCACATGTCATGCATCGTGCCTCGATAACTCAGTCGGTATGAACCGTGTCCGCGGAAGATTCCATGTTCGAATCCCAGCGCAATACATAGTTTCAATCTTCCAGGGAGTACAGAAAAAATAGTTCAGCTAAAAATGTGACTTTTAGGACAGTTTCATCAGCCATCGGCGAATCTAGGATTTTAGTCTGTGGAGGACTGAACTTACATCGACTTTGATCGATATGCATCGATATCTTGATCCTTATCCAGCCCTCATGTAAGCAAATACACGCTCAGCAGATGATGATTCATCGTAAGAACTTGTCAAGTCAGAAAGCTATGTTACCACAATACACTTTTTTATTTTATTTTTAGAAATACGTCTGGCGGGAAGCGGGGGGAGGGAGGGGGGCATGTGTGCAGCCGAACGCCACTCGTCTGCCCCCACCCTCCCCGCTTCCCCGCCCCCTGGATACGCTACTGTTCGTCAGTATGTACATTTATGAGCCCTTGTACAGTGTGTGGTGCAGCGCACTTTCCAGCATTGCTTCTCACTGACTTTTCTGTTCCACGCACGAACAGAGCAAAGAAAACTGTTTTGTCTCTATGCCTTTCAGGTTCTTATGGTTCTTACATGAATGGCACATTGGACGCAATAGAATCGGAAAGAAAATAACACGTTTTCTCCTCCCAAGATCGCCAGCACTTCCGAAGCACTCTCGTCCAAATCGAACTGGCGCATGGTGCCGGGAATGGCAACTGAATCTCAATGTAGACAAGTGTAATGTGCTGCGGATACATAGAAAGAAAGATCCTTTATCATTTACCTACAATACAGCAGGTCAGTAAGTGGAAGCAGTTAATTCCATAAATTATCTGGGAGTACGCATTAGGAGTGATTTAAAATGGGATGATCATATAAAGTTGATCGTCGGTAAAGCAGATGCCAGACTGAGATTCATTGGAAGAATCCTAAGGAAATGCAATCCGAAAACAAAGGAAGTAGGTTACAGTACACTTGTTCGCCCACTGCTTGAATATTGCTCACCAGTGTGGGATCCGTACCAGATAGGATCGATAGAAGAGATAGAGAAGATCCAACGGAGAGCAGCGCGCTTCGTTACAGGATTATTTAGTAACCACGAAAGCGTTACGGAGATGATAGATAAACTCCAGTGGAAGACTCTGCAGGAGAGACGCTCAGTAGCTCGGTACGGGCTTTTGTTGAAGTTTCGAGAGCATACCTTCACCGAGGAGTCAAGCGGTATATTGCTCCCTCCTACGTATATCTCGCGAAGAGACCATGAGGGTAAAATCAGAGAGATTAGAGCCCACACAGAGGCATACCGACAATCTTTCTTTCCACGAACAATACGAGACTGGAATAGAAGGGAGAACCGATAGAGGTACACAAAGTACCCTCCGCCACACACCGACAGGTGGCTTGCGAAGTATAGATGTAGATGTAGATGTAGACCATTAACGAATCTAGCAACACGCGTATGAATTGTTTCGATGACCTCCTTCAAGTACGGCCTGATGTGCCAGCAATCAAAAATGTGTCGCGCATGCGTTTTGTACGTGGTCTGTCCTGCAGACGCGCTACGCGTTCCACAACGCTCGCAATAAACCGCAGTCGTTCCGGTGATTTTCCATACAGCTGTGCATATGCTTGCATTGAGTTTCACGTCCTCTTTACACACAGACTCGCATATGACAAATTATCTTCTGCTCTTCCTGTAAGAACCTCTGACCAAAGCGGAAATTACCACTAAGTTAATTTTCTTTACTAAAAGTCCAAGTCATACACTGTTCATATTTCTCTGTTTCTCTCAATCGTGATGTTAGTTACAAAACCAAGAAATTAAAATATGCGTATTATGATTTCAGTAGAGGCTATGCCCGTGCCATAATATCGGAGATTTTCTTCCAAAAAGATGTTTCATAGAGATTGCGGTCCCATGTAGCACACTCCAGATAGTTCTGTACTGGGACAATGAATTTTATGGGAACGTAAGCACGTATTCTGCTAAAGTTGTAAACTGTAACTCCTGCAGCTGCAGTCAGCGCGGCTTTCTGCCAGAACCTTGTGTGTGAACTTCTGCGTGTGCGTTGAGCAATTCAGCAAAATGAGGTCGCCTGACAGTGGCCTTGTCTCGGCCGTTCTGTAACGGAACATAATGGTCCAACCACAGCGTATTTTCCTGCAGCTGCAACGAACTGTTCCATAAGTTTCCTCCTCATTAGGAACAACATATACCTCTAATTGTAATGCAATTTCTTCTCCATCTCTCAAACATTTTAATACTAATTACACATGACAAAAATACCTATACATTTTAATATGGAAACTTGAAGGATGGGACAGGCACGGTGGACCACAATAAGGATCATTTAGAGACAAATACACTACTGGCCATTACAATTGCTCCACCAACAAGAAATGCAGATGATAAATTGGTATTCACTGGACAAATATATTATACTAGAACTGACATGTGATTACATTTTCACGCAATTTGGGTGCATAAATCCTGAGAAATCAGTACCCAGAACAACCACCTCTGGCCGTAATAACGGCCTTGATACGCCTGGGCATTGAGTCAAACAGAGCTTGGATGGCGTGTACAGGTACAGCTGCCCACGCAGCTTCAACACGATACCACAGTTCATCAAGAGTAGTGACTGGCGTATTGTGACAAGCCAGCTGCTCGGCCACCATTGACCAGACGTTTTCAATTGGTGAGAGATCTGGAGAATGTGCTGGCTAGGGCAGCAGTCGAACATTTTCTGTATCCACAAAGGCCCGTACAGGACCTGCAATATGCCGTCGTGCATTTTCCTGCTGAAATGTAGAGTTTCGCAGGGATCGAATGAAGGGTAGAGCCACGGGTCGTAACACATCTGAAATGTAACGTCCACTGTTCAAAGTGCCGTCAATGCGAACAAGAGGAGACAGAGACGTGTAACCAATGGCACCCCATACCATCACGCTGGGTCATACGCCAGTATGGCGATGACGAATACACGTTTCCAATGTGCGTTCACCGCGATGTCGCCAAATACGGATGCGACCATCATGATGCTGTAAACAGAACCTGGATTCATCCGAAAAAATGACGTATTGCCATTCGTGCACCCAGGTTCGTCGTTGAGTACACCATAGCAGGTGCTCCTGTCTGTGATGCAGCGTCGAAGGTAACCGCAGCCATGGTCTCCGAGCTGGTAGTCCATGCTGGTGCAAACGTCGTCGAACTGTTCGTGCAAATGGTTGTTGTCTTGCAAACGTCCCCATCTGTTGACTCAGTGATCGAGACGTGGCTGCACGATCTGTTACAGCCATGCGGATAAGATGCCTGTCATCTCGACTGCTAGTGATACGAGGCCGTTGGGATCCAGCACGGCGTTCCGTATTAGCCTCCTGAACCTACCGATTCCATATTCTGCTAACAGTCATTGGATCTCGACCAACGCAAGCAGCAATATAGTGATACGATAAACCGCAATCGCTATAGGCTACAATCCGATCTTTACCAAAATAGGAAACCTGATAGTACGCATTTCTCCTCCTTACACGAGGCATCACAACAATGTTTCACCAGGCAACGCCGGTCAACTGCTGTTTGTGTATGAGAAATGGGTTGGAAACGTTCCTCAAGTCAGCACGTTGTAGGTGTCGCCACCGGCGCCAACCTTGTGTGAATGTTCTGGAAAGCTAACATTTGCATATCACAGCATCTTCTTCCTGTCGGTTAAATTTCGCGTCTGTAGCACGTCATCTTCGTGGTGTAGCGATTTTAATGGCCAGTAGTGTAGAAATGAATGTGTGACAGCTACGTATAAAGTTGAGTGAATGCAGTGTTTCTGTGTATGTGTCTGTGTGCGTATGTGTGTGAGGGGGGGGGGGGCGGCTGGTTGTAGGTGGGTTTGGTCTCTTCACTAAAACTTGACGAACTTTGGACTTTCTGTTTTATTTCATTTATGTATATATTTATCCCATGTGTAAATGTTACAGCTTTTATATGTGTATAATGTTACCTGACATGTTTAAGACAACTGATAAACAACATGGACGTTCAAAAATAACAGCGCTAGGTTTCTCGGATGAGGATCCCCGACCAGCTCGATCG
Source organism: Schistocerca serialis cubense (assembly GCF_023864345.2). Taxonomy (NCBI): domain Eukaryota; kingdom Metazoa; phylum Arthropoda; class Insecta; order Orthoptera; family Acrididae; genus Schistocerca; species Schistocerca serialis. The sequence goes on along the minus strand of NC_064642.1, from coordinate 563,689,401 downwards.
CGGTGTTCCCACAGGTTTTCGATTGGGTTTGAATCCGGGGATGTTGGTGGCCAAGACAAACACTTGCTGGTGCTCCTCGAAACACGTACGTATCCTGCGAGCCGTGTGACATGTTGCATTATCCTACTGGTAGATGCCTTGGTGACGAAGAGAAACAAGCTACATGTCAGGGTGGACACGGTCTCCAAGGATGGACAGATGCACACTTTTTTTGAACCATTGTATCTTCTTGAACGACGATATCGTCTTTGGAATGTCACGAAAACATTGCCCAGGTCATAAAGCTCCCTCATCTGACATGCACCCTTTCCTTTCAGACGTTTTGCGCCGTACACGCTAACAGCCATGCGTCCGATGGAGCATAACGTGATTAATCTGAGAAGGGCACCTGTCGGCACTCAGTGGACGTCCAGTTGCGCTACTGGAGTGCAGATTCCAGCCTCCGTCGCCGGTGAACGGCAGCTAAGAAAGGTACATGAACCTGGATCCTGCTGCGAGGCCCATACGCAGCAACGTTCACTGTACGCTCGTTGAGAAGACATCGTTGGTAGCCCCTTGGTTAATCTGGGCGATCAGTTGCACAAGTGTTTCACGTCTATTCGCCCGTACAGATCTCCGCAGATGTCGTTCTCCCCTGTGATCTACACTCATGCTCATAAATTAAGGATAATGCTGATACATGGTGAAACAACGCTCTGGTGGGCGATTTGCGGGCTTAAGTCACCTCGGGGTATGACCATGCGGTGCATTTGACCTGCGGTCGTCGCACGGTGCCGCTGGCAGCAGTCCACATACGCAGACATCTGTTGGTGCATGTCAGAGTACTGTGTAGCGAGTAAGTGTGCAGACGTTTTCAGACGTGCTAATGGCGACTGTGTGTTGCAAATGACTCAAAGAACACATATTGATGACTTGTGAGGGGTAGAATACTAAGGCGGCTGGAGGCTGGTTAAACACAGCAGGTCATAGCACAGGCTCTCCGTGTGCCACAAAGTGCGATTTCCAGATTATGGCAACGATTCCAGCAGGCAGGAAACGTGTCCAGGCACTACAGTACGGAACGTCCACACTGAACAACAACACAAGAAGACCGATATCTCATCATCAGTGTTCGCAGACGGCCACAGAGTACTGCAGGTAGCCTTGCTCGGGACCTTACCGCAGCCACTGGAACAGTTGTCTCCAGACACACAGTCTGCAGACGACTGAACAGACATGGTTTATTCGCCCAGAGACCTGCAAGGTGCATTCCACTGACCCCTGGTCACAGGAGAGCCTGTAAAGTCTGGTGTCAAGAACATAGTACTTGGTCATTGGAACAGTGGTCCCAGGTTACGTTCACGGACAAGTCCAGGTATAATCTGAACAGTGATTCTCGCCGGGTTTTCATCTGGCGTGAACCAGGAACCAGATACCAACCCCTTATTGTCCTTGAAAGGGACCTGTACGGAGGTCGTGGTTTGATGGTGTGCAGTGGCATTATGATTGGTGGCGTACACCCTTGCGTGACTTTGACAAGGGAACTGTAACAGGTTAGGTGTATCAGGACGTCATTTTGCACCAGTATGTCCGCCTTTTCGGGGGTGCAGTGGGTTCCACCTTCCTCCTAATGAATGATAACCACGGCTCCATCGACCTGCCATCGTGGAGGAATACCTTGAAATAGAAGATATCAGGCGAATGGAGTGGCCTGCCTGTTCTCCACACCTGAACCCCATCGAGCATGTCTGGGATGCTCTCGGTCGACGTATCGCTGCACGTCTTCAAATCCCTAGGACACTTCAGGAGCTCCGACAGGCGCTGGTGCAAGAATGGGAGGCTATACCACAGCAGCTGCTCGACCACCTGATCCAGAGTATGCCAACTCGTTGTGCGGCCTGTGTACGTGTGCATGGTGATCATATCCCATATTGATGTCGGGGTACATGGGCAGGAAACAGTGGCGTTTTGTAGCACATGTGTTTTGGGACGGTTTTCGCAACTTATCACCAATACCGTGGACTTACAGATCTGTTTTGTGTGTGTTCCCTATGTGCCTATGCTATTAGCGCCAGTTTTGTGTAGTGCCACGTTGTGTGGCACCACATTCTGCAATTCTCCTTAATTTAAGAGCATGAGTGTACGACCACGCCGGTTTTGGATAGTGCCGTTTTGCCATGCGTGATATACTTTCCACGGCGCCATGTGAACCGTTTACAATCTACCCGTTTCAGAAATGCTTCCGCCCTTCGTCCGAAAGCCAATAATCATGCCCTTTTGGACGTCGGCTAAAGCGCTCCGTTCCCACATTACGACAATGAGTGTACTGTTTTCCCTCGTCTCCCAGACGCGCTTTATACACCCGCCACTGCTGTGCTGGCACTTGTCTGTGAGTGATTATTGCACGTTGACGTCGAACATAGGTGGTGGTCTTACTAAAGTGACAGGACCGTCTATTTCCACTCACTGTTCCCACAGAAATCTTATAGGTGCTAACTTGTCACTCGTTTTTTGCGTTCTTCATTCAGACTTGTATCAAAGCGTAAAACACGTGAGATGCAACAAAATCGTATATGTGATGTTGCGGCAGGAAAAATGACTATCTGAGTCTGTATCCCATAGGCGCTTCGTTGATTCGCCGTACGATTTATACATACTAGCTAGTAATAACAAACTAACATAGGCTTCAAGTGTAATTTGATTTTATTCTTTCCAGCTGTCACCATAAACTTTTTGACCCACAATATAAGTCTTGTCCACCACAACACTCTGAAAATTATCGTTCATAAGAGCTTCAAAAGATGATTTTATATCACTTCCTCTCGATATAGTATATCTTGTTGCACCAGGAGTAAGCTATTTAACGTTTGCACTTGATGGTTCAAATGGCTCTTAGCACTATGGGACTTAACATCTGAGGTCATCAGTCCCCTAGACTTAGAACTACTTAAGCCTAACTAACCTAAGGACATCACACACATACATGCCCGAGGCAGGATTCGAACCTGCGAACGCAGTAGCCGCGTGGTTCCGAACTGAAGCGCCTAGAACCGCTCGGCCACAGCCGCCGGCTGCACTTGATGCTCTTCCTCTCCGCGGAAAAGGTTTTAAGCTCCAAATGAAGCACTTGAACCTCTTGCGCCATGTGAGGTGCCAATGTCTGAAATGTCTTCTGATTCAGACGTGGGATGTACGATTTTCTTCTTCGTAAATATTCTTCTCACTGCCAGATACCAAACAGCTGACTGAAAAACATTACTGGTAGTGATAATGCTTTGTCAGTTCGGACGTAACAAGCGATCTACATTCTTGTGTAACTTCACACAATTCAACAATAAGCAAGGAAAGACTTGCACTGTTATTTAAGAAACATTATACGTGTATCTTCCACGTGTAGGAATAATATTTTATCACCGATATATTTTGTACATGTGACTTCTTAAGCACCCGGGTCGTATAGATCCAAGGAAGAAACAGCAACAAATTAAGCTATAGAAAGATGGAGAAAAAACATTTTTTTTCCATTTGAGTTTTAAGTTAACGGTAGTAGATAGAAAAACAAAGTAATAAAGTTACGAGTGCCAGCGTTTGAATATAAAAGCTTTATGGAAGAAAAGCTCATTTGCATGTCATACTGACCCGAAGATAACAGCGTGGTTGAACATATTATCTCGCTTGAAGTGAATGAGAAAAATTCAAATCTTGGTAACCGAATAAACACAAATAACTTCTTTGGGGGATAGCTACGCCTACTGTTTTGACTAATTACAGAGTATTTATAGAAGACAGCACGAGAATAAGACGAGAGGGATTAGGGTGCGTACTATTTTGTGTCGTCATATACACGAATGGAATAAAACAGAAAATTCTTAATACTTAAACAAAGTACAGTGGCCTCGGATTATATATTAGATATAGACAGATGTAGGGCAATGATGTACCTTCAGTTTGGCCTTATGCCGCTATCTTGATACGCGCTGTGTTGTTTGTTGCAGTGTTGACCCATATTTACAATCTAATCTTATTCCTGCACACTCTGTCTCAGTCGCGACTTATCTCTCTCTCTCTCTTTCAAGTCGCCTGACAAATAAGCTCATTTCAGAGAGCCTTTGTCTCGCTCTTCACTGTAATTACATTTCCTGAACATTCCCGGAAAATCTGTATTACTGCCTTCACTGAACACGTCAGAAGGCTTAATTTGGAAATGAACACAGTCGATACATGTTCGAGAACGAATATAGAGTGTTATTCAAGAAGACGAAGCAGAGTTCAATAATTTATTTTTCAAAATTTATGGAGGGTATAAGTACAAATCTGGACAGAGAAATTTTCAGATTCCTAGCTTCAGACAGCTATGCACTCAATGTGAATATCACGTGTTATACGCCAAACATTAAGAGTGGTAGCTCATTTCTTTCCACGTACTCTTGCCACGTACGAATCACCAGGTCTTCAACACTTCGATGTCATTGATCTTGAAGAGTTGCAGGCATAGGTGGGACACAAACACCCTCTTTTATATGCACCCACAGATCAAATTCACAGTGTGTAAGGAGTAATTACCTAGGACATAACTGACGATGAAATTAATCTTCTACTCCTCCTCTTCCAATCCAACGTCCTGGAATGGTGTTATTTAGATAACGTCGGACATGGTTACAGAAATGAGGCCAAGTGTCATCTTGCGTTGAGATGAGAAATTTGGGAAAATGTCTAGATACGAAACTCTTGGGACAGGTTATCAGCAAAAAAATATTGTTCCATAAACTTTGTCCACGCAAATGGCACACAAAGCGAATCTTTCAGAGTAGAATAACAGCCATAGAGTCGCCCAAAGTCCAACATTGTGAATATCAACTGCACCAGAAAGTTGAAAACTGGACTCATCATAAAAAAATGGTACAGAAAAATGTTCTCTTCCACGGCCTCTAGAATTGCAGCGCAAAATTTTTACCCTTTAGTGTGGCCGTCAGAATGCAATGCGCGCAATATCTGAAGTTTCTACGGCTTCTGATGCAGACGCTGTTCCAGAATTTTCCATGCCGTTTGTTTGAAATTAACTTCATCGCTTGCTCTTGTTGTGCATTTTCGAGGGCTCGGTTAAGTAAACTGCATGGATAGTTTGACGTTTCCATCCGACGTGCATGGGCGATGCATGCTTTTCCGTTTGCAGATGCAAACATCTTCCACGAATTTTCGATGTTCCTCACAAATTTGCTTATGACGAGGTAGTCTGCTCACGGAAATGACAACAAAATACACGTTACACATTAAACATCGATTCTAATTTTGCTAATTTTAGCACACGAGACCATCGTTCCTGCGGTGTCAATGTTTTCCTACAAACAACAGTACTGGAGTTGTTTGTGTCTTTTGTGATTTATGAGAACTAAAGTCCTGAAATCTGCTTTTTCTTTTTGAATAACCCTGTACTTTCGTCGAAATGAGTGCTGCGAAGAGACGTTGAACAAAAGGACTCAACTAAAGTTATGCCATCCTAAAGGATACTTGCATCGCCATGGTGCAGTGGTTAAGATACGGGACCCCTATTAGCGAAAGGCAGGGGAAAATATATGGGGAGGTTCAAATAGCCATTTGACTACTCTGATTTTGGTTCTCAACGGCTCCCTTAAATCATCTGATCCAATGCAGGGATGATTACTTTAAAATTACCTCTGCCGATTTACTACTCCATGTTTTTCTTCCGTCTCGCATTCAGTTTTGAAGGCCACACATTTATGAAGAACCCGTCACGAAATTCATCAGATTTTATATAAGGACACCACAGCAAATGCAAATCCCGATCTCAGGACGCGAATCTAAGTTGCACTCATTCTAAAGAAAGAAGAAAACATGTCAGCAGGTTTCAGAGTTTCGTGGAGATCGAAATCATTAGGGACGGAGCAATGTCGCTCTAGAATAAGAAAGAAAAGGCGTTGTTCAAATAACCATTGAGGTATTTTCTTGAAGTCACATTCGGGGTTGCCGGATATGGATTTGTATTCTTTACATCTGAATACGAGTGCAGTGTGGTAAAAATCAGTTTTAGCTTCTTCATGTATTTCCCCAGGCGATATGTGCTGTTGAAATATCTGCAAGGAAATATGCTTGTAAAGCAAGCTAAAATAAATTCTCCAGGAAAATTCCTCTTAAATATTGAATGCAGGTTCTGGCATAAGGTACAAGGTTTTTATGGGCAAAACAATGAAATACATACCTGGAGAACTGAATCATAAACGAAAAAAATTATAATATCATGCCCAGTGTTATTGGGGCAGGCGCACACTACTGGCCCTTAAAATTGCTACACCACGAACATGACGTGCTACAGACGCGAAATTTAACCGACAGGAAGAAGATGCTGTGGTATGCAAATGATTAGCTTTTCAGAGCATTCACACAAGGTTGGCGTCGGTGGCGACACCTACAATGTGCTGACGTGAGGAAAGTTCCCAACCGATTTCTCACACAGAAACAGCAGTTGACCGGCGTTGCCTGGTGAAACGTTGTTGTGATGCCTCGTGTAAGGCGGAGAAATGCGTACCATCATGTTTCCGACTTTGATAAAGGTCGGATTGTAGTCTATCGCGATTGCGGTTTATAGTATCGCGACATTGCTGCTCGCGTTGGTCGAGATCCAATGAGTGTTAGCAGAATATGGAATCGGTGGGTTCAGGAGGGTAATACGGAACACCGTGATTGATCCCAACGGCCTCGTATCACTAACAGTCGAGATGACAGGCATCTTATCTGGATGTAACGGATCGTGCAGCCACATATCGATCCCTGAGTCAACAGATGGGGACGTTTGTAAGACAACAACCATCTGCACGAACAGTTCGACGACGTTTGCAGCAGCATGGACTATCAGCTCGGAGGCCATGGCTGCGGTTACCCTTGACGCAGCATCACAGACAGGAGCGCCTGGGATGGTGTACTCAATGACGAACCTGGGTGCACGAATGGCAATACGTCATTTTTTCGGATGAGTCCAATGTTCTGCTTACAGCATCATGATGGTCGCATCCGTATTTGGCGACATCGCGGTGAACGCACATTGGAAGCGTGTATTCGTCATCGCCATACTGCCGTATCACCCGGCGTGATGGTATGGGATGCCATTGGTTACACGTCTCGGTCATCTCTTGTTCGCATTGAGGGCACTTTGAACAGTGGACGTTACATTTCAGATGTGTTGCGACCCGTAGCTCTACCCTTCATTCGATCCCTGCGAAACCCTACTTTTGAACAGGACAATCCACGACCGCATGTTGCAGGTCCTGTACGGGCCTTTCTGGATACAGAAAACGTTCGACTGCTACCCTGGCCAGATCTCTCACCAATTGAAAACGTCTGGTCAATGGTGGCTGGGAAACTGGCTCGTCACGATACGCCAGTCCCTACTCTTGATGAACTGTGGTATCGTGTTGAAGCTGCATAGGCAACTGTACCTGTACACGCCTTCCAAGCTCTGTTTGACTCAATACCCAGGCGTATCAAGGCCGTTATTACGTCCAGAAGTGGTTGTTTGGGTACTGATTTCTCAGGATCTATGCACCCAAATTGCGTGAAAATTTAATCACATGTCAGTTTAAGTATAATATATTTGACCAATGAATACCCGTTTATGATCTGAATTTCTTCTTGGTGTAGCAATTTTAATGGCCAGTAGTGTATTTCTAGCTCGTAAATCGCCCCAAGAGCAATTCTTATGATTGCTAATAACATATTGCGCACGAAGGCCCACTAATACTACACTTGTGAAATCTGTGTATACAGAAAGCAGCGTGTATGTGTATGAACGTTGTGCATCTCCTCACAAACCCCAGTATCGATTTCAACCAAAGTTGGTCGTTGGAAAGCAGTACTGCAGGGGTAGGAATCCTCTAGCTTTAATTGAGGTGGGAGTGACATAGAACGTGGACAGAGAGAGGGGAAGAGGAGATGGACAGAGAGAAGGGGAGGTGAAGATGGACAGAGAGACTGTGGGAGGAGAAAACGTGGACAGGGAGAAGGGAGAGGAGGAGATGGAGAGAGAGTAGAGCTGGAGGTGATGGACAGATAGAGGGGAGAGGGAGGATGAGGAGGTAGACCAAGAGAGGGAGGAGTAGGTGATGTGTGCAATATACACACATCTAAGAAAGTTTTGCATCACCTCGGTTCCGAGAGTTCCGGAACCTGTACAGAAAATTGGAATAGAGATCAACATAAACATCATTTCCGCCCTTTTTATTGCTCATGAAAACGACACACTGCATGTTGTAACACCATACAGCGAGACCTAAAGAGGTGGTGGTCCTGATTTCTGTACACACTGATAACTCTAATACCCAATAGCACGTCCTTTTGCCTTGATGCATGCCAGTATTCATCGTAACATACTATCAACAAGTTCATCAAGGCACGTTTGGTCCAGATTGTCCCACTCCTCAACGGCCAGATCCCTCAGAGGGGTTCCTGGGCCACGTCGTCTATAAACAGCCCTTTTCATTGTATCCAAGGCTTGTTCGATAGGATTCATGTGAGGAAAACATGCTGGCCACTTTTATGGAGCGATGTCTTTGTTCTGAAGGAGGCCACTCACAAGATGTGCACGATGGGGACGCTAATTGTCGTCCATGAATACGAATGCTTCGCCAATACGCTGCCGATATGGTTGCACTATCGGTCGTAGGATGGCATTCACGTATTGTACAGCCGTTACGGCGCCTTCCATGACTACCAGCGGTGAACGTCGGCCCCACATAATGCCACCCCAAAACAGCAGGCAACCTCCACCGTGCTGCACTCGCTGGACATTGTGTCTAAGAGGTTCAGCCTGACCGGGTTGCCTCCAAACAAGTCTCCGACGATTTTATGGTTTAAGGCATATGCGGCACTCATCGGTGAAGAGAACGTGATGCCAGTCCTGAACGGTCCATTCGGCATGTTTTTGGGCCCATCTGTACCGCGTTTCATGGTGTCGTGGTTGCAAAGATGGACCTCGCCAAGGACGTTGGGAGTGAAGATGCGCACAGTTCGAGTCGTAACACGACGTCCTGTGACTGCAGGAAAAGCATTATTCAACATGGTGGCGTTGCTGTCAGGGTTCCTCCAAGCCATAATCCGTAAGTAGCGTTCATACACTGCAGTAGTAGCCCTTGGGCGGCCTGAGGGAGGCATGTCATCGACAGTTCCTGTCTCTCTATATCTCCTCCATGTCCGAACAACATCGCTTTGGTTCACTTCGAGACGCCTGGACACTTCCCTTGTTGAGAGCCCTTCTTGGCACAAAGTAACAGCGCGGGCGCGATCGATCCGCAGTATTGACCGTCTAGACATGGTTGAACTACAGACAACACGAGCCATGTTCTGCCTTCCTGGTGGAATGAGTGGAACTGATCGGCTGTCGGACCCCCTCCGTCTAATAGGCGCTGTTCATGCATGGTTGATTACATCTTTGGGCGAGTTTAGTGACGTCTCTGAACAGTCAAAGGGACTCTGTCTGTGATACAATATCCATAGTCAACGTATGTCTTCAGGAGTTCTGAGAACCGGGTGATACAAAACTTCTTTTTTGTGTGTATCTGAAATATGCATACGCGGGTGAAGCCGTGGGTAGTAGACAGCTAGTGCTACTATAAATCCTAAAGCAAAGCAGTGGTCATTACAACTAAAGACAACATACTCTGCTGCCTATTTACACGTTACTGAGAGTATTCAAGCTTTTATTACAACAACGGTGGTTCGTGGTCACGAAGCGGCATACGTTTGACACCATACACTCAACGTACTGGGGCGACACGCCTAGGAGGCGAAATGAGTAACATACTTTTATTGCCATAGCTATGAATGGAGAATATTCCCAGCAGCAGCCGCTGTACCACTGAAGTTGTGCTGTTTCCTTGGGTCACAGTCCCACAGTGTTTGAGAAACAACAACATGTTCTACCTGGACTGTTACTGTATTGATTTATTTCACAGTTGCAGTTTCGTAATGTGTGCTATGCTCATGTTATCTAAGTGTGTTTGGACATGACCTCCAAAGAAGGGATCAATCAATATGACATATTCTGAGACATCAGGTGATCACCAATTTAGTACTAGGGGGAAGTGTTTTGGGTAAAAACTGTAGAAGGAGACCAAGGTTGGCTGGTTGATTTGGGGTAGGGGACCAAAGAGCGAGGTCATCGGTCCCATCCGATTAGGGAAGGATGGGGAACGAAGTCGGTCGTGCCCTTTCAAAGGAACCATCCCGGCATCTGCCTGATGGGGAATGAAGTCGGTCGTGCCCTTTCAAAGGAACCATCCCGGCATCTGCCTTAAGCGATTTAGGGAAATCACGGTAAACCTAAATCAGGATGGCCAGACGCGGTGGAGACCAAGGGATGAATACAGTAAGCAGATTTAAAAGGATGTAGGTTGCAGTAGTTATTAGGAGATGAAGAAGCTTACACAGGATAGAGTAACATGGAGAGCTGCATCAAACCAGTCTACGGACTGAAGACCACAAAAACAACAAGAAATACTTCTTTCCCTCCAAACATATGAATGAATTATATAGGGGAGAGCAGGCTAAAACAGCGTATCAGCCTAAAGCGACACCCCAGTTGTTCTCATAATAATTAAAAACTTCGCATTGCACAGTATGCAACCAACAGTCCGTTTGTTACTGTCCGAAACAATGATGCTAAAAATTGTACTTAAACTACTAATTCCACATTTTTTTTAAATTTCACCACAATTCATTTTATATATAATTTCAGGAATCCCAAGAGGGAGCTACTGAATTTATTAACGACATCCTACCATTACCTGCTCCACCTATGCCCCGTCACAAGACAGGACGTTCCTTACTCCGACTACGAAAAAGGGCGCAAATGAAGGAATACACGGTACAATTCAGAGTGTGGTTAAATAATGGGTCAAACATTGCAGATTTTGCAGTCATTGGGTAACGTATCGGACAACCCATAAATGAAATAATCGTTGAACATGGCGAACGAACTAAGGAAATATAATGCTGAGATACTTGCACATGTCAGAGGATCCTCGCGCAACCGTTACACGAGGCAAGTCTAGTACAGCGTAAAAGTACCTTTAGGAGCGGTCTGATTACTTCACGAACCGACCGTTGCGTGGGAAAATGTAAACAGCTCGGATTTGCTGAGCGTGGCTGAGTCTGTAACTACTGTCTGAACGTTCATGCAAGACGTTCTGTATTCTTTACGCGATTGCATTTTCATCTAAATGTGGCACGTTCGCAGTTTCCCCCTGTTCCCACTCAGAGAGCATAACATTAGAGTGGGGGAAACGCGGAGCCAGGGGACAGAGTTTGCACGCTATCGAGAGCACTGGACGTGTGCAGAATTGGTCGCCATCCCTGTCTTCACAAGAGCTATGAGAACATGTTTATGTTCGTTACTGTGAAACGGATCTCTTCTACTGAACAATTGCTCATAGCTCTAAAGGTCTGCGTTTTATAGCCCATCTTTACTGAACTATTTTTGTTTGTTTTGGTCCATGTCACCAGCTCTCAAAATGAGGATTTTATTTTATTTTTACACCCTGTATATAGCCACAGTCACCCTCACTTCGCTTCGACAAAGCCACCTGATGTCTCCAGAATTGGGAGACAAAACGATAGACGCAAAAGTATGCCTTTGACCACGGCCTCATTTCCAAACAACTAAAAATGACAAAATTTCTACTCTGTATTGTGTGACCTGTAACTGTTGGCCTGCATGGGAATACGCAAGAAATACAAGAGATGCCTGTTTTGGCTTCTTGATATGCAGGGTTATTACAAATGATTGAAGCGATTTCACAGCTCTACGATAACTTTATTATTTGAGATATTTTCACAATGCTTTGCACACACATACAAAAACTCAAAAAGTTTTTTTAGGCATTCACAAATGTTCGACATGTGCCCCTTTAGTGATTCGGCAGACATCAAGCCGATAATCAAGTTCCTCCCACACTCGGCGCAGCATGTCCCCATCAATGAGTTCGAAAGCATCGTTGATGCGAGCTCGCAGTTCTGGTACGTTTCTTGGTAGAGGAGGTTTAAACACTGAATCTTTCACATAACCCCACAGAAAGAAATTGCATGGGGTTAAGTCGGGGGAGCGTGGAGGCCATGACATGAATTGCTGATCATGATCTCCACCACGAGCGATCCATCGGTTTTCCAATCTCCTGTTTAAGAAATGCCGAACATCGTGATGGAAGTGCGGTGGAGCACCATCCTGTGGTACGTTTAGCTCCCTGCTTGCTTTATTCGTCGACTTCCGCGGGCTCACGTGAAACTTGCCCGCACGCGTTCAACCGTTTCTTCGCTCACTGCAGGCCGACCCGTTGATTTCCCCTTACAGAGGCATCCAGAAGCTTTAAACTGCGCATACCATCGCCAAATGGAGTTAGCAGTTGGTAGATCTTTGTTGAACTTCGTATTGAAGTGTCGTTGCACTGTTATGACTGACTGATGTGAGTGTATTTCAAGCACGACGTACGCTTTCTCGGCTCCTGTCGCCATTTTGTCTCACTGCGCTCTCGAGCGCTCTGGCGGCAGAAACCTGAAGTGCGGCTTCAGCCGAACAAAGCTTTATGAGTTTTTCTACGTATCTGTAGTGTGTCGTGACCATATGTCAATGAATGGAGCTACAGTGAATTTATGAAATCGCTTCAATCATTTGTAATAGCCCTGTACATAACATTTTCGTTTTTAGGTCACACTCTCGTCACAAAAAAATAAAGTTAGATATCAATTATTTGTCAGATTGGTCGTAAACGTAAATATTTTGCTTATTTTCTTATTTATCGTTTTGACATCAGGCACTCCCTAAGACTGATGCATGCTGTATATCATGTTTAATCCAACTACATAGTAAGATTTACGTAGGCGCTTGTCATTTTTAGCACTGAGTTTCCAGCATCCCCCAGCTATGTATTTACTCCAGTCCTTTATAAGTCCAGCTTCTCCCTTCCCTTCCCCCCCCCCTTCTATCTCTCTCCACCTCTTCACCCCTCTCTCTGTCCACCTCCTCCACCCCCCCCCTTTCTGTCCATCTTCTCCATCCCCTTTCTGTCCATCTCCCCCCTCTCTCTCTGTATCTTCCTTTTTCCTTTCTCTGTCCCTCTCCTCTCTCTCTGTCAGTCTCCTTTTATCGATCTTCTCCTTCCCCCTGTCTGTATTTCCACCTCCTCCTCACCCTCTATGTCCAACACCTCACCCCAAAAGTGTGCTGGTGGATCTTACCCCACAGACAGCAAGTAGTGTGTGTCCTAATTTTGGTAGGAATCGATCCAGGGATTTAGAAGGAGCTTTTTACCTACGGCTTCATATGTCATACATATGGTTCAAATGGCTCTAAGCACTATGGGACTTAACATCTGAGGTCATCAGTCCCCTAGACTTAGAACTACTTAAACCTAACTAACCTAACGACATCACACACATCCATGCCTGAGGCAGGATTCGAACCTGCGACGGTAGCAGCAGCGCGGTTCCGGACTGAAGCGTCTAGAACGGTCATATCTCATATATATTTCACGTACATTTAACGTATTCCACACATACTTAACAGGTATCTGAAGCGAATATCGCTCTACATTTTCATTTTCAAGCAGCTCTATGTTCACGACTTCATGTCTCCTGAACTATAGGGTGTTTCAAAATGAAGATATTGGCTTAAAGCTTTGTAGCATTTATTACATTCTACTTAAAATTATATATAATACACCAAATGAAAGGGCAATTCAAACAGTTTTTCTTACAATTATTCATGGTGAGCACCGTGCGTCACATGTCGAGTCGATAAGCGAGTTGTTCCGAAACTTGATCCCTGTCTCAGGAGTAACTGTTGCAATAAAACTGTTTCAAAAGTTGGTAGATCAGCTGATAGCGGAGGTACATACACATGATCCTTTATGAAACTCCAAAGGTAAAAATCGCGTGGCCCCAGATCGTGTGTGGACGTGGATGTCATGTATAACATGTTCTGTCATCCGACCCCTTGCGGCCGAGCCAGCGGTCGGGTACAACGTCGTTTAACCAGTCGCGTATTGAGTTATGCCAGTGAGGCGGTGGACCATCTTGCTCCCAAATAAAGATGTATTGTTCAGCTTCTTCCCATTGAGACACAGATCATAGTTGTAGCATATCAAGATAAGAAACATCAGTCACAGTTGCTTCACCGAAAAAGAAAGGCCCATAAACTTTCCTCGGTGTTATGGCACAAGAAACTTTCAATTTCCAAATGTAACGTTTCGTGGGGATTTTCAGATCCCATACGCGCACATTATGTGCGGTGACATTTTCACTGACGTGAAAAAAACGATTCATCTCTGAAGATGAACGATCCAGAAAATCTTCGTTGTCATGCAGAAACATTTCGTTTGCACAGTTGGCACGTAAACCGTAGTCTGTAGGGTTTTGAACATGTAACTAGTGCAGACGATAAGGTCGTAGTTGTAAGCGTCTCCTTAAAAGTCTGCACACAGACGCCACTGAAGTTGCTAATTCACGACTAGCCTTCCGAACTGATTTCCAAGGGTTAAGCGTGAATAACTCGCACTCGTTCAGATCGTTTTTCAATCGCTCTTGATCATTCCATACTCCTCCCTTTGCGCACAGGTACACAAACAAAACTGTTTGATTTGCTCTTTCATCTGATGTATTATTTACAATTGTAATTTGAACGTTAAATGCTACAACGCCCTAAAACCGGTATGTTCATTTTGAAACACCCTGTATATCTCGTACAATGAAATAATTTTGAAGGAACAATCAGTAGTATAAGTGATTACTGTCTGCGATATTTGTTGTCAATAGAGTTAGTGATAAAGAACGCATCAGCGTTTATACCGTCATATATCCTTAACTTTGTGGCGTACAACAATATAATTTTTTCAGGTTCAGTCAGTGGTATATATGAATACCGTCTACAAAATGTGTCGCGAGTAGAATAAGTAGTAAAAAAGTAAGAAATTAAGACGTGATACCTGATGCGACAGCTTTACTTTATGAATAGCGAAGACTTACACTTTAGTTCCTTTCATCATTTTTTGTGGGATGTCAGCGACAAAAAGCTCCGTAATAGTTTGAAATTGTAAATAAACTTTGTTGCAAGTCGCTAAGTGCTCCCATACTCAAATACTGGATGAATAAATTCGGGGTATGTGCGGGTCGTGAGCTACGCTACTTTTTCACCCCCTCCCCCCGCAACCAAAGAGAGGTAGGTGGTTCTTACCCACACAGTGGTTCTTACCAGACGGTAAGTGATTTGTGTACCAAATGTCGCACCAATCGAGCCAGTTTAGAACGAGATGTGAAACTTACATACATTTTTATTAGATCGACCAGTCTGACAAGCGAACATTCACTAGAGTCAGCAAAAAAAAAAAAAAAAATTAAATATAATACAAATATAAGTAAAATAAATAACTAGACTAGTAACGAATTTTTAGACATTTTTATTAGGTACGTAGAAAATACGCATTGTGTACAGGTTGTTTTACAAAAAAGGTATTTCAGAAACCTGCTTGATTACACGCGGATGTATGTAGCTTGAAAACTTCACTAATTTATGTTGTAACGAAAGGGTTCATATTTCTAAATTAATTAATACTGGTGTAGTATTTTGCAAAATTTCAAATTATTACTAAATTCGATTATACAGTTTTCAAGAACGTTAATTACGTATCAAGTTTTATACGACAAACAATTTTATATATCTTCTCATCGAATAAATTCTTTCCAAACCTAATTCTCCAAATTGCCTTTCGGGGTGTGTTTTACCCCTTAACAGTGAAATTGGGCATAAACAAAAAAATTCGTATTGCATTATTTTGCCCCCTCAACACAAACGCCAAGTTTTATCAATATCGTTTATTGGTACTTGGGAATGTTCCCCCGGCGGTTTGAAACCGGAGTAGGTAAAAGCAACTTGTGTAGCCTGCACGCCGTTACCTGAGAGGGGAATCGAAGGTAACACAGGTTTCGTGAGTCAGCAAAAGAGACTTTCCGTTCCGCAGCGGTGAGGTCATGCGGCGTCGCTGGATTTCAGCACGCGGCCGCTGCTGCGGTTGCGGCCCGCTGTGACTAGTAAACAGCGAGCGCTCTGGGGGAGGGCCGGTCACGTGACCTCGCCAGGGGCGTCGGGAGACTGCTGGGCGCCGAGGCCAAACCCGCTGACTCTACGGTTACTCCGCGAGGCCTTGGGCGCAGCTTCCGGTAACAGCAGTCCGGAAGTCAACAACTCTACATCTATGTTACCTACATCTCGGCTACGAGTTCGATGCTTAGCAGCTCCTGCAAAAACTCCAGGGTTTCCTGTCTCAGGTACGGTGATCGGAATACACTGAGATGAGAAAAGTCATAGGATACGTCCTAATATCCTTCGCCCCTCCTTTTGCCCGGCGTAGTGCAGCAGCTATACGTTGCATGGGCTCAACGACTTGTCCCTGCAGCCGTCCGTAATTGCGAAAGCTGTCCCATGAATGTTCGATGGGAATCATATAGAGCGATCTCGGTGGCCAAATCATTTGCTCGAATTGCCCAGAATGCTCTTCAAACAAGTCGCGAACAATTGTGGCCTGGTGACAAGGCGCATTGTCATCCACAAAGATTCTATCGTTGTTTGGGAACTTACAGTCAATGAATGCCCGCAAATGGTCTTCAGGTAGCCGAACATAACCATTTCCTTTTCATAACTGAGATTCACAGTCACGTAAAATTTTTTGAAAGACATCATGTTTACGCCAGTGACTGTTAAACTTTTTACTTCCACTACTGCAATTTCCTGGCAATGGCAAGGAAAGCGTTTCTGAAGAAGAGAAATTTGTTAACATCGAGTATAGATTTAAATGTCAGGAAGTCGTTTCTGAAAGTATTTGTGTGGAGTGTAGCCATGTATGGAAGTGAAACATGGACAATAAGTAATTTGGTCAAGAACAGAATAGAAGCTTTCGAAATGTGGTGCTACAGAAGAATGCTGAAGATTAGATGGCTAGATCACATAACTGATGAGGAGGTATTGAATATAATTGGGGAGAAGAGGAGCTTGTGGCACAACTTGACTAGAAGAAGAGATCGGTTGGTAGGACATGTTCAGAGGCATCAAGGGATCACCAATTTACTACTGGAGGGCAGCGTGGAGGGTAAAAATCGTAGAGGTAGACCAAGAGATGAAAACACTAAGCAGATTCAGAGAGATGTAGACTGCAGTAGGTACTGGGAGATGAAGAAGCTTGCACAGGATTGAGTAGCGTGGAGAGCTGCATCAAACCAGTCTCAGGACTGAAGACCATAACAACTGCAATTTCGGCCTTAGGCCTTTATCATGTGCAGATGTTTTGGCTTTGAGCCATGTCAACAATACACGCCAACACATTTAACTTATATGTCGTTGTCATTTGCTGTTATAACCATTTACAGTAAGCGACCAGTTCAGATGGACCAGAGAACCCAGTCCACTCCTTGTAAACATAGCCCACACCATCATGGAGACGCCACCAGCTTACACGGTGCCTTGTTGACAACTCGGGTCCATGGCTTCATGAGGTCTACGCCACACTCGAACCCTACCATCAGTTCTTACCAAATAAAATCGGGACTCATCTGACCAGGCCACGGTTTTTCAGTCGTCTAGGGCCGAACTGATATGGTTACGAACCCAGGAGAGGTACTGCAGGCGATGTCGTGCTGCTAGCAAAGGCACTCGCGTAGGCCGTCTGCTGCCATCGTCCATTAACGCCAAATTTCGTCTCACTGACCTGACGGATACGTTTGTCGTGCGTCGCACATTGATTTCTGCGGCTATTTCACGCAGTGTTGTTTGACAGCTAGCAGCAACAACTGTAAACAAGCGCCGCTGTTCTGGGTTTTTAAGTGAAGGCCATCGGCTACTGTTTGTCCGTGGCGTTAGGTAATGCCAGCAATTTGGTACTCTCGGCACTTTTTTGACTGTGTGGATCTCGGAATATTGAATTCCCTAATGATTTCCTATATGGAATATCCCATACGTCTAGCTGCAACTACTATTCAGTGTTCAAAGTCTATTAATTCCCGTCATACGGTTATAATCACGTCGGAAACGTTTTCACATAAATTACCTGAGTACAAATGACAGCTCTGCCTTTTTATATCTTGTGTGCATGATACTACCGCAATCTGTATACGTGCGTATCGCTATGCCATGACTTTTCGACATCTCATTATATACACAGTCGACCTAGCAATCCATCAATGACATGCAACACACTTGTTGAAAATGGGCATGCTAGACACATTAATGGATAAGATCTAAGGGACAAGGGTGAACTAAAACAGTGGCGAGTGAATGTGTGGCATCATGAGTGCGAAATCAGTGTTGAAGGTTGTAGGGTTCACTCCTTTTTACCCGATATCCGAGAGCGCTCGAAATGTGCCCATGACCCCAGTCGAGGCGCAGTGTACTTTTTGGCCCGACGAATCCCATTCAAAAAAAAAATGGTTCAAATGGCTGTGAGCACTATGGGACTTAACATCTTAGGTCATCAGTCCCCTAGAACTTAGAACTACTTAAACCTAACTAACCTAAGGACATCACACACATCCATGCCCGAGGCAGGATTCGAACCTGCGACCGTAGCAGTCCCGCGGTTCCGGACTGCAGCGCCTAGAACCGCACGGCCACCGCGGCCGGCTGAATCCCATTCACAATGCATCTTCATTGAGTGCACCCCGGTGAGGGAAGATTGTGTTACTGTCGGGAATCAGGCACCCCAGAGCATAAACTTCTGCACTGCACACTACACAAGCGGATCCGACAAACAAGTTTCACGCGTGACGATAACTTCGAATCCATAAAAGACCCAGATAAATGACAATATCTGAACAGAGCAGCTAGTATTATATTACATACTGTTGTGAACAGACAGCCATAACGGTGGGTTCTTTGATTGTTCTGGGAGAAAGGTCATGAAACTTAAACACATGAAATATCAGTTCACTTTATTACATAGATAAACAAGAGATTTACCTAAACACACTTCTTTGCTACATGAGTACTGGATAATTTACAACTGTCATCGACTAACAAAGCATCACTTGATGCACTAATTAACAAACTGTTCTCTTGAGGTACAATGCTCAACTTTTACTAAAGTACAAGCTCACCAGGAACTTAAACAACTTTTTACACCTACACTATGAAGTTGACTCCTTGGCTTTACAATCACCTCCAGTGCGAAGGCGATGATGTGCTGATAGGCTGTAGCACCTATTTTTGACCTGTTTTGTATCTGTATCGATATTTATACGTCAATTTGTAGTACTGCTTATGTATAGTGTTGTATCTGTCATGGAAACTCTTTGACTATGTATACATGTTTCAGGTATGTGAATTTGTTGTTTGAATTATGCTCGTGAATTTAAATAACTACTGAAATGATAGTTATGTAATGTTCTATAAATGACTTGGCCCATAATTATGGAACGTAGGGTTGAATGTAAAAGTGGTAGGGAAGTCTCGCGGCTACGGAAGCAGCCTGTCGGAGTGGTTAAGTTGTAGTTGGCGCGCAACTGGCAATTCGTCCTTTTGTGACGAGTAAGGAGTCTGGGGTGAGCAGTGCTGTGGTTAACACCTCGCTAGCGGCAGAGAATCACAGTGGCTCATATTCCTGGAGCTTTGAGTCCAAAAGAGTTTAAGGGCAGTATTTACGGGCCTCGGATGCTGAATTTGGTGATACCATTATCATGACATTGTTTTTGGCCCTACAAAAATATTATTTCGACGCCAAGGAGATCAGTAATAGGGCGACGCCAACAGTACTGCCATGACCGCATCGCCACTGAAAATCGCATCACCAGTGCCACCAGCCTTACACTGAATTGTTTTGTACTTGGCACTCTGTAAATGGACCAGGTATTTGTGAACTTTGCTTATATTTAATAACAACCGTGGTGTTACTCAAAACTCTATCTTATACCCGTGATTATCCCAATTCACAAACCTGTACAGGATTCCTATGCTAGTGAATTTAATTCCGAGTGTCGTAATTGATTATAATAAAGTGGCTGCACTTGAATTTACTTTCTGTTGTCATTTGCACAACCAATTATAACTTTGAGTAGGTCAAAATACTGCTTATGAAAGCATATTTGTTATTTAAGGAGTTATAGTTTGTTGTGTTTTAATTAACTAATAATTAATGATAAGAATACTTATCTTTTCTCATACATACTGGTGCAGTTTTGATAATGAGCATGGTTCTTCAAACCATCAAAGTTTAAGGATACTCATGGACCAGCCTAGTTATTTAATGAAGAAATGCATTGGCTCTTTCAGAGCCAGTGTAGTTAGATTTACATTCTGTTTAATTGCTTCAAAGGCAGTTTAAGAAAGAACTGTTTACTGTGTTACCTATTCTAATGCAAGTTGGTTAATGCAGATGCATGGGGACCCTATATTAGGCAATGAAGTTATAGATTATGATCATTAGTCAACCCCCTGATTTAAATTCAGAATCATTTCAAGCTTTCCCTGTTCAGTATTGCTACTAGTTTCATGTGTCTCGGTATTTGGTTTTACAAACTGTTGCACCTAGTTCATTTAAGGTACGTGTTGTTGAGGAGCACATGTTGCTGTTTACTATCTCATTGACCATTTGCTTATCTGACTTATTAGTTAGGAGCAGCGCCGGCCGAAGTGGCCGTGCGGTTAAAGGCGCTGCAGTCTGGAACCGCAAGACCGCTACGGTCGCAGGTTCGAATCCTGCCTCGGGCATGGATGTTTGTGATGTCCTTAGGTTAGTTAGGTTTAACTAGTTCTAAGTTCTAGGGGACTAATGACCTCAGCAGTTGAGTCCCATAGTGCTCAGAGCCATTTGAGCCATTTGAGTTAGTAGCACATTTATCTGCAGGGTCAGGTTACTGTTCTGTATTGTGTACAGATACAAGAAAAAGAGTTTTGTGTGTGTGTGTGAGGGAAGGTTAAGTTAGCCTTAGCACTGCCTTCTGGTTTATCATTTTGCTTGACACAAGAATACCTGATTAGGCTGGCGACCTGTTTTAATATGTAATGTTACAACTTGCGTTTCTGCTGAGAGAACGTCTGTTCCAAACCCACCATTTGCTATTGTTTGTACTCTGCTGAAGTGTTTCGGAAACGAATCCCAGTTTGATTGTTCTATTTCCATTAGGTTATCTCACGGTCGCAACTACTTAAAAATTCCTTGCAGGTGTATAAAGCTAGCATCGATTGCCGTTTAATGTGGTCGCTGGTACCGTTACAAGGCGATGTGTTCTTCTGGAGCGTCTCCCATTGATGTTGCGAATTGCAGCGAGCCCTCACTAATGTCTGTGGTATCGATTCGCATTGCCGACCTTGGTGTGACCCAACGATCTCTTGTCGATACCGCACATACATATTCGACGGATGCATAGAAACCCTACAAACCAGACACGCAGTCACACGAGATCCGTCTGATGCCTGGGAAGTATCCGAAGCAGAGCACAACCACAGCGCAGACTCTGACAATTACACTTCATTATTAATGAGCGACGCATCAGAAGAAAAATGAGGCACATACAACTGCTCATCAAAAGTGTTCGGACGCGTATTAGTGGACTTTAATAAAGAGTGTGTACATCCATCGCCTTTATGACATCTTAAACTGTGCTGGGCCACTTTCATTGAGGTGTGTGAATGTCTGTGGATAGATGTCTGCCTATTGCACATTTCGACCCCGTTCAACTGTCGGCGGTTTCTGTCAGTCAACAGACTAGGTCGGCTTGTACGCTTTTGTGCTGTTCGTGTCCCTTCACGTTTCCACTTCACTATCACATCGGAAACAGTGTACCTAGTGGTGTTTAGAAGTATGTAAACCTTGCCTACAGACGTATGACACAAGTGACACCCAATCACCTGACCACGTTCGAAGTCCGTGAGTTCCACGGATCGCCCCATTCCGCTCTCTCACGATGTCTAAAGACTACTGAGGTCGCTGATATGGAGTACCTGACAGTGGGTGGCAACACAATACACCTAATATGAAAAACTATGTTTTTGTGGATGTCCTGATATATTTGATCACATAGTGTAGGTGATGGGCCATCATTAAACATAAATATAATTGTGAAAACGTCTCGGTGCTTCATGATTGTGAAGTAGTAACAACTGAACAGGTCCATTACAGGTCCTTTTATTATTAATGATACCATAATGCAATTTTGTCCGTTGCCATAGCTGAGCATTCGGTGTGTCTCGCTGCCAAGCGGAACACGCAGCTTCAATTCTCAGTTCTCCCAGCGAATTCTCCTAGTTGGGACGACTAAAAGAGCGTGTAGTCACTCTCGCGAGGCCAAATGAAGAGATACTTAAATGAGAAGTAGCGCCCGTCAAGTCTGGAAAGCTGACAACGTCCGGAAGGGCGACGTTCTGACTCCACGCCCCTTCAAATGGTATCCAAATGACACCTTAAGGCACAGGACGACGTAATGGCCATTCGGGATCGCACGATCGTTTGTGGCCAAACCCTTTCATGTATTCCCATAGGCGTAGAAGTGCTATCGCTTGAAACTTGAGTTCATACATTAATGAACTTGAGTCTGTCAATAACCGTGAGTTGATTAATAAAGAAATTCGTGATTTTCTTATAGGAGATAGTACTGATCAAAACTAGAAAGAAACATCTACATCTACATCTACATCCATACTCCGCAAGCCACCTGACGGTGTGTGGCGGAGGGTACCCTGAGTACCTCTATCGGTTCTCCCTATTCCAGTCTCGTATTGTTCGTGTAAAAAAGGATTGTCGGTATGCTTCTGTGTGGGCTCTAATCTCTCTGATTTTATCCTCATGGTCTCTTCGCGAGATATACGTAGGAGGGAGCAATATACTGCTTGACTCTTCGGTGAAGGTATGTTCTCGAAACTTTAACAAAAGCCCGTACCGAGCTACTGAGCGTCTCTCCTGCAGAGTCTTCCACTGGAGTTTATCTATCATCTCCGTAACGCTTTCGCGATTACTAAATGATCCTGTAACGAAGCGCGCTGCTCTCCGTTGTATCTTCTTTATCTCTTCTATCAACCCTATCTGGTACGGATCCCACACTGCTGAGCAGTATTCCAGCAGTGGGCGAACAAGCGTACTGTAACCTACTTCCTTTGTTTTCGGATTGCATTTCCTTAGGATTCTTCCAATGAATCTCAGTCTGGTATCTGCTTTACCGACGATCAACTTTATATGATCATTCCATTTTAAATCACTCCTAATGCGTACTCCCAGATAATTTATGGAATTAACTGCTCCCAGTTGCTGACCTGCTATTTTGTAGCTAAATGATAAGGGATCTATATTTCTATGTATTCGCAGCACATTACACTTGTCTACATTGAGATTCAATTGCCATTCCCTGCATAATGCGTCAATTTGCTGCAGATCCTCCTGCATTTCAGTACAATTTTCCATTGTTACAACCTCTCGATACACCACAGCATCATCTGCAAAAAGCCTCAGTGAACTTCCGATGTAATTCACAAGGTCATTTATGTATATTGTGAATAGCAACTGTCCTGTGACACTCCCCTGCGGTACACCTGAAACCACTCTTACTTCGGAAGACTTCTCTCCATTGAGAGTGATATGCTGCGTTCTGTTATCTAGGAACTCTTCAATCCAATCACACAATTGGTCTGATAGTCCATATGCTCTTACTTTGTTCATTAAACGACTGTGGGGAACTGTATCGAACGCCTTGCGGAAGTCGAGAAACACGGCACCTACCTGTGAACCCGTGTCTATGGCCCTCTGAGTCTCGTGGACGAATAGCGCGAGCTGGGCTTCACACAACCGTCTTTTTCGAAACCCATGCTGATTCCTACAGAGTAGATTTCTAGTCTCCAGAAAAGTCATTATACTCGAACATAATACGTGTGCAATATTCTACAACTGATCGATGTTAGAGATATAGGTCTACAGTTCTGCACATCTGTTCGACGTCCCTTCTTGAAAACATCCTGTACACATATGCCCAGAATAAAAAAAAATGGTTCAAATGGCTCTGAGCACAATGGGACTTAACATCTGAGGTCACCAGTGCCCTAGAACCTAGAACTACTTAAACCTAACTAACCCAAGGACACAAAATTGTTAAGGCTTTCGTGGCCACTTGTTGACAAACTGTCTATTGGCTCCTGTTTCAGGTTCTTCGGCTGACGTTCATCTAATGATTTTACTGACGTTTCGCCAGCACGAGTGGCTGGCATTGTCACAGCTTCACGCTCCATTGTCGGTGGTGAACTGGAGCCGAGCTCGCGGGTGCAGACTATATGTACCTGGCGCGCCAACGTCCGAGGGCTTCTCCGCGGTCATTTCCGGCGCGGTTCTCCTCTTGCTACCTGCGACGGTCGTTGGCTGCGGTACGGGAAGCCAGGATCCGTTTACCTTAGGGCTCTCATCTTTCTTGTTGAAACTGTTCGCGTGTTTTTGTATTTCTACAACTTCTTTGAACAAGAGCGTCTTATAGTCCTTCTCTACAGCCAGAACTTCCGGGTCGGCGAATTTTATTACGTGGTTCGGTCTCACTCAGTGCGTGCTCAGTGTCTTATACATGACACTGGTTAGACTGCTGATGACATACGCAGCTCCTGTCTGGGGATACGCAGCGTCCACACACCTGGACCGCCACCAGAAAATACAGAACAAGGTATTACGTATCATAAGCAATGCTCCCCGATACACACCGACAGCGGACCTTCACCGAGAATACCGACTGGAGACTCTCCAGGAGGTATTCAAAAAACTCACCACACGACTGAACAAGAAATCGAGTCGCTCGAACAATCCTCACATCCTACAACTGGGCAACTGTGATCACAACCATAGATGGAAACACAAGCGTCCAAAGACACTCCTTAGGGACTAACTATCTATGGTAACTTCGTAACTACGCAAACGACACAATGAGGCGAGCCCCTGCACATCAGCCACTGACTAGCTTGCTAGATGAGCCTCTGCCATGAGAACTGGCAATCGCAGGGAAGCCGCACACGACACACAAACAAACTCCCAACACATATTACACTGCCAGTTCCTTCAGCACCATCGAACTGACAAACCTACAACGACATGGCGATGTTACAGGAGCAGCAGCAGCAGTAGCAGCTGGCCCAGGAGACATCGTCGGCCCAGAAGCAGCAGCGCTCACCTCCTCGACAGGACTGATCATTCCATGACAATCTGACATTGCTTTTATGGTACTGATGCATGATACCCAACTCATAACATAACCTTACCTTGCACGATCTATCGCAGATAGCAAGAAACCGCTACTGCCCTTACTACCCAACCTGACAATGTCATAGAGGTTTTTTTCCCTTGGCACTTGTCTTGGCACTTTTTTCCCTCAGCCCTTCAAACCGCTCTTCTTTCAAGCTTGACTCTGTCGAGCTTTTTCGACCACTTCTATCATCCACATGCGCCCGTATTAATGGGTAACTCTACCCAGACGTAAGGTTAACGTCACAGTTCCTCGCTCCTGCGATCTCCTCGATTCTAAACACTAACAATGCAGAGGTGACAGCAGACCTTTAGAATTGGTCAGCATGCCTGTGCTCGGCTCCAGTTCACCACCTGGAGGGTGAAGCTTTGACAATGCCACCCTCTCAAGCTGGCGAAACGTCACTAAAATCATTAGATGAACGTCGGCCGAAGAACCCAAGACAGGAGCCAATAGGCAGTTTGCTAACCTAAGGACATCACACACATCCATGCCCGAGACAGGATTCGAATTTGCGATCATAGCGGTCGCGCGGTTCCAGACTGAAGCGACTAGAACCGCTCCGCCACAACGGCCGGCCCTGCCAGAATACTTAACGAAATATGGACCATGATAGTCATCTGAAAATTTACTGGCACCACCTGGGGCAGACACTTACCCGTACTGTGGGGTGCCGGTTGAGTAGTTTAGCATACACCTAAGTTGTTGTATGTTCTATCTCCAGTCACCTACAGAAGAGGGTATCTCCCCATCAGATCGTGCAGTTTTTAAGGAAATCACAATTTCCTGATGATTAATAGGAGTGGCCCAATCAGGGATGAAAATATGGGTACCACACTGCACATGTATATATTAATGAGGGGAGAGATCATCTGTCTATAACAAAAACAAGTGGTCACTGTAACTATCAAGTTTATTACCGTAAAACATCAACGTATGGCTTACTGACTGAAGTAAGTAATTTAATAAATGGGCAAGGTGTTATAATTGTGAAAACTAACATTGTGACAGGTAGGTAAACACAACAAAAGCAAAATCAGCAGTAATGGCTGATAGTATCCTGTCCAGTTCGCCCTTGTACTCAGTACTAAAAGTGGACACATCCTTCTGTACAACAGCAACACTCATCTCACCAGTCTCCCAGAAGCAAATCTACAGTGACTGGTCTCCCAGCAGCAGATGTCCTCTGTAGTAACTCTCTGAAACATGGCTGTTTCAGGCAGTGAAGGAAACTTACTAGCAGACCTTGCGAGTTCCATAGAGTAATAATAAGTTAAACAGTCTCCTACTCCTGCGTATTTTTACATTATTAATCAATGATACTATGGCGTTGGAAGGAACGCAGAAGACGTCTCCCACTCCACGACAGGATTCTGTAGCTGATGAATCGAAAGGCTTGCATGTAGGCACACACAGGAAAGGGCATGCTCTACGCAAATAAATACTATGAGCCAGTCAGAAAGCCTGCAGCAAAGATTTTAAACAAACTTTCTTTCGGGATAAGACTGCAGAGTAACGGCAGATCCAACGGTTCTCTCCGTTTGGCGCGTACACATGGCTTCACCTGTTATCTTTCGCAAAAGATTTCTTTACATGTGTTACAATGGAGTTTTATTACAGATACGGGCAGCACTTGGGCCACCCACTGCTGAGAAAGCCCGAAACGAATTTTGTGGCGTCAACCTGCACTGAAGAACAGCCCTCCATTCGGAACACTTTTATGACCCTCTCCTGCTCATTCAAATGAGCGCCTTGTGTCGTCGAAGCCAGCCACGAAGCTTCCGGGTCTGCGGAAGAGAAGAAGCCATTAGCTGGGCAGTCACTGATAGTACTGAATATTTTCTGCACGTATGATGCAGCGTAAACCCACCCATCCACAGGTCAACACACTGCTACTGTGTGGCAGACACTACCTGCGCCCAGTCCCATTGCAGCTTTCACCATGCCAAAAGAGATAGGAAGAGGGTAGAGTGTGGTCGGGGCTAGTAGGTAGTGGTGCGCCGGTGGAGCAACAAAGGTGAGTGTGTGAGGGTAGACCCGCTCGGCAGGAGGGGTTGGCAGACTGGCTGGCCTGTGAATGGGTGACTTGAGAGATCGACCACACTGACTATGAGTGCATATGACAGTATGAAACATCTTGCATGACTGTTTAGGGATAAGCTGCGACGTAACACTCCTCCATACATGTGTCCTGGCGCTATGCTTCTCTGTAGCAGAATACGCAGTACTGTTCAGCGAAATTTCACACATGTCAAATAGGTGGATACAGCAATGAGTGAGACTGGATACATTGTGAAAGCCTGCCTACAACCACCTCCTGTCACCAAAATTTACCAAATGAAGGGTGTAGTGCCACCTGATATCTACAGAACAACAGTCGTAGAAATGGAGGAAAGAAGCAGAGAATCGATCCCAGACACATCCTGATTCGATATAAACCGAAAAAATCTAAATTGACGTCAAGGAGCAACTTCATCAGCACCTAGATCTTCCCAAACAGAGCTATGGCGAAATTCACTAACCAAAAGATAAAAGAAGAACCTACTACGGGCTTTCATCCGCCGTGTGTGACATGGAAGGACTTAAACCGAATCAGGACAGCAGAAAATCGATCCCAGACACCATGTGTTTCGATATAAACCGCACAAATCTAAGTTGACCTCAAGGAGCAGCTTCATCAGCACCTAGATCTTCCCAAACAGAGCTATGGCGAAATTCACTAACCAAAAGATCAAAGAAGAACCTACTACGGGCTTTCATCCGCCGGTGTAACATGGAAGGCGTTAAACCGAATCAGGACTTGAGTCACGATACAAGGCGATCCTCAGGAAGCGGGGCGTCATGACTGAAGATAAGTCCTATGAGAGTGGAGACCTGCAGGACGCACAACATCTCCTGGTCTGCAGAAACCTGTCCGATCCTTGCACCACGGGAGATGCACATTGATGGAAAAATCTCGCGACACCAAGATAGGGTTGTGCGGCATAAAGGAAAGTTGGTAGGCGTGTTTCTATGTATCACAGGTGAAGTCTATTCAAATTTCGCGCCAGTCACTTAAGAGTGGCCCATAGCATCACTATGTGGATGCAAATCAGGTTTGCTTTTAAAAACACGTTGTAGTTACCTTTGAGATTCTACAGAGTTTGAACGAGGTTGTATAACAGGGCTTCGAGGAACTGGAAGTTCCTTCTGCGATACTGCAAAAATACTTGTCAGGAATGTAGCCACTGTACATGATTGCTGGCAGCAGTGGTCACAAAATGTACAGTCGCAAGAAGACCGGGCTCCGGACTGCCATTTGGCATTACCGGGAGGGAAAAGCACTGTGTTCTGCATATGGCTTTGGCACATCGTACTGTATCTGCAGCATCAATCTGAGCAGCAGTTGGCACCACAGTGACACAACGAACTGTTACAGATCGGTTACTTCAAGAACAGCACCGTGCCAGACGCTCTGTAGCGTGGATTCCACTGATCCCAAACCAGCGCCATTCGCGGCGTCAGAAGTGTCAAGCAAGAGCTCGTCGGAGAGCAGGGTGGAGGTCTGTTGTGTTTTGTGAGGAAAATTGGTTCTGCCTGGGTGCCAGTGATGGCCGTGTGTTGGTTAGAAGAAGGCCTTTTGAGGGCCTGTAATCAAGTTGCCTGCGTTCTAGACATAGTGGACCTACACTTGGAGTTAGGGCTTAAGTGTGATTTCATATGACAGCAGGAGCACGGGTTATCCTATGCACTCTGACTGCGAAACTGTACGCCAGTCAAGTAACTCGACCTGTCGTCCTGCCATTCATAAAGAACATTACAAACGGTGTCTTCCAGCAGGATAAAGCTTTCCCGTATGCCGCTGTTGTAACCAAACGTGCTCTGCAGAATATCGATATGTTGCGTTGGCCTGCTCGATCACCAGATCTGTCTCCAATCGAGCATATATGGGGCATCATCAAACGACAACTCCCGCGTAAAACAAAAAAACCAGCATTAACCGCCCCTGTATTGACCGACAAAGTGCAACACGCATGGAACTCCATCTCACAGTCTGACTTCGGGCACCTGTAAGACACAATGCATGCACGTTTGCGTGCTTGCATGCAATACTCTGGCGGTTACACCGCTTATTAATATATAAGCATTTCACATTTGCAATCGCTTATCTCGCACTTAGCCTATATTAATCTGTGATCTTGAAAGGTTAATCACTTAAACATGTTACCTAGAGAAACATATCCCCGAAATTTCATTACTCTACGTAATTATTTTTTGGTGTTGCGATTTTTTCCGTCATTTTATATAAAAGAAGTGATAAGACCATCAAGATAGAGGGATTCTGGAGCTTACGGTCCAGATAACAGAAAATTAGCAGTGTCTGGCAGAATTTTGTCATTATTTTTAATATTTTGTCCTGTCCAAGTAAAATAAAACAAAATAAAGAAATAATAAATCATGTAGCCCTTTTGAAACAATCAAGATCTCCAAGATGCACACTTGACTGCCCTTTGCTTTGTTCCATGGATAAAACACACAGTCTGCAATATGTGGACGTTGTCGATGGCGGCGGAATGTTGCCATCGTTAGAAATCTAAGGATTTAAGGCCAAGTGAACGGTGATGCTATGTTCCTGGACTTGCTTCACAAACCTACCGCTCGTTCTAGTTTTGTGTTAGGTGCTGCAGTAGGAGGCGTAGAAAATGAGATGGAACACTATGCTGAATAAATCACATTTCATTGTGTTTCTGTAAGGGTGACATTCTTCTATAGCGCGGGTAATTTGTCTCATAAAAGTTGGTGATAAGCAGTACCTGTTTACAGATAAAATGTGGGGCCTTCTGCGTCTCTTACCCATAATTTCTTCCCACATATTGATACTAAAGCGAATCTGCTGCCTTCCTTCCGTGTTCACTGGAGGATTTGTACCCGCCCACATGTGGTTATAGTGGTAGTTTATTATTCCAGTAAGTGTGAATCACGCTCCATCCATAAACGTAAAGCGAGCTGTGAACCATGGATCTTTAACGCTCCGTCTTAGCACTCAATGACAGAACTGTAATCTGGTGTGGTGGTACCATGGCCAGGGAGTCCGCTCGCACTGTAAGTGACATGGATAAGGTAACTCCACACACAGAATCGACCACGCAAGATCATGGTGGTAAGTCGACGATATTCTACGCCCCGTTTTGTTGCCCTTGGTGGCAAGCCATCCTGGGCTTACATTTGAGCAAGATAATGTCTGCCCGCACATGGTGAGAGTTTCTACTCTTTGTCGTCGTGCTTACCAAACCCTACCTTGGCCAGCGAGGTAGCCGGATATCTCCCCAGTTGAGAACGTTTGGAGCCTTACGTGCAGGACCCTCCAACCAGCTCTGGATTTTGAAAATCTAACGCACTAATTGTACAAAATTTGGCACGATATCCCTCAGAAGGACATTCAACAGCAATGTTAATTAATACCAAGCCGAATAATTGCTAATATAAGGGCCAGAGGTAAACTAACGCGTTATAGGTCAGTTCGTAAAGGTCTTTCTCACGAAATAACTACAAAAAGCCTTTAATCCCCTATTTCATCTCCTCAGGAGCAGAATTTTGATCAATCCCTTGTCAAACGATGCGTTTATCATAAGGTCCACAGCCTCTCAAAATTTCAAGTTTCTAACTTTAGCGGTTTGGACTGGACGACGAGGAGTCAGCGTATTAGTCTGGCCCTATTTCACCCCCTTAAGCGTTGAATTTCCAGAAACAGTGAATGAATTAAGTTTCACCCCCTGTTTCAACCACTTAGAGGTTGAATTTACAAACCCGGTGAAGTGCGTATCTTCTAATTTATAAAAGAGAAGCCAAATAAAATTTTTCATAGATTTAGCTTCAAAAATATTTCTCTAAAAACTTTCATCCCCTATTATACTCCAATAAGGGTTGAATTTCTAAAAGCAGAGAAACTTGTATTTTTTTATTTCCAACAGAGAAGTGAAATTCAGATTTTCATAGATTTAACCTTAAAAAACAGGATAGAGTAGCATGGAGAGCTGCATCAAACCAGTCTCAGGACTGAAGACCACAACAACAACAACTTTAAAAATGCGTTCGTAATGAAATATTTCCATAAGACATTTCATCCTGTA
Organism: Schistocerca serialis cubense; assembly: GCF_023864345.2. Classification (NCBI taxonomy): domain Eukaryota; kingdom Metazoa; phylum Arthropoda; class Insecta; order Orthoptera; family Acrididae; genus Schistocerca; species Schistocerca serialis. The sequence continues at coordinate 563,658,067 of NC_064642.1, read as the reverse complement.
TTTCACTCCCTTTGGAGATGAATTTCCAAAACACTGAAACACGCATTTTATATTTGTAACAGACAAGTCAAATATCAATTTCCATAGATTTAGCTTCAAAAATACCTTAATAGTTCTTTAATAATGATTTATTTTTTAAAAAATTTCACCCTCTGTTTCCAGATATGCTGAAAGGCGTGTTTCTTTATTTCTGATCGAGAAACCAAATACTAATTTTCGTAGGTCTACCTTTAAAATTGCCTTAATAGCGACATATTTTCAAAGATACATACATCCCTTAATTCACCCACTTTGGGGTGAAATTTCGAAAAATCACTTCTTGAACGGCGCCTAGAGTATAAGATCAACATCCTCTACAAATTTCAACTTTCTATCCTAAGCGAGTTGGGATGCAGTCGGTCAGTCTGAACATTGCCTTTTGTATATTACGTAGATTAACAGAGATATTAGATTCACCCTTTGTCCAAAAATGAAGCAACAGAAGACGAATACAAAAAGATGGATATTCACAATTGGTAAAACATGTCAGACCCAAAACTATTTCGTAACAGCACAACAATTGCATAAAAAAGTGAAATGAAGTTATTGACCAGGTCACCGTATGTTGATATAGACAAAAGTAGTTAGGCTAGTAATCTTGAGATCTAACTATTGTTTTTTAATGAAATTCTCGCAATACTGTAATGTTTCTGCGGGTTCTTTTCTTTTGTTGTTACGTTGTCTGTAAAGCAAGTGATAGTTGTCACTGGCGTCAGTCGGCTGTATGTTGAAGATAGCTTTGTTCACGCCTCTCTGACGCAGTTTAACACATGGACTCAGTAGCTTGTTTCCTTGTGTAAAGAATGAGTCACCTGTTACTGCTGTCCCTTTGCACGAAAACAGATCTCAACAACAGATGAGCTTCGCTGTCGCAATGGAATAATCGGACAGAGACGTTGCGCGGTACATTTTATTCGGCGCTATGCTGACCTCATCGGCGGTTTCACACACCAGATTTAAATAAACGCCTTTTGTGTGAATTTACATCACCGGCAAAAGAAATTTTATGGACTTGGTACTCTTTGCCACGTATATAACAGGTAATACGAATTCACTAAGAGTGTTTTTAAAAGAGAGCAAGGCTAGGCTTTTAAGTCTGCAAAAGGGCAAGTGGTATTTGGCCCCGGGCCTGTATGGGAGACTCATCAAACTTCGTTAATGCTGTTTTCGTCTTCTGTGAACGGCTGCAGACTACGTCAGCGAGTTCAGTAGTGTGGGAGAGCACCAGTCCTCTGCTGCGTATACGTGTGTGCCCCATTCTTAACGAAGTATACGTTTGTGCCCGGTCACAAACAGCCTATACGCATCTGTAGCAGTAAGCCTGGATGCGAAACCAATCGAAGACGTGAATGTAACAAGCTGTAGCGCTAATGTAAGGTGATAAATGCTGGGACGAAAGTTTTTGTTGTGATGTTTAATTTTGCTATAAGTTGCCTCTATTCGCACTCGATGTTTCACTGTTCATTATGTCACATGACATGAAATAAATGTCATTGATATGTACATTAAAGAAAACATGGCAAAAGCGTAGTGTGTAAGTGACTTGCAGGAGCGTATTTCATTTTTGCTGATTGGTTCCTCTACGAGTCATGACAGCGACTGCTTGGCACTGAGGGGTTTGCAACACTTGTTAGTGGAGTCCTCATTGTATCTAAGCCGGCCTAATTGATAGAGCAGCGATACTGCATGACGTTCTGTGGGGAACTCGATGTGCCTCACATCTTCCTAGCGCCATTCCACCCTGTAGTAACACTAACTGCAAACCTGCGTAATACCGACTTTTAAATCATTCTCTTGAAAGGAAAACAACTGACTACACTATATTTTTCCCTTTGTAGTGGGCTAGGTGGGGGCCCGGGATTCCCATGCTTTCCACTATGGGCTCCCTCAGGTTAATCTGCTATATCGGCAAAACACAGAGAGCAGTATGAAAGTGGAGAATCAAGAACGAGTTCATGTTAACAAGGATGTAATGTAGATTGACACCTATCGTCATTTTTCAAAATTACATCCCGAGAAACAAGAAAATTAGGGAACCGAAATTTGAAAACTATTTTAAAAGTTCAAGGGCAACAACATCAGCAGTGAGGTGGACACAAAGCGTTAGGAAAGCAAAGAAGACATAGAGAAACGGTTTAATAGAGTGGACGCCATGTATAACATATAATTCAGTTTAATATTGAACAAACCAAAGCTGTGAGTGACGAAGAATTGGAGCACCTAAAACAGAGTCTCGACGAATCTCCGAATTTGGAAAGAAAGAATATAGTACGATTATATAAATAATTAAATAGATTTTGCAAAACGGTCATAGCGAGACATGAAGTAGTAGCAATTTGCTGTAGATGAAGATTTTTTATCAACTAAAGAATCATAAAGGTATCGTAAATGACATGGGACTGAGGAAAACGTTTTTGAAACTGTGCGTTTTGAGAACAGCTCCATATGGAAGTGAAAAATGGGCCACTGAAAAACCACAGAAGAAGCTGGAAGCGTTTGTGAAAAGTCGCTAAAGCATATTGTTAATTAAGTGGACAGATTAAGGGTGTAATGGAAAGATGCTTGGAAGAGTAGGTGAGAGAAAAGAAATTATCTCTAAAAGTCAGGACAAGCTGGTGTGATTTGGGCTAAAACTTTCATGAAAAGTTAGAGTAAGTTTGATACGGAGAAAGCTGCACTGCAGAAGAAACGTTTTTGGAACGGAACCGGACAGAACATGTAAAACAGATTAGCAGAATATTGTATGTAGGAGGTATTTAAAGATGAAAAAATCAGCACAAAACTGGAAGCGACGGTGAGTAGTTTCTAGTCTCCAGAGCGATTACTAGAGACACTGGTAAACGCGACTAATTCAAACATGAATCCACTTACAGCATCTCACCATGTCAACGAACCACAACATTTTCTGTGGGATTTCGTTATCCTGAGGCTTTGGTTAAGGGTTCGATGTCCAGACTAAGCGGCGAATTTAGGAATAACAAACTTAATATTCATACACTTGAACAATCACTCAGATAATTGAAGAATTTGATTGTCTATTCGTTATAGGCCAACTGTAGGTCTGGTGGACACAAGATAAGATTAAGACGTTCACTTTTCTTTTATAACACCTCTTTATAGACTGGGTTTATTTTTATGCATACTGTACGACGAGGATTTAATTAGTTAGTAGGCACTTCAGTTTATTCGTTAAGTTTGATCTGTGATCTACATAAGGACAAAATTTCAGGTTTGCAGAACTATTACGAGTTATTCCACATTACTGAACCCAGGTCATAACGACCAAAGTAGTGGATGAAAACTATCGATTGAAGAAAATATGACAACAGCTTACTTCGAGCGTGCCCTTTCGTTCACCTAATGCATTAGAAAAATTAATTGTCTTGTAACATCAAACGAAACAACAAGTTTACTGTTACCAGTCACTGCTGTTTGTTTCTACGACGCTTTTCAATAGACAGTACACATGTGATGTGTTAAGACAATGAAAGAAACTTGTGATACTGGAGATAGTGCCATAAGTTCCTACAAAAAATCATAACACAACACATAAACACACAAAAACACACAAAAAAACACACACACACACACACACACACACACACACACACACGTCCTACTAAAAAATTTAAATCCATCTGATGATGGAGATTTAAACCTTTGAAACGTGTCGTTGAGATAAATAACCAGTGACATAACAGTAAACTTGATGTTTCATTTGATTTCAGTAAAGGTCACGATAAAGCCTAACTTAAAATGTTCGAATTTAAAGTTAATAGTTGTCTTTTGTTTTTATTTACGTTTTATGCTAACCAAGTTGGTGTAATGTCAGCATTTTAAAATAAAAAAGTTTATAAGTGCACTAGAAATAGAGCTCTCTTAGTCTCAGCCAGATAAAAGTTATTACCTGTTTAATTAGATGATGTAAGTCAGTGTTGCTTTATTTGATTTACATTCAAAATTTCTGAGTATGTGGGGGCATGAGAGATCAAGGAAATCTTCGACTGCAGGGAGGCGATGAATAGTCGTAAGATAGTAAATATTTACTAGACCATCGGTTGAGAAAAGAAATTACACCTGAGCAGTAGATATGACGAGATTAAATAGCGAAAATACACAGTTTCTAAAGAAAGGAAATAATAAGAACTGCAGGATATCATACTATACGTGAAGTCTGAGTACTGCATTGGTCTGGCCACCAAAAGTAATGTTCCTGCCAAATATTCAGTTACAATGATCATAAAAAATGACCTACTATGGAGGGGGAATTTAACAGTCGAGTGGGATAAACAATAACTTAGACACCTTGATGGAAGGAGCTTGATTTTGGATGGCTTCCTTCATGAATATCGATTAGAGTTTGGAAAGTTACAGGTATACAGACACATACAGAAAGACATGTATGCTCGTAATATCGTTGAAGGTCGTGTGACTTCTCTCTGCATCAAAAAAATGTTGCAGCTTATAGTCGTTTTGTTACTATCCAAGACGCTGTAAATTTATTTTAATACAGTGACTGTGTGTCTGTATTAGATTATCGAAATACCACCGGGTCCGTCCAAAACTTTCGCACTTGTATAGTTTTAGATAGAGACAGTATTTGGAATGAATGTAATCGTCGGGATAAAGGTATTTGTGTAAATTAAGAGAAAATATCCTTAAAAATGAACCCAACGACGTGAAACAACAATCATAAATTTGTGACACATCCATGTATGTACATTTCCATGTGTCCAAAAATGTGTTTTGCATTCGGAATTTTTGTCCCAGATTGTACGACGGGCAGAGATCAGGGACTGTCAGTAGGACGACATTAGCAATAACTTCTCGTCCGCCTCGATAGCTACTTGGTCAGCGAGGCAGATTGCTAACCGAAGGGGCCTGGTATCGATCAGAGACTTTCCCCGCTGGGGAGTAGGTTCTGTGTTGTTTTTAAATTCATATCGTATTTACTGACATCGTCTCTCCATTATTGACATGGCTGAAAGGCCACGACCCGAAAACCAATAAATTTAAATTAACTCGACAGACGTTTGCAATTACAGGATGTTAGGAATATGACAAATATGTTTTTCGTTTCGGAAAGTATATGCGTTTAGGAAAGTCAACCTGTACGAACGCTCAGAGATAATTGACTACCCTAGTGGTAATGGTTATTATATATGATAACGCTGTACAAATTATCAGTTAATAAGTACTTTAAAACAAAGAAAATGGCATTTGCAGTAAGATAATATGAACAAGTGATTCTCGTATTCGTGATTAATGTTACCTTCGTAAAATACAGGTAATGATGGACAGCCATAAAGTTCTTTTATCCATGTCAGTTAAAGTCTCTTTTATGTTAAAACTTTCCACAAATAGCAATTTTTAGCGCAAAAATCTGTTTGCAATGTTAGGAGCCGGTTAAAAAGTCTTTCTAGCGACACCGCATTTATCCCTATGCGATTAGTATATGTTGAGAAAAAGGGATGTTGACTTAAGAAATAATACATTAAATGATGGTATTCAATTTCTATAATCTTTGGCGTATTGATTATTCATACATGATATGGATTAGCTTTATGAAACACAATGGCGTAATTCACAGTGTATGTTTAATAAGTTTGGTGAATGGTCCAATGTCTTTACCCATATCCTAAATGCATGCCTGGAAATGTCTATCCTGAAGTACGAAACACAGAATGGAGGTTTGCCTTCGGCAGCACGCCGTACATTATCGAACGTAATCAGTGTCTTAGTGTGACAGAGCAGTTTATTTTTATCTACTTGATGCTGTCGTACATTTGCACCTAAATGTACTTACATTCTCCGCAAGCCACCGGTGCATGTTGGAGGATACATTCTACCACTACTAGTCATTACTTTTGATTTTTCACTGCAGACGCAGCGAGGGAAAAAAGGACTGTCTTTATGCCCTAATTTGTCCTATCTTTTCTTCGCAGCCCTTAAGCGAAATATATGTCGCTGCCAGTAGAATCGTTCTGCAGTCAGCCGCAAGTGCCTGATCTCTAAATTTTTTCGATAGTGGTTCGCGAAAAGAAGGTCGTTCCAACCAGGGCTCCCCGTTTGAGTTCACAAAACATCTCCGAAACACAAGCGTACTGATCGAACCTATCGGTAACAAACCTTGCAGTACGGCTCTAAATTGCTTCGATGTCGTCCTTTAATCCGACCTAGTGGGGATCCCAAACACTCGAGCAGCACTCAGGAATGGGTACATGAGCTACACTTTCCTAATACTCCCCCAATAAATCGAAGTCGACTATTCGTATTCCCCACTACCGACTTTATGTGCTCGTTCCAGTACATACAGCTTTGCACTGTTACGCCTTCATATTTAATCGACATGAGTGTGTCATGCAGCATACCACTAGTACCGTGTTCGAACATTAGAGAACTGTTTTTCCTTTTTGTCTGCATTTACATTTTCCTACATTTAGAACAAGTTACCATCCGTCGCACCAAACAGTAACTCTTTCCATGTCAACCTGCATCCTTCTACAGCCACTCACCGAAGACTCTTTCGCGTTCACTACAGCATCGTCAGCAAAGTGTTGCAGATTGCAGACTGCTGTCAGATCGCTTAAGTACATACAGGACAAGAGACCCTGATATCCTACATTAAAATTAAAGCAGACCATGACATTTATAAACTACTAATCTATAATTCTACTCAGCACTATGTTCAAAGTACTTCATTAACATCATTACCATTTTCGCAGTTAAAATTTGTGTTACCTATCTCTGAAACCAGAAGGTCAAAAACTTCCATTATGACCAATAATACACTTTCACAACCAAAATATTCTTAAGCTGGCCTATTTTGAAAATCGATGAGGTGGGAGACAAGTTCTCATGTGAACGCAGGATTTTCAAACTTAATTTTTTGAGGGTGGTTTTATTAGGATGAAAAAATAGAAAAAATATGAACGATCAGTTTCAAAATGTAAGTTTTCTCGTGACAGTTATAACATGGAATATTGCATCCAATTCTTCAACATAAGTTTCAATATGGCTTTGACATACCACATACGAATGTTTTCCATATTCCATGAATTTTCTGGGGCATATAGGTCGCAATAAATACAAAATATGTACAAACTACTGAGGAGTGTGGTAATGTTCCAAAACAACATCTGTGATCCAAAAAAACACAATTAGTTACTTCGTGCATTCATAGAACAGAGAAGATCGTGATATGACCTGCTTTTTGTGAAACAGATGCACTGTGTCAGCCGTAAACACGTCCTGCCCCACATGATCGCTCACAGCCATCTGCATATGCACCTCGTAGTCCCCATCACTCTTCTCCAAGTTCCGAAAGTCTCTCGTAGGTTACAATATAATAAAAAATATAATAAATGTTTAGATATACGGAAATAATGATATTAATTTTTCTGCGTGTCGGACAAGCACAATAAGCTGTGCTATGCCTGTAAGTGGGTAAAGAATCTTTTCATATTAGTTCCACGAAAAATAGTCTTTCTCTTGTTGCAGATTTATGCTTACCAATTAATAGTACTACGTCTGATCGCTGTATCCACCTACAAAATTTTGACTGTGCCCATCATTTCTTTTGTAATTTGATTTTTATACGAGGGCAGTTCAATAAGTAATGCAACACATTTTTTTTCTGAAACAGGGGTTGTTTTATTCAGCATTGAAATACACCAGGTTATTCCCCATTCTTTTAGCTACACAACACTATTTTTCAACGTAATCTCCATTCAATGCTACGGCCTTACGCCACCTTGAAATGAGGGCCTGTATGCCTGCACGGTGCCATTCCACTGGTCGATGTCGGAGCCAACGTCGTACTGCATCAATAACTTCTTCATCATCCACGTAGTGCCTCCCACGGATTCCGTCCTTTATTGGGCCAAACATATGGAAATCCGACGGTGCGAGATCGGGGCTGTAGGGTGCATGAGGAAGAACAGTCCACTGAAGTTTTGTGAGCTCCTCTCGGGTGCGAAGAGTTGTGTGAGGTCTTGCGTTGTCATGAAGAAGGAGAAGTTCGTTCAGATTTTTGTGCCTACGAACACGCTGAAGGCGTTTCTTCAATTTCTGAAGAGTAGCACAATACACTTCAGAGTTGATCGTTTGACCATGGGGAAGGACATCGAACAGAATAACCCCTTCAGCGTCCCAGAAGACTGTAACCATGACTTTACCGGCTGAGGGTATGGCTTTAAACTTTTTCTTGGTGGGGGAGTGGGTGTGGCGCCACTCCATTGATTGCCGTTTTGTTTCAGGTTCGAAGTGATGAACCCATGTTTCATCGCCTGTAACAATCTTTGACAAGAAATTGTCACCCTCAGCCACATGACGAGCAAGCAATTCCGCACAGATGGTTCTCCTTTGCTCTTTATGGTGTTCGGTTAGACAACGAGGGACCCAGCGGGAACAAACCTTTGAATATCCCAACTGGTGAACAATTGTGACAGCACTACCAACAGAGATGTCAAGTTGAGCACTGAGTTGTTTGATGGTGATCCGTCGATCATCTCGAACGATTGTGTTCGCACGCTCCGCCATTGCAGGAGTCACAGCTGTGCACGGCCGGTACGCACGCGGGAGATCAGACAGTCTTGCTTGACCTTGCGGCGATGATGACACACGCTTTGCCCAACGACTCACCGTGCTTTTGTCCACTGCCAGATCACCGTAGACATTCTGCAAGCGCCTATGAATATCTGAGATGCCCTGGTTTTCCGCCAAAAGAAACTCGATCACTGCCCGTTGTTTGCAACGCACATCCGTTACAGACGCCATTTTAACAGCTCCGTACAGCGCTGCCACCTGTCAGAAGTCAATGAAACTATACGAGACGAAGCGGGAATGTTTGAAGATATTCCACAAGAAATTTCCGGTTTTTTCAACCAAAATTGGCCGAGAAAGAAAATGTGTTGCATTACTTATTGAACTGCCCTCGTATATTACATTACTACTTGGAATAATAACTCAAATTTTCATTTGTGAAATACCACTATATTATTTCTTCTACACACATAAAAAATACAGACTTTTTACTTATTCTCACAACCAAAATGGCTACCGCCGATTTCGCTCTAAAAGAACTTGCGTCTACCTTCGTTCATTGACAGGGAGCGAGTCCTTCCTTTCACCGAGGAACAGGAAAAACATCTTTTTTTTTAACATTTGAAAATCAAAAATACATGACGGTAGGCGGAGGCTCTACACAGGGCTGCCGCTTCACCTTTTTCCTTTGCCTTTGAATAAAACGAAATCATAAAAGCAAGAAATGCAAAAGGTATACCACAAGCTGATGGCACTAAACAGTCCCAACGCTCAAAACTGAGTATAGCTTCAGTGGGGCATCAACGACGGAAGACTAAAATAAAAAGATAGTAATATATACATGGAGTTGAGTGAGGTTTGAGACTGTCTTTTGAAATTTACAATACTTGTCAGATTTTCTACTTGAGTCCTTGTAGTATTAGAAAAATGTCGTGGCACGAAGCCTTACGGCTGCGTACATGAGCTGTCAATCCTTTATTCCGTGTGGCACTCATTTATCAAACATCCTTTCACGTTTTCAAAATCTGCAGGGCGTTTATTAGCGAACCTTACGTCGCACCATAATCACGCGAGCTTCGGAGGCAATGTATATTGGCGCCAAAAATTCAGTTCTTCGCATCTGAATGCTTACGCCATAGGTGTTCCTACTCTCGTAATTCCAGCTTTTGTAGGCATATCTTTGAAAACGAGATGGCGGCTGTGGCATGGATGATGCGCACGAGACTAGCTGTACCTAACGAACCGGACTGGCCTTCAGCTGCTGGTCATGAGGGCCTTGGAAGAGGCAATGGGAATGACTCAGACATCATTGCCCGAGGCCAAACGCCCGTTAGCTCCACGACCCCAGCGCTGAGTCCGTGTTAATGAACAACTGCCGTCCCCTCCGGCTCGCCAGTCATCCGTTAAGTGTGGACTGTGAACGGGATGTCACTAACAGTTTAAACTCGGCCTGCTATTTCTATATTACGAGACGCGTATCTCCATTAAAAAGTCGATGATGTCAACATCTGAAATGTCGGATGACAAACTTCACCACGTATCACGTACCTTAACGCTCAATTGCGAAAACTAATGTTTTGTATAAAATTCGTTTCATTAACAACTAACTTCTTTTGTTGCTTTTTTTTAAAAAATCAGCATCGTTTCTAACTAAATTAAGTTGAATCACACTTCAAATTGTTACTTTATAGCATGTATGGGATATGTGAACTGAGAACCGAGATTTAGATTAGATTAGATTAGATTTACTTTCATTCCAATTGATCCGTAGTGAGGAGGTCCTCCAGGATGTAGAACATGCCAGAAAAACAATAATACATGACAAATATTTACAACTCAAACAAATAAGCTAATGTACCAGTCTACAGGTCCCAAGTGGAATGATCGTCATTTTTTTAAATGAACACTATATGAAAGAATCATTGTACAAATACTAATACACTGAATTTAAGATAAAAACTTTTTTATTTGTTTATAAGGTAATAAACGTGTAATACAACTACTATAATACTTATTTACAATGAACACATTACTGCACTGAAATGGTGCAAAAGTTAGATTGTACTTACACACACACACACTCACACACACACACACACACACACACACAAACACACACACTTGTTTACAATGAACACATTACTGCACTGAAATTGTGCAGAAGTTATATTGTACTTATATACCCACAAATCAGTTAGTTCTACTGAGAAATTCATCAATGGAGTAGAAGGAGTTGGCCACCAATAAATCCTTTAGGCTTCTCTTAAACTGAATGAATTTCATTGGTTGTTAAGCTTTTTATGGCTGCTGGCAAGTTATTGAAAATGTGTGTTCTTGAATAATGCACACCTTTTTGTACAAGACTAAACCGTACGTTACTTAATATATCTTAATAAATGAAATAATTTCAAAACGATAGTGGAATAACGCATGAAAAACACTTAAGAGTACTAATATAAAGATAACTAAATTATGGGTAAAGAAAGTGGAAAATGTCCCAAATGCGTCCCATTGTCTTTTATTTCCTACACTACCTACCTCCTCACGTACTAACATTCTCAGAACACCTACGTGAGTCTCATATTTTTTCTTCTCTTTTCTCTAAGAGCATTGGTTCGTTCCGAGCTGTACTTAAAAGATCAACAACTCGTAGTCACAAAACAGTCCTTGACAGTCAGTCTAGGAGTACACAGAAGCTCGGAATACGGTACAAATTGCGTTAAAACAGGCATTGCAGCCAATTAGAGCTAGTGTACTGGCCAATACACTGAACTTAACAACACTGACGAAGGTGTTACTGTGGGCACATAGAGCTGTCTTGCTACGACTTACATGGGCCTACCGTGCAACGCCAGATGCCACCACGGGGGTTTACAGGGATGAACCTATTATTAGTTTAGTTTTATTGCACTTTATTGCACGTTTCTTTGATCGGATTAGCGACAATTCGTTATTGCGTTGACGTGTAAGTAAGTTTACAAATAAAATACTTTTCTTATTAAAATATGGTTACATGCTGGCCTTTTTAAAATCTCAATCTACAACCAGATTTGATTAATGTAAGCCAACCACATACAACAACAGCAATTCATTTATAGATTAAGAGCTAGCAAGTAGAAATGATTTCAATTTGTTTTTAAAACTGTCATTAACTGCCAGCAACATTCATTGGCAAGAGAAGTGGTCAAATTTTTTGTGGCTGTATACTTTGCTCCTTTCTGTGCAAGAGCAAAGTTAATTTGTGGATATTGGGGGCAGTTTTTGCTCCTGGTGTTGTCGATTGAAATAACAAGTTCTCAGCTAATGTGACGTGAATGTATTCTGTGTACGATTGTGGAGTAACATGCGGCCTGTTTATTTTCAGGAGACTACTACAGGCTACCCAAAAGTCGTACACACAACTCATACATATCGTATAAATTGACATTTATCTACTTGACGGTGGAAGGTTAAACCCTTGAAACACAGAGGGGGCGTAAAATAAATTGCGACAAATAACACGAAACTTGTGTCAGTCGGTATCAATAACGTTCGCGCCAATGCCTAACTAAAAATGTTTGCATTTAAACCTAGTGTTATTTTTACGAATGATAGTACTATCTTAAAATCAAATCTGATTGTTCACGACAAACTTCACTATAGAGTAAATGTAAAGGCTGTTATTAGCAGGCCTAATTTTCTAAATAGTTGCCTACACGATGTTCGAGGCTGGACACCAGATATAACCCATACAGCTCGTGTTTGTGTAATGAGTATTTCGTGTTTTATGTGTGGAATAACCTCAAAACATAATTATATATGACTAGTGAATGAATGAATGTGCGAAAAATAAGTTAACTTTGTTAATGGTTTCATCACCAGAAACAACAATTAAGTGAACAGGAAATATCACTGAAATCAAGCGTTAGAGATATATAATACGTGGTTTCTAATTCGAATTCTGATCAGTATGTGCACCCAAGAAGTTTGAACAATCAGTTTTATATATTTCCTTTAGTCCCGTGAATTGTTGTTATTCTGGATGACAGACCTTGTTTTGTTCAGACAATTTACAGACAACCATTGAATAATACTTTTGAAAATTTAGTTAATTGTTCCGCCGCTGTTCTAGCCCGGCTGTGGTTGATTATAATACTTACATCATCAGCAAAAGAGCACTATTTCTACTTTGTCAGTGTAAGATGGAAGATCATTAATGTAAAGCAAGAGCAGGGGTGCGCCAAGGACTGAACCTTGTGAAACGCCAGCAATAATTATTTTGCCACTCAGAAGAAGGTCTACCATGAACTTCCTCAGCTGACTCTGTGCTTCCTTTGTTAAATACAAAGTGCGCCACTGTGTAACTAACACATTTAAGTTTCTTCAAAGGGATATTGTGATTTGCACGATGAAATGCTTTAAACAAATGACAGAAAAAAGTCCCGGTAGGTGAATTCTTGTCATTCAGATATTTCAGTACACTGTACACTATCAGTGTTTACATCCTAGGATATACAAGAGCAGTGTCCTGGTTTTCGAGACAGCAAAGATATTAATTATGGTGATTATGATGATACAAAATTAGAAGCATGAAACATGCAAATGAGAGAGAGACAGAGGGAGAAAGACGGGGAGCTACACTATGAGACCTGTCGACAAAGTATTTCCTAACGTCGAGAAAAGGTTACTGGTGTGAGATATCTGTCTAATCCGGGGGGTTGGTCCCTCCAGCGTATTTAAAAAGATTAAAACAGTGATGCATGTAACTAAGGGTAGCTTGAATCGTCAGAGCATATCATTATGGAGTCTGCAACGAATGGATACATAAAAGGTGAAGAACGGTGCATGTTGTAGGACAAAAGTGTAAATGATATTGTAGGGATATAATATTGTGAGATATGTTGAATAAGTAAGTCAGAAGGCGTCACAACACATGTCAGACACAGAAATTTAAGGGAGACACGGAAATTTAAGACATGGAGCCCACAAGACCTCGCAGGAAAAAGAGCTAGAGGAAAGACGACAGGCGCCGATAAGCAGGGTTAAAAGTGCAGCAGAAGATCAAGGAAACGAGGAAGGATCACATGAGATAACGGAACGTTGGCATGAGAACAACAACGACAATCGAAGAATTTTATGGATGCATACACGAGGTCCCAAGAACAGACTGGCTAAATAATTTCCATGGTTAATTGCAATCTGTTGAGGCGTGGCAGAGATGTATTAACAGAGAGTGACTGTCTGCTCTGTACCATCTCGCATATTCCAAGAAACTAACTGATGTAACGATTTTATGTGCAGCAAATTGCTGTTAAAATCGCTTGAAAAGATATCTTCAGGTAGCATCACATCGAGGAATCAGCGCGAAGAAAATGTTTAGAACGGAGTGACCTTGCAGGGCCGCTATGAAGTTACGCGTCTCTTGAACTGGTAGCGTGCTGTGACTATGAGTTACGCAACAGCTGATAAAACAGCTTTTGGCTTAATAATCATGCTACAAAACTAAACTACACTGAAATTCTTCCAATCCATATGTGGCATACAGCAAACCAGTGCTTAACAGTATTGGTTAAAAACAGTCTTGGTTGCAATTTTAGTTTTTTTATTTTTCAACGAACGACGCGTTTCGCCTTATTTAGGCATCTTCAGGTTATCTTTCCTAGATGGACGCGAGAGGCACCAAGATCTGCATAACGCGTTCTCGTTCACAGGAGCGAGAAACAGAGTAAGATGGGGGCTCAGGTAGTAAGCATAATGCGCCACAGCTTCGTGTGCCAGTACTGAAGCCTAATGCAGAATACAGAATAAACTACCCTGCATTACTAAACTTTTAAATATGATGTAAAGAAAGACAGATAAGATTATATGATCAACTGTATTACAATACTGAATTAATGATGAGTCAGCCTTTTTGCTAGTACGCAAATTACTGTTTTGTTTTCTTGCCCAAACATGTTTCACCACAGTTGTGGCCTGTTCCCTGCTCCTTTATTTTATTTTCCTGAAAGAGACACATACAAGTTATTTTTAGGTCAAGGAATATGATACGCCAGATTTTGTTGTCATCTAAATTTCATTTGGACATGTTACACTTATTTACACCCGTGCTGATTTTCGTTGGCAACTACAGGACACACACAATGTAAAATAAAAGGTGAAGTGCAAATATAATTTAAATGACAACAAAATCTGATATACCATATTCCTTAACCTAACCTGTAAGTACGTATTTCTGGAAAATAGTAAAAATAATCCACTAAGGATGCCACAACTGTGGTGAACCATGTCTGGGTGATAAAACAAAACAATAATTTGTGTACTTGCTAAAAGGGGGACCCATCCTTAATTCATTATTATTTTTCTGCCAGCACGGGAACTGAGCTCAAAATTCCAATACAACTGTATTATGCTTATTATACGAGGGTAATCCCAAAAGTAAGGTCTCGTATTTTTTTATAAGTACATAGACCTGTTTATTTCTACAATGGTTTACATCAGTTTACAGCTTGAACATTTAGCTATTTTGCGACATAATCACCATTTCTCTCGATCCATTTTTGTAGACACGAACTCTCCGCCATGCTGTTCAGAAAGTTATGAACCTCTTCTTTCACCTCGTCGTCGGAGCTGAATTGCGGGGACCACAATTAACGCTGACAGGTACGGTACTGTGAGACTCTGATAAAACTCAAACGGGCAGTTCAGAATCGGAGAAGAGGAATGTTGAGCAAGGGCGTACACATTCTCCATGACAACGCTCGCCCACACATCGCTTGGCAAACCGTTGCTCTCCTGCAACAGTTTCAGTGGAACATAATCACGAACCGACTCTATAGTCCTGACTTGGTGCCCAGTGACTATCACCTGTTCCCTAGGTTGAAAGAACATTTGGCTGGAAAGCGATTCAGCTCCGACGACGAGGTGAAAGAAGAGGTTCATAACTTTCTGAACAGCATGACGGCGACCTGGTATGACATGGGCACACATAAACTGCCACAGCGTCTACAAAACTGCATCGACAGTAATGGTGATTTTGTCGAAAAATAGCTAAATGTTCAAGCTGTAAACCGATGTAAACCATTGTAGAAATAAACATGTCTATGTACTTATAAAAAAATAGGAGAGCTTACTTTTGGGATTACCCTCGTATAATTACAAGAGTGAACCACCAGGGCGCGCGTAGCTACCATGAGCTGCTGGCGTGAGCCGTTTGCCCATGCTTTGCAGACAGTTTTGTAGACAGTCATCGGGCGCTTAAAAAAAAAAAAAAGGGATGCACAAAATAACGTGCTAGCCTCGTGAGCAGCATTTCCTAATCTGAGAGGCCCTCTGGTACGATGGTTACTTTATGCGCGCGAAGACGCAAGATTGGTCTGTTAGAGTGTGACACCACGAGCACAGAGCTGACGCGGAAGTTTTTTAGCAGCTGGGGAGAGTTCTGAGATACGACTGGCGTCTGAAGGTGGCGCGCTGTTTTAGTGGAACTCTGTATATTGAAAGGAAAACTCGCTAATGGACCGCAGTGTTTTGTAATTTTGCTGTTGGCAGCAGACGCTGTTCGGCGGTAAAAAGGGCACAGAGGGTGAAGGGAAGCCAAAATTTTAACACTTTTGGGCGGTCATCAGTCAGTAATTGCCCATAGAGTATTGACGGGATGATTTTGGCCGTTGGCGGTCCGTAGAGATTTTTATTGACAGACTTCAGTCGGTAGCAGTCCGTTCGGATTTGCTGGCGGATTCGGACATAGTGGAAAGGAGCGCATTTTACAAGGAACCCCTTGAGTGCGAGGTCACAAGTTCAACCTTTAGTAAGGCTCGTTTGAAAGTATTGTGCCAACAGCTATGACAGGAAAAGTATTAGGTGCTACTGACTCACAATACGCATCAGCAGGGTGGCAGAAAATGTGTGTCCGGGAGGTGCAGAGATCAAGCTTCTATGGGATATACATATTAGACCTCACAAAATGGCCATTGTCGACATTCAAGAACTATTTAAAACAAACCAGCAACTTGCATCATGAATAACGAATTAGAAATGGCGCGCCACAGTGATGACAGAGGTTTGCACCATCAAAATCGAATGCGAACTCCGTGGGAGTTACAAACCATGCAGGACTTTTAGCTAGGGATCTACTCTTAAAGAATGCATACAGAATCATATTGGTGCAATGGGGTGATAGAACTAATGGAGTCTGATGGCATGCAACCGAATGCGATATAGTCTGTCGTGGAGCTTATCGTGAAACTAGCTATACTTCAAGGCGCAAATGCAAATAGTGCGATACATTCAGGGGCTGAATTTATCCAGTGATTCGAGGTGGTATGAAGTGCAATGTCACACAATTTTTAGGAGTGATAGTTTTCTCTAAAGGAGTATGACTTTTATACGCAGAACAGGAATCAAGTAGATGCAAGAACCTTGACCAGCTGTTGGCCGAAAATGCGCTTTCATAGTGGTTGTGGAGCCAGGTTCCAGGACAGCCGTATCCTGCCACTTTCAAGTCCAGCTAACTCAGTTTTCAGCCAGTTCGCACGGAAACTATGGGTCGGATAACATGCCAGAGTGTATTGGCGAGCTTTCTCTCGCCGTGTTTGACAAGTCTCCGCTGAGGATGCTTACTCGTTCCCTACATATACGAGGGCCATTCAATAATTAGACAAACTGGTCTGGAGAAAAAAGCGTTTATTTTTAGAAATCAATACTTTTCCTACTTTTTAACATAATCCCCTTGAATATTTATGCACTTTTTCCAACGGGCTACAAGTTTTTTTATTCCGGCTGCAAAGAACTCTTTGTATTGATGTTGGAACCAATTTCCCACGAACTTTTTCACATCCTCGTTGTCCTGGAACTTCTTCCCACGTAATGCCTCCCTCAGTGCACCAAACAAATGGAAATCACTAGGTGCTCAATCAGAACTGTAAGCGGGATGAGGCAGTTCTTCCCAGCCGCTTTTGTCGATGGTTTCAGGGGTTAGTTGAGCAATATGAGAACGTGCGTTGTCTTGCTGGAGAATCACACCTCTCCTCTGAGATCCATGACGTCTCTCTCTCATGGCTGGCTTCACCTTGTTTAAAAGCAAATCCGAGTAGTATTGGCTGTTCATTGTGCGTTGCTCTTCGAGATAATCACAAAAAACTGGACCATCAGCATCCAAAACAACGTCAACATGACTTTCCCTGCAGATGCTTGAGTTTTGAATTTTTTATTGACAGTTGAGTTGGTGTGCTTCCACTCTATGCTTAGTCTTTTTGATTCTGGCTCATAATAGTGAACCCAAGTTTCATCACAGGTTAAAATTTTGTTGAGGAAGTGCTCACCTTCTCTTTCATAATGTTCCTTTAGCTCTGTGCACACTTTCAACTTTGTTTCCTTGTGTAGCCGCGTCAACTCCAAAGGGACCCATCTTGCACATGGTTTGCAATACTTCAGCTTGTTACAGATAATGTTATGAAATGTACCACTTCTAACCTGAACCTTATCAACTATTGTCTCCACAGCCACACGGCGGTCGGCACGAATCATGTCATCAATTCGACTTTCAAGTGAGGGAGTTGTAGCTGCAACTGGTCGGCCCGAACGGTGTTCGTCAGTCACTGAGTCGCGACCGTTTTTGAATTGCTCTACCCACTTGTAAAAATTTGCACGATTCATACAACCTTCAGCATAAACTTTAGACATTCTGCAGTATATATTCACTGGTTTCTCGACTTCAGCAAGTAAAAAATGAACAACAGAACGTTGTTCAACTAATGCGGACATTTCAAGCGGACTCGCCATCTTGAAATGTATTTTTGAGGTTATAAGCAAAACAATGTTGATACCTCAGCTGATCAGGGCTCATCCCAGTGATGGCAACTTATGCATAAAAGTACCAAACTTGCCCTACTGACAGTTTTTTCCCCACACTAGTTTGTCTCTTTAATTATTGAATGACCCTCGTATAATTATACACCACAGCAACTAGGCAGTGAATGACGAAGGGTGCTCCGTACTAATATTAACGACTTTCATTCCTATTGCTTTCACGTAGTGAGAGATGGAGAAATGACTGTATTGCTCTGTATGGGCCCCAATCTATCTGATTTTATCCTAATCATCCCTATGCATGACGCATTTAGATTGCAGTATAATGGTCACAGGGTCTTCCTCGAATGTTGGTTATCTAAATTCACCCAGCAAGATTTCTCGAGAGCTTCGTCGTATTTATTCCAAGGTTCCAAATACAAGTTCCCTGAGCATTTCTGTAACACTTTCGTATGGACTATACCGACCTGTCACAATCCTAACATAATCTCCGTACAGACACTGCAGTTCATTACTTTCCAACGTAGTCACTTTATCCCTCCAAACATTTATTCTACAGGCACGCTAAAGGCCATAGATCTCCTTCTGAGGTGATATCTACATTGGAACATATCGTGATCGAGTTCAGTGGTACGAAGAACAAACACTCTTCCTTCGGAAAGGTTCTTTATGCTATCTCTTAAAAATTGAGAGTCGACGGATGATTGTTTCACGGTGGCAAGGCTTCAGCACTTTGGTTGAAATAGATTACTTAGAGGCAGAAATTCTTCAAGGTTTTGGGACAACCTCCCTTTAGTCTCCATCTTGCCACTCATCCCTTTGCCTTCTTTCCACAAACGAAAACATGCCTGAATGGACGGAGACTGTTTAAAAACGGAGATTTCCTGTAGGCGTTGCAGGTCAGTGTTTTCTGATGACAAAAAGCACATACTACTGAGTTTTTAGCAGTGAAGAGAGAACAGATTATGTAAGTAGGATAATTTCTTTAACATTTAAAAAAAAAAGTGTCGATACAGCAACATTTTTCTAGCACCTTACCAACCTCTGTGCTTTCACCATGTTATCTTAGGAGTCTGAAATTTTCCCATTTCTTACCTATGGGTTCAATCATTGTCGATATTAATACACTGGAGTACCATAAATTAAAACTACTTTAATACAAGAGAGAAAGTCAATGTGCTGCACTATTAAGAAATCGCCTGCATGCTGTGTGGATATATACAGTATATTTCTTCCCAGTCAGAGTCCACGTTAAACTGTTAAGTCCCCCCTATAACTCCGAGTGAGTGAGTCTCACAGGTCGGAGGAAGGCAACGTCATACCACATCTGTTAGGATCATTCCTCTGGTGTTCACATCAACCTTTGGTTTGATGCTACCTGTAATTTTTGTAAAGTATCTGAGGCTAGATTTGAAATGTGAGCAGTTTCTTTGGGCGTTGTAAATATAATGAAAATATGAGCATGGCTGAGAGAATGTCGGGTAGGAATTCGTAATTCCCTCTCCCCTTCCTACTCTGTGTGATTAGGGAAGTCGTTAACGACTTGCACAATGACCATAACGAAAGGCCTTATTCCAAGGTCACAGCGGACAGGCTGCTGAGACTGGCTTTTTACAGGATTCCCCACTGAATAAAGGGCGAAACGTACTCTGGCATCACTGTGGTGGTAATCTAGACAACGCATTACTTTCGATGGCACAACAAGGGGAAAAATTTGTAACACGGGCAGGAAGAACTCAATAACAAATCTATAAACAGATGGATTAATGCTTACGATTTCTCGAATGTGATTTATGTCTTCACAGGAAAGCTTCCTGTTTCCTCGGCAGTTTTCTTTTGTGTTGCCTTTTGGAAGGTCGGTTTCAGCCACACTTCCTCCAGCACCTGACACCTCCGGGAAACGATGACTAAGCGCCGTGACAAAGGACTACAGTGATATACTTCCTCTCGAATAAGATGATTCGCATGCTTGACGGTTCATTCGTAAAACTAGTTCCGCAGACAAGAAATAAATAAAATACTTCAGTCCCAGAAAAAAACGAAAATTCATTGCTGCATGGCAGCAGGGCCCCTACCAAGCTACAGTTAAGAGTAGAAAAATCCACACCTATCTGAGTTCCGAATCAGAGAAATATCTGTAATTGTTTTTAAATGCGTTTACCAGTTTCACCCATAACAGTAGATATCATTTCGTTTACTCTCAAATTCTCTTGTCAGTAACTATAGGTAACGTTTTATTTACATTATGCTTGGAATAAAGATAAAATTAGAACAAGCATGCAAACGATAAAAGAATTTAACTATTTTGTTTTCGAGACCTACTGAAATTTCCACACGCCGGTACTTACTGCTCTCGGAAGTAACTTTAATCTTACATTACACATTACAATGCCACAAACACTGAAGAAAAGTTATTCTGTCTCGTGGACAAGAAGGCATTATTTCACAATGAAAAATATGGACTTAATTAAGCCTCACGCATAAAGCGAGCACAAAATATTTGAAATTCTGAAAAGAATCAATATAAACTACTGAAACAGTTGACTAATTTATAGTATCTTTAAGGAAAGAAGTGGTTGTAGAGAATGTAGGAAACTGATAAACTTACCTTCGTTTTATGTTAGCATTAGAGAATACTGGTAGCTTACCATGGCTGTTATTCAAGTAGAATTAGAACAGAACGAAGTGAAAGAATATTTCTGAATAGTAAATAAGATATGTTGTTGTGGTCTTCAGTCCTGAGACTGGTTTGATGCAGCTCTCCATGCTATTCTATCCTGTGCAAGCTGCTTCATCTCCCAGTACGTACTGCAACCTACAGCCTTCTGAATCTGCTTAGTGTATTCATCTCTTGGTCTCCCTCTACGATTTTTACCCTCTACGCTGCCCTCCAATGCTAAATTTGTGATCCCTTGATGCCTCAGAACATGTTCTACCAACTGATCCCTTCTTCTAGTCAAGTAGTGCCACAAACTCCTTTTCTCCCCAATTCTATTCAATACCTCCTCATTAGTTATGTGATCTACCCGTCTAATTCTCAGCATTCTTCTGTAGCACCACATTTCGAAAGCTTCTATTCTCTTCTTGTCCAAACTATTTATCGTCCATGTTTCACTTCCATACATGGCTAGACTCCATACAAATACTTTCAGAAACGACTTCCTGACACTTGAATCCATACTCGATGTTAACAAATTTCTCTTCTTCAGAAACGCTTTCATTGCCATTGCCAGTCTACATTTTATATCCTCTCTACTTTGACCATCATCAGTTATTATGCTCCCCAAATAGCAAAACTCCTTTGCTACTTTAAGTGTCTCATTTCCTAATCTAATTCCCTCAGCATCATCCGAGTTAACGCGACTACATTCCACTATCCTCGTTTTGCTTTTGTTGATTTTCATCTTATATCCTCCTTTCAAGGCGCTGTCCATTCCGTTCAACTGCTCTTCCAAGTCCTTTGCTGTCTCTGACAGAATTACAATGTCATCGGTGAACCTCAAAGTTTTTATTTCTTCTCCATGGATTTTAACACCTACTCCGAATTTTTCTTTTGTTTCCTTTACTGCTTGCTCAATATACAGATTGAATAACATCGGGGAGAGGTTACAACCCTGTCTCACTCCCTTCCCAACTACTGCTTCCCTTTTGTGCCCCTCGTCTCTTATAACTTCCATCTGGGTTCTGTACAAATTGTAAATAGCCTTTCACTCCCTGTATTTTACCCCTGCCACCTTCAGAATTTGAAAAAGAATATTCCAGTCAACATTTTGAAAAGCTTCCTCTAAGTCTACAAATGCTAGAAACGTAGGTTTGCCTTTTCCTAATCTAGCTTCTAAGATAAGTCGTAAGGTCAGTATTGCCTCACGTCAGTATTTCCTCACGTGTTCCAACATTTCTACGGAATTCAAACTGATCTTCCACGAGGTCGGCTTTTACCAGTTTTTCCATTCGTCTGTAAAGAATTCGCGTTAGTATTTTGCAGCCGTGACTTATTAAACTGATAGCTCGGTAATTTTCACATCTCTCAATACCTGCTTTCTTTGGGATTGGAATTATTATATTCTTCTTGAAGTCTGAGGGTATTTCTCCTGTCTCATACATTTTGCTCACCAGATGGTAGAGTTTTGTCAGGACTGGCTCTCCCAAGGCTGTCAGAAGTTCTAATGGAATGTTGTGTACTCCCGGGGCCTTGTTTCGACTCAGGTCTTTCAGTGCTCTGTCAAGCTATATAAGATATAAAAGACAACAATGTTACAATTCAGAGACGAAAGGACTTTCAGGACGAAAGTAGGAAAGACTTAGAAGAACAACTGAATAGAATTGACAGTACATAGGGGATGGACAAAAATTTGAAAACACCTAAGACACAATACATTTACATGGCTTATAAAGCGTAGGAAAACCGTTATCATTCAAAAAAATTTCAGACGTCTCTGAGTGGATAAACAGAGATCCTGTATGGCTCTCAAACGAATCTTACTGTGATTGTCCTTGCAAAATAGTGGCTAGTACAGATAACGGTGATTGAGGTGGAAAGCGATCAAGCGACCCTTCTTTACAAAATAGACCATGAAGACTTAATAACAGTGAGACCTAGTGACCGTGATGACCAGAAAAGATGCAACAATTCAGCCTCGTGCTCACAAAAGCACTCATCGACGATGCCAGCTGTATGCACATGGGGCCTGTCGGCTCGCAAAACGGCACCACCATTGGGGAACAATGGACCTCATCAGCAAAAAAGATCACACTATGCTTTGCGGTAATGCGACCTTGCAGAATAATCATGACGCTTATGGAATACCACGATATGGCTGCCCAAACCATAACCGAATCTCTACCCTGTTTCATTCTTGTGACGTTAAGTCGACTAAAAGTTGGGAATAGTGTGAAACAAAACTTATCCGATCAAATGTCAATTTCCATTCCTCCAAGCTCAAGGTTTTATGTTTTCGGCGTCGCGTTTTTCTGTTGTGGGGAAATTCCAGTTTGCGTAGCAATTCCCTTCTTACAGAGCTCCCTTTGCATTGTTTTGGTGCCGACAGCATTCATAAATACGACATTTTTTTCTGCAGTGACTTTTGCAGCTATCGTCCTCTTATTTTTCATCACGGTCCTGTTCAATGACTGTTCGCTACGATCACTCAACACGCACTTTCATCCACTTTGTGACTCAGCGGATGATGATTTTCCGCTTTCCCTGTATGCGATATAAACCTTTCCATACGGCGCTTCTTGAAACACCAAACACTTCGGTTACATTGATTACTGGAGCACCCAAAATACAGAGCCATCAACGAGTTCTCGTTCGAATTCTCTTAGATCCGGCATCATGCACTGATGTGTGTGATGTCCTTAGGTTAGTTAGGTTTACGTAGTTCCAAGTTCTAGGGGACTGATGACCTCAGATCTTAAGTCCCATAGTGCTTAGAGCCATTTTAACCATTTTACTAAAGAGGAACTCCACTGGACAGTGTATGATTGGAAGTGAGTGATTTGGAGTGATAAATCACGCTATGCCCTCTGGCAACCCGAACGTAGGGTTTGGATTTGATAAATGCCTGGAGAAAGTTACGTGCCATCATGGGTAGGGCTAACAACGAAGTAGCCAAAAGTCTTGTACTTAGAGGACAGGGTACCTGGGAACACATGATGTGTTTTGATCTGCACTTCAGTCTGGTGACTGATTTTAGAATAACATGAAGCGCTCTAAAAACGGTTATAAGCCCTTTCCCCTATTTTATACAGATTTCGTTGTTGTTAGACATTAGGTTGTATTTTGAGCAGCATTTGAAAAAAAATTCGCGTTCTACACTTTTTACTACTATTGTAGTTTGTATTAGGACGACAATGTAGCCTGTCATAAGGCAGCATGTGTGAGGCAATGGTTTGTGCACAATGACATTGCTGAGATAGACTGACCTGTCCAGAATCCCAACTTTATCACAATGGAACGCCTTTCGGGTGAATTGGGACGTTGACTTTGCTCCAGGTCCCAGCATCTAACACCACTATCTTCTCTGTAAGTCCATCTTTATACAAAATGATTGAGGAACTTCGCGTGTTTATTGTAACATTTGACGGGTGTTAGTTTTCACTCGTCTACCCCATTTTCATTTCACGTGGTTTCACGTTGTCGTTTGACGTGTTGCTTACATACGAGGTTTGGAACTTCAACAGTGGCAACTATTTATTCACAACCGATACAAAAGAGTTACATGTTTGCACCTGTTACGGCTTGTAGATCACATTGTCTGCTGTCTTGCTCCATATAAAGGCTACTTGTCATATGGAAATACATATCTTTGGCTTTTTGATTGAACTGAATGTTTTATTCTGATATACTGTGTACATATTCCAGTATATATCCCTTGATTTACTTCTTCCATACGATATTTTGAGACATTGTGGGAATTTGTTGCGGTGTAACACATTAGCTTCACAGTATGTTTCATTAAAAGTGTTTTTATTAAATAGGCGGCACATTATGAATTTATTACTGATGTATTACTTTTACGTAACATTAAATTCCTGTTTTTATTAGTATATGGCACGAGGTAATACAGGCAGTTAACCTGGAGTTGACCTCCGGTAAATGGTTTTATATTTCCCTAGTATACAACAACACATAAAAAATATACCCTCAGATTGTACTCATCAGCACGCAGCTGCGATTGTTTTGCGTCAATTGATACGTGGCAGAGTTGTCTGTCTATGTGTAGCACCGTAATTATCTAAGAATGAAACGTAACTTTGACCTCCGATTAGTAGGCTCACTACACTATTATACAGCATATGTATATTTTGTTGCTGAGTTTATATTAATTATGTATGCAACTTGTCTATTGCTTTATTTCGTAGTTTATCAACGAGTTTGATGTCACACCTAGCACAGCTTGATTTTTGTTAAATGCTTACTACATGTTACCACTCTTTATCAACGATCTTTCAAATTTTACACCGCTCCCTTATTATGCAGTTCACAATGCCATTATTGTTGTTATCTTTACATAGGGGTCCGAAGATGGTGTACCAAAACGCCGAAATTGATCGCATAAATAAAATAAATTCAAAATATAGATAGCTGAGGATGTTTCTAATTTTAAATTTACTGTGTTCCCTGATTGCGGTTCTTGAGGAAGAATGGGCTGCCATTCCTCCACAAACATTCTGACATCTCACTGAAAGTGTCACTAGCAAAGTTCAGCCTGTCATAAAGGGAAGGGTGGACACAACCCATATTAATGTCCACTAATACATGTACGAATACCTTTGATCAGATAGAGTAGTTGATTTGGCTCTGGTGAAAATATACACTCCTGGAAATGGAAAAAAGAACACATTGACACCGGTGTGTCAGACCCACCATACTTGCTCCGGACACTGCGAGAGGGCTGTACAAGCAATGATCACACGCACGGCACAGCGGACACACCAGGAACCGCGGTGTTTGCCGTCGAATGGCGCTAGCTGCGCAACATTTGTGCACCGCCGCCGTCAGTGTCAGCCAGTTTGCCGTGGCATACGGAGCTCCATCGCAGTCTTTAACAATGGTAGCATGCCGCGACAGCGTGGACGTGAACCGTATGTGCAGTTGACGGACTTTGAGCGAGGGCGTATAGTGGGCATGCGGGAGGCCGGGTGGACGTACCGCCGAATTGCTCAACACGTGGGCCGTGAGGTCTCCACAGTACATCGATGTTGTCGCCAATGGTCGGCGGAAGGTGCACGTGCCCGTCGACCTGGGACCGGACCGCAGCGACGCACGGATGCACGCCAAGACCGTAGGATCCTACGGGACCGCACCGCCACTTCCCAGCAAATTAGGGACACTGTTGCTCCTGGGGTATCGGCGAGGACCATTCGCAACCGTCTCCATGAAGCTGGGCTACGGTCCCGCACACCGTTAGGCCGTCTTCCGCTCACGCCCCAACATCGTGCAGCCCGCCTCCAGTGGTGTCGCGACAGGCGTGAATGGAGGGACGAATGGAGACGTGTCGTCTTCAGCGATGAGAGTCGCTTCTGCCTTGGTGCCAATGATGGTCGTTTGCGTGTTTGGCGCCGTGCAGGTGAGCGCCACAATCAGGACTGCATACGACCGAGGCACACAGGGCCAACACCCGGCATCATGGTGTGGGGAGCGATCTCCTACACGGGCCGTACACCACTGGTGATCGTCGAGGGGACACTGAATAGTGCACGGTACATCCAAACCGTCATCGAACCCATCGTTCTACCATTCCTAGACCGGCAAGGGAACTTGCTGTTCCAACAGGACAATGCACGTCCGCATGTATCCCGTGCCACCCAACGTGCTCTAGAAGGTGTAAGTCAACTACCCTGGCCAGCAAGATCTCCGGATCTGTCCCCCATTGAGCATGTTTGGGATTGGATGAAGCGTCGTCTCACGCGGTCTGCACGTCCAGCACGAACGCTGGTCCAACTGAGGCGCCAGGTGGAAATGGCATGGCAAGCCGTTCCACAGGACTACATCCAGCATCTCTACGATCGTCTCCATGGGAGAATAGCAGCCTGCATTACTGCGAAAGGTGGATATACACTGTACTAGTGCCGACATTGTGCATGCTCTGTTGCCTGTGTCTATGTGCCTGTGGTTCTGTCAGTGTGATCATGTGATGTATCTGACCCCAGGAATGTGTCAATAAAGTTTCCCCTTCCTGGGACAATGAATTCACGGTGTTCTTATTTCAATTTCCAGGAGTGTAGAAGACGAAAAATTATAGAGTCAGTCAAAGATTGGAATACGTAAAGGAGAGTGTCGCGAATATAGGAGCTAGTTAATATGCACATATGAAAAGATAAAAAGAGATGGACGACAAAGTCAAACCCGTTGGACTGTCGACCTTTGAAATAGCCGATTGTTTTGCGATGACATGTTAAGCGAGCAGCAGCAATTTGCAAGTTTTTAAATGCTTTACAGGGTATTTACTGTGCCATAATTTAAATAATACGGCGAAACGTTGCTATTGACATTTGTGATTTGATCTTATGCGTGATTTTCTTATGCAAGAATATTTTTAGCGCCGTCTGCTCTCGCGTAAATTCTCCAGTGGCCTTTGGACAGAGGTTATTGAAGTCGGAAGCATGACTTGCTGTGTGTGTATGGAGGACTTAGTCGCTATTTCGAACCTTTCGGTTGCCGACCTGGGTCAAAACGCCCGCTCGGCGACTGCGAGGAACCGTTGCGGGCATTTAGCACGTTGGGGTCGAGCCGTGCCGCCGAAGTTTACCACTCGCATTCACCTTGCAAGCTGTTTGCGAGTCTAATTTTGAAAACAAGGCTGGGCCCGGGACGCTTTCAGGGCCCACATGAGGGAGGTAATTGTGCCTGGAACGGAAGAGCGAGATCTGGTGTGCGCGAAGTTCAGGGGCGCGTCTGCAGTCGATAAAGGAGCGCGTGTTGCCAGCGCCGCTGCCGAGGTCGCGTGTGTGTACGTGTACACGTGTGTGTGCGAGTGTCTGTGGGTGGGAGACAGCGAAGGGAGCAGGAAAGGGAGGAAGTCCGGAAGTGGTGTGTGCTGGACTAGAGGACGCGACCCTGAGGTTCCGGTCGGCCTCACTGCAAATGTCTCGCTACCACACGCGACCGGTTCTCCAGCACCACTCGTATGCGTGTCTGCTGTCGCCGCGGCCTTCGCCGAACGAGCTTACTTGTTTGCCCAGGTACTTCCTCCGTCGTCCTCGGAAGCATTTTTAGCCCGGGGTTAGTTGGGTGATGTCGAACTAAATGGTTTTATCAGTGGAGTACGTTCTTTGAAATTATGAAGTAATCAGGGATAAAGACAGGGAAAGAATGGCTATCTACAAGAAATACAGAAACCACGCTGCAGTTACGAGAGTCAAAAATGTTCAAATGTGTGTGAAATCTTATGGGACTAAGGTCATCAGTCCCTAAGCTTACACACTACTTAACCTAAATTATCCTAAGGACAAACACAAACACCCATGTCCGAGGGAGGACTCGAACCTCCGCCGGGACCAGCCGTACAGTCCATGACTGCAGCGCCTTTGACCGCTCGGCTAATCCCGCGCGGCTTACGAGAGTCGAAGGGCACGAAAGGGAAGCAGTACTTGAGAAGGGAGTGAGACACGGTTGCAGCCTATTCTCAAGGCTATTCAAACTGCACACTGAGCAACACTAAAGGAAATCAAATAGAAGTGTGGAAAGTTAGATAAAGTTCAGAGAGGAAAAATAATTTTTTTTATGTTTTCCGATAATATCGTAATTCTGGCAGAGAGATTCTATACGGTATGAAATTGCAGTGCCGGTATTATTAAGAACAACGATGCAACGTTGGCTCCGAACATGCATGCGTGTTCGAAAGAACAGGCACTGTGGCGACAACAGCCGTTAAGAAATACATGAGCAGTTGCGAATACGAACAACTGTATAACGGAATGACGAAAATGAAAATTTGTGCCGGACCGGGACTCGAACCCTGATTTCCCACTTTGCGCGAGTGGTCACGTTAGCCGCTTTGACCATTCGTGCGTGACTTACGGCCAGGCCCAAACTTCTATGTATGCATGCATTCCTATTGTGGTCATTCCGTTCCATAGCTGAAGGTTATTTGCAACTGCGAATACAATTCTGGCAGACACGACAAAGGACTTGGAATGTCAGCTGAAAGTAATGGGTTCTGTCTTCAGAACAGGCTACAAAGTGAACAACAGAAGTAAAACAAATGTAATGGAGTGCAATCTACTTAGCCGGCCGGAGTGGCCGAGCGGTTCCAGGCGCTAGTATGGAACCGCGCGACCGCTACGGTCGTAGGTTCGAATCCTGCCTCGGGCATGGATGTGTGTGATGTCCTTAGGTTAGTTAGCTTTAAGTAGTTCTAAGTTATAGGGGACTGATGACCTCAGAAGTTAAGTCCCATAGTGCTCAGAGCCATTTTGCAATCTAATTAACTCACGCGATGCTGAGGGAATTAGGTTTGTAAATTAGATAATAAACTCGGTTGCTTAATGTTGCTATTTTGGGCGGAAAAATGACTTATGATGGACGAAGTAGGCTCAATATAAAATGCAGACTGCCTACGGCAAGAAAAGGTTTCTCAAAAAGAGGAAATAGTTAAAATGTAATATAAACTTTACTATTAGGAAGAGTTTTTCTGGAAGTACTTGTCTGAAGTGTAGCTGTATGTGAAGGTGGGATGTGGATGATAAGTAACACAGAAAAAGAGGAGAACAGAAGCTTTTGAAATGTGATACGACACAAAAATACTGAAGATTAATAGCATAGATCGAGTAACTAATGACGAGGTACTGCATCGAACTGGAGAGTACTTTTATGGTACTATCTCATTAAAAGGATCAGTTGAAAGGCCGTGTCCTGAGGCATCAAGGAATAGTTAATTTGGTAACGGAAGGAAGCGTGGTGGGTAAAAGTTGTAGAGTGAGACAAAGCAAGTACGTGCGAGTGTAGTTTGGAGAGATTAAGAGAACTGCAAGGGAGAGACTAGCGTGGTGAATTGCTTCATACCGGTCCTCGAACTGAAGTACACAACAGCAGCAGCAACAAAAACAGCAACATCAACAAAACAGCAATAACAACGCAGCAGTAAAAGTCCGCCAACAGTGGATATTTCGTTTTGTAAATAACACCGGCCTTTGCTTGCTGCAATGTATTTTATTTCTTCCAGGAGCGTTTCGCCTTTTACTTTATGGGATCTTCAGTGTAATCTAGAGTGACACACTTTTGTTTTGATATGCGATATTTATAGACTGTAAAACAGTTCACGCTTTTTTTACGTTAATAAATGGTTACTTACAATTCGTGTTTTTGGTTGGCATTTGCGTTTACTCTCATCTGGTCCCATGCTGGAGGTCGCACTATAATTTCGCTTAGGACACGTAAGTACGAGTTCACGTTACGAACTTGTTTCTTCACAATTTTCATATTGTCTGCCGTAATTGCTAAAGGCGGTTTTTATTTACAAAACGAATATTACTGCGCTTGCTGCGAATTATGGCCACGCTATCAAAGTTCTGGGTATTTCGTTTATTTACCTGAACTTATTTCTGAGCGAGCTCCTCATCTTCGGGGTTTACAAGCTTCAGTCGAAGTTTTTCGCGATGGCACTGTGAAGAACCGCATCTGTGGTTGATCAAATTGTTGAATAAACTATAAAGAGAATATAAGCCCTAGTAAGAAACCAGCTGCATCGCTAGGAAGTATTTGAATTTTGAGGGAATCTTTTCACTGTTAGCCCACTCCGAAATTCCTTTTGTGTTATTCGCACTTCATTATGCACATATCGCCACAACAAACTGATGTGCGAAAGCGTTTCTCTTGTGTCAAAGGCATTCACTTAAAGTAATTCTATTGTACTGAATTACTTTTTTCGGATCATGAGGCCTCTGATTTGATGCGACCCACCACTACTTCCTCTCCCGTGCCAACCTCTTCATTTCAGAGTAGTATTAGTACCCAACTTCCTCAGTTATTTACTGGATGTGTCCAAATCCCGTCTTCTCCTATAGTTTTTCCCTACATAGAGCCTTCTAGTACTATGGAAGTTATTCCCTGATATCTGTCACATGTCCTGTCACCCTGTCCTTCTTCTGTCAGTGTTTACCACATACTTTTTCCTCGCCTATGCTGCGGAGAACCTCCTCATTTCTAATTTGGACAGTCCACATAATTTTCAACATCCTTGTATAACACCACAACTCCAATGCTTATATTCTCTACTTTTCCAGTCTCCCCACAATCCCTGTTTCACTTTTACATCATGCTATGCTCCGGACGTACATCCTCAGACATTCCTTCCTCAGATTAAGGTCAGTTTTTGAAAATGGTAGAACTTCTTTTGGCTAATAATACCATCTCTGCCTGTGCTAGTCTGCTTTTTATGTCCTCCTTGCTCCGTCCGTCATATGCTGTTTTGCAATCAAGGTAGCAGAACAGTTTCTCTTCGTTTACCTCGTGGTCTCCAGTTTTAATGTTTAAGCTCCTCACTAATTCCATTTCTGATGGTCCCGGCAACTTCTGTTTTTCTTCAGTTTTTCCTCAACCCATATTCTGTGCTCAGTAAACTATTCATTACATTTAGTATATCCTGTAATCGCGTTTAGTATATTCTGTAATTCTTCCTCGCTTTGGCTGAGGATGGCAATATCATCAGCGAATCTTACCACTGTGTTCTTTCATCTCGAATGAAAGTATCTTTTACTTTCGGCACTGCTTCTTAGATGTACAGACTGAACAGTAGAGGAGAAGGACTACGTCCCTGTCTTGCTCCCATTTTAATCCGAACACTTTGTTCTTGGTTTTCCATTATTTTTATTACTTTGTGCTTATCGTAGATTGTATATTACCCGTCTCTATACAGTTTACAACTACGTTTCTAAGAATTTCCGACATCTTGCATCATTTCACGTTGTCGAAGGCTATTTGAAGGTCAAAAAATCTTATGAAGTTGTCTTGATTTTTTTTCAGTCTTGCTACCATTATGATGCGCAATGTCAGAATTAATTTGCTACTCCCTTTACCTCTCCTAGAGCCATACTGATCGTCACCTTAAGAATCATCGATTTTCTTTTCCATTCTTCTATATATTACTCTTGTCAGCAACTTGGGTGTATGAGCTGTTAGGTTTATTGCGCGATAACTCCCGCATTTATCTGTCCTTGGTATTATGTGGATGATATTTATTTCGAAACGTGAAGGTATATCTTCAGTCTCATAGATTCTGCACATCAACTTGAATAGTTTCGTGGTTACCATTTCCCCCAAAATATTTTAGAAATTCAAAGGGACTATTATCTATCCCTTCTGCCTTATTCGGTCGCAAGTCTTCCACACCTCTGTCAATTCTAGGCGCTTCAGTCTGGAACCGCGCGACCGCTACGGTCGCAGGTTCGAATTCTGCCTCGGACATGGATGTGTGTGATGTCCTTAGGTTAGTTTGGTTTAAGTAGTTCTAAGTTCTAGGGGACTGATGACCTCAGGTGTTAAGTCCCTTGGTGCTCAGAGCCATTTTTGAACCTCTGTCAAACTATAACATTGATGTTGAATCTCTAATGACCTATGTCTTCCAAATCGACTTCCATTTCTTCTTATCACTCCAGTCGTTAGTTCTTCCCAGTTGTAGACTTCATTGTATCCTTTCCGCCTTTACGCTCTCTCCTCTACGTTTAACAGCGGAGTTCTTTTAGCACTCTTAACGTTGACGCCTTTACTTTTAATTTCAACGGATGTGGTTTTGACTTTTGTATATCTTGAATCAACCTTTCAGACGACAATTTCTTTCGATTTCTTCAAATTTTTCCTGCACTCATTTCAACTTATCCTCCGTGCACCCCCTATTAATTTCATTCCTAATTGATTTATATTGCTGTATTCATGTTTTTTTCCTTAGCATTTTTGTATTTCCTCCTATTGTCGATCAACCATAGTAGATTTTCTTCAGTTCTCTAAGGTTTCTTCGCAGTTACCGTTCTTGTACCTATATTTGTTTGTCCAGTATTCGTGATTGGACTTTTTACAGTTGTCCATTCTTCTGTAGCTGAACGTTTTAAAAGTGTTCATAATCGCAGTATCCACGGCCTTAGAGAGCTTCAAACGCATATCATCAATAATCTGTACATCCGTATTCCACTACTTTCTGTGTTGATTCTTCCTGACCGTTCTCTTAAACTTAAACTTAAGCTTCATAATTACCAACTTTTGGTCTGAGTATATACCTGCTCCTGGATACGCCTTACAATCCAATATCTGATTTCGGAATCTCTATCTGACCACGATATAATCCAGTTTATATCTTCCCGAGTCTCCAGGACTTTTCACAATACGTGTATAGTTCCTCCGCTTGTGATTTTTAGACAGCGTATTACCAACTCAAGTTTGCTGCAGAATTCTGCCAGTCCTTCTCCTACATCATTCCTACTGCTGAGCCCATTTTCTCTCGTAATATAATCCTATCTTCCTTCCCCTATAACCAGGATCGCATTCCCCACGATTATTAGGTTTTCATCTCCGTTTATATACTGAACTACCCGTTCAGTAGCCTCATATACGAGGGTCATTCAATAATTAAAGAGATCAATTGGCCTGGGGAAAAACTGTTAGTGGGGCATGTTTGGTACTTCTATGGCTTTAAGTAGGCATAACTGGGATGTGGCCTGATCAGCTGAGGTATCAACATTGTTTTGTTTATAACCTCAAAAATGCATTTCAAGATGGCGAGTCCGCTTGAAACGTCCACATTAGTTGAACAACGTTCTGTTATTCGTTTTTTACTTGCTGAAGGCGAGAAACCAGTGAATATATACTGTAGAGTGTCTAACGTTTATGGTGAAGATTGTATGAATCTGCAAATTTTTACAAGTGGGTTGAGGAGTTTAGAAATGGTCGCGACTCAGTGACTGACGAACACTTTTCTGGCCGACCAATTGCAGTTTCAACTCCCTCATTTGAAAGTCGAATTGATGATATTATCCATGCCGACAGCCGTGTAACTGTGGAAATGATAGTTGATAAAGTTCAAGTTAGTACTGGTACAGTTCACAACATTGTCTGTAACAAGCTGAAGTTCCGCAAAACATGTGCAAGATGGGTCCCGAAGGAGTTGACGCGGCTACACAAGGAAACAAGGTCGAGGGTGTGCACAGAGCTAAAGGAACATTATGAAAGAGAAGGCGAGAACTTCCTCAATAAAATTTTAACTTGTGATGAAACTTGGGTTCTCTATTATGAGCCAGAATTAAAAAGACAAAGCAAGGAGCGCAAGCACACCAACACACCTGTCAAGAAAAAATTCAAAACCCAAACATTAGCAGGAAAAGTCATGTTGACGTTCTTTTGGGACACTGAAGGTCCAGTTTTTTGTGATTGTCTCGAAGAGCAGCGTACAATGAACAGTCAGTACTACTCGAATTTGCTTTTAAACAATGTGAAGCCAGCCATGAGAGAGAGACGTCATGGATCTCAGAGGAGAAGTGTGATTCACCAGCAGGACAACGCACTTCCTCATATTGCTCAACTAAACCGTGGAACCATCAACAAAATCGTCTGGGAAGTACTGCCTCATCCTCATTAGAGTCCTGATTTAGCACCTAGTGATCTCCATTACTTTGGTGCACTGAAGGAGGCATTACGTAGGAAAAGGTTCCAGGACAACGAGGACGTGAA
Source organism: Schistocerca serialis cubense (assembly GCF_023864345.2). Lineage (NCBI taxonomy): Eukaryota > Metazoa > Arthropoda > Insecta > Orthoptera > Acrididae > Schistocerca > Schistocerca serialis. The sequence goes on along the minus strand of NC_064642.1, from coordinate 563,623,536 downwards.
AAACTTTGTGAGAAATTGGTTCAAACATCAAGATAAGGATTTCTTTGCCGCCGGAATAAAAAAGCTTGTAGCCCGTTTGCACAAGTTGATAAATCTTCAAGGGGATTATGTTGAAAAGTAGAAAAAGTATTGTTTTGTAAAAATAAACGCTTTTTTTCTCCAAACCAATTTGTCTCTTTAGTTATTGAATGACCCTCGTACTTTCTCCGTCTTTTCATCTTCTGCTCGTGACGTCGGTTTATTCCTCAACTTATTTGTTTGTGATGGTTTCCTGTCGAGTCTGATGAGAACAACCCCTACATTGAAGTGTTCACAGAAACTCACTCTCTGACCTACATCCCTATACAGGGTTATTACAAATGATTGAAGCGATTTCACAGCTCTACAATAACTTTATTATTTGAGATATTTTCACAACGCTTTGCACACACATACAAAAACTCAAGAAGTTTTTTTAGGCATTCACAAATGTTCGATATGTGCCCCTTTAGTGATTCGGCAGACATCAAGCCGATAATCAAGTTCCTCTCACACTCGGCACAGCATGTCCCCATCAATGAGTTCGAAAGCATCATTGATGCGAGCTCGCAGTTCTGGCACGCTTCTTGGTAGAGGACGTTTAAACACTGAATCTTTCACATAACCCCACAGAAAGAAATCGCATGGGGTTAAGTCGGGAGAGCGTGGAGGCCATGACATGAATTGCTGATCATGATCTCCACCACGACCGATCCATCGGCTTTCCAATCTCCTGTTTAAGAAATGCCGAACATCATGATGGAAGTGCGGTGGAGCACCACCCTGTTGAAAGATCAAGTCGGCGCTGTCGGTCTCCAGTCGTGGCATGAGCCAATTTTCCAGCATGTCCAGATACACGTGTCCTGTAACGTTTTTTTCGCAGAAGAAAAAGGGGCCGCAAACTTTAAACCGTGAGATTGCACAATACACATTAACTTTTGGTGAATTGCGAATTTGCTGCACGAATGCGTGAGGATTCTCTACCGCCCAGATTCGCACATTGTGTCTGTTCACTTCACCATTAAGAAAAAATGTTGCTTCATCACTGAAAACAAGTTTCGCACTGAATGCATCCTCTTCCATGAGCTGTTGCAACCGCGCCGAAAATTCAAAGCGTTTGACTTTGTCATCAGGTGTCAGGGCTTGTAGCAATTGTAAACGGTAAGGCTTCTGCTTTAGCCTTTTCTGTAAGATTTTCCAAACCGTCGGCTGTGGTACGTTTAGCTCCCTGCTTGCTTTATTCGTCGACTTCTGCGGGCTACGCGTGAAACTTGCCCGCACGCGTTCAACCGTTTCTTCGCTCACTGCTGGCCGACCCGTTGATTTCCCCTTACAGAGGCATCCAGAAGCTTTAAACTGCGCATACCATGGAGTTAGCAGTTGGTGGATCTTTGTTGAACTTCGTCCTGAAGTGTCGTTGCACTGTTATGACTGACTGATGTGAGCGCATTTCAAGCACGACATACGCTTTCTCGGCTTCTGTCGCCATTTTGTCTCACTGCGCTCTCGAGCGCTCTGGCGGCAGAAACCTGAAGTGCGGCTTCAGCCGAACAAAACTTTATGAGTTTTTCTACGTATTTGTAGTGTGTCGTGACCATATGTCAATGAATGGAGCTACAGTGAATTTATGAAATCGCTTCAATCATTTGTAATAGCCCTGTACATTACGAATCTTACTCCAGTTATACAATTTTCTGCTGCTGTTGATATTAATGTATATTCGTCCCACCTGAAATCTTTATCTTCTTTTCATTTCACTTAAATGACCCCGCTATATCTTTTTTCAAGATTTTTAGCGTTCACAACACGTTTATACTAAAGACATTCCACGCTCCCAGAGGACCGACATCTGAGATCCAAATGGGGGACTGCTCTAGAATTTTTGTCAATGACGAAATCGTCATGACAGTTTTTCAGCTACAGGCTGGATACACACCGTGTGTCTTTAATGCAGTGGTTTCCATTGCCTTCTGGGCCCTTTTCCCATTGATCATTGCTCATTCTCCCCACTTTTAGGAGCTGTTCCGAACTCCACGGGCAAGATAGTGCCCTAAACCTCTATCCGCTCTTCCACCCTCTTTAACAAGGCCGTTGGCAGAACGAGGATGACTTATACCGAAAGTCTTCAGCCACCATTGCTGATGATTTTTATTCTAAATATAAGTAGTGGTTGAGATTGGCCTCAGGACCTTTTAACTAATAGCCACAGTCATTACCCCTTTTATTGGAATGCTGAAACTAATATAGTGTTTTGGATTGATGCCAAAGATTTTACAATTTCCTTATAATTACGAGTAATGGCGTAAATTATAATGAAATTCTGCGTAGAAGACAATCAAAAAATCGTAATGATTGCAACGTAACTGGACAACACAAGAAGTACTATGAACAAAAGAACCTACAGTGGATAGAATTCTGGCATTCCAGACCTAGGGTTTCCGTGGCTTTCTGAACTGCATAAGGTAAATGTCACAATGACTCGTTTCAAAAATGCGACCAATTTCCTTCCTAATCTCTCCTCCAATTTGAGCATATGCTCTGGCACCAGTGACCTCAACGTCGATGAGATGTTAAACTCTGATCTTGCCTCCTATTTTAAAAAAATGGGATAAAGCAGCAACTGGGATTGGGAACGGAATGGGATTGTAAGTGTGATTTTCGCTGTAATGAAAATGTATTCAAGATGGGTGCGACATGTATCCAGACGAATAGATAGTAAATGGACCAAGGTGGACTCCAAGACATAAGAAAATACCCAGGGGACGAGCTACTAGTGCGTGAGTAGATAACATTAGAAAAAATGCTGTATCAGCTTGGATGGAATCGTATGAGACCACGCTGAATAGAACAGTCAAGAGAACGTAATTGCCTAGCAGCGTATGACAAGTACATCATGATGACGAAACTTTGTTAAACAAAATATTTCTTGTTATTACTCCTGGGTGGTTTCTCTTCCCAGGCATGTTGCTTGATCATGTTGAGCTGGCAACAATGTATAGTGTGCATGACAAGGCATCAGTAACATTCCGGTGTGGCTATCAGCTTCCGATCGCCTGATGGCTGCACAAGTCTCAAATTCTGCAAATCACACTGATGAAGCAGTTCACCGAAATAATCTCCTGCACTAGAAACCAAGCTCTTGAGAAATTCCAGTACCTGAGTACTATCGACCTTCCACAGCACGATCTGTTGTACATGTAGCAGATTACATCTTTTGGAAGTCATACAGGTTTTTGTACTTCGTGAATTGACGCTAACTGTATTCATTACTCCATTAAAAGAACGTCCTTGATATGATTTTATGACTGATCCTATAATTATTTTCCGTATCTGCGCGGAGCTGTATTCAAATTTTCTGTCGGACGTTCTGATGTAAGTTTTTCCACGGTTTCCGTACCACTAAAGGTGAAAAACAGGGTGGCTTCTCAAACAGGTCACACTCACGTCGCTCCCAAACGTCGTTGCCCAGCAGGCATCCCAGTCCGTGTATAGTGACCTCATCGTGGACAGCCGTCTCTAATGACCTTGTCGTTGACAGTGCATTTAATCCTAATCCTCTTTTCTTTCTGCGGGGCCGATGTGTTAAACTGTAACCTATTTTGTATTACCTTGCGCAGTGGAGCAGAGTAGTAACTCAGAAGAAACCTTGATAACTATATGTGACATGTTGACCAATGTTTATATGACACGCCCACCAGTCATGATGTAGTTTTCAAGAGCATTCCCAGAGAAGTTCGTGTTTTGCCGGGGTAATTTGGTGACTCCACCTTGCCGTTTTAGAAACATTACATACAAACGTCTAAGGACAAAGCTTGATAACTATATGTGACATGTTGACCAATGTTTATATGACACGCCCACCAGTCATGATGTAGTTTTCAAGAGCATTCCCAGAGAAGTTCGTGTTTTGCCGGGGCGGTTTGGTGACTCCACCTTGCCGTTTTAGAAACATTACATACAAACGTCTAAGGACAAAGCTTGATAACTATATGTGACATGTTTACCAATGTTTAAATGACACTCCCACCAGTCATGATATAGTTTTCAAGAGCTTTCCCAGAGAAGTTCGTGTTTTGCCAGGGCGGTTTGGTGACTCCACCTTGCCATTTTAGAAACATTACATACGAACGTCTAAGGACAAACGTACTTTTTTATCATCAGTCTTGTGACTGGATTGATTCAGCCCGTCATGAATTCTTCTTTTGTGCCAACCTTTTCAACTCTAGAGTGGTACTTATATCCAACGGCAACAATTACTAGATATATTCCAGTCGCAAGCATCCTCTACTTTTCTACGTCTCTGACTCCCCAAAGTACCATGTAAGTTATTCCCTGATGTCCTAATACGAGAGGCCAAGTACATTTTATTGAATATTCCACTACACTTCGAAATGATTTCCACACATGAGACTATGTTCCAACATAGTCACCAAGACTCTGTAAACAACGATCAGCAATTTCTAACAATCGTTCAACTCCTACCCGATAGAAGTCCGTTCCTTGGTCGCTGAATTCTCATCGTTGGAAAATTTCCCCACATGTTGTTTCACCTTGAGGAATAGGTGAAAAGGGCATCTGAAAGAGCTGGATTGCGGCGTTGGTAAAATTGTTGGCTCCAATTCACTATGGCTGGATGCGACATTGCATTTGGTCCATATAGCGCCGGAATTCAGAGTGAATCTGTGTGCAATTTAGATGTTTTGCCCATAAGGATCGTACTTTTCCGCGTATTTCAACTTTAGATTAAGTTTCCAGTTAGCCGCGTCACTTCACTGGCATTTATGACTGTTATCCACGCCGCAGCACAACTCTCTCTGCAGGAAAACCGAACATATACTCTCTTCTGAGATAGTGGTTAGCACAATGGACTCGCATTCGGGAGGACGATGGTTCAAATCCGCGTCCGGCCATTCTCATTTAGGTTTTCTATGATATCCCTAAATCTCTTCAGGTAAATGCTGGGATGGTTCCCTACAAAGGGCCCGGCCGACTTTGTTCCCCATCTTTCCTAATACGATGGGACCGATGACCTTGCTGTATGGTCGCCTCCCACAAATCAAGCAACCAAAGAACAACGCCCCACCAGTGGTGCGTAAGAATCTTAGTATGGGACGACATGTGTAACTTACTTTTTGAAGTTCCTACGTATATGTCGTATTACCCTGTCTCTTCACCTAGTCAGTGCTTTCCATATATTCCTTTCCTCGTCAATTGTGCTTGGAAATTTTTCAGTTCCCATCTTATCAGTCAACTAATTTTCAGCATCTTTTTGTAACACATCTCAAACGTTGCTCCTCTTTCTTTTCCGCTCGACAGTTGAAAAAAAAAAAAAAAACAGAAAACAAGAGAAAGATACGTAAAACAGAAACTACGCGATTTATAAAATGATTGTATACACCATCTTTCTTTCCAACCTGTGTTAACATTCAGTTATAACTGCTATGGTAATAACAAGGCTACAAGTCCACACGAATAAATACGAAATCTAAAACGAATGATACTCTGCTCAAGTGTACACTACGAAACATGTTGAGCAATAGCAAAAAAATGGTTCAAAATGGCTCTGAGCACTATGGGACTCAACTGCTGTGGTCATAAGTCCCCTAGAACTTAGAACTACTTAAACCTAACTAACCTAAGGACAGCACACAACACCCAGCCATCACGAGGCAGAGAAAATCCCTGACCCCGCCGGGAATCGAACCCGGGAACCCGGGCGTGGGAAGCGAGAACGCTACCGCACGACCACGAGATGCGGGCGAGCAATAGCAGAAGAAGTAGAAACTTCAGAAGAAGATTTTAGTTTACTGATATGTCTCTCCGTGTACTTTATTAGTCAATACATTCATTTGCTGTCTGCAGCAAATGTGTTTCAAATACGTGCTAAGTTCCGTAAGAACATATTTACAGCAATAAATCTAACGTTCCCAGTCGCTCTAGAAATTCGAAATTTGGCCTCCGTGTAGTTTCTGACTCATAAATAGTGACAAAAAGTCGTAAACTTGTTTTTTTATGGATCTGTGTACTTCCACGGAGTTTTAGCGGTACCAGGAACCTAGTCCTGCACAGTAATCATTTCGTGCAATATGGTTGTGTTGGTGCACTCGTCATAGTGCCTTCCACCTGACAACGAGCACAGCCATCGGCAATTGTAAAGGACAAATAAAAATCTCGTGAGTGATGCAAGGTTTCCACCGAGTGCTGCACAGAGTGAGATGGTTACGGCGCTGTAATCTTGTTGTGCACAAATCCGTTTGTAATCTCTATCTTGCCGTTTTGTACTTGTTACCGAACGGGTTGAGTGGTTTCCCCATTGGACTCGAATTCGGGAGAACACTGGTTCCAGTCTCCGTCTGGTCGCCTTGATTTACGTTTTCCGTGGTTTCCCTAAGTCGTTTAAGGCAAATATCGGTTTGGTTCCTTTATAAGGGCATGCCCGATTCTCTTCCACAATTTTCCTCAGTCCAGGCTTCTGCTCTACCACTAACGACCTCTCTGCTCTCTGTGCTTGGTTTCTGCGTATTCCTAAAAGAAATGAGACGAGACCATGTCAGTTCCTTCGATAACGGCAAGGTCGATTTCTTTCTCACTATTGTTCCGCCAGAATATTGTCACATTTCTAAACACCATTTTTTCGGTAAGAAATTAAGTTCTAATCTTCTATTCTCCTAGCAACTTCAGTCCGTAGAAAAGGATTACTGGTCGCCAAAACTCGTTAATACTATACCAACTAAATAATCTCCTATTCTCTTAGCGACTTCAGTCCGGAAAAAGAGATTACTGGTCGCCAAAACATCGTTAATACCATACCAGCTAAATAACGTCCCAAAAAATCTCTTTGTCTGTTGAACATTAAGTTCTAAACTTACCGCGTTTTCCATAATCTCCATTCGTAAAAAAAGATTACTGAGCGCAAAAATATCGTTTATAGCGTTGCAGCTAAATAAAGCTTCTCGCACCTTATGTTAAAATCTTCGCCAAGTCGTCGGTGCCGAACACTGTGATATGTTTCCATGACTTCGTGGGGCATATTGAAATTCTGATGTGTATTGTAGCGGTGTGTTCGTTTACTTACGAGTGATTATGAAAAGCAAACAAAGAGATGGAGTGCAACAAGAATTCAGCACATAGCCCACTCTTAACGAATGGCACGAAAAGGGGCTAACAAAGCTTAGCAAAATATGGCTCTAAGTACTATGGGACTTAACATCTGAGGTCATCAGTCCCCTAGATTTAGAACTACTTAAACCTAACTAACCTAAGGACATCACATACAGCCATGCCCGAGGCAGGATTCGAACCTGCGACCGTGGCAGCAGCGCGGTTCCGGACTGAAGCGCCTAGAACCGCTCGGCCAGAAAGCTTAACATCTCCATCTGATGGACTCACCAGTGTCGTCAGTGGCTAATGACTCCACTCCATAAGGTACGGTAAAGAAGCTTAAGGTCTATCCCAGCATATTCATAATGGTTTGAAGATCGGGACTACACTCCACAAAGGTTACTCTCATTGTCGACGAAATATTGTTGAACTTCCTCTGCGCGCGGTGACCCTTTCCATGGAACATATATTGAGATGAGAAAAGTCACAGGATACTTCCTAATATCGTGTCTGACCTCCTTTTGCCGCAGTAGTGTAGCAACTCGACGTAGCATGGACTCAAGTCTTTGGAAGTCTCCTGGAGAAATATTGAGTCAAGCTGCCTCTATAGCCGTCCATTAATGCGAAACTGTTCTCAGTGTAGGATTTTCTGCACGAATTGAGCTCTCGATTACGTCCCACAAATGTTCGATGGGACTCAAGTCGGGCTGTCTGAATACCCAAATCATTCTCTCGAAGTGTCCAAAATGTTCTTCAAACCAATCGCGAACAGTTGTGGCTCGGTGACGTGGCGCATTGTTATCCACAAAAATTCCATCGTTGTTTGAGAATATGAAGTCCATGGTTCAAATGGCTCTAAGCACTATGGTACTTAACATCTGAGGTCATCAGTCTGAAGTCCATGAATGGCTACAAATGGTCTTCCAGTAGTCGAACATAACCATTTCCACTCAATGATCTATTCGGTTGGACTAGAGGACCCAGTTCATTACACGTAAACACAGCCCAAACCACTACGGAGTCATCACCAGCTTGCACAGTGCCTTGTGGCTTGTGCCTTTGGGCCATGGCTTTGTGGGACCTGCGTCACACTCGAACCATACCATCAACTCTTAGCAATCGAAAGCGGGACTCCTCTGAGCAGCCTACAGGTTTCCAGTCGTCTGGGTTACAACCGATGTAGTCACAAGCCAAGGACAGGCGCTGCAGGCGATGTCGTGCTGTTAGCAAAGGCACTTGCGTGGTCGTCTGCTGCCTTAACCCCGAATTACTTCACACTGTGTTGCTTGTTTGGTAGCACTGACACCTCTAGCAAACGCCGGTGCTCTCGCTCGTTATCTAATGGCCGTCTCGTCTGCTGCGTTGTCCATTGTGAAATGTGGTATTTGCGGCACATTCTTGACACAACGAATCTTGGAACATTGAACTCCCTAAAGATTTACGAAGTGGAATGGTCCATGCGTTTACCTCCAACTACCATTCAAAGTCTGTTACTTCCAGTCGTGCGTCCATGATCACATCGGAACCTTTTTCACATCAATCACCTGAGTACAAAATTTCTCATTCAATGACAGCCGCGCCAATGCACTGCCCTTTTACACGTAGTGTACGCGATATTACCGCCATCTTTATATGTCAATATCACTGTCACCTCAGTGTATACGAATTGTGTCTTAAGTGCATCTGTTGAGTTAAGGTGATTGCAATGAGTGCTTGTATAGCATCGAGTCAGGTCTGTGTTGTGTGGTGATGAGAGAAGGAAGAGTGTGCCAACACACGGTCTATTTATCGTACCTGTTCGACGGACAGATCATCGTCAACAGTCCCACATGCTCTCAGCCCTTGAGACAGCGAGGAGGTTTGGACTTTAACCCAACAAGCTACTCGAACATATCGCGCTATTAAGCGAAGAGCAGAAGTACTTTTCCACAAGCTGATTCATAAGCAGCTGATTTTTTTTATCTAGATTACAAAAATTCTACCTCCGGTAGGACTTTAACCTTTTACCGAGAGCCATTATTTAGATGCCTAGCAGAATTCGAGCTGCGTGACTAAGCTCAAGTGTCCTGCTCAATATTTCGAAATTTAACCAATGACTTGGATGGTCGAGGACCTATTGTTCCACGGGAACAGTTCCACAGTTGCGTAAGGTGCGAAGTACCGAAGTGAAATGCCACAATTTTCTGCGAGTTCATAACTACTGTCTGTATCTGTGACGTGTACTGTTTCAGCAGAATGTTTAATGGCTGGCTGTTATCTCTACTGTAGTAGAATTATCGCACGCTCTGAGACGGCTTTCACGTAACATTTAAATGATTCTTCTGTCCAAAGTACAAATGTGTGCTTCCTGTATTAGAGTGCAAATTCTGAGGCTGTTCAGGATTTAGCGGCTGAATGACCAGGGAGCTCACGGACCGAGACAAATTGCCCACTGTACCAGATGCGGACATGTGCACTCGACAGCGAGTTCTTTTAGTCATCGACACTAAGACTGGTCTGACGTAGCTTGCCAATTATCTTCCTCGTTTCAGCATAACTATCCCATCCCACATGAACTCATCTCGAAGTCCACCCTTGCCATTCACTCCTCCTACCAGCTCCTCAGGTGCGGGTTTCAACACAATAACTCATGTTGGAAAATATGCTCATCTTTCCTACCTCTTCATTTCATTATATTAGTTAATAGACAAATCCTCTCGTTGATCTGTAGCAGGACGTCTTCATTCGTTACTCGATCAATCCCTCTAATCCGCAACATCACATTCAATGTCATTCGCATTTCATTTTCGTCTTCCCCTTTGTCATGTTTCGCACCCATCTGATCCAAACATTAGCTTTTCAGGAGTTTTTTCTTGGCCTCACTGATTATAATATTAACAGCTGTTCCTTTTTTACAAAAATCCTTTTGCCTCTCTCAATCATTGTTATTATGTCCATCTTGTACCTTTCTTCTTTACCTGTTCTCCTTCCGAGACAGTAAAATTCATCCATCTCTTCCAGAGTCCCTTGTCCTAGTTTAGTTTTCAGGCATTCACAACTTCATCCAAGTTTCCATTTGTTTTGTGCGTGTTGTAGGCATCAGCTACTATCCTTAAACAACACATTCAGTCCCTGTTCAGTACTGTCAACAGCTCCAATGTCATGAGGAGATCGTATCACGTAAATATACCGCCCATGACAAACAGCTCTCACGTCAAGAAAATCCTTTATTTTCCATCATCGCTTCTTCTATAAACAAATTCAGTAACAGTGGGACGGTGAACAATCCCACTTCATACCTTTCCTGATTTTGGCCTCATGTATCATCCCATCACTGTTGACTGTCATGGTATTTCACGGTGTGTTGACTTTTTTTACGGCTGATAATATTTTTAAAAGATTTTGTCGAGTGTGTACGGTCACATGAACATCATCATCTATTTATACTTACCAGTGGTGGCTGATCATATGATGCAAGGTAGGTTAGACCACCTCACTTATTTGTAGTAGCATTATTATTGTTATTAGTAGTAGTAGTATACTCCGTTCATCATAAGAATAAAGATGATGTAAACACACACAAACCCGATGATTCGTCAGCAGTCGTAACACACTTACATTGGTGTTGTTCCGCTCTTGGATGTAGGTCCCACTTATGTATTAGATATCCTATTACTATGTCACTGTAAATGAAACTTTAAGACATTTTGATGTATTAACAGCCATCAACGTTTCTCTTAATCATTAGCTACGTAGTTTTTATTTCAAAAATAGTGTACAGTCACAATCTCTGTAAGTGCTACTGGTGCTCTGATTGTCCCGCTGCCGTGCGGTTCTAGGCGCTACAGTCTGGAGCCGAGCGACCGCTACGGTCGGAGGTTCGAATCCTGCCTCGGGCATGGATGTGTGTGATGTCCTTAGGTTAGTTAGGTTTAACTAGTTCTAAGTTCTAGGTGACTGATGACCTCAGAAGTTAAGTCGCATGGTGCTCAGAGCCATTTGAACCATTTGATTGTCCCGCTGTTCATATGTACCGCGAAAATGGATGACACTGCTTCCTGCTTCGTAGTGAAACACGACCGCGGAACACCGTTAATGGCTAGAAACAGGCTGTTCTTCATGTTTTTCACAACATTACAGAGAAAAGTCAGATTGACATTTTTCGAGAAACACGATGTACTAACAAGGGAACGTCCCCATCGCACCCCCCTCAGATTTAGTTATAAATTGGCACAGTGGATAGGCCTTGAAAAACTGAACACAGATCAATTGAGAAAACAGGAAGAAGTTGTGTGGAACTGAGAAAAAATAAGCAAAATATACAAACTGAGTAGTTCATGGGAAAATAGGTAACATCAAGGACGCTGGGATAGCAGGAGCTCCGTGGTCTCGTGGTAACGCGAGCAGCTGCGCAACGAAAGGTCCTTGGTTCAAATCTTGAATCGAGTGAAAATTTAAATTTTTTATTTCCAGTTTATGTGACAAACTCTTATGTTTTCATCACTTTTTTGGGAGTAATTATCACATCCACAAGAAAACCTAAATCAGGCAAGGTAGAAGAGTGTTTTTACCCATTCGCCAAGTGTACAAGTTAGGTCGGTCGACAACATATTCCTTTCATGTGACGCACATGCCGTCACCAGTGTCGTATAGAATATATCAGATGTGTTTTCCTGTGGAGGAATCGGTTGACCTATGACCTTGCGATCAAATGTTTTCCGTTCCCATTGGAGAGGCACGTCCTTTCGTCTACTAATCGCACGGTTTTGCGGTGCGGTCGCAAAACACAGACACTAAACTTATTACAGTGAACAGAGACGTCAATGAACGAACGGACAGATAATAACTACGCAAAAATAAAGGAAGTAAAATTTTCACTTGTGGGAAGACTTAAACCAAGGACATCTGACCTCTTCATCTGCAGCTGCTCACGCCACCACGAGTCCACGGCGCTCCTGAAACCACAATCTCCGTAATGTTGCATATGTGACACATGGACTACTCAGTTTGTATATTTTGCTTATTTTTTCACAGTTCCACACAACTTCTTCCTGTTTTCTCAATTGATCTGTGTTCGGTTTATCAAGGCCTATCCACTGTGCCAAGTTATAACTAAATCTGAGGGGGGTGCGATGGGGAGGTTCCCTTGTAAGAATAGCTGAAGGTAATTTCATTATATTCATAGCATAATCAGTAGTATCATAGACTGATAACCGTGTGGGCTAGATGAGTTGCCGTTAAAAACCCGTTGCGATCTACAATTTTCTTTTATTCGGTTTGAATACCTAAATCATTTAAACACGAAATTTATCAAAAAACATGATAATTAACTCATACTTAACCATCATTTTTTCAAGAAAAATGCAAGTCTTTTAGTTCCTAATTACATACCACACGGGGAATTCTGGTTTCGCTGGAAATACACCTTCTTAATTATCGATATGTTATAAAAGATTGTTCAAGATTTTGAGGTTAAGAAAACATTATACAATTAAATTTTTTGTAGAAAAATGATAAATCAAATACTCTTTGTGTGAATATGCCCATTGTTTTATATAACAGATGTATTCTCACACGAACCAGAGTGATAAGCATCGTAGAAACATGGAAAACAATAATTTTAAAGGAGTCGAGCACGCTGCACAAATCCTACATTTTTACAGTTGTCACCTTGATTAACACTACAATCTGAACCCAATAGAACTGATCTGGAGCCAAGTTAAGGGATATGTCAAGAGAAATAACAAGACATTTGAATTGGCAAACTTACTGGAACTGACGCACGAAGATTTGTGACACATCACTGCCCCGAGCGATGGCTAAATGCAGAACAGTGCGTCATAAAAGAGGAGGAAGATGTGTGGACTTGTTGGTGGCTTCAGCTTCTATTGCTGATCGCCTCGTTATCAACGTAGCAGCACTGAAATCTACAGCATTCCTCGGAGTTCGATATGGAAGAAGTTCGGAGGTTACCAGACGACTGACTGCAATACCTTCAGTGGCTTCAATATTTAACTACATGGTAAATCCCAGCAGTGCGCATTTACGCCGCACATAGCTCATGCGGAAAAATTACCCCTGTTAAAGTCAGAAATTTTCATCACGCTCGTTTTTAATTACAGTGCTATTTTAGCTAAGATCGAGAGCAGGTTATGTTTTCCAGCAGATCACCCAAGAAGCGTGTCGTTGGAGTTTTACCATTACTTCCTTCTGTTCAAATATTAAATGACACTCGAGGCTACATTGTTTTTTGCTAGTCTCGTTTTCCGTCTTTATTACAACTGTTCACATCACTGTAGGTTATTTAGCCCAGGTGGCTGGCCAGTGCTTTCCAAGTTAAATGCGCCGGTAAAGTTTTTATCCCGTATTATCGCCGTGTCGATGTACGCTTAACGCACAGCATAAAACGTTTCTTCATTACCGTACTTGACTGTACTCGGGACAGCTTGGCTTCTGCTCCGAGTGAAATGAAATCCAATGAGGTTCCAGCAAACGCGGAAGAATACATAGTGTAATTATGCTTATCCATTACGGATATTTTAGAACTGTGACTGTATACTAATGTAAATAAGTTATACACAATTGCAACCAGTCACTTTTTTCAATAATAATGCTTTATTACATGACCCGGTTTTCGAACCGGTTACATGAACCCTTTCAGGTTCATCTTCAGATGATTTCGTGTGGATCCGGGAAGTTACATCATTACTGGTAGTAGCATAATGCTGGGTGCTGGTTTGCGACAGTATAGGCGGCTTTTTTCTTATCTGTCTGCCTCCATTTTGATGTCCAGAACACTTTCACACGAACTATATTAGTTCACACTTTAACAGTGACACTTTACAAGCATCCAGCATGCGCTTTACATTATGGCCAGCCTCCTGGTCCAGCTAACCCGCAGTGATTGTGAACAGTAGTCATAAAGACACAAAAAGAGACGAGCAGAGAACAATGTAGCCTTGAATGTCATTTAATTTTTGAACAGAAGGAAGAAAGCGCATGCTGGATGCTGGTAAAGTGTCACTGTTAAATTGTGAACTAATATAGTTCGTGTGAAAGTGTTCTGGACATCAAAATGGAGGCAGACAGATATGAAAAAAGCCGCCTATACTGTCGCAAACCAGCACACAGCATTATGCTACTGCCAGTAATGATGGAACTTCCCGGATCCACCCGAAATCATCTGAAGATGAACCTGAAAGGATTCGAAAACCGGTTCATGGAATAAAGCATTATTATTGAAAAAAGTGACTGGTTGCAGTTGTGTATAACTTATTTACATAGTGTAATGTTTGCAAGAGGTTTATTCATATGATGAACGGAATATACCGGGTGATCAAAAAGTCAGTATACATTTGAAAAGTGAATAAATCACGGAATAATGTAGAACAGAGCTGAAATTATGGATAAATACATTGGCAATTCATTGACGTCATAATACAAACAGATGTACCTCGAGGTACTGGATAATACTGTAATACAGATGGGAACAAGATTTTCGCATTGTTGTAAACTGCTCTTTCTTAAATCAGGCGTTATTACTCAGTTCGCTATTTGTGCTCAGCAATTCCTTGTAGATACTGTGAATTCATTACGACAAATGTGTGGTGCGTCCTTTAGTCGCTCGCAGTTGCTTGTACAACTGAAGACTGTATTCCTCAGCATAAATAAACATTTCATTCTGTTAGTTTGGGACACGTGATGAGTAGAATGGCTGAGAATGAAACGCTGGAAGAAGTTTTCCTTGTCTTCAAGGCGTAATAACGTATTTAAGGAACAGTATGGTAACAAGGAACAGTACGGGAACAATTAGGTAACCTCGCCTGGACCACTCTACCGGCTATGCCGCTAAATGGAAAGTACTTTGCAACACCACAGCTTTTGTGTGCAGTTGTGCGTGCTTTTCTCTAAAATTCACGGGATTGACAAAAATATCCCTCTATTATCATTTTTATTGCCTTGTTTTGATAGTTGTTCCAGTTTGTAACCGCTTCGTAAACCTTACTGCTCTTTTCAATCCCCGCAATAGTAGGCCCCCGACTTGTCAGACAAAAGTACACTGCTTCAGTTCAGTAATATTATATTGTTGTTATGCCATCTTGGACTTCCCATTATTTGAGTATTTCAGAACGGTTTCATCACAGCTTTGCTCTACTTTTCGTTTTATAGTAATAATAATAATTTGCCGTGTTGAGTCTAGGCCCATCTGAATGTACGTGAGTAGTAAAAGATTGCAGAGCAGAATATCGTGGTCAGAATGTAAATCTTTACAACACTGATATTTAATCATTCATCCATATTAATTTATTTTATAATAATCGCCACAGGAGATTTTGCGTAACCCCAGGCCTTTTCTTGCGGTAGACAGCTGCAGATTGAGTGAAGATTTAATCCGGTGACATGAAATTCCCTGCCGAGCGAAAAACAGTCCTCAGCTCTCGCCCGATTTCTGCGTCGATCACGCAATAAAGAAACCCGCTTCGTAGTTTTATGTTAAAGAGTTAACTGCTGTGGAAATAACTAGTATTCGGATATAACATACTATATAGCATACTTTACCATGTAACGTTGAGGCAGAAAAAACTACAATGGTACAGCCCAAAATCTGTGTCATTACAAATACTCCATACTCTTGCACATAAAAATAAGGGATTACTCAAAACATATCACCATACTTGGTACCAAGATGCTTAATGGAAACAGTTCATTCAATTCCACATTATCAAACGTTTTCTCCAAACCTACGAATGCAATACACTGTCAGTATACAGGGCTATTACAAATGATTGAAGCGATTTCATAAATTCACTGTAGCTCCATTCATTGACATATGGTCACGACACACTACAGATACGTAGAAAAACTCATAAAGTTTTGTTCGGATGAAGCCGCACTTCAGGTTTCTGCCGCCAGAGCGCTCGAGAGCGCAGTGAGACAAAATGGCGACAGAAGCCGAGAAAGCGTATGGCGTGCTTGAAATGCGCTCACATCAGTCAGTCATAACAGTGCAACGACACTTCAGGACGAAGTTCAACAAAGATCCACCAACTGCTAACTCCATTCGGCGATGGTATGCGCAGTTTAAAGCTTCTGGATGCCTCTGTAAGGGGAAATCAACGGGTCGGCCTGCAGTGAGCGAAGAAACGGTCGAACGCGTGCGGGCAAGTTTCACGCGTAGCCCGCGGAAGTCGACGAATAAAGCGAGCAGGGAGCTAAACGTACCACAGCCGACGGTTTGGAAAATCTTACAGAAAAGGCTAAACCAGAAGCCTTACCGTTTACAATTGCTACAAGCTCTGACACCCGATGACAAAGTCAAACGCTTTGAATTTTCGGCGCGGTTGCAACAGCTCATGG
This sequence comes from Schistocerca serialis cubense, assembly GCF_023864345.2. Taxonomy (NCBI): domain Eukaryota; kingdom Metazoa; phylum Arthropoda; class Insecta; order Orthoptera; family Acrididae; genus Schistocerca; species Schistocerca serialis. The sequence goes on along the minus strand of NC_064642.1, from coordinate 563,607,081 downwards.
AAGAGGATGCGTTCAGTGCGAAACTTGTTTTCAGTGATGAAGCAACATTTTTTCTTAATGGTGAAGTGAACAGACACAATGTGCGAATCTGGGCGGTAGAGAATCCTCACGCATTCGTGCAGCAAATTCGTAATTCACCAAAAGTTAACGTGTTTTGTGCAATCTCTCGGTTGAAAGTTTACGGCCCCTTTTTCTTCTGCGAAAAAAACGTTACAGGACACGTGTATCTGGACATGCTGGAAAATTGGCTCATGCCACAACTGGAGACCGACAGCGCCGACTTCATCTTTCAACAGGATGGTGCTCCACCGCACTTCCATCACGATGTTCGGCATTTCTTAAACAGGAGATTGGAAAACCGATGGATCGGTCGTGGTGGAGATCATGATCAGCAATTCATGTCATGGCCTCCAAGCTCTCCCGACTTAACCCCATGCGATTTCTTTCTGTGGGGTTATGTGAAAGATTCAGTGTTTAAACCTCCTCTACCAAGCAACGTGCCAGAACTGCGAGCTCGCATCAACGATGCTTTCGAACTCATTGATGGGGACATGCTGCGCCGAGTGTGGGAGGAACTTGATTATCGGCTTGATGTCTGCTGAATCACTAAAGGGGCACATATCGAACATTTGTGAATACCTAAAAAAACTTTTTGAGTTTTTGTATGTGTGTGCAAAGCATTGTGAAAATATCTCAAATAATAAAGTTATTGTAGAGCTGTGAAGTCGCTTCAATCATTTGTAGTAACCCTGTATTTCAGTAAATAAAGTTTCACAGAAAACGCTGTTGATTTATCGTCGAATGATGGACGCGAATTAAACTGATTTGTGCGAAACAGCCGTAAAAATTTGCACACAGATGATTTGTCAATGTGAGCCGTTCTTAGGATGTATGAAAGAAAGGTTATACGGTGCTCAGTCCACAGTCACAGTCGACTGTATAATCCACGCGTCGAGTGAAATGTGATGAGGTGTCGGAAGTAATTGGAGAGCGGTCTTTAATTTTGACAGGTATAGTGAAATGAGTCAACCTTACCATTCTGTGATGAATGGTTAGTTTAGGCGATGGGAAAGCTAACCGACTGCCGATTTCAAGAGCTGTCAGAGGTGCATGTTCCTCAAGCTCCCGTCATTTTTCACTCCGAATCCGTACTCATATCGCTCATTGGCCAGAAATTTTACTGCGCAGATTGCATGCTGAGAAAAGAATTACATACAGCTGTCAGAGCTACATGTTTCTCAAGCTCCTGTCATTTTTCACTCCGGATCCATACTCATGTCACTCACTGGTAAAAAGTTTTACAGTGCCGATAGCATATTAAAAAAAGAATTACATTTTTCAGTAAAACTACGCCACTGGTATTTTCGATCACTTTGTAGACATTCTATAACCATAATATGGGGAAAAATGTGTAGTTACAGAAACACACACAAGCAGAAATTGCAGAACGGTGTTTTACATTTGTTTACGAATGAGTACATGTTAAGAAATGTAATTTCAAAGTATTGCGGTGTGCCCCACAAGGATTTCCCCTTTACAAATTTAACTTTCATCTGCTACAGAAGCATATGGTGTGAAGATATTGGAAGCCAAGCTCTTTCGTTGTTAGGTATAATTAACGTGGCTATATGGAAGTTGTTGCAGTGACCACACAAGCCAAAACGTTCACAAATTAGGAAAAAGCTGCGTGTGACCTCTGGCATTACAAAAAACAGTCTTCAATTTCGCTGCAAAGGAAATTCCAGACAACGGACTAGAGATGTCTAGTGAGGCGAAGAGCATTATATCACAATGTGAAGAGCTCAGTGAAGTTGCTGCTGAGTGGTCTGACACAGTTTTCCACACTAATCTGTCCTGTGCAAGCTTCACTTCTGCATCACTACTGCAACCAATGTCTGTTTGAACCTGTTACTGAAGTCCAGCTTTGGTCTCCCTCTGCCCCCCCTCCCCCTCTCCCATCCTCACACTTACCTTAATCTACAAACAGACTATTCCTTGACGCCTATCTGTCTTTTTTGTTTATTTACTTACTACGTACACCATTACAACAGTTGTAACACTACATTATTGTGTGTGTGTGTGTAGTGTGTAGTGTGTAATTTAATGTGTGTCGTATGAGGATGATGATGATGATGATGATGTGAGAGAAGGGAGAGGGTTAAACGCGGTGCCGGCGCACATCCTACTCCTCGCGAACAGCATCATGGGTGCCCTCAAGCTTAGTGTTCCCATTCGACGGACGGATCAACATCAACAGCGTGACATGCTCTCACCGCATGTGACACTGCGGAGGGCGTTGGTATTTAAACCAGGACATTGGCGCAAAGACTGGTGATCAGGAATTTTACGCCAGTCGAGGAAGGATGGATAGTGTGATATTCAGTGTCTTCTTTATGTGGACGATGTAGTGAAAGAAACGGTGCTATTCTGAACAGAGGCTACAGAAAAAAATTCAATAACGAGGGTACTAAACAGACGTCAGAACTGAAAACTGAAACATTCTATATTAATGTTCCACATTAATATTTATTTTATATTTTCTTGTGAATCGGCTTACGGCTCTCTAGGCCATCACCAGAGAGTGTAAGACTGAACAAACAGTCCACACAAATCATAGAGAGCTTCTATTTATAAAAAAAATTATTTTCAAAGGTCTGTGCGAATTAAAGGTTACACACTTATACGGAAAACATAAAATTTTATTCCTTTAGTTTGACGTGGCTACAAAAAAAATTTTTATATAATGATATTATGAATGTTTTAGACTCTAAACGTATGAACGTAAATCCATAAATCCACTCTTTGACTGGTCTAAACATACAAATTGTACTACATTATACTCAGAGTTTAAAAATATCTGTATAAACAAAGAAGAGTGTCCCTTTGTTTATTTATTTGCTTGTAACTCACACAAATATTCAGTTTTATTGTGGCTCTGAGCACTAAGGGACTTAACTGCTGTGGTCATCAGTCCCCTAGAACTTAGAACTACTTAAACCTAACTAACCTAAGGACATCACACACATCCATGCCCGAGGCAGGATTCGAACCTGCGACTGTAGTAGTCGCGTGCTTCCGGACTGAGCGCCTAGAACCGCGAGACTACCGCGGCCGGCAGTTTTATGGTGATCTTGAAGAAATTTTGCACAACGTTACCTTCAAGACAAGAGGAAGATCGATGTCTGCGTAAGATTTCGTAAGCTGGCTTGAAAAATACACTGATCAGCGAGAACGTTACGACCACCTAGCTGCTATCGATATAAACGCTCCAGGCGACAGCACTGTCACCTGGCGAGAAATGACTGCTAGTCAGACACACGCACGGTGCATGTAGTATCAGTTAGCGTACTGACCGTGTGTAGAATGGGGAAGGTGGGTGATCTATTTGTTTGACCTGTTCGACTGGGGGCAGATTGTGGTGGCCGGGAGGTTCGGCACGAGCATTTCGGAAACCGCACGACTTGTCAGGTGTTCGAGGAGTGCTGTGGTGAGTGACTTCGACACGTGGCGAAACCAAGGTGAAAACACGTCCAGACGTCGTGGGCTAGGGCGGCCACCCCTCATCACAGATGTCGGACGTCGTAGGTTGGGCACACTGGTAAAACAGGACAGGCAGCTGCGAACTGTGGCGGAACTAATATCAGACGTTAATGCTGGACAGAGTGCAAGAGTGTCTGAACACGCAGTGCATCTAACGATGGACCTCCACAGCCGACGACCCATGCATGTGCCAGTGTTAACACCAATACACCGGCAACTACGGGCACGTGACCTTCAGCACTGGACGTTGGCGCGACGTCAGAGCGTTGCGTGGTCTGGTCAGTCTCGATACCTTCTTCATCATGCCAGTGGGAGGGCTCGAATCCGTTTTCTTCCAGGGGACAGCTCCTTGACACCTTGCTTCAAAACAGAGACAAGCTGTGGCGGCTCCATGATGCCTTGGGGAAAATTCACGTGAGCATCCATGGGTCCAGTGGAGTTCTTGCAAGGTAACATGACGGCCTTGGAGTATCGTACACTGGTTGCAGACCACGTACACCCCTTTATGACGATCGTGTTTCCCAGCGGCAGTGTCATTTTTCAACAACATACTTCGCATATCACAAGGAAAAGAATGTTATGGAGTTGTTCGAGAAACACAATGGCAAGATCCAGCCGATGTGCTGGCCTCCCAACTCGCCAGATATGAACCCTATCGAACACATTTCGGATGTGATTGAACGTGGTTTCAGAGATCATCGCCCCCCTCCCCGAAATTTACGGGAATTGCGTCACTTATGTCTGCAGACGTGGTTGCAGCTCCATCCAGCGACCTACCAAGAACTCACTATATCCATGCCACGACGCGTCAGCGCTGTTGTCCCTGCCAGAGGTGGAAATATGAGCTATTAGGTAGGCAGTCATAATGCTCTGGCTGATCAGTGTTTATGTATGTAATTTATAAGTGGGAAAAGTTGTAACGAAAAATCTGTAAAAGTTCTTGGGCGATGTACTTTACATTTCTATACGATCCCTAATGAACATTTGGGCGGACGTAGACTATATATATTTTTAATATACGCAATGGATATGAAGGAGAAACGTTGTTCCCAAACATCTCAAAAAGTATTTTACCGATTTACTTAAAAATTCCTGGTCGATTTGCTTCAAGCTTCTACATTCGGATGAAACACCGAAGAAAATTAATGGAAAATTAAATGCCTAATAAATGAAATACATACTAAAAGGTATCAGATAGATTATATAATGGTAAGACAGAGATTTAGGAACCAGGTTTTAAATTGTAAGACTTTTCCAGGGGCAGATGTGGACTCTGACCACAATCTATTGGTTATGACCTGTAGATTAAAACTGAAGAAACTGCAAAAAGGTGGGAATTTAAGGAGATGGGACCTGGATAAACTAAAAGAACCAGAGGTTGTACAGATATTGAGGGAGAGCATAAGGGAGCAATTGACAGGAATGGGGGAAATAAATACAGTAGAAGAAGAATGGGTAGCTTTGAGGGATGAAGTAGTGAAGGCAGCAGAGGATCAAGTAGGTAAAAAGACGAGGGCTAGTAGAAATCCTTGGGTAACAGAAAAAATATTGAATTTAATTGATGAAAGGAGAAAATATAAAAATGCAGTAAGTGAAACAGGCAAAAAGGAATACAAACGTCTCAAAAATGAGATCGACAGGAAGTGCAAAATGGCTAAGCAGGGATGGCTAGAGGACAAATGTAAGGATGTAGAGGCCTATCTCACTAGGGGTAAGATAGATACCGCCTACAGGAAAATTAAAGAGACCTTTGGAGATAAGAGAACGACTTGTATGAATATCAAGAGCTCAGATGGAAACCCAGTTCTAAGCAAAGAAGGGAAAGCAGAAAGGTGGAAGGAGTATATAGAGGGTCTATACAAGGGCGATGTACTTGAGGACAATATTATGGAAATGGAAGAGGATGTAGATGAAGATGAAATGGGATATACGATACTGCGTGAAGAATTTGACAGAGCACTGAAAGACCTGAGTCGAAACAAGGCCCCCGGAGTAGACAATATTCCATTGGAACTACTGACGGCCGTGGGAGAGCCAGTCCTGACAAAACTCTACCATCTGGTGAGCAAGATGTATGAAACAGGCGAAATACCCTCAGACTTCAAGAAGAATATAATAATTCAATCCCAAAGAAAGCAGGTGTTGACAGATGTGAAAATTACCGAACTATCAGCTTAATAAGTCACAGCTGCAAAATACTAACACGAATTCTTTACAGACGAATGGAAAAACTAGTAGAAGCCAACCTCGGGGAAGATCAGTTTGGATTCCGTAGAAACACTGGAACACGTGAGGCAATACTGACCTTACGACTTATCTTAGAAGAAAGATTAAGGAAAGGCAAACCTACGTTTCTAGCATTTGTAGACTTAGAGAAAGCTTTTGACAATGTTGACTGGAATACTCTCTTTAAAATTCTAAAGGTGGCAGGGGTAAAATACAGGGAGCGAAAGGCTATTTACAATTTGTACAGAAACCAGATGGCAGTTATAAGAGTCGAGGGACATGAAAGGGAAGCAGTGGTTGGGAAGGGAGTAAGACAGGGTTGTAGCCTCTCCCCGATGTTATTCAATCTGTATATTGAGCAAGCAGTAAAGGAAACAAAAGAAAAATTCGGAGTAGGTATTAAAATTCATGGAGAAGAAATAAAAACTTTGAGGTTCGCCGATGACATTGTAATTCTATCAGAGACAGCAAAGGACCTGGAAGAGCAGCTGAACGGAATGGACAGTGTCTTGAAAGGAGGATATAAGATGAACATCAACAAAAGCAAAACAAGGATAATGGAATGTAGTCGAATTAAGTCGGGTGATGCTGAGGGAATTAGATTAGGAAATGAGGCACTTAAATTAGTAAGGGAGTTTTGCTATTTGGGGAGCAAAATAACTGATGATGGTCGAAGTAGAGAGGATATAAAATGTAGACTGGCAATGGCAAGGAAAGCGTTTCTGAAGAAGAGAAATTTGTTAACATCCAGTATTGATTTAGGTGTCAGGAAGTCATTTCTGAAAGTATTCATATGGAGTGTAGCCATGTATGGAAGTGAAACATGGACGATAAATAGTTTGGACAAGAAGAGAATAGAAGCTTTCGAAATGTGGTGCTACAGAAGAATGCTGAAGATTAGATGGGTAGATCACATAACTAATGAGGAAGTATTGAATAGGATTGGGGAGAAGAGAAGTTTGTGGCACAACTTGACCAGAAGAAGGGATCGGTTGGTAGGACATGTTCTGAGGCATCAAGGGATCACCAATTTAGTATTGGAGGGCAGCGTGGAGGGTAAAAATCGTAGAGGGAGACCAAGAGATGAATACACTAAGCAGATTCAGAAGGATGTAGGTTGCAGTAGGTACTGGGAGATGAAAAAGCTTGCACAGGATAGAGTAGCATGGAGAGCTGCATCAAACCAGTCTCAGGACTGAAGACCACAACAACAACAACAAACCGACTGCAAATTTCTATGGCGAGAAGGAATTACAGCGGCAATACCCTTCTTGGAGATAGTAACATCACACGTCACTAGAACGGGGCCAGCGAAAGCTCGAGAATTTGCCAGAAACATGTTTGCAAACTCGAATTCACTGATTATAGCGTTGTTACATATGCAATGGAACAAGGGTGGCCTTGAAGAACCTATTGCCGAACGTAACAGGATGTGCCGCAGGTGAAGCCGTAGTCATTCCTCGCATTCCGCTGATACCCAGTGATTTAAATATGCTCTTCGATTTAAAGCGATTTCAGTTTCCCATGCGGCTTGCAATCGCTATGGGTATCTGCAAGGCACTGGACCAATCAGTTTGTATGGCAGATATTAAACATGCCAGGGAACGCCGGACATTGCAGTTAGTGAGAATATCAAGTCCAAAACAATTCACCAAGTGGCTGACACAGACTACTGTGTTATATGAGAATAAATGTAGTGGTTCAAGAATGCGATGAACAGGAAAAGAGGGAGAGTGTGGCAGAGGGGAGGAAGTATGTGGTATGTGATATGGGAAACAGTTTCATAATTTTCAACAGACATAGAACAATATTGCTGACTGCTGTTACTTTAGCAAGGGTGTATTTGATCATTAAGCATAAATCCGGTATCTACTTATTGATGTTTATTAATTGTCAAAATTTCCAGTAATGTTAGTTTTCGGCCTTTATTTGATCTATGGAGAACATGATACTTAATATCATCAAAATGGCAGTCATTCAGGGCATGCTCAACATAGGTAAATCTTTATTCTTTTTTGTTAAAACTTTTATGTTATATTTTCCACAATACGAGAACATATGTAGATATCAAAGCAGTTAGAAAACGTGTAACAATGACAATAAGTACAAACTTCTTCCAGTACATACTGGTGTGAAACATGAATTCGGATGAATAAGAAGTCTGTCAACTTCGTGTATTTCATCTGGACAGAAGACAGGCAGTAAAATTGATAAATGAGGTGGATAAGCTTCCCAGGCAGCTGCAATAAGTATTTCACGTACTCATTAACAGCGTCACCTTCCACCCAAATACTAGTGACCTCATGCGTCGTCATCCACTTCCAGGGCTTTCCCCGAGCAAAGAGATACAGGAACAACCCACGGTCGCTGGAGACACCCAGCCTTAAAATCCAGAGTTCATTGCCACCTGTGTGCATGAGTTATACAAATCGTTTGTTCTGCAGGTCAAAGAGAGAAAGAGGACTTTGGACTGTCAACATGTTGAGAGTAAATGCAATTACATTAATCTCTCAGTCTCCTCTGAAGTAGTGTGCTAGTGTACGGTTATGTACCGTGACCTCATCCGTTTCTCCACAATGACACGCACTTCTGAAGGCTCTCGACCGCAATTCTGAAGAAATGAAATGCTCCTTTCTGCCTTGTGCCTTGGAACAGCCACAGAGCACATTGCGAATTGTAGGAGTGGCACCACGTGTCCCCATCAATGTTCACTTATAGTTCAACCATTGTAAAATGAGACGTTTACCCCAAGAATTCCATATCTTTAAGCGATTCCTGGAAGTCTGTAGATCTCAGTAGACTGTGTACTGTGGTCTGACCAATCTCATCATCAGTGCCATGGGCGCCATCAACACCACCATCAGTCATTTGTCATCTACTGCTGGATAAAGGCCTTCTCCACACCCCTGCATTCATTACTGTCTTTAACAACATGCATCCATGTTGTTCCTGATTGTTTTCTGACATCATCTACCTACGTTCCGCTAGGACTTTGTCTCGATCTTTTCTTATCTCTTGGAATACAGCAAAGAACTTCCTTGCCACATCCACTATCCATTCGCCAGGCTGCATATCCCGTACACACTCGCTTCATTTTAATTACAATAATTACAATTGAACCAGTCTTTTTCGCTGATCCATTTATTTCTTTTCCAGTCTACCCTGGTATTTCCCAATATGCATCTCCCTACTGGTCACTGAGCAGCCTCAGGCTGTTGAACTGTTTTCATGGTAAAAATCCATGGCTTGCTTCCAGATTCAGAACTTATAACACACAGTAATTCGTGTTAGACCGTTCATACTCCTCGGAGGCCTACTTTTCATAACTCCATTTAGTTCAGCAAAAGCACTGAACTCCATTTGTAATCTTCTCTTTACTTCTTCTCTTGTCCAACTTGCACATTCTTGCAAATGCCTCAACTACAAAAAAATCGTTGACTTCATTGCTAATTTCTACGCTTCTCTTTTCACTGTCTTGGGTATCTGTAGTTTGAGTCTTATTATAACTCGTTTTAGACCTAATTTCGAGTTATCTCCGTTACGTTTGTAAGGTGACTATTCATTTTTGTTACTGACCTACTAACATAAGTAGAACTGTAAAACTCTGATTAGTGACGCTATATCTTGTTGTGTTAGAGAAAGCTTTTGACAATGTTGACTGGAATACTCTCTTTCAAATTCTGAAGGTGGCAGGTATAAAATACAGGGAGCGAAAGGCTATTTACAATTTTTACAGAAACCAGATGGCAGTTATAAGAGTCGAGGGGCATGAAAGGGAAGCAGTGGTTGGGAAAGGAGTGAGACAGGGTTGTAGCCTCTCCCCGATGTTATTCAATCTGTATATTGAGCAAGCAGTAAAGGAAACAAAAGAAAAATTCGGAGTAGGTATTAAGATTCATGGAGAAGAAGTAAAAACTTTGAGGTTCGCCGATGACACTGTAATTCTGTCAGAGACAGCAAAGAACTTGGAAGAGCAGTTGAACGGAATGGACAGTGTCTTGAAAGGAGGATATAAGATGAACATCAACAAAAGCAAAACAAGGATAATGGAATGTAGTCTAATTAAATCGGGTGATGCTGAGGGAATTAGATTAGGAAATGAGACACTTAAAGTAGTAAAGGAGTTTTGCTATTTAGGGAGTAAAATAACTGATGATGGTCGAAGTAGAGAGGATATAAAATGTAGACTGGCAATGGCAAGGAAATCGTTTCTGAAAAAGAGAAATTTGTTAACATCGAGTATAGATTTAAGTGTCAGGAAGTCGTTTCTGAAAGTATTTGTATGGAGTGTAGCCATGTATGGAAGTGAAACATGGACGATAACTAGTTTGGACAAGAAGAGAATACAAGCTTTCGAAATGTGGTGCTACAGAAGAATGCTGAAGATTAGATGGGTAGATCACGTAACTAATGAGGAGGTATTGAATAGGATTGGGGAGAAGAGAAGTTTGTGGCACAACTTGACTAGAAGAAGGGATCGGTTGGTAGGACATGTTCTGAGGCATCAAGGGATCACCAATTTAGTATTGGAGGGCAGCGTGGAGGGTAAAAATCGTAGAGGGAAACCGAGAGATGAATACACTAAACAGATTCAGAAGGATGTAGGTTGCAGTAAGTACTGGGAGATGAAGAAGCTTGCACAGGATAGAGTAGCATGGAGAGCTTCATCAAACCAGTCTCAGGACTAAAGACCACAACAACAACATCTTGTTGTGAACAAATTTATGGCCCAAGTAATCAATTAATGAATGTTCTCTGACTTCGATAAGGGAAACGAGTTAAACGACCAGCTCAACTTACAGTATATCACGCAAGTTAATAGATTGTAGGCATAGTATAAAAAATAGAGCATCAGTGAACAAGAGGATCACTTGTAAACTCCTGTCAAAACTTGCAAAGTATAATAATGAACAGCTTAAAGTCAGACACTGTGCAATGGAGATCGACGCACCTAAATGTAATCACAACACTAAAATACGAAAGAAAATGTCTAGTCGCAATTCGACTTAGAGTTGGCTGAATAATGTGCAGTTCGAAATATTTGAATATGTCTAAGTTGCCAGGTAATGCTAGCCACGCCAAAGTCACACACTACGTAATTTCTTCTGTGTAACATGAACAAATACACTACATAGAATCAATCGCAGCACATCTCCGCTAAGCGACCGTCGCTAAGCCTTGCCCTCTCGGCTGAAATTTGCATGCTTACGTTAAGAACGTGGTACCCGGTATGTATTGTTATAAATAGCGGAAAGTATCTGAGGTATTAAATACTTGACAAATTATATCATGTGCAACAATTAGTTGAAAAAAAGTTGCACATGTACACATGATCGCGAAATGGCAGTACCTCTACTTACTCAAATACTCTGCTTTTGATTTAGGCAAATGGAAAAGTGAAGTATATTACGCAGTTAGATTATATAACTGGTTCCAAATCAAGTAAACATGATTCTGTAAGAGGATTCAGAAAGACACGAAACTCTTGTAACTCCATGCGGACTAATACAAGTTCACTTCCGCAGTTCTTAGCAAGTTTCGCACAAGAAATTAGTGAAAAATTTGGCCGAGGAATATGAGACACGCACGAATAATTTATAACATCCCCTTAGAAAAATTAAAAGTGACTGTGCTGGTAAACCTCTTACGTTATTTGATTTTTAAACAGCTGAGCAATACTCAACGTACTCACACATTTCTCTCTTTACTTATTCTGATCATCACTAAATTAACACGCAATATATATATATATATATATATATATATATATATATATATATATATACCGCAACGCAATCTGACTTTCCATAATCCCTACAAAAGAATGCCCCTGACTAACAATAACCTATACCTTTCATGAATTACTTACCTCACAAAAATCTTCGATACTCGAACTACTGCAATTACAGCGAGCGCCAATACTGCCAGCTAAATAAAAGACTCTAACTACTGAAGGCACTAACTACTGATAGGCATAGTTAGCAAATGAAAGATTTTGATAGAGAACAAACAATGTATTTATCTTAATAGTGTTCAAAAGTCATAATATATATATCCGTTCATGACATCCAGTCTTACAAATTCCCTTTTTCTGATGGACACACGTCCAGATCGTCCGCTCTCAAAACTCTGCCATCTCTCTCCCCACATCCACCACGGCTAGCGGCTCACCTCCAACGGCACAACGCTAGACGCTTTTCACATCCAGCTGCCCAACACTACAATAGTGACTATTCCAACAATGCCAACCAGCCACAGACTGCACACAGCGCAGTCAGTGATTTTCATACAGAGCGCTACTTGGCGTTAGCAATATAAAAACCTAAACAGTCTACTTACAGGTTTAATAGAAGACCACTTCAAACAACAGCAGTAAATGGAACTATCTCACCAACAGTACATAAACGCTGCCATCAAGCGTCCGCAAACAAGTGAGTTTCCGAAAAATTGGAAGTGGCCATTTAAAAGCAAGTGCCACGTTCTCCCATTGGTTGCTCAAGTTTATGCGCAGTGGAGGCAAACAGCAGTGTGTGAACTGTAAAACAAAGTTGGCTCAAATATGTTCTATTAACACGTATTATTCCCATTAAGCCAGTAGAAGAATCTCAAAACTTCATCTATGGCTTCTGAGAACAGTTTTGGTGATACAAAATTTCCTCGCGTAACTCATCTTGAAATTCTGAATTTGTCACTACGCTAATGGAGTCCAGTAAAACAGTAGCAGTACATTCGTAACTACATCACGAAAGTTGAATAAATGCATTGTTTCTCAACAACTGTTAGTACATAGTTTGCTAAGATGCAGTCTAAAGCCTTCTCAAAATCTATGAATCACACACGAAGTTCAATTTACACTCGTTGTAGGGTTCTATGATTTCGTTCATAACTTGTAAGTTATCGGTTTGATATATCCACCTCTAGGCCGGCTTTGTCTTTTCTTGATTAAAATGTATTCTGCTTAATGCGGATGGTCATTATAAAGTGTTGAAATCTAGGATGTCGTAACTTACGTCACTGTCATCTGGAAGTCGCCCCTCCTTTTGGTTAAAGCATTGTGTGAGTTATTTGCCTGACAAAAGTTCTAAACATGTAAATTATGACGCATAGGAGGGCAGACTTTCGGTCAAGGTACACGTTCCAGTTTATCAAAGTTCCTACCATGTGCGTACCGACACGTAACCCTATCACAGCTTCAACTATTTCTCTTCATTAGTTCACACCAAAGCACTAGGATAATGATGATCAGGTTCAATGATGTTAACACCGTTTAAATGAACACTGGATTTGTTATTCTTCAGGCATAAGCAGTACGTCGCTTCGATGAAATTCCAGTCTGCGTAATTAAAGATTGTATAGACTCCATAAAGGGCCCATTAACAGACATAATTAATGAATCTTTCGAGTCTGGATACTTTCCGGAGTACCTAAAACAAGCAAAAGTTATACCTATCCTTAAAAACGGATATGTGGAAAATGTAGAGAACTACAGGCCGATCTCTATACTGTCTATCATTTCTAAAATAATAGAAATACTAGTCAAAAAGAGACTGCTAAATTACCTAAATAAATATAATCTTCTCTCCAATGACCAATTTGGTTTCAGGCCCGGAAAAGGCACACAATATGCTATAGCACAGTTCACTAAAGCAATTTTAGAAGCACTGGACAAAGGTGAAAATGTAAGTGGTATCTTTTTAGACTTGTCCAAGGCCTTTGATACAGTTGACCACAAAATCTTACTTCATAAATTAGGGCAAATAGGAATAAGAGGTGTGACAAAGAAGTGGTTCAAATCATACTTGGAAAACAGAGTTCAACGAGTTGAGATATCACAAGTTTCAAACAATTCCCTTATAAAACACCTGTCTGACCCAGAAAATGTGAATATAGGCGTCCCACAGGGAAGTGTATTAGGCCCAATATTGTTTCTTATATACTTTAACAACTTCCCACAAAGTATCAGACATGGCGAAAAAATACTTTTTGCTGATGATAGCAACATAGTAATAACAGGTGAAAATCCAACACAACTGTCAGAAAGAGCAAACGAGGCTCTCAATGATGTCCACAACTGGTCATTAAAAAATAAAGTAACCCTAAATGTAAAGAAAACTAACTATATTAACTTCCAACTGAACAAAAAACACAATGCCACTAGAATAAAAGTTAATAATAATGAATTAGAATGTGTAACAAGTACCAAATTCTTAGGGATGAATGTAGACAGCCAACTGAAATGGACAAACCATGTCAACATTTTGGCAAAGAAATTATCCACAGCATGCTATGCTCTTAGAATCCTTGCACCGGTATGCAATAATACCTGTCTTAAAATAACATATTACGGATATCTACACTCAGTCCTCAGCTATGGGATCATGTTTTGGGGAACAAGTGCCAGTAACATACAAACTGTGTTCAAAGTACAAAAAAGAGCCATAAGGATAATAACAAATAGCAACAACAGGGCCCACTGTCTAGAATTATTTAGAAAGCTAGGAATTCTAACTGTTTCTTGTGAGTATATCTTTCAGAACATAATGTTCATTAAGAAAAATCTTAACATGTACAACACAAACAGCCTAATACATGACCATGAAACAAGAGCTTGTCACCACATCCATCTAGATAGAAAGAACAAGGCAAAGACGCAAAAAAGTATATTTTACAATGGGATAAAACTGTACAACAAATTACCACAAGAAATTAAAGAAATAAATGAGCCCCTCACTTTCAGACAAAAGCTTAAAACCTTTTTAGTAAGTAAAAGTTTTTATAATGTAAAAGAATATTTAACATAGATGTAGATTATTAGCAACATATGACATTATCACCAAAATATTATGTAATTATAAATATGTGTATGACTAGTTATAAAAACTACACAAAATATGAGAAACCTGTTTAATTGTAAATGTAAATGTGTGCTCATGTGTTGTAATCAGACGACATCCATACAATATTTATTGTTCCACGGATGAATAAATAAATAAATAAATAAATAAATGCCCAGCCCCACTTACTCTGTAGTCACAATCTCTCGATTAACACTACCCTATCTGAGTTTTCCATTGCTGTTCGGTATTTTACGGTCACCTTTGAATAAAATATGTTCTCATCGGTCACAAAAATAAACACGTTCTTCAAATTATTCTCTTTTATAAACTATCCCACGCGCCACTCACGCTCGCGACTAGCCCGTCATTTGAAAAGGCTGTTTAGTATGTTGGAAGTATCTAGGCTTGTGCTCCGTCTCTAATGATTTTGTCGCCGACTGGACGTCAAACTCTAATCTTCCTTCTTTCCAATGCGGTCAAGTTTGGCGAAGACAGTGCTGCCTGCTCATACTAAGCTTCGAGCTGACTGTCGCTGTCGTGTTTCTTAACTGTTTATAAACAGAATTAAAGGTATTAACATTTTGTTTTAAAAAATTCAGGTGAGAGGGGGGAGTAGATTGGAGTCCTCTCATCTGAGAACGGGACTGAATTAATAAGCTGTCCTGCTGAATGGATGCCAGTGAAACAGGGTCAAACGGAACACTCTGTAACGGCGAAAGAAACATCTTGGTGAATTCTGTGCCCAGTGTCTGTGAATATCAAAATACCTTTTGCGAGACATTCAGTCGTTCATAAATGTACTTAATGTTGTGGCATCGTGATGTTATTTGTAAACCAGTGAGACCATTAAAGAGCACGCGTGACATTTTTCGGTAATGGAAAATGTAATACTCTGATATACGCCACTTACGACGTACATTTGCTTTATAGGTCTACATGACATCGATCTTAGCAAAATTTTATAGATTTTACTTGGGAGAAGAAGAACTTCTTAGCCGGGATCGCTATAAAAAAACGTTATCGTAGATAACCGATTTCGGTAAAACTAACTTACCATCTTCAGATCTGTAATAAAATTACAAGAAGTGCTACAAACTGTTAGACAAATAATGCAAATTAACCCCTAGAAGAACCAAATGTCAATATACCTTCATAAAGGTCATTACAAACATTTTGTGCCACCTACAAACAAAATCTTTCCATTGAATTTCCAGATACATAAAACACGAAATGAGCGATGCATTGGTACCTCTAAATTAATATTACTATGTACATCACAATTCGTCGAAACATCGTTCCCATGACATGACACGTCATACCTACCAGGGTGTCACAAGACCAAATGTCAATAAATGGAAATCAGCGTTTGGCGTCATTGGCCGCGCGGCCCTTTTGGGATCCGGCCGCCTTGGTGCAGGTCTTATTACATTTGACGCCACATTGGGCGACCTGCGCGCCGGATGGGGATGAAATGATGATGAAGACAACACAACACCCAGTCCCTGAGCGGAGAAAATCTCCGACCCAGCCGGGAATCGCACCCGGGACAGAGGACGGCAATACGTCACGCTGACCACTCAGCTATCGGGGCGGACAACTGTCAATCGCCAATGCATGAGAAGAACTAACCACAAGCACAACAGTGTCGTTGGAGTACACAGATTCTTTCAGTAAAAGTCAAATACGTAATTTAAAAACAACCATGGTTCCAAATATACATATATAAAAGATTCTGAAATGTTCATAAAATATTTTTGGCGATTTTTTCATGACACAATACAGCTAAGAAACCCTATACACCATATTTGTGTTCCTGGTGTTATATCTATACAAAACTGCAAGTACCTTTTTTGACAATATCGCTAAGTAAGCGACAAACATAATTGCAAAAGAAAAATATGTTTTTTAAAAATTTATTATAAGAAACAGAAGCTACGCTATATGCTAGAAAGTCTTTTTAGTAAATTATGAAAATTCAACCCAATATCTGAAGCTAGCGCAACCAATCTGACAATTATACCATTATAGTGCAATGTATCAAATTTAGTGCACCAAAAAAATTAGGCAATGTAATAATCTATATCAAAAAAATGTTCAAATGGCTCTGAGCACTATGGGACTTAACATCTGAGGTCATCAGTCCCCTAGAACTTAGAACTAGTTAAACCTAACTAACCTAAGGGCATCACACACATCCGTGCCCGAGGCAGGATTCGAACCTGCGACCGTAGCGGTCGCGCGGTTCCAGACTGAAGCGCCTAGAACCCCTTGGCCACAACGGCCGGCGATCTATATTGGGGCCATGAATACTGCGCAGAATATCAACGAAAAATCGTCAAAAATAATCACGTCCGCATCTTAGATTGAATATAGGGACGACTGTAGCCAAAGAATACTGAACATGAGAAGCCAAAACGCAATCCTGACTCACAAGTCTACGAAAGCTCATTCATTGAATTGTATTAATGTAAGTTAGGGACTAATATATAAGTTACTGCCTAGGAATGCAGCCAACCATCTGTCTTGGTACAGCAACCTACAAAAATGTTATCCAATATGGATGGAAACCTGATAACCCATAGGATACGCCACAGACCCGGCACAAACCAAAATAAATGATAAAAGAATACCTCCATTAATAAATCGTTTTATTACACCGCCGTAGCTCGAGGTCTACATGCAGCAGCATACAGTTGAAATTACTGAAGAACTAACCACACAGCATGAATATGTAAATCACAATAAGAATAGAACAGCAAACGCAAACTTTTTCAGTTGATTATGAGTCAGAAATACTATTCCAGGTGTTAAAAATCAACATATATTCACCTCAGAGCAATCGCCAAAGGATAAAGACTCAAACACCAACTAAGTATGTAACGAATAAAAAAACCAGTACTATCTACAATTATGTTTATTTGTTATTGCAGAAGCTTATAAGAGGGTTGCAACTTTAATAGTGGCAACTATTTATTTACAGCTCGTACAAAATGGATACATGTTTTAAAAGTTTTACTGACCTTCAAAGTAGTCACCAGCATAGTGTATAACCCGTTGCCAGCGATGTGGAAGTCGTAGGATACTCTTAGCAGTGCCAGTTGTGTTGACAGTTCGAGCGGCGCGGTGTATTGCCCGACGAATTTGTATTAGTTGTGAAGCGAATGCCGTGAAGTGTTTCCTTCAGTTTAGAAATCGAGTTGAACACACGAGGGCTTAAGTCAGGGGAGTGCAGTAGGTGGTATAGCACTTAGCAGCACCATCAGTCAAACAAATCAGTAACAGCTTGCACTGTACGTGCTTGAGCATTGTCCTGCAAAATGATGGTCAGTTCCTGCAGGTGTCATCAGCTCTCTCTCTAAGCTGGTGGTAGGTTGTGTTCCAAAAATGAACAGAATAGAGACAGGAGTGCTGAAACTTTCTGCAGGACATGACCATCATTTTGCAGAACAATGCTCAAGCACGTACAGTACTGATTTGTTTGACTGATGGAGCTACTAAGTGCTGTACCACCTACTGCACTCCCCTGCCTTAAGCCCTCGTAACTTCAACTCGATTTCTAAACTGAAGGAAACACTTAACGGCATTCGCTTCATAACTGCTACAAGTTCGTTGGACAATAGACCGCTCCGCTCGAACTGTCAACACAACTGGCACTCTTATACACTATGCTGGTGACTACTTTGAAGGACAGTAAAACTTTGAACGTATCTATTTTCTGCGAGCTGTAAATAAATAGTTGCCACTATTAAAGTGCCAACTCTCGTATATCCGTATCATCATCTATTTCACTTATTTCCGACTCACAGCTATTAAGTCACTTTTCGAATGATCCCTTGTTGGTTCATTATTAACGCAATTATATTCTCCCGTCGTCCGATCGCAAGCGTTTCTTTCCACTCTTCCCGAGAAACAGTTCCGCACTATTTAACAGAACAGGTATTCCATCCACTGCTTCATACTGCATGAACTTCAGTAGAGTAAAAATTATCTCCCGAACTTTACTTAGAAGCTTTATTCATCCCCAACTTTCGAAGACATTGTCACAAGTAGAAAAAGCGGTGCGGATGGCAGCAAGTGGAAGTGGCCTGAGTCACCTAGACCCCCGTCTGATTGCACTTCTTCAAAACAGACTCGCCCAGGACGAAAACATACCTTTGTGCATAGGCCACGAAGTTTTAGTCGCATTCTACGTGCAGGCCCGCACGTCGCATTTTGTGGAAGAGCCACACTCGAGGAGCCAAAGAGCCGTCATATGGCTCACTAACCGCGGTTTGTCGACCACAGCCCTAGATTAAGTCTTTTTTTCCGCTTTATCCTTTTTTCCCGAATTGCTAGTCCCGCAAGGTATGCAGGAGTTATCTGAAGTGTCCAAGGTAGGGGACGATGTGCTGACGGAAGTACAGCTTTGAGGATTGGTCACGAGGCGGCGTGCCTTCTAGGGCTGATCGTAAAATAAAGATAAATCGATATTTTTCTTAGAAGCTTTGTTATATACTGACGATATTTTTTACCCGATATATCGATATCAGAATGGCTAAAATCGACTGCAGATATTTTTATTTTATATTATACTTTTTCGCAATTTTCGGTAAATATTTAAAGTTGTTCTTTTAAAATTGTAGTAGACCATAATTTTACATTCACTTTGTGATGGAATCTTACTGCTTTTTGAGCTTTTATCACATCCAATCTTTATATTTGACTGTGTGCAGGAAACAAAAGATGGCACAAAAGAAAAAGTCCGATTGCACTGGGCGGTCGCGGTGTGAATTGAATAACAAAATTTTTAAGAACAAATTTTTAACGCAACTAGCGTGCTACTTCTTCACATTGGCGTTCTTCAAAAACAGTTGTTGAAAATGATGAACAAAAATCTAAATGACAAGATTCGTCTTTGCGGTGGACGGAGACGTGTGAGGGGATGACGTAATACAACTTGGCGCTACCAACAAAAACTACAATATTTAGCTTTACCACGCAATTTTGACACTACAGCTGCGATGTCGCTGGCATTTGCAGACATGCAAAACTAGGGAAATCGACATGAACTGTTCCGAAAAAATCTGATACGTGACGAAACCGAACGACGGACCATAGGACATCTTTCATTGTGCCACTTACATGCAGTTACCAATGTTAGCAAAGTGGTTATCGCCAAGCGTCAACGTGCGTCGTTTTCCTTTCAGTTCTTGCTATGAGGGGGATAGGCAGGCTGCTAGCTTGTTGATGCACTGAATAACTAATAGTAAATCAATTCTTAAAAGCTGTTGTCGTGATCTTCAGTCAAGAGACTGGTTTGATGCAGCTCTCAATGCTACTCTATCCTACGCAAGCTTCTTCATCTCCCAGTATCTAGTGCAACCTACATCCCTCTGAATCTGCTTAGTGTATTCATCTCTTGGTCTCCCTCTACGATTTTTACCCTCCACGCAGCCATCCAATACTAAATTGGTGATCCATTGATGCCTCAGAACATGTCCTACTAACCGATCCCTTCTTCTAGTCAAGTTGTGCCACGAGTTTCTCCTCTCCTCAGTTCTATTCAATATCTCCTCATTAGTTATGTGGCCTACCCATCTGATCTTCAGCATTCTTCTGTAGCACCACATTTCGAAAGCTTCTATTCTCTTCTTGTCTAAATTATTTATCGTCCATGCTTCACTTCCATACATGGCTACACTCCACACAAATACTTTCAGAAACGACCTCCTGACATTTAAATCTATACTCGATGTTAACAAGTTTCTCTTCATCGGAAACGCTTTCCTTGCCATTGCCAGTCTACATTTTATATCCGCTCTACTTCGACCATCATCAGTTATTTTGCTCCCCAAATAGCCTTTGGCTCCCTGTATTTTACCGTCGCCACCTTCAGAATTTGAAAGAGAGTATTCCACTCAACTTGTCAAAAGCATTCTCTAAGTCTACAAATGCTAGATACGTAGGTTTGCCTTTGCTTAATCCATCTTCTAAGATAAGTCGTAAGGTCAGTATTGCCTCACGTGTTCCAACATTTCAACGGAATCCAAACTGATCTTCCCAGAGGTCGGCTTCTACCAATTTTTCCATTCGTCTGTAAAAGAATTCGTGTTAGTATTTTGCAACCGTGACTTATTAAACTGATAGTTTGGTAATTTTCACATCTGTTAACATCTGCTTTCTTTGGGATTGGAATTATTATATTCGTCTTGAAGTCTGAGGGTATTTCGCCTGTCTCATAAATCTTGCTCACAAGATTGTAGCTCCCAAGGCAATCAGTAGTTCTAATGGAATATTGTCTACTCCCGTGGCCTTGTTTAGACTTACCTCCCATTTCATCTTCGTCTACATGCTCTTCCATTTCCATAATACTGTCCTCAAATACATCGCCCTTGTATAGGCCCTCTTTATACTCCTTCCATCTTTCTGCTTTCCCTTCTTTGTTCTTAAATATATAGCTTTAAAACCGGCAGTATACGTACAATGTGCAGGCCGATATATTTCTAGGCCAGTTTGTCGATACTTTTTCGTCGGCATATGTATAATTTGTTTCGAGACATCGAGAGCCGATAATGATACATTTTCTTAATATCAAAGTATCGGATTCCCTATATTTTTAAAAATGTCAACAGTGCTAGTGCCTACACGGTTCAGCTGGTAGAACACTTACTCGAGAAAGGGAAAAGCTGCAGGTGCGAGTCCCACCCTGTCAAACAGTTTTGATCTGCCAGGCAATTTCAAATTAGGATATACACCGAAGTGCCAAAGAAGCGGGTATAGGCATGCGTACTCATATACAGATGTATGTAAACAGGGAGAATACGGCGCAGCGCTTGGCAAAGCGTACATATAAGACGACAAGTGTCTGGCGCAGTTGTTAGATCAGCTATCGCTACTACAATGGCAGATTATCAAGGTTTAATTGAGTTTGAACGTGGTGTTATAATCGGCGCACGAGCGATGGGACACAGCCTCTCCGAGGAGCGATGAAGTGGGGATTTTCCCGTACGACCATTTCACGAGTGTACCGTGAATATCACGAATCCGGTAAAATATCAACTGTCCGACATCGCGCGGTCGGAAAAAGATCCTGCAAGAACGGGACCAAAGACGATTGAAGAGAATCGTTCAACGTGACAGAAGTGGAACCCTTCGGCGACTTGCAGCAGATCGGGTAACTTCAGATGTGCCCCAGGGCAGTGTAATAGGTCCGCTGCTTTTTACGATCTGGTTGATAGTATTGACAGCGGCATTAGACTGTTTGCCGATGACGCTGTAGTCTACAGGAAAGTAGTATCACACTAAAGTTGTGAACAAATCAATTAGGATTTGCAGAAAATAAATGCGTGGTGTAATGACTGGAAGTTATCTCTCAATATTAGTAAGTGTAACCTACTGCGTATAACAAGGCGAAAAGCCCCATTAATGTACGAGTACAAAATAAATGCCCAGTCTTTGGACGCGGTAACATCCGTCAAGTATCTCGGTGTGGCTATTCGTAATGCGCTCAAATGGAATGATCAGATTACAGAAGTAACGGGTGAGGCAAACTCTAGATTGGGGTTTATTGGTAGAATCCTGAAGCGATGCAGTCCTTAAACAAAGGAAATAGCTTACAACACGTTAGTTCGTCCAGTATTAGAGTATTGTTCGTCTGTATGGGTTCCTTACCAGTTGGGTCTGATTTTAGAGATTGAGAAGGTCCAAAGAAGAGAGGCAAGATTTGTGACTGGCACATTTAGCCATCGCGAGAGCGTTACAAATCTCATAGAAAGTTTGAAGTGGGACACACTTGCAGAGAGACGGAGCGCTAAGCGGAACAGGCTGCTCACTAAATTCCGAAATCCTATCTTCATCGAGGATGTAGAGCATATATTGTGGTGTCACCGCCAGACACCACACTTGCTAGGTGGTAGCTTTAAATCGGCCGCGGTCCATTAGTATACGTCGGACCCGCGTGTCGCCACTGTCAGTAATTGCAGACCGAGCGCCACCACACGGCAGGTCTAGAGAGACGTACTGGCACTCGCCCCAGTTGTACAGCCGACTTTGCAAGGAACGGTTCACTGACAAATACGCTCTCATTTGCCGAGACGATAGTTAGCATAGCCTTCAGCTACATTTGCTACGACCTAGCAAGGCGCCGTATTCAATTGATACTGAGATTCTATTAATGTGTCATCAAGAGCGATGTTCTACAAATGTGGATTAAAGTTAAGTATTCCAGAAGCTACGTACTTTTCTTTATAGCATTCATTACGTATCCTGTTTCAGACCTCACGCCAGCCTGCGTGAAAGCGCGTGCCTTTCGGCTTCCTCTCATTGTGTCTAGGCTGACTTGTCTAGACACAACATATATTATTACCTCCAACTTTCAAATCGCGCAATAATCACCATTCAAAGATAAGGGAAATTAGAGCTTGTACTGAGGCGTTCAGACAGTCGTTTTTCCGTCGCGCAATCCGCGAGTGGAACAGAGCGGGGAACAGATGTGCAACCCTTCCGCAAATTGGTGTAACTTTCAATGCTGGGCCATCAACAAGTGTCAGCGTACGAACCATTCAACGAAACATCATCGATACGGGCTTCCGGAGCCGAAGACCCACTCGTGTAACCTTGATGACACAAAGCTTTACGCGTCGCCTGGGACCGTCAACTCCGACATTGGACTGTTGATGACTGGAAACATGTTGCCTGGTCGAACGAGTCTCGCTTCAAATTGTATCGGGCGGATGGACGTGTCCGTGTATAGAGACAACCTCATGAATCCATGGACCCTGCCTGTCAACAGAAGACTGTTCAGTCTGGTGGAGGATCTGTAATGGTGTGGGGCGTGTGCAGTTCGAGTGATATGGAACCCCTGATACGTCTAGATACGACTCTGACAGGTGATACGTACATAAGCATCCTATCTGATCACCTGCATCCATTCAATGAAATGATAATTAAATCAAGAGCCTACGCTGTTGACAGGCGTTGATATACATCAACGGGGACAGTTGGAAATGTGTGCCCCGACCGGGACTAGGACCCAGGATCTCCTTCTTCCATGGCAGACATTCTATCCATCTGAGCCACCGAGGGCACAGAGGATAGTGCAACTGCAGGGACTTATCCCTTGCACGCTCCCCGTGAGACCCACATTCCAAACTTAATATCCACGCACTACATTCGTAGTGCCCTGCCCATTACACTCATTACTCACGGCAGACAATCTTACCGAGTCCAGTAAGAGTTCGGGCAATACGTGTGCATCCGCACAGAAGAAGAAGGTCAGCGGCCGGTTAGCCTTAACTATATGAAGATAGTATCTGCTCTTTCGGACATTTCCGAAATGACAGATACCATCTTCATATATGCATCCATTCATGTCCATTGTGCATTCCGACGGAGTTGGACAATTCCAGCAGGACAATGCGACACCCCACACGTCCAGAATTGCTACAGAGTAGCACCGATCTCTCCAGACATGAACATTATTGAGCGTATCTGGGATGCCTTGCAATGTGGTGTTCAGAAGAGATCTCCATCCCCTCGCACTGTTACGGATTTATGGACAGCCCTGCAGGATTCATGGCGTCAGTTCCCTCCAGCACTACTTCAGGCTTTAGTCAAGTCCGTGCCATGTTGTGTTGTGGCACTTCGGTGTGCTCGTGGGGGCCCTGCACGATATTAGGCAGGTGCGCCAGTTTCTTTGGCTCTTCAGTGTAGTTATTTCGGCAATGTTATCTTTTGCGGTACTTCACTAATGAGAAAACAAATGAGAGTCGAAAGAAGACGCGCTATTCAAGCTGCAGGATAGCACCGAGGAAACAAGCGCGAGTCGAAAGGAACACGCCGAGAATAGGAAACGGGCGAAACGTTTCGACCAGTCACTGCTTTCAGCAGCGGACGCGCGCTTTAAATGAGGACGTACGGAGCGCGGGTCCGAATCGGGGACGGCGCGCAGTAGCAGCGGCGCTGTTTGCATTCCCGGCGTTCCTGGGAGAGTGCTGAGCCGGCGGCGTGGCCGCGGCTGCGGGGGCGACGGCCGGCGATGCAGCTGGCTGGTGGCTGCTAGGTGCCGGCTGTGTGGTGGCTGCAGCGGCGGCGGCCACCGTGGTCTACCGAGCGTGGCGGCCACAGCCTGCCCGGCCCGCTGCACGCCAATTTGCGCCGCTCTCTGGACACCACGGCTCCGGCCCCGACCCTCGCCGCGGGCTCCAGCAGCTCTGCTCCTGCGGAGGGAGGCGTCTACTTCAGTGGATCCCTGCCTTTCTTGGACCATTACTCGCACATCTACATCTACAAGGATACTCTGCAAATGACATTCAGGTGCCTGGCAGAGGGTTTATCGAACCACCTTCACAGTTCTCTATTATTCCAATCTCGTATAGCAGGCGGAAAGACTGAACACCTATATCTTTCCGTACGAACTCTGATTTCCCTTATTTTATCGTTCCTCCCTAGATAGGTCGGTGTCAACAAAATATTTTCGCATTCGGAGGAGAAAGTTAGTGATTGGAATTTCGTGAGAACATTCCGTCGCAACGAAAAACGCCTTTCTTTTAATAATTTCCAGCCCAAATACTGTATCATTTCTGTGACACTCTCTCCCATATTTCGCGATGATACAAAACGTGCTGCCTTTCTTTGAACATTTTCGGTGCGCTCCGTCAGTCCTATCTGGTAAGAATCCCAAACCGCAGTATTCTAAAAGAGTGCAGTCAGACATCAGCTAGTATCCCTTTCCTCCCCCACCCCCTGCCGGCTGTTTTCTCCATCCTCTCCCACATTATCACCAAGTTTAGCACCTAACTAAACTGTAGAATGAAACACTTTTCTTGGAATACTCATTTTTAAATTGATGGAAGATGAATGCTATCTAGTTTGTGTGTGTGTGTGTGTGTGTGTGTGTGTGTGTGTGTGTGTGTGTGTGTGTGTGTCTGTGTGTGTGTGTGTTTGAATTGAGGAAGGAATTCGTGGTGCATCGCAAGTACTACCCACAAGCCGGCCGGTGTGGCCGAGCGGTTCTAGGCGCTATAGTCTGGAACCGCGCGACCGCTACGGTCGCAGGTTCCAATCCTGCCTCGGGCATGGATGTGTGTGTTGTCCTTAGGTTAGTTAGGTTTAAGGAGTTCTAAGTTCTAGGGGACTGATGATCTCAGATGTTAAGTCCCATAGCGCTCAGAGTCATTTGAACCATTTTGCTACCGACAACTCCTTCTCAGATAAGAAAGCTATCTATCCACAGTGAGGGTAGACGTTTGTTACAAAACATACTTCCCCTTGCATTACTCCTCTTCATTGCGGCACTTGCTTGACCTGTTACTGCAACCCCATTTAAAATCAACCAAGTTAATATGTGAGCACTATACTTACTGTTCGTGAATCAGTTGATTGCTGCTCTCCTTACTTCTGAACTGGCAGAAATTGGAAGACTTCAGGCTGTTAATGCTTTGTGCCTTACCACAGCCACTAACAGTAATAGTAATAACAATAATTATTATTATAATTATAACGTGTACAGTACTATAGTAACCCTAACATAGTTATTACTGTCATATTGTGATGCGAGTAATGAAGCAATTTCTGCACTACTGCAGGTACTACCTACAAGTTGGAGAAGACATTCTCTCGAGATATTCAGCATTTGTTACGTACATGTCTCACTTTTATCGTAAATGAGGTAAAGGACAAAGCACAACATATTTGTGTAGTGGGCTCTTTGAGGAACCTGTAACCTGCACCGCATTAATGCTACTAAGTGAGAAAAAGTGATTATTGTTAACTTATGTGACCAATATTAGAGTCTTCCAAAATTGTGATAACAGTAATGATCTTTTGAAAATAATTTAGTTTCGTAACTGAAACAGAATGGAATCGTGTATGCCTCGTGATGACTGGGTGTTGTGTGATGTCCTTTTTACGAATAAAAAATACGCCTTTCTTAAAAAATAATATTTAAAAACGAAAAATTTTAGCGCTGCTGGTCAGGCTAACTGATATTTCGAATTTTTTTAATCGTTTATTAGTAACTAATAAAAAGCAACTGATGTAACTGAGAGTAAACAAGTGCCGAAAAATACAGGCTATTCTGAATCAAAATACAGGCACCGGTTTTAACTGGTCGGTTCTTCCCATCCCTGCTTGAGAGTGTCGGCAGAGAGGAGACCAGCAGTTCCCAACCTGGGGGTAATTACTCCTCAGGGGTAAAATGAAATTTTCTAAGGGGTACAAACTACACGATTCAAAGGGTTGGCTCTGAGCACTATGGGACTTAACATCTATGGTCATCAGTCCCCTAGAACTTGAAACTACTTAAACCTAACTAACCTAAGGACATCAATCTTTATTCGATTTCTACGTCTGTTATAGGAGATAACAGAAATAAAAAACGAAAAATCGGATATTTTAGAAACCGGTTATTTTGAATGTCTTTATTTGTCAGGTTAAACGAGCGCGGAAAAACATCGACACAACCGAAAACCGAATGTTTCAGCGATAACCGCCACCCCTACTCTCAAGAGTCACACGCACCGACAAAAAGAGGAAAAACGAAGCAAATACATCTACATCTCATACAGTAATTTATTATGTCAAGATCACCCAATTACTACAAACATTCACATTACTGGTTTCAGCACGTTATTGACAGCTTCAGATGTGATAATTAATCCACAAATAAGAAACTTCGTGGCAGATTAAAACTATGCGACGGATCGGGACTCGAACGCGGGACCTTTTCCTTTCACGCGTTAAGTGACTTATTTCTGAGGTACCCAAACACAACTCATAGCCTGTCCTCGCAGCTCCACTTCCACCAGTATCTCATCCCCTACTTTCCTAACTTCACAGAATTTCTCCCGCGAAATTCATGGGACTAGCATTCCTGGAAGAAAGGATATGGCAGAGAGTTGGCTTAGCCACAACTTGGAGGATGTTCTTGCCCGCGAGAGGCAAAGGTCCCGAGATCGAGTCTCGGTCCAGCACACAACTGTAATCTGCCAGGAAGTTTCATGTCTGGGTACACTCCGCAGTAGAGAGAAAAATTCATCCTGGAATCCACAAACAGCAATTAAGTCATGATGTTTAAGCTCTAGCTACATGCATACAGAACTTCGTGAAAATACAGGGTGATTCAAAAAGAATACCACAACTTTAAAAATGTGTATTTAATGAAAGAAACATAATATAACCTTCTGTTATACATCATTACAAAGAGTATTTAAAAAGGTTTTTTTTCACTCAAAAACAAGTTCAGAGATGTTCAATATGGCCCCCTCCAGACACTCGAGCAATATCAACCCGATACTCCAACTCGTTCCACACTCTCTGTAGCATATCAGGCGTAACAGTTTGGATAGCTGCTGTTATTTCTCGTTTCAAATCATTAATGGTGGCTGGGAGAGGTGGCCGAAACTACATATCCTTAACATACCCCCATAAGAAAAAATCGCAGGGGGTAAGATCAGGGCTTCTTGGAGGCCAATGATGAAGTGCTCTGTCACGGGCTGCCTGGCGGCCGATCCATCGCCTCGGGTAGTTGACGTTCAGGTAGTTACGGACAGATAAGTGCCAATGTGGTGGCGCTCCATCCTGCTGAAATATGAATTGTTGTGCTTCTTGTTCGAGCTGAGGGAACAGCCAATTCTCTAACATCTCCAGATACTGTAGTCCAGTTACAGTAGCACCTTCGAAGAAAAAGGGACCAAAAACTTTATTGGCTGAAATGGCACAGAAAACGTTCACCTTAGGCGAGTCACATTCATACTGAGTTGTTTCCCATACTTCGTTCGAAATGCACGCTGAACAACTGTCGTCGATTCACTTCTGCCGTACTCAGTAACACAAAAAGCTTTCTGTTGAGCGGTCGCCATCTTAGCATCAACTGACGCTGACGCCTAGTCAACAGCGCCTCAAGCGAACAAATGTACAACTAAATGAAACTTTATAGCTCCCTTAATTCGCCGACAGATAGTGCTTAGCTCTGCCTTTTGTCGTTGCAGAGTTTTAAATTCCTAAAGTTGTGGTATTCTTTTTGAATCACCCTGTACTATAAAATATGTCAATAAAATATTCATCATACCCACATAAGTTTAAAAAAACTGGATTAAAATATGTACAGTTTTTATGGCGTTCTTTAACCATATCACTGGACTTCATACACCATGACGAGACTGTTGTAAAGTTTCTAGTTTAGTTTTGGGATTCAGGGAACGTGATGTGAGCTTTAAATTTTCATTCGATATATTATACTTCATGTCTGTACTCTAGACGTTTTTCAAACAATAGTCTTCAGTAATCGTTCGGTGAGTGGGTGAACCACAGACGTAAGTACGAGCACTGTGATCTTTGGTTGCCAGTGGCATTATTATTGCCTGTAGCATTCTGTGAGACGTGTTAAGTGAGTGAATGGAGCGTTGATGACACTACTGAGCGGTATGGAAACAACTAGCAGAGCATAGAGATAAAGAGATAGAGTATGTCGAACTTTGGAAATATGATTTGGTAAAACTGGTTTGAGAATTGTGAAGATATTAAGGTAATGTTATTGCTGCATTGCTTGCTTGCGCATACTTT
This sequence comes from Schistocerca serialis cubense, assembly GCF_023864345.2. Classification (NCBI taxonomy): domain Eukaryota; kingdom Metazoa; phylum Arthropoda; class Insecta; order Orthoptera; family Acrididae; genus Schistocerca; species Schistocerca serialis. The sequence continues at coordinate 563,577,937 of NC_064642.1, read as the reverse complement.
ATAATGTGTTTGAAAAAGGAAAGTTTTTAGCGGAATTTTTTTATTGCTTAAGTTCGGTTAGTTAGATAATTTAGTCGTGATTAAGCAAAAGTTATCTGCCCACGTAGCTTGCTCTCAAGGTTATAGACGCGCCACCTCTTTACCATTCCAATAACGAAACTCATGGCAGGATAATAATTTTTGTATAAGTGATTTCTGAAGAGGTGATGATAGTTGTTAAAGTATCAGAGGTTCAGTATAGTTTCTAAATGCTAGTCTCTTCTATAACATTTAGTAAATGCAATGTCCTCCACCGTCTCCTCACGAAAATTCGGATATTCAGTTGCGTGTCGCCGCATTCCACCTTGTGGAACGCAAAAGCTAACACGGAAGAATGATCTGTTTAGCATAGCTGCACGTCCTTGCACTGTACTGCGCAAGACTTTATTTTCTTTAGATGTTTCGCTGTTGCATTGTATTTATATGTTCATCACTTCGTGCAGTACCGAGTATCTTGCCATAGGTAAGCCATATGAACTTGCTAGGGCCAGTTTAAAATCATGGTCAGGACACAGTTAAATCATTCACAGCCATGACTTGCATTTCAAAACTGTTTACAGGTTCAGTTTTGGTAAAGTAATTTCAGGTTTCATTTCTTTGGAGGCAGACTGATTCTTACAGTGCAGTGTTACATTTGCTTGTTTATCATTTAGTGACTGGAATTTATTTAGTAGGTTTGCGTTCGTAAAATTACAGGGCAGACTCACTGAAACATATTGGTTGTTCGTTCTGTTAGCTTTGAGTGCTGAAACTGCAAGTCACGTATTGTGACGTCATGCGCTGTAGCACTGTCCGCTGCACTGTACAATAGTCTCACAGGACAGCTATTTAGCGTACAGTTTTACGTTTTGTAATTAAATTGGTAGACGTTTATTCAAATACAGGCATACTGTTTCAGATAATTTTGGCAATTCCTTTTATCAGATAGCGTTAATATAATTACAGCACTTGCATTGTTCAGGATTACAATGCAGTAACACACGAAGTGAAAGACATGAAACCAGCTGCGTTCACTCAACTTATAGTTCAGGACATTGAAACGCTTTTAATTTTATTCATACAAGTTACACTGTTTGTGGATTAAGGCGATCTTGACATAAATGTTCAAATGGCTCTGAGCACTATGGGACTTGACTGCTGTGGTCATCAGTCCCCTAGAACTTAGAACTACTTAAACCTAACTAACCTAAGGACATCACACACATCCATGCCCGAGGCAGGATTCGAACCTGCGACCGTAGCTGTCGTGCGGTTCCAGACTGTAAATCTTGACATAACACATTATTATACGAACATTTATAAGGCAAGGTGCTTCCATTAAATATAGGACTTACAAAAAGAACGATGTTCTGTGCTGCACAGCTTGGGCTTCTCACCAATATTAAGCCCAACATACCGTGCGGTGGCAATCTCTCACGTACTATCCTTGCATCTCTTTGCGCGGGGTATGTTGCTGACAGCAGAATCATATAAAAGCCCTCTGTCTCGTCTAGTTGCTCATTTCTCCGCTCTCTGTCAGCGTTCCCATGGACTGCCAGTGTAGGTTGACTTTACGCTACCCTACTGAACAGCCATGACCCAGTGTCACATCGAGCAATTCGCTCTATATCCACGTCAGTATCTGTTCATAGAAATCCCAAATACATGAACGAATAGTCTTGGCATTGATATACTTCTATCATACTAGAATCGTACTAAACCTACTGCTCCGCTTCCCAAGAGATGATTTTGCTCCTATTTTACATTAAAATAACGCTACACTGCTATTCGTGATGTTGGACCTCCACGTTCACTCTCAACTCTTAGCAACCAAGCCAAAAATGAGTTCGCTTCTTGCCTCGCTTTACGGATGTTGCATTTCATTTATTTTCTAACAGGGTGAATTATCACGCACTTCCCTCAAACGAAAATTTTTTAAAATGTGTTGTGGATTTCAGAATACTATACCCACTGCCTTATTTTTCTATAGATAACAGCAACTCCGTTGACTAATAACTGTCATGCCTGATAGTATGATTCAATTACTTTGCAGAAAGACTTTCTTTTAAAGACTGTTTTCCCAGGTTAGTTAAGCAGAAAGGCAGTTTCGTTATAAAGCAATATGCAACTTTTCTACTCTTTCGCCTGTTTCTTTTTTTTCGTACAGCTTAGATAATAAAATTCTTTTTCAGCGTACTTCATATTTATTTCGGTCAGTTGTAAAAATAACACAAGATATTCAAGTTCACATTTATAATCTAATTAATTTTCTTTCCGAAAAGGAATAGGTAATACATCACTCAATTTATTTATTTAATCGTGTCAGAAGCATCATACATAAAGTCAGAATGATCAACACATACATATCAAGTATATAACAAATACAAAAAGAGTATAAAAATATACAGATATATAAGCAGGGTCAAGTAGTTTTTTATTTTTATTTTATGAAATCTTGGACCAGAACCTGGCCACGTCCAGCGCTTCCGGGGGGGCATTCATCAAGCAGGTGCTTGGGCACATCACACACTGCGTGAGGTGGATGGTGGTTTGAGTGTGTCCACATTCACACAGCGCCGGTTCATATGAGAGGCCCCATTTGCGCATATTCACCCCCAGAAGCATCACAGTACAGCGACATCACTCAATAAAAGAAACTCAATTGGGCATTACTAGCTAAGACCTTCCCTTGAAATCTTATTGCAGATCTTTTCACGAAATTTCAATCGCCAAGTTCCTCCTCTAAATGTGAAAATATTTCATTGTGACCAGTATATACCGGGAGAAATGATATAATAAAATAAGAGCCGGCCGGTGTGGTCGAGCGCTTCTAGGCGCTTCAGTCTGGAACCGTGCGACCGCTACGGTCGCAGGTTCGAATCCTGCCTCGGGCATGGATGTGTGTGGTGTCCTTAGGTTAGTTAGGTTTAAGTAGTTCTAGGGGTTGATGACCTCAGATGTTAAGTCCCATAGTGCTCAGAGCCATTTGAACCATTTTTGAACCAATAAAATAAGAGAAATTCGAGTTTGTACAGAAAGATTTAAGTGTTCACTTTTCCCAAGCGCTGTTAGAGTTTGGAACGCTAGAGAAATAGTGTGAAGGTAGTTCGAAGATCTTTCCGCGAGTCATTTAAGTGTGAGTAGTCATGTAAATGTACACGTAATTTTTACCACGTATTTGACAGTCACTTTTTACATGACTGGCACGTATTGCTATGCGATACTGTTTCATTTCGAGGCACTATTTAGTGGTTATTTTTCTGAGAGTACTAGGCATGTTTGCTCGGGAGGAAAGAATGGCACTTTTCTCACTGGAAAGGTATACTCCCAGGGTGATCTCTAGTTCGTGTTTGTTGGTAGAAGGCGGTTAGTGACTCCCATTTCAGGGCGAGGATCCTCCTGTCCTCGCTGAGGGCGGAGATCACCGTGCCGCCACTGCTTTTCCCAGATAATAACTGAGCTTGATACTTTCGCCTTTTCTGTACCAACATCAAAGGACGTGACGCTGTGGTGCGACCCCAGCACCTAAAAAATTTGGTTGCTTCGCTTCCTAAATTTTGGTGTATGCTATTGAATTAGTTGCTTGGCGTGAAGAGGTTGACCAGTTGTTGGGGCACTGCTCCAGATCATTACCAACAATTTGCTTGCTAATGTGCATTTTGTATGCTGCTGCGTTCCCCAGTTTTTTCGTGAAATAAATGACATTCTCGTACGTCAAACTGACAACATCACCGAGTAGTCCTTTCCATGTGGAGTGTTTTAAAAGGTTGGGAGTTCAGTGTGTAGAACAGCTTTCTGGGCTGTTCGTCTGCCAGCCACCGTCTGGTGCTGTTTGGTGCGCCACAGCTGATTTTGGGGAAATACGTGTCGCGATTGCGCGATCCATATTCTGAGCACTTTGAAACTTACTTGTTCTGCTATGCAACTTCTGTTACCTATTTGGTTATAACTTTTGCTCTCTTTTCAGTCGTCAACTTTGAATTCGTGAGCTGTCCAGATGAGGCAATCTTTCTGCGTTTTCTCCGTACAGTCTTCCATGTAATTTAGTACCCACCTAAGTATTAGAGTCATTTTGTGTCATTTCTATTGAGATTTTAGAGAACTTTGGGCTCTGTCAGTTTTATCTGAATTTTTTGTATAATACAAAGTTCAAATAAAAAATCTGTTACATAGACTCAGACATGACTAAGATCTCAATATCCCCTATTGTCCTCAAACTTTTCCATGGTTAGGCGACCCACAAATCACAATATAACCTGTTCTGTACCTATGTTTTTGTTCTCCGGTGACGGTGTTTTTGTAGTATACAGTAGCGAAACACAACCACCAGCTGTTTGAAGTTAAAGACAGACCCCACCAAGTTTCAGCTTAAAAAAATATCAAAAATTGTCTCAGTTAGCTTAGCTACGTATCACCCACTGCACGAAATGTAACGAAGTCATTCACATCGAAGAACATTCACAATGGAACTCCACCAACGGTTTTTCACACAACGAACATTACTATTTAGTCCTGATGGTCCGTGTACTTTTATAAATCCGATGTTTCATGTTTTTTATACTCTCTTAGCCGGCCGAAGTGGCCGTGCGGTTAAAGGCGCTGCAGTCTGGAACCGCAAGACCGCTACGGTCGCAGGTTCGAATCCTGCCTCGGGCATGGATGTTTGTGATGTCCTTAGGTTAGTTAGGTTTAACTAGTTCTAAGTTCTAGGGGACTAATGACCTCAGCAGTTGAGTCCCATAGTGCTCAGAGCCATTTGAACCATTTTTTTATACTCTCTTATAAACCATAATAGTTGTTGGAAGTGAAATGTACTAGAGACAATTAGTGGTTTACATTTTTTGCGTGATCTCATAGTTTTCTTGTGTTTTATCCCGTGCCCTCCTACTACTTAATACTGCTGTACAATTGCAGATAATGGGCATTTGATGCAATTTTTGCTAATGCAACTGCTATTTTCCTTCTCTATTGCCGTCATATTGCGAGACAATGGTTAAGAGCCTGGCTCGCTTGCGATGAAGTTTTTAACTACGTACTGTCATAGTCTTGTTAGACCATAATACAAATGTATGACACTGCAAGACTATAGCTAATGATAATTTTATCAATGCATGTTCACCGCTTTTTTACGATTTCAGATGGATGTAGAAAGCGACCGGAACTACTCATCGTGTTTAGTTGTATAATGAACATTGCGGTATAGGCATTAAAAGTTCTTCGCATCAACAATTTTCGTCCCGCTGGTTTTAAAAAGCTTCTTATTACTCGCAAAGTGGTGTTACAAATACAAAAATCTCCAATGAAATAGAATTACTGTAGTTTCGTTTGAAAGTTTCGAATGATTTCGTATGATATTGTCTGTAAAATCAAGCACTCTTAAAGCTCTTATACCGTAATAAACACACAGTACCAATTTTTTTCATCGCAGGAACTGGGTGCTATTTGATGGAACGAACTGGAAGGAAAACTACTGTGCAGTGTCCAACGTTGGATGAATCTAACATGATGGCAAGTTCGTCTTCGTCGTTTCAATCACAGCTTAGTGTTCCTCTGCAACTGAGTAATACAACTAACAAAACCAGCTCACACTGAACCATGATTGGAGGCAATGTGCTTTCAGTAATTGTCTTGACACACCGAATACGCCGGCCGAAGTGGCCGTGCGGTTAAAGGCGCTGCAGTCTGGAACCGCAAGACCGCTACGGTCGCAGGTTCGAATCCTGCCTCGGGCATGGATGTTTGTGATGTCCTTAGGTTAGTTAGGTTTAACTAGTTCTAAGTTCTAGGGGACTAATGACCTCAGCAGTTGAGTCCCATAGTGCTCAGAGCCATTTGAACCACACCGAATACGTGTGTTCAAATGGCTCTGAGCACGATGGGACTTAATATCTGAGGTCATCAGTCCCCTAGAACTTAGAACTACTTAAACCTAACTAACCTAATGACATCACACACATCCATGCCCGAGGCAGGATTCGAACCTGCGACCGTAGCAGTCGCGCGGTTCCGTATTGAAGCGCCTAGAATCGCTTGGCCACCGCGGCCGGCCCGAATACGTGAAGCAGTCATCAAACCCGTTGGTTGTTGTGGACACTGCAGCGCTGTAACATTGAATTCGGATCACAAAGAACCTCGACATTTTTAGCATACGTGAGTCACTGACAAACGAGGCGTATTCGACAAGTAAATATCGTTTATAGTCGTATTCAAGTGCTGACCGCTCAGAACGAAGTTACACGAGTGCACAGTCATTTGTTGATTCTTAACAAAGTAGCAAAATTCATTGTTTTGCTTCAGTAGTAGTTTAACTGTGTTAGCAAACAACAACAGCTTCGAAAATCGTTATTCTCGTCAGCTCCAAATACGATTTTTGTGTGAAAAACAATCTTATAACTATCTAGATTAATCAGGTGATGTGCGTCGTAGATACGAACCACAATGAGAATCAGAAAAAAGTTTAACACCTCCCATGCAAGTTAGCGCGTTTCTCATCTTACTTTTTTTAAAACTAATCTCTGTGGGATACCAATTTCACCAAAGTGCCTCCGTATCGGATAAACGCATTTCAGGAAAGGCGTCATATATGGTTGACTCAGCCGAAAAGAAGCAAAGCACATAATTGTTATTAAATTAGTGTGTACTGTATATCTCGAGCTGAAGGTCACTATTCTGTGAAGTGCACTTCTTCCGGAAACAGAGGTCGATTCACGGTATCGAACATGTAGACACAAACAAATGAGTCACGCTCGAATGAAAAGATTCTTCCCTCGCGTCCCTTCCAAAACAGCCCATTGACGTCAGAAGCAATTCCTGAAAAAAACATGCTGGGAAAACAAGACGGAACGGATATCTTAGCGGAACTATGTTCTCATGTCCTTGGATGCATATTCTTTTGTCAATGTTTTCTAGCCGGTAAGGCAGCTCAAGGATTAGCGATAAGCGTTGTTGCGGTGTTTGTTACGTGTATGTGTATCAGTTAGAGGAAATAATAACCAACGGAGCGATATTGCGTCAAGTAATGAAGCGATTTACGCGACTTGTCCATGGAGTTTCGTAATCTGACACTTCACACAGCAATCTTAACTTGGGGCTTTTGTGTGCCATACTTTCATCAGTGTTACAGCTTTCATACGCTTTAACATTTTTACCGTTCTAGTTGCAAATACATCTAAAATGGGAGCAATCTTCTGCTATTCGTTTGCAGAATATTTTTTATATCTCTTCCCGAGCCCAATTAAAGCAACCGACTTTGCTTTACGGAATTTCTTTAGCTAGCATGCTTTCAGTTTCAATTAATTTCTCTTCGAGTCGTCATGCTAAATACTTTTCCTTCATTGCAACTAAAATTAATATTCATAAGTAAACAATGGACGACAAATAGTTTGGACAAGAAGAGAATAGAAGCTTTCAAAATTTAGTGCTACAGAAGAATGCTGAAGATTAGATGGATAGACCAAATAACTAATGAGGAGGTATTGAATAGAATTGGGGAGAAGAGAAAGTTGTGCCACAACTGCACTAGAAGAAGGGATCGGATGGTAGGACATGTTCTGAGGCATCAAGGGATCACCAATTTAGTATTGGAGGGCAGATTCAGAAGGATGTAGTTTGCAGTAGGTACTGGGAGATGAAGAAGCTTGCACAGGATAGAGTAGCATCGAGAGCTGCATCAAACCAGTCTCTGGACTGAAGACCATAACAACAACAAGTAAACAATGAAGAATTTTTATCCGTTTTAAGATAATGTTCCAATTACGACTACTACATCTCGAGAAGCATGAAGGGGAAGCAGTGGTTGCGAAGGGAATGAGACATGGTTTTAACCTATTCCCGATGTTATCGAATCCGCACATTGAGCATGCAGTAAAGGAAACCAAAGAAAAATTTGGAGAAGGAATCAAAGTTAGAGCAGAAGTATTAAAAACTTTGAGGTTTGTCGATGACATCGTAATTCTGTCAGAGACAGTAAAGTATTTGCAACCCCAGTTAAATGAAATGGACGGCGTCTTGGAAGATGAACATCAACAAAAGCGAAACAAGGGTAATAGAGTGTAGTCGAATTAAATCAGGCGGTGTTGAGGGAATTAGAGTAAGGAACGAAACATTAAAAGTAGCAGATGAGTTTTGCGGTTTGGCCAGTAAAATAACAGATGGTAGTCGAAGTAGAGGGAATATGAAAAGAAGACTGACAATGGCAAGAAATGCGTTTCTGAAGAAGAGAAATTTGTTAGCATTGAACATAAGTTGAAGTGTCAAGAAATGTTTACTGTGCGTTTTTGTCTCGGGTGTAGCCTTGTATGGAAATGAAAGGTGGTCGATAAACAGTCACACCAGAAGAGAATAGAAGCTTTTGAAATGTGGTCCTACAGAAGAATGCTGAAGACTAAGTGATAGATAATGTAAGTAATGAGGCGGTACTGAATAGAATTGGGGAGAAAAGAAATTTGTGGCACAACTTGAATAAAAGAAGGGATCGGTTGATAAGGCACGTTCCGAGACATCAAGGGATCACTAGTTTATTAATGGAGGGTAGTGTGGGGGGTAAAAATTGTAGAAGGAGACCAAGAGATAAAAACAGTAAACAGGTTCAGAAGGTCGTAGGTGGCAGTAGTTATTCGGAGATGACGAGCTTGTACAAGGTAGAGTAGCACGGACAGCCTCATCAAATACAACAGCAACGTCTCTTAAATGAGCTGTTTTAGAGAAACATTGTAGCTGACCTTGATGAAACAGCAGACAATTTTATGTGTATACATCTTCTTTTAAACGTTTGAAACAGGTGAATATAGAACAGGTATGGAGCTGCGTATCGACCGACCAATTCACACTATATACACTCCTGGAAATGGAAAAAAGAACACATTGACACCGGTGTGTCAGACCCACCATACTTGCTCTGGACACTGCGAGAGGGCTGTACAAGCAATGATAACACGCACGGCACAGCGGACACACCAGGAACCGCGGTGTTGGCCGTCGAATGGCGCTAGCTGCGCAGCATTTGTGCACCGCCGCCGTCAGTGTCAGCCAGTTTGCCGTGGCATACGGAGCTCCATCGCAGTCTTTAACACTGGTAGCATGCCGCGACAGCGTGGACGTGAACCGTATGTGCAGTTGACGGACTTTGAGCGAGGGCGTATAGTGGGCATGCGGGAGGCCGGGTGGACGTACCGCCGAATTGCTCAACACGTGGGGCGTGAGGTCTCCACAGTACATCGATGTTGTCGCCAGTGGTCGGCGGAAGGTGCACGTGCCCGTCGACCTGGGACCGGACCGCAGCGACGCACGGATGCACGCCAAGACCGTAGGATCCTACGCAGTGCCGTAGGGGACCGCACCGCCACTTCCCAGCAAATTAGGTACACTGTTGCTCCTGGGGTATCGGCGAGGACCATTCGCAACCGTCTCCATGAAGCTGGGCTACGGTCCCGCACACCGTTAGGCCGTCTTCCGCTCACGCCCCAACATCGTGCAGCCCGCCTCCAGTGGTGTCACGACAGGCGTGAATGGAGGGACGAATGGAGACGTGTCATCTTCAGCGATGAGTCGCTTCTGCCTTGGTGCCAATGATGGTCGTATGCGTGTTTGGCGCCGTGCAGGTGAGCGCCACAATCAGGACTGCATACGACCGAGGCACACATGGCCAACACCCGGCATCATGGTGTGGGGAGCGATCTCCTACACTGGCCGTACACCACTGGTGATCGTCGAGGGGACACTGAATAGTGCACGGTACATCCAAACCGTCATCGAACCCATCGTTCTACCATTCCTAGACCGGCAAGGGAACTTGCTGTTCCAACAGGACAATGCACGTCCGCATGTATCCCGTGCCACCCAACGTGCTCTAGAAGGTGTAAGTCAACTACCCTGGCCAGCAAGATCTCCGGATCTGTCCCCCATTGAGCATGTTTGGGACTGGATGAAGCGTCGTCTCACGCGGTCTGCACGTCCAGCACGAACGCTGGTCCAACTGAGGCGCCAGGTGGAAATGGCATGGCAAGCCATTCCACAGGACTACATCCAGCATCTCTACGATCGTCTCCATGGGAGAATAGCAGCCTGCATTGCTGCGAAAGGTGGATATACACTGTACTAGTGCCGACATTGTGCATGCTCTGTTGCCTGTGTCTATGTGCCTGTGGTTCTGTCAGTGTGATCATGTGATGTATCTGACCCCAGGAATGTGTCAATAAAGTTTCCCCTTCCTGGGACAATGAATTCACGGTGTTCTTATTTCAATTTCCAGGAGTGTATTTATTTCTGAGATGCACATGCCACGCACATTCTTCTGTTCTTCGTATTTAACGACAGATTTTCTGCACAATACGGGTTTATTGTATCTACATATGGATCCCGCAAGCCACCTTATGTTGTGTGGCGGAGAGTACTTCGCGTACCACTGTTACTGCCTCCGCTCCTGTTCCAGTCGCGAATAGTCTGCAGGAAGAACGACTGTTGGTAAGCTCCCATGTGAAGTCGGATATCTCCCATTTTCCCTCCCATTTCGTGAGATATACGTAGGAGGAAGCAACGTCTTGCTTTCTTTTTTAGGAACGTAGGCTACGGTCTTGAAATTTCAACAGCAAGCCACAGTGTGCACAATACACTCTCGTAGCACCTGCAAATGAAATTGGATGAGTATCTCCGTGACGCTTTCACGCTTGATAAGCAAATTCATTGCGAATCGCGATGCTCTTCTTTGGATCTTCTGTATTTTCGGTAAGATTGGCAGATTGGGAAACAGTATTTAAGTATGGGTCGTATGAGAATTTTAAAAACCAACGGTTCGTGGGTGGACTGCACTTCCCTAGAATTCTTCAAATGAGTCTCAGTCTCACGTCGGCTTTCCGCTGATGGGTTTAATGGCTCATTCCACTCCTCCCCGTACGCATGCTTCCGTACCTGTAATGGATCTAACTGGTTTCAGTGATTGTTTGACAACGGTGTAAACAAACGAAACTGGCCCTCCCGCGTATGTATCCACAATGTTTCACATCCACATCTACGTGATTACTCTGCTATTCACAATAAAGTGCTGGCAGAGGGTTCAATGAACCATCTTCATGCTGTCTCTCTACCGTTCCACTCTCGCACGGCACGCGTGAAAAACGAGCACTTAAATTTTTCTGTGCGAGCCCTGATTTCTCTTATTTTGTCGTGATGATCACTTCTCCCTATGTAGGTGGGTGCCAACAGAATGTTTTCGCGATCGGAGGAGAAAACTGGTGATTGAAATTTCATGAGAAGATCCCGTCGCAACGAAAAACGTCTTGTTTTAATGATTGCCACTCCAATTCACGTATCATGTCTGTGACACTATCTCCCCTATTTCGCGATAATACAAAACAAGCTGCCATTCTTTGTACTTTTTCGATGTCATCCGTCAGTCCCACGTGATGTGGATCCCACACCGCACAGCAATACTCGAGAATAGGGCGGACAAGCGTAGTGTAAGCAGTCTCTTTGGTAGGCCTGTTGAACCTTCTAAGTGTTCTGCGTGTGAATCGCAGTCTTTCGTTTGCTCTACCCACAATATTATCTATGTGATCGTTCCAATTTAGGTTATTTGTAATTGTAATCCCTAAGTATTTAGTAGAATTTACAGTCCTCAGATTTGTGTGACTTATCTCGTAATCGAAATTTTGCTGATTTCTTTTAGTACTCATGTGAATAACTTCACACTTTTCTTTATTCAGAGTCAATAGCCACTTTTCGCACCATACAGATATCTTATCTAAATCATTCTGCAAGTCGTTTTGATCATCTGATGAGTTTACAAGACGGTAAATGACAGCACCATCTGCAAACAATCTAAGACGGCTACTCAGATTGTCTCCTATGTCGTTAATATAGATCAGGAACAATAGAGGGCCTATAACACTTCCTTGGGAACGCCGGATATTACTTCTCCCTACAACAAATGTCCATCCTCTGCAAATCACTCTGCATTTCGCTGCCATTTTCTGGGGATACGACTTTATATACAACAGCCTCATTAAGCTTCCAACATTATCCACTATATCATTTATATTTTGGACAGTAATTGGCCTACGACCCTCCCTCTCCGGTAAGAAAGACATACTACACTATCTGATCAAAACTATCTGGACATTAACATGCGGGTGTCACCACAATTCACCTTGATGCCGGTTTGACCTCTGTTGGGGACACTTTCAATAACGTGTCTGAGTGTCCGCAGAGGAATGGCAGTCCATTCTTCCTCAACAGTTGAAGCCAGAGTGGGTAGTGATTTTGGACACTGGGGACTGGAGCGGGGTCGACGTTCTAACTCATCCCAAAGATATTCCATTCGGTTCAGGTCGGTACTCTGGGCAAGCTAATCTGTTTTGCGAATGGTATTGACCACGAACCATTGCCTTAAAGATACTCCTTTATGACGGGATGCCTTGTTATGTTGACGCAATCGTCGTCTCCGAACTATTCCTCTAACGTACGAAGTGCACAATGCTGAACAGTGTGTTCATATACTTCTGCTTCTAGCTTTTTCTTAAGCGCAGTAAGAGAGCTACTCACGAAAAACATTCTCCTGTATATGATGGCTGGTAACGTTCTCGAGCCGGCCGCGGTGGTCGTGCGGTTCCAGGCGCTCCAGTCCGGAGCCGCGCTGCTGCCACGCTCGCAGGTTCGAATCCTGCCTCGGGCATGGATGTGTGTGATGTCCTTAGGTTAGTTAGGTTTCATTAGTTCTAAGTTCTAGGGGACTGATGACCACAGCAGTTGAGTCCTATAGTGCTCAGAGCCATTTTGAACGTTCTCGAGCTGTTCACGAAAACCAATCTGTGGATATTCGTACGCGTTAATACTTCACAATCACCAACAGTCGACTTGGGCAGCTTTAGAAGGGTCCAAATGTACCTGATGGATTTGTCATGCACGTAACTCCCAGTGATTAATTCCCTTTGGAAATCACTGGGCGGGCCCACTCTGCTGTTGGTGCATCTCTGCTGACAACACAACACTCTCCGCCTCCTTTTATGTTGTCGGGTCCGCCTGTTATAGAATCTAGTTGTGGATTCCGCATCACATAGGGTGTCCGGGTACTTTTGATCGGATAGTGAGCGTTCTGTATGCCAGAAACTCTTCAATTCAGTCATAGGGTTGGGTAGGTATTCTGCAGATTCGTATTTTGTGGAATAGGTCGCAGCGCGTAACTGTATAGAATGCCTTCCGGAAGTGAAGGAACACGCCATGTAACCGGGCGCAGTTATGTACTTACTTCATGGTCTCGTAAAGGAAAAGAGCAATGTGAGTTTCATAAGCTAGTTTTTTGCAGAATCCATTTTAACGCATATTGATGAATGTTTGTACTTCAAAAATACAGGGGAAGAGACGTCATTGTTTGCTGTTTCCGACACACTGCTTCGATTTTTGTTTAGTCACTCCAATACTTGTAAGACATACAATGGTTAGGTTGTCCACAGGCTGTTTTTCTGCTTTCTTCCGCATTACAAGCAACAATATTCGTTTTCATCAAGAAAAAACTACGTCTATGGACACCTAACAGCAGTGAGATTTTCTATGGTATTACTAAAAGTAGCGAGCTAACTTTCTGCGTGACGTCCTCCGTAACATTCCAATTTTTTGGCTACATTAGCTTCGTCACTGCAGTGTTTCTTCTTTACATTCGACGGTGAACCAGTGTTCGGTGAATGTCGGTCAGTAATGCTAAGCAGAAACCGGTTCACAATGCGACAGGGCGTGGCGACAGAAAAGACTGATCCCCAAACTGGGAGGTGTTCTTTAAATCTCGACCCATCCGCTACGACCTTTTTTTTTTTTTTTTTGTGTTTCACAAGAATCCTACTGCTGAATGACTATTGGCACTTCGGCAACTGTAGGCCAGCTTTCCTCACACCAAGGTGGATCTCCTGTCGTGCACAGCGGCTTTTTCTTCGTCAATGATCTTCTTCACCGCTACCGCGGATACGCATTGAACATTCAGTTCCGTAGTTGGTTTCAAAAGAGAAAATATCAATGACAGATTGCTCCACCGACAGACGACTCACAGCACTTGATTTCTCTGGCTTCGAAAGATCAAATACCAGTTTCTAAGTGCAGAATATTGGAGCAATGTTCATCATTTTCTTTTTCGAGCCACAGAACCCCTTCGACAACGAGATCACTGCGGATAAGTTCACGCAATCTTCGTCCGCCTCTGCACCTACGTCTACGTACATATTCCGCAGTCCACCGTGCGGTGCATGGTGATGTGTGCCTTGTACCACTGCTCTTCCACTCGCAAATGACGCAAGGGAAAAATTACTATCTTTGTGCTTCCGTACGAGTGATGGTATCTCTTATCTTGCCTTCGCGTCCCTTACCCGAGATGGAAGTTGGTGGCAGTAGGATCGTTCTGCACTCCGTCTCAACAGCGGTTCGCGGAAAGAAGATCTTCTCAACAGGGATTCCCATATGCGTTCATGAAGCATCTCCGTAACACTTGCGTGTTGAAGGAACCTACTAGTAACAAATCAAGCACGTCTCTGAATTGCTTCGATGTCTTCCCTTGATCCGACCTGCTGAGAATCCCTAACACTCAAGCAGTAGTCAAGAATGCGTCGCACAAATGTTCTACACTTGGTCTCCTTCATAGACGACCTACAGTTACCTAAAATGTTCATGATGAACCGATGTCGACCTCTCCTCTGCCCTACTAGCGACCTTACGTGCTCGTTACATTTCATATCGCCTTGCAACGTTATACCTATACAGGGTGTTACAAAAAGGTACGGCCAAACTTTCAGGAAACATTCCTCACACACAATTAAAGAAAAGATGTTATGTGGACATGTGTCTGGAAACGCTTAATTTCCATGTTAGAGCTCCTTTTAGTTTCGTCAGTATGTACTGTACTTCCTCGATTCACCGCCAGTTGGCCCAATTGAAGGAAGGTAATGTTGACTTCGGTGCTTGTGTTGACATGCGACTCATTGCTCTACAGTACTAGCATCAAGCACATCAGTACGTAGCATCAACAGGTTAGTGTTCATCACGAACGTGGTTTTGCAGTCAGTGCAATGTTTACAAATGCGGAGTTGGCAGATGCCCATTTGATGTATGGATTAGCATGGGGCAATAGCCGTGGCGCGGTACGTTTGTATCGAGACAGATTTCCAGAACGAAGGTGTCCCGACAGGAAGACGTTCGAAGCAATTGATCGGAGTCTTAGGGAGCACGGAACATTCCAGCCTATGACTCGCGACTGGGGAAGACCTAGAACGACGAGGACACCTGCAATGGACGAGGCAATTCTTCGTGCAGTTGACGATAACCCTAATGTCAGCGTCAGAGAAGTTTCTGCTGTACAAGGTAACGTTGACCACGTCACTGTATGGAGAGTGCTACGGCAGAACCAGTTGTTTCCGTACCATGTTCAGCGTGTGCAGGCACTACCAGCAGCTGATTGGCCTCCACGGGTACACTTCTGCGAATGGTTCATCCAACAATGTGTCAATCCTCATTTCAGTGCAAATGTTCTCTTTACGCATAAGGCTTCATTCCAACGTGATCAAATTGTAAATTTTCACAATCAACATGTGTGCGCTGACGAGAATCCGCACGCAATTGTGCAATCACGTCACCAACACAGATTTTCTGTTAACATTTGGGCAGGCATTGTTGGTGATGTCTTGATTGGGCCCCATGTTCTTCCACCTACACTCAATGGAGCACGTTATCATGATTTCATACGGGATACTCTACCTGTGCTGCTAGAACATGTGCCTTTACAAGTACGACACAACATGTGGTTCATGCACGATAGAGCTCCTGCACATTTCAGTCGAAGTGGTCGTACGCTTCTCAACAACAAATTCGGTGACCGATGGATTGGTAGAGAGCGGACCAATTCCATGGCCTCCACGTTCTCCTGACCTCAACCCTCTTGACTTTCATTTATGGGGGGATTTGAAAGCTCTTGTCTACGCAACCCCGGTACCAAATGTAGAGACTCTTCGTGCTCGTATTGTGGACGGCTGTGATACAATACGCCATTCTCCAGGGCTGCATCAGCGCATCGGGGATTCCATGCGACGGAGGGTGGATGCATGTATCCTCGGTAACGAAGGACATTTTGAACATTTCCTGTAACACAGTGTTTCAAGTCACGCTGGTACGTTCTGTTGATGTGTGTTTCAATTCCATGATTGATGTGATTTGAAGAGAAGTAATAAAATGAGCTCTAACATGGAAAGTAAGCGTTTCTGGACACATGTCCACATAACATATTTTCTTTCTTTGTGTGTGAGGAATGTTTCCTGAAAGTTTGGCCGTACCTTTTTGTAACACCCTGTATATTTAATCGGCATGACAGCGTCAACCAGCACACCACTAAGAACGAAATTTAGTTCGTATTTTTAGTTAAGAATATACGAGTGCAGTTTTGAAAGTTAAACAGCATTTTGAATTAACTATGATATCAGACGTTGTTCCTGTCGTTTTCTAATTTTAGGCTGTAAGCATGTTTCGTGCTGAGTTCCTGATCGTATTTGAAACAAGTGACTCATCCTTACCTAGCTGAGCCTTGGCTTTACGATGCTATTGAAAGTACTATAAATCAGTCTGAGCCCTCCTATCATATTATGAAATTCTATTTCGGGATGGAAACGTAGTATGTCCCTGATCGTATTTGAAACAAGTGACTCATCCTTACCTAGCTGAGGCTTCACGATGCTATTGAAAGTACTATAAATCAGTCTGAGCGCTCCTATCAAATTATGAATTTCTATTTCGGGATGGAAACGTAGTATGTGTCACGTAAGCCACCTGAGTGAAGTGTCAATGCGAGGATAGTTTTATCAGAGAAACTGTTTAAAGAGATACACTCGCTGTTATCTGTGGGATACGGCAACCATACTGTCGTCAGCGTTTCTAAGTAGCTCTCTTATCGCACTCATTTACGTGCAGGAAGACCGGTTTCGCAGAAGTATGCCCATTCGTGGATTGTCAGTTATCTGCATCGTACGACGTAATTGCAGAATCTTCAGTACTCACTTTGGAGAAATTAACGCAATATGCGCTTCCCACACTTTCACTCCACACTCCAGATTATATGGCTGCCAGAATTCTTAGAATACCGCGTGACAGACAGTAAACGGTGTCGCAAGTTATTTGGTATCACTCAGGTTGTTTACCTGGCACCTTCTAGTTGCATGTATTGCAAGGTACAGAGAAAGCAGTCTGATTAGTTTTAACACCACGCAGCGGCTAAAGTAATCAAAACATTTCCATAATAAGAATTTGACTGAGGTCATAAAGTTGAACGCATACGTAATCCGTGCGACGTTCACGAATGTTGGAACTCTGTCATTACACGAGGAGTTGCTGTACATTTAGCGCTGACATAACATTAATATAGACCATTACGCTGCACATGTTCCCTTAACGAGGAGTGATTGAACAATAAAATTTAATCCGTATAAGACTGCACAGAACAATAGTCTTTTCCTCACTGCCTCGTGCCACCAACTGTTGTCCGTTGGCCAGCGTTGAGTAAACCATCAAACTTAGAAGAAGCATAAGAATTCAGACGAAATGAAACGAGCAAGAGTAGCCTGGCAACGGGCGCTAAATATGGATTTTTCGTCTTTTTATGTTTAACGGTTATCAGAGGTAATGTAGAAAATAACCTGATGTCTGAGGGATTGCGGTGTATACACAGAGTACCACACTTTGTCATTCGCCGAAGGATAACCAAAGCGAACGCAGACTGGGGCTGCAGTGACGTCGGTTATAGCACAAAAAGACAAAATACAGATTTAGTAGTCCAATCTTCAAATTTTTCTGAAATATGAGTAAAAAAAAATCAGAAAGTTTGATAAAATTTTACAATTTCTAGGAAAAAGGCAGTCTAATACACCAGATTAGTTACAGGCCCTAGGAATCGCCGATTTTGAGAATGCTCTCTAACATTACTTACTGACGTCAAACCGTATAGAGACATGTGATGACATATGTTGCCTTAGACTGGAACCGGTATCTAAACAACATTTCTCCATCTGTAGCTAGGCCTCTGGGCCAACGGCCTTGCCGCAGTGGTTCCCGTCAAATCACCGAAGTTAAGCGCTGTCGGGCTGGGCTAGCACTTCGATGGGTGACCATCCGGTCTGCCGAGCGCTGTTGGCAAGCGGGGTGCACTCAGCCCTTGTAAGGCAAACTGAGGAGCTAATTGATTGAGAAGTAGCAGCACCGGTCTCGGAAACTGACATACGGCTGACCAAATGCCCCTCCATATCCGCATCCAGTGACGCCTGTGGCCTGAGGATGACACGGCGGCCGGTCGGTACCTTTGGGCCTTCATGGCCTGTGCGCGAGGAGTTTTGTTTCAGTTTTAGCTAGGCCTCTAAATAGCATTTCGTCGAAAGAAGAGCTGCAAATGTTATTTCCCACGTGGAGTATAAACCTTTTAGAGTTTTTACATGCTGTACTCAACTCCGATGCTAAGCAACAACGTCATTAATTGCCAGCTGGATTGCAGTGCACGAAACACGTAGTGTAAAATTTTTCTTGTTAACGTACTCTTGTGTCCCTGGTTGCAGTAACAACCGATGATTATAAATTGAAACGCGGACGGTGGATCTTCTGCAGTATTTATTCTTGTTGTTAACCGATACCCTACTTGCAGGACTGTCGCCATGCGATAACTGACAGTTGTTGTAAAATGAAGATACAATGAAGGTGAAGAGCTGTGCAAAGTACTCCTTCCGAAAGGTGTGATATAGAACCTCGCGGCTTAAAATTCATCTTTGATAGCGTAACCGTTGCAGAGTAGTCACCGTTACAACGTTAGATCGCAGGTTAAAGTCATTGCACAAAAAAATAAATTTCTAATTTAGATATAATTGTAAGACCTTCATTAACAAATGTATTCAGTTGTCTATTTGTGTCGGGTTTGCAAATCGAAAATCACACCACACGAAAAATAAATACCGCAGAATATGTTCAAGTTTGCTTTGAATTTATTAAGACTAGCTCCTCTTTGTGTGTGCCGTGACAAGTTTCGGGTCTTACTGCTCTTTGATATACAAAATGCGGAATAAAAGTAAATTCATATAACTATAACCTAGTAGTAAATTCACGATTTGGTAAACGAAGTAGCGAAAAGAAATTGCTATTGTGTACTAGGCAGATATGGCGTTTAAAGCATAATAATGACGAAAGTAAGTAAACCAAATTGAAAACAGGTGAAAAACTGAAACTCTGCTTGGCTCTGGTTGGTATATTTCTTCACGTAATTTACTCGAGAACCAGGGAGCTTGTTTACCGATATCAGGGAAAAAATAACGTCAGTTTGCGTTTGCAATTATAAATGTAACACTTTTATCAGTGACCAAAGACCACGTAACTGAACTGGGTTAAAAAAGAAGTGCTTCAGTGCAAGATTAGAGATGAAAATATTGACAACAACAGATCGTATAAGTATTTAGCGTGTAATATTAAGAAGCGAAATGAAAGTGGACGATTAGACAAAATCACTATCGAGGAAAGTGAATGGCACACCTAGGCTTGTTGGAAGTGTTTTGCGAAAATGCAAGGAAAACCATACAAGACGCTACTACAACCAATTATATTGTTCCAGTATTAGGAGTCCGTCTTCAGTAGGCATGAGAATAGATATTGAACAAATTCAGAGGCGTGTTGCTAGGTTCGTAACAGATCTGTTTAGCCTATATCAAAGTGTAACAGAAATGTTCTGGAATTCAAATGGGAATCCTTAGAAGAATGACGACATGGTTTTCGCCATAGCCTGTTGGCTAAATTTAGAGAACCTGCATTCAAAGATGAGTGAGCGGCCAGTATTGTGCCGCCATCATCTATCTCGCATGTGGATTGTAAAGATAAGATAAGAGGGATTATGGCAGGTACAGATGTACAGGCAGACAGGCGTTTAATCCTCGCTCAGAACGCGAATGGGATAGGACAGAAAGTCGATAATATTGGTACGCATTGTGTCGTGGCTTGCGGTGTGTACAACGCTGATTCCGTGATGATGTTACAAACTTTCAGAGATGATGGAGTAGGGTAAATATATGAATTTGAGGTAAAGGATCCTGGTCCTAGAGGACCGAGACAAAAGTCATAAGTGAACATCCTTCTGATACGTCTGACGGTGCAACGTATGTACCAGCAATGTTGTTGCTAAAACTATCAGATGGGCAACTTTCAGCGGTGTTAGTATCGACCAAAAAAAGAAAAAAGTCTGGTAATCATTAAGTAGTCAGAATGAAAATGACTTACAAGAAGCTGTTTTTAGTTTAAGTAATATGGCTACAGAATACAATCTGGACTTCTCCGTTAGGAAGACACAATCCGTGGCATTCTTTGAACACCATCCCATACGAGTCAAGCACTACAGAAAATTAGGTCACAGCGCAAGTTAACACATTTAAATATGTAGGATTCAGTGTTAAATTTGGGGCAAATAATGAAATACAAAATAAGTCAGATCTATTTTTTTAATTTGTGGTAAGGTCTTATGGGACCAAACTGCTGAGGTCATCGGCCCCTAAGCTTGCACACTACTTAATCTAACTTAAACTAACTTACGCTAAGGACAACACACACCCATGCCCGAGGGCGGACTCGAACCTCCTACGGGGGGAGCCGCGCGGACCGTGACAAGACGCTTGAGACCGCGCGGCTACCCTCAGATCTGTTTGAGTGATTCTGTGGAACTTTATGCACAACGTTAGGAAAGAAACTTCACAGAGATTACTAAAATTCTTCAAGGTTATGGATATACCCGCACTGCTCTATGGCTGCAAAAACCGAGCCGCGAAGAAGAGAAATGAAAAGAGAATAGAAGAATGTGAAATGAACTTCCATAGATACGTACCTAGATACAGTTTTTTGGATAAAAAAATATTGGCAATCGAGCTGGACTGAATATGTAAAACACAATTGACACAATAAAACAGTATCAGATAAATCTCTGCATGTCTATGGTTGTAATAGACGATTACAGGGACTTTGTCTATCTGATATGAAATGAGAATTACAACAACTGCAGGCGTCTATTTTGCATTTACGCGGTCAGTTTCGTTGTTCCGGTACGCCGTCTTCATGTCCTTGACCAGTGTAAATTGGGAGTAATCCAATCTCGTATGCAGTCATAACAGGAGCCAATATTAAATATGCATTGTTCGCCGGTCCCTGAATTACGCTTAGTTCGCCAACCGACGATTGTTAGGACAACTTGGTGTAATGGAACACCGAAACTGGTTGTGAAAATAAATTAAATGCAACTAGTATCAGATAAGTTGAAAAGAATACATAAACCGTGTAACAGGTGGAAGAACCGCTATAATAATATAAACCAAGAGGCAGAAGATATTTATTAAGATCAAGAACAGACGGCTGGACTAGCTTTAAAGGGGACGGAACGCATTTAGATGATGATGATGACGATGAGTAACACATGTATGTCCTCGTATTGTGTGTAGGATTCTGTGGTAACCTCTGGCGTTGTAGCAGCCTACGTTTTCTGTTGTGTTTCCGTGAGATACGAGAGCAGATATGTAAACACTAGAGTTGCAAAACTGCTGAAGGCTACCATAGTCTACGGTACGTAAGTGCAGTTTTCCTAGTAGCTTTCGTCAGTTAAGGATGTCCCCACGTTACCTGTACATTTGGTGTGTTGCATACCATTGGGCTCTACCTTATAGCGATCACTTTCTTTGTATATGCGCTCAGTGTCTTACTAGATTCCCCTAAAAACTGGAAGCAGCGAACCGTCTAGAAAATGAGTTTGTATAAAGGTCCGGATTACCCCTCTGAACATTTTTGTTCCACATAGTTATCCTCTTGTCTGCTACTTAAAAGCAAACAGTACTTACAGCAAAATAGAATTTTCGAATTCACGCTTTATGTGAAAATTGTTGATCTGTAACACAAAAGCCGGCCGGGGTGGCCTAGCGGTTCTAGGCGCTACAGTCTGGAACCGCGCGACCGCTATGGTCGCAGGTTAGAATCCTGCCTCGGGCATGGATGTGTGTGATGTCGTTAGGTTAGTTAGGTTTAAGTGGGTCTGAGTTCTAGGGGACTGATGACCTCAGCAGTTAAGTCCCATAGTGCTCAGAGCCATTTGAACCATTTTTTTGTAACACAAAAACAGAGAGATGGTGAGTAAAAATGGAGAAACAAATACAGATTTATCATATAGCGCTAGAAAACGAAGCTTCTTCAACAAAAAGGTAAAATAAAAAGACCGAAAAACAAACGTATGTCAAACATCCCTAGATTACTTCGTTGAATTTATATAAAACATGTATCTGTTATTCACAAACAGCTTTCGAATTTATAAACAACGACATGAAACACTTGCCTTTGATCATGATGAACAATGTTCTGTTAGGTTCAAAATAACAACAATAATTATATGTATTTTTGTAGTAGTGCATGTACACTGTACTTGCATCAAAAGTGCTGCGATCAACTAATTTTTATTACAAACAATCCTGCTGGAGGAACATCCGCAACTGAGCATTATAACAGAGGCTGAAAATACCGCTACAGTCGTAAGGTTGTTTTTATTTTCTAGTGCTTAAACCACGACTGGTTTTCGGCTGTTACATGCCCATCATCAGGTGTGATACTGAAAATAAACAAGAGATCGGAGCTAATAACAATTTGTACACGCAGTAATACATATGAGAACATAAAAAAGTTCCGTATAAGACTTTAGAAAACAGCCGTTGCTCTAGGTACGGTAAAATCTAAGTCCATGCCAAAGCGCCACCAGACAATAGAAAGGATGATTGCTTGGGTAAAGGTATGTGCAATGAACGGCAGGACACCTACTTTTGTGCTGTGACCCCGAGCGCCGCGGTGGACGAGTATAGGACGCGGTGTGCCACCAGCTATCGCAGAGCACGGAGTAGCGGAAACGAAGCAGGAAGCAAACAGGTAAACCAGACCGGCAAAAGTATTGCCATGTGTTGACGGGAAGAACAACGCGGGACCAACAAGCCCGGCCGTTTACAGTTTGAGTTGGTGATTTACATACAAAAGGGGAAAAAAACATTACAAGCTAGTTGTATAAAACCTGAGTTTATATTCTTCAAGAATATGGAATACACAATGGACTAACACTAAATGAAGGGCGGCTCTGATTATATGCAAAACGAAGAACCAAACAAATATAAAATAACGAGAAATCGTCGGCCTTCAGTTTCCCCCTTAGACATTCATTACGTAGAGTACAGAAACTACCGAACCTTAGTTTCGGAACAGCGCAACTCTGGTAAACGCTAAAGTAAGCAAGGACGGCGTTTAGAATATAATAAGTGCGACTATTAGATATCGCATCCATAACAGGCAATGTAAAGCCTAACCTAATATGTTCGAATTTAAAGTCCATCGGGACTAGTCATCATAAAAATAAATATGAGATGATGAATGAAAGGATAGATCGAAAATCTTCACTGTGCTACGCAACACAGGAACGTTTTATCCACCAGAAGTGGTGTTGTCGCAGCATATTAAGGGGTTTATATGCTAGTACAGAACTGCGCTGGAGGGTTGAGGAATTCATCAGAACAAATCAGAATTCTTGCAAACACCAGCGGCCCTAAGGTCAACCCAGAGAAGTACAGTCGAGGCCGGTGCTATATTAGTCTAAGAACCACAGTCTAGGCCGGTGCTTTATTAATCTGAAGAATTAAGGGGGGGGGGGGGGGGTAGGACGTCAAACGGGCCGACTCGGAGCAGGAGAGGCACCATAGGACGTTTTAATTTCCACTGTCTATACTTTTACAAATAAATTCATAAAACTTTGCCAGCATGACTAGGAAGGATTCCGGATTCATACTCATAGCAGTGGAAGCTCAAAAACGTAACAAAACACTTTTTTTGCATGTGAAATTTCACCGTTTTTTCACTTACTACTGGCTGCATTTGTTGCTATAGGTACAAATGGCTCTGAGCACTATGGGACTTAACTTCTAAGGTCATCAGTCCCCTAGAACTTAGAACTACTTAAACCTAACTAACCTAAGGACATCACACACATCCATGCCCGAGGCAGGATTCGAACCTGCGACCGCAGCAGTCGCGCGGTTCCAGACTGTAGCGCCTTTAACCGCTTGGCCACTCCGGCCGGCCTATAGGTACACTTTTCTTCCTAAGTAAGAGAGATTCTTAGATGACTTTCGCACAGCATACAAACCATAGTTACAGGTGTATGAAACTCTAGAAGTTATTTAATGTATGAAAAAATGAATGAACTGTTACATTTTAAACTTCATGTTTAGAAAAAAATCAAGTTTTATAGTTAATTATCTCAATTTTTTCCACAGTTTTTAATAGATTTGGAAAATTCTAGAGTTTCATACACCTGTAACTACTGTTTGTATGCTATGAAAAATTCGTCGAAGAATCTCTCTTACTTAGGAAGAAAAGTGTACCTGTAGCAACAAATGCAGCCAGTAATAAGTGAAAAAATGATGAAATTTCACATGTAAAAAAAAGGTATTTTGCTACGTTTTTGAACTTTCACTGCGATGAATGTGAGTCCTCAACCCTTCCTGGTCATGGCAACAAAGTTTTATCAATTTATTTGTAAAAGTATAGACAGTAGAAATTAAAATACCCTGTGGTGACTCTCCTGCTCCAAGTCGGCCCGTTTGACGTCCTACCCCCATTAAGCGCAAAAACATTTAAAAAATGCTTTTCAGCTGGTCGTCGTATGTGTTTGTATGCAAGATTTTGGCGTAAGCTGTGACATTTTCTCCAGTGATTGAGCCTACTTTTGCTGCCGTGTTTACGTCAGATGCAGCCTCACTGAAGTAAGTAAGAACGGCATTTAGAATCTAAGTAAATGCACTTCTACATCTACATCTACATCCATACTCTGCAAGCCACCTGACGGTGTGTGGCGGAGGGTACCTTGATTACCTCTATCGGTTTTCCCTTCTATTCCAGTCTCGTATTGTTCGTGGAAAGAAGGATTGTCGGTATGCCTCTGTTTGGGCTCTAATCTCTCTAATTTATCCTCATGGTCTCTTCGCGAGATATACGTAGGAGGGAGCAATATACTGCTTGACTCTTCGGTGAAGGTATGTTCTCGAAACTTTAACAAACGCCCGTACCGAGCTACTGAGCGTCTCTCCTGCAGAGTCTTCCACCGGAGTTTATCTATCATCTCCGTAACGCTTTCGCGATTACAAAATGATCCTGTAACGAAGCGCGCTGCTCTCCGATGGATCTTCTCTCTCTCTTCTATCAACCCTATCTGGTATGGATGTCACACTGGTGAGCAATATTCAAGCAGTGGGCTAACATGTGTACTGAAACCTACTTCCTTTGTTTTCGGATTGCATTTCCTTAGGATTCTTCCAATGAATCTGTCTGGCATCTGCTTTACCGACGATCAACTTTATATGATCATTCCATTTTAAAGCACTCCTAATGCTTACTCCCAGATAATTTATGGAATTAACTGCTTCCAGTTGCTGACCTGCTATATTGTAGCTAAATGATAAGGGATCTTTCTTTCTATGTATTCGCAGCACATTACACTTGTCTACATTGAGATTCAATTGGCATTCCCTGCACCGTGCGTCAATTCGCTTCAGATCCTCCTGCATTTCACTACAATTTTCCATTGTTACAACCTCTCGATACACCACAGCATCATCCGCAAAAAGCCTCAGTGAACTTCCGATGTCATCCACAAGGTCATTTATGTATATTGTGAATAGCAACGGTCCTACGACACTCCCCTGCGGCACACCTGTAATCACTCTTACTTCGGAAGACTTCTCTCCATTGAGAATGACATACTGCTTTCTTAGTAGATACCGTATGAGTATCAAGTATTGTAAAGCCTGACTTAACAAGTTCGCATTTAAAGTTGATCGGACGTAGATTATGCGCATCTGAGACGAAAATCAGTATGCCGTGGGAAGTTCGCTTTACGACGCAGCAAGTTAAAGTTTATCCGCCAGAGACGAAGTTGTCGTGGCAGATTAAAGGGTTTAACGGCGCGGTCGCCGTGATGCAACGGCGCAGCCCCGCAAGGATGGCTGGCTTTGCATAACGCGCGCCGAGGTGGCGCTAGCCGGCGACGCCCGCTTTCCGGAAGCC
The DNA here is from genome assembly GCF_023864345.2 of Schistocerca serialis cubense. NCBI lineage: Eukaryota > Metazoa > Arthropoda > Insecta > Orthoptera > Acrididae > Schistocerca > Schistocerca serialis. The sequence goes on along the minus strand of NC_064642.1, from coordinate 563,551,813 downwards.
GAGCAAGTGCGCGGACCGCGGCGGTGACTGGGCGTCGCGGCGCGCGGCGGGGGGGAGGGGGGCGGCCGGCGCAGAGGTCGCCCGCGGGAGGGGGGCGCCGCCCCTCTGGCGGGGAGCGTACTTAAGGCGGCGTCCCCGGCAAGCGGCACTCCAGTCTCCCGACAGACACAGACACGACGCCGAGTGTACGGTACGGGTACTCGGGAACGCGAGCACAGCGTCCAGCAGCAGCGGAACTCCGTCACGGGACTCGCTCAAGCGGCGCGCTCAGCTCCACACCGCGTTCCGAACTGAGACTTGCCGACGGAGACGCCGACTGAGAGGACCGCGACACGATGCAGGAACCGACAGTGGTGATGCCCAGCACAGTGATCTTCAGCAACCTGCGGCCCGAGGCCGAGCCCTTCGAGCCGCCGCCAATGAAGCACTCCGACACGCGCGACAGCATCTCGTCCATCGACAGTGACATCTCGTTGACGTTCGACCACAATGCGGAAGAGGGCGCGCACCTGGCCGACATGTCCGACTGCGGCTCCGACGCCGCGGAGTCGACCCCGTCGGCGGGTTCCAAGTCAGCGGCGACCAAGGAAGAGCCCGCTAAGGACGAGCCCCCTTTCGTGCCGCCCGACGACGAGCTCGCGCAGAAGATCGTAGCCCAAGTGGAGTTCTACTTCTCCGACGTGAATATCACCAAAGACGCGTTCCTGCTGAAGCACGTGAAAAGGAACAAGGAGGGCTACGTGTCGCTGAAGCTGATCTCGAGCTTCAAGCGCGTGAAGCACCTGGCGCGCGACTGGCGCTCCGTGGCGTACGCGCTCGAGCGCTACTCGACCAAGCTGCAGATCAACGAGGCGGGCACCAAGCTGCGCAGGGTGGACCCGCTGCCGGCGTACGACGAGACGGCGCCGTCGCGCACCGTCGTCGCGGCGCACCTGCCGCCCGACAGGCCCACCATCGAGGGCGTCGCCGACCTCTTCTCCAGCTACGGCGACATCGCGCTGGTGCGCATCGTGCGGCCCGGCAACCCCGTGCCGCAGGACGCCAGGGCCTTCCTGGCGCGCCACCCCGAGCTCGCCGGCACCGTGTGCGCGCTGGTCGAGTTCACCACCACCGAGAGCGCTCACCGCGCCCTGGCCGGCTGGCGCGCGCGCACCAGCGGCGTCGCCGTGCACGAGCTCGTCTCGCACGACGCCAACAACAACACGACCGCGGCGGGCGGCCAGCAGCAGCAGCCGCCGCGCAAGAAGTCTTCGGTGTCGTCCGGGCCGTACCACAGGAAGTCGGTGGTGACGCGCCTGGTGACGAGCGACTACTCGAGCAGCTGCTCCGAGGCGGAGACGGAGCCGCGCCCGCCGCCCTCCAACCCGCACAACATCCCGGTGGCGCCGCTGGTGCAGGCCGTGTCGGCGGCCATCCGCAGCACGGCCGGCGCCGCCACCATAGTCGCCGCCAAGGACCGGCAGGTAACGCGCGCGCGCACCGCCCCCGAGCTCTGCCCCTGGGTGGCGCAGCGGCGCGAGTCCGACTTCCGCCCCCGCTCCAACAGCGGCGTCACGCACCTGCCGGACAACGTGCTGCGCATGCCGCGCGGGCCCGACGGCGGTCGCGGCTTCGCGTCCCGCCCCAGGCCCCTGGTCTGCGCCTCGTGAGCGCAGCCTCCTCCTTCCCGGCGGCGGGGCTTCCGATCGGAAGCCGCAGACCTCGAGCGGCGCGTCGACCTCGGCCTCCGTGGCCGGTGACTGGCGCGGCCTTGGCCGGCCGCCCGCACCCGCCGGCCGTGACACCGATACCGATGCGGCGCCGCAAGGTCAGCGGCGAGCAGTGCGTGCGCGTGTGTTCGTGTGTGGTGTATCGGCCGTCGAACCGCCGTCGGCGCTGCTCTCTCCGAATCGGGCCAAGGCGGTCCGCTTCGGAGAAATAGAGAGAGACAGTTGATATCTGGGCGTATCTCCCAGCCTAAGTTATTCGATATTTATGTTGCTTGCTCCTCTTGTGTTTGCATCTCGAGTGTTGTTCAGCGATCATTTCTATCCCAAGAATCTTATTCTTGTACCCTTTCAAATATTTCCCTTCTCTTCTCGACAATAATCAGTAGAGAAAAAACTCCGAACATTGACTTTGATTCAACCTTCAGTTTGCTTTCCCTCTTGTCGACAAACATTCCTATCTTGGCCTCTAAAACTAAATTTATTTACAAAGTGCACTTGTTGTTTGTCGGCGGGAGGGAAACGCTACAGCTGTGCCTTAAAATTTTCGCTCCAAAACACTCGTTAACTGCTACGGAAATCGTATTGTAAAAATTGTGTGCTAATCTGATGTGATCTTGTATATGTAAACATATACGTATTGTGATGCAAATTATAATGTAATAGCTTTTCTCCTGAGGACGAAGGCTAGAAACCAAAGACTGAAACAAGGAAATTAGGATAATATGTTTGGTTGGATGTGTATTTTGTAACGAATATTGTTGTTCTCGTTTGATCTTTTTTTGTGTTTGTTTGAACTGTACTGTCGACGTCTGAGAATGTGTACACATTTTCCTTTTTAATAATGAATGATTTTCACGTTACGCACTGTGTCTGGTGTTTCATTTCTCTCAGCACCCCCCACCCCTTTCTCCTTGCCCCCACTGGCTCCTTTCACCGCGAGAGCGGACCACTGGGTCAGCGAAAGTGGCTCTTTCTTTCTCCAGCCGTTCCGCTGGCCGACTTCCACTGCCCAGTCGTCGCTTTCTCGTGCCTCCCTTCCATTCCCTTCCTCACACGGCTGCACCCATGTCCTACTCGAGCATGCCAACAGCAGACTGAAGAATGCAGCTGCTGCTTTACTAATGAGGCTACAAAGCCACAGTAACTAAAAGAAAAGTTATTTGTACCAGAAAGAAACTTCTTAAACCATTCTGTGAAAAAAAAAAAATTACTCAATTCTCAATTCAGTAAAGTCATAAACACACAGAAATTTTACTTAATAAAAGTCAGTATAGAAGTATTTCAAAGGTGGTAACTTCAAATGAAATACGATGCAAGAGTTAAGTCGATTGCAATATTCGAGACAATGTCTGTCTGTACCAGAAAGAACTCTCTTAAACAATGCTGTGAGAGAAATGATTCAGTTTCAATTTAATAAAGCCACAAAGAGACAGAAGTTTCATCTAATAAAAGTCAATACAGAAATATTTCACAAGTGGTAACTTCAAATGAAGCACGATACAAAAGTAAAATTGACTGCAATATTCGAGACAATGTCAAATATATGAAAAAAGTTTTACATAAATTAAACGTAACAGCTTGTCATGAATGGCGAACAATGTTTGTTTTACCATCTTCCAGTACAAGAATAGCACACTAAACTTTAAACACAAAACTATGGTACTGTTTAAAAAAAGGATTACTGTAGGAAAGAAAAATCAAGACAAAAATGCTTTATTAGTTTACAGGTACTAAAACAGGGTAGTGGAATGGCAAACAAGACTAGCAAGACAGGATAATTTCTGTTTACGAAACTTTTTTCATATTGTGTATTGAACACGTTCCTGAGAGAATGGCCTATGGGTTGAAAAACGAATCATTCTGGTGGGTTACGCAAGAAAAATAATGTTGACTGGTAACATATGTCAGTGGATGTAATAATTTTAGAAAAAGGTATTAGCAAAAAAAAAAAAAAATCTGTATTATGTGTATGCTAGAAAAGTCAGTGTCTCTAGGTCTGTAGATACTACATTATTGTCCACTACACAGAGGTCTTTGAATGTCACTACGAAGTACATTGACGCCATTTCTGGAAAGAAGAGATGACGGTCAGTAGCAGAAATGATGTGGCAGAGATAAGGTGGTAAGTATGTGAGCGTGAGCCTGGCTCGCTTTGGAAGTGGGGACAGGACGCTGCCGTTCCGGCAGAGAGCGGCTTCATTAGCGAACTTCCGACGAGCGCTTCGTTAGTTCCAGCAGGCGCTCGCAGCAATTAGCCCCCTCCCACCGCCCCCCCCCCCCTCACGACAGGATACCTTCTGGAGTGTGACCTAGGCCGGTCTCCCACACTTCCTGAGGAAAATCACCTCGACGGCAGGACCTTCGGCGCCTTGCCGCCACCGCAGCAGCTGCTGCTGCTGAAGGGCGCCTCGGCAGTATAAGGACTGCGAATCGGGCTGGCCTCGCTGCAGCCATCTGACATTCAAGCTGCACAAAACACAATGCCACACTCGCGCGCGTTGCTCGGCTGTTTCCGCATATGTCGCTAGGAAGCGCAATAAGCTCGCTCGCCAGGTGATAAAATATTGTTCCTGAACTTTACCACTAGAAAAATTGAGAAAAACTTTCCTCAGAGCCACATGCTCAAATGCCTCAGAGCTATCTCAAAATTACATTTTTAATCATTGTAGTCATGTAACGTAATTTCAATAAGTAAGTCACCCTAGCAGACATTATCAACCATACCAATTACGATAAAACAGTCTTGCATAGAAGAAATTATGTCGTCGCTTGATACTGTTCGTAAAAAGAGCGTTCGACACTGTATCTGAGACAAAGGTGTTAATCAGCAAAGATATAGAAAAGACGGTATTCATTCCACGAATATCTTTGACTTCCTTTATTACGCCTTTCACTTTTAAAAGATTGCAATTTCCTATCAGATTGCCATATAACGTAACGATAAATAAGCCTCAATGACAAACGTCTGAGACTTGCGCTGCGCTAATATGGCCACAAACTGCGCACTGAAGTCCTGCTATTTGCCATGCTCAAAAATTACAACTGAACTACGATGACTATTCGGAAAGTAAGGTCCGATTGGTCGTGAAATGGAAACCACTGTCAAAATCAAAGATGTTTTATTTTCCCAGCTTCCTCCCAGCTTCTTCTCTACATAGTCACCTCTCTAACATTTCCCTATACTGATTTACAGTTAGTTGTCTGAGCCAAAATGCTGTCTTCATATCCGGCGGTTCTTGTGAGCGGAGATGAAACTCAGGGGAAACCAGTTACGGACTGTATTGTTGGTGATAAAACGTTTCCAATCGAAAACGCTGAGGGAGCGTCTTCATTACCCCTGCAGAGAGTTGCCCAGAAATGTCATGAGAAAGGCGCTGCATGATTAGATTAGATTAGTACTTGTTCCATAGATCATGAACACGACACTTCGTAGTGATGGGGAACGTGTCAGGTTAGTAAAAGGTGTCTGTACAAGATATTACATTACACAAAATATTACATGACACTTAATATTTTTAATTTTTCTTTTTTTTTGGTGGAGATTTGGGAAATTATCCAATTACTACATCCAAAATACTATATCCAAAAATTTATCTAATTAGTGGAAGTAGTTGCCATTAAGAAATTCTTTTAATTTCCTTTTAAATGCTATATGGCTATCTGTCAGACTTTTGATGCTATTAGGTAAGTGACCAAAGACTTCTGTGGCAGCATAATTTACCCACTTCTGAGCCAAAGTTAGATTTAACCTTGAGTAGTGAAGATCATCCTTTCTTCTAGTGTTGTAGCCATGTACACTGTTATTACTTTTGAATTCGTTCGAATTGTTAATAAAAAATTTCTTATATATATATATATATATATATATATATATATATATATATAGTGACGCTACAGTGAAGATCCCTTGCTCTTTAAATAAGTGTCTGCAGGATGATCTTGGATGAGCTCCAGCAATTATTCTGATTACACGCTTTTTTGCAATGAACACTCTTTTACTCAGTGATGAGTTACCCCAGAATGTGATGCCATACGAAAGCAGAGAATGAAAATAGGCGTACTAAGCTATTTTACTGATACGTATACCGCCAAAATTTGCAATGACCCTAATAGCATAAGTAGCTGAACTCAAACGTTTCAGCAGATCATGGCAGTTACGTTACGTGGATTGCATACCACCAGGCGAAATTTCCCGGCAGGCCCACGTACTTGGCGGGAGAAACTATTTTACAATCGGTTTTACATGCTCACTGTGCACTCAGAACTGAAAAGAACTACGTGGTGCGATGGACGGGCGTACTAGAGATACTGCACAACACATGTGTGCAGAGCTTCATCGGAGTTTCACTGTGGTTTCCATTTCGCATCCAATCGGACCCTGCTTTCCGAACAGCCCTTGTAACTTGTCCTTTCTTTTCATTACACTATATATGTTTCATTAGTAAGCGAATGTATACAGTATGTACCACTTTATCTTGCCATGAGGGATTTATAGAGATCGGAAGAAAGTTGTTCCTGTAACTTCGAGGATATTAGAGACGGAGCATAAGCTTGGATTGAAAACACTGAGATTTTTGTGAAGAATTAATCGCAGCGTCAATTGAAGTGTTTTGGAGAACAGAGGAGAAACTTAAATCCGTGACGTGAATTTGTGTTTTGCTTGTCCCGATAAGAGCCCATTATCATAAGCACTGATCTGCCTCTTTCGGTCATAATGTGTTTCTAACTTTTCAGTAAATCATAGTATTCTTAAACTTGGCCACATATTACTTCATTTACAAAGATAGCCGGTTTCCGTTTTACAGCCTCATGAGTTTTTTTAATCTGACTTTCGCGTCCTCTTGCGCTCGCTGTCTCGTAGTATCTGATAATGGCTACAGAGTCAAATCCGGTTACGTGTGAAAGGAAGTGTAAGACGGTGCTACAATTTACATAGACGTCGAAGGTCAAGGGATCTCATTTCACCTCTAATTTTTCTCTGTTTTCAGGTGGGCAGCGACATTACGCTGTCTGAAGGCAGCTGAAATCTTGGAACGCTTTATGGGTAAACCGAAGTACAAACAAGTCGCTCTATTCGTCCAATTAATAGATGCTTAATCTGCTTCGTCGGGAATCAAACAAATTTTCATGTCATAACATCGAGACGTTCTGTTTGCTACTTCCCGTGTACTATGTGTTTAGTTCTCTTCATTTCTCACTTAGGTGTTAATTTAAAGCAGTTCCCTCAAAGCACGTCAAGTTGCTTTCTGGAGAACGGCACGCTTCCAGTTTCCGTCACATTAACGTCGATTCTCACGTTTTACTTAGGACGTAGCTACGACGCTTTCCCCCGGGTCATCAAGTTTCACCCATGTCGTCTGGAAGCACACGCCTTCACAGCCGAGCCCACAAATGCACATTTGTCACACGATGCGCGGCTGAGAAGCGCTCGGCTCGAACCTTGAAGTCACAAATGTTTTGATCGCGTTTGGTGGATTTTGATAGTTAACCCTTTTCTACTCTAATGTGTCATCATCAGAAGTAGCATTTCATTACCAAAGTACCACGTGAACTTGCCATCTAGGGCTCGTCATGCTCACTTAAAATCAATTCAACTGAGTTTGATTACGTCAAGTTTCATGGAAAATTTTTGAATAAAAGTGGGTATTTCAAATAGATGGGTGCTCCAGTGCGACAATGTCAAAGATCATTGGCCGCATAAAGTTCCTGATCACGAGACATAGTTGCAATGTCAGACGTCAAATTCCAAAAACGTTGTGTCTTATAGCGCGCCTGTGAGTGAGTGAGTGCGTGTGTGTGTGTGTGACATTACTGATACCGATTCATCCGTCGAATGTGGACATTAAGTTCGGCGACCCTCTTGTACTTATTCCACATAATAGGCTATGTGGCGGCACCGAATGTCATCCTCATTATCACTAACAACGCAAAACACAAACATGACACTCTTCACGCTCTCTAATCCTCATTCCAGCCCTCCTATTACGTTACCTGAGCATACCCCCCAGCCGACACGATGCTTCTAATTGTTAATGACTCCTCTCCTTGTCTTGGCGAAGTATGCGGTGCTCTCCAACGATAATGTGAAACTTGTGCCTTCGAGAGAAAGGATATTGGAGGAGGAAACCCAGGACACGTTGAAGCTTTGGGAACGACGGTAAGGTGTAATCAGATGATAAAATTAGTAGCGCAATGTCCGCTGGAGGCAAGGATCGGGGTCACAAATGTGACTTGTAGACACATTTTTAACTCACACACAGCAAATAATCTGCTAACAGTAAAAGAATTGAGTTGTGTTCAATATTCTCTTTTCATTTAGCACATTATTCACCTGTCAATACAAACTCTTCAAGGACTTCCACATTTTTGTCATCCACAAATCAAATGTGTAAAGCAGACGAAAAGAGATACATTGTCTGTGAGGGGCTTAGCCGGCTGAACGCAGGCACGCCTACGAACTCGGCAACCTGCAAAATTCAGCACGGCTGGAGGCAACTGTTACGTGCAGGCTACGGCGAACAGATGTCGAAGCGACACTGACCTGAGAGATTTCATTGTTTTGGTACTGCAGGTGTTGGAATCTGTGTCCCATAATTATCGCTTCTAAATCTACCGATACATATTCCACACAAGAGCAACTCTTAAGGAACAGACCGAAATCTATGAAGGTGAAGTTCCACAACGTTTTAATTAGAAACGAAGACGATTCAAATTGATGTTTAAGTAGCTACCGATACAGATGTCAGTATCGCATTTGATCTGTAAAAGTTTTACTTACAGCCACGTCATCACAAAAGGCTATTCTCATTTGTCAAAATGGTTTAAATGGCTCTGAGCACTATGGGACTTAAACATCTGTGGCCATCAGTCCACTAGAACTTAGAACTACTTAAACCTAACTAACTTACGGACATCACACACATGCATGCCCGAGGCAGGATTCGAACCTGCGACCGGAGCGGTCACGCGGTTCCAGACTGAAGCGCCTAGAACCGCACGGCCACACCGGCCGGCCCTCATTTGTCAATTCTTCTTTCCTTTCACTCATTTTAAAAAAATAAAACAGATAAACTGCCATCTATCTAGGACTCTCGAAGGAAGGGCTCTATGTCCGAATCATGACACAAAGGGAAACTATGCAACTTCCGTTGGTTTCAAAGACGTTTCTTTGCGAAACGAACATCAGAACTACACCCGATTTTGCCGAAATTCTGTGAAGACCAGCAATGCTAGATCCGTATTAGATTAAGCTCCTGCTTTATCTGTTACCGCATGTAAGGAAAGAAAGGACAACATAAAAGCTTTGGGCAAATTCACTTTGCGACACTCAGTGACGAGTGTGGTGCGAAACATTCAAATTATTCACGCTCCACTGAAACGAACACTTCTCATTGTGCAACAGGTGCTAGAGATATTCAGTAGGGGAAAAACACGACATCTGGATCGTACCTAAAAGGAACAAAGTTTTAATCTGAATATTTTTGAGCATTTGAAGTCCTCGTTATGTCTTGTGTCTTAATGTGTTCGTCTGATAATCTGATGCAGTTCCTCTTGACAAAGTGGTTGTTTTTACCACGTACTGCCCGTGGTGCACACAAGCCGACGTTTCGGTTCCCACCCGCCTGTACGTTCCACGTAGGCGCGGGCCAGGGCAGAACCGTCATTTGCACGTTGCCGTCGTGCAGTCGAAAGAAATTACAAGAATACTGGATCCCACCCGCAGATAACGTACCCTGGCGGCAACTTCGTACATTTGTCAGTTGGTTCAACTTATTCATTTTTTGGACCTTGCTGGCAAATTTTTGTATTTGTAACAGTTATGTTTTTTTTTAAGTTTAGTTCATTTCCTTTTTATAATTTTATATGCTCCCTAATTACAGTAGTGAACAAACACGCTCATTTCGGTTTGTTGGATAATTGGTTCAGTTCAAGTGTCTTTCAGTGCTCTAAATTGTGCTTGAATACATTTCAAAGAATGAAAATAAGATTACGTTATAGATTTTAAACATAAATAATTCGCATATGAAAACCAAGCATGCTCACTCGCCCTCAGCGAGCGTACACGTTACATTTTTATCAGCGCCTGAGCAGTTACGGAAGTTAATTTTACGTGAGGACTATGAAAACTCCGTCTGTTATTTTCGTAACGAGATACTGAGTACATTTTTAATTTTGTTCCAATAATTTGCATCTTTTAATGTTTTTATGCTTTTACATTTAATAGTTATTTCACCTTCTTGTCTTTTCTCGATTTTCAGTTTGTCGATGACTCATTAGCGTAAAATCATGTTACCTACCATAAATTCACCATTCTAACCAAGACATTGGCGAATAAAAAAGTGTTCTTTTAAATTCCCTGCGACTTTTCGTTTTTAATGGTTAACTAGAGAAGAAAAATTTTATAAAATAGTGACAGCTAGCTTTTAATTTTCTTCCAATGTATGATCACTAAAGTTACGTAATTTCAGAACGGTGTATAAAATTATGCTTTGGATGAGTATCAGAGTTGGCGGTACAAAAACACACATATTTGACCCAACCGACTACCTATCGCTTTATCGCTTTGCAGTCGATCTGTAGTGAGTTGGACAGATAATTCATTTGGGTATACTTCAACATTTTCGTTTTTAAGTATGAATTGATGTAAGACCTTCTCTTAGAATACGTACCGGGCGAACAAAAATGCTGAAACGCCAAAAACACAACACATTATCGTGCCTAACACGGTGCAGGAAAACCGTTGGCATTCCAAAAGAGCTTCCAGTCGTATCGGAATGGATAAATACAGGTCTTGCATTATTTTAAAGGGAATCTTACACCATTCTTCCTGTGAATTAATGACAAGTTCAGGTAACGATAGCAAACATGCACCCTTCTCACCAAAGCAGACCACAAAGATTCAATAATATTGAGATTTGGTGACGGTAGTGTCCTGGGGAGATGCGACAATTCATCCTTCTGTTTACAGAACCACTCCTGGGTGATGAGAGCTATGCTAACACAGGGCCTGTCTTCTAGGAACGTCACATAATCCTTGGCAATTTTCCGAACTTGTAGACTAACCATGGGGCCCATGCAGTACCACGAACTGGCTCCTCAAAATATCACCGAACCTCTGAGATGTTTCACTAGTGGGAAGTAAACTCGGCCAAAAGTTGGAGACATTCCGCAGACAAGTCTCGTCCAACCAAATGAGATCCATTTTAGCACAGTCCACGTTTCATGCTTCGGCACCGCGTTTCCCTGCTAGGGGCAGCTGCTTCTCAAATGAGTGGTTTTGAAATTCCAGATTGCCCTGCAATTCCCTGCTTATGGAGCTCTGTTCGTGTTGTTTTTCGTGATGGAAGGGTCCACAAGTGCAACATTCAGTTCTGCAGTTGAAGCGTCCCCTTTGAACAATTATAGAATGACTGTGCTGGAAAACTTCTACGTTATTTGATTTTCAAACAGCTGAGCAAAACTCAACGTACTCAGGCAGTTTTCTCTTTACTTATTCTAATCATTTGTAAACTGACACACAATATTTTAGCGCAAAAAAATGGTTCAAATGGCTCTGAGCACTATGGGACTTAACATCTGAGGTCATCAGTCCCCTAAAACTTAGAACTACTTAAACGTAACTAACCTAAGGACATCACACACTTCCATGCCCGAGGCAGGATTCGAACCTGCGACCGTAGCAGTCGCGCGGTTCCGGACTACAGCGCCTAGAACCGCATGGCCACCGCGGCCGGCATTTTAGCGCAGCCCAATCTGACTTTCAATAATCCCTACAAAAGAATGGCCCTGACTAACAATAACCTATACCTTTCATTAATCACTTACCTCACAAAAATGTTCGTTACTCGAACTACTGCAGTACAGCGAGCGCCAATACTGCCAGCTAAATAAAAGATTCTAATTACTGAAGGCACTAACTACTTACAGACACAGCAAATGAAAGATTTTGATAGAGAACAAGAAATGTATTTACCTTAATAGTGTTCAAAAGTCATAATATATAAATAGAAAAAGGAAATTTGTTTAACTGGATGTCACAAAATTGTATATATATATATATATATATATATATATATATATATATATATATATATATAAAATTATATATATATATATATACAATTTTGTGACATTTTTGTGACATCCAGTTAAACAAATTTCCTTTTTCTGACGGACACACGTCCAGATCGTTCGCTCTCTAAACTCTGCAATCTCTCTCCCCACATCCACCACTGCTGGCGGCTCACCTCCAACTGTACAGTGCTACGCGCTGTTCACATCCAACTGCCCAACACTACACGAGCGAATATTCCAACAATGAGTACAACCAGCCACAGACTGCACACAGCGCAGTCAGCGATTTTCATACACAGCACTACGTGGCGTCACCGACATAAAAACCTAAACAGCCTACTTACACAGTGACTTTTGCAGCTGTCGTCCTCTTATTTTCCTCCACAATCCTCCTCAATGACCGTCTATCACGATGACTCTTCACACACTTTCGCCCGCATTGTGGCTCAGCGGATGGTGTTTTTCCGTTTTCCCTGCATGCGGTATAAGTCTTCGATATGGTGCCTCTTGAAACACCAAACACTTCGGCTTGGTTACAGAAGCACCCAACACACGAGCACCAAAAATTTGCCGACGTTAGAATTTGCTTAGCTCCGACAACATAATGCACTCACAACTGCGGAGAACACTGTTCTGACGACGAATGACACTTGCAATGTTTTGAGACCATTACACAATTGCCGTCCGCGGTCAAATACAACAGCGCAATCTGGAGTCTTGGCTACCATCTGCATTTATGTTCAAGCATGCATTTGTCGTGGTACGATCATATGCATGTGACACTTTATAATGAGCGTAGGGACTAAATTTGCCATTAACAGCGACTAAAACATTTTATTCGAATAACAGATACTCTTAGCGAAACCTTCAAGTTCTTTCACTGACACATACACTGAAGCGCCAAAGCAACTGATATAAATATACGTATTCAAATACAGAGATATGTAAACTGGCAGAATACGGCGCTGCAGTCGGCAACGCCTATGTAAGACAACAAGTGTCTGGAGCAGAAGTTAGATCGGTTACTGCTGCTACAATGGCAGGTTATCAAGAATTAAGTTAGTTTGAGCGTGGTGTTATAGTCGGTGCACGGGCGGTGGAACACAGGATCTCCGCCGGCCTCAGTATCCGAGCGGTTCTAGGCGCCACAGTCTGGAACCGCGCGACCGCTACGGTCGCAGGTTCGAATCCTGCCTCGGGCATGGATATGTGTGATGTCCTTAGGTTAGTTAGGTTTAAGTAGTTCTGAGTTCTAGGCGACTGATGACCTCAGAAGTGCTCATAGTGCTCAGAGCCATTTGAACAGCATCTCCGAGGTAGCGATGAAGTGGGTATTTTCCAAATGTCCAAATGGTTCTAAGCACTATAGGACTTAACATCTGAGGTCATTAGTCCCCTAGACTTAGAACTAATTAAACCTAACTAACCTAAGGACGTCACACACATCCATGCCCGAGGCAGGATTCGAACCTGCGAACGTAGCGGTCGCGCGGTTCTGGACTGTAGCGCCCAGAACCGCTCGACCACCCCGACCGGCGGGGGATTTTCCCGTACGACCATTTCACGAATGTACCATGAATACCAGGAATCCGGTAAAACATCAAATCTCCGACATCGCTGCGGCCGGAAAAAGATCCTGCAAGAACGGGATCAAAGTCGATTGAAGAGAATCGTTCAACATGACAGAAGTGCAACACTTCCGCAAATTGCAGCACATTTTAGTGCTGGGCCATCAAGAAGTGTCAGCGTGCGAACTATTCAACGAAATATCATCGATATGGGCTTTCGGAGCCGAAGGTCCACTCGTGTACCCTTGATGAACGCACGACACAAAACTTTGCGCCTCACCTGGGGCGACATTGGATTGTTGATGACTGGAAAACTGTCTCGAGTGGATCGAGGTGTACGGGTATGGAGATAACCTCATGAACCCTTGACCCCTGCATGTCAGCAGGGGACTGTTCAAGCTGGTTGAGGCTCTATAATGGTGCGGGGCGTGTGCATTTGGAGTGATATGGGGCCCCTGATACGTCTAGATACAACTCCGACAGGTGACAGTTACGTAAGCATCCTGTCTGATCACCTGCATCCATCCAGGTCCATTCGCATTCCGACGCACTTGGGCAATTTCAGCAGTGAATGCCACACACCACACATCCAGAATTGCTACAGAGTGGCTCCAGGAACACTCTACTGAGTTTTAACACTTCCGCTGGCCACCAAACTCCCTAGACATAAATATTATTCAGCATATCTGGGATGCAGAATGAGATTTTCACTCTGTAGTGGAGTGTGCGCTGATATGAAACTTCCAGACAGATTAAAACTGTGTACCGGACCGAGACTCGAACTCGGGACCTTTGCCTTTCGCGGACAAGTGCTCTACCATCTGAGCTACCCTAGCACGACTCACGCTCTGTCCTCACAGCTTCATATCAGCACACACTCCGCTGCAGAGTGAAAATCTCATTCTGGAAACATCTTCTAGGCTGTGGCTAAGCCATGTCTCCGCAATATCCTTTCTTTGAAGAGTGCTAGTTCTGCAAGGTTCGCAGGAGAGCTTCTGTTAAGTTTGGAAGGTAGGAGACGAGGTACTGGCGGAAGTAAAGCTGTGAGGACGGGGCGTGAGTCGTGCTTGGGTAGCTCAGATGGTAGAGCACTTGCCCGCGAAAGGCAAATGTCCCGAGTTCGAGTCTCGGTCCGGCACACAGTTTTAATCTGTCAGGAAGTTTCATATCTGGGATGCCTTGCAACGCGCTGTTCAGAAGAGATCTCCAACCCCTGGTCCCCAGCCCTGCAGGATTCATGGTGTTAATTCTCTCCAGCACGACTTCAGACATTAGTCGAATCCATGCCACGTCGTGTTGCTGCTCTTCTGCGTGCTCGCGGGGGCCCTACACGATACTGGGCAGGCGTAGCAGTTTCTTTGGTTCTTCAGTGTGTGTGTTAGTGCATTCATGACAATTGTCGTGGATTCATTGTGGTGGAAGGTGCGTCTAATTTACTTGTCTAGGCATGTTCTACTACACTGAGTAGCAGCAGACGCGGGAAACAGGCAGCGTTCACGGCTGGAGTAGTTTCCGTACCCGGCGCTAATCCCACAGCGCCGCAGTCTCACTTGAGCCGCGGCACTGGTGCCCAGTCGATGCTTCTCGATCGGCGACAGCGGAATGAAAGTGCGGCAACTGCTCACCGGCCCCGCCAGCTGACCGACATCAGTGCTGCCGATGCGGCCTTCCGACAGGCCGGCCGGTCGGCTCCGTCCAGGCAAGTGAAAGGTACGGACGGGGTATCAGCCGGCGAGGGGCTGCTCTGCTGGCTCTCTGCTTCAGCCTGTCTGGGGAAAGGGGGCTGCCCATCAGCTCTGACCTCATACAAGCTGTATGGGCTCTGAAGCTACACATAGTGCACTAGTAGTAGGTCATAGACACAGTCATAAACAGAAAAGGCCTAGGTGTGTCGAAATACATCGTTGACTCTTCACACTACATATCGCTTTATCCCTTTGCAATCGATGTATAGTCAGTTGGGATAGGTGATGCATTTGGATATGCCTCGACATTTTCCTTTTGATGTCTTAACTAACGAGGAGATCACGGCGAGTGCCAGAACCTGATTTCCCAGAAACTTCGCTCAGTGGAATAGGAGTCACAATAAGCGAACACATGTATTGGCTTATCGTCCTGAAAAAGCGACGGTCAAAGTTTTCGAGGTACTTTATGTGTCTTTTAGCGAGTTAGTAGGTCAACCAAAGTGACGCAGTGGTTAGGCCGCGCCTTCACACTTTTGCCTCCCATTCCTTTTTTCTTTTTTCCTTTATTGAATTTCGATTCCCCCCAAAGGGGGCGGGCTGGCAGCAGGTTAGTATGCCGCTCTTCAGCCTACAGACTTTGTTTTAATAAGATGAAGAGAATAAATAATAAAAACAGGCGATAAAATCGGAGACTTAAATAGTAACATGGATAAAAAATTGTGCAACTTAAAACATAGAACAAAGAGGTGATGATGCTAATAAAATACATACGAAGCAGACAGGTAAAATAATAGGCAGACAATTAAAAAAAAACACGGCGACAGTCTGGTTTCTGTTCGCAGAAGACATAAAATTCACACCCACAGACAAGACGAAACAACACTGAACGTTCACTGGAACACTGCACTAAAAAGTTTGCAAATGTGACATACCACAGCCGAGATCAGGTGGGGGGAAACTGGACAGATGATGGAAAAGTAAAAAAGAGGGGGGGGGGAAGGAGAGGAAAAGCGAAGGGAGGGAGGGGGGAAAGGAGCCGATGGAGGATGAGGACTCCTAAGAGGGGTGGGGGTTGCCTCCCATGTTCCAAATCCGATTATTATTTTTTTACTTTTCTTTTTCATGTATCTACCCATGTTCATAGGAGGTTACTATACTAATGTTTTCCATTGTATACTGAAATAACGTTGTCCTTATTCGTTATTAACTCTACGGCGAATAATTAAAAACAAAAAGAACAATAAATTAGTGGTAAAATTGTTTAAAATCGTTTTCGGTGAATTCCCGTGGTGTATCTCGATTCATAATCAGCTGCAAGCGCTAGTTTTAGGAAAAGTGATCCGTTATGTGTGGTCTGCCGCGAAATCATTGCCAATGGTTGAAGTCTTCAGCAAAGTTAACTACATTTCTTTCCCGAGTGAGATTCATACGAAGAAATGGTTCAAATGGCTCTGAGCACTATGGGACTTAACTTCTGAGGTCATCAGTCCCCTAGAACTCAGAACTACTTAAACCTAACTAACCTAAGGACATCACACACATCCATGCCCAAGGCAGGATTCGAACCTGCGACCGTAGCGGTTTCGCGGCGCCAGACTGTAGCGCCTAGAACCGCTCGGCCACTCCGGCCGGCTACGAAGAAATGTCGCTGTGGCAAACCTGCCTTTGCGCTACTCGTATTGTACAGATTAGCAATTCCGAATGCTTCGAATGTTTCTACGATCGGTATCACTCAAGCGAACGCACCAAATATTCCTGAAGAATAAACATAAGAATAATACCGTATAGGGTGCATCAAAAAGAATCATCTGATTAAAAAAAATCATAAATATTATGCTATTTGAAATGTGTGCATGAACGAAGTACTGTTGGAAAGAGCAAACTTTCGAGTCTTACATGGTTCCCCCTAGATAGCATCAGTGAGCGCCTACTTCTGTTCTAGTAAAAATGGTGTCAGCAGAACAGAAAGCGTTTTGTGTTCTGCGTTTTGCGTAGTGCGGGTCAGTAATAACTGTTCAGCGTGTTTCGTACTGGGTATGTTGTGGATCCTCCTACAGCACAGAGCATTAGACGACGGCATGAACAATTCCGAGAAACAGGTTGTTTGTGTAAAGGCAAATCGCCTGGCCGTCCCCGTGTGCCTGACACAGACGTCGAACGCATTCGCCATAGTTTCACAAGGAGACCGCAGAAATCCGTTTGCCGTGCAGTTCGACAGCTCAACTTGCCCCGATGTCCGTCGGGTGGGTGTTGCGTTGACATTTACTCATGAAACTACACAAAATTCGGCTACTGCAAGCTCTCCGTGAAGGTGACAAAGAACAACATGTGGACCAAAATGAAATTTTCACCCTGCAGTGGAGTGCGCGCTCATATGAAACTTCCTGGCAGATTAAAACTGTGTGCCCGTCCGAGAGACGAAGTCGGGCCCTTTGCCTTCCGCGGGCAACAACATGTGGAGTTCTGTAATTTCGTTCTTGGAAACATGGAGGATGACAGTTTTCTTGCACGCTTAGTGTTTAGTGACGAGGCAACATCCATTTAAATGGAAAGGTGAACCCACATAATGTGAGAATATGGGGTACGGAACCACATGAAGTTGTACAACATGAGAGGGACTCTCCAAAATTTAATGCGTTATGTGCAGTTTCATTGGAAAAGGTGTATGGTCCATTTTTCTTTGACGAGAACACTGTTACAGGGAGAACATATCTCATTACGCTTGAGAACTTTCCTTTTCCCACTATTGGAGACTAATTCGAACAACTTCATTTGCCAACAGGATGGGGCACCACCACACTAGCAGATGGAAATGTGGGAATTTTTAAATCAAAGGATTACTGAACGATGGATCTGTCGCTCTGGACCATATGATTTAGCCTTACGGTACTGGTCTCCAATGTCACCGGAGCTGACTGTATATGATTATTTCTTGTGGGAGTTTATGAAACACTTTGTTTATCTACCTACGTTGTCAAAAACACTGAATAAACTGAGACATCCCGTAACAGCAGCTGTGGAAGCTGTAACTCAAGACACGCTCGTTGCAGTGTGTAAACAATTTGGATACCGCATCGACATATGCCGTGCGTCTCAAGGGGGGCATATTGAACACCCATGAAAACGTATGGAAAAAACAAATCCATTGTGTATGTTCATTAGTTTCAGAAATACAGACGTGTCAAATCGGATGATTCTGTTTGATACGCCCAGTATATAAGCACTAAGAACGAATATAAGAACGAAATATAAAAATATAAGAATTTAAAAAGATCATAATCCTTGAAAACACCATAACGCATATATTATATTGTAAATGTACGACACCTGTTGTGGAACTCTGCTGTAATTTTACAACTAACGTAACGCCCTGCCACCCCTAACTTGGTAAGAAACATTTGTGTAGTAACCTTCTACGAACATGGGTAGGTAAATGAAAAAAATGAAATAAAATAGAATAAATAAAAACAATGATCGGGTTTCTGCACGGGGCGCAAAAATTGAGGAGTCGCGACGTTGGACACTGTGCCAAGACTTGGGCTGAGCTTATTGTGCGCTAAAAGACACCTAAGTTTCGTCGAAAACTTTGACGGTCGTTTTCTCCGAAACGGTCGACTATCTACGGATAAGCCGAGACACTTGTTCACCTCCTCCACTGAGCGAAGTTTCTGGGAAATCGGGTTATGATACCTGCCCTGTCCTTCTCGTAAATAGCAAGAGGCGACCATGAAGTTCTGACGGGAAAATGCTTTATGTTTCGAAGGAACCTATTTTGTTTTCGGCATTCGACGTTTCTAGTTTCCGTACTTTTTCGTGTCCTACGAAACTCAGATTCCACATTACACAAAATGTAAATAATATTAGAATTACTTAAAAGAAATGTACCATGTACCGCACACTTAAATGTTATCTACCTGCTTTTGAAACAGCAATTTTACTGTTACCATTCACCGTTTATTTATTTCCGTAATGAGTTTGGAAGATTGAAAGCACCATCCTTTGGTGGATTTATATGAATTAATGTAGCATGGAAGTGTTGTGTTACGACTCTGAGGTAACCAGTCGTATCGTCCAGTAGAGAAAAACAAAATACTGTTTCAGAACGTGGCTCACAGTGTTGTGGCGGTTTTTGACTAAATATTGAACGAAAATGTAAAAGTGAAAATAAAATAACTAGAATAATACACTCGAACCTCCAGTAGTATTGGTCGCCTTTCTCTGTCGTGGTACACTGCACATATATCATCACACTTTAAAACGCTGGAAAAATAAAGATAGCTTCTAGAAACTAATAAATGGAAAAAACTTATATAAAAAATTAAGTGCAAAGAACATATAGCAAAACAAATACAATCTTTTAGAACAAGTATTAAAGCATTGTCGATGTCCTTGTCTGTGTGTATAAACAGACGTGTAAGTAGTTCTACTGTTCACGAATTCTTTTTGCCAACTTAATATAATTTATAGATTGTAGACATTCATGTAATAAGTATGACATGCTAGAAACATTTTGCTGCCAAAAGTGGCAAAACATATAAATGAATAATAATTCACTTTTCTTTTTATTACTGTGTTTCATTGACTGTTTGTGTGTGTGTGTGTGTATGTTGGTTTGTTCGTTGTTTGTTCGTTTGTGCGTAAGTGTGGGAGGCTGGGTTCGGAGATACGGTGAAAGAAGTGACAGAAGGGAAGCAAAGGTTTAGTTATGGCAAAGCTGTGGGTTTTTAGGATTACAAATATTTCAGGTTATAACTACGGGAAGGATGAAGTAATATATTGATAATAATTTAAATAAAAAATGTTTGCCGGAAGATATACTCTTAATAATATAGAAAGTATACAGGGTGTTTCCGCAAGAGTGTGTAAAAATTTAACAGGGCATAGAGGATGCTCCACAAAACACTTTGAGGTAGGAAACCTGGGGTCGGAGAAGCCTGCTGAAGGAGATAATAGGAATTAAATCACATTAGTGTGTACTTGTTTATTTACATTAGTTAACTACAAATACCGTCACTGACACAATGAACGTGCCATTTGTACTGTGTCTTACAAAATGTGCTGAAACTGATGGCCATCAGGCTCAGTGCAAGCATGACATCGGCGAACAAGATTTTGACGCGCTCTGACAAATATCCCTGGTATGTTCCGAGTCACATTACAGGCAACTGCAATTCTGGCAACTAAATCCATCCACTGGTGTCTCATAAACAAGTGACTTTAGATATCCCTCTAGGAAATAATCACGGGGATTCATGTCAGGTGACATCGCAGGCCATGGAATAGGACCTCCCCTTCCAAACCAACGACCAGGAAATACAGCATTGGGATTGTTGCGGACGTCCACACCGAATTGAGGCGGTGGACCGTCCTGATGTATCCACATCCTCTGACGAACAGCCAAGGGTACGTTCTCCAACAACTCAGGCAGAACTCTTTGCATGAACCCCAAGTACACGTGGCCATTCAGACGACGGCCCAGAGATTCACAGCAAAATATACTTACCTGATGGTGTGACTCTACTACAGTGCGAGGGTTTACCTCATCCCATACATGACCATTCATGCCGTTCGAAATACCATCACGATCAAATGAGGCCTCGTCAGAAAACAGCACGATCTGGAGGAAATCTGGTCTATCAAATGGTTCAAATGGCTCTGAGCACTATGGGACTTAACATCTATGGTCATCAGTCCCCTAGAACTTACAACTACTTAAACCTAACTAACCTAAGGACAGCACACAACACCCAGCCATCACGAGGCAGAGAAAATCCCTGACCCCGCCGGGAATCGAACCCGGGAACCCGAGCGTGGGAAGCGAGAACGCTACCGCACGACCACGAGATGCGGGCCTGGTCTATCAATCCACTGTTGGAGCAATTGCTGACACAACACGACCCTTTGTGCAAAGACAGACAAAAGGATTGCATGGACTCGTTGTAGGTGATACGGACACAATTATTGTTCGTGGAGTACTCGCCACACGCTAGTATGTGGAGCGCCCATTTCACATGCAATACGACGAGTACTTGTAGTGGGGTCCGCTGCAATACGTTCCACCACCTCCTCTTCAAAATCCTGTGTGGGAGTGGCCTCATGTTGCTAGGTCCCTCGTTTCTTCTGTCCAATAAGCCAGTCTCCCACACTGGTCGATCGAGAGACACTCGTCGTGACGGCTGTTGCCTGTTAGGAAATCTTTCCTTGTACAGTTTTTTTTTAATTAAGGGCCTGAGAGAAGGGTCGGGGGCAAAGAGAGCAGGTGTCGTCTTCCGAGGCCTGGCCTCAGTGTCCCGTTCCCGCCCTCCTAGAGTCATGGAAGGAAAGGGGTTCGATAGGATCAAGAGAACTTTGTTGGATCAAATACACTTATTTATAAGTATACATCTAATATATATATATATATATATATATATATATATATACCTATTTTTTATATTATTATTACTATTCTTGGTTTTTTAACGGGATCCTACAACCGCCACCAGAAGCTTCCGAGTCGTCTTCGTGTAATGAATGTAAGGGGGATTCCCTCTAAACCGTTTGCTCTGAGGATCAACTGTCTCAAGTGAATCATTTTTAAGTGCGCCTTCTAGTACTCGGAACGCCCCAGTGGGCAGGAGGATCCTTGAATAATGCGCCTAAATAGTTCAATAGTCGTGTGCGGTACAATGCGTGGAGGCGGAACGCCTCATGAGTCGTTGTCAGGTGGACCCACAAGTCCAGAGCGTTTTCAGGAGCGGCTTCCAAAATGTAATATAGCACCATGCCCTTCAGCCAGTTGACGGCGTTCGTTCTTGTATTAGGAAAGTAAGTGGTGTCTGGGTGTAGGAGTTCGTCCGGCGTGACAGATTCTGGCTGTCGTCGCAACAGGAGCGCCAACATACGTTGTACAAGATTCCAGCATCTGCCTGTCACAGCACATGTCAGGCGGTGCGCATCCGAATCGACGATGGCACAGTGGGGACACAAAGGGTCGTCAGTGAGATGGATGGAATGCAGGCGCTGGCGTGTGGCTAATTTGCCGTTCACCACCACGTACCACAGGGAACGAGCGTACGTGGGCAGGTATGGGGTGTGGATGGCTCGCCACACCCTGGTGCAGCGGATGGTTGGGTGTTGTTATTCGACGTTGTTACGGGGTTATCGTGCCTGATATATGTGGTAGTAATCTCTCGTGCTCGGCGCACTCGCCGCCGGTAGATCCTCCGTCATGTAACTCAGTTCGACCAGAAAATCGCGGATGTGGGCAAGAGAAGGAGCTATGTGGCCCACGGGGACCGGTGGACGAAGATCTCGCGGCGCGACGATCTGTAGCAGCGTCCCCGTCAAACTGTTGTTGGTCGCGGTCCATGCGAACCGCATCGTCCCTCCGTACGATGCCCCCGCGCGGTTGTGGACGTGAGTCAACCCCAGGGCTCCTGCCAGTGCCTTTCAACAGCGAGAGCACTGCAACGTACTTCCCCATACACAAGGTGCATGTCAGTGAGTTCTGCGAAGCTGTACAGGTACTGGCCCTTCAAATTGTACTGAACGTCTCTGAGTAGCACTGAGTAATGAATGGGTCTGTCGATTCATAGCACATTCTGTTATGGGTCAATGTAAATACGATACAACAGAGCCACCATACGGACGAGAAAAGTAAACAAAACCTTCATCATGACTTCCTAGTAATCAGGCTCGTTCTCCTCCTTTCCTTGCGGAAATAAAGAATGTACATGTAATTCAACAGCATAGTATGTGTAAACTCGTGAGCATGTTAGTTGTAAATAAGCTGGAAAACAGTAACGTTAGACAAAGCGGTAGACAAGTGACTTCCATATCTCCTTAAACTGGCTTCTCCGACTCCAGGTCCCCTAACTCAAATTGTTCAATGGATCACCTCTAAGTCCTGTTACATTTTTGGACAGTCTTACGGAAACACTGTATATAATCTACTCTCAGGCTGGCATGGCGTACAAACTGTTGGTAAGTGGGTGGATCTGCCGGGTTTTGTCAGTCAGGCAAGTCTGTTGTCCATGACGAAAATAGCACGTAAACATGCAACTAAATGCACACAGAAACAAATAAACTGTGACTGGCAGCAGTAAACTTGTTGTTTCGTTCGGAATCAATAACAATCAGGGTAAATCCTAACCCTGCTTTCTTTCTGTTGTGAAAATGAAAACTACGTTGGAGCGAGGGAAGGAAAGAGCTCGACTTAAGTGTAATCGAGTTTTGGATGGGAAGGGTGTACGTAGGAGAGGAACGTTGTCACTTTGTAATGACAGCGAAACAAATCAGGCCGCCGTGGTTTAGTAACAGCAAGGAAACAAAAGAAAGAAATTAATTTAAAGTGAAAAGGTGGGCATAAACATTAACATAAAAAGGATGTATTGGATGTAGAAATCTTTTCTACGAGATTTCTTTTTGACAAGTCGACAATTATGTCGTCACAATTAATCTTGTTGATAATTTCGCCTTCAAGTTGCAATACAGATAATGTGTTAAGCATTTCTTGTAAAACTTGTCCGTAAAAATTTTTTAATTCTTTTTAAAACAGTAAACGATCTTTCTACTGAACAGAAAGATAACACGTCTTATAGGGAAATTCTGGGTGCAACTATAACATCGTTTTTCTGATGGAAAGAACAAAAGCTTCGTGAAGCTATTTTGTTCATCTTTATTCGCAGAACCTTCCAAATACAACGCACTGTCGATACATTCTCATTCCTCGAGCATTTCCACATCGCCTCGGTACACAACTTGCCGTCTATATTTTCAAATTACAGGCCTGTGACCAAGTGTACCGTAAATACAAGTGCCGATGGGAGCCTAGCTGACCTATACATATCCAGCGTTACAAAACCACTGCGCCTCTTCACATGGTACTTTAAATTATAGTCAGTGCGCGCGGTTTCTATGATTTTTACAAATGACTTAAAATCAGAAGTTCTTTTTTTTTGTAGCCTTGTGAAACACCAGTATTTAAAACAAATTAGATAGCACAGCTTGCGACAAAGATGCAGCCTTTCTCCCGTTTTATTTAATTTACGAGGGTAATGAAGAAAGAAAGAAACTTTTAACTTTCAAAAATTCAATAAACACATTTTAATAACAAATAATTCTGAAGCTGTCAGAAATATCAGACAGTCAGACAGGGAACGGAAGGTTATCTAGAACTGGTACAGAAACGAGACTGCAGTTCTCAGAACCGAAGGGTACAAAAGCTAGGTGGTAGTTGAGAAGGGAGTTATACAGAGTTGTAGCTTATCTCCATGTTATTTCATCTGTACATATTACATCTGCAGGGGGAGACAAGGGAACGAAGGATGTAGCTTGGAAAAGGAATGAAATTTCAGGGAGAAGGAGTAAAAAATTAAGGTTCGCCGATGACAATCGTATCTAAGACGGTAAAGTACTTGGAAGATCATTTAGACGGAATGAATAGTGTCTAGAAAAGACGTTTTAAGAAGAAAATCATCAAAAGTATGATAATATAGAGTGTAGTCGGATTAAATCTCATGCTGCTGGAATAATTGAATTAGAAAATGAATGGTAGTAGACAGAAAAAGTTATTCTGAATAAAAATAATTATTTATTTATTTTATTTAACTTGATCTAATTGGGGCCACCAGGTCCTCTCTTACGTTGGACCACGGTTTCACACATACAGTGCCTTTTTTATTGTAGTTGCCAAAGACATAACAATAATTTTAATATGACAAATAATATTAAACGATTTGAGTGTCTACAGAGAAAATGCGAGTAAATAATAGTGATTAAGAACTAGTAAAGTTAATACTGAAAGTACTTCTGCTACTACTGCTGTTACCACTACTAGTAATAATAATGGTAATAATAATAAAAATAATGACAATAATACTCGTGATAGTGGCAGATATGTAAGTATTGATAAGTATAGAAAGAATATATTTTCTGATTTAGTATTTCTGGGGAAGAGAAATTTGAGGAGACTGCACCATAGTTGTAAACATCGAATATAAATTTAAGTGTTAGAGAGACTTTCCTGAAAGTATTTGTTTGGGATCTAGCTTAGTACAATATGGACGATAAGCAGCACACGAAACAAGCTTTTCGTATGTGTCGTTATAGAAGAACGTTCAATATTATACACTGCCAGAAGAAAAATCTAGTACACACTCTTAGAGGTTTCCAATTCACTCATGTTTTATTATTAAAACAGAGCATGGTGTGGGTTCCTGTAGTCATGTCCTAGTGCATGAACCACGGGCAACGTATGAGTGGCCAAGTAAGTGGTCCCGACAGTCGGGATACCAGCCACTTTGGAATAAGGCTGGGCATCTCGGACATATTCTGAGTCGTGGTCACCTTTGTGCTCATACGGCAAAGACTACCAAATCCACCGGTTAGTCCCGCAACCGTTAGGGGTAAAACTCAATGGGGCAAGCAAGGCTAGCAACCTGCTTCCCTGGTACTTTAAATATGATGCTGGCAACAATCAGTGCAAAATGCCTCGGACCTTTGGAGGTGACGGAGTTCCACCTCTAACTGACAAACCAGGGACTCCTAAGATACGACTTGGCAAACAAATGGTAATGAGATGGTGAGCCATTAATATCAATGGGGGCTACGCTGGGAAGAAGGTAGAGCTGGCAGAGGCTGCAAGTAAGATGGGGCTGGACGTTTTAGCTGTTAGTGACATTCGGGTAAGGGGTGAGAAAGAAGAGGAAGTGGGAGAATACAAGGTCTTCCTGTCGGGAGTCAAAGCAGGAATAGCACAGAGGGGTGTAGGGCTTTACATCAGGAAAGAAATGGAACCCAGCGCAGTTGCAGTAAGGTATGTAAACGAACGATTGATGTGGATAGATTTGACAGTGTCTAGCAAGAAAATTAGGATTGTGACAGTATATTCGCATTGTGAAGGGACAGATCAAGATAAGATGGATAGTTTTTATGAGGCACTCAGTGATGTAGTTGTTAGAGTAAAGGACAAGGACAGTGTTCTGCTCATGGGTGATTTTAATGCCAGGATTGGAAATCGAACAGAAGGGTATGAAAAGGTTATGGGTAAATCTGGAGAGGATATGGAGGCCAACAGGAAAGGGAAACAACTCTTGGATTTCTGTGCCAGTATGGGCTTAGTAATCACAAACTCCTTTTTTAAACATAAGAACATTCACCGGTATACTTGGGAAGGCAGGGGAACCAGATCTGTCATTGACTATATAATAACAGATCAGGAATTCAGGAAGGCTGTGAGGGATACACGTGTATTCAGGGGATTCTTTGATGACACTGATCATTATTTAATCTGCAGTGAAATTCGGATTGTGAGGCCGAAAGTGCAGGAAGTCAGGTCCATATGTAGGAGGATAAGAGTGGAGAAACTTCAGGATAAGGAAATCAGGCACAAGTACATAACAGCGATCTCAGAAAGGTACCAGTTAGTTGAATGTAGTCAATTACAGTCATTGGAAAAGGAATGGACAAGGTACAGGGACACAGTACTAGAAGTGGCTAAAGAATGTCTTGGAACGGTAGTGTGTAAAAGTAGGATTAAACAAACAGCTTGGTGGAATGACACAGTCAAGGCAGCCTGTAAAAGGAAAAAGAAGGCGTATCAAAAATGGCTACGTACTAGAACTCGGGTAGACAGAGAAAGTTATGTTGAAGAAAGAAACAAAGCCAAACAGATAATTGCAGCATCCAAGAAGAAATCATGGGAAGACTTTGGAAACAGGTTGGAGACTTTGGGTCAAGCCGCTGGAAAACCATTCTGGAGTGTAATTAGCAGTCT
Organism: Schistocerca serialis cubense; assembly: GCF_023864345.2. Taxonomy (NCBI): domain Eukaryota; kingdom Metazoa; phylum Arthropoda; class Insecta; order Orthoptera; family Acrididae; genus Schistocerca; species Schistocerca serialis. The sequence goes on along the minus strand of NC_064642.1, from coordinate 563,525,019 downwards.
TCGAAAGGGAGGTAAGAAGGAAATGACAAGTATTTTGGACAGGTCAGGAAAACTGCTGGTGAATCCTGTGGATGCCTTGGGCAGATGGAGGGAATATTTTGAAGAGTTGCTCAATGTAGGTGAAAATACGATCAGCAATGGTTCAGATTTCGAGGTAGAATGGGACAGGAATGATGATGGAAATAGGATCACATTTGAGGAAGTCGAGAAAATGGTCAATCGATTGCAGTGTAATAAAGCAGCTGGGGTGGATGAAATTAAGTCGGAACTCATCAAATACAGTGGAATGTCAGGTCTTAAATGGCTACACAGGATAATTGAATTGGCCTGGGAGTCGGGACAGGTTCCATCAGACTGGACAAAAGCAGTAATCACACCAATCTTTAAATATGGAAACAGAAAAGATCGTAACACTTACAGAGGTATCTCTTTAATCAGCGTTGTGGGTAAAATCTTCTCAGGTATTGTTGAAAGGAAAGTGCGAGTATTAGTTGAGGACCAATTGGATGAAAATCAGTGTGGGTTTAGGCCTCTTAGAGGTTGTCAGGACCAGATCTTTAGCTTACGGCAAATAATGGAGAAGTGTTATGAGTGGAACAGGGAATTGTATCTATGCTTTATAGATCTAGAAAAGGCATATGACCGGGTTCCTAGGAGGAAGTTATTGTCGCTGAAGACCACGGCGCGCCATTCCAAGTGATCCTCTGACGGCCTCAGTTGAGCGTGCAGATCGATCCTGTGGCGTGAGTGGAAGACGGGCTAGAGGCGTGCGTGGCCTAGTTTCCCTGCTAGTAAACGGTTCGAAACAGTTCGTGTTGACACTTCTGGGCTCACAAGTCCCCTTATGTGAGTTGTGGTAGCCGTACGATCTGCCACGGCTGCGGGTCGCACTGGTGCTGTTGTAGGTTTCAGTCCTCTGTTGGAGGCCAGACTGTTTAGTCGACATGGTTGCGGTTGTTTGTCTTCTTCTTGTGTTGACTGACGCCACTTGGTTTCGCAAGCGTTGCCTGTCCACTAGTGGCAGCAGCGGCGTTATCAATATGTAGTAACTGTGGCCCTATCTTTGGGGTGACGTCGTTGTTCTTCCGTGTCGTGTGAGTGAGGAGTTTGGTTGGGGACGCAGGAGGAGCCAGGTGCGCGCAGAGTGCGAACACGCCAGGACCGCTGGCGGCGCGCATGGACTGCCGGATCGAAAGGCTGTGGTCATGAGGGTGCATGACCTCGTCGAAACCAGATCCTGCAAGTTTTAGGTTGAGTGCATTTCAATTCGAGTGGACAAACCTCCACCATTGTGAAATCTCGCGATTCTCCAGTGCCTTGGGTTCGTCTTGCTGGCCGGCCGCGGTGGTCTAGCGGTTCTGGCGCGCAGTCCGGAACCGCGCGACTGCTACGGTCGCAGGTTCGAATCCTGCCTCGGGCATGGATGTGTGTGATGTCCTTAGGTTAGTTAGGTTTAAGTAGTTCTAAGTTCTAGGGGACTGATGACCACAGCTGTTAAGTCCCATAGTGCTCAGAGCCATTTGGTTCGTCTTGCTGCTCGTAGTGTCGCCGACGCAAAGAGCAGTGATTGGAGTGCTTGGGGAAGGCGGATCTGATTAGCTTCCCTGGACTTCTAATTACTATTTATTGCGTTCAGTTTGTTACTGTCTGTTAAGGTCAACCAGCGGTATTTTCCTGCCTGGTGGCCGCTAACGCCCCAGTTATTATTGTATTACCAAGTTACCATCATTTGTCTGACCTGTTTGGTGATCAGTTGTTTGTCCTTTTGAATTAACTTTTGTTATTATATTTGCTGTTTTATTGTATGTTTGTTAAATTTTTTTGTAATAACTGCCATTCTTGGCGTTAGAGGCCTTCAGCCGTGGCTGTGGTTACTCGACTTAAAATTCTAATTGCGACCAGATTGGTTTGTTTTCAAAACATTATTTGATGTGTCTGTATTTTATGCTCAGCTGGTAAATTGTAACGTACTGAAAGTACTATTAATTACACAGTTGTTTCTTCCCTATTACTAACGTGTGATATTTTTTTTATTTATTGCTGAGTCTGGAATTATCGTCTTAAAATAAATGTGTGAAATTGCAAAAGCAAACCAACAGTAACTGATGGGAGCCCCGTCCGCAATCGTAACCGAATCCTGCTTTCCTTGATTCGAGGTCTCAACAGTGTTCACGTGACCACTGATACCAGTGTCGTTGCACAACCGACGTAGTGTACAACTTGTGTGGCAATTCTCCGAAAGGAACATCCCGCCACTCGGAAGGCCACAATTTGACCCCTTTCAAATCGCTCAGTTGGCTGTAGGAAGCACGACTGCATCGCCGCGGAATGGGTGCCTGCTTGCTTTACACGTATGCGCCATATGAAGCCTTCTGGCTGTGAACATTCCCTGTTAAAGGATAGACACAGATGGCGCCCTGATAGCTATGCAACTACGCTACCTGTTGGCGGGCTACGTTGAAACATTATCAGTACATCTGCTGTCTCCCAGACACCATATGCCGTCAACGGATCAAAATCGACATCGTCTTTCTACGTGTACTTTTTTTCCGGCAGTGTGTAACTACTAAAGAGGTACTAAATCGAATCTGGGAGAAAGGAAATTTATGATACTACATGAAGGATTGACTGATTGTTCACATCCTGAGGTATCAGTGAATAGCTGATTTTGTAGTAGAGGGAAATATGGAGGATAAAAATTGTAGAGTCAGGCCAATGGTTGACTGCAGCTACCAGGGTCAAATGGACGTAGGGCGCAATAGTTACGCAGATGGTACTTGTACAGAACAGACTGCTGTGAAGAGCCTCATCAAACTATTTCTCGGCATGGCGAACTGGTTACCTGCCTAGTGTTTACGCCAGAGAGCGGAGGTAGCACTACTGTACACTCCAGTAGCCTTACAAGCGGAGTGCTGTCACACGCAGCAGTACGCGCCACTGAACGAAGCCTCCACTTAGAAGGTCAGAAACGGAACGAACAAAGTACAATGGAGACGGGATTAACCGGATTAATTGTTGTCTTAAGTCATTCGGAAAATCGAAAATCCGAATAACTGAATGTACAAATAAAAGCAAATTTTTTATTGTTAACTATAGAAAGATATCCTTAGTCACCTGCGCATCGTTGTCTTTATATGATTAATTCTATGTTTACCCCGTCATCACTATCAAGTTGCGGGTGTACTTAAAAATTGAATCGGTATTCTTGTTAATGTCGCTTATCCTAGGAGTACCTACACTATACTTATCGGCTAACTTACGACCAGTTTTTACTTTTTGCAGTGAATCAATAATGTTTATTTTATTTTTAAGCGAAAACCTCACTGTCTTGCGCTTTGACATATTCAAGTACAGACGTGACACGGCGCAGGGACCTAGAGATTGGCAACTGTCTAAATCAAACAAAAACGAAAGGTGCGGGGCAGACATCGCGCCGACTGCGCGAGGGTAGCGCCATCGGGTCATGTCCGTGCACTCACGGACTAGGCTACAAAGATATGTGTTCGCGGTTCATCATCCGGACAATCGCGAATCAGTATATCAGAGCTCCGGACAATCGAGTCTCCACTGTAACTCATATTGGCTGCTCAGGATATTTTGCTGGTAGTACCTGTAAAGCTAAATTTACCGACCATGTCGCTAGTTTTCGCAGCTGTGTTTGCTGCTGTTTCAGACGCAGATTATAATCCCGACTCTTTGTTCGAATCGTGTTTACTAATTAGCATTTTGGCTAGAAATTCGGAAGTACCCGGTTTGATTCCCGGTGATCTGCACAAACTTTTCTCTGTTGGAAAGGTCTGGAAGGAGGTCCGCTAAGGCTTGGGAGGGGCCAACTATAAACGTGCTTGAACATAAAAACAGTCAAATTGACTCGCAGGTCACCGATGTAGCGTTGCGTCAAAAGGCTCGCCCCAGGCTAGGTGACATACGACGTCTACTTATTGACAGCAAAAGCATAAGACATTTTTGGGTCAGAGAGCGAGCTGCTTAACAAGTTACGACTACGTATCTTATCCTTTGCAAGCTTCCAGATCAGTTCTATAGGATTTGGGGCCGGATGCTATGGCGCTAGTAGAAAGGCAACCATTTTTTTCTGCAAAATTCAGTCAATGGCACAAAGAGAAAGTTAGAGCTCCATAATTATTAGGTTGGCGCGTAAATTCGTACCGTTTTACCAAAAGTTTAATAAACACAACTGATAGGCGTAATAAAGACTTAAGTCATTAATAATGTATTTTCCTTCATGCTGGGGTAAATTTTCGATTCCACGACTGTAGAAATCATGTGATTCTGGGGGGAAGAACTTTTCGAGCCATGTTCGGAGGACATCTTCATCCGGAAAGCAAGTTTCTTGAAAGCTGTTCGATAGAGAGCGGAAAAGGTGAAAATATGAGGGCGAGAAATCATGTGAAGAAGGTGGGTGCGAATGACTTCCAAATCCAACTCCTGTAGGTGTTTTTTGTCAGCCTAGAAGAACGCGGGCGGGCGTTATCATGGAGTAGCGTCACTCCACACAGTTTTCCTGGTCATTGTTCTTGGACTGCGTCTGCAAGACGTTTAATAAATGTCAGTAGTGATGGTTACACCTCGGGGAAGCAATCCGTAGTACAACACACTGTCGCTGTTCCAGCAGATGAAAACATTATCTTTTTTTATGCATGCAGATCTCTGTACGGGGAGTTACTGCTTTGTTTGTGCTCAGCTATTTCTTTCTTCTCATCATGTAAGCATAAAGACACCACTTCCCGTCACCCTTAACGACATAGGACAGGAATTGTCGCTGTTGTTTACGAAGTAATTGATGACAAGCAAGCAGAGATGCACATTTGGCCAGCCGCTGATTTTTGTGATTTTTCGCTTAGAGCATGCGGTAACCATACACCCGATTTTTGAACTTTCCCGCCGGCGGGGCGACGGTGGCCGAGCGGTTCTAGGCGCTTCAGTCCGGAACCGCGCAACTGCTACGGTCGCAGGTTCGAATCCTGCCTCGGGCATGAATGTGTGTGATGTCCTTAGGTTAGTTAGGTTTTAGTAGTACTAAGTTCTAGGGGACCGATGACCTCAGATGTTAAGTCCCATAGTGCTCAGAGCCATTTGAACCGTTTGAACTTTCCCCACTGCATGCAAATGTCGCACGATGGTGGAATGACCACAGTTCATCACATTTGCCAGTTCTCGAGTAGACTGACACGGATCATTGTGGACTAATGCGTTTAAACGACCTCCATCAAACCCGAGGGTCTTCCTGAACATGGAGAGTCACTAATGTCAAAAACGATCATCCTTAAAACGACAAAAGCATATTCTTGCAGCGCTCTGTCTAATGGCAGCATCCCCGTACGCAGCGTAAATGCTTCTGGTTGCCTCCGCTGCTGTTACCCCTCTACTGAACCCAAAGACTAGAATGTGTCGGGAACGTTCCGATTTCTCCACTTGGTACTCCATTTTCTAGTTTCCACAGCTCCACTCACTGTCTCCAAATGACAAATTGACAATATGTAAACTCTTATAGCAACTGCGATTTTCCAATTCAATTCAATTCAATTTTAAAACATTATGTACAGACCTGTAACAGTTAAGCTTTTTATTCTTGTAAATATGCATTTCTGTATTTGTTTATTCAATTATGTGTACATTGTCACTATGTGTTGCCAATGGCTAAATTGAGTACACACTCAAAGGCCAAATAAAAAAAAATAAAAAAAATAATAAATAAAACGCAAGTAAAAAACGACAGTCGATAAATAAACCCATAGCAACATGGAAACCAAACACGCTACGAGCTCATGCACCAAACTAATAATACCAAAAGTGCTCTCCTTGTCTTTACACATTTTTTAATTTTATTCTACCCTTTTCTGCATGATAGTCCGAAGAATTCCTTTTATAGCCATTGAGGAAAGGTGAAACACTGCATTCAGAAGAATGAAACGTTGCCTGGCGCTGTTTTTTGACAGCAGTATAGTGTGTATGAATCCACGGTTCGTCTAAATAAACCACTAGTAGCTTTAATTCTGGTGGTTCATTTTCCGCAAAAATTCTAATGTATTACGGTGTTTTAGGGAGTAGGTGTCTGTTCTCTCGTTCGCACACAATGACTCGATTCCGGCCCCTTTTGAAAACAAAGCGCGTAAATGAAACAGCTTGGAAGTCCAATTCAGAACGACAAAAGCTGTGCAGTTTTGCAAAAATGTTATTTCATTCTTTCGTTTATAATATCGCAAAATTTCTGTTTCATGACGCATTTATCTATACCATCAGTGAAACATTTAGTGTAAGCATTTCACTTGTTCTGCTTTGGGTCAGATTCATGAATCTTGCTTCACTCGGTCTCGTGTCCCTCCTTCCGTAATCTGTGCACCACTGACTTAGTTTTTGCTAGTCAATATTCGCCTGCACCTTCTCTCGCCTTCTATGTCGACCCTGTCACACCCTTCTCGTTCCCATTGTCAGTAAAATTAAAGACGTTGACAGCTAAATGCCGCGGCTTCCCGCGAAGATATTTTCCGCGATCACTTTTCGCGATCGCACTGCGAGGCAACAACGCACTTCTATTCTGAATCGGAACATGACTGTACCCAGTTCTGCTACGTCCTGTTAACTACTTCGCCTTGCCGAGCAGTAATCATCGGAATGAAGACCATAACAATAACAACAACAACAAGAAAGGAAATGTCAAGAGGCTGCAGTACAAATTTAAGTTTCTTTTATTTCTCTACAGAATCACCACAATTGTTAAATCACGTCTCACGACTGTCCACGTGTTGTAGAATTTCCGAATCGTAGCAGGCTGCCGCCTGTCCATTAAACCAGATAATCGCTGCTTCCCTCACCTCGCCATCATTTAAAAGCGTTTCCTGACCAGGAACTCTTTGCGCTTCGTGAAAATGTGTCTTGCACGATTTCATTCTTCACTTGAAACCTCAAATCAGCTGTGATGAGTGACAGAGGCTCCGGTCGATTTTCTTCCTTGCGCATTCGTTCCCCCATTGTTAAAAATCTCGGGATGCTTTCGCAGATTTCCTTTGATTATTGCTGTATCACCATACGAAACGTTCTCCATCGTCATAGTCAGCAAAGTAAGTAGCGGGCAAAGATATGATGGGAATCGACAAGACTCTAAAATTACCATTTACGGTATGAATGAGTTAGCCAGTTTTGAGACGTGTCATGCCAGAAGTACTAAACTTTTTGGGTGACACAAAATACTTATTATATTCCAGAGAACTGCTGTTAATCTAATCATTTCTAGAAACGTATGAGAATTCGGTAATGAATAAAAACTCTGTACTCCATGTTTCAAGGCGGCGAGTGTCAAGTGCCCCGCTTTGCCCCCTTGAGAACGCCTAAAGAAACATTTATCCGTAATGTTAGGGAACAATGACATTTCCATCATTTACCGGGAACATTTTATACGAATACTAAGTATTTGGGTAAGTTCAACGTTTCAATTTTCTCGGTTGTTACGTTACATACAATATACACTCCTGGAAATTGAAATAAGAACACCGTGAATTCATTGTCCCAGGAAGGGGAAACTTTATTGACACATTCCTGGGGTCAGATACATCACATGATCACACTGACAGAACCACAGGCACATAGACACAGGCAACAGAGCATGCACAATGTCGGCACTAGTACAGTGTATATCCACCTTTCGCAACAATGCATGCTGCTATTCTCCCATGGAGACGATCGTAGAGATGCTGGATGTAGTCCTGTGGAACGGCTTGCCATGCCATTTCCACCTGGCGCCTCAGTTGGACCAGCGTTCGTGCTGGACGTGCAGACCGCGTGAGACGACGCTTCATCCAGTCCCAAACATGCTCAATGGGGGACAGATCCGGAGATCTTGCTGGCCAGGGTAGTTGACTTACACCTTCTAGAGCACGTTGGGTGGCACGGGATACATGCGGACGTGCATTGTCCTGTTGGAACAGCAAGTTCCCTTGCCGGTCTAGGAATGGTAGAACGATGGGTTCGATGACGGTTTGGATGTACCGTGCACTATTCAGTGTCCCCTCGACCATCACCAGTGGTGTACGGCCAGTGTAGGAGATCGCTCCCCACACCATGATGCCGGGTGTTGGCCCTGTGTGCCTCGGTCGTATGCAGTCCTGATTGTGGCGCTCACCTGCACGGCGCCAAACACGCATACGACCATCATTGGCACCAAGGCAGAAGCGACTCTCATCGCTGAAGACGACACGTCTCCATTCGTCCCTCCATTCACGCCTGTCGCGACACCACTGGAGGCGGGCTACACGATGTTGGGGCGTGAGTAGACGACGGCCTAACGGTGTGCGGGACCGTAGCCCAGCTTAATGGAGACGGTTGCGAATGGTCCTCGCCGATACCCCAGGAGCGACAGTGTCCCTAATTTGCTGGGAAGTGGCGGTGCGGTCCCCTACGGCACTGCGTAGGATCCTACGGTCTTGGCGTGCATCCGTGCGTCGCTGCGGTCCGGTTCCAGGTCGACGGGCACGTGCACCTTCCGCCGACCACTGGCGACAACATCGATGTACTGTGGAGACCTCACGCCCCACGTGTCGAGCAATTCGGCGGTACGTCCACCCGGCCTCCCGCATGCCCACTATACGCCCTCGCTCAAAGTCCGTCAACTGCACATACGGTTCACGTCCACGTTGTCGCGGCATGCTACCAGTGTTAAAGACTGCGATGGAGCTCCGTATGCCACGGCAAACTGGCTGACACTGACGGCGGCGGTGCACAAATGCTGCGCAGCTAGCGCCATTCGACGGCCAACACCGCGGTTCCTGGTGTGTCCGCTGTGCCGTGCGTGTGATCATTGCTTGTACAGCCCTCTCGCAGTGTCCGGAGCAAGTACGGTGGGTCTGGCACACCGGTGTCAATGTGTTCTTTTTTCCATTTCCAGGAGTGTATATACCGGGTGGTTATAATTAAAGTGCAGCTACTCGCGGAGATACAGTGCTGGCTGTAATTAGCGTATCGCAGCGAATTTAGTTAGACATGTTAAAATGTTAACGCACAACCAATTAACGCTGAAAACAAGTAATTCCGATTGCGGCCACTATGTGCAAATTTGGCGCTGTAAACTGCTTGTATGACGGCATGACATCCACGCTGTCAAACAACATCGCATATGTGAATGAACAGTATTGCTGTCGAGAAGAGAGAACGTGCGCAGTTAGTGAAACTGTTTTATGTGAATGGCAGCAATACAGTGCTGCATTGAGAGAGTGTCGCCGACTGAAAAGTCTGAGGGGTGATCTGACGCCATTAAATGGTTCAAGAAGGTGATAATGAAATTCGAAAACAAGGACCGAGCGAGGTGGCGCAGTGGTTAGCACACTGGACTCGCATTCGGGAGGACGACGGTTCAATCCCGTCTCCGGTCATCCTGATTTAGGTTTTCCGTGATTTCCCTAAATCGCTACAGGCAAATGCCGGGATGGTTCCTTTGAAAGGGCACGGCCGATTTCCTTCCCCATCCTTTCCTCACCCGAGCTTGCGCTCCGTCTCTAATGACATCGTTGTCGACGGCACGTTAAACACTAATCTCCTCCTCCTTCTCCTCCGAAAACAAGGATAAGCTTGGTGTAGCACTTGTAAGAGAAAGGCGTCCTTTCCCGATGGAAGTTACAGACGTGGTTGCTGTTGCTGTAACTGACCGTACAGCACGCGCCCCAGGTAGCGTTAGCGCCCGTGCAGTGTCGCGAGTATTATCCATCCCATGTTCAACAGTAGAGAAAGTTTTGCGGTCTATTTTATACTGGTACCCGTACAAGATACGGATGGTGCAGCAAGGATAAGCTAAACGCGGTTGGCGGTGGCGTGTTTCTTGCTGTCAGAAGTAGTTCAACTTGTCGCGAGATTGAAGCAGATAACTTGGTGTGAGTTAATATGGGCAGAGGTCATTGTTGGCAACCGGAATAAAATAATATTTGGGTCCCTTTACCGACCTCCCAATTCAGTGGATACAGTTGCTGAAAGGTTCAAAGAAAACTTGAGTCTGATTTCAAACACGTTGGTGGTGACTTTAATTTACCCTCGATACGTTGGCGAAAAAACATGTTTAATTCCGGAAGTACGCATAAAATATCATCCGAAAGTGTGCTAAACGCATTCTCTGAAAATTATTTCGAGCAGTTAGTTCATGAGCCCATACGAATAGTAAACGGTTGTGAAAACACACTTGACCCCTTAGCAACAAACAATCCTGATTTAATAACGAGCATCAAAACCGATTCAGTGATTAGTGAACACAGGGCTGTCGTATCGAGATTGAATATTGTAATCCCCAAATCCTCGAAAAATAAGCGAAAAATGTACCTATTAAAAAAAGCAGATAAAAATTCGCTTGACGCCTTCCAGAGAGGCAATCTCCACTCATTCAAAATTAATAACATAAGGGCAGAGCAGATGTGGCTTAAATTCAAAGAAATAGTATCGGCAGCAACTGAGAGATTTATTCCAAATAAATTAACTAACGACGGAGCTGATCCTCCTTGGTACACAAAACGGGTTAGAGCACTGTTGCAGAAACAACGAAACAAACATGCCAAATTTAAACAGACGCAAAATCCCCAAGAGTGGCGATCTTTTACAGAAGCTCGAAATTTAAATCGGACTTCAATGCGAGATGCTTATAAAAGTTTCCACAACGAAACTTTGTCTCGAAACCTGGCAGAAAATCCAAAGAGATTCTGGTCGTATGTCAAGTATGTTAGGACAAGAAACAATCAACGCCTTCTCTGCGCGATAGCAATCGAGATACTATCGAAGACAGTGCTGCAAAAGCAGAGTTACTAAACACAACCTTCCGAAATGCCTTCACAAAAGAAGACGAAGTAAATATTCTAGAATTCGAATCTTGATCAGCTGCCAATATGACTAATGAAGAAGAAAATATCCTCGGAGTAGTGAACCAACTTAAATCACTTAATAAAAGCAAGTATTCTCGTCCAGACTGTACACCAATCAGGTTCCTTTCGGAGTATGCTGATGCATTAGCTCCATACTTAACAATCATATACAACCGATCGCTATACGAAAGATCCGTACCCAAAGACCGGAAAGTTGCACACGTCACAGCAATATTCAAGGAAGATTGAAGGAGTAATCCACTAAATTACAGGCCCATATCGTTAACGTCGATAGGCAGCAGTATTTTGGAACATTGTGTTCGAACATTATGAATTACCTCGAAGAAAACGGTCTATTGACACACAGTCAACATGGGTTTAGAAAACATCGTTCCTGTGAAACACAACTAGCTCTTTATTCACAAGAAGTGTTGAGTGCTATTGACAAGGGATTTCAGATCGATTCGGTATTTCTGAATTCCCAGAAGGCATTTGACACTGTACCACACAAGCGGCTCGTAGTGAAATTCCGAGCTTATGGAATATCATCTCAGTTATGTGCCTGGTTTGTGATTTCCTGTCAGAGAGGTCACAGTTCGTAGCAATTGACGGAAAGTAATCGAGTAAAACAGAAGTGATTTCTGGCGTTCCCCATGGTAGTTTTACAGACCCTTTGCTGTTCCTTATCTATACTAACGATTCTGGAAACAATCTGAGCAGCCGTCTTCGGTTGTTTGCAGATGACTCTGTCGTTTATCGACTAATAAAGTCATCAGAAGACCAAACCAAACTGCAAAACGATTTAGAAAAGACATCTGAATGGTGCGAAAAGTGGCAGTTGACGCTAAATAACGAAAAGTGTGAACTCATCCACATGAGTGCTAAAAGGAACTCGTTAAGCTTTTGTTACACGATAAATCAGTCTAATCTAAAAGCCGTAAATTCAACTAAATACCTAGGTATTACAAATACGAACAACTTAAATTGGAAAGAACATATAGAAAAATGTTGCTAACCAAAGGCTACGTTTTATTGGCAGGACACTTAGAAAATGTAACAGACCTACTAAGGAGACTGCCTACACTACGCTAGTCTGTCCTCTTTTAGAATACTGCTGCGCGGTGTGGATCCTTACCAGATAGGACTGGCGGAGTACATGGAAAAACTTCAAAGAAAGGTAGCACGTTTTGTATTATCACGAAATATGGGACAGAGTGTCACAGAAATGACACGGGATTTGGGCTGGAAATCATTAAAAGAAAGGCGGTTTTCGTTGCGACTTAATCTTCTCACGAAATTCCAATCACCAACTTTCTCCTCCGAATGTGAAAATATTTTGTTGATACCGACCTACGTAGGGAGGAACAATCACCGCGCACACGATAAAATAAGGGAAATCAGAGCTCGTACGGAAAGATACAGGTGTTCATTCTTTCCGCGCGCTGTACGAGATTGGAATAATAGAGAATTGTGAAGGTGGTTCGATGAACCCTCTGCCAGGCACTTAAATGTGATTTGCAGAGTATCCATGTAGATGTAGATGTAGAAGGGAAACCTCTTGAGCCGCTGCGACGTTCTAAATTTACTGTTCTGTCTCTGGCACGGATTGAAGTTGATGTCAGGTGGCCCGACAATATTCTTTGGAATGACGAGCCACATTTTACACTAAAGGGTGCAGTGAATACACAGAACTTTCGAATTTGGGTTACTGTTATGGGGTAGTGGGTTACTAATAAGAGACTATGTGATTTCGACTCACAAGCACCTTCGTGCTCTATCCGTTCTTCTTTGAAGAGAATGCACTCAGAGAGCCAGTCAGATAAATGTGATGTGTGGTCATTATACAGACCTCCTTGTACAACATGTGTTTTCATGCGGCAACACCTCACGTCGCTCGCCCGGTGAAAGGTCTGATTAATGCAATCTCCCATGAACTTGTTATCTCCAGACGTTTTCCAGATGCATAGCCTGCAAGATCACCTGATCTGAATCCAAGTAACTTTTGTATCTGCGAATATCTAAAAGAACGTGTGCACCAAGGACACGTTTGGTCCCTACCTGATCTGAAGGCCAGTATACAGGAACACATTGCTCAGATTCCACTGAAACTGTTGCGATGAACTGTTGATAACCTCGTTTTGCGGATGCAGCAACTCATCGGCGTCTCCGGTGATCATATTGAATAAATTGTGTAAGCGGCGAATAATAATAAAATCAGCATCATGTCTTTCTGACTTGTTTGACCTTTTCTGCCCACATCCCGTTTCTAATCCATTACATATGGAAACATTTCTATAAAACTTTCTTGCACTAACAGCGCCAGACTTGCACCTGATGGCCAAAATCGGAACTAAATTTTTGTCCCTCGTAAATGGATTTCACAGTAGAATTTCTATCAAGTTACGCTGTCGTAAGATAACTACAGCCCACACTGGACCACTGTTAGTAGCTGCACTCTAATTACAACTACTCACTATGTAACAAAAGAAATAAATTCTGTCTAACATGGAGTGTAATAAATGTGAACCTGAAACATAATGCACCGAAGTAAACAAGGTTAAATTGCATAAACCCGTGGCAGTTGCAAACCAGTCATATGGGTTGAAGAATGGGCAAATATACGGCAATATGAGAGAAAATTATAGACAGCTGAAACTCACACCTTCAGTCAGTTGAGGGTTGCGCAAGACACGATCACATCAGAAGTCTGCATGTGTGAAATGAAGTCTACATTAATCAAGTATGCTCTCACATTGATGGGAATTAAAATTTCGACACCACAAAGGAAGTGTGCAAGATACGTTAAACTGGCATCAAGTATACTATATCCTTCAACATGCAAATGACCAGAATGATAATCGCTCCTATCACAGCACAAAAAAGGCAAAGATGAACTGGACAGAGATACAGATGTAAAAGAGAAGAACTAATTTTCGAATTATCCAGCAGCTCCAAAGACGATTAAATCAAAACATTTTGATATATTTGCGCATTTTTACTTGTTAGTATTAGTACCCATGTCATGTAATATTGTTCATTGTGTCAAGTAAAGTAACATGATACATGATGCCATGTCATATAACACGATACATACTATCATGTCGCCAAACATACCATTTGTCATGTTGTGCAACATGACATGACCCATCATAAAGTTCCGCATGATATTATGTATTGTTTACTATGGCTGGCAAATCTTCTTGATTTTGGGCACAGACTCAGGGACTTTTGCCTATAAACTGCAAGATGCAGGTGTGTCAACACATTGCAGTTGAGAGAGCTTAAGAGGGGACAAGTTACTTTCTCACCTATTTTTCGCATACAGAAACTTATTAAAGATTTCATTACAACCTGACGCACCTTGAGTGAGACACTAGAAAGTTAACGGCCTGAGCAGATGTTGATGGAGCCTGGTACGGCGCTAAAAGCATGAGGTATTTTTATGATTCATAGCTCGTAGAAATGGCTTGTTGGGAGTTGAAAGCAACTGGCGGCGAGCCCATCCCTTAGTAAATCTTACTGGACAGGGCAGCCCCTTATCGAGACAGGTCTCCATCGGAACAATGCCACACTACCTGCCCCAGCGCCAGCAGAAGCCTGGGCTGGGGCGACAGTCTAAAGGAAAGCGTCTACACAGTGGAGTTGTAAACCAGGCATTGTGTGCAGAGCCACATGTAATAAAAATTCACCTGTTTTTGTGTTCTCCGATAGCGCAAATAAACCAGTGAACCACTTCCCCTAGCTGCCTCGGTTGTATAAGAAAAATTCGGCATATGGGAAACGTTTGGAGATAGAATCTTTATTACACCTCATAGCTAGGACTAGCAAGCTCCAAGGCACATGTGATTTAGATAAAGATCTTTGAGATTGTATCTGTTCGCTTGTTGCTGTGGGAAGAGATATGACTTCGGAAAAAAATAATCCCTTCCCCCTCTGTGAAAACTTAAAAAAGCCAGTATTTGGCGGTTTTTTTTTTTTTCCAGAGACGCAGGTTTCTTAACTCTTGCCCCGGTTTGACATGAGTTTGTGCTGCCATGTAGGAGGGGAGATTTAGCGCCTCTAGAGCCCTGTGATTGGCTCAAGACAGGGTGAAGGCGGTGTCGTTCGTGCACTTTGCGGGAAAATGGATTTTTTTTTTCTCGAGAGGTGCGAAAGACTCGGGTGTAGGACTGGTAAGCACTTCTGGTCGAAGCTCTGGCATCTGTGGTTGGTACTTGGGACCTGTCCTGAGATTGACTTCACTTGCGAGTAGTTTAGACTGGGGAGCCTGTGGTGAAGTTCTTACTATACCGACAGTGTGACTTCAAACGTCTCGGACTACTCGTTTGCCTAGGGCACACTTATTCGTTTTTGGTTTACCAGTCTTGACGTTTGGTATCCTTGTGCACTCTGTCGTATAAGTGAGCCAAATTGGTCCTTGGTACGATCAGCGGTCGGGTGTGTCACACACTGACATCTACCGTGATTTCAGGGCTCTGGTAGAGAGTGAATTGCGAACCATCTGCCTGAGCGCTAGACCGTGAGATTTTTGCATTTCTTTCGTGGCCGCGATTGATTCACAGGTGCCGCCTCCACGTCTCACCTCAACCGCACACATCTCGCCAGCCACAAGTTACATCGCCGCACGAAGCAAACAGGGTAATGATCTGTCACTCCGGCATTGTGAGGGCGTACAGATCTCAATCGCCACTTGCTCCCAGCCGCACCTGTGTAGAGAAACTTCAGTAGACTTGATCAATCAAAGTCTGCTCAGCGTCAGGTCAATTCAGATTGCGTTATCTACATTTTTAGGGCCAGAGTACTTGACTCACTCCAATAGTTAAACTGTCTTGTCACCCAGGATCCTTGTCCAGTGTAGTCTTAAATCGCCTGTTAGTTGTTTACAGTATTCAATCAGTAACTTGTTTAGAATAATTTATGTCTGTTTTGGAAAAATAAATGTTGCTAGTACACTAACTTCTGCCTACATTCTCAATCATTTAAAAAGTCCCACCAGAGTTATCTTTCAAGATCACTGCGCTGAGGAAGTAGGGTTAACTCGTAAGAAAGAGCGAATATGTCAAGATGTTTTGATTTAAATGTCTTTGGAGCCGCCAGATAAATCGAAAAGTTAGTTCCCTTCGTTTACATCCCTAACTCTGCCCAGGATACATTCACCTTTTTTGAGCTGTGATAGGAGCATTTTCCAATCCGGTACCCAAATTTACTCCACCATAATTGTGACATTAGACTGTCATAGCTTGGCAATAGAGTGTAGATTTTTGTGGACTTGGGCGGCAACTGTTACAGGTTTTTTACTGTCGTTTGGACCATGTTGCTTATATCGTGGCAACGGCAAAGCTTTCACAAGACAAAAAGACAACCATTAATTACATGTTTTCGTCTACCATTTCACACAAGTTTGAAACATAGAAGTAACGCGCGTAAAAACACTGACAAAAAACATGTTTTTGCAAGTAACATCCGAAGAAAGCTTTATTTTTAAAAGCGAGTTATCAATTTATTCGTAAGAACGCACTTTTTATTCATTTGATTCATTTTAAACCATTTCCACGCATTCAATTCGCATAAGAACGATTTTTACGTGCTACATTTAGATCGACTTTGAACCATCGTATCTTGACGACGGATGAAGATTACCGGATAAAAAAGTTTTCGTTTTGACCGTATCCATTTATCTACCCCATTGTGTAAGATAGAACCTATTAGTAAAATTGTGAAGTTTGGATAAAAAATTTCCTTTTTGACTTCATCCATTTACTCGTGCAAAGTTTGAGCCGATCGTACAACTGTAACGTAAAGTGGCGCTTTTCAAGAAACTCCCAAAAGAACGTATTTCAACACGTAAAATTCAAATGAAGCAAGATTTTTTTCACACGGTTGAAATTTATCTTGCACCAAGGTCCAATACATCAGTGGACCAAATTTGAACTATCACTCTCGCTACAGTGCGGTGGCATTTAAGGACGGCTACTTTCGCACGTAAAACGCGTTTGTTTTTGTACATAAAACGCGAACGGTGCACATACAAATGGTGTCATTAGCTGAGCATGAGTTTCAGTCCAATTGAAATCTTTTACAGAAAGAATTAATCGATTTAAACAAAATGCCTGAGTGCCAGCTCCGGCTCGTCGTTCAAACCTTACTTAATACACTGTAACATAGTTACAGTGAGACAGATGGTTGAATGGCTATACTAATGGCCGCTGGTCCTGGCTATACCAAACACATTTTAGCCCATGTTCATAACTCAAATGGGGACCAGGTATGAAGCCCCCCCCCCCCCGCCCCCCCCCCCAAACTGTGATTCTGAGCACGGTCTTTCCAGACATATTTGCTCCGCACTGTAATGATTTGCATGACGATGTACTACAATATGCAAGTGATTAACATTTCAGTGCTACCAGACAGATTAAGAGGAGAGATGCCGTAGTCATTTTGTGTATAAAGGAAGATTATGCAGCGGGTTTCTTATTCATAAATCACATTTGAATGTCGTTTGTCCGTGAGAGTATAGTGTTATCGCTCGTGTAAGTAGGAGAAACGTCTCGCAGCATGTATCATAATTCGATAGTGGCAGGATCGTTGTAGCGGTTCCACCTGCTTTATCTCTTCGTTTGTTGTCCTCGGTGTCGACGTACTGCGTTGCTGCGCTGGCTAAAAATTGGGCTGTGGATTCCGACACAGACTACTGTAAATAATGTAGCCGACAGGTGTGTCACAGTACTTTAATTTCACTGTTCACAACCCCCCCTCCCAAATAATACACAGTTATACGGCCACTGAACTATTGTTTAAACTTTCCATAAGCCTCATTAATAGTTTGCAGGCGGAACTCCACATACTGCTACGATAGTTTACTGCTGAACACCTACGAGCAGTAAAAACTAACCACAAAATTCACATTTCTTGAAGAATAACCAGGTACATATGGAGCAGCCACTGTCATTGGTTTTAACACACGGTCTAATTGTTTAACATTTATGTCAGAGTTAAATTGAAGCATTGTTGTTGTTCTAACCAGCACAGGTTACTCCTCTGGAACTCGGCCGTGGACTGACGGTGTCGTGACCAAAAACCGGGCCCTTATATATCATTACAATAATCGGTACTGAAACTACACATTGTTTAAATTTACAGAAATTACAAATAAAACTTAACTCATTAAATTAACCGAATACATCAAAAAATGGTTCTTTTTAGCAGTTTCTTCTACTACGAGCGTTATGCCAAATTGCTTGTTTAAATCGTAAAATTAACAAATATAGTTACGTAAACAATACTTTCGACAAAACTGTTAATTACTCAGGAATTAATGAAAGGCTGGTTTTGCTAACATGTTTCCGACGAGAGTCAAAGAAACAGTTTAAGAATACTAGCATTTCGTCTTCTAAATGTTTCCAATTAATAGAGAATTAGATTTGTTTATACGTCAACAATAGAATTTAAGTTACGAAACAATCACTAATTTTGTCCTATAACAAAAGATACTAACTAGGAATAACCAAAATAAATTAGAAAATCAAATACATACATAAAACTAACCACAAAATTAGGTCTGGTGTTAAATTCCTTAGAACTGAGAGCCAGCCTTACTCTTTTACGAAAATACAGACTATATTCACGTATGTTAATGGTAAATTGTAAAAAGTAAAAAAAATGAATTTAAGGAGGCAGATGGCAAAACAAGAGGGGAATTAAAATTATCCCAGCTTGCTTCGTCACATCGTGGCATATCGAGAGGGCATTTGGTCGTTCTGCAATACTGCTGCCTGCATTGTTGTGCAGTACTTGGTACACAACGGTTAAGTAGAGGTGGGATGGAGAGTGATGCAGCAGTTGTCATCGAGGGAAGCTGGAAAGGAACACAAATGATTAGCGAAATGTAAACACAGCAAACAAAAGTTTTACTTAACTTGCAGCTTTCACCAAGCACTGCGAAGAAGCTTTACAAGAGAACAAATGTGCGAGCGAACTAACAAAGGCCGAAAAGTCTAAAGACTGTCAAAGGCTGTAACTGAGACTGAGCAGTAGCTATCACCTGCCATCCTGTATCGCAGTGTCAGAGTGGTCGGTGTTGTGGCGTAACAAGACAGTTACGCCACACTGAAGTAGCCGAAAGGCACGCGTAATCTCAATGGCTAGATAGATGTCTGAAACAGGATACTTATTAATGTTATAAAGAAAAGTATGTAGCTACTAGAACACTTAACTTTTTATATAGTCCTTTGGTTTACAACGTTCTTGGTGATACAAGTGAGACTCTATCTTGAGGTACATGCAATGTTACAAATGGCGCCTTGCTAGGTCGTAGCCATGGACTTAGCTGAAGGCTCTTCTAACTGTCTGCTCGGCTAATGAGCAATGCATGCTAACTATCTGCTCGGCTAATGAGCGATGCTTCGTCCGTGTAGTCGCTAGCAATGTCGTCCGTACAACTGGGGCGAGTGCTAGTCCGTATCTCGAGATCTGCCTTGTGGTGGCGCTCGGTCTGCGATCACACAGTGGCGACACGCGGGTCCGACATGTACTAAATGGACCGCGGCCGATTTAAGCTACCACCTAGCAAGTGTGGTGTCTGGCGGTGACACCACAGTCGGAGTGGCTGAAGGCGCGGTTTGGCGGGCGCGCATCATTGGATCCGACAGGTCCCTGCGCGACTGCTGTGGGTGTCTGTCAGAAACGTGTATTTCCGTTGCAGTCAGTGAGACACCGTGGGGGTGGTATCGACATATGATACCACACACACTGGTCGCGATCCCACCACTGTCATGCAAATAAGTAATACCGGGTGATCAAAAAGTCAGTATCAATTGGAAAACTTAATAAACCACGGAATAATGTAGATAGAGAGGTAAAAATTGACATACATGCTTGGAATGACATAGGGTTTTACTAGAACAAAAAAAAAAAAAACAAAGTTCACAAAATGTCCGACAGATGGCGCTGGACAGCAAAACGTGTGACTGCTCATGACAATCGTGTATAAAAGGAGCTGCAATGAGAGAGAGAATCAGATGCGCCAGCAGTCACAGCATGTTGACGTTACCTGAAAAGGCGCTTTTAGTGAAGCTGTATTATCAGAATGAGGAACGTGCTAGTTCAGCGTTACGATCCTATCGCCATAGGAAGGGGACTCGAGCGGGTAACGGTCCGTTAACAAATGCAGCTGTGGCGAGAATGATTTCGAAGTGCGAGGCCACGGGCTGTTTAGACGATAGGCCCCACAGTGGTCGACCGAGCACAAGGCGTAGTGCTGCTGAGACAGTTCAGGAAGAAATGGAGACTGTAGCGGGTTCGTCTATGCACGGGGAAGTCAGCGCTCGTGCAGTCGCACGTCGCACCGGCATTCCATACAATACTGTTTGGTTGGCACTGAGGCGTACCCTCCGATGCTATCCGTACAAAATCCATCGCCATCATGAACTGTTACCTGGCAATTCAGTGAAGCGGAGGGTGTTTGCGGTGTGGGCGTTTCAAAAGATGGCGGAAGATGACGACTGGTTGAGTGACGTGTTGTGGACCGACGAAGCTCATTTCACGCTCCGAGGGTCTGTCAACGCCCACAAGTGCAGAATTCGGGCTACCGAAAATTCTAGAACTGTCGTGGAAAATCCATTGCACGACGATAAAGTCACGGTATGGGTTGGATTTACCACATCTACCGTCATCGGGCCTTTTTTCTTCGAGGAAATGCGTGATTCTGGTTTTGTAACTGCTACCGTGACGGGTGAAATGTTCGCCGATATGTTACAGAATCGCATTATCCCCAGCCTGGCTGATAAACACCTGCTGGAACGTACGATGTTTATGCAGGAGGGCGCTGCACCCCATATTGCTAGAAGCGTGCAAGATCTCTAGCGCGCATCGTTTGGTGATGATCGTGTGTTCAGCCGCCACTTTCGTCATGCTTGGCCTCCCAGGTCCCCAGACCTCAGTCCGTGCGATTATTGGCTTTGGGGTTACCTGAAGTCGCAAGTGTATCGTGATCGACCGATGTCTCTAGGGTTGCTGAAAGACAACATCCGACGCCAATGTCTCACCATAAATCCGGACATGCTTTTCAGTGCTGTTCACAACATTATTCCTCGACTACAGCTATTGTTGAGGAATGATGGTGGACATATTGAGCATTTCCTGTAAAGAACATCATCTTTGCTTTGTCTTACTTTGTTATGCTAATTCTGATCAGATGAAGCGCCATCTGTCGGACATGTTTTGAACTTTTGTATTTTTTTGGTTCTAATAAAACCCCATGTCATTCCAAGTATGTGTGTCAATTTGTACCTCTTTATCTACACTATTCCGTGATTTATTCAGTTATCAAATTTATACTGACTTTTTGATCACCCGGTAGATGAGTTCAGAAGAGACACTCAGGACCATACAGTATCTAAATGGCCCAGCGGGAGTAGCGCTGGAGAGGACAGAAATATTGTTCACTTGCCAGTGCAACGAGGTACAGACTCGCCATGTACTTTCAGTCAATAAATGGGATCGTTTGTAGCAAGACAAGTAAGTTCATATATTGTACAATGGCGTCTGGAGCGCCATGGACTCCCAGCCCAGCGACTGATGTTGGCAGCCCCCCTTGACATGGCAGCAGAGAGAGAGAGTCCTGGTTGTGTGTACACCATCATGATGGGTGCATGAATGCATGTCCGAAGGAACGTTACATCAAACTATACAGATACTGTAAAGTAAAGACACTGCATTACCTGCTTCATGCCAAAGCAAGGCAACCTGACGCGGGAAACAATGTCTCTCCCTACACGGGAACCACATAATGTGCGAGAAATGTGGGAAGCAGACTCTGAGACATGAAAGTTTGGGTCAGCCCTGGAAGAGTGCTCAGATAGCTGAATTGATTAAGATGACCGCAAATAACAAGTGGTAAATCAGGGTTCGATTGCATAAGCTGGAGGTATTCATGTCATGGAAATGCATAATGGCACACTGATGTCTCTCTGTTTTTACTTAGCCATCTTGCATTATCAGAACATTCTTGTCCGATGAAACTAATGTGTATAATGGGAAAAGTAGTAAAAATAATTTTCATAGATACAGCAAAATGACATAGCGATGAATCTGTTGCTGATGAGAATGAGTTTGGTGATATAGTCATAGATAATACAAATACTCCAAGCATGTGAAAGCAAATCACAAGCTGAAGATGATACTGATAATGCTGTGGTTGATACTCCAGCATAAATTTTCATATGATTCTAGCAAATCATGTAGCTGTTGTGTAACCAAATTCGCAGTTTGAAAGTGCACTTCATAAAGTAAGTTGTGTACGCTTGACAGAAATATATTCCGATGATTAGTGATGAAAATGGACAATTTACCAACAAAGCGTAGTATTGTGCCACTTCTTAGCGAGTTTGGTGGCTTGAGGTGAAAAATTGCATTTGTGTAGATTTAAGTGGTGCTGAAGCACTACGTCGGACAAAGTAACGCGAAGGTATTTCCGAAATAGTTTGTAATGTTGTTTGCCACATTTCTGTTGCAGGTTAAGAGTTTCACCAAATAAAACTATGTACCTTGTAGGTCCGTTGCGTTACTGGCAATACTATAATGTATGAGTTGTCCTAATAGTCAGTTTTGTGTTTGGTCGGTGGAGACAGAGAACGCAGTGGATAAATCGAGTCCTCAAGTCGTATTTGCATTTTCTGTCCGCTGATCGAGCCACTCATACGCTGCGTAAAGTAAGAGCGTATATTTTCATCAATAATTCTCTGGCTGTTGATAAGGCGAACTTCACTGCACCTCCACTCTCTGACAGGCGCTAGTCTCACAGCATGGTAGGAGAATTTCTGAGAGTTAGGAACATGACACAAAGTATTCCTTGCACGGAAACTGACTGCAAGGATAATACCTGGTGTCCGTCGTCGAAGTTCATGTAGACAACGGTTTAATGAATTAGGCACACTAAGAACAGCCTCACAATAGACTTACAGGAAAATTGGACAACTTTGTGACTGAGGTACTAGTTTGTGACAACAGAGAACTTGACTTGGGTCAATATTCTACATACAACGGGTATTCAACAGATAATGAAACAAATTTTTTTCTAAAAGCAGGTTGTTTTTAATCAGGATTCCAATACACCATATTATTCCCAACTCTTTTGGCTTCAAAACCGAGTTCTTCATCATAGTCTCCCTCCAATGGACGGTCCCACGCCACTTCACTGGGAGGGCCTCTATGCCCACATGGTACCACTCCTCTGGTCGACGTTGGAGCCAACGTCTTGCTACATCAGTAACTTCCCTATCAGCCACGTCCTGCTTCCCTCGAAGTGCATCCGTCATGGGGCCAAACAGATGGAAGCTATTTATGGCCTTCCGTTAGGTGGCGAGGAACCGAGCCGGCACATGCCTTTGAATACCCCAACTGGTGGATGAATCTGTCACCACTACCAAAAGAGACGTCCAGTAGTGCAGCAAAGTGTTTGATTGTGATCTGTCGATCACTTCGAATGAGAGTGTCCGCACGCTCCAACATTGCAGGAGTCAGCTGTGTACGGCCGGCCGACACGTGGGATATCGGACGCGTTAGCGCGACGTTGTTGCAATGAAGACACACGCCTCGCCCAGCAACACACCGTGCTTTTGTTCATTGCTGTGTCTTCGTACACAATCTGCAAGCGCCTATGAACATCTGCGGTGCTCTGATCTTCTGCCAAAAGGAACTCAATGGCAGTTCTCTGCTTGGAACGTACCTTCGCTACAGACGCCACTTTGAAGGCTACGTATAGCACTGCCACAATCGGAACTATAGGGGCTGAAGTGGGATTTCCACAACGTCCCACAACAAATTCCACATTTCTTAAATCGGCCGAGAAAATAATATGTTGCATTATATATTAAACGACCTTCATATATTCGTAGTTCTGCTGCAGTGTTCTTGCATAGTCTTGCCATTTGTTTTGGAGGCTACAAGCTTGAAACGTTCACAAAGGATTTCGTTGGCAGACGGAAAAATGTGTTTGTTAATATCATGGAAACTATGAAAACCTCACTAACTGAAGGTAAGTATAGGGACACCTGGCTGAAAATGACTTGCAAGTTAGTGGCGCCCTCCATCGGTAATGCTGGAGTTCAGTATGGTGTTGGCCCACCATTAGAGTTTATGACAGCTTCCACTCTCGCCGGCATACGTTCAATCAGGTGCTGGAAGGTTTGTTGGGGAATGGCAGCCCATTCTTCACGGAGTGCTGCACTGAGGAGAGGTATCGATATCGGTCGGTGAGGCCTGGCACGAAGTCGGCGTTCCAAAATGTCCCAGAGGTGCTCTATAGGATTCAGGTCAGGACCCTGTGCAGGCCAGTCCATTGCAGGGATGTTATTGTCGTGTAATCACTCCGCCACAGACCGTGTATTATGAATAGATGCTCGATCGTGTTAAAAGATGCAATCGCCATCCCCGAATTGCTCTTCAACAGTGGGAAGCAAAAAGCTGCTCAAAACATCAATGTAGGCCTGTGCTGTGACAGTGCCACGCAAAACATGTTGGCACTACACACGCTGGCAGATGACGTTCACCGGGCATGCGCCATACCCATACCTTGCCATCGGAACGCCACATCGTGTTCCGTGATTCGTCACTCCACACAACATTTTTCCACTGTTCAATCGTCCAATGTTTACGTTCCTTACACCAAGTGAGGTGTCTTTTGTCATTTAGCGGCGTGATGTGTGGCTTATGAGCAGCCGCTCGACCCTGAAATCCAAGTCTTCTCACCTCCCGCCTAACTGTCATACACTCCTGGAAATTGAAATAAGAACACCGTGAATTCATTGTCCCAGGAAGGGGAAACTTTATTGACACATTCCTGGGGTCAGACACATCACATGATCACACTGACAGAACCACAGGCACATAGACACAGGCAACAGAGCATGCACAATGTCGGCACTAGTACAGTGCATATCCACCTTTCGCAGCAATGCAGGCTGCTATTCTCCCATGGAGACGATCGTAGAGATGCTGGATGTAGTCCTGTGGAACGGCTTGCCATGCCATTTCCACCTGGCGCCTCAGTTGGACCAGCGTTCGTGCTGGACGTGCAGACCGCGTGAGACGACGCTTCATCCAGTCCCAAACATGCTCAATGGGCGACAGATCCGGAGATCTTGCTGGCCAGGGTAGTTGACTTACACCTTCTAGAGCACGTTGGGTGGCACGGGATACATGCGGACGTGCATTGTCCTGTTGGAACAGCAAGTTCCCTTGCCGGTCTAGGAATGGTAGAACGATGGGTTCGATGACGGTTTGGATGTACCGTGCACTATTCAGTGTTCCCTCGACGATCACCAGTGGTGTACGGCCAGTGTAGGAGATCGCTCCCCACACCATGATGCCGGGTGTTGGCCCTGTGTGCCTCGGTCGTATGCAGTCCTGATTGTGGCGATCACCTGCACGGCGCCAAACACGCATACGACCATCATTGGCACCAAGGCAGAAGCGACTCTCATCGCTGAAGACGACACGTCTCCATTCGTCCCTCCATTCACGCCTGTCGCGACACCACTGGAGGCGGGCTGCACGATGTTGGGGCGTGAGCGGAAGACGGCCTAACGGTGTGCGGGACCGTAGCCCAGTTTCAATGAGACGGTTGCGAATGGTCCTCGCCGATACCCCAGGAGCAACAGTGTCCCTAATTTGCTGGGAAGTGGCGGTGCGGTCCCCTACGGCACTGCGTAGGATCCTACGGCCTTGGCGTGCATCCGTGCGTCGCTGCGGTCCGGTCCCAGGTCGACGGGCACGTGCACCTTCCGCCGACCACTGGCGACAACATCGATGTACTGTGGAGACCTCACGCCCCACGTGTTGAGCAATTCGGCGGTACGTCCACCCGGCCTCCCGCATGCCCACTATACGCCCTCGCTCAAAGTCCGTCAACTGCACATACGGTTCACGTCCACGCTGTCACGGCATGCTACCAGTGTTAAAGACTGCGATGGAGCTCCGTATGCCACGGCAAACTGGCTGACACTGACGGCGGCGGTGCACAAATGCTGCGCAGCTAGCGCCATTCGACGGCCAACACCGCGGTTCCTGGTGTGTCCGCTGTGCCGTGCGTGTGATCATTGCTTGTACAGCCCTCTCGCAGTGTCCGGAGCAAGTATGGTGGGTCTGACACACCGGTGTCAATGTGTTCTTTTTTCCATTTCCAGGAGTGTAGTACTTGCAGTGGATCCTGATGCAGTTTGGAATTCCTGTGTGATGGTCTGGATAGATGTCTGCCTAATACGCATTACGACCCTCTTCAACAGCCGGCGGTCTCTGTCAGTCAACAGACTGTACGCTTTTGTGCTGTACGTGTACCTTCACGTTTCCACTTCACAATCACATCGGAAACAGCGGACCTAGGTATGTTCAGGAGTGTGGAAATCTCGCGTACAGACGTATGACAAGTGACACCCAATCACCTGACCACGTTCGAAGGCCGTGAGTTCCGCGGAGCGCCACATTCTGCTCTCTCACTATGTGTAATGAGTACTGAGGTCGCTGATATTGAGTACGTGGCAGTAGGTGGCAGCACAATGCACCTAATATGAAAAATGTATGTTTTTGGGCGTGTAAGGATACTTTTGATCACATAGTGTATCTTGTACGTAAGACCATTCTGTATAAGAGATAACTTTTCAAAAATTCTCTTCAACCATTGGAAAGCGAAAAAGTTATTTACGTAGATTACAGGGGTTACTTTGTGGTAACGCACATTACTGTAGAAATAAGTGTGACAACCGTAATTGAGAAAACAAGCCATGTTAATGAAATTAGAGACACTTGTTAACGGTTTAGTAGAAAAGACAAAGTTTCATTTGGCATTATAACTTTGTTTCTAAATATAACACATAGTTGCTCAGAATATCGTATTAAATATTTCATGACTTTGTGTTTCTCATATCACTGATCCTGTAAGTAAGTGTCTAACTGTTGGACTTATTATCTCGCCAAGAGGATATTGTGTTAAATGTGTTGTAACCTGTCTTTTTTCTCATACGGTTCCACTGAACACATGCTTAAATCACTCTGTAAAAATATTGTGTAGTTACGTTGCTCAATGGAATTTAGTTTTTTCTCGCTCTTACTCCGTTCCAGCGACGAAACGCCTATAATTATACGGATTATAAGTAAACTAGAAAACAAAATCTCATCACATTGGCAAATTATGTGACAAATTTTGTTCTTCGTATGGATAAAACAAATTCCATAAACCGGGGAAGTTTGTGACTAAGTTATAACTATGTGTCATAAAGAAACACTAGATCAACCCACATTTGATACAGATGAGTTTAACTCTACTTTCCCTGCTTGGAGAATTCATGCCATAATCACGTTCTGAGCTTAAGGGAGAGTCGGCGAGGGAATAACTTTGTGACAATTAATAATCAAAAATGGTTCAAATGACCCTGAGCACTATGGAACTTAACATATATGGTCACCAGTACCCTAGAACTTAGAACTACTTAAACCTATCTAACCTAAGGACAGCACACAACACCCAGTCATCATGAGGCAGAGAAAATCCCTGACCCCGCCGGGAATCGAGCCCGGGAACCCGGCCGCGGGAAGCGAGAACGCTACCGCACGACCACGAGCTGCGGACCTATTAATAATCCATATTCCCAATACCTCACTGCACATAAATCTTTATTGCTAATAAAACTAAAGCAACCAGGTTATAAAACTCCATATACGAATATGGGGAAATTAAATGTCGCAGTAGATGTTTGCATAAGGTTATGTTACGAAAAATGCTAAAAGAGTTACAAAGTTGCCCTGTTTTGCGGTACTCTGAGAGTACCGTAAAACTTTGCAGCTGACTTTGCAGCTGATGAGGAATAAGCTAATATTTCAAAATAAAAGTAGCGTTCATAAATGTAACACTAAGAACAAAACCAACCCCATTAGGCCACAACTTAACTTTAATCTTGCACAGAAAGAAGCAAAGTATGTAGCCATACAAACATTTGATTACCTCCCTTGTGAATCAGAGGTGCTTGCAGATAGTGAAAATTTTTAAAACAAATTGAAACAGTTTCTACTTGGCCACTCCTTCTACTCCACTGACGAAGTATGCATGTCCTTGGGTTACTTGAATCAAATTTCGTAGGAGATTAAGATTAAGACAAAAAACAATTATGTAAGTGGCCAACATTTAACCACATTTTCACAGAGTAAATATATGTTGTTTATGAACCTACTGACGTGGCACACATCATAGCAAGTAGTTGCTAATATGATCCACGGCACATGCAAGGAAGAAAAACAGGAAATTAAACTAGGAAATGTAATGAACCCACCGCAAGTTGAAGCTATGAGGTGTCCGTGATACGTGGTCTGCTATAACTGGTAGCGCACCAACCACAAGAGGCTAGGATCTGGGTTCGAATCCCAGACAGCCGCAAAGTTTTAACTTATCACACATAAAGAAGACATACTTCACGTATATTAAAAGAATTCATCCACAGTCTCAGTAGCTAAGTGGAGTGTACGCTACTAGCGTAACAGAAACGCGGACTGCTTGCTAATGTGCAACTTACGGTTTTCTCGAGCACAGGAAACTGCTGGCTACTTGACGCATCAGAAATGGACATGAGGGTATCTGAATGCAGGTTACCGACTACTTTCTCGAGTCATGACAGAAGCTCAACCTGTCGCGTCTAACTCTCTCAGCTCTTGCTCCCGCTCACTAGCCAAGTGAGAGAGAACTTCTATATTCACATCTATACTGCTGTAGCCACCTTACGGTGTGTGTCGAAGGATACTGCTAGCGCATATACCTTTTCCCAGATTTCCTGATCCATTTGCGAAAGGTAAGTAACGAAAACTCCTGTCATTAAGCCTCAGTATGAGCTCTCGTTTCTCTATTTTCTCCTTTTGGTCATTTCGCGAGACGTATGTCGGAGGAAGTAATATGTTGCTCGAGTCTTTCTAGAACATATGCTCTCGGAATTTCAACAGTAAACCTCATGCAAACGCTTCTATTGTAGCGCCTTTCACTGGAATTTGTTGAGCATCTTCGTTACGCTCCTGCGTTTACGAAACGATACTGTGACAAAATACGTCGCCATCCGTTGGACCTTATATACCTCTGCTATTAACATTCTATTAATCAACTTGATAAGGGTCCCAGGATAATCACCAGCACCCAAGAAACGGTCAAACGAGTGTTTTTTTAAGCAACTTCTTTAGTGAAAGACTTACATTCTCTTAGGATTGTTCCAATGAATTCAGCCTGCAGCCGTTTTTCCTAAAACTAGTTTCAATGAAGTAAAACGCTTCTAACTATTTAATGTTTGTTATTCTTTTCAGTGATTTATCGCCAATTATAATTAATCGATTAGTAATCTATATCTATTGGAGAGTCATAGTGGCTACATAGTAATGTTATCATGGAAAACTGGAACATTGTAGCAGGTTTGCGATACAAAAATAAATACGTAAATAAGTGGAAGGTCTGACGTATCACAGGCTGTTGCTTAATTCCTCAAAGAAGACCAGCACAGTCTCTCGTGATGCTACTTAATCCTTCAACCCCGTCCTCTAGCAGCTTCAGCGCCAGAATCGATCAATGATCTTAGACTCAAGTTTTAAGTAACCATCCAGCCTTTCTACGGCTACTAGTAGTCCCAAAATAATTATATGTAATTGTTTACTAGAACCATTCCTCTGATCTTCAAATCTACTAGGTTATCGAGGAAAGTATGCTCCAGTTCTTTCCATTGTACCATGGCCCTGTTCTAGCTTACACTGTACTCTTCCTTTATTTGACATTGTTGACACACACGACTGGCCCTCCTAGTTGAGACATGCTTTACCAATTCTTTTTCCTGCTGTAATCATTCAGTTTTGCATCGTTTCCCTAGATCTGTTGAGGCGAATGTCGGAATCGTTCCTTCAATATCGCGTCAGGTGGCGTAGCGATTAGCACACTGCACTCACATTCGAGAAGAGCGGAGAACATAATATTTTCTTCTGGCACTGCAGACTTAGGTTTTCTGTGGTTTCCCTGAATCACCCACTAACGCGAATGATGGGATGGTTCCTCAGAAAAAGCCGCGCTCGAGTTTCCATCTGTCGAATGCGATATTGTGTACCATCTTGAATCACCTCCACATCGGCAAGGCGCTATACCCAAACCTATTTTCTTCTTTTTCGGTTTTCCTCGAACAAGCCCAAGACCGATTTCCTCCATCCTCTTCACGCAACTGGTGAGTTTCCCACTTGTTAGACAAACTATGTGAATCAATCGCAGTCCTACTGGTTAGTGACTTTTAGCTCGTTTTTGAAACGTACTGCTTCAGTACGTTGGCTTCCAGAAAGCCCTCGACACAGTTCAACGTGTCACCTAGTAGGAAAATAAACGTGCATACCTAATATAGGAAGATACGTTTGACTGGAATGAAGACGCCTTTTCGAACAGAGCTCAGTATGTCCTTCTTAACTGGGAGGCATCGTCATAGGCAAACGTAATGTCTGGCGCGTAACTATGGGATTAACGATCAGTCACTGGAATAAGTCACAATCTTTAAGTATCTGGGAGTTTCTGTTTGGAGAAAGTAAAGATAGAATGACCACATCACTTTAACTATGGGGAAGGCATAAGCCAGACACCGATGTATCGGAAGTTGTGACGCTTCTTACACACTGGATCGATAAAAATTAATTCTGAGCCCCCGTTCAATCATCCAAAATATCCAGCCAATGTCATGTGATGAATTTCTGTGGCTGCAGTCAAATTCAGGGTTTCTGGTCACAGAGTTCACTTGTGCTACCAAGTTTGTCTAACTAAGTGCCACGTAAATACTGATAAGTCGAAACATACTTCAAACCATAATATTTATTACGTGCGCAATTCACCAAAAAAATTCACTGTAACGACTGATATCGGACATTTTTTTGCACTATTGCCAACATGCATTTGGATTGCATTCGCAGGAAATAAATGTACTTCAAGTTTACACGATCTACCACAATATCAATTCACTCTGAAGCGCCTTTTAGCTTCTCTCTAAAATCTATTTATATACCTTCCTCTCCCCACTAGTTAAAGGGATGTGAGTTCACATAAGCGAAGTACAAACGTGTTACAGCAACAGAATTATGCGGCCTGAATACTAGTGCTGTTTTAATTTATTTATTAGCATTAATTTAAAACACTTGTTACTTTTGCGTATTGAATATGTTGTAATGTACACTCCTGGAAATGGAAAAAAGAACACATTGACACCGGTGTGTCAGACCCACCATACTTGCTCCGGACACTGCGAGAGGGCTGTACAAGCAATGATCACACACACGGCACAGCGGACACACCAGGAACCGCGGTGTTGGCCGTCGAATGGCGCTAGCTGCGCAGCATTTGTGCACCGCCGCCGTCAGTGTCAGCCAGTTTGCCGTGGCATACGGAGCTCCATCGCAGTCTTTAACACTGGTAGCATGCCGCGACAGTGTGGACGTGAACCGTATGTGCAGTTGACGGACTTTGAGCGAGGGCGTATAGTGGGCATGCGGGAGGCCGGGTGGACGTACCGCCGAATTGCTCAACACGTGGGGCGTGAGGTCTCCACAGTACATCGATGTTGTCGCCAGTGGTCGGCGGAAGGTGCACGTGCCCGTCGACCTGGGACCGGACCGCAGCGACGCACGGATGCACGCCAAGAGCGTAGGATCCTATGCAGTGCCGTGGGGGACCGCACCTCCACTTCCCAGCAAATTAGGGACACTGTTGCTCCTGGGGTATCGGCGAGGACCATTCGCAACCGTCTCCATGAAGCTGGGCTACGGTCCCGCACACCGTTAGGCCGTCTTCCGCTCACGCCCCAACATCGTGCAGCCCGCCTCCAGTGGTGTCGCGACAGGCGTGAATGGAGGGACGAATGGAGACGTGTCGTCTTCAGCGATGAGAGTCGCTTCTGCCTTGGTGCCAATGATGGTCGTATGCGTGTTTGGCGCCGTGCAGGTGAGCGCCACAATCAGGACTGCATACGACCGAGGCACACAGGGCCAACACCAGGCATCATGGTGTGGGGAGCGATCTCCTACACTGGCCGTACACCACTGGTGATCGTCGAGGGAACACTGAATAGTGCACGGTACATCCAAACCGTCATCGAACCCATCGTTCTACCATTCCTAGACCGGCAAGGGAACTTGCTGTTCCAACAGGACAATGCACGTCCGCATGTATCCCGTGCCACCCAACGTGCTCTAGAAGGTGTAAGTCAACTACCCTGGCCAGCAAGATCTCCGGATCTGTCCCCCATTGAGCATGTTTGGGACTGGATGAAGCGTCGTCTCACGCGGTCTGCACGTCCAGCACGAACGCTGGTCCAACTGAGGCGCCAGGTGGAAATGGCATGGCAAGCCGTTCCACAGGACTACATCCAGCATCTCTACGATCGTCTCCATGGGAGAATAGCAGCCTGCATTGCTGCGAAAGGTGGATATACACTGTACTAGTGCCGACATTGTGCATGCTCTGTTGCCTGTGTCTATGTGCCTGTGGTTCTGTCAGTGTGATCATGTGATGTATCTGACCCCAGGAATGTGTCAATAAAGTTTCCCCTTCCTGGGACAATGAATTCACGGTGTTCTTATTTCAATTTCCAGGAGTGTATATTATGTGGTAGTAGCCATCACTGAGTCCACAGTTATGTTCACAAGCCTGTATGCAATCGTGAAAAATAAAATAAATATAATTTTTACGAAAACTGAAACGACTGCCTATTGATGTGTAAAACACTTCATCCTAAAGAAATTTCGTACTGATTCTAAAACTCGTGCTACATATTACGAGTCTGTCATCTTCCACATTTATATAGAATTTAATACTATGGTTAATATTTTATAAATACTGATTCAGCTAATGTGTTGCGATTACAGTTATACGGGTAAAACTTGGTATTTTGTTCTTCACCATCAGCTGAATAAATGTGTCTTGTCAAAGCAGTCGTTTAACTGAATTTTTGTATTGCATCCCAGCTTCCTTTGTTGGTACGTACTACATAATGTTGAAGCTAGTCAAATGAGTAAGTTCCACATGAAACATATTACTCTATTATGGGCCTTAATTAAATATTCTCAATTCGCGGTAACAAAATGTGGGACGCTGAATTAAATGCAGTACACAACGCTGCAAAAAGAGTTCACATCCTTTCGCATTTAACATTTTCTTATGCGTTATTTTGGAGCAAAGCTTAAGCACGAAAAACACACCCTTATCCTAACACCAACTTCTATGTACTTCACTGTTGGCACTACATACGAGGGCAGCTGCTGTGTCGTCCGAACAAGGCACACCCAACGCAAAAGCACCACAGGCGGAAAGATGCGAGCTGGTGCCAGTGCGGTAGAGACTCGCCACTTGCGCCAGTTCCACCAGCGTCACAGGCGGCGCTGAGTATGAAGGTATCGACTTCGCCTCAGCCAATTTCCGGCCGAGTACAATCCGCCAACAACCGGACGACAACGGACAGAAGCCTACACGGAAGACAGAAGAGCAGCTCTGGCCCACTTGCTTATAGATCGTCGTCTACGGCTGACTTAGACAAGGACCGTCGTTTAGTGAACTCTTAGAAGTGAAGACAGTTGTTGTAAATTGCATTTGCTATGTACTGTGAAGTTTACCTACGATTATTTGCACTTAGCCTTTTTTGTGTCATATTACAAGCAGAGTTGCAGACATCATTATTCAACAAGTCACAAAGATAAGTAAACCTTTTAAACTCATTTGTGTGACACTGCTAGTAATTTGTTGGAGTGTTGTAGAACCTTTGTTCTCCTATACTGGGGCATAGCCGTGTAACAGTGGCAGGGAGACATTTTCTTAGCGGTGTACTGCACCAGAAGCCGTTTGACGAACTCACAAACTCGGCCTACCGTAAGAACAGTGGCAACTCGGCCTCCACAGCAGTAGCGACGAGGCCTTTACAAAACCGGCGATGAGGGTTTGCAAAACTGGCGACAAGGGTTTACAAAAGCAGGTAACGTTTTCCAGACATTTTCCAAGTCCCAAACCCTTTCATCGGATTGCCACAGATGATAGCGTGATTAATTACACCAAATTATTCGTTTCAAGTCCGCCGCTGTCCACTGGCGTTTTCTTTACACCTGCAGCAGTGTCGCCTTGAACTGATTATGCACTGAAACGCCAATGGTATAGGCATACGTATTCAAATACAGAGATATGTAAACAGGCAGAATAAGTCGCTACGGTCGGCAACGCCTGCACAGGATGGAGAAAAATTGTGTCACGAAATTTTAATCCTGGTGTCAGTAGGAACCAAAATTACTAAGGTTGACAACGCACCATTTTTAAACTATGGAAACTTTGCGCCACGCGCTACTATTGACCGTGGGACTGCCCTGTTCCGGCCGGAGTGGCCGAGAAGTTCTAGGCGATACAGTTTGGAACCGCGCGACCGCTACGTTCCCAAGTTCGAATCCTGCCTCGGGCATGAATGTGTGTGATATCCTTAGGTTAGTTAGGTTTAAGTAGTTCTAAGTTCTAGGGGACTGATGACCAAAGAAGTCACGTCCCATAGTGCTCCGAGCCATTTGAACCATTGCCCTGTTGTCGTTCGTCGGTTGTCGGGCAGCGCTATGGTTGTCGGTTCACGCATACAAACGTCCCTCGCTCCCTCACTGCCCCAACGTGATACGCACACGGGTCGAATAGGTTCAAATGGTTCAAGTGGCTCTGAGCACTATGGAACTCAACTTCTGAGGTCATCAGTCCCCTAGAACTTAGAACTACTTAAACCTAACTAACCTAAGGACACCACACACATCCATGCCCGTGGCAGGATTCGAACCTGCGACCGTAGCGGTATCGTGGATCCAGACATGTAGCGCCTAGAACCGCTCGGCCACCCCGGCCGGCGTCGAATAGGTCTTGCTGTCTCCACCTCACGTCACATGTAAGCTTCGCTTCGGAGCACACACACGTCACCTGCGATTTAATTATACAGTAAGCATGGCGGTACAGAATTCGTTTGAAGAACAACGAGATATGGTTTTTGTTTATGGG
Source organism: Schistocerca serialis cubense (assembly GCF_023864345.2). Classification (NCBI taxonomy): domain Eukaryota; kingdom Metazoa; phylum Arthropoda; class Insecta; order Orthoptera; family Acrididae; genus Schistocerca; species Schistocerca serialis. The sequence goes on along the minus strand of NC_064642.1, from coordinate 563,490,120 downwards.
CCAGCCGACAGTAATGCGCATGAACTCGACGGTTGTATGAGGAACGGTAGCCAGCAAGACGCCACCCACACTCGCAAACGTTAACAGCAATTCACCGGCGACTTGGCGAAACAGGCTCGTCAGGGGGATATCATGGTGATGCTGGAAGGCCTCGAACACGATGGGATGCTGCATTTGAAGAGACTGTTCTCGAGCGCTTCGAGGAAGCACCAACGACAAGTACTCGAGCGGTGGGACACGACGTGGTGGTCACTCATCGGTTAGTCTGGGAGGTTTTGAGGAATGACGGCCATCATCCATTTAGTTTCCATCCTGTCCAAGACCTAAATCCTGCCGGCCGCTGTGGTCGATCGGTTCTAGGCGCTTCAGTCTGGAACCGCGCGACCGCTATGGTCGCAGGTTCGAATCCTGCCTCGAGCATGGATGTGTGTGATATCATTAGGTTAGTTAGGTTTAAGTAGTTCTAAGTCTAGGGGACTGATGACCTCAGATGTTAAGTCCCATAGTGCTTAGAGCCATTTGAAGCCATTTTTTACCCGGCCCTCTAGAAGATGTTCCCCTGGGCACACGGCTACGCATTTGGTTGCAGCTTGATTTTGGGGGGGGGGGGGGGGGCGCACATAACAGTCGTGCTGTGCGCCGATATTTAAATGAACTCTTCGACGACTGAGTAATTGTCAGAGGTGCTCGCAGGACACGGCTCCCGCGATCACCAGACCTCACGCCACCATACTTTTCCGTGTGGGGATTCCTCAAGGTTCTAGTTCACCCACGCGGATGCGAACCACCTAGAAACGAAGAGGAACTAATGGATCGCATTCAACATGCCGCCAATCACATCAGGGCAATGCCAGGAGTCTTTTATAAAAACCGTTCGATGTTACCAAGCTTGTGTCGCGTCGGAGGGTCGCCATTTCGAGCACCTGCTTTAAGTCGACAAGTCCTGGCTACGAAAAAGGCCCTTTTCAGGGCCGATACAATTTGTAAAAGACTTCCTGTACGCGAGCTAACAGCTGTTGAACGGTTTGTTCCCGGTACGTCTTATCACGAAACTAGAATGGATGCGTCGGGACCCGGACGGATTCGCCCCCAAGCCCCAAGAGTGGAAGGCTGGCGCGCTACTACCGAGCGTGCGGGCCGCCTTCGACATATCGCAATCTCCGGCAGGCAATGTATTTGTGGCCATGCGTCGTCCAGAGCATCCAGCAGCAGGGCAATCCCGCGGCCAATCGGAGCGCTTGGCGCCAAGTTTCCGTAGTTTAAAAATTGTGCGTTGTCGACCTAAACAACATTAGTAATTTTGGTTCCTACTGACATCAGCTACCCAGAGTTAAAATTTAGTGACACAGTTTACTCTACCCTGCATAAGATAAAAAGTGGCAGGCGTAGTTGTTAGATCGGTTTCTGTAACTGCAGTGGCAGGTTATCAAGATTTAAGTGTGTTTGAATGTGGTGTTACAGACGGCGCACGAGCGATGGGACACAGCATCTCCGAGACAGCGGTGAAGTGGGGATTTTCCCGTTCGACCATTTCACAATTACACCGTGAATATCAGGAATCCGGTAAAACATCAAATCTCCGACATCGCTGCGGCGGGGAAAAGATCCTGCAAGAACGGGACCGACGACGACTGGAGAGAATCTTTCACGGTGACAGAAGTGCATCCCTTCCGTAGATTACTGCAAATTTCACTTCTGAGCCATGAACAAGTGTCAGCGTGCGAACCATTCAACGAAACATCATCGATATGGGCTTTCGGACCTGAAGGCCCACTCGTGTACCCTTGATGACTGCACGATGCAAAGCTTTACGCCTCGCCTGGACCCTTCAGCACCGACATTGGACTGTTGATGACTGGAAATACGTTGTCTGGTCGTACGAGCCTCGTTTAAAACTGTATATCGAGCGGATGGACGTGTATGGGTATGGCGACAACCTCATGAATCCATGGGCCCTGCATGTCAGCTGGGGACTGTTCAAGGTGGTGGATGCTCTGTAATGGTGTGGAGAGTGTGCAGTTGATGTGATATGTGAGTCTTGATACGTCTAGGTACGACTCTGACACGTGACATGTACGTAAGCATCCTGTCTGATCACCTGCATCGTGCATTCGTGTCCATTGTGCATTCCGACGGACTTGGAAAATTCCAGCAGGACAATGCGACAAAAAAAATGGCTTTGAGCACTATGCGACTCAACTTCTGAGGTCATCAGTCGCCTAGAACTTAGAACTAATTAAACCTAGCTAACCTAAGAACATCACACACATCCATGCCCGAGGCAGGATTCGAACCTGTGACCGTAGCGGTCGCTCGGTTCCAGACTGCAGCGCCTAGAACCGCACGGCCACTCCGGCCGGCGACAATCCGACACTCCCCGCGTTCAGGATTGGTGCAGAGTGGCTCCAGGAACACTCTGCTGAGTTTAAACAGCTCCGCTTGCCATCAAACTCCCCAGATATGAATATTATTGGACATGTCTGGGATGCCTTGCAACGTGCTGTTCAGAAGATATCTTCACTCCCTCGTACTCTTATGGATTTACGGACAGCCCTGCAGGATTCATGATGTCAGTTCCCTCTAGCACTACTTCAGACATTATTCAAGTCCATGCCACGTCGTGTTGAAGAATTTCTGCATGCTTTCGGGTGTCCTACGCAATATTAGTCAGATGTACTAGTTTCTTTCGCTCTTCGGTGTAGAAATGTGTGGTTTAGGAAAAGGTGCTCGACCATTGTACGGCATTCTTTTTAATACCGTAAGCATAGTTATTGTGCTCAATGAACTGCTGGTAGCGTTTTGGAACTCACGAGTGATTCCGTCCGCTGATTTCCTGCGATTTTTACAGCCACCCTCTGCAATGCTTGACGGTCTCTTTCCCTCAGTAAATGGGAACTGCCTTGTCTTGGTATACCCGTAGTTATTCCTTTGTGTTTCCACTTCATCATCACATCACCAGCAGACTGGCGGCTTTGGAAGGATTGAAATGTCCCTCGTGTATATTTTAGTGAGGTGACATCCAGTGGCTAGTACAAGTTGGAAATCACTGAGCTCTGCTGACCGACCCATTCTGCTGTCACATCTCTATTGGCAGCACAGTACTCCCCGCTACCTTCTATCTGTCCTGTCGGTCTCGAAAGACATCTAATGCTGAGTTCCACAATACATAGGGTATCCAGATACTTTTGATCAGATGACGTATGGTAGTTACAGAAGGTACCTCGACAGTTGTGGACTATGCGAACATTATTGCGGCCCACCTGCATCCATTCATGCTTGATATCTTCCCCTAAGACCATGGCATCTTCCGGCAGAATAACTGTCAGTATCACAGGTCTAGAATCCTCCTACTGTGGTTTGAGAAGCATGATACTAAACCCTCTTTGATAATTTGGCAGACAAATTCGCCTGATCTGAATCCAATGGGACACAAGTGGAACACTACCGAGAACCAGTTCCGCGCGCACAAATCACAGGCCGGTAATTTAAGCTAATTCCGTAAACTGCGCTTCGACATCTGGGGCCGCATAACTCCATAAACCTACCGACGTCTTTTTGAATCCACCCCACGCAGAGTCGCTGCTGTATTTCGTTCCAAAAGTGGGCCATCACGCTATTAAGACGGTGCTCATGTAACATCCCCTTAGAAAAATTAGTGAATTACTGTGCTGATAAACCTCTTACGTTATTTGATTTTCAAGCAGCTGAGCAAAACTCATCGTACTTAGACATTTCTCTCTTTACTTATTCTGATCAACACTAAACTGGCATATAATATTTTTAACGCAACACAATCTGACTTTCAATAATCCCTACAAAATAATGGCCCTGACTAATAATAACCTATACCTTTCATGAATCACTTACCTCACAAAAATCTTCGTTACTCGAACTACTGCAATACAGCGAGCGCCAATGCTGCCAGCTAAATAAAAGATTCTAATTACTGAAGGCACTAACTACTGATAGGCATAGTTAGCAAATGAAAGATTTTGATAGAGAACAAACAATGTATTTACCTTAATAGTGTTCAAAACTCATAGTATACATAGCAGTTCATGACATCCTATATTACAAATTTACTCTTTCTGATGGACACACGTCCAGATCGTCCGCTCTCAAAATTCTGCCATCTCTCTCCCCACATCCACCACTGCTGGCGGCTCACCTCCAACTGCGCAACGCTACGCGCTGTTCACATCCAACTGCCGAATACTACAATAGCGAATATTCCAACAATGCCAACCAGCCACAGACTGCACACACCACAGTCAGTGATTCTCATACAGATCGCTACGTGGCGTTACCAACATAAAAACCTAAACAGCCTACTTACACTCATAATGTTGTGACTCGACAGTGCACGTCACGGGTAATGACCACGATGCTAAAATGGGGGACTGAAACAGAAGATTACCAACAGTATTCTGACCCTCTTATTGTTCGCAAATGGAATAGGAAAAATAGGGAGGAAGAAAGGGTTTGAAAGTGGAATCCTTTGTACCCTCCATCGCACATCATCTTCTGTCCACTCCCGTTACGAAAATTTAAACTGTAAGCAGAGCATGAGTCGTCGTAAGCTGCGTACTGAATGAATACCAAGAGTGAAAACCTTACAGTCCAGAGATAAAAGAGGGTCATTGTATGCACTGCAGTATGACGAGATAGAAAATACTTCATACAGCACGGAATAAGAGCTTACTGGCCTCCCAGGTGGACTAAATCCGTGTGTGAGGCTTTGACCGGTTCCATCTCTCAAGGCCGGAGGCCGTGGCTATCGTAGCGACGTGCAGCCTGTATCAGCCGTTATAACGCCCACTGCACGGGGAGATACTAAACGCAGTGTGATGGATTACGAAATAAAGATGCAGATTAAGATGTAGGGATTCAACTAGGTTGCCCGAACGGCTTCTGGCAAATATTTCTGTTTGTCTTCGTAGGCAATGGTCCACATTAACCAAGTGGTTGGCATAGGCGAAAAATTCTCTTTAGTAACACCAGATGTTAAAAAGGAAGTGAACAATAACAGAGGTATTTGAATAAGTCAGCTGTCTCACGATATTAAACGAAGTAAGTCCACAGCACCGTCGTTGGTTTCGATTACGAGAAACACAGGAACACGATTAATTTATATCACATTTCAAGGGGTGTTGCCTGAAAAGCTTCGGGAGTCAACCCTTAACTCTGTTTAGAGGCTCCCGATGTGGTTCGACAGGCGTATTGGAAAGTGTGTGGTGTCCGTGAATGGTCGTAAATTTTAGTATTTGTAGTGGTGGTCGCTAAAGTTCCTCTTGAAATTGCCCCGATTAAAGATGTCCACTGTACAAGGTGAAAAAAGCACCAAACGAAACAGTTTTATTGCACGATCTGACTGCTCTCAAGTATAATTTGTCACAGGCTCAGATACTTCGCACAAAGGATATTCTTTGGCATCTGAAATGATTTTTTGTTGATCAATAATTAACTTTCTCATTATGGAATCTGTTCTTGGATCTCTTAAGTGACCTCTAGATTTCATCCTATAAGCAGAGTATAGTTACTAAATCCTGAACCCAACTATAAATTTATAACTCTTAGTTGTTGTGCCGCTGGTAAGTTAACGTTGTTAGAATGATGAAGTAGCCGTTGCTCTGAAGTTTTCGATGCAAACTTAACTTCCATGACCGGAAAATAAATTACAAAAGTAGGTCGCACTATATGTGTGACAACAGAAGTGTACATCACTAAATTAATGAGTTATCTGAATGCATAAATCCGTACATTTTCTTATTGTCATGCAATGGATTACAATGCATTGGTACAAGGCCTCGTGGTTACCCATGATTATTACACTGAAAAATTATAGTTCATTTAAATAAATTGGAAAAAGGAACGAAATAGAAATAAAGATAGGAGATCCTCTTTAACTTTGCAATTATTACTAGATCGCCGGCCGCGGTGGCCGTGCGGTTCTAGGCGCTCCAGTCCGGAGCCGCGCTGCTGCTACGGTCGCAGGTTCGAATCCTGCCTCGGGCATGGGTGTTTGTGATGTCCTTCGGTTAGTTAGGTTTAAGTAGTTCTAAGTTCTAGGGGACTGATGACCACAGCAGTTGAGTCCCATAGTGCTCAGAGCCATTACTGGATCCTAAAAATATAAATTCTTTACACAGAAAAATAACCTTAATGTTACATATCCACGTGGTGCCCTTGGTACAATCATACAAAGACCTACTATGTGGACTTTAAAAAAATATGATATGAGATACAACAAACGTTTTCGGTGAAACAAATACTGTCTTACTGAACCCGATCATGAATCACATACTGTAGGTAAACGGAATTGAATGTTTCCCACATTAATCATAACCAGAAACATTAATCTGCTATTCATTCGACCTCAGTGCCTAAGAAATGTCACTATTCCAACAACGCTCGTCAAGCATAGCATAATACGAGTATATGGAAGTTGGAAAACACGACAAGCAACTTTCAAAACTTACTACGAGTGTTAAGACAGCTTCAGCGGAAATTTTAAACTAGCTAAAACCTCACAGACAAACAAATGAAGAGGCCAAAATTAACGAAAGGAGAGCCATGTGTGAAACGTTCAACGAATTCGAAAGTTAAATGCTATCTACCGACTTAACATAAAATCCTTTCATGTTCCGATCTCATGCTAAGTCAATAAACGAATCGAATCCATTTCTCCAGACACTTTGAGACCATAATGGCACTGAAAAAGAGGATGTCATAGAGAATGCCGGAATACTAAACGACTTCATCCAGAATTGTTTCAGTGAGGAGAAATGCACTGTAGTTCTTCCTTTAAATCGTCTCACGGACGTCAAACGGCCGGGTATCTAAATAAGTGACCAACACATACAAAAGCATCTGGAATCGCTCAATACAGTAAAGGTCACTGTATCTGACGGAGCACCAATACGATTCTACACAGAGTATGCGAAGAACTTGCTCCTCTTCTAGCAGAAGTGTTACGCACATCGCTGGAGCAGCGAAGCGTTACTAACGATTGAAAATAAGACAGCTCATCCTCGTTTTCAAGAAGGGCCGTCTAACAGACGCACAAAACTATAGACTTGCATCTCTGACGTCGATCTCTTGTAGAAATTTTTTATACTCGTTTATTATGACATTTCTGGAGAACGTAAATCTGATTTCTTGGAGCCAAAATGGATTCTGAAAACAACGATCATGTGAAACCCAGCTCGCTCTGGTCGTCCACGAGACACAGAAAGAAATTGGTACCGGCGCCAAAGCCGATACCATGTTCAATGACTTCCGCAGACCTTTCGATTCAGTTCCGCACTGCCGCCTAATGAGCAAAATACGATCGCACGGAATATCAGACCGGCTGTGTAACTCGACTGAAGTGTTTCTAGGAAACAGAACACAAGTATGTCATCCTCAACAGAGAGAAAACTTTGGACGTCAAAGGAACTTCTGGCGAGCCCCAATGAAGCGTTGCAGGATCATTACTTTTCACTATATACGGGGTGGAAACAGTATAAGTGCAGATATGTTTATATGTGGTATCTTAATGCGTACACACGTCAGTGTATTGGTTGTTTTTCCCCTGCGTCAAACAGTCTTCGCGCAAACAAGGCACGTAATTTACTACGTGATATTTTCTACACGCTCGTAACCTCAGCGGTAAGTGGACTATGCCTGTCCGTATAAACTAACCGTTTTATGTCCAATCGTCCACATTTCTGTATCTGACCTGCTGCTCAGGGGAAAATAAACACTAATGCCTTGCACTTGACACATGTACTTGGAATTACTAATCAATATAAACACATACGACTTGTAATAGCTATAATTATTAGTCTGCAAATGACGTAAATACTGATGTACGAGTAGTGTTGTTCAGTACGCCGTCCTCGTTATCCAGTAGAAATATCTGCCCTTACACCTGTTCACACCCTGTATACAAATGACCTTGTGTACGACGTCCGAAGTTCCATGAAGATTTTCGCAGATGATGCTGTTGTATACAGAGAAGTCGCAAAGCTAGAAAACTGTAGCGAAATACAGGAAATGCTGTAGATGATCAACACTCGCTGCAGAGATAAACAGTCCACCATTAACATAAATAGATATAACGTAATTCATACAAATTGACAGAAAGCTCCATTATTGTATGATTACGCGACTGAAGAACAATCACTAGAAGCAGTCGCATCCACAAAACATCTCAGAGTACGTGTACGGGCCGATTTAAAGTGGAACGATCACATAAAATTAATCGCACGTAAGGCACGTACCAAACTGAGATTCACTGAAAGAATCCTTAGAAAGTGTGGTCCATCCACAAAGAAGTTAGCTTGCAGAGCCCTCGTTTGACCAATACTTGAATACTGCTCGTCAGTTTGGGATCCATACCAGACAGGATCGATAGAGGAAATAGAGAAGATACGAAGAAGAGCAGAGCGTTTCATGTTCATTTAGTAAACGCGGAAGCGTTACGGAGGTTCTCAGTCAACTCCAGACGCTGCAAGAGAGGCGTTTATTTTTATTTTGTTTTTTATTTTACACGTCTGGTTCCGTAGGACCAAACTGAGGAACAAATCTCCAAGGTCATGGAAAGTGTCAGTATACGAAATTACAACATAAAACTAATAACATATAAAATGTTTGTGAACCCAAAACAAGACGAGCTATAACTTTACGTAAACGCAATCAACAATATAACACAGGAATCATCTTAATTTTTCAAGGAACTTCTCGACAGAATAGAAGGAGTGACTCTCGAGAAAACTCTTCAGTTTCGATTTGAAAGCGCTTGGATTACTGCTAAGATTTTTGAATTCTAGTGGTAGCTTATTGAAAATGGATGCAGCAGTGTACTGCACACCTTTCTGCACAAGAGTCAAGGAGTGCGATACAAATGCAGATTATTGGCCTTTCTGCTTAGTATTAACTGAGTGACAACTGCTAATTCTTGGGAATAAGATGACATAGTTAACAAGAAATGAGAGTAAAGAACATATACATTGAGAGGCCAGTGTCTGAATCCCAGACTAATGAACAGGGGCCGACAAGAGGTTCGCGAACGTACACCACTTATTGCCCGAACCGCCCGTTTCTGAACCAAAAATATCATTTGAGAATGACAACAGTTACCCCAAAATATAATACCATACGTCATGAGCGAATGAATATAAGCAAAGCAGACTACTTTTTCGTGTCACTTACTTGAGATACCGTTCGATTAATAAAAATGGCAACATGAAGTCTTTGAACAAGATCCTGAACGTGGGCTTTCCACGACAGTTTACTATCTATCTGAACATCTAGAAATTTGAACTGCTCCGTTTCACTAATCATATGCCCATTCTGTGAAATTAAAGCGCTGTGTTTTGTTGAATTGTATGTTAGAAACTGTAAAAACTGAGTCTTACTTTGATTTAGCGTTGGGTTATATTCTACAAGCCATGAAGTTATGCCATGAACTGCACTATTTGAAACAGTGCCAGTGTTTCACACAAAATCCTTTATTACAAAGCTAGTGCCATCAGCAAACAGAAATATTTTAGAATCACCTGTAATACTAGAGGGCATATAATTTATATAAATAAGGAACAGATGTGGCCGTAGCACTGATCCCTGGGGCACCCCCCAGTTGACTGTGCCCCACTCACACCCTACATCACAGCCATTCTCAGAACTGTGGATAGTGACCTTTTGCTGTCAATTGTTAAAGTAAGAGGTGAACCAATTGTGAGCTATTCCCTGTATTCCATAACAGTCCAACTTCTGGAGCAATATTTTGTGATCAACATGATTAAACGCATTAGTTAAATAAAAAAAGATGCCTAGCGTTCGAAGCATTTTGTTTAATCCATCCAGTACCTCACAGAGAAAAGAGAATACAGCATTTTCAGTTGTTAAACCACTTCTAAAACCGAACTGTACATTTGATAGCAAATTATGTGAAATAAAATTATCAATTATATTTACATACACTGCCTTTTCAATAACTTTAGCAAACACCGACGGCATAGAAATAGGTCTAAAATTGCCTACATTATCTCTTTCTCCATTTTTAGAATGCGGCTATACTACAGAGTATTTTAATCGTTCAGGAAACTGACCATACTTGAAGGAAAAATTTACAAATATGGCTCAGTAGAGGGTTAACATGTGCAGCACAGTACTTCGATATTCTGCTAGCTAGGCATTCCATCATATCCGTGAGCGTCCTTGGTCTTCTGTGATTTAATTGTTGACTCAGTCTCCCCCTTTTCAGCACCACAGAAGTGTATTTCAGACATAAGTCTCGGAAGGCATTTTCAAGAGAGTTGTATGATTCCCTGTAGAAACTATGTTTTATTTAATTCACCAGCATTGCTCAGAAAGTGATTTACTTTTAAATTTCCTAGATGAGTCGCCAAATATAGTGCTTTCTCCTACATATACCTCGCGAAAAGACAACGATGGTAAAATCAAGGATATTCTAGCTCACGCGGAGGCTTACCGACAATCGTTCTTTCCCTGAGCCATTCGTGACTGGCACAGGAAAAGGATAAGTGACGAAGATACACAAAATAAACTTCACCACACACCGTAACGCGGCTTGCGGAGTGTAGATGTAGATGAAGAAGTATCAATACAAAGAGTTTACTAGAGAAAGAAATATCTCTGCCCATGTATCAGTACTGATTTAGAGAACATGTTGAACGCGAGACAGAGCTTGCCCTTTACACAGACAATATCCTGCGAACCATAGATGCAGGCCAACAGGCAGGTACAGTATTCCCAGATTTCCTGAAAAATTTTCATTCTGTACTATACTGCAGACTTAACGAAGATCAGAGAATACGTAATCGGTTCTCCAGTACGTGACGAGTTCGAAGACATTTTGTGTGACACGACACAATACGTTGTCTCTACAACAGAAATGTCAGGAATCCCTCAAGGAAATATGATAAGATCGTTCTTGTTACTCATGGAACAAGAGCTCTAGTATTATCCGCGCTCCTAATTTCGTCTCCATAGGATTTTCTGGTTTCCGCAGATGGTAACAAAAGTTTTAGCTGCGCGTAAGTGCGTGACCTCAGTCCACTGTTTTGTTGAGAGAGTCTGTTTTGTGCACTACGTTTAGCTTCCGTGCACGAGGGAATTCAGTCAAATTAACAGCCTACAATTCCTAGAAAGAGGACTGATCTGTGTTCAAACGACGGGTTTTCGAGAGATCCTCAGTTTTCTGGTGCTCAGAAATGGCATATATGAATACGAGATTCAACTGAAAGGAAATCCGGCGCTCCGCGATTCTGTACTGAAGGGAGATGGCATGGATACGACGTAGGTGGCCTTCTGCCGTCTCATTGGTTAACGATTAAGCGCACGTTGAGAATATCTGACATGCTAGATATTGCTTTGCACGTTCAGAAAGACTCCCCAATGTGCTGTTCCACGCTGTGACTTCAGGAACTCGTCATGATCAGCGCCCAACGTTCGAAGGCACGGTCCGTCAACCAATGGCTTTACGCCTTGTCTGTTGCGACTGGAAAGGTCATTTACATGTTGTTAGAAAAAGAACTTACAACAATTCTATGTTAACTGCAATTACGGGATACGCCACGAGTGCTTGGGCTCACAGCACGGATAGTTACCAGGGTACAACGTGGAATACTTCGGTTCACGGGAGCTTTTGGCAATGTGTCAGTTGAGGCATTGTCAGTAATACTTGGAATACGTCAATTCGATCTTCAGGTAAAGAAAAAGGGGGTGATGTATTGGCTGAAGAGAGAAAAATACCATGAAGTGCGCAGCGAGGCCCACCTGAGGATTTCTTTTACATAATATACACTGAAGAGCCAAAGAAACTGGTACACTTGCCTAATATCGTGTAGGGTCCCTACGAACACGCAGAAGTGTCGCAACACGACGTGGCATGGACTCAACTAATGTCTGAAGTAGTGCTGGAGGGAACTGACATCATGAATCCTGCAGGGCTGTCCATAACGCCGTGGAGTTCGGTGGCCAGCGGAAGTGTTTAAACTCAGAAGAGTGTTCTTGTAGTCACTCTGCAACAATCCTGGACGTGTGGGGTGTCGCATTGTTCTGCTGGAATTGTCCAAGTCACTCGGAATGCACAATGGATAGGAATGGGTGCAGGTGATCAGATAGAATGTTTACGTACGTGTTACCTGTCAGAGTCGCATCTAGACATATCAGGGGCCCCATATCACGCCGGTACACCCTCCACACCATTACAGAGTCTCCACCAGCTTAAAGAGTTCCATACAGTGTCCATGGATCCATGAGGTTCTCTCCATATCCGTACCCGTCCATCCGCTCGATATAATTTGAAAGAAGTCCAACCAGGCAACATGTTTGCAGTCATCAACAGTCCAATGTCGGTGTTGACGAGCCCAGGCGAGGCGTAAAGCTTTTTGTCATGCAGTCATCAAGGGTACAAGAGTGGACCTTCGGCTCCGAAAGCGCATATCTATGATGTTTCGTTGAATGGATCGCACGCTGACACTTACTGATGGCCCAGCATTGAAATCTGCAGCATTCTGCGGCAGGGTTGCACTTCTTTTACGTTGAACGATTCTCTTCGGTCGTCGTTGGTCCCGTTCTTGTAGGATCTTTTTCCGGCCGCAGCAACGTTGGAGATTTGATGTTTTACCGGATTCCTGATATTCACGGTACACTGGTGAAATGGTCGTACGAGAAAATCCTCACTTCATCGCTACCTCGGAGATACTGTGTCCCACCGCTCGTGCGCCGAGTATAACACCACGTTCAAACTCACTTAAATCTCGATAACCTGCCATTGTAGCAGCAGTTACCGATCTAACAACTGTGCCAGACACTTGTTGTCTTATATAGCCGTTCCCCACCGCAGCGCAGTATTCTGAGTGTTTACATATCTCTGTATTTGAATATGCGTGCCTATACCAATTTCTTTGGCACCTCATTGTAAAACAGAGACTGAGTATGAAGCACTTGAATTCTTCGAGAGGCCTGACACACTCCTTGACTGGTTACGGACCCTAAGTCGCCTATTGGTGTCGTATAGACAGAAGACAGACCTCCGAGCTCTGCCTGCAATGAAGAAGGAACGCCAGAACATACTGTCTTGGTTGTCCGCTGTATGTCGAAGTTGCTGATAGTGATCGGCAGCAACTGAATCGACACGGGAGACTGTATGTCAAGAAGATATTGCGTTGCGAGAGGGAACGGCAGATCGCGGACAACACCGCTGACGTTGTTTCAAGAAATGCTTGGGCTGCGCATTATCTTATCAATCAGCCCACGTCTATTGCAGTACGAGAGGTTGTGAAAGAAGATGAAGAAGCAACACAGCGAAGGCAGCTGAGGTCAACAGTTGCGACAGAAGAACTGTCAAATATCGTACTCTCAGCCATCGTAACAGCACCAGAAACACACGAAGCCGTGGGCGGCATCTCACCACGCAAGGAACCGGCACGACGTTCCCGACGAGTGGCTGCGTCCCTATCTAGCAATGACGATGACAGGGGAATACTTCCCAGAGACCAAAGAGCCAACAAAGAATGAAAGAGGCAGATGCAACCACAACGCCCTCCAAAGGCCCAGGAGACGGCAGCACATGCCTATAGACAGGGGAGCGATTGGTTGTATTGCGGAATGCGACAGACAAAAACTGAAGTTATTGTAATAGACATAGATTTGGTAGTAGATGTAGTTTTTATTCATAGTAAAAACAGTATTTTTTAAAATTACTGTTATTAACCAGTGAACCTAGTAATGCTTCGCAATTGCTAAATATGCACGGTGATTGAATAAACATCCTAAATTCCTTGTCCTCTGTCTCTGTCGATCTTCTCACCCTATTCCCCGTCTCCTTATACTGTATCTCCGCCTCCCCTCGCCTCTCTGTGCATAGCCTGCTCCCGCCTCTCTTTGTCCTTCTCCTGCTACCCCTTCTCTAAGCCCATTTCTGTCTGAATGTTGAGTAGAATATCGTGTAAAAATTTGATGTGGATGCGTCAGGATATTTTTGAGATTTTTGGTAAAAACGTTTCCCCTTTATATTTTACATATATACAAAAATATATGTCACAAAAATATCTAACCTTTAAAAAAATATCTAGCCTTTACAAAAATATCTAGCCTTTGGTTGTCAGAATGTTCGTTAGAGTGTAGTGTAAAAATTGGAAGTCCGTCCTAATGCAAGAGTATCGCGTAAAAATTCGAAATAAATCGGTCAAGAGCTTTTCAAGATTTGTTGTAACTAAACTTCTCCTTTATATATTACATATATATGTATATAGTATACATATATTACAAAAATATATAGCCTATGTCCATCGGTACGTTCATTAGGCTGTCGTGTAAAAATATGAACAACTTTTCGACATTTTCGGTAACAACGTTTTCCCTTTATATTTTACATATGTGTTTATACATTATATACATAACTGTCCAACAGATTTTTTTATTATGAAAACATTTGACAGCAGAACCATCAAACTGAACTCAGTTTTTTATATTTTCTTTTTCATACCAAAAATACCATTACCATCCACAATTAATAACAGAACGAAAGATAGAAAAATCAACCAAATCGGTCGAGCCGTTCTCAAGTGATCTTACAGAATTGCTTTTACCTCGTCCTGACAATTATGAACACAATTAAGACAAAAATTAACCAAATTTGTCGAGTAGTTATTAATTAATTATACTTCATACATGCGGCAACTGAAGTTGGTTTCCGGCTTCTCCATTGGATTCTCCAAAAAAAATTTTTTTCACTCAAACCTTATCCATACAATAACGAACACAACAAAACAAAATGAACCAAATGGGTCAAGCCATTCTCTGATGATGTTCATTCACACTTGCGGCAACTGATTTTGATTTATACAGACAGTAGAAATAGTTATGGTGGCTAGAGGCAGTATTGTGGAGGATAAAAGTAAGTATTAATACATTTGTATAATTTGTGTAAGAATCAGTATAGCCTGTTTTTAAATTATAGGTAACACGCTAATAGCATGATACAAATAAATAAACATTTTGAAACTAAATGCAGAGATGTGTAGCCATGTGATAAGTCATCACTCGTGAATCGTTGCCCTAACCTGTGCTAGGTTGTCGAAATTGCTCTGTCGTGTGTGTGAAGTTTCGAAGAGGTTCCAGAATTGAGCTGAATCAGTATCAGGCCTTATTTAAGTACGTATTTAACGGAACACTGATCAGGATGGTGAACAAGGGTTGTTCGATGATCAACAGGAGTGTGTCATTACTACTGCAGGCAGCTTAGTGGTGGTAGCAGTGTGCCAGTGTTAATTTTCTGAGCGATACGCCGCCTTGACGGTGTTGCAGATGAGGGATAATCTGCTTCATTTCTCCTACACGTCTCATAATACGTTTACGGTATGCTCTGGAGTATCAGCTTCCTCAAACTTTCTCTGTAATAATAAGCAGGTTGTTGCACTGGGGTTAATAACCTACGTCCATTCCTTTCGAAAGCATTCACTAGATTACATCACAGCGAGAGCTTTAGACAGCGAAAGACTGCTGAATGGAAACGAGTTTGATGTCATCGACAGCATCAACACAAGGCAAAAATCACAATATCTACCAGATTCAAAATGTCCCTTCTCGTAGTGCATTGTTTGATTAAACAAATTTTAATTAATGTTTGGCATGTCTGTTGATAAGGGCGCCTGCAACATTGACGACCAGAATTAATTTCGCTGAGCAGCATTCCTCGTGCTTCATACCGTAAGCGCGTGTTCTAATGTGAGAGGCACTTAAGGGGAAGGAGGCTGCAGTGGGTTTTACGTTACTCTTTTCCGCCTGGAACATTCTCTTTGTATGACTTTGTAGAAACAACTATGAAAATCTCATTCATCATTCACTCGCAATCCCTTGATGAGCACCTAATAAAAAGAAGGCTAAGAGAGTGTTGATGCTAGACGGAGCAGATAAGTGTTGTTAGAATTTCACTGAGATATTGAACTGACGTCACTTGGTTCCAGTAAGTTGGATGTAGAGGAATTATGGGCAAAGTTCAAGCAGATTATAAATTTTTGTCTGGAGAGTTATGTGCCTAGTAAGTGGATACAGGCTGGAAAAGACCCTCTATGGTTGTAATAACGAAATTCTGAAGCTGCTGAGGGAGGCTGTTGCACTGTCGGTTCAAAAGAGAACGCACAAATGACGGCAAGGAAAGGTTAGTAGAAAATGGTTCAAATTGCTCAAAATGGCTCTGAGCACTATGGGACCCAACATCTGAGGTCATCAGTCCCCTAGAACTTAGAACTACTTAAACCTAACTAACCTAAGGACATCACACACATCCATGCCCGAGGCAGGATTCGAACCTGCGACCGTAGCAGTCACGCGGTTCCGGACTGAAGTGCCCAGAACCGCGCGGCCACCGCGGCCGGCGGTTAGCAGAGATACGTGCGGCTGTGAAAAGATCTATGCGCGAAGAGTAGAACAGCTACCACCATCATACCTTAGCAAAAGAGAGCCCTTGAAAATTCTAGTCCTATGTAAACTTGCTGAGCAGGTCTAACGCTTCCTTTCGGTTCCTTGTTGACCGGTCTGTTGTGACAGTTTGATAGCAAAACGAAAGCCGCAGTTTTAAATTACACGTTCAAGAAATCGCTCATTCGGGAAAACCGTACAAACATAAAGTCACTTGACCATCGGACATAGCAATAAGTACCCCTGACGCAGAGAAACAACTGAAAGATTTGAAAGCAAATAAGTCACCAGTTCCGTGTGTAGTCCCAATTCGGTTTCACAAAGAGTCCTCTACGGCATTGGCCACTTATCTGGCTTGCATTTATCGCGAATCTCTCGCCCAGCACCAAGTCCCAAGCGACTGGAACAAAGCACAGGTGATTCCAGTATACAAGAAGGGTAAAGGAACGAGCCCTCAAAATTACAGACCAATATCCCAAACATAAGAAATTTTCTTAATCTGCATAGTTTTAGAAAGCGTAGCTCATGCGAAACTCAGCTTGCCCTTTTCTCGCATGATACTCGTATAATACGAAGTATGGATCAAGGGCAACAGGCAGCCTCCACATTTCTAGATTTCCGGAAAGCATTTCACATGGTGCCCCATTGCAAGCTGTTAATGAAACTATGAGCATTTGGAATAGGTTCACAGATATGTTAGTGGCCCTAATAGTTCTTTGTCCTCGACGGCGAGTGTTCATCAGAGACAAGGGTATCGTCAGGAGTGCCCCAGGGAAGTGTGACAGGACCGCTATCATTTTCTGTATGCATAAATGATCTGGCGGACAGGGTGGGCAGCAATCTGCGGTTGTTTGCTGACGACGCTGCTGTGTACGATAAGGTGTCGATGTTGAGTGTCTGTAGGAAGATGCAAGATGACTTTCCTGCTTGACACAGTCACATCGTTCAAATATCTGGGCATAACGTTGCAAAGCGATGTGAAACGGAACGACCGCGTGAGAACTGTGGTCGGAAGGCGAATGGTCGACTTCGATTTTTGAGAGAATTTTGGGATCCGTACCAGGTCGGACTGAAGGAGGTCATCGAAGCAATTCAGAGACAGGGTGCTAGATTTGTCATCGGTAGGTTCGAACAACACGCAGGTGTTATGGAGATGCTTCGGGAACTCAAATGAGAATCCCTAGAGGGAAGGTGACATTCTTTTGGAGGAACAGTATTGAGAAAATTTAGAGAACTGGCATTTGAAGCCTGCTGTAGAACGATTCTACCGCCGCGAACATAGACAGCGCTTAAGGACCAAGAAGATCAAATACGAGAAATGAGGGCTCATACGGAGGTATTTAGACATTGGTTTTTCCCAGGCTCTGTTTGTGAGCGGAACAAGAAAGGAAATGACAAGTAGTGGTACAGGGTGCCGTTCTCCACGAACTGTACGGTGGCTTGGGGACTATATATGTAGAGCATAAGACCAATGAAATGAATGTTCTGCCTACTTATTCTTCGACAACCACCAATACATCTCCGGGAAAATAATTGTTTTTAGAACTGAAGACAGTACATGATGTAATATTGTGCCCTGACCGCGACGTAATAACATACTATTTTCCTTTCCTATCGAAACATCAAGAGTTATAATTTAACCACTGAGTCAATGAACTGGGCTGCAAGTCAGCGAATATGTTCACCCAGGATAATGAGAGCGGCGTAACATTATCAACTGTATTTTGTTCTATATAAGAATGCGCGCTCGTCTTTTCTCTTTCTTCTTCTTTAGTCGGGCGCCTTTCCGATAGCATCTTACGCTATCAGATTTATTTTCTTCCATTTTGTTCAAATGAACTGAAATTGTATTCCTGTTAGGAATTTGTTTAATTGTGCCATTATTATCTCCAATTGCGATTACTGATATGACTTTACTATGAATACTTTTTTCTTTCGCTCCAGAGTCGGGCTAAGATTATTGTAATTTCTACGTGTTTCGCTGGAATACGGCAGAAATTCTTTGTTATGTTTAAAATGGTGAGCTTAATGCACGAGATGTCATATGTCTGTATATAAATCTTCTTTCGTTAAATAATAATTGTTTAATTTGCCATTTCTGCTTTCATTTCATAGTAACGGTCACCAATCCCCAATTTATAAATGTTAAAGATTTTACCTTACTACATTTTTTTCTTACGTTGCCAACACGATACTCACAAAATTAAATTAAACTATTCTGAATTTTCTCGGGAGGCGAGAAGACAGTTGTGATTTCCCTGAGATTATAGAAACCCAAATTAAACGTTTTTCAGCACGCCACGAGTCTAGAGACCTTCGCTTCAAACAATAAACACAGGTAAAATAGGAACAGCATTAACTAAGGAGTGAAGTGATTTTTTTACGTAGTTGATAATATCTCGTGCATTCTTGGACAAAAAGTAATTTTCATTATAGAGACTAAGAAAGTGATGTGTGCGTGCATGTGAAATATTTAAGTTCATTTTGATTTTCACGAAGTAAGTTCCCTTTTAGTTGATTATTTATTTAACTATTATCAATTATTAATACTATTATACTGATTCCCACCAATTACATTGTAAAATACTAAGATTCTACATTAAACTGATTCTTTCACCTCAACTCCAAACGACACCCATCATGAAGAAGTGCGAAAGTACGAAAACTCCCTTCGTGCTACATCAGGGGTCCGTTATTGACGGACGTTCTCTAGAAATAGCCGCATATTCTGTAACATGTTGGTAAGACCCTTCAAAGAGTGTCGATATAAATAACATAAAATTTGTTTTGGGACAAGAAGACGAGTTCTGATGAATCCTATCTCTTCATTATGGATCCCTAACTTACCAATGAAATAGTTTGATATCTTTCCCTTCCTCCTATTCAAGTGCCTCACCTCTCCGTTGCTAATCACAGAAATAGACATTGATGGTAATCACAGTCGTATTTCCTGAGAGCGTGACATGGATGAGAAAATTCTGACAGAGTGCATCGCCGAATGAATATAATCAAGTTTATTTTACACTTGTGAACCAAAATGACATATTAGAACAGGGTACATCTTTCTGAACAGTATTATCAAGCAAAAATAGAACTTCAAATTAACGTCACCGAGTAAATAGCACCTTCTTAACCAAACAGAATTTGGTTTCCGAAGTAGGAGAAGTACAGCATCACCTATTACAAAGTTCATAAAACTGGCACTTGAAGCTCTTAATATGGATGACTGTGTTACAGGCATATTCTTAGATTTATCCAAAGCTTTGGACATTGTTGACTGTAAAATGCTACTAAGGAAACTAGAAGCAACAGGTGTAAGGCCGAGTCCTGCGTGAGCGTCAGGAGCGAGCGACAGCGAGCGACTTCTGGATGTTATGTTACGTTAACCGGGGACCTAGTAACGACGAAGAGGTTCCGTCCCCGCCGCAGCCGCAGTGGTCCGCAACCCCACAATGACTACCGCAGTCCACTTCACCCCTCCGCCACCCCACACCGAACCCAGGGTTATTGTGCGGTTCGGCCCCGGTGGACCCCCCAGGGAACGTCTCACACCAGACGAGGGTATCCCCTATGTTTGCGTGTAGAGTAACGGTGGTGTACGCGTACGTGGAGGACTTCTTTGCACAGCAATCGCCGACATAGTGTAGCTGAGGCGGAATAAGGAGAACCAGCCCCCATTTGCTGAGGCAGATGGAAAACCGCCGAAAAACCATCCACAGACTGGCCAGCTCACCGGAACTCGACACAAATCCGCCAGGCAGATTCGTGCCCGGGACTGGCGCTCCTTCCCGCCCGTAAAGTCGTCCATTAAGACCGCACGGCCAACCGGGCGGGCGACTTCTGGATACGCGACACTCTAGCGACAAGCAGCAGCATCGGGGGAAAATCTCGAGTGTCCTGCATGCGAGCGAACATGTCGTGCTACAAGATGTCTGCTTAGAGCCAACCAGCTGTTTCTATAATACGGTGTCCCTAATCTGTAGAATACTGTAGCTGGAGAGTAAGGCTACAGAATTAGGTTTAATTAAGAAAACAAAGCGAAAAGAAATGCTGTGCATGAAATTTACAAAGGGAGGAATCTCCATCGAGAATTTCATAAATATCAACAACTACGAAGATCATTAGACAAATTCTTCGATATATGTGAGTGAGCAAAGGAGCATTCGACTATCTCATCAATAAATGAAATACGAATGTTTTTTTACATGATCAAGAACTTTAAACAGCCATTAAATGTGGAGGAATGGCTAACTTCGCTAAATGCAAACATAAGTATCCCTCAGATTGACACTAGTGAAAAACAGCGAGCTGTGGTGTAGGGGTAGCGTATACTTTTCTTGATTACGTGCCATGAGAAGGTCCTAGGTTCGGCTGTGGGTCGTTATTATATTTTTACTGACTCAGTTACAATTCTGTATACTAAGTTTTATGTATACTGTTTACACTGCATCGCTAAGTATATTTTTAAGGTCTTGCCAAAGAACTTGATCTTCACACCTATCCCAGTATATCACACACATTTAATTCGTAATAAATTACAATGAACCGTGAAATCTTACACATATTTGATGTTGCGAACGTAATTCATCAGCAGTCAGTGTTAAGGCCAAGCGTTTCAATTACTCTAAATAGTCAGTAAAAGTAAAGCTTACAAAATTTTTGAAGAGAAAGTCAAACGTTTTGTGTAATGATTTGTCTAAAAGTATGAGATAAAGAAATGTTAGGGAAACATTTGGAACATCTCATTTTCTGTTCATTATTTCGAGCATCATTCAGAGGGACGTAGAACGTTTCTCTGATCTACATATTTCTTTTACACAAATCATTTCATAAAATATTTGACTGATTTCTTTCATTTTTAAATTTCAAGTTTTATCCACAAAGCATCATTTTACTGACTCCTTGTTAGCCTTCCTAGTGTACTTGATTCGAAGGAAGCCTTTTTGACATTCAAATACCACACCAATGTATCTTTTTATGTGTAAAATAGCTAGATCTTGACAGATGAAATATTTGACACTTGATTTACATAGCTTGGCAGCAGCTTTTCGTGAAATATTCCAATTTTTCCTCAGCTCATTAATTTAGTTTTTGTTAATTTCCCTGATTACTTTCAAGCAGTTAAATATTTTCATGCCAAGCTAGACCTGATGCTGGTCACTTTGATGCCTCGTTTACCTGTTTCTCTCCCTTAGTTTGGCTATGAAAATTTGGACAAAACTTCATGGTGTAAGTTATAGGGAATCTTGTTGTCGCTCTGCTCACGCGTTTACAAAAACGTATCGAGTGTTAATCTACTGATAAAATAGTCCTTTCTGCGTGCTGTCATTTACAAAATTCGTCGTTTCGATACCTTGAACCTTTTATGAGATACGACGATATTTACGACCACTTGATTCCCGAAGCGCAGGAAAGGTTCGGACGCGCCACGAGCGACCTGTCCACAGATATAACAAACAAAGTCTCAAGAATGAAAAGAGATATCACTCCGGTCTCAACTTTAAATACAATTTACATATATTAGTTGCATTTCATACTCGATAACGTATGGCCTTAAATGAACTATACGGAAAGTCTACACAGAGTGATTTTACCTCTGCAAATTCTTAAAAACTTCTGCAAGCCATGTACTCAATTTCGTGCAGCACCCTAACTATGACGAATAAAGAAAATTACTTCAGACCTTTATTGTTTAAAGATATCAAGCTATAGGTTGCGAAAGAATCAAATTTTTTCACCGAATAGTTTTCTTAAAATCGGATGTTAAGTATTTCATACCTGCCGTCGCGTCCGCTCCACGGCTTTGCCGAGAAGACACGTGGCTGTCGCTCTCTGTCGCGCGAGCTACACCGACAAGATTCAAACACGTTTGAATTCAAATGTCGCCAGTTACAGCGGGAGGCAGGCAGCGACACAGATGTCGCTCACGTAGGACACTTCCGTAACTACACCTGCGTTTGTGTTTTGTCGCCTGAAGCTGTCGCGCGCTGTCGCTCGCTTCTGTTGCTTACGAAGGACACGCCCTAAGACTGGAACCACCCGTTTGCCCAGTGCTTCATGGTCCGAGAAAAATATGAAACAAGCAGCAACAAGTGTTATAGGCAGTTCCTCTGGATAAAGTTCCAGTATGGGGGCAAAAGGGCAAAAAATGTTTATTTGTGGTAAATGCTTGTGATTCTGGCACTGAAATACACTGGGCAGAATAGGCTCTTGAGTGGGTCGAGCTCCCAAACCTCTTTACCCCTACATTCCTTCTGCAACCAAAATCCACGTGAACCTCCCTACCGTAGTGAAACCTAGGACTTCCTGCATAACTTATAGCTCCTACACTTCCTCCATTACCGAACTGACGATTCCTTGGTGCCCCAGAGTCAATTTCCGCCATAAGTTTCTTTCTTCCCCAATTCGATTCAGTACCTCCTCACTAGTTATTCTATCCACACGTCCAATTTTATGCATTGTTCTGTGGCACCATATTTCAAAAGTTTCTAATCTCTTCTTGTTTATACTGCTTATCGCCCACGTCTCACTTCTGTACACACTACTGGCCATTAAAATTGCTACACCAAGAAGAAATGCAGATGATAAACGGGTATTCATTGGACAAATATATTATAATAGAACTGACATGTGATTACATTTTCACGCAAATTGGGTGCATAGATCCTGAGAAATCAGTATCCAGAACAACCAACTCTGGCCGTAATAACAGCCTTGATACGCCTGGGCATTGAGTCAAACAGAGCTTGGATGGCGTCTACAGATACAGCTGCCCATGCAGCTTCAACACGATACCACAGTACATCAACAGTAGTGACTGGCGTATTGTGACGAGCAAGTTGCTCGGCCACCATTGACCAGACGTTTTCAATTGGGGAGAGATCTGGAGAATGTGCTATCCATGGCAGCAGTGGAACATTTTCTGTATCCAGAAAGGCTCGTACAGGACCTGCAACATGCGGTCGTGCATTATCCTGCTGAAATGTAGGGTTTCGCAGGGATCGAATGAAGAGTAGAGCCACGGGTCGTAACACATCTGAAATGTAACGGCCACTGTTCAAAGTTCCGTCAATGCGAACAAGAGGTGACCGAGACGTGTAACCAATGGCACCCCATACCATCATGCCTGGTGGTACGCCAGTATGGCGATGACGAATACGCGCTTACAATGTGCGTTCTCCGCGATGTCGCCAAACGCGGATGCGACCATCATGATGCTGTAAACAGAGCCGGGATTCATCCGAAAAAATGACGTTTTGCCATCCGTGCACCCAGGTTCGTCGTTGTGTACACCATCGCAGGCGCTCCTGTCTGTGATGCAGCGTCGGGGGTAACCGCAGCCATGGTCTCCGAGCTGATAGTCCATGCTGCTGCAAACGTCGTAGAACTGTTCGTGTAGATGGTTGTTGTCTTGCAAACGTCCCCATCTGTTGACTCAGGGATCGAGATGTGGCTGCACGATCCGTTACAGCCATGCGGATAAGATGTCTGTCATCTCGACTGCTAGTGATACGAGACCGTTGGATCCAGCACGGCGTTCCTTATTACCCTCCTGAACCCACCGATTACATATTCTGCTAACAGTCATTGGATCTCGACCAACGCGAGCAGCAATGTCGCGATACGATTAACCGCAATCGCGATAGGCTACAATCCGACGTTTATCAAAGTCGGAAACGTGATAGTACGCATTTCTCCTCCTTGCACGAGGCATCACAACGTTTCATGAGGCAATGCCGGTCAACTGCTGTTTGTGTATGATAAATCGGTTGGAAACTTTGCTCATGTCAGCACGTTGTAGGTGTCGCCACCGGCGCCAACCTTGTGTGAATGCTCTGAAAAGCTAATCATTTGCATATCACAGCATCTTCTTCCTGTCGGTTAAATTTTGCGTCTGTAGCACGTCATCTTCGTGGTGTAGCAATTTCAATGACCAGTAGTATATTTATCTTTTTCAGAAACGCTTGCCTTGTTATTACCAGTTTGCATTTTATTTCCTGTGCACATACGTCATTTATTTGCTCTTAGAATACCAAAGCACTTCTGCAACCTTTACAGTATCATATCTTACGCTAGTTCTCTAACCATCACCTGGTTTAATTTTCCTACATTCCGTTATCCTTGTTTTACTTTTGTTGAAGCGCATACCTTAGCCTATTTTCAAGAGACTTCTTTTCAGTGCTACTCATCTTCCAAGAACATCGCTGTTCCTTCAGAAAAGTACAATGTCGTATTATGAAAAAAAGATATGTAGCGTACATCTGTCTGACGTTTACTAGAGGGGCAAGAACGTTTCGAGATTTTTGCTAATTACCTTTCCCATACGTCCGTTTATTAAAGCATCGTACAAAAATTTGAGGTAAACTTTTCGAGATTTTTGGCAACATTAAACGACGATTTCTCATTATATAGACCTATAGATTTTAGATATGTGTTTATATACGGGTTCATTTTTATATATCATGATTTCTTCCTTCTTCAGATGTTTGTTTAATATTTTGTTTGTGTAAAGGAATTTCGACCTTTTATATACTGTAGCGTATTGACAACTAAAGTACCATAATAGTGCCACATTGATAGATTTTTTTAAAACATTTTAGTGTTACGAAGTCTTTTCTGGTAGTATGTTGCTAGAAAGCGGCCTTATTCAGACGTTTTTCGGGACAGACTGCCATGCAGAGCTTGTAACACTAATTTGATATCGAAATGTGCAAATTTCGGCGCAGAGCAACAGACCCAAGTGAAATTTAATTTTGAACGGAAATATGTGGAGCACACGCTACACGATGTGAAATCCAGACTAGCCGGTACATTAAACATTTCGTCTGCGAGAGGGCAATCCGATTTCAGTGAAATTTACATATGTCATCTGACTGCAAAACACAATGACAGATTAAAATGTTGGCCCTGACAATGTCTTTATTACTTCTCCCTGAACATTACGTCCCTTCCTAATTTTTTCTTGGGTTTCGTTTACTAACTGCTCATTGAACAAACAAAATAACATAAGGGACAGGATACGTTTACATACGTCTTGTGTTGTTATCTCTGCCCCACGTTGACTGGCCTCAACCTGCATGTCAATAACAAATCTTACTATCATTAATAACAGCCAGTGACTGTAGTACCGTCAAGAGTAAAACAGCCCTACAAGAACGTTCTTTTTATTCTATTTCCATGGCACATTATAACATAAAACCAACTATTTATGTGAATGTTAAAATGCATGCTATTAACATCATGCTATGTTTTCCAAATACATTTAGTCTTTTTAGATACTTGAAAACGAGATAAATGCCGAAATTGCAATCGTGAAAACTTTTCTTACTAAAAGCGAACCTGACGTCATTTAAAAAATAATCCTCATCTATTCCCTCTTGCCTATTCATAATATCATCTTCGAATTTGTTTACTTTGTACCACCCACTCCATATATTACTTCCATCATTCAGCCTTCCCTTCTGTGCTTATAACTCGCTTGCCATCTGAGCTCTTGATATATTACAGCTGTTTCTCTTTTTCCCAAATGTCTGTTCTATTCTGCTATAGACTGCATCTACCTTTCTCATAGACATGCATGCTTGTGCAGCTTTGCATTTCTTCTCTAGCCATTCCTGTTTTCCCAGTTTTGCCTGAGAGGATGCTATCATCATTAAACCGCATAGCAGAACAGCATGTCCATGGGATATGAAACGGCTATAGTTTCTCCTTGTGTCTAGTAGACCGTAGTGCCTACACAGCAAAGTCATGAGTTTACTGTTAGAGCTACTTTTTGTTTATTCCCACAGTGCGTTTCGAAGGTTTGAAAATCCATCGTCACGTGAATTTATGAGGATTATTATGGTATATATGTGTCGTGTTTTGCAGTATTCTTCAGCACTGTCTAGTAGACAAAAACAAAATACTATGTGTGTGAAATCTCATGGGACTTAACTGCTAAGGTCATCAGTCCCTAAGCTTACACACTACTTATCCTAAAGTATCCTAAGGACAAACACACACACCCATGCCCGAGGGAGGACTCGAACCTCCGCCGGGACCAGCCCCACAAGCCATGACTGCAGCGCTTCAGACCGCTCGGCTAATCCCGCGCGGCCAAAATACTATGTCCGTGCGTTGGCTCACAGTTTTGTGGAGGTCTTGGACTAAAAGGGTGATAAATGAGAAAGTAAAATAAATAAAATTAAAAACCTCTAGTGGTCATAGGCTGCTTCCTCGGTCGTGTTACATCGTATACACCAAAAATGGGTCTGAGCGCTATGGGACTTAACATCTGAGGTCATCAGTCCCCTAGAACTTAGAACTACTTAAAGCTAACTAACCTAAGGACATCACACACACCCATGCCCGAGGCAGGATTCGAACCTGCGACCGTAGCAGTCGGGCGGCTCCAGACTGTAGCGCCTAGAACCGCTCGGCCACCCCGACCGGCTCGTATACACCATCACACTTTGTAAACACTGAGAGAATGAAGATGGCGTCAAGAATCTAATAAGCGCAATGCACACATTTGCAAAATAAAACACTATTTCGGAGCAAATCTTAAAGAATTGTGGATATTTTGCTCCGAAACAGCGTTTTGTCTTGCTGTATGGTTTTTGTACCTACTAGATACTAGATACCATCTTTTTTGCCTCAGTGTTCATGAAGTGTGATGTATATGTGATGTAACACGATAGGTGAAGGAGACTGTGACCACTAAAGGTACTTTCATTTTATTATTATTATTATTATTATTTTTTTTTTTTTTTTTTTGCCATCGCATTTATATTTTCGTTCATCCTTTTAGTCAACGACCACCACAGAGCTTCTAGACAGTACCACAGGCTCTTCAACAGTCGTAAAACAGCACATACGCGCCATACTAACGCACACAAATCCACATAATGATGGAAGTTTAAACCTTCAAAATGCATTGTGGAAATAAATAAACAGGTAAACTTGTTGTTGCATTCGATACTATAACAGTCACAGTACAGCCTAACAAAAAAGGTTCGCATTTAAAGCCGTGATGTCTAATGTTACAAGGCCAGGTCAGTAAATCATCCAGACTGTTGCTCCTGCAACTACTGAAAAGGCTGGTATCCTTTTGAGCAATCATTTGTCAGTCTGGCTGATCCACAGGTACTCTTAGATGTGGTTGCACGTATGATACGGCCATCTGTAACCTTTAGACTCGCAAGCTCCTTCGCCGCAGCTAGGCTTAGCTTCATCGGAGGATAGTGTCCCCTAGTATCTCCAGGAGAGTTAAAATCATTTTAAAGATCAATCAAACTGCTAGAAACATGTAGCTGTACCTCAGTTGAGAAGCAGATAAAATACATATAAATTAATGTTTATTTATAATGTGCTACCAAGTTTGGCGTGTCTTTGTTTGCATATTACACACTCAAGCCACCAGTAATTATATATATGACCTTTTTAAATGGGTGTACATTTAATTACTAATATGCTATATTCCCTGAAATAATAAAGTACCTAACAAAATTTATAGGTAAATGATTAGGGCTTTTTCTAATGATTATTGAAAAACGAATAACAGTTTCGTGCATTAGTAGCAAGTTTAAGTCACACGACAGCGTCTGTAATATAAAGAAGGATAGATTTCACTCAAGAACAAGCCGTGGAAGGACAGAATATTTGCAACGGAGTGACTACAGCAGGTCACAGATTGCAACGTTGCTAAGATATTGTACTACTGATATAGACGTTATTAACATAATTATTATCATTACAGTGAATAATTTATGCTTTCAATAAGTAGTAGTTGCAACAAAATATTCTTTATCAGTGGAATAGGCTACTGGCTGCGAACAAATTTTAAAAGAGGAGCACTGTAAATTTCTTTCTACTACCAGTAGCTTGTTCAATTTAATGTGCAGTACTTCTTAATAAGTAATACAGGTTGGAACATAGGATAATACATTCATTGTGATGTCTGTTATAGTGCTCAGATCTGCACCCAAAGGACAATCTTTCACTAGCTCTATCCACTCTAATGGTGATATCCTTGTACAGCTTGGCAGTCAATGTTTCTGTTCTTGCATCTGTACCCAATGATACAGGAATGGGCAAAATAGTTCCAAAGTACGTTAATTTCAGATTTTGTCACAAAATACTGAATAGATTCTCAACTGCCAAGATCGGTAAAATAATTTATTCATATTAAATGAAACGTTGTGTGGCTAGGGCCTCCCGTCGGGTAGACTGGTCGCATGGTACAAGTGTTTTGAGTTAACGCCACTTCAGCAACTTGTTTGTCGATGGGGATGATATGATAATGCTGCAGACAACACAACACCCGGTCGCTGAAATAAGAAAATCTAAAATCTCCGAACCAGCCGGGAATCGAACCCGGGCCCTTAGGATTGACATTCTGTCTCTCTGACCACTTCTTTTTTTTTTTTTTGTATTTTCATTTTGTTCGTTTTAGTTTGTTACATCTGCTCGGTGTGGATGTCGCAAGACACCCGCTTCAGTCCGTCGTTGATCCATTAACTCAGTTTTTTTATTACAGAGGGCAGCTACCCTTCTTTTTTTGGACTTGGTCGTTGCGGACGTCACATGACATCCGTTAAAGTTCGTTCGTTGATCTTTCCACTCAGTTTTTTTATTACAGAGGCCAACCAGCTCTCTGACCAAACACGCTGAGCTATCATGCCGGCGTTGATCTCATTTTGTTCGATGTATTTCTTCGGGGCGGACGTCCCATGACGCTTGTTCAAGTTGATCGTTGATCCATTACAGAGGGCAGCTATCCCTCTGACCGAACACGCTGAGCTACCGTGCCGGCAGACCACTCAGCTACCGGGGGCGGACAAATGGAATAATGCCTGTTGACATTAACAGACTAAAAATAACTAAATTAGAATGTCAGTGGTGTTTGTTGTAGGGTCCTGGTGCGAGTCGTTTACGAGATATCGTATTTTCAAAAGTTTCCACACCGACGCCTGTTTGTGTCATTCGAGCTTCGTAGTTCAAAAAATGGTTCAAATGGGTCTGAGCACTATGGGACTTAACTTCTGTGGTCATCAGTCCCCTAGAACTTAGAACTACTTAAACCTAACTAACCTAAGGACATCACACACATCCATGCCCGAGGCAGGATTCGAACCTGCGACCGTAGCAGTACCCCGCGGTTCCGGACTGCGCGCCTAGAACCACTAGACCACCGCGGCCGGCGAGCTTCGTAGTTGCTAGGTACGATGTTGTTATGTTTGCTTATAGTGTGTGTTCTTTGAGCGCGCGACTTGCTAGCCGATTAGTATTTGACCGAGCAAGCAGTAGGTCGTGAGTAGACGATGGTGTATGGAGAGTGTAGGAAGAATGCAGTTCGCTTTTGTACGGTATACATGGCAAGATATCCCACTAGATGTGGACCATCTCGGCAGTTATATATAAACCTCTTCAACCTGTTGCATGAATATAGTAGTGTAACATGTAGACGACGTAACAGAAGGAAACTACCGACGACAGAAGAGGGGGAAATTAATGTTCTTGCTGCTGTTGCAGCTGATGCGATGAAGTGACATGAGTCAGCCAAGTATCGTACGCATTTTCCATTGACATAGGTTCCAGCCCTTTCATATCTCTCTCCATCAAGATATGCATGGAAATGATTATGAGAATCGTGTTAACTTCTTCAAATGGACATTAAGACAGGATACTCCAGATGTATACATATTTGTAATATATGTATATCGTACATCGTTGTTAGCAAAAATCTCGAGAAGTTCTTGACTGGTTTACGTCAAATACTAGGATTGGATAAAAAGTAGTAGTAACTCTGCCGTAACATGAAAGATGTGCGTCCAATGGCATGGTCGCTGTGCGTAGCTGATAGCAGAAGGTAAGTTGAAGTATTGACGTGAGCGGTAACGGCAGTGTTTGAGTCAGTTGCAGTGCGTACCGTCTGAGAGTGCGGGAGGCCAGTTAAAGCGCCCTAACAGTATGTTTACGAAACATGAAAAACATCTGTGGATTGAAATCGCTCGTTGTCTGAATGTACAACAATGTTTTCAGGGACAGCGTGATGCGTGTGGTGATGCATCATTGCCATATCGTACGGCGGACGGACGGGTGAAAACGTTTCGGGATGGCAGGGTGTCAATGAAGATGGGTCTAATGGCTCTCCTCACAAACAGAACGTGCACCGCGAACCTGCTGGTACCAAACTGAGGTGACTGTGGCTTGCGATATCCATGGGTTAATCCTGCATCACATTGTACTGCAGGGTCAGACAGTCACTGCGTCCTGATACTGACATTTCTCACCCTAGTTCCGCACTGAGAAGAAAGCGACTTCACCTTCTGATACTGTATCCCATCATCCTTCATGACACTGCACGATTCCACATGGTGAAGCTCGTGAAGGTCTGAAGGACGTGGGAATGGGAGATGAACATCACCGTATTCACACGATATGAGGTTATGCTATGCACGACTTGTTTGCCAAAATGAAGAAACCTCTTCATAGCATGTGCTACAACACAAGACATCATCCTTGGCGTTGGGCGGTCAGTGCGAGATATCGACAGAGAAGGACGCGGTGTACGGTGGCTTCCTGTGTATGGGGGGAGCTGAATGAGGTGCGGGGCGATTGTATAGAGGGCATGTAATACGGTGAACGTCTGTCACTAAAGTCTGGCATGAATTATAACTGTGTCGCCACCACTTCGTATCCAACCCATGTATTTAAACGTTCAGGTGTACATAAGTTATCTATTTATGACTATGGTATATATATACACTCCTGGAAATTGAAATAAGAACACCGTGAATTCATTGTCCCAGGAAGGGGAAACTTTATTGACACATTCCTGGGGTCAGATACATCACATGATCACACTGACAGAACCACAGGCACATAGACACAGGCAACAGAGCATGCACAATGTCGACACTAGTACAGTGTATATCCACCTTTCGCAGCAATGCAGGCTGCTATTCTCCCATGGAGACGATCGTAGAAATGCTGGATGTAGTCCTGTGGAACGGCTTGCCATGCCATTTCCACCTGGCGCCTCAGTTGGACCAGCGTTCGTGCTGGACGTGCAGACCGCGTGAGACGACGCTTCATCCAGTCCCAAACATGCTCAATGGGGGACAGATCCGGAGATCTTGCTGGCCAGGGTAGTTGACTTACACCTTCTAGAGCACGTTGGGTGGCACGGGATACATGCGGACGTGCATTGTCCTGTTCGAACAGCAAGTTCCCTTGCCGGTCTAGGAATGGTAGAACGATGGGTTCGATGACGGTTTGGATGTACCGTGCGCTATTCAGTGTCCCCTCGACGATCACCAGTGGTGTACGGCCAGTGTAGGAGATCGCTCCCCACACCATGATGCCGGGTGTTGGCCCTGTGTGCCTCGGTCGTATGCAGTCCTGATTGTGGCGCTCACCTGCACGGCGCCATACACGCATACGACCATCATTGGCACCAAGGCAGAAGCGACTCTCATCGCTGAAGACGACACCTCTCCATTCGTCCCTCCATTCGCGCCTGTCGCGACACCACTGGAGGCGGGCTGCACGATGTTGGGGCGTGAGCGGAAGACGGCCTAACGGTGTGCGGGACCATAGCCCAGCTTCATGGAGACGGTTGCGAATGGTCCTCGCCGATACCCCAGGAGCAACAGTGTCCCTAATTTGCTGGGAAGTGGCGGTGCGGTCCCCTACGGCACTGCGTAGGATCCTACGGTCTTGGCGTGCATCCGTGCGTCGCTGCGGTCCGGTCCCAGGTCGACGGGCACATGCACCTTCCGCCGACCACTGGCAACAACATCGATGTACTGTGGTGACCTCACGCCCCACGTGTTGAGCAATTCGGCGGTACGTCCACCCGGCCTCCCGCATGCCCACTATACGCCCTCGCTCAAAGTCCGTCAACTGCACATACGGTTCACGTCCACGCTGTCGCGGCATGCTACCAGTGTTAAAGACTGCGATGGAGCTCCGTATGCCACGGCAAACTGGCTGACACTGACGGCGGCGGTGCACAAATGCTGCGCAGCTAGCGCCATTCGACGGCCAACACCGCGGTTCCTGGTGTGTCCGCTGTGCCGTGCGTGTGATCATTGCTTGTACAGCCCTCTCGCAGTGTCCGGAGCAAGTATGGTGGGTCTGACACACCGGTGTCAATGTGTTCTTTTTTCCATTTCCAGGAGTGTATATACCCTAAAAAAGTTGGATGAGCATAGGCTACATAACTGTTAATATATACTGAATATAAACATAGGTTTGTAAAAAAGGGCAAATGTTAAAATCTCGAAAAGTGCTAGACAGATTTACTTGGTATTTTTACACGATACTTTGATAAATATCCAGACGGATATAAGCTATTTAAAGGTTTTCTGTTAAAACCTAGTGTAAGAAAGAAAATTCTGAAAATTCTGCGCTATGCTGTGAAAATGTGCTCTTTCATTTTTTTTTTCTCGCTGTCAGCTTTAGTTTCAATAGCAGGGCACTTACCATTAGACAAAAAAATGGTTCAAATGGCTCTAAGCACTATGGGACTTAACATCTATGGTCATCAGTCCCCTAGAACTTAGAACTACTTAAACCTAACTAACCTAAGGACGTCACACAACACCCAGTCATCACGAGGCAGAGAAAATCCCTGACCCCGCCAGGAATCGAACTCGGGACCCCGGGCGTGGGAAGCGAGAACGCTACCGCACGACCACGAGATGCGGACGTTAGACAAGTTACTCCCCCTACATAACATGCTTTCTCTTTATGCAGAATATTAAGCAAAAATTGTGTATCTCGCTGACTTCTGTTTTCTTTTATTCGTCGCAGACGGTTTTAAAATAAAATAGGAAAGTTGTATTTACGGCTTAACGGCTTATGTTTAGAATACTACTATGGAAACTGAATCGTTCAAAACTTTGTGATCCTACCTGTTTGCAGATTAAAAGTATGTACAGGGTTATTACAAATGATTGAAGCGATTTCACAGCTCTACAATAACTTTATTATTTGAGATATTTTCACAATGCTTTGCACACACATACAAAAACTCAAAAAGTTTTTTTAGGCATTCACAAATGTTCGATATGTGCCCCTTTAGTGATTCGGCAGACATCAAGCCGATAATCAAGTTCCTCCCACACTCGGCGCAACATGTCACCGTCAATGAGTTCGAAAGCATCGTTGATGCGAGCTCACAGTTATGGGACGTTTCTTGGTAGAGGAGGTTTAAACACTGAATCTTTCACATAACCCCACGGAAAGAAATCGCATGGGGTTAAGTCGGGAGAGCGTGGAGGCCATGACATGAATTGCTGATCATGATCTCCACCGCGCCGAAAATTCAAAGCGTTTGACTTTGTCATCGGGTGTCAGGGCTTGTAGCAATTGTAAACGGTAAGGCTTCTGCTTTAGCCTTTTCCGTAAGATTTTCCAAACCGTCGGCTGTGGTACGTTTAGCTCCCTGCTTGCTTTATTCGTCGACTTCCGCGGGCTACGCGTGAAACTTGCCCGCACGCGTTCAACCGTTTCTTCGCTCACTGCAGGCTGACCCGTTGATTTCCCCTTACAGAGGCATCCAGAAGCTTTAAACTGCGCATACCATCGCCGAATGGAGTTAGCAGTTGGTGGATCTTTGTTGAACTTCGTCCTGAAGTGTCGTTGCACTGTTATGACTGACTGATGTGAGTGCATTTCAAGCACGACATACGCTTTCTCGGCTCCTGTTGCCATTTTGTCTCACTGCGCTCTCGAGCGCTCTGGCGGCAGAAACCTGAAGTGCGGCTTCATCCGAACAAAACTTTATGAGTTTTTCTACGTATCTGTAGTGTGTCGTGACCATATGTCAATGAATGGAGCTACAGTGAATTTATGAAATCGCTTCAATCATTTGTGATAGCCCTGTATATCACTGTCACAGAAGCTACTACCCTCACAGATCTGGCAGCAGGATCTGTCTCTTATAGCCTGTATACAATGGCCCCAACCGATTTACCCATTCATATTAAGTGAATTCAATTCCCAATCGAAGATTCGTTAGCAATTGAGCCGTGGGAGAGTCTCTGGCGCCTGTGATTCTCTTATCTAGTAGGGGCAGCAATCCCGCTCGTTCTGGCATGCTCGTTTTCTCTTTGGTTTTCCTCTTCTGGTCGTTATTTAAGCGCGGCGCTTCCGGCTGTGGCTCTCTTGGTTTTCCGCTCCGGGGCCCTAGTGACCGTGCTTGCCCATCGCTTGGGGCATATATTGTGTTGTTGTGTTGACGAGTCTTGGAGTGACCGTTACGGAGGAGCGTTCGTTGTCCACGGCGCCGTGTTATGATTTGAGTGTGTCGGCGGCGGGTTGGTGATGATGGCCTCCAATGCGCTAGCAGGTGTGTATATTATACTACATGATGCTGGATGCCTACGTATGCTATGTGGATTCTCGACGTTTCCTGCTTCTACCAGTGGCATCGGCTATTTCTTTGAAGTTGTGTTTGTGATCAATCTGCCGTAATTTGTGTTCAAAGCCGGAAACAGTGATTTGTATGTTGGTTTCGGTGTATGTTAGTAGTGGCGTCAAGATTGTAAGACGTTGCTCAGTGACGGGAGCACTAAGCGTGAGTAGTGTGAAGGCTGCATGAGTCATTCTAGGATAATGTGCAGGCCATGTTTGGTGTTAAGACAGTGTGCTTGTAATGCTACTTGAGTATCTTGTAATTTATTCTGTGGCCTCCGTTTGAAGGAGCCGTGACTTTGGTGTCTTGTATTATAGGTTTATATGCCCTTGGTTCGGCAGGCCGTTAACTTCTCCAGACTTATGCTTGTTATTGAGGTTTGCCTGTAAGCGTAAAGAATTATGAGCTGTAAGAAGTGAATAGTTTTCCATGCTATTTGTTTGAGGTCTTGCATGTGTTTAAAGGTTGGGGGGGGGGGGGGTCTGATGAAAGAAGTGGGTTTGTGTTGTGGGTGTGCGGACATTTGCCACTCCGAACATTTGCCACGCCGGACATTTGCCACGATTTTACCTGCTCCGAAGGGTTGGGTCCCTTGTCTCCCCCTCCTCCTCCTCATCGCTGTCGCTCTGTAAAGGTACTTACTGAACCTTTCCGCTGGTTTACTTAACATAGGACCAGAATCTCTTTGGATTTTCCGCCACATTTCTAGAGCGACTTTGGTTGTGAAAACTATTAAATGCATCTCGCATTGAAATCCGCACCAGATTTCGAGCCTCAGTAAAACTTCGCCAATCTTGGAGATTTTGCGTTCGTCTGAACTATACGTGCCTTTTTCGGTGCTCCTGCAGCAGCTTTCTGTCGTGTTTTGTGTACCATGGGGGATCAGGTCCGTCTCTTATTAATTTATTTGGTATGAATCTCTCGAGTGCTGTTGATACTATTTCTTTGAACTTAAGCCACATATGGTCTTCGCTTACATAGTTTGGAACGATTGGAGACTGATCCTAGAAAGACGTCAACCGAGTTTTTAGCTGCTTTTATAAATAGATATATTTCGCGTTTAGTTTTGGTGAGTTTCTTTGTTAAGGAATTGAGCCTCGCTCGACTGTGTGTTCACTAATCCCTGTATCCGTCGTGATCATCAGGATTATTTGTAGCTAACAGCTCAAGTGTGTTTTCGTAACCATTTACAATTTGAATGGCCTCGTCAACTAATTGTTCAAAATAATTTTAAAAAAAGCATTTAGAACAATATCGGAAGTTGTTTTCTATCTACAATAGGGTCTGAAAATGTAGTTTTGTCAGCATACGGAAGGTAGATTGAAGGCACTGCCAACTATAATTGTATGAGTAGCGTACCTATTTGTGATGGGATTCAAGTTTTCTTTGAACTATTCAGCAACTGTTTCATCTGAGACTGGGGTCGGTAAAAGGAGCCAGTTATTAATTTATTCCGGTTGTCGAATATAATCTCTGCCCATACTAAGTCACAGGAACTATCTGCTTTAATGTCGCTCGTGAGCTGAAACACACATTACAATATTTTTCCTTAAGTTGTGCTTCTTGTTTCTGTTGTAGTGCAGATCATTACAATTACGGCTTTTCCCTCCAAAACCAAGGATGCTTTCTCTGTGACCCTGTAAATACCAGAGCTAAACAATGTGGAACACCAACGTACGTTACAAGCATAGCATTCTGTATTACTTCATTTCATAATTTCTAACATTTTAAAATCGTACGTCGACTTTAGATGACATGTCAATCATAGATGTTCTTATCTCTATTTAGTGAACGTATTTTCAGTCATGTTTTGAACATTGTCCTGCTACACTTTATTAATTAATGTTTCGCCGCAAGGGATAGAGAGTAAATTAATATGGAGTATGTCATTCTTCTTCTCAAACATCCACTTTCCCATATCTTCTTTCCTTATTGTCTTTTGAGCATGCGGTTGTAGTAATTAAAGTAGGCGCAAATGCAGTAATCAAAAAGCAATGATTAGCGTACATTCGCATTCTCTTTACATCGTTCCTTTCTTGTTGCTCTCCTGCCAATGGACTGTTTCTATCGCAATCAGTAAGCGTGAAAGGAAGCTACCGTACAGACAGAGCGATCTATATTTATACTTGGCAGAACTAATTACATACTGACATAATCGTCGGTATTGCTTTCCTTTCCCAAAAGTTATAAATATTTCGATTTCGGAAAAGAAGTTCTGTATTTCGTCAAGATGTCGAAGAAGGTCCCTTAGTACTGGTTGTTTCGAGTAAGATGTGGAGGCGGTGGTTTCAAAGCGGACAGAAGAAGTAGGAGGAAGGGCGTCCCTTACCTGAGGGATCGCTACCTGGCGAAGGGGCAAGTGTGGCAAATGTCCGGCATTCTGTGTTGTGTCCTTTTCTCTCTCTCTCTCTCTCTCTCTCTCTCTCTCTCTCTCTCTCTTTGTCTCTTTCTCTCTTTTATGTTACAGTGTACTACGAGCGGCGGGCATAATCAGTTCCGGATCGACCAATACATGGGGCGGCGCCTTGACTGAAATATGCTCGGACGCCTTTCGCTCGGCCAGCTACGTCTTGGTGACGCTCGGCGCTACTTGGCTGTATCCTGAGAGAGTCGCTGCTCTCCCCAATAGTTGACAGAGAGTGAGTATTCTCTCTTGTAATATTTGGAGATTCCTCTCGTCAATTTGTTTGAGCTGCGCCAAGCTGCGTCCCCTGTTCCTAGTAGTTTGGACACTCTTCTATTCGGGTGGGTCATCCGTTGGTGTGTGCCCGCTGTTGCGTGGAACTTAAACTGTCTATTAAGGTAACTGTCTTTTCTGCCTAAATATTGTCATACTTGAAAGGCATTTCACGAGTGAATTCAGTGGAATAAGTCACTATATAATTGGTGGAATTCCGTTGTTGTATGGCCTGTTTATTGGTCTAAAATCCCCGTTGGGGATTTTGATGGAGGCCAGTGTGGCCGTGCGGTTCTAGGCGCTTCAGTCTGGAACCGTGTGACCGCTACGGTCGCAGGTTCGAATCCTGCCTCGGGCATGGATGTGTGTGATGTCCTTAGGTTAGTTAGGTTTAAGTAGTTCTAAGTTCTAGGGGACTGATGACCGCAGATGGTAAGTCCCATAGTGCTCAGAGCCATTTGAACCATTTTGATTTTGCTCTTTTACTTAAAATGTGTTGTTTAATTTCTGTATTGTTGCTTGTTTTACCAATGGGGATTTAGTCCCGGTAAATTCCTGTTAAATGTTTGCGCAATTATGCTTGTTATCCGTATATATCTGGGACTATTTGTTATTTAGTTAAAAGGAAGGAACTTAACTTGTTTCATTACGTATAATCTTACAAAGACTGTATAAGGTTTTTAATTATATTTCTTATTGATTGGTATTGGAAGGCCGGTATGGAAAATTTTTTTGTAGTATTGTTTTTGGGGATTTGTGTAATAAATCTTTGTGAACTACAAGCCTCTGTTTGCGTTTTCTTATGACTCACGTCCCAGTAATAACAATAAACAAGGCTCTAGACTAGAGAAAGTGGAAGAGGATATGGACAGAGAGTCGGGGGTGGGGGAAGAAATCGACGTAGAGAGGGAGAGGGACAAAATAAGCAATGAGAGGGTGGAGGAAGGGATGAACAGAGAGAGGGGAGAAGAGGTGAGGAACAGAGAGAGGGGGATAAGAAAATTACGACGTATTTCTAATTCTCATACGCATTTAGC
Source organism: Schistocerca serialis cubense (assembly GCF_023864345.2). Lineage (NCBI taxonomy): Eukaryota > Metazoa > Arthropoda > Insecta > Orthoptera > Acrididae > Schistocerca > Schistocerca serialis. The sequence continues at coordinate 563,451,566 of NC_064642.1, read as the reverse complement.
AATTGCGAAACATTGCGGGGCTCCTAATGTATTATATTCGAATCTTTGCCTAATATATATCCACAATGAACAGTTAATATTTTGAAGAGATACCGCCACATCGTCTTGTTTATTGTATTAAACCTTCTTAACTCTCCACAGCTTCGTCTAAGTTTCTGTTAAGAGTAGTGCACCGCTTGGACACGGAAACATTACGCAACGCCGGACAGTATCGTAGCGGTCATGGTGGCCGAGGAACGGCGATGACGTCTGCGTGACTGAGGAAGACGGGAACCGGGCAGCCGCGCGGTCAACGCCCCCTCCGGATATCGGCCATGGTTCCTTGGAAACACTCTTCTCTGTGGGTTTTGTGGACTCCTCCAGCAGTCCGCGAAGAACTTTCATTTCCACCTGCAGTGCTTCTAGGAAGCCGTTTACAGCTACTGACACGCGTATCCGGTTTTATCTCCCGTGGCGAACTCTATTAGCTATAGGTCAACAAGAAACACTGACTCAAGCACCAGAAGCGTGGGTTCTCCGCCCGTGCAAGTGTCCGAGCACTTAAAACCCCCTATATTCCAGTAAAGAGGGATGAGTAAAATGTAGGAGCTCATTTTAATGTAAGTAATACTAAATTTTATGTCAGAGTTAAGACACACAACTACGTTACGCTGCATTTTCTTGTGTAACAGACCGAGTCCTCCTAGCCGACCATCTCGGCCGCCAGTGCGTCCGCATTTCTCAAGTAAACTTTCCATCATGCCTACTGAACCTCACTTTTACTTTCGTCAAGAATTTATTGAACTAGCTGTTAAGAATTATTAATTTGACCGTATTGAAAGCTGATTACGAACGGTATAAAGCCTGAGAGGTGAGATTACACAGGATGGCCAGGTCATGGGAAACATCAGAGGCATATTGGCGTAGACGAAGAAAATAGACTTCGACAAGAACAAAAATTGGTATCAAAAATTGACACAGATTTGAGGAAGAAATTCCTGTATCTGTACGTTGATACCACTGCATTACATGAAAAAACACAAAATGAAGATGTATTACAAACAAAGAAACAAACAGCGTCGCGACTGAGAGGAGATCTGTTCCGTACTCCAGGAGGCCCACCGGACGACTCCCCTTCCGGGCCGCGACGACGCTACTTAATCGCGTGGGGCTGCATCCTGATTGGCTCCGTCGACTCCAGCGGTGTGACTGCTGCATCTCTCGTGGCGCTCCCACACTGAGCACTTTGAAGTATGACGCGCTGCTGCCACTGGAGCGTTGGCACACTGTTCTCGAGAAGGCGGTGACCGCGTCCGTGCGGCGACCTCGCTGAATGAACGCACGGCACAACACCTACTTCTACATCTACACTCCACAAAGAGTATGTCTGGCACATCTGTCAACGTGCCCTCCATCCCTCCATTCCCACATCCTCCACATCCTATCGTAAAGAAATTTCAACAGGCTCTGTGTTTCTGAACCTGCACTCCATCCTGAGATCTATCCATCCTACAAGCTAGCCGTAGCCTCCGTACCTTTTCTTTGGATCGTGGATCCAATACCCCTCCCAACTTCACCGAGCGAGGTGGCGCAGTTGTTAGACACTGGACTCGCATTCGGAAGGATTTAGGTTTTCCGTGATTTCCCTAAATCGCTCCAGGCAAATTCCGGGATGGTTCCTTTCAAAGGGCACGGCCGACTTCCTTCCCCGTCCTTCCCTAATCCGATGAGACCGATGACCTCGCTGTCTGGTCTCCTTCCCTGAAACAACCAACCAACCAACCCAACTTCCTGACCACCATAAACACTCCCTCATTTCTTCATGTTCCACCCCCCCCCCCCCTCATCTATCTATCACACTTTCCATCCCTACATCATTCCTCCTCTCCCACTCCCAGACGTGACACTCGATCCATCTACATCAGTGATCGTCAACCTTTTTTGCTTAAGAGCCAATATTGACAGTGTAGGGCGAGACCTCGGGCTGCAAAGGAAGGGAGGCGAAATGGGCACACACAAAAAATTTTAAGTGAAAAAGAAAATAATATATTGGAACTACATGCATTTTTCTGAAATTGAACACAGTGGAGGCAAACAGCCTTGCCACAGTGGTAACACCAGTTCCCATCAGTTCACCGAAGTTAAGCGCTGTCGGGCTTGGCTAGCACTTGGATGGGTCAACGTCTAAGTCTGCCGAGTGCTGTTGGGAAGCAGGGTTCACTCAGCCCCTGTGAGGCCAATTGAGGAGCTACTTGACTGAGAGGTGGCGGCACCGGTCACAAAAACTGACATCGAGCGGGAGGGTGGTGTGCTGACCACATGCCCCTCCATATCCGCCTCCGATGACGGCTACAGTCTGAGGATGACACGACGGTCAGTAGGTACCGCTGGGCCTTCAAAGCCTGTTCGGGCGGTTTTCTTCCCACAGTGGCCTATTTTACGTACCTACGCGGGTACTGTGGCTACTCCCATCGCAACAGGGTCCCATGTTTGTTGTTCTGATTTCTGGGCACGTTTTCTATGAATCTTCACTCCCTAATATAGTATCTCAAAGAATGCCAAAGGCTGCAACACACCGTTATCAATCGGTCGTTTGTATTAGGCCAAATACACGACTGGCCATTAAAATTGCTACACCAAGAAGAAATGCAGATGATAGACGGGTATTCATTGGACAAATATATTATACTAGAAATGACATGTGATTACATTTTCACGCAATTTGGGTGCATAGATCCTGAGAAATCAGTAGCCAGAACAACCACCTCTGGCCGTAATAACGGCCTTGATACGCCTGCACATTGAGTCAAACAGAACTTGGATGGCGTGTAAAGGTACAGCTGCCCATGCAGCTTCAACATGATACCACAGTTGATCAAGAGTAGTGACTGGCGTATTGTGACGAGCCAGTTGCTCGGCCACCATTGACCAGACGTTTTCAGTTGGTGAGAGATCTGGAGAATGTGCTGGCCAGGGCAGCAGTCGAACATTTTCTGTATCCAGAAAGGCCCGTACAGGACCTGCAACATGCGGTCGTGCATTATTCTGCTGAAATGTAGGGTTTCGCAGGGATCGAATGAAGAGTAGAGCCACGGGTCGTAACACATCTGAAATGTAACGTCCACTGTTCAAAGTTCCGTCAATGCGAACAAGAGGTGACCGAGACGTGTAACCAATGGCACCCCATACCATCACGCCGGGTGATACGCCAGTATGGCGATGATGAAAACACGCTAGCAATATCCGTTCACCGCGATGTCGCCGAACACGGATGTGACCATCATGATGCTGTAAACAGAACCTGGATTCATCCGAAAAAATGACGTTTTGCCATTCGTGTACCCAGGTTCGTCGTTGAGTACACAATCGTAGGCGCTACTGTCTGTGATGCAGCGTCAAGGGTAACCGCAGCCATGGTTTCCAAGCTGATAGTCCATGCTGTTGCAAACGTCGTCGAACTGTTCGTGCAGATGGTGTCGTTTTGCAAACGTCCCCATCTGTTGACTCAGGGATCGAGACGTGGTTGCACGATCCGTTACAGCTATGCGGATAAGATGCCTGTCATCTCGACTGCTAGTGATACGAGGCCGTTGGGATCCAGCACGGCGTTTCGTATGACCCTCTTGAAGCCACCGATTCCATATTCTGCTAACAGTCATTGGATCTCGACCAACGCGATCAGCAATGTCGCGATACGATAAACCGCAATCGCGATAGGCTACAATTCGACTTTTTCAAAGTCGGAAACGTGATGGTACGCATTTCTGCTCTTTGCACGGGGCATCACAACAACGTTTCACCAGGCAACACCGGTCAACTGCTGTTTGTGTATGAGAAATCGGTTGGAAACTTTCCTCATGTCAGCACGTTGTAGGTGTCGCCACCGGCGCCAACCTTGTGTGAATGCTCTGAAAAGCTAATCATTTGAATATCAGAGCATCTGCTTCCTGTCGGTTAAATTCGCGTCTGTAGCACGTCATCTTCGTGGTGTAGCAATTTTAATGGCCAGTAGTGTATTTAAATGCGTATGGAAGTCAGTGGGGTTATGCGTGTTTTTCGAAGCCACTAATCCGTATTGGATGTCCATATTTCTGATTATACTCGTAAGTTTGAGGGACTTCGGCCGTTCATTATGTATAAAAATGGAACACCTAGAGCCGTCCTTATAATGTTATTTATTATATGGCTACCAGTTTCTTTGCTTCAGTGCACCATCTTCAGGCCTTAGCTGACGCTAATGGGGTTAACTCCAACAGTATACACGATTCACCAGTGGCCAACATTTATGGTCTCCAACCCTCGTGGGTTGGTAACCGATGGTTGGAGATACAATATCGTTGTTACAGGTAGTCTGCGAAAACCAGATCATAGATGCTGGCCACTGATGCATCATGTAAACGGTTGGAGTTAATCCCCTCAGAGTCAAGTTAAGGCCTGAAGATGGTGCACTAAAGCACCGAAACTGGTAGCCATATAATAAATGGTATCGTAAGGACGGCTGTAGGTATTCCATTTTATGACTGAATTCTCAATGTAGTGAACACCTTGGACACTTTTCCCATGAAGTGGCCACTTTTCCCTGTCGGACAACAAATCGGCATTAATTATCCACAAAAGAAACTAGCAAGCTGAAATAAATAACAAGGAACCACATCTGTAGGCCAAAATACGTTGTTTAACCATTGTAAGAAAGTACTTCTCTCAATACAAGTGAGGTAATAAGAATAATATAAAAGACTTCCCTTACATCAGACGATTCAAAAAGAAAAAATTTTCTCTAAAAGTAATGGATCGCCGGCCGCGGTGGTCTCGCGGTTAAGGCGCTCAGTCCGGAACCGCGCGACTGCTACGGTCGCAGGTTCGAATCCTGCCTCGGGCATGGATGTGTGTGATGTCCTTAGGTTAGTTAGGTTTAAGTAGTTCTAAGTTATAGGGGACTGATGACCACAGCAGTTAAGTCCCATAGTGCTCAGAGCCATTTGAACCATTTGAGTAATGGATCAAAATTATTCTGTCAATCTGACTGACAATTATTGAGATGTATGCTTCCCCAGACCTTCCCCTGGTAACTTACATAAATTATTTTTCTGTATTAATTAATAACAGTAATTGCAAATGAGATACTATCACAAATACTTGATAAATATTCTGAATATCATTTTTCTTTTATTCACTGCATTGTATTACGACAACCTTGCTTTAAACATGTAACACATCTGACGATGACTGTCCCTACAATGCGCGTTGACGAATCCATGTTTCCGTTTGACATTTACTGTGTACCACAGGAGCTGATCGGCGCTAGTTGCGCATGCTCGTGAGTTGTCAGCACTGGAAGACAAACAGTAAAATATTTCGCCTCTCACTTCTATTTACCCCGCAGTGGCTGCGCACTGGCTACATACCACTCTGCCGCTGACGTCACCGGCAAACTTAACTTACCTCACGGACGAATTCAGCAACGTCAATTAAAACTAAACACGTTCAAAAATAATACCGTTTCTGTAAGTATGTTTGTTTCTTACTGAGCAGGAAAAATACGCGCTTAGAAGCTCTCGACGTTAGTTAACGTTTTCGGATTCTACTGACAGCTGCCAGTAGCATGTTATTATAAAATACGGATGAGAACCGCTGGCCGCATAACCAGCCGCAGTTTGACGACCGCTGATATATATTGTCCTAATTTACTACAGCACAAGAAACTGACCTCCAAGCACCTATGAAGGAGAAACATCGTCATTCATAATAGTCCATCGGCCATCATGGTCACAAATGGTTTTATAGTAAATTATCAAAAGTAATCGTTTTACTTTATGTTAATCCAATTATTTGAATTGTTTTAATCGTCGGTGAGTACCGGTATGGTGTATTTTTTAATTTAATTTTGTTGGACAGTATCAACAAAAGTGTTGTCAACCCACCCTCTCCATGTGAAGAAAATGAAATGACCAATAAAGGAAAAAAAAAAAAACAGTAGAACCCCAAACAATCCGGTTTCTGAACACTATTTGTTCCAGTTGAATCAGTCAATCTACTTGTTATTCAACTGCTTCGTTCACCATTTCCCTCTCTGTAACGCCATCTTATCTCCCGTTACTGCATTTCCTCTTTCTTCCTCCTCCATTTCCGTGTCTTACACTCTCTCACCCATTTCCTCGCACTTCCTGTTGTTCGTGTGTTGAGAAAAGCAGCAGTGTCACGCTGCTACTTCCGTGTTTTGCACCATTTTTTTTAAACTGCAATCACTTTGTGAATTCCCTTGTCTTTTTACTCTGCTTTCACGCTCCCGTACATTCCATTTACGTAGCCAGCGTCGCCTTTCTCCGCTTCTGCCTGCTCCAGCAACTTCTACCCCCGGTACCGTCAACATTGCCATAATCGCATTGAAACGTTTCATTCTTTTTTCACACGATAATTGTAAGATTTGTTATTGCTTTTTCTGGACGAAATTCGTTATTTCTCCCCGTGACCGATTTTTATTCCAAGTACGTCAGTTACATTGCAGCACGAAGCATTTCCTCCCTAGTTTCATTCCAGGATGAATACCTTTTTATTAAAAGTATGTACAATCAATTCATTTTCAGTGTCTCGAAATTAAAATAAATTTTACTCCTTTCTTGGGTTTCCTCAATGCTGGTTTTAGTACTCTCCACATTTTCTCTCTTCCTACTCTGCGAATATTACCAACAAAAGTCGTGAGTATTCATTATACCCGGTGACTAAATTGACCATTCTTGTCTTAAAAATTTGTTCAGGAGAGTTTTAGCATATAGGGTTGGCCATAAATTAGATGTCAAAAATTCGATTGGTGCAATAGCACTAAACAAACGAAAATACAAATTCCTTGTCAACACAGAAATACATGTGGAGTTATGTGACCCTGCAAATATGCTCAGAGTGGTTTCCATGCTTTTCTAAGCAAACATTACATCTTTTCAACACTGTATGTCAACTCGATGTTTGTTGGATTTATTCGCAGGTTCGATGTCCTTAGGTTAGTTAGGTTTAAGTAGTTGTAAGTCTATGGAACTGATGACCTCAGATGTTGAGCCCCATAGTGCTTAGAGCTATTTTAACCGTCTGAATTGAAAGTGAACCAGATGTAAAAAGCTTTTTGTTATCATTCTTATCATAAGTTCTCCCAGTGTGGATATCATAAGTTCGTATAACTCTGTTTCAGATTGTTTATGGTTGAAATAGCGAAGACGGCAGATCATTGTGAACAGACGTAATGACTGAATCATTTTAATGTGTTTTGCACTTATTAAGTGCAAGAAATAATTGTGAATAATTCGGTCGGTCGTCTCTGATCAGTGATTCTCTCAGGATTCAATCTCGTTAGACACCGGTCCCGCTAAACAACAATTCTGAAAGTTGGTGGTTGGCATAAACTGGTCCATTCATTTGTTAGTAACATAACTATAACTTTTGCTGAGCATGCTACGTGGTCGCACTACGCACAATAGTGGTGTGTTATGAAGGCCACATTACCATCATTTTAATGATGTTTTGCTCTGCCTCTCTCTGGAGATAATTGCTTTATTGCTGAAGAATTCAGTTTATGTCAATAACTATAAAATTGAACTGACCGCCACATTTAGGAACTTAACATTCAGTCCTAGCTGTAATTAAATTTATTTAGGATACCAAAGTGTCGAGCCCCAAAATGGTGTGGATAATTAGGGGAAAAGAGCGATGTAGTTCAAACTGGCTTCGTAGCCTCGCCGGCACGTAGGCAGACCTTTTTTGCTCAGTGTGCTGAAGTGCCGCTCCTTCAGAATGGCCGTCCTAAGCGCAGGGGAATCGCCTCCGCCCCACGCCTAAAAAGCAGAAGGAGAGGTCAGCGCAGCCTCCCCAATAAGGATGGCGGAGGAGCTAATTTTTTACCGGTAGACACGTATCACCGACGCAATAAAACTAACGAAGTCACGCTGTACACCGTGATCTCTGACGCTATGTCGTCAGTGCCGTACACCATTGTTATATCGCTAAGAAAAACAAAAAAAATTAAAAAAAAGCACGGAAATTTGCCGCCATCTTAGCTAGTAGTATGCATCGGCACCATTACCTTGGAGTAGGATGTGTTTAGAGTCATGTCGGCTGGAATCTGGTCGTGTTGTGAGAGGAGGCACACAACTACGACAATCGCCGTTATTATGCGACCACGGAACGGAATGGACAGTGTCTTGAAAGGAGGATATAAGATGAACATCAACAAAAACAAAACGAGGATAACGGAATATAGTCGAATTAAATCGGGTGATGCTGAGGGTATTAGATTAGGAAATGAGACAAAGTAGTAAGGGAGTTTTGCTATTTGGGGAGCAAAATAACGGATGATGGTCGGAGTAGAGAGGATATAAAATGTAGACTGGCAATGGCAAGAAAGCGTTTCTGAAGAAGAGGAATATGTTAACATCGAGTATAGATTTAAGTATCAGGAAGTCTTTTCTGAAAAAAATTTGTATGGAGTGTAACCATGTATGGAAGCGAAATGTGGACGATAAATAGTTTAGACAAAAAGAGAACAGACGCTTTCGAAATTTGGTGCTACATAAGAATGCTGAAGATTAGATGGGTAGATCACATAACTAATGAGGAGGTATTGAATAGACTTGGGGAGAAGAGGAGTTTGTGGCACAACTTGACTGGAAGAAGCGATCGGTTGGTAGGACATATTCTGAGGCATCAAGTGATCACCAATTTAGTACTGGAGGGCAGCGCGGAGAGTAAAAGTCGTAGAGGGAGACCAAGAGATGAATACACTAAACAGATTCAGGATGATGTAGGTTGCAGCAGGTACTGGGAGATGAAGAAGCTTGCACAAGATAGAGTAGCATGGAGAACTGCATCAAACTAGTCTCTGGACTGAAGACCACAACAACAACAACATGCAAGCATGCAGTCTGATCTGCGAGTTGACTGCACAGCTTCGCACGTATCGCCCTTTGGATTCAATCTCGTTTTCTCTCATCGTCAAGAATGTTTCCCGTCTTCCTCCCAGGGCTGTTTCCCATTCTTTTTACTATCTGGAACATCCTAAGTACTGGACGAACCTGTTGTTCATCTTTGGTAATTGTCTCTCATAAAAAATCCGGCACTGTGGATTTGTGCTGTCGCATTCTGTAAAGTTTGTCTCGTATTTTTTGTTGTGTTTAAGGGTCATCTCTGTTACTTGTTTGTGGCATTTCCCCTTCCTCTTATTCTACATTATTTTCTGGTAGAAACACGTGCTGTAGGTTCGACCTCCGTTGCTGCGACGGTCAAGGAGACGAGAAAATCGTCATGTAAGCTACTACTTTTCTGGATACAGAGACTAAGTTGCAGGTCCTGTACTCACCAGAAATAGTACACTACCATTTAATCTGATTATGTCTTTGGCGCCAATCTACTGAGACTACCGACCCTACCCTGCACACCGATCCGACCCAGATAAAGGGTTGGTCATAACTCATTTGTCACTAGCAATCCTTAAGCTTTGTTTTGGCCACCGTAGTGGTAACCAGTTGTGAATTCGATAATGCATAGTACCCATAACTTGGTCTTTGTTGTTATCTGAGAAACCATGAATAGAAGGTTAACTACAGAATAGTGCGTTTTTATTTCGCAAACGTGCTAGGAACATGACTATAATTGCAGTGATGTTTGATATTTGTTGGTGGAGCGTTTTCTAAACATCCAACATCCAACCTCCATCTCGACAAGGTATTCCCAAATTACATATAGTCTTTGAAGAGACTGGGTCGGCAGCAGAGTTTCCTGATCGAGGTAGGTCAAAGTTTGTTCCTATAGAAAAAATCTTAATGTTGTTGCGGATGTTGCATGGGGGCTTAATTAAATATAATTGAAAATATTTTTTTAGATTTTTCGTAGCTGTTTGTCAGATTACGCTATTTCGTAAACGGTTGGTCCTGACTAGTATTGTTACGCTATCTGACTGCAAAGAACAACAACAAGAATGAAATGAAATTTTCGTAAACACAATTAATTAAGTCCCCATCAACTATAAAATCTACGAAGCCAACAAGCACAAGTGTAGCTGTTCTGTATGTGGTAGTATGACTCAACGCACATCTGGCACGGTTCTTCTTCAACAAGACAAGAATTTTAAATACCAATTATACTGACGTGATAAAAGAAAATTAGAAAAACTATAATTACGCAAGAAAACCAGAATTACACTCTAATACAAGAGCACAAGCCAGATGCTTTGTTGACTGAACCTGTAATGATGCATTATTTGAGACACACAAATAATAAAAGAACATAGTGGTTTTTACCTTCATATATATTGACGAAATGCAGTCTGATCATTACAATAACATCTGCTATCTCTCCCATCAAATAACTGGATAAAACATGGAACAAACACTCCTTACTACAACATCTCGACAAGCCTTGCCCACTCGCACATCTCAACACGAACTGTCTTCTACGAGCTCTGCCCACGCACTGACTTCTACGAGTTCTTAACAGGCACTGACTACTACGAGCTCTCGACAAGCACTGACTACTACGAGTTCTTAACAAGCACTGTGGAGGCGGCTTATAGTACTCTTTGGCGCAATCTCTGGCGCAGTGGCTCAGTGTAGCCACCTTTCAATGTTAGAGTATGGGCAGGTATTTACAGTGTTGGGCTAATCGGACCTCATTCTTTTAACTGTGCTGTCTGTTCTGGAAATTACCTGGATATACTTCCAGCAGTGTTGTTAGAAGTAAAAGTAGTACACTTTTTGAACATCTGTAGCCGGTTAGGAAAAAGTTCATATAACAAGATGGAGCACCCCGCCCTATGGAGTTGTGAGAGGCTTTTTAAATGAAAACTCTGATGAACAAATTGGCGGACGGGGTATTACTGAATAGACTCCACGATCTCGAGAATCACACCCATGGATTTTTCAGTCTGGGATTTCTAAAAAAAAATGAAGTTAATTCTGCCAAGATTCGTAATGTCAAGCAATTGAAGGCATGAATCCGTTCTGAATTTTGAAACCACAGTAAGGGAAGATTTGCGGTAAGTTTTGTAAATCAGTGTTGAAAAGATGTAATGTTTGCTTAGAACAGCATGGAAACCACTTTGAGCAGCTTTTGTATGTCCATGAACTCCGGGTGTATTTCTGTGTTGATAACGATTTTGTATTTTCATTTGTTTAAAGTTAGTGTACCAACGCATTTGTGATAACTGGCTTATGACCCACCCTGTACTTTTACTTTCTTTCAACTTCTCATCTCTGGCATCAGTACTGCTTTCATTACCTCGATTTTGCTGCTCTTACAGACTTTCATAATTCTTTCAAATTTCTAGCTAACATCATTACGGATGGCCCATTTCTTGACCGAAGGACTGCTGACTACGCCATGGCTAATGACAAATAAATCATGGATTAGGCCCATTTTGTATCACAACTTGACTTCCGATGAACAGTCAACTTGTTCAAAGTGTTTTGCAGTATAACGAAACGAAGATAACATTTTTACATATGTCGTTTTCCATTCTCCAGCTAGGTAATATAGTTCACCATTTCTTTCCATCTCGTTCTGTTTTCCCATTCTTCCTTACCTACAACACGCAATGGTATCAGAAATCTGTTTAACATATAATCAATACATGGTCCTGCACTTTTTCCTTTCTACTACTTCCTTCAGTGCCAACTTACTATTGCTGCGTTGCTTGGAACATGTTTTAATAACATGTCTCTTCTTCGTGTTAAGGTTTCCATAGATCTCTTTTCTCATTCATACTTTCCAGCATGCCACCATTTGCAAGTTTATCGGTCACATTCCTCTTCTACAATTTAACACAGTCGACATATGTTGTGCTGCAGATATGCTGTTTCAAAAACTACTTGTTGAGTGTTGCGACAATATTTGGTATCAGTAACCCATCTTTCGCCAACATCAGTCTGCTTCTCACATTTTTCTTGCTTCTGCCCTCCTATGAACTCTGTCAGTTCCGCTGATGCTACCACTGTCAGCTAAAGGTCTGCGTTGTCTGTGTATCTCATCACTACTACCTACAAGTCTTGAATTTTGATTTCTTTTCTGAATCCAAGCTCCCCCATCACTTCTTATTCAACATACAGATTAAGCAACATTGTCATCAGGATATAGTCTTTCCTTACACTTTTTTTAACATTAGCGTCTTTTCTTTGACTTTCTAATTTTATTATTCTCCGGATGTTCTGGGAAACTACTGCAGATACACGTCTGGGACATGTTTTATTAGATTCACCAGATCAATAACAACAAAATACATGGAAATCGTGCTTTACTTTAACCTCGCACAATTTTGCGATGACTTCATTTTAGCGAAGTTGCTAAATTTCAGGTAAAATCTTTTATTAACCGTAACTCCGTTACTAAACATGTGAGGACCTGTGTTTATATGAACTTCTTTCTTTAGTTTTACTTGTACAATAACATATTAAAATATTTGCATATCTTCGTGAATTACCCTGTATTTGGTTTCTCTCGGAGAAATGCACAACGTTAGCAATAGCAAACCAACCAAGCCAGTACTAGTTCAAAATATCAGATGAAAATATATTTTTAAAAGAAAATTTCAAGCTGAGTAAAACAATGGAACAGTACTCCTTTTTACAGAATCCATGGTATTTTGTGGTCCATTTCAAGTCCGCTGCAAGGCAGTCATTCATAACAAATCCCTTAAACGGGTCACCCAATTTACTTATTTTGGTTAAACACACTCACCTTTCGAAGCACTTATTATTGAAAAGAATATTGAATAATTTGACAGAATGTGTGGTAATAATAATAGTAATGGCGTGTGACGAGGGCCTCCCGTCGGGTAGACCGCTCGCCTGGTGCAAGTCTTTCGATTTGACGCCACTTCGGCGACTTGCCCGTCGATGGGGATGGAATGATGATGATTAGGACAACACAACACCCAGTCCCTGAGCGGAGAAAAATCTCCGACCCAGCCGGGAATCGAACCCGGGCCCTTAGGATTGACAGTCTGTCGTGCTGACCACTTTTTTTTTTTTTTTTTTTTGTAAACTCATTTTGTTCGTTATTGTTCGCTTCAATTGTTCGTGGCGGACGTCACCTGACGCCCATTGGAGTTCGTTTTTGATCCATTCACTCAGTTTTTTTTATTACAGAGGGCAGCTAACCCTCGGACCGAACACGCTGAGCTACCGTCCCGGCAACCACTCAGCTACCGGGAGCGGAAAGAATGTGTGGTAAATAAGTAGAACGATAAGAAACAATGTAAGGAATGAAAAAATAATACTGAAGTTCAGCAACTCTGTAGCGGTGCGAGCAGGCTTATACATCCCGAAGCTATCAAGGACAAAAGCAGAGGTCTAGCCTCCAAAATGAAGTTTCTTCGATCAGTTGTGAGGGTGGCAAAAAAGGACAGGAAAAGAAATGAAGACATATGGCAAGTACTCAGCATTTACAACGCAAATATCTAAATCTTAAAATATCGCCAGCATTCCAGCATTGCACATCTCAAATGAAATGGATAAGCGATGAACGTTTGCCAGAACAGTTTACAGATATTAGCCTACAGGGTTCTGTATAGTGGGCAGACGAAAGAGAAGATGGAAAAGTAAGTCCGAAGTTCACAACAGATCGAAGGGTCAGATGCGTAAAGATGATTACGATTATTATTATTCTCACTTGCTTTTTTTTTACAAGGTGAGTCAGGAGGAAAGGTACATGCTTTAATGGGTGATATTATTAGTGATTCTGAACAAAAAGCATCATTTGGACGTATCCCCTATTCCGAACGGTTTCCGAGATAGAACTCATATCACTTTTGTAAGTTTTTCTTGAATAACTCGAAAATCGTACCCTCCAGCGAAAACGTATTGCAGTACAAAATGAAACTACATTAAAGTTCCTACAAAACAGATCCTATTCATTTTTTTCTCTAGAACTAATGGTTTGTGCGAAGAGAGCGCGACATTGTTGAAAAACTCGCTCGACGCGCATGCGCTTTACGTAGTTTTTGTAGGGTAATTTGAGGTAGTTTCCCGACTTGATAGACCACAAGTGTCCCGTATCAAACTGTTCGTCTCAACTTGCTACCCCAATGTACTACTACTACTACTACTACTACTACTATTAAAAGGAAGTTTACTAAGTTCAGATTCCACTCACCACATTAATGTAGTTCAAGCCACAGTATTTCATTTTCCTCGTCATCCTGCTGTAGGTTGTTTCCTGTGTACACTGCTGAAGTACTGGGACCGAGTAAAGGTATCCCTGGGGCATGTGCTCTCATGGTGGCGATTTCTTGGAGAACATTCTACGGCAGCTCGTAATCGTGACAGCACTTACCAACACGATTAAGACCATATGTTATTGTAATTATGGCGTTCACCATAATAGTAGTTAGTCTGTTCCGGAGGGACATTTTTATCAAATTTAGTTGGCTTAAGGCCCTTTCCACCTCTACATGGGACCACGCTAAAACCAAAAGCATAATAGCCAGATCTGAGAGTTCTTGGAAAGGCTTTAAGCTACTGGCATCTCTGTATGAAATAATGTCGTTACAGAACGCTGCAGTATTGTTCATTTGTTTCCATTGGACACTAGTGAGCTTGGACCACTGAAAATCAATTTTTGTTACTGTACTCTCTGACAAGTCCATTTCCTTAGACAGAGATACCATAGGTTCTTTTATCACTCTCAAGCATTCTCTTGGAGCAATTAAGGATACTTTTTGCAACACTTTTACATTTTGGGGCAAGCGGCGTTGCAGCCAAGAAGCGAGGGAAACAAGAAAATGTTCACATCTTTTCCTTATTTCATTCTCAACCTCAGATGAAATTCTGTTGGAAGTATTCATATCCTGCAGTAAGACTTCCACTTCATGACCTAAGTATATTCCTGGCGACTTACATTTATGAACATCTACTGTTAAAAGATCGCCTCTATACCGTGTTACAACAACTCTCCTTGCGAGCACACAACATCGTTTATGAGCCGTGATTGATCTGCAGAATTTGAGTGAAATTCCTTATTTACCAGCTGACATTCTTCCAAATAAGGTTTCAGAAAAGTAAGATAAGTTTTGTTTACGTCATCACTATACATATTATGGAGGACTTGGGCAGGATAGCACTTCTTATGAAGCACTGCTATCTCAAAGTGGGTTTTTAGTTCGAGCCACTGAGACAAAGCATGAGAAACAGCCTCTGAAATAGATATCCAACGTGTATTTCCCTTCTGAACTATTTTCAATAGATTAGCTCCGTCATTTATTCCACTGAATAACTTTCCATAAGAAATCTAACGAGATGAAGACTTGGAAAACCAAGAATACGTTTCTGACAACAAAAATTCCAAATTCCGGGGCAAAGTTTCAGCTGCGGCAGAAGATACCGCCTGCTGCACAGAATGGCGGACACGATGAATTAAGACAATATGAGGTACTTCTCTATTCAAATTCTGATACACACCATTATAGATAGCTACGATTACTGCTGCATTGTCAGTACCCAAACCGCGCATTAAATGAATGTTCAAGCCATACTCATTAAGCAAAGATTTCAAACCATTAGTTACTGCCACCTCTGTGAAGAAAAGTGTGCCACAGCTTTTACATGCTTTTTATTTTTTGAATGATTCAATAAATGCGACAGATGCAAATTTAAATTGCACTGGCAAAATCGACATCGCACACTAGAAGGATCGGCGGGGATCTCAAGAAGCCAGTCTGTCAATTGTTTGTTGCTAAGCCAATATTTTCTAAACTTTTGGGTCTATTTTCTGTCCTTCTGCATACCCCCACAAAGCCGTTTGAGCGCTAGCTAAGCGACCATTGAAAAGGCAGAACTGGAAGGCCACTCGAAAAGCGCAGTGTTTCACGCGCATTCAGGTTTATATTTGTAAACTGAGTTACACATGATTTGTATTCTTGTTTCGTTTTCACCTGCTTGAAGTTCGCAGGAAATCCACCATGATTACTTTCAGTGGACGAATAAAAGAGTGAAATACCTGTAAATACTTGGAACGATTTGTTCTATCATATTCTTATTAATGTTGTTTTTGCCATCTTACTATATAATACACATATCTTTTCTCCTCTAAGCAGGAAATTCTTTCACAGTAGGAAACGAATGTGCTGGACCTTCAGAAAAATGCCAGTGATGCGATAGAAATAAAAAAGTTTAAATTTTCTAGAGGATGCATTTAGAAAGTGTTCGGCACAATTTGAAGGTAGAACTACAAATATGTACCCAATAAGATACACTGAACCAGCACAAGGAAAACGATATTTTTCAGCGGAGGGTTTTCTGTCAGCACAGCACACGCTCTTCTCATCATTTAGAGCCAATGGACAAAGAAGTGGTAAAACAAAAGTATGAAACTGAAGAAGACATGGCACAGATGATGCACTTGGAAAACATTCCATACAAAACAAATAATGATCTGATAAGAGAAATTAAGGCTCTTCTCACAGATTTTGCAAATAGTTCACCAGATGAAATGTGCAAAACTCTTCCCTAAAGCATTTTAGGAACAGAAGAAAAAGCTTAAATTGCCATCTGCATGTTCATCTTATTTGTTGAATTTTGGTGAAAGTAAGTGAGGCACAAATGTAAATAAAATTTTCGGAAAGAATATAGTTGCTTTTCTTTTAATTATGATTCTACTTGTTACAGGACAGTCAACAAAAAATCATGCAGTTGCAGTCCTGTTCAACCCTCTGGAGTCAGCAAAAGGGAAAAGAACTTGGCGTGTCGCCGAAGTCATCCTGGAGTAAGACCAACAACAACAATCTCTAACAATAAAGGAGTTGTAAGCGCATCAGAAACGTCGTTTGCTTTGTAAGTATTATGTAATAATGTTGCGACAACTGCATAGCCGTTGACAGCACGTTACGTGTTAAAATGTTTGATACAACAAATGCGTTAAAGTAGGTCAGATGTGCGTGAATACCGTATCAAACATTACTACGAAAACCAGCGATTTCCCATGTACACTGAAGAACCAAATAAACTGGTACACCTGCCTAATATCGTGTAGGGCCCCCGCGAGCACACAGAAGTGCCGCAACACGACGTGGCATGGACTCGACTAATTTCTGAAGTACTGCCGGAGGGAATCGACACCATGAATCCTGCAGGGCTATCCATAAATCCGTAAGAGTACGATGGGGTTGTCATCTCTTCTGAACAGCACGTTGCAAGACATCCCAGATATGCTCAATAATGTTAATGTCTGGGGAATTTGGAGGCCAGCGGAAGTGTTCAACCTCAGAAGAGTGTTTCTGGACCCAGTCAGTAGCAATTCTAGACGTGCAGGAAATCGCATTGTCCTGCTGGAATTTCCCAGGTCCGTTGGAATTCACAATGGACATGAATGGATGCAGTTCAAATAAATGGTTCAAATGGCTCTGAGCACTATGGGACTCAACTGCTGAGGTCATAAGTCCCCTAGAACTTAGAACTACTTAAACCTAACTAACCTAAGGACATCACACACAGCCATGCCCGAGGCAGGATTCGAACCTGCGACCGTAGCAGTCGCGCGGTTCCAGACTGAGCGCCTTAACCGCGAGACCACCGCGGCCGGCGGATGCAGTTCATCAGACAGGATGCCTAGGTACGTATCACCTGTCAGAGTCGTATCTAGACGTATCAGAGGCCCCATATCACTCCAATACACGCGCCCCACACCATTACAGAGCCTCCATCAGCTTGAACAGTCCCATGCTGACATGTAGCCTCCATGGATTCATGAGGTTGTAACCGTACCCGTACACGTCCATCCGCTCCATACAATATGAAACGAGACTTGTCCGACCAGACACCATGTTTCCAGCTGTAAGTAGGCTGTTTAGGTTTTCTTATTGGCAACGTTACGTAGCGCTCTGTATGAAAATCGCTGGCTGTGCTGTGTGCAGTCTGTGGCTAGTTTGCATTGTTGTCTGCCATTGTAGTGTTGGGCAGTTGGCTGTTAACAGCGCGTAGCGTTGCGCAGTTGGAGGTGAGCCGCCAGCAGTGGTGGATGTGGGGAGAGAAATGGCGGAGTTTTGAAATTTGTAAGACTGGATGTCATGACTGCTATATATATTATGACTTTTGAACACTATTAAGGTAAATACATTGTTTGTTCTCTATCAAAATCTTTCATTTGCTAACTATGCCTATCTGTAGTTAGTGCCTTCAGTAGTCAGAATCTTTTATTTAGCTGGCAGTGGTGGCGCTCGCTGTATTGCAGTAGTTCGTGTAACGAAGATTTTTGTGAGGTAAGTGATTCATAAAAGGTAGAGGTTAATGTTAGTCAGTGTCATTCTTCTGTAGGGATTTTTGAAAGTCAGATTGCGTTGCGCTAAAAATATTGTGTGTCAGTTTAAGCACAGTCATGTATAATTGTTCTAAGGGGACGTTCCACAGCCATCAACAGTCTAATATCGGTGTTTACTGGCCCATGAAAGGCTTAAAGCTCTGCGTGGTGCAGTCATCAAGGGTACACGAGGGGGCCTTCGGCTCCGGAAACCCATATCGATGATGTTTCGTTGAAGGATTCACACGCTGACACTTGTTGACGGCCCAGCACTGAAATCTGCCGCTGTTTGCGGAAGGGTTACTCTTCTGTCACGTTGAACGATTCACTTCAGTCGTCGTTGGTCCCGTTCTTGCACGATCTTTTTCCGGCCGCAGCGATATCAGAGATTTGATGTTTTACCAGATTGCTGATATACATGGTACACTCGTGAAATGGTCGTACGGAAAAATCCCCACTTCATCGCTACCTCAGAGATGCTGTGTCCCATCGCTCATGCGACGACTATAACACAACGCATAAACTCACTAAAATCTTGATAACCTGCCATTGCAGCAGCAGTAACCGATCTAACAACTGCACCACACACTTGTTGTCTCATATAGGCGTTGCCGACTGCAGCGCCGTATTCTGACTGTTTACATATCTCTTATACTTGAATACACATGCTTTATACCGGTTCCTTTGGCGCGTCAGTGTAGCCATCTCGACTTTTCATTGCTCGCCTGGTTAGATTTCAGATAACTTGGTGGGGATATTGCTAAACCCTGTTTTATTAACCGAACGAAGTAAGTCCGACAGCGGCCTCTTGGTCCCTTCCTCCTGTTCTAAGCCTGCCGTAAAAGTTCGTTCTTCCTGTCATTTCCAGTTATAAGTAAAGAGTAGGGGAGGCTTTTAGGCATAAGGGAGTAAACCCTTTAAAAAAAGGGAGTCCGTTTGGAAAGCAGCAAAGTGGTAGACCCATTATTCAACTATACTTGTGCAGCCCTCCTAAGATGGTCAGGTGAATTTTCCCAATCACCTTTAGCCTTGGATCAATATCAGATACACCAGTGTGTCATGAGGAACCCTGCGATAAAAGGTTAAGAATAAATGGGTTGCCAATAGAACTTAGGCAGGAACATGAAATTTCAGAGGATTAGCAAATAAAAAAGAGAAGAAGAGTTGGTAGAAATTTTAAAGAAGGTCAAGGTAGATATAGCTTCCATAACAGAAACAAAGAAAATATTACAATGTAACATGTATGCATATTTGATGTTATACAGCGCAACACCAAAACAGGAGAGAGCAAACAATCGGGTTGCCATTTACATACACAAGAGATGAGAAAAGAGAATTCAGGGTACGGTTATAGAAATGAAAACGTTATAGTTTTAACTGTCAAAGAGGACAGACAAAACTTGACCATCATTGCAGTTTACGCACCTGTGGAAGAGCATGGATGTGTGTGATGTCCTTAGGTTAGTTAGGTTTAAGTAGTTCTAAGTTCTATGGGACTGATGACCACAGAAGTTAAGTCCCATAGTGCTCAGAACCATTTGAACCATTTTGAACCTGTGGAAGAAAAAAAGTGGAGTCTATGGATTGCTATGACAAACTGCAATCAATTTTGGAAAAATATAACAATAAGCATTAAATAATACTTACAGCACGTTTAAACGCAAGGGTAGGAAATAAATACGTCCCAAAGATTGTGAGAACGATGTCAGAAAGGATCTTATACAACAATAGAAGACTGTTTTGGGATTTTGCTTCTTTTAACAAACTAAAGACACACAATACTGCCCTGTGCAAAAAGAGTTATCCATAAATACACAAGGTCAGCTCGAGGATTTGAGACTCTTAATTGATTACTTTATCATTAATGAGGACTAAAAAGGCAAAATAAGAAACAAAAGAATGTTTGGGGAATATGACATAGGTTGTCACCATTTACTGGTATTACCTCAAATAGAAATGTACACGTAATGGAGAAAGAACAGAAAGTTGACAAAAGAAAAGGTGAAGGAAGAAATCTACAAAGTGTAAACATACCTAATATACGAACATAGAATCACCAGATTTGCAAACAAGAGAGAAACGCAGTCTATCGAGCAGTCAAACGAGCTCGTGAAGAATCGTGGGATAGGTTTATAAGCGTCATAGAAGACAATATCCACGGAAGGGTAACGATAGCATATAAAAGAATAAAAATGCTCAGTGGAGCAGATAAAGAAGTTGCTCAAATAAATAACAACCAACAAGAAAAACGGAATTTTATGCAAGAATAGTAAACAGGAGGTTAAAGTTTACAGCTGCGGGTTTATTAGGCGAAGAACAAATGGGATTTCGGAGGTGCAGGTCAACAACAGATGTAGTACTTACAACTAAACAAATAATCGTGAAACAGAGGTAACATAATAGGGAAAACTTTTGGATTCATTGATTTTATGAAAGCAGTCCGATAATGATAATAAGCAGTGGAAAATTATGAGGGGGAAGAGGATATCCACAACGAAAAATAAACGTTTTAAGAAGTCTGTACAAACACACGGCAGTAATTTCAGATATAAATGGTTCTGTAACACAGCCTGTAGTCACGTAGGAGTTAGACAAGGGTGCAGCATTTCACCCAGAATTTTTGACATTTGTATATATGATGCAATCCGCAAATGGGAGAAGATTTTTAACGGAGGAATTAAGATTAACAGAAATTCCCTCTTGAATTGCCTGTTAAATGCAGACGACGCCACATTGCTGGCGAAGAATTAATATGACCTATAAAGAAGAACATACTTAGTATGTAAGTTTTGTGAAGAGAGGATTTGTATATTTCTGAAAAGAAGACGAAATCAGTAGCATTTAAAGGAAAATATCCTGTTTGGATAACAATAGTGATTAACAATAGAACATGTCAAACATTTTAACTATTTAGGTTGTGACGTCACAAATGAAACTGGCGAAAAGTGGAGAAAATATTGTCAAGCTTTGGGAGTATATGTGGAACAATACACACATGTCTAAAAAATAAAACGAGGAAAGAAATAACATTTAATTTTATAAGACAATTACAGTTCCAATGCTTGTTTATGGAAGTGAATGCTGGGTTGTAAATAAACGTCAAGAAAAAAGCATACAAGCAACAGAGATGAGATTTCTAGGAGCAGTGAAGGGATGCACAAGAGTCGATAGACTTCGGAATACTGAAAGAACTTAATATCTTTAATATTTTCAATGAAATACAAGAGAGTTGTACAAACTAGAATGAACATCTCGAAAAATGAATGGAGAAAGGTTAGCTCTCCAGAAAGCATTTACGCCAGTTGGGATAAGAAGTTAAGGAAGACTGAGGAAGCGATGGGTACTGTAATATGCAAAGCAAGAGAAGTCCTAGTACTTAGGCTTCGTGTCTAAAGAGTACGAAAGTAATTTACACACTACGTTTCCGTTCTTCCTGCATTCCCTCCCAGAATTTTGAACAGCCTCTACGCCGTCGAATACTTTCCCTGCATTGACAAGTAATGGCAAAGAATCATTCTTTTCTTTTCTTGTTCCTTCCATTACTAACTGATAAATCAGAATTGCTTATGTAATACTTCTACCTACTGTGAAGTGGAACTGTTCTACACTCTTAAAGTAAGAATAATTGCAGAATGTGGTGCCACACAACGTGGCACTAAACAAAATTGGCGCTAATAGCATAGGCACATAGGGAACACACACGACACAGATCTGTAAGTCCACGGTATTGGTGATAAGTTGAGAAAACCGTACCGAAACACATGTGCTAGAAAACACCGCTGTTTCCTGCGCAAGTACCCCGACATCAATAGGGGAGACGATCACCATGCACACGTACACAGGCCACACAACGGGTTGGCATACTCTGGATCAGGTGGTAGAGCAGCTGCTGGGGTATAGCCTTCCATTCTTGCACCAGTGCCTGTCGGAGCTCCTGAAGTGTCCTAGGGGTTTGAAGACGTGCAGCGATACGTCGACCGAGAGCATCCCAGACGTGCTCGATGGGGTATCTGATATCTTCTGTTTCAAGGTACTCCTCCACGATGGCAGCTCGGTGGGGCCCTATGGTATCATCCATCAGGAGGAAGGTGGGACCCACTGCACCCATGAAAAGGCGGACATACTGGTGCAAAATGACGTCCCGATACATCTGACCTGTTACAGTTCGTCTGTCAAAGACATGCAGGAGTGTACGTACACCAATCATAATCCCACCCCACACCATCAAACCACGACCTCCATACAGGCCCCTTTCAAGGACATTAAGGGGGTTGGTATCTGGTTCCTGGTTCACGTCAGATGAAAACCCGGCGAGAATCACTATTTAGACTATACCTGTACTCATCCGTAAACATAACCTGAGACCACTGTTCTAATGACTATGTACTGTGTTCTTGACACCAGGCTTTACGGACTCTCCTGTGACCAGTGGTCAGTGGAATGCACCTTGCAGGTCTCCGGGCGAATAAACCATGTCTGTTCAGTCGTCTGTAGACTGTGTGTCTGGAGACAACTGTTCCAGTGGCTGGGGTAAGGTCCAGAGCAAGGCTAGCTGCAGTACTCCGTGGCCGTCTGCGGGCACTGATGGCGAGATATCGGTCTTCTTTTGGTGTTGTACACTGTGACGTCCTGTACTGTAACGCTTGGACACGTTTCCTGTCTGCCGGAATCGTTGCCATAATCTTGAGATCACACTTTGTGGCACACGGAGGGCCCGTGCTACGACCTGCTGAGTTTGACCAGCCTTCGGTCGCCCTAGTATTCTACCCCTCATAACGTCATCAATATGTGTTCTTTGAGCCATTTTCAACACACAGTCACTATTAGCACGTCTGACAACGTCTGCTCACTCAATCGCTGCACCGTACTCTGACATGCACCAACACACCTCTGCGTATGTGGACCGCTGCCAGCGCCACCGAGCGACGACCGCCGGTCAAATGCACCGCATGGTCATACCCCGAGGTGATTTAAACCCGCAAACCGCCCACCAGAGCGTTCTTTCTCCATGTATCAGCATCGTCCTTAATTTATGAGCATGACTGTAGTTGCAGTACGTGTGTAACTTCTGCTTTACCGTATGTAATGTAGACAGTAATCTACATGCGTGAAATGACAGACTGCTGACACGTCTGAAACTTATCCGTTCGCCAACCTTCAAATTGACGGTGGGACTCATTGGTAGTGTGTACCCAGCGGTTGAGCTTCGTAAGGCGCTCAGGAACTCTCTCTGACAGCCCCACACCACACG
This sequence comes from Schistocerca serialis cubense, assembly GCF_023864345.2. NCBI lineage: Eukaryota > Metazoa > Arthropoda > Insecta > Orthoptera > Acrididae > Schistocerca > Schistocerca serialis. The sequence goes on along the minus strand of NC_064642.1, from coordinate 563,428,072 downwards.
CGGCATCCGGCCGGCGCCTGGTCGCTTGACGTCAGAGGTCTGCCGCTCGCTCCGTTTTGCGGCTCCGCTGGTATTCCGTGTTTCTTTGGCGACCGCACTCTGCTTTCACCCGCTCCTCTCCTCTCCTCTCTCCACTCCTCTCACTGCTGACGTACGCCGCCCGCATCCGCCGTCGCCCACATGACCGACGCAGGGGAAGAGTTGCCCTTCTACTCCGTACTGAATGGTACCACTTGTTGCCCATGGTGGCGCTTTACTTGCCTATCGGTACAGAGTGCTAGATGCGAATCTGGGGAACCCGTACAACCAGATCATGCTGTATTACTGGCAGCAATGCTGAACTGTGAAATTTTGCTGTGCGAACTTAATTAACACTGCCAACAAAATATCCTACAGGAAACAATTGTTAACATTACAGGTATTAAATACATTTACCAAACACACTTACGAGCCAAAACATAAAGACTATCTACTTACACTGAGATGACAAAGCCGGCCGGAGTGGCCAAGCGGTTCTAGGCGCTGCAGCCTGGAACCGTTCGACCGCTACGGTCGCAGGTTCGAATCCTGCCTCGGGCATGGACGTGTGTGATTTCCTTAGGTTAGTTAGGTTTAAGTAGTTCTAAGTTCTAGGGGACTGATGACCTCAGAAGTTAAGTCCCATAGTGCTCAGAGCCATTTGAACCTTTTTGAGATGACAAAAGTTTTGGGAAAGCGATATGTACGCACACAGATGGCGGTAGTGTAGCGTGCACAAGGTATAAAAGAGAAGAGCATTAGTGGAGCTGCAACTTGTACTCAGGCGATTCATGTAAAAAGGTTTCCGACGTTCACTACTGGCTATTAAAACTGCTACAACAAGAAAAAATGCAGATGATAAACGGGTATTCATTGAACAACTATATTATACTAGAACTGATATGTGATTACATTTTCACGCAATTTGGGTGCATAGATCCTGAGAAATCAGTACCCAGCACAACCACCTCTGGCCGTAATAATGACCTTGATACGCCTGGGCATTGAGTCAAATAGAGCTTGGATGGCGTGTACAGGTACAGCTGCCCATGCAGCTTCAACACGATACCACAGTTCATCAAGAGTAGTGACTGGCGTATTGTGACGAGCCAGTTGCTCGGCCACCATTGACCAGACGTTTTCAGTTGGTGAGAGATCTGGAGAATGTGCTGGCCAGGGCAGCAGTCGAACATTTTCTTTATCCAGAAAGGCCCGTACAGGACCTGCAACATGCGGTCGTGCATTATCCTGCTGAAATTTAGGGTATCGCAGGGATCGAATGAAGGGTAGAGCCACGGGTCGTAACACATCTGAAATGTAACGTCCACTGTTCAAAGCGCCGTCAATGCGAACAAGACGTGACCGAGACGTGTAGCCAATGTCACCCCATCCCATCACGCCGGGTGATACGCCAGTATGACGATGACGAATACAAGCTTCCAGTGTGCGTTCACCGCGATGTCGCCAAAAACGGATGCGACCATCATGATGCTCTAAACAGCTGGATTCATCCGAAAAAATGACGTTTTGCCATTCGTGCACCCAGGTTCGTGGTTGAGTACACCATCGCAGGCGCTCCTGTCTGTGATGCAGCGTCAAGGGTAACCGCAACCATGGTCTCCGAGCTGATAATCCATGCTGCTGCAAACGTCGTCGAACTGTTCATGCAGATGGTTGTCTTGCAAACGTCCCCATCTGTTGACTCAGGGATCGAGACGTGGCTGCTCGATCCGTTACAGCCATGCGGATAAGATGGCTGTCATCTCGACTGCTAGCGATACGAGGCCGTTGGGATCCAGCACGGCGTTTCGTATTACCCTCCTGAACCCACCGATTACATATTCTGCTAACAGTCATTGGATCTCGACCAACGCTAGCAGCAATGTCGCGATACGGTAAACCGCAATCACGATAGGCTAAAATCCGACCTTTATCAAAGTCGGAAACGTGATGGTACGCATTTCTTCTCCTTACACGAGGCATCACAACAACATTTCACTTGGCAACGCCGGTCAACTGCTGTTTGTGTACGAGAAATCGGTTGGAAACTTTCCCCATGTCAGCACGTTGTAGGTGTCGCCACCGGGGCCAACCTTGTGTGAATGCTCTGTAAAGCTAATTATTGGCATATCACAGCATCTTCTTCCTGTCGGTTACATTTCGCGTCTGTAGCACATCATCTTCGTGGTGTAGCAATTTTAGTGGCCAGCAGTGTAATTATGGCCGCACGACGGGAATTAACAAACTTTGAACGCGAAATAGTAGCTGGAGCTAAAGGCATGGGACATTCCATTTAAGAATTAGTTAAGTGATTCAATATTCCGAGATCTTCAGTGTCAAGAGCGTGCCGAGGATGCCAAATTTAAGGCATTACCTCTCACCAAGGAAAACGCAGTGGCCAGCCACAGTAGCATTTGCGTAGAGTGGTCCGTGTCAACATACAAGCAACACTGCGTGAAATAACCGCAGAAATCTATATGGGACGTACGACGAACGTATCGTTAGTACAGTGTGGTGAAATTTGGCATTAATGGGGTATGGCAGCAGACGTCCGACGCGAGCACCTTTGCTGACAGCATGACATCGTCCACGGCGCCTCCCCTGGGCTCGTGATCGTATTGGTTGGACACTATACGAGTGGAAAACCGTAGCGTGGTCGGATGAGTCCCCATTTCAGCTGGTAAGAGCTTATGATAGGGTTCGCGCAGGCCTCTTGAAGCCTTGGACTCAAGTTGTCAACAAGGCACCGTGCAAGCTCGTGGTCGCTCCATAACGGAATGGGCTCTGTTTACATGGAATGGACTGGATCTTCTGGTCCAGCTGAATTGATCGTTGACTGGTAACGTTAAGTTCGAGTACTTGGAGACAATTTGTTGTAGCTATTCATGGACTTAGTGTTCCCAAACAACGACCGAATTTTTATGGATGATAAGGCGCCCTGTCACTGGGCCAGACAATTTGAGCGAATGATTTGGCCACCGAGACCGTCCAACACGAATCCCATCGAACATTCATGGGACATAATTGAGAGGTCAGTTTGTCCACAAAACATGCACTGGCAACACTTTTAAAATTATCAATGGCTATAGAGGCAGCATGGCTTGGTATTTCTGCATGAGACTTCCAACGAGCTGTTGAGACCATGCCACATCAAACTGCTGCATTTCGCCGGGCAAAACGAGGTGCGACCCGTTATTAGGAGGTATCCCATGACTTTTGTCACCTCAGCGTAAGAGCGTGTTAGTTCACATTCGGCACGCAACGCAGCAGTGATTCTGCGTGGGAAGGACTCGGGAAGATCTTGGTACGTTTTCCGAGTCATGTTGCGCCATATGTCAACACACAGGTCACGCAGTACCCGTATATTGTGAGCGCAGCTGGTGCTCGATAACGCTCAAAGTGTATTCCGTCAGTCTCAGAGCAGGCGAATTTGGTGGTCAAGACATCAACGTGAGTTAACTATCACGTTCTTCAAGCCACTGTAATGCGATTATGGTTATGTGACACTTACATTCTTCTGCTGAAATGTGACACCGCCGTCGAGGAAGACCTTAATCGTGAAGGAATACTGGTGGTTCGCAACAATGTTCACGTAGTCCACAACTATCATCGTACCTTCGATTGGTACTACAAGTTCTATATGGGAGCCCAGGTTAACGTGCCCAATAGAATAATACTATCTCCACCGGCCTGCGTCCATAGCTCCGTGCATGTCTCGAGGGGGCATTCGCCTTGATGACGGCAATATGCGAACACGACCATCAATCTAATGCTACGATCACAGTGGCACCGACATCGGTGTATTCCGCCGACCACCGATATCGGCCGATCTTTTCAAATTAAGTACGCCATTACATGCACGGTCATAATGCAGCAGATCTCATCACCCAAACGTACACACTTCGGATGAGAATAGGTGAAATACAAATCTGTCTTCTGCAGTCGAATCGGCCGATGTTCTCAGATACGAAATATTGACTGCGAGAAACTGTTAATTAGTCCAAGAAAGAAGGAGTATGTGCCATATTGAGCATGAAAAATATCATAATAGAGATGCAGCTAGGAATCTATGGAATGAAATTGCCGTTTTATTGGAAACCAATAGCAGGCAAAATCTTTATCGGAAATTTTAGACGTATATTACAGTTTCAAAAAAAATTTGTTCAGTTGAGAAGCCTGGCGTGCCTTACGCTTACAGTTACTGCAGTGGATCCTTTTTTGGGTTTTGGGCGGGCAGTAGCTGTCTACGAAGTATCATTACTGCTCACTGGTATTTTTATGCCGGCAAGTTGGTGATAATTTTATATATGGTAGTTTGCAAATGTCGTGTATGTGTTTCCAGTTTCTGTGCTCTAGGTGTTCAGAGTATCTTATTCTAACTTTGTACAGTATTCTTTTTGTAAGCAAAGACCGCCTTCTCTTGCTGCAATGTATTTTACTTCTCCCAGATGTGTTTCGCCTTTTTCACTTTAAGGCATCATCCATGGGATCTAGAATGATACAGTTTTGTTTTGATATGTGTTATTTGTAGATTACAAAACAGGTCGCGCCTCGTTTTTTATGTAAAGAGAACTCTAAGTAATCATCATTGACGATGCCTGAAAGTGAAAAAGGCAAAACTCTAGTAGTGGGACTACACCAATGCCACCCCACATTCCATTGTTGCCAAATTTATTCAAGATAGCGACGATGACGTCATCCAAGATGGCGTCGTGTAGACTTGTCAACAGCACATCAGGTCATCCAAGATTGCGGATTTTGGCGGGGAGTTTGAATTTTGGCGGGAACATAGGACAATTGGGCTACCTCCACTAACCTAATCCTCCAGAAAAAAATTGGCGCGAAATTCAAATTCCAGCAGGTTAATGTGTTACACCACGAAATGGCGGGAAAATATACCAATTGGCCTACCTCCACTAACCTAACCCCCACCTCCTAGAAAATGGCAGGAAGTTCAAATTCCAACAGGATAATGCACCACACCACTCTTATCTCTACTAAGCAAAGTAAATCGTAGGAAAATAGCTCACTTGGTCTACCTCCACTAACCCAAACACCCGACCGCCACCTCTTCCCACGAACTGGCACCAACTTTTAATTTTTTCGGTAAACAAAATTCAATTCCCACACGTCTACTAAGCTAACAAAATGGCGCGAAAGAAAAGACACTTCACTAACCTCAGTCGCCAGACTGCCACTACCTCCTAAGAATTTGTGGGAAAAGGACTTGGACATAATACTTTATTTAAACAATTCCATACATGTGTGTTCACCACAAGGTCAGGACTCCAACTGACTTAATACACTACGCCACCACCAGCGTGCGCTCTCATACGTGACATAATCCAAGATGGCGACACCCAGTGTATTCACCACGGGGTCTGGACTCCAACTGACTTAGTGCATATCGTCGCCACCAGAGAGCGCCACCGTGACGTCATCCAAGATGACGACCGTGACGTCAATCAAGATGGCTGCACCCAGTGTTCCCACCACATGGTGTAAGATTGTAAACTTGGCCTACCTCCACTAACCTAACCGCCCCCCCCCCCCCAAGAAAAATGGCGGTAAGTTCACATTCCAGCACGATAATGGCGGGGAAACCGGACTTGTCTTTATTATTATTTAAACAATATCATGCAGGTGTATCCGCCATGAGGTCTGAAGTTTAAAAAAAAATGGTTCAAATTGCTCTGAGCACTATGGGACTTAACATCTGTGGTCATCAGTCCCCTAGAACTTAGAACTACTTAAACCTTACTAACCTAAGGACATCACACACATCCATGCCCAAGTCAGGATTCGAACCTGCGACTGTAGTGGTCGCGCGGTTCCAGACTGAAGCACCTAGAACCGCTCGGCCACACCGGCCGAGGGAAGATAGGCCAATTGGGCTACGTCCACTAACCTCACCCGCCATAAAAAAAATTGGTCACAAGTACGAATTCCAACACGATAATCGGCCACACCTACGAAAAAATTGTCTGAAATAGGTCAATTGGATCACATCCACTAACCTAAGTCCACTTCATCCTACGAATTCTCGCCAAGTTTGAATTTTGCCTGTCACTTATGTTTTCGCTGCTAAGCTATGAAAATCGCGTCAAATAAAGTACACTTGTACTAACCTAAGTCACCTCCTGTCGATTGGCGGGAAAAGGACTAAAGTCTTTATTTCAAACAGTACAGTCATCACTTATGCTCCAACAGACTTGGTACACATCTTCGAGATGGCAACCCTCAGTGTGCTCACCACTAGGTCCAGACTCCAACTGACTTAGTTCAAATCGTTGCCAGCAGAGGAGGCTATCCCTGGCGCCACCGGTCAGCAGTAGCCCCCGCGCATGCCACTGGTCCAGCGGCCGCTCACGTCACAGCTCTCGGTAGGACGGCGCCAAAGTTGTTTGCTGGAGAGCGGAATCTGCCCTGACGTCACACAACCGCCACTCCACCACGTGGCTTACTCGACAAAGAACGCTCTCCCTAAGTTAACTGACTCAAGATCGTCTGCTCTCTCTCTCTCTCTCTCTCTCTCTCTCTCTCGCGCGCGCGCGTTTAACCAACACCGACTCAAAGGAAGGCCTCGGCGCTTGTTCGTGACGTCACGTCAGCTAGGCACGGCGAACGCCAGGTCTGTTGCAGGCATACTCATAATGGTGGTGTCTCCCTTTCTGACACAGGAAAATGTGAAACTATTGGCGATAGTTGACCAACACACATTGTTCTGAGAGATTTCTGCAGTCAATCAATTGTGCAATTCATAACACTTCTTAACAAATAGTGTAGTCCTGAATTTAAATTTCCACCTGTTTTAAGGACTGGCATACAAAATCAACTTCATGGTCCATGGTTCTCCATGGTACTGCTTTACTTTATTTGTAAATCTGAGAAAGTTACGTTTGTACTGGGTTGCTTTTAAAAGAAACTGTGAACATATTGGTGTTCTTCTTTAGGTATCTTGTTTGACTACGGGGTGAGGAGCACTGAATGTTAATGAAATATCTTGCGATTGTACGCGTTGGGGGAGGGGGTAGGGGACAGAAGAAGAGGAAAAAGAGAGATACTTGTTTTATCAAATAAAATATTTTTATCTTATAAAGTTTCTCCTTTCAGCTGCAAGAGGGAATATTTATCTTTTCTAATGCGCATGTTTAAAAAAGTTTAAGCTCAGCAGTATTTTCGATGTATGAAGCTATTTTGTTTCCTGTTTAGAATTCCTTTCGTTGAAAGCGACTGTAATCTAATGACTGGCAACAGTTGGACATTTACACATGAAAATTAGTTCACATTTCCAGTGACGATGTCAAACGAAAATAAATAAATAAATAAAAGAAACGAGTTAATTGTTAGGGGGTTGGGGTAAGTTTCGATAGGAAAATGCATCAAGTAAATATAGTTACTTGAATGTAAAATTTCCGAAGCTTGCAATGGGGCAAAGGATCTTCTCATACTGATCTACGTTTGTTTCGACAGGATTCAGTAATACAGAGCTATGATCTTCATTTGTAGTTTTACCATAGTAAGAAAATCTTTCTTCTAAATAAAACTGCAGAATCTAAAACAATACCAAACATTTTGTCCAAAAATAAGAGATTTGTAGTGATAAGCACGCCCAGGCGTTTCCGCGTGCAACAGACCTGGCGTTCGACGTGCCTAGCTGACGTGACGTCACCAACAAGCGCCGAGGCCCTCCTTTGAGTTGGTGTTGGTTTATAACCGGACACGCGCCGCGCCGCCGCCCCGGGGGCGTCCGACCGCTGACGTCACACACCGTCGATCACCCCCTCCATACACGCGATGGACATAGTCTTCTGTAAATACGCTAACTCCCACATCGCTCATCTAACCTATCAATTACCTAAGTACTTAATTGCATTTCAATTTTAATTATATTAAATAATTCAATTTACAATTTCATGTAAGTGTGAAAAGGCGTTCAATTATCTAATTTCAACTACCTTTCAAGGCCCAGACCACCACCTCTTCCTAGGAACCAGCGCCGAGTTTGAATTCTGGCAGTAAAGAAAGGTCACTTGCGCTTTCTCTACCAACCTGAGAAAATTGTTGGAAAGAAAGGCATCGGTGTAGTCCCACTACTAACGCTACTGGGATAAAGAAAATACAGTGCAGCAAGAAAAGGCGGTTTTTGTGTGCAAAATAAGTATTTCTGTGCTTGGTGCGCAGGATGGCCACGCAAAGAAACTCATCTAACCTTTATTTCACACTTATGCTGTATGACAGTCATTGAAGGTTAATTAACATATGTCGATTCTGTTGAATTTGTGTGAAGTTGGGCAGAGTGTTTGTGATTTTGATTTTCGCTGTCACCATGAGTCATTTCGAGTATGTAATAGAATGTTCCAGTTCCAAAGAAAGCATGTGCTGACAGGTGTGAATATTACCGAATTATCAATTTAATAGCCGGCCGAAGTGGCCGTGCGGTTAAAGGCGCTGCAGTCTGGAACCGCAGGACCGCTACGGTCGCAGGTTCGAATCCTGCCTCGGGCATGGATGTTTGTGATGTCCTTAGGTTAGTTAGGTTTAACTAGTTCTAAGTTCTAGGGGACTAATGACCTCAGCAGTTGAGTCCCATAGTGCTCAGAGCCATTTGAACCATCAATTTAATAAGTCCCAGTTGCAAAATAGTAACACGAATTCCTTACAGAAGAATGGAAAAACTGGTAGAAGCCGACCTCGGGAAGATCACTTTGTATTCCGGATAAATATAGGGACACGTGAGGCAATACTTACACTACGACTTATCTCAGAAGTTAGGTTAAAGAAAGGCAAACCTACGTTTAGAGATTTGTACACCTAGAGAAAGCTTTTGACAATGTTGATTGGAATACTTCGAAATTCTGAAGGTAGCAGGGATAAAACACAGGGACCTAAAGTTTGCTGACAACTTTTGCGAAAACCTGATGGTATTTGTAGGAGTCGACGGGCGTGAGAGGGAAGCAGTGGCTGTGTTGGGAGTGAGACATGGCAGCAACTCATCTCCGATGTTATTCAGTCTGTACAGTGAGAAAGCAGTAAAGGAAACCAAACAAAAATCTGGGGGATGAATTAAAGTTCAAGCAACAGAAATAAAAATTTTGAGGTTTGCCGATGACACTGTAATTCTATCAGAGGCAGCAAATGACTGGGAAGAGGAATTAAACAGAATGGACATTGTCCTGAAACGAGTATATAAGATGAACATCAACAAAAGCAAGACAAGGGTAATGGAATGTAGTCGAATTAAATCACGTAATGCTGAGGGAACTAGTTAGGAAACGAGACACTAAAAGCAGTAGATGAGTTCTGTTATTCGGGCAGCAAAATAACTGATGATTGCCGAAGTAGAGAGGATATAAAATGTAGACCAGCAATGGCAAGAATAGAGTTTCTGAAGAAGAGAAATTTGTTAACATCGAATACAGATTTAGGTTTCAGGAAGTCTTTGCTGAAAGTATTAGTATGGAGTGTAGCCATGTATGGAATTGAAACATGGACGATAAACAGTTTAGACAAGGAGAGAACAGAAACTTTTGAAACGTAGTGCCACAGAAGAATGCTGATGATTAGATGGGTTGATCACGTAACCAATGAGGAGGTACTGGATAGAACTGGGGAGGAAAGAAATTGGTAGCACAGTCTGAGTAGAAGAAAGGATCGGTTGGTAGGACACAGTCTGAGACATCAAGGGACCACCAATTTAGTACTGAAGGGAAGTGTGTGTGTGTGTGTGTGTGTGTGTGTGTGTGTGTGTGTGTGGGCGGGGGCTCGTAGAGGGAGAACAAAAGATGAATACAGTAAGCGCCTGCACCAAAGAAGTCTTCGGACTGAAGACCACGGCAACAACAACAATAGAATGTTTCTCTCTCTATCTCATATATTCATAAAGCTTGTCTCATTATTCCAGTAACTAAGGGAAGAGTTTACATTACTCGCCAAGTTGATTTCCTGACATTTGCATGCATTCGGCCTCTTTTTAACAGCGAAAGCTGGAATGCAGCACTCGTATCCAAACATAGAGGCGTCATGGCAACCAACCCGTCCCATGACGTTAAAATACTGGGTGTTTCAAAAAGATACACGTAATACAAAGTATTATTTTGTCCAAACTATCGATCGCTGCGCCTCGGCTCTGCTTTTGGAGAAACAAATACATAGTCTGGTTTATATTAACAGCCGCTAGATGTCAGTTGTCTTCCGTTTTGCTTGGTAAGCGTCTTATGTTCAAAATGGCTACTCCACAGCAGAAATCATTTTGTGTTCTCGAGTTTTCGAAGTGCAATTCCGTGATTACAGTGCAAAGACGTTTCACATTGAGGTATCAAATTGATCCTCCGAATGGGTGGAACATTTGCAGATGGTATCGTCATTTCTAGATACAGGACGTGTATGCAAAGGAAAGAGTCCTGGCCGCCCTCGTGTTCCTGAAGTAAATGCTGCACGAATTCAAACTGCTTTCCAAAGTAGTCCTTCAAAATCAACTCGTCGTACCATTCGGGAGTTACAACTGCCTACAATAGCAATATGGCGTGTTTTGGGACGTCGGTTGGTTATGAAGCCGTACAAGTTACAGTTGTTACAAGCTCTGCGTACTGATGACAAACGCAAACGTGAGGCATTTTGTAACGAGATTCTTGATGCTGTTGACAATGATAACACTTTGGCACAACGCATCGTGTTCAGTGATGAAGCGACTTTCCATGTTAGTGGTCAGGTTAACAAACTCAGTATCCGAATTTGAGTCTTACAGAATCAACATGCAGCCATTGAACATTTAGGAGATTCACCCAAAGTCGATGTGTTTTGTGCGATATACCGATCATCTGTTTGCGGCCCATTCTTCTTTGACGGAAACGCGATTAACGGTCAATAGTATCTCGCTATGTTACAAAAATGATTGTTTCCGAGGCTGCACGAATACAACTTCATTTTCAACAAGCCGGAGCACGCCCTCACTGGAGTCGCCAAGTGCGTGAATATCTGAATGAAACTCTACCGAACCACTGGATTGGTCGTCAAGGAGCTGGCGACTTAACATGTCTCAGCGGGGCTCCACGGTCACGGGATTTGACACCCTCTGACTTCTTCCTGTGGGTTTCGTTAAAGGCAACGTTTATGTACCACCACTCCCACAGAACCTGGAAGAGTTGAAGAACCCGATCCGTACTGCCATAACATCAGAGTGACGAAGGAAATCCTTGCCCGAGTATGGGAGGAATTTGAGTATCGATGTGATATTGTTCGTGTCGCTGATGGAGGAAATATTAAACATCCGTAATGTGAGCTTGAGAGGTTCGTAAATATGTGTGTAAAGTTTCATGTTCGTATGTCTTAAAGTTTAATAAATATATGCATTCGAAATACGTTTTGAAACACCCTGTGTATTGCTTCCACCCAGATAGAATAGATTCTAACGTAATCTAAGCAAATCTTCCAGAGCCCGCCAAAAGCTAAAGGAAATGGGACGCACTGTGACTAATCTGTCGGTCGATGTTATCTGGCGGTGCCGCTCTGAACACAGCCTAATCAAGCCAGAGGCGTGATTCATCCGAGCAAAAGGCCCTCTTCCACTGATCCAAGCTCCAATATCGGTAATCCCGCGCCCACTACAATCATGATTGACGATTTCGTTGGGCCAGCATGGAAACGCGTAGCGGTGATGTGCTGCGGAGCACCATGTTCAACAATATGCGTTGAGCAGTGTGCTCAGAAACACATGTGCCTGCACCAGCATTGTGCTCCGTCATCAGATCTGCCACAGATCACCACCTACATCTACATCTACATGGATACTCTGCAAATCACGTTTACGTTCCTGGCAGAGGGTGCATCGAGCCACCTTCACAATAATTCTCTATTATTCCAATAGCGTACAGCGCGTGGAAAAAAAAAAGACACCTACATCTTTCCACGTGATCTCTGACTTCCCTTATTTTATTATGATGATTGTTCCTCCCTATGTAGGTCAGATTCAGATAAATATTTTCGTATTTGCAGGAGAAATTTTGTGATAGAAATTCACCACATTGAAAAATACTTTTGTTTTAATGATGTCCAATCCAAATCCCATATCATTTGAGTGAGACTCTCCTCCCTATTTCGCAATAACACAAAGCGTGCTGCCCTTTTTTGAACTCCGTCAGTTCTATGTGGTAAGGATCTCACAACATGCAACAATATTCTAAAAGAGGATGGACACGCATAGTGTAGGCAGTCTCCTTAGTAGATCTGTTACATTTTCTAAGTGTCCTGCCAATAAAACGCACTCTTTGGTTGGCCTTCCCCACAACATATTGTATGTGTTCTTTCCAATTTAAGTTGTTCATAATTGTAATTCGATGTTTTCTAAATCCGTGTTGATTGTGTGTCAATAAATCATTCTATTTGAGGTAATACAATATGTGTTCCAAAATCCTGCTCCATATCGACATTAATGATATGGACCTGTAATTTAATGGATCACTCTTTCCACCCTTTCTTGAATATTGGTGTGACCTGTGCAGCTTTCCTACCCTGCTTTACAGAGCGAGCAAGCCTCCGACCTCTACGTTCGGTGATGAGGCTTGGACATCCACCGTCTTGTAGCCTACTCGTGGTTCTTCGACCACTTTCCATATTTGCTAACGACAATACCACGCTAACATCCCGCCAGCTTCGCCGTTTCCGAGGTGCTCGTTCCCAAGCGCCGATCTATAACAGTCTGCCCTTTGTCGAAGTCGCTTATGTCAATGTTTTTCCTCATCTGCGCTCCATATCGTAGCTGGAATGATTCCCCATTCGTTTCTACTTCGTTTATACACTTTCCTTTTCGCATCAGGTCCGCACGTCACCAAATGGAATCACTGTCGTGTTAGGCCGCTGTCAGTGTATATTTTTCGTTACCGTTTGTAACTGGAACTGATACATTGTACCGTTGGTATAGGCAGACTCAGTTGGGACGTAGTAAGTTGTGTGCACTACAATAATGTTTGTCTACACTGTGTTCCTTAAACATCAACTGACAGCCAACAAGGGGCGCAGTGACCCGAGCTATTGAAACTGTTAAACGAAGTAGAACAAAATCAACGAAATGAGTCTCGCGAATACTATACACATTTCTAAAAGAGGATACAAGAATATACGCCTCCCCCCCCCCCCAATATTTCTTTTCAAAGGAAGCATGGAATCTTATAAACATCAAACAAAGAAAACTGTGGAATCCCTACTGAATACTTTAAGAGTCTTCTAACTTATGAAAAACCGAATAATCCAATTAGAAGTAATAAATCAAGGGATCAAAACTGGCCGTCTCCACTCTCTAGGACTGCACTAAGATGAAACACACTATCCTCAGACTGAAAAAAAACATCGAAACGCTGCTGTAGAAAGCTCCATAATAACATAATTGTGGAAGCTACCGCCTAAAGAAGAAATAGCTATTTTACATAAAACCGTGATCAACACATGAGAGGAAAAGAACTGTAAGATGACTAGAAATCAGCCTTGATTTATCCTCTGAATAATAGTGTAAACGTTAAGGACATGAATAATTATCGAGGAACATCATTAATCTCAGAAACATACAGGATCCTGTCCCTATGCATCTTAAAACGTCTAGAACAATAAACGTAGTATAAACAGCGGAAATAACAATAAGGATTCCGAACCTTTCGGTCAGTAGTAACCAAATACTAAATGGTTCAAATGGCTCTGAGCACTATGGGACTTAACATCTTAGGTCATCAGTCCCCCAGAACTTAGAACTACTTAAACCTAACAAACCTAAGGACATCACACACTTCCATGCCCGAGTCAGGATTCGAACCTTCGACCATAGCAGTCGCGCGGTTCCGGACTGAAGCGCCTGGAACCTCTCGGCCACCCCGGCCGGCAGACCAAATACTAACTCTGAAGTCATTATTAACACGTTATTTTGCATGGAGAAGACAAAATGTATCTAACATCGGAAGATTCTAAAAAGGTATATGACTTCATTAACTGTGATTTGCTAATTAATATACTGGCATATATGGTACATTACTGGGAATTGTAAGAACAGCCTTGAGTAATACCCAGTCCAAAGTAAAACTGAAAAGATATTTCTCTACGCCCTTTTGAAATCAGAACAGGAGTTTGATTGGGAAATGGACTTCCGGCAATCTTGTTCAACTGTATCGAAAAAATGTAATACAAAAAAGGCGCAAGGAATTAAGGATTGGGACTAAGAAGAGTGGTGTGCAAATAGATTGTTCATATTTTGCGGATTATGCAGCCACAATGGCAGAAGATATTGAAACAGAACAAATTAAAGCACCGAAAAATAAGTCTAGCGTAACGTCAAATAACAACAGCCCAATTAAACAGATGTTTGAAACAGTAAAATGTGTTAATAACTTTGGACGAATGGATCACAGCTAATGGGATAGGTGTCTCGAGGTGAGAGAAAAAAAAATTGAAATAGTTTTCTGAGCTACATTAAAAGTTTATGACAAAAATGATTTTCCATAACTACTGTTAGAAAACCAGTGCGTCTATATGTCTCTGAGAGTCTTATCCCCATTGACTGTTGTTTACTAACTCAGTTAGAAAGAAAAGAGAGAAAGATTTCACATAGTGTGCTGGGTTCAAATTGTAAAAACGGGATCTACTTAAAAAATCAAAACAAGAAATATATTTTAAAACCCAATAAATTAGGCACACAACGGGAAATGCAGAGTTCTGTTTTATGGCCACGCAAGAACAATGAACCATTTTCAGATGGTAGAAACGCATTTTTAACACGTTTGTCTCGGAAGCTAAAAGGGGAATATGATGGTACTCAAACATCAAAAACGATCTAGAAGGAATGGATATATAACCCGAAAGAGCAAAACCGACGCAATTTCGGAAAACTTTAAATGCAAGCATTAAAAAATAATACATGAGGAAATGAAAGCATGCCAGAGAACAGTAAAACTGGAATAGTATCTCTTATATGTAAGAAAAGTTATTACGTGAGAATTACAAAGGCATAACATAATTGAGTAGCATCTACAAGACATTCAGAGAGGTCCCTGAATGAAAGGATAATAGTGAGGTGAAAATATCTTTGGAGAATACCAATGTTTTAGGTTAAACAGAGGCGCTTCGGACCAATTGCATGTCATTAGGCAAATAACAGAAAATATTTATGAATATTATGCAGACCTCCACTACATTATTACATAGACTTCCTCCCATATGTTGGTTTTAAAAGGTTTTTGATAGTGTTAAAAGGCGAGCAGTGTACAAGGTACAGAAAGAACTGAGCATCTGTTACAAATGAATAAGATTAGTTGTGTTCACAAGAGAGAATAAGAAGGTAATAGGTGACCGTGAATAGCAAGATAATCAAGAGCTCTGACTTTACTGCTTAAGTAAAAGTACCCAATTTAAATTAGCACTGCACGGCCTGACACAGATAATAGGCAAGACAGGTACAATAACGATGACATCTAGTTGCACAAATCCAAGTGCAGACGGTACTGCAATTATGGCAAAAGATTTAAACATCTTGAAAGAAATATATGAAGTAGAGGAACCAGAAGGAGCAAAAATTAACGCATTGCAAATGAAGATAAGACAAAAATATCTAAATAAGATGTAGAATCATCAGTCGTCGTAAAATTTTAATTTATATGAACAGATAACCGTTTTTCCCTTCTTAACACTGATGACTGTGAATTATAAAGTTTATTTTGGTATTAAGATCATCGAGATCCTTCAGAGTACAAAGGTACCTCATTTCCTAAAAGTATATCATACTGTCAAATTCTCAGGTCAGCAGAACACCTCATGACCTGAAGGCCGCTAACATAATTCATTGGTGTCAGCTAATTCAAGTACCTAGATGGGCTTTCAACCACTGAAAATAACAGGAAATAATGTGTTAGTGGAAGGATAAAATCAGCAAACAGAGACTATTTTGCAAACTTGCAATCACAGTATTTAAGAACTCTTTAATTATGAGAACAACAAACTGAGAAGTACAAAATTCCCATGTGTGTAAGCAGTTTTTATTTGTGGTGGTGTTGTTAAGTTCCTATGGGACCAAACTGCTGAGGTAATCGGTCCCTAGGCTTACACACTATTTACTCTAACTGAAAATAACTTACGCTAAGGACAAAACACACACCCATGCCCGAGGAAGGTTCAAATGGTTCAAATGGCTCTGAGCACTATGGGACTTAACATCTGAGGCCATCAGTCCCCTAGAACTTAGAACTACTTAAACCTAACTAACCTAAGGACATTACACACATCCATGCCCGAGGCAGGATTCGAACCTGCGACCGGATCGGTCGCGCGGTTCCAGACTGTAGCGCCTAGAACTACTCGGCCACCCCGGCCGGCGCCCGAGGAAGGACTCGAACCGCCGACGGGGGGAGCCGCGCGAACCGTGGCAAGGCGCCCTAAACTGCGGCTACCCCGCGCGACAGCAGTTTTTACGTATGGGTAATAAGTGTGGGCAACAGCAGAATCGGACACACACAACCTACAAAAATTTAATCAGAAAATTCTCCAAGAAGTGTATGGGATTGTGAGAGGCAGAGATTTGTTGAATAAAATAAAACTACAGATATTACACCAGCTTAAACAGAATAAAGCTATAGATATTACGGAACATACGTGAGTTGATACATATGAAGACGGTAACACATGAAAGGATGCCGGAGAGAATAATGAAATAAAGATTGAGTCCCACCAGACGGAAGAGACAGCCAAGACCAAGATCGAGGGGCAATATGTTGACCAATCTTACCGCAGTGAAGGTGAATAAGAGAGAACAGATATGCATGGGGGTATATTACTGAGGAGACCATATCACACAAGAAGAAAAAGAAGAAGAAAGCTGAAAGACATTTGGATTTGATAAATTCGAGACGGAAATGATTTAACAAATACAACTTTTTACGAATGTGTGTGTGTGTGTGTGTGTGTGTGTGTGTGTGTGTGTGTGTGTGTGTGTGAGAGTGTGAGTGTGTGTGTGTGTGTGTGTGTGTGTGTGTGTGTGTGTGTGTGTGAATTCATAAGGGACCCAACTGCTGAGGTCATCGGCCCCTAGACTTACACACTATTTACACTAACTTATGTTAAAAACAACACACACACCCATGCCCGAGGGAGGACTCGAGCATCCGAAGAGAGGGGCCAAGCAGTCCGTGGCATGGCACCTCAAACCGCGCGGCCATTCCGCGCGGCTCAACTTCTTACGAATTTGAGGAGGGGAACAGGAAAGCAGAAAAGCGAAAGACTGAACTATTAGATGACCCGAAGGAAGGTGGGAAATACATCAAACTTTAAAAAGGAAGAAACAGACCGCAAGAATCATAGGCAAAAAGGACCTCTCCAAGGCTTTCAGTGATACGACATGTAAGGGTGGCTGGGCTATTTAAGATTCTCTACTGACAAAAGAAATTTTTGAATCGGCAATTAAAATGTATTTCCAAGTATCTATCGGGGTTTTATTCCGTCCAGGCAGAGAGAGTATTTTCGGAAAGGAGTCTCCTATGAGGATGGTCTCGGAAGAGCTCACGTTGCGTGCCTGGCAGCACACATGTTTACGTACGTCGCACCACCGTCAGCAGCAATGCAAGCCGCAGGAACTCGGGACGAGGAAGCGCAGCTTGCGTTATCCAATTCGCTGATGCGCAGTCCGTGTTTAGAATTCCCGCTGCCTCTGCTGTCGCACTTTCACTGCCCGGCGTGGCGCAAAACTGAGTCGGGCCTGCCGGACGTTATCTTGCCGCACCTCAGCGTTCTCGACTCATCTTTCGCTCTGTGCAGGACTTAACTCAAGAAGGTCTCAGTCTTCCCAGTTTGGTGACGTCTGGTGACGATAGGAACGTTGTGCGGCGAGGGCAGAGAAATGTCTTGGTAAAGCTGTCAGGAGCTTTCAACACCACGACAATGGAACCACTCTGCATGGCTTCTGGAACCTTCCCTATCGACAAAACCATTCGGTTTCGGGCTGCATTGTACTGGCTGAGGAGGGGTAAACGGGATAAGATAATCGAGATTACCAGACGGGACATCACCGAGAAGCACCAACTCGGTAAATGGCAGGTGGGTACCTGGCAAAGGGAATGGGAATCAAGTGATAGGGGCTGTAGGGTGTATCATTTCTTTGCGAACATCAGGGAGAGTATGAGACTGAGCCAAATCAATCCCAGGCAGGGTACGTGTGGTGTGCGTACTGTAAGACCTTCGGTACACACACCATCAGATTACTTGACTTGTCGCTCTAACGAAGTAGGCGAGGGTCAGCAATATGTCTCGTGGTCTTATCGTGGCGTGTTTATCTTCTGCCGTTCGGTCAGACGATAGAAATGCCACTTGCACGCTTAGAGTAGCAGATTGACAGTGACCAACTTTAAACAGAACTTGATTACTTTTCACATACATTTATTGAAATAATAAAAATCATAGACATTACGTAACTTGATTCTGGATGCTGTTTACAATTGACAATCTGAAGTTCCTTTGGTCTTGGTACGTTAATCTTATTCTCACATATCTCTGATACTTGACAAAGTGTCTATTCATTTCTCTTCATGGCTATGTACAGAAATATGGTAATCTTATTAGGCTCAGACTGAAACTTGACTATAGACTGGTACAGACAAATGCAGACTAATGCAGACTGGTACAGATTAATGCATACTGTCTAATCGGAAGTCTGTACACTCGTTATAATACCTCGAGCGTTCAGGTGTGACTGCGCGAGTGTGATCCGCGAGGAGAAAAGGTTCAACGTTTGCAGCAATCTCATTGGCTACGTTACATATTAATACGCGGATCGGCGGAAGCAGAATTTGGTCCGCCTCTAAGACAGCGCCATCTCGTAGTGCAGAGACGGACGAGCGCTGCGCATGCGCTGTTGTGCTTAGCGGGGCGCGCTCTAGTGGGAAAGTTGTGTACACGCTGACTACGCGGAACTATGTACACAACAGTACGGTTCACTTTCTGACAGGTTACGGCTCTTACCCCGCGCCCTTACAAAAATGGTTCAAATGGCTCTGAGCACTATGGGACTTAACACCTGAAGTCATCAGTCCCCTAGAACTTAGAACTACTTAAACGTAACTAAGGACATCATACACATCCATGCCCAAGGCAGGATTAGAACCTGCGACCGTAGCAGGCGCATGGTCCCGGACTGAAGTGCCTAGAACCTCTCGGCCACAACGGCCGGCACGCCCTTATAGTGCGAGCGATATTTGTACCTGTGGGGAACATGGATGACCAATACAGAGCAGAACACCAGACACCAACGCAGAACAACAATGACATGATACAGGCAATAAGAGGCAAAGACCAGTGGGAAATAATAAATAAAATCGCTGATGATGTCTCAAGGGCATTACATGATAGATACAGACAGACATGGCCGTACAACAGAACACTTCAACACACACGAAGCACATAAGACAGCAGTTCCAATTCCTACACCAACACGGACAGCAGTACCGAAACACACACTCACTCAAACTGTGAACACTTTCACCAACACAACAACCTTACACAACATCTAGAATAATTAAACTGTATTAGAATAATAAGTGCAATGCAGTCAACCCTGTAAACCTGTTCTAGCTTAATTATAAACAGCAGGCATATCCACTCCGCGGTCATTATACCGCTGTTGGGATGTAACACTTGCAACTGAACACTCGGTATATAAGCAACATAATAGATTAAATTCAACACACATAACATAGGAACGGAAGAAATAACATACCTTACACTCACATACCACAGCGCTTTCCACAATGCACAAGATAGTTATTGTGTTTTTGTAAGCAGTGATCAAAAATATTAATCCGTAAATTAAACTGTAGTGAACGGGGACTGCAAGGCTCGAAGTAGTTCCGAGGCTTTCAGACCAGGCTGGCTCAGATAGAGTAACATTTCTCTCTATCTTTCTATCCAAGTCTTTCCTATCCTCTATCATCATATCTTCTTAAATTTTGAATTTTTTTTCTTTTCTTTTCCTTCCATTTCTAATCTGCTTTTAATTCATTATTACTTCCATTGTATTGCTGAAAATAGTAAGTACTGTTTGTAACATGGAATATGTTTTGTAATCTACGGGAAAAGCTGTTAAGTGAATGACCTGTTGTAAAATGTAAGGCAACAGGTCTCTAAATGATTCAAATGGCTCTAAGCACTATGGGACTTAACATCTGAGGCCATCAGTCCCTTAGACTTAGAATTACTTAAACCTAACTAACCTAAGGACATCACACACATCCATGGCCGAGGCAGGATTCGAACCTGCGACCGTAGCAGCAGCGCGGTTCCGGACTGAAGCGCCCAGAACCGCTCGGCCACAGCGGCCGGCGGTCTCTAAATGTGCAATAAATAAATTTCATAATTGAGTGGTAACGTAAGAAGGTTGCGCTTCCAGGAGCAGAGAATCTTTCTACCTCGATATTTGTCATTATTAGGTTTCCGTACCTCAGTTGTAGAAACGGAACACGTATAGCATCGCTTTCTTGTCCTTCCGTCCGTCTGTCTGTCTGTCCAATTGTTAAGACCCCTTTTTCTCAGCGGCGTTGTGGGCGTATCAAGTTGAAATTTATGTCACATGCTAAAGTCTGCGGTCCATTGGAGCTGTGAAACATTTAAGTTTCTAAGCCAACTCTATCAGACGAGACGACCACTTGTGTCACAGATTTTAAGGCCCAGAAACTCACTCATCAAAACCTTTAGGGCACTTTCCGTTGACCTAGAATCATGAAATTTGGCAAGAAGCAACCTTTCACAGTAGAAGTAAAGAAAAAATCCGAAAATTGTTCATTTTTGAGTTCATCACACAAAAATATGTTTTGTCAATTTCTTATCCATGTGTCTGTCTTTCCGTTGTGTTAGACCCCCTTAGTCTCAGGAATGAGTAGGCGTATCAGGTTCAGATTTCTATCATGTACTAAAGTCTACTCTTCCTTGGCGGTGTAAGACGTTTAAGCTCCTAAGTTAGTGAAATCACAACATATGGCCATTTACGTCACACATAATAATATTCGCGAACTCTCTCATCAAAACCTGTAGGTAGTCTCCGTTTAACTACACATGAAATTTGGTAAGAAGCAAGGTTTCACAGTCCAAGTAAAGTAAATAATCCGAAAACTGTAAATTTGTAATTACATCACGAACAAATATCTTTTTGACATCAGGACTTACATTCCATTCATCGTCCATCGAAATCATAATAGGAAAATATTAAGATATGCGTACATGAATTATAAGTTGTAACCAAGTGTTATCAGTAAATTTTAAAAAAATATATTAAATTTTCTGTTTCTGCAACTATAAATAGAAGTCTCATGTTCGATTTTTTTGTGTGTATTGGCTAGTCTCCGAAACTACGAGTACTGAGGGATTTCGAAACGTCTTGGAATTTCCGGACCGAGTGAGATGGTGCAGTGGTTAGCACACTGGACTCGCATTCGGGAGGACGACGGTTCACACCCGTGTTCGGCCATCGAGTTTAGGTTCTCCCCGATTTCCCTAAATGCAGGCAAATGTCGGGATGGTTCCTTTGGAAGGGCACGACCGATTTCTTTCCCCATTCATGACATAATCCGAGCTTGTGTTCCGCCGAAACTTTTGTGAACCTTCTGGCAGAGACGTCATGTAGATCGGCCTTGGATAGAAGAGTAAAAAAAATGGTTCAAATGGCTATGAGCACTACGCGACTTAACTTCTGAGGTCATCAGTCGCCTAGAACTTAGAATTAATAAAACCTAACTAACCTAAGGACATCACACACATCCATGCCCGAGGCAGGGTTCGAACCTGCGACCGTAGCGGTCGCTCGGCTGCAGACAGAAGCGCCTAGAACCGCTCGGTCACCACGGCCGGCTAGCAGAGTAAGAGCAGGAGTCAGGGTAAGAGGTTTTCCGCAATTTCAAGTGGCTGTAGGCAACCTAAGAAAACATAATATGCGTCCTGCTCTTCCCCACGAAAACAGAACGGAGATCCTATGATGTACAACCCGTGCAGATGTTTCTGAAAATGTTCGTGTTTAAATTAAGTCAAGCGATTGAGGCACTTAGGGTACTAAATTTGGATGGGATTTAGTGAACTGAAAAATCATCGGGTGATTTATTACCTAGTTCGTGTCTTTCTCTTGTTACCATGTTCCACACCAGTCTGTATTCTATCTAGCCACTAAATAGTACAGGTCCGTAACTTATACCAGCCGGACGAAATAGACAGATGCAAAGATTAGCAATTATAAATAAACGAAAACCATCACTGATTCTGCGTATTAGGGATCCGACAGTTTGTTGGTAGGTTTGTAGAGGTATGTGGCATTAGGTTTCTACGCACGGATCATATAATACGTGTAAATAACGAGCCGCAGACTTTCGTACGCAGTGAAGGCGTCCGATAGCGACCCAGACGGATTCCGTAGGATTTACATCAGGCGAATTTGGTCGCCGAGACACCAACCTGAATTCACTACAATGCTCCTCAAATCACTGTAGCACGTCTCTGGCTCCGAGACAAGACAATTATACTGTTGAAAGATGACATCGTCGTCGGCGAAGATATCAAGCATGAAGCGATGCAAGCGGTTCGCAGCTGTCACCATGTCTTCGATTGCTACCACAGGTCCCACGCAGGCGCAAGAGAATGTCTCCCATAGCAGAATACTGCTCCCACCAGATTGCGTCCCTGGCGCACTGCGCGTCTCGAGCCGCCGTTCACATCGATGACGGCGTTCGTGGAGACGACCATTCGAAGAGCCGATGCGTTTCCATTGATCGACGGTCGTATCCGATGGTCCCGTGCCCACTGTAATCGTAATTATGATGTTGTTGGGTGAATATGTGAACACATAGGGGTGGTCTGCCGCGGAGCTCCATGTTCAACAATGTGCGACGAACAGTGTGCTCCGAAACACTTGAGCGTGCACCAGCGTTGTGCTCTGTCGGCAGACACGCCCCAGATCACCACCTATCCTACTTTACAGAGCAGACTAGACGAAACCCACGTTCTGTGAAGAGTCGTGGCCGTCCAATCATTTAGCGCCTAGTAGTACTTTCACTGTCTTTCTACCTCATTCCGTAGATGCTCAGACAGTAGCACGTGAACATTCGGCCAGCTTCGCCATTTTCGAGATACTCGTTCACAGACTCTGCGTAATAGTAATCTGCCCTTCATCAAAGTCGCTTCTTTCAAAGAATTGCCCCATTGGCAGCCCATATCTTCACTAGGCTGAACCCCCGTCCGTGTCTCCTCCACTTACTTGCTTTTGTTGGCGCGTCAGGTGCCCGCAAAGCCACCACGCGGCATCCAATGTCACGGTGGGCGGTAGTGTTCTGTTTTGGCGTATCAGTGTATATTTTTACGTTGGTTAGTACCTCCGAGTACATGCAGTAAGAGCAAGCCACTAATATTTATTTTCCTCTGGGCAGCTGGTCAGTTCTTGAAGTGTGGATGCGTGGACGCAAAACGGTTAGTCTATACTGACAGATGTAGTCCACTTAGCGGAGCAGCTACTATCGTGCACAAAACATCAGTTAGTAAATCATGTGACGTGTTTGCGAAAGACTCTAAGACAACTGATACACTTCACTGAGTCGGTTGGTTGGTTGGTTTGGGGTTGGGGACCAAACAGAGAGGTCATCGGCCCCATCGGCTTACCGAAGGATGGGGAAGGAAATCGGCCGTGCCCTTTCAAAGGATCCATCCGTCATTTGCCTGCAGCGATTTAGGGAAATCACGGAAAATCTAAATGAAGATGGCCGGACGTGGGTTTGACCTGTCGTCCTCCCGAATGCGAGTCCAGAGTGCTAACCACTGCACCACTTCGCTCGGTCTTCGCTGGGTATATATTAAGGTACCAATGATCACAATAATTGCAGTTATACCCACAAAACTCTGTACATTAGAAACGGTAACGGCTCTACAACACTCCCTTGAGGTGCTTCCTATATTATCTTTCATTTCTTGGTTATGCATCGTAGTGGCTGATGGGAACGCGGCCATATATGACTAGGAATTATACATAAAATAGTTTCAGTCTGCAAGGATCATTTATAATTTTTTTTTTTGTTACGTAATCGATTTCGAGAATTCCATTCCCATCTTCACATCCACCTGTGCACAGTTCCCATTCCCTGTCGTGGAATATACTCTCATGCTCATAAATTAACGATAATTGCAGAATGTGGTGCCACACAACGTGGCACTACACAGAACTGGCGCTAATAGCATAGGCACATAGGGAATACACACGACACAGATCCGAAAGTCCACGGTGTTGGTGATAAGTAGAGAAAACCGTCCCGAAACTCATGTGCTACAAGATGCCACTGTTTCCTGCGCATGTACCGCGACATCAATATGGGATATGATCACCATGCACACGTACACAGGCCGCACAACGGGTTGGGATAATCTGGATCAGGTGGTAGAGCAGCTGCTGGGGTGTAGCCTCTCATTCTTGCACCATTGCCTGTCGGAGCTCCTGAAGTGTTGGAGGGGTTTGAAGACGTGCAGCGATACGTCGACCGAGAGCATCCCAGACGTGCTCGATGGGGCTTAGGTCTGGAGAACAGGCAGGCCATTCAATTCGCCTGATATCTTCTGTTTCAAGGTACTCCTCCACGATGGCAGCTCGGTGGGGCCGTCCGTCATCATCCATCAGGAGGAAGGTGGGACCCACTGCATCCCCGAAAAGGCGGATGTTGTGGACTGGCAAGACAGCCAATCCACTGTGATGGGTAGCCGAAAGGCAAGCGTTTAAGCTCACGCAGGATGGCGTGAGGTCTGGAAAAGGTCAAGGTCTTATAGTAGCAAAAATAGTACGTAGCTTCTGGAATACTTAACTTTAATCCATAATTGGTGAACATCGGTCTGACGGTACATGCATCACAAGATAAATAGCAATTGATAATGGCGCCTTGCTAGGTCGTAGCAAATGACGTAGCTGAAGGCTATGCTAACTATCGCCTCGGCAAATGAGAGCGTAATTTGTCAGTGAACCATCGCTAGCAAAGTCGGCTGTACAACTGGGGCGAGTGCTAGGAAGTCTCTCTAGACCTGCCGTGTGGCGGCGCTCGGTCTGCAATCACTGATAGTGGCGACACGCGGGTCCGACGTATACTAACGGACCGCGGCCGATTTAAAGGCTACCACCTAGCAAGTGTGGTGTCTGGCGGTGACACCACATTCCTCCCCCGCAAATCGGCGAACGGTTGTGGCATAAGGCTTCCGCCCGCCGTGGAGAGGACCCCATGTTGACGTATGCGACGAGGTGGCCGAGTGGTTAAGGCAGTGGATTGCTAATCCAATGTGCTGTGCACGCGTGGGTTCGAATCCCATCCTCGTCGCCAACTGTTGTGGACTGGCAAGACAGCCAATCCACTGTGACGGGTAACCGAAAGGCACGCGTTTAAGCTCACGCAGGATGGCGTGAGGTCTGGAACAGGTCAAGGTCTTATAGTAGCAAAAATAGTACGTAGCTTCTGGAATACTTAACTTTGATCCATAATTGGTGAACATCGGTCTGACGGTACATGCATCACAAGATAAATAGCAATTGATAATGGCGCCTTGCTAGGTCGTAGCAAATGACGTAGCTGAAGGCTATGCTAACTATCGTCTCGGCAAATGAGAGCGTAATTTGTCAGTGAACCAGCGCTAGCAAAGTCGGCTGTACAACTGGGGCGAGTGCTAGGAAGTCTCTCTAGACCTGCCGTGTGGCGGCGCTCGGTCTGCAATCACTGATAGTGGCGACACGCGGGTCCGACGTATACTAACGGACCGCGGCCGATTTAAAGGCTACCACCTAGCAGGTGTGGTGTCTGGCGGTGACACCACAGCGGACGTGGTGCAAAATGACGTCCCGATACACCTGACCTGTTGCAGTTCCTCTGTCAAAGACATGCAGGGGTGTACGCGCACAAAACATAATCCCACCCCATACCATCAAACCACGACCTCCATACAGGTCCCTTTCAAGGACATTAAGGGGTTGGTATCACTGGTCAGACTATACCTGGACTCGTCCGTGAACTTAACCTGGGACCACTGTTCCAATGACCATGTACTGTGATCTTGACACCAGGCTTTACGCGCTCTGCTGTGACCAGGGGTCAGAGAAATGCACCTTGCACGTCTCCGGGCGAACAAACCATGTTTGTTCAGTTGTCTGTAGACTGTGTGTCTGGAGACAACAGTTCCAGTGGCCGCGGCAAGATCCCGAGCAAGGCTACCTGCAGTACTCCGTGGCCGTCTGCGGGTACTGATGGTGAGATATCGGTCTTCTTGTGGTGTTGTACATTGTGAACGTCCCGTACTGTAGCGCCTGGACACGTTTCCTGTCTGCTAGAATCGTTGCCATAATCTTGAGACCACACTTGTGGCACACGGAGGACCGTGCTCCTACCTGCTGTGTTTGACCAGCCTCCAGTCGCCCTAGTATTCTACCCCTCATAACGTCATCAATATGTGTTCTTTGAGCCATTTTCAACACACAGTCACCACTAGCACGTATGAAAACGTCTGCACACTTACTCGCTGCACCGTACTCTGTCACGCACCAACACTCCTCTGTGTATGTGGACTGCCGCCAGGGCCACCGTGCGACGACCGCAGGTCAAATGCACCGCATACCCCGAGGTGATTTCAACCCGCTAACCGCCCACCAGAGCGTTGTTTCACCATGTACAGCATTATCATTAATTTATGAGCATGAGTGTATATAAGGGACGATCAGAAAGTTTCCGTTTGAAGGTGTTGCTGCAGCGTGTATGCAACGTAGCGTGACGCCGATGCCGGTATATAACCACCCACAAGGTGTTAATGTGGCATTCGTGTCCTTCCGATGTGCGTGCGGTTAAATCGGAAACGTTAGCTGTGGCGACGTAATTACCAATGCTTCCTAACAGGACGAATGTGCTGTTATTCTTTTCTTGTCTGACGAACGACAACACCGGCAGACATGCTTAGGAGAATAAAGAATTTGTATTAGGCAGTATGTTTGTCGAAAACCACCGTGTGCTTCATGATAACGCGCTTCCACATAACGCAAATGCCATAAAGCAGAAGCTGCAACTCAAGTAGGAGACACTGGGGCAACTGCCATACAGTCTTGATCTCTCCTCAAGCCTTAAAAAAGGCACTGAATGGTTGACGATTCCTGTCGCACGAGAATGCGCAGCAGACAGTTAAGAACTTCTTCACTCAGCAGGCCACGGTCTTTTACCAGGTGGATATCTGCAACCGGGTTCGTCGGTGCTAGGATTGCCTCAGTGCTCATGGCGACGCTCCGTGGTTGGCACACCGCTTCTGCACTGTATGGCTTTTCCAACGGAAACTTTTTGATCCCCCCTTATATATCTTGAGCATACTAGAGATGGGCAAAGTCGTTCATCCTTGGGAACTAGTTCACTGGTGATCGCTCTTTTTTTAGAACCATTCTTTTTACTCGTTCACCATTCATCATCATCATCATCTTGGACAGTTTCCAGCCACTGGCTGGGTCTGTCGGGAACACAAGCCTCTCCATCGTGTTCTGTCTTTCCACCATTCCCCCTCTTCCACCTTCGTCCAGTTCTCTCCTCTTCTCGTCACACATTCCTTCACTCCCTTCACCCATATATCTCTTGGTCTTCCTCTGGGCCTCTTCCCCTCCAGTTGCAGATCAAACATCCTCTTTGGAATTCTTCCCTCATCCATTCTCTTCATGTGTCCATACCACTGCAGTCTTGATTTTTCTATCCTGTCCTGTACTGGTTCCTCCTTTAGTCTTTCCCTCACATACACATTTCGCAATCTGTCTCGTCTTGTTACACTCAACCTGGTCCTCTGGAACTTCATTTCACTAGCCTGTATTCTACTTTTGTCGCTTTTGTGCATTACCCATGTCTCACTTCCGTATGCCAATATGGGGACAAAGTAGGTTCGGTATATAATTCCCTTGGATTTCTGTGGCACCTCCTTGCTCCAAATAAGCCCCCTAATGCATTTGTAGAACTGCCCTGCTTTTCTGCAACTTTCATTTATTTCCATTGCGTTTCCCCCCTTACTTTCAATCATGCTTCCCAGGTACTTGAAGTTCTCTACCACTTGTAGTTTTTTCCCTCCACAAGTTATATCCACATTTGGCCTATTCTTCTTCCTTGTTGCGACAATTATTTCACTTTTCTTTGCAGAGAAATGCATTCCATATTGTGCTGCCGTTGCCTCCCATACATCTAACTGCTCTTGCACCTCCTTCTCGCAATTTCCCCATAACATCAGGTCATCGGCAAAAAGCACTGCTTTCATTTTATGATCTCCAATTGCATCTGATACTTGCTGTAGGATTTCATCCATAACAACAATAAACAATAAAGGCGAATGTGCACTTCCCTGTCGCAGCCCATTTTCCAGCTTGAACCATGCAGTATGTTCCCTCCCCACTTTCACACAACTCTCACTTCCCTCATACATTTTTCTGACTTTTCGTGTTATCTCTTCATCTATCCCTTTTGCGTTCAGAACATCCCAGAGCTTGTCCCTACAGATACCGTCATACGCCTTCTCAATATCTAAAAAGGCCATGATTAAGTCCTTCCCGTACTCATAGTGCCTTTCCTGCAGTTGCCTTACCGCAAATATGAGGTCCGTTGTTGATCTTCCCGGTCTGAAACCATACTGCTCCTCTTCCAGTCTTCTTTCAATACTGCTTCTTATTCTCTTCTCCAGGATCTTTTCATAGATTTTTCCACAGTGCCATAGCAGGGTGATTCCTCTGTAGCTCTCACATCTCTTTTTATCCCCTTTCTTGAAGATCGGGACTATAATTCCTTTCTTCCAATCCTCAGGAATTCTGTTCTCCTTCCACACCACCCTCAGCACTCTGTATAGCCACTGGGTTCCTACTTCTCCTGCTGCTCGTATCATATCCACTGTTACTTCGTCCCAACCTGGTGCCTTGCCCCCTTTCATCCTCTTTATGGCTTCTTCCACTTCATTCCAAATTAGATCATCAATTTCCCCACTATTATAATCGTCTGCTGCCTTAGGCTCTCCATCGCTGTTAGTTACCCGCTTGGCGGCATTCAACAGTTCTTCAAAGTACTCCTTCCAAATCTTTTTGAGCTCATGCATTTCCTTCACAACTCTTCCATTATTATCCATGATCCTCAGGCACTCGCTTCTGTCGTTCCTCTTATTTCTTACCATGGTGTAAAGTACTTTTTTGTTCCCTTCACTGTCCTCTTCTAGCATTCTTGTCCATTTTTCCATCCACTTCTTCTTCTCCGCCCTTACTATGGTCTGTGGCGCTCTTGCTTTCCTTATATTTTACCCTAGCTTCCTCTGTTCGGGTCTGGAACCATTCTCTGAAGGCTTTGTTCTTTCGAAGTACTGCCTCTTTACATATGTTGTTCCACCATGGGGTTTCCTTACTTCTCCTCTTTGTGCTAGTTCACCATTCATTGTTCTTGATATATAGTTCTCATGAAAAACTGAAAATTAGTAGCATAGGTGACTGAAGATGGAAAGCACCAAGAGTGGGCACTTGCTCCCCCTTGAAGTACAGAGTTTTTATTCGTAACGTAATTCTGACACACTTGTAATTTTAGCGATTTTGCAAAACATCTCACTTAGCCAAATGTAGCGTTATGTGGGTGATCGCAGTGAAATAGTATAAGATGGCACACGAGAAACCGGCCCCGAATACAGCCCGTTAGCCAATTACGCATGATTTGTTGACCGCTACGAGCAGAACAGATAAACATGTATTAATTAGGCATTGAAGAAATAAAAATAAGCTATTGCAAATAACTTCGAAACAATAGATGACGACTGGTAAGCAGTCTAGTACTCAGAGCCGATTTTTCGTGCGCCACCCTGTATCACTGAAACAATATTGTAGGAGTTATCATATTCTCTTTGCAAAATGTGACACCATACACTCGATTATGAAGCGCGGGCTTCGTTCGGTCGTAAGTCGGTCTGCGTTCCATAGCAATGAACATGCTCTTTTACCTTGGATCAAAAAAGACGGAAAATGGCCACTCGTGTGTGCCGTGCCGACGTCCTTTGCATATCTAATAACAGAATATTGCATTTTTACAAATATTTCTTCTGCTGTTTATCGAAATAGTGATTAAGCTGATACGCCGTTTTGTTGCCTGAAAATATGTATGTATTACATACCACGTAATTTTTATGTAATTTGTGTAATTATAAAATACAGGGTTATTACAAATGATTGAAGCGATTTCACAGCTCTACAATAACTTTATTATTTGAGATATTTTCACAATGCTTTGCACACACATACAAAAACTCAAAAAGTTTTTTTAGGCATTCACAAGTGTTCGATATGTGCCCCTTTAGTGATTCGACAGACATCAAGCCGATAATCAAGTTCCTCCCACACACGGCGCAGCATGTCCCCATCAATGAGTTCGAAAGCATCGTTGATGCGAGCTCGCAGTTCTGGCACGTTTCTTGGTAGAGGAGGTTTAAACACTGAATCTTTCACATAACCCCACAGAAAGAAATCGCATGAGGTTAAGTCGGGAGAGCGTGGAGGCCATGACATGAATTGCTGATCATGATCTCCACCACGACCGATCCATCGGTTTTCAAATCTCCTGTTTAAGAAATGCCGAACATCATGACGGAAGTGCGGTGGAGCACCATCCTGTTGAAAGATTAAGTCGGCGCTGTCGGTCTCCAGTTGTGGCATGAGCCAATGTTCCAGCATGTCCAGGTACACGTGTCCTGTAACGTTTTTTTTTTGCAGAAGAAAAAGGGGCCGTAAACTTTAAACCGTGAGATTGCACAAAACACGTTAACTTTTGGTGAATTGCGAATTTGCTGCACGAATGCGTGAGGATTCTCTATCGCCCAGGTTCGCACATTGTGTCTGTTCACTTCACCATTAAGAAAAAATGTTGCTTCATCACTGAAAACAAGTTTCGCACTGAACGCATCCATGAGCTGTTGCAACCGCGCCTAAAATTCAAAGCGTTTGACTTTGTCATCGGGTGTCAGGGCTTGTAGCAATTGTAAACGGTAGGGTTTCTGCTTTAGCCTTTTCCGTAAGATTTTCCAAACCATCGGCTGTGGTACGTTTAGCTCCCTGCTTGCTTTATTCGTCGACTTCCGCGGGCTACGCGTGAAACTTGCCCGCACGCGTTCAACCGTTTCTTCGCTCACTGCAGGCCGACCCGTTGATTTCCCCTTACAGAGGCATCCAGAAGCTTTAAACTGCGCATACCATCGCCGAATGGAGTTAGCAGTTGGTGGATCTTTGTTGAACTTCGTCCTGAAGTGTCGTTGCACTGTTATGACTGACTGATGTGAGTGCATTTCAAGCACGACATACGCTTTCTCGGCTCCTGTCGCCATTTTGTCTCACTGCGCTCTGGCGGCAGAAACCTGAAGTGCGGCTTCAGCCGAACAAAACTTTATGAGTTTTCCTACGTATCTGTAGTGTGTCGTGACCATATGTAAATGAATGGAGCTACAGGCAATTTATGAAATCGCTTCAATCATTTGTAATAGCCCTGTACATTTTAATTGCCGTTCGGGGACGCTGAATAGAATACGAAAAGAACCAGAAGTTCAGAGTTCAAAAAAGGTCTGAAACAGATCTAGAATGGGCGTGCGAAACGAACAGCAACAACTCGATACTGAACTATGAGCAGACGGCAGTGAAACTGCGACGAGTGGCCGCGCGAAGAAGGACGAGTCCGGCCGAGCGAGACCGAGACAGAGACAGAGGGTAACGGGACCGAGGCTGGAACGAGACCGGCCGGCGTGCCGTTCGGGAACGAGACCGACCGTATCCTGTTCTCGGGAACTGTAAGTAGAAAGTCGCGACCGAAGTGAACTATGTAAGACCGTTCCTTAGAATTCGTTCCTCGCTCGTTCCGTTCATCTTGGTGAACCGTTCCTTTGGACCCGTCAGTTCGTGAACGACCCATCTCTAGAGCATACACCGTAGTGGACGGTGGGAACACAGCCGTATATGATAAGGTATACAGCGGTATTCCTTGTTGATGTTAAAAACTTTCGGGGATGATAGAGAAGGGTAACTGTATCAAAAACGTCCACATCTGCTGTAAAATTCATACCTTCAGAGCTATGAGCACTCCTTCATCTTCGATACTGTGAAACATATCTCTTCTGCGGCAAGCTATCTGATTTCCATATTTTGAGAGGTGGTAATGGGTACCAAAACAAGAAAAAATGTCCAGTAAATATTGGCTATTAAATGCATACCTTTAGAGCTATGAGCACTTGTTCATCTTCGTTGCTATGGAACACATTTCTTCTACTGGTCAAGTGCTCATGGTTGTTAAGGTATGCGTTTTATAGCGGTCGTTTACTAGGTATTTTTTCTTGTTTTGGTCATGCGAACTCCTCCTAAAATACGGAAACAAAGAACCTGCGGTAGAAGAGATTTGTGTCACAGTATCCAAGATGAAGAAATGCTCATATCCCTCAACGTATGCATTTTATAGTCTATGTTTCTTTCTTCTTTCGTTTCGCTCTATTTGGGGTACGTTGGATCGTCTTTTTTTTTTTTTTTTTTTTTTTTTTTTTTTTTTTTTTTTTTTTTTTTTTTTTGTTCTTTTCTCGGAGCCCAGTATTTCTTCATTCTTTCTGATCTTCTTTTCCTCTCTTCTTCCGAGATGAAGTGTTTGGGTTATTGTGTAGATTTGTCTTGGAACCGTATATTTTCATCCTTAGTTATGAATTTACCTGTTCGATCGATTAGTGATTTTTCTGAAACCTTTAATTCTAGTAGGTCTTTCTCAGTTTCTTTAAACCAGTTGGGTTTTGTTTTGCGGTTACAGAAAAAGTCGAAGACCTGTTTGGTTAATTTGTTAGAGTTCATTCTGAGAAGATGCCTATAAAAATTTATCCTTCTTTTTCGCATTGTATCTGAAAGTTTTACTATTTTCTTGTAGAGTTACATTTTTGATCCTACGACTTCCCTTAAAATTTTTCTTTCTTTTATCTCAAGTTTCTCTATTTGACCTTTGAAGTTCATGTTTAGTGTTTCTGCTACTTACAGTGCTTCTGGCTTAATCACTGTCTTGTAATGTGTAAGTTTGGACCCCAGTGAAAGGGAGTTTCTGTTGTACGCATCTTTTGTTAGTTGCAAGGGCATGTTTATTAGACTTTTAATATATTTATCCTTCTCCGTCATCCCTGGAAGTTTGTAACGTCATCACGGAATATCCCTGTACGTGCATTTCATACCAGGAAATGGGAACTGCGCACGGGTGCATCTGAAGATGGGAATGGAACTCCCGAAATCGCTCACGTAATAAAAAAATCAGAGGCTCATACGTGGCTCACTGGCTCTCGTTCTCCCTACACAACATTGGCGAGTGGAACAGCGACTGGGGGGAAACGACAGCGGTAGAAAAAAGTACCCTCCGCTAAGCGCCGTAAGTTGGCTTCCGCTGTATATATGTTGAGACGTAGATGTAGAGATTTGATTCTAAGTTATGTCTCCTGCCGCAGCTGCTTCTTTGATTTGGAATCAATTTAGCCAAGCAAAGATAAGATATTTGCGTTTTTCTTGCTTCGATACTAGCACTTGAAAGACGATGTACGCTAGTCGGCTTACGTCTCGTTTTAGCTAAAGCGTTCCAGATATGCTTGAGGAGACAGTGACTCACTGAGTATGACATATTATGACGTCGTTGTCATCCGCCAACACTATAGTTCTTTTGTAGGGTAATGAGATTACGAGTCACGCCGCTTATCTCTGTTAGCAATTTGAATTAGTCAGCCCTCTGCAAACACGGAATGTAGTATGCGCTTCCAACAGATTCAGTGGTTTTAGAGCTACAAGCATAGTCAGTATTCTGTCTAACAAACGACTCCAACTTGTCTTGGTTAAGAGGAAATTGTGCTCAGAAGGAATATCAATTGTTATTTTCGCCTGGAATAATTGTAGTGGATGCAGTACGTTAAATTTGAAGGAAGAAAAGTCGTGGTAATCAAGAATCATTCAGTTAAGGATTTTACTAGGAAGTGTGAAGCCAGTGGTTAGAGCCGCAGTTGATACCACTCTCTGTAATGCCCCTCACCCCTTTAAAACAACTCAAAAATCTTGTTTTATTTATATTAGACATGAGATGGACGAGGTCTATCATAAATGATGAGGTTAAGTTTTCGTCACAGAAACCTCAACTCCATGTAATTAACGTAAGGGAATGGCAAACATAATCGTGCGACTTAAACATGAGTAGGTGATTTAAATCACATACTCTTTTCATGTAAGCGGTATCACGTGCAATAAGTACTTGGTGCACGGTGAAATACCAATATGTCAGCAGTATCACCACAGATCTCTTATCACAATATACAGTTTCAGACAGCTCCACCCTGTGATTAAGAGAAACTGTGTTAACGACGTAAAGAGTACGCAATATCTGATAATAAATCATAACAGCACGTCACGATAACTGGCAAATAAAACAATTCTTTTGTACTAATGACGAATAGAGGTAGATGATAGCATAACTGCACTAATTTTCTTAGATCGTACAGTGGATTGCATAAGGTAAAGATTGAACGATATATAGATATAGTTCGTCATTTAATGACGCGTTCACTTGGGCTATATTTTACGGCATTGTATGGCCGCAACAACGTTGCCTGTAACACATCTGCAAGTGGATCCAGTACGTGCCAATACTGCGGTATGACCAAGCAATGTTGTTGATAGAGTAGGCTGTTGCAGGTAGTTGCCGAAGTACGGCCAAGGTATTGCCGGTGTAATCTACCAGGGGTGGAGAGTACTTCGTTTGGTCGGAACACATCTGCCTCTGTCTCTGTCTGCAAATGCTTCTCTCTCTGTCTCAGTTTTACTTACTCTTCCTCATACCGACACAACTCCAGCGCCAAGTCAAGTAATTTGTGGGACGAGACAATATTATTTTGCTTCGGTTTAAAAGATGGCGTGCATATGTAGGTGTACTTGATTTGTTTGTTTTCTACAAGAACTTGGAAGTGGACAAGCGACAGGAACATGAATTACATATATGGGGTGCGCACATCTGCGACCAGAGCTATGCAGCACAGAAAGTAAGATGTATATAAAGACCGAAATCTGAAAAAGGACCTTCTAGCTCCCACGGTCGTAGAAGAAGATCTGCTGTAGAGAGCCATAGTCGTATTCTGCATAGATTCGTTAGACTTCTGTAAGTTTATTGCAGCTTCAACATGGGTATTTCCACGCTCGTGGCCAGCCCTTGCTTCTGTTCTTTTTGTGGTTCCGTACCTCAATCGCTAGAAACGAAATCTTTATAGGATTACTTTGTTGTCCATCTGTCTGTCTGTGTGAGTGTTAAAACGGGTCGACATATCAGGTTGAAATTTATGTCACATACTAAGATCTGGGGCTCCTTAGCGATATAAAACATTTAAGCTTCTACGTCAGTGCGATCAAAAGATACGGCCATTTACGTCAGATATTTTGATACTCGCAAACGCACTCATCAGAATCTATATGGCACTTCCCGTTGACCTAGAATCAATAAATTTGGCAGGAAGAAAGATTTTGCAGCGGAAGTAAGGCAAAATTTATTAATTTGTTAGTACAACACATTTTCGACATTTGTTATCTGACTGTCGGTCTCTCCCTCTATTAAGACCCCTTTTCTAAGGAACGGCTACAAGTATGAAGTTGAAATTTATGTCGCATACCAAGGCTAAACCAACTCAGTTAAAAGATAAAATTACTTACATCGTATATTTTAATATCTTGCCAGTATCTACACTATTGGCCATTAAAATTGCTACGCCAAGAAGAAATGCAAATGATAAACGGGTATTCATTGGACAAATATATTACACTAGCATTGACATGTGATTACATTTTCACGCAATTTGGGTGCATAGATCCGGAGAAATCAGTACCCAGAACAACCACCTCTGGCCGTAATAACAGCCTTGATACGCCTGGGCATTGAGTCAAACAGAGCTTGGATGGCGTGTACAAGTACAGCTGCCCATGCAACTTCAACACTATACCACAGTGCATCAAGAGTAGTGACTGGCGTATTGTGACGAGCCAGTTGCTCGGCCACCATTGACCAGACGTTATCAATTGGTGAGAGATCTGGAGAATGTGCTGGTCAGGGCAGCAGTCGAACATTTCCTGTATCCAGAAAGGCCCGTACATGCGGTCGTGCATTATCCTGCTGAAATGTAGGGTTTCGCAGGGATCGAATGAAGAAGGATAGAGCCACGGGTCGTAACACATCTGAAATGTAACGTCCACTGTTCAAAGTGCCGTCAATGCGAACAAGAGGTGACCGAGACGTGTATCAAATGGCACCCCATACCATCACGCCAGGTGATACGCCAGTATGGCGATGACGAATACACGCTTCCAATGTACGTTCACGGCGATGTTGCCAAACACGGATGCGACCATCATGATGCTGTAAACAGAACCTGGATTCACCCGAAAAAATGAGGTATTCCCATTCGTGTACCCAGGTTCGTCGTTGAGTACACCATCGCAGGCGCTCCTGTCTGTGATGCAGCGTCAAGGGTAACCGCAGCCTTGGTCTCCGAGCTGGTAGTCTATGCTGCTGCAAACGGCGTCGAACTGTTCGTGCAGGTGGCTGTTGTCTTGCAAACGTCCCCATCTGTTGACTCAGGGATCGAGACGTGGCTGTACGATCCGTTACAGTCATGCGGATAAGAAGCCTGTCATCTCGACTGTTAGTGATACGAGGCCGTTGGGATCCAGCACGGCGTTCCGCATTACCCTTCTGAACCCACCGATTCCATATTCTGCTTACAGTGATTGGATCTCGACCAACGCGAGCAGCAATGTCGCGATACGATAAACCGCAATCGCGATAGGCTACAATCCGTCCTTTATCAAAGTCGGAAACGTGGTGGTACGCATTTCTCCTCCTTACAGGAGGCATCACAATAACGTTTCACCAGGAAACGCCGGTGAACTGCTGTTTGTGTATGAGAAATCGGTTGGAAACTTTGCTCATGTCAGCACGTTGTAGGTGTCGCCACCGGCGCCAACCTTGTATGAATGCTCTGAAAAGCTAATCATTTGGATATCACAGCATCTTCTTCCTGTCGGTTAATTTTCGCGTCTGTAGCATCAGTTTTAATGGCCAGTAGTGTATATCGATAACAAGCAAGAATCGTAGATATTCTCAGTTCCCGGGATGGATGAACTATCTATGTACTGTGTGGATATAATCAAACTTTCCCTGTTTAACACGTCATAAAATGGAAACTAATTACCGTACGAGTACCAACCTTGGTAGCATTAACGTCCAGAATATGGGGTGCATGATTGCCTAGCGTCACAGTGTCACCGTCCTGTTCCAACTACGGCCACCGGGTGCCGTGATCAGTCATCTTCATTCACAGTCTCACACAACTGACCAGTTGCGGTGCACTTGTTGACGTGTGAACACGAGCTTGGAAAAAAAGGAGCATGGCGTTATTGGTGAAGCTCTATTATCAAAACATCAGTAATGCTGCAGCTGTACTTCGAGAATATCCCCGGCTGAAAGGATTAAGGAAGGGTCCTCTTTCTCCACCTGCTGTGCGGGGCATGATGAAGTAGTTCGGTATCCACCGGAGAACTGGGCGTCGCTCCGGGAAGGGGCCGACCACCGGTTGCACCACAGGTTGTTGTTGTTGTTGTGGTCTTCAGTCCTGAGACTGGTTTGATGCAGCTCTCCATGCTACTCTATCCTGTGCAAGCTTCTTCATCTCCCAGTACCTACTGCAACCTACATCCTTCTGAATCTGCTTAGTGTATTCATCTCTTGGTCTCCCCCTATGATTTTTACCCTCCACGCTGCCCTCCAATACTAAATTGGTGATCCCTTGATGCCTCAGAACATGTCCTACCAACCGATCCCTTCTTCTGGTCAAGTTGTGCCACAAACTCCTCTTCTCCCCAATCCTATTGAGTACCTCCTCATTAGTTATGTGATCTACACATCTAATCTTCAGCATTCTTCTGTAGCACCACATTTCGAAAGCTTCTATTCTCTTCTTGTCCAAACTATTTACCGTTCATGTTTCACTTCCATACATGGCTACACTCCATACAAATACTTTCAGAAACGACTTCCTGACACTTAAATCAATACTCGATGTTAACAAATTTCTCTTCGTCAGAAACGCTTTCCTTGGAATTGCCAGTCTACATTTTATATCCTCTCTACTTCGACCATCATCAGTTATTTTGCTCCCCAAATAGCAAAACTCCTTTACTACTTTAAGTGTCTCATTTCATAATCTAATACCCGACTTAATTCGACTACATTCCATTATCCTCGTTTTGCTTTTGTTGATGTTCATCTTATATCCTCCCTTCAAGACATCATCCATTCCGTTCAACTGCTCTTCAAAGTCCTTTGCTGTCTCTGACAGAATTACAATGTCATCGGCGAACCTCAAAGTTTTTATTTCTTCTCCATGGATTTTAATACCTACTCCGAATTTTTCTTTTGTTTCCTTTACTGCTTGCTCAATATACAGATTGAATAACATCGGGGAGAGGCTACAACCCTGTCTTACTCCCTTCCCAACCACTGCTTCCCTTTCATGTCCCTCGACTCTTATAACTGCCATCTGGTTTCTGTACAAATTGCAAATAGCCTTTCGCTCCCTGTATTTTACCCCTGCCACCTTTAGAATTTGAAAGAGAGTATTCCAGTCAACATTGTCAAAAGCTTTCTCTAAGTCTACAAATGCTAGAAACGTAGGTTTGCCTTTCCTTAATCTTTCTTCTAAGATAAGTCGTAAGGTCAGTATTGCCTCACGTGTTGCAGTATTTCTACGGAATCCAAACTGATCTTCCCCGAGGTCGGCTTCTACTAGTTTTTCCATTCGTCTGTAAAGAATTCGTGTTAGTATTTTGCAGCTGTGGCTTACTAAACTGATTGTTCGGTAATTCTCACATCTGTCAACACCTGCTTTCTTTGGGATTGGAATTATTATATTCTTCTTGAAGTCTGAGGGTATTTCGCCTGTTTCATACATCTTGCTCACCAGATGGTAGAGTTTTGTCAGGACTGGCTCTCCCAAGGCCGTCAGTAGTTCCAATGGAATGTTGTCTAATCCGGGGGCCTTGTTTCGACTCAGGTCTTTCAGTGCTCTGTCAAACTCTTCACGCAGTATCGTATCTCCCATTTCATCTTCAATCTACATCCTCTTCAATTTCCATAATATTGTCCTCAAGTACATTCCCCTTGTATAGACCCTCTATATACTCCTTCCACCTTTCTGCTTTCCCTTCTTTGCTTAGAACTGGGTTTCCATCTGAGCTCTTGATGTTCATACAAGTGGTTCTCTTATCTCCAAAGGTCTCTTTAATTTTCCTGTAGGCAGTATCTATCTTACCCCTAGTGAGATAAGCCTCTACATCCTTACATTTGTCCTCTAGCCATCCCTGCTTAGCCATTTTGCACTTCCTGTCGATCTCATTTTTGAGACGTTTGTATTCCTTTTTGCCTGCTTCATTTACTGCATTTTTATATTTTCTCCTTTCATCAATTAAATTCAATATTTCTTCTGCTACCCAGGGATTTCTACTAGCCCTCGTCTTTTTACCTACTTGATCCTCTGCTGCCTTCACTACTTCATCCCTCAAAGCTACCCATTCTTCTTCTACTGTATTTCTTTCCCCCATTCCTGTCAATTGTTCCCTTGTGCTCTCCCTGAAAATCTGTACAACCTCTGGTTCTTTCAGTTTATCCAGGTCCCATCTCCTTAAATTCCCACCTTTTTGCAGTTTCTTCAGTTTTAATCTACACCTCATAACCAATAGATTATGGTCAGAGTCCGCATCTGCCCCTGGAAATGTCTTACAATTTAAAACCTGGTTCCTAAATCTCTGTCTTACCATTATATAATCTATCTGATACCTTTTAGTATCTCCAGGGTTCTTCCATGTATACAACCTTCTATGATGATTCTTAAACCAAGTGTTAGCTATGATTAAGTTGTGCTATGTGCAAAATTCTACCAGGCGGCTTCCTCTTTCATTTCTTAGCCCCAATCCATATTCACCTACTACGTTTCCTTGTCTCCCTTTTCCTACACTCGAATTCCAGTCACCCATGACTATTAAATTTTCGTCTCCCTTCACTATCTGAATAATTTCTTTTATTTCATCATACATTTCTTCAATTTCTTCGTCATCTGCAGAGCTAGTTGGCATATAAACTTGTACTACTGTAGTAGGTGTGTGTGGCACCACAGGTGGGTAATGAAATCGCTGTTGCTATGTCAAACAACGCTGCTCGCAATTTCCGATCGTCAGGCAAGGCGCGTGCTGCGTCAAACGGTTGAACATCCCCTCGTCCACTGTATGGAAGGTGCTTCGAACCATTCTCAAAGGTATGCGTGCAAGATGCATATCGTACAGCAGCTTGAACCACAGAACGCACGACGACGTGGTGACTTCGCTCTCCACTTTCTCGTAAGGATTGAAGTTACCGAGGTCTGGCCCTGAACCTGTGGACAGGCGAAGCTCATTTTTACCTGACGGGTGAGGTGAACACACAGAATTGCCGAGAGTGGAGATCTTCATCTCCAGTCACTGTGTATAAAGTTCCTCCGTATGGTGAACGTGTCACCGTATAGTGTGGCTTCACGGCTGCGTTCATCATTGACCCATTATTTTTTGAACAGGTTGGCGCTCAAGAACCAAAGACGCGCAGTGTGGCTGGCCAGCGTTACTGTGGTATGCTTCGCCAGCATGTCATACCCGTCCTACAGGAGAGAGACGCATTGAACTCAACAGTTTTCATGCATGATGGGGTCCCACCGCACATCGCTCGTGAAGTTCATCTGCTTCTCCGAAACATATTTGGAAACGATCGAATTTCAGCCGATCGTTTCCAAATGCTTAGGCGGAACGATCAGCTCATCTCACTCCCTGTGATTTCTGCTTGTGGGGTTACTTGAAAGGGGAAGATTCACGCATGTGCTGATCTGAGGCGCAGCATATCAAGAGAGGTAGACAGCATACCTACGGACATGCTTCGTTCTGCTCTGCAGAATGCAATTCTGCGCTTACAGATTCTCCTGGACACTCATTGGCGCCATATTGAGCCCCTTTCGTAGCAGTAATGGTACCGACATGTAATGGTATGATGTACCGTGGCAGAACGTTAAAAG
Organism: Schistocerca serialis cubense; assembly: GCF_023864345.2. Classification (NCBI taxonomy): domain Eukaryota; kingdom Metazoa; phylum Arthropoda; class Insecta; order Orthoptera; family Acrididae; genus Schistocerca; species Schistocerca serialis. The sequence goes on along the minus strand of NC_064642.1, from coordinate 563,386,894 downwards.
TGTTTCAGTTGAATTGATTCTGCATTATTTCTCTTCCCTATATCCTTGACATTAATGCTGCCAAGCCTGGTACACGTACGTTAATTAGTTTCCATGTTATAACGTGCTAAATAGGGACGTAATTAAGTTTCTACAGAACTCTCAGTGCGCGAGTTCCGCTAGCACTTACCCGCATTTTCTTATTACGATATTTCCCTTTATTACTTTTCACGTCCCATAACTCAGCTTGGAAGAACCCTCGACTCGCACTAAACCAACAGTAATGTCTCAGTTTAGCCGTTGAGTCCACTGACGGTGCTGTAAGGGGTGTACAGTATAAATGACCACGCGTTCCCAGTCGAGTTTTGCGATAATTAAGCCAGTCCGTCCGTGAACTGACTTCGTGAGGCGCCGCGTAGGAATTCTTCCTACGTACTATGTGGAGATGCTCGCGTAGCTTTATGTTCCCTTGCAGAGTCTTAGCAGCGTCGTCGGATTGTGGAAGTGCAATACTACTGTCTACGTTCTACGCAATGAAGTGGGACTAAGATTTTTGCGCAAATAATTTTTACGTGGGATGCCTTTGTGGTGCGTTTGTTTAAGAAACGCCGTAAAATGAACTTGTTCACACTGATTATAAGCTAGCTATTAACTGTACTGGCGTACGGTCTGCAACATGACTAGATAGAAAGGTATCCTATCGACGACTACCGACTACGGCGCACAGTCTTTGAGTGTTCAGTCGGTAAACTTCATATAAGATATACATCTTCGGTTTTGCCAAACTTGTTCATTTATTTAGTGATATCAACATTTCCTGGCACTGTAAGATGACTGAAAGATAGTATTTATTACCCACAGACTCCTGCCAATGTCTGAGTGGCAAAAGGTCACTTCTGTTAGGAAATATTTACTAAAAACAATTACTTGAATAAATGCACTTTCCCTACGTAACTCTTTGCTGACGTCACGAGCGATTTCTGCATCGGTACCTCATCCCACTGTCTCTGAAAGGGCCAGGTGGCCAGCTGCCTCTGCTAGTCAGTACGGGAACCTACCGCTCGCTCTAACCTAATTCACCGCTGATACATTCACTTCACGTATGTGAAATATCACAATTGGAAATTAAATAAATCGCTGTTATCTGCAAATAAGGGGTACCTTACAAGGTCACACGTACTGGATGCTGTAGGAGGAATTGTCAGTTATTCAGCGTTGTGACAGGTACGATGATATGAAGCAAAGAAGTCTAGTAAACAAGGTTTCTAAAATGTATACCTTAGGAGTTACGATCCATAGTTCATCTTCGCAACTGTGAAACACATCTCTTTTACCGAACAAGTGCTCATAGCTCTTCAGGTATGCTTTTAGAGCCCATGTTGACTAGACTTTTTTTTTTTTTTTTTGCCGCCCGGTTAGCCGAGCGCGCTAACGCCGTGCTTCCTGGACTCGGGTAGGCGCGCCGGCCCCGGATCGAATCCGCCCGGCGGATTAACGACGAGAGCCGGTGTGCCGGCCAGCCTGGATGTGGTTTTTAGGCGGTTTTCCACATCCCCTAGGTGAATACTGGGCTGGTCCCCACGACCCGCCTCAGTTACACGGCTCGCAGACATGTGACCACTTTCGCACTATTCCATGGATTACACTAGTCGCTGGCAGTTGGGGTACACTAATTCCTTCCCGGGGGGTACGGGGTGGCGGCAGGAAGGGCATCTGCCCACCCCTTCAATTAACATTGCCTCATCCGATTAACCATGCTGACCCTGTGTATCCGCGGGAAAAATGGCACAAGGAAAAGAAAGAAAGTTTACTAGACAATTTTTTTCTTACTTCGCTCCATACCACCACCTCTCAAAATATGGAAAGCAAAGAGCTTGCAGAGAAGGAAATCTAATTCACAGTATTGGAGATGAACAAGTGATCGTAGCTCTTAAAGTATAAATTTCAGATCCCAAGTTTACTAGACTTTTCTGCTTCGAACGAGCGTTCCTGTTATATCCCAGAATGCTGACCATTCCTTCTGGGGCACCCTGAATGCCGCATTTATTAAACTCATAGTTCTCTCACTTTACGATGAACTACAATAAAATATTAACATAAGCGTCTGACTGTTACTGCAAACGACTTGAATGTTATTTTGTGGTCCTTACACCAAAGCGTTGCAAAAGTCTGTTATCAAGAGGCATATCGATGAGATGTGCGCCTTAAAGAGGTACATATCGCTTTACAGACAACAACAGAAGTAAATATGGTCCGGCTGTACGTAATGTTCTCCACCCTTGCTGGACAACACCGGCAGTGCCTTGGGCATATTTCGGCAACTGCCTGCCCACAATGTAAGTCCATTGTGGAGTGGTATGAAGAAATTCACGTGACTTTGCTGGGCTGGTCTGCTGAAACCACAGCCTTGAAACTCCAATATGTCTGGGACATGCTAGGGCTTCTGCTGCTTGCCAGCGTATTCTGCCTTCAGTCTATCTGAACGTGGTGGAAAGCCTTCTCCAGAGATCTAACGCTATATTTGCAACAAAACGACGCCCTTTATTTATTTATTAAATGGTGAAACATATTTGTATTTAAAATAGAGACTGTAACATCGGTCAAAATTGCTTTAAGTATGTTGAACAGTGGTATACGATGTACTGTGCAAAAATAATGACCTAAATAAGTAACATTTGTTAATCTAATTTTAGCTTTGGTCTGACATGGCGTTGTGTGAGAAAACGTCTGATATTCTATTTATTCTTGTATGTGAACTTATTTAGATGAGACACGTTACGGGTAAAAATATTCTAAAGGTGAATAATTCTAGTCTATTTCATTCTAGATCACGCGTTCTTAATCTCCAAACAAAAATTAATTTTACTTGCATAGTGTCACGACCCACGCAAAAAATTCGAGTGATGTCACAAAGTGACCTAAATTTTACGTGTACAAAATTCTGGGATTAGTGGGAAGAAATCTACTTTAAAACGAACAACATAATAATTTTAAACAATAGACATTAAGAGAAGGAGTTGCAAATATTGATCTCAGAGAGCAAACTAAACCATACTTCTCTAAAGCCCGCCCGGCTAGCCCCGCGGTGTAACGCGCTGCTTCCCGAACGGAAAGGCGTGCCGGTCCCCGGCACGAATACGCCCGGCGGATTAGTGTCGAGGTCCGGTGTGCCTGCCAGCCTGTGGATGGTTTTTAAGATGGTTTTCCATCTATCTCGGCGAATGCGGGCTGGTTCCCATTTTCCGCCTCAGTTACACTGTGTCGGCAATTGCTGCGCAAACACAGTTTCCACGTACGCGTACACCATAATTACTCTACCACGCAATCATTTGGCGTTACACTCATCTGGAGTAAGACGTTGCCGGGGTGGTCCACTGGTTGCCGAACCGCACAATAACCTTGGGTTCGGTGTAGGGCGGTGGTGGCGTGGGTGGACTGCTGTGGCCTGTTGTGGGGTTGTGAAGCACTGGGGGCTACGGCGTGACGAAGCCTCTGCGTCGTTTCTAAGTCCCCGGTTTCATACAACACAATACAATACAATACTTCTATAATGTTCTGGGATTAGTAGAAAGTAATCTGCTTTCGATAACAATGCAATAATGACTCTTATCCCGAAATATAATTTTAAACAACAGACACTAAGAGAAGAAGTTTCTAATATTGATATCACAAAGCAAACTAAACTAGTTCTACAATGTTCTGGGATTAGTAGAAAGAAACCTACTTTAATGAACTAGGCAATATTGACTCTTGGGACCAAAAATGACTTGAAATGGTAGGCGCTAAACAGAAGAAATTTCTAACATTGAAAGTGCGCTAAGTTAGTCTGAAACAGGTTCAACTGCGGCCTAAATTAAAGAACGGCATGAAATACGCGCAAAACAGAAATCCGCCCGCGTGAAATCATCGACTAATGATAAGCCTTAAAAATATAAATTTAACTTTCTTTTATAAGGAAGACGTACATGTAAAATACGATAGCTTCGCCATAGATCGCTACATTCCCAGACAGTTCGACACAGGTACACAATAAAACCTGATAAGCACATCGTGAGAAACTGGTACGATAGACGTACTACAATCTGCTACTGAACAACTCGATATTAGCATAATTATACACTGATGTCGCAGTTTCCCATGAAGCAACAAAGCTGGATGAACAAAAATCTTCGGTACAATATTATTTCCATCAACAGTACTCACGACTGTTATCTTCTGACAAGCAACAGAGAAACTTTTCAGGTAATTTAAACAAGCGTATGAAAAATATATTACAACTTACACGTGGAAGTTATCAATAGGTGATGCATTCGTAAAAGTACAACACATAAAGGGCAGCTCTACGTTAAATGCCAGCTTATGCGAGACGGAAGAGAATAATTATGAGGACTAAGAAAGGAAATACGGGGAACACGGCGAGAGAAGTGGAGATCGACAGACAGGTTGTTGTTGTTTTTGGAGGAGGAGACCAGACAGCGAGGTCATCGGTCTCATAGGATTAGGGAAGGACGGGGAAAGAAGTCGGCCGTGCCCTTTCAAAGGAAACATCCCGGCATTTGCCTGTAGCGATTTATGGAAATCACAGAAAACCTAAATCAGGATGGCCGGACGCGGGGTTGAACTGTCATCCTCCCGAATGCGAGTCCAGTGTGCTAACCACTGCACCACCTGGCTCGGTGGACAGAGAGGGAAGTTTTGTTTCATTTCCATGTATTTTTCTAACAGCAGAATGCACATACACTGACTGGTCAAAGATCTCCAATACTCATTGTCTTTGTTTTATTTATTTGACAGTGTGCTTTTGAACTTATTGAGAGTCACTAACCGCAAGAGGATATTTTTTTCTTTTTAGTCTGGCAAGAAAACACCTGTTAGTGACGGGAAAAAGACGTCGCATACGTCATATAGTTCAGGACGGTCCGCCATTGTAGTAGCAGTGGAACAGTGGACGATAGAACATCGCGTGTTCGGTTACGATACCTTTCTCCTGATTGCCGAGTCTGCTCTTGCAACACGACGGATGTTACTGCGCCATTTTAATCGCACAGCTCCTAGTCACAATACTAGCCTACGATGAGATACATCTTTCAGAGCAACGACTTACATTACTAAGAAGAAGCTGCCAGCCCCGATTAAAAAAAATTGAAGTCACCTGAAAACAAAGACATTGTAAGAGAAGCAATTGTCAGGAATCCAAGACGATTCACACGTCAACATGACCTCCGTCTCCAGGTGAGCTGTGAGTCTGACAGAAAAATGTGCCTTCGATCGAAAATTCAGTCCGTGTAAACTGGTGATGGTTCAGCAGATCAAAGACACGGACTTTCAACAACGAGAGAACATCACTGTGCGTATGCAAGTAATCTTGGAAGACAGTCCAAACAAATGTAATATTGTGTTTGAGTGGTGAGACGCATTTTCACCTAAATGGGTCATTTATCCAACGGAACTATCGTTTATAGGCCCCTGAAAAGCCTTACGCAGTTCATGGGAGACCACTTCACTCGTTTGACTGTATAGCTGCTGTTAGTATAATCGGATCTTATTGTTTGAGGAGGACTGCATGACAATGAAAGTGAACTCCGAACGTTACGTACCCATGCTGAACGCGTTCATTTTATCAGAATTGCCGAGACGACGGATAAAGACGAGAAGTGTTTATTTTCAGCAGGACGGTACAACATCGCACACTGTAAATGCGTCTATGGTAGTGGTGAGGAATCTTTTCCTTGGACGCTTCGTTTCGGTGACCTGTCGTTGCCACCAGCGTCACAAGACTTGTCCGCTTGTTGCTTTTCTTGTCGATATATTTGAAATAGCGTGTCTACGTTACGCGATCCCCAAATTTTAATGGAATTGAAAGCTTCCACTAAAGAAGAGGTGCCCGCATCTCGTGGTCGTGCGGTAGCGTTCTCGCTTCCCACGCCCGGGTTCCCGGGTTCGATTCCCGGCGGGGTCAGGGATTTTCTCTGCCTCGTGATGGCTGGGTGTTGTGTGCTGTCCTTAGGTTAGTTAGGTTTAAGTAGTTCTAAGTTCAAGGGGACTGATGACCATAGATGTTAAGTCCCATAGTGCTCAGAGCCATTTGAACCATTTGAAAGAAGAGGTGGCTTTGATTGACCAACGCCTATTGGCACGTTTTATGGGCAACTTCCGGCAGAGATTTGAAAACTTCTTTTCGAGTTAATGGCCGCCTCTTGGGTGACATAGTTTTTCGTAAGTGAACTTGTAAATTAAATAGAAGATGTTCATCTTTTTGTATAAATAAAATCTTTATTCTTAAAAAGTAGCAGACGTCTGTTCATTTGAAAACCGCTCGTTTCCCTTAGGTCACGCTGTATAACTTCTCTCAACCCTTACCTAGTGTGGTAAGCCAACTGCATGTCCGTTTATTGAAATAATAATTTTTTCCCCTTTGCCTTATGTATGTTTATCAATCACACCACAAGACGACAGCTGCTGGGCTACTCAGTTTTTAAATTTACTGCTTTTAACAGTCTACATATTAAGGACAAACCTGTTAACACACGTCTGCATTTAGCTTTTGTGTATGTGTGTAGGCGAGTGAGTGAGTAGGTGTATGTGTATCTGTGTGTGTGTGTGTGTGTGTGTGTGTGTGTGTGTGTGTGTGTGTGTGTGTGTCGTTTTTGGACGTGCAAACTGAAGGTAGAATGATGAGCGTGAAACTGGTGAAAGCGGGAGGCAACAGGAAGAGCAAACGAGAATTGGTTAGCAGCGCGAACGAGTCTCCTTCCAAGTAGCGGGCCAGTGCACTGGCTGACTCATTCTCAGCTGGAGGACCAGGATACAAGTGCGAACAGGATGCTAAAGCGGACCTGTGGATCAATACCAGAAGCCAGCTCCTCCTACCGTTCATTCACTCATTCATCGCGTCCAGTACGTTCCATCACGAAGGAGAACTCAGAGATGCGAAACATTTTAAAGTACACATCAAGATAAAGAAACAGACCTTTAAATTGCATTCATGCGAATTACCGTTTAACAGCTACAAATTATTTTTGTTTTTTTCAAACGTAATTTTACAAAGTAAAATTATTTGGTAAATCGCTACTTCTTTGAAAAAAGTTTGTGACCCCCAGGTATATTTAATAGCTTCTGTTTTCCTATTTTTAATTGCTATTATTTATCTTCTACTGCTGGTCAACTTGTACTCTCTTTATATTATTACATTAATAATTATCATTACTGGAAGTTACGTACATGGTGTTAGGACAGATGTCCAGCTGTAACTAAAACTACTATTTGTCATATAACTAACAAAAATCTTCAATTTAATTAAATCCATCTGATCACATAATTTATAGGAAGACCTCTTCACTACTCTGAACCTTAGAGTAGGAGTCATATCAACAAGACAAAAATTTTTTTCTCTGTATTATCATCGTCTAGGCCACAGTTAATGTACAACTGATTTTTTAAATACCATTTGCTAATACCTTCAATGAGTAAATGTGCTGGCAAGTGAGTATAAGAATTCCAAGGTATCTGTATAGATTCTTGAGGGTATTTTTGTTCTGTCGTTGCAAGTACAAAAATGCGTGATATTTTGCAGCAGAAGCGCCGGCCAAAGTGGCCGTGCGGTTAAAGGCGCTGCAGTCTGGAACCGCAAGACCGCTACGGTCGCAGGTTCGAATCCTGCCTCGGGCATGGCTGTTTGTGATGTCCTTAGGTTAGTTAGGTTTAACTAGTTCTAAGTTCTAGGGGACTAATGACCTCAGCAGTTGAGTCCCATAGTGCTCAGAGCCATTTGAACCATTTTTGCAGCAGAAGCGTTCCGCCTTATTGAGGAAAAGCATCATCAGTGGTCTGTAATAAACTTATTTACATTTCGATTTGCTTTAAGATCAAAAAACAGTTCGTGAAAAATATATTGATTTGTACTTACTGTGATTTTCGCTTAACGAACTGTTTTTCGCTTTTAAAGCAAATCAAAATATAAATAACTTAATTACAGACCACTGATGATGCTTTACTTCAATAAAGCGAGATGCATCTGGTGAAAAAAATCACGCATTTTTGTATTGCAACGACAGAACAAAAATACCGTCAAGAATTGTAAAACAAGTACAGACAATATGGCCGCGCAATTGAAGAATCTGAATAGATGTCTGTAAGATGTTTAGTTCAAATGGTTCAAATGGCTCTAAGCACTGTGGGACTTAACATCTGAGGTCATCAGTCCCCTAGTCTTAGAACTACGTAAATCTAACTAACCTAGGGACATCACACACATCCATGCCCGAGGCAGGATCCGAACCTGCGATCGTAGCAGCCGCGTCGTTCCGGGCTGAAGTAAGGTGTTTGGTTATCTACATTATAGAGGAGCGTTATTGCTCGCTTCGCTGAATAAACGAATGCATTACAGCAGAGGATAATTCCTTTAGATCATAAGAAGTGTGAGTATGTAAAATAAGTGCGCATCTTGGTCTTAGACGCAACACAACGAGAGATTCTGCTCAGGATAAAAAAATGATGAACTGTCCTTCTTTATCAGTTTTTCTACGCATCGACCCTTTTTTAGCTTGATCATGTTGAGCTCTACAGTTTATTCACACTAATATTAATGGGCAATGAGAATGACCACAGTCGTATTAATAGATAGTGTATTTATTGTGTAACAGTCGGTTTTCATTCTTTTACAAGACCATTAGGTTGCCAAGTCGGCCCAACATCATGATATAAATCTCTGGTTGTCATATGTAACGTTAGAGACAAAACCTGGAAACGACGCTCAGAGAAACATTCCGTGAACCACGTGGTGAAAGAATGTCGAGCCGTAAGTGCATGTGACACGGTGTGCTGTGTACACTAGACCGTGTAAAATTTGTTTATAATCTAGTGTACACAGTACACCGTGTCGCATTCACTTACTGCTCGCTATACATTTGCCAGGCGGTTGGCAGACTCTTTCTGTGATCCTCACTTCCAGATTTTGCCTCTAGCATTACATACGGCAACATACTCGTAGTATGACAACCAGCCTATGACTAGCTGAGTACCACGTGTTGCCTGTGGGTACGTATTTACTCCAGTTCTATTAGTCCACCTCCTTCTCCCTCTCTCTGTCCATCTCCTCTTCTCCCTTCTCTATCAATCTCCTCCTTTCCCCAATCTCTCTATCTCCTCCTCCGCCGGTCGTTGTGGCCGAGCTGTTCTAGGCGCTTCAGTCTGGAACCGCGCGACCGCTATGGTCGCAGGTTCGAATCCTGCCTCTGGCATGGATGTGTGTGATGTCCTTAGGTTAGTTAGGTTTAAGTAGTTCTAAGTTCTAGGGGACTGATGACCTCAGATATTAAGGCTTATAGTGCTCAGCGCCATTTGAACCATTTTTTGTCCACCTTCTCTTTTTGCATCTGCTCTTTCCTTTCCCGTCTCTATTTCCTTCCCCTGCGCCTCTGTCCATTTCCTCCCCACCCCTCTCTGTCCGTTTCCTCCTCCCCTCTCTTCAAGTCCCCTCCTCGCCCTCTCTCTGGCCATCCCCTCCTCTTTCCTTCCTTTGTCCGTCTCCTCCTCTGCCCTTTATCTGTCCAAGTCCTCCTCTTTCCTTTATCTGTCCATTTTCCCTTCCCCTCTATCTATCTCCTCCTCTCCCATGCCCTCCTTCACCCCTCTGTCTGTCTTTCCCTCCCTTCTCTCTCCACGTTATTACCCTCCACCCAAATAGAAGATTGGTGGTTCTTAACCTCACAGTGTTTCTTTCCAAATACTAAGTAATTTATGTACCAAGTTTGGCTGAAATCGATCCAGGGGCTTAGGAGCAATTTTTTACCTGCGGCTTTGACCACACACGCACATATTACATGTATTTCACACATATTTGTTCACATATTTCAACTGTATCCCTAGCGAATTCGCCCTGCAATTTCGTTTTCAAGCAGCTCGATGTTTGTGACGTCGTATGTCCTGACCTTTGCATTGTACAATAATATAATTTTGTAGGTACGGTCAGTGGAGTATGTAGTTACTGTCTGTGATATGTGTTACGTATAGAGATGCTAGCAAACAAGTATTAAATTTAAGCGTCGTACATGATGCGGCAGTTTTTTTCGCATCTCCGCGTTTATGATGTCATATCTCTTGAACTATGTGCCGAACAATGATATAATTTTGCAGGTACTCGTACATTCAGTCCTATATGTGAATATCGTCTGCGAAATGTGTCCGAATACGGTTAGTAGAAAACTAAACTAAACTTCGCCCGAACAGGCCATGAAGTCCCAGCTGAACCGACCGGCCGCCGTGTCATCCTCACCCACAGGCGTCATGGAGGGACATATGGTCAGTACACCGCTCTCCCGGTCGTATGCCAGTTCACGCGACCGGAGCCGCTACTTCTCGATCATGTAGCTCCTCAGTTTGCCTCACAAGAGCTTTGTGCACCCCGCTTGCCAACAGCGACCGGCAGACCTGATGATCACCCATCCAAGTGCTAGCCCAGCCCAACAGCGCGTAACCTCGGTGATCTGACGGGAACCAGTGCTACGACTGCGGCAAGGTCGTTGGCTCAGTTAGCAGTACAGTAAAATAAATTGAAACAGCTTACCTGATGGCGCACTTTTCTGCATGAACAGCGAAAACGTAGTAAGCAATAAACTTTTTTCCTTTCATCATTTTGTGGGGGTTGTCAGCTAGAAAAAGTTTCGTAAAAGTTTGAAATTATGTGTAAAGTTTGTTGCAAATCACTCAGTGCTCTCATTCTCAAATAAGGGGTGACTGAAGTCTGGGAATTCGCGGGTCGTAGGCTTCACTTCTTTTTCGCCACCATCCCCATCCCTTTGATAGGTAGGTGGTTCTTACCCCACAGCGATGAGTTCGACAGTAAGCGATGTATTTGTACCAAGTTTGGTTGAAATCGGTCCAGTGGTTTAGGAGGAGATGCTTATTTACACCCATATCCATGGATATTGATAAAACGCGGCAACCTGATGACGTTTCTTAAAGTCGAAATCTGTAGTGACACAATAAATATGTATTAATTTGGCTGTCGTGGTGAATATCATTTTAGCTTATTACCCTGCTGGACACAAAGGAATTTCACATACTGAAGTCACTGACCGCTGATGTCAAACTGCAATATTGAACAAGTGGAGACTTATACGAATTCTGAGTAACAAGGAATATTTGAATATGTACAAAGAACAATTTACTTGGCCCATGGAAGGAAGTCACGAAAATGCAGTCACTTGAAGACAGATGTTAATTAAACCTTCTTACAGAGTTTCAAGAACCAGCATCATGGGCAAGGCTCATCCAAAACGGTCGAAAATTCGATTTTTATTGCAGTTTTTGAAAGATATATATGTATAGAATATTGGCGCGAAAGGGCTTTTTAATCCGTGCGTTACAAAAGTTTCCACAGCATATTGTTCGAAGCAGTGTCACGGCCGCTGTAGTACACTCTCAGCCGGAGACGCACGACTGAGGTAGAAAACTTGTCGTGCCCTGACGTAAGTTCACAAAATGATTTACATTGCAGGATACATGCAAAAATATTCACCGAAAAAGCTGACGAACAACATGCGCAGGCTGCTGAACGCAGCATATCCAGCCCAGCCGGATCGGCTTTTCTCGCCAAGAACAACGAGGGAATTGCTCTCCAGATATAATTCGAGTTCGAGAAAGGGGTGATATATGGTCCTGGAACTGCAGACTAAACGTAAGTAACGAAAACACTGTTTTGGTAAAATTTTGGCCAGAATTGGACAAAACATAATTTTTGTCCCGCATGTTGGATTAGCCATTTTGAATTTTGGCAATATAACTTCAAATTTGTGCTCAGTGATATCAAAAATATATAGTATCACGTAGTTTTCATGCAGATTGAACAAATAATACATAAAGAAGTTTTCCCTAAATTTTAAACAGGTTTATCTTGAGAACCGAGTTTTCAAAACTGCGTGTAGTATAGAATAAAAACGGATCAACCTAAAAAAATCTTCTACTTTTGACCTCCGAAAAGTAAGCACTTTTCTTGGGCGCTTGTAGGTGCAATATATGAAATTTGTTAATATTAACTTTTTTTGTAAAGCCGTAAAGAGTGAAATGAGCCACCAAAAATCAAACTCAAACTTCGCGTTAGCACCATATTATTAAATTTAATGTTATTTCATTGTGGTTAGTTACAAGCTCCCATAAATACAATGTAGCCTCACCAGATGTTATCCATTTTTGATCTCAGGTAATTCCTGCGGGGCTAACTGCACGCAGTCTGCGTACTTCAAACTCACAGGCCCTTGATCAAACCACAATTACGAGCGCCATTTTTTTGTATTAAAAATCTAAAATAAAGTTCAAAGTATGATCAATCATAATCCCCAAACAGATTCTTTTTATGTCTTTTCATTGTCTAAAAAAAATCAAAACTTTGACTGTTTTTTGCTCGTTTGAATGAGAAACTGGATTCAAGTAAGAAATCTATAACCACACTATAGCTCCCTTAACTCCCAGGAAAGCAATGTTAGAGTAATTCTAGTTGGGACAGAAGCACTGAAGCCGTCACTGTTCCCGTACTCCATACAAAAAAGCCTAATGTATGGTATATTGGCAAGTACCATCCGACACGCAATTCAAAAAATGTTTCGAGAGTCAGTCTGCTGATGAAAATCTAGAATAGCAACAAAATGTTTTTATCTCAAGGCGGAATCGTCAGTATATATTTCTAGAAAGAATAGGTTTCATAATACGACCAGTATTTTGGAAATCGACGTTGATTGGGGGGAAGAGTTATTACACGTGGTGCGCGAGATATAGGCGAAATACCCCGAGATTTCAAGAATAGCTGCAATTTCCAAGAAGGCAAGTGACAGACTGACAAAGGTAAACCTACATTTATAGCTTTTGTAGATTTAGAGCAAGCTTTTGACAGTCTGGACTGGACTATACTCTTTGACTATACTCTTTGAAATTATGAAGTTAGCATGTGCCGAGTCCGATCACCAAAGGGAGGATCATCATATTGTGCACTTTGCACATCGTAATCCCTTCACATTTGCGCCTGCCATCCGAGAAAAAGAAACAGACTATCTGCAACATTTTGCGTTCGGAGTGGTATCGTAAGAGGTGAATCACGGTTCTGCGCTACTCCGGAAGAACATCGTCGGCGAGTATGGCGGCGTCATGGGAAGATGTTCCACTCCTGAACGTTTTGGAGACGGGCATGACGTTACTACTAGCGTCATGCTGTGGGGAGTCGTCGGTATGACTTCAAGTCACGGCTGATAGTGACTGAGGGAAGTCTAAAGGCACAACAGTATGTACAAGAAATAACCTTATAGGTCAGGTAATCACAGCTAGAAAGGAATACATAATGTGAAGGACAATGAACCGATTTTAAATCAGACATGGTAAAATATTATGTATTAAAATGGAGTGAAAGCCCAAATCCGCAATAGCTGTTTATTATGTTTTCACCGTATGACGACTGATTTCATACTCTGGAGGTATATACATACAAACATAAAAAAAATTGTGCATCACCCCGGTTCCCAAAACTCCTGAAGACAGACGTTAACTGTGGATACTGTATCACAGACACAGTCCCTTTGTCACTAAACCCACCCAAAGATGCAAACAACCCTGCATGAGCGGCGCCTATTAGACGGAGGGGGTCCGGCAGTTGATCAGTTCCAAGAATTCCACCAGGAAGGAGGTACACGGCTTCTGTTGCCTATAATCAACCATGCCTAGACGGTCAATACCGCGGTTCGATCGCGTCCGCATTGTTACTTTGTGCCAGGAAGGGCTCTCAACAAGGTGAGTGTCCTGGCATCACGGAATGAACCAAAGCGATGTTGTTTGGACATGGAGGAGATACAGAGAAACAGGAAATGTCTCTGACAAGCCTCGCTCAGGCAGCCTATGGACTACTACTGCAGTGGATAGCCGCAACCTACAGGTTGTGGCTCGGAGGAAAACTGACAGCAACGCCACCGTGTTGAATAATGCTTTTCGTGCAGCCACAGGACGTCGTGTTATGACTCAGACTGTGCACAATAGGCTGCATGATGGGCAACTTCACTACCGACGTTCACGGCGAGGTCCATCTTTGCAAGCACGACACCATGCAGCGCGCTACAGATGGACTCAACAACATGCCGAATGGACCGCTCAGGATTGGCATCACGTTCTGTTCACCGATGAGCGTTGCATATGCCTTAAATCAGACAATCGTCGGAGACATGTTTGGAGGGAACCCGGACAGGCTGAATGCCTTAGACACACTGTCCAGCGAGTGCAGCAAGGTAGAGGTTTCCTGCAGCTTCGGGATGGCATTATGTGGGACCGACGTACGCCGCTGGTGGTCATTCAAGGCGCCGTAACGGCTGTACGAAACGTGAATGCCATGCTCCGACCGATAGTGCAACCATATCGGCGGCATATTGGCGAGGCATTCGTCTTCATGGACGACAATGCGCTCCCCCACCGCGCACATCTTGTGAATGACTTCCTTCAGAATAACGACATCGCTCAACTAGAGTGGCCAGCATGATCTCCAGACATGAACCCTATCTAAATGCCTCGGATAAATTGAAAAGGGCTGTTTATGGACGACGTGACCCACCAACCACTCTGAGGGATCTACGCCGAATCGTGGATAGTATACCACGACGACTACAGGCATGCATCAATGCAAGAGGACGTGCTACTCGGTATTAGAGGTACCGGTGTGTACAACAATCTGGACCACCACCTCTGAAGATCTCGCTGTATGGTGGTACAACATACAATGTGTGGTTTTCATGAACAATAAAAAGGGCGGAAATGATGTTTATGTTGGTTCAAATGGCCCTGAGCACTATGGGACTTAACTTCTGAGGTCATCAGTCCCCTAGAAATTAGAACTACTTAAACCTAACTAACCTAAGGACATCACACACATCCATGCCCGAGGCAGGACTCGAACCTGCGATTGTAGCGGACGCGCGGTTCCAGACTGTAAAGCCTAGACCCGCTCGGCCACCCCGGCCGGCCGTTTATGTTGATCTCTCTTCCAATTTTCTGTACAGGTTCCGGACCTCTCGGAACCGAGGAGATGCAAAACTTCTTTTTATGTGTGTATAACCAAATCATATAAAACTAATATTTCATGCGCCGCGAATTCCAAGGTACAAGTGCGCGTAATAACATATCACTCCTCGGTAAAACCTTGGATGAAACGGCAGATGATCATACGATCAGAATCATGCATGATCACTAATACATCTCCAAAACACAGTGGAAAGATGAGCCCGGACAGCACGTGACAACCCACGTGTAATAGGATAAAACCATCGTCAAAATCCGCGGAAGAAACAAAGAATTAATAGACCCAGGACTGTTGGGAGTTGTGAACATACTAAAGTACTGGCATGCGTCAAATAGAACTACACGTTACAGCGCTAGCCAGACCAGCGCTATAACATCCTTTCCAGTCTAATCAGTACACGAATCTGGGCCCGTGTGAGTGCAACGCCATAGCCGGCCGTAGTGGCCGTGCGGTTAAAGGCGCTGCAGTCTGGAGCCGCAAGACCGCTACGGTCGCAGGTTCGAATCCTGCCTCGGGCATGGATGTTTGTGATGTCCTTAGGTTAGTTAGGTTTAACTAGTTCTAAGTTCTAGGGGACTAATGACCTCAGCAGTTGAGTCCCATAGTGCTCAGAGCCATTTGAACAATTTTGTGCAACGCCATACTCATAAGTGGGCTCATACTGTCACGTTCACTGTAAATTTGGCTCCACTTTGTAATCTCAGCAATAACATCACGTACGGTCTCAAACATTTTTCATTTCGTTGCTGCTCCACTTTGGGGTACTTCACTATTTTTGCCAGGCAGGAGTTTTATAGCACGACTTGAATTAAGGAAAGGATTGGTTCATGCGACTCTCCCTGAAACATTAAGGAAGTATGAATCTGGTAATGTAGGGAAGTGAAGCAGGGATAAGGACCAGAGATTGGTGTAAAGAATGGCAGCTAAATCTAAATATAGGTAAACGTAAATTAATGCAGATGAATGGGAAAAAGAATCCAGTAATGTTTGAATACTCCATTAGTAGTGTAGCGCTTGACACAGTCAGGTCGATTAAATATTTGGGCGTAACATTGCAGAGCGATATGAAGTTGGACAAGTATGTAATGGCAGTTGTGGGGAAGACGGATAGTCGTCTTCGGTTCATTGGTAGAATTTGGGGAAGATGTGGTTCATCTGTAAAGTAGACCGCTTATAAAACACTAATACGACCTATTCTTGAGTACTGCTCGAGCGTTTGGGATCCCTATCAGGTCGGACTGAGGGAGGACATAGAAGCAATTCAGAGGCAGGCTGCTAGATTTGTTACTGGTAGGTTTGATAATCACGCGAGTGTTACGGAAATGCTTCAGGAACTCGGGTGGGAGTCTCTGGAGGAAAGGAGGCGTTCTTTTCGTGAATCGCTACTGAGGAAATTTAGAGAAACAGCATTTGAGGCTGACTGTAGTACAATTTTACTGCCGCCCACATACATTTCGCGGAAAGACCACAAAGATAAGAGAGATTAGGGCTCGTACAGAGGCACATAAGCAGTCATTTTTCCCTCGTTCTGTTTGGGAGTGGAACAGGGAGAGAAGATGCTAGTTGTAGTACGAGGTACTCTCCGCCACGCAGCGTATGGTGGATTGTGGAGTATGTATGTAGATGTAGATGTAGATGTAGATGGGTGGTGATGGAGTGGGGAGAGTGCATTGTACAGGGAGACCGATGCTTGAGTACAGGACCAGTTTGAAATACATGTAGGTTACGGTAGTTATACACAGATGAAGAGGCTCGGGCAGGACAGTCTGCTGTGGGGACCTGCTGAAGAAAAGCGACAACAATAGCAACCTTTGCAAGAGATATTTCCGTCGCAGGTAGGGGGACTCGGTGTTTAAACTCTGCTACAGACTGGAGAGGCGCGTGAGAACGGCGGGAGCGGAGGACAGCCCGGCCAGCGGTGGGCAGCGACCGTGAAACGCGGCAGGAAAGCCGAAAGCCGGCCAGCGCGGTGGAGAGGACGGGAGAAAGCCGCGCGGCGCGGCACGTGAGCGCAGCGGCAGCCGCCTCTGCTGCCGAACAGCGGCGGGTAAAAGCGGAGGCCTGCGCTGAGGCCGGCGGCCCGACCAGCCCGACTGGCGGTCAAGGTGAGCCCCGGCGAGCCGCTGAGCCACCGGCAGCCGCCGCCCGAGGCTACACCAGCCGCTGCAGTGACCGACACACAGTGGCGCGTACAGGGTGGTCCATTGATCGTGACCGGGCCTAATATCTCACGAAAAAAACGTCAAACGAAAAAACTACACAGAACGAAACTCGTCTAGCTTGAAGGGGGAAATCAGATGGCGCTATGGTTGACCCGCTAGATGGCGTAGCCGCTGCCATAGATCAAACGGATATCAACTGCGTTTTTTGAAAAATAGGACCCCCATTTTTTATCACATATTCGTGCTGTATGTAAAGAAATTTGAATGTTTTAGTTGGACCACTTCAGCAGGATAATGCACGACCGCATGTTGCAGGTCCGGTACGGGCCTTTCTGGATACAGAAAATGTTCAACTGCTGCCCTCGCCAGCGCATTCTCCAGATCTCTCACCAACTGAAAACGTCTGCTCAATGGTGGCCGAGCAACTGGCTTGTCACAATACGCCAGTCACTACTTTTGATGAACTGTGGTATCGTGTTGAAGCTGCATGGGCAGCTGTACCTGTACACGCCATCCAAGCTATGTTTGACTCAATGCCCAGGCGTATCAAGGCCGTTATTACGGCCATAGGTGATTGTTCTGGGTACTGATTTCTCAGGATCTATGCACCCAAATTGCGTGAAAATGTAATCACATGTCAGTTCTAGTATAATATATTTGTCCAATGAATACCCGTTTATCACCTGCATTTCTTCTTGGTGTGGCAATTTCAATGGCCAGTAGTGTATGTAGGAGGTGGTGTTAGGACGAAGGGGTGCTTCTCGTGGATAGGGTGTAGCCTCCCTATCGCATTTAATAAAACGCTAAATGCGGAAGAATATGACCACATTAATAGCGTCGTCTACTGTATACAGCATCACAATGCACCCTGTCATAAAGCACCACCTGTGAGGCAATGGTTTGTGGACATTTCTGAAATGGCGTGGCCTGCCCAGAGTCCCCATCAGAATCCGATGGAACACCTTTCCTATGAGCTAGAACTTCGCCCCAGATCCAGTGTTCAGTATCACTACCTTCTCTGGTTTCTCCGCTTGAGGAAGAATGGGCTGCCATTCCTTCAGAAATATCCTAACACATATACACGCTGTTCTATTGAAATACTGTTAATTAAATTTTCAAAAGTTCTCACGATTTGCTAACTTGACCAGAAACAAATGCGAAGATGAAAATCCTTCTAACTGCTCTTCTCCGTTTGCCATATATTTACATTTTCCATGCTGCGTGTTGTTCAGACTTTATAAATACCTTCAATAGTAAAAATGGCTTCATATTGTTCTTTAATTTGAAATCATTATGTCACAGTAGCAGTTGCACAACATAACTGTGTATAGAAATCGGATGACTTCGGGCCAGTATGTATTGTTTGTGCCCGTTGCCAACCCTATCTACCATACAACACATCACTTTAGCAAAACAGAATTGTAGCAGGCGTTGTGAACGCAACGCTGATTCCCGTGTCCTACTTGCCGTGTGAGGAGGAGTCGGAACTCGTTCTACATACACATCTCCTCTCCCGCAGCGCCCGTCTTCGAGGCGGCGACAGCACGATTACTCTCGCACTATCTCTCACGAAACGTGCCAAGCAAGTTATATTGTGCGCATGGTAAAGTTAAGAAATTAAGAAGGTGGAAATAGAATAAATTGAAAGAACCAGAGGCTGTTGAGAGCTTCAGAGGGAGTATTAGGCAACGATTGACAGAAAAGGGGTTAAGGAACACAGTAGAAGACGAATGGGTAATCTTAATTGGCGAAATACTGAAATTGAAAGTAGCAGAGGATCAAAGACGCAAAAGACGATGCCCATTAGATATCCTTAGATAACACACGAAATATTGAAGCTAACTGACGACAGGAAAAAATATAAAAATGCAGCAGATGAAGCAAACAAAAAAGAATACATACGTCTAGAAAATTACGAAGCAGATAAAAAAAGAATACATATGTCTAGAAAATAACGGAAAGTGCTAAATGGGTAAATATAAACGGAAATCCGAGGACGTAGAAGCATGAATTAAAGGGGTAATAATAGATGTCGACTATAGGAAAATCAAGAAGACCTTTAGAGAAAAGAGAACGAGCTGTATGAATATTAAGAACTCAGACAGCAAGCCAGCGCTAAGCAAAGAAGATGAAGTTGAAAGAGGCACGGAATATATATAAAATTGAAGGAAAATGAGCTTGATGGCAATATAATAGAAAAGGAATAGGAAATAGATGACGATAAGTTGGAAGATATGATATTGCGAGAAGAATTTGACAGAACAGTGAAAGACCTAATCGGAACAAGACCCCGGAGCAGACAAAATTTCCTAAGAATTTTTTAGATCCTCGGAATAGCCAGACATCACAAAACTATTCCACCTTGGTCGAGATGTATGAGACAAACGAAACATCCTCATGCTTCAAGACGAATGTACTCGTAATAATTCCTTGAACAGAAGTGAAACGTAGACGATAAGCATTTCCGACAATAAGAGGACAGAAGCGAACAGAAGCTTTTTAAATGTGTTTCAAAAGAATGCCAAAGGTTAGATGAGTAGTTCGAGTACCTAATGAGAAGGTACTTAATCGAAATGGGGAAAAAGATATTTGTGGCAGTACTTGACTAAAAGGAGGGACACATACTGATAAATGAAGGAATCGTCAGTTTGCTGATGGAAGTGAGTCTGTGGGATAAAAATTGTCGGGGGAGTGCAAAAGATGAATACCGTAATCAGTTTCTGATGGTTGTAGGATGCAGTAGTTATGCAGAGATGAAGAGGCTTGCACAGGATACACTAACATGAGAAGCTGCATCAAACCAGTCTTCGAACTGAAAACCAAACCACAACAACAGTAATGATGAAGTGAAAGCTACTTCCAGTAAGAAATATTGCACCTTTCATACTCAACTTTATCTGCAATACATAAAGAACAATATCCTACAATGACATAAGAAACTGAAGACAGGAGAGGAGAGCGAGATAAAGGAATGCTTGCAACCGACGAGACGGTTAGGGAGGCGGAAAGGGTAGTGAAGAGATGTAACTAGTGTAAGATTAATTTGATCATACACAGAATAGGAATTCTGAGTCAACACCTAAGTCTACTGCCTTCTTGCCTTACGTAGGAAACACGTCCAATAAGATCGGTCGTATTTTACGGAAATACGATGTGAAATGTGTTTTCCGACCTCCATCTAAAATTAGAGCACTTTTGAGTTCCGTTAAGGATGATCTTGGACTGCGTAAGACGGGTGTATATCGTGTCCCTTGTAGCTGCGGCATGGCATATATTGGTCAAACTATCAGGACCGTGGAGGACAGATGTACTGAGCATAAACGGCACACACGATTACAGCAGCCAAATAGATCTGCTATTGCCGAACATTGCTTGGATACTGGTCACCCCATGTTATATAATAACACCGAGATATTGGCATGTACGTCCAGCTATTGGGACAGTGTGATTCGGGAGGCAGTTGAGATTAAATTAGCGAGCAACCTTGTTAACAGGGATGGAGGTTTCTGTTTAAACTCTGTTTGGAATCCGGCTCTCTCCCTTGTCAAGAAACAGAGGGACAGACTCAATGCTACCTCACCTGCGAATTCATAGTCTCACTATCGATAGCTCTGACTTTGGCCATCTTTGGTGGCACTAGTGTTCAGTGTGTGTGTGTGTTATCTTTCCTCCTTGGATCCGAGAACCGAGGTATTAAATTTGCATGTACGCCGCCTGTCCGTTGCAGTTTGCCTTGAAAATGGCGGGGTGTTCTCCCGCCGAAATATCGGCGGTCGCTGAAAGTGTTACCTGGCTGAATTCCCGGAAGTTATTTGAAAGAATAGGAAGGTCGTACCTCTGTCGTATCAGTAATGGTTATTTTTAAATAGGTGAAGTCTGTGGTTCAAATGGTTCAAATGGCTCTGAGCACTATGGGACTCAACTGCTTAGGTCATTAGTCCCCTAGAACTTAGAACTAATTAAACCTAACCAACCTAAGGACATCACACACATCCATGCCCGAGGCAGGATTCGAACCTGCGACCGTAGCGGTCTCGCGGTTCCGGACTGCAGCGCCCAGAACCGCACGGCCACTTCGGCCGGCGAAGTCTGTGTCTTATATATTATTGTCTTTAGCGGCAAAAGTCTGCTATTTACAGTGAATGACTTGCCGTTGTTATCATATATGTGATTTTTATTCATTTTCAGTCTTGACGCCATATAATCATAGGCTGCGTTCACATGCGCGGAAAATACACACTGATAAGAACAAGATTAATTAAAGTATTGAACAAGTCGTGTATAGCACTGGGTATTTAGATTCAAATTTAACGATAGTAAGAGAACAATTATTGCTGACGTATATCACATCATAAACTGATCACAAAGTTATTTCTGGCAATGATTCGCATTGTCAAGTGCGTTTTGCGTGATGTTTGCGATATGTGAACTGCTCCATTATGCCGGTGCCTTTACTGTAATACATAAAATATGCGCCATTCTTTCCTAATTTTTATTGATTTTGTGACCTATTGCTGTTTTTGTATTTGCATTCAATTTTGCAGCAACAGCTGCATTTTTAGTTGCAACTACGAGCTTCTTCTGTGTGTAGTTGTTTAGGTTTGGTTTTTTGTTGTATTTTAATTCTGTATGGGGCGTACTGTTTTTCCCTTTACTAGAATTTTATGTGGGTGTTGTTCTCCATTCTGCTGTAAAATTTGTGTGAGATTTTGTCAGTCACTGGAAGGTTAGAACTGTTAATTTGATTGATGGAATTGAAACTTAACGCACTATAATATTACGCAACGTGTTACTAGAATTAAACTGAATGAAAGTCCATATAAACGCATTAGCTGTTTATTGTGATCCATTCGTGGACTTTCATTTATTTTAATTCTAGTTTGCTAGAAATACCATGTGTAGTGTTATGGTATGAAAATTCTGTTTCCATCAATCGCGTATTACTTTAGCCGTAGTTGCCCAACCTATAGAGCAGTTTGTGAGAGTTTTTAATTTGTTTGGATGGCAAAGTCTGCAATTTCTTGTCACGTGTACTGCAAATGTACAAGCACTCCTTATAGACTATGTCTTGGGTGTGTTTACATACACCGTCCCATACAACATGCAGGGTCCCATGATATTCGCTTCTTCTATCTGCAAGCTGAGTAGCTGTCCTTCTTCGGCTTCCACTCTGAGTTTATAATACAGGTACCACAATAATGTAGTAGCTCACAGAAAAATCGCACTTGATAACGAGCATTATTTCCCGAAACGCGTTGTGCAAGAAGTAAATAGAGGAAAATCGTGACTGGCGGTAGCAAATGGTATTTTATAGAAACAAAATCATTGTTTCCATGGTAAAGTCTTCCATGAACAATTACTAAAGGGTAAAATAAAACTACAGTCATAATTTTTCATTCATTGAGTTAACAATATTTTCTTTGTATGTGTACAGGTACTATTCCTACTATGATTACGTTCTAAATACGTAAACTACTTTTCTTAAGGTATTTCATTACCGAGTCATAGACGGCAACTATACCATATTCCAGAAAAGTACTTCTGGGCGCAGGGAGAGATACACATTTCTTTATGTGTATGTGATCAGGGGCATTCAATCTTCTTTACTACTGCACATTTCTGTACCTCTATTAGTTGTAAAATTTTCTAACCGTTCACCAGTTCCAAAGCATTGGTAAGCTATAGAGTAGGGAAGTAACTTTATAAAATTTGTAAAGCAGAGTTACAATAAGTTAAAGCATACAACAGTAGTTACTTATCAAATACTTAATGTCAAAATTTTACGAAAACCTAATGAAAATGGTTTTCAAACCCCTGCAACCTTCCGCACACCATGAAAGCTGGAAAGCCCGTTAGTGGACGATGGGGACCAGGTTGTCTACCACTGCAAGTGAATCACATCGGCAGCTGTTTCATTTACTCACTCGCAGTAGAGCGTCACTCGAAGATGAAGACGGTACAGAGGACCAGATGACTCGGAAAATTCCTACGTTTTAACCTCATCCTTACAAAGCTGAAGGCGCTTCTTTGTGCTGTAGTTGCTTTGCAGGACCTAGGTTTCGATGGGATCTTATCTGGAACTGCTGCGTAGTGACACCCTTTTAAATGTCTATGATAATGTTGTAAAAGTCTACATGTGGCAATTTCGTGTTTAAATGTTTTCCTGTTTATACTGCTTTTTTCGCAAGTACGTTCAGTTCTTGGTTTCACATGATTCCGAATTGTACTTTCACGAAACTCTATGAGTTTTAATTTTGTGTTACATTGAATGCACTGCTCTAATACACTGCTGATCCAAAACATCATGATGACCTGCTTAATAGAGGGTTGGTCCAGTTTTGGAACGCCATACAGTAGTGATTCGCCAGTGCACAGGTTCGAGAGTCTTAGGTAGGTTTCTAGTGGTCTCAGAGTTTGGTGGTTAAACACTGCGTGATTTTTGTAACTTATTTTTGTAACTTATTATTAAAATGTCTGAAGTGTACAGTAATTATTTTTCGTCAGAGACATATTCTGAACAATATAGCTACCATCCCTGCAATTATAGATCATAATATTTTTCCTATTCTGCAAAAGAACCGGTCGTAATAGCCGCTATTTCCTCTGTCTGTCTTACTTTTTGTTTTCGGTGTTCCTGAGGAAAGACTCATTTACGTTGAGGAGATGTGTGAATTGTAATTGTTAATATGAGGGGCGTAAACTAATTACGTGTTTGGGGTAAACCTTTTTTGTTTTTCGACATGGTCTCCTTTTAGACTTATACACTTCGTCCAACGCTGTTCTAATTTGTTGATTCCTTCCGAATAATAGGAATTGTCCAAGTCTGCAAAATAGCTATTAGTTGCTGCAATCACCTCCTCGTTTGAATAAAATCTCTGTCCCGCCAGCCATATCTTCAAATTGGGGAACAAATAGTAGTCCGAGGGAGCCAAGCCTGGAGAATAGGGGGGATATGAAACGAGTTGGACTCCTGTTTCCAATAACTCTGCGACCACAACTGCTGAGGTGTGTGGTGGTGCATTGTCGTGACGGAAAAGGACATTTTTCGCGGTCTAGTCGCTGCCGTTTTTCTTGCAGCTCGGTTTTCAAACGGTCCAGTAACGATGAATAATATGCACCTGCAACAGTTTTACCCTTTTCCAGATAGTCGATGAGGATTATCCCTTGCGAATCCCAAAAGACAGTCGCCATAACCTTTCCGGCCGAAGGAATGGTCTTCGCCTTTTTTGGAGCAGATTTTCCCTTGGTAACCCATTTTTTAGTTTTCTGTTTGGTCTCAGGAGTATAGTAATGTATCCATGTTTCATCCACAGTGACAAAACGACGCTTAAAGTCCTGCGGATACTTCCTGAACAGCTGCAAACCATCCTTGCAACATTTCACACGATTTCGTTTTTGGTCAAGCGTGAGCAGTCGTGGAACCCATCTTGCGGATAGCTTACTCATGTCGAAATGTTTATCCAAAATATTATGTACCCGTTCATTCGAGGTGCCCAAATCACTAGCACCTGAACTCTTCTGTCATCCATCACCATATCATGGATTTTATCAAAGATTTCTGGAGTCGTAACCACCACAGGGCGTCCAGAACGATCAGCATCACTTGTGCCCATACGGCCACTCCGAAAGTCTTGAAACCACTTATAAACTGTTCTAATCGAAGGTGCAGAGTCACCGTAATGTTTATCGAGCTTCTCTTTAGTCTCCTGAGGCGTTTTGCCTTTCATAAAGTAATGTTTAATCACCACATGAAATTCTTTTTCGTCCATTTTTTGACAATCACTCGACTTCCTTGATTCACACGAATGCTGAACACAAAGAAATAGACCAATATGGCTGAAAGTTGGTGTGCGTTCTTCCCAAAGATGCTACTAACTAAACATGGCCTCGATACGCGCCAGTGGTGCCATCTCTCGGACTTTGCACGGACTTTTCGAAAGCTCTTCGTATATGTGTGAAATGTTAGCTTTTTTGTTGTTGAAAGTAACCTTCCGACCCCTCATGACAATTTTTGAACGCTTAAATAATTTCTAGCAATTTCTAGCTGCCGCGCCGCCAGTAAACAGAAAATTCGCTGGGATGCAACAATCAGCCGCCATTACGCGGCAATTTCAAATGTAACAAGATATTTCATGTCCTTTTCCACAGCAGCAGCCACAAACCTATTCAGAGCATTTCATTTAATAGTAGCGTGCATATCAAAGCGTTTTTTATTACAGCGTCAGTATTTACAGTATTTTAGATCCAAGTAGATACAGCAGCTTCGTCCTTGACTACGAACGAAAGACTCTTAAAACATGTATATTTTTTGGGCGCCTTGTACGGTAGAAGTGAACCCACCAACAAAAAGTAAATGCAAAGCTAGTGTTTTATTCTCTTTACATATACTTATTTCATTGGCTTGCCTAGGAAGTCTGACCTCTATTATATGCACGTTTACCTAATTTATAGGCTGGCTTGGTGTCGGAATATCAGTTAACGGACCCGTAAAAAAGAATAAAATGAAATAGTATGTGGCGCCTGATGTCTACGCGTAGATCACGCATTTCCCGTAAATTGCGGGCCAGTGGATAGAGGGCGCCGAGCTGGCACCCGGTAACTCCACAGATGGCTTCAGTGGTTTCAGATCGAGCGAATATAGTAGTCAAGAAATCAGTGTGAGTTCAGTATCATGCTCCTCAAACCACAGTACCACGATTCTGGTCTTGTGACATGGACAGTTACCCTGCTGGTTAATGCCGTCACTGTCGGGGAAGACATCAAGCATGAAGGGATGCATGTGGCCCGCAGTGGTGTCCACGTAGTCCACAGCTGTCATGGCGTCTTCGGTTACTACCACAAGTCGAATGGAAGCGCGCAGTACAGGTTGGCGCATGAGAAACCGGCGCCGAGTACAGACAGCTCGCCAGTTACGCATGAATTGTTGTCCGTAACGAGCAGATACGACAACATGTGGAAATACATGCAATAATGTGCTGACCACATGCCCCTCAATACATATGTATACAAGCGACGTGTGTGCATATATTTCAAGTTCTAGCCAAAACTATTCACTGTAGACCAATTGCGGTTATGCATGGGGGGAGCCTTGAGTCTCTCATTGTGCACTATGGTGTTTTGGTCGCGATGCATGAAACTGGGTGTTTGTGGGTGGCAAAAATTGTAATGTTAACGTAATTAAAACTCGGCGCTGCCAATATTAATTAAGTGGTGTAATCTCTGCCTAGTGCGTCTCAGTGTTATTTATAATAACCGCAGGGTAAAAATAACGAAGGAAAAACTGCTCGCGAAAACTATGATTCAGTTGCAATTCAACTGTTAAAGAAGGAGTAATTAATAAATACTAAACTGCTCCCGATCAGGCCATGAAGGCCCAACGGTACTGACCGCCCGCCGTGTCGTCCTCAACCACAGGCGTCACTGGATGTGGATATGGAGGGGCATGTGGTCAGCACACTGCTCTCCCGGCCGTAAGTCAGTTTACGAGACCGGAGCCGCTACTTCAGTCACGAAGCTCATCAATTTACCTCACAAGAGCTGAGTGCACCCCGCTTGCCAACAGCGCTCGGCAGACCGGATGGACACCCATCCGAGTGCTAGCCCAGCTCGACAGCACTTAACTTCGGTGATCTGACGGGAACCGCTGCTACCACTGCGGCAGGCCGTTAGCTTAGTAATTAATACCTGTGTGTTGTAATAAAGAACGTGAAAATGTATTGGAGCAAAATGCCCAAAAGTAAAAGCAACTGTTCGCCACCCCGTTTAGTGTCGAAAAGACAAATATGACGCGGAACAACGAAATCGACCAAGAAAGAGAAGCACGTCTAGCAACGTTGCGACAAATTTCTCAGCGAAGAAGACGTAATCTGACAGAAGAGCGACGTGAAAATATGTATTAGGAAAACAGATCGCAGAAGAAAGCAATCATATAGAGAAACAGGAAAGAGATCAGATAGCAACAAAAGTGAGGAATGGAATACAGAAGTAATCTCTTAGGAAATCAGGTCACAGCACAATCATTGAAGACATCTTCAAATTTTGGATGCGCAAGAGGCAAGGACGTCACTGTCTTAAAAATGAGGCATTCCATTACGATCCAACTATAAAATACAGGGTGTTATAGAAAGGTACAGCCAAACTTTCAGGAAACATTCCTGACACACAAATAAAGAAAAGATGTTATGTGGGCATGTGTCCGGAAACGCTTAAATTCCATGTTAGAGCTCATTTTAGTTTCGTCAGTATGTACTGTACTTTCTCGATTCACCGCCAGTTGGCCCAGTTGAAGGAAGATAATGTTGACTTCGGTGCTTGTGTTGACATGCGACTCATTGCTCTACAGTACTAGCATCAAGCACATCAGTACGTAGCATCAGCAGGTTAGTGTTCATCACGAACGTGGTTTTGCAGCCAGTGCAATGTTTACAAATGCGGAGTTGGCAGGTGCCAATCTGATGTATGGATTAGCACGGGGCAACAGCCGTGGCGCGGTACGTTTGTATCGAGACAGATTTCCAGAACGAAGGTGTCCCGACAGGAAGACGTTCGAAGCAACTGATCGGCGTCTTAGGGAGCTCGGAATATTCCAGCCTATGACTCGCGACTGGGGAAGACCTAGAACGACGAGGACACCTGCAATGGACGAGGCAATTCTTCGTGCAGTTGACGATAACCCTAATGTCAGCGTCAGAGAAGTTGCTGCTGTACAAGGTAACGTTGATCACGTCACTGTATGGAGAGTGCTACGGGAGAACCAGTTGTTTCCGTACCATGTACAGCGTGTGCAGGCACTATCAGCAGCTGATTGACCTCCACGGGTACACTTCTGCGAATGGTTCATCCAACAATGTGTCAATCCTCATTTCAGTGCAAATGTTTTCTTTACGGATGAGGCTTCATTCCAACGTGATCAAATTGTAAATTTTCACAGTCAACATGTGTGGGCTGACGAGAATCCGCACGCAATTGTGCAAGCACGTCATCAACACAGATTTTCTGTGAACGTTTGGGCAGGCATTGTTAGTGATGTCTTGATTGGGCCCCATGTTCTTCCACCTACGCTCAATGGAGCACGTTATCATAATTTCATACGGGATACTCTACCTGTGCTGCTAGAATATGTGCCTTTACAAGTACGACACAACTTGTGGTTCATGCACGATGGAGTTCCTGCACATTTCTGTCGAAGTGGTCGTACGCTTCTCAACAACAGATTCGGTGACCGATGGATTGGTAGAGGCGGACCAATTCCATGGCCTCCACGCTCTCCTGACCTCAACCATCTTGACTTTCATTTATGGGGGCATTTGGAAGCTCTTGTCTACGCAACCCCGATACCAAATGTAGAGACTCTTCGTGCTCGTATTGTGGACGGCTGTGATACAATACGCCATTCTCCAGGGCTGCATCAGCGCATCAGGGATTCCATGCGACGGAGGGTGGATGCATGTATCCTCGCTAACGGAGGACATTTTGAACATTTCCTGTAACAAAGTGATTGAAGTCACGCTGGTACATTCTGTTGCTGTGTGTTTCCATTCCATGATTAATGTGATTTGAGGAGAAGTAATAAAATGAGCTCTAACATGGAAAGTAAGCGTTTCCGGACACATGTCCACATAACATATTTTCTTTCTTTGTGTATGAGGAATGTTTCCTGAAAGTTTGGCCGTACTTTTTTGTAACAACCTTTATAATGAACATTCAGATATAGCAATCGGAAAAAATGGGTAAACTTATAAACTATGTAAATATTGTAACGCGAAAAACTTTACAGCACAGACACCAAGTACATGCTGCTCAAATGGTAGAATTACATTGTCCGCTCTGAAATTACCTCCACCTGAATTCTTTGAATATATGAAAGGTGGACCTCTGATATCGAAGGACTTTTTGAAAAAAATAAGACACTATAACGCATGCTACCAAATGACATCATTTGGAGCAACACCAATAACCGAGGAGGAAGGATTTAATCCGGTGTTTAGAATCCAAGGAGGAGTGTGTCATAAATTTGAGTCATTCTTACTATTTTGAAATGAAACGGTGAAGTTTCTACAAATTTACTTTGTAGGAAACGAAGATGATGAAGCCGATCAGAACTCTTTGAACATCACTGGATTGCAATGAGATATAACTTTGGATCTACAACGTTTCATACGTAAAAATAATGAATTGGTACGAATGCTTGAAAATTACCTCGAAAAAATAGTCTCAGATAATTAAAAAATAATAATTCGAGTCTGCTAAGAGACCAATGGACGAACATGAAAGACGGTAAAGTGCACCTCAGTCAAACGAAGTGGTCATAGTAATTGTGGACAATGAAATTAGTTATCGTGATATTGTGATACAGCGAAAAATCAAAAAGAAAAAGTCTTTCACTGCAGTTTTTGTCAGTTTTTACGTTAATAAAACTAATAACAGAAAACCAAAACCCCAGCAAAGAGAGTTGTTATCGGCTAGTAACAAATAAGCTTGTCATTTATATTACATTATGTGCTGATAGTGACCTCGTCCTTCAGTGCAGTTTTGCACCCATCAGTTTTCAAAATTCCATCACGAATATTGCCCTTCAAGTCTTCTAACGTAATACACAAGACTGTCTCACAAGCGAAATACACAAGCGGTTTGCTCTGGCGAACGCGGCGGCCACAATCCTTTTGCAGACAATTCTTTCTTCAGTGAATCTTTTAGGAATTCGTGAGACTGACTCGCAAGCAGTGTGACAGGTCGCCCCATCCTATTGAGAGACAGCATACGTACGTTAATGTGGGTTAACTGTGCGTAAAATTCCTAGAAGGTACACATATACACAGCGATGTTATTGTTGTTTTTGAAATATGGGACTCATACTCCGATTTGCTCACATGGCACACCGCACTCCGATTTTCTCAGCGTACAGAGGGTTCTCATTAATCGCATAGAGATTGTTTGTTGACCAGCACCTGGTGTCCTGGGAATTTACATGTCCTATCAAATGGAACTAGGCTTCATCACTCATGAAATACAGCAAAGGATCCAACATTCCACTCTCAATTGTTTGATGTAGTCACGTACACTAATTCACACGTTTTGCCTTATCTTCCTCCTTCATTTCTATACATATGTCTTTTGTAGGGCTTCATCCCTGTATGGCGTAAAACGGGTTGACCTGACCTACACGAAACGTTCACTTGTTGCGACAATTCTTCTTTGAGGGTGTGGATCATTCGCGCAGTAAGCCACTTTCTCACAAAATCCTTTCTACTGCTCTTTGGGGGAAATGGATACGTCCGGAATTTCTTTGCAAAAATGTTCCGCGTTTTCTTAAATGAATTGGTAGAATTTTATGTCTCCATTACTGCGACACTTTCTTGAAAAGGATGCACCTCAGTGAGATATTTTCTGCACAGGTCTCAACCAAGTCGCAACGGCTTCGTACTGCCAATGCAAAACGTAGTCGCAACGAATGGGTGACCATTGCGCAGGCATTCGGGGCGCGTTTTTCCTGAGCCACCCTGTATGATACTACCCCCCCCCCCCCCCCACCACCACCACCACCATCACCACCGTAACTGACAGTGTCGTTGGCTCAACATAAGAGCACGCAGGGAT
The DNA here is from genome assembly GCF_023864345.2 of Schistocerca serialis cubense. Classification (NCBI taxonomy): domain Eukaryota; kingdom Metazoa; phylum Arthropoda; class Insecta; order Orthoptera; family Acrididae; genus Schistocerca; species Schistocerca serialis. The sequence goes on along the minus strand of NC_064642.1, from coordinate 563,356,111 downwards.
CGTGTGCTGCCTAACACCATGTTCAGCAGAGTATGCACTGAACAATGTGCCCCAAAATAGTTGTGCATGCGCCGGCTTGTAGACCGTCGTCAGATCTGCCACAGATCACCGCCTGTCCTGCGTTACGGAGCAGGTAAGCCACCGTCCTCCACGTTTTGTGGTCAGTCATAGACGTCCAATACCTTGCTTCAACCACTTTCCGTAGCTGCTCACAACAGTAGCATGTGAACAGCCGAGCAACTTCGCCATGTCCGAGACGCTTGTTCCGAGGTGACAGATCGTAACAATCTGCACTCTTTCAAAGTCGCTTTTCTATTCTCTACCAGTCACATCGCCTTCTCTTCCCTTAGATTATGAAATATCCATAACATTGTCTTTATCACTGGCGCGCGGATCACAAATGAGTGGGTTACACTAGATCAATTTTCTCGAGATTGGTGACAGGTAGAAACCTCCGCCAAAGTTTTAAAAAAATTAAGTATGTTAGCTAAATTTCATATGTAGCAACATACTAAGTTATAATTAATATTGATTTAAGCCCACTAAGAAGCGCTTATGACTAGTCCTTCTTCGATGCTCTCTTATGTTCCCAATATCTCTTGAGCCCTGTTGATAATTTCTCCTTCCGCTCCTGTGAAAGGGGCTTCCGACTTTTAGGGACTGCAGGTGGTGGGGTCCAAGACTGTACCATAGCACAAAATTTGTACCTCAAGATCAGAGATCCCAGCCGAATCCAAGTCCTTTAGTACTTAATTAACCCTCTGACTTCCAGTCTTGTAGCTTTTAACCAATGAGAAGATCTTGGTAAGCCTATTGTTGTTCATTCGTTGTATATGTCCACAGAGCTTGAGCTCCTACGACACATACTTGTGTTGGCTGATTCTAACCGTTTATACAGTTCATAATTAGATTTCAATCGGTGGGTTCCATCTGGGAGCAATCTCAGGCCATGAATTTTTCTGAGAATGCGTCTTTCGGCTTTCTCAACGTCATCCATCGTGCATTTTTTGTTCATCAAGAGGGGCTCTGTGGCATGCAGAAACTGTGGTCTGACAACAGTTCTGGAATGGCAGACCTTAGCGTTCTTCGAAATGCACTTCTTGTACAGATTGTAGGACACATGGTATGCTGCGTTGAGTTTGTTACACCTTTCTAAGATGAAGGTGCCGTCTCTACCATTGAGGTGGACCCATTCACCAAGATAACGACAGCGATTGACTCTCCCAATAGTTCCATGTATAGTTGTCAAAGAGGTGTACTGTGTAATATGCATCAAATGCAAAATTGTAGGGACTCGGATATTCCATTGCAAACTTTTGCTAATTTCGCATCACGTCATACATTGTAAGAGGTATGCGCTATATGCGCTGACTGCAACAGGCAAGGCATAGGAGAGTCTCTGACCAGAGAGCAGTATGTAGTTAGTTGTTGCTTGTCGCTAGTCGGCAGTAGTCTGTGTTAGTCTTCAGTAGTCTTGAGTAGTCTGCGTGAGTCGGCAGTAGTCGGCGGTAGTCGGCGCGTGTCTGCGATTGTCTGCAGTCTGCTCTGGTCGGGACTCTGGAGGATGAGTATTATTGTAGAAGGTAAAGAAGCAGCCTTGCGCATATCTAGTAACGTATGTTAACTGTCATCCAATTTCTTTTAATAAATGCCCCAATAATAATTTTTATAATATAAAGTAATTTTTTAAAAAAAGCATTCATTTCAAATTAAAGATTTTATTCAATGGATTATCTTTCCTTTCACGAATCACAAAGCATAGGCAAGCATTGCACGGAGCTGTGCCGAAAAATTTTTAGGGAAGAGCAGATATATTCGCAGTTTTTATTGAGGTAAGAATTTTTGCTTTTTTTATTCAGAATACAGGGCCGTGGCGCAGCGCTGCTTCGTCATAAAATTTACCAGGTTACTGAGTTTTTTATTATTTCGGGGTTTAGGAATTGAATTTTGTGAGTACATCAAGTGTGAATGCATTTCTGCACAGAGATCATAAATGGGAACCAATTTTGTTCAGAGGTTACAATATTTAAAAATTCATTTAATTATTGTTTTTGTGGGAAGGTTACACTTGGTTCACTTTAATATTTTGTGGGGAGGTTACAACATAAACGCTAATACCACAATAACTAGGACCATTAACGAAATGATGGGCGCGTGGTCGTCATGAAGCTGACCTATAAAGCTATAAGAACGCATAAATGATTTTTTTTTTTTTTTTTTTTTTTTACCGAACAGTTTCTGTAAAATCGGTTGAGAAAAATTGCAGGGTGTATGCCTCGATTCTGCCATCGCACCGTGTCCCCAACCGGCTAAACGCGGGCAAACAATGTTGGTCTTCCATCCGAACAAACGAATGAACTCGTCCACCGCTTCGGACGAAAAGTGGTCACTGCAAAACCGGCCACGTATCCTGGGCAGACTCTGCCTGCCACCAGAGGACACTACCATTTAGGCAGAACCACTCGCCTGGCACCTCTCAGTTCTGTGCAGCAGCCTCCAAATGGAGTTCATAAACCTGGACCTCTTCCTGCTTCCAGCCACTTCATCCAGCGTGTCACATACTTTCACTGATAGTGTGGCAGCCGCCATAGAGAGTACTGTCAACCGCCGACTACATTGCTGCTGCCTTGTACCGGCTGACATATAAATCCTTCCACCGACAGGCTGAAAACACGACGGTCTCCCAGTACCGCACCAGCAGTTAGACAGTTCATTTCAGTGCTTGCAGTCAGCTCAGCACAGTACTCCGAAAACTACTTATTAACCTAGCAGTTGCCATTTACAGAGAACTGTATCATTAACAGAGCTTCTGCACGATTACATTGACTCATAGTGACAATATCATAGATTACCAAGAGACAGCCAAGTTATTTATACTTCACTGTATTAGGTATAGGACATCAAGTGCCATGCATTAAACTGTACCAAAGTCAAGTTCTCTATAGCAACATACTCTCAGTAAATATTACTGGTTATTTATTATTGTATTGCCACATTTCTGTTCTAGTGCACCCAGCCAGTCAAGTGTTGATTAGCAAGTATGTAAGCAGGGAAACATTTTTGTGCTACCCTGAATGTTTCGGCTCAATTAATAGCAGCATTAAGTTACTACGTTCGCAACACTCCGTGCCCATTGTTGCTAGCAGTCTTGACTGAAAATTTACTTTACTGCAAGTTCTCATTATTCCTGTATTTAACATGTACGGAAATAAATCCGCTCTATTTTAATTTTCTAAATGTAGTATAACATCCTTACTGTAATATATGCAATTTAAAATATGTACAATGCCTGGTTAGACGCAAAAGAGGTCCTAATGCCGGGTTAAAGAAATAAAATATGACAGTGGACTTCTCCATTCGTCTCTGTTCCGCTTGTACGAGGTATGTGAGAAAAAAATGCGTCTGACAGCAGTGTGAGCGATCTGGCAACGCTGTGCTGTTCTACTTCTGTAGCTTGGTTATTCCCTTCCAGCTGCTCAGTCCATGTTTCAGCTCCATCCAGCGATCGCGTGATTTTTGAGAGTGCCAACAGTAAAGTTGTGTTTTTGGTATGTGTTACGAAAATGCAACAGCGGAATTAAGAGCAACGTTATGCCGTCAACTTTTGTGTTAAGCTTGCGGAATCCGCCAATGTGACCATTGAAAAGTTGAAACAGGCATGTGGGGAACATTCCTTATCAAGAGAACAAGTTTTTCCGTGCCATAAATCATTTTTGGCGGGCTGAAAACACGTTGAAGATGAACCTCGCTCAGGGAGTCCTTCAAATCATGACTAAAACGTCGAACGTGTTTGGGGCGCTTGTGAAATCAGACCGAATCTGTTCTTCGAGGACAAACTGTCAACCAAATGTTTTACAAAGATTTCCTTGAAAGGCTTAGGAAAATGGTGAATCGAGTTGGACCGGATATTGCAGACAAGTGGATGCTGCATCATGACTATGTCCCATGTCACGTGGTCAGTTTCATCACGGATTTTTTTTACCTCAAAAGCCATTCCTGTTGTTCCACAGCCTCCCTGTTCACCTGATCTGAATCTTGTGACTTTTTTTCTTGTCCTGAAACTGAAAAATATTTCAAAAGGACGTCATTTTGGGAATCTGGAGAACATTCAAAGGAATATGACCGACATGTTAAAGGCCCTACCAGTTGAAGACTTTCAGCGCTGGTACCAACACTGGGAACAACGACTCCGCCCGTGTATAGATGCCAAAGGGACCTGCTTTGAAGTGGACAATATTGTTGCCTGAACAAAAGAAGTAAAAACTTCGGTAGATAAAAAATAAGTCTCATTACTTTTCTTACACGTCTCGTCTACATTCTCTGCTATGCCACGCATGGGCAACGCCACCAGGTGTCACCGAGTCTTGCACTGGGGAGTGGTGATAATATTTTGGCTCTTTACCGTCTGTCAATTTCGTATTCCAGTGCTTCAAGCAGTAGTTTGAGATGCTAGCAGCTGACTCGTAACGTAAAACAGCCACAGTAGAACACTGACAGTTTTATATGCTGACAATAGGCGCTGTCTGAATTCCCAGTAGTGAGGTCGCCAGCTGCAGGTACGGACAGACCCTTGGCTGCGTGCCAGCCGCCGCTCAGCTGTCACTCGACTTGCAGGCCGCTCGACACGAATGCGCGCGCTGGAGGTGAGCGGCGACCTTGTTCCAGTTGCTCCAGCGGGCCACGTATCAATGCCCGGAATCGATCGGCCGCCCTCTGGACCGAACGCAGGCCGCATACGTAGGACTCTGTTCACACGACAGCGATCGCTATAAAAGCCGGGACAAAACTTGTGCTTTCACGGGCGGTATTTGCATTGTTGGTGGTTTCAGTCGTGCACTATATGATCGAAAGTATCCGGATCCCCCCCCCCCCCCCCAAAAAAAAAAACGTTTTTCATATTAGGTGCATTGTGCTGCCACCTACTGCCAGGTACTCCATATCAGCGACCTCAGTAGTCATTAGACATCTACATCTACATACATACTCCGCAATCCACCATACGGTGCGTGGCGGAAGGTACCTCGTACCACAACTAGCATCTTCTCTCCCTGTTCCACTCCCAAACAGAACGAGGGAAAAATGACTGTCTATATGCCTCTGTACGAGCCCTAATCACTCTTATCTTTGTGGTCTTTCCGCGAAATATAAGTTGGTGGCAGAAAAATTGTACTGCAGTCAGCCTCAAACGCTGGTTCTCTAAATTTCGTCAGTAGGGATTCACGAAAAGAGCGCCTCCATTCCTCTAGAGACTCCCACCCGAGTTCCTGAGGCATTTCCGTAACACTCGCGTGATGATCAAACCCACCAGTAACAAATCTAGCAGCCCGCCTCTGAATTGCTTCTATGTCCTCCCTCAATGCGACCTGATATGGATACCAAACGCTCGAGCAGTACTCAAGAATAGATCGTATTAGTGTTTTATAAGCGGTCTTCTTTACAGATGAACCACATCCTCCCAAAATTCTACCAATGAACCGAAGACGACTATCCGCCCTCCCCACAACTGCCATTACATGCTTGTCCCACTTCATATCGCTCTGCAATGTTACGCCCAAATATTCAATCGACGTGACTGTGTCAAGCGCTGCACTACTAATGGAGTATTCAGACATTACGGGATTCTTTTTCCTATTCATCTGCATTAATTTACATTTATCTATATTTAGAGTTAGCTGCCATTCTTTACACCAATCACAAATCCTGTCTTCGTCATCTTGTATCCTCCTACAGTCACTCAACGACGACACCTTCCCGTACACCACAGCATCATCAGCAAATAGCCGCACATTGCTATCCACCCTAACCAAAAGATCATTCATGTTGATAGAAAACAACAGCGGACCTACCACACTTCCCTGGGGCACTCCAGATGATATTCTCACCTCTGATGAACACTCACCATCGAGGACAACGTACTGGGTTCTATTACTTAAGAAGTCTTCGAGCCACTCACATATTTGGGAACCAATCCCATATGCTCGTACCTTAGTAAGGAGTCTGCAGTGGGGCACCGAGTCAAACGCTTTCCGGAAGTCAAGGAATGTGGCATCCGTCTGATACCCTTCATCCATGGTTCGCAAGATATCATGTGAAAAAAGGGCGAGTTGCGTTTCGCAAGAGCGATGCTTTCTAAAGCCGTGCTGATGCATGGACAGCAACTTCTCTGTCTCAAGTAAATTCATTATATTCGAACTGAGAATATGTTCAAGAATCCTGCAACAAACTGATGTTAAGGATATTGGTCTGTAATTTTGAGTATCCGTCCTTCTACCCTTCTTATATACAGGCGTCACCTGCGCTTTTTCCCAGTCGCTCGGGACTTTACGTTGGGCAAGAGATTCGCGATAAATGCCAGCTAAGTAAGGAGCTAATGCAGTAGAGTACTCTCTGTAAAACTGAACTGGAATCCCATCAGGCTCTGGCGATTTATTTATTTTCAACCCATTCAGCTGCTTCACTACCCCAGGGATGTCTATCACTATGTCCCCCATACGGGAATCTGTACGAGACTCAAACGGCGGTATGTTTGTACGATCCTCCTGCGTGAAAGATTTCTCAAATGCTAAATTTAAAATTTCAGCTTTCGTTTTGCTGTGTTCCGTTGCCAGGCCAAAGAGCAGAATGGGGCGCTCCGCGGAACTAACGGACTTGGAACGTGGTCAGGTAACCGGGTGTCGCTTGCGTCATAGGTCTGTTCGAGAGATTTCCACACTTCTAAACATCCCTACGTCCACTATTTCCGATGTGATAGTGAAGTGGAAACGTGAAGGGAGATGGACAGTGCAAAAGCGTACAGGCTGACCCCGTCTGTAGACTAACAGAGACCTCCGACAACTGAAGAGGATTTTAATGTGTAATAGGCAGACATCTACGCAGACATCACACAGGAATTCCAAACTGCATCAGGATCCACTGCAAGTATTATAACAGTTAGACAGAAGGTGAGAAAACTTGAATTGCATGGTTGAGCGGCTGGTCATAAGCCACACATCACGCCGGTAAATGACAAACAACGCCTCGCTTGGTGTAAGGAGCTTAAACATTGGACGATTGAACAGCGGAAAAACTTTGTGTGGAGCGACAAATCATAGTACACAAAGTGGCGATCCGATGGCAGCGTGTGGTTATGGAGAATGCTCGGTGAACATCATCTGCCAGTGTGTGTAGTGCCAACAGTAAAATTCGGAGTTGGTGGTGTTATGGTGTGGTCGTCTTTTTCATGGAGGGGAGGTGGTTGCACCCATTGTTGTTTTGGCTGGCACTATCACAGCACAGACCAACATTGATGTTTTAAGCACCTCCTTGCTTCCCACTGCTGAAGAGCAATTCGGGGGTGGCGATTCCATCTTTCAACACGATCGAGCACCTGTTCATAACGCACGGCCTGAGGTGGAGTGGTTAATCGACAATAACATCCCTGTAATGGACTGGCCTGCACAGAGTCCTGACCTGAATCCTATAGAACACCTTTGGGATGTTTTGGAACGCCGACTTCGTGTCAGGCCTCACCTCCCGACATCGATACCTCTCCTCAGTGCAGCACTCCGTGAAGTATGGGCTGCCATTCCCCAAGAAACCTTCCAGCACCTGATTGAACGTGTAACTGCAGAATGGAAGCTGTCATCAAGGTCAAGGGTGGGCCAACACCATATTGAGTTCCAGCATTACTGATGGAGGGCGCCACGAACTTTTAAGTAATTTTCAGCCAGGTGTCCGGATACTTTTTATCACATAGTGTATGTGCATTAGGCCGTGGTCCAAGGTATGTTTCAACAAGAGTAAATCTCCAGTAGCAGGGACCTGGGAACCACCATGTTCCCTCTCTGATACTGTCGTTTTACCACGGTCAAGTCGTTTTTACTGTGTTAAGATGTACAGAGAAGAATTGTTGTTGTTGTTGTTGTTGTGGTCTTCAGTCCTGAGACTGGTTTGATGCAGCTCTCCATGCTACTCTATCCTGTGCAAGCTTCTTCATCTCCCAGTACCTACTGCAACCTACAGCCTTCTGAATTTGCTTAGTGTATTCATCTCTTGGTCTCCCTCTACGATTTTTACCCTCCACGCTGCCCTCCAATGCTAAATTTGTGATCCCTTGATGCCTCAAAACATGTCCTACCAACCGATCCCTTCTTCTAGTCAAGTTGTGCCACAAACTTCTCTTCTCCCCAATCCTATTCAACACCTCCTCATTAGTTATGTGATCTACCCATCTAATCTTCAGCATTCTTCTGTAGCACCACATTTCGAAAACTTCTATTCTCTTCTTGTCCAAACTAGTTATCGTCCATGTTTCACTTCCATACATGGCTACACTCCATACAAATACTTTCAGAAACGACTTCCTGACACTTAAGTCTATACTCGATGTTAAAAAATTTCTCTTCTTCAGAAACGCTTTCCTTGCCATTGCCAGTCTACATTTTATATCCTCTCTACTTCGACCATCATCAGTTATTTTACTCCCTAAATAGCAAAACTCCTTTACTACTTTAAGTGTCTCATTTCCTAATCTAATTCCCTCAGCATCACCCAATTTAATTTGACTACATTCCATTATCCTCGTTTTGCTTTTGTTGATGTTCATCTTATATCCTCCTTTCAAGACACTGTCCATTCCGTTCAACTGCTCTTCCAAGTCCTTTCCTGTCTCTGACAGAATTACAATGTCATCGGCGAACCTCAAAGTTGTTATTTCTTCTCCATGAATTTTAATACCTACTCCGAATTTTTCTTTTGCTTCCTTCACTGCTTGCTCAATATACAGATTGAATAACATCGGGGGGAGGCTACAACCCTGTCTCACTCCCTTCCCAACCACTGCTTCCCTTTCATGCCCCTCGACTCTTATAACTGCCATCTGGTTTCTGTACAAATTATAAATAGCCTTTCGCTCCCTGTATTTTACCCCTACCACCTTCAGAATTTGAAAGAGAGTATTCCAGTTAACATTGTCAAAAGCTTTCTCTAAGTCTACAAATGCTAGAAACGTAGGTTTGCCTTTCCTTAACCTTTCTTCTAAGATAAGTCGTAAGGTTAGTATTGCCTCACGTGTTCCAACATTTCTGCGGAATCCAAACTGATCTTCCCCGAGGTCCGCTTCTACCAGTTTTTCCATTCGTCTGTAAAGAATTGGTGTTAGTATTTTGCAGCTGTGACTTATTAAATTGATAGTTCGGTAATTTTCACATCTGTCAACACCTGCTTTCTTTGGGATTGGAATTATTATATTCTTCTTGAAGTCTGAGGGTATTTCGCCTGTCTCATACATCTTGCTCACCAGATGGTAGAGTTTTGTCATGACTGGCTCTCCCAAGGCCATCAGTAGTTCTAATGGAATGTTGTCTACTCCCGGGGCCTTGTTTCGACCCAGGTCTTTCAGTGCTCTATCAAACTCTTCACGCAGTATCTTATCTCCCATTTCGTCTTCATCTACATCCTCTTCCATTTCCATAATATTGTCCTCAAGCACATCGCCCTTGTATAGACCCTCTATATACTCCTTCCACCTTTCTGCCGTCCCTTCTTTGCTTAGAACTGGGTTTCCATCAGAGTTCTTGATATTCATACAAGTGGTTCTCTTCTCTCCAAAGGTCTCTTTAATTTTCCTGTAGGCAGTATCTATCTTACCCCTAGTGAGACAAGCCTCTACATCCTTACATTTGTCCTCTAGCCATCCCTGCTTAGCCATTTTGCACTTCCTGTCGATCTCATTTTTGAGACGTTTGTATTCCTTTTTGCCTGCTACATTTACTGCATTTTTATATTTTCTCCTTTCATCAATTAAATTCAATATTTCTTCTGTTACCCAAGGATTTCTATTAGCCCTCGTCTTTTTACCTACTTGACGTCTGCTGCCTTCACTACTTCGTCCCTCAGAGCTACCCATTCTTCTTCTACTGAATTTCTTTCCCCCATTCCTGTCAATTGTTCCCTTATGCTCTCCCTGAAACTCTCTACAACCTCTGGTTCCTTCAGTTTATCCAGGTCCCAACTCCTTAAATTCCCACCTTTTTGCAGTTTCTTAACCAATAGATTGTGGTCAGAATCCACATCTGCCCCTGGAAATGTCTTACAATTTAAAACCTTTTTCCTAAATCTCTGTCTTACCATTATATAATCTATCTGATACCTTTTAGTATCTCCAGGATTCTTCCAGGTATACAACCTTCTTTTATGATTCTTGAACCTAGTGTTAGCTATGATTAAGTCATGCTCTGTGCAAAATTCTACAAGGCGGCTTCCTCTTTCATTTCTTCCCCCGAATCCATATTCTCCTACTATGTTTCCTTCTCTCCCTTTTCCTACTGACAAATTCCAGTCACCCATGACTATTAAATTTTCGTCTCCCTTCACTACCTGAATAATTTCTTTTATCTCGTCATACATTTCATCTATTTCTTCATCATCTGCACAGCTAGTTGGCATATAAACTTGTACTACTGTAGTAGGCATGGGCTTTGTGTCTATCTTGGCCACAATAATGCGTTCACTATGCTGTTTGTAGTAGCTAACCCGCACTCCTATTTTTTTTATTCATTATTAAACCTACTCCTGCATTACCCCTATTTGATTTTGTATTTATAACCCTGTATTCACCTAACCTAAAGTCTTGTTCCTCCTGCCACCGAACTTCACTAATTCCCACTATCTCTAACTTTAACCTATCCATTTCCCTTTTTATATTTTCTAACCTACCTGCCCGATTAAGGGATCTGACATTCCACGCTCCGATCCGTAGAACGCCAGTTTTCTTTCTCCTGATAACGACGTCCTCTTGAGTAGTCCCCGCCCGGAGATGCGAATGGGGGACTATTTTACCTCCGGAATATTTTACCCAAGAGGACGCCATCATCATTTAATCATACAGTAAAGCTGCATTTCCTCGGGAAAAATTACGGCTGTAGTTTCCCCTTGCTTTCAGCCGTTCGCAGTACCAGCACAGCAAGGCCGTTTTGGTTAATGTTACAAGGCCAGATCAGTCCATCATCCAGACTGTTGTCTCTGCAACTACTGAAAAGGGTGCTGCCTCTCTTCAGGAGCCACATGTTTGTCTGGCCTCTCAACAGATACCCCTCCGTTGTGGTTGCACCTACGGTACGGCCATCTGTATCGCTGAGGCACGCAAGCCTCCCCACCAACGGCAAGGTCCACGGCTCTAGGGGTGGGTGGCGGGGGGGGGGGGGGGGGGGGGGGGGTAGACAAGAAAACAAATTCAAAAAGTAACCTTAGTAGGAAATAGGAAAGAATGAAATTAGGCAAGCTGTGAGCCTCTGTGTTAAATAAAGCAAGCGGCACCAACACCCCTTCAGTATACATTGTGCAGAACTGGACGGCCCGATATCGCGATCTGTGGCAGCGGCAGGATGGCATCACCAACCGACCGTTGTGTGTTATGTGTAAACAGTTGAGCCGGTGTGAGTTCGAATACCAACTCACGAGGTCTTTATGACCTCTGAGGATGTCTGAGTATTAGGAGCTGAAACATCAGGCACAGAAATATGCCTTAGACTACAAACTGATTCCCAAACAACTAAAATCACCAAGAGAAATCCTGCAATTCCAGTTTCATCTGTAGTCCGCTTTAAAGTAGCTTACATTTTGACAGCTAGAGGGATACACAGTTCCCGCCACCAATAGGAGCTCCACTTTGTGCGCACATTCACTACGCCAAGGATTGTGCCTGCCATTTCTCAAGTATGAAACTTTTACGGGTGCGATAGTTTCGCCCCTATCCACAAAAGACATAACTTCGGTACTGAGAAAAATTATGATCAGATTTTTGAAATAATTACACTACAGAGATCTGTACGAAATGTGAATTCCATAATCTTCACGTAGTTTTTAAAGGAGATTAACATTTCAAACTTGTTATTTGTTACGAGTTAATAATGGCAAACCTCTGTGAAAAAAAAGCTTATACATAGAAAACGCAGTTCGATACGTAATACTGGACGCATCCGTAGCCGATCGCGGTATTTTGGTAATGGACGAAAAGCAAAAAAAGACTTCATTGAGTTCAATGGTTTTCGAGATATGACTTGATAAGTTTGAAGCAGTTTTCCGTACAAAATAATTTAACCAGTTTCAAATAAATTACCATAAATTCAGCCTTAATTAAAATTAAGAACATATATTTGACATTCTATGAGGAGCTATAGAGATGTACAGCATACATCAATTTCAGATGTTTTAAAGTGACTTTTGCAGGAAGTAGCACCTTTAAAATGATTCTCTGTCACCGCATGACAAATAGCAATGTACTGTATATAGGAGGCAGTATTAAAAGATGTAGGAAAATATTTTATTTGAAAATCTCTGTTGTGATCAAAAAGTATTAAGCTACTGATAGCATACAAACACTAGCTACGTAGTAAAACTGAGGAGGCAGCAGCTGTTTTCAAATTATCAGCTTCCTTACTAATTAACCTGATTAAATTTAGGTAGTATAAATATAGAGAGTATCAAGCAGTATAGTGGTACGAGGGTCTTTCAATAATGAAACAGAAAAATAACTGTACAGAGAAAATGGTTTTGAAATCTGTACAACTTTTGTCTGTTTTTGCACGTAATCCCCAACAACTTCTGTGCAACTGTCCATCTGCTTACGAGGTTTCTTATTCCTTCAGCGAACAACTCTTTACCTTGATCTCTAGGTTTTGTAACTTTTTCCTTGTCTCTTGACTTGATGTCATGTAAAGTTTCTTTCATCGTACCAACCCGATAAAATTCCGAAGAAACTAGGTCAGGACTGTAAGGAAGATGAGGTAGCAGCTCCCAACCTACTTTGCCAACAGTTTTCAGCGTCAGTTGTGCCGTATGAGGTGAGCGATGTCATGAAGAAGCACGTCTTTCTTCTGCCATAACAGATACTCCCTCTTCGCCGCAGGCTTGAATTCGATCTCAATTAAAAAAAAAAAAAATCGGATCAAGGGCATTCCAAAAGATCGCTATAACTAACTTACAAACGGATGTTGAACTTTGAATTTTTAGGACAAATAATTCAGAGCGCATGGTTTGAAACTTGGACTCTGGCTCAAAATAGTGTATCCAAGTTTCATCATAGATTAAAATCTTGTCCAAAAATGCATCACTTTCGCTACTGAAACCCTTTTTGAACTCGATCCAAATGTGGAATCCCTGTTCTTTGTAATCAACCGTAAACTCTCTGGAAACCCACTTTGTGTAAGTCTTATGGTAGTTTAGTTTGTTTTCAATGGTGGATTAAGTTGTGCGAGAGACCGTTTCCAGCGATTAGTTCGACTATTAGTCGTCGGTTTTTTTTAGATAAGTGAATCGATATCAATGTGCAACACCGAGGTCGATACTCCTTCCGTTCATCCGGAGCACTGTTCGTCGGTTATGATTTTGTGGCCACTTTTAAATTCTTCCACCCTCGCTTTAAAACTCGCACGGTTCATGAACTAATGCCGTTCTTTATGTCCATCTGAGGGAACATTTCTGATGACTGTACACCTTCCGGAAGTAAAGAACACAGTTCATCAAAAGCGGGCACACCTGCGTAGCTAAGCCCCTGGATGTTTTGTTTACGTAACTACTCGTATTAATCGAACAAATGGCTAACGCCCTTCACAGGGTTGGCAACTAACACTTTCAGCCGTTTCAGTTCCCTACATTAGACATTGCCTTCACTATATATTGGGTTGGTGGATAAGTGCGTGGAGTTTTTCTACAAGTTTAATTAACACATTACATATACTTAGTAGAGACTTCAGTCATCAGTAATATATTTTTCTTCACTGTTTACAAACTTACTGCCAATGCGGGGATAACGTTTCGATTCCGCGACTGTAGTAAATAAGTGGTTTTCAGGCGAAGAACTCATCGAACCATGCTCGGAGCGCATTTTCATCTGGAAAAGAAGTTCCTTGAAAGTTGTTCGGCAGAGAGCGGAAAAGGCGAAAATCTGAGGGCGCAAGATCAGGTGAATAAGGTCTCAGTCGTTGACAGTAAATGTCATCAGTGATCGTTATACCTTGGGGAAGCAATTCGTAGCACAACATACCGTCACTGTTCCGCTAAATGCATCAAATTATCTTTGGTGGATGCGCGCAGATTTTTCTACGGGGAGTTGCTGCTTTGTTTGGGCTCAACCATTCCTTTCTTTCTCTTATGTTAGCACAAAGACACCATTTACCGTCACCAGTAACGATACAGGAAAGGTATGATCGCTGTTGTTCACGATTTAATTGATGACGAGCAAGTAAAGATGCACATATGCCCATCCGGTGATTTTTGTGATTTTGGTTTAGAGCATGCCGTTACCCATTCACCCTATTTTTGAACCTTCCCCATTGTATGCAGATATCATGTCACAGTTCATTGCATTTCCCTGTTGTCGAGTACACTGACGTGGGTCATTGTGGATTAATGCGTTCAAACGATCTTCGTCAAACCTCGAAGGTCTTCCTGAAAGTGGAGAGACGCTAATGTCAAAACGATCATCCTTAAACGAGAAAACCATTTTCTTGCCGTGTTCTGTCCAATGGCATTTCCCCATGTACGGCTGAAATGTTTCTGGCTGTCTGCACTGGTGTCAACCTTCTGTTGAATTCAAAGAGAAGTTTATGTCGGAAATGTTTCGTTTTCTCCACTTTGGCACTCCATTTCCTAGCGGCCGCAGCTCTACACGCTACTTCCAAATGACAAAATGACAATAAGTAAACTCAAATGGCAACAGTAAACTACATTAGAAAATGACAATCGATAAATAAACCAGTAGCAACTGGAACACCAACATACAAAACAAAACCGCTAGGAACGTATGCACCAACCTAATATGTTTGTTTAATTATCGAATCATCCTCGTTGTTTATTGTTAATTCAGTACTCGTCTTTTGTTAATGTCTATTTTTACTCGTCCCACACCCCTGAAGGTTCTTCTTTGTGCTTGGGTGTACGGGGACACGATGAATGAGCGAATACCCTGCAACAATTCTTGTCGCGACAACTCGCAACTTTGGACCTTAAACGGCAGATGCCAAATGATTTAAATCGGACTATATAGTTATCCTGTCCGCCTCCATAGTTGATCGGTCAGTGCGGCTGACTGCCATGTGGAGGACACGGGTTCAATTCCCGGTACTGCCACGGAGTCTTCCTTCGTCAGAGGACTGGAATGGGGGTACACTCGAGATGCCACCCGAGAAGCCACTTAGAGAGAGCGCTTGCAAGGTCTGCAAAGCCGATAATGGCCAACAGCGCAGTGTGCTGATCACATGCTCCTCCATACCGCATCCAAATGAGAACACTGGCTGAGGATGACGCGGCGGTCGATCGTTCCCGATTGGCCCCTCTGTGGTAAGAGCGGTTGTTTTCTTCAATAAAAACCCATTTTCAGAAACGCCTTTTTATACGCTATTGATTACGAATGCTACGACACGTGAAAAGTTCATTACTGCGAGTACCTGTAGACGTATACACGGAGGTGTCAAAAGTCATGCGATAGCGATGTGCACGCATGCAGATGGCGATGGTATCGCGTACACAAAATGTAAAAGACCTAGAGCAGCGACGTTTGTGTAGAGTTGTCTGTGCTAATAGACAAGCAACACTGCGTGAAATAACCGCGGAAATCAATGTGGGACATACAGTGAACGTATTGGAAGGCGCGTGAGACGAAATGTGGCATTAATGAATGGGCTATGGCAGTAGACGACCGATAACAGCACATCGCCTGCAGCGCCTCTCCTGGGCTCGTGACTACATCGATTGGACCCTAGACGACAGGAAAACCGTGGCCTGGCCAGATGTGTTCCGATTTCAGTTGGTCAGAGCTGATGGTAAGATTCAGGTGAGGCGCAGATCCCACGAAGCCATGGGCCCAAGTTGTCAACAAGGCACTGTGCATGCTGATGATCGCTCCATAATGTTGTGGGCGGTGTTTACTTGGAACTGAACTTATCATTGACTGGGAGTGGTTACGTTCGGCTGCTTGGAGAGCATTTGCAGCTATTCATGAACTTCGTGTTTCCAAACTGACGGAAATTTTATGGGTGACAATGCACCGGGCCACAATTGTTGACGATTGGTTTGAAGAACATTCTGGACAGTTCGAGCGAATGATTTGGCCACTTGGATCGCCCGATTTGGATCCTAGAGAACATTTATGGGACATAATCGAGAGGTCAGTTCCTGCACGAAATTCTGCACCGGCAACACTTCCGCAATTATGGACGGCTATAGAGGTAGCGTGGCTCAATATTCATTTCCTAGCGTCCGAGGGACTTCCAGCGACTTGTTAAGTCCTGCCACGTCGAGCTGCTGCACCACGCCGGGCAAAAGGACGTCCGACACGATATTCGGAGGTATCGCATAACTTTTGTCACCGCTGTTTACATCGTGTGATAAAAAGTCTTCGGATATTCTTCTGCAAACGCAGATGAATTTCGTTTTGTTACATCCCACCTCATGAAGTGTCATTTAAAGGCTTTTCCTGTTTTGTGCATCTATAATAGCCTACACAACATATTCTCAACTCTAACATAAAGAAAATAACGAGAAAAAGAAATTTCTTTCAACGAAAAAGCACAAGTTCAGGAAAAATCACTCGTGTCCAGTTCGCTTCTCTTTTTCGCAAACGATATCTTGCAACTAATGAACGCTGGCAATGAGTCAGGTAGAGTCTTCACAAAATTCTGAAACGTGTTCAACATTACCACGCTCTCGAGTCAAGCGATGTGGGGCAATAGCAACAAACTCGTTTCACTGTCGAGAAGACGACGATTCAAATCCCCGTTCTACTATCCAGATTTATGTTTTCTTGATTGTTTTCCTCGCATTAATGTCAGTATCTGCATGCTCCTTTTGAAAGTCAAGGCCGTTTTCCTTCCTCATTCTTCAACATGCTCTGACTGCAATGATCCCGTTATCGACTGGACATTAAACCCCAGTCTTCCTTCCCTCTGATCACACTGTCGACGGGCAACGAAGACGCAGTCATACAAAGCAGCTCCTTAAGTGTCAGATTATTCAGGACGAAGGAAAATAACATCGGGTGCACCGAAATGAAGACAGAGAATCATCGACGGATGTAGAAGCAAATTCTTGTGTATCCTAGGGAACTGCATTATGTCGCTTGCTGTTCATATCGTACATTAATGATCTTCCGGACAGACTATTCGCAGATGATGCAGTGATCTGCAACGAAGTACAGTTCGAACAAAGTTGTAGAGATATTCTTTCATACCTTGATAAAATTTCAAAATGGTGCTATGATTGGCAACTTGATTTAAATACTCAAAAATGTAAAACTGTGCACTCCGCGTAACGAAAAAACATAGTATCGTATGAAAATAACGTTACTGAATCACAGTAACATATTGTCAAATTATACAAATATTTAGGTGTAACACTTATAATTAGTAAGGATATGAAGTGGAACGATAACATAGGTTCAGTCGTGGGTAAAGGAGGTAGCAGATTTCGGTTTATTGGTAGAATACCAGGGAGATGCAATCAGTCTACAAAGGATATTGATTACAAATCACTCGTGCCACCCCTCTTCAGATATTGCTCAAGTATAGGAGCAGCAGGTGATATTGAAAGTATACAGAGAATGGCAGCACGAATGCTCACAGGTTTCTTTGACCCGCGGGAGGGTGTCAGTGTGATGTTGAAACAACTGAACTGGCAGACTCTTGAAGATGACGTTAAATGTTCTGAGAAAGTCTACTGATCAAGTTTCAAGAACTGGCTCTAAAAGGTTTAGTACCTGACTGTAAATTAGACAAGTAACACCCAGAAAAGAATTTCCACAGGGATCGTGAGGATGGGATTTTATTACTTGCAGCACACACATACGCATTAAAACGATCATTTTCCTGCGCACCGTACGGGAATGGAACGGGAAAAACCCAAATAAGTGGTACTGTCAGACATACACTCGGCCAAACACTTCACGATGGTTCGCGAAGCATCGGTGCAGGAGTACATGTAGAAGCGTATGAGGATACCAGCTTTTTAAATGAATGGTAATGATTTATGTTGTAGGGTGTGGGCTTTCAAATACAATAATGAAATGACCCTCAACTACATACCCTCCGACTCAGAGTTGAAGTATTAAAAGTTTTGGCTGGTTTCGTTGTCTAGGGGCTGGGATACGTAGTTGCCGCATTACAAGCCAAATACTGCTGTGTTTATAGTATAGAATATAAATATACACATGAAACGCTTGGTCGAAGGTTCCTATCTCTCGGCAATTGCTAATTTTGAATGTGACATAGAAATTCATAAATGAAAGACTGCAATTAAATAAAATCTGCAGGTACTATTTTAACGCCTTTAAATGATGAGTGCGTCAGCAGAAGTATCTTTAAGAATACAATTTATTACTGTAAAACACTTATTGGTGCCGATGGTCCAGCAATTAAATAAAATATAAGTTGAATAACAGGGAAACAATAGATTCCTGCTTCACATAATTAGTTATGAATAACAACATAGTTCGCGAGATATTCACTTCTAAACGCATACTACGTCTTCTCCCGCGACCACGCGCAAACTGCTCCACTCTCCACGTAGTTCCTGTGACCAGCCATCGCTGCTTCCCGTCCAGCACTGTCCAGCATTCCTCCCCCACTTCCATCCAGTCTCCCCATTAACGAGAGCTGTGATGGGCTACAGCACTCTCGCCATTCCTTCAAGCCAACGCACACTCACAAACATATTGAAACACATACGAAATACTGGATTTACATTTAAGTAAATATTCCTACAGTTGGACCATAAATACGCTCTAACACACATTATTAAATACATAAACAAATCAAATAAACACATATCAAAGGAATAGAAACAAAAGGTAGGCCAGCGCCATAACGTCTCTGTGCTCTATAATACACGATAAATATTTAACCAAATTCTTTATGAATAGTGGTATATATCGGATATAAACAAAGACATAGACGAAAAAACATATTTATAAGCATGTTGCTACCGTTTTTTCGTGTAACTGTGGAGTGCTTGTGGCCTGACGCGATCAGTGGTAAAAAAAATGGCTCTGAGCACTATGGGACTCAACTGCTGTGGTCATTAGTCCCCTAGAACTTAGAACTACTTAAACCTAACTAACCTAAGGACACCACACACATCCATGTCCGAGGCAGGATTCGAACCTGCGACCGTAGCGGTCGTGCGGTTCCAGACTGTAGCGCCTTTAACCGCTCGGCCACTCCGGCCGGCGATCAGTAGTAATCGGCCACTTTAACCTCCAATAACACATGTACTATTCAAGTTACGTGCCTGTAATTCATATCAATTTATGTTTACACTAATAGTTTTCTAAAGACATGTTGATCGATAAAATCGGATGAACCGTTTAGATTTTGGAAATTCGTTTCTGTGTGTTACTTGTCTAATTTACAGTCAGATACTAAACCTTAAGCTAATAAAGATATTGAAAATCTGATTACACCATCAGAATCGTCGTGCAAATAATGGTAATGTACATGTTTCTTTTTAAGATATCATGATTCCTCTGGCTATTATTAATTTCTACATGACCTGTGAAATGTCTGCCATTATGGTTTCACAAAGTCCGCCATCTTTGGCACTCCTGGCATACGCATCTCGTTCATCGACACAAAGCGCAGTCCTCGTCACAGCGTCAACACGGAATTCCCAGCCACGCGGTCGGCCTGGACTACGCGCTGGGGCTGCCCCTCTTGCCCCGGCTAAGGTTCGGCACCACACGGTCGCCGGCGTGCCACGGCCCGCCGAGAGGAACCCGTGCGGCCACACCAAGTCCGAACTTAAAATTTTTTCAAGGCGCCACAAATCGCCCGTTACCCCCATAGAGTAAATATCTCTGGAGTGAACATTCACATGCGCAGAACAGATTTTGTGTTGTCAACATACATTGCCGGCGTGGTCACGTGTTCTCGGGACGTCATGTGTTTGTCCGTATAGCGCCCTGTATATTTAGAATGTCACATCCCTAATACAGACGGATTCTTTTCGTACGTGTCGTAGATTATTTATATATGTTGTGCAGACATTTTAACAGTGTCCATTTGATACCGGGAATAAACCAGCTACGTAACTTTTAAGGGAAAGTGATATTACATCCTGCTTCTTTGCGATAGGTGTCACAGTTCAGATGCACTCGATTTTTGGTAGTTTTCGGTATGATACGGCACTTTATAGTAGTACAGATCCTACGTACAGTTTTGCAGTGATAGTCTTGCAAAACGACTTGACAGTACGCTAGTACTTTTGCAAGTGTCCGAAAAACACCGAATTTGCCACACATTAGCGATTATATCCCTGCTAATTCGTCCTTTTTTTCTGCTGTTTCTGCGTATTTATTTTCTCGTTTTTGCGACCTAAAGCACAATTTTTCTTACTGGTGACACTTTGAAGTATTTATTTAACGCATTTTACGTACTTGCTCCCAGTTTATTAAATAAATAGTGGACTCAGTAATCTATATACATAATCGGCAAGTCACTGATAAATTCATGGAGGATAGTATTTGCTGAAACAACTAACCATTCCCTTTCCTGTTCCACCAGCAAATTTACGAGAGGAAGCGATTGTTTGTAAGCTTTTGTACAAGCCGTAATATCTGTTATATAGTCACAAAATCGTAGAAAAATAAGTCTACAGAATAAAGCCTTAATTATAATGCGTCTCGAAAATTTTAAACATATACAGTGTGTCTTACTAATTTGATAACTATAATTAGAGCTACATGGTATGTACCCATGAAAAGTTACTATCCCTCCTTTCACATATTTCCTTTGCATCCGTAGCAACAACAGTAATTCACCATCGCTATTACACTATCAACAAACGGTGAAACACAACAAAAACTCTTGATATTATAAACTTCAAACGCTGCAGAAAGCACACACGCACAGCGAAGTCCCGAAAACACGTGACAATCCTGGTTTAATGTTGACAACATGCGCAGAACGCAATGCTCACTCCAGAGATATTTACTCTATGGTTACCCCACAAGGATGAGAGAACTCTCAGATTCCTTGGTGACGATGCTATTGTCCGTAGGATAATATCATCGCTGGATGATCGTAATGAAATGTAAAATTATTTAGAGGTTATTTCCATTTGTTGTCTTAGGTTAATGCTCTTTATTATATGCGTGTAACTGCAAGATAGAATTCACAAATAAAAGAAAGAGCACAGCAATTTCACAAAACAAACGATTGGTATACTTACCAAGCCCATCGTTTAACCACCCAGGGAAAACATTAGAAAGCAATGCGAAAAGGAAAGAACTCATGAAATCACAAGTATCCCAAAGTGCTACCAGCTAGCGCTACGACTGTGTAATCCGCCAGCCTTTTTATCAGCAAACTGATGCCGATATTGCGGCAAGTGAAAGAGAGAGATAGCGAGAGGTATTTATGTCTGTATGATAAATCCCTTCCCTCGTAAATTTCCTTCCTTCATACCTCTTCTACGTTATCACGGATGACGTGTCACTGATGTAATTTGTACTATAGTACACGCGAGGTGTCTAGTTGCTTCCAACGTCCTGAATGAAATGCGTAAGTTCTGAATAATGTTCACGAGCTTGCAGTATTCTATAGTTGTTCTCCTCGCGCAGAAAACAGCACGTTCGAGGCTGTAATAAACTGTTAGTGAGGAACTGCTATTGTATAAATAATTAAATTTTGAATTGGTTTCTTTATACGGGAAATCACTCGCTTTTTATCAGCAGAATACGAGAAACTGCGCGATTAGAGTCCGTTTTATGAGTCACAAACAATTTCCTCTCATCACACTTTCACAGAGAATAAACAGTGGTGAACTGCATGTTTGTGTGGTTACTATGAAACTAGCTCTCAATTACATGTCCAACAACAGAGGTTGCTAGTTAAAGTTCTTAACCGACGCCGACCGCGGCAGACAACATGTCTGTCCTCCGAGACTGCCGAACCAGCTCTGATCTGTCAGCAAAATCACTGTGAACGCCATCCAAGTTAGGCGCAACTCGAAGATCTCCGAAGTGCTTCGTCTGTCCTTTCCTTGATCAATTGTTTATTATTCTGCTGGTAATCAACACTTTTGAGATAAAGGAATGATAACTTGTTATTGAGAGACTCTTTTATATCAATCCCAAATAAATTTAGTTTTTCATTTTGACGAGCTACTTCGGAACACAGCAGCCAGTAGCGGAGAAGGATCACAATTTAGACGGTCTTTCTTACGACACACGTGCCGAATAAATCACCTGTCTCCGGTACCTCATACCACATTACGTGATCCACCCACTGCTGCTCTTCAACTGTTCCAAGAACAGTTTCTTGTAGCTGAATATGATGGCTGTAATGCCAGAAATATTACATCATTCATTATCAGAGATACTCTCACTGCTGTTGGCAAGTTTTTAACGACCTCTACAGTCGTCAGCGTAGTGGTCGCGTCATATCCGAAACACGTTTGAGCTTTCGGTGC
The DNA here is from genome assembly GCF_023864345.2 of Schistocerca serialis cubense. Classification (NCBI taxonomy): domain Eukaryota; kingdom Metazoa; phylum Arthropoda; class Insecta; order Orthoptera; family Acrididae; genus Schistocerca; species Schistocerca serialis. The sequence continues at coordinate 563,333,671 of NC_064642.1, read as the reverse complement.
CTTCCGTCGTCGTCACCATGTGGATGGTAAAAAGCAATCAAATTCAGAAATCCTAGATTTTTGTTTTCGGTGGCCACTTATCTCACTAGAATCGTGTAAGTTATCGAAAGCACAACATGTCAAGTATGAATAACGTTCGATATTTTAACGTTTGCATGATTGTTTTGAACTGAATCGTGGGGATTCATTTGGTAATTCACCCACACATCATGTTCTGTAACTTTCATCACGAAAGAATGTTTTCAGTGAACGAGCTAGGTTAAACATCAATAGGCAAAAGTAATCAGTTCAGTCTACATCTGCAAAATACACTAACAACTAATTGTGACCAGAGCTAAGATACTCACAGTGATAATTATAGGTATTACCTCTAGATTTCATTGTAAGTGTAGCCACGAATCCAAACATTCTAGAAAATTATAGCTGTGGTTAAGAATGTACTTTTCTGATTTGTTTTCGAATAGAAGATGTGGTATCGATAGCTACGATGCCACAACGTAGTTCCGCTCTGCTAGGTTAGCACTACGAGAGACACCGACGACAGCACCCTCTAGCTGGCGCTGTCGAGGTCTACGAGCTCCGCGACTGCTTCAGCCCATTTGATCGGGTGCAGCCAGCCAGGACTCTTTGCTTCAAATTCGCACCACCTTGGAAGTTATGTAATATGTTTGCATATGTTTATCCACTAGTAAAGGTGCTTAAACCGTATTTGCAGTACCGAGAGATTAGTACCTTTTCCTGTTCCTGTCCCTTACCCACGTGCCGCCTCCCAGGCGGGATACAAAAGATTTTTCAGTTTCTTGTTTGATGTCTGCCGACAATCTTTAATAGGCTTCAGCGGAGTAAAAAAAACCTGTGCTGTGAAACCTGGAAAGGAATGGAAGTATTTTTGCTTTTAGCTATGTGATTGTAAATTTCACAATTCATCCTAAATTTACTCTTATTGTTAATCACATATAGCATTACGGATTAAATTTATTTCTACATACAGGGTGACAATTATTGAACTATATGAAAAAAAGTAAATTAGTTACTAAGTGCGGCGTGCGAACGCTTTATTCGACATGTACACGTCACTGCAGAAATTCGAATTTAGGTTATAACATGTTCGATATACTTGCCATTATTGGCGATGATGTGGCGCGGACGAATAACGAAATTCTGCATGACCTGCTGAAGTATCGGAAAATCGATGCTGTCGATGACGTCCTGAAAGGCTGTTTTCAGCTCAGCTATGGTTTCAGGATTGTTGTACACCTTGTCTTTAATGTAGCCCCACAAAAAGGAGGCGCATGTGTTCAGATCCGCAGAATACAGCGGTCAATCGCGGCCCGTGCCAGTGACGTCTAGGTACCCCGAGGCAGAATGTGGTCCCCAAAGTGCGTCTCCATGACATCGAACACTCTCCTGCTTCGATCGGGTCGAACTCCGTCTTGCATGAACCACGTCTTGTGGAAATCAGGGTCACTTTGGATAATGGGGATGAAGTCATCTTCCAAAACCTTGAAGTACCGTTCGGTAGTCACCATGCGATAAAGGAATACCACACAGATTATTTCGTGACACACTGCACACCACACCGTCGCCCGTTGACGGTGAAGAGACTTCTCGATCGCGAAATGCGGATTCTCAGTCCCCCAAAGGCGCCAATTTTCCATATTGACGAACCCACCCTATTAAAAGTTGGCTTCGTTGCTCTACCAAACCACATTCACATCAAAGTCCTGTTCATCAATTCTGTGTTAGCGAAACACAACCGCTGCTCCATGGCCCTGGAGCTTAATGGCTGATAGGTTTGAATTTTGAACGGGAAGAGTTGCGGGTCTTCAACAACAATTTGTCGCAGTGTCTCCCGGTTGATTCCCACCTGCTGTCCAGCTCGTCTGACCGATTTCCTGGGGCTCTTTTGAAACACAGCGCGTGTCTTCCCGATAATTTCAGGCGTTCTCACCCTTTTTGGACGACTGACATTGCCAATACTGTCATCACGAACACTACCCGTTCTCTCTAACTTGCAAATCAAATTCTTGATTGTTAGCACACTTATACCGGTTATCTTCAACTTGAAATTTCCTTGAGCCGCAGTTGGGCTGTTATTGCTCGCATAGAAGGCTTTCACAAGCACTATACCCTCAGTCACGCTGTACCGTGACATTTTCACCTGCAGATGCCCGACAACAACAAGGCGCGTGCGTATGTATATTGTGATTCCCATCATGCACCGCGACCAGCCGTGCAATTTGAACGTCCTAAAGCAAACCGTTCACGAGTTAAGAAGATTTTATTCCATATAGTTTAATAATTGTCCCCGAAGAGGCTTCAGCAAGATGTTCGGTTACCAACTTTACATAATATTGTTACTACACGCTTCTATAGACTAAATAGTTTTCTCCCCTAAGAAGCATTACTCCAGAATATTGCGTCACAAGACAGTATTAAGTCGAAATATGCAAAGAATGTTACCGCGCCTATTTGGAGGTCAACACAAAGAGTAATGAGTCAGATTTATTTTTATTAAGTTATTCACGTTCTGTTGCCAATTCAGTTTTTTATCCATTTATATGTCTAGCAACCTCACCATGGAGCGTCATCCAGTGTGTACCCATTTATCTCTACTTCTGATGCCTGGAAGTGTGTTTTATTTGTTTGTTATTGCATCATATGAATCTTATTTAAGGCAAATAGTTGAAAGGTCTAGTTTTTCCTAAAAACTAGTGTGTCAAGCAGTGGCTTATATTGTGCGCTATGAAAGCTATCACCGAAGCCCATATCTAAAGTACACTAAAATTAATTAGTTTACTAATAATAAGTGCAAAACCCGCCAGTTTCCCCCCATGGAGAATTAGCGTGTGAGGTGTTGGAATGTCTCGTCCTCTCCTGTAGAACAGAGGGCACAACAGAGCTTCAGATGGTTACTGCAGCAGTCTACACTACGATACGTGGATGAGGTGGTGGTGGTTAGTGTTTAACGCCCCGTCGACAACGAGGTCATTAGAGACGGAGCGCAAGCTCGGGTTAGGGAAGGATTGGGAAGGAAATCGGCCGTGCCCTTTCAAAGGAACCATCCCGGCATTTTCCTGAAACGATTTAGGGAAATCACGGAAAACCTAAATCAGAATGGCCGGAGACGGGATTGAACCGTCGTCCTCCCGAATGCGACGATACGTGGAAGGAGGGCCGACGTGAAGAGAGGCGGGAATCAGCTCGCCAAGGCATCGGAATCCCACGTTGCCATACACACATGACCGTCTCCGAAATGTACCAACGATCACGATTGGCTTTTGGAAATTTGCATAGCACGTATAATTAAAAGCAACAAAGAACGTGTTTGTTCGACTGTTACAGTCCTCAAAGGCTTTGTTAGTATTAGTGTTAGTACTATTGCCGGTCCCTATGGCCGAGCGGTTCTAGGCGCTTCAGTCCGGAACCGCGCTGCTGCTACGGGCGAAGGTTCGAATCCTGCCTCGGGCATGGATGTGTGTGACGTCCTTAGGTTAGTTTGTTTAAGTAGTTCTAAGTCTAGGGGACTGATGACGTCAGATGTTAAGTCCCATAGTGTTTGGAGCCATTTGTGTTATTCCTATTTATTTCATAGTGTGCAGTGTACCAAGACAGTTGCTAGCGATAATTCTTCGAAATGGATAAACAATGTGGAACAACACGTTTAGTGAAAAGACCGTTCTCGTAGTTGAAATACGAGGGTCAGTTAGTGACAGTAAAACAGGCACAGACCACTCATGCTCTTCCGCTCTTGCAACGTGAGCAGCCGGAAAAAATAAGCATCCTTACAACAGATATTTTCATATAAATAATTAAAGTTTATTTCTGGCCTTGGTTGTTATTTGCAACTGAGAAAACGCACTGGAATACGACAGGTTTCGAAAAATTTGCCGAATTCAGTCACAGTTTTTAATAAACATAACAGATAAACAACGCCTATAAAATCTTTCGCAGTATTACAAACGTTTAGCACTACAGATTAGACCACTCATTCAATTATTAGAAAAAAATTTATGACTGTTTGGACAGTGAAAAGGTCAAAGGAAATAGAAAAGTATTGCACAGGTTGACTGATGCAGTAGTATGTCTCGCAAAATAAGAATGTTCTTTTGGGGGCCACGATGAAAGTGAGAATGCTCTTAAAGAGTTTACTGGAAAGAAAATGCCCAGTGTTCGCATCTACACGATGGCATTCTACTTCCAGGCTTGTAAGCACAGGTAATAACTATTGAAGTTGTTTCCTTACTTCAGTGGCTTCAGGCTTTGCGTGATTTCCGTGATTTGTTTCAAGGACTAGAACCGAATTTTTCTTGGTTTTGTTCAGTAATATGTTTGCATGTTAAGGTATTCTTTTTTAAATTTTACAAACCAAGAGCATGGACATCTCTTACTATAAGATAACGTTTACAAATTTATTACCACTCTGCAAAGTGTTATAAACATAGGATTTGAAGAAGTATGGACGGAAACTATGAGCATTGCAGAAGACGAGAACGAAGAAAGGCCTAGAAAGAGAAGCTGTCGTGAAGATGAAACCCATTCTTCGTACTTCGTATTTTCTGAAAGCTCAGAAGCTAAACTAAATCATGATTTGAATCCTGCCCTGCATCTACGATATTTCCGAACCGGGGCAAAAACTTGATAGTGACGTTCCCCCCTCCTCCCCCTGTAGCGTTTGAGATAGAACGTCAAAAATCTATTTTTTTTAAATATGTTCGTTTGGTAGCCACGTATTTCTGAAGAGCTTAATATATGAAACATACATGTTCGAGGAAATCTAAGAGGCGTTATTTGGTCTTCAGTATGCCAAAGCGTACTGCCATGCCTCTTCACACAACGCTCTTCTATTGCACATCGTTGTATTTCTCCCTGTTGAAGTCAAACATGTATACTTCGTAATGGAAATCATCAGGCCTATATTCAGGACAGTGGAAGTTAAAATGTCCTGTAGTGTCTGTTCTGCTCCCAGTCGGCCGGTTTGACATCCTACCCTCCTAAAAAAAGCTCACAATTAATACTGGGTGGGATTGTTTGTGACCGGAAGATTAAGAACTCGTCAGGAAGATTAAGAACTCGTCAGGAAATTTGCAGTCTTTATTGCCCATTAGCTAATGACTTTCTCTTTTATGTGACACAAAATGAAATATAGGAAACATAAAACCAGTAAAGACAAGAGACAAGCAAAACAGTACACATTTCTTCAATCCTTAGGTCCCAGCATTTTTTTTTTCTCTAATCTTGCTTCAGCTTTTTACACGGCTGCTTTACTTTCTGCGAAAGAACCTATTACTTCATGAAAGTGTGTGAAACGTTTTGCTACATGAAAAATAAAAATGTCGTTGTCTAATTCTGAAAAAGCTGTTAATACGAATAGTACCCAAGACTGGTAGGGCTTCCCGATTTCATTACGTCTATTTTGTCACTCTCTGCTAGATAAAATAGGCCTTTCGAATGTTGAAGAAACTGAAACACACGCCTAATAAGCCAGACTGTTTTGGCACAAATAGTCATTTCTATCTATCTCATTTACATAATTAACAGGACAGAATATAATTTACGAAGTACCAACATCGAGTGCCTACTAGGCCTACCACAAGCAAAAAGTTTTATGTTAGGAAATAGTTTCATATTTCATTCATATGCTTCACATTCTCAAGCATGAGATCGAAAAGTAGTACTAGTACGAAATTTTTACATAAATTTGGAATCGTCATATTCTTCCATACAATTTGTGCGATGTTCCCGTTTCTCCTCCTTCTTCGTTCTAACAAACATTATTCTTGCCATTGTCAAAACTTATTGTGTGGTTTACTGCACTAACCCTGCCAGAATCACCGGTTCAGTTAATCCCGATTATTCTCCGGTTAGGCGTTATTACGTGTTTCGTAAAACGCGTTTTGACTATAGAACTTAAGCGGCTGCTAACTGGAGACTGTACAACTGGCCCTTAGTAGTGTAGCAATCTGACAAAAATTTTCAGTAAAAATTTCCTTTTCTTGGATATATCGAGAAGATAATATGTAATCTTTCTTACCTGTTATTCACGTTAGTCGTTTATTCCCACTCTGGTAGTATGCGTCTACAGATTTCGCTTATAATTATAATAACGTCTAAACATTCGAACACCCAGTCAACCACATAAACGAAAAGCGATTGGCATTCGCCCGATCGGGTTTATTCAGCTCTGGTCGTATAGGCCCGCCCATTTTTGTCTGCTGGACAGTTCTTTATTTCTAGATGCGACGGGGATTCCCCCGGAAAAGACACCGCGCACGCATTCAAAAATTAACTAATGATTCGTTCAAAAATCGGCTTAGCATATGTTCAAAAATGTTCAAAATCATATGAATAATCGATAGACCAACATGCGCTAGATGCTAGGGACTTTGTGAAGCAAAGTTTTTTTTCTTCTAGAATATGAATTTGGTGCCCCAAGAAATTGCTGCCCGAGGCAGATACCCCGGTTTGCCCCTCCACCCCCCCCCCCCCCCCTTTCTAGATCCGGGCCTGTTTGCATCACAGAAACAGTTGAAATATCTAGCATTACTGGATTCTAAACATTTTGCGAGTTACGGCAAATTTTTTTCCAACAAATGTATTTTGTGAACTGAGAGAAGTAGTGCTGGAGGGAACGCATACCATGAACCGGCAGGGCTAAATACGTAAGAGGGATTGGAGATCTCTATTGCCAGGCATCTCACATATGTTCTATAATATTCATGTCTGGGGAGCTTTGCGGCCTGCGGAAGTGTTTAATCTCATAAGACTGTACCTGGAGCCTCTCTCTAGCAATTCTGCACGTGTAGGATGTCGCATTGTCCTGCTGGAATTGTCCAAGTCCAACGGAATGCACAATGGACACGAATGGATGCAGGTTAACAGACAGAATGGTTACGAACGTGTCACCTGTCAGAGTCGTATGCAATAGTATCAGGAACCCCATATCACTCCAACTGCACACGTCCCACACCATTACATTGCCTCCGCCAGCTTGAAGAGTCCCTTGCTGTGTCCATGGATTCATGAGACTGTCTCCATACCCGTACACGTCCATCCGCTCGATACAATTTGAAACGAGACTCGTCCGACCAAGCAACATGTTTCCTGTCATCAACAGACCAATGTCGGTGTTGACGGGCCCAGGCGAGGCGTAAAGATTTGTGTCGTGCAGTCAAGGGTGCACGAGTGGACTTTCGGCTCCGAAAGCCCATACCGATGATGTTTCGTTGAATGGTTCGCACACTGACACTTGTTGATGGCCCAGCATTGAAATCTGCAGCTATATGCACTTTGTCACTTTGAACGATTCTCTTCAGTCGTCGTTGATGCCGTTCTTGCAGAATCTTTTTCCAGCTGCAGCAGTGTCGGAGATTTGACGTTTTACCAGATTCCTGATGTTCACGACATACTCGCGAAATGGTCGAGAATATCCCCACTTCATCGCTATTCGGAGATGCTTTGTCCCATCGCTCGTGCGCCTACTGTAACACCACGTTCAAACTAACTTAAATCTTGATAACCTGCCGTTGTAGCAGCAGTAAGCGATCTAACAACTGCGGCAGACTCTTGTTGTCTTATATAGGAGTTGCCGACCGCAGCGCCGTATTCTACCCGTTTACATGTCTCTGTTTTTGAGTAAGTATGCCTGTATCAGTTTCTTTTGCGCTTCAGTGTACAATACAAGAGGCGACGTCGTGAAAACCTTCGTTTCCAACACCTCTCCTCGTTTTCCCGCCAAGTTCCGCCAGTGACGACCACTTGAACCTCCTGGATTCGATTCGGCTAGCTCCGGGTCGGGTGCCAACGAGTCACCGCCCCGAAAGCAGCTGATGTCGTAACACGAACTGATTAGAAGGCGGTGACAGCGGCGAGGGCGGGGAAGGCAAGGAACCGGGAGGCCCGCGGCCGGCGCTGACGTCCAGCGCCGTGCCGGAGCTCGACTTTCTCCATTGACGTCACAGAGGCATTAAAAAGCAGTCAGCGTGCCGGCGCGGGGGCGGCGGTACTGGGGGGGGGGGGGGGTTAGAGTTTGGCTGGCGGATGTTCCCGCGGGCGGGACACGTGGGGCGAAACAAAAGGCGGGGGCTGCTGCCTCTGGGACTGCGACAGGCCCGCAGGAAGAAAGCAAGACGGAGTGAGCACGGCCGGCAAGAAAGCGTGCTGCTGGCAGGAGCGTGGCGCGCGTACCTGAGCAGGACCGCCGCTAGCGAATCGCCTCAGCGACGGGCTCAAATTAGTTGCCGGTGGATCCTCCGCTGCGGGATCTGCAGGGAGATACGGAGTGGATAACAAATTCAATCACACAGTGCAGGCTTTCGCGGCCGGTATGTAAGCCGCTAGCAATTTTTATTTTATGAGCCAACAATCCAGTCAGATGGTCATTCTTTGTGGAAAGTTTTGTAATAGCTTTTTTGGAAAGCTGACATACCTTTTCGAGGTTGCTAAATCCGAATTTTCAAAGTCCTACCAAAATTTCGAACCGGAAATGGGTAAAAAATGAAACAAGACGGAAAAAGGACTTTCTTGCCAAAAATTCGGAAATTTCGGTAAAGCAAACGTTCAGTACAGCTTGTAGCTCATGTTGAAGTTAGAGTTGCCCTTTACAGCTTGCAACAATTTCACGAGCTTTTCGGTCAGGGGAGTCCAAACTGTGGCCCGCATGCTGTCAAAAAATGGTTCAAATGGCTCTGAGCAGTATGGGACGTAACATCTGAGGTCATCAGTCCCCTAGAACTTAGAACTACTTAAACCTAACTAACCTAAGGACATCACACACATCCATGCCCGAGGCAGGATTCGAACCTACGAGTATAGCAGCAGCGCGGTTCCGGACTGAATCGCCTAGAACCGCTCGGCCACAGCGGCTGGCGCGCATGCTGTCCAAACCAAGCATCAGTGAGGCCAACCAAGTGATCATCTACCACAAAATCGGAAAAAATTACATAAAATTCCGTTTATGTATGGCTATGATAAAGTGAAAATGTTCAGTTTGCCACTCCCGCCACACGATGCTACTCTCTCATTGGTTCATCCCGGTTTTTTTTTTTTTTAGGTATGTTATGTGCGACCCTAAATTGCTCCTCTTCTTCCAATATGGCCTAGGTAAGCTAAACGATTGAACGCCAATGTTTTAAATGCGGTGGCTGGTCAAAGGTCGTATGATTCCAAACCTGACACTTCTCAGCAGCATATATGACAAGGTTGTGCACACTGTGTCATAAATGCTGGGTGGAGCTGATGTGATGGGCTGGCAGGAAATGAGGGTTTGTTGATATGGAATATTTATGGCGGCTTCCCACATGAACACATTCCACCCGGGCGTACCTAGCACTTGATTGACTGGTGACATACAACCGAAGCAGGTCTGGTGGGAGTGGAATAACAATATCCAATTACGAAGACAACTTCAAGCAGTCTCGAATAATGCTGACCTTAATGATTCACAAACTTGTAGCATTATCATTTTTCTCAAAATTTCAACTTCACAGAGCTGAACTGCTCAATCGCCTCTGGTGAAGGTAATTTTCTAGTAGTGGAATAGGATCCTGTAGAAGTGCGGCAGTCTTTGGTGTGGTACTTCGGATTCCCCCCATGCATGGAAAGCTTTGTTTCCACCAAGAGTTTGGGTCGCCTAGCTAGTGTTGTCAAAGAAAAACTGAAATGACATAGATGGACCAAATGCTAGTCCCTTGGCCATAATCGCTGACACCTCAAATCGTAATGTTTCCGTGTGGGAAGCACTCTATCCTAAAGCAGACAATACATCAACTACTTTCCGTGCTGTGGCTATACTTTTGATCTTCCTTTTACTCAAGTTTCCTCACTTCTTCTGCATCATTAGTCGAGTAATCAAATTTTTGGCAGTATCACGGCTGAGGACCTCGTTCTCCAAAAGAAACTGGTCTGGAGGGGATTTTACGTTGCACTGTAAATCTGCGATCGAGCAGCTTCAATAATAATGTCTGCTGCTGTCTCACCCCACGTCGACACTCTTCCTCCAGAGATGACCTTAAGGGGAGGTTTACTATCTTTGGTCCGGAAAAAGCATGTTCTCCGAGAATTTTTTTATCGGAATGTGTAGTAGATATCAGTGTCAAATTTGGTCATAACGTTTATTGATATTTCCTCTAAACACTGGAACTTTTTCGACCGGAAATATCGAAGAGCAAAGGTCAAAGTGCCGTCGGAACGAAACAAAATTTCGATGTAGACCTCCACGAGCGGTATGTCACAGGTCAGCCGGCTCGCCTGAAATCAAAATTGAATTCACGTTAGCGAAGTATATAAGATTCTTTAGGAGTTGTACGTCGCTTAAGTTATTTGGACCATAGGAAACATAAAGGCGGCCATTTGAAAAAATAGGGTTTTTTCATCGATTTTTCGAATTCGTCGGCCAAGTAAAAATACACTCCTGGAAATGGAAAAAAGAACACATTGACACCGGTGTGTCAGACCCACCATACTTGCTCCGGACACTGCGAGAGGGCTGTACAAGCAATGATCACACGCACGGCACAGCGGACACACCATGAACCGCGGTGTTGGCCGTCGAATGGCGCTAGCTGCGCAGCATTTGTGCACCGCCGCCGTCAGTGTCAGCCAGTTTGCCGTGGCATACGGAGCTCCATCGCAGTCTTTAACACTGGTAGCATGCCGTGACAGCGTGGACGTGAACCGTATGTGCAGTTGATGGACTTTGAGCGAGGGCGTATAGTGGGCATGCGGGAGGCCGGGTGGACGTACCGCCGAATTGCTCAACACGTGGGGCGTGAGGTCTCCACAGTACATCGATGTTGTCGCCAGTGGTCGGCGGAAGGTGCACGTGCCCGTCGACGTGGGACCGGACCGCAGCGACGCACGGATGCACGCCAAGACCGTAGGATCCTACGCAGTGCCGTAGGGGACCGCACCGCCACTTCCCAGCAAATTAGGGACACTGTTGCTCCTGGGGTATCGGCGAGGACCATTCGCAACCGTCTCCATGAAGCTGGGCTACGGTCCCGCACACCGTTAGGCCGTCTTCCGCTCAAGCCCCAACATCGTGCAGCCCGCCTCCAGTGGTGTCGCGACAGGCGTGAATGGAGGGACGAATGGAGACGTGTCGTCTTCAGCGATGAGAGTCGCTTCTGCCTTGGTGCCAATGATGGTCGTATGCGTGTTTGGCGCCGTGCAGGTGAGCGCCACAATCAGGACTGCATACGACCGAGGCACACAGGGCCAACACCCGGCATCATGGTGTGGGGAGTGATCTCCTACACTGGCCGTACACCACTGGTGATCGTCGAGGGGACACTGAATAGTGCACGGTACATCCAAACCGTCATCGAACCCATCGTTCTACCATTCCTAGACCGGCAAGGGAACTTGCTGTTCCAACAGGACAATGCACGTCCGCATGTATCCCGTGCCACCCAACGTGCTCTAGAAGGTGTAAGTCAACTACCCTGGCCAGCAAGATCTCCGGATCTGTCCCCCATTGAGCATGTTTGGGACTGGATGAAGCGTCGTCTCACGCGGTCTGCACGTCCAGCACGAACGCTGGTCCAACTGAGGCGCCAGGTGGAAATGGCATGGCAAGCCGTTCCACAGGACTACATGCAGCATCTTTACGATCGTCTCCATGGGAGAATAGCAGCCTGCATTGCTGCGAAAGGTGGATATACACTGTACTAGTGCCGACATTGTGCATGCTCTGTTGCCTGTGTCTATGTGCCTGTGGTTCTGTCAGTGTGATCATGTGATGTATCTGACCCCAGGAATGTGTCAATAAAGTTTCCCCTTCCTGGGACAATGAATTCACGGTGTTCTTATTTCAATTTCCAGGAGTGTATTTATAGTTGATGGATCGGAATAAAAGTGGTACAACTCCTAGACAATTTAGTTAGCTTCGTCGGAAACAAAGGATCCTGCCAATCGGTTCTGTAGATTTGAAGTTACCATACCGTGCGATAAAAAAAAAAAAGTCATTTCGAGAAAAACGCGTTTGAAGTTTTGACTACATATAAACGCAATATTATGAAACGTACGTTCAATCTGCTATTCCGGGTCCATAAACTAGCCCTTCCTCTTCCTCTTAGAGGGCGTTCTGCTCGATCTGCGCCATCCTGCGCTGCTCCAGAGCCGCTCGTACGGCCGGTGACAAGCGGTTTTCGGCCGCTTGAATCCGGTGGGCGTCCGAATGCTTGGCGAACTGCGTCGAATAGAGTCCCAGGGTGACGTCCATCGTTGTCATGGTCTTCAGAATTGCTGAATACCCTACGCTGAAGCTGCTCACTGCCAGGAAAGTAGCAATCTCCACAGTCTTCGCACCAGAATGCTTGGGAGCTAACTTCCAAACACACGCTCTCAAACTATCATTTGAATTTTGTGTGTTTCCTCCCAAGCACCGGTACAATAACTCGTCCTCAGAAAGAAAAAAACTGGTACGTGAAAAAGGCCGATTTCAGGCAGGTGCATTTTGTTTGTTCGAGCGCGAATAACAAACATTTCCGTTTCGTATTCCGAAAAACCGTTTTAGGCGTGGATTCTAAACACTTTTATGGATCCAAGAATGCAATTTTAAAAAATCGACTTTTTGAACCAAAAGATAGTAGACCCCTTAAGACTGGCACCACCAATCTGTAAGAAATTTGTACCAAGTGAGATTCTCGTCAGGCGGTGAACACCCAATGTCTACCGGCCCACGTGTCATCCTCTGCCTTGCGGCGTTATGCGGATGGAATATACAGCTGCATGTGATCAACACACCGCTCTCGTGGCCGCTTTGCAGATTTTCCAGACCCACTCAACTACGGAGGTGAGAATTTTGTACCTACTATGTCAGTTCCATACTTCAACAGTTGAGCTTTCACAGTCTTGACATCAGAATGGTAGTCACCATGGATATAGTCAGTCAACTGCCGAAGATAAAATTGACTCTCCTCATTATTTTCATTGAGGGAGTTAGAAATTTGATGTATCGCACCATCAGTTTCAGTATATGCTTCTCCTGGTTTTTTTGTTTTTTTTGTGTTCTATCTTTGCCCTTGCCTGCCGTGCAGGACCTTCGTGCGTTTTACGTAGTACTGGGTATCTGCCGCAACCTAGTCAAGAACTCGTCCAATCCGACACGTTACTGAGCGATCTCATTCATTGTTTTGTATCTCATCAAGGTTCAGAGCAGTCTCTCGGAGTCCCAGCTTACACACACAATACACTATGTTACATCGACTGGCTGGGAGCTCGTTTTGTTGAGCCAGAAATTCTAGCGTAAAAGCCGACACGCACACACAAAAATTGGTTTTGAAATCAAAATCCGGTTGAGCAGATCGTGTTTTTTTTTTTTTTCGGCTGCAACCAGGCGCAGCCCTTATAGTCTCTGCAGCAATTAATTTTTCATTACTGTACTCTTTTCGACTTGGCTAATGAACCTTAACTGTAGTTTTGCCCTTCAAAAGAACAGCGTTCCCATCCTTCCTCTTCTTATTTGCTTCGAGAACTTTCTTCAGGCCCACTTCGGGACGGAATGACTACACTTTGTGACGTAACTGGTTAGTCATATGTCGCTAAGCGGCCTTAAGTATAGTCATTGCTGTTGTATTAACGTAAAGTTTGTGGATGGAAGAATAGGGCTTGTGAAGTCTGGAGTATTGAGCTCGTTAAATTTCCCGTTGCTGGAACTTAGTGAGAAAGGCTACCTGCTAGCTATGTTAATACAATTCATCATCACATAGAGCTTTTCATAGAAATCTGTGAACTCTACCAGCAGAGTCGGAAGGGCTACAGAAAGGACATAGCAGTATAACTAATGATTTCTTCTGAATTTAATTCTCGATGCCTGGGTAATCTAACTAATTTTCAAACTCATCCAGATGCTGAATATAAATTCCTTCTAGTATATAAAGATCACTAGACTAAATTTGTTTTACTTAAAGCCCTTAAAATAAAAGCAGCTGACAAACTAGCGTACCACTTGATTCATCCACCCTTCTCGGAGGTACATCAATCCTCCAGACAACTGGAGGGAATCTGACAACAAAGAGTTCTGGTTGCAAGTGAAAATCATACAAGGGAAGCCTCATCATAGCCAAAGTCAACGAAGCGCTGAAAGAGCAAACCATATTCGGAGAATATGCTGACAACATGGATGCAGAGAGAACAAAATGATAATTGGTGTGTGGGTTTATGGCTCGTCCAGTTAATGAACAACCGAGCATATCATTCCGGTGTCAAGATATCTCCATATGAGGCTCTATTTGGCTGCAGAATAACACGAAAGTTCTGCCATAAGAGGTTATAAATCGTATTACAAGAGAAGAAGAATTGGAAGAGATTGGCGATTCATTAGAAAAACTGGCGAATGTGAAGACGTCTGTGAAAATTCGGCAGGAGTCCACCTTCTGGTCGGCAAGAGTCAACGAAGAATCTAGAGTGTCAGGCGTAGAAAATGAAAGTGTTCTCCAACAAAAGTTCCCGTTAGTCGAAAAAGGATCTGCAGTTAGATTCCCTGTTCCTGAAACTGATAACATCATGGTGACGCTCGCAACATTTTTGGCTGTCGTGCTTGATGTGATAAATGATGGTTTTTATAAATTGTGTACCAAAGAAGGAATTCTAAAGCAGTTGTACACAAGGTTACAATTCACAGGATGCAAGAAATTTCGCCTAAAATCCGAAGATGTACCGATGGACAGAGAAGTATATCTCAGGTCATCTGCAGCTCAGCAATCTACTGGGACTGGACAGGAATTTATGAAGTGCATGTGCAAAAATAAATGCCAGAACCTAAGACGTTTGTATGTAAAAATAAAAGTTATTTGCAATTCAAAATGTCATTTCAGTTCTGCTTGCTTCAATAAATAAAATAAAACATAAAAGAAGTACAGCTTCGAAGTATATAAAAATTAGTTGTGTTTATTATATATTTGTAATAACTGTTAAAAAACGGGTTTTTGATTGTTTATTACATATTAGTTATTGTTTTTATATTTCTTAGGAAACGTATTAAATTAATTGTAAATTAAACACCTCGCCAATGGTTCTAGATATTCTAGATACTGCCTAGGCATTCTACTCGTTTATATTGCCTTTATTTGACACTTTGCCGGTAACATGTATAAGGAAGGGCACCTGATGGTTGCAGCATGTCATCCAAACAGACAAGTGTGCTTCATTTATTGTAATTCAATATGCACTCACTGATTTCACACAAAATTCCATCTCTCTGTGATAAAGTTAATGAAGCTGTTAAGTTAGATGCACAGACACATACAACGTTAAGAAGGTAAAGTTAATGCAGTACTTCCGTACACCCTGTTGATGGCTTAATGCCTCAATTTCAGTGGCGTCTCTTCTAAATCATCTAGTTTTGTGTTTGTAAAGAGCAACACTTTCTAGAAAGGAGCATTTAAGTTACGTTTGTGATGCTGTCAATATTTCATTAGAAATTTCCTACTGGTAAGCGATCAGACTGAGTATCATACGAAATTACTGCATTAAACTGAGAGTGTATATTGGGCACCTTTTTTTTTACCACACTATTTCAATTTCGGTAGCCCCAACATCAAAAATACATGTGAGTATGAATTAAAAAAGCCTTCGGTCACAAATTTTCTGTTTTATTAAATACGCGCTGCATTTCGGACCATGTGTATCCATCATCGGGTGTAATTGTCTTAATACATGATTTATTTTTGCTCTTGAATGAGGTTATGTGCATGTTCCCCTCATGAAAAAGTTTGATGTTAGTTATGAATTTCGGTAGTCAAATGCGGAAAATGTGTGCGAAACAGTGCAAACTTACCACATAATCCAAGAAAAAAAATAAAAAGTACCTACCTCCTGTGCTTAGTGGCACAATGATTATGGCAGTACTAGCATTCAAGAGGACTGGGTTAAAATCCTGGTCCAGGCAAACAGATTTATCTTTTTCGTAGTTTCCCGAAACTGCTAATGACGAATGCCGGAATGATTCCCTTGGAAAGGGTGGCTACACTTCTTGAGGACTGTTCCAACGAATCGCAGTCTGGTGTCTCACTTATCTGTGTTTAGTTTTACGGGGTCATTCCACTTTAAGTTGCTTCGTACCCATACTACTAGATATACTATGGATGTGACTGCTTGCAGTAAGTGATGTGCAACACTTCAAACAGCTCTTTAAAATAATGATCCATCATAAAAGACATTACTGCCGAGATTAGTTACGAGGAGACTTCAGAAAGTGAGTTTCACATTATTATAGCAGGCCAAATACATCTTATTTAGTGCTGCTCTACACTTCAGAGTGACACAGATACATGAAAATATTTTTCAACGTAGTCATCAAGTCTCTATAAACAACAGTCTTAACATTTTACCAATAATTCAATTCTTCGAGGATGGAAATCCATTCATTTGTCTCGGAGCTATTCGAGAACTGGCCAACGGCCTTTTCTCAGTGACAACTAGGGCCCGGATTTTAATGACAAGTCATATTTTTTTCTGAACCAAAGGGTGAATTTTAGAACAATTTATACACAAATCTAGGCATTTTAGTGTCGAAAAATGTATTTTGATTGTGCATATAAAGTCACATTTCAACAAAATTTTAGTAATAGGTCATATTTCGGCTAACTTTCAATATAATAGGTCATATTACCGCCAACTTTTGCCTAAAATGCATATACCGTTTTTCTCATATCTTACCGGACACACGAATAAGAAAATGAATATGTTGCTGACGAGACAATATTTAACGTGCTATTATGAAAGATAAACAGATAAATTAGTACACAGCTTTATTTCTCAGGACTGTAGCAGAAAATCGGTGTACCACAACAGTCGTTTCGCGAACATAAAACATTGTTGCGCAGAGTCGACAATACGCTCTCAGAGCCAACAAAGGCGGCTTCTGCCGTAATAATCGTCGCGGTCGCACAGGTGTTCCTAGTAACCAGTTTGAACACAGCCTTTGCCTTGTTCAATCTGCCTAAACCAAAGTGCTCCGACAGCGTGAAGTTGCGAGGATATGTTTGAGAATTTGGAGAGAAGTTCTTTAGTACTCATGGGAAAGCCGGCCGGTGTGGCCGAGAGGTTCTAGACGCTACAGTCTAGAACCGCGCGACCGCTACGGTCGCAGGTTCGAATCCTGCCTCGGGCATGGATGTGTGTGATGTCCTTAGGTTAGTTAGGTTTAAGTAGTGCTAAGTTCTAGGGGACTGATGACCACAGAAGTTAAGTCCCATAGTGCTCAAAGCCATTTGACCCATTTGAACTGATGGGAAAATATTGTTTTGTAAACTGTGTGAAGTTAAAGTAAGTGAAGAAAAGTGCTTTAATGTGCAACAACACTGTAATACCGCTAAATACAGCAGCTGTGTGAAACGAAGTGCTGAAAATAACAGCAGGCAAACGCTGTTATTTGAACAGACAGGTCAATCATCAACTGTGCAATCATTCTGCAAGGATTTGTGTGAGACGATGGTGTCCTGCAACATCCCATTAGAAAAGCTGAAGAATCCACGCTTCAGACGGTTCTTGGAGAAGTACACAACACACCCAGTTCCAGATGAATCTACACTGAGAAAGAACTATTTATCCGTATGCTACAATGATGTGCTCAACAAAATACGAATTACTATTGCTGATCAAAAGATCTGGCTGTCGATAGATGAAACGACGGATATTAATGGGCGATATATTGCAAATGTTGTTGTTGGTGTTCTAAAAGTTGATGGCCCTGGAGATGTGTTTCTACTAACGTGTGAAGCTCGATAGAGTAAACAATTTGACGATTGCTATTTTGTTTGACAAGTCTCTGAAGCTACTGTGGCCAGATGGTGTGAAAAGAGACAACGTTTTGCTGCTTGTAGCAGATGGTGCTTTATTATGGCTAAAGCAGCCAAAGGGCTTCAGATTCTCTATCCCAGTATGGTGTACGCCACTTGCCTTGCACATGCGTTGCACAGAGTTGCCGAAGAGGTGCGATCAAATTACCCTGACGTGGACAAATTAATTTCCTGTGGCAAGAAATCTATATCAAATCTCTGCTACGGGTGCAGAAATTCAAGGAACAAGCACCTTCAACGCCCCTCCCACCCTAAACCTGTTCTTACACGATGGGGTTCTTGGCTTAATGCTGCTGAGTATTACTGCACCAACTACACCCAAATAAAGACAATCTTCTGTGAGCTTGATAGCGATGAATCAAGTGCTATCAAAATTGTGAAATAAGTATTTACAGATACATTGTCTCGAAACTTGGCATACATCAACGCTAATTTTTCAGTGATATCCAAAGCCATCAAACGACTGGAAGCTGTTGGCACTCAGCTATGTGAGGCCCTGATTATTGTGCAACATGTGCAGAGTGAGTTGGGTCGAGCTCGTGGCCATGTGGCTGACAAAGTGAAAACCAAATTGCAAAGTGTTCTCCAACGGAATCCTGGATATTCTACATTGTGCAAAATTAGTGACAGTCTTTCAGGGAATGGCGAAACATTTGAAGACACTGAAACAAAGCTGATCTCCAGTGACCTGGCTACCTTCAAATACGCTCCAGTGACGTCTTGTGAAGTGGAGAGGAGCTTTTCCAGGTAAAAAACTATCCTCAGCGACAAGCGTCGATCTTTGAGAATGGGAAACCTGAAAATGCACCTTGTGATCCAGTGCAACTTTGCAGATACTGGAGATTGACATACGCTATTAAATAATGTTAAATGCTTTAAATACTATGTAGAAACAAAAACACTGTTTACTGTTTCAATAGATGATCTTTTCACTGTACTTTGTGTTTAGAAAATAAAACATTCAGACATTCAAAAAATAGGTGCAAATTAGCCACAAACCCTACAGCAAGAAAGAACTATAGTTACAATATTTTGAGAAGTGAATTTTGTATTACTTTATGGTGAATGAAAAATTAAATAAACAAACAAGAATGTTTTAAATAAACTTCTATTAAGTCATATTTTATTTTTTAAGATCTTATTTATGTAAGTTTTAGGTCATAAATGCTTGCATATTTCACTGTTTTTTATGTAATTAAAATCCGGGCCCTAGTGATAACATCGGTTCCGGTCAGATCACCGAAGTTAAGCGCTGTCGGGCTGGGCTAGCCCTTGGATGGGTGACCATCTGGTCTGCCGAGCGCTGTTGGAAAACGTGGAGCACTCAGCCCTTGTGAGGCAAACTTGATTGAGAAGTAGCGGCTCTGATCTCGGGAACTGACATACGGCCGGGAGAGCGGTGTGCTGAGCACTTGCCCCTCCATATCCACACCCAATGACGCCTATGGGCTGAGGATGACACGACGACCGGTTGGTACCGTTGGGCCTTCATGGCCTGTTCGGAAGAAGTTATTCGAGAAATGTTTGAACATCTGCATCGTTGAAAAATCTGCGATTGCTGCGAATCAGTTTCTCGATTGCCTGGAAATTTTCGTCTGTGGTCAATATCGATGATCTTCCTTCCTGTTCAGCATCACCCACATGTGTGCGGAGCTGGTAAACTGTTGGCATCATTTCACTACGGCTGGACGCGACACTAAATTTGATCCATATACCGAAGAACACGTTCCTTATTGTCATGTCATTTCACTCCCACACCATGATCCACCTGCTGGCAGTGCCCCATCACAACCGTATCTTTAGGAAACCGAGAAGTTGTACTGTCTTCCGACGATGCGCCACCCTTGATGCGCAGTGGTCTTGGCATGAGGCGACATGTGCAGCTTACTTTTTGAAGCCCTCTCGTACTTCGTTATTGATTGCAACAGAAAACGGTGGTTCTTTTCAGTCGTACAAAAGGATTTTTGAAGTTAGACGAAAATAGAAAGAAGATTGGGATGTATCGTTCGTTCGACATTGAGCTCGTTAAGGAGTTGTTCTAACTTGGTCGGACAATGACGGGGCAAGAAACCGATCGTGGATTAATTAGAGGGCTCATCCTGCCACTAGCCAGAGGCGATATAAGAAAATCACATTTAACGATGACGATTAAGATCCTGAAATTACTTGTACTAGATGTATTACAGATAATCTTGCTCTGAAATAACATTATTTTGAAACTCCTGTTGCCCTCAGCGTTGAGTAGCTGACATATACGATGACATGATGAAAAGTAATGCCTCCGATTTTTTAATGTACAAACTCATAAAGCTTTTTAAATAAAACAAACGTATTATTATTCTACGTCTTTATTCTTCATGTCTACGTATTTGCAGTCTTCTGAAAATCTGAAGACTGGAAAAACTGCGATCAGAGAGAACTCCAGTCCAGTGGCACCCACAGCCCCTTTTTGCTGAAGCAGTTCATGTGATCAGTTATAGGAAAACGCAAAGTTTTTACGTGGAATTCTAAATATGACGTGATTTGAATATTTCACATCCGAATAAAATCGCCAAAAGTAAACGTGACCAAGTGACAGAAGTAAATTTTACGATCGCTTTCGACATTTTTTGATTTGTTTATAATCTTACATAAACCAAGTAACTGAAGAGGTGACCATTTATTTGTACTAGCGTAATTAACAGTGTAGGCCTTATGAGATCACTCCAATAAATAAAACAGATGTCACAGGATTAGCACGCGTAGCCTCCTGATTAGGGTATATTATAGTATTTTTCACCGCCGATTTCATTATCCCCATCTGTACCGCTGTTATATGCAGTAACAATCCAGGTAGTTCAATTGAAGTGCTAGTAACTGCGTGATAGTGCAGAATAATCTAGCGGTGCTTTTAATCGTTCTCGCATTTTCTGGTTTCTTTACATGATTTTTATTTTTAGCCACACTATATGTACGTTAACTCGAACAGGGTTCGCATTCTAGGTTAAACTGAAGGTTCCTTCCAAAAGTGGGTGCGAGAACTGGTTCTCAGCTCGGGGCAAAACAAGGATAAGCTCAGGGCCATACCTTACAAAGCACGCTGGTGCTCAAAGCAGTAGTCTAATTTGATAAGTGCTTCAGTATATACAGGGTGTTTCAGAATGGTCAGTATTCAGGGATATGACAAGAATGATCGTTCGAAACAAAAATGTCACGTAAGTATGGACTCGAAAACGCATATCTTAAGAGCTATGAGCAATTCTTGATGTACCATACTGTGAAACAGATCTCTTCTACTGCAGGCTCTTTGCTTTCCACATTTTGGAGAGTAGTAATATGGCCCAAAACAAGAAAAAAATGTCCAGTAAACATATGCTCTAAAATGCACGCCTTAAAGAGCTATGAGCACTTGTTCATCTTCGCTACTTTGAAACACAACTCTTCTAATGAACAAGCGTTCGTAACTTCTACGGTATACATTTTAGAGCATCTGTTTACTGGACATTTTCTTCTTGTTTTGGTCCATACTACCACTTCCCAAAAGTATGGAAAGCAAAAAACTAGCAGTAGAAGAGATTTGTTTCACAGTATCGAAGATCAATAATTGTTCATAGTTCTTAAGGTATGCCTTTTAGATCCCATGTTTACCTGAATTTTTTTGTTTCGAATGATCATTTCTGTCCTATCTCTGAATATTGACCATCACTTCTGAAACACCCTGTATAGCAAGGATGTTTTTAATCCCACACAGGTTTCGTATTATACGAATGCACTCCTGCAGCTTAAGCATAGAAAGAAAACTGAGCTTTTCAACGGCTGCAACTGGGCATCTGTATTAAGTAAATTAGGAAAACAGCAGAAAATCTAAATTTGGATGGCCAGAGAGGGCTCTGAACCACACTCTTCCCAACAGTGAGTGACCTCCCATAATCAATGCGCAGCCTCACTCGGTCATTCAGGCGTGGATCACATTTTTTAACACGCGATTCTCGGAAGACAGAATGCATCAGTTATGCCTAGAATTTCCTCTACAAAAATGAGCTACTACAGAAAAGCAAGAGGCAGGCCTCAACGTTCTCTTCTCTGCAAATATGCAGAGTATTAGGGGTACAAATGCAGACATTCTTACTGGCGACTGAAGACAGTGTAGTGAACAACATTACATGAGTATTTACATCATTTTCAGACTAATAATTATAGCTTACAAGTCATATATTTTTTGGTCGATTAGTACCTCGAAGTACACGTGGCACAAGCAAGCCATTAACGCTTAGTTTCCCCTGGGCATCAGGTCAGGTGTTGAAGTGTGGATACATGGATGCAAAACGGGTAGTCTGTACTTAGTTCACTTAGTGGCGCAGTTATGACCACACAGATAACATCAGTTAGTAAAATTATTTGGTGTGTTTGGAAGAAGTCTGTTAGATACAGAGAAAAAACAACCAACCCACTTCAGTGGGTTCACTTTACGGTACCAATGATGATAGTATGTGTACTTATACCCGCAACACCCTGTATATACTCTGCTGGCCATTATAACTGCATCAAAGTGGAGGATAGTAAATAACAAATTTTACGTATTACATGTATAGAGTATAGTTCGAAGAATATATAATTAAATTTATGGGCCATACTGGAACCATAAAGGTGGGTAGTGAATACTCAAGAGTTTTTTGACGCGACAAATGGGGGTCAGGCAAGGTTGTATACTGTCACCACAGCTCTATAACATCTAGCTCTATAACATCTATGCATAGTATTTCATCGGCAGTATACTGGCTGCCTTGAGATGGCGTAATTTCAATTGGCGGCACAAACATCAACAATACACGCTTTACGGATGATACTACCCTAATTCCAGGAAGTGAAGAAGAACTTAGTGGTCTACTCTCCAGAGTGAAGACTATAATTTTAAATTTCGGTCTAGAGATAAAAATGAGATGACCAAACTATGGGTTATTATTCGCCAAGGTTTAGATCAAATTCAGCTTACAGGTTGGCTAAAGGATCTGGAGGTAATGAATGGTTGTGTGTATCTAGGATCTCTGGGCAATAAAACTGGAAAGTGTGATTAAGAACTACAACGACGAATCGTCCTCGGCCGAACCGCAGTGATTAAATTCACTAATATTTAGCAGAAGAGGGCAATATCCGAAACAACGAAGACCCGTTTAGTGGAATCATTGTTGGTCCCTGCGTCCCTGCACGACTGTGAGGCCTAGACCGTGAAACATAGAGACTGGAGTCCAATTCGACATGTGTGTGTAAGTGGGGGTGTATGTATGGGGGGGGGGGGGGAAGGAGGAAGGGGGAGTTGGCGCTAATATGTTAAGAAGAGCCTAAGATCGCTGTGGATGGAAAAGTCTAGTCGAAAACTCAGTTATTTAATAAATGAATAAATAAGGTCACAACACTCAACAAAGAATAAACCGACTAAGGATGATGAGGGAGTCTACATTATGCGAAATTTACTGTACGTAACTCCCAGTTCTGCCAGAAACAATGGCTCAACAGGTCTGGACATCGAGTCGAACTGAATTTTGATGACAGATACGAGTATTTTTCGGAAAGAACGATATTTCACTCATACTGAAGATGTTAGTGGCAGTTCAAACACTTGTCAGTCAGTGGTTGGAGTTAATTATTGTATCCATCTTAAGGTCTGAAGACAGCCGCTACATCCGAAATCAACAATTTCTTACTGAAACTGTGTGCATTTTTCGCCGAAAATAGACTGTTTTCAAAACAAAGGTACGGGTACATCACACCATGCAGCTCAAAAATTATGCCTGAGTTCACAGTCGTAATGCGTGTAGAGTGGTGCCGCACTAGTCTCTGGAAAGCTCATGACCAGATGTTCCCAGTGGATGGCGATCTGGGGAACGGGTTGCCCAGAGCAGCAGCGGTCGGACATCCACTTTATCGAGGTGGGTCAGCACGGCAAATACGTGGTCTTGCGTTATCCTGTTGAAAGATAACATCACGGAGACCTCGAAAATAGGGAACAAACATTGGCCAAAAGACGCCAGAAATACAACGGTTCCTGTCTAATTTATTGGCTGTCATAAAAGGTGACCTCTTTGTGTACCCAATGCCCTCACGCCAGCTGCTAGGTCCGTATCACGATGACGAATGTAATCTGGCAACGTCTGTTCCCCTCGGAGACCTTCCATACGGATACGTCGATAGTGATGCTGTACGCCGAACTGATACTCATCTGAAATGAGGACGTGGCGTCACCCCTACGTCCAGTGTTATCGTTGGGACCACCGCTGTCAGCGCTCCTCTCTCAGCTGCGCAGTCAAGGAAAACCGCAACAATGGTTGTCGTCCTGATAAGAGTTTATGGTGCTCCAACCGTCGTCGCATTGTCAGTGTATATACATATCATTCTGCAAACAAGCCCATTTTCAGACTCAAGGTGCGCGGCTTAACTGTACTATCCAGCGCTGCCTTGCGTGGCGATGATAATGCCCCTCCCCCCCCCCCCCCCCCTCCCGCAGCCTATCGAATGACAGTTCTGAGATCCAGATCAACGTCAGCAGCAATATTGTGGAAGTGTAACCCGTATTGTATAGTATTGTATTGTATTAAATCGGGGACCTAGAAACGACGGAGAGGCTTCGTCCCGCCGTAGCCCTCAGTGGTTTACAAACCCCACAACAGGCCACCCACCCCACCGCCGCCTCACACCGAACCCAGGGTCATTGTGCGGTTCGGCCCCCTGTGGTCAACCCCGTGAAGTCTCATATCAGACGCGTGTAACCTAAAATGTTTACATGAAGAAGTAATTATAGTGTACGCGTACATAGGAACGGTGTTTGCTGCGCAAACACCGACACAGTGTAGCTGAGGCGGGATAAGGGGAACCAGTCCGCATTCGCCGAGGTAGATGGAAAACCACATTAAAAACCATCCACAAGCTGGCCGGCACACCGGACCTCGACACCAATCCGCCGGGCGGATTCGTGCAGCGGACCGGCACGCCTTCTCGTTCGGGAAGCACCGCGTTAGACTGCGCGTCCAGCCGAGCGAGTGTAACATGTAGTTTCGATAGACAACATTCTCGTCCACATCTAATGCCGACGTGTGCCAGCAGACGTTTCCCCTTCTTACACGGCGCATAACATGATCTTCTCGCAAACAACCAACATTCAAATGCGATTTCGCAATTACAAACCCGGTGCATAGTCTTTCCTTTCATTCAGGATGAATACGACATTACAATTACCTATTATGTGCAGTTGTATTGAAACGCTAATAATTTGTATATCCAAACATGACACTTCGACGTTTGTTGCATGTTGCCTCCGTGGTGTAGCAATTTCATAACAATAGCTAGCTGCGCATATACGTAACATATTCTATCGTAAGTGACAATTCTGTACCGAATCGTACAAACATACCGTCATTTGACCATCGGACAGATTCCCGTAAGGACGACATGCACTCTGTGATCAAAAGTATCCGGACCCCCCAACCCCCCCCAAAAAAACATACGTTTTTCATATTGCCGCAGAATAAGCTGAGTAGTACAGTCCCTGCAGTGTAGTGGTTATTATATTAGACTGTTGTAAGGAGGGTCAGAAGTTCAAAACTCATCTAACTTGTAAAATTTTGTGATTCTTGAGTTTCTCCCGGCGTATTTGATAGTCAAAATATCCACGGGTGTGCTGCCGGTCTATAGTGTCCAACGGGCACAATATTTCGGCGTGATCACTCCGACGTCATCTCAGACGCCGTCGCAATCTGTTCCACCGCGCGACCGTGAGGCGGGGCGCGGACGGCGGAGGGAGCGCGCCGCGGGCGGAGGGTATTTAAATTGGCCGCCGCCGCGACCGAACCCAGTTCCCTCTGAGCAGCCATAGCGTACGGATCTCCGTGCCGGCACGTTCACAGGAGCTCAGTCCGTCAGTTCACCTGATGGCGACATGTATGATCGCCGAAATATTGTGCCCGTTGGACACTATAGACCGGCAGCACACCCGTGGATATTTTGACTTGTAAAATTTTAATTTCTACATTTGGTTCGAGTACATTCTAGAAGTACAAATGGCAAGAACCATTGTACTGGAATGTTCTGTAGCTGTATATACAGGGTGTTACAAAAATGTACGGCCAAACTTTCAGGAAACATTCCTCACACACAAATAAAGAAAAGATGTTAAGTGGACATGTGTCCGGAAACGCTTAATTTCCATGTTAGAGATCATTTTAGTTTCGTCAGTATGTACTGTACTTCCTCGATTCACCGAAAGTTGACCCAATTGAAGGAAGGTAATGTTGACTTCGGTGCTTGTGCTGACATGCGACTCATTGCTCTACAGTATTAGCATCAAACACATCAGTACGTAGCATCAATAGGTTATCGTCAATCACGAACGTGGTTTTGCAGTCAGTGCAATGTTTGCAAATGCGGAGTTGGCAGTCGCCCATTTGATGTATGGATTAGCACGGGGCAATAGCCGTGGCGCGGTAAGTTTGCATCGAGACAGATTTCCAGAACGAAGGTGTCCCGACAGGAAGACGTTCGAAGCAACTGATCGGCGTCTTAGGGAGCACGGAACATTCCAGCCTATGACTCGCGACTGGGGAAGACCTAGAACGACGGGGTCACCTGCAATGGACGAGGCAATTCTTCGTGCAGTTGACGATAACCCTAATGTCAGCGTAAGAGAAGTTGCTGCTGTACAAGGTAACGTTGATCACGTCACTGTATGGAGAGTGCTACGGGAGAACCAGTTGTTTCCGTACCATGTACAGCGTGTGCAGGCACTATCAGCAGCTGATTGGCCTCCACGGGTACTCTTCTGCGAATGGTTCATCCAACAATGTGTCAATCCTCATTTCAGTGGAAATGTTCTCTTTACAGATGAGGCTTCATTCTAACGTGATCAAATTGTAAATTTTCACAATCAACATGTGTGGGCTGACGAGAATCCGCACGCAATTGTGCAAGCACGTCATCAACACAGATTTTCTGTGAACGTTTGGGCAGGCATTGTTGGTGATGTCTTGATTGGGCCCCATGTTCTTCCACCTACGCGCAATGGAGCACGTTACCATGATTTCATACGGGTACTCTACCTGTGCTGCTAGAACATGTGCGTTTACAAGTACGACACAACATGTGATTCATGCACGATGGAACTCCTGCACATTTCAGTCGAAGTGTTCGTACGCTTCTCAACAACAGATTCGGTGACCGATGGATTGGTAGAGGCGGACCAATTCCATGGCCTCCACGCTCTCCTGACCTCAACCCTCTTGACTTTCATTTATGGGGGCATTTGAAAGCTCTCGTCTACGCACCCCGGTACCAAATGTAGAGACTCTTCGTGCTCGTATTGTGGACGGCTGTGATACAATACGCCATTCTCCAGGGCTGCATCAGCGCATCAGGGATTCCATGCGACGGAGGGTGGATACATGTATCCTCGCTAACGGAGGACATTTTGAACATTTCCTGTAACAAAGTGTTTGAAGTCACCCTGGTACGTTCTGTTGCTGTGTGTTTCCATTCCATGATTAATGTGATCTGAAGAGAAGTAATAAAATGAGCTCAACGTGGAAAGTAAGCGTTTCCGGACACATGTCCACATAACATATTTTGTTTCTCTGTGTGTGAGGAATGTTTCCTGAAAGTTTGGCCGTACCTTTTGTAACACCCTGTATACCGTATGTGTTCTTGCCGGAAGCAGTTCGCTCCGCGCATGTGCAAGTGCTGAATAAACCTTCGTTAAGTGAAGCTAGTGTTCGTCATTCATCTAATTACACCTTCTTCTACGTGACATTATTCTGGTGGAGGCGCCGGGTATTGCAACTTGTGATAGCCCACATTATCGACGACACAGTGGCTGCCATGAGGCCACGACAGAGCCGCCGTTTACGTGGCGAAAAACAGGAGTTCGAGCCATATTCAACAGACCGCAATCTATCGGAGACAGAAGAAGAAGAGGATGTTACGATGACAGCAACTGTGTGCCACCACATGAGACATCCTTTCGGGTTCTCTGGTGACGATGGTCAAGATCCCAACAAGTGGCTGAAGGCATATGAGCGTATAGCAAAATTTAACAAATGGGATGATACCGTGTCTTTCGCTAACGTATTTTTCTACTTGGAGGGCACAGCCAAGCAATGGTACGAGAACAACGAGGAGAAGTTCACAATCTGGGAAGTATTCCAGGCGGAACTGCGCAAGTATTTCGGCGACACACAACGACAGAAGTGCAAGGCTGAAGATAAATTAAAGTGCAGGGCACAGCGTCCAGGAGAAACGACAGCATCCTACATTTAAGACGTCTTGGAGCTATGTAAAACAGTGGATCCTAGAATGAAGGAGGAAGATAAGGTTGCACATCTCATGAAGCGTGTTGCTGAGAACATGTATCAAGCCCTACTCCTGAAGGAGGTTTCGATAGCAGACGACGTCATAAAATGGTACCAGTATATCGAGACAATGCATCAAAAAAGAATTACATGCAAGAAGTTTGAACGGCTTCCAAACGTCGTATCTATGTCTGTGATGGAGGTAGAAACTGATTTCACGTGTTCTTCGTCAGATAGTGAGAGAGGAAGTTCAGAAGGCACTTGGATTGCACGGCGAGCAAAAAACCGAGACGCTTCAAGAGGTCATAAGGGAGGAAGTGGAACAGGCATTGAACCCAATCTGTCGTCCTTCATTTCCCTTTAAAAAGGTAACAAAGTCCAGACCCAGGCTAAGTTAGATTCCTACAATGCCGCATGAGGAACTTGTTTGGGCACCAAGGAAGACTGCGGACGACCGGGACATGTGGTGCGCTATTGTCGAGAAAGGCGGCGGATATTTGATGGCCGGCCGCTATGACCGAGCGGTTCTAGGCGCTTCAGTCGGGAACCGCGCTGCTCCCACGATCGCAGGTGCGAATCCTGCCTCGGGCATGGATGTGTGTGATGTCCTTAGGTTAGTTAGGTTTAAGTATTTCTAAGTCTAGGGGACTGATGACCTCAGATGTTAAGTCCCATAGTGCTTAGAGCCATTTTTTGATATTTGATGACGCCCGCGCCAGAAAACAGCAGATCGATCTTAGCCGAGGCCAAATCCGGGACGACGAAGATGAACAAGAAGATGTGGGTGAAGGATGACGTAGGTCACCATCGCCGCTAGCTAGCCGCAGGAGAGGACACTCCCCAACAAGGCGATCAAGGTCTCCATCGCCGTTTAGAAGCTCCAGCCGATCACCTAGCCACCGCAACCTGGAAAACTAAAGGATGCGAACTTCCTTGGAGGTGAGGCCGCCGAAGAGAAAAATCCTCCGCCGTCGATCACTACAAAAATGATAGGAAACTACGTCGATATCCTCATGCATGGCCGATCAACCCAAGCTCTTGTGGACTCTGGAACATCATATTCAGTCATTTCGGAGAAGTACCGTCGCCAGTTGCAGAAAACCGTATTAGTCGACAGCAAAATATCTCTGCTGATAACTGTGGATAACGGGAAATATGTAAAACCTACAGGAAGATGTGTCATTCGTATGGGTATAAGTGGCCATACACAGCCCTTAGAATTCATCGTCTTACAAGAGTGCAATCATGACGTCATTCTCGGATGGGACTTTTGAAAGCTTCTCAGGCAATTATGGATTGTGGTCGTTTCAAGATTATATTAGACGAGATGAGAAATTGTGCACAGGAAGATGCGCATCCGAGTCTGTGGATACTATGTGTGCTGTATGAAGTGATCATTCCCGCAGTCAGCGTTAGAAAGGTAACTGTCATGTATCATGGTATGCATCGACCCATGTATGTTGTAGTGGAATGTAAGAGAAGCGTACCAATGAAGAATAACTTGGTCACCCCAGCCTTTGTCGTCTCGTTTAAGAACGTATTCGGTGAATTGTCGATAGTTAAGTGTCGCCGAGAACCACAGAGCCTTCCAAGACGCATGTGCGTAGCAAACGCTGAGCCGTTAATTGCAGAACAGCTGAGCGTCATAGAAACCTCCCATGCCGAGTCTGTGTGCAAAATTAGCGCTACCACTTCGAGACAAGATTTTCTAGCTCGACTATCACCAGATCTCACTAAAGAACAACAGAAGAAGCTACTTGCCATTCTTCAAGAGTTCTCTAAATGCTTCAATCCACAGGTGAAGAGAAAATTAAACAAATCGACGGTGAAGCACCGGATTAGCACTGGAGACCATCAACCAATAAGCCAGAGAGCATACCGTGTGTCAGCAACAGAACGTCGAATAATTCGCGACGAGGTAGAGAAAATAAGGAAGAATGAAATGGTTCAAATGGCTCTGAGCACTATGGGACTCAACTGCTGAGGTCATTAGTCCCCTAGAACTTAGAACTAGTTAAACCTAACTAACCTAAGGACGTCACAAACATCCATGCCCGAGGCAGGATTCGAACCTGCGGCCGTAGCGGCCTTGCGGTTCCAGACTGCAGCGCCTTTAACCGCACGGCCACTTCGGCCGGCAGGAAGAATGACATCATTCAGCCTTCGCAGAGCCCATGGTCGTCACCAGTGGTTCTAGTCAGGAAGAAGGATGGCAGTTGGCGCTTTTGTGTTGATTACAGGAAGCTTAATAAGGTAACTAAAAAGGACGTTTACCCTCTTCCACGAATGGACAATACACTAGATTGTCTGAAGGGGACTAAGGTTTTCTCAACCATGGACATGTACTCGGGATACTGGCAAATCGAAGTAGATGAGTCTGATTGTGAGAAAACTGCATTCATAACCCCTGAGGGCCTGTATGAGTTTAAGGTAATGGCGTTTGGTTTGTGTAATGCACCAGCAACTTTTGAACGGATGATGAATAATCTTCTACGTCACCTGAAGTGGACAATGTGTCTTTGTTATTTAGATGACAGTATAGTGTTCTCAGAAACATCTGATGAACATATAAAAAGCCTGAGGGCCATTCCTAACAGTTTCCAACAAGGTGGACTGAAACTTAATCCAAGAAAGTGTCTCTTTGGAGCAAAAGAAATCGAAACACTTGGACACCTTGCGTCAACCGAAAGTGTGCAGCCAGACCCAGAAAAGGTGAGATCTATAATGGAATTTCCTATTCCTAAAAGTATTAGAGATGTGAGTAGCTTCCTCGGATTATGCTCTTATTACCATTGTGTTATCAAAGACTTTCGTATCAAAGTCAGGCCACTCTAAGAGTTGTTAAAAGCTGATTTTAAATTTATCTGGGGCGATGCTCAACAAGATTCTTTCGATGTGCTGCGGAAGGCTCTGATGACTGATCCTATATTTGATATGTATGATGAGAGAGCACCTACAGAACTACGCAAAGATGCCAGTGGGTATTGGATCGGTGTTATTCTGGTGAAAATTTCGGATGGAAAAGAGAAGGTTACACCCTGTGCTTCTAGGTCACTTACAAAAGCAGAGAGAAACTACTCAACTACAGAAAGAGAATGACTTGCTGTGATCTGAGCCATGTGCAAATTTCGGCAGTATCTCTATGGTATGCCATTCACAGTTGTTACAGACGTTGTTGGCTGACAGGTCTTAAGGATCCAGCAGGACGACTTGCCAGATGGGCACTACGTCTTCAAGAGTATGACATTACCATAGTGTACAAAAGTGGAGGAAAACACCAAGATGCCGACTGTCTCTCAAGAAACCATGTGCAAGACCATCAAGACTTTGATGAAGATAGTGACTGTCTCACTGCACTCCAGGATCTCTCTGCTGAGCAGAAGAAGGACGCCAAGATATCTCAAATTATGCTTGCCTTAAATCGGTCAGAGGACGTGAAAGGACAATTTAAGGTAGTTAATGGATTACTTTGCAAGAAAAACTTTGATCCGTTTGGAAAGTGGTGGCTACCAGTGATTCCTAAACACATGCGCTTAGATGTTCTACAGAAATTCCATGACACACTTGAGGCCGGACATTGAGGATTTATTAAGACTTACGATAGGATCCGCAAGAGATTTTTCTGGCAAGGTTTATTTAGGAGTGTCCGTCACTATGTGTCGCACTGTCGAGAGTGCCAGAGGAGAAAGGCAGATCCTCAGAAACCATCTGGCCGACTAATACCCATTCCACCAGCCGAAACGCCTTTTCAGCGTGTGGGATTGACCTTTTCGGACGATTTCCAACGTCTGTTAGTGGCAATAGATGTTTGCACTGATTATCTGACACGCTATGCCATTACAAAAGCCGTGAAAACAGCCGAAGCATTCGAGGTAGCCAAATTCATCGTAGCAGACATTGTATTAAAACACGGTGCCCCAAGGTCGTTAATTACGAATCGAGGGGAAGTTTTTCAATCGAATCTTGTGACAGAGATAAAACGTCGATGCAACATTACTCATCACATGACGACTGTCTACCATCCGAAAACTAACTGAACGCCTTAATAAGACCTTGGCCGACATGCTATCAACGTTCGTCAGTGTTGAGCAGAGCAACTGGGATGAGGTGCTACGTTTCGTGAAGTTTGCCTACAACACCGCCAAACAAGACACCACAGGATTTACGCCATTTTTCCTGGTGCATGGGCGTGGGGCGACGACGACGATGGACACTGTGTTTCTGTTACATCCTGATGACGTGGACGACGTCTACATCGGCCAGGTGTTAACCAGAGCTGAGGAAGCTCGGCAATTAGCTCGACTCCGCACGCTGCAGGCTCAAGAAAACGATCGCCGAAGGCATGACGCGAGCCACCGCCCTGTTGTTTACAGCCTGGTGACCTCGTCTGGATCTTCACTCATGTTCGGAAGGTTGGTCTCTCTGAGAAGCTCCTCAGGC
Source organism: Schistocerca serialis cubense (assembly GCF_023864345.2). Classification (NCBI taxonomy): domain Eukaryota; kingdom Metazoa; phylum Arthropoda; class Insecta; order Orthoptera; family Acrididae; genus Schistocerca; species Schistocerca serialis. The sequence goes on along the minus strand of NC_064642.1, from coordinate 563,301,117 downwards.
GCTACTTTGGACCTTATAAGGTTGTAAGACAGTTGTCTGATGTTACTTAAGAAGTTGAAGATTTCGACCCCGACACAAGACAACGAAATATCAGAGATACGGTCCACGTCCTTCGAATGAAGCCCTATAAGGATCCTGCAACCCAGGGTAAATTCGAAGTTCCAGAGACAGGCAACAAGCGGAAAGGTGACGAAGAACATAGCGGCAAGGGAAGTTCTAAGAAAATCACCGCCAGGGCGAACATCAGTCATCGGGAGTCGGAGTATGCATGACCGATGACTCGTTCCCAGACTAGGAGGACGCTGTTCTGTTTAAGGAGGGAGCAATGTCGCAGAAGAAGCTGAGTAACACAGTCGCTCTAGTGTAGTGGTTATGCTACTACACAGTTACATGGAGGGTCGTGAGTTAAAACTCATCTGAATTGTAAAATTTTAATTTCTATATTCGGTTCTAGTACATTCTAGAAGTATCCACATATGGCAAGAATCATTGTAATGGAATGTTCTGTAGATATATATACTATATGTGTTCTGGCCAGAGGCAGTTCGCTCCGCGCTCTTGTATGTGCAAGTGCTGAATAAACCTTCGCTAAGTGAAGTTAGTGTTCGACATTCATCTAATTATACCTTTTTCTACGTGATAATATTAGGTGAATTGTGCTGCCACCTACTGCCAGGTACTCCACATCAGTGACCTCAGTAGACATTGGACATCGTGAGAGAGCAGAATCGGGCGCTCCGCAGAACTCACGGACTTCGAACGTGGTCAGGTGATTTGGTGTCACTTAAGTCATACGTCTGTGCACGAGATTTCCACACTTCTAAACATCCCTAGGTCCACTGTTTCCGATGTAATAGTGAAGTGGAAACGTGAAGGGACACGTACAGCACTAAAGCGTACAGGGCAACCTCGTCCGTTGACTTGCAGAGACCGCCGACAGTTGAAGAGCGTCGTAATGTATAATAGGCAGACATCTATCCAGACCATCCCACAGGAATTCCAAACTGCATCAGGATCCACTGCAAGTGCTATGACACTTAGGAGGGAGATGAGAAAACTTGGATTTCGTGGTCGAGCGGCTGCTCATAAGCCACACGTCACGCCGATAAATGCCAAACGACGCCTCGCTTGGTGTAAGGAGAGTAAACATTGGACGACTGAACAGTGGAAAAACTTTGTGTGGAGTGAAGAATCACGGTTCACAATGTGGCGACCCGATGATAGGGTGTGGGTATGGCGAATGCCCGATGAACGTCATCTGCCAGCGTGTGTAGTGTCAACAGTAAAATTCGGAGGCAGTGATGTTATGGTGTGGTTGTTTTTTTTCGTGGAGGGGACTTGCACCCCTTGTTCTTTTTCGCGACACTGTCGCAGCACAGGCCTACATTGATGTTTTAAGCACCTTCTTGCCTCCCACTGTCGAAGAGAAATTCGGGGATGGTGATTGCATCCTTCAACATGTTCAAGCATCTGTCTAGAATGCACGGCCTGTGGTGGAGTGGTTACACGACAATAATATCTCTGTAATGGACTGGCCTCCACAGAATGCTGGCCTGAATCCTATAGAACACCTTTGGGATGTTTTGGAACGCCGACTTCGTGCCAGGCCTCAACGACCGACATCGATACTTCTCCTCAGTGGAGCACTCCGTGAAGATTGGGCTGCTATTCCCCAAGAAACCTTCCAGCACCTGACTGAACTTATGCCTTCGAGAGTGGAAGCTGTCATCAATGCTGAGGGTGGGCCAACACCATATTGAATTCTGGCATTACCGATGGAGGGTGCCACAAACCTTTAAGTCATTTTCAGCCAGCTGTCCGGATACTTTTCATCACACAGTGTGGTAATAAGCATTCCTGGCGTAGAGAAATTACCGAAAGATTTGAAAGCAAATAATTCATAACGTCCGGATGGAATTCCAATTTGGTTTTACAAAGAGTACTTTACGGGAATGGTTCCTTAATTAGCATGCATTTATCATGAATCTCTCGTCCAGTACGAAGTCCCAAGCCACTGGAAAAAGGCGCCAGTGACTCCAGTTCATAAGAAGGGCAAAACAACGGATCCGCAAAATTACACACCAATATCCCTAGCTTAAGTTTTCTGCAGAATCCTTGAACATATTCTCAGTTTGAATATAATATACTTTTTTTGGAAATTTGTGGTAAGGTCTTATGGGACCAAACCGCTGAGGTCATGGGTCCCTAAACTTACATACTACTTGATCTAACTTAAACTAACTTTCGTTAAGGACAACACACACACACACACATGCCCGAGGGAGGACTCGAACCTCCGACGGGGGAGCCGCGTGGATCGTGCCAAGGCGCCTTTGACCGCTCGGCTACCCCGCGCGGTCTAATATACTGTCTTGAGACAGAAGCTAAGGTCCCCCGAATCAGCATGGTTTTAGAAAGCATCGCTCGTTCGCAACTCAGCTAGCCCTTTTTTTCACATGGTATACTGCGAACTTTGGGTAAAGGACAACCGGCAGATGCCATATTTCTAGATTTCCTGAAGGCGTTTGACACGGTGCCCCATTGCAGACTATTAAAATAGGTACTAGCATATGGAATAAGTTCACAGATATGTGAGTGGCTCGAAGACTTCTTAAGCAATAGAACCCAGTATGTTGTCCTCGACGGCGAATGCCCATCAGAGACAAGAGTATCGTCAGATGTGCCCCAGGAAAGTGTGATAGGACAGCTGTTGTTCTCTGTATGCGTAAATGACATGCGGGACAGGGTGGGCAGCAATTTGGGGCTGTTTGCTGATGATCTACATCTTCATCTACATCCATACTCCTCAAGCCACCTGACGGTGTGTGGCGGAGGGTACCTTGAGTACCTCTATTCCAGTCTCGTACTGTTTGTGAAAAGAAGGATTGTCGGTATTCCTCTGTGTGGGCTCCAACCTCTCTGATTTCATCCTCATGGTCTCATCGCGAGATATACGTAAGAGGGAGCAATATACTGCTTGACTCCTCGGTGAAGGTATGTTCTCGAAACTTTAACAAAAGCCCGTACCGAGCTACTGAACGTCTCTCCTCCAGAGTCTTCCACTGGAGTTTATCCATCATCTCCGTAACGCTTTCGCGATTACTAAATGATCCTGTAACGAAGCGCGCTGCTCTCCGTTGGATCTTATCTATCTCTTCAATCAACCCTATCTGGTACGGATCCCACACTGCTGAGCAGTATTCAAGCAGTGGGCGAACAAGCGTACTGTAACCTACTTCCTTTGTTTTCGGATTGCATTTCCTTAGGATTCTTCCAATGAATCTCAGTCTGGCATCTGCTTTACCGACGATCAACTTTATATGATCATTCCATTTTAAATCACTCCTAATGCGTACTCCCAGATAATTTATGGAATTAGCTGCTCCCAGTTGCTGACCTGCTATATTGTAGCTAAATGGTAAGGGATCTTTCTTTCTATGTATTCGCAGCACATTACACTTGTCTACATTGAGATTCAGTTGCCATTGCCTGCACCATGCGTCAATTCGCTGCAGATCCTCCTGCATTTCAGTACAATTTTCCATTGTTACAACCTCTTGATGTACCGCAGCATCATCCGCAAATAGCCTCAGTGAATTTTCGATGTCATCCACAAAGTAATATATGTATATTGTTATCTAGGAACTCTTCAATCCAATCACACAATTGGTCTGATAGTCCATATGCTCTTATTTGTTCATTAAACGACTGTGGGGAACTGTATCGAACGCCTTCCGGAAGTCAAGAAACACGGCATCTACCTGGGAACCAATGTTTATGGCCCTCTGAGTCTCGTGGACGAATAGCGCGAGCTGGGTTTCACACGATCGTCTTTTTCGAAACCGATGCTGATTCCTACAGAGTAGATTTCTGGTCTCCAGGAAAGTCATTATACTCGAACATAATACGTGTTCCAAAATTCTTCAAGTATCCCATCAGGTCCAGCGGCCTTTCCTCTTTTGAGCGATTTTAATTGTTTCTCTATCCCTCTGTCGTCTATTTCGATATCTACCATTTTGTCATCTGTGCGACAGTCGAGGGAAGGAACTACAATGCAGTCTTCCACTGTGAAACAGCTTTGGAAAAAGACATTTAGTATTTCGGCCTTTAGTCTGTCATCCTCTGTTTCAGTACCACTTTGGTCACAGAGTGTCTGGACATTTTGTTTTGATCCACCTACCGCTTTGACATAAGACCAAAATTTCTTAGGATTTTCTGCCAACTCAGTACGTGGAACTTTACTTGCCTCTCGCATAGCCCTCCTCACACTACATTTCGCTTCGCGTAATTTTTGTTTGCTGTGAAGTTCCCTTTGCTTCCGCAGCAGGTTTCTAACTCGGTTGTTGTACCACGGAGGCTCTTTTCCATCTCTTACGATCTTGCTTGGCACATACTCATCTAACGCATATTGTACGATCGTTTTGAACTTTATCCACTGATTCTCAACACTATCTGTACTTGAGACAAAACTTTTGTGTTGAGCCGTCAGGTACTCTGAAATCTGCTTTTTGTCACTTTTGCTAAACAGAAAAATCTTCCTACCTTTTTTAATATTTCTATTTACGGCTGAAATCATCGAGGCAGTAACCGCTTTGTGATCGCTGATTCCCTGTTCTGCGTTAACTGTTTCAAATAGTTCGCGTCTGTTTGTCACCAGAACGTCTAATATGTTATCGCCACGAGTCGGTTCTCTGCTTAACTGCTCAAGGTAGTTTTCAGATAAAGCTGTGGTATACAGTAAGCTGTCAAAGTTTAGTGAGTGTAGGAAAATACAAGACTACTTAGACAGATTATCTAGTTAGTGTGATGAATGGTAGCTATCTCTAAATGTGGAAAAATGTAACTTAATGCGGATGAGTAGGAAGAACAAAACTGTAATGTTGGGATACAGTATTAGTAATGCCCTGCTTGACAATGTCAAGTCATTTAAATATCTGGGCGTAACGTTGCTAAGCGATATGAGGATGAACGAGCATTTGAGAACTGTGATAAGGAAGGCGAATGGTCGACTTCGATTTATTGGGAGAATTTTAAGAAAGAGAAGGTTAATCTGTAAAGGAGACCGCATATAGGACGCTGGCGCGACCTGTTCTAGATTACTGCTCTACTGTTTAGGATCTGTACCAGGTCGGATTAGTTAGTTAGTTAATTACTTTCATGTTCCATGGATCATTTTGCACGATAAATCGTCATTATGTGGAACAAGTAATTTTACATTCATATTGCAAATTAATTTGTACATTTATTTGGACTCTAAACATCACCATATAATTATTTTCCCCCAAATGAAAACAAAATATACATATCGAGTTAACAATTCCTACCCACCACCTTTTACACATTACAAATACAGAAATTCTTCCACGGAATAGAAGGAGCTGTCAAGGAGAAATTTTCAATTTATTTTCAAATTTTACCTTGCTGTCTGTTAGACATTTTATATCGCTGGGTAAGTGGTCAAAAATTTTTGTTGCACCGTTGTGCACCCCTTTCCGTGCTAAAGACAACCTTAATGTTGAGTAATGAATATCACTTTTTTTCTAGTATTGTAATTATGTACCTCATTGTTCCTTTTGAACTGTAGTGGATCATTTACTACAAATTTCATGAAGGAATAAATACACTGTGAAGCAGTAATCAGAATGGCCAACCCCTTAAACAGATGTCTACAAGATTATCATGGGTGAGCACCACATGTTATTCTTACAGCATATTTTTCGGGAAAGAGGACCTTCTTTCTTAAATATGAGTTACCCCAGAAAATTATTCCACATGACATTTCTAAATGAAAATAAGCAAAATATGTCAACTTATTGATTTCATTCCCCAAAAGTCGCTACGATTCTAAGTGAAAATGTGGAAGTTGTTTTAGGAGTTCCAAAATGTGTTTTTCCAATTTAAATTCTCATCAATATGGATACCTGAGAATTTTGATGTTTCCACCCCATGTATTATTTGATCACCATGTGTTACACTATCACTGGTGCAGGACCCCTAGAGGTGCAGAACTGAATACGTTGTGTCTTTGTGAAATTCAGGGTGAGACCATTCGCAGAAAACCAGTCAATGATTCTTTTGAGAACTTTGTTCACCATTTCTTCCATTTCTGTAAGTATACTGGGAGTGCTTACAATACTGGTGACATCTGCAAAAAGAACCAATTCTGCTTGTTGTATATTAGACGGTAGATCATTTACATATATTAGAAACGGTAGTGGACCTAAGATTGAGCCTTGGGGAACCCCAAACGTGATTTCTCCCCAGTCAGTATTATGCCCCTGGATTCTGTTGGTTGAATTACTACTAAGTACAACTTTCTGCATCCTTTTGGTTAGATGTGACATGATCCATTGGTTGGCTATACCATCAATCCCATACAACTTCGATTTGTCTGGGAGTTTGCTATGATTCACACAATCAAATGCCTTGGATAGGTCACAGAAAATACCTTCCGGTGCTATTTTGTTATTTAATGCTTGTAACGTATGGTCTGTGAACATGTAAATTGCATTCTCAGTAGAGCAACCCTTCTGAAACCCAAACTGTAATTTGAAGGGTATCATTGTTGCCAAGGTGAGATACTCGTACTATCTAGAATTTAACGCTTTCTCAAAAATTTTGGAAAATTATGTCAGCAGTGTAATAGGTCGGTAGTTACTGACTTCTCTCTTATCACCTTTCTTACAGAGGAGTTAACAGCAGTATGATGCCTTGAGTTTGTGATGCATTACATATTTCTGACAATACCGAACTTATATAATGGGAACAAATCTTTTGTACTCTATTGGAAACACCATCAAAACCAGAAGCGCTTTTATTCTTGAGAGAATGTATGCCCCTCTTAATTTCAGGAGTAGAAGTTGCTGATAAAAATGGTTCAAATGGCTCTGAGGACTATGGGACTCAACTGCTGTGGTCATAAGTCCCCTAGAACTTAGAACTACTTAAACCTAACTAACCTAAGGACGACACACAACACCCAGCCATCACGACGCAGAGAAAATCCCTGACCCCGCCGGGAATCGAACCCGGGAACCCGGGCGTGGGAAGCTAGAACGCTACCGCACGACCACGAGATGCGGGCGAAGTTGCTGATACATTCATATGATGTACACTACTGGCCATTAAAATTGCTACATCAAGAAGAAATACAGATGATAAACGGGTATTCATTGGAAAAATATGTTATACTAGAACTGACATGTGATTACATTTTCACGCAGTTTGGGTGCATAGATCCTGAGAAATCAGTAGCCAGAACAACCACCTCTGGCCGTAAGAATGGGCTTGATACGCCTGGGCATTGAGTCAAACAGATCTTGGATGGCGTGTACAGGTACAGCTGCCCATGTAGCTTCAACACCATACCAAAGTTCATCAAGAGTAGTGACTGGCGTATTGCGACGAGCCAGTTGCTCAGCCACCATTGACCAGACGTTTTCAGTTGGTGAGAGATCTGGAGAATGTGCTGGCCAGGGCAGCAATCGAACATTTTCTGTATCCATAAAGGCCCCTGCAGGACCTGCAACATGCGGTCGTGCATTATCCTGCTGAAATGTAGGGTTTCGCAGGGATCGAATGAAGGGTAGAGCCACGGGTCGTATCACATCTGAAATGTAGCGTCGTCATTGCGAACAAGAGGTGATCGAGACGTGTAACCAATGGCACCCCATACCATCACATCGGGTGATACGCCAGTATGGCGATGGCGAATACACGTTACCAGTGTGCGTTCACCGCGATGTCGCCAAACACTCATGCGACCATCATGATGCTGTAAACAGAACCTGGATTCATCCGAAAAAATGACGTTTTGCCATTCGTGCACCCAGGTTCGTCGTCGAGAACACCATCGCAGGCGCTCCTGTCTGTGATGCAGCGTCAAGGGTAACCGCAGCCATGGTCTCCGAGCTGATAGTCCATGCTGCTGCAAACGTCGTCGAACTGTTCGTGCAGATGGTTGTTGCCTTACAAACGTCCCCCTCTGTTGACTCAGGGATCGAGACGTGGCTGCACGATCTGTTACAACCATGCGGATAAGATGCCTGCCATCTCGACTGCTAGCGATACGAGGCCGCTGGGATCCAGCACGGCGTTCCGTATTACCCTCCTCAATCCACCGATTCCATATTCTGCTAACAGTCATTATGCATTTGCTACCTGTGACCTGTTTTTATAACCCTTCCATTCAGTTCAATAGTAATGTTATCGTCTTCTCTTATTTGTTGTCCTGTCTCTTGCTTCATTATATTCCTTAGTGCCTTAACTTTCTTGTCAGTCGTACTGATTTCTGACATTATGTGCATGTTTCCTGATTTTTTTTAATAACCTTTCATTGTAATTTTGAAGCTTTGAGAACTTTTTGTAGTGCACAACTATTGCAGGGTCTCTACTTGTTCTTGCCATTGAAGGAAGACACTGAAGCAATTTAGAGGCGAGCAGCTAGCTTTGTTACTGGTAGGTTCGAACAACACGTAAGTGTTAAGAGATGTTTCGGGAACTTAATAGGGAATCCCTGGAGGGAAGGCGACGTTCTTTTCGAGGAACACTATTGAAAAAATTTAGAGAACCGGCATTTGAAGCTGACTGCCGAATGATTCTACTGTCACCAACATACGTCATGGGCGTAAGGACCACGAACATGCGAGAAATTAGGGTTCATACGGAGACGTACAGGCCGTTGTTTATCCTTCGCTCTATTTGCGAGTGAAGCAGGAAAGGAAATGACTAGTAGTTGTACAGGGTACCCTCCCCCGTGCACTGTACGGTGGCTTGCGGGGTATCTATGTGGATGTAGATGTAGATATAGAACTCTGGTCCTAACCACGATTACTGGTGTTCATTTAGAAGCACGATTTATTTACTTATGTATTCTTCGTGTTCGGGTTAGTAAAACTGACACAGCTTGATTCATTATCAGAAAGTAGGAAGGATGTCAGCTGCACTACCCGACGACGATGTTAATGCACTTAGCCCCTTGTGGCCGTTGCCGGAAGCAAGCGGTGACGTTACAGTAAACAAGTATAGATGTGGCAAAGGTAAACGCGTTACACTGTGAATCTTTTCAGGACAGTTGTGCATACACTACCAAGGGGTTCAGAGTGTTGTTTTGAAATATCACAAAAAATTCACGATAAGCGCCCTCAGTCCCAGGTACAAAAATACTGCGGTCGACTAATATTATCGTTATTGTTGTTGTTGTCCGCAAAAAGCCGTTTTGATGCAGTTCTGCAAGCTAGCTTATCCTGTGTGAGCCTCTTCATCTCCACATAACTACTGAAATCTAGATCCACTTCAATCTGTTTGCTGTAGTCAGGCCATGGTCTCCCCCTACAACTTTTATCCTTTACACGTCCCTCCAGTAATTAATTAATAATTCCTTCATGCTTTAGTTTGTGTCCTTTCAATCAATACCTTCTTTTACTGAAGTTGTGTCATAAAGCTCTTTCCTCCCCGCCAGTACTTCTCCGTGAGTTATCCTATCTACCCATTTAATCATTGGTTCAAACGGCTCTGAGCACTATGGGACTTAACATCTGTGGTCATCAGTCCCCTAGAACTTAGAACTACTTAAAGCTAACTAACCTAAGGGCATCACGCACATCCATGTCCGAGGCAGGATTCGAACCTGCGACCGTAGCGGTCACTGCAGCTCCTAGAACCGCACGGCCACACCGATCGGCTATCCAATCATTTCAAAACTTTCTGTTCTCTTTATGTTCAGTGTTTATCACCCACGTTTCAATTCCACTCCAGAGAACTACTTTGTGAAGACTTTCTAACGCTCAGATTTATCTAAACTGGATATATTTGTGACCGGGTGTTAGCAGAGATCCTTATTTGTACAAGATAGGCTTATTTCTTGACTGTCGATCGCTGTTTATTCCCGAATGACCGGTTTCGCGCAGTGTCGTCCATGCTCAGATCGTATGTCGTAGTTACAGAGTAATCTTCCCTAATAGAACTAGAACAGTATATGACACTGAAGTGATAGTCCCATTACAAGTTACTCTGTAACTACGACTTATGATCTGAAGGTGGGCGACATTGCGCGAAACCGGTCATTTGGAAACAAACAGCGATCTAAATCCTCATCGATACTCAGCAAATCACATTTAAGTGCCTGTCAGACAGGTTATCGAATCACCTTCACAATTCTCTATTATTCCACAAAAACCAGCTGACCGCAGCGGTGGGAACGACTGTCGTAGGAGCCAGCGAGGTAAGGAACCGAAATAAATAGCCACTAAAGAGCGGGAAACGCGCTTATATACGATCTCAGGACGAAACGCGTCGCTCTTTGTTGGATGTTCACTGTCTCTTCCTTATAGCTCCAGAATGTTGTGCAATAAAAGATAATCGATCGAACAAACCTTTTATAAGCCACAGGCATTTTTCTCGTGTGTGAATTAAACGATATTAAAGAGTCCCGATGATTCTCTGAGCCTGGTATCTACTTCTCTACAATTAGTTGTATGAGGTCATTCCTCTTTAGATGGCTGCAGACGGTTACTCCAAGGCATTCTACGATTGTTACTATTTCCAACAATTGTTGGCCAGTAGTGTAACTGATCAGTAATCAATCTCTGCTTCTATTAATGCTCAACATGTTACATTTATTTACGTTCAAGGTCGACTGTTGTGCACCAGTAGTCGATTCTCCGCAGGTCTTCCGCATTTCATTGCACTCTTCTTGCGTAGCAACCCTTCCATAGACAACAGCACTGCCCGCTAACAGTCCCATGCATAAAGAACGCACTCTGGCCATTCACACTGGTACATTTAGCACAGCTGCTTTTCAGACATTTCTCATCTACGATGAACTGTGTGAGCAACATTTGCTGAGATGTCCACTGCGACCGCTACCCTTACTGTTTCAGTTTCTTTCGAAATTTCTGCCGATTCCCGGGGGGGGGGGGGGGGGGGGTGTCACGTATTTCCTTTTCTCTGCCTCGTGATGACTGGGTGTTGTGTGATGTCCTTAAGGTAGTTAGGTTTAAGTAGTTCTAAGTTCTAGGGGACTGATGACCATAGATGGTAAGTCCCATACTGCTCAGAGCCATTTGAACCAAATTTCTGCCAATACGGCTGGTTTCACACAGCACAAACCATTTCGAATACATCACAGATAGAAATCAACATATGTTAAGTTCAGAGAACGTTAGAAATCTGAGTCGCACCTCTACGTCCAACCGAGAGTCTTGAAGACTATTTTCAAGATAATCGCGCATCTTCGCGGCATCGTAGTGTCCACTATCCTGCTGGAAGTAAAGTTTTACAACAATAGAGTGCACGAAAGGTGGATAAGGCAAGTGTGTACTTTCATTACATATAAATGGGATTTGTTCAGTTAAACTCGTAAATGTAAATACACACGAGGTATTTGAGTTCCCAAGAAAAGCGTGTAAATACAAGTTGAACAAATTATAATCTCGCATTTTACAAAGCTTCTATTTTTTGGTATGTATTCGCGGAGATACGGAGATCAACTGCCACTGCCATTTCATTTTTCGTAGCAGAATTTCTCAACACAGTGGCGTTCAATATACTGCTTGAAACTGATTCGAATCCTGCCTCGGGCATGGATGTATGTGATGTCCTTAGGTTGGTTAGATTTAATTAGTTCTAAGTTCTAGGCGACTGATGACCTCAGAAGTTAAGTCGCATAGCGCTCAGAGCCATTTGAACCATTCAGAACTTTCTGCTTCAATTCGAAAAGACAATCACTGCTCCGTTTTGTTTGCTGGTTACCAGTCGCTACTAAGATATGTATTGCACTGCGACTTCTACAGCTATTTTGTAGATATCTCGTGTTAGAGTGCGTACACATATATTCTGGCATTCTCTTCATGTGTCGCGTTGTAATATGTTACCCCATCATCACAAAATAAATTCAATAAATTTGTATTGAATGTCCAGGGTAATTATACAGACAACTTCAATTCCCTTACTGACACAAACTTAATGCGATAATATTAACTAGACCACAGGATCGAGCCGGCTTGGCCGTAATTTGAATTCCTATAGACGGGCAAGAGACCGCGGAATTCATGTTGATAACTCATGTTAATTGTGGCTCCATCTCTCTATCGGAAGTTGTAACGTTATTTCTATCCTCTACCGTTACTTGAATGCTGATCACGAGGTAAACGTTTGATAAATTTTCTTCACGACAAACGCCGTTTCGTGTGGCTGGTGCATGGTACTGCACAAACACTATTTTCGACTGATTACTGCTAACTGGCAGCTCGTCAGAATGAGAAGACAACGAAACTAAATCCTTTTTCAAGCCGTTTATTCAGGATCAGACACGATTCCCTATGAAACTGGACTCTAAGTTTTGCAGAACCAATTTTCACGTCAGAGAAGCCAGTTTCCTAATTTTGCTTTCACAGGAACCTTTCGTAATTAGTTTTTCTTCAGATATTTTATTTTGAGCGCAGTGTTAACCAGCTGAACTTCACAATTGCTACAACTTTTGTACGGTCATTGCGATTGCTAATATGGGAACTGCTTTAACAACTGGTGTGGTTACTCATTATTATCTCTAATTGCTGGAATCGGCTGCAGATACATGTCAGTTTGATAAACAAAAAACAGAATATTTAGCAAATAAAAACACATGGTGTTTACAAATAGCAGTTAGCAGGTCGTGATTAAAAGTCACCTAGCGAGCTAATCACTGCCCCAGTACCAACAACATTACCGGTTCAAGAAACGGATAAAATTTACTAAGACAAATGTAAGATAACAGCTAATAAAACCATCTATGAAAGTCAGTGATCTCTGATGGCTGTTACTTGCACCAGGGGCGACAATATTATAAACCCAAGAAACAGACCAAATTTAATAAGCGGGATCTCAGGTCAAAATTAATAACGACCTGTTAAGACGGAATCTCTGGAAAAATTAATAAAACCTGTATGAAATCCAGCGATCTCTTACGAAATCTTCTACGACTTTCTGTCAGCGAAGATAATAAATGAATCACTTGCATAGTTTCCAGGTTAGAGTAAAAGCTATATAATAGGCGGAGTAGCTCAAAATGACCAGAAGGAAGCTGTAAATTGTTGCGCATGAATTCTGTAATTTGTGAGAATCATTTCTAATTAAAATCAGGTGCCAACAATAACCTGGCAGCACTTCGAGGTAAGCATACAATACAATATCACACAATAAATAAAACAATGGAAAGTTTGGAATAGTATCGACAGGAATATCGTCCTTATTTGCCTATATCTGTTGCTAGCCGCCTGCAAATGTTTTTTATGTTTTTTATGAGCAGTACATTTTAAAGGCTGTGAAGAATATAAATTATGGTTTTTGAAATAGTAAATAGGAGAATCATTACGTCTGGTGACAACAAGCAGACTGGAATAACGTGCTTCTAAACAGAGACGTTACATGAAAGATAAAAGGTAAGCACCGAAATGGATGAGCTTTGATGCTGATTCTTCAGTCACGCAGCATTAAGACCTACGATGCCAGAGTATTACGCTAAAAGTCAGAGATTGTCTTAGCACTTTCGTCATTATAACGAGGTGCATAGAGCTTATAGCAGGACATCGTACCGTCGCTGGGTGTGCTGTGAGACATGCTGGATGTCGTGCTGCGACTTTACATCATCTGACACAACCGACTAAGACTGTTGGGCAACTGAAACAAACAACATGCTTGATAAGCCACGATTATACACCTGAGCCTCCTTCAGAAGATCTATAGTCGGCATCAGCTTCTGGAGAGCATGTAAGTCCCGCCACTTTTTCACCATTGACATAACGACTAATCTAGGTACAAATGCTATTTCAGCGAACATGATAATATTCGTTAAAATTTTGTTTGGGTAGTGTTACAACCAAGGACGCATTTTTCTAGAATTAAGATGAAGGGCTCGCAGTGAAGAAAACTGAATACGGTCACAATAGATGTTTTTTTAAACTGTCTCAGAAACATGCTAAATGAGACCTATTTCCTCACGGAGTTTTCGAGGACGTGTAGTTCAACAGACAATCGAGATGGCGTTAATAGCAAGGACTGAAGGAAGATTAAGTGGGAAAATGCGAAACAAATTGCAATATGTGGTCAATATACAACATAATTTCACGTCACTGTTCAGTGTAATGCGATTTGGTTCCAAACCCTTTCGTAGTGTGCTTGTATGACATTTAGGTAGGTTGTTTTGGCACATTTCATCCCCTCCCTTATGGGGAGGGCGGGCATTTTTAGAGCTTGCTATTTACTCTTTTTCGGCCGTTGGTGTTCAATACAATTTTTGCTTTTTAGAGTTACATTTGCTTGCAATTGTGCCAAGCATTATTATTCTGGTATAATATGGAGTTTACATTATTGTTTATGAGCAGTACAGGGTTTATACTATTTTGATATTCAGGAGACATTTATGAAGTTCTTTTAGGAGACATATAGTTAAGTGTATTAAAAAAGAGATAAATGAATAAATTAGGGTATGAGAAAAAAAAAATATATATATAAATATAAGTTTAACAAAAAAAATAAAAATAAAGCGTAATGACGGAGATATAGGTTTAACAAAAACATAATAAGTTTAACAAAAACATATAAGTTGAAGAAAAATAATAAATCATATAAGTTGAGGAAAAATAATAAAACATATAAGTTGAAGAAAAACATATAAATTATAAGTAGCATAGATTTATAAAAATAACATGTAAATTTGAGAAGTTTATATGACTATGAGAGTCATATAATTAAGGAGATGACATATATTTAAGAGGGAAGTGTATCTATTCAGATTTTCGTTTTATTGCTGTTGCTTGTTTGTGTATGTGATCGTTTTGTTGCGGTGTGTGTGCGCATGTGTGACTGTGTGTGTGTGTGTGAGTGTGTGTGTGTGTGTAGGGCCGTTGCCTACATCCTGGCGTCGAGATGGGGGGGACAGTGAGTGCCGCTTACGAGTGGGATCATGGTGGGAGCAAGGTCGGGAAAATGGGAGGTCGTATTTTGTGCCACTGTACGCGCTGGTTGGGTGTATTTGAACGTAGGGCGCCTCCTTTCCCGGATTTCAGAGGTCAGTAGGTCTTCCATGTCTGGTCGTTTCGTCAGTATGTGCTTGCCGTAGTTGGCGCGTAGTTTCGTAAGTCGAGTTTGTAACGGTTCTATGTTTGTGATGTCGTACACGTCGTTGCTCGGCGTCTGGGTGGGGAGTTTGGTGATGCTGCGAAGTAATCTTCTTTCGGTTCTGTAGAGTCTGTCCGTTTGGCTCTTCGCCAGACCAGCCAGGGGTGCGGCTGCATACCCATGACCGGCCTGACGAAGGTCTTGTATGTGTGCAGGGCCGTCTCCAGGCGGCAGCCGTGGAGGCGTCCCTGCACCTGTCGTATGAGTCCTTGTCTTTTTCTTGTTCTGTTGAGGAGGTAGTTGATGTGCGTCTGCCAGTTTAGATGCTTGTCTAGGAACACGCCTAAGTATTTCGCGGTGTTAGTGAGCGTCAATGGCGTGTTCCATAGGGTCAGTTGTAAGTCGCCAGTGTCTTGGTTTCTGTTCTTGGTTCGGTGTCTGTGTTGGAAGAATGTGGTCTGTGTCTTGGTCGGGTTGGGTCGAATTCGCCACTGCGTCATCCAGGTCTGAAGGTTTTTTAGGTAGTCTGTCGTTTTCCGTTGTATGGTCCTGGTGTTTGGTGCAGTGCAGCAATATGCAGTGTCGTCTGCATATAGTGCGACTGTCTCGTTTGGTGTCGCCGTGGTGGGGATGTCTGCTGTATACATCGCGTACAGGGTCGGTGATAGGATGCCTCCTTGCGGGACGCCTGCCTGTGGCGTGAACGGGTCGGATTGTTGGTCCCCTATGTGTATCCTGCATATCCTGTTACTAAGGTAGGCTTGTATGATCTTAATGAATTTGGTGGGGATTCCTAGTCGGCTTAGTTTAAGGAGGAGCCCTTGATGCCACAACTTGTCGAATGCACGCTCGATGTCAAGGAATACTGCGAGCGTGCATCGTCCGTCGTTGAATCCCTTAGTGATGCTGTTGGTGAGTTTAAAGAGAGGGTCGTTCGTCGAGTGATTGGGTCTGAAGCCTGCCTGGATTGTCGGGGGTAGTCCTTTGTCTTCTGTGAATTTTCTAAGTCTGTTCGCTAATATGCGTTCGTAGGTCTTCCCTATAACGTCCAGCAGAGAGATTGGCCTGTATGATCGGGGGTCAGTCTTCGGTTTGTCAGGCTTGAGGATCATTATCCTCTTACTCGTCTTCCAGCTGGTCGGTAGCATTTCGTAGGTGAGGCAGTAATTGAAGATAATGGAGAGAATGGGGATGAGGATGTGGGGGGGGGGGGGCTTTCTGTAGGTGCAGTCGTCGGATTTCGTTTTGTCCAGAAGCAGAGTTACGTCCTGTGTGGATGGCTTCGGCTATTTCCGTGTTGGTTATTTCCTTGGTCAGGTTGTGGTCGTTCTCTGTGTCCACTGTAGCTGTTGTGAGTAGTCGATTCAGTTGTAGTTCAACTGTACGTCTGTGTACTTCGTCAAAGAGATTGTCGTTGGGAAAGGAGTAGACCTCCTGCAGTACCTGTTTGAAGATGGAGGCCTGTTCACGTTTGTCTGTTGTCGGTTCGTTGTTTGTTATTAAGGTGAATTCAGTAGTTCGTCGTTGTCCCGTTAGTGTTCTGAATTTTTTCCAGAATTTGCCTCCACTCCTGTAGTCTAGTTGTTGGCAGGTGTCGTCCCACTGTGTTTGTCTATGTGTGGATATTATGCTTCTGACTCTGTTGTTTAGTCCGTTCCAAAGTCGTCTTAGGTCTGCGTTGTTTGTACGTCTTATCTCTCTGCGTAGTCGCTTCTTTTGTTGTATTAGCTGTAGTGCCTCACGGGGGATAGTTGGTCTCCAGTTATTTACGATTTTCGTCGGGATTGCTTCGTCGGTGGCTTGTTTGATTGCGTTTTCCAGGCGTCTGGTCACTAGCAGTAAGTCATTGTCGTCAGTGATGCTAACTGGGAAGTTTAGTTGGTCTGTAATGACTTCGCCATATCGTTCCCAATTAGCATTTGCGTAGTTGCGGATGGTACGTCTAGTGGGAGGAGGGTCTGGAGGGTTGAGTGCCTCTGTGGAGAAGGTGACTGGTAGGTGGTCGCTCGTTATGGGATTGCCAATCTTTGGGGAGGTGATGGTGTCTGTCAGTGTGGGGCTAAACAGGATGTGGTCAGGGGCAGACTGTTCGTTGTGCCCTATGAAGGTGTATTCGTAGATGGGAAGGCGGTCTATTGGTTGCGTTGCTAGTACGTCAAAGAGTGTGCGTCCGTTTTGGTTATCTGTCCAGTCTCCGAGTTGGGGGTGTCTGGCGTTGAGGTCGGATAAGAGAATGAATTTGTCCAGGGTTTGTAGGTGTTGTAGGAATTGGAGTGGGAGGGGACTGTCGGGGGGGTTGTATAGGCATGCCACTGTGATTGTACGTCTGTTGGTTCCCCTGATTTTCACCATTATCGCCTCTAGGTTTTGTAGTGCTGGGGGGAGGGGGATTTCGGTGGCGGGTATCGAGTTTAGGACGTACAGAGCTACGCCTCCCCTACCGTCAGCCCTATCTTTACGGAAGCAGTTGAATTTAGGGATATTGCAGTCCCTTCCCTCTTTCAGCCAGGTTTCGGCCACGCCCGCTACATGTATGTGGTCATTTATGAGAGTGTGCATTAACAGTGTTCGTCTGTTTACTATCCCCCTCGCATTTATGAAGAGGAAGTTTGTGTGGGTGTGAGCAGTGTTATCCATGTCCATGTATTAGTCTTGGAAGAAGTGTTGTCCTGTTTTAACTTAACTTCTGGTAGGTGGGCGGTGTGTGTGGTGAGTGTCGACGGGAGACCCGTTTTGAGTGTTTTCTGTTGGTTCGTTTAGAGTGTCATCATGTGCGCTGAGGAGCCTAGTTTGTGGGTGCCACTGATCTCTTATGGTGATGTGCAGTCTGCATCCTGTTTGGGTGGCTTTTATTGATTTTTCCAGGGTTTTGAAAGCGACCTGGTTGATAGTTTTAATGATGTCCTCCTTCCTGTCCTGAAACAGGTTAATCAGGGTGCCGGCTAGGACCCTCAGGAAGTCCGCCTTCAGCACCACCTCCTGCTGGATGTCCTCCACTGCGATCTGTGCTGGCTCGTCTATTAGCTTGATTGGGGCTTGAAGCTCTGGTTTCGGAGCCTCCTTGGGGCGCAGTGGGCAGCGGTAGGAGAGTGCTGAATGGGGGCCTTCGCAGTTGGCGCATTTTTCAGCGCCAAGGCTGTTGCATTGGGAGAGGGAGTGGTCTCCACTGCACTGAGGGCACTTTGGCTTACTTACGCATTTTGTAGTTTGGTGTTCAAACGATAGACATAGTCCACACTGGGCGGGTTGCGGTGGGGGGAAATTGGAGGGCTCTGTCTCTTTCCGTGAGTAGTCTATGGTAGAGGAAATCCGTTGTGACTTGTAAAATAAGTAGTCTCAGCACCTGCATAAAACCGAATATGGTTAACATGGATATGATTTTCTATTCATTTTGGAGTTTCTACAGTTTTTTCGGTTAAGATGTAATACACTAGAATGAATGAGATGCACCTTTCTCCAATTTTTTTTTCCAACAGTGACTTGTGAAAGCAATTTTTTGCTGCTATTAACAGGATAGGGGACAAATTCGAATTTCGCTTGTTGAAGAGTTCTAAAATAGCACTGATTTTTGTGGTCACTTATCGTCCTTGACCCAATTGAGGGTATTCGCAGTTGTCAACAATGCCATCTTTTAAACGTCTTGAAGTTCTAGAGAAAAATCACTAACCATGAAAAGTAAGGATTTCTTCCTGTTTCACGTTCATATAGTCAGATTTTCTACTGTGATATAAAGCTTGCCTCTGATGTTTTCGAAATAAAGCTTGCCTCTGATGTTTTCGAAATAAAGAATACACTCATCACATCCAAAGTTCTTGACGCCAGTATCGTAATTCTCTTCACCCAATGCACTAAATCCATGGGTTTCTCTTAGAACTCATTGTGAGTTTCGGCAGTAGTACATCGTCTCGCCTCGACAGAATGTATTACCAGGTACCGTTTACGGCTGACGAAACTGCTGCTGAACACACTTCCCGTGGTTCACAATTATGTAAAGAGAAATGTTAGCTTACTGGCATTGAGTTCAGTGCGTTTTTGCAGCAGCCTCGTCACTTACACGTTGCTGGCGTGGACTGGCGATGAAGCAAGCGCACTAAATCTTACCGGCGCTTTTAACCTGCACCATCACTGCTGGCTACGATCCTTGCCAGGTGAAGAAATTAGACTGGTTTGTGATTCGAGTAAAGAGTATAAATATCTATGGAGTGAGCATTCGGATGCGCAGAACGAGAATTCTGTCCGCAACACCTGCTGCAGCTCAAATCACGTGATTTTGGGAGGGAGCGTTTTAGCCTGTATAGCTCTTAACGTATTTTGAGTGTTACTACTTCGCTGCTACAGATAAATCACCTTCAGAAGTACCATGAAACTTTGTACATCTTAACAATTTGATACCAAGAACTGAAATTGGGTTAAAGATGTGAAGAGCTATCAATGGTACTGTGGTTTTTCGCCACAGTATCATAGCTCAGATCCCACTTAATTTACGAGATGTGAAGTGACAGCCAACAATATTATTGTAGGTTTTCTATTGCACTTATTCATATTGTCGAATCTCTGTTGGTAATGGATTACGCACTTACAGCGAAGACGGTAAGCGATTTGTACCACCTGCTTGTCCATTATTATTTTCAACTTTTTTTATTTATATACAAGTAAAACATCAATAACATTTTTTCGCCATCACATCGGAAAAGTAAAACCACGCACTACGAAAAAAAAAATAATAAAAATAAAAATTACGAATCAGTGCTCGAATTTTGCAGTAATAAAAGAAGTGACAACCAACAATATTTTTTTTATGTTTTCAGTTGCACTGATCCACTGCATATTGTCGAATCTGTTCTAGTTAATTTTGTTACAGTGATACTGTATAAGAAACTGTCTTATGTAGGAATACTTAGATACACACAAGGGTTTGAGAACCTGCATAAATTAATGAGACTGTTACGTATGAATTTTATCTGCATATAAACATAGCAGCAGTATGCATGCACTGACTGGCAGTTTACTCAAACACACCTGCAATTTATCTAGCACTTGTCTCAACACATGGCCAGAAAATCACAAAAATTCTCTGCAATACAAGACTTATACCATGTCTCGATATTTTTCAACACACAAAGTGCCTTATATCAATGTGACATTTAGAATTATACGTTTGTTGTAAATACCTACGAAAATAGTCTTCCTTTCAGATGCTTCTCTTTACATCTGTAGCAATGACAGTATTCACCATAGCTGTTACTAAAACTCAAACGTGCAGAAACATATATAAAACATGGCGAATATGTGTATTATTCAAGTTTCGCTATTACCGCAAATTGTAGACAAGTAGCGTCATCCCAAAATCACGTGACTAGTCCGATTGGATTTTGAGAATTTGAGAAGTAGGCTATGCTTATTTCACAGATATACATACTCTATGGTTTCGAGACGCGATTATCGCTGACTGTCCTGAAACTAGGGCTGTGACTGGATGCTTCCCAAGGTCACTCCAGCGTGCCGTTGTTTAAAAGGCTGCTGCTCCTCGTCTACGCCGTTTCTCTCGCACCATATTCACCCACACTGCAGCCCACCGTGGCGTGCGTGGCAGAGGGTAGTTACTGTATTATGTCACACTAGAGTTTTTCCTGTTCCATTCACTAATGGAGAACGAGATAGTTAACGTCTATCTTCAGGCATTCACCAGTTGAGGTTTTTCTGCGTTTCTGTGACGCTCTCCCGTGGATCAGACAAAACTGTGACTATCTGTGCTGCTCTTCTTCGTATACATTCAATATCCACTTGTAGACCTACCTGGAACATACCAACAATCTTAAACAATATTACATGATGGGTCACCCGAGTGTTTCTGAATAATCTTTTTTGAAGCCTGACTTCATTTTTTCAGTATCCCATCAAAGAGACCACCATATCTACAGCAATGTATGTTGTGAGCTAAGGAAATAACTTCAAGAATGACAAGTACGGCTGACGGTTTTAAACAGGCACTTATTTCAACCGTTTTTTAACTTTCAACTGTAACTGTGAAAAGCAGTAACGCTTCTATTTTGAAATGTAGTATTTAGCAAAACCAATGATAGGAACTTTCAGCTTCTGTTCTAATATGTACATACTTAAATCGGTGTAAACTAAGAACATACTACTGAAAAAATTTAGAAAGTACTAAACAAGGATCAAAATTATAAACTAAACATTTTTCATATATTTTAAAATGTGCTTCACAAAAGCATTAAAATAAAAACTTACAATCCTCTTCTAAAGAAATTTTGACAGAGGTCAAAATGAGCCAATTTAAATATGCAGATTACACATTGTTTAGAACAAGTCACACAAATAGGCAACTTGCATTTAGCACAAAGGCATACAGTCTTCACTCTTTTAGTAGGCGGACAGACTATGCACCTCTTGCTCTTATTTCTCTCCAATTTAAGGTTGCTTTGATCGTTTTCTTGTGCTGCTAGCTGAAGTTTTAGAGCTGTGGCGATCCACGTCATGAGTTGAGTTGTTTGGGGAGTCTTTGGTTATAGCATCTATCTTTAATATGTGCTTCACACAAAATCTTTCCAAGCCCTTTCTAAAACAATGTGCTTGTCAGCTTCTCCAGACTTTCATGAGTCTGCTGAATGATTTAAGTATTCAGTACACTCCTGTCTAATCGACTATGTGAAAATGGATGTTTGTATGTGTCTGTATGTTCCACATCTCCAGCTAAACCACTTGGTTGATTTCAATCAAATTTGGTAGACATACTATTTACTGTTGAAAACGAAGTACTGTGGGATAAGTACCACCTAGCTTGCATAGAGATGGAGTTAGGGGGGAAATAAGATTAGTAATGTCTAGCTCCTAGGCTGCCCTGCATGACTGGCATGTTATGCTGGTAGTATTGAAGTGCGTTCGAGGGGGTATACATGTGGATGGGCACAGCTGAGCAGAAAGAGGGGATGTGAGGCAGTGGATAGTGAGAGGGGGAAAGATACAATGGACAGAAAAGGGGGGAGGAGGGGGTGGACAGAGAGAGGGTGGAGGAGATGGACAGAGAGGGGTCAAGGAGATGGACAGAGAGGGGGAAGGAGGAGATAATCAGTGAGGGAAAGAGGAGGACGTGGAAAGAGATAGAGGAAGGACGAGATGGACATGGACAGAGAGATGGGGGAAGAAGGAGATGGAATAAAAGCGGGAGGTGGAAGAGATGGACAGAGGGAGCAGAAGGAGATATGTGCAATATATGTGCCATACGTGTTTGCATGCAAAGTCGGGGATAAAAGTCTAGTAACCTCTAGAACACAGGAATTGGATTGTAACATGTTCTGTGACTGCTTGAATATACTCAACACATTTGGTGGATATAATCAACACTACCTTTCATACTGTTATAATGAACAAACATTTCATGTTCGTTAGCTGACGCTTTTACAGAGTTGTCGTGAAGCACAGAAGTCAAAAGAATGGCAGATTTGTTCTTCTTTGTTGCATAATTCACAATTGTCTATCTTTTATGAACCCTAACAGTGATGATCCAATTTGTCTATCGTTGTGGAGAAAGAGCTCCTTTGGAATTTCCTTTTTGGTTTCCTTCATGGTCTCGACAGCAATTACTTACAAGTGCCATCGATGTGTACCAGTTGTCTGTCTTGATGTTACGATTGGAGTTGAAAATCGGCTGACATAATCGCATACATGCTTGCACTGGTATTCGATAGCTTCTCTATTCTTTCAAAGTGACTGATTTTTTTCCACTATCCAAGTACATATTGAAGTAACTAGCGCGTTTTTGACTCTGCGAGACACTGCATTTTCAAATCATATTTGTTGGGTTTGCTCAAAATATCCATTTGAAACGTGCATTGTGCCCTTAAAGCAAGCAACAACTCATCAGTATTTACATTAGCATCGGCTGAGTAATTTACTTGTGAATTCTTATTGAAGCTCTCTATATTTTCTGTCGTTATGCATCTTGTATCAGATTTTTCCATTACTTTTTATCTTCAGGATTAGCGAAGTGAGGGTATAATAAAAGCATATAAAATCACAATGAAAACTTACATAGTCGGAAAACTTATCGTTCAGTTCCATCTGTCGCGAATAGCAATATTATGGTTTCATGGTTCAACTTTAATACTACAGAGTAGAACGATAGACCTACAAAGGTGTCCAGTCCTGCTAAGTGCGTTCCTTCAGTCTTGTGTTGTCTTTAGCCTTGTGCCGAACCTTAGCTCTGCTAGTTTTTTGTTTCTTCAAAATAGTATTTTATTCTTGATAATATAATATTATTTGACAGCTTTATTTTGGTCAAATGGTTCAATGCGTCTTTAACATGAACTGATACAAGGAAATCTCTTAATATGATGGCTCTTGACAGAAGCGTTTCATGCAGGCGGTGTTTTAACCCACGAAACCTATTTTTCACACAATATGAAGTTTGAGTCTCGATCATTCATTATCGTCATTCTCTAAAAACTCGTTTACTGTGTTTGTGTTCGGGAGGTATTGGGTGCAGATATTGAATTTGCGCCACTTTCGCCTTCGTAGCTGCACAGTTCATCATTCAACAATTGCTCTAATATGTCATGTCGATTTCCATAAACACTTTTTAAATTTTCCAATACAAATAGCTGAAATAAAACAGTAAAACTGAAGAAATAAGACAAACAACTCGTGAATAGTCGTAGATCCAGTGGGCCCACACTTACACGTATACTGATCTCAGGAGCAGCGAGCGAAACATGTCCGTCACACAGCGCAGTCTTCGGATTACTGCCGGAAGCTAACTAGGAGCGTGGAGAGCTGTGGCTCACGCTACGTATTTGACAGATATTGGAAGTTCGATCGTGGGTCACATGGAGCCACGACTACAGTTAAAGTGTTAACGCAAAGATATCCAGGACAAGGGCTATACTGATTATTACTAACATTTTATTGTGGACGATATTATGTACAATAATTATTGGCAATTTTTGTAGATCTTCGTTTTAGCTAACGTATAATTTTTATTTGGTAAAATATCAGAACGAAGATGTACATATGATGGATGTAGTACATGGAATAGATGTGAATAAAAACTGATGAAACATTACCTCAGACTCACAAAGTCTATCAATTGCTCTTCCATAAACATTGCGTTAATTATGTTGGACGGACATGTCATTTTGTTTCAGTAATATTTTAAAAAACTGCAATAATATTTGTGACATACATAACAATCTGAAAAATTGCTCTGGATAATTCTTAAGCTGTTGTTAGAACCAGTGAAAGCACCTGCAGATCTGGACATTGCTACATTCAAAGGGTGCACCCATACGTCCTCTACTTCCAGCTTGCCAATAATCTCTTTTTTTGGCGGGAATGAACCACTGTTTACTGCCGTCAGACGATGCAGAGGCTACCGTTTTCGCTTCACAACATTTTATTTATTTACCAAGGATCAGCTCACAATAATATAGGATTTGTCAAGGTAACACAATGCATATCATTAGGTCAAAATATACAATATGAAGATAAGACAGGTAGTCTGTGAAGACAGGACAGGTAGCCTGTGAGGATAGGACAGGTGGTCGATCTTGTCTCGATTAAGGAACGATCGGGGCATTTACCTCAGTGATCTAGGAGAATCACAGAAAACCCAAATCAGGATAGCCTGATAGAGCAGGTCCATTCTCGCTAATATGAGGTCAGCGTGTCAACAGCTTCCTGTGTTGTTTAATAACTCCCTATTGTATAATGTTCCTTTATACACACAATTTTTCATTTAACTTGTAACATAAAACATAGCTCTGCTCTTCATTGCTGCACGCACTAAGGATATCCGCTGATGGCTCCTCGACTGCGAAGATGGCTTCCATCAACACTAAGACTCCCTTCCCGCCACACTCAACTTCTCAGCACACTTCAGAACCCGAGTCAGCACACATTACTACCATACTTTTTACATCTAGACACATGACTCTCTTGTGAAATCACTAAAATATGATGATATACTGAAATGCGACAAGCTGTTGTAGCTATCCCCTTTCATTATTACCCGTTACCCTAAGGCTTCTAAATTATCTTCAATCGTATGGTATGCATTACTTATGAAGAAAGTTTTGGCTGTCTTTTTAGGAGGATGTATTTTTATAATCTTTTCATTCCCTTTATCATACAAGTTTATCCATTGATATAAAATGCTGTTTTGAGTTTTTTGTTTGTTTTTCCTGGTTAGTTGTAATTCCAGGCCTATCGCACACAGTATCATTAGATTGCCAAATTTCGCAGCGAGAGAAAATAGCATATTAGCAGCTCGAATTCCAGCTACCTCTACCGAATCGGTACTAGGAGACGAGAAGCTTCGAAAAGGTGAGCGAAATGTACTGGCTCGGAAGATACAAACTGCACTGACGTAAGGACGATAAAGTAGATCCATCTTATTTAATTACAAGCAAACCCCGATTCTTTAAAGAATCGAGCTTTCATGTATAAAAGAGCTTCTAACTTCTGACTACTTTACTAATGTGTTAATGTGTTAAATATTTGACGTTAAGCATGTAAGAGAGAAAAAGCTTTAAAAAGTTTTATGTTGGTTGGAAGTCACCAAGTGCTGTGGTTATCAAACACTGGGTCATTATATTGTGGGTAATTTGAGCTAAGTTTTAAGCGAAAGCTAATTTTTAACGAATCTCACACCCAAACCTCCAGATGTGAGACACTCAAATCGGTACGAAAATGTTGTATGTCGATTGAATATCAACGAAAACACCGATTTAATTCGTGCTCTGTGCTGTCGTCCAGTAGAACATGCGTGAACTATAATTAACAACAGAACGACGAAGCACAGGAAAAACGTATCTGCTAGTGATTGTTTTGTAGATCTCGAGTTGTTGAGCTGGCGCCGGCACCGAATCTTAGCGTGTTCGGTCAGAGGGTTACAAGCCTTCTGTAATAAAAAGACCTGAGTGACTGGCTCAACGAGGAACTTGAAACGGATGTCATGGGACGTCCAACCCGAAAGAACGCGACAAGCAGTAACGAACAAAGCGGGACGAAAAAAAAAAATAGAGTGTGAAGTCGTCGTTCCAAAGATTCTGTGTTCAAACCACACTAAAGACAACCTTTTTTAAAACTTGTTTACGCGTGAAACAGTTACATGGGAACACATTTTCCTGACGTTAAAATGACTTTCCGGAGGTCGTAGCATTGTACTTTTAGCAGTCTGCTTTCACTTCGTTATTTCAAAGTAGCAAACCCGTAGAGTACACTGGTATATATAGGTGTGGTGTTCTGTTGCACATGTCCGGCAGGACACCACACATATCGCACATGTCTGCTGGAACACCACACCTTTATATACGAAGGCACTCTATAGGTTTGCTGCTTTCAACTAACGAAGCGAAAGCAGACTGCCAAAAGAACATCGCTACAAACTGCGGAAAGTCCTTTTACTCGTCAAGAAAATGTTCTCCTATGTAACTGTTTCACGCGTAAACAGTGAAAAAAGTTGTCTTCACTGGGGTTTGAACGCGAGACCTTTGGTATCACGACCTTACGCTCTACCAACTTTTTTCTTTTTTATACAGTAAAACATAATAAAACAAATAAAAACAAAATCGAGTTTCGAACAAATGACAGAATTAATACATATTCATGTCGCAGTTCGATGTAGCAGTCAGATGGCGATCCAGTAACTGTAAAAAAAAGAAAAGGTAAGCAACAGTTTTGGGTTATTGCAGATAACGACTGAGGGCCACGACGACGACACATACTATGTTACGTCAAAATAATCAGAAAATCACTTTAAGTAAGCAGCAATTAAATTTGTATGCGAAGATTGAGAAAGAGAATAAATTTCAAAGGGAAGATTTCATTTGTTATTATTAAGCAAGAGATAAAAATCCTAAGGGAAGGTTACATAGGTTATTGTAAAAGGGAAGGTTATCATTAACAAAAGAGGTATAGAGGAGACGGGAAGGTTTCAACTGTATTTCGAATTTTGTTATCATTTTCTCCACACCCTTAGCAGGCATCGGACCAACGCCTTTTTTAACACTCTTGAGTGTTCGAAATTTCTGTAGAGCTACTGGCCCATAGTTACCGTTCCTGTAAAAGAGCATTAACAGCAGTGTGCGATTTAGCATTGAAGGACTCATGCCGAACACCTGAAATGCTAACTGAGGGGCAGCCGTGTACCGTGCGTCCTTTATTTTGCATGTTATTTCGCTTACAGCGCCATATAGTGGTAACATTTTCATTAAATTTTTTGTTTCCATAAATTTTCCCCCCCTCTCCGATAATATTACGTTCAGATTTTATGTCATTCTGAGCAGCGTTTTGAAACTGGGATTTTAATAACGATCACCCTGCGCATCGCTGAACGGACCTGTAAAATTATACCATTGCGCGACTAATAGTACGTGAGGGATGACACTGACACCGAAACCTCCACATGTCAGACACTCAGATTGGTAGCAAACGTTGTACGTCGGTAGAGTTTAGTTCGTGCTGTGTGCTGACGTCCAGTGGAACGTGCGTAAACGGCAATTACAAGTAATACCAGAACTACGAAGCACAGGAAAAGCATATCTGTGAGCAATTGTTTCTACGATCTCGATCAGGTGAGCTTGACCTATCCAGCTTTCGGAAGTCCCGCCGCTTTTCTATTACTTCCGTCACTTTTTCCTTGAACTGAGCTACGTCCGTACTGTGATACTGCCAGTGCATTTGACATCCACGAAGGCGATCTATGGTTTCTTCAACAGCACAGGTCACCGAATGTGGTTCAGGGGAAGCATCCCCATGTCGACTGGCGTGCCGTTTGGCGATCGGTGTGCGCTCTATGTTTCTTTTGGCGTCAGAACAATTAAAAACCGATTTTTGGCATCCGATGTGGTCGGCCTTAGTGGATGGGCTTACCTAACTAATAGTACAACTTATGCGGTCATGCACATTCAAAATGGCTCTGAGCACTATGGGACTTAACTTCTGAGGTCATCAGTCCCCTAGAACTTAGAACTACTTAAACCTAACTAAACTAAGGACATCACACACACCCATGCCCGAGGCAGGATTCGAACCTGCGACCGTAGCGGTCTCGCGGTTCCAGACTGTAGCGCCTAGAACCGCTCGGCCACCTCGGTCGGCCATGCACATTCCACAGCACGGTTGCATTAAAGTGCAACTCACACCAAGGACGTCGTATTGCGATTCATCTGTGATTTGTGACCGAACTCATTTACGTAATGACATTTACAGCCCCATCCAATGGCAAAATTTAGTTGAATTCCTCATGTTTTCACATCATTTCCCCCTCCTTCGATAATATTCCGTTCATATTCGACGTCATTGTGAGCAGCGGTTCTTTTTTTACAGCGTTTTGAAACTGGAACTTTAATTATAATCACTCTGAATGTGGATACTGGCCGCAAAATGTGCTGTGCATTGACTTAACAGTAAAGAAGTAGCAAATTAATACATCATGCTTGATGTGGCAGTTTTAATGCATGAACAGCGAAAATGTAGTAAGCAATCACTTTTTTTCTTTCATCATTTTGCGGGGGTTGTCAGCGAGAAATGATGTCGTAAAGGTTTGAAATTATGTCTGAAGTTTGCCGCAAGTCACTAAGTGATCTCATGCAAAAATACTGGATAAATAAAGTCTGAGTATTTGCGCATGGTCAGTTACGCTGCCTGGAGATGTACACACAGTTTCTAACTGTAATACGGGTTTCTCAGTGTTAGACTTTTAACATAACATTGTACGTCTTAATGAGTACATGCCGACAATTTTAAATTTTTAAATTCGATCAGTAATTATGTGAAATATTGAAATCAAATTTTGTTATCTCTGGAACCCGTTAGATAGGCAACCTGCAGCTGTGACCGTGCACCTCGAACTTGGTTAGTCATGTAGAGATTCAGATATTTAAGCAGAACAACAATTTCAAATCGTAGTTCATTCTGTTTCGAAGATGCCTTTGATTTAAAAAGTAAATTAATTTTCAGACAACAGCGTAATGCTTGGAAGTCATCTATAATGCAATAGAAATTACATACATCAAAAAAAGTTTTGCATCACCCCGGTTCCCAGAACTCCTGAAGATAGGACGTTGACTGTGGATATTGTACCACAGAGATAGTCCCGTTGACTGTTCACAGATGTCACTAAACCCACCCAAAGATGTAAACAACCATGCATGAGCAGAGCCTATTAGACGGAGCAGGTCCGACAGTTGATCAGTTCCAGTCATTCCACCAGGAAGGAGGTAAACGGCTCGTGTTCTCTGTAGTTCAACCATGCCTAGACGGTCAATACCGCGCTTCTATCGTGTCCGCACTGTTACTTTGTGCCAGGAAGGGCTCCCAACAAGGGAAATGTCCAGGCGTCTCGGAGTGAACCAAAGCGATGTTGTTCGGACATGGTGGAGATACAGAGAGACAGGAACTGTCGATGACTTGCCTCGCTCGGGCCGCCCAAGGCCTACGTCTGCAGTGAATGACCGCTACCTACGGATTATGGCTCGGAGGAACCCTGATAGCAACGCCACCATGTTGAATAATGCTTTTCGTGCAGCCATAGGACGTCGAGTTACGACTCAAACTGTGTGCAGTCGGCTGCATGATGAGCAACTTCACTACTACAACAAGCGCGGCACAGATGGGACCAACGACATGCCTAATGGACCGCTCAGTATTGGTATCACGTTCTCTTCGCCTTCACCTTCAACCAGACATTCGTTGCAGACGTTTTTGGAGGCAACCCGGTCAGGCTGAACGCCTTAGAAACACTGTCCAGCGAGCGCAGCAAGGTGGAGGTTCCCTGCTGTTTTGGGGTGGCATTATGTGGGGCCGACGTACGCCACTGGTGGTCATGCAAAGAGCCGTAACGGCTGTTCGATACCACGACGAATACAGGCATGCATCAATGTAAGAGGACGTACTACTGGGTATTGGTGGTACCAGTGTGTACAGCAATCTGGACCACCACCTCTGAAGGTCTCGCTGTATGGTGATATAACAAGCAATGTGTGGTTTTCATGAGCAATAAAAAGGGTGGAAATGATGTTTATTCTGATTTCTATTCCAATTTTCTGTACGGGTTCCGCTCTCGGAACCGAAGTGATGCAAAACGTTTTTTGATGTGTGTATTACAAAAACTTATTACTTCTTGTGATAAATGCATGGAAAACATACTTTTAAGACCCATGACGCTAAACTGAACTTGACAAATATTACATATATGAGCGAATACTAGGAGCAAAGGAAGGAAGACTGGGTTTAGCGTCTCGTCGACATCGAAGTCAAATGGTTCAAATGGCTCTGAACACTATGGGACTTAACTGCTGAGGTCATCAGTCCCCTAGAGCTTACAACTACTTAAACCTAACTAGCCTAAGGACATCACACACATCCATGCCCGAGGCAGGATTCGAACCTGCGACCGTAGCACCTCGAAGTCATTAGCGACGGAGCACAATATCCGATTGTGTCAAGGATGGGGTAGGAAATCGGCCATGCCCTTTCGAAGGAGCCATCCCGTCATTTGCCTGAAGTGATTTAGGGAAATCACGAAAAACCTAAATCAGGATGGCGGGACAAGGGTTTGAACAGTCGTCCTCCCGAATGTGAGACCCGTGTGGTAACCAAAGCGCCCTTTCGCTCGGTTACTAGGAGCACTTGGTACGGAAGATTCGTAGAAGAGTTTTGCGTCGATGGAAGATGAGTGGCTGTAAGTGACAGACAACAAGCTCCATCTTGTAAAGCCCACTTCGCGACCGTGGCGTACCTCGTTCTAGCCACGTCGATAGGACAAGGTCCTCCTTACTCGCCTCCGTATAGGCCACAGCCCTATGACGCAAGGTTTCCTGCTCCGGAGAGAGGACCCTCCAATGTGTGGTTTTTGTGGCGTACATATCACTGTGCACCACATTTTATTGGACTGTGTTTTATTTACTGACCAGGGGCGGCAGCAGATTTGGCAGCAGAACTGCCCTCTATTTTAGGTAACGGTCAAACGAATGTGGTGAGAGCTTAAGGTTTTTTAATTTTTCCAACATGTTCGCGAAAATCTTAGGGAGGTGTTTTTAACGTGTTAACATGTTGACTGGTTCACCCCTGTATTTGTGTGTGGTCAGCCATTCATTTTTCCTGTGCCGTTCGTTTAGATACTCTGTCGTTTTATTTCTGTTTAAATCCAGGCTATAGCACTTTTCATCCTCTGTCTTAAGCCGGCCGCGGTGGTCTAGTGGTTCTAGGCGCTCAGTCCGGAATCGCGCGACTGCTACGGTCGCAGGTTCGAATCCTGCCTCGGGCATGGATGTGTGTGATGTCCTTAGGTTAGTTAGGTTTAAGTGGTTCAAAGTTCTAGGGGACTGATGACCACGGATGTTAAGTCCCATAGTGCTCAGAGCCATTTGAACCATTTGAACCATTGTCTTAAGACGTGTGAGATAGGGTGATTGTGTGGTCAACGCGAATTTGATGGCAGTGAGTGCATCAGTGTCATTTTATAGGTTTACTCCACATTGTGTGATAACAATTTTCGTTATTTTATCCGCACCTGTTTCTTTTAATGTGCGTAAGGGCGCTGATAACCTCGCCGTTGAACTCCCCTAACCTCCAAACACACACACACACACACACACACACACACACACACACACACACACACACATTCGCTGGAGAATGGATCATTAGTAGTATTCCGATTTACCTGTAATTACAATAATTATAGAACTCATGCTTCTCCAACTCAAACAGCCTCAGACAAACCGTGATAAACAGCCTGGATGACTGGTTTGGAAAATTAAATTGAGGCGCATCGTTTACTGCAGATATGGAACTTTTCCACAATCAATAAAGCGCCTCTAGCAATAGGTGTAATACACCAATTACTGCAGAAAGTGGAAACGTCCAGAATGTGTTCCCTTTTTGCTGTAAACGATACGGGGAGAAAACTGAGAAAACAGGAACGATATTGCACTGTTACCTTATATTGGATTCTTCACAGAAGAAAGACAAACTTATCGTTGTTCTCATGAAAACAGAAGACTTTGCAGATTACAGTACTTGGGGCCAAAATTATACAAAAAGCTTGCCTATTAATGATTCTAATAGTAAAGGTGTTCCAAAGGAGCAAGAGATTTGTTTTGCCCTATCAGAGTACCATGAATTTAGTTTCAGTAAACATAAACACAGGTAGCTCAATTTAAGATAGACTTCTATTTAAGGAATACTCACATGAATCTAGTACCTCTGAAGTATACTAACTACAAAGCCAAAATACCCACAAAAATCTTAAAAATGAATGATATAAAAGAGTTTAATTTACATTCGACAAGAAAGGATGGATTTTTGGAATGAAATTTGATATACCCGACAACAGAGATGAAGCTGAGAGAATGTTTAAGTCCGTGAACTTATTTTGAAGTAATAATATTTATAATGTAATTGCCGGCCGGAGTATCCGTGCGGTTCTAGGCGCTCAGTCCGGAATCGCGTGACCGCTACGGTCGCAGGTTCGAATCCTGCCTCGGGCAAGGATGTGTGTGATGTCCTTAGATTAGTTAGGTTTAAGTAGTTCTAAGTTCTAGGGGACTGATGATCACAGCAGTTAAGTCCCATAGTGCTCAGAGCCATTTGAACCATTTTATAATGTAATTAGTTTGAGGCAAATATTTAAAACAAATTCGTACCCTCAAAATACATGGTGAGAATTATTGACCTATATGAAGTAAAATCGTCATAACTTCTGAACGGTTTGCGTTAGGACGTTCAAATCACACGGCTGGCCGCGGGGTATGATGGGAATTAGTATGCGCACTATGGTCTCTGTGTGGATTGCAATGTCCCGTGACGGAATAACCGGAGCGATATTTCTTGATGGCACGGTGACTACCGATGGTACGTGAAGGTTTTGGGAGATGATTTCATCCCCTTTATCCAAAGTGAACCTGATTTCGACAACATGTGGTTCATGCAAGGCGGAGCTCAACCCCATCGAAGCAGGAGAGTGGTTGATGTCCTGGAGGAGCTCTCTGCGGACCGCATTCTGGCTCCAGGGTACCCAGAGGCCACTGGCACGGGCCTCGATTGGCCGCCATATTCTCCGGATCTGAACTCATGCCACTGCCTCTTGTGGGGCTATATTAAAGACAAGATATACAGCAATAACCCCAAAACCATTGCTGGGCTGAAATCAGCCACTCAGGAGAGCCTGGACACCGTCGATATTCCGACACTTCAGCGAGTCATGCAGAATTTCGTTATTCGTCTGCGCCACATCATCACCAATAATGGCAGGCATATCTACCATGTCATAACCTAAATCCGAATATCTGTAGTGAAGTTTACGTGTTGAAAAAAGTGTGTGCATGCCGTAGTTTGTAACTAATTTACGTTTTTTCATATACACTCCTGGAAATTGAAATAAGAACACCATGAATTCATTGTCCCAGGAAGGGGAAACTTTATTGACACATTCCTGGGGTCAGATACATCACATGATCACACTGACAGAACCACAGGCACATAGACACAGGCAACAGAGCATGCACAATGTCGGCACTAGTACAGTGTATATCCACCTTTCGCAGCAATGCAGGCTGCTATTCTCCCATGGAGACGATCGTAGAGATGCTGGATGTAGTCCTGTGGAACGGCTTGCCATGCCATTTCCACCTGGCGCCTCAGTTGGACCAGCGTTCGTGCTGGACGTGCAGACCGCGTGAGACGACGCTTCATCCAGTCCCAAACATGCTCAATGGGGGACAGATCCGGAGATCTTGCTGGCCAGGGTAGTTGACTTACACCTTCTAGAGCACGTTGGGTAGCACGGGATACATGCGGACGTGCATTGTCCTGTTGGAACAGCAAGTTCCCTTGCCGGTCTAGGAATGGTAGAACGATGGGTTCGATGACGGTTTGGATGTACCGTGCACTATTCAGTGTCCCCTCGACGATCACCAGTGGTGTACGGCCAGTGTAGGAGATCGCTCCCCACACCATGATGCCGGGTGTTGGCCCTGTGTGCCTCGGTCGTATGCAGTCCTGATTGTGGCGCTCACCTGCACGGCGCCAAACACGCATACTACCATCATTGGCACCAAGGCAGAAGCGACTCTCATCGCTGAAGACGACACGTCTCCATTCGTCCCTCCATTCACGCCTGTCGCGACACCACTGGAGGCGGGCTGCACGATGTTGGGGCGTGAGCGGAAGACGGCCTAACGGTGTGCGGCTCCGCAGCCCAGCTTCATGGAGACGGTTGCGAATGGTCCTCGCCGATACCCCAGGAGCAACAGTGTCCCTAATTTGCTGGGAAGTGGCGGTGCGGTCCCCTACGGCACTGCGTAGGATCCTACGGTCTTGGCGTGCATCCGTGCGTCTCCTGCGGTCCGGTCCCAGGTCGACGGGCACGTGCACCTTCCGCCGACCACTGGCGACAACATCGATGTACTGTGGAGACCTCACGCCCCACGTGTTGAGCAATTCGGCGGTACGTCCACCCGGCCTCCCGCATGCCCACTATACGCCCTCGCTCAAAGTCCGTCAACTGCACATACGGTTCACGTCCACGCTGTCGCGGCATGCTACCAGTGTTAAAGACTGCGATGGAGCTCCGTATGCCACGGCAAACTGGCTGACATTGACGGCGGCGGTGCACAAATGCTGCGCAGCTAGCGCCATTCGACGGCCAACACCGCGGTTCCTGGTGTGTCCGCTGTGCCGTGCGTGTGATCATTGCTTGTACAGCCCTCTCGCAGTGTCCGGAGCAAGTATGGTGGGTCTGACACACCGGTGTCAATGTGTTCTTTTTTTCCATTTCCAGGAGTGTAGTTCAATAACTTGCACCCTTTATAAGCCTGTTAATTTATATTTCACATTGTTTGTTGCTAAAAGGGAACACATTCAACTGAAAAAAATTAAGCTACCGATAACACAAAATTGGAAAACTACCGATAACACAAAATTGGAAAAAACTGCATAATCTAAGGTACTGTACACCATATATTTCTAGAAAGAATATAGAATAATTTTGCTTTAGGGTTTATGTATGAAGCGGTTTTTTGTCCCTTCTGCAATATTCGTGAAAGTGGACTCTCACTTTCTGCAGTTAGCACTCCACATGCATGTGAGAAATTGTGTTATGCATTCACAGAAAGGGCCAATCGATTTGTCACCTGTGTTTTGGGTGCCACGTATCAGCCGAACTCAGATGTTTGCTGCTGGCTTACCTTCTGAATGCTGTCGTTGCTCCGCGATTTTACTGCGTTTAACGGTTTTCTTGAGATTTCGTGACTGCGGACGGAAACATTTCATGTTCCTGGCCAGCCATCTCGTCTCACACTGTTGCTCAGCAACGGTGTGGGTCGCTGCAGAAGCACTTCTGTTGTTGGGAACTGCGGCACTATGTTGTTTATTCTTAGAAGATACGGAAAAGAATAAGTGCATAGTTAACGAATTATTCATCGGTAAAAGAAGTGGCATAAGTAAGCTGAGACGACCGGGCAACGCCCATCAGGATAAGGTACCTCTGGAAAGAAAAATGAGAATAAATTAAAATGGGAAGAAAAATGGAAAAATTAGTAAAATCGATTAGTCAAGGGAAGGCTTACGCTATGTTAAAATAACCAAAGATAATTTTGGAAATCAATATGTGGTAAAGATACGCTCTTTGAACAGAAGTGCCAGGACATACACTATGTGAGCAAAAGTATCCGGACACCTGGCTGAAAATGACTTACAAGTTCGTGGCGCCCTCCATCGGTAATGCTGGAATTCAGTATGGTGTTGGCCCACCCTAAGCCGTGATGATAGCTTCCACTCTCGCAGGCATACGTTCAATCAGGTGCTGGAAGGTTTCTTGGGGTACGGCAGCCCATTCTTCACGGAGTGCTGCGCTGAGGAGAGGTGTCTATGTCGGTCGGTGACGCCTGGCACGAAGTCGGCGCTCCAAAAGCGTCCCAAAAGTGTTTTATAGGATTCAGGTCAGGACTCTGTGCAGGCCAGTCCATTACAGGAATGTTATTGTCGTTTAACCACAGGTCGTGTATTACGAACAGATGCTCGATCGTGTTGAAAAATGCAATCACCATCCCCGAATTGCTCTTCAACAGTGGGAAGCAAGAAGGTGCTTAAAAAATCAATGCAGGCCTGTGCTGTGATAGTGCCACGCAAAACAACAAGGGGTGCAAGCCCCCTCCATGAAAAACACGACCATACTATAACACCACTCTGGCAGACGACGCTCACCGAGCATTCGCCTTACCCACGTCCTCCCATCGGATCGCCATATTGTGTACCGTGATTCGTGACTCCACACAATGTTTTTCCACTGCTCAGTCGTCCAATGTTTACACCAAGCGAGGCGTCATCTGGCATTTACCGTCGTGATGTGTGGCTTTTGAGCAGCCGCATCAAGTTTTGTCACCTCCCGCCTAACTGTCATAGTACTTGCAGTGGATCCTGATGAAGTTTGGAATTTCTGTGTGATGGTCCGGATAGATGTCTACCTATTACACATTACGACCCTCTTCAACTGTCGGCGGCCTCGACCAGGTCCGCCTGTACGCTTTTGTGCTGTACGTGTCCCTCCACGTTTCCATTTCACTATCACATCGAAAACAGTGGACCTAGGGATGTTTAGGAGTGTGGAAATTTCGCGTACAGACGTACGACGCAAGTGACACCCAATCACCTGACCACGTTCGAAGTCCGTGATTTCTGTGGTGCGTTCTGTGGAGCGCCGCATTCTGCTCTCTGACGATGTCTAAAGACTACTGAAGTCGCTGATATGGAGTACCTGGCAGTAGGTGGCAGCACAATGCTCCTAATATGAAAAACGGATGTTTTTGTGGGTGTCCGGATACTTTTGATCATATAGTGTATATTGATAGACATTAGTATGGGGTGCATGCCCTCTTCGACTTAATGACGGCTTCAACTCTGCTGGCCACACTTTCCATGAGGCGTCTCAAAGCGTGTGGAGAAGTGGCTTCTCATGCGCCGAAATCAGAGAAGATAGTGATGTTGGACGCTGGAGGATGGAGTGAAGTCGGCGCTCTAATTCAACCCAAGGTGTTCCATTCAGATCGGAACTCTGCTCAGGCCAGTCCATTTTAGGAATTTGCTTGTCCAAAACAGGCGCTTCTTTATGGCAGCGTGATTATCATACCGATATTATCACTCACCGTCTCCCAATTGTTCCTCTATTTACGCAGTACACTTGCTGTAAATTGCCTTCATAATCTTTCGCATTTGGGGTTTTCTTCACCGAAAAAAAGGGACCACTCGCCAAATACCAAATATACCCCCATACCATAATATCAACTCCTCCGTGCTGCACTGTTGCCACTCCATATGACGGCAGGTAACGTTCGCCAGGCATTCGCCAAACCCAAACATTTCCTTCAGATTGCCACTGGGTATAGCATGATTCATCTCTGCAAATCACTCGTTTCTGGTCATCCGCTGTCCACTGTCATCGTTCTTCATACCACCTCAAGCGTCGTTTACCACTGGCTACAAAAATATACGACTTATGAAGCTGCTCGGCCACTCTATCCTATTCTTTCTAACTCCCTATGGGCAGTCGTTGTGCCACCCGCACTGCTGATAGCACTTAGGAACTCACGAGTGATTCCTTCCGCTGATCCCATGCGGTTTTTTACAGCCGTTCTCCGCAAAGCTCGACGGTCCCTGCCCGTTAGTAAATTATGTCTGCCTGGTCTTGGTTTAATTGTGGCTGTTCCTTCGCGTTTGCGCTTGACAATCTGATCACCAGTAGTCGACTGAGCTGCCTTAGAAGGGCTGAAATGCCTGTAATGGATTTGTTAGTCAGGTGACACCCAACGACTCAATCACTATTCCACGTTCGACGTCACTGCAGATGACTTCTTAGGAACTGCGCTGTCAGAAATAAAAATGGAAGATTAGGGTTTAATGTCCCGCTGACAACTAGGTCATTAGAGACGCAGCACTGTCTCCGATAGGAGAGGGATGAATAAGGAAATCGGCCGTATCCTTTTCAAAGGAAACCTCCCAGCAATCTCGTGAAAATCACGAAGAACCTCAATCTAGATTAACGGTTGGGGATTTGAATCGCTGACTTCGAGAATGCGCGTCCATTGTCCTACTACTGCAAGTATCGCTCGGTCGCTGTCAGAAATAGCTACCATCAAAGGATAATGCGACAAATTACTTAACTAAACTTTCAACCTACGTGGAAGGTGGGCCATTGAGTGTAAACTGCCTAACAAAGGAATACAGCAGTAGAGAAGCACCCCGACAAGCATTACGAGGACGAAATGTTGACAGAGCTTGTAACACATTTTTATCCAATGACTGAGAATAATTCGCAACTAAATACCTGGTTTCAACGATGTAGGTTATAAACTCATACCTAGCAATACAACATCTTTTTGTACCACCACCTCTGACGAAGATCTTAACACTGAACCATTTGAGTTTTTGATTGGTATATTCTCATGATATTTCTCTTCTGTTTAAAGCTTAATTTAAGTACAGGTATTTAAAAAACTTTAGTGCATAAGACTCAGCAGAACAGATGTCGAATTTCCCTGACGTATGCAACAGCCGCTCTCATATGTTTAACGGCTTTTGGAAATACCGAGTGTTCTTTCTCCAAGCTTACGTTCTACAATGGGTCAGGTTTAATTATCTGGTCTGGCAGTACTACAATTAGAAGGTGGTGCCAAGAGCAACAGGCTTGTGTCAGTGGCGAGAGGGGTTCCCAGAACCCTTCTGCTGATAACGGAGACACTTTACAGCATATTTCTGCTTGCTACGTCACTTTGTAAACTACATTTTCGCCTCATGCCGGATTTTATGTGCGTATTTTACGTGTACAAGTAGGCTAACTTTGAACCTCTCTATCTCATAAGCGGATAATGACATCAAGAAAATTGTTAAGGTTGTTCGAGATCTGGATCATTGGAATATATCGTACAAATTACAGCCGTTTGTTTTGCATAGCCATGTTGCTATCCGCATACCAGTTTTGGCGCCCAAAAACCATGTTTTTGGGGTGTTTCTTGGTGACGGATAAAGATTTTTGAAAACGGCAATATGGTACATGTAGGTATATGCCGTTAAAACTTGAGCAATTTGTTGCGGTTACTTAATACTTTGATTTCGCCTCAAGCCGGAGTTTACGTACGTATTTTACGTGTACAAACAGGGTAACTCTGAACCTCTGCACCTCGGAAACAAATAAAGATACCAGGAAAATTTTCAAGGTTTTCTTTGCGATAGGGATCGTAGGAATATATCGTACAAATTTCAGACATTTACTATACACATCCGTCTTGTAACTCGCGGCTCGGTTTTGGTATGCAAAAACTATGTTTTCCAGGTTTTCCACGAAACGCCCTGAACTAAATGTAAATGATGCCTCCATAAGCTCCTTAAGACGATCCGTAGACCACATCTAAAGTAAAATGAACCAGCTGATTTGCTCCATTTGCCTAAGCTGGACGAAGTGTGTCGTATCAAACTTCGACTCTGTAGTGTAGGATAGTTACAGTGAGACGATCCTCCTGTTGGGTATACAAACAGTACCTAGCCCACGGGATATCCAAAACACTTGATCCTATCCTTCTATCACCAATGGAAACCGAAGTATGAGCCCCGGAAAAACGCTGTTTTTATGCACAGCGTTTTGCAACAAGGTAAGCAGCACATGCGCAGCAATACGTAGTACAATTTGTGAGTCGTTCGGCGACCTCCGAGCAAAACTGACAAAAGTGACTTGGGCGTGATAATTATTTCTTTGTTATGTGAGGAAGAAGACTATAAATTTATATATATGAACGTTCGTACCTCGAAAATAACAGCAACGTGGGGATAATTACACGGTCAGATTTACCAACAAAACGGAAAACAAATGCCTTCAATAGACAAGCCCCAAAAGAATTACCAGGCACGTGAGGTCGACTGACTCACGTAATTGTTGGAGACGAAGCTTTTCCATTAAAAACCTATTTGGTGAGACATTATATCCTAGCACACAGCTGGATGACTATTCGAAAAAAGTATACGGTTACAGACCTGTCCGAAGAGCTTCAGATGACACTTTTGGAATACTGTGCCAAAAATATAGGATTTACTATCTCAAGATCTACCTCAGTCCGGAAAACATGTAGAGAACGTAATTCTAGCCACTTGTGCCTTGCACAGTTTTCTCAGACACGCCACACTGTTGTTCCACTACGAAGTAACTGAAGAGCAACAATTAAGAGACCTTCATATAAGAGGCAATTTTGTAAATAATGCTATTCAGATACGGGATGGATTCAAATATTTCAGTTCCTCCCTAGGTAGCTTTGTCTGGCAAAACGATATGATAAACAGGGGTGTCATCGAAGAGAAGATAAGCTGTAAAAAATGTAATAATAAGCATGTAATCACAAAAAGTAAACACCTAATCGTCTGTTTCACAAAATAAAAAAAGTCTAGTTTTTCGTGCGTTATGTTTACACCCATTTCCTAGGCAATTTCTTTCCAGATGGTGCTTTTTCTAGTACTGTTCGTACAGAATGAATATTAATAAAACCGATAAATTACAGGGACGGATAACTGATGGAATGGAGGGTAAAAGGTTCTATGAACACGTGTCCAGAGACGCATCGTTGTCACAGTAAGTGGCGCTGACGAATTATTGTTTCTTTGACCACGTGCCGTGTGTTCCTAGTGTGTTGATACCTATGTGATAGACGCAGCGTACTGTAAGCAACAGAGTGGTCAAGTATTCATGTCGGGAAGAAGCCGAGATGGTGTTTTTGCAGCAAATGGAAATGGTCGAGAGGCAGCACAGCTATACCAAGACAGGTATCCGCATAGACACAAACCACATCACACAAAATGTTAAGGCGGCGGACTAAGCGTACACGATTTGGAAGACTTGGTTCTACAGGATATTGAGATGAACTCTAGAACAAGCTCCAGGCAAGTGGCCCGCCAACATAGTATGAGGCAAACTTCCTGTGAGTTAGTATGGGCAGAGGTCATTGTTGGCGAGCGGAATAAAATAATAATTGGATCATTTTACCGACCTCCCAAATCAGATGATACACGTGCTGAAAGGTTCAAAGAAAACTTGAGTTTGATTTCAAACACGTACCCGACTCATACGATGATAGTTGGTGGTGACTTTAATTTAGAGCGGGTCTAGGCGCTACCGTCTGGAACCGCGCGACCGCTACGGTCGCAGGTTCGAATCCTGCCTCGGGCATGGATGTGTGTGATGTCCTTAGGTTAGTTAGGTTTAAGTAGTTCTAAGTTCTAGGGTACTGATAACCTCAGATGTTAAGTCCCATAGTGCTCAGAGCCATTTGAACTATTTAATTTTTGAGCTTTAATTTACTCTCGATATGTTGGCGAAAATACATGTTCAATTCCGGAGGTACGCATAAAATATCATCCGAAATTGTGCTAAACTTATTCTCTGAAAATTATTTCGAGTAGTTAGTTCATGAGCCCACGCGAATAGTAAACGTTTGTGAAAACACTCTTGACCTCTTAGCAACAAATAATCCTGAGTTAATAGCGAGCATCAAAACCGATTCAGAGATTAGTGAACACAGGGTTGTCGTAGCGAGATTGAATATTGCAATCCCCAAATCCTCGAAAAATAAGCGAAAAATATACCTATTCAAAAAAGCAGATAAAAATTCACTTGACTCCTTCCTGAGAGACAATCTCCACTCATTCCAAATTAATAATATAATTGTAGACCAGATGTGGCTTAAATTCAAAGAAATAGTGTCGGCAGCAATTAAGAGATTTATACAAATAAATTAACAAACTACGGAGCTGATCCTCCTTGGTACACAAAACGGGCTAGAACACTTGCAGAAACAACGAAACAAACATGCCAAATTTAAACAGACGCAGAATCCCCAAGATTGGCAATCTTTACAGAAGCTCGAAATTCATCGCGGACTCCAATCCGTGATGCTTATAACAGTTTGCACAACGAAACTTTGTCTCGAAACCTGACAGAAAATCCAAAGAGATTCTGGTCGTATGTGAAGTATGTTAGCGGCAAGAAACAAGCAATGCCTTCTCTGCATAATAGCAATGGAGATACTATCGAAGACAATGCTGCCAAAACAAAGTTACTAAACACAGCCTTTGGAAATGCCTTCACAAAAGAAGGCGAAGTAAACATTCCAGCCGGACGCGGTGGCCGAGCGGTTCTAGGCGCTTCAGTCCGGAACCGAGCGACTACTACGGTCGCCAGTTCGAATCCTGCGAGCATGGATGTGTGTGTGAAGCCCTTAGGTTAGTTAGGTTTAATTAGTTCTATGTTCTAGGGGACTGATGAACTCAGATGTTAAGTCCCATAGTGCTCAGAGCCATTTTTTAAACATTCCAGATTTCGAATCGAGAACAGCTGCCAACATGAGTAACGTAGAAATAAATATCCTCGGAGCAGTGAAGCAACTTAAATCACTTAATAAAAGCAAGTCTTCTGGTCCAGACTGTATACCAATTAGGTTCCTTTCGGAGTATGCTGATGCATTAGCCCCATACTTAACAATCACATACAACCGTTCGCTCGACGAAAGATCCGTACCCAAAGACTGGAAAGTTGCACAGGTCACACCAATATTCAAGAAAGGTAGTAGGAGTAATCCACTAAATTACAGGTCCTTACCGTTAACGTCGATATGCAGCAGGATTCTGGAACATATATTGTGTTCGAACATTGGCCGGCCGGTGTAGCCGAGCGGTTCTAGGCGCTTCAGTTTGGAACCGCTTGACCGCTACGGTCGCAGGTTCGAATCCTGCGGGCATGGATGTGTGTAATGTCCTTAGGTTAGTTAGGTTTAAGTAGTTCTCAGTTCTAGGGGATTGATGACCTCAACTGTTAAGTCCCATAGTGCTCAGAGCCATTGGAACCATTTTTGTTCGAACATTATAAATTACCTCGAAGAATACGGTCTAATGACACACAGTCAACATGGATTTAGAAAACATCGTTCCTGTGAAACACAATTAGCTCTTTATTCACATGAAGTATTGAGTGGTATTGACAAGGGATTTCATATCGATTCCGTATTTCTGGATTTCCCGAAGGCTTTTGAAACTGTACCACACAAGCGGCTCGTAGTTAAATTACGTTCTTATGGAGTATCGTCTCAGTTATTTGACTGGATTTGTGATTTCCTGTCAGAGAGGTCACAGTTCATGGTAACTGACGGAAAGTCATCGAGTAAAACAGAAGTGATTTCTGGCGTTCCCCAAGGTAGTGCTACAGGCCCTTTGCTGTTCCTTATCTATACAAACGATTTTGGAGACAATCTGAGCAGCCGTCTTCGGTTGTTTGCAGATGACGCTGTCGTTTAGCGATTAATAAAGTCATCAGAAAACCAAGACGAAATGCAAAACGATTTAGAAAAGATATCTGAATGGTGCGAAAAGTGGCAATTGACCCTAAATAGCGAAAGGTGTGAGGTCATCCACATGAGTGCTAAAAGGAATTCGTTAGACTTCGGTTACACGATAAATCAGTCTAAACTAAAAGCCGTAAATTCAACTAAATACTTAGGTATTACAATTACGAACAACTAAAATTGGAAGGAACACATAGAAAATGTTGTGGGAAAGGCTAACCAAAAACTGCGTTATATTGGCAGGACACTTAGAAAATGTAACAGACCTACTGAGGAGACTGCCTACACTACGCTTGTCCGTCCTCTTTTAGAATACTGCTGCGCGGTGTGGGATCCTTACCAGAGATGGCTGACGGAGTACATCGAAAAAGCACAAAGAAAGGCAGCACGTTTTGTATTACTGCGAAATACGCGAGAGTGTGTCACAGAAATGATACCGTATTTGGGCTGGACAATCACCTACTTTCTCCTCCGAATGCAAAAATGTTTTGTTGACACCGACCTACATAGGGAGGAACGATCACGACGATAAAATAATGGAAATCAGAGCTCGTACGGAAAATAAAGGTGTTCATTGTTTCCGCGTGCTGTACGAGCTTGGAATAATACAGGATTGTGAAGGTGGTTGATGGACCCTCTGCCAGGCACTTAAATGTGATTTGCAGAGTGTCTATGTAGATGTAGATGTAGAAAGTACGATTATGGGTATTCTGCATGACAGCTGCTACTATCCGTATGACCAGCAGTCCCATGGAAGCCCATTTGAACATCGGTTGCGATGTGGATGCGATGCAGCTCTGTAGTATGTTGCTGGACGATTTTTTTGTCGTTGCACGCAAATCGTCCATTTCCGGACACACATTCATGGGATCTTTTCTCCTCTATTTCCTGTCAGGAAACCGGTCCTGCAGCTCGTCGGTTTTATTATTGTTCATTCTGCATAATGTTAATTTTGTTCATGTGACTCTGGATATCCAGTTACGTGCAATTAACTCATCCACGTCTAACATCATTTAGGTAAAAAAACTGCCGTTTC
Source organism: Schistocerca serialis cubense (assembly GCF_023864345.2). Taxonomy (NCBI): domain Eukaryota; kingdom Metazoa; phylum Arthropoda; class Insecta; order Orthoptera; family Acrididae; genus Schistocerca; species Schistocerca serialis. The sequence goes on along the minus strand of NC_064642.1, from coordinate 563,256,594 downwards.
GCACGTCAAAAGAGCTACGATCTCAGTGATGTGCAGTGTCGCAACGCTAGCTGTACCGCATTAGCGAGAACGGAATAAGCGACGCCGCAAGGCGTATCATACCAGGTGTACCGGTATGAAATAAGCGTTAAGATACAAATGAGTCGATAGGGAACATTTGTTGTGAACGAGCCTTACTTTTTTTTGTTTGGTTGGTATGACATCAGTCAAAGATATTTAGTATACATCAAGTCATGAAACAAACAACATCATATGTTTACATCGTGTTAACAATGTCGAAATTTGTACCAGAAAGTGATGATTTGCGGAAAGCATTCATTTTTTGTTTTCATTTGAAAAAAAGTGCTGCAGAGTAGCATCGAATGCTTATCGAGGCATATGGTGATCATGCTCTATCAGAAGCAACAAGCAAAGGTGGTTTCAACAGTTCAGAAAAAATGATTTTGATGTAAGAAATGAAGAACGTGGAAGACCACCAAAAACGTTCGAAGACGCCGAATTGCAAGCAATATTGGATGAAGATGATACTTTGAGTCAGAAGCAAATGGCAGCAATGCTAAACGTTACACAACAAACAATTTCTGACCGTTTGAAAGCTATGGGAAAGATCCAAAAGTGTGGAAAATGGGTGCCACATGAATTGTATGAAAGGCAAATGGAAAACCGAAAAACCATTTGTCAAATTTTGCTTCAAAGACATGAAAGAAAATAAGTTTTGCATCGAATTGTTACTGGCGATGAAAAATGGATTTATTTTAAGAATCCTAAACGGGAAAAATCGTGGGTTAATCCGGGACAACCATCAACATCGACTGCAAAATCAGATCGATTCGGCAAGAAGACAATGCTCTGTGTTTGGTGGGATCAGAAAGGTGTCGTGTATCATGAGCTTCTAAAACGCGGTGAAACTGTGAATACTAATCGCTATAGACAACAAATGATCAATTTGAACTATGCATTGATCGAAAAAAGACCAGTATGGGTCAGAAGACATGGAAAGTAATTGTTTTACACGACAATGCACCTGCACACAAAGCAAAACTGGTTCAGGATACAATCAAAACACTTGGCTGGGAGCTGCTACTCCACCCGCCGTATTCACGAGACTTGGCCCCTTCCGACTACCATTTGTCTTCATCAATGGGACACGCATTGGCTGAGGAACACTTCGATTCCTACGAAGAAGTCGAAAATTGGGTGTCTGATTGGTTTGCTTCAAAAGACAAACATTTCTATTGGTGTGGTGTCCACAAATTGCCAGAAAGGTGGTCAAAATGTATAGAAAGCAATGGTCAGTACTTTGAATAAAATGTTTTTACTTTTCAATTCAAATTAGTGTTTCATTTTTGCAAAAGAACGCTCATTTCATACCGGTACACCTGGTAGGTGGCCAGCTTGTCAACTTTGCCACGCACTGCTGTGCCGCCTAGTTCCACTGTCGGGTAGTGCGTTCTGCCTCAAACGACTTCATGTAAACAATATTTGGTCGCGTCGTACCGCACCGTTCTGCTGCAGTGCCATTCCGCTCAGTGCGGTCTTACCTTAAATAGTGCCACTGGACAGGCGCACAGATACCGCCGCGCGTCAAAGCCACCGTATTAGAATTGCACCTATAGGCAACAATCTGTAGTGCTCCCCTACGGTGACGGGCGGAACGGCCGGTGGCAAGTCTGGGTAGAGCGCCGATTTCTTGCTTGGACGTGAGCCGCAGGTGTGGAGGTGACTGGAATCGTACGGTTGACCAGAAAATTCGTGCTTATACGAGGGTCACTCCAAAAGAAATGCACACTATTTTTTTTAATCCATCTTATATTCTACATGTTTGAAAGTTTTGCAGTGTGTAGCTACATCCTTTAGGAACAATATTTTCGTTTCTGCACATAATTTCCATCCCTCTCAACTGCCTTACGCCATCTTGGAACCAGCGCCTGTATACCCGCACGGTAAAATTCTGGACCAACCTGTTGGAGCCACTGTTTGGCAGCGTGCACAAGGGAGTCACCATTTTCAAACCTTGTTCCACGAAGAGAGTCAGTTTCCCAAAGAGGTAATAGTCACATGGAGCCAGGTCAGGACTGTAAGGCGAGTGTTTCAGTGTTGTCCATCCGAGTTTTGTGATCGCTTCCATGGTTTTTTGACTGACATATGGCCATGCATTGTCGTCCAACAGCAAAACATTCTGTTTTTGCCGATGTGGTCGAACACGACTCAGTCGAGCTTGAAGTTTCTTCAGTGTCGTCACATATGCATCTGAATTTATGGTGGTTCCACTTGGCATGATGTCCACAAGCAAGAGTCCTTCGGAATCGAAAAACACCGTAGTCATAACTTTTCCAGCAGAAGGTGTGGTTTCGAATTTTTTTTTTCTTGGGTGAATTTGCATGATGCCACTCCATTGATTGCCTCTTCGTCTCTGGTGAAAAATGATGGAGCCACGTTTCATCACCTGTCACAGCTCTTCCAAGAAATTCATCTCCACCATTCTCGTCCTGTTCCAAAAGTTCGCTGCGTACCGTTTTTCTTGTTTCGTTGTGAGCCACTGTCAACATCCTGGGAACCCACCTGGCACAAACCTTTTTTAACGCCAACACTTTCAGTATTCTGCAAACACTTCCTTCCCCCATCCCAACGTAGCGTGACAATTCGTCCACTGTGATGCGTCTGTCAGCAGTCACCAATTCGTTAACTCTCTGCACATTGTATGGAGTGTGCAGTACGAGGCCTGCCGCTGCGAGGACAATCCTCAATATTGCCGTGCCCGCTTTCATCACGTAACCTGGTTGCCCACCGACTAACTGTACTGCGATCGACAGCAGCATCTCCGTACACGTTTTTCAACCTCTTGTGGATGTTTCCCACTGTCTCGTTTTCACAGCACAGGAATTCTATGACATCACGTTGTTTCTGACAAACGTCAAGTGTAGCACCCATCTAGAAGACATGCTGTGACAGCGCCACTCACGGGAACAGGTTGAACTAAGTTTGAAAACAAGCGGGAAGGATGTATCTACACACTGTAAAACTTTCACACATGCAAAATGAAAACTGTATTCTTACAAAAATAGTGTGCATTTCTTTTGGAGTGACCCTCGTAATAATGCTCTATTGTTGTCAGTTACAAGGCAGGACATGAGGCTGTTAGCCTCGGTGACGCAGATAGCGCGGGCGCGCGGCGTGCCGGCGTCGGCTTTTCACCCGCCCGGCAGGCAACACGTGCGGGAAGCTGCAGTTAGTGACGTCCGCGAGGACGCAGAGCCCTGACGCAAGCGCCATACCGTCGGCGAGGGTTGACACTGGCAGCTACTCGTGGCTCGGCCGTTCCGTGACAACACATGGCGTTCGAACCGTTGTGCTGGCATGACCAAAGAAGATGACGTGGCGATGATCCACGATAATGGTGGCCGGTATAGGCTGGGTGACAGAAACAGTGTAGTTGGGCTGCAAACTGGCCCAGTCTCTAACTGACAGTACACCAAGGAGGCAGCTGACAACAGCGGCTGAGGGCGAGGCGAGAGGACGCGCCTATAGCGGTTTTAGAAGAAGCACTTGTCTGGTACATAGTAATTGAGTTTAGTTTCTGTTTTTTTTCACATACTTCTTCGAAGCAGTCCAAAGTGAACTATACCTACGCATTTTACTATTAGACTAATGTTTAGCAAATTACTCTTAGTTTTTGTTCTTGCGTAAATCTTAGTACATATCCTTGTGTGGGGCGGCTTCCTAGTGTAATTTTCCGCCGCCAGAAGCGCCACGTCACACAACACGTGACTCAGTTTGAATCAAGTGACCGTTGACTACAGGACTCCGACAATCAGTTCAGCGTCAGAGGCCGATGCGAGAGGACGCGTCTGTAGCGGGTGCAGAAATTGCAGTTGTCTGGTACAGAGTAATTTAGTTTAGTTGCTGTTTTTCTGTTTCGCGTACTTCTGCATAGAAGTCAACTGTATAGACTAGTGTTTAACGAAGTGCTCGTTTTGTTTTTGCGTAAATCTTAGTGCACGTCCTTGTGTAACGTGGCTTCTTCCTCTAATTTTCCGCCGACAAAAGCGCCACATCACGTTTCTACGTCTACATCTCGCGTTAGTACATAGTGTGATCAAAAAGTAACGGGAGTTTAATTTCCCGGGCTTTATTTATTTTTTAACTTGTTGGTACACAGGTTCCTGATATATGTTTGCATTTCCAACTGTTTTAAATATTTAGTTTATTGTTGACGGTAGAAAATGTTATACGTGTTTTCGAGTGCTCGGTGGAATTTTACTTTCGTCGAGGATGGATCAAAGAATTTTCATTAAATTGTGCTTCAAAATGAAATAAAGTGCAGCATCACATTCGAAATGTTGACTGTGGCTTTTAGCAAATCTACTATGAGTAAGACAAGAGTTTACGAGTGGTATGAGAGTCGAGAAGACGTTGAAGACGACGAGCGCCCCGGACGCCCTAGCCCACAGTAACTGACAACAAAGTGGAAGATGTAAAGAAAATAGTTCTGGAAAATCGTCGAATCACCATGAGAGAGGTTGCTGATGTCGGCATATCCTTTGGTTCATGTCAAGCAATTTTTTCAAGTGTCTTAGGTGTGAAGGATGTGTAGCAGCAATGTTTGTTCCGAAACTGTTGAGTTTCAACCAAAAACGACGTCGCGCAGACGAGCTCAGGAATTGCTGAATTAAGTCCACAACGATCCAGAACTCCCAAAGAAAGCTATAACAGATGACGAAACATGGGTAAATGAGTTCAATGTCGAAACTAAGGCCCAGTCGCCCCAGTGGAAACTAGCTGAAGAGCCAAGACCGAAAATAACTTCGACAAGTTCGGTCACGTATGAAGGTTCTTCTCACTGGTTTCTTCGATTACAATGAGATATTGCATCATGAGTTCCTACCTTATGGTCTTATGGTCAATAAGAAATGCTACCTGGAAGCTACGCGCCGTTTGCGTGAAGCAGTCCGAAGTAAACGACCAGAATTCTGGCAAAACCGCTCGCGGAAACTGCGCCACGATAATTCTCCCGCTCACATCTCAATAACTGTTGTGGTGTTTTGGCAAAAACAAAACCGTTTTGTTGCCTCGGCCATCGTATGCACTGGACTTAGTCTCCAGTGACTTCTTCCTATTCGCCGGCCGGGGTGGCCGAGTGGTTCTACGCGCTACAGTCTGGAACCGCGCGACCGCTACGGTCGCAGGTTCGAATCCTGCCCCGGGCATGGATGTGTGTGATGTCCTTAGGTTAGTTAGGTTTAAGTAGTTCTAAGTTATAGGGGACTGATGACCTCAGAAGTTAAGTCCCATAGTGCTCAGAGCCATTTGAGCCATCTTCCTATTCCCGAGGCTGTAGTGAGCCATGAAAGGACGTCATTTTGCCATAATTGATGAGAAAAAGAAAATCTTTGAACGAGCTGAACATCATAACGAAAAGAGAGTTCCAGAAGTGCTTCCAAAATTTGTAAATGCGGTGGCACCAGCGTATTGTATCCGAGTGGGATTACTTTGAAGGGGACAAAGCTGATGTTGATGAATAAATATAGATGCTTTAAGAAAAAACAAAAATCCCCGTTACTGTTTATTACACCTCGTGAACAGCATTTAGTTTAGATCAGTGCGCTGGAGACTGCATATTTATTTCCCACAGTAGCTTTTGCGTAAGCGGACCTTCCAGTAAAAGATAACTGTTGATACATCCATTTTCAGTAGAGATATTTATGTCTGTTTTTTAGTATCTTGCAGTCTCAGACTATACTGAGAACGCTGCAGAGTTAATTTTGGTGTTTTTACGTTCTCCTCGTTATACAGAGGAGTCCAAAAAAAAAAAAAAAAAAAGACTTGCAAACCAATTGACGGAGTTCGCTCATTTTTGGTGAAAGTGTAACTTAAAGTCCAACTTAAAGATATCACTGTAGGTGTTCGAAATGGTCACCATTAACATCCACACACAAACGATGCCGCCGAACTGCAGCACGAACTACTGACTGCAACGTGTTCAGTTGAATACTTGCACATGAATGTACGATGGATTCTCGAAGTTCATCCAATGTGCGTGGCTTTTGTCGATAAACGACGTCCTGTCCAGAGGAGTTAGGTCTGGGGAACGTGGTGGATACTCCACAGCACCTCTACGGCCTATCCATCTTCCTGGTAGATTTTCGTCGAGATACGCCCTAACACGATTTTGGTAGTGGGCTGGGGCACCATCTAGTTGAAAGTAAGCTCTTCCGTCTCCATACAAGTCTCGGATGGCAGGTAAAATGGATGTCTGAAGTTTCTGAAGGTACACCTCACCGGTAACTGTGCCGTCAAAGAAGAATGGCCCAATCAAGCTCCGGTAAGGCAACCCACACCACACATTTACTCCTGGCAAATTCACGGCTTTGTCTACATGGGCGTTCGAATTTTCGGCGGCCCAGTAGATGCAACTGTGGCGATTTACTGTACCATTGAGTTTGAACTGTGCCTCATCAGACCACACAGTCATCTCTGCAAACTCTTCATCGTTGCGCACCATGTTAGTAAACCTCTCGCAGTAATCCATTCTACGATCTGCGATCGTTCATTGCGTGTAGCAATCGTGGGATGTAGCACTTCCACTTTGCTGTCTTCAAAATTCGCCGAACACTTGAGCGACTCACTCCAGTTTCACGGGCACACAGTCTCACAGACTTTGTGGTGAGCGAGTGGATTGTTATAACACGCGACGGGAGTTAGCTGGACTTGCTACTGTTACAGATCGTTGTTTGTGTACATCTTTAACACAGCCTTCGGCTTCAAATTTGTCTCGAATGCGACGAATCGTTAAACGTGTCGGTGGCTCTGTTCGATACTCATTTCGCCATTGCCGTTGAACCTCATTAATGTTTTCGTACTTAAAATACCACTTCAAAACTGACTTCCTTTCATCGAGTGTAAGCCTTGCGCAAGCCATGTTTACTCGAGTAACTAGGTGCAACTAAGAACAAAACACTGACTATCTGACGACTGTCATCTGACAAAATGAAACAAGGCAATGCAATGCTTCTGTGGCGATTGCCGGAACTACAAACTATTACACTATCAAAGATGAGACAACTCCGTCAATTAGCTTGCCAGTTGTGGACTTTAACAGTGGCTACATTTTTTGGACCCCTCTGTATTTTGCGTACATTCCAAACTCAATAGCGCCACAGTCGGGTAATTTTCCCTTTTGCGCCGTCTGCTGTTACTTTCTAAGTTACTCTTGACTGCTTTGTTTGTATTTTTTGACACCTTATGCCAATATTTTACACGGTATGATAGGGCTATGGACTGTGCTTGTTGTGAGCGGACACAAAGAGAGTTGGCTGCTGTCCGTAAATAGCTGGCAGCCGTGTTGGCTATGGTCGACAGGCTTCTGGCTAATGCTCAAAGCTGCGACGACATCGGGGCGCCGGTGACGAGACATGAGACACCCTTGGTGCCGCTGCCGGCCGCGGTGGTCTAGCGGTTCTAGGCGCGCAGTCCGGAACCGCGCGACTGCTACGGTCGCAGGTTCGAATCCTGCCTCGGGCATGGATGTGTGTGTTGTCCTTAGGTTAGTTAGGTTTAAGTAGTTCTAAGTTCTAGGGGACTGATGACCACAGATGTTAAGTCCCATAGTGCTCAGAGCCATTTGAACCTTGGTGCCGCTGGAAACCCATGGTGACCTGGTTATCATTGCGTCTTCCAATACGCAACACCTGACTGGTTCACTGTCACTTTATATTGAGTGGCAGACATTAGTGCGTTGAGACAGCACTTCTGATGCCTCTCCTGTTGGGCCAGTGGTCTATTTTCCTTCCCAGAGGGTTGGTTTGCTAATCATTGGGAACTCCAATGTTAGGCAGGTGATGGAGCCCGTCAGGGGAATAGCATTCAGGGCGTGAACGAATGCGAGTGTACTCGGTATGTTTGGCGGGGGGTCTCGTGACGCGGAGGAGGCCCTGCCGGCCGCTATCGAGCGCACTGGGTGCAACCGGTTGCAAATAGTGGCACATATCGGCACGAAAGACGTCTGCCGCTTATGTTCTGAGACACTCCCCAGCTCCTTTCGGCGGATAGTTGATTTGGTGAAGGCAGCTAGGATCGCATATGGGGTGTAGGCTAAGCTGTCTATTTCTAGCATCGAACCCGGGATCAGCTGCGATGGCAGCGGAGTACGTGTGGCTTTCAAGTTAGGGTACTCCGCCCCACCCCTCGTGGGATCAGAGACGAATTGCCTGCCAAAATCGAGGATGTATCAGCCACAATGTTCTCAGGAAACGTTCGTCATCGAAGATGGAATATAGAACAGGTTAATATGATTTCAGCAAACTGCAGGAGCATCCAAGGAAAGGTCCCACAACTAATATCGTTTATTGAAGGGTATAATGCCCAGACAGTGTTAGAAACAAAAAGTTGGCGGAAAAAGGCAGGGAATAGCAATAAAAGCCTAAGCTCAGACTGGAATATTCATTATAAGGATAGGTTTGTCGCCAATGGTGGTGGTGTATTTATTACAGTAAGAAACCGACATTATCTAGCGAGGCTATCACGGATCCCGTATGTGAATTCATCTCGGTGAAGTTAAGCGTCAAAAGTTGGTCAAAAATTGTAATCAGATGCTTTTATAGACTACCTGGGTCAGGAGATGTAGTGGTAGAGCGCTTCAGAGAGAACTTACAGAATATTGTTACTTCAGCTTGCCAGGTATAGATTAGTAAAGTTATGCATTCAAATCTATTGTCGGAAACAGGGTTTTGTGTGACATTCTGAAGCTATGTTCAAAAATTGCTTTATGCAGATAGAGAACCAACTCATGAGGGTAACGTCTTAGACTTCCTAGCAACAAACAGACCTGAAGTTAACCGAATCAGTTAACGTAGAGTAGGCTATCAGTGATCACAATGCTGTGACAGCAACTATAACTACATGTTTTAACAAGGATTGTTAAGAAAGGTAGGAAGATAGTTTTATTTAGCAAGAGTGACAGGATACAAACTGCATAGCATCTGGGTAGCCGGCATCAATTACTCAGAGATGAGGACGAAGATGTGGAGCACAAATGGAAAAAAATTCGAAAGCTTGGTTCAATATGCCTTAGACAAGTAAGTTCGAGCAAGGTCTTAAGCGACAGGAAAGATCTACCGTGGTTTAATAGCCGCGTTAGAAAACTGCTCCATAAACAAAGAGAGCTTCGTCTCAGCAGCAAGAGAAGTCAAAACGTAGCTGATAAAAAAAATCTGAACGAAGTGAAAATGAGCGTAAGGAGAGCAACGAGAGAAGCGTTCAATGACTGAAAGTAAAATTTTGTCATCCAATCTAAGTGAAAACCCTAAGAGGTTTTGGTCTCATGTAAAATCAGCAAGCGGTTCGAAATCATCTATGTGTTCACTTGGAGACATACTGGCACCGAAACGGAAGATAACTGAGAGAAAATCGAAATACTGAATTTGGTCTGCCGCAATTGTTTCACCATGGAAGATCAAAGCACAGTGCCTCCTTTCAATCATCGTACGAATGTCGAAACGGCAGATACTGAGATACTCCGATAACGGAATAGAAAAGCAATTGCAACCGCTTAATAGTGAAAACGCAAGACCAGGTGACATACCTGTAAGGTTCTACAAAAATAATGCGAAAGAACTTGCACCCCTTCTAGAAGCAAATCATCGAAGATCGCTGGAGCAAAGAATGGCACCTAGCGACTGGAAAAAGTGCAAATCATTCCCGTTTTTCAATAAGAGTCTTAGGGCAGATGCACTTATTTATATGCCTATATCGTTGACGTGAAGTTGTTGTAGAATTACAACATGTTTTATACTAAAAAATATGAAGTTTTTCCAGAATGGAAAACAAAATGGATTCCGCAATCATAGATTTTATGAAACTCAGCTCGCTCTGTTCCTCCAAGAGATCATAGCGCAGTGGACAACGGCGCTCAGGTTGATGCCGTGTTCCTTGACTTCAACAAGGCATTTTACACCGTCCCACATTCCCGTTTAGCGGGAAAAAAATACGAGCTCATCGACTATCGGACCAGTTTTACGACAGGATTCAAGACTTCCCTGCAGACAGAACTCGACACGTCACTCTTAACGGACAAAATGGACAGATGTAAAGGTAATTTCCGGAGTACCCCAAAGAATTGTGACAGAACTGTTACTGTCTAGAACGTATGTAAATGATCTATTAGAAAGCGCCGGATGCTCTTTAAGGCTGTTCGCAGATGATGCGGTTTTCTGTAACAAAGTAACAACGCTAGAGGACAGTAGCAATTTGCAGAATGGCCTGCATAGGATTGGTGAATGGAGCAGACTCTGCCAGTTGATTCTGAACGTAAATAAAGGTAACAAAATGTGCAACATAGGAAAAGAAAGTCGCTACTGTACAACTACACCATTAATGACAAACCGCTGGAAACAGTATATAATGTAAAATATCTAGGAGTAAGCATCCAGGGCGACCGTAAGTGGAATGACCACATAAAGCAAATAGTTGGAAAAACAGATGCCAAACTGAGATCATAGGCACACTCTAAAGGAAATGTAACTCATCCATCCAGGAAGCGGCATTATAGGCACTTGTTCGACCAGTTCTTGGGTATTGTTGTTCAGTATGGGATCGTTATCACGTAGGACTATAGGACTTAATATCTGAGGTCATCAGTCCCCCTAGAACTTAGAACTACTTAAACCCAACTAACCTAAGGACATCACACACATCCATCCCGAGGCAGGATTCGAACCTGCGACCGGAACGGTCTCGCGGTTCCAGACTGAAGCACCTAGAACCGTTCGGCCACACCGGCCGGCAAGGCCGACTCACAAGTTACAAAAAGGTGTAATGTAATTTCATGCGTATTTCTTGTGTTATACAGGGTGTTACAAAAAGGTACGGCCAAACTTTCTGGAAACATTCCTCACACACAAATAAAGAAAAGATGTTATGTGGGCATGTGTTCGGAAACGCTTAATTTCCATGTTAGAGCTCATTTTAGTTTCGTTCTTCCAACTACGCTCAATGGAGCACGTTATCACGATTTCATACGGGATACTCTACCTGTGCTGCTAGAACATGTGCCTTTACAAGTACGACACAACATGTGGTTCATGCACGGTGGAGCTCCTGCACATTTCAATCGAAGTGTTCGTACGCTTCTCAACAACAGATTCGGCGACCGATGGATTGGTAGAGGCGGACCAATTCCATGGCCTCCACGCTCTCCTGACCTCAACCCTCTTGACTTTCATTTATGGTGGCATTTGAAAGCTCTTGTCTACGCAACCCCGGTACCAAATGTAGAGACTCTTCGTGCTCGTATTGTGGACGGCTGTGATACAATACGCCTTTCTCCCGGGCTGCATCAGCGCATCAGGGATTCCATGCGACGGAGGGTGGATGCATGTATCCTCGCGAACGGAGGACATTTTGAACATTTCCTGTGACAAAGTGTTTGAAGTCACGCTGGTACGTTCTGTTTCTGTGTGTTTCCATTCCATGATTAATGTGATTTGAAGAGAAGTAATAAAATGAGCTCTAACATGGAAAGTAAGCGTTTTCGGACATATGTCCGAGTAACATATTTTCTTTCTTTGTGTGTGAGGAATGTTTCCTGAAAGTTTGGCCGTACCTTTTTGTAACACCCTTTATATAGCTCCCGCCGATATGAAAAATGTTGTTTTGAAAAAACAAGAGCTTACAGTTTCAACTTGCATTCTTAGTAATAAAATTGAACGAACCTTTAATCGGCAATGTGAGTACCGTACAGTTGATCTCTTTTCGCCGATGTCGAAACGCTCTCATATCCATTAACTGGCTTCCGCTCAACAATCGAAAAGTTTCTTGCACAATTAGGATCACTTTTTGAACCTTTTCTACTCTTGTAAATACGTCTGTTTGTTATTTTCTTGTTAGTTCTGCTTCGCATAGAAAACAAGCGTTGTGAGAAGTTGAGCAGACGTGTGACAAGCACGTGCTTTCAGACTGTTTACCGTGAACGAATCATGTTACAAAGAGAAATCTTTTTGAGAACAGTGTTTTAGTTGATAATAATGCCCTCTGTGATCCTATGCGAAACTAACAGGACTCCTATTCTTTTGATAACTATTACAGTATTACATCGGTTGCATTCGAGCCCTCGGATGTGACAGAACCGCACACAGCAAATCGCCGTTTTTACATAGCCGTAACATTTATGGCTTGCTTTATATGATTGAATCATTAAAAAAGAGTCTCCAAGGAACATTTTAACAGAAAAATGAGGTTAAAAATGTAGGCTTGTCTACCCCCTGAAATACGTCCGCTGGTCGTTACTATACGACATTAATTGCAAGGGTCTCAATACACTTCACTGGGGCACATATGATGATACTTCCACGTATGTTGATAACCGTCCCCCACGACAATATGCTGCATCCCCCTACCAAAAAGTCCACAAGCCATTCACAAATTTAACTTAATACGCTACATGAAGGTACTTTCGACAACAATCGTAGGTGTGGCACTGAGTCAGTTTTCGGAAATATGGAAACACTGCCTTACTTGACTACCTTGATAAATGGCTTTCAGGATTCCTCTGAGAAAAATGACTGTTGGGTTTCACTTTATCAGTGTTTTCGGAAGCCATGGGAATTGGGGTGGAGGTCATTCTGTTTGAGATAGCTGATTATGTTTGAGCTCAGAATGTGTTCAAATATTCTACAACAAATGGATGTCAAGGATACTGGTCGGTAGTTTTGTGGATAACTTCTGCTACCTTCTCGTCGAGGGGGGGGGGGGGGGGAGGGACCGGTGATTTCTTCCAATTATTGAGCACGGTGTTAGTTCGAGGGCTCTATGGTAGATTATGATTTAAAGAGGGACTAACTCCTCGGCAAATACGGTGTACAGTCTGAAAGAAATTTCATCAGGCCCTCACGCTTTGACCGATCTTAGCGATCTATATCACACATGTTTGTAGTGGTGCGAGAATTAAATTGAGGCAATACTCTTGGTTTGTCCTTTGTAAAGGGATGTTTGGAAAGGTAGTTCAGCATTTATGCTTTTGATTTGCTATCCTCAATTTCAGTTTCTGTCTCGTCCATGAATATCTGGACACTAACTGTTATATATCTAACAGCCTTTACTTATGACCAGAATTTATTCGAGTTTTATGGGAGATACTTCGATAGTATTCTGGTACTTCAGTCGTTGAAGGGTTCACGCATTGCCATCTTGACAGCCAAACGCATTTGATTCAGCATACCTTTATCTAAAACCCTATGGTTTATTTTGACCACCTCCATAGGTGAGTGATCAGTGTAGGTCCTTGTCATGTGGAGGTGCCGGGTTCGATCCCCAATACTGCGGAGGATTTTCCTTTGGTGGGAGAGCTGACACGTGATACCCTCAACCTCATGATGCCAACTGAAATGTTACTTGAGTGAGAAACAGCGGATCCACGTTCTGGATAGACGGCAAAGCCGCCGGGAAAACGGTGTGCCGATCACATGCTTCTCAATACCGCACCCGCATGACGTCACAAGGCGGAAGATGGACCCTGGCCGAGGATGACACAGCGATAGGTTGTCATCCCCTTGGCCTTCAAGGCCTGGACGAAGAGTTCATTTGCTCTTTTTACACCTATTATGTAGTAGTATCTGTTTCTTTTGATGTTTTTTGTGGTGACTGTACACCATGGAAGGTTTTGATTTCGAGTCCAACCAAGCGTTTGCAGCATCAGTCACTACGTCATCATTGTGAAAACGTTGTCCTTTGAGGTCTTTTCTATATTTGAGAAAAGAAAAAGGTCTGACGGAGCCAGATCTGGGGAATATGGCGGATGACGTAACAAATCGAACCCACAGTCACGTAGAGTTTCCAATGTTGAGAGGGCTTTGTGCGCCGGTGCGTTGTCCTGATGCAAATGAAATCCGCGCGCTAATGTTCCGCGCCTTTTTTTCTTCGTCTATTCTCTCAAACGGCGCAGGAAGGTGTAATAATATGATCCATTGATAGTTACGCCCTTTTGCAAGTAATCTACCATAATTACCCCTTCTGCATCCCAGAAGGCCAATGCCATCACGTTACCGGCTGATTTTTGCACCCGGAATTTTTTTGGGGTAGGGGATGAAGGATGTTTCCATTGCTGTGACCGTTGTTTTGTCTCAGGATCAAAGTGGTGAATCCAGGTTTCGTCCATTGTTACACATCTTGCAAGAAAGCCGTCTTCATCCTTGCCAAATTGGAGGACAACTTCTTCACAATACAGCACACACTCCCTTCTCTAATCTGCATTCAAGTCTTTCGGGACCCACCGACATGAAACTTTCCGCATTCCCAAAATATCCACAACAATGCCACGAGCACGCCCAAGAGAGACTCAAATTTGGTTTCAATGTACTGCAACGTTGTTCGACGATCCTCAAAATCGTATCGTGAGTGCAGTCATTGTTTCATAAGTGGCAACGGTGACAGGCCTTCCGCTCCTTGGCGCATCTTCCACACTCGTTCTTCCACGTTTGAGTCGGACACCCAGTTTTTCACTGTTGCATAAGACGGAGCACTGTCCTTAAATGTATACCGCAAGCCCTCATTCTTGGGTGTCATTTCCTTCAAATGAAGACATTCAATCACAGCACGGTTCTTTATTCCCCTCAATATTCGCCATTTTGCTTACACTACGGTATAAAACGCAAAACTAAGGACGCTGGAGCCGCGAAATTTGACTTGCTTACCCACAGAGGGTCACCATAAAATTAGGCGATTTTTTTTGTGCGAGGTGTTACGGTAACTATCTCGGGCTAGAAACTTTTCGGTCGCCCCTCGTACATACTGTAGACGTAGGTTTTCCCTGAAGTTTCCGGTTACGTCTAGATATTAATCTGGTGGTCTATAGAAGGATACGATTATAAGTTTATGCCCACTTTTCATACTGAGTGTTGCACAAACAATCTCGCAAGCAAGTTCAATGTGTATCTCGGTGGGTATTGCGACAAATACACCACTCGATTTACCATTAGCCTATCCTTTAGCTAAACACTTAAAATTTCTCCAAAAAATATCAACAATCAGCGGAAGACGAAGGAACACCTACGAATGTGAACCGAACGTGACCGAACGGCGTCCACTCGCGCTCGTCTGCCGTTTACTTCCTTCGCTGATGCTCATTCGCTTGTGTTCGTTCCGTTGTAAACTAGGCTTAAATGTACCCTACGACAACTCTCAACGCGGGGGCTGATGGTGTAGTTGTGTCGATAGAAGTCTAATGGTACCGATCGATACCCACAGAATTTTACGCCGCATTCAACCTAGTCAGCGTTAGCTAGCAGACGGCACAGATCTCAGTGCTCCTGCAAACTCGTAAACGAAACTAAATCACTAGTTTCAAGTACCGGGAAGTGGATATCTTCTGTACATGATCATAAACAATAGCCGACGTTAACATGAAAAATATCGCTAGAACAATTTCACTACGCTAGCAAACGCTATTGAAAACTAACGTTGGTAGCGACCGGAAACAGGGAATGTCGACCTGACATCACACGCGTTCACCCAACTACTGTTGAAACAGCAGCTTTCGATGTGTTCGACGGACAGTTTAATCACATCTTGCAGAAACAGTCGTAGGGACTGCAACCTCTTGACAGCTGTAGCGATAATACCGATACGAACGACTAATCGAAAAACTGCTAATTTTAATGGCGTTGCTTACTTATTCCCCCATCATTAAATAGGGTGGCGATTTTCCAATAAGATTAATCAAATGTAATTCGATGTTCAACTAATAATCAGCCTCCATACTAACGTCAAAGTATAACAACAGAACCTTCGTACGCCGGCCGGAGTGGCCGAGCGGTTCTAGGCGCTTCAGTCCGGAACCGCGCGACCGATACGGTCGCCGGTTCGAATCCTGCCTCGGGCATGGATGTGTGTGATGTCCTTAGGTTATTTAGGTTTAAGTAGTCCTAAGTTCTAGGGGACTGATGACCTCAGAAGTCCCATAGTGCTCAGAGTCATTTGAACCATTTCTTTTTAGAACCTTCGTGCAGAGTAGCCGACTCGCTCTGTAACCTGACGTGCTTAAGTTCAAAAGGGAATGATTAAAACTATATCCGCGTGGTTGCCACCTACTTTTTGATGGTTTGCGCCGACTGTAGTTTGTTTTGCGAGTTTCATTGCGGATTTCAAATTCTCATCAGCTGTTTCATTTAATTTAATTTTTTTTCCTCGCGTGAGCCGAGTAGCACAAGTGAATCGACTATTGCCGCCTCTGCACACGAATCTGTATGCTGCACACTACCTGCTGCTACACGCTATTTACCTCCACCGTTGATACACAGAGAAGTTGATTTTTGCTTCTTCAGTCGGGTACAGTGTGTGCTGTATCCGTTCCGTTCCGTTCCAGTGAAATAAATGGGGGCTTGTTAGGAATACCAAGCGATGATGCCACTGGATTCCACACTCATTTTTTCTTGTGTGCGTTCGTAAACTGGCATATCTCAAATCTGAGAGCACAAATTTTGCGATCGTTGAATAGATACTGAGTGGTTTTTTTTTTCATAAGATCGCCCCTTCTTGCATTTATAAACTATTTGTTGCTCCTGGAGAATGAAAATAAAAGATTTCGCTATGAAAAAACCGCAGTGTATGCAAATTGTATCACAAAACATTTTTACAATATCCGTACATTTTAATAACTATCTCATCATTTATATATGGATAACGTATTGCAATCAAATAGGTTTCTTTCTTTTCATGAACTATCTTATAACCTTGTTAAGTTCCCCAGTTTCTTGGCAGTTTATACTCGCCACATTAATTACTTGCAAAAAGAGCTACATTTTTTCTTTTTTAGTCTGGTAGGTAACTGCTGCAATATGTTTTCTTTTTGTGAAACTGAAGTCTAAAACCATGTTAGCAACTGATATGTTTATTTTCATTCGGGAAACGTTCAGACACTTACACTATTGGCCATTAAAATTGCTACATCACGAAGATGACGTGCTACAGACGCGAATTTAACCGACAGGAAGAAGATGCTGTGATATGCAAATGATAAGCTTTTCAGAACATTCACACAAGATTGGCGCCGGTGGCGACACCTACAACATGCTGACATGAGGAAAGTTTCCAACCGATTTATCATACACAAACAGCAGTTGACCGGCGTTGCCTGGTGAAATGTTGTTGTGATGCCTCGTGTAAGGAGGAGAAATGCGTACCATCACGTTTCCGACTTTGATAAAGATCGTTTTGTAGCCTAACGCGATTGCGGTTTATTGTATTGCGACATTGCTGCTCGCGTTGGTCGAGATCCAATGACTGTTAGCAGAATAGGGAATCGTTGGTTTCAGGAGGGTAATACGGAACGCCGTGCTGGATCCCAACGGCCTCGTATCACTAGCAGTCGAGATGACAGGCATCTTATCCGCATGGCTGTAACGGATCGTGCAGCCACGTCTCGATCCCTGAGTCAAAAGGTGGGGACATTTGCAAGACAATAACCATCTGCACGAATAGTTCGACGACGTTTGCAGCAGCATGGACTATCAGCTCGGAGGCAATGGCTGCGGTTACCGTTGATGCTGCATCGCAGACGGGAGTGCCTGCGATGGTGTACTCAACGACGAACCTGGGTGCACGAATGGCAAAACATCATTTTTTCGGATGAATCCAGGTTCTGTTTACAGCATCACGATGGTCGCATCCGTGTTTGGCGACATGGCAGTGAACGCTCATTGGAAGCGTGTATTCGTCATCGCTATACTGGCGTATCACCCGGCGTGATGGTATGGTGTGCCATTGGTTATATCTCTTGGTCACCTCTTGTTCACCTCTTGTTCGCATTGACGGCACTTTGAACAGTGGACGTTACATTTCAGATGTATTACGACCCATGGCTCTACCCTTCATTCGATCCCTGCGAAACCCTACATTTCAGCAGGATAATGCACGACCGCTTGTTGCAGGTCCTGTACGGGCCTTTCTGGATACAGAAAATATTCGACTGCTGCCCTGGCCAGCACATTCTCCAGATCTATCACCAATTGAAAACGTCTGGTCAATGGTGACCGAGCAACTGGCTCGTCACAATACGCCAGTCACTACTCTTGATGAACTGTGGTATCGTGTTGAAGCTGCATGGGCATCTGTACCTGTACACATCATCCAAGCTCTGTTTGACTCAGTGCCCAGGCGTATCAAGGCCGTTATTACGGTGTAACCTCTCCACAATTAATATTGTTAAATAAGAATGCAAATTGGAGCCAACTGTAACCTCTCCGCACAATCTATTTGAAATGGTGCCAAATGTAACCTCCCAACAGAAATAATTAAACCTGAAAAATTTTATAAGGGCAGCAGCGCTGACCTTCGGCCCTGTGAAATAATTGAACCTGATAAACTTTATAAGGACAGCAGCGCTGACCTTCGGCCCTGTATTCTGAATAACAAAAGCAAAAATTCTTACCTCAGAAAAAACTGCATCTATATCTGCTCTTATCTATCGACACAGCTTCGTGCAATGCTGGCATATATTTAATTTTGATTATTGGAGGAAATGCTTAGGAAATATTCTTTAAATTGAAATGAATGTTTTTCTTTAAAAGAGTTACTTTACAAAAAAATTATTATTGGGGCATTTTTTTTAACAAATTAATTACAATTAACATACATTACTAGACGTGCGCAATGCTGCTTCATTACCTTCTACAACAATACTCATCGTCCACCACAATCCTGACCAGAGTCACGAGCAGAGCACACAGTCGACGCATGCCGACTCCGTACTCCCGTATCCGACTGACTACTACTACAGACAGAGTACAACTGAACACTCGTGCAGCCAAGTGCAGACCAGCAACGATAAACAACTCTCTGGTCAGAGATTCTGTCATGCCTCGCCATCGCTGGTAATGAATACATACGTGTTTCATAACCCTCCACTGGGAGGGGGGGGGGTCAAAATTTGGCAGCGATGGTGAGTCATTTGGACTTGCCATGAGCAACAAATTTTTTTTAACTAACTTTACAACCACAGAATATACAGATATATAGGTGTAGAACATGAAGTAAATATAGTGCACATGCACCGAGTACAGAACATATCAGGTAATGACAAAATATATATACAATGAGTACAAAACAAATTAACAAATGACATAAGTGCACATGCACTGTAGTTCAGAACATATCAGCAAATCAAAAAATGTATAGGTCATGAATACAAATCATGTTAGCAAAAATGATTTTTCACTATGTTACAAGAATTAGGATAGGAAAGGGAAGGATGCATCATGGTTGTAGCACTTTAGGTTGCACGCAGCTGCACTGAAAGTCCATATCTTTCTACAGAAGCACAACACCAAGTGAGACAATCTGAAGTTCTTTTCCCAGAAGTATTAATCAGCGTAGCCAAGACACTGAAATGTCGTAGTAATATTCCATGTTATCTTTTTGGTGGTACATTAGGTACACCACACAATGGGACCATAATAGCATCTCCATCGCTCACGGTGGTGGACAGCATGTCGTGTCAACACCACGTTCTTGTAAGGTACTCCAACGCAGAATTAGTGCAAAAACCAAATACAGTGCTCCATGATCATGAGGATATACAGGCCAAACGGATATTGCAGTAATTTCAGGTAATTAGGTCAGAAGGTGAAGGACTTAAGTCACATACTAGTCTTCATTGAAAATTACACTAATAGCTGGTGGCACTCATTGCCCAGTTATTGAACATTTCTGTACCATGTATGTAGTATTACAGAGTAATGTTCATGAGTCGTTTTACAGAGAACATTGGCACTCGTTGTCTAATTATAAACCATCAGAAGTCATCATTAAAAACAGGAACTAATAAGTGACATAGTATTACAGAATAATGTACATCAGTCGTTTTACAGAGAACATTGGCACTCATTGCCTAATTATAAACCATCAGAAGTCATCATTGAAAACAGGAGCTAATAAATGACATAGTATTACAGAATAATGTTCATCAGTCGTTTTACAGAGAACATTGGCACTCATTGCCTAATTATAAACCATCAGAGGTCATCATTGAAAACAGGAGCTAATAAATGACATAGTACAACAGAATAATGTACATAAATCGTTTTACAGAGAACATTGGCACTCATTGCCTAATTACAAACCATCAGAAGTCATCATTGAAAACAGGAGCTAATAAATGACATAGTATTACAGAATAATGTTCATAAATCGTTTTACAGAGAACATTGGCACTCATTGCCTAATTATAAACCATCAGAAGTCATCATTGAAAACAAGAGCTAATAAATGACACAGTATTATAGAATAATGTACATAAATCGTTTTACACAGAACATTGGCACTCATTGCCTAATTATAAACCATCAGAAGTCGTCATTGAAAACAAGAGCTAATAAATGACATAGTATTATAGAATAACGTACATAAATCGTTTTACACAGAACATTGGAACTCATTGCCTCATTATAAACCATCAGAAGTCATCATTGAAAACAAGAGCTAATAAATGACATAGTATTGTAGAATAATGTACATAAATCGTTTTACACAGAACATTGGCACTCATTGCCTCATTATAAACCATCAGAAGTCATCATTGAAAACAAGAGCTAATAAATGACATAGTATTATAGAATAATGTACATAAATCGTTTTACACAGAACATTGGCACTCATTGCCTAATCATAAATGACATAGTATTACAGAATAATGTACATAAATCGTTTTACAGAGAACATTGGCACTCATTGCCTAATTATAAAGCATTATATATATAAGTAGTGCATTGCGTTGGGTAATTACTGAAGAATGAAAATATTTGCTTTTGAGTCGTTGCTGCAAATGAAGATGTGTAACGTCATTCGTCATGAGTCAGCTGTAGCAAGATTATGAAACAAGTATATGTAATCACATTCATAAATGGCATAGGTTTAATGAACAACTGCTTACAGCACATTAATTTCATAAATAATTTCTCCTGCAAAATACAAAAATTGATTATTAAACTGAAAGAAGAAACGCATTTTATGCTGAAAAGTAGTGAACTTCAAATTAACAGGTAGTGAAATGTGTATAAAAAAAATGTGTTCCCTAGCTGTCCTTTCCAAAACCTTCAGTCATCATACTATGCTATATAACACATACTGTCAAAACGAACTGCAACAAATACTTAAATAACTACATAGCATCTCTTAACTAACAGCAAATATATAAACTTCATCATTATTTTCATCTGCAAAGAAAAACTTCATTATCCATATCACCATAAATCCATTAGTATCATCACCTGTAAAGAAAAACTTCATTATCCATAGTAGCATATTCTTCATCATTATTCATCACCATTCATTATCATCTGCAAAAAAAAGGTCACTTCATTACTCATTACACAACTATTCCTTATTTCTAGCATATTTCATCACTAAAACTAAGATGTGTAGTTCTGTCTGACAGCCTGCATCAATCGCCTTGTATTCTGAAAGAAAAAATTAGTTAAGACTGCTATTCTACGATGTGTATAGTATATTCTTGTTAATGCTTGTTAATCCTGATCCATTTACTCTTCCTCATGAGGTTTCTTGTGCATCTTCTTTCGTTCATTCCGAAGGTGAAATTCCCATTTCTGTTTAATTTATTTCGTTTACACGTTATTTCTATCTGAAAATGATGAACAAAGATTAATGTCTTGCATTTAATCCATATACCCATTAGATAAAAACTGGTTTATAGTAACATAATTGAGCATACAGCATAGCATGACAGAAAACGTAATATGTCAAAAACATAGATAGTGTTCAGAGGCAAAAATGTACCCAGTGTATCACAATGTAGCAGCAAAAAAAAAAAAAAATAAATAAATAAGTGTAGTCACAATGTTGAGATATCATAAGGCAAAATGTCAAAGTCAACTGGTGTTTGCTATATCTTAACTATTTCATAGTGCATACAAACAAAACAGGAAAACAATCATACATACATAAAAATGATGACAAGAAATGTGACTTTCTTTGTGTTCAGCTTGTATGTTGTGTAGTTAATAGAGGCGAGAATTAAAGACTTTAATGGAGAGAGAATTTGATAAAATTAATATGTCACTAGATAAAATTGCATAATTATTCATAAGATACGTAAGTTTATCTGGAAAAATATGCACGGTCTGATGTGTAACGACAAGAAGAGCGACCTGCTAACCTTACCTTGTCGGGCACTTGCCAAGAAAAAATACGACAATCATCAGTAAGTATTCATGTGAATATAATTGCATAAGTGGTCATAAAAATTAGCAAATGGCATTACAGCATGTTAAATCATAAAGTATTTTCATTCAATAAAAGGTTTGATATTCGATATGTGGTGGTTTCCTTTGGTTTTTCTGGTTCTCAAAGTTTCGACGTGTACAACATTGGGGTGAGGAATGCTGCGAATTCGATATGGACCTGCATATAGAAGCTCAAATTTACTACATCTACTTTTTCCTTTGTTAGATAAATAATGTGTGCGTACTAATATCTTCTGTCCAATGTGAAAATCACGGCGTGTACAAACCTGTTTTTGCTGTCTTCTCCGGCGCTCTGCGGCACGTTTGATGTTGTTCAGCGCAATTTCAATTATTTCATGGTGTCGTAGTCGACGAGATGTAGGAAAGGTTACTAATTCTTTAATTTTGTTAGGTGGTTCAACATTTTTCGGTATAACAGACGGAGATAGCATATTGGATTCATTTGGTATGGAATTAATTACATCAGCACGTTTCAAATAACGTTTTCGTGAACAAGATTCTGCGTATCAAAAGTATTGCTTGCATTACTGGAATATGCAACCTGTACTGTATCTAGTCAAATTCCATATGACGTGTCATTATTTTCTGGAGGATTCTGTGGCAGTTCCACTATTTGAACTGTTCTGTTATTTCTTCCTGATGTATTACGCTCTGGATGATACCTACTGTCTGGTTCATTCATGATTATTTGTTATGGCGGATGTTCTTGCTGCTGATAAGATAGACTGTTATTAAATGTACGCTGAAAATTGTGCTCATTATTTTAACGTCTGTCATAATAGTCATTTCTATACGGCAGATTGCGATAGGAATTGAAATAGTGTGTTTTCTGTACGTACTGGTTTCCTTGTTGCTGTGTGTTACTATTTGTTGGAGCTGAGACTATACGTGCACGCGGCGAAACATTAAAGCTTGGTTGACCTTGTAGACTGCATTGTTGGTTAGGTATGCTAACCGGCTGTTTTTGTTGCTATTGCGAAGAAAAACCTCTATTGTTACTAAAAATGTGGTTCCTATTGCTGATAATTTTACACATACTGATGATTATAATTTTATCTGTTATTAAAATTACGGTAATAGTTGTCATTTCGCGAATGTCTAAAGAGAACTGTCACTTTCGGTAAAAACTTGTCATATCGGGTTTTCTTGACTCATTTCTTAATCCTAGATAGAGCAATAGTTAAAGAGCTGTTTTGATAGATATAAAGGATAGTAGAAGAGAAGGCAGCAGTGCAGAAAACTAAAGATGAAACAGCACTACTACGGCTCGGGGCCCTATGCACGCTACGGCACATATTCATTAAAGCGTAATGAATCCCCTGGGGTTAATTACGCGCTACAAATAAATTTTAGCTTTTGCGTTACAGGCAATGGTGGCAAAAATTCAAAAGAAAATTGTAGTATCCAGTCCAAAGCTAGTTTCTGCATTACAGGTAATGCTGTTGAAAATACAAAAATAAATTGTCGTATACAGTTCAAATTGTGTATCTGTGCTCTGTCATTATTAAATTCCTTAGATTTTCTTACGGATAAAAATTGCTGATAATCAACGTTACCGTCTCTGAATTTGTGAACACGTTCAGGTTTGTGTGAGAATCTGTTTGTCTGTGTCATTTCAGATTTTAAGTCGCGTAGCTTTTCGGATTTTAAGTGCGTAGTCTCTGTAAATTGCTTAAGTTATACTGGCTGTGTGAGTGTGACAAAAGTTCGCAACGTGGCGTATTCTGTGACGTGTTATTAACTGAAATAATTTTCATTTCTGTTACTTTAATACTTTCGTCAATTTGGTTGTTCTGCTGTTCACATTTCTTATCGTTTTCCGTATCCAGCGTGTGTGACAGTTCTGGTGACTTTAAATTAAACTCGTCGTGTACCTGTGTTCTGTCATTTTCAAATACTTTAGATTTTCTTACGGATAAGAATTGCTCGTGATCAACGTTATCGTCTCTGAGCGTGTGAACAGGTTCACGATTGCATAAGAATCTATTTGTCTCTGTCACCTCGTATTCTAAGTCACGTAGTTTCTGTAAATTGCCTAAATGACAATGGCTATGTGAGTGTGACAAATGCTCGCAACGTGGCGTATTCTGTGACGTATTAGTGACTGAAACACTTTTCATTTCTGTCACTTTAATACGTTCGTCAATTTGGTTGTTCTGTTGTTCACATTTATTATCGACTTCCGTATTCAGAGTGTGTGAAACTTCTGGTGACTTTAAATTAAACTCGTCGCGTATCTGTGTTTCGTTTTTAGGACATTGTTCAGCGACTGCACTAATTTCGTCTCTATGTGATTCTGTTGTGCTGCATGTCTATTACCTAATTCTTGTGCAACAGTTCTAATTTCTTCACTACTGTTCGTGGCACAAGTCTTAGTATCCTCACGTAATTGTTCTCTAGTATCTTGACGTTGCACGGTAACGGTTGTAATCTGTTCATTAACTTCTTTGTTCTGTTCATTAAGGTTGTCTTGTTTTTTGTTCGTCAGTTTGGAATTGTTGTTTGATTTTTCATACCACTGTTTGAGCATTTCAATAAGTTGTGTGAAATACTTGTCTATTATTTCATTAAACTGTTTGGAATTGTCGTCAAGGTTTTTATTAAGTGGTTTATTCGATACATTAAGGTTATCTAGTTTTTCATTTACTAATAATGCCTCAACTCGATCTGTGCCAAAATTACCTACTCTATTCTCTGTGCTGTTTGATGGCATACCTGTAATTGTCACGTTTTGTGTAACCATTCGGTCATTTTGTGATTCTTGAAAATGTTTGCTAATCGGATGTGCACTGTTAGTCGCTACACCGGGATCAAATGAATCTGTCGTACTCTGATTACACTGTTCATTTTCATTAGAAAAATTTGTCTGTTCGTCACGTAAATCCTGCAAACCGGGTGTGTCAAGCTGGCCAGCGCTCATTGCAACAGAACGTCCCGCGTCATCAATTGTCATTAAATTAACAGAGGACACAATTGAATTTATTTGCTCATCATTAGCAATAAAATCATTACCGGTGATCAGCACGCACTGATTGTCCGTAAATGGGGTACTGCCATTATTACACTGCGTGTCGCAAGTACTATCGCTCAAGTTATTTGAGTCGGCTATTTCACTCATTGTACATCGCGATGTACTGTTAACAGTTTTTCGCGGCATTTTTCTCAAAACAAATTAATCACAAATGAAATAGGCACAATGCAAAAAGCAACAAACACAAATACAACAAAGAACAACGAATTGCCGATGATCTGTGAAAGAAAGTGACAAAATTAGTAAATGCGTTGCGCCATATGCTAATTATATTTAAGTAAATAAGAGCAGATATATGACTACTTCTCAGAAGATTCACAAAGAAGTACGATCCTGGTCCGGATGTCGCCAAGCGTAACCTCTCCACAATTAATATTGTTAAATTAGAATGCAAATTGGAGCCAAGTGTAACCTCTCCGCACAATCTATTTGAAATGGTGCCAAATGTAACCTCCCAACAGAAATAATTAAACCTGAAAAATTTTATAAGGGCAGCAGCGCTGACCTTCGGCCCTGTGAAATAATTGAACCTGATAAATTTTATAAGGACAGCAGCGCTGACCTTCGGCCCTGTATTCTGAATAACAAAAGCAAAAATTCTTACCAAAAAAAAAAAGATGCATCTATATCTGCTCTTATCTATCGACACAGCTTCGTGCAATGCTGGCATATATTTAATTTTGATTATTGGAGGAAATGCATAGGAAATATTCTTTAAATTGAAATGAATGTTTTTCTTTAAAAGAGTTACTTTATAAAAAAATTATTATTGGGGCATTTTTTTAACAAATTAATTACAATTCAAATACATTACTAGATGTGCGCAATGCTGCTCCATTACCTTCTACAACAACACTCATCGTCCACCACAATCCTGACCAGAGTCGCGAGCAGAGCACACAGTCGACGCATGCCGACTCCGTACTCCCGTATCCGACTGACTACTACTACAGACAGAGTACAACTGAACACTCGCGCGGCCAAGCACAGACCAGCAACGATAAACAACTCTCTGGTCAGAGATTCTGTCATGCCTCGCCATCGCTGGTAATGAATACATACGTGTTTCAACGGCCTGAGGTGGTTGTTCTGGGTACTGATTTCTCAGGATCTATGCACCCAAATTGCGTGAAAATGTAATCACATGTCAGTTCTAGTATAATATATTTGTCCAATGAATATCCGTTTATCATCTGCATTTCTTATTGGTGTAGCAATTTTAATGGCCAGTAGTGAATATGGTAGTAACATCATGAAAAATTGGTTAAAAATTAACAGCAGAATTTGTGACGATACAGGAGCAAGTGATATGTTAAACACTATTTCGTATGCACGAAACGTGTAACCAACCATCCTAAATGAACGTTTATTATTCATAATATTGCTAACTTACCTCACAGCATCCTTTAGAAATCGACGAACTGATGTTTCAGGATTACATTTCTGGCTGCTGCTACTATTTGAAGCGACACAGTAAGTGCCATTTGAACGTGCTCCTCCACTCCATACACACAACATACCATCGTTTCTCAGCGTTTTTATAACGGATTGACGCATGGAAGCGCTGCAATAACGATTTGCGGAAAAACTGCGGAAGTTTCGCAATACATTGTCTTGGAGTCTGATCGAATGCTGTTGACCATACGCCTGCTGGTCACAAAAGCCTTTGTTTTTTCATGCACTTTGGTGGGTCTTAGGTATAGGTATTTTTCCGAAAGTTAAAATTCCGTTGCTCCCTCCCCCTAATCCTGTTCCAATCAGCAACGAAATGTAGACTTTGTAAAACTTCAGCTGAACAGGACAACTGCTAGGCGACTCCCAAAAGCCTTGAAGTTGGAGAACAGTACAAACATCGATTAATTCCATGAAAATGGGGTATGCTCTTACCCTTCGCCACCACGCCATTTTTTAATTCTAAAAGAGAACTATAGGATAGGAAAAATTCTGAAACAGCAAGTGGGAAACAATTTAGCGTTGGAGAGAGATGTGAGGGTAAAAATCGTAGAGGGAGACCAAGAGATGAATACAGTAAGCAGATACAGAAGGATGTAGGTTGCAGTAGTTATTCGGAGGTGATGCGGCTTGCACAGGATTGAGTAGCATGGAGAGTTGGCGTCAAACTGGTCTCCGTACTCAAGGCCACAACAACAGTGCCATTTCAACGTCACTTGTTACAAAACATTCTGAAGCAAATGTTAAAAATTTCCAAAAATACTTGGAAAGGTTGAAAATTTAAGAAAAATTAAGGTTTTGTTCTTAACGCACACAGCTTCTCTGAGTGATAAGCGTTTTTATTTACAACTTTTGTTGAACCATACGTTGAGTGAGCAAACAGACATGGAAAATATTTTTTTTTTCTAAGAAAGGGTGTCTTAGTATTTGAATGATTTTGTAACGTCCAGCAATGATATGGAAAATAAATTGTTTCTCAATGTTATCTTTTGTGAAAATGTTATTGTAGTCTTGGATGAGTTCGATACAGAGAGAGAGCGTATCGTAGAGAGGCACTACGGCAATCACAGTGAAGCAAATTGGACAACCCTCCGCCATCCTTCTAAAGTCAAAACAAAGGAGCACGGTACATAATAATGCGTAAGAAAATCACGAAACCATAGGTATAATAATAAATTCACATATTCACTTAAAATTAAATACGCGAAACTTTTTTGTGTTGGTGTAGACCTATAAGACAAATGTACAAAACCACTAACGGATAATATTTCTAAACAGTACGCACTTAAAATAAGATATATTGGTTATATTACTTCTTTGGTGCGTGCATTTATATGTTGGGGTAAAAGTTAGGCACGATCTCTACAGTAAAAAAAATCGGTGACTGCTAATCCTACAAGTACACACACGTACTATCTAGCTTTCGAAACAAGGGCAGAATGGCGGATGATTAAAATAAGGGAGCCACAACCGCTTTCGGCATTCGACTGAAATCGGAAATGGGTCTCGTGACGTCCCTCTCTCGCTACTTTTGAGAGGATTCACCGTATTTCGTTGTTCCCGTATAAATACTTGCTTGTTAGGCAGTATGCCGTTTCAAGGTAAAGGCACGTTGAAGATAAATCACAAACGCGTCACTCTAGGTACGATATGCTGGAATTAAATGTCACGTAAAGAGACATCAACTGTAAAAGCATTTAGGAGATTCTAAGATGAACCACAATAATGTTAGAAACTGTATGCGATCAATGTGGTAATGTGATTAGAGATGTCCAGTTACTGATTCGAAGTAAGTACATTTGCATCCTGGTACATGTTAATTATTTTTTCATCTTCGTGTTTGTAACACATTTTGGGACTTTCTTATTCATGTAACAGAAGTACGTTCTGCAATATTCGATGTTATTTGCATATAAGAGCGTGGATTCTCGGGAATGATTTCTTCGATTTCGTGACATCAGTCTGATTAAAAAACGAAAGATAAAATTGCTGCGACTGGAACAACAAGCAATGATATTTATATTTTTTCTTGTCAGGAATATTTGACCGTTTTTCTGAGTATGTCGCGATTTCCAAGGGAGTGGTTAGCTAGGAACCTAAGGGCAGAGCTTAAATTGAGGCCGAATGAAACGAGGAGCAACCGTATTTATAGTCTTGCTTGTCATAAATGTTAATCTTCGATCGAGTCCTTAACAATGTCTTCGTAAATTTGGCGGTCAAGACAAAGATCGCGCCACACAGTGTGCGATGGACGTGACGTGACCCATTTGCGATTTCAGTTGAACACCATTTTCGCGCCTGTGGTATTTCCTCATTTTAGTCACTCGCACGCAATGTCTTCCGAAAATATGGCGGATAATAGTGCAGCGTGTCACCGTAGGAATAAGTAAACAAGATGCCACAGACACTCTATGTATGCTCTGTCTCTTTGGTTTGATACCTCCACACTACTCTCTTTCAATTTTTTCAATTCTACTTTTGTAATCAGGATCATCCTACCATGTTGACAAGCCTTTATCGAGGAAGCTGGTTCTGATTTCATGAAGGTAGTTTATGTACCAATACTTCAAAAGACGAAAATTCGATGTTTGTAGAGGACGAAAAACATCACTTTGCACATATTGTACCTCTTCGGTTAATTTTATTTCTTCTTCCTCTTCGTCTGCTTGCGGCATTACGTGTACAATATGTGCCTTAACCTTTGCTCAAACATCAGTGTCAAACAAGTATAGAGCCACAGTCTCACGACCTAAATATCAGACATCGTTAGTAAATTTTTTTCTCAGCAGCTTTATTTCGAGGTCAATATTCTAATAACATTTCTGTTGTTCCATGAACTGGTTTTAAAAAGGAGTATGATTTGTTACCACGTTTTCAATACCATGCCCAATAGCTTTCGCAACAATCATTATGTATACCTCAATTTTATCACTGACGCTGCATACATAAACAACTTTAGAGAGATCGAAAGTAATAAAAAGTAACTCAACTTGCTGGAATTGTGGTTGAGGTCATTACTGCTGGTGACCTTTGCTGAATGGTTACACGAGTTTTGTAACATCGAGGCAGGCCGTTCTTTTTGGCATAATGTACCAAAGCATCTTTATGATTTATGTTAAAGGGGTTGTCCTCAATCTCCATAAAAAAATCTCTTTTTCACTTTTCTTTGTTTTTGTCTTACCAGCGCCATGGACATTTATTCTAGTAGGTAGTAGTGCATTTTGTAAAAAAAAAAAAAAATCTGTTTTTGAATCTCTAATACTGCATTTTCCTTTTTTGTAAGCATTACAACTCTCGGATTGTAAAACAAAACGTTTAAAACTTTCCATTCTATAAATTGAGGAAGAATCTATCACAAAAGGGCAAAGTTGTTTAAACGGTAATTGAAAAAGACAGCTTTATCTTTTGAGTAACTTCTCATGGTTGGGGTTCATAGTCATGTCTTCTTGAAAGACATCATTGTTAAAAGCCTCAGCTACGACGATGGCATGTGTACATGCCGGAGGAATTTAATGTTTGATATGTACTGACGCACAATCTTTTGCAGTGTAATACATGAGAATGGCCTGAAGACCGAAAGTGCAATAGTAAAAATAAATATTTTCTACAATCAATATCGAGTACGCTGTCTTTCAAAACGACTTTATCTTTGTTTATAAAGAGAGAAAAATCAAGCAACATTATAAAAATACAATACTATAAAATAAATTTTTCAAATAATAAAAATTATAAGTCTAGTAATAACAACATAAGTTTTCCTAATAATATTTACGAAAAATCGTGTAACATATCTCGCATGGAAAACATTCAGTGTTGTTTCATATTAACTTGTTGTTGTTGTTGTGGTCTTCAGTCCTGAGACTGGTTTGATGCAGCTCTCCATGCTACTCTATCCTGTGCAAGC
Source organism: Schistocerca serialis cubense (assembly GCF_023864345.2). NCBI lineage: Eukaryota > Metazoa > Arthropoda > Insecta > Orthoptera > Acrididae > Schistocerca > Schistocerca serialis. The sequence continues at coordinate 563,225,960 of NC_064642.1, read as the reverse complement.
TTCTTCATCTCCCAGTACCTACTGCAACCTACATCCTTCTGAATCTGCTTAGTGTATTCATCTCTTGGTCTCCCTCTACGATTTTTACCCTCCACGCTGCCCTCCAATACTAAATTGATGATCCCTTGATGCCTCAGAACATGTCCTACCAACCGATCCCTTCTTCTGGTCAAGCTGTGCCACAAAGTTCTCTTCTCCCCCATCCTATTCAATACTTCCTCATTAGTTATGTGATCTACCCACCTAATCATCAGCATTCTTCTGTAGCACCACATTTCGAAAGCTTCTATTCTCTTCTTGTCCAAACTATTTATCGTCCATGTTTCACTTCCATACATGGCTACACTCCATACAAATACTTTCAGAAATGACTTCCTGACACTTAAATCTATACTCGATGTTAACAAATTTCTCTTCTTCAGAAACGCTTTCCTTGCCATTGCCAGTCTACATTTTATATCCTCTCTACTTCGACCATCATCAGTTATTTTGCTCCCCAAATAGCAAAACTCCTTTACTACTTTAAGTGTCTCATTTCCTAATCTAATTCCCTCAGCATCACCCGACTTAATTAGACTACATTCCATTATCCTCGTTTTGCTTTTGTTGATGTTCATCTTATATCCTCCTTTCAAGACGCTATCCATTCCATTCAACTGCTCTTCCAAGTCCTTTGCTGTCTCTGACAGAATTACAATGTCATCGGCGAACCTTAAAGTTTTTATTTCTTCTCCATGGATTTTAATACCTACTCCGAATTTTTCTTTTGTTTCCTTTACTGCTTGCTCAATATACAGATTGAATAACATCGGGGATAGGCTACAACCCTGTCTTACTCCCTTCCCAACAACTGCTTCCCTTTCATGTCCCTCGACTCTTATAACTGCCATCTGGTTTCTGTACAAATTGTAAATAGCCTTTCGCTCCCTGTATTTTACCCCTGCCGCCTTTAGAATTTGAAAGAGAGTATTCCAGTCAACATTGTCAAAAGCTTTCTCTAAGTCTACAAATGCTAGAAACGTAGGTTTGCCTTTCCTTAATCTTTCTTCTAAGATAAGTCGTAAGGTGAGTATTGCCTCACGTGTTCCAGTATTTCTACGGAATCCAAACTGATCTTCCCCGAGGTCAGCTTCTACCAGTTTTTCCATTCGTCTGTAAAGAATTCGTGTTAGTATTTTGCAGCTGTGGCTTATTAAACTGATTGTTTGGTAATTTTCACATCTGTCAACACCTGCTTTCTTTGGGATTGGGATTATTATATTCTTTTTGAAGTCTGAGGGTATTTCGCCTGTCTCATACATCTTGCTCACCAGATGGCAGAGTTTTGTCAGGAGCGGCTCTCCCAAGGCCGTCAGTAGTTCCAATGGAATGTTGTCTACTCCGGGGGCCTTGTTTCGACTCAGGTCTTTCAGTGCTCTGTCAAACTCTTCACGCAGTATCGTATCTCCCATTTCATCTTCATCTACATCCTCTTCCATTTCCATAATATTGTCCTCAAGTACATCGCCGTTGTATAGACCCTCTATATACTCCTTCCACCTTTCTGCTTTCCCTTCTTTGCTTAGAACTGGGTTTCCATCTGAGCTCTTGATGTTCATACAAGTGGTTCTCTTATCTCCAAAGGCCTCTTTAATTTTCCTGTAGGCAGTATCTATCTTACCCCTAGTGAGATAAGCCTCTACATCTTTACATTTGTCCTCTAGCCATCCCTGCTTAGCCATTTTGCACTTCCTGTCGATCTCATTTTTGAGACGTTTGTATTCCTTTTTGCCTGCTTCATTTACTGCATTTTTATATTTTCTCCTTTCATCAATTAAATTCAATATTTCTTCTGTTACCCAAGGATTTCTACTAGCCCTCGTCTTTTTACCTACTTGATCCTCTGCTGCCTTCACTACTTCATCCCTCAAAGCTACCCATTCTTCTTCTACTGTATTTCTTTCCCCCATTCCTGTCAGTTGTTCCCTTATGCTCTCCCTGAAACTCTGTACAACCTCTGGTTCTTTCAGTTTATCCAGGTCCCATCTCCTTAAATTCCCACCTTTTTGCAGTTTCTTCAGTTTTAATATACAGTTCATAACCTGGAAATGTCTTACAATTTAAAACCTGGTTCCTAAATCTCTGTCTTACCATTATATAATCTTTCTGATACCTTTTAGTATCTCCAGGGTTCTTCCATGTATACAACCTTCATTCATGATTCTTAAACCAAGTGTTAGCTATGATTAAGTTGTGCTCTGTGCAAAATTCTACCAGGCAGCTTCCTCTTTCATTTCTTAGCACCAATCCATATTCACCTACTACGTTTCCTTCTCTCCTTTTTCCTACTACCGAATTCCAGTCACCCATGACTATTAAATTTTGTCACCCTTCACAATCTGAATAATTTCTTTTATTTCATCATACATTTCTTCAATTTCTTCGTCATCTGCAGAGCTAGTTGGCATATAAACTTGTACTACTGTAGTAGGTGTGGGCTTCGTATCTATCTTGGCCACAATAATGCGTTCACTATGCTGTTTATAGTAGCTTACCCGCATTCCTATTTTCCTATTCATTATTAAACCTACTCCTGCATTACCCCTATTTGATTTTGTGTTTATAACCCGGTAGTCACCTGACCAGAAATCTTGTTCCTCCTGCCACCGAACTTCACTAATTCCCACTATATCTAACTTTAACCTATCCATTTCCCTTTTTAAATTTTCTAACCTATCTGCCCGATTAAGTGATCTGACATTCCACGCACGCTCCGATCCGTAGAACGTCAGTTTTCTTTCTCCTGATAACGACATCCTCTTGAGTAGTCCCAGCCCGGAGATCCGAATGGAGGACTATTTTACCTCCGGAATATTTTACCCAAGAGGACGCCATCATCATTTATCCATACAGTAAAGCTGCATGCCCTCGGGAAAAATTACGCCCGTAGTTTCCCCTTGCTTTCAGCCGTTCGCAGTACCAGCACAGCAAGGCCGTTTTGGTTAATGTTTCAAGGCCAGATCAGTCAATCATCCAGACTGTTGCCCTTGCAACTACTGAAAAGGCTGCTGCCCCTCTTCAGGAACCACACGTTTGTCTGGCCTCTCAACAGATACCCCTCCGTTGTGGTTGCACCTACGGTACGGCTATCTGTATCGCTGAGGCACGCAAGCCTCCCCACCAACGGCAAGGTCCATGGTTCATGGGGGGAGGCATATTAACTTATCAGTAGCAAATCACAAGCTGCTGGAATTAAATTTCATATGTTAATTAAATTAATGAAGCCTTCCATTAGTTTCCATTACCAGTGTGTGCAAACGAATTTAACTGAAATAACTGCAAAAAATTATCAGAAAGCTTACTTTCTGAGTGAAAATTTCAGGCTTTATCGCAGTTTAGGGTCTCCTTGCAGCTCTTTGATTGAGCCGAAAATTTACGCACATCGTTTCATAATTCACTGAAAGAAGATAAGAGAACTTCTTCTGGACGTATAGAGAGTTGAAAATAAGGATCACCTAGAGTACAATCGTTCTTCTCTTGATGACGTTGCACTCCAAACTGAGTATGGATTACGAACAAAAGATTTTTCTCCGTTCAGTATTTATATAGCAGCGGATTTAACTAAAACTGGTATACATTTTGCCCTTCTTGAATGGACCACTGCACTCGGCTGCAGCACGTACTTCTGTTGCCCTTTCCCAGGAGCGTTTCATATTTCTTTCCTTTTATAATTTCTTCCTTTCTTCCCATCTTGTAATGCTTCAACACAACCTTTTTTGTTCCAAGAGGATGAAACGAGAAGGTAAGAACAGTTGTTTCGTTCTGTAGCTTGCCACTGTGGCCGAGGGACAATTCGTCTAACTGTCCCTGATCGCTAACAGAGGAGGGGTTCGTTGAGCACAGGAAGAAAGATCTGAGAGAAAGGAGAGATTTAGGCGCGGAGGGGGAAGGGGGCAGCTGTGATTATGTCTCGCAGTTTTGGTACCACGCGCGTGCTTTGTATTTTGCACCGAGTGTCAGTACGAGAGTGTGACACTTGAAACACTTGAAAATTACTGAATTTCAAGAAAGTATCTTACTGACGTTTTCGTTTTCAATAATGGTACTCGCTACAAACTCAGTATCACTTGTCAAAAGCTGCATTCGCTGACAACATTAAATATTATTCCTTCGCTTCCCTTCATATTCCTACAACACTCCCAGCGTAGTCACAGGTAGCTTCCACAAAGGGCCCAGAATTGCTTCAATACAAACTTTGAAGCAAGCTGGCAGCCCAATACGATGTTCATAACCTATTGTAACGGCTGCTACATAGGACAAATTAATATTTATTATATTATCACGCGAATATTTCTAAAGTATTAGATGCTACTGGGCAGGCCGAAAATTGAGGAACTTTCGAATACTATCTTATTACGTCCTTCAAGTAATTTCATTCGCTATTTCCATTCTCCTGACTTAACTATGATGTCTGATAAAGGTTGTGTGTGGTTATTGTAGCTTACATTCGGTTTACTAAAAAAGCTGCCACTCTCGTGAATAATGTTAACTGCTTTTAGGTCATGGATCCGGAAAGAAAATTTCACTTTCAGTGATCTCGACGATATCGAGGCATTACCAAAACTGAAGGGCAGTTCTCGTTTATTATACACCACACGTCATACCACTATCATTTTACTGACGATTAAGCACACGCGAGCTACCACAAATTACTCGTAAAAATAATGAGGAATCGCTCGACTTTTTAGCACAAGAATTAACCTCAACGCAATACAGAAAAGAAATATTGCTCTATGCCGATACCCAAAAGAAACGTTTTGTTTCAGAGGGGTGGAACTACTTTATCTCCAGATGAAGAGGGGTCATGGGGTTTTAAAGCGCAGCTACACGAAAATTTCTAACACTCTAATAACTTCACAGACGATGAACATTTAACCATATTGAAAAAAGAATTCCGTTCGGAGGCAATTCGGTGGATGCCTTGTTTCAGCAAGAACAACTTTTAATTTCACATGTATCCAACATGTAAGAGTACAGATTTGTTAACCCTTTTATAACTAATTGAAATAAAGCGGAACAGTAGCGGAAGTCTTCCTTGAAACGAACTGATTTCTAACGAACGTCATTTGAACGTGATACAAGTTCCCCGTGGTTCTGTAACAAAAAATTAAATTTAGAAGAGAACGAATTCCCGAAGTGCAATAAGGAATTGTTCTCCGAAGAACCACATACTGACTTTTTCGTCAGTTAAAACCTTACTTTTTGGAGGAGTTAGACTCTCGGCAACAAAATTCAATCAAAAAATAAATAAATAAAAACTTTTTATCGCACTTCTGATAGCTGTTATTTAATTTTTTAGAGTTCCATACCTCAATCGGTAAAAACGAAACCTTACAAGATCACTTTGTAGTCCGTCTGTCTGCCTCCCTGTCCGACTGTTAAAAACCCATGTTCTCAGGAACGCGTGGACGTATCAAGTTGAAATTTATGTTACATACTAAGGTCTACGATCCCTTGGCGGTGTAAAACATTTAAGGTTCCACCTCAATGCACTCAAAAGACGCAGCCCTTTTTGTCACATATTTTTATACTTGCAAGCTCACTGATCAAGACGTGTAGGGTACTTCCCGTTATCCTACAGTCATGAAATTTGGTAAGAAGCAAGCTTTCACAGAACAAGTAAAAGGAAAATACGAACACAGTAAATTTTAATAACAACATGAAACAAATTTTTTTGTCATATGCTACCCATCTATCGGTCTATTCGGCTGTTAAGATTCTTTTTTTCCCAGAAACAGGTAGACGTATCAAGTTCAAATTTACGTCGCATTCTTAGGTCTGAGGTCCTTTGGCGGTGTACATAATTTAAGCTGCCAAATGAATCAAATCTAAAGACACGGCCATTTGTGTTACATATTTTGATTATGCCTGAGCGCATTCCATCGCAGAAGATTACGCTCGTTGATCTTTAAACACTGATTCAGCTAACTCAAACATTATTCAATAAAGAATTTTTTAAAAAATTTGAATAATTGGTGTTGCTAATTAGCATAGCGTGTTAATATAAGAAATTATAATATAATATACTACAATAATTACAACAGCAAATGCGAAATTACACAAATAATTTAAATTTAAACATTAAAATAAAAATATTCTCGAAAGTCTTGGAATCTCCGAGACCGATATCTTCCCAGTATCGATATAGATAACAGCAAAAATCGTAGACAGTATCAATACATACAGTAATTAAGATTGGACAGAAGCCTCAGAGCGCTAGTTTACTCGCAATTAGCCAGTTTTTTTAAAGTCGTGGTGACAAGAATTACGTAATTCATTTTTCTACAAAGAATACGTCACAGTGACATAAACACCGGATATCTCTTCCACGCCATTTCTTTTTGATTTGTAGTTCGAATAACTACCTAACAGGCTTTCCTGCGAAGACAACAGCTGTAGCCATCGTTTTGTGTCTTGAGAAAGCCTACAATACCACTTTAATGCATAACATTCGAGGACAGTTCCACTAAATGGATTTTCGAGGACATCCCTTCGTACTGTTGCGTCCCTTCCTTTTTTGGTGCTATTTCCAATATCAAATTGGAGAAGTCTTATCAGAACGGTTTGAACAGAGGAAGCGTTTCCTTCAGGGAAACATCCTAAGTGTCAACGTCAACGTTGCCATCAATAACGTAACGATTAAGGAGCCAGTACAGTGCTCATTATTTGTGGACGATTTCGCTACTCATAGAACAATGCTAAAGTAAAACGCCAGTTGCAAATGATATTAAATACGTTGTAACAGAACGTACTGGTTTCGGGTTCTCGCCAGAGAAAATTATGCCCGTGAACTTCCAACAGCGACGATTCATATTTCACGCATCTGCTTTGATAGTGAGGAACACATTCCTGGTCATGAAAGAGTCGGTAATGATCTGGACTTCATATTTGATAACAAACTGAGCTGGATAGTAGACCTAAAAGACTCAAAACGAGGTCCCAAGAACAGCTGAACTTCGGGAAGTGCCATCAACACAGGTGTTGGAGGACACACAGAACGCGTCTGTTCCAGTCCGCAGCGCCTACGTTTCTTAGAAATGTTGACGTTATCCACCCTGAAAAGATAAGGTTGGCCATAGGCGCCTATTGGATCAGCCCTATATCTGCCCTATACAGGGTATCTCAAACCTGTTGGGCAAACTGAAACAGGTGATAGTGAGTCCACAACCGATTATATTGAGATAGGGAACCAGTGATCGGAAATGAATATTGATTTTGTTATGGACATACATAGCGTACACCGTATGACATCATGGTAATTGTCCAACATGAGGCGTATGCAGTTCTGCCGCACTCTCGCAAAGATCCTGGGTGTCTGTTGTACTCTGGAACAGGCAGCAGGTGATAAACAGCTTCCACCCCTGACCACCAAACAGACATACTGTACAGGACTTACCTCATAGCTCACGAGAGTTGTCAGACATGCATTTTATGCACGGTGTGGCAGGATATAATGCCCGTAAGTCAGCACGAAAGTACGGAGAATGTTTTTCCAATAGGCGCCATCCTAACTGGAAGAAATTTATCCCCGTGTATATCAACGCAACAGTGACAGAGTCGTTCACGCCATAGAGAGCCGATCGAATTTCCCGCCAAAGATATGTCTGAACACCAGACTTTGAGGAGATGCTGTTGGATCGTGTGGCCAACTACCCAGCAATAAACACCTATCAACTTGCCCTTGAAACGCACACTTCGAAGGATACTGTATGGGGGTACTGGTGGAATAGGTATTACACCCCTAACATAAGGAACGTGTGCAAGCAAGCACTGGGACCAACGGATTTAGACCCCGCCTTTACGTCCGTCAATCGATTATCCACCAGAGCGCTATAGTGCCGAACTTCTTACAGTTTGTATCGTTCACGGATGAGGCCTCATTCACATGTGATGGTTTCAACAGCAGCAACATCCGTCTCTGTAGTGGGGACCATCCCCATGCCACCCACATCGTTGGCCACCAGCAACGCTTCCCTGACAACATAAGGGCTAGCGCTGTCCAAGATCACCTAATATCTTATTTGCTGCCTTCCCACCTGACTGGTCCACATTACCCGGGTGTTACCTCGAGGTGTGCTGACACAGCTCCTGGAGGCTGTATCTCTTGCTGTCCGCCAAAGGATGTGGTTTCAGCACGGCGGTGCACCAGTCCACTTCGATATTAATGCCCACGAGCACCTGAACAACACGTACCCTCATCGTTGGATTGGAAGGGGAGGTCCTGTCCTATGGCCAGCGCGGCCGCCGGATCTCACACCTCTGGACTTTTTGCTATGGGGTTATCTCAAGACGTTGGTGTATGCAACCTCCTTAGAAACGGATGAAGACCTGTCTGCTAAGGTCCAAGCTGTGTAGCTCCCAGGGCAACGAACACCAGCTTTGAGAGAGTGGGGTAGAATTTCACGCTACATTGCCGTGCATGCATTGAGACTGGCGGTCAATTAATGCGAGTTACGGTGTTGTACGGTGTAGGTTTTTTTGTTCATAACGCAATAAATTGGACCCACTACCACCTGTTTCAGTTTGACACAAAAGGCTTGAAACACCCTATATACTGATGCGGGTGACGCCCCACAGTCCATCTAACGGCAATTCCTCAGGTTGCGACACTCAAATAGTTTGTTGCATGATTCTCAGTGACCAGTATTCCACTTGGTTCATGGTTCACCCATAAAAATAACTCTTACGGATCGGTCTGGAGTGACATGCCATTCGGAATCTGCTCGAAAGCAGCACTTGCCGTGAATTGTATCTCAGTCCTAATCAGAGGCAAAGCCAACAGCAACTGTCGTTAACGAAGAGGCCTAGGATGATTTCAAAGCTACAGAAATCCCCGAAGCAGAGCGCTCAAAATTACGTTTTACAATATTTTATGTGAACACCGTAAGTATGAGCCTACCTGCACTGTCAGGCCTAAGCAAGGGGACAATTTCGGCTGCTCTTTGGTTTTCCCGGCCACCTACGGAAGGATGCGGATATACATGCTGTCTGAGGGCACTAGATTAGATGAGACGTATTCGAGCTCTGAAATTCCTCCTCCGGTCCGATTCCTAAGCGCACTACAGTCCACTCGGTGCATTAAACCAGCAGCGTAACCAGAACAGTCCATCCAAGGTATCCTTCACTTACAATTAATACGGAAAGGGATTACATTCTGTTGGGTCGCAGGATATATGAGAAATGAGGACGAATTGCAGGTATAACAGCTGGACACGCCTCCACGCTGCCTACTATTGCACAATGTCAAGTATCGGTACATACAGTAATCTCGCTATTTACGCACAGAGCTAGGTGACCTTGGGAGAAAAACTCGGTGTAAATTACGGCTACCAGCTTACAGATGATGAAATCAACTATCTGGCTGACGCGTCCCTTTCTCCAGCCTACAAAATGTAGCAAATTCCTTCTCGCTCACCTGTACATAGAGCACTAGCTTTACCTAGTAGAGCGAGAGAATCCGCCAGTATGCCCTGCTTGTGGCGTACACCACGTTTTCGAAGAGTGCTACTACATTTTGGCCGAGGACTTGTTCTGTGCTCCTTGGCTGAGGACTTGTCCTGTACTTTGTGCGATGACGCATACAGTGTCATATGTGTCATAAATTTTTATTTCTCCTTTCATACATAATGTTGGACAAAAATACTTAGCTGCTTTCGACCTACCAAACTTTTCGTGTGTGAATTCTTCAGGATTTTATTACAGATTATGTGGGACGTATCTCTTTAGAATGTCTTTTATCCTCTGCAGTTGCTTACTCCTCATGTACATTATAGTTTTTAACAGTTCCTTAGTTTTTAACAATTCCACGCCAGGCCATACAAACCCCACGGCTTAACTTGGAAGATAGATTAAGGAAAGACAAACTTACATTTATAGCATCTATGGAGTTAGAGAAAGCATTTTACAATGTTGACTGGAATAGACTCTTTGAAATCCTGATGATAGCAGGGATAAAACACAGGGAACGAAAAGTTATCTGCAACTTGGACAGAAACCGGACTGCAGTTCGATGGGGATGAAAGGGAAACAGTGGTTGAGAAGGGAGTGAGACAGAGCTGTATCCCCTTCTAAACGTTGTTCAAGCAGTAACGAAAACCAAGAGAAACCTGGAAAAGAAATTAAAGTTCAGGGAGAAGAAGTAAAAACTTTTAGGTTTGCAGATGATACTGTAATTCTGTCAGATATGGCAAAGAAATCGGTTGAACGGAGAAGATAGAGTCTCGAAAATATGCTATAAGAAGAATATCAACAAAAGTAAAATAAAATAATGGAATGTGATAGAATCAAATCAGGCGAGGCTGACAAAATTAGAGTAGGGTATGATACGCTTAAGGTAGTCGATAAATTTTGCTGTTTGGACAGCAAAATAACTGACGCTGGCGACGTAGAAAGAATATAAAGTGTAGACTAGCAATGGCAAGGTGAGCGTTTCTGAAAAGAGAAATTTGTTATCGTCGAATATAAATTTAAGTGTTAGGAAGGCTCCTCTGAAGGTATTTGTATGGAGTGTAGTCTTGAACGGAAGTGAAACGTGGACGATAAGCACTTCAGACAATAAATAGAAGCTTCTGAAATATGGTGCTACAGACTAATGTTGAAAGTTAGATGACTAGATCGAATAACTAAAGATGAGGCACTGAATCGAATTAGGGAAAAAATGTGTGCCAAAACTTGATTAAAAGAAGGCGTCGAGTGAAAGGAGACATCCTGAGACATTGAGGAATTGTATTTGAATGGAAGGAAGAGTGGGGGATAAAAGTTGTAGGAGACAAAGGCTTGAAAAACAGTAAGCAGGTTCAAGTTGATATAGGTCGCAGTAGCTATGTAGAGATGAAGAGTCTTGCACAGAATAGACTAGCGTGGGGAATTGTCTCAAACTAGTTTTCAGACTGAAGACCAGAAGAACAACAACAAGTTTGTTATGACTATTCTTTGGGATTAATATACAGGGTGAGTCACCTATCATTACCGCTGGATATATTTCGTAAACCACATCAAATACTGACGAATCGATTCCACAGACCGAATGTGAGGAGAGGGGCTAGTGTAATTGGTTAATACAAACCATAAAAAATGCATGGAAGTATGTTTTTTAACACAAACCTACGTTTTTTTAAATGGAACCCCGTTAGTTTTGTTAGCACATCTGAACATATGAACAAATACGTAATCAGTGCCGTTTGTTGTATTGTAAAATGTTAATTACATCCGGAGATATTGTAACCTAAAGTTGACGCTTGAGTACCACTCCTCCGCTGTTCGATCGTGTGTATCGGAGAGCACCGAATTACGTAGGGATCCAAAGGGAACGGTGATGGACTTTAGGTACAGAAGAGACTGGAACAGCACATTACGTCCACATGCTAACACCTTTTTATTGGTCTTTTTCACTGACGCACATGTACATTACCATGAGGGGTGAGGTACACGTACACACGTGGTTTCCGTTTTCAATTACGGAGTGGAACAGAGTGTGTCCCGACATGTCAGGCCAATAGATGTTCAATGTGGTGGCCATCATTTGCTGCACACAATTGCAATCTCTGGCGTAATGAATGTCGTACACGCCGCAGTACATTACTTTATTGCTTGGCTCTTGTCTTTATTGGTTTTATGTATCCTATATTTAATTTTATCTGACACAAAACAGCAAGTTATTAGCTAATAGGCAATCAAGAGTGCATATTTTCTGAAGAGTTATTGTTCTCCCGATTACAAATAATGCCATCCGCTATTAATTGCGAGTTCTTTTTTTTTTTTTAAAAAAAAAAAAAGTGGGGCAGGCTGTCAAACCGGCCGCCATGGGAGCAGGAGAGACGCCACAGGACAATTCAGTTTCCACTTGCCTGAATATAGTTTGAAGGCATCCATTACAAAATACACACGTTTAAATTCCACGGAGCGAAATACAGTAACGTGCTATAGAAGAAAGCTGTCTGAAGAGGCGTGGCACTGCACTTTGGCACACTTAAGACCAAACATGTCTTACATCTCCTCGTCCAGTTAGCAAATATCGTAGAACCAGGGCTGATGCGCAGAGCAGTCTGAGTTATAGCGGGTAGTCTCCACGTGACCCGTGTTTATATTTAGTGATTTTGCTGTTTCTCCTTCGTTTACTCTGACAAGAAATAAAAAGAAAACGGATATCTGTGGCCGAGCGCTATCAAGTGATTTAAAATACATCCACATAATTATGGAAGGCTAAAATATGTTATTAGTTTCAGATTTCATTTTATTTCCACCTTTGTGACTGTCAAGCATTAATCGCCATGCAGAAAAATGAAGTTATTTTTGTCTGTTTGCTAAAGGAATTTGACTTTTATTAACCTTTTCGGCAGAGGCAGTCAATGTATTTGAAACGAAATGTTTAATTCCACAGTACTGGCTACTTTCAACTGTTCGCTGCATTTCAAGCGCACGTTTTCATCCTCTAGCAGGTATGGCATTAGGCCATAATGAAAATCACACTGAAAAGCTTAATATCAGGTCGACGTCTATTTAATTGGGAATCTGGACATACGAATGTGCAATTTAAGTATGTACTTTAAATGTGCACATTTTAGTATGGTTCACGAAATTCCGACACTCTTGGGGTATCCTCTGATGTCTTGTTTCTTTTATGACATAATGTAAGATCTTTCAATGTTTTATACGTACATACATACGGGCTTCCTGCGTCATGGTAGCTGCGCAAGCGCGGTGTCGCCTGTTATCTGGCGCTCTCTGGCAACTGCTGAAACGAACCTATTTCTAACAGGTCGCGGAGAAATATTGCGAATGGTGGTGTGGAAAGCGTTACTTTCAAAGTAAATATCCTTTTACGTAAGTTGAACTATGTGCGAGAATGTACCATGAATTTCTTAAACTACAGAGCGTTTGTCTCGCATTTTAAAATCAACTCTTTGATGACGAGCCGTTTAGAAGAATTTCGAACCCTGAAGGTCAGACATTTATGTCATTATTAAAAATTTTACTGGCACATTTGTGTGATATATCTTAAAATGTAACAGGCGCAAAAAAAGACCACCATTATTTGCGAAAGCTTAGCTTCTCTTTCAGCTTATTACCCTTAGAGACCAATATTATATGTGAAAGCTTTTCTTTTCTTGTAGCAACACTATATATATGAATTTAAACTATTAACTTTCCCTGTTTGTGTTTTTGCCCTAATTAAGTGATGTTGCTGTTGGCTGAATACATCACGTGTCCTATGCTCTGAATATCCGCTGTCATCGGCTGGCGACATCACGTGACATGAGCTACGAACGGCTTACAAAAGCGCATCGCAATCTCGATTTCAATGATTCGGAAAGTAACATGTGGTGTTTGGTGGCATTCCAATGTATACTTTCGTAATGCGAAAATACGTAGCGTACATGTTGCTGCACATCAAAGATATTTCCAAAACGTGCCTTTTTCCCTGAGTTTCGTTTTCTAAAGTGCCGGGAAATTCAACGCCCGTGTATAAACATAACCATTCAAGGGTTTGATAAGTTCTGCAGGGAAAATATACTGTCACTTAATACAGAAAAAGTGTGTTTTCAACCGGGAGAAAATGTATTCTTAACCAGGATATCCGGGAAAAATACGGGAATTTTTTTCCTTGGCCGCGTATACACCCTGATGACGCACTGTGGAATATTTTCTGAAATAGACAACGTGTTTCCTCTTCTGGCGTTCCGTATTGCACAAATAATTCTGGCGCTCATTGAATTTTTTTGTCTTTTACTGGAGATGTGAGAAGAATATTCAGAGCAATCTTTTCTTGGAGGAACATTTTATGCACTTTCACAGGCGAGTGTACAGACGCTAGGTGTTTGTTGACTTCCTCTCGCCGTACACGTTGGCTTTTGACTTATCAGCTTTCCCCAGTGTGTAAGAATAATTACCTAATTTTTGTTGGAATAAATACTATACAGCTGTACTTTGTTATGATCCTTTGAGGTTGATTACCATTGAAACCTTAACTTGATATCGTCTTTTATATTGTCAGGGGGCTCTTAAGGAATGAAGCTCATGCAAACGGTATCGATAATATAGGGCCTACTTGACCAATAGATACACTAATTTGAACATCGGTGTCATTAGTGATGGAACAGCTGTTGTAACTGAAAACAGACAGAAATCGACTCAGCCATTTTGAAGGAATCATTCCGGCAATCGCAAACCTAAACTGGGATGTGCGGGTGGAGATTTTAAATTTACTTCTGTTGAATATGTGGCCAGTGCGCAAGGGCGTTCCAAGCGAGAGCACAAGTGAGCAACTTCACCCCTAAACAGAATGATAAATGCTCCTATCATAGCATAAAAAAGGCGAATATGTCCTGGCCACAGGTAGGGATGTAAAAGAAGGGGACTAGGTTTTCTACTTATCAGGCACCTTTAAACACATTTAAATAACAAATTTTTGACATAAACTCGCTTTTTTACTTGTTAGTATTAGCACCCACATCATATCATATAATACATCGTGTCACATAAAGCAACATGATACACGAGGTCATACTCAAGAAACAAATCCCCTGCCCAGAAAAACTTATTTAGCTGTTACATGTATGCGCTTCAGCTTTTTGATACTATATATTGTTTACTATGGCTGGCGAATCTCCTGGATTTTGGGCACAATATCAGAGACTTTAGGTATAAATTGCAAGTTGCAGTGTGCCAAGGCCTTGCAGCTAAGAGAGCACTCTGCACTAGGGAAGTAGGTATAACCCGTAAAAAAGCGCGAATATGTCAAGATTTTTTATTTAAATATCTTTGAAGCTGCAGATAAGTCAAAAATGTAGTTCCCTTCTTTTGCATCCATAACTCTGCCTAGAACATAATCGCCTTTTTTGTGCTATGATAGGAGCATTTTTCATTCTAGTTCCCAACTTTTACTCATCCATAATTTTGACATTAGACCGCTACAGCTTGGCAACCGACGTAGATTTTTGTTCACTCAGGAGACGACTGATCAGGTGTAGGTTTTTTGTCGTCTTTCGAACCATGTTGCTTATCTCACGGCAACGGATAAAGCTTTCACAAAACAACAGGGCTACTATTAATTACATGTATTTGTCTACCATCTTACATAATCTGAACCGATTCGCACAACTCTGAAACACGGAAGTGGCGCGCGTAAAAAGAAACTCACAGAAAGTGTTTTTTGCACGTAAAATCCACATGAAGCTACATGTTTGAAAAATAAGTATTCAGTTTTATCGTAAGAATTACTTATTTGAATCAATTTAAACCGTTTCCTCGCATTCAGTTCACGTAAGAATGATTTTTACGTGCCAAATTTACCTTGACTTTAAACCATCGTATCTTGACAAAGGATAAAGATTATTGGATAAAAAAAATCGTTTCGACTTTATCCATTTATCTACCTTAGTGCAAAGTTTGAGCAGATTCGTACATGTTTAACGTATAGAAATGTGCGCTTCAAAACACTCTTAGAAAAATGTGTTTTTTACACGTATTCGTATTTGCACGTAAAATCCGAACGGTGTACGTACAAACGTTGCCATTAACTGCACATTAATTTCAGCCCAGTTACAATCTTTTGCAAAAGGAATTAATCGATTCGCACAATTTGCCTCGGCGCCAGATCCGGTTCGTCGTTCAAACCTTGCTTAATGTACTGTAACATAGCTGCAGTAAGACATATGTTCGGAAGGTTGCACAAATGGCCGTTGTTACGGGCCAAACGAAAATATTTGTACCCCATGTTCCTAGCTTAAATAAGAACCGAGCACCAAAACGTCCGCAAAGCCCGATTCTGCGCACGGCTTTCTCAAACACAGAGTCGTGTGACTGGGGCCTCCCGTCGGGTAGACCGTTCGCCGAAGTCCTTCGATTTGACGCCACTTCGGCGACTTGCGCGTCGATGGGGATGAAATGATGATGATTAGGATAACACCACACCATACACTCAACAAGAGCACCATTCCTTGTTCCGTAACATCGAAACGGTAGTCCATTTCATTCCAAACATGAATCAAAAGGTCCCTGTTTACTGAATCGACAGCTTCAACAATTCAAATTCTCAGCTCTTGAAGAGCAGCTGCCATAGGTGGGACAAACACTTTGTCTCTTATGTACCCCCACAGAAAAAAATCGTACAGTATAAGTTCTGGTGATCTGGGAGCCCAAAAGCAATGAACGACATCATGTTGTCCACCTCTTCCAGTTCAACGTTATGGGACGGTGTTGTTAAGATAACGCCGCACCTCAAGATGAAAGTGAGGTGCTGAGCCATCATGCAGAAGATAGAAATCATTGGAATCTTCGTGAATTTCAGGCAATGACCAATTCTGTAGCATGTCCAGGTATTATATGCCTGTCACAGTTTCCTCCACATAAAAGAAAGGCCAAAAACTTTGTGAACAGAAATGGCGCAAAACACATTGAGTTTCTGAGTCTCACATTCGATGACGACGCCCGGATTCTGTGACCCCCGAAATCCTTACCTTATGGCGGTTTCTTTACCCGATAGATGAAAGGCCGATTCATCCGAAAATATGAGTCGTTCGGAAAAGTGTTATTTGCCATAGCCTGGGTAATTCTAATGCAAAATTCTTACCTTTTGTTGTGGTCGTCTGGACGCAATTGTTGCGGTAACTGGAACTTGTAGTTACAGCTGGAGTCGTTTAAGAACACGCCACACCGTTGTTTAAGGAAGTCGAGGTTTCTGGCCTGCCTGTCTTTGTGGACTTCCGTGACTGCGTGTGAACGCACCTCGGATGCGCTCGACGTTTTCAGACGAGCGTAGCCGTCCAAGTGATCTTCCCTTTGCTTATGCCACCTGAGAGGCACCCACATGCCTTGCTCATACTGTGGCATCAAGCAGTCAGGCCTGCAAGATGAGTGGTCTGCCAAGCGAGTGGATTCATTCTTATTTATCGAGTAGCATGAACTCTAGTACTCACACTTAAGTTACAAGTTATCCTCCTATATGATTAATACGTAACGGAAACACGCATCTGACTATTAGTTATTTGCAGAACTCTGACTGTACACTACGCACTGGCAATACCACATTTTCTTTCTTTTTTTTATTTAACGGCTTTTGTCAACACGTGGCCACCGCACTGAATATGAATGGCGCACACATTATAAATTCGGGACATTATGACAACATACAATTCGAAGGAAAAGTCCACCAATCTTTTTCTTTTCACTATCTTATTTATTCCGATAAATTCTCTAACCTAAACACACAAATTTTATAACCTACAACAATAACACATGAGAAATTCCGCCCAGTGGGCATGGCTTTACAATGGTGAATCTCTATATTGTGGTCTCGTAATTATTTAACGCTACAGTGCACTTTCTGGATGGTGGATCTTTTATTATATCTCACACTTCGACTCTCACAATCATCATCACTAAACTTTCCACCAGACCGAGCGGTACCGAAGGAACAAGCATAACCCACTAATCTTTTGAAACTACCTCGCTACTCTCCCATGCAAACCACACATACCCATATTACATGACATACACCACACTACAACATGAAATACTACACAGAGAATAGTCACAACATTATCACTTTCAGCTTTCCCACTTCAATTAATTTTTATCCCAGTTTCACACGACACTGCCCCACTTCATAATTCCACTTTCCTACTATGAACTCTGGAGATATATGCACGTCTTCCTGTGCAATGCAAGCCAAGTGGCGTTGCTGGATAGACGGCCGACTCACCTTGCTTCTCTCTCAGAGTTTGAATCTAGCGTCACACGGAATCATATCACGCAAAGTAATATTAAGAACGTATTCATCACACACGCGAGTCCTCAACTGATACAATGGACGAGTACTTCTCTTTATCTTTTGTCTCATACACAGTTTGAGACTCACACAGTACTCACCACGTGGAAGTACTCGTCTCTAAATTCAAGTCCTGCACACGCCATTTCTTAAATATTTCAACTTATGGTACACATGCTATTTCTTAAATATTTCAACTTATTGTACACACACTAGTAATTCAGCTTAACTTAAGCACACAGAAGTATTTCAACTTATTGCTACACGTGGTTTCATTGTGACCGCTGGTCACTTCCGAAGATTACTACAATCCCATTAATATTACCTGCCTGACATTTAATTCTCCCCACAAAAGTTCCTGAAATAGAGAAATTATTATTTCAAACTACTCTTAAATATTCCACATGCATACCATGTCTCCACTCTTTCGTCATTACGGAGCACAACTAAAACAGGTCTTAACAGCACAAGATCCAGCGGCAGAGTGCTGAAACATGGCCGTTCTCCAGGTTCTCTCACACCTCTGTCGACGTGGGGGAGCACCTTGCTACCGTATTGGTCAGCCACATTTCAGGCGCTCAAAGCTCAGGTAAATTTCATCTCTTTGGTCCCACCAAAGGTGGCCAAAGGATCGTCTCAAAGATGATCATATATTCACATTCACTATCTGTGGTTAGCAGACGACCATACATTCATTCATTTCACAGATCTCACCAAACTGGATGTAGGGATTTACTTTCTGGGAGTGCACATGTGAGCAATTTAAATAAATAAATTGTCATTCTTTCCCACACTGGTATCCGGCTTCGCTGTATTAATTGAAATTGAGTTATTTTACAAAAAAATGTGTTGTTCTGACAAAAATAATGAAGTATGTTGTACCTATTTTCAATGTCGGGCGGTACTGTACCCTTTCACACCAACTTACAAAACTTTGTATGCTAGTCATAAATCTGCTTCAGCAGAGGCGGCTTCTTGCTAAAGCGACGACGGAATGCACGTTGCATTTGAACAGCGGATTGACTTCGCGCTAATTCCAGCACACAAAATGATTTCTCTTGTGGCGTGGACGCTATGTATCTACAAACAAACAACAGAACAGACCTGTCAAAACTTTGAACCTTCCTCTACCCAGTGACATGCACAATGTGTTTCTGTCTTTTATAGATGTCTTTAATAAACAACTGAAATATATTTCTTCTTTTTGAAGCACTCGATTTTGTCATAGCGCTTCCTCGCTGTAAAGATATACCGTAATCTCGCCGCAGGTACGTGACGCGGCAAGGAAAATACGACTATACAGGGTGAGCATTACTAAAACCGATAAATTGCAGGGACGCATACCTGACTGGAAATGAAGGGAAAATGGTCGTATGAACGTATGTCCGGGAATGGACGGTGGGCGTTCAATGACAACAAATCATCCCGGAACACAGTATAAAGCTGCATCGCAATAACGTCACAACGGATGCTCAAAGTATCCTTCATGAGATTGCAGGTGATAAGAGATAGTAGCTGTTGACATGCAGGACACACAAAATCGTACTTTGGTTTACATCATGTTGGCGGGCCACTTGCCTGGAACTTTTACTACGGTTCGTCTCAATATCCTGTAGAATCCGGTCCTCCAGATCTGGTGTACGCACAGTCCTCCGCCTCTGCACGTTCGTCTACTTGAAAAAACCCATCATCACGCAAACGCCCAAAAAGTGTTTTAATTTTGTGTGATATGGTTGGTGTCTGTGAGGGTACTTGTTTTGGTATAGCCATGCTGCCTCTCTATCGTTTCCAACTGCTTGGTCGTATACAAACACAATCTCTGCTTGTTGTCGTCATGAATACCGGACAATTCTGCTGCTTACAGTACGCTGCGTCAATCTCACAGCCTGAAACACACAAGGAACACACGCCACCTGGTCAGAGAAACTGTCATTCGTCAGCGCCATCTACCGCAGCAGCGATGCATTTCCGGACACATGTTCATACGACCTATTTTCCTCCTTTTCCAGTCAGGAATCCGTCCCTGCAGTTTGGCGGTTTCATTAATATTCGCCCTTTATAAGCAGAGTAGAGGCGAATTGGGAAACATTCTAGCGGCGATACGGGCCGTAAATAGGCGAACCCACTGGTATAAGCGATTTTGAAAACAGGTAGATTCCGGCCGTCAACTGGGAATGAGCATCTCGGCAATTGCGAATAGTCGGCTGTTCACGTGCTACTGTCGTGAGTATCTATAGAAAATCGTTGAAGAGCGGTGAAACTACGAGTAGGGGACAAGGTCTCTGGACATCGTCGGTTCGTCACAGAACGTAGGACTCGGAGGCTTGCCCGTTCTGCAAATCACGACAGGCCGCGATCTGTGGCAGATCCGACGAAAAAGTACAATGTTGTTACAGTCGGAGCACACTGTTCAGTGCATATTATCGAACACGGAAGATCCAGCTGAATGCCTGCTCGAAACATGCATTTTGCCACGGTCGCAGGTCAGTGGGGGTAGTATTACGCCATGGGACGCATTCACTTGTGTTTCTACGGGACCTGTGGTAGAATCTAAGGCACCATGATAGCATGTGGACTAGGTGAACATTATTGCGGAGGGCCAGCATTCCTTCATGCTTGATATCATCCCCAACGGCGATGGCATTCCAGCAGGATAACTGTCCATTTCACGAGGCTAGAATCGTGCTACAGTGCTTTGGAGAGAATCATAGTGAACTCACGTTGATGTCTTGGCCGTCAGATACGCTAGATTCGAGCTCTATAGAACAAATCTGAGATGCTATCGGGCCCTAGTTCCACACTTACGAATATCGGATCGGAATTTACGAATATTGCGTACATGACCTGTGCGTAGATATCTGTCAACATACTTACTCCATGGACTTGCCGAATCAATACTACGCAGAATCGCTCTGTACTGAGTTCCATGGGTGTACCAACGCACTATTAAGCATGTCACTATAATGTTTTAACTTATCAGTAAATAATTTATCCGTACTAACATTTCAACTTATATTTCCTCTGACTCTTGTCTAACGGAATCCGACAGGGATTTGAAAATTTTAAATTTAATGTGGACCTAATAAACAAAAAATGTAATTCAAATGCGCAATTTTACACGACAGGAGGTGAGAATACTTTTCTAGTGGGATAAATTTATTATTACTAAAATGAGAATAATATTCGCACCTTTCATGTCTTCTTCTTTATTTAACAACAAGTCTACATTTGTCTAATGTACCTTGGTGCTGTTTCTAGTTGGATAAATTTATTATTACTAAAATGAGAATAATGTTCGCACCTTTCATGTCTTCTTCTTTATTTAACAACAAGTCTACATTTGTCTAATGTACCTTGGTGCTGTGCGCCCCCGGTTGCTGAGTGGTCAGCGCGACAGAATGTCAATCCTAAAGGGTCTGGGTTCGATTACCGGCTGGGTCGGAGATTTTCTCCGCTCAGGGACTGGGTGTTGCGTTGTCCTAATCGTCATCATTTCATCCCCACCGAAGCGCAAGTCGCTGAAGTGGCTTCAGAGCGAAAGACTTGCACCCGGCGAACTGTCTACCCAGCGGGAGGCTCTGGTCATACGACATTTACATTTTTACCTTGGTGCTCAGCTTGTAAGTGTTACTGTTAACAAAAAATGGTTTAAAGAACAAATTAAAGCCTTATTTCAATAGTGGTACATCTCCAATTTTGTTCATTTCGAGATAATAAGGCTTCAACATAATTTAGTGATGATAGTTCTCTAACTGAGTTGTCTGAAATAGTGCAGTCCATCACTTGTTGAATGGGATTACCGTTTGTTCCTATTGTCATCAGTCAGTTATATTTCAGCCTCAAATATTTTGAAATGAACAAAATGGTTCAAATGGCTCTGAGCACTATGGGACTTAATTTCTAAGGTCATCAGTCCCCTAGAACTTAGAACTACTTAAACCTAACTAACCTAAGGACATCACACACATCCATGCCCGAGGCAGGATTCGAACCTGCGACTGTAGCGGTCGCGCGGTTCCAGACTGTAGCGCCTTTAACCGCTTGGCCACCCCGGCCGGCTTGAAATGAACAGAATTGGATATGTAACACTATTGAAGTAAGGTCTTGTGTACGAGACACTGTATAAAATACAGAAACCTGCTAAAATATTCCAGTAAGAGGTGGTGGTAATAATTTGTGGTAAGTTCTTATGGGACCAAACTGCTCACGTCATCGGTCTCTAAGCTTACACACTACTTCAATCTAACTTAAACTAACTTACGCTAAGGGCAACACACACACCCATGTCTGAGGGAGGACTCGAACCTCCGACGGGGGGAGCCGCGCGGACCGTGACAAGGCACCCTAGGGCGCGCAACTACCCCGCGCCGGTCCAGCAAGAGGAAGTACCAGTTACCACACAGCGCAACTAGTGCGGCCGGAATCTTCATGACGAGAACAGGTTTTATGCCACCATTCCTCGCACTTAAGACAGTGATGCAGGCTTCTATTGGTAAATTATTATACTTTCATTAAAATCCGTATAGTGGAAAGTTTGCAGATTCTCTGCCGACGTATTCGAATTCCCCTTCGCTTCCTTTTTATTTGCTTGATCGGAATCAAAACAGCTCTCTCTTCGGTTTCGTTATCATACTCTTAAGTGTGATTCAACTTGCTTTTTCAATGGGGTACCAGATACTGTTTATGATTTCTTCCCTTTTTCCTATCTTTTCTTGGCGATCTTCACGGCCAAGGAATTGTTTCATTTCGGGTAACGGAGGTACTTGGTTCTGGGAATGTCCTTGGCTCTGAAAAGCTCCAGCTCGCCAGGGAGTATTACTAACACTGTCACTACGATTTGTAAAAGTAGAAGGCAGATAATCTCCCTCTGTGAATATGCCACAATCTGATGGATAAATTCAGCATATATTAAACTGTTACGTTGCCTTCGTCTTTGTGGCTGTCGTGTGATAAGCAGTGCCAAATAATACAGCATTAAGTCATTACGGGTCTAGAGAGGTTAATGAATCATTGGTCGCTTTCTTGTGATAAAAGTAAAGACGGAAACTTGCTTCAGTTCACGAGTTTGAAAATGGCCTAACAGCTGAAGCTGTAGTAACATCATTAAAGGCTGTTGATTCCACCAGTTGTTGAACCATGTTGTCGTTTAGGAATAGTCCAGTAAACCTCCGGTTCTTAAAAGAATCGAACTCCCACCTATAAAACGGCTTCAAATGTCTGCTTACTTTACAAAAAAGGTAATATGTTAAATATTTGACGACGAGCATGTAAAAGCTTAGAAAAGATTCGAAGTTGTGCTTAAAGTTTGTTGTATGTCGCTAAGCGCTCTCATTATGCAAAACTAGATGAATATAGTCTGGGTAATCTGCGCTCCATTTTAAGCGAAAGCGAGTTTTTGACGCATCTCGGTGTTCGTGACATATTTCATGAAGTATGTGTCGTTCAATGATATGATTACCGAAGTTCATTCAGTAAAATATGTGGATACTGTCTGCAAACTGTGTTGCGAATAGAGTCGGTAATAAAGTAAAAAATTAAAACGCCATGCCTCACCAGTTTGTTTTACTGCGCGAACAGCGAAAATGTAGTTAGCGATGAACTTTTCTCCTCTCTTCATTTTTGGGGGGAAAGGGGGGGGATGTCGTCGTGTCAGCGAGGAAAAGTTTCGTAAAGGTTTCAAATGAGATGTAAAGTTTATTGGAAATCGCTAAGCGCTCACATTTTCAAATACTGGATGAATAAAGTCCTGGTATTTGAGCGTCGCCATTTCCTGAAGACAAACACACAGTTCCTAACTGTAATATTTGTTTTACACAATCTCATACGAAACGCAACTCGCCCTTTTTTCACATTATATCTTGCGAACCATGGATGAAGGGTATCATACGGATGCCATATTCCTTGACTTCCGGAAAGCGTTTGACTCCTAACTAAGGTACGAGCGTATGGGATGGGTTTCCAAATATGAGAGTGGCTCGAAGACTTCTTAAGTAATAGAACGTTGTCCTCGATGGTGAGTGTTCATCGGAGGTGAGGGTATCACCTGGAATGCCCCAGGGAAGTGTGGTAGGTCCGCTGTTGTTTACTATCTACATAAATGATCTTTTGGATAGGGTGGATAGCAATGTGCGGCTGTTTGCTGATGATGCTGTGGTGTACGGGAAGGTGTCGTCGTTGAGTGACTGTAGGAGGATACAAGATGACTTGGACAGGATTTGTGATTGGTGTAAAGAATGGCAGCTAACTCTGAATATAGATAAATGTAAATTAATGCAGATGAATAGGAAAAAGAATCCTGTAATGTTTGAATACTCCATTAGTAGTATAGCGCTTGACACAGTCACGTCGATTAAATATTTGGGCGTAGCATTGCAAAGCGATGTGAAGTGGTACAAGCATGTAATGGCAGTTGTGAGGAAGGCGGATAGTCGTCTTCGGTTCATTGGTAGAATTTTGGGAAGATGTTCATCTGTAAAGGAGACCGCTTATAAAACACTAATACGACCTATTCTTGAGTACTGCTCGAGCATTTGGGATCCCTATCAGGTCGCATTGAGGGAGGACATAGAAGCAATTCAGAGGCGGACTGCTAGATTTGTTACTGGTAGGTTTGATCATCACGCGAGTGTTACGGAAATGCTTCAGGAACTGGGGTGGGAGGCTCTAGAGGAAAGGAGGCGTTCTTTTCGTGAATCGCTACTGAGGAAATTTAGAGAACCAGCGTTTGAGGCTGACTGCAGTACAATTTTACTGCCGCCAACTTACATTTCGCGGAAAGACCACAAAGATAAGATAAGAGAGATTAGGGCTCGTACAGAGGCATATAGGCAGTCATTTTTCCCTCGTACTGTTTGGGAGTGGAACAGGGAGAGAAGATGCTCGTTATGGTACGAGGTACCCTCCGCCACGCACCGTATGGTGGATTGCGGAGTATGTATGTAGATGTAGATGTATTGTGTTAAAGTTTTAACGCGAGTCTACAGTTGCTAATGGGGTAATTATGACAGTATTTTAATTTTTTACATTCTGCCAATAATTACGCGAAATACTGAAAATCACATTTTTGTTGCCGTTATACAGAGAACCTGCAGCTGTGACCGTGGTCCCGGGTTCCGAGACAGTCGCTTACTAATATAGATGGAGCTGTCCAAAAGAAATTATTTAGGCTAGATTTAATATTATGTTGCTACTTGCCATACATTTTATGTTTTAAGGCACATGATCCAAGATTTATGTGGATGGATATTGAACGCGATGTCTGAATGGTACATCATGAATAAATTTAGCAAAAGTGCAAACGTAAAAGTTAAAAAAAAAGTTCTCCTAATTTGTATATCAGTTATTTGGTGCAGATATAATTACTGCTTGTCCTAGGCAAATCAGCAGCTGTTCTGAATGGGCTGTGTTCTCCTTTCTTTAAGTCACGCTTGTGACCTGCCACCGTCTGCCGTTCGACCTGGAATAGTGCCCACGTGGCCAGTGCAGAAGCCTTTTATCGGAGTGGACGGCCTTCGTCGCGGTCAGAGTCCGATGCTCCCAGCGAGACAGTTGGAAGTGAGCGGCGCGCCCGTAATCCTGAAACAATCCCGTTTGCAGAACCCAATTACGCGGCCCCCTGTCGCCCCCAAGTAGGTCGCCCGGCCATTGACGTCAGCAGGGATCGCAGCCACGCGTCACGGGACCTCACGAGACCGCTCGTCGCGTCCCGTCTAGCAAGCTGTCATACCATTAACGCTCTGCCGAAGAAGCCCCATACTGCACCGCTTCCCGGATCAGTGCGCGCCTCCGTACACCGCATTCTGTCCCAAGCGGATCGCACAGAGAACTTGAAAAGCCTTAAACTATTTTTAGATTAGGCAACACGACTTCTCTGAGTCACACATTCGACGACTCGAGAATAATTAACGTGCCACAGAGAACTAACGGCACGCACGGCCTTTAATGAAGCTAGTATTTGCTCGCTATTTACGAAATGCTCTCGCACATTAGGACTTCGGAATCAGATACAAGCGTGTAGTGCCATTCCGCCCTTGTAACAAGAACAGTCACCCTCCTGAAATGCCATCACCGTCGGGGAAGAAATCAAGCGTAAAGCGTCTTCCGCAATAACGTTCAGCGTAGTCCACGTGCTGTCACGGTGCCTTCGATTACTACCACAGGTCCCATAGAAGCAGAGCTGAATGTCCCTTATAACACAATGCTACCTACATTGGCATGCGTCCATGGCAAGGTTCGTTTTTACAAGTAGAACGGTGGGAACTGTATACAAGTTCACAGGTAACCTAATCAGATTGGCTAGGATGTAATCGTCTGAAGGGATTTATATATAAACAAGATGGTTGAGAAGTAACACACTAAGTATATTCAATGTACGGAATACAGATGGGCGCGCTTACATCGGTCTGAAAGGCCGCGTTAGCCAGTCTTGATGGGCTATGAGATGAAGTTGAAACTACCTCGTTAATTTTTTTTTTTAAACACTGACCTACAGAATTACGCCTGACAAAAAATTGTTCAGATGTCTCTGAGCACTATGGGACTTAACATCTGAGGAGGTCATCAGTCCCCTAGAAGTCAGAACTACTTGAACCTAACTAACCTAAGGACATCACACACATCCATGCCCGGGACAGGATTCGAACCTGCGACCGTAGCTGTCGCACGGTTCCAGACTGAAGCGCCTAGAACCTCACAAAAAAAAATGGTTCGAATGGCTCTGAGCACTATGGGACTTAACATCTGAGGTCATCAGTCCCCTAGAACTCAGAACTACTTAAACCTAACTAACCTAAGGACATCACACATCCAAGCCCGAGGCAGGATTCTAACCTGCGACCGTAGCGGTCGCGCGGTCACACTGAAGTGCCTAGAACCGCTCGGCCACACTGGCCGACCCCTGACAAAGCCAACTTAAACTTAACCTATTCATTTATTACCCACAGTATACATTGACAACATGACTAACAATAATTAACACAAAAAATAGCCCTGAATTACAAGAAATCCTAATAATAACACGTATCAAAAATAAATATTAAATTAAAGAAATATGAAACTACCTCCAACTCTGTTAACTGCCTAAACTCATTTTAATCACGAATCCCGATAGTGGAAACCCTATTCTTTTTCATAAGTCACTGACCTCGCAGAAAATCTTCATAACACGAACTACAGCAACTACAGCAAGTAGCAACTACAGACAGCTAAATAAAAAGATTCTAACTACTATAGGCTCTAACTACTAGGAGGCATACGGTTAGCGAAAGAAAGCTTTTGTTGAAGAGAAAACAATGTATTTAGAAAATTTTATCTTATTCATGTGACGTCCAGTTCCAAAAATTATATAGTTATCAATAATTCCACTGCCCAAACATTATCAACCAAACATCCATCATCATACATTTCATTCCGTATTTTCTTATAAACACATCATTTCATCTCACTTTACAATGCATGTCATACCAACATAGAGTCTCCACTAAGAATATCATGCCCATACACTTCCCTATCCACTCGCTAACTGCTAGTCCGTCCAACCACAGAAACTCTTGCCGAGGGCGCAGAGCGCTGTCAGCGATATTAACACAGTCTATAGCGCTGCCAGCATACAAACAGGCTACTTACAAAGTTAATTTTTATATTGGAACAAAGCCCGAAAAAAGTTATAGGAGAGGAATTAAGTCATTGCTAGCTGGAAGTAGGGGCAGGAGCTAGCATCCAGCTTGGAACTGACACTCGAACATGGCATCACGTGGTTTCAGTCTGACGCTCTCTACTGGCTATCGAAAGTAGATGCATGGTGGGCAGTTTATCAGACCACAGGCCAATCGAACAAACAACCTCTGCTGAAGCGACAATCCTACTTCGCACGTAGGCCACCGTGAATTACACTTGAGCACTACAAGAAAATATTAAAACTAAAAAATTGAAGTACATATCAGATGACTTGCACACCAGTGTCAATTTGAATAAAATTCCATTGGGCACTAGGCCACGTCATTTTAAAACTCATAAATAACTATTAAAACTGACGTCTCGACTGTATTTGCATCAGTGCTGTTCAGGACGACTGAACTTCTTGGTACCGTGGATGGTCTTCCCAGTACATTGTCCAATTTGGTCATCACGTGACAAACGGCGTCATTATGCTGCAACGTCGTTGCGTTGTTCAAAATCAAGATGTCTGTAGAAAGGTGGTGCAGCAGACGGCTATTTGCCTGTCGTGCTCTGACAAATGATTGGCATGCAACAGGGAATAGATGCCAAAAATACGAGGAAGTTACAGAGTGGTTATAATTAAACTTTCGCTACTTGAGGCAGAGTAGATGGAAAACTATTTACCAAATGGGTACACAGCTTCATAGAAATGATGTTCAGACTGTGCGCTGCAAGACTCGCGTTCTTAGTACTGTTAGTGTTATAACTTGACATTAGGCGCCGGTACTAGTACGGCGAAGTAGCGTTCAAATACAAGCATCAGTGTGCATTATAGCTACAGACGGGTCTGGACATAATAGTGCTACGGCTCTTCGCGAACATCGACCCACTGAAGGGATACGGACGGGTCCTCTTTCTGCACGAGGGTTGAAGAACATGATTCGGAAGTTCGAATTAACTGGCGATTTGGGAATTGCTCCTGGAAGAGGCCGACGGCTAGTTGCGCCACAACTGGTTGAAGTTGCTATTGCCACGGCGGAGAATGCTGGACGCACTGTGCGATCTTCAAGCATTTTTGTATTTGTATTTTGTATTTCTTTATTGGTCCTGTAAATCGTGTTTAGGTACATATTTTGCACAAACGATGTAGGACAAGTCAGGTTTGTACAGTATATACAACATCATACACATTGTTGTTTTTAAAGGTTAATAATTAAAAAGCACTGCACGAGCTGTGTCACGACATCTGAAAATTCCACATGAGATGTTTCGGGCATCACTAGAGCAATCTCTAGTGCGGTTCCAGGCTGTCGTGGATGCAGACGGTCGTCGCATTGAGCAAAGTTTGTACCCTGGAACGCAAAAATAGTACGCAATTAATAAATATTACCCTCTCATATGGAAATTAAAATGTACTTCTTTCAATGTTTTTTCGTTATTTCTCTTCCCCATGTCCTTACAAATGCTTCCACTATGTTTCGTTGTCCTACTGATCATTCGTTTTTTATGGAGGCCCACTAAAGTAGAGGAAGTTTAATTATAACCACCCTGTGTATTATTTCCTTCTTCTTATTGATAGATGTGTCAATAAACTCTGAGGTTCGCCAATGACATTGTAATTCTGTCAGACACAGCAAAGGACCTGGAAGCGCAGCTGAACGGAATGGACAGTGTCTTGAAAGGAGGATATAAGATGAACATCAACAAAAGCAAAACGAGGATAATGGAATGTAGTCGAATTAAGTCGGGTGATGCTGAGGGAATTAGATTAGGAAATGAGACACTTAAAGTAGTAAAGGAGCTTTGCTATTTGGGGAGCAAAATAACTGATGATGGTCGAAGTAAAGAGGATATAAAATGTAGACTGGCAATGGCAAGGAAAGCGTTTCTGAAGAAGAGAAATTTGTTAACATCGAGTATAGATTTAAGTGTCAGGAAGTCATTTCTGAAAGTATTTGTATGGAGTGTAGCCGTGTATGGAAGTGAAACGTGGACGATAAATAGTTTAGACAAAAAGAGAATAGAAGCTTTCGAAATGTAGTGCTACAGAAGAATGCTGAAGATTAGATGCGTAGATCACATAACTAATGAGGAGGTATTGAATAGAATTTGTGAGAAGAGAAATTTGTGGCACAACTCGACTAGAAGAAGGGATCGGTTGGTAGGGCATATTCTGGGACATCAAGGGATCACCAATTTAGTATTGGGGGGGGGGGGGGGGGAGGGGGCAGCGTGGAGGGTAAAAATCGTAGAGGGAGACCAAGAGATGAATACACTAAGCAGATTCAGAAGGATGTAGTTTGCAGTAGGTACTGGGAGATGAAGAAGCTTGCACAGGATAGAGTAGCATGGAGAGCTGCATCAAACCAGTCTTTGGATTGAAGACCACGACAACAACATGTGTCAAACAATACAAATCTGAGACGGTTCTACAGACAGACAGAAAAATTCAGTGTGTATAAGTGTGCAACAGGAAAATACATAACGTATATTTTTTCCCATCTAGCAAGTAGGCCTATTAACAGCAGTGTCATACTTTACCTAAGACCGTGCAAAATTCGATATTAACAAGGCAGCACACGTGGAAAAGAATAATTGTACTCATCTCTACAATAGAGTTTGTCGATCCACAAAAAGTATTCGACAATGTAAAATTGTGTAAGGTGTTTGAAATTCTGAGAAATATATACAAGAACTAAGAGGAAACAACAAGAATGGAATCAAGAAGGGATGCAGTCTTTGGCTCCTAATGTTCAATCTCTGCATCGACGAAGCAGTGAAGGAAGTAAAAGAAAGGTACAAGAGTGGGATTAAAATTCAGGTTGACAGATAACCGATGATAGAATTAGCTGATAACATTGCTATCTTCTGTGAAAGTGACGAAGAACTGAATCATCAACTGTTGAAACCAAATAATTCATTTGGAAATGTCCGGCCCCGGTAGCTGAGTGGTCAGCGTGACGGAATGTCAATCCTAAGGTCCCGGTTTCGATTCCCGGCTGGGTCGGAGATTTTCTCCGCTCAGGGACTGGGTGTTGTGTTGTCCTAATCATCATCATTTCATCCTCATCGACGCGCAGGTCGCCGAAGTGGCGTCAAATCGAAAGACCTGCACCAGGCGAACGGTCTACCCGACGGCAGGCCTTAGCCACACGATATTTCATTTTCATTTCATTTGGAAATTTGTGGTACGCACTAATTAATCTAACTTAAACTAACTTACACTAAGGACAACACACACACACCCATGCCCAAGGGAGGACTCGACCCTCCGATTGGGGGAGCTGCGCAAACCGTGACAAGACTCCCATAGACGGCACGGCCACCCCGCGTGGCAATTTTTTTTATACTTTTCAGGAGACGCAAAAAACTTAATACCGCCGTAAGTATTGTTGCTGCATCACTGGAGCCGGCCGGTGTGGCCGAGCGGTTCTAGGCGCTTCAGTCTGGAACCGCGCGACCGCTGCGGTCGCAGGTTCGAATCCTGCCTCGCGCATGGATGTGTGTGATGTTCTTGGGTTAGTTAGGTTTAAGTAGTTCTAAGTTCCAGGGGACTGATGACCTCAGATGTTAAGTCCCATAGTGCTCAGAGCCAAATTTTTTTTTTTTTTTTTTTTTTTTTTTTTTGCATCACTGGAATTTTTCAGAACTGAAAGTGACTTCATTCTGCTTTTATTGAGAGAGAAATAATTAACTTAGAATACATCATTTCGATATTTAATGATTTCAAAGTTTTTTGACTTTTTTGGTTTCAACAATTTACAAACATATTTTTTTTGCTTTTTTAGGATTTAATTGTATGAACACTGAATAATACATTTGAATGGTCTGACAAAATAGAACAAACTGAATTATTTTAACAGCAATAATGATTAACTGTACATTAGCTGTAATGTTAGTCAATCACTAGTCAAGAAAGCACTTCTTCATAGAGCGATCTCTTTGCAGCAGGCACATATTCAATGACTTTCTTCACATCTTCCATCTTCATTCTGGAAATAGGTACTTGGTATTTTGGGTAGGCCATTGGAATGCTGTCCATTAATCCTGGAATGATGGGCTCATGTCTTGTTCTTAAGCGAAAAGTATGTCTTACTAAACCATCGATATACGGAAGGCCAATCACTTCTCCTGTCCCAAGGGATTGTATTTCTTCGATGCTACTCGGAGCGAAGATTTTTTTATTGCGTTGTTCTGTCATTGTCTCACAGGAAATAACAATTTTTCAAAAATATTTTGGCCACCAGTTGTCGAAATCTAGTATTTCCTCTCCATTAACTAATTTTACTGGCCACAGTCCTTTTACTGCTTACTATGAGTTCCATGTATTCATAAGGGATGTAAATGCGGTCATGAGTTTTTATTTTCCTCTTATAATGCGGCCTGCGTATAAAGGTGCAAGTTTTTGTTCTAGCCGACACAGCCATCAGAAAAGGACAGATCAGTCACATTTTTACTGTGATCGTTTTTTCTGTTATCAGAAACTAAAGATGCTACTCGTTTGCACCTTTCTTTCCTAAGCCTTCATGGTACAAGTACAAAGTGGAGTGTTCAGTTTTCAAATCATGTATGGTGGAATAGTACACCCATAGTTGGCGGAGATATGGATATATGGAAGCGGCAAGTTTTGCATATAATCAAAGACTGTGGCTCCCACAGTATCAATATATTGGGCTCTTCTCTTGGCATTCCGAAGTGAGTTGTAAACTTTTAACTACGACGCTTATGAACATTTAATTCCGCTCTGGCGGCAAGCTTGGCTCTTTCATTTAAATATGGGCTTAGTTTGAGTTCAAGCTCTTCGTATTTACGACATCCACTTTGGGTCTGCCAAATGAATAATTAAAATTGTCCCGATAATAATTACGATAAACATCATATTTTACTTTACAATCTGCATATTTGTCATTGAACATACTGTGCATCATCCGCACATTTAGTTCAGAGTTTAAATATGTTGCTTCCTTTTGTGAATAATGTGAGGTTTTTGTGGGGAAACACTTTATACGCTCGTGAATGAGTGCGAGGGTATTGTCTGGTGTCTCCTTGGCATTCGGGTGTTTCCCGCGTTTATCAACAGGTGTGATTCCCTTAAGTAGCAATTTGCAGATTCGAAACACGCGCGAATTCGTCACTGCATGCATACCTTGCAAAGCAGTTTCCTTTCACTTCCAAGCATTATACGATAAAGAAACGTTGCATCCCTACAGTTTTCACAACATTCTGGATGAGATTTTCGAGGACGCCTCTGCTTTACTTCCTTTGTTTTAATAAGGCGCTGCAGATGTAAGTACTGGGCATCTTTGGTAGGAAGATCAAGAAATTTTGCCAAAATATTACTACGTTGAATTACGTCAACGGAGTCATAATATTTTATTCTGTAGCTGATAGGAAATTAACAATATAAGATTGGTATTGCTGATAATATTGATATTATTTACGTGTATACAGGTTCCTATGGTCGTCTCAAGAAAGTTGAAATTTATCTGCAAGATTCTCTAACTGCTTTCCCAGGAACATAATCTCCTCCGTAATTTCGATAAGGCAGTCCTTTGGTACGAGCTGTCTTTACCTTGTTTCTATCATAATCTGCATTACTATTCTTCCTTTATGGAGCCATAGTAATACAACCAACTGCCCTCAATAAACATTAGCAGTGATTGTTTTTTCCACAACAAAGGAAATGGATAATTTTATCAACAGTGTATAGTATTGGAGGAAAACAGATTCTGCGTGCGAATGAGCAGCATCTGTTGAAACGAAATAAGTAAGTGACACTTGATTTCAACAACAAACAGCGTAAAGTGCACCACCTCTTCTACCATTTGTAGGAGCAAGACGTCTCTTAGATGCTTTGATGTACTATTCAGTGAGAAGACGAAAACTGAAAATTTTGACTTACATAATTTCAACAATTTGCGATTCAGTTACAGGGTCTGCTGAATGCAATTGAAAGGCTAATGAGTACGGCATATGAATTGAGAGTAAACCGAAGAAAGATGAAAGTAGTGAGGAGAAGCAGAAATGAGAATAACTAGAAACTTAATGCGAAAATTCATGACCACGGAGTAGATGGAGTTAAATAATTGGAAGCAAAATATTACGTACCGAACGAAGCAAGAAGGTCATTGATAGAAATTCACACAGGCAAATTAGCCATTCCTGGCCGTAAGAATTCTTTTGGTGTCGGACATGCCCTCAATTTTAGGAAAAAAGATTTCTGAGAAAGCACGTTGGTTGCACAACTTTATATGGCAGAGAAGCATGGACCGAAGGCACGCGGGAAAAGAAGAGAATCGAAGCGTGTGAGATGTGGTGATATGTATAGAAAATTAGGTGGTCTGATAAGATAGGAATGAGGGGGTTCTCCGCTGAATTGACAAAGAAAGGAACGTGGAAAATACTGAAAAGGAGACGGGACAGGATGATAGGACATATGTTAGATGTCGGGGAATAACTTCCATTGCATTAGAGGA
This sequence comes from Schistocerca serialis cubense, assembly GCF_023864345.2. NCBI lineage: Eukaryota > Metazoa > Arthropoda > Insecta > Orthoptera > Acrididae > Schistocerca > Schistocerca serialis. Next base: position 563,192,021 of record NC_064642.1, on the reverse strand, counting down.
AACCGTAGAGAGCAAAAAGGAAAGCAACATATCGGAATATATCCAACAAATAATTGAGGACGTGGAGTGTTAAGTGCTACTCTGGGATTAAAGACTGGCTCTGGAGAAGAAGTCCTCGTGAGCCCGCATCAAACCCGGATTACAATGAAATCCCTTGCTCTCCTCTGACCTTTGAACTAATAAAGAAAGAGGAACTTAGAATTAAATTTAATATATGGATCAATATTAACTGTTCGTGTAGCTGGCTACAAATATTTTAGTTTTGTTTACTAACTGACATATTTCATCTTAGGCAGAGATATTTTGAATACGTTGGAATCAACTAACTCGACAGAGAATGAAAACCAATAAACCACAGGCAAATGGAAACACTGTAATTAAAGAATTCGTACATTGCACTCTGAAAGTAATGCCTTATTCATGTCTGACAAAAAATTCAAAACATTACGTTCGGAAACGGCTTCGATCCGGGTACGTTTCATACGGGAACAATAGAAAAAGATACGAGCCCGTTGTAAATCAAGGAAGTAATGTTTCGTTTCGCTCACGAATGGAGGAAAATGAAACTGCTGCTCTGTGCACTACTTACGAGTCGCCTGCTTTGTTGTAAATTTGCTGAGACCAACAGCATTTCTGCTGCATCGGTACCCCACATCCGGAATGTTGTTTGGCATCTCAATCTAAGACAGAACAGAGCAAAATGGACATGGCAGCTGTACTATCCATCGCAGCACAGCCCGCCATTGGAACATTGTTACAGTTATGGCATTATCTGGCTCCATAATATGAACGTGGAGAAAAAATTCAGTCGTGCCTTTTTAAAGGAATCGGTCCGGCATTTGCCTTTAGGGAAACCTGAACTGCACTGTCTGGAGCGAGATTTGAACTTCCGTCCTCCCGAATACGAGTCCAGTGTCCTACCACTGCGCCATTTCGACTCGCCCAAAACAAAAAAAAGTATACACTAATAACAAGGAAATTAGTTCTTCTTTCTTCTTTAATATCCTATCAGAAGTGAAATTAGTGTAGGCCGTGCAGATTAGATGAGAAAAATGGTTCAAATGGCTCTGAGCACTATGGGACTAAACTGCTGAAATCGTTAGTCCCCTAGAACTTAGAACTAGTTAAACCTAACTAACCTAAGGACATCACAAACATCCATGCCCGAGGCAGGATTCGAACCTGCGACCGTAGCGGTCTTGCGGTTCCAGACTGCAGCGCCTTTAACCGCACGGCCACTTCGGCCGGCTTAGATGAGAAGAAATGCTTCGCGATGTTATTTATGGGGCCCTTCGTGACAGCCAGAGTTATTTGAGGCACCATAGACACGTAACACTTAAATCAGCATGACGAAATAAGTGCTCCAACTGAGCTACTGGATAGGGCTCATTCAGGAAGGCTCCCTTGCAGTCCTTGAGTAAGCGCAAAACCCAAAGAGACGAAGTTACTTCTTGGTGGTAGGAAGGAGGGAGAAGGGAACTTTCCACTGTGAAGGTATAACAAAAATACATCAATCCGTACGTGTTCCTCAGTTCCTCCCCCCCCCCCCCCCCCCCCTCCCGTTTCTCTCTCTCTCTCTCTCTCTCTCTCTTTCTCTCTCTCTCTCTCTCTCTCTCTCTCTCTCTCTCTCTCTCTCTCCATCAAAAGCTCGAGGTATTTCCGCTTTTATAGTATCCTCTAACCTGTGAGCCAGCTAACCCCCCCCCCCCCCACACCAGTTTTCTGCACCCCGGCGATACTTGATACCATTATGTGATCGAAAGTCACGTTAAGAACTGAAAACAGTTCTTGGAACAACCGAGAATATAACCTCGAGCATTCTTTATTATTGTTTGACATTTATGTGCATTAGCATTTTATCCACGAATTATTATGAACTTGCACTACAATGTAATCGGGAGATTATTTGCTTTGCATTTTTAACAAGGCACATACCCTCGCTCCAAACGATATACGCCGCTCAACGAAACAGATGAGCAAACAGAATGTTCTCAGTGCTCGACAGCCACTCTTTTGCATTAAGATTAGTGATGACATAGTTCACTTACTGCCATTTTTCCAATCCTGTTTTAGCTTCCTCTCACTAATTCTGAGTTCAGGCACTATGTTTCTTTACAGAATGTTTGTCTACGAGCTTTCCACGTATGTCATTCAAATTTTCATGCCATCATCTTCAGTCAGTTCCATCAATTGGTGGTGTAGCCTTTTTGAGTTGGCGTCCAACATAGGGTCTCTGCAAGTTCCATTTCTGCCGATCTTGAGCTTCCCGCTGTCAGTTCACTCCGGCTGTCTATATTAAGTCTCTGTCTCATCTGTCCGGTGTTTTTTTTTTTTTTTGGTTTATTGGGCTCCAGTCTAGTACTTCTTTCGACCACCTGCCAACTTTTCTTAGAGCGACATGAGCAGCCCACTGCCATTCCAAGGTATTCACTCATTCCATTATATCGATGACCTTTTTATCTGCCTAATGTCAACTGTTTTCTTTCTGACTTTCTCTGTGTAGCCCAATGTTGATCTTTCCATTCCTCTTTGGGCTACTGTTTACTGCTCGTTTCTTGACAATGGACTCATTTACGGTAATGTCCATGCCTCACAGCCAGAAGTTACTACTGGCAGTATACGTTGGTCAAAAACTGTTTTCTTCAGCTCAGTCGATGTCTTGGGCCTCAAAAATGACGAGTATCTTCCATAAGCTTGCAGCCTAATTTAATACGTCAAAATATTTCTGGTTACAAATCTCCTTTCATATTTAGCAGTTGGCACAGATGTCATATTCTGTGACCCTCGGAAATTGCATACTCCCAAAAGATATATTTCACTCCGGTGTCCATTCATCCATCATGATCTTGGTTTTATCACATTTCATTTTTAGGCAACTTCAGAGCAGAATGACGCAAGTTCATTAACCAGTATTTGGAGTCCTTTGTACTGTTTGCAGATAGTACAATGTCATCAGCGACCTCAGGTTACTTAATCTCTTTTCCAGAATTTGGATTCACTTTGTTTTCCAATCTAATTCAGCCATTGCTTTTTTGAGGACTGCTGAAAATAATTTTGGAGATACAGAATCGCCTTGTTTTACGCAGCATTCGATGGGAAATTCATTGGTTTCTTCAACTTCATTCACAAACGCTGTTGTGGTTTTGTATATGTTGTATAAAGCTGTTCTATTCCTTGTTCTGTTAGAGCCTCAAACACAACTGGGTGACTGATCGAACTGAACGGGCTCTCAGAATCTATGAAGGCACGATAAAGAGGTAGATGTCCTCATTTATTCTACTAATTGTACTAAACCCTGCACGAAACCAAGCTTGTTTAATGAGCTGAACCAGGTCAAGTGTAGTGCTCAATCTGGTGGTCAAAATGCTAGAAAAACTTTGTACAGTATGGGTAGGAGGCTGATTGGGCGATAGTTCTTTGCATTTTTTAGTAATTACCTATACACTCCTGGAAATTGAAATAAGAACACCGTGAATTCATTGTCCCAGGAAGGGGAAACTTTATTGACACATTCCTGGGGTCAGATACATCACATGATCACACTGACAGAACCACAGGCACATAGACACAGGCAACAGAGCATGCACAATGTCGGCACTAGTACAGTGTATATCCACCTTTCGCAGCAATGCAGGCTGCTATTCTCCCATGGAGACGATCGTAGAGATGCTGGATGTAGTCCTGTGGAACGGCTTGCCATGCCATTTCCACCTGGCGCCTCAGTTGGACCAGCGTTCGTGCTGGACGTGCAGACCGCGTGAGACGACGCTTCATCCAGTCCCAAACATGCTCAATGAGGGACAGATCCGGAGATCTTGCTGGCCAGGGTAGTTGACTTACACCTTCTAGAGCTCGTTGGGTGGCACGGGATACATGCGGACGTGCATTGTCCTGTTGGAACAGCAAGTTCCCTTGCCGGTCTAGGAATGGTAGAACGATGGGTTCGATGACGGTTTGGATGTACCGTGCACTATTCAGTGTCCCCTCGACGATCACCAGTGGTGTACGGCCAGTGTAGGAGATCGCTCCCCACACCATGATGCCGGGTGTTGGCCCTGTGTGCCTCGGTCGTATGCAGTCCTGATTGTGGCGCTCACCTGCACGGCGCCAAACACGCATACTACCATCATTGGCACCAAGGCAGAAGCGACTCTCATCGCTGAAGACGACACGCCTCCATTCGTCCCTCCATTCACGCCTGTCGCGACACCACTGGAGGCGGGCTGCACGATGTTGGGGCGTGAGCGGAAGACGGCCTAACGGTGTGCGGGACCGTAGCCCAGCTTCATGGAGACGGTTGCGAATGGTCCTCGCCGATACCCCAGGAGCAACAGTGTCCCTAATTTGCTGGGAAGTGGCGGTGCGGTCCCCTACGGCACTGCGTAGGATCCTACGGTCTTGACGTGCATCCGTGCGTCGCTGCGGTCCGGTCCCAGGTCGACGGGCACGTGCACCTTCCGCCGACCACTGGCGACAACATCGATGTACTGTGGAGACCTCACGCCCCACGTGTTGAGCAATTCGGCGGTACGTCCACCCGGCCTCCCGCATGCCCACTATACGCCCTCGCTCAAAGTCCGTCAACTGCACATGCGGTTCACGTCCACGCTGTCGCGGCATGCTACCAGTGTTAAAGACTGCGATGGAGCTCCGTATGCCACGGCAAACTGGCTGACACTGACGGCGGCGGTGCACAAATGCTGCGCAGCTAGCGCCATTCGACGGCCAACACCGCGGTTCCTGGTGTGTCCGCTGTGCCGTGCGTGTGATCATTGCTTGTACAGCCCTCTCGCAGTGTCCGGAGCAAGTATGGTGGGTCTGACACACCGGTGTCAATGTGTTCTTTTTTCCATTTCCAGGAGTGTATATTAGGATTATTTGACTTTATTCCAATCTCTTGGTAATTTTCCTCTGTACAGACAGTTCGCCGGCCGGAGTGGCCGAGCGGTTCTAGGCGCTACAGTCTGGAACTGCGCGACCGCTACGGTCGCAGGTTCGAATCCTGCCTCGGGCATGGATGTGTGTGATGTCCTTGGGTTAGTTAGGTAGGTTTAAGTAGTTCTAAGTTCTAGGGGACTTATGACCTCAGCAGTTGAGTCCCATAGTGCTCAGAGGCATTTGAACCATTTTTTTTTTTTTTTTACAGACAGTTCAAAAATATTTTAGCTAAATACTTTATAGATTCGTCATTCATCAGCTTTAAAATATCGACTGGAGATCGCCACTACCTGGATCGGTTCCTTTTTTTTCATATTTGTCTATAGTATGTTTGACTTCAGAGAGGAGTATTTCTGGGATTTGGGAAACAGAGGCGTCCACTTCGCCTAGGACTGAGATATCATCATTGACTTTACTGTACAGGTTACTATAAAAATTATCAATATATTCGACCATTTCTTTCTTATCTGTAATTCGGCCTTGGGCTGTATCTAACGCTATTAGCTGATTCTTTCACGTTATACGTTTCCACTTGGCTATCTTTAAACTAGTTTTATTTTCAAGACTGACTTTTAGCGTATATTCTTCATGCTTCTTGATGTCATCTTTCATGCTCTTTGTCAGAGACTTGCACACTTCTGTGTATTGTGTATTTTTATTGTATGTTTCTACATTCATTTTTCCTCTCTTGTCCATCAAGCTTATCGTTTTATTTGTCAGCGTCTGTTGTTGGGTTTGAGATTTGCACAAGCCATCCACTTCTTCAGCTGTTGTGATTAGTATCTTTGTTACTGTTTGTTACTGTTTCTGTTTCACAGTCTTTTAATTTTTCTTTAATTCTTTCTTGAAATTCCTTTCTTCGAGATTTTTGAAAGTTTTTCATCTTTTGTATTCAATTCAGATCTTGCTCTTATTCATCGATGGTCACTATTTCTATCGAACCTGTACAGCGCAGAGCCAGCTTTAACGCTTTTGAGGTCTTTTGGTAAGAATGAAGTTATTTCATTTTTCACTTTAATGTTAGGACCCCTCCAAGTCCATTTGCGACTGGAATGCTTCTTGAAGAACGTATTCATAATAGGTATGTTGATGCATTCTGCAAATTGAACCAGTCTCTTATCTCTGGCATTTCTCTGATCTATTCCATATTTGCCAATAACTGAATCACCTCCCTTGTACATTCCAGCTTCGGCATTAAAGTCACCAGTTATAATTTTATAATAGCTGTCTCTTCCTTTTTCACAGGTTTCTTTCAGGCACTTAGAGAAGGATTCTATCCCCTCATCCGAGTGAAGGTGCATATGCTTGAATTACTTGGATTTTATACCTTTTTGATATTTTGATGACCAAACGCGTAATTCTACTTGAAGTTCGAAGTTCCTTCTAATGCTGCTGTCTGGTCTACTATAGTTTTGTTTACAAAAAACCCGATTCCATTTAGTTTTCCATTTGGTTCTCCACCGTAATAGAAGAGATTTCCCGAAAACAGTCGATGGCAGTTTTCACCTTTACGACGTACTTCACTTAAGCCAACAATGCTCCAGTTATTTTTTCTAAATCCTCTTCCATTTCCGTCAATCTGTCGTCTCCCACTAGTGAACGACAATACATGTGCGTATTTGAAAGTATTGCTTCTCTCTTTTTGTAGACTTAGGATTCTGTGGCACTAAGGTAGCTTCCACCCGGAGATCCGAACGTGGGGCTAATTTAACTCCGGAACATTTTACCTTCCTGTCGCACATTATGAGTCACAGGTGAGAAGCATAATCGCCACGCTTGCTTGGCGATTTGATATTCAAGACCGCCCCTAACGAGGAGTACAGACGCCTTGGGCTGGTAGCTTCCCTGGAGTACAGACGCCGCCCATGCTGTACTTTTGTTCCGCCCAGGGTATTTCATTTCCTCGGTGCCATCCATATCTGAGAGGGTTTCCCCGATCCGCCCGTGGGGTGGCGCCCTTTGAGGGCTAGCAGCACTTTTGTAGGTTAGCATTTCCCAATAGCGCGTCGCGACTTTTTATTCCGTGGCACAGAACTATGGAGTGTGGCGCGGAGCATTAATAACTTATAATGTTTCTAGGCAGTTTGAATAAGTTAGCGCCTGCAACGGTGGCCAACTCTCAATTCAGCTTGCCGGTGTCTCAAACGATGTTTGGAACCTTGCATCGAGATTACGTTACTCTTCCCAGTCAGTGAAAACAACAATAAGAACACCCTTGTCAGTTAGTCAGTTTCAGTGCATACACGGCGTTGGTAGGTAGGGTCCAACAATTTTATGGCGGAATGGTCTTTGCTTGTCAAGTGAATGAAGTCAACCCTGACGGATAGTTTCAGTGTCCTGAGTATGTTGATTGTACTCGTCACATAATGGTTCAGAAATCAAACTGCATAGCTTCTGTTAATGCTTACATTAAAGAAATAAAATTTTACTACACATAACCTACACATACCACGGCAAACTCCCGATTATCTGGGTTAATAAGGTCCCGAGAGTTCATGGATAACCGAAAATCACGGATAGTCTGCTTTACTTATGGTTTACCTGTCGGAAACTGACAGCTTATTTACAAAATGACTCTTTAAACACAGTGATTTTCACAGCTCGTGGTCTAGCGTTTAGCGTTGTTGCCCCTAGATCTCTGTGTGCCGGATTTGATTCCTGGCCAGGTCGCAGAATTACTTCGCTAAGAGACTGGATGCTTGTGTTGTCTTAATTATTTCATCTGATATTCATCGACGCGAAAGTTACCGAAGTGGCTTTGATTGGAAATACGATAATTTGCTTTCAGTTCACTTTTGGAAAATAATCGTCCAGTTTTTTCTGTTTCTCTTTTATATTCACATTTTTCCTGACAATGTTCTCATTTTTCGGAGTATCAAAACATCGGTAAAGACATGTACACGGAACTGTTAACAACAGATCAACACATTTCGGTGGCTCGGCGTTCGTGATAACGTGTTCCTCAAAATGACTCTAAGCACTATGTGACTTAACATCTGAGGTCATCAGTCCCCTAGACTCAGAACTACTTAAACCTAACTAACCTAAGGACATCACACATATCCATGCCCAAGGCAGGACTCGAACCTGCGACCGTAGCAGCAGCGCGGTTCCGGACTGAAGCGCCTAGAACCGCTCGGCGGCCGACCCGTGTTCCTCGATCACTTCATTTCCGTTCTCTTAATGTATCCTTTTTTATATTCGGCAACTTCCCAATTATCAAGGTACAGATTGACATCAGAATAAAACATGAATCACATGAATGGGCTAATCTAAACGAAAATAATAGTGCTAATCGTAACTGAATACTGTAAACACCTTTTTTTTCACAATTGCTGGACGATGCACGGATAACCCGCCATCAGGGTAATTCTCTACTTGCGGGAAATGGAGATAAAGTAATTAAAAAAATATGAGTACATGTTACTTAATAGGGAACCCGCAGGTCATCAAATACCAAAAAAGATCGTTTAGAGAAAAAAATCATGTAGAAGAAAATTTTTGCACAGTGCTAGGAGGAATTGTCTTGAATAACATGCTAAAAATCCAGACCGGTGGGGTGTGAGCGAGGGTGCGCGGGTCGGTTTAAAGGTTGTTTTTTTATGTATTCCCTAATAACTCGGAAACCGCGGTTTCTAGTGAAAATATTTCCTAGTAAAAAAGTAAATTACATTAAATTTTCTATGAAAATGGTCCTACTCATTTTTTTTGTTTTAGAAGTAATAGTTCCCGCGATCAGAGGATGGAAAAATCGCAGGTTCTTAAAAATATTGGTGTAACGATATAAAATTAATGTTTATCTTTAAAATATCTCAGCTAATTACAAATATTAAATGTGTGTAGCACTCCTAAGTGCAGTAGGGCCGTATTAAGGGATAAACTGTGTTCCAAGGATGTAACAGGATGGAGGGGGGAGATGTGTGGGGTAGAAGCACAAGGGAAAGTAGGTCACTATATTGTGGTCACGCACTTCCCTCCTTCACAGGTCTGCAAACTGACGACAGCAGTCTCCGACATGCCTTGCTTGACTTCTACATAACTTTGTGAAACACCCTGTAGTGGCTGCTTGTAACGGTGCAGTAGACAGAGAGGGGAACCACCTGCTCGGCTTTCAGTTTGCAAGACGTGCTTCTACCGCACACATCCCCCCCCCCCCACCCTACGCTCTGTTGCATCCCTTGAATACAATTTATCCGTAAGTACGGCTCATAGAAGTGGTACATTTAGCACTCGTTTTTAACAAACATATTTTAAAGATAAACACTGATTCTATACCGTTAGAACAATATTTTTAATAATCTGCGCCGGCCGTTGTGACCGAGCGGTTCTAGGTGCTTCAGTCCGGAACCGCGCTGCTGCTACAGGTTCGAATCCTGCCTCAGGCATGGATGTGTGTGATTCCTTAGGTTAGTTAGGTTTAAGTAGTTCTAAGTCCAGGGGACTGATGACCTCAGATGTTAAGTCCCATAGTGCTTAGAGACATTCGAATCTGCGATTTTTGCATTCCCTGAACGCGGAAACTATTACTCCAACAAAAAAATGAGTGGGATCTGTTTTGTAGGAAATTTAATGTAATTTGATTTTGTACTGGGTGATATTTTCGATAGATGCCGCCGTTTTCGAGTTATTCGACAAAAACATAAGAAGTGATCTTTAAACCCAATCGTTCACAGGGTTTTAGTATGTTGTTCACGATACACTCTTCTAACACTGAGCAAAAATTTTGCGACTGCAAGATATTTTCTCCTAATTTTCCTTCGTTGACTGGACTATATGTGTTCAGGAGCAGTTAGTGCGACGCCAAATAATAAGATGCTGAGTGAATTGCAGCGGGGGCTGCACCAGACACCCGACGGCGCGGACGCTCTCACAAACCACGCGACGGCTTCTGTAATGGGATGTTCACGGTCACAGCGCGGCGGAACAAGGCTTGTGAGGTGTCGCGTGGGCGGTGAGTCTGGACGCCTGCGCGTGACGCCAGAGTGCTGTGGCCGGCCATTGTCACGTGACCGAAGCTCTCACGTGAGAATGGAGCTCTGGCACCAGCGCTTTGCGTCTCCACTTGCATTCCACTCGTCTTTGGACCAAGACAGGCGTGACGCATGTGCCAAGACACAGAAGTCGTGTTCTGCAAGGATATGATATGATATGATATGCTGACCATTAAAATAACAACACCATGAAGGCGGCGAGTAACGAACGTCAAATTGGCATGGAGTCTCCTACAGTTATGAGACAACTGTCTGGTTTTAACAACCGTTTGGCCAGTCTTTTTTTCGTCCAGTTGATTTCTTCAGCCGAATGAAACTAGTATCTGCTGCCAGGTCAGCTATGTGAATATTTTCATTCACTCTCCTGGTTTGAGTGGTTTCACTAATGTGAGACGGACCGAATGATACTATTTTCGTTCAGTCTCCAAGTTTGATTGATTTCATATACAGTATTATACTATTTCAGCCTGTTCGGTTATGAAGAACCATGACTAGGTTTGCCAACTTTTTTGGAGACAAATAACTTATTTCAAGAAGGGGTGAATAAAAGGTCTACCGGTATTACTAAAAATGAAGTATTTTCAAAAGTTACGTACCGGTATTTATTTACTTAAATACGAATAGTTTATATTTCTGGCATTACATATGAATTTTAAGAGGTTAACAACTGGAGCTCTATAAAAATTTATGATGAACACTACCTTTTTATTTAAAGTTGTTGAAGCTATGTGTCTGTCTTTTCGCTGGTTCGCACCCGTCGCAGATCATTCTATTTCAGTTAAGTGCTGAGGTGACGTGATCAGAAAGCTTATAACGCTCTGTGTTTTTAATTGATTGGTGACTTAATCACTTGCTTTTGAAGTATATTTTTCGCCGGAAATACTTGTCAGCATTCGTTAATTTTGTTCAGTTAATATAGAGTCATAATATAAAACATCCTTCCAGGTCCTGTATATCGTGCTGAATTTATCTTGAGGATAACTTTTTATCCAGTCATTATTTCTTCCATTCTCACGGCTCTGAGCGTTTCAGCATTCCGACTCAGACAAAAAGTCTACTACAATGTAAAGAGACTGCCCATTCATAAACATGGACGAAAAACGAACTAAAAATTGGTTATTGGCACTCAATGAAAAGCAAATTTTTCAACAGTGACGACGGTAGAGTGCAGTCAACAATAATGATTTAATAAGGGCAAAACCATCGAATGTTAAGAACTGTGACGACCATTTCCATTTGGCTGCTCTCACACTCGAAAGAAATGAATCAATAATAATCATGCGGACACGAAATACAACTGATTGAAACGACTGTTTTCATCTGGTTTCTCTCACAAACTGGTTTCACTCGAAAGACAGAATGAATAATTCAACCGACGCGTAAAACTGCAACCAGATGAGTCAACTGTTTTCCAACAACTAACTGAATCGATTGTTTTGGCTCGGTTGTTCACATCACTTGTGTACTCTGAGTCGAATTCAGGATTTTGGCCTTTGGTATTTGGGGGGGCCTGAGCTCATAGAAGTTTTTTATTACCGAACCGTCTCCAAATTCTCTACAGCAGTGGTCGTCGACACTGACGTCTGTAGTGGCACCTCGGATCGCATATGAACCCCGAAAGACTAGCTATAGTAAGTGCGCGGTGAGTTGGCCAAAGACAAAAACTGAATGTAAGAAGTCGGCTTCATTCAGAAAGCCCCATGTTGACCATGGTCTTTTTCACATTGCTACCGCGCTCAGCGATATCACAGTTGCGACACTTGAGTTGCATGTTGAACTGTTGTTGGTTTTACTACACTACTGGCCATTAAAATTGCTACACCAAGAAGAAATGCAGATGATAAATGGGTATTCATTGGACAAATACATTATATTAGAACTGACATGTGATTACATTTTCACGCAATTTGGGTGCATAGATCCAGAGAAATCAGTACCCAGAACAACCACGTCTAGCCGTAATAACGGCCTTGATACGCCTGGGCATTGAGTCAAACAGAGCTTGGATAGCGTGTACAGGTACAGCTGCCCATGCAGCTTCAACACGATACCACAGTTCATCAAGAGAAGTGACTGGCGTATTGTGACGAGCCAATTGCTCGGCCACCATTGACCAGACGTTTTCAATTGGTGAGAAATCTGGAGAATGTGCTGGCCAGGGCAGCAGTCGGACATTTTCTGTATCTAGAAAGGCCCGTAGAGGACCTGCAACATGCGGTAGTGCATTAACCTGCTGAAATGTAGGGTTTCGCAGGGATCGAATGTAGGGTAGAACCACGGGTCCTAACATATGTGAAATGCAGCGTCCACTGTTCAAAGTGCTGTCAATGCGAACAACAGGTGACCGAGACGTGTAACCAATGGTACCCCATACCATCACACCGGGTGATACACACTTCCATTGTGCGTTCACCATGATGTCGCCAAACACGGATGCAACCATCATGATGCTGTAAACAGAACCTGGATCCATCCGAAAAAATGATGTTTTGCCATTCGTGCGCCCAGGTTCGTCGTTGAGTACACCATCACAGGCGCTCCTGTCTGTGATGCAGCGTCAAGGGTAACCGCAGCCTTGGTCTCCGAGCTGGTAGTCTATGCTGCTGCAAACGTCGTCGAACTGTTCGTGCAGATGGTTGTCGTCGTGCAAACGTCCCCCCATCTGTTGACTCAGGGATCGAGACGTGGCTGCACGATCCGTTACAGCCATGCGAATAAGATGCCTGTCATCTCGACTGCTAGTGATACGAGGCCATTGGGATCCGGCGCGGAGTTCCGTATTACCCTCCTGAAACCACCGATTCCATATTCTGCTAACAGTCATTGGATCTCGACCAACGCGAGCAGCAATGTCGCGATACGATAACCCGCAATCGCGATAGGCTACAATCCGACCTTTATCAAAGTCGGAAACGTGATGGTACGCATTTCTCCTCGTTACACGAGGCATCACGACAACGTTTCACCAGACAGCGCTGGTCAACTGCTCTTTGTGTATGAGAAATCGGTTGGAAACTTTTCTCATGTCAGCACGTTGTAGGTGTCGCCACCGGAACCAACCTTGTGTGAATGCTCTGAAGAGCTAATCATTTGCATATTACAGCATCTTCTTCCTGTCGGTTAAATTTCGCGTCTGTAGCACGTCATCTTCGTGGTGTAGCAATTTTAATATTCAGTAGTGTATGTCTACGAATGACTCTGATGAAATGTGGTATTTATACTCTATTTAAATGCACTATTCAATATGAGATACTACCGCAAAAGTTAGGTAAATGAGTTAATTGCCAGTTTTCTTCTCCGCATTGCATTGGATTGCAACAGCCTGAAATAATTTAATGTCCTTTTCCGCATTTGGAAATGACTGTAACTGTGATAGACATTCAGGAATCCATGTTACTTCCGTGACAAAATTTATACCACAACAGGTGATCGACAGGAATCGCGCGCCCATGAGTTGTCAGTACTGGAAGACAGACCATAAAACATCCCACCTCCGACTTCCACCTCGTCCACAGTGGCCGCGCTACTTATCCCAAGGCCCCTGAGGTATGCGACCCACTTTACTTAGTTCACGGACGAATTCACCAACGTCTATTAAAATTAAGCACTTCGTTAAATATTACTGTCCCTGTAAGCATTTTTTGTTCGCCATTAAGCAGGAAAACTATTATTATAATACCAACTACAATAGCGCGAAAATTTTCGATACTGTTAAGCCTGAAAACTATGTTTTTCGGCGGGGGGTTAAGAAGAAGACGATGTGGTTTGTGGGAGGGAATTTAGTTTTATAGCCCCCCTACCCTTATCCTTTGGATTCACCTCTGAGTGTACTACATGCCTGGATCTGCAAATCATTAGTATCTCACTTCAACAGTGCAAATTAGGTAGGAGTGAGGCCATCTACATTTTCAATTTGAAGGAAAGATATTGATGCATTGGTCAGTACCCCTTGACTCATACTAATGTGGTATCAATGGATCCAGTAGAGCCATACTCACTGCCCAGCAGGACCTCAGCTGCTCCATACAACTAGTGTGTGAGAGGGCAGACACACTGTTCACTCAGCCATGCAGGATCATACAGCCAGTTCACATAGGTTTGCAGCTAGACTAGTATCAACATGGACAGTATGGTGATTTCTGCAACCCTACATACAATCAGTGTGATGACCACTCCTGCAGCTTCCCTTGATGCAGCAGCAAAGAGATTCAGGCCAAAAGTGGATGTAGAAATGGCAGCACCTTGTCTTTAGAGTCCCATTTCAGCATACAGGCATCACAGGGGACATATCAATGTGTGAAGGCTTTGAGGAGAATAAACATTGCCAGATTCCATTTGTCATCATCATCATACAGGTTTCCCACCTTGTGGGAGGGTATGGGTTGCCATTAGGTACAAGACAAAATCATCTCTGGTTCATAAAGCTGGTAATCTGGGCTGAAAACATTCTATTTATGACAACTTCAGCCCAGTGTCTATGCCATATCTTCCAGGTATCCATTATGTTGTCTTTCAACGAGAAAATGCAAGACAGCATGTTGCCCATACTGTTATGACCTACCTTGAAACAGAGGGTGTTCAACTGTTGCACTAACCAGTATGTTCTGCAGATCTCTCATCCCATGAAAACAGCTGGCCACGAGTTGCCAAGAGACTGGCATGCCACCACTAACTGTTCATTATAACTGATGAAGCCTGCATAGAGTTGAAGCAGCATGGAGTGACACACCTGCATCCGTCATCCAAGCTGACTTCAACGTGGTGCCCAGTTGGGTAAAAGCCACTGTTGCTGCCAGAAGTGGCAGCTCTGTGTACTATATTATACACCCTATATTCCCTCAAATTGCCTGCAAATTTAATAATGTTCCCCCCTCCTGCTGTGGTATACTGTTTCCAGGTTTGTGGAGTTTAGTTGTCAGAGATACTCAGTGGAAATGTTTAAAATGGTTTCTTCCAAAAAAGTGACATTTAAGCATTATAAAAGTATGCATAAATATTTATGAAAAATTAACATATTTATGTATGTTAATTTTAATTATACAAATGAAATGATAGTTCATCAGCTGCATAAAGATTGATTTTTATATAAATTTACTTTTTAAACTTGTGTGAAGAGGTCGATATTTGCAGGTATAGTAGATTTCCTAATATATATTAGGCTTCATTGCATCACAATATGCACAGTAAGTAAAATTTGTTATTTGCTATCCTTCCATGCGCCACTGTTTTAAGGGTTGCCATGCACTATCTGAGTGTCCTGATTGACGTTTTCTATGGTCTCTCTAAATCATGACAGTTGATCCTGGGATAGCTCCTGTGGTAAGGCGAAGACTGGATCTTTGTTTTCTGCTATACAATTCAGAAAACGCTTGATTTCTAACCTCAACATCGAACAGATGTTTAAGACTTATCTTCCGTTTTTTAATACAAAAATGCTTATTTTGCAAATGACAGATGACAATTTGCAGATTACAATATCTATGTTTACAAGCATACTCTAAACCATAGTGAAGTGTATGGCAGAGGGTACTTCCCATTGTGCCACGTGTTAGATTTCCTTCCCACTTCATTTGTATATGATGTACTGAAGAATGACTGCTTAAAGGTTACTATGTGCACTGAATGTAGTTTAATCTCTCTATAGGAGCTGTGCACAGGTGACAGTGGTCTATTCCTAGATTCATTACTTAATATTGAGTCTTGAAATTTTCATAAATACTTTTTCGGCATAGCTGGTGTGTATCATGAAGTCTCTGTCAATTCAGATTTTTCAGCAAGTCTGTGGTGCTCTCCCACGATCCAAACAAATCTGCAACAATTCATGCTGCCATTCTTTGTACAAATCAATAACCTGGTTAGCCCTATTTGCTATGGATCCCACACACTTGAGTAATAGTCTAGGGTGGGCCACACGAGGGTATTATAAACAATCCGCTTTGTATGGTGATCAACGAACTGAACCAATGAAATGAGATCTGCCACTTTCTTTACCTGTGACTGAGCTTATATAACAATTTCATTTCATATTTCTACAAACTGTTACACCGAGATTTTTGTTTAAGTACACTGATTACCGTAGAGGCTTACTGATGTTGTAGCCATTGGATACTTCATTTTACTTGTTTATGAAGTGCCCAGTTTAAGGTTTCTGAACACTTAAAGCACATTGACAATTTTTGTTTCTCTTTGAAATCTCAAGATCCCACTGAATATTTTTTTCATATTTTTTCAGACAGTATGTAGAAAATTGCGTCATGTGCATAAAATTTGAGATTACTATTAATATTATGTGCAAGGTCATTAATAGGACTTGAATTTTTGTGAAAGGGTGTATATTTTATGGTAAGACTGACATGTTCCTCAAATACATAAAATGCTTGTTACATAAAAACCAACCGAATTACTGAGATTTATTATGTCATATTTATAGATATAAGGCCATTTTTCTCTGATACAGCATATTTTAGTAAGTAAATGGTCATCTTCATTATATTTTCACTGTTTAAAGAAGTAAATAACTTTTCTCATGCAATTTCTTTCTCTGTGTTACAATCCTCAGACTGCACACCTCATTTTGTTTCCTGGAAAATGGCTAATAACTGCATTCCTCTCCTACTTTGTTTGAGTTCACAATAAAGATTTCACCATTGTGGAACAGTCAGATTGTGTAGCCTGTTGTTATTCGATGAGCAGGTAGTTTTTCAAGCCTTGCTGAACCATGGGCTACAGAGAAGTGTCTCATTGTGTCATTCAATCTTGATGACATCAGAAATGTGTCCATTATAGTTCAGAGAAAATGCCTAAAGTGGAACAAAGTATTCAAATAAAATTACAACAGTTCATGTCTCGATCTCATGAAAAGGTATTTTTGACTGATGATAAGATACTGTATTGTAAACTGTGTGATCTAAGAGTAACTGCAGAAAAGTCATTTAATGTTCAGAACCATGTGACAACAGAAAAACGCTAACACAGCATAGAGTGCAACATATTGAAAATGGAAAAACACTACCGCAAGTGCTCGTAGGGTAACTCCACCAGTCTTATCCTCAATTCCGTGAAGAACTTTGTATAAATTTCCTTTGTGTTGACATTCTCATAAGTAAACTGAACCATCTAAAATTTCATTTAGTTCTTAGCTAATACCCAGACCAATCTCTTCCTGATTCTCCTTCAGTAAGGAGGATTATGTCAGCCAAACCTATGAAAAAAGAATGCTACAAATCAGACTACAGGCTGTAAATAAAAATATATGGATATCAATTGATGAAACCACAGACTCTTTGGGAAGATAAATTTTTCCACCATTAGTAGTAACTTATTTAACAGACCTATGGGTGCCATAGGGCCTGAAGATATGAAGTGTGACAATGTAATACTCTTCATAACAGATGCTATGCCTTATATGGTGAAAGCTGGTGGTTCACTAAAACCATTATACAGTAAAATAGTGTATGTGATTTATTCAGCTCACACCTTACATATAGTTGCAGAGGATATTTGTAGTAAATTCAGTGATTTACATAACTTTAATGAGTGTGTCAAAAAGATGTTTTTGAATCCCTTTCATGAGCTGCAGCATTTAAGTTACTAGCTCCTGACTTTTTTTTACCACCACATCATGTTCTGACAAGACAGGGGTTCTGGATTGATGCCTGCAAGTATTAATCTAAAGTTGTGAAAAGCATAATTGATTAAGCTGCTGCAATTAGACTAACCATAGAATTAATGTTTAATGCTAAAATTTCAGGACAACTTTTATACATAAAATCAAATTTTAGATTTATTCCTGCTGCTATAACTGTTTTGGAGCAATCAGTAGTAGTACCACTAATGAAGCATATGGAACAAGTACACATAAAAAACCAGTGAATAAATTACAAGCTGTGTGTGGTTAAGGGGGAAAGAAGTATCAAAGAAAATGGAAAAGGTGTTAAAAAAACTAAGGGCATCATATTCTGTGTTCCATTTCTGTGATTTTGATGGGTGAAAGGTTCTCACTTAATTATTTATAAGCAGATTTTAATGATATTGTCCATTTTAAATATGCTTCTTTTGTGTCAGCCAAAGTAGAAAGAAGTTTTTTGGAGGACAAGGCTTTGTGCCTGACAATAGGAAATCTTTTTTATTTCAGAATTTGTAAACAGGTTTCATTGCATATTGCAACTCAGAACTCAACAAACTGAAGTAAAAACGAGGATGTAAAATAACACCACATCGTAGGCTAACTGTGTCCTGGTAACATTAACAAAAATCATACTATAACATCAAATTTCATAGATAAGCTTGCTTCTCATGTGCATTTTACTCTCAAATAAATAGCTCATTACCATAATCTGACTTAGTAATTTATTATATGACAGAAATTTTACCTCAGTTTAATACTGTTAGGTCATATTTTTATGTTATTTTGCATATTTTTGTAAATTTTTGATCATAACAACATATTTTTTGGGGCAGATTATGGTGATTTCTGGGTCATAAAAGCCCTAGCCCTAGTCGTTAATTTACAATATGTAATTACAATAAGACTGAACACACTTCTCTACAGCATGCTTGAGGTTACTTGTATACCTGTCAATAACATGCTGCATCCTCTCTAACAGGAAATCTTCTGTCCAGCTTGATACTCCATGTGATTACACATTTGTTAAGACACATTGGGCTGGAACTGACAAGGAACCCCTTGAGTGTGAGGTCGCAAGTTCGATCTTTGGTAAGGTTCAGTTGAAAGTGTGGTATTAACAATCATGAGAGGAAAAATATTAGCTGTTAATGACTCACAAAGTGCACAAGGAGGGTGACAGAAAATGAGTGTCCAGGAAGTGCAGAGATCAACCCTCAGAGATCAAAAGTAAAGTGTATTTATTACACTTCACAAAATGGACATTGTTTACATTTAAGAAATGTTCAAAACAAACCATTAACTTCCATCATGAACACCAAATGAAAAATGATGTGCCACATTGATCACAAAGGTCTGCACCATGAACATTGAAGGGAAACTCCTCAGGAGCTGCAAACCACGCAGGACATTCAGCTAGTTACCCACACTTAAAGAAGAATGATATTGGTGTAATGGGGTGATGAGAACTGATGGAATGTGATGGCATGCAACTGAATGTGAAACAGTCTGTTGTGGAGCTTATCATGGAACTGGCTATCCTGTGAGGTGTAACTGCAGATAGTGCAATTATATGTTTCACAGGAACAGATAAAATAAACATCCAGAGGGTGAGTTTGTCCAGTGGTCCCTGGTTATATGAACTGCAACATCACACACTTTTCAGACGGGATAGTTTGCACTAAAAGTGTATAATTTTTATACACAGACCAGGAATTAATAAAAGCAAGTTATTTTTCCAGCTATTGGCCAAATACAGTGCTCATACCATAGTTGTGGTTCTCTTACACCCATTTTCCCACTCTTGCTTGCTATGACAGAAAGATTCCCTATTGCCATTGCAAGATCATGCAAATCAGAAAGAATGTTTATTTATTTATTTATCTTACAGCTCGAAACATGTATTTAACATGCATGGGCAATGTTATAATAATTACATTCAGATTATTGATACACAATATAAATAGATTACATGCTACTAAGTAAAATATCATTGAATTATATTTAATATAGCATTCCTGAGGTCAAATCATGTCAGCACCATACTGTATGGGCACTTCAATACAAGCCATTTTTTTAACTCGTTTTTAAAAATTCTACCAGAAAGCTGTTTCAGGTTGTTTGGCAGAGAATTATAAAATATTGCTCCCTTAATGAATGGGGTATTTGTTGTTAGATTCAATCGTCTGCTCACCATATGAAAGTCTGATTTTTGTCTTGTATTGTAATCATGGATTTCCATATTCCTGTTTGTCACTTTTTTGTCTTTTTTCACTAATAATATTGATTGAAACATATATACTGCATAGATAGTCATAATATTAAACTTAATAAACAGGTTTTTACATGAAGTTCTGGGTCTTACTTTTGCCATAGTTCTTATTACTCTTTTCTGCAATACAAATACCCTTTTTATATTGTATTGGCTACACCCATCCCACAATACAATTCCATAAGATAGATGGGGATACACCAACCCAAAATACGCTATTTTTATTGCTTCTATATCTAAATATTGAACTAATCTCCTTAGTAAATACAGACTAGATGTCCCTCCAAATTCTTGCTGCACAGTAAATAACTGTCCAGCCAATTTACCATTCAGAGTAATGTATATTAATGTGTTAAGGCATTAATGGTAGCTGATCTTGATAGAACTCTCTTGGTAACTCTAATTTCCATTGTTTCTTTCATATGCATTTCCTCTCCAAATCTGGATGCTCGGAGTTGAAAACAAATTCATTACTGAATGATGGGATAAGCTTGTTTATCTCATCTACAGCTTTTCAGGCTGATTCCGCAGTTTGCTGTGCTTCATCAAGTTGATGTTTTGTTTGAAATTTCGTTATCTCACATCTTCCAGTTCTGTAACACTGTTTGAAGTTTTGCAACCATTTACTGCTTCCCTTGAAATCACTGTAATCTATGTTGCACACAGTTTGATGTGCATGACATAGTAAATCACTATCATGCACATCCTGTAAAATGTATTGAGCATCCTTGAAATGTGCAAACACCAGTTTTTGTTGCAAGTGCATCTAGCCATACCTTGAATAACTCTAGTTTTTCTTATGCAGTTCATGGTAATATTACTGCAAACTTCTTTGAAATATGTTCATAATTGTGTTTTTACTATGCTGTGGATGATCTTCAATGTACGTAATTATATTTTGTACCTGCTCCTTGATCAAAGACTGTCCTTTAATATATTTCACTAGAGATGGAATTTGTGGCTCCCTGTCCAAGAAGGATGATGAACTACATGGGTGGACATCCGTTTCAATATCACTTTCATTTGTTTAGCATGTATCATTGTCATTGTACTTCTCATGTACATTGTCCGCAGAGTGAAGCATATAGAACACCACACATTCCACTGTCTCATTTTGCAGAAACGATAATATTTCATCTGCCACTTGCTTCTCAACCTGCAAAATTCCTTGAGTTCCTTTCTAATAAAATGTGAACTTGGGCAACTGTTGTTGTAGACATAATACAGTATTTGCTTCATTTATCATTGCCAGTGCTCTGCTCTTTGTTAACACCACTAGTATTGTAGCACTGTTGTGAGTTACTCTTCAACTAAGTAGTTCAATTAAAGTCCGTAGCTCATACTGTGATCACCTTGAGCCCCGCCCCCCTGTTGTCATTAGCAGCCAGTATTGTAGTTATATGATAGTCAATGTGCAGGGTGTCAAATGCAGTAAACGTCATTGCCTTTTGCGATCTTGCACTCAAGGAATTCCTTGTGAGTCAAATGCTTTTCATGAGCAAAGAAATGCTGCTTCCATTTGATTGCCTTAATACCAAAATAAAAGTGTCTGCAAGGAATAATATAATACGAAAACTAAGGAGATCTAACTGAGGTGCACAGCCAGTCACTATTTGGACTTTGGCTTTGGCCTTGTGCTACTCTGCGGGCGAATATACAGTGCCTGTCTGGCATAACTCCTGCCATGCTAGGCACTGGACACTGCTCTGACTGAAACATGCCGCATAATCACTGGGTGCCTGAGACCCACTAAAATGGAGCTGCTGTATCATCTAGCTGGTACAGCTCTGCCTGACATCAGGTGTGAAGCAGCTGCTCAAGCAGAAGGACATAGAGCCTTGACATCTGACACTAACCCATTATTTGGCCATTCGCCAGCACTGTCTCACATGAAGTCCAGAAAAAGTTTTGCAAGGGTCCATGTAAACAACAACAACACAAACCACAGGCTGGACATGTGGAGAAAAAGAGTAGAGACTGCTCCTCTAGGCTGGAGACAACCTAAAGAAGAACTACCTCACAGTGCTAATGAGAGCTGGTGTACCTGGAAGTCCCTCAACAGATTATGAACTGTTGTTGGTCGGTGTAAAGAAACTCTTGAAAAATGGGGATACACTAGAGGACCCTCAACTTGTGAGTGTGGAGAGGAGCAGATGATGTCTCACCTGCACAACTGCCATCTCTGCCTGTCATCATGTACTGATGAAGAGTTGAGGCTAGCCAGTTTTAACGCCTTGGACATTGCCCATTTCTCGGCGAAGAAAATTTAATTAAATGTCTTTTAGTCTATACTTAAGTGTATTTATGAACGTTCATTTATGTACAATTACTTCGAACTGTATGCAAACTGTAATGCTTTGAACATAGCTCACTTTTGGGCAAAAGCAAGTTAATTGTAGATTTCTTTGTCCTTTTTCATGTTTACATGTTAATGTCCATTGTCTACTTACATGTTTTATAACTGTTAATTTCTGTTAATTCCCTTGTAATTGATACCTTTGACACGAATAAAAAAAATTACCTTAATAAACAGTTTTTGGACTGTCATGTGAGAAATATGTGAAATGAGTTTGCCAATTCCAGTATTTCCAGAATCCATTCTTTTTGGCATGGAAGAAGTCATTCTGTCCCACATACCTTGCGGTTACATCAGATTTTACTTTACATCCAATTTAAGCCATATTTCTGTCTGTTTTCATATATGTCGCATACAGTTGTTGATATTTAGTTTGATGAGTTCACTGTAACACTGATGAAAGTGTGTGAAAGTGCATCTTTCTTCATTGGAATGGAAAGTGAATTTCAAATGCTGGTATAACTTCACAATTAACATGGAAAAATTATATATGAAACAAAATAAAAACTAAAGCAAATGGTACATTGTTGTGGTCATATATGATGTCAAGTTATCCATTTATTGGCCAATGAAGTTCACAATACTATGATGAGCAGCCTTCAAATTAAAATCTGTAACTGCGAACACTTCAAATATAGTTGTAATATAACATAGCATATGAACATTGAAAATGAAGATGGTGTCAGTTGTTCACAGCTGACTAAGAAAGAATGAAAGATAAATGTTTAATACCCTGTTGACAATAAGGTCATTAGAGATGGAGCACAAGCTTGGTTTTGGGAAGAATATGAAAGTAAATCAGTTGGGTTTCCTTCAAATGAACTTCCCTGATAACTGTCTTAAGTGATTTAGGCCTTGTTCCATATGTTTTAGTATGTCACTTGAAAAAAGTGTGTGTTGAGTTCCACATGACTGAAGTTTTTTGGAATACCTATATCTGGATGATTGGGCAGGTATTTGACCCCCATCCTCATGAATGTGCATCCAATGTCTTTCACTGACCCATCTCACTCATCACAATTGATTCAAACTAAAATCCTATGATCACTTGAGTCTAAAACATCATGTCTTCGCATTTACCAACCACATGGAAAGGGGGAGCAACAATCCCAGCTTTTCGTCATGCCACTTTTGTGAATAGATTTTACAAGTAATTCATGAGAAAGGTATTTAGTGTGCAGGAGGAGAAGATTCTCTTTTACAAGTTCACACACAGCTTAAAGTTTGTAACAGCCTCAACTCAAGCTGTCAGTTTTTATTGTGTGTTGATATCCCTTAATCTACTTTCTACATTTTGCCTCTTATGGCTACAGTTTCTTCTGAACATAAATGGCTTTCGGGCAGCAAATTCATGTCCTGTGTGGAAGTTGAAACAAACTTCTACTTCCCACAGCTAGATAAAATGAGTTATTGGAAGCAGTTAGAATAACTGATGGACATATTATGTTCATGCTTTGTTATGCTAAGAACCGAATATTTGGCATTTCTTACTCTATTTAAAAGTCCCTTGGTTTTCACATATCCCTTGTGAAAACTTGGTTATCCATGTGGAATGATCATTGTGTTTGGACTGCCACAAATGATTACTGTGATGTACAGCCTCTGACAATAAAGTTTGGTGAATAGTCCTGTAACATTAACGTAGATGAACTATGAACTACAGTTACCATACTGTCCTTCGAAATAGTCACCTCCCATAACTGTGTACCACTGAGCTCTGTGATACAAGTCCTGGAAAGTTTGCACAAAGTCTTCCTTTGGCATGGTGTTCAGAAGCTGTATCACATTTCATTAGGCGTAAGCAATATCGTCAAATCTCTTTCCTTTCAAAGCGACTTTGTGTTGAGGGAATAGGAAGCAGTTCGAGGATTGAGATCCTGCAAGTATGGTGGATGTTCAAGTTGCACCATCCCCTTTTTTGCCAGGAACCTTGTTGTGCACACTGAGGTCGTCCCCTGCATATACATTGCACGAAACAGGTCAGAATTTCAACATACCATGCAATGTTCAACGTTGTTCCCTCATGTAGAAATTCCTTGTGGATACTGCCTTGACTATAAGAAAAGATGACGAGCATTGTTTTGATGCGTGATTTTTCAGCTCTGACCTTTCTCCAATGAGGTGATGTCAGAGAACACCGTTCCATGCTTTGCTGTTTCATTTCAGGGTCGTACCAGATACACCAGGTTTCATCTTCAGTGACAGTACAGTTCAAAAAATTGGGTGTCAAATCCACTGTTTCGGAAAAATCCTATGAAGCCTCTAAACTTGCCTGCTTCTGATTGTCAGTCAATTGATGTGGCACAAGACAACAATACATTTTCCACTTCCTTAACTCCTGGGTATGGATTTGTCGCATGGATTCATGGTTCATCTGCAGTTCATCCGCTATCATGCACACAGTTGATCAGTGGTCGTTCGTCACTGACAGTGGTTGCTGGTTGTCCATTACAGGGATTGTCAGCAACACTTTCCCGGCCTCCTCGAAAATGTGCAAGCCAGTCGTACACACGCTTCATGGACATTGCTTGATCCCCATAAACATGTACCAGCATTGCATGTGTTTCTTTCATTGTCTTGCCAAGCTTAAAAATTTAAATTGATCCTTTGCTCATTCATTCTCCTGTTCTCAGTTCACAACCAATGTACTAAACGAGCACTTCGTCCAACAGGTCTAACACAGAATACATATGATGCTCAACTAAACTATGTCAGGGGCAGGTTGTCAACACTGGCCACTACATAGGTGCAGTGTTGTGAGTCACCAGTGTTGCCCGATTGACCATTCTGACTTCATTCACCAAACTGTATTGTCAGAGGTTGTATTATGTTAAGAAACCATAGAGAGAAACATCAGTGGCACTGTGTCAAATGCTTCTTGGAAGTCAAGAAATACTGTATCTATCTGACTGCCATTATCCACAGCTTTCTGGATGTCCTGTCAAAAAATAGTGAGCTGAGCTTTGCATGACCGATGTTTTTCAGAAGCCATGTTGGAAACCTAAAATGAAATTTTCTGAGGGTTGAAAATATGCATGATCTGATTTTGGTGTAACCATGACTATTAATTATTTATTTTCTAAACATTGATTCTATTTCATTAGTCTCTAATATTTACTGGATCACCAAAACAATCATTTGACATCTAATGTTGGACAAAGGCGTCCTCCAGACTTTTCCAAACCTCCTCCAAACCTTTCCATGTACTGTTGTCTTCACTAATTTGCGTTCATGAAACTCCTGCATATTTTATGACTTACTTTACCCTTTTTCCACTAATATATCATCTCAGCCTCAGTTCATATCTCATTCAAAACACAAACTGATTGAAAACTTTCAGTTTCAGACACATTTTTAACTTTTTTTCATGAAATTAGTTTACTTCATGAGAAAACACCCCATTTAATTTTTACTCTTCTGTTTATTTCATTTTTTCTGCATGCAGTAGAAGTATCCAGCACTATAGTACTCTTATGACCCAGCCATGGGATCGCGTTGTAATCGGGAAGTAGAGCGAGTTGTGAGGGTGGTATCAGGAAGACAGTGTTATCTGTAAATACATTTATTGTCAAGCAAACTTTATAAAGGTTTTAGTTTCTTCAGGGCTGTGTTGGTGGACAGGCTCGAGGCACATGTGCCATGAATGAATGCTGATGCTTCATGAGCATATCATTAGGCCACAGGTCAGTGCCTCAGCCATGTGTAGACCAGGCATCAGTATCAAATGAAGAGGCATGGCCCACTGGATATGCTTTGATGACTTCATCCGGCTCCCATCTCAGCACTCTCAATGATCAGCCCATCCTGCATTCAAATGACATCTACCGATGGTGGTCCAGAATGCTGGTTGTCACCTCATAGTGACTCGCTATGTAGTACAGTGGTGTTTACATTTCTGTCTACTTTGGTCCTGAGGTCTATTGCACTGGTGGTACGCATGCTGACATAACAAGTGGCTCATCAGTTCTGCTCAGTCTCCTCTGAGCTCACCTGATGGAACTTTAATAAAAATTTTAAGCCTACACAATAAAGTTGTTCTACTGTACAGCAGTAGACATCACATCAAAAGTGACTCTGTGCATAGGGAGATAGATAGATAGATAGATAGATAGATAGATAGAGAGAGAGAGAGAGAGAGAGAGAGAGATAGGGAAACATATAGAGGATGAGGTTTGCCTATGCACAGTGGCAGAGACTGGGCCATCACCATCCATGCTGCCAAGCTTTATAAAGTGTTGCATCACCACTTTAGTATGACCACATCAAGGTCTGGAGAGCATGTAAGGCCACTCAGCAATATTCTCAGCAAGGTGTCGAGAAGAAGGCTAAATCCCATTGGTTGCTGGACATTAGTGGAGTGAGCTACACAGTTGTTCTTGTTGTGGTCTTCAGTCCAGAGACTGGTTTGATGCAGCTCTCCATGTTACTCTATCCTGTGCAAGCTTTTTCATCTCCCAGTACCTACTGCAACCAACATCCTTCTGTATCTGTTTAGAGTATTCATCTCT
This sequence comes from Schistocerca serialis cubense, assembly GCF_023864345.2. Lineage (NCBI taxonomy): Eukaryota > Metazoa > Arthropoda > Insecta > Orthoptera > Acrididae > Schistocerca > Schistocerca serialis. The sequence goes on along the minus strand of NC_064642.1, from coordinate 563,165,332 downwards.
TGGTCTAGCTCTACAATTTTTACCCTCCACGCTGCCATCCAATGCTAAATTTGTGATCCCTTGATGCCTCAGAACATGTCCAACCAACTGGTCCCTTCTTCTTGTCAAGTTGTGCCACAAACTCCTTTTCTCCCCAATTCTATTCAATACCTCCTCATTAGTTACGTGATCTACCCATCTAATCTTCAGCATTCTTCTGCAGCACCACATTTCGAAAGCTTCTATTCTCTTCTTGTCCAAACTATTTATCACCCATGTTTCACTTCCATACATGGCTACACTCCATACAAATACTTTCAGAAACGACTTCCTGACACTTAAATCTATACTCGATGTTAACAAATTTCTCTTCTTCCGAAACGCTTTCCTTGCCATTGCCAGTCTACATTTATTTCCTCTCTCCTTCGACTATCATCAGTTATTTTGCTCCCCAAATAGCAAAACTCCTTTACTACTTTAAGTGTCTCATTTCCTAATCTAATTCCCTCAGTATCACCGACTTCATTTGACTGCATTCCATTATCCTCGTTTTGCTTTTGTTGATGTTCATCTTATATCCTCGTTTCAAGATACTGTCCATTCTGTTCAACTGCTCTTCCAAGTCCTTTGCTGTGTCTGACAGAATTACAATGTCATCGGCGAACCTCAAAGTGTTTATTTCTTCTCCATGGATTTTAATACCTACTCCAAATTTTTCTTTTCTTTCCTTTACTGCTTGCTCAATATACAGATTGAATAACATCGGGGAGAGGCTACAACCCTTTCTCACTCCCTTCCCAACCACCGCTTCCCTTTCATGCCCCTCAACTCTCATAACTGCCATCTGCTTTCAGTACAAATTGTAAATAGCCTTTCGCTCCCTGTATTTTACCCCTGTCACCTTTAGAATTTGAAAGAGAGTATTCCAGTTAACATTGTCAAATCTTTCTCTAAGTCTACAAATGCTAGAAACATAGGTTTGCCTTTCCTTAATACACTCCTGGAAATGGAAAAAAGAACACATTGACACCGGTGTGTCAGACCCACCATACTTGCTCCGGACACTGCGAGAGGGCTGTACAAGCAATGATCACACGCACGGCACAGCGGACACACCAGGAACAGCGGTGTTGGCCGTCGAATGGCGCTAGCTGCGCAGCATTTGTGCACCGCCGCCGACAGTGTCAGCCAGTTTGCCGTGGCAAACGAGCTCCATCGCAGTCTTTAACACTGGTAGCATGCCGCGACAGCGTGGACGTGAACCGTATGTGCAGTTGACGGACTTTGAGCGAGGGCGTATAGTGGGCATGCGGGAGGCCGGGTGGACGTACCGCCGAATTGCTCAACACGTGGGGCGTGAGGTCTCCACAGTACATCGATGTTGTCGCCAGTGGTCGGCGGAAGGTGCACGTGCCCGTCGACCTGGGACCGGACCGCAGCGACGCACGGATGCACGCCAAGACCGTAGGATCCTACGCAGTGCCGTAGGGGACCGCACCGCCACTTCCCAGCAAATTACGGACACTGTTGCTCCTGGGGTATCGGCGAGGACCATTCGCAACCGTCTCCATGAAGCTGGGCTACGGTCCCGCACACTGTTAGGCCGTCTTCCGCTCACGCCCCAACATCGTGCAGCCCACCTCCAGTGGTGTCGCGACAGGCGTGAATGGAGGGACGAATGGAGACGTGTCGTCTTCAGCGATGAGAGTCGCTTCTGCCTTGGTGCCAATGATGGTCGTATGCGTGTTTGGCGCCGTGCAGGTGAGCGCCACAATCAGGACTGCATACGACCGAGGCACACAGGGCCAACACCCGGCATCATGGTGTGGGGAGCGATCTCCTACACTGGCCGTACACCACTGGTGATCGTCGAGGGGACACTGAATAGTGCACGGTACATCCAAACCGTCATCGAACCCATCGTTCTACCATTCCTAGACCGGCAAGGGAACTTGCTGTTCCAACAGGACAATGCACGTCCGCATGTATCCCGTGCCACCCAACGTGCTCTAGAAGGTGTAAGTTAACTACCCTGGCCAGCAAGATCTCCGGATCTGTCCCCCATTGAGCATGTTTGGGACTGGATGAAGCGTCGTCTCACGCGGTCTGCACGTCCAGCACGAACGCTGGTCCAACTGAGGCGCCAGGTGGAAATGGCATGGCAAGCCGTTCCACAGGACTACATCCAGCATCTCTACGATCGTCTCCATGGGAGAATAGCAGCCTGCATTGCTGCGAAAGGTGGATATACACTGTACAAGTGCCGACATTGTGCATGCTCTGTTGCCTGTGTCTATGTGCCTGTGGTTCTGTCAGTGTGATCATGTGATGTATCTGACCCCAGGGATGTGTCAATAAAGTTTCCCCTTCCTGGGACAATGAATTCACGGTGTTCTTATTTCAATTTCCAGGAGTGTATTTCTTCTAAGATAAGTAGTAAGGTCAGTATTGCCTCATGTGTTCCAATATTTCTACGGAATCCAAACTGATCTTCCCCGAAGTCGGCTTCTACCAGTTTTTCCATTCGTCTGTAAAGAATTTGTGTTAGTATTTTGCAACTGTGACTTATTAAACTGATAGTTCAGTAATTTCACGTCTGTCAACACCTGCTTTTTCTGGGATTGGAATTATTATATTTTTCTTGTAGTCTGAGGGTATTTCGCCTGTCTCATACATCTTGCTCACCAGATGGTAGAGTTTTGTCAGGACTGGCTCTCCCAAGGCCATCAGTAGTTCTAATGGAATGTTGTCTACTCCCGGGGCCTTGTTTCGACTCAGGTCTTTCAGTGCTCTGTCAAACTCTTCACGCAGTATCGTATCTCCCATTTCATCTTCATCTACATCCTCTTCCATTTCCATAATATTGTCCTCAATACACAGAATGGCTCAAAACTGGGTCACCTTCTGACATGACAGAGACTATATAGTTTTCGTTTTGGAAATTTAACAAATAAATGCTTGGGATCCCATACAATACTCAGTGAATGAAGAAATATTTTCAGATAGTGAAATTCAAGGCTAAGTGTAATTTCCACTTGAAGTAAGTGGTCATCTGGCATGCTGTATCTGGCGCAACACACTCCTGTAAAATATTCACAGTGACTCCTACTGACACATTGGTAAACAAAAGGAAGGAAGGAAGATTAAAGTTTAACATCCTGTTGAGGCTGAGGTTATTAGAGACGGAGCACATGCTTAGGACATTTCAAGGATGGGAATGGTTACCAGCTGTGCCCTTTCAAGGTAACAATCATGGAATTTCCGTAAAGTGACTTAGGGAAACCAAGGAAAACCTAAATCTGAATGGCTAGACATGGATTTGAACCATCCTCCTCCTAAATGCAATTATTGATAAACAAGGATTTGATATTAAAACTCAATATTAAGCCTGTAGGTGCAGTGGGTAATAAGTGCTGCTAGATGAAATGTACAGAATCCCAAGCATATGACTCTGTATGACCCACCAGATGTCTCAGTTTGTTCATTAAGGGAAATTAATGGGTTCAAATGGCTCTGAGCACTATGCGACTTAACTTCTGAGGTCATCAGTCGCCTAGAACTTAGAACTAATTAAACCTAACTAACCTAAGGACATCACACACATCCATGCCCGAGGCAAGATTCAAACCTGCGACCGTAGCGGTCACTCGGCTCCAGACTGTAGCGCCTAGAACCACACGGCCACTCCGGCCGGCTGGGAAATTAATGTCATGAACTATATTCCTTAATGAGTATTCTTATTTTTTTATGTCAGATAGTAGATAGATCCTCGGTGCTTGTCAGGGGTGATCCTTCTTGCTGTATCATTCTCTATTCTTGACTGCTTAATTAAAGCCTGTGTCTATCTAATTATCTTGGTAGCAAGCTCACTCTCAGGTTATTATATACAGGTTGAATGATGAGTCCTTCATCCTGGTGTCATATCTACTCTGTTCATACTGATGGACACATTGCCTTGCCAACTTGTAACATTACAGTGTTAGAATTGCTCCTTGGTTCAAGCATGGAATATTGTTATTTCTTTGAGATATTAGCTTTTGGCAGTTTTGCATGTAGCAAGGTCCTGACCATCTCCTATCTGATCTTCTCTGCTTCTGGCTGGAGTACGTCATAAAGTCACTTCCACTGACTCTATTATTTCTTCTGATGTAACCCCAAGCCACAAGTAGGAACCCTGATGAAGGCTGCCTGTAACAGCAGCTGAAATGTCAGTAGTTTTAACACATATGGTGTTGTTACATACCCAAAAGAATTTTATTGATAAAAATACATGAATTTATTTTTTCATATTTTAACTGCATGTTATTTACCATTCATCATTTTAAAAACACAAGCTTTCCCCCCCCCCTCCCCCCCCCCCCCCTCTATCTCTCTTTCTCTCTCTTTAAGTTTAGTGAGATGCTAAACTTTATTTGGGCATTGAAAGACATCTGTTCTCCGTCAGAGGTAACGATCTCATAAACTGTTTTAGTAACCACTTAACTTCCACTCAGACATCCCAATATACTTGTTGTTTCTTACAGCACTCCAGAACTATAGCAGTTATCCTTGTGTATAACTGGTCCTGTTGTGACACCTGTCTTATACTCCCTGTGAGTAGCACATACTGCAGACCCCTAATGATAAAACACACATATCACGAGAAAGGTAACCAGAGTGATAATTTCCAATGAATCTTGTGTTTTAAATTGGCAAGTACATGACTACATTATAAGACAGAATAAATGGCCACAAAGAAAATGCATTGGCTCTACTCTGCAGCTTTTTGTGGAGCCTGCTGTAGAACATAACAGTGAGAACTATGATTCTATTGTACCACTCCTTTCCTGCATTCATTCATTATATTCCATAGAACTCATTGAGGATGAGGACCTTCAGGGGTTAGGAATTAGCCAAACAAAACATATGAAATTAAACTGTACCCCATACTAAACATAAACTATCACCAGAGTATTGCTTAATACTATTTGTGACTGCACCAGTTAAATGTAATCTAGTAAATTTTAAGATAAGCTAGTACTTTGAGAAAAAAAGCTTGCTGCTTCTTCAGTTATATTAAATTGCTGCTGTGTATCTACTATTACTAGATTAGTGTTTACTTGATACATTATTAAGTTTTGAATTAATAGTTAGCAATGAATGTAAATACACAGCCCTGTTTACAATACTCTGCTATTTATTGTACTGATTTACAAGGAACACTCCTATTTACCATGCTGATAATAGGAATTATCAATCCTTATATCTGCATAATCAAATAATTTATAGAAGACATCATCGGATGTTAAAAAGAAATCACAACTAGACAGGCTAAATTTAAATTCACGGATGATGCAACAGAAAACGCGCGCGCACACACACACACACACACACACACTGTGTTTCTTCATTGCTGACTGAGCTGCAATGCCCAGATTGCATTTCTCAAGATGACTAGGGTGAGGTGGGGATTGTGTCAGGTGGGGAGCATAGAGGGAGAGAGAGAGAGGGGTGAGAGGTAGGAAGATGGGTTGTTGATGGATAGCTAGAGACTCAGAAGGAGGCAGCAGTTTTGCTGGTTAGCAGTGTGAGAGTGACAGGTGACAGATGCACATGCTAGGTATGTGATACACAGGTACCAGAGGCAGTGAGGTGTGGCATATGATGAAGAGGATGTGAGGAAAAGGATTGGGAAGGTTAATAGGACAGAGGAAGGGGAAAGTGTTGGGTAGAGGATGCAGGGGTAATGGATTAGTGCTCCCATGACCCTCCCGGCCTTGTCTCCACTAGCCCTGTCCCCATACCCTGCATATGACAGGTTCCCCTTCCTCTGTTCTCTCATACCCTCCCAATCCATGCCACGACATCAATTTTCCTGTGTTCAACACCTTATCAGCTCCAGAACCTGTGTTTTTCATGCCTAGCTCATGCACCTGCTACTGCTCCATCCTGCATTCCTAGTTAGAAAGTTTTTTTTTCTTTGTCTTTTATGTGTGCCTATCAATGTCTTAATGCTTCAGCTCTTTGGTGAGTGGTCTCCTTTACTCCTAAATTATTTACATTCTTCCTGAACTTTCTGTACTATAAATATTATGGAACAGAAGACACAGCAGGTCATAGTTTTTATCTTATGTGCATAATAGACATCAGATTGTATCAGTTCACCATCAAAGACATAACAATATTCAGTCAGAATTTCAAGCAATCAGACCTGGTGTACCAATTTTTTCCCTTTTTGCAGATAATACAAACAAAACTTGCAAACGCTACATATGAAACATAAACCCCATCCACAGCCCCTGGCGAGCCCTTCAGTTCTGGCTGACTGCCAAGTCATACTCCACCCATGGCATCACTGGATGCATAAGTGATGTGGGATCAGTGCACTGCTATCCCAACTGTTATCAGTTTTTGTGACCTGGAGTCATTACTGCTCAGTCAAGCAGCTTTACAGTTGGCATCTCAAGGCTGAGTACACCCTATACCAATCCTTCTACCAAGGAAAAATCATTGTAAGTACCAGGAATCAAACCTGGGTCCTCCACATAACAGTTGGCCATGCTGAGCCCTCAACTGTATAGGCAGACAAATGATACAAATAGAGGAATAAAACACGTGCCAGTTCCCTTATGGAAAACCTGGCTAACAAAATATTTAGAAATATCAACAGATAGTTCAGGGCAAATGGATTAATATTATGTTTTGAAAAGTCTCGATACACACACTACAGTAATCCTCATAGAACTCTACAAGCTATAAAAAACATTGTGCTCAGATGTTGAAACACCAGGAGTAGAGTGTTACGTTTTTGAGATTATAGATTGATCAAAAACTTAATTGGAAAATCAACTGCTAAAAATTAATGAAGCACCTGGTTTAACTGCATTTAAAGTGCACATTCTATGTATGTCCATTCACTAATGAGTTATGGAGTTACTTTTTATGGGAAACCCGGATTTTTCAGGGAGAGCAGTTTCACAATACAGGGACATGTTGTAATAATTATATCTGATGTTAATTGTAGAACATACCACAGAGGCCTCTTCAAAAAATTTCGTATTTTAACAAGCACTTTATAATACAACCTACCACAGCTTATTAAATGTTTTCTAGGTATTGGGGTGGAATTTAAAACTGAATTAAATGATTTTCTGTTCTGCTCTACTGAAGAGAATTTTCAGAGAAACACATAAAATTAATGTTTCAGGTTTTTTATACTCAACTCCATTTTAACTTGTTATCCAATCCAACCTTCAATGAATTTTACACTCAGCGTTTCATTTAGTGTATTTCTTTAACCTACTACTACTAGTGCTAGCAGGTCATTGTTGCTTGTTTGAAACTGCATAATGTAAGTCCGTGTGAAATTAAGATTTAAATTGTTTGCTGTGAATTAATTGTAGACGTGTTCAGCTAGCATCTACGCTGTATCTGATAAGGTTGGACTCGAGTGTCATTAGTGAACAGTTTTTTAACTTCCCTTAAAGTCATCTGGATCTCCTCTCCCAAAACCAATGCTTATCAATCTGGAGAGGTTAAAAGAGTCTTCCAGTATGTACTGAGCTCCTGTATTTGCCTAGCCTTAATTTATACTGGCCTTTTGCTGTTTTGTTTCTCACTCAAAGTCTTCCTTCATTCATTTTTTGATATATGTTTTCCCTTTTGTTCTCACTCAGTGTGCTCATTAATTTTTACTTTACTTCATTTTATGCATTTGTATACATACATAATTATTTACTATTGTTCTCCTTTCCTATAAATTTCTTTAGCCTGTTACATCTTTGCTCAAATCCTGTTTGCTTTCACTTTTGTTTGATGAACATTTTGTTTTTCTTTTTTTCTTACTTAGTTTGTGTTATATTATGTTTCACCTTTGACTTACCAAACAAATATCAGCTCTTTAAGAGCACTCTTGAATTCAAATCTTATCTATTTATCTGTCATTATCACTTCCTATAATTTGTGTCCCATCTACTTTGAAGTTGCTTTTTATTCCTTTCAGTGTATGTTATGTATCATTTATTTTTCCTGTTCTCGATCTTATACCTGAAGAAAGAATTTCCTGTTCTTTTAACATTCATGTCTGACATTCTGGCTCTCATTGTTCCTGTTTCATATTTTGGGAAATATTTAATTCATGGTCCTCAATGGTGTGGGAAAAGTTTTAAAAACGTGTACCTTTTTTTCATTTACACACTGATTAAAAACATTTAAACATTTAAATGAGAAAATACAAAAAAGAACAAGGCAATCCCTAAGAATTATCAAAACAAAAGCATCTTTTAAGGACTTAATCACACAGACTGTGTTAGTACACTAAAGTTGTGCTGAAGTCCACTATTACATAGCATCCATGTTATGTGATGCAGTCAATAATTTATACATTAGTTTGTTCTATTATGGACTACATCAGTGGAGAACAAGAAGTTGGCCCCTAATAAATTATTTATGTTCCCTCTTAAACAGTGCTTTATTAGTAGCTGGTCTTTTTATGGTTGCTGGCAGTCTATTGAAAACTGACACATTTCTAAACCAAAGTGAATGAAGATCAAGGAGACAAATTTCTTCAAGGAATAATTACACAGAGAAGCAGTAGTTAGTGTTCTTGGAACAAACTTCTGGAATACATTCTTGAATTCGCATTACAAATAATTCCTTTTTCACTCTTTCAAACTTTACAATGAAAAGCCAGTCCAAAGTTGCAAATTTTACTTTTTTATTCACTCGATGACTATTTTCGGGCCGAGACCCATTTTCAAATCATTGTAGCATAGTCAAAAATGGTATTTCCAAAAATGTGAAGACAATGTCAAAATGTCCAACAAGCAGTTACAGCACATTCAGTGCCTGAGTTATATGTATGTGCTGTAACTGTTCATTGCACATTTTTGACATGGTTTTCACATCTTCAGAAATACCATTTCTGACTATGTTATGATGATTTGAAAATGGGTCACAGCCTGAAACTAGTCACTGAGTAAATAAAAAAAAGTAAATTTGCAATTTTGGACTTGTTTTTCATTGTACTGATTAACAGTAGTTGCTGACCCACAGCTACTCCAGCATGCTGGAAGTTTGTAATAGAAAACTTTATCATGGCTGTATTGACCAACTAGGATCACATTAACAACTTCAGGTCCTCTTCTTCCTTTGTTGTTGTTTCCTATTTTTCAAGTATTCCCTCATTTTCTCCCCATGAAGTCTCTTCCTTTCTTCTGTCCATGTTGTTCCCGGTTTTTTATTTCTTCTGCTTTGAAAGCCTTCCAAATTTAGTATTTTGTTTTTAAAATGGTTTCTTTCTACTGTTTATGATTCTTTTATGTTGTTTCTTTCAAGATCTTTTCTTACTTCTGTAATCCATGCTATTGTCAATTTCTTCTTCCAGAAATATAGGAGTATTTGTTTTGTTAGTCTATTTCCATCCATTCGGTAGAGATGTCCAAAAAAGGTTAATCTTCGTTTGGCCATTACTTTGGTAAAAATTTCTAGAATTATTTTTGGTGAAATTTTCTTCTATTTCAATAAGCTGACAATTTTCAAAGTTCCTTTTGATTTTCCGGATTATTTTTTATGTTTCTTTTCTTTTTTGTCTGAATTGTTCATGGTCTTCCTCTTTTTTCGAACATCTCCATTTTCTCCATTTTTGAGCTCTTTATTAGTGCTTCTTCACACTCCTCATTCCACCATGTTTTCTTTTTATTCTTGGCTAATCCTAAAGTTTTCTCTGCTGCTTGAGTTATCTGGAGTTCATGCCAATCACCTTATTTACTTGTCTCAATTTCTTCTCTAAATTTTTCTATATTTTCTTCTGTAATATTAGCTGTAGTGGTGTTGTATCTGATCACTTTCTTGGTCGCCTTTTTTGGTTTAGATGGGAGAAATTTTATTTTAATCTTAGAGAGATAATGATCTGAATTGAATTCCCCATTTCTGACTATTTTTACATTCATAATTTCCCTGATGTACCTTTTAAATATGGCTATGTGATCCAGTTGAAATTTGCCTAGGTTTGGATTTGGATGTCTCCAGGTTTTGGCCTTTCTTGTCAGTTTGCAGAAATGTGTGGACACGAGTTTTAACTGGAACATTTTACACATGTTGATCAGTCTTTCACCATTTCTGTTTGTTCTTGAGTGTTCTGGATATTCACCTACAATAGTTTTCTTTTCCCTCCCAATTTTTGCACTGAAGTCACCAAGAAGTATTTTAATGTTCTTTTTAGGTATGACAGAAATTTCAGATTCTAAAAGATCCCAGAATTTATTTGCTTCTCCAGATTTCTTCTGTTGTCAGCATTTATAGGTGCATGACGGTTTATCAGGGTGTAACTTTTATTCTTGCACTTCATTGTTAACATGGATATCCTTTCTGAATTTGATCTAAATTCTGTTACACTACCTATGATTTTTTTTTGTTTACATAAAATGCTGTTCCAAACATTGGCATGTTTTCCGTTATTCTCACTGCTGGTTTCCCTTTATAGATTCTATAATGTTGTGTATCAACTACATCCTCATCTAAGAATCGTGTTTCCTGAACTGCTATAATCTGTATATCATTCTTCTGCAGAAATAATTCTAATTCCTTTTGTTTCCCAGTTTTCAGAAGAGAATTTACATTTAAGGTTCCAAAGTAGTACTTCTTCTTGAACTGAAACTTGGAAGGCTTTTCTATATATTTCACCTTTTCTTCACCACAAATGTTGGGACTCCCCAGAATGCTAGGTCCCATTGCATTACACGATGTAATGGTGGATTCCTCATCAGAGTTACCACGTAGGGTAGAGCATCCATTGTGCGAACTTTCCATATTGCGACTTGAAGCTGTAAATTGTAAAGAGTAGGGAATCCAAGGTCATCCCTGAATTCCCAAAGTAAGACCAGGTTGTTAGCCTGGAATATTATTTATTCAGCCGCCACTAACATGTGGAACAGACGCTGTCGGGGCGCTGCCACTAACATCTTCTGCGCCTTCGCTGCCATTGAGGTCTTCACCATATCCCTGGCAAGGGGCCCTCATGAGGTACTATCACCTGGGCCAGGTGAACCAAGGTTTTTTAACGAGGTGTTACTCCTCCCCCTCCTCCTTTCTCAACCGGGCTTGGGACCGGCTATGGCGGAGTTAATATGCCGAATTATTTATTTCTACATCACTTATATCTGACTACATGCACATGACATAGTGAATAAATACAATTTAATATTTGAGAATCAGAGTGGCTTTACAAAAACATCTTTAAGTGTGGATCACTTAATTGATGAGACAAAGACTGCCACAGAGAACAGAGTATATAATGGAAGTGGACATGTAAGAGGAAATAAGAATTTTCTAAAAATAAGAGTGATTCATAAAAATACAGAATATATTAATATCAAATATGGAGTTATTCAGTGCTCTTTTTTAGGACTCCTTCACTTACTGATTTATGTTATTGAAATAAAATATTGTTCTCCCAGTTCCAAGAAAGTACAGTATGCAGATGATACTTCTATTCTACTCAATGATGACCATTACAATTGCAACACCTTGAAAGCAGCAGGCAACAAACATCACACTGCCATGAAGTGTACTACATGCTTGGAGTATGTACTATGTGCTTGGCAAATGATCAGCCTTTCAGTGCAACTGCACAGTGAGGTAAAAATAATTCCATTTTACATTCTGTTTGTAGGAAAAGATTATATACAGGATTTCTCATTCCAAAACTGTATTTTAATGTTGTTTGTTACTGAGAAGGTCATGTTATGCCTTCTGCAAAGAAAAATGATAACCATCATGTGTCGGTTCATCATGTTCAACAGCATCAAGACAGTGGCCTATCACCTATCCTCATTCAAAACAATCAGTCTCTAATTTCATTGCATAATTATGTGAGAAATAGGTTATTTTTCAGAATTGTCAGAGACTTACAAAATTGTATTTTTGTAAGTTACCAGTATGAGTGTTTTGGGTACATAACTTATTTCATAGCAGATCATCCCTGAATTTCTCTGCACATCAGTGCAAATAAACATGCATTTTTGAGAATTGTCAGAAACTACCAGTGTCCTGTGTATAACCTAATTTGTAGTAAATCTGTAGCAGATATTCTACAATATTGTGTTATATCTAGTTTTCCCTTAAACAGGAGTAGCCCTATATATTATCTACATTTATCATAAATTAACTCTGCTTTTGAGTTTGTTAACAGTTATAACACCTGGTTGGAAAACTGATTTTTGACTAATAGTGAGCCATCTTAACAGTTTGGTACCTTCCCACTCGGGGTGCACTAGTGATTGGTCCTAGGTACCTACCAATGACTATCAGTAGTAACTGAAATTTGTAATTAGTCTCTGAATGTGAATTGTAAGTTATAGAAATTAATGTTAACAAGTTCTCAGTACAGGTTGGCATGGTTGGAGTAGTACATTAACATTTAAACATTAAATATAAAAAATGAAAGGTATGCATCTTGGCACCCAGCCTAATACATGAATCACACCATCTCTCTATGTTCCAGCATGGTACAGCTCCCACTTGCCCCATTATTCTCACACTCTCAAGACCATGTGGTACATCAATGAAAATCTTTTCTATATGGTTTGCAGATATTTTTAATCATAGAACAAGACAGGTAGCTGATGTGCCCTGCAGTCAGTATTCTATTAACATCTTAGCACTCATCATTGCAACTAAGTCCATGCAGCAACCAACCACCGTCAAAGACACCAGTTTTACCAAAACATCTGGATGACAACTGTAACGGGATGGAGGTAGAACCATCATCACTCTTACATCATTCTAAGCACCAACATCAACAGAGTCTATGGCTCAGCTGAACGTAACTGCCATTAAAGCCCCTTCCATCACCCCTCACAGAATTAGATCTACTCAGCAACTACACAGAGTCTCCAGCTTCCAGCATGCAGAAACCCATGGTGAGGATTCCAGCGGTGTGTGCTCTCACCCACACCATCTACAGCACATGCAATATTGATCTGGGTATTTCTCCCCCTACTGGATTGTTGAAGGGGGGAAGAATTTAGTATTACCACCAGACATTTGAATAAATGAAGAAGTTGATACAATTCAGAATGTGCCACGAGTTGAATACACCGTGACTGTGCCACTTGGGCCACATTTAGCATAGTCTGACCCACTGATACCAGGAAGTATTAAAACACTAGTGCCATTGTTGTGATATGACTGCTTTTTGGATGAATGGTTATTTATTTGATACACAATGACTACATCTATGAATATGGTACTTTTTTTTGTAGTGTTGATGGTTAGCTTGGCAACAATTTTTCTTTAGGGACATGGATCAGCTTGGTTCCCCTTATTACACGATGATGTATAAATTCCTGTTTCTGAATTATGTTATTCAGTATCCATCGAAGGCCTCTGAACACCTAATTGTAAAATAAGATTTATGCCATTACTGAGATAAAAGAGTGCATGTTTAAAATTAATGCTACAATTGTAGTTACTCAATAGCAATGGCTGCTGTTGTAATCTTTGTGTCCTCTAATGGCAATTTGGTGGTTCAGGATTCTTGCAGTAGGCATGTTAAGCTGTTGAAATGATTAGTACATTGACCTTACAGAGTTCATTCTATGGTGGTGAGTAGTGGCATCATTACAATTCAGTGATATCCCAACTTTTCAGAAGACATGTGCCAAAGAAATGGCACTTCTGTAGACTGCATCATATATATAAATTGAGTGACAGTTTGCACAAATTATTAAAGAATTGGCACTTCTGTGGATTGCATCATAGATATTGTGGCATTTATGCCACATCTCTGCCTACATTCTATTGTAAAACCAAGTAATGGAAACTGCAGGTTGGAAATCAGCATTATAAGGAAAAGATAGATTGCTACACATTGAGTTGCAAGCAGGCACAATGAAAAGATACTTACACATTAGCTTTTGGCCAAAGTCTTCATCAGGAAAGGAAACACACACACACATTCATTCATTCACACAAGCAAGCATGCCACACATACACATGACTACCATTTTCCATTTCTGATGAAGGCTTTGGCTGAAAGCTAATGTGTGTCTTTTTTTTGTGCGTGTCTGCAACTCAACATGTCAACTTTACGGTGTGTAGCAATCTATCTTTTCCTTATGTTGTTTACATGCTATTATATTTTGTGGTCAGCAATCACTACTGAGGGGGGTCTAACACATATGTCCCAAAATCTGCTGCTCTGGTGTCACTGCTGCTAACTGCAAGTGAAGAAGGTCCAATAAAGACTGATGGCAACATCTGTTTGTTATCTTTCCATGGCTGCAGTCCTGCATTGGAGTTGGTAGGTAAGTAACCAAAAACTTTGTGAGGCCATCTTCTTGTGATGCAGTATGTGTTGCTTTCTTCATTTTGTATTGAATTAATGGACAGTGCACTCAACTTCTGAATTGGATGCAGGACTGAATAGAGCAGTTGTTGGATGTTCAGCACTGTTCCTATTACAAAAATTTTGAGACTATTCTGAAACAACCTGTGAGCTATGTGAAGTGATAGTGCATCAGTGTTGTGGTAGTGGTTCTGGCAGTGGCAGGTGACATATTTCCAGTAAGAAGAGAATTTTAAGAGTGTCATGAAGAAGGACTCACATGGTCCCAAAAAAGGTCCTTTAAGTCTACATGAATTTGTCCCCATGGGTGCTGCATTCATTCTCTGCATTTGTGCCTGATGAGTTGGTGTGGTGCCAGATGAGACCTTTCACACATGGGATTCACTAGAGTGATTGTGCCACAAATTGAGGATTTTGGGATGGACAACCTAAGGGATAAAATCTTGCATTATGGTATGGCAGTTACGGCAGTAAGAGGCTGTAACAAGTGATGACATAGTGCAGACATGATACCAAGTGTTATGAGAACCCCGTTGTGGCCCCTGTGGCTAAGCCTGATGGAGAAAGCTGTGAACAATCAGCAGCACTAGGGCCTTGGCAATAGTGTAGGGAACTTCCTATGAAGGTATGGGAAAGTTGTCTACTTTGTGCTGCAGTTCAAGATCCACAAAGTTTCATAAGAGTAAAAGTATATATTAGACCCATTGGCAGAAGTAATGTTGTTTTGGCATTCACATGTTGCTAAGTGATCTAGCAATATATTGTACTATTGAAATTGATTAGGTGAAGAGCCCAACACTGAAGACACTAAGAGGCCTTGTAAGGTAATCTTTCTTATGGACTATATAATATTACAGTCGGTACTGTGATTAAACTTGCACAATAGAAGAAAATGGGGTAATTCTGAATGCCACAGATTGTTGTCACTACCATTTTATTTATTTGCAAATAACTGGCTGGCACTAACATCAACATTTTTAGCGTCTATTCTAGCAGTGGTTCTGAACTGTCGGGATGACTGCATGATAGAACAGTGTTCAGAGGAGGCATCTGCCAGGCATGGAGGTATCTAGAAATGACATAGACTTAAAAGCAATTTTCCAGCATGTAAAATGCCTTTTAATTTGACATTCTAGAGTCCACTTACACATTATATCTTCTTCCTATGAATTTTTGAAAGGTTGTGCAATTTTGGCTGCATTTGAAATAATATTTTATACTGGAATCAAGATGTAATTTATTGACGAGCCTCAATCATATGCTTGCATGAATCATAACATGAGAAAATGAACCCCTTGTGGGATTGCTTGCTGTTATAACCCAAGACATCTGTAATTTATTACATGAAAGAAGCATAAGCACACGAGAGACAAAGCACATACAACAGACAACATACAAGTGGCTGGCGGAGCCCTGTACTGTGGCCTGAATAGTCATTAGTTCTAACAAGGCATACATCCAGCAGGGATGCAACTGTTGTCATGCTAGCAGGCCGGGTGGCCTCTAGTGTCTGAATCAAGCACAAACTTGATGCATGAAGTATGAAGAGGCACACATAAAAATTTGGTAGTTACAGTACTCCTCTTTCTTTGTGAAGAAGTGACCACCGTTCTCACATCCATTTCTTCGGTCATTGACATTGGTTATTGAGTCATGTGAAATTCTGCCACCGGTGCATGCATTCGAAACTAGCAGGAGTTCGGGCAGGTGCAGCATCCACACCCCTGTGAGAGACCGTATGGTAGGATAGGCAATGCTTGTGTGGCTTCCATTGTCACATCCAAGTCTAACTCTTGTGAAGGAGGCCATGATGACGGCAGCTGAACAGCTGGCACTGAGTGCAATGGAGGTGGCAGCAGCAGAGGCATTGGCTGCAACTGTGCAGGAGCCGGGGTCCCACCTTGCCGCCCGACAGCTGAAGGGGCACTCACAGCAGAGGAGGCAGTTGTTGAAGGTACTGGCAGCAGCTGTAGAGAAGGCAAGGACACTGGCCATGATGTAGGAGATGGCTGGGCAGATGGAGGAGATGAAGGCGGTGGAGGTGCTCTCAGTGTGCAGCTGCCCACATGAGGTCCTAGCTGGTCAAAGTGTCACGACACCCTCCCCTCAGCAGTGCATACAATGCAGAGGTATTGGCCATGTTGACTCTCGATGACCATGTGTGCACCCTTTTCAGTTGGCTGCCAAAACTGTGAGCCCAAACAGCTATGCCAGGCCACCCCAAGTGTGGCAGTGCTGGTGTTGATGGACGAGGCAGATGTAGCAGAGTCCGGGGCTGACAGCCAAGCAACAACTCTGCTGGACTCTTTATCTCCCACAGGGGTAAACCTGTAAGAACTGAGGAACTGGTAAAGAGCCACCTTCGGTGACACATCTGGGACATATTTTTTTCATCTGAATCTTAAATGTTCTTACTAATCATTCTGCTTCCCCATTTGATTGAGGGTGGAAAGGAGGAACCATGACATGGTGAAAGCCCTTTTTTTAGAAAAATATTCAAATTCCTGTGATATGAACTGGGGGCCATTGTCTGTAATGTTACATGTACAGAACACCTTCCACTGCAAAAAATTTTGACAGTGCTGAAATTGTTGTCACCAGAGAAGCAGACAGATAATGCACCATGTATGGAAACTTAGAATATGCATCAATTACAAGAAGCCAGTAGACATGTTTTTTAAAAATGGCACAAATTCTACATGAATTCATTCCCAAGACTGCTGTAGAGGTGGCCATAGCGGCAGAGGAAAAGGGGGGGGGGGGGGGGGGGTGAGGGTGCTGATGGGTGGCACACTTTTGGCAAGCTGCGGCAACTCCCACTATTTCTCCATCAATGCTCAGTCAAAAAACCATGTCTGTGTGCTAGCGCTTTGGTACATGACATTCCCCAGTGGTTCACATGTAATGAACAGAACCTCATGCTGAAGGGTGGACAGGACCACAACCTGGGGAGCAGTGTCCTCTGTAGCTAACAACAGAGCTCTGTCCCAAAAGGAAAGATGATTTCTTAATGCAAAATAATATCTTGAAGGATCAGAAGCATGTCCCAGAAATTAGTCTGGCCAGCCATGTTGCACAAAAGAAACAATTAGAAACAACTTCATTTAATACAGGATTTGCAGATACTGCAGCTGCAGTTTTAGTACTGGTAATGGGAAAATCATCAACAAAGCAATTCCTCTTTATCAGACTCTGAATCTGGACCAACTAGCAAATGCAATAAGACATAAGCATTTGAATGTTGTGCCATAGTTCAACAATGTATCTCATAATTGTATCATGACAGGAAAACAGCCCACTGTTGTTAGCAATGTGCAGATTTGTCTGGCAAGGATGCTGAAGGATTAAAAAGAGGCACAGTGGTTTGTGATCTGTGATCAGGTGAAACTTAGACCCATACAGAAAAACATAAAATTGTTGTAGAGCATACACAATTGTTAAAGCTGTTGCACTGAATTTAAGGTTTTAGAAGCATATGAAGTGCAACATTCTGATCCATCTGTATAGTTATGAACACGGATGGTATCAAGACTGAACTGAGATGTGTCTGTGGCTAATACAAGGTGCTGGCCTGGCTGAAAAGTGACAAAACATGGGGCCAACTGCAGCTTAGATTTCAACAACTTAAATGCGCCTGGTCACAAGCCAGGGACCACAGGAAAGGAACATCTTTACGTAATAATGCATGGAGTGGTTGTGCCACACTATATACTGGTGCAGTGGTTTAATACCAGCATGTGACCCTTCAAAACACAAATAAATAATAGATGGCTGAAGAAACTGTGACTTGTCCAAATTGGACTTTAACCCTGCAGACTGTAAAACAGGGGTACAGTGCAAAGGCTTTGCAAATGTTCCTCTCTAGAGGCATCAACACTACCACATCATCTGAATAGTTGATGAAGCCTCTAACTTATGCAGTAAGTTGCTCTAAAAAGCACTGAAAAATAGCTGGTGCACTTGCCACACAGAAAGGTAAATGCTGATGTTGATAAAGCCCAAATGGTGTATTGATAACTAGAAGGCATTTAGATAGATTCCTCATCTAGCAGCAGCTGTAAATATGCATATGCTAAGTCAATCTTTGAAAAATTATGCCCCCCTCCCTCCTGTAATTTTGCTAACATCCCATCAGGGTGTGGTAAAGGATAGGTGTTAGTGATTGACTGTACATTAATTGATTTGTATAACAACTGCAGAGCTGTTATTTACTTGTGGGTTTTTTTAATATCTCAAGTGGCGTTGACCATTCAGTGTGTTGTGGTATCAGATGCCAATGTGGTGCATTGACACCAAATGTAGTGGATGGGTGCCAGGAGGTGCCATATTGAAACTTGGTGAGAACTTTCTAAATGATTTATTTGCTTCCACTATTGTGCTCCGTTCACCTCAGTCTGCATCATGGGCCCCGCAATGCTGAAGAAGTACCCCAGCAGCCTGTGCAATGCAATGCTGTGTCATGCTGGCCTTGTACGCCAGTGGAGTGCGTCATCGTCAGGATGCCATGGTTGACTCAGTGGTCTGCGTCCCTGCCGACTCAGCGCCACTCGGTGTGAGCTGCAGGCAGCCAGCTGCGTCCTTCTTCTTGCCAGAGTGGCTGAGATTGCAGTGATGAGCAAGCGCCTACTATCCGGCATCCATATCTGTGCCCTCGACTCAGAAGTCTCCATCGTGTGTCGGGAGCCTAGACGACTGCCCGCGGTAGCGAGCCATGGAGTGGCTCGCCCTGGCTGGCTGCAGACCCTGCATTGCCCTCAGAGTGTTGAACCAATGACCCGCCATGGACTGGAATGCTGTCACCCCATCTATTGCTGCGTGTAGCCCAGCGGTGTGACATGCCTCGCCATCCAGGAGAGCTGCCACACTTGAATAAATCTTGTTAGAAAACAACACCTATTTATACTTGGCTGCGTGCCTCTGTTTTGCCAAGTCCACCGGTTTGCATCACGTACGCGTAACACTTAGGTTGGCCAGTGGCCCCCTTCTGCCTGTAACTTGGGCCATGGAAACTGCTGTGTGCGC
This sequence comes from Schistocerca serialis cubense, assembly GCF_023864345.2. NCBI lineage: Eukaryota > Metazoa > Arthropoda > Insecta > Orthoptera > Acrididae > Schistocerca > Schistocerca serialis. Next base: position 563,146,005 of record NC_064642.1, on the reverse strand, counting down.
CCTCTCTGGCAGTTCTATGCCCATGTGGCCTCTATTTGCCTTCGCAACTGCTGTTTAGCGTAACTCATTGCAATCTGGCCCACACCTGGCTGTAACATGTGCTCAGAATATCACACAAAACTAACTCTCCGTATACTAAATGGTGGTGCCGCTACATTATTCCTCTCTTCGGAAAGACCCAGTCCCCAGGTTGATCCTTAACTAGCTCTTAAACTTGTTTGGATTGGCACTTATGACATACTTACTTACTATTAGAAAACTTAGATATAGTCCAGTGCTCCTAAGCACATGACATGAGGGGAAAAACATTTAAAAAGTCCTTAATGGATGACCACTCCGGTGAACGCTCATTCAACCCCTTACCTACTCATCTCATGCCCTCAGTATCTCCGCTCCCACTGGGACTTGGACTACCCTTGGTTCCCTCTTGGAATTAGCTCTCCGCCTGATCAGAAAGAAAACAACACATAACAAAGTTAAGGCTGCGATGACACTTGGCACTGAGGTGCTCAAAATGATCGTTATTTGCCATTGCCTTTCCCTATACTGCGCGACATGTTGAACAAGCTGTTCAGCTGATGTGCACCCCTCTTGCTCTAAAATGAACTGCTTTACGGATCTCAACAGACCTGGCTCCAGAGTTTGATTTAACAAGGTCAAATTCTGCCTTGGCAAAAACTCTAAAGTGGTTTCTGGCCAGTACAGCTGTGACTGCATAACATTCAATTGCGTGACTCCTGAAATTGATGGTGGCAGATGGAAGGTTGGTCCTATTATGTTATACTTAGTTCCAGTGATTAAAATTCTGCTCCCCTCGAGCTCTATACATTTAGCTTCTGCAAATACTCCCCGCTCAAAACAACTTGCTACTACTACCAAATTCTCATAGGTGGAGAAGATCCAATGCATCCCAACCCGTTGCAAGCTCAATTTTGGATCCAAGATGTCCCTTGGACAGTCTATTCCTTTCCTCCTGGCTAAAAATATCTGCACTGTGCATGTGTCCCATATCTGTAGCTTCACAGATTTTCCTCCAACATTCACTATTTTTCATCCCAACCCAATACCGATTGTGTGACTACTTTCATCCTTAAATTACATTATATGAACTGACCCAGCACAGTCAGTAACTAAAAATTTAAACAAGAAATTGTATGACTCTGACATCGTTCAACATATGTTTATTATGGCTTTGCCACAAAATTTACTCTGATGCATTTATTTCCCCAGAAATACGTCAGACACTACACTTCCTTATCCAATGACCTGAGGGCAGGGATCACCATCACTCTTCCTCCCTGTTCAAAAGACTGCTGCCCCTAGCAGGCTCACAATACTCGAAAACACATATAAAATACAATGCCTAATGAATGTACACAAACACAATGATACATGACATGAAAACAAAAAAAACTAAAAAACTACAAATACTCTACCACTTTCTAGATCGCAAAGCATACGGTACTTCATGCTGTACTCTATTTTCCTGGTTTTCTCTGTGCTGAACACCTCTTCACTCTCCCTTTCTTCCCCTTTCCTTCCTGTGACACACCTGGAATCACATTCGGGCAACCCTTAAATGGCCGTAACCACCCAATGTGTACTATCGTCATTCTTGTTGGCAGCTGAAGCTTAACATTAATGGGAGATGTGGTTTCAACAACTTGGTATGGCCCTTGATACCTCATGAGGGACTTCTTCAATTTCCCTTTTTGCGTATAGGGGCTGGATAGCATTACCCATTGCCCCACTTAATACTGCGATAAACTTTCTTTCTGCTTCACGGTGACTTCCTGCCTTTCCAAAGCCTTTGTATTCACCTTTTGTACCTGTTTCCAAACATCCCAAATTGTCCTTGTGAATTGATGTACAGATTCACCAGTCCTTCCTTTCTGTAGCTTCACTAACTCAAAAGGAGATGGCATTTTTCCCCTGTCCACTACCTCGTATGGAGGCAAATCGGTATTTGTATGGACTTTTGCATTATATGCGCATACAATATGTTTCAAATACTCATCCCACTGATGGTGATGAGAATCCACATAAAAACTCAGCATCTTCCTGATTGTTCTGTGTACCCGTTCTGTCCTTCCGTTGGCCTGTGGATACAGTGCACTCGTCCTCAACTTCTTTACGTTCAACAATTTACAGAGTTCCTTTGTTAAATCCAACATGAAGTTGGTCCCTTGGTCAGTAATTATTGTCTCTGGTACACCGAACTTCAGAATCCAGTTGTTCACTAAGGCTTGCATGACCATTGCTGCCTGTTGATTTGGCATAGCCACCATCTCCACATACCTTGAAAAATGGTCTATTATTGTGAGAACGAATCTGTTCCCTGATGGTGTATGCCTAAAAGGTCCTAAGACATCAATCCTCAGAAAAGAAAATGGACATATCGCTTCCGGTAACCATTGTAGCTGTATCTGTTTCTGACTCAAATCTGCTCTCTGCGCACGTGGTATACAATTCTTGACATACTGATCCACACTTACTTTCCTACTTCTCCATCAATACCTCTCCACTACTCTCCTATTTGTTGCTCTACATCCTCCATGACCGGATAACACGTGATCATGTGCTTCCTTTAAAACCTCATCCCTCAACTTCGCTGGCACCACTACCCTTGGCTCTAACTTCACTTCACTGCACAAAAGATCATCGTACACATTAAACTGTGGCTGTGTCCGATACAATTTACAATCGTTGTCAGAGTCCTGTAATTTTTGCCATACTGTTAGGTCATAACCAATGACTTCTACTTTTGTTACCTTCCTACTTAGTGCTTCTGCATTACCATGCTTCTTCCCAGGCTTGTGCACCGCCTCGTAGTCGAATTCATTAAGACTCACAGCCCATCTAGCGAGTCTAGTGGACGGATCCTTCAACCCCAACAACCACTTCAACGCAGCATGATCCGTCACTACCCGAAATCTTCACCCATATAAATAACATTTAAAATATTTCACTCCATAGATTACACTAAGCCTCTCCCTCTCTGTTGTTGAGTAATTCCTCTCTGCTGCATTCAACTGCCTAGATGCATAGGCTACAGGATGTTCTTTCCCATCAATTTCCTGACTAAGAACACACCCTAATGCTTGATTTGATGCATCACATGCTAGTATAAACCCCTTTTCAAAATCTGGAAATACAAGAACCAGACTTGATGTTAATACTTCTTCCAGTTTGTCAAACGCTTTCTGACACTCTTCTGTCCACTCAAATTTCACACCCTTCTGTAACAATTGCGTCAATGACCATGCTAAATCTGCAAAACCCCTCACAAACTTTTGATAGAAATTGCAGATTCTGATGAATTACTGCACTTCCTTAACTGTTTTCTGTTCCCAAAAATCCCTTACAGCCTGTACCAACCTCAGATCTGTTAGCACTCTGTCCTTACTGATAATATGACCCAAATATTTTACTTCTTCTAATGCAAAATGACACTTCTCCAGGCTCAATGTCAAACAAGCTGCTCTTAACCTCATAAAGACTTCCCTTAACCACTGTCTATGTTGCTCCATACTACTTGAAAACACTATAATGTCATCCAAATAGACAAGACACTGATGTGGTTTCAAACCTCTCAAGACACTGTATAGCAACCACTGAAACGTTTTTGGAGTGTTTTTCAAACCAAATGGCATTCTAATGTACTGGTAATGGCCTCCAGGAGTAGAGAAAGCAGTTTTTGGACGATCCTCTGGAGCCACCTTTAACTGATGATAACCACTTGTCAAATCCATCGTAGAAAAGTACTGGCACTGTCCTAAGTGATCCAAAGTCTCTGATATGTTTGGAATGGGGTATGCGTCCATTACTGTCTTATTATTGAGGTATCGGTAGTCACAGCAGAACCTGTATTTCTTAGTTCCATCCGTAGATTTTTTCAGCACAACGACAATGCCCACTCCCCAGCAACTATTACTATGCTCTATAATACCATCCGCAAGCTGCTGATCAATGAAATCTTCCACAATCAGCTGAAAATACCTTGGTATTCTGTATAGTTTACGGTACACAGGTGCTTCATTCCCTGTTGGTATCCTATATTGAACTATTGGAGTTGCTGGTAACGACCCTTGTGGAAAAAACAAATCCTTAAATTGCCACAATAATTCTTCCATATGCCATCTTTCTTCTCCTCTAAAATGCTTAATTTTGTCACGCAATGCAGTTCTATTGGCAGTTAGTGGTTGATCGCTTTGCCTACCTCTCGAACACCAGTCTTCATCATCTGGCACATCCAAATTTGCTACTAAAACTCCTTTCCTCAAATTCTCGTCTACAGTGCTAAAATTATCCATGTTCATGGGAACTACTCTCCCGTCGTTCCCCTCCTGTATGCGTACAACACTACGTTTCACAAAACAACCCAATGAACCCAAAACTTCAATATCCTTCAATGGTTCAATAACACATACCGTACTCACAGGTATATTCGACTCCACACTTACCCAAAGGGGCTTCCCGGTGCCACTAGACACACACTCATGCAAATTAAGCATTAATGCTAATGTACACGGTTCAATTGGTTTGCTCATTACGTTGAATGCCCCTTGCGACAGCTCTGCATTGACAACAATTTCCCCTAGCGGAAATAACATTCCACCAAGTTCCACAGTTCGTTGTTCAAGGTCAATTTTGGTATGATGTTGATGCAGGTAATCTACTCCTAGGATCATGTCATAGCCCTCGCTTACCCATGGTACCACCTCCATGCATGCATTAAATCAGACTTTCCCTATGCGAAAGTCAACTGTCACCGACCCCAAAGGCGTGACCTCCTTATCCCCCACTCCATGCAACCTATAACATGGTGGGTCTAGCTTCCTTCATACCATTATATTCTTAGTAACCACTGACACTTGTGCCCCTGTGTCCAACAAAATCTTAAACTTTTTAGTTCCTACAGATCCTACCACTGAACATTCCACCTCTGCATATGTATTCGTAGCATTGAAATTAAACGGGAGCTCCCTTAGGTGGGTCTTGGGCCCCTTCTGCCATTTAATGCTTATCCACCTCGCCCCTCTCCAGTTCTCCATCCTCCACGCTGCTGATTTCCTCCCCTTCCTCTCTTCCTCAGTGACTGGCTACATTGCCTCTGCACATGTCCCGTATGACCACACTTAAAATATTTTATACCCACTGCAAATGCTGTTTGCCTCTCGCATACCCCTGTTGCCACATATATTTCTTCACATTGAATTGCCAGCTGAATGGTTAAATACAAATCTTTTGAAGTCCCTTCATGCACTTTCTGCGCCATATGCGCCGGTAACTCTTTCACAAATACATCAAGTGCCCTTTGCTTGGCCTCCTGCAACAGAACATTATTTGCTTCATCGCTCTGACCCAACTCATAAGTATTCTCATTAATTTCCCTTATCCTGTCCACAAATTTCTCCACCATCTGCCCCTGTCTCTTTGTCATTGTACTAAACCTCTCTCTAAAGTACAGAGTGCTATTCTGTTTCTTGTACCTTTGTAAAAGCCCTTCCTTTAACTGCTTAAACTGCCCTGCCTTCCTTAAGGCCTCAGAACACCTTACATATGTTTTCGCTTCACCCGTTAATCTAATCTTGGCTATATATAACAACTCCTCATCAGACCAACCATTCATCACAGCTGAAGTCTCCAAGTGCTCCACAAACAAACGCACATCCCCAGATGCCTTGCCAGAAAACGGAGTAATCTAACTTGTGGCAGCTGGATCAATCCGCTGCACCCTAGGCAACAACGACTGATCAGATGCGGTTTCATGCTCACTTCTAGATGCTAATACATTTCTCCTGCTTATTGTCCGCTATCAATTGTGCTATCTTTTCCATCAATATCCGCACCACTTCTGGTTCCAACACACCTTGTTTCCTTGACTCTGCCATTATGTTGCTTTCGTTCCCAGTTAGTTGTTTTGTTTCGGGACTAAGTACAAGAATACTCTGACTTCCTACAACTCTGTATCATCATACTCAAATTAATGCCAAAAGTAATTAAACACCACAAAACACTGTTACTCCCTAAACATACTAACACTTACTATGACAAAAAAAAAAAAAAAAAAAAAAAAAATACTATGTCCACGCAAACATCTAAAAATGTGGCTTTTGACACTTCATACTCAAAACACAAACAAAAAAGAAAGAAAACATCCAACACTCAAAAGAACAATTTTGACAGCACTCACCACATCTTGTGACTGTACTGCAGGCGGTGGGCTCGAACGTCGTACTGGACAGATGATGTCCACTATTCTGACACCAAATGTTTTGGTATCAGATGCCAAATGTGGTGTATTGACACCATATGTAGTGGATGGGTGCCAGGAGGTGTCGTATTAAAACTCAGTGAGAACTTTCTAAATGATTTATTTGCTTCCACTCCAGTGCTCCATTCACCTCGGTCTGTGTCTTGGGCCCCGTAATACTGAGGAAGTACCCAGCAGCCTGTGCAATGCAATGCTGTGTCGTCCTGGCCTTATACACCAGCAGAGTGTGGCGTCGTCAGGATGCCGCAGTTGACTTGACGATCTGCGTTCCTGTCGACTCAGCGCCGCTCGGTGTGAGCTGCAGGTGGCCAGCTGCGCCCTTCTTCTTGCCGGCATGGCTGAGATCATGGTGACGAACAAGTGCCTGCTATCTGGCGTCCGTATCTGCGCCCTTGCCTCGGAAGTCTCCTGTGTGCGTGTCAGGAGCTGAGACGACTGCCCACGGTAGCGAGCCGAGGAGTGGCCCGCCCTGGCAGGCTGCGGACCCCATGCCGGTCTCAGTGGGTCAAACCAACAACCCACCGTGGACTGGGATGCTGCCCACCCCATCTTTTGCTGCGTGTAGCCTGGCGGTGTGACATGCCTCGCTGTCCAGGGGAGCTGCCACACTTGAATGAATCTTGTTAGAAAACAACACCTATTTATACTCGGCTGGACATCTCTGTTTTGCCAAGTGCGCCGGTTCACGTCACGTACGCGTAACACTTATGTTGGCCTGCAGCCCCCTTCTGCCTGTGACTTGCGCCATGGAAACTGCTGTGTGCACCCTCTCCGGCAGTTCTATGCCCCTGTGGCCTCTGTTTGCCTTCGCAACTGCTGGTCAGCGTAACTCACTGCAATCTGGCCAACACCTGGCTGTAACTTGTGATTGGGATATTGCAAAAAACCAACTCTCCCTATCCTAAACGGTGGTGCCGCTACAAGTGAAAGGAATAGGTCGAATTTCATCAATGGACTGAAGACGATCTAATTCAGCTCTTACATGACCTCGTAAAGTTACCGGTCCTGTGCAGGCCCAGAAAAATGGGAGCTGGCAGACTGTTTCATCATAATGTGATTCTGAAATTCTGTTGCACAACCCAGTTCTAGAGAAAATGAAGAGGAAAATTCGATGCAGAAAGTATTTAACTGTTGTTATCGAACTTGATCAGAAACCAAATGCCCTTTTTTGTCGATGGAGAACCCAAGAAGCTTAAAAGTGTCCAAATCAAACAGACTTTCAGTGTAAGCATTGTCCACAACTAGGAATGCTAATGAACAAACCACAGTCTTGAAAGTCACAAGTACAAAAAACTGGGACTCTGTTATTGTTTTATCACTCACCAGCCTCCATGACACTGGAGCCAGAGGGGGAGAACCCAAATCCACATAAGTTTCAGAATTCACCAACATTGCTGCTGCATCTGTGTCCACTTGCATTTACATGTTTCGTTAAACACAAGCAACTCTGGTGTATAACTTGCTTAGAGACACTGTCACTGCTGACAAGTTGTTCACATCCATGTTTGGTTCATTTTCTCTCAGTTTCTGAAGAGAGTTACACGCAGAAGCAATGTAACCCTTTTTATGTCACCTATTACACATTATCCAACGCTTGGGGCATGCAGTTGATTTGTGTTGAATGAAACAATATGGGCACGAAGGCAGTGGAACATGAGACAAGGCTGTTGCTGTTGTAATGCAGACTGCTGTTGTCGTGTACAGTGATTACCTATACAATGATGAGACATCTGTTGGGCTGCTGCAATAGATTCTCCATTCTTTTGTGGACTGACTGAAGGCTGAGAGATGTGAGAGGAACTGATATCTGAAACGTAGGACCAGGCAACCTGTGAAACTTCATATGACTGAGCTATGTTTAATACTTCCTTTTAAGTGTATGATTTTTCACACTGTAGGGCTCACTCTCAAACTTCTCTAACAGGAGCAAGGCTTATAACTGCATCTTTAACCATTTGATCTGCATAAGATTTCTTATGAAGATTTCTCACAAAATTATGACAACGATTAAGTCCATGTAGTTCTACTGCCCGTGCCCTATATGATTGTTTTTGGCCACTTTTGGCAATGGTAAAACTCCACATGACCAGCAACAATGTGAGGACATCTACTATGATAGGTAGAAAGTGACTTGCACACCTGATCAGAAGAAAGACTGAAGGTTCTTGTCAGGGGGCACAATTGGTACAAGCAAGGTGAGATCAATGACAAAAAAGAGCCTTGCACACGTTTATGTCTGTTATGCCAAATGCCTGGAAATGTTGTTGCAGGCATTCTTCAAAAGTGTCCCAGTCTTCTGTTGCATCATCATACCCAAGGAATGGCGGTGGATATTGTCAGCATGTGCTATTGCTCGAGAAGAGACTTAAGCACTACGTCCATGGAAATTAAACTCAGAAGTGGAACATGCAGAGTCGAATATTGTATTCATTGCCAAAGTGTTCCAACACAAGAACATTGCAACTTTATTACATGAAAAAAAAGCATAAACCACGAGAGAGAAAGTACATACAATGGACAACACATGAGTGGCTGGTGGAATCTTGTGCTCCAGCCCATATATCCATTAGTTCTTAAAGGGGGTGCAGCTGGCAGGCTGCACACACAACTGCTGTCATACTATCAGGCTGGGTGGCCTCTTGTGGCCAAATCATGCACAAATTTCATGCACAAACTATGAAGCAGCACACACACACAAATTTGGTAATTACAGCACTTGCTGCAAAGATGCATAATGTCTGCTGCCTGAAAGATGAATTTTGTTTAGAAGTTAACTTTCCATAGGAATGTGAGATTCTTTGGATCAGGAAACACATTAGTTGTGGCTAGACGATGTGCTATAGTATTATTCCTGCAGTCCTGAGCTTTTAAGCCTGTTTCTTGCAGGCAACTACAAACAGCTACTAATTTTCTCAAATTATATACTTTATTCTGGCTTGCTAAACTAATGTTAAGTATGTAATACTGTAATTATTTTATTTAGGTGGTTAAGTAAAATGTGAATTCTGCCATGGTTACTGCAAGGAGTCCATGGAACGAACACAGAATGGGGCAAGGAAGACACAATTACAAGAGGCCTAACCTATTGATGCAGCAAGAACCAGTGTGACAGCACTGAGCAATTATCTCAGACCAAAGGCATAATACAGTCAGGGACTCTGTAATGTCAGTGCCCTGATTACCACATGACCAAGCCAGGGCACTGTCATGAGTATTGTGATAGAGATCAGCATTTCAGCACAACAAGGGCCAGTGAAGTCCATATAAATACCCCTCAGTTTTACATAGATGTATGCAGTCAGGCAGCCACTACATATGAGGTTAGAGCTACACTAGCCTAGGAGACAACATGAGTTTACAAGCTGCCATTGCTGGACTCTACTTATACTAGCAGCAGGCCTGCCAGCTGTGCTGAGTCAAATGCTGATGTCTTGGTGCCTTCTGACAAGTGGGCCTCCTGCAGGCCAGTCATCAGACACGTTACTCTTCAATCTTGGTGGCCTACAGTTCAGGCCCAGGGCAGTGCAGCCACTCACTCATCGTGCCTGGGCAGACAAACACCAATGCTGGTTGCTTGTGCAGGCACTATAGCTGGAAGCTATCTGTCCCATGCCTGGACATCAGTGTGATTCTGAGCACTTCACTGCACTGCACTGCACTGCATTCTGGGCAGTCAGGCTGTCTCCTGTCTATGTTGTGTGCTGCCACCATTCTGGGTCAATGTTTAGGCAGAGCCACTACCAGTGCTGTTCCTCCAGCCAGGTTGCAGGTGGGTGTGGGGCAACCTGCTGTGGGTGCACCTCTCCATACACCATAAACAATGCGTGTTCTGGGGGCTCAAGCATCATCATGATTATGTAAACCAAGGAGTAATAAAAGGTTTGATTAATAATGATGCTTCCGTGAATAACTGTTGGTCAATATCTTGACAACAATCCACTGTCTCATTGCAACCCTACCGTTATAGAGGTCATCCATCCTGAGTCTTTGCAAATAGTTGGCAGAGCATGGAATGGATTCTGTGAGTTGCTTGAAGAATTTCTGAAAGATTTCAACTTCAGATCAACATTTAGATACAGTACTTGTGTAAGTCAAAAGGTCTGCATCGACATCTATACTCCACAAATCACCATAAAGTGTATGGCATATGGTATATCCTATTGTACCAGTTCTTAGGGTTTCTTCTCCCTACTTTCACGTATGGACTGCAGGAAGAATGATCGTTTGAATGCCCCTGTGCATGCAGTAATTATACTAATATTATCCTCATGATCACTATGTGAGCGACACATAAGGTGTTTTAATATATACCTAAAGTCATCATTTAAGACCAGTTCTTGAAACTTTGTTAATAAAGTTTCTCAGGATGGCTTACATCTATCTTCAAAAGTCTTCCAGTTCAGTTCCTTCAGTATCTTGGGGAGATTCTGCCACAGATCAAACAAACCTGTGACCATGCATGCTGCCCTTATTTTTATATGGTCAATATCTCCTGTTAATCCTGTTTGGTATGTGCCCCACACACTTGAGCAGTATTCTAGAACCAGTCGTACAAGTGATTTCTAAGCAATCTTCTTTGTAGACTGATTGTGCTCCCCAGTATTCTACCAATAAAGCAAAGTTTCCCACCTGCTTTACCTGTAACTGAGCCTATGGTGTGCTAATAACCATTGTATTGTGTGACTTAGTGTCTAGTGGATGCTCTAAATATGTGTCAGCCAAATCTGTTTACCTTCTGCTAATTTTAACATTCCTTTCAGTCTGAAAATTGGAAATGAATCTATCATGGACTGAATGTTTGAAATCCACACCTAATCAAAGCAGTTCACATGGCTCCTTGATAACAACTACTGGAATAGCCCAGTTACTTGAGGCAATGGGTTCAGTGATGCTCAAACTTTGGAGACAAACTATCTCTGCATTAATTGATTATTTAACTCAAAAATGTTACTGGGTACTTCATACAGAGCTTTGGTACTACTGTAAGCTTCTGGCATGAACAGTGATTTGTATTCATTTCACAGTTCTTTGTTTCTATCAAAAGAAATGGTAGTTTATTCAATCAGATTCGTTGATGAAATGAAAAATTTTAAAAGCTTCAAGCCCTAAGGTATTTGTCACTTCAATTTATGCCATGGCATTTCATGAACTACTTGGCTTTTTCTTTTAAACTTGACCTTAATTGGAATATTTTGTTCATTATAGGTCTTTGAATAATGGTTCATTCATGACAGACGTTAAAGTAACCTCTGGCGTGCCACAGGGGAGTGTTATGGGACCATTGCTTTTCACAATATATATAAATGACCTAGTAGATAGTGTCGGAAGTTCCATGCGGCTTTTTGCGGATGATGCGGTAGTATACAGAGAAGTTGCAGCATTAGAAAATTGTAGCGAAATGCAGGAAGATCTGCAGCGGATAGGCACTTGGTGCAGGGAGTGACAACTGACCCTTAACATAGACAAATGTAATGTATTGCGAATACATAGAAAGAAGGATCCTTTATTGTATGATTATATGATAGCGGAACAAACACTGGTAGCAGTTACTTCTGTAAAATATCTGGGAGTATGCGTGCGGAACGATTTGAAGTGGAATGATCATATAAAATTAATTATTGGTAAGGCGGGTACCAGGTTGAGATTCATTGGGAGAGTCCTTAGAAAATGTAGTCCATCAACAAAAGAGGTGGCTTACAAAACACTCATTCGACCTATACTTGAGTATTGCTCATCAGTGTGGTATCCGTACCAGATCGGGTTGACAGAGGAGATAGAAAAGATCCAAAGAAGAGCGGCGCGTTTCGTCACAGGATTATTTGGTAACCGTGATAGCGTTTCGGAGATGTTTAACAAACTCAAGTGGCAGACTCTGCAAGAGAGGCGCTCTGCATCGCGGCATAGCTTGCTCGCCAGGTTTCGAGAGGGTGCGTTTCTGGATGAGGTATCGAATATATTGCTTCCCCCTACTTATACCTCCCGAGGAGATCACGAATGTAAAATTAGAGTGATTAGAGCGCGCACGGAGGCTTTCAGACAGTCGTTCTTCCCGCGAACCATACGCAACTGGAACAGGAAAGGGAGGTAATGACAGTGGCACGTAAAGTGCTCTCCGCCACACACCGTTGGGTGGCTTGCGGAGTATAAATGTAAATGTAGATGTAGATGTAGATAACAATTGAGAATCAATTCTGTTATATATTTCCATATTAAGATTAGAGTAAATGTCCTTTGTATTCCAATAGATCCCTAGTGAGGAGATCTTCCAGGATGTAGAACATGTCAGGATATTCCAGAATGTAGAACATGTCAGAAAAACAAGATTACACAATAAATACATACACAGAAAAATAAATATGCTACTGTACCTTCCACAGATCTGATGTGAAATGGTCCTCATGGATGTGGAATAAGTAAAAAAAGAAAAAAATCTTAAACATATTTTTGTTTAAAAGGTAAAAAATAATTATCACAAAACATGTAAATATTTAATACTCTGAGGCGCACATAATAATTCTTAGATTATTGTAGCCATTTATCACCAGATAAAAAAAATCATATTATAACATTTATTTACAATGATTGAATTACTTCACTAAATTTGTAAAGAAGTCAGATTCTCCTAAATATGCATTATTTTATATTATTAGTCAAATATACACATGGTTGGTTCTACAAAGAAATTTATCAGTGGAGTAGAAGGATTTGGCCATCAATAAATCCTTTAGGCTCTTCTTAAACTGAGTTTTATTAGTAGTTAAACTTTTTATGGCTGCTGACAAGTTATTGAAAATGTGTGTGTGTTTTTCAAATTTTATTAAGGTATAAATATATTGGGAAGCAGTAGTTAGTATCCCTAGTTTTCTAAAGAGGCCTCTACAGGATGTTCTTGAATTCATTCCACAAAGAATTCTTATTACATGTTTCAGGACTCAGAAAACTTCTGCTTGGCTTGATAAGTTAACCCAAAAAATAATCCCACATGGCATTTTGGAATGGAATTAATCATAATATGCTAGCTTTATTGTTTTTATACCGCTTATGACTGACATCTGCATGGCAGCTAGAGATTGTTGAGGCACTTCACAGATGAGTTTTTTTTATCAAAGTGTAACCCAAGAATTTAACGCTGTCAGCCTCTAAATCTAGGTAAAAAAATAGCCTCAGTATTGATCTGAAAGGACAAGAGTGCTGATTTATAGTGAGCTTTACTAGCATTATTTTCAGGTTTATTTGAATCTGGGTTGCACTGTGTTTTTAACACAGTAATATCCTTTTCAGCCAATCTTCTGAGTGAGATTGTGCTGGCTTGCTGCCATGCCACAACACTAGCACTCTGTGCTGAAGAACAGCAGTTATATCACTTATGTAAAATAGTACATTGTGGGCTACTAGGCAGTGAAAGCCCTTGGTTTAGTTGCAGTGCATCTGAAACTGTAGAAGTGTTAGCATATGTGTGTTTACAATAGTTAAGTGCCAAATAATTTTTCCACTGACAACAAAGTAAAGTAATGTTTTATTATAGTCAACAAGAGTCAGTAGCTTATGAAGAGCTATTTGTAATGAATAGTTACAAGCTTTTGATCAATGTAGACTACTGTAGACTGATTGCTTCATAGTTGTGTATCATATGCAACTTAACCTGATGTCAGTCTCTGCTGTTGTGCCAGCTAATTCACATGTAAGAAACATTATCTTGCTTTGAAAATTATTTAGTAACCTAATATGTAGCCAAATCAGCAACACTTTTATATTGCATACACATGTTTCTTCTGTAAAATGAGTACCACAGGTCAGTATTTAATAACACAAACAGCAAAAATAAATAAATAAATAATGAAAATAAAAATTAAAAAGATAAAAAAATAAAACCTGTAGCTGCAATTTTTCATTGAATAACTATCACTAAAAAATCCAACTAGGTTAAAAAAACGCTGCAGAGCCATGAGAAATGGTCAACAATGTGATGACTGCCTTCACATTGCATGCTGTTAAGAGACCAGCATGGCTGGAGATGTGGTAGTATTTGACACTGTGCTTATTGCTTCACAATTGTGGAAACTGAGCATTTGATTCTAAAATTCAAAGCCAGTCTGGCAGAAGCATAATCAGAATTAGAGCCACTGGGATATGGAGTTGGCAGCAGCCATGTTAAGATGCCATGACTGACCTCATTTGAACTGTGCTGTCGGGAGAGTTAATCTGGAGTTGGAATGGCTGTCTGAGTGAGGTGCATGGTCACATATTGGTATGGTTTCTGTTGATTCTCTCAGTAAGTGGGATTATACTTGGCATGGCATACACCTTAACAGGAAAAAAGGAGGGTACACTGGCAGGGCTAATAGCAGAAAATTTAAGGGGAAAGGTGTTGCTGTAAGTGGTAAATACCAGTGGTTCTAGGTGTTGGAAAAACACCTTTTTTTACGGCAGGTAAGACAGAAAGAAGTCAAGTTCTAAGAGAGGTTAGGAATGAAATGAACTGTCAGTTTGAGAATGGAACTAAAAAAAAATAATTCTGGGACAGTGGATCAACAAACACCGCTGTTGGTTAAAAATTTTCAATAATCAGCATAAATTTTATTTCCACCCAGTTTTATTTCAGTTATTGCAAAAAGCCAACTATGTTTAGTGCATCAAAACATTCAATGGCTAAGAAGTAAAATAAATGAATTAATTATCTGCATAGATGAATTAGAGTCTTCCAACCCAGTTGATATAATCTGCCTCTCTGAACATCATGTGACTACTTGTATAGATATGTTAAGTGTTGCAGGTTTTAGCTTACCTTCTCATGTCTGTAGGGCTTCATGAAATGAAAGATGGAGGAGTTGCCTCATTCATCACAAATTGCCATAAATTTAATAACATAGACATTCATAAACTCTGCCTGTAGCATCATGTGGAAGCATGTACAGCAAAAGTAAAATTTCATAATAAATCATTCATAACAGTAAGTGCATACTAAGCACCAGCAGGTAATTTTAATCTGTTCATAAATCACTTTGAAGCTCTGTTGGCCTATTTAATAACAAAAAATAAAGAATTAGTGTTTGCTGGTGATTTTAATGTAGATTTTCATGAAAACTCTTCCAGTAAGAACTTACAGTAGAATTGTCATTTAACTAATTTTTACTGTTAACTTTCCAACCAGAATAGCTGAGGGCCCAAAGGCAGCCATTGATAATATCTTGATAGAAATGTCTAATGGACAAAATTATATTATAAAGCCAATAATAAGTAGCCTCTCAGACCATGAAATGCACCTCTTTTTGCTAAATGTCAATACCGATCAGCATATAAAATCCACTAAATCTAAATTCAAGAGAGTAGTCAGTAAGCCAAAAACTGATTTTTTAAAGAAACTCCTCAAAGATGTGAATTGCAGTGATGTTTACAATACTCATAGCATGAATTAGAAATACAACACTTTTATTAACAATACCCTTAACTCATTTGGAAGCTGTTTTCCTCTGGAATAGATCCAGATTAGAATGAAGTTTACAAAAAAGCCATGGATTACTCAAGGAATAAAGGTATCCTGTAAGACAAAGAAGAAACTATCTATGAGCCAGAAACAGCTCTGGTGTAAATACTATAGATCATTACAAAACATATTGCAAGATATTCAAGATAGTAATATGGACATCAAAGCAAATGCATTATCAGAAAAGGACAGTCACATCAGATAACAAAATAAAGACAATGTGGAATATAGTGGAGAAAGAGACTGGTAGAGCCAGAGATGAAGAGGAGCACATAGCATTAACAATAAATGACAAAGGGGGTAACAGATGTGTGAGCTTTTCAATAAGCGCTTCATAGCTGTTATTGAAAAGATGAGGTTGTCAAGTTCAGTACATGCTTATATGGAATATCTCAGATCAGTCACTACAAATAACTACAATAATATCTGTTAACTACAATAATATCAGTAGGACCCTCACAACACCAGTAGAAGTAATGTCCAACATAAAATCCTTAAATTAAAATATTCTGGTGGCTATAATAATATATCAACAAAGTTGATTAAACAGTGTGCCTCAGTTTAATGACATTTTAAGTTATTTGTGTAACCAGTCTTTTATCACATTTGTAGGTGGTTGAAATATGCTGAAGTTGATAAGCCTTTGTATAAGAAAGGAGATGAAGAAATACCATCAAACTTGCCTTTGCATAAGAGAGGAGATAAAGAAATACCATCAAACTTCCATCCACTTTCAATTTTGTCAGCATTCTAAAAATTTAGAAAAGATAATATAAAGTCATCTTCTTAACCATCTGATAACAAATAAAATATTATCCAAGTCACAATTTGTATTTCTAAAAGGTTCTGATATTCAAAAGGCTATCTAAAAATGCAGTGAAGGATATATTTATTTCATTAGACAATAAGTTACAGGCTACTAGTATATTTTGTTATCTGTCAAAGGTCTTTGATGGTGCAAATCACAATATCCTTTTAAGTAAATTAGAATATTACAGTTTAACAGGAAATATTGCAAAACGGTGCAAATCCTATATATCTCTCTGTTAGAAAAGAAAGAGTGTCAAGAGGAGAGAGACATGTATTAAGCTATCAGGCATTACCCAACTGGGAACCAATAACATCTGATATCCCCCAAGGCTCCATCTTAGGGACCTTGCTTTTTCTTGTGTATATCAATGACCTTCCATCAGTAACATCACCAGAGGCCAAATTCGTTTTGTTTGCAGATGATACAAATGTTGCAATATAAAGTATAACCTTAGAAAGGTCAGCTAATGAAATAGTCGTGTACATAATAAATGGTTTGCAGCCAATTCTCTATCACTGAACATTAAAAAAACAAACATACTTATGCAGTTCAGAACTCGTAAGAGGTTTCTGCCAGTATATACCTAAAATATGATGACAAGCAGATAGAAGATGGTGACAGTGCTAAATTCTTAGGATTACAGTTTGATAACAAATTTAACTGGGAGAACCCTACCACAGAACTGCTGAAGCACTACACAAATCTCTATTTGTTATGCGAATGTTGTCAGAGAGAGGTGATATAAAAAAACTGGTGTACTAAGCTTACTTTCTCCATAATGTCATACAAGATTATTTTACGGGGTAACTCACCAAGCCAGGCCAAAGTTTTCCCAGCCCAAAAACATGCAACATAAATTATTTGTGGTGGGGAACTCAATAACGTCCTGCAGAGGACTGTTTAAGGAACTGGGGATACTAACTATAAGTACTGCTTTCCTATATATTTATTCATTCCTTGATGGAATTTGTAATGGTGCTACTTCTGCACAATTGCTCCCCTCGCCATCCTATCCCTCACTCCGAAACCACCACTACCAGTGAATTTGTATTTTTAAACTAACAGCCCAGTTCGTGGAATCAACATTAGAAATAAGAATAACTTTCACAAAGATTTAAAGTCACTTACTTTGGTTCAGAACAGTGTCCACCATTCAGCAATAAACATTTTCAATAAAATGCCAGCAACTGTAAACTGTTTAACTAACAATAAAGCTCAGTTTCAGAAGAGTCTAAAGGATTTATTGATGGTCAACTCCTTCTACTCATTGATGAATGATTTTATTTATTTATTTATTTTTTGACCAATTGCACATCACCAATGAGAATTTCATTTAGGATCTGTCAAAGGTACATTAGCATATCTGTTCTTATTTTGTAAATATTTATTGTGTATTCTTGTTTTCTGACGTGTTCCACATCCCAGAGGATATCCTCACTATGGATCAATCGGAAAGAAAAGTACATCTAATCTAATCTATTCTAATCTAATAGAACATATGACTGGACTGTAGTCAAACTTGCAAAATCAGGAAGCTGCAAATCTGCTAATTAGTCTATATGTCTCCCAACAGCTTTACTGATTTGAAGACTGTAGACAAAAGTGTGCAGACAACCCTAGCATTACAGTAACACTCTGACAAAACAGGTAAACCACAGAGATCTTTGTACTAGAGAGTAGTCATGTGAAAGGAATGCCTAAGTCATTAGAGAACTCCTTGAGTGGGGAATACCACATGACTAGTATTTGTATTCAACTGTTGGGATTAGGAATGCCACCTGTAGCATACACTCTCTGGAGAAATATCTTGGTAATGAAGATGATGTAATTATTAGGGTGTTGCAACCACAGGTGGGGGGGGGGGGGGAGGGGGAGGGGGGGAATTGTCCTCTTGTGCACCTGTCACACTGTAATCGCTTCATATCTATACCTGGGAATTACTGCCCACACAAAGGCTGTCAATAAAACTGCAACACAAAAGGCTGCATTTGGAGTGGTGCTTTGACTGTTATGATGGTCTGTTAATGAAAGGTGTCACATGGTGTTCAGTGATGAATCACTGTTCTGCACTAGCCCCGGATGACCATCATCGGCAAATATGGTGGTGACCTGGTGAGAGTTCCCATTCGTCTAGTGTTTTGGAGAGGCGCAGAAGTAGTACTCCCAGCATCTTCATGTGAAGAGCAATTGGGTATGACTTCAAGTTACAGCTGGTAGTGACTGAGGGAACTTCAACAGTACAGTGGTATGCCATGGACATCTTGTGTTCTCATGTGTTACCTCCAATGCGAGAGTATCATGGGGCCATTTTCCGTAGGACAATACTTGTCCACACATGGCAGGTGTCTCTATGAACTGTCTGTTTGATGCTGAGGTACTGTAAAATGAGATCAATCAGATCAAAAACAGCATTTTAAATTTTGTCCATTTACTGTTGCGACATCGGAATAAAAATTCAGTATGTTAATTCCACAAACTTGATAATGTTATATTCAAGTATTTCATTATTTTTAGTTTATAATTGCAGTTATTATTTTAAGTTAATTGTTGATTAGTTTCACCTCCTCAGTTGGGGCGAATCCAATCACCATTGGATTTTGTATGTAGGGATGGAATCAGACTTCTGGTGGAGTGAATCCAATCACTATTTTGATTTTTAAAAAAATATATTGCTGTATTTGCAACAAAATTTTACAATTTCTAGCCTAAACAGATTTTTATAAGCACATTAAACTTGAGATTTTTGCTATACATACATATGCATTCACAAAATTTGACAAACAAATATTAATTTTTGGTTATTGTATGTCATAATGAATGTGAAAAGTATTTACTCAATGTCATAATCATTTATCTCTTCAAAATAAATTTCTCTCACCTTGTATGTTCCGGAACAACTTTTTTAATAATCTGGGCTCTTTCTACCTAAGTTGCATCATCAGTTTCTGGAAGGACAAAAGAAATATTACGATCAAGAACTTACTTGCTCAGAAATGGCATTTCAGAGGCATCATTAGAGATGCTTTCAACTTTACCAATAAAAAACCTGAACCTTTTATCATAGGAAATTTTGCTATGGTGAAATCATTTTCTTTAAATTCATGCCAATCTTTATCCTTCTCCTTGTCCATTTCTTCATTTCATTTGATTCGTGCTGTTCTAGATCATTTTTAGATGTTCTGCATAGGGACTCCCTGCTTGCAGCCCCATCACTACCATTTTCATTGAAGTCACTGATAACAGTTCCTTTCCTGGAGTTAATGCTAAATGCTTTACTTGGCGCAGCTTTCCTTTTGTTTCATTAGAGCCAACCTGCTTCAATTGCATTTCGGAGGCTGCTGCCCAAGAAACTTCTGATGAGCTGGTGCCATGTGCATTGTTATCGGTTGCTGTGAAATGACTTTATCAGGACAGAAAAGAAAAATTCCTGTTTTGTGAACCCAGATATTTGATTTGGATGTGATAGCTATATTTTCAAAGGTTTTCTTCAACCACCTAGGAAATTCGAATTTTGGCACCACTCCACTATTCTTCCTTTTCCAATCATCTAGCGCATTTCTCCAAGCAAGTTCTAAAAGTCTAAAAAAGGCCACATCAAGTGGCTGACACAAATGACTAGAATTAGGTGGTAGAAGCACAAATTTAATATCCTGCTCCTAGCACAGTTTAATCAGGTTATATGACAGATGACTCGAGACATTGTCACCTATAATCACTTTAGGTCCCTCTAATTGCTGGGCATAAGGCAAGACAATTTTAACAAACCATGATTCAAACATGGTTATGTCAAACCAACCACTTTGATTCCTATTATAACCTGCACCAGTTATGCCCCCTTCATTCCAAGTATCATTCAGGTGTTTTGCCCTGTAAACTATGTATGGTGGGAGGACTGAGCCATCAGCAGCTGCTGCTATCATCACACTGATACTTGACTTGGAACTATCCACTGTCAGTTCAGGACATCCTGTGCCTCGCTTGACTATTACTTCCACTTGTCCAGGATCGTCACAAAAGTTTGTCTTGTCTTAGTTTATAATGTTGGAGGGAGGGGCACCACTCAAGGTCACTTCAAGGTTTTTAAAATAATCTATCACTGTTTTTCAGGTAACTACTGCCTTTGCCCACTTTGCATTTTCACTTACTTTAATCGTTAGTTCTTTATTTCTTTTCAGAAAAGATTTTACTCACTCTTGCCCAGGTTGATTGTCACAAAGTCTATTTCAATCTTCCCTGCTTGATTGATATATGCCTGTACAATGTCCCTAATGCCATTATTCCTGCAAATAAACCCCCATTTTGCACAAACCAATAATCCTTCAACCAGGCTTTTTTTCTCACTATTGGTTAATGCTGGTTGGCCGCCTATTTCGTATTTGTACCTTTCCATGAGTTTGTCATTTAATGTGGTATATGGAACTGCATATTGCTCTGAAGCTTTCCGGATGCTTATTTTTTCTGATTTGACAGCTTTCACTGGATTTAGAAGAAATTCTGGTTTTTAGTTAGTTTTCTGTGTTGGTCCCAGAAACTTTTGGTATACTCGCATGATCAGATTCACCCTAAAAAATGCAGTTTTGTAAGTAGACCTGCATAGTGACCAAGCAGTATTAGCAATGAACAAAAATACGAAACTGTACCACTTAAAACATTCTTATGCAAGCAATAATATTGCAGCATAGCCGTTACACTTCAGAAGTAACTGGCACCAGTGGAAGTTTTCACACTGTTATATTGACTACACGAGTGTAGCACAAGAATCACATACCTACTGACAATGCAATTTCCTGGTTGCATGCACTCCAACATGCCATTGTTGTTTAGATTAGTCAAAAATTCATGACAATGGTCATCTGCAATGTAATTGTTAAATGCTACACTCAGTTATCCAAACAGGGAAAAACCGGTAAAGGATCGGATTGGATTCACCTCATTTTACAGTACTCTTATAGACAACAAAATCCCCAGCTCTGTCCCTGATAGAAAATGAGTGGGACCAGCTTACACATCAACTCTGTCCCAATACCTATATATCAAGGTTCAGTTATAACAATTGGGAGCTAGCTTTCCTCGTGAGAGAACGGCTGCATAACACCATTCCCAACTGAATCAGTGCAAGCATCCAGGCCAAAGAGGGTGCAACATAATACTGATAAGTGGCCGCATACTGCCAAAGTTCTTTGTACTTTTGACTCAATTTTATAATCACTGTATTAACATCATATACCCTCTTTTCATTTCATTTCCTCCTATGGCCGCAGGGTGCTTTACTTTTTTTGTCAAGTAGTGTATTTGACATATCACATAGTAGGATTTAGGGCAAAGTGGGAAATGTGATACTAATCATTGGTTTTGACTAGTGATGTAGCAAACATGCATCAGGTGACATAAACATGGTGACTGCTATGTCATATCCTTGGACATATTTTTAAACACGAATGAAACAAACAGTTTTTATTATTAGACTTTGGTGCATAAAAAATTAGTTACAACTACAATGCTCAATTAGAGATTAGTCAAAGAAACATTTATTGAAAATAAAACAAACTGAACATCATAAAAAGCTCTACATTATCAACAGATATCACAACACACGGCGTGAACTTAAAAAATTAATTTAACTGCAGCTCAAGTGGGAATTTCCATTCATATTTATAAGTATTTGCATGTGCCAGTAGTAAATCACAGTTATCATAAGAAGAACAAAAGAAAAATAATTTTGTGTGTATGTGTTGTGCGTGTTTTTAAATATAAATTAGAAAAAATCTTTACTGTAAAGAAGAAAGATTGATAAACGGGCAAAGCAGTGGAATTTCACCAAAACAGAAAGGATTATGTTTTGACTCTTACACAAAGCAGAGATTTTAAGAAAGCACTAATCTGAAAACCAAAGAATATGACAGTGAATAGCACTTTTAAAAAAGTGCAATTCACAATACATGTAAAAAAAAAAAAGAAGTGACATCACATCAGCAACTACCATTATGCCACGGGTCAAAGCTTGTGCCTAATATTGCAAATCTGTCATGACCTGAATATAGAAGCTTTTTGCACATCTCTCTCCAGTGTCTTTAATGTATAGCATTATCTGAAGAAACAACACTACCCAAGCACTGGAAGTTGTCCGCCTTATACATCTCCTCTTCTGCAATTGTTGGATGGGATACTGAAGAGTTCTTACTCAATGTCAAACAAGTTGTTTTAGTTCCACTGATTTTATGACCCATTTTTGTGGTTTCTTCATTCCAAAGATCTAATTTAGTTTGCACATCACCATTTTCTTGCCTGGCAACATCACATTCTATAAAAGGCCTCTACTATTATAACATGCAGGTAACTGTGGTTCTCTCATAGTACAATGTAAACTTTCATGGCAGGAAATGTCACAGTTAATAAAAAATTTCTGGGCTATTATGCCATGGTGAAAGTATTTCACATTTAAACCCAGCATTTCACCCCCATTTGCGGAGGACATTTTCAAGGGGGATTGTAGCTTCTTTGAATGTCCGATTCACGCCTGGCTCTCAACCAACTGCAACAGCAAACTTCCTTTTACATGTGCTTCCATGCATTGGTATGATGTCACATGTTTTGAATACCTGACTGCAATTGGCCATTGTCAACTGCCATCGTCTGCTGTTGCTATCACCTCATGGTGAAAGACTGGTACACATCTTCTTCAGCACTGGAATCCAGATGTCATTCAATCTCATACCTTCCTCCTTCCTACTGAAATTCCTGGGGTATTTTGCAATCTCTATGGCCTCTCTGTGTAGCCTTTCATGGTAGTCGCTTGTTGGGGTCAGGACTTGAGTCCTGTCAAAATGAATGTGCTGGTCTCCTAGCTGCAAAACTTGTTCTGCTACAGCTGATCTGTCAGTCTCCTCTCTTCTGCACTTGTCCTTGTGCTCTTCTAGTCGTTTCTTTACCATTACACCTCCCCACAACTAAACCTAATCATATAAATTCCAGGTTTTTACAGCGGTTTGCAAGCATCCTTGGCCAGTTTTTGATGATCTTGTACCTTCAACGTGGGTTTGTAGATTACTGTGATGTTCCTTTTTTTTCTCCTTTGTGGTCAGTAACATCTTTAATGAAAGGTAGGAAAACTTGATTTCACAGGCACTTGTGCATCACTATGATTTCTGCACAGTGGGCTTAGTGCTCTTTTTACCTCAGCAGACGAATAACCATTCATGAGCAATGTACTGGTGAGATGTTTTAATTCTGCATCAAGCAGTTCTGTTTTGCAGGTATTCCTTGCTCTATCCGCCAATGTTTTTATGATGCCTTGCTTTTGCTGTGGGTGGTGGTCCAAATTCCGGTGTAGGTCTGTGTGCATGGGTTTTTTGTAAACCATGTAGCATAAGCTGCCCTCTACTTTCTTGAAAACAAGCACATCAAGATTATTTAATCTTCCGCCTACCTCCTCCTCCATAGTAAACTGAATTTTATAATTAATCCCATTGAGATGTTTGTGAAACTGACCCAGTTTCTCTCTGCCATGCTTACACAAAACAAATGTATCATCCACATATCAGAACCAACTATTCAATTTCTTGTTGGCAGTTTCCATTGCTGCTCCTCAAATTTTTCCATGAAGAAATTCGCTGTAACTTGGCGAGCCAAGGCGTGAATCAGACACTCAAAAAAGCTACAATCACCCTTGAAAATGTCCTCTGCAAATGGGGATGAAATGCTGGGTTTAAATGTAAAATCCATTTGAGCATGGCATAATACCCTGGAAAATTTGATTAACTGTGACATTTTCCACCATGAAAGTTTATATTTTCCATAGCCATGTCATCTGTCTGTTCATAGAACTCATTATTCCAGTTCAAATATATGGTTGTGAGACAATATTTCAACAGTTTTGCAATATCAGGAGGAAAAATCTGTCTCACCTGTTGCAACACCTTCTCGAGCAGAACCACGGAGACAGCGATAGCTGGACCACTATTCTATTTGCCCACATACAGCCGCATTAATGTTGCCAAGAACTTGGCAACTGAATAGGCTGGTGAACCAATAGCACTCACTATAGGTCTTAGAGGAACTTGTTCTTTGTGCACCTTCAGCAACCCATAAAGCCTTGGTGGTAGCACAGCTGAGTTGAGCAGACTTTTCTGAATGCTCTGTTTGATAGAGCACTTTTCTTTTTTTAACAACAACATAACAATTCTAAGAACTTTATCATTTTGGCCTTTACTGAGCTTCCTATATGGTTGTGGCTCTAATAAGTCATTAATCTTATTGTGATAGTCGGTCACATTCAAAACAACTATCATATTTCCGTTGTCAGTGGGGGGAATGATAATACTGCCATCCTCATTCAGGTATTTTATGGCATTCCTCTTGCCCAGAGTTAATTTACTTTTTGGAAGCTTTGTGTGAGCCTATACTCCCAGAGCTTCTATATGGATTTCTTCAGTGTAACCATGTCCACACCACAAATGCCTGCTTCTACACTGGTTATTATTGATTCCATGGGCGCAACTTGCAGACTAATGACAAAGTTTCAACCCTGGCAAGCACAGATTCTCTGATAACTATCAGTGTAGTCACATGAACATTAACATAGCAGTAGTAGATGAACAGCATCTGTTTATCACAACCAGGAAAGTAGCACTTAAAATTACAGCAAAAACTGAAATCAGCTTCAAAAGACAAACATAATAAAATTCTTGTATATCACAATGCATATTGATTTTAGTCATTATGAGTGAGTATATATTGGTGTATGTGCAGATGGATATGTGTGTGTATGCGGGTGTATACCTGTCCTTTTTTCCCCCTAAGGTAAGTCTTTCCGCTCCCGGGGTTGGAATGACTCCTTACCCTCTCCCTTAAAACCCACATCCTTTCATCTTTCCCTCTCCTTCCCTCTTTCCTGATGAAGCAACCATTGGTTGCGAAAGCTTGAATTTTGTGTGTATGTTTGTGTTTGTTTGTGTGTCTATCGACGTGCCAGCGCTTTCGTTTGGTAAGTCACATCATCTTTGTTTTTTGAGTATATATTTTGTTTGAAATGATTAAATAATAGTATTTGAATTTATAATTTACAAGTAGATATTACTTAAGTAGATATGTGAATGTATATTACAACTACTTTTTACCTGAAGATCTCTGCAAAACGTTTGGTCATTGATTCACCACAAAATTTTACTACTCAATTTTGCAGAATAAATAATAGCTGTTCACTGGTTTAAACAAAAAGATCTCCCTGTACAGTAAGTTGGGTGAAAATATCTTAAAGGTTCTATCACTGTTTTCTATATGGAAAAAACACTGAAAAGAGGTTAAGATTTGCTTATCAGTCCACTAATTCTTCTCCTTTGTGATGTCCAGGAGAAAAAATTAGTTCTACATGTGGCATTTCATTTAGTATTTGACTATAAATATATATTACTGGGACCTAACATAATAGTTGTTCATTTTTAATGACACTGCGGTTTTTTTTTATATCAAGAGTGATGCAGTTTCCCTGGCTGAATCATAACCTGTGATATCATGTTAGTTATTTCGAGCCTCTATCACACATCTTTCAACACTGTAGCACTGCAGATAGTATGATTCCAAACACAAGTGGAGACCTGTCAGAAAGTGACTGTGTCACTTTCAGTTTGTACAGCTGCTGCGAATGCTGCAGACGTTTTTCACTTTGAACATTCTATCTTAAGTTTTTTCCCTAAGATTTTTTAAGTAACAGAAGCCAAACTGTGATACCTATAGTTATAGACTGTTTTCTTGTCTCTCCATTTATAAGTATGGTTTGTTAATGTTTATTTTAGGTACTATATCTCAAAATATTGGCTGATTACAAACAGAACTCAACTGGATTCTGATCAAGTGAGTACAGTTGTTTAGCTCTTTGTGAGACATACCTCTGTAACATGTCTTACTGCTTTTTGGCAATCTATTAGTCTGTGTAATTTCATAAGCAGATGTGTCCTTGAAATACATATCCTTAAGTACATACAACACCAGTGAAGATAATGCAGTAGCATCTGAAAGTTTAGTTTTTATTTCTTCTGTTTCCTGACAGTTATTTGGAAAAATGAAATTGGTGATCAGCAATTCAATATATCCTCATCTGATTATAGAATTGGACCTCAATTGCACCATTCTATTCTATCTTGGGAGACTTTTATGACTGCTGTGCTTATTTCATGCTTTTTTGTGACATTCTGACTTTACAGTATTATTCATGACTACAGCTAGTGCTTTGAACTATATTAATTCTTGCTTTCTTTCATATCAGACATTAACCATTCTTCTACCTAGTTCTTTTCAAAACTACTCTCATCTGCAAGAAGAAGGGGGGGGGGGGGGGAGGAAAGTATAAATGCCGCTGTAGGAAGTGAGTTAAATTTATTCCCATTGTTCTTCTTCTTCCTCCCGGAACACTGCTGTTTACACAGATCATTCACAAAGTCTCTTCCAACGTTCTCTTTTCTCCCACAGACTGTTGTTCACCATTTCCTCCCATTGGAGGCCTCTTCGATTGATGTCATGCTTCACTTGTTCTCTCCATCTTGTTGATGGTCTAGTTTCTTTTAGGCAGTTCATACAGAGCATGTTTCACATCTCATATCCTATCCCTTCTCATCTTTCTTAGGATCCCTCTTAGAAAGCGCATCTCCGTTGCTTGTATTTTACTCAAATCTTTCTTTGTCCAGACCCAACATTTTCATCCATAGTTCTAAACTGTAGATAATATGACTTTTACAAATATATAATGGTTTGGCATACATTTTCCAATGCCTAACTATATCTGATACACAATAATAATAAAATTTCAAGCAACGTTCTGTCCTCTGTTGATGTTTCGTTTTCTGCTTACCTTACTTCCTGTGTATTTCAAATCATCTACTTCTTGTACCCTCTGCAGCTATTCAGTTGTTCTAATTTCTACTCATTATCTTCCCATATCATCACATTGTCTACATATGTTATGATTTTCATATTATATGCTGCTGATGCTTGGGAAACTTTGCTTATGATGGTGTCCATGACTGTACTGGAGAGCACTGATGAGCAAAGACTTCATCACCAAAACCGTCTATATGATCTTAATCATTATTGTAAATTTCCTGTAACAGTATTTAGCAAATAACACATGCCAGCTAAATTAGGGGCACTGAAAACCATTTTTAAAATTCCAAGTGATCACACTGCAGCTTGAGGTGCTGATTTCAAGTATAATCACAGCTTTTTCTCTAGTCACAAAAGGTGGGAAAAATGTGCATGTTATATTGAACTGTTTAAACAAATATTGCAAAATTAGACAGAAATCCATGTAAAATCCAGCAGTAGTCAACAACCACCCATGTCTCTTCTGAACATTTTTCATTTTTTTACAAATACTTCATACATAAAAAAAAAAAGAGTTCAAATGTCTGAACCAACAAACCCAGCTTCTGACAATGCAGAAACTGTTTCACAAAAATATTTAAAATATTTCTGTCTTTTTTTGTTTCATTAATCCCAGTATAAAGTGTAGTGGAGACAGGAGAACTTCCTTCAACTCACACACACTATTGCAAACTAACTAGTCCAAATCTGTTATAGACTTTTGTAATTCCAAACAAAAAAGTGACTTAAAGGTAGCAAATGTGCACACACTGGACGAGACTTCATGTGAGAGGTTCCATGGATAATAAACTGAGATGACACCAGGAGTGGACGAGTTAATCAAAAAGCTCAGCTCTACCTGCTTTTCACTGTAAAAATTTCAGCCATTGTGTTGATCTACAGACAGGATTGATAACATACTTTCATTGAGTATTGTCCTGTGGCATAATTTTCTGTGTCAACACAACTCCAGTCAAGACATAGATTGATACTACAGAAAATTACAGCAAGAAAATTATGTAAAGTAGACAACCAGGCATCTTGCAGAAACTTCCTTAGGGGCCCTGGTATTCTTACAGTTATGTGTCTGGTACATCTACAGCTATTCTCCACAAGCCATCTTGCAGTGTGTGGTGGAGGGTACTTTGTGTACCACTGTCACTTCCTCCTTTTCCTGTTCCAGTCACCAATTGTTTGCATGGAGAATAATTGCTGGTAAGCCTCTGTGTGATCTCACGTCTCTCTGACTAACCTCCATGACCTTTTCGTGATACATGCATAGGGGAATCAATTTATTGGTTGACTCTTCTAGGGACATATGCTTCCAGAACTTTAACAGTAAAGCATGCCATGAAACAGAAAGCCCCTCTTGCTGCATCTGTTGCTAGTGTGGCTCAGCATCTCTTGATACTTTTGCACTTATTGAATGAATTTATAACAAAATGTGCTGCTCTTCTTTGGACCATCTCTATTTACTTTGTCGGCCTTATCTGGTATGGATCCCAGACTGACAAGTAAAATTCAAGTATTGGTCAAAGGAGGGTTTTGTAAGCTATTTCCTTTGTAGATGGACTACATTTCCCTAGGATTCCTCCACTGAATCTCATCTGACTTACCTGCCATCAGTTTTATGTGGCCATTCCACTTTAAACTGCTCCTTATGCACACATCTAGATATTTTATGGATGTAACTGCTTCCAGTGATTGTTTTGCAATTATATCATCGTACAGGAAGGGGTATTTTTTACTATTTGTGCAAAATGTGTTACATTTGCTTATGCTGAAGGTCAGTTGCCACTTCCTGCACCAAGTGTCAATCCCATGCAGATCTTTCTGCATTTTGCTACAGTTTTCAAACATTTAACTTCTCTGTATATAACAGTATCATCCATGAAAAGCCTCATGAAACTTCTGACAGTATCACTGAGTCATTTATGTATATATCCTGAAAAGAAATGGTCCTATAACACTCCTTTGGGTTATGGTATAGTCCCGAAGCTACTTTTATGTCTGCAGAATTCTCTCTGTTGAGAATGACATGCTGTGTTATATTCAGTCGTATCACATAGCTGGTCTGATACTCCATATGTTCATATTTTGTTCATTAGACTCCAGTGCAGAACTATATCAAATGCCTTCCAGAAGTTGAGCAACATGGCATCAATGTGGGTGCCAGTATCTACTACTCAAGGACAAACACAATCACTACTTTTGGAACCCTTACTAATTACTACAAAGGAGATTTTTCAGTCTAAAGAAATGTCATAATATGTGAGCATAAAACATGTTCTAAAATTTTACTGCAGACTAACATTGGATATATAGGCCTATAGTTGTGTGCATCTATTCGACAACCCATCTTCAAAATGGGAATGACCTGTGCTTTTTTTTCAGTCATTTTATATTTACTCACTAATCGTATTTGTAGTTAAAAGTAAAGAGTGAATGTAGGTAAACAGTGAAACTCACATCCACAATGCTAGAAGTACAAATAGCTTCCTTATAAAGTATGAATCCCCATCTATATTTCAGAATGGAATTTTACGATTCTGGCACAAAAGCCTACAAAAAGATTGCTGACAGACATAAGACAGGAAATTGAAAATCTCCTGGTATTTGAAAGTGAAAAAGAATGTTGGCAGCTAATTAGCAACTGCTACAATTTATCAGAGTATTTGGATTTAACAATATACATCATGCTTTACTGTGACAGTTGTATTAAACAAATCTTGACTTTTCCAATATGCACACAGCTGTTAGTGTTCAGTGTAAAATTACGTAAATGTCTCATTTGAAGTGTTGGCTAAAAACAGCAGCTGGACAATTTAAAAAGAAAGATCAGTGGCTTTGTAACTCATATCTGATCTCTACCAGATAGCCACTCTCAGTCCATCCAAAAATGTCATCTTCAGTAGTCTCCCACAGCTGAACAAACAGAAGATGACATCTCTAGAGAGATCAAAAGCCACAGTAGCACAGTTTATCTGATATTAACACTGAAACTGATCATAGCCGTGGAAGTTTTTGGCAACTGTGACTGAAAAAAAAATCCTTTTTAATAACTGACAGTCACTGACACTCCATCTTCATGTCACTAGCTCAAATGTACTGTAGAAAGAGAAGAGGAAGTGGATGAAAATGAAATACATGACTTGATACTGCAAGAAGAGTTTGACAGGAAACTGGAAGGAAAGTTCAAAACAAACCTGGAGCAGACTATATTTTTATGAAACTTATTAAGATCGTTGGATAACAAGCCTGATATGTGATAGGTTAAATATCCTTTCAGACATCAAGAAGAATTAATAACTGCAACACTAAAGAACACAGGTGGTGACAGGTGTAAGTATTACCAAAACATCAGTTTAATTAGTCCTGGTTGTAGAACAGTAAGAAGAATGGAATGACTGGTTGAAGATGTTACAGGGGTAGTTCAGTTTGGATTCTGGAAAAATGTAGGAACACGTGAGGTAATGCTGAATCTACAGCTTTTTGTAGAAGATGGGTTGAAGGAAGGCAAACTCACATTTAAAGCATTTGTGAATGATTCTGACAGTGTTTACTGTAATACAGTCTTTGAAATTCTGAAGTTACCATGAATGAAATGCAGAAAGGAGAAGTTTATCTGTACAGAAACAAGGCTGCAGTCAGAAGATTTGATGGGCATGGATGGGAGGAAGTATTTCAGAGAGGACTAAAACAGAGTTGTGGCACATTTCATTATATAAAGAGAACAAAATAATGGAACACAAGAAGAAATTTGGAAAAGGAATTGAAGTTCAAAGAGAAGACCTAAAGACTTTCAAGGTTTGCCGATAAGATTGTACTTCTATCAGAGATGCCTAAGGACTTTGAAGATAAGTTGAATGGAATGTGTAGTAACTTAAGTAGAGGTTTATAAGATAAACATCAACAAAAGTAAAATAAATGGTAAAGAAGTGTAGTGAAATTAAGTTAGGAGGTGCTGAGGGAATCTGGTAAGGAACTGAGATTCTAAAGTGGTAGGTAAGTTTTGATATCTCTACTGCAACATAACTAACCATGACAGAAGTAAATACAACATGAAATGCAAACTGGCAACTTGAAAAAGAGAAATATGTTAACAGTGAATATAAATTTTAGTGTTAGAGAGCCTTTCCTGAATTTATTTGTCTGGAAAATCATCTTATATGGAAATGAAACATGCGTGATAAACAGAATAGAAACTTTTGAAATGGAATGTAAGTAGCAAAAGAAAACTGGAGATCATATGATTAGAATGAATAACCAAATGAAAGGGTACTGAATCCTATCAGGGAGAAAAGAGCTTTCTGGCACAACTTGAGTAAAAGAAGTGGTATGTAGACAGGACACATTCTGAGACATAAAGGAATAATTAATTTTATAATAGAAGGAAATGTGAGGGGTTAACTTATGGAGGTAGACCATGACTAGAATACAATATACAGGTTCTATATCTACAGCTATACTCTTTAAACTACTGTGAAGTGCATGGCAGAGGGCACATCCCATTGTACCAGTTATTAAGGTTTCTTCCCATTCCATTCACATACAGAGCATGGGAAGAATGATTCTTTGAATGCCTCTGTGCACGCTGTAATTATTCTAATCTTCTCCTCACGATCCCTATGTGAGCAATGTATAGGGGGTCATAATATATTCCTTGAGTCATCATTTAAAGCCGGTTCTTGAAACGTAGCTAGCAGACTTACTCGGGATAGCTTACATCTATTTTCAAGAGTCTGCCAGTTCAGTTTCTTCAGTATCTCTGTGACACTTTCCTATAGATCAAACAAATCTGTGACCATTCGTGCTGTCCTTCTCTGTATACATTCAATATCTGCTGTTAGCCGTATTTGATATGGGTCCCATGCACTTGAGCAATATTCTAGAACCAGTCACATGAGTGATTTGTAAGCAATCTTTTTTGTAGACTGATTGCAGTTCCCCAGCATTCTACCAAAAACCTGAAGTCTACTACCTGCCTTGCCCATGACTGAGCCTATGTGATCATTCCATTTCATATCCTTACAAAGTGTTACACCATGTATTTGTATGAGTTGGCCAATTCCAGCAGTGACTCATTGTTATTATAGCCATAGGATACTATGTTTTTTTGTTTTGTGAAGTGCACAATTTTACATCTTTGAACATTTAAAGCAAGTTGCCAATTTTTGCACCACTTTGAAATCTTAGCAAGATTTGAGTGAATATTTATGCAGTTTCTTTCAGACAGCACTTCATTACAGATAACAGTATAATCTGCAAAAAGCCTAAGGAGGTCATTAATATATGACATGAACAGCAAGGGTCCCAACACACTTCCCTGGGGCACTTCTGCATCTGACAATGACACTCCATCCAAGACACCATGCTGTGTCCTCCCTACCAGGAACTCCTCAATCCAGTCACGAATTTCACTTGATACCCCGTATGATTGTACTTTTGACAATAAGTGTAGGTGTGGCAATGAATCAAATGCTTCTCAGAAATCAAGAAATACTGCTTCTACCTGACTGTCTTGTTGTGAAGCTTTCAGTATGTCATGTGAGAAAAGTGCTAGTTGGATTTCAAATGATCAATGTTTTCAGAGTCCATGCTGGTTGGAGTGGAGGAGGCCATTCCATTTGAAATACTTCTTAATGTTTGAGCTTTTACAATAAAATAATCTCAAGGATATTGGATGGTAATTTAATGGATCACTTCTAATGCCTTTCTTGTAGACAGGTGTGACCTTTGCTTTTTCCAAGAACTGGGCTTGGTTAAATGGTTAAAATGGATTTGTGATGCAATAAAATAGACAGATGCAGAGATCTGCATAGGATTGACTAGTGGGATTAAATGCATCAGGCCAGTCTTTGGACTGAAGGCTACAACAACAACATCCTCATCAATGCTGTATATTTTTTTCTATGCACACTAAATGAAAATGTGATTTTGTAAGAAATTAACAGATGATGTATTTTTTCTTTGATTTTCTTTGGAATTAGCATCCAAAAATCTAACAGAATTGCCCATTTCTTTACAAACAGTTTTTTGATTTCATGCCTATGTAGTAGGACTGAGCTTTTTGAACTGTTTTTTAATATGGTATTTCCATTGTAGTTTGCTATCCAGTTGAATAACAAGGAATATTTCATTCATTCATTTATTGCCTTCCATAGTAGCAATTATCAGCAGAACTCTGATTCCAGCACTATATTTATTTAATGATCAACGATTCTCCTTAAACTTAGTGGGAGTCTCCACTCGATCCACTGTTTCTGTGTTGTTGTTCACTAAAAACCTTCATAACAATTTTTATTTTGGTAACTGCATCTTGCTCTTGGTTATTTTCAATTGTCAGTTATGTACTAGAATGATATTATACCCTTAATAAAAACAAGAAGATTTTGTAATTTGTTTGCTACAGGACAGTGAGCAAGTTTACTTTAAGGATGGTTGTTTTATGAGATTCTACAATGTGATTTGTGCAGAGGTTTTTATCCCTTCTTGTTAGTATACAACATGCTATCAACATCAAAAGCATTGAGATGAAGAATTACTGTGTTTGGACAGAGATGCAAATAGAAAATGTGTCTCTCCAATGAAGGGACCAGAGCAGTACTCATATGAACTTTAAATGAAGATGAACCTACTCTTTTTGACTAACAGTCCAGTTCTCATTGCCACATAACTTAATTTGGACTGCACTATTTTGCAGTTTTGATAAATAAGACAATTTCTTTTTTTAAAAAAAGGGTAAGGCTGTATAAGATTGAATTCTCATTTCACTTTACAATGGTTGTCTGTGTATGCTACATATCCACACATGCTGCCGGAAATTTTACCGAAGGGGCTGCTCTAGTTAGGAACTGAGACCATCAATGAAGGCAGGGACCCACATGACTGGTAAGCCTACTTTGAAGAGTATTTCAAATTAGTACTCATGAAGTTTTTCAGTGCCATTCCAATTCAGACTATGGAGTCAGCAAGAGAGATTTATAACCCAATACCTTGCTGTCTCTTTGACTCAAGTTACATACTGGGTGATGGTGACACCTGATGTGCCTGGCATTCAGTGAATGATACAGCAAAGATGAGAAGGTTACATTCCCCCACAAAATAGATATGTACTAGTTGTTTTCTTGTTGAGTAAGTGCTTGTGAAAAATTGTAAGATATAACAAAAAACAAGAAATTTCTGTATGTATGAGAACATCTTTTGTTTGCAGATGTAAGTCCTTTGTATCTTCGTATTTTGTAGAGTGTACTAGTGGTAGTTTTGTTTCAAATGGGAGATGCCCTTGAAGGCCTTTATTTATAGATCTCTTCCATTTGAATTTTGATAAGTCTAGTGTTTTTGGTATCAATGTATACAGTAGCCATTTCCATTTTTCTGTTCTTGTACCTGTCAGTCATCCCCTCTCTGTGTGCTAGGTCTGAAGGAGGATTTTGTCCAAAGGATCAGCTAATTATTGTCATTTCCACATGCCTGTCCACTGCACAACCCGTCTTCTATTGGAGGAACAATGTCCTATCCCCATACATACAACTTAACAGATCCTGGTTTTTACATATGATTCTTAGTTAAAGATTTATATCATCTTTCAGCTATTGTACCCACCACAAATTATCTAATGTTCTTAGAAATTCTGAATCCAGTTTCTGCTTTTAAACCTGATTATTCCATACCATTTTTGTGGTATCATAAGATTTCCCATGCTGCTTCTCTCTCTTCTTCTTCTTCTTCTTCTCTCTCTCTCTCTCTCTCCTTTTTTTTTTTTTTTTTTTTTTTTTTTTGATATCTAACAACATCTCTTTTATGAGATGTGTGATACAATCATCTCCGAACTGTTCCTCTATTGTATGCAGTACACATTGCTATAAAACGTTTTTTCTTAAGTGCAAGATGGGAACCCCACCCTTACCATGGAAAACACCACCACACTGCAACACGAGCTTCTCTGTACTTCACAGATGGCACTACACATGATAGCAGGTAATGTTCTCCAGGCATTTGCCAAATCCGAACCCTTCCATTGGATTGTCACAAGGTATAGCATGATTCATCACCCCAAATCTTTCTTTACCAGTCATTCACTGTCCAGATGCATTGCTAATTTACACCACCTTAGCATTTATTACAGAAATGTGTAGCTTATGAGGAGCTGCTTGACCATTGTACACCATTCTTTTCAGCTTCCTATGTGCAGCCATTGTGCTAGCTGGACTGCTGGTAGCACTTAGGAACTCACAAGTGATTTGTTCCATTTATTTCAAGTGATTTTTTTTCAGCCACCCTGCAATGCCCAACAGACCCTGTCTGTCACTATATGAGACCTGCCTGGTCTTGGTTTTGCTGTGGTTGTTCCTTTGCATTTTGACTTGAATGTCACATCACCAACAATCAGTTTGGGTAGCTTTAGAAAGTCTGAAATGTCCCTGATGTATTTGTTA
Organism: Schistocerca serialis cubense; assembly: GCF_023864345.2. Taxonomy (NCBI): domain Eukaryota; kingdom Metazoa; phylum Arthropoda; class Insecta; order Orthoptera; family Acrididae; genus Schistocerca; species Schistocerca serialis. The sequence goes on along the minus strand of NC_064642.1, from coordinate 563,110,141 downwards.
CTTGAGTGACATTCAATAACAGGTCGACTTTCAAATCACTGAGACCTCCTGACTGACCCATTCTGCTATTACTGCTTCTCTGCTGACGACAGAATACCCCCTGCCTCCTTTTATACTGATGGGTCTGCCTCTTGTGACGTCTAGTGGTCAGTTCTGCATTACAAAGGGATATCTGTATACTTCCGATCAGATACTGTATGTTCCTCTAACACTTTTTTTGTTTTGTCATTGCAAGAATGTTCAAAACTTCCTATAAGACACCTGAAATAGTTTTGTTGATACTGGATCTCATTGCTTGATTTCTCTTTCAGTTTTGAGTTTATCACTATCCTGCAGCTTGTTGCTTTGCTGAATTAAAATCCAATGTCTTTTTAGGCATTTGGTGATCATTTTAGTGAATATCTTCTATGTTACAAATAAGAGGCAAATAAGGCTATGGAGTGATGTATCATGTTTGTTTTCCTTATTATGAATGAGAGTAATTCCAGCATTGTTCCAGTTTCTTGGAATTGTTTTCTTTTGCAACATTTCTTCCAGTATCATACTTTTAACATTGGTGGAAGCTTAAATCATTAAACAATCCATTGGGATAATACAGTTTTACACACAGTGGGCATGGCAAGATATCCTGCTACCTTCAAAACAGAAAATAAAGTTTGGAAGCCCATTCACAATGAAAATAAATTACATCTCATGGCAACAAGTAAACCTGATGTCTTTGAGGATGTCTGAATTTAATCTGACACCAGTTACCTTGAGGAAGTTGCAGTAACAACAATTACCTAAGTACCAAAGTCAACTGAAGCATCCAGAAAGATTTAAACTGTCAGTAAATTAGATAAAGAGGCAGTAGTTTCATATCTCAAGGAGGAACATTTCAGGATGGAAGGGCCCAAACAGTGATTACAACAGCAAATCAAAGTGTAGATTATAGAGAGAGAGAGAGAGATGATAAATGAAATGTGTTTGGCTGTCAAAAGGGCAAAGCATGAAGTTTTTAATAACTACCACAGCTGGATATTATCAAAGAACATCTCACAGTACCCAAATGAATTCTAGTCACATGCAAAAGTTGTAAGTGGCACCGAAGTATGTCCAGATACTCATGGATGTCACAGGAATCCAGGTAGCAAAGCAAAAACTGAAATGCTGAATTATATTTTCAGATGTTTCTTTACATTGAAAAATCCAGGAGTACTGCCACAGTTTAGTTTTCGAACAATTGTAGAAATTTTTGATATAGATATTAATGTCAGCAGCATTGACAAACAGCCATTATCTTAAAAACTGAACAATCCTCAGGACCCATTGGAATCCCTACCAGATTCTATGCAGAATTTACATCTGAGTTAGTCCCTCTCCAAACCATAATATACTGTAGACCAGTCAAACAAAATTCTGTGTCCAGTGGTAGGAAGATTGCACAGGTCACACTTGTCTACAAAGCAGATAAGACTTTTTGTTGATGATGCTGCCTAAAATGAATAATACCTTCAAAATGCTTGACAAATATTCAGTCAAATCTTGATAAGATTTCAAAGTAGTGCAAGACTGACAGTTTGCTTTAAAGATCCAGAAATGTAACATTGACCGCTTCATAAAATGCAAAACCATAGTATCCGATGAGTACAACATCACTGAGTCACAGCTGGAATCGTTCAGCCTATACAAATACTTGTGTAACAGTTTGTGAGCAAGTGTAATGGATCACAAGGCCCAATCATAGGTAAAGCAGGCAGCAGACTTCAGTTCATAGATAGGATACTGGAAAAATTAAGGCAGCCCTGAAGTGTATGGTACCAAGTGTCAGCTTTGATCTGTGATGTAGCTATGTTGTGTTATGTGATGTCATGTTTGCAAGGCGTATTTGAAAAGCTTCATGTTTGGAGACAGTGTTTTATCATCTGCTGTGACAGTCTCTAGGGTTTACTTGTTGTATGTGAGTGATGATAGTGAGGCATTGTACTTAGTGCTGTATGTTACGCTGCATTCTGGAAATTCATTTTTGTTGGCTTGTCAGTGAATTATTGTAATGTCATAAGTAATTGGTTACTCATTTATTTTCAGTTTTGGAATTGTTAGTATGCCTGTGGTCACTGGATGGAAATTTAATTTTTTGTCATATGTTGTTGCTGTTATGGGTGACAACATGATCACTACAAATAAAGTTCTGCAGTTATATTGCCTTGTGATGAAAATGTGTGAAGTGTCAACAGCAGGGTGAATTAATCATATTTACCAAAGTTGCTGCGTCTCAAACTCGAGATGAGTGTATGTGCTGGAATATGCATGTTGGGCAGAATTAGGCTTGTGTTAGTGTGTTCTGTATACACTTCATTAATGTTTGTTATTTTGTTTCTTTTAGTGTTGTATGTGTGGGTGCAAGTAGTTGTGTGTTTATGATTAATGTGCCAGGCTAGATGTATTCATTAGCTGACTTTAATTAGTAAGTTTATGTTGTTCATTATGAGAAGAGTGTGTGTGTGATAAGTACATAATTGTTAGCAGCTATTGGTGGGTATCATGGTGTGTGTTATTTCAGTCAGGTTAGGTTTTCAATGATTGTTCGAACTCCAAGTTGTGGTGTGTTAGTGTTTTGGGCTTTGGTTGAGCATGAAGTGTTACATAGTAGATCTGTCATGTTATATGTGGTTTTGTGGTACCATGGATTTTGTTTGAGCTATATAAGTCAAGAGAAATTTCCAGACTGAGCTTTGGAGCTATTTGTGGGTCCAGGGCACTGTGGACTTTGTTCGAGACATATAGATCAAGTGAAATTTCCAGTACCAGGTTATGGAGATATGTGTGAGTTCGTGGTATTGTGGACTTTGTTTGACCTGTATTGGTCTTGTGACATTTCTGATACCAGTTTTTTTCAGGTTACAAAAGTCAACAGTTAGTCACTATTGTATATAGGTTGTTACCTTTATTTGTTAAAAGCAATGTGTCACCCGTATTGGTAAAGATTATTTAAATTACTGAGTCACGATAGGCACAACAAAAAGATTCACACAATTATAGCTTTCGGCCATTAAGGCCTTTGTCAGCAGTAGACACACATACACACGCTCACACACACTCACAAAAACGCAATGTGCATACACGTCTACAGTCTCAGTGTCTGACACTGAGACTGCAGACATGTATGCACGTTGCGTTTGTGTGATTGAGTGTGTGTGTGTGTGTATGTGTGTCTACTGCTGACAAAGGCCTTAATGGCCGAAAGCTATAATTGTGTGAATCTTTTTGTTGTGCCTATCGTGACCCAGCATCTCCACTATATGGTGAGTTGCAACTTCCCTTCTCCAGTATTGTTACATTCCATCCTGGATTTTCCATTGTTTTATTTAACTTACTGGCGTATAAGCGGGCATTGTTTACTGAGCATTTCACTGGATCATGGAACAAGAGCCAGTGTGGGCTTATGTTTGCTAAGGAAAAAGAAACAAATCAAAACAGCATTTTTATAGCAGGGAATAAATTTGTATAATAAATTGCCCAAGGAGATGAAAAAGATTACTAAATTAGATCTTCATCTTGAAGTTGAAGCTCACTCTTGTGTTTTCCTTGAATAAACAAATTTTTCTTACTTCTTTTTACCCAGGTATGTCTTGCTGAGGTTACAGCATAAGCAGTGCATGGTGCTGTAACTTCCGTGAAACATGTCTGGGTAAAAGATGAAAAAATAGTGTTTGCAGAAGACAGTATACCATCCAAAAGTGAATTTAAAATACATCTGTTTAAAAAGGCAGGTAAAACATTCTTCATAAGTAATGCATACTACACAGTTAAATATTATTTAAGAGAACTCAAGAGTAGTGGTTAATAATGAAAGGGGATAACACCCTGTCAATTGCAACATACACTGAAGAGCCAAAGAAACTGGTGCACCTGCCTAATATTATGTAGAGCCCCTGCAAGTATGCAGAAGTGCCGCAACACGACATGGCATGGACTCGACTAATATCTGAAGTAGTGCTGGAGGGAACTGACACCATGAATCCTGCAGGACTGTCCATAAATCTGTAGGAGTATGAGGGGGTGGAGAGCACATTGCAAGGCATCCCAGATATGTTCAATAATATTCATGTCTGGGTAGTTTGGTGGCCAGTGGAAGTGTTTAAACTCAGAAGTGTGTTCCTGCAGCTGCTCTGTAGCAATTCTGCATGTGTGGAGTTTCGCTTTGTCCTTCTGGAATTGCCCAAGTCCATCAGTACGCAGAATGGACATGAATGGATGCAGGTGATCAGACAGGAATATTACATATGTGTCACCTGTCAGAGTCATATCTAGATGTATCAGGGGTCCCATATCACTCCAACTACAAATGTCCCACACCATTACAGAGCCTCCACCAGCTTGAACAGTCCTGTGCTGACATGCAGGGTCCATGGATTCATGAGGTTGTCTCCATAGCCCTCCATGTCCATCCACTCGATACAATTTGAAATGAGACTCATCTGACCTGGTAACTTGTTTCCAGTCATCAACAGTCCAGTGTCGGTGTGGACAGACACAGGCGTTGGTGAGGCCCCAGCATTGAAATCTGTAGCAATTTGCGGAAGGGTTGGACTTCTGTCACATTGAACGATTCTCTGCAGTCGTCTTTGGTCCCGTTCTTGTCGTATCTTTTCCCGACTGCAGCGATGTCAGAGATTTGATGTTTTACTGGATTCCTGATATTCACGGTACATTCTTGAAATGGTCGTACATGAAAATCCCCACTTCATCACTACTTCGGAGTTGCTGTGTCCCATCACTTGTGCGCTGACTATAACACAACATTCAGACTCATTTAAATCTTGATAACTTGCCATTGTAGCATGAGTAACTGATCTAACAACTGCGCCAGACACTTGTTGTCTTATATAGGTGTTGCCGACTGCAGCTCCATATTCTGCCTGTTTACATTTCTCTGTATTTGAATATTCACGCCTAAACCAGTATCTTTGGCACTTCTGTGTATGATTACAATGTAATTCATTTACACACTCAGTTTTTCAGGTGGACTTAGGGGAGGATATTAAGATGTGCATGGGGCACATTAACATTTTTATACACCTGAAGTCAGTTTTATAAAAATACTGGAGGTAGTGGAAGGGGCATACAACACATTTGTGGTCCAGGAATCACCAAAGGGAGTCCTTGGTGTATACAGCAATGAAGGATAAAACTATTTTGTATAAGGTACTCTGAGCAAATTGTGAATTAATCAAAGAACATTGTCCATAGGAACCAAACAAATGAGGCAGAGCAGTTTTTAAAAGACACTGGCCTCATATTTGGGGGGGTGGAGTTACTCTGTCCAGCCATTCTGATTTAGCTTTTCTTAAATTATTTCAATTAAATGCCAGGATTGTGCCTTAATGAAGGCCACAGCCGACCACCTATTCTATCATCATGAAAGCCTACTTATATATTCTGGTATATGTTGAACTGTTTATTTTCATTGTATCATAGTAACAAATCCTATATATCATTGTGAGGCGATCCCTGGATGAATAAACAAATAAATTACTTACAGAGTACCAGTATGCAGTAACTTCATATTATTCATGTGAAATTAGGTGTGCTCCCTGAAGCTGGTCGTCATACATTAATTGAAAATAATGAGACTCCTTAACGTCATTTAACACACTCCAATCTCAGAAATTGTAAGAGTTTGGACACAGGGTAGGTAGTATCCATATTTTACCTTCAGAAAAGAATGCCGTTTGTGTCATTTTACATAGCGGCTTCTTTGCAGACACGCTAAACATACGCTTCTAATTACAGGTAATATGGCAATTAACAGAATGGGTCTCTGTTCTCAAGAGTTTTCAGACGTGTTTTTTTTTAATTGTGATGTAAATAGTTTCTTCGATGATAAATTTTCATAGTTCATGCCATTTCGTTGAAACCGGGTAATAAAATAGCATTTGACAGTGGTGTTCTTTAAATTTGGTTTATTTGTCCGAAGCAATTACTCAAAAAGCGTTTCAGTGGATTAACATCTAATGTGCTTCGTCAACAGTATTTCAAATTACCTACGTATTTAATGTTTCTCACTACCTTCACTAGCAGCGCTAACTTCGTTCCAGAGAAAATAAAGCGCCAGACAATGCGAAGGCCCTACTGAATATCTAGTCATATCTATGGAGTACGTCTTCCGAGAAGTGTATGTCACGTGACTTGATTGCGTTTTGAGCGCATTTTGCAGGTACGAGAATTGCTTATTTTTTTCCGTTTACGGTGATACTGACCGAAAAGTAAGTCGTTTGTGCTACGTACGCGTTCTTGGGATTTGTTAGTCGGTCACGACAAACAACTAATCCACCGGAAATGAGCCGTTCCCGAAAGAACTTTTCTCTATTTCGGAAGGTTGTCAATAGTAAGCCTAACAAGGCTTTGAAATGGCGTCCTCCCCACATGGCTGAAATTAACCCGGCTTTATGAAAATAAATTTCTTTGTGTGAAATGTAGCTACTGTGAAAATTACGTTTCTGGGAGCTTTAATTAAGTTCCACCAATCAACACATCTTCAACAGTAGAGCTGTCTTTAACGTGCTACTCGTGTTAACAATAATATTAGTTTTTATCCACAAATTTTTGTTTATGTACTAAGTTGGTGTTGTAAAGAGCCAAGAGTTGTTTCCCACGCAGTGATTGGTTGTACTTATTTATAAAAGAAAATGTCTCGAGCACTGTCATGGTGTCATCGACGGAGTACTTAACCTAATCTGATCGACTTCCTTTGTGTTTTTATTTTAAGTAACTTGTGAATTTTTTGAGAAAACGCGGCCTTGTAGGGTGTGTGCGCGCTTCTGCTTTCAGTTTGTTGTGTATACTTCCTGGACAGTTGTCTGTTTTCTAAATTGTGGAGTAAAGCAAGTTTGTTATTTCACCTTGTAAGTAATAGATGTTGGATTATCCGTTTCGCGGAGTTTTAGTTTTAAGTGTTATGTGAGCACTAATGATCCCTGGATTTTATGATTGTGCTATTAAAAATTGCCAGGATGATGCGTGTGTGCGAAAAGCTTCTGGACTTCCAGAATTGCATGGTATTCGATCAAGTGGAGAGATGCAGTTTACTGATATTTTTATCAGCTGTGCGGTGTATTTCAATAGAATTCCCACTTTATACGAATATGAGTGTGATAAACGTGTATCTCTGTGGCGTGTTACATAATTAGTAATTGTTCGATGGTATTGGGCGTGATCGAGCATCTAGAAAAGCTTTTGAAAACTATAAATTCCATTTTAAAGACTGAAGGTATAATTTTCAGAATTTATCCAGATTAACGTATTTGAACATACTTTATTGATTGCCATTGTGCACAAAGGTTGTAACACATTTTGGTGAAGTATTTGTGTAGTTTGGTGGGTTTCAGAGAACAAGATGAAGAAATTCTGAGAAGTGTGTGTGATTTCATATGTAATCCTTTGTGTGAAAGTTATATATTTGTATAACTTCATTTCAGTTGCAGAACAACTTGTAAATAGTGATTGTACATAGACATTGTAAAGATGAGTACAGTAAACCGCACCACCTCACGTGGTGGAAAAGGTGCAAAACAGGAAAGTTCTGCAACAGGCAAATCACAAAAAACAGACACAAAATCAGAATCACCAAAGTCACTGGACCATCACCCTAAAACACAGGTAAGACTTCATTTTCTGTTGGTTAAAGTGTAGATTATATGATGCTGTGTTATCAGTTTGTCATAACATTCAGTCTTTAAATGGCTTACACACAAAATGCTGGATAAAGATATTTTTGTTTTCTTAGACTGTTGTAATGAATATTTGTTTGACACTGTCCCAATAAAGGAATCTGGTACATAGGTATTTTACTTTGCTGCCAATTTGAATTACTATCCATTTTATAACTGTGTGTGTCCTAACCAGTAAGATTGTGTGTGGAAGTAGCATATTATAGGCTTAGATATGAGAAAATGTTTTACAATTCTTTTCCACACAGAATTGTTTATAAAATTGCAGTATCCTTGTATCACTATTGTGATGAAAATAGTTGGTAGATTCACAAATGTACTCAACTTTACATTAGGGGTTGCAGTGCCCCGTAGTTATGATTGTATTGCCAGTAATTCTATTCAGGAGCAGGTTGAGAATAAATACTTTTGCTTACAATAGATTGCATCCTACTGTATAAGTGCATAACTTTGAGGTTTAGATTGTTTCCTCAGTAAATTGGGCTTAAAGTACCAAAGTCCAAAGCATGAAGAATATCGGTTGTGAAAAGTAAGTTTGACAGTGGGTTGCTGTGTGCGGAGTGCACCTTTCTAATGTCAGGAAATGGTTTGGAGTATTCTGTTATATAATTTCAGATTTTTAGTGAGTAGTTACTGTATTATGCATTGCTTATTCTTATTTTTAAATAAGCTTGTATTTATATATTTTTTTCGGGAGGTAATAAAACTTTGACCTTCATGTTTGCAGCCTACAGCCGAGCAGATGCGTATAGCCCAGATCATTGAAACAAAGCCAGAAGATCCAGATTTAAAAGACAAAATAAAACAGGTACTGTTCTCATTGCCTTAAAAATCAAACCATATAACCCATATTTGATAGTGAATAATTGTTTGGTCAGGGATATTAATATCATTAAGTGTAGATTTTGTTTCCTGCCTACCCTGTTACTGACATGTCAGGAGAATTTCACAGAAATTTTTAAAAGAAATGATATTGCTTTGCTGAATGCATACACTTTTTTTCTCTGGGTGCACTTCGTGTGTGTGTGTGTGTGTGTGTGTGTGTGTGTGTGTGTGTGTGTGTGTGTGTGTGCGCGCGCGCGCGCGTGCTTGTTTAAGGTATTCAGGTGCTCATATTGTGGGGTGGACCATTCCTATGTTTATAATAAAGTCGTAGTTTGGCGTCAGAATGTGAGCTAGGTCGATTGGTTTTATGCTCCATGGATCATTTGCACATTGAATTGTAATGATGTGGAAGAGTCATTTACATATTCATATTTTTTGTGTGATTGTAACTTAAGCTTGTGTATTAAAGAAACTCTCCCTCCCTACACCATCTACCCATTTAATACTTATGAAACAGTAATATTGTGTAGGCACTTCAAAGTTGAAATGTTGGAGAAGGTGGTTGTGATCAGGACTACTTGTATTACTGCAGATTATGGTTATGTTGCTGCATTATATGTGACAGTACACTACAAATTTGTAGATCTTATTTGTCTCTTAATTATCTTCACTTTTCTCAATGCTTTGTGTCGTAACCATTGAACAACTTGCATACTCTGTTATAATGGCGCATTTACAATACCTTCTTGCCTGTAAGATTATCTTGTTAGCATCTTGTAAAACACCACAAACTGCAGTCTGTGGACAGTGTTTCGCCACAACATGTGACTCCTTTGTCACGTGACCCACGTAGCTCTGACATTAGGGAACAACATAGAGGAATATAAAAAAGTGGGTATTTTGTTAAGTATTTCTGCTTGATGAGATGTTTGTTTTCTGGCTAAATTTCTTCTACAAGGAAAATGCTTGAGTTAATGTCTTCTGCTCACATAGTAATGGTTTCATTACTTTGCTGCTAAATATTATTTTTTTTATTGAATTTTTCAATGCTAAAAATTGGCCTGCTGTTTTGCATTGACATGAACTATGCAAATAAAATAATTGCATTATGACTAGTAGAGATCTGTAGCATTCATGGTACATGCACTGAACTTTTATTGGTGAGGCAGTAAGATTGTTTTTCTGGTACTACCTTTACATAATTGAAATGATGCTGTAAGAAACATATAGTTTTATTCGTATATCTTTAGTTAAGTGAGTCTTAGTATGACACTGTTGTGAGTTATCATTTTAAGCAAAGATTGCCGTTTTTCAAATTTTGTTACAGGTAATGGATGCCACAAGAAAAAGTGAGGATGAAGTTGTCACTGCCCTTCATGATTGTGATAATGATCCTAATAAAGCAGTTAACATGCTGTTGGAAGGCATACCGGTAAAACAGCATGACATTATTTAATTATTAAAAACAAATATTAATGCAAGGAGAAGCAAGCATTGAGAGTAACCACTTTCAGAATTTACATAAAATCTGTCTAGGTTCTCAAGTAGAATTATGAAAAAATACTTGTCATTATTTGGTGAACACCTGGAAATCATTTACGTTTCTTTAACTAAACTGAATTTTTACAAATATTTACTATCATTATGAGATGATTTTTTATGTTTTTGTGTTTATTAGTATGCAACAAACCTTCAAATGCTCTCAATACACTTTTGGCAGTCTACAAGCAATTTAAAACGGTTCATAATATGAAAAAAAAAAGCAATTACTTTTGATTCATTTTTACGTTTGCAGAACATTTATATTGCTCATCTCAGTGCACCTCAGTACTCTTTAGGGGCACCAGTGCCAGTGGTGTGACATAGCTGTTCATCTCTTACCTAGTGAGTTGGCACCACAGTGAAACACACCAACTCACATTTGAGAGGATAGCATTTGAAATATCCATCTGGTCTGCCAAGTTTTCTGTAGTTTCCCTAAATCATGTCAAATATATATGATTCTTTTTTTGGAAAAATATAGTGGGCCACATCACTTCATATCCAGGGTGTATACACCCTGGGAAAAACTCGGGAATTTTTTGATCCAGGAGAAAACTGGGCAAAACCTGGGAATTTTTCATTGTTTTAGTTTTTGGATAAATTTTTGTAGTTTTGATTGGTAAGAACTGATAGTATAACAAAGAATTCTACTTTAGCGTGCTATTGCAAAATAATACTGCAGCAATAAAATATAAAAGAGGGAAAGCAAACCAAAGTAAACTTAAGCTGCAAAGGAAATGCACCATTTCCAACAACAAAACACAGTGCACACACAGGTGTTCTGCCAAAAGTGTCAAAGGCTTTAGAACGAAGACTATGCAATACTTTATAACAACAAACTGCTTTGGATGACCGAGACGTCACAGCAGTTTCATTAGATTCGTTTGAGCAGTTGCCAGCGGGCTCGTGCGCATGCACAGTTGAGTCCCATATGAGCAGTACCTGCTCCTTCTTATGGCTGCTGGAAGTACGGCTGTTAGGTGTGTCAGATGCAACAAGCAGCCAGACACTAGCCGGAAAAATTCTTCTGGCGAGCCCTAGCTGCCAGATCTGCGCATGCGGAGAGCAGTCGGAACTGCTGTGGGAAGGGCGTTAGTTTCCACGAGACCAGAGTTTGTTTAGTGATTTTGCTGTTTCCTCTTTGTTACAACTCTCATGTCAAATGAAAACAAAACAGATTTCTGTCAAATGAAAACAAAACAGATTTCTGTGGCCGAGAGCTAGCAAGCTTACTAGCTGTAAAAATTTCGCTTGTATTAATCTTTTTCACAGAGGCGGTCAATTTATTTGAAATGAAGTGTTTCATTCCACAGTAGTGGCTAGTGTCAACTGTTTGCTGAATTACAAGTGCCCGTTTCTATCTCCTGGCACCTATGGCATTATGCCATAATAAAGAACAAAAAAAGGGATAATACAGTACTGGTACTCCAAGAAAATTTTCAGCACAAGGACCACAATGAATAGCTTAAAATCAGGTTGGGGCTTAATTATTTGTGAATCTGGACATATGAATGTGCACTTTCAGCTGGATTATGCATTTTAATCTGGTTTACGAAATTCTGATGCTCTTGGAGTATCCTCTGATGTTCTGTCTCGTGTACAACATAATGTCTCTTAATGCTATAGAGGTACGAACATGTAGGCTTCCTACATCATCGTAGCTGCGCACGCTCAGTAACGCCTTTTTGTGGCGCTCTCTGACAACTGCTGAAGTGAATTCTAACAGGTCGCAGGAAAATACTGCAAATGGTGGTTGAAAAGCATTACTTTCGAAGTTAATTTCATTTTACGCAAGATGAATTGTTATGTGTGTGAATGTGCTTTGAACGTCTTCAATCACAGAGCATTCGATCTAATTTAAAGCCTAAATCTCTGAGGGCCAACCACTTAGAAGAATTTCAATGCCCGGACGTTTATGTATTATTTAAAGTTTTACTGGCACATTTGAGTGATATTATTAAGGTGCAAAAATAGACCAATATTGTGTGTGAAAGCTTAGCTTATCTTGTAGCTACAGTATGTGTATTAATTTAAACCATTAACTTTCGTATTTATATGTTTGCGCTACTGAACAGTGACGTTGATTGCTATTGGTTGACTACAGTCATGTGTCCTATGCCCTGAATATCTGCTATCATCGGCTGGTGAGATCACCTGACATCAGCTATGATTGGCTTACCAAAGAGCATCGCAATCTCGATTTCAATGCTTTGGAAACTAAGTGCCGGGAAGTTCTACGCCAGTCTATAAAAAAGCTTAACCATTCAGAGGGTTGATAAGTTTTATGGTTCCTAGAGAAAATATTTGGTCACTGAACTTGGAAAAAATGTATTTTCACCCAGGAGAGAGTGTGTTCTTAACCAGGACATCCGGGAAAAATTTGTTGAATTTTTTCCTTCTCCATGTTGTTGTTGTTGTTGTCTTCAGTCCTGAGACTGGTTTGATGCAGCTCTCCATGCTACTCTATCCTGTGCAAGCTTCTTCATCTCCCAGTACCTACTGCAGCCTACATCCTTCTGAATCTGCTTAGTGTATTCATCTCTCGGTCTCCCTCTATGATTTTTACCCTCCACGCTGCCCTCCAATACTAAATTGGTGATCCCTTGATGTCTCAGAACATGTCCTACCAACCGATCCCTTCATCTAGTCAAGTGGTGCCACAAGCTCCTCTTCTCCCCAATTCTATTCAATACCTCCTCATTAGTTATGTGATCTACCCATCTAATCTTCAGCATTCTTCTGTAGCACCACATTTCGAAAGCGTCTATTCTCTTCTTGTCCAAACTGTTTATCATCCGTGTTTCACTTCCATAAATGGCTACACTCCAAACGAATACTTTCAGAAACGACTTCCTGACATTTAAATCTATACCGATGTTAACAAATTTTTCTTCTTCAGAAACGCTTTCCTTGCCATTGCCAGTCTACATTTTATATCCTCTCTACTTCGACCATCATCAGTTATTTTGCTCCCCAAATAGCAAAACTCCTTTACTACTTTAAGTGTATCATTTCCTAATCTAATTCCCTCAGCATCACCTGACTTAATTAGACTACATTCCATTATCCTCGTTTTGCTTTTGTTGATGTTCATCTTATACCCTCCTTTCAAGACACTGTGCATTCCGTTCAACTGATCTTCCAAGTCCATTGCTGTCTCCGACAGAATTACAATGTCATCAGCGAACCTCAAAGTTTTTATTTCTTCTCCATGGATTTTAATACCTACTCCGAACTTTTCTTTTGTTTCCTTTATTGCTTGCTCAATATACAGATTGAATAACATCGGGGAGAGGCTACAACCCTGTCTCACTCCCTTCCCAACCACTGCTTCCCTTTCGTGTCCCTCGACTCTTATAACTGCCATCTGGTTTCTGTACAAATTGTAAATAGTCTTTCGCTCTCTGTATTTTACCCCTGCCACCTTCAGAATTTGAAAGAGAGTATTCCAATCAACATTGTCAAAAGCTTTCTCTAAGTCTACAAACGCTAGAAATGTAGTTTTGCCTTTCCTTAATCTTTCTTCTAAGATAAGTCGTAGGGTCAGTATTGCCTCACGTGTTCCGACATTTCTATGGAATCCAAACTGATCTTCCCCGAGGTCAGCTTCTATCAGTTTTTCCATTCGTCTATAAAGAATTTGTGTTAGTATTTTGCAGCTGTGACTTATTAAACTGATAGTTCGGTAATTTTCACATCTGTCAACGCCTGCTTTCTTTGGGATTGGGATTATTATATTCTTCTTGAAGTCTGTGGGTATTTTGCCTGTCTCATACATCTTGCTCACCAGATGGTAGAGCTTTGTCAGGACTGGCTCTCTCAAGGCTGTCAGTGGTTCTAATGGAATGTTGTCTACTCCGTGGGCCTTGTTTCGACTCAGGTCTTTCAGTGCTCTGTCAAACTCTTCACGCAATATCATATCTCCCATTTCATCTTCATCTACATCCTCTTCTGTTTCCATAATATTGTCCTCAAGTACATCACCCTTGTATAGACCCTCTATATACTCCTTCCACCTTTCTGCTTTCCCTTCTTTGCTTAGAACTGGGTTTCCATCAAAGCTCTTGATATTCATGCATGTGGTTCTCCTTTCTCCAAAGGTCTCATTAATTTTCCTGTAGGCAGTGTCTATCTTACCCCTAGTGAGATAAGCCTCTACATCCTTACATTTGCCATCTAGCCATCCCTGCTTAGCCATTTTGCACTTTCTGTCGATCTCATTTTTGAGACGTTTGTATTCCTTTTTGCCTGCTTCATTTACTGCATTTTTATATTTTCTCCTTTCATCAATTAAATTTAATATTTCTTCTGTTACCCAAGGATTTCTACTAGCCCTTGTCTTTTTACCTATTTGATCCTCTGCTGCCTTCACTATTTCATCCCTCAAAGCTACCCATTCTTCTTCTACTGTATTTCTTTCCCCCATTCCTGTCAGTTGTTCCCTTATGCTCTCCCTGAAACTCTGTACAACCTCTGGTTCTTTCAGTTTATCCAGGTCCCATCTCCTTAAATTCCCACCTTCTTGCAGTTTCTTCAGTTTTAATATACAGTTCATAACCAATAGATTGTGGTCAGAGTCCACATCTGCCCCTGGAAATGTCGTACAATTTAAAACCTGGTTCCTAAATTTCTGTCTTGCCATTATATAATCTATCTGATACCTACTAGTAAATCCAGGGTTCTTCTATGTATACAACCTTCTTTCATGATTCTTAAACCAAGTGTTAGCTATGATTAAGTTATGCTCTGCCCAAAATTCTACCAGGCGGCTTCCTCTTTCATTTCTTAGCCCCAAGCCATATTCACCTACTACGTTTCCTTCTCTCCCTTTTCCTACTCTCGAATTCCAGTCAGCCATGACCGTTAAATTTTCATCTCCCTTCACTACCAGAATAATTTCTTTTCTCTCATCATACACTTCATCAATTTCTTCATCATCTGCAGAGCTAGTTGGCATATAAACTTGTACTGCTGTGGTAGGCATGGGCTTCGTGTCTATCTTGGCCACAATAATGCGTTCACTATGCTGTTTGTAGTAGCTTACCCACACTCCTATTTTTTTATTCATTATTAAACCTACTCCTGCATTACCCCTATTTGATTTTGTATTTATAACCCTGTATTCACCTGACCAAAAGTCTTGTTCCTCCTGCCACTGAACTTCACTAATTCCCATTATATCCAACTTTAACCTATCCATTTCCCTTTTTAAATTTTCTAACCTACCTGCCCGATTAAGGGATCTGACATTCCACGCTCTGATCTGTAGAACGCCAGTTTTTTCTCCTGATAACGACGTCCTCTTGAGTACTCCCCGCCCGGAGATCCGAATGAGTGTCTATTTTACCTCCGGAATATTTTACCCAAAAGGACACCATCATCATTTAATCATACAGGAAAGCTGCATGTCCTCGGGAAAAATTGCGGCTGTAGTTTCCCCTTGCTTTCAGCCGTTCGCAGTACCAGAACAGCAAGGCCATTTTGGTTAGTGTTACAAGGCCTAATCAGTCAATCATCCAGACTGTTGCCCCTGCAACTACTGAAAAGGCTGCTGCCCCTCTTCAGGAACCACACGTTTGTCTGGCTTCTCAACAGATACCCCTCCGTTGTGGCTGCACCTACGGTACAGCTATCTGTATCACTGAGGCACGCAAGCCTCCCCACCAACGGCAAGGTTCATGGGGGGGACTTATCCACGTATACACCCTGGTATCACACTGTGGAAATATTGATTAAATGTCAGGGATGATGATTTACTGGTATCTATATGTAGCTATAATTTTTAATAATTTTCTTTGTATTTGATTGGTAATAATGGTAGTAGTAAATATTCCATTTAAAGATTTGCCCTTTTATGCAATTGGCCTAAAAAGCCACTGGTGTATTATAAGGAGTCATAGAACAAACTTAATTTTAATAGTTCCTCAGGAGTGTGATTGAGCTGATGTTAATGATGTGTACAGAAATTTGTTAATGATGTGAACAGAAATTCAGAGATAGATGACAGCGATAAGACATTGGCCTCTTACTCAGTCATGCCAGCTCAGATTCTTTGTCTGTCAGTCCACATTTAGGTATTTCTTGATTTTACTATACACTTAAGGCAATGGCCAGAACTGTTTCCTTGTAAGGGCACAGCCAGTTTCATTCCCCAATTTGAGTTTCTGGTCCATTTGATGTTGTCGATGGGATGTTGAACTGTAATCGTGATCAATCAGTTACTGAAACGTGCAGGCTCTCTAATGTACTGAAGTATTTTTGAAAACATGTAAGCGGTAACAGAAGCCTTAATGTTTTGTTTTCAGTCTGGTTTTTTAAAGTAAAGTTTTTATATTTTTCTTCTGATTGCAGACTGGTTGGGAAACTACAAGTAAAAAGAAAAAGAATCGACAACCCAGTGCTGCAAAGACAGAAGCAACTGTGAATAATAGGGACACAGAACAAGAGGAATGGGACCGAGAAGGCGGAGCTGTTCAGGAAAGGGACCGTTCCCGCATACGGGGTGGCGGGCCTCCACGTATGAGGGGTGGACGAAATGATGCCAGAAGATGTGAGTTTATAAAAAGTTTTAAGACCTATCTATGGATACTGTTACCTGACGCTGAAAGATATTTCAGTCAACCATTTCTTGTGGATACTAAAAAGTTTATTTGTACACAACAGGAAACTTGTGTTATTAGTTCTCAATTTTGCATATTGTGTGAAGTGGCTTTGCAATTATATTGAACGTATTGGTTAAATTTAGATATGTGGGGTGTATGGGTATATGGAATTGTGTATTTTTCTGTTATCTGATTCAAAATTAGCCCACACTGTTGGGTATGCTGTTCAAGAAATAAAATTGCCATAAATTATGATCTGTCCAGATTCTTCAGCGGGACAGAAAAAATGAATTACTTTATCATTCTGCATGACAAGAGTCCTTAGTAAAATGTTTCTTTTTCAAGCTCATCACTTGATAGTTGCTCAGTTTGCATCGAAAATTATTCATCTAGCTGAATGGTTTGTATCTCTACTTTGGACAGGCGTCACCACCTTGTTGGACAGTGTTCTTACTATTTAATTAATACAACAGCTGTCATGCAGAAAGGGGAAACTGTTTTTAAAGTTTCCAATACAAAAGTATAATTCATTTCTACAGGCTTTGGAAAATGTTGTAGAATTGTCAAATTGGTACATAATTCAGTTTTTAGGTGTACTGAATATTCTTCGTGCCACTAAAACTTTACACTTTTGGGAATAGTTATTTGCTGCTATGTCATACACAGTGAAGGATGACTGAGTTATTTCCAGGTAGTTCCATGTGGGACTTTGAAAAACAAATTTGCTATGCATTACCGTAAGAACATGATTTTTGCAGTGCCAACATGTGGGTAGTTCAGTGCAGGAACTTGAAAAACAAATTTGGTATGAATTACCCCAAGAACATGATTTTTTACAATGCCAGTGTGTTGTACCATTGGACCACATGCTTAATTTGTCTTTGAACTGAACTAAGAACATATATACACTGATCTTTGATTAGAATAACAAAGGTATTATTAGTTACTTGCAGAAGCAGGTGATGTTGGTTCGTTGTTAGCTAAGCAGACAGTATAATTGTAGTAAAAACAGCTTTAAGATATTGTACTTAATCTGTGCTTGTTTTCTGTTAATATGCAGTGCTGAGTCTCTACGTAGGTTTATAATAGCCTTATCAATTTTGTTCTCATCCCTGCTGCTTGTTTCTTAAGACAAAAGTAGCTTTGCAGAGAAGTAAAGAACCTGAGAAATACAAATCGCAGTGGTTACACCATGGGCAACAATTGTTGTTCACACATTGATATGACAACTCAGTATTCTAATATGGGTATAGCCCATTACCTTCTCAAGAATGACTATCAGTGAAATTAAAAACATGTCAACCATATGATGTCTAATGGCTCAACACAGTGATGAGTGAGCTCTGAAATGATGAAAGCAAAATTAATTTGTTCAAATTATTTTCTATTGTTGTGTTTTTGCAGCTCAAAATTATCACTCTTTCCTTGACTTCTGTTAAAAATACTGAAGGGATCGATATCATGTCCACTCATTTTCTTGTTATATAAAATGATCTGCCATCACGCATTCAAGAATCAGAAACAATTCTCTTTGCTGACAATAGAAACGTTTTATCAGATTTTACGGGGAAACTTCAAACTTGACAATGTAAATATTTTCTGGTGTTACTCACCTGGAAATTTATGTAGAGTAATTGATTCAAGAAGTTCCTGTTCACTGTGGAGACTACAAAAATTAGCTTCCTGCTGAACCCCAAACATGCAGATCCTAACATGTCATGTGTAGTAAGTTGACGTAAAATAAAATTAGACCATGTAGTCATACACAGAGAGCTTGATGTTCCTTCCTTTGCTATTCAGTGAATGTGATACAGTCATGGAAAAATGATTGCCATAAGAATTCTTTCACCATTGGGAGTCGTCGTGTACTGTGGAGTTCATTTATTTAAATGTTATAAACATTAAGCTCTTTCACCATCCTCATCTGACTACACAATCTTTTTATTGTCATTCATGTAGTCTATACCGTTCACATTGGGCAGCTCACTGTTTCCTTCGTATTTACCAATAACTTCAATTTCAAACAGTGGAAACTTCGGGTTGGAATATCAGCAATATTAGGAGAAAGATAGATTGCTGCTCTCTGTAAAGACGACCAGTTGAGTTGCAGACAAGCACAACGAAAAGATTGTTTCACATAGTTTTCAGCCAAAGCCTTCTTCAGCAAATAAAACACAACGTAACTGATATGGCACCGGCACTGTACCTGATAACCTTAAAAAGACAACTACAGTGCAAAATATGCAGAACAACACATATTCGAACACCATGACTTACTTGACTTAATTGCTTTTACTCCGATGTGGAGCATAGGACACATACAGGGTGTTTCAAAAATGACCGGTATATTTGAAACGGCAATAAAAACTAAACGAGCAGCGATAGAAATACACCGTTTGTTGCAACATGCTTGGGACAACAGTACATTTTCAGGCAGACAAACTTTCGAAATTACAGTAGTTACAATTTTCAACAACAGATGGCGCTGCAGTCTAGGAAACTCTATAGTACGATATTTTCCACATATCCACCATGTGTAGCAATAATATGGCGTAGTCTCTGAATGACATTACCCGAAACCTTTGACAACGTGTCTGGCGGAATGGCTTCACATGCAGATGAGATGTACTGCTTCAGCTGTTCAATTGTTTCTGGATTCTGGCGGTACACCTGGTCTTTCAAGTGTCCCCACAGAAAGAAGTCACAGGGGTTCATGTCTGGCGAATAGGGAGGCCAATCCACGCCGCCTCCTGTATGTTTCGAATAGCCCAAAGCAATCACACGATCATCGAAATATTCATTCAGGAAATTAAAGACGTCGGCCGTGCGATGTGGCCGGGCACCATCTTGCATAAACCACGAGGTGTTCGCAGTGTCGTCTAAGGCAGTTTGTGCCGCCACAAATTCACAAAGAATGTCCAGATAGCGTGATGCAGTAATCGTTTCGGATCTGAAAAATGGGCCAATGATTCCTTTGGAAGAAATGGCGGCCCAGACCAGTACTTTTTGAGGATGCAGGGACGATGGGACTGCAACATGGGGCTTTTCGGTTCCCCATATGCGCCAGTTCTGTTTATTGACGAAGCCGTCCAGGTAAAAATAAGCTTCGTCAGTAAACCAAATGCTGCCCACATGCATATCGCCGTCATCAATCCTGTGCACTATATCGTTAGCGAATGTCTCTCGTGCAGCAATGGTAGCGGCGCTGAGGGGTTGCCGCGTTTGAATTTTGTATGGATAGAGGTGTAAACTCTGGTGCATGATACGATACGTGGACGTTGGCGTCATTTGGACCGCAGCTGCAACACGGCGAACAGAAACCCGAGGCCGCTGTTGGATCACCTGCTGCACTAGCTGCGCGTTGCCCTCTGTGGTTGCCGTACGCGGTCGCCCTACCTTTCTAGCACGTTCATCCGTCACGTTCCCAGTCCGTTGAAATTTTTCAAACAGATCCTTTATTGTATCGCTTTTCGGTCCTTTGGTTACATTAAACCTCCGTTGAAAACTTCGTCTTGTTGCAACAACACTGTGTTCTAGGCGGTGGAATTCCAACACCAGAAAAATCCTCTGTTCTAAGGAATAAACCATGTTGTCTACAGCACACTTGCACGTTGTGAACAGCTCACGCTTACAGCAGAAAGACGACGTACAGAATGGCGCACCCACAGACTGCGTTGTCTTCTATATCTTGCACATCACTTGCAGCGCCATCTGTTGTTGAAAATTGTAACTACTGTAATTTCGAAAGTTTGTCCGCCTGAAAATGTACTGTTGTCCCAAGCATATTGCAACAAACGGTGTATTTCTATCGCTGCTCGTTTAGTTTTTATTGCCGTTTCAAATATACCGGTCATTTTTGAAACACCCTGTATTAGAGCTCTCTATCTGACCCTGTTCGTTGCCGTCTTCTTGATGTTACTTCAGGACTGGCCAATGGCTGCCACCTCAGCTTCAACAGTCCTGCGCCAGGTCGACCTCGGTCTGCCTCTCCTCCTTGCTCCTTGTGGATTCCATTCTAAAGCCTGCTTTGGAATATGTTGCAGACCTCTTCTCAGAATGTGTCCAATCCATCTCCATTTCCCTTCTTTCATGGTTATGTCGGCTTTCCGTTGTTGGGTGTCTTGCATTAATTCTTGGTTTGAGATATCATTTGGGCAGCATACTCTCAGTATAGTCCTCAAACATTTATTGTTGGAGGTTTGTAGCCCTACTCGTGTTTTAATTTGTGCTGTCACCTTCCACGTCTCACACCTGTAAAAGAGCTAACAGATTTTACATTTGAGTCAAAGATTGTAGGCTTTACCTTCAACAGTATTTCACGAAATGTCCAAACTGGTCGCAGCTGGGCAAAGCCCCTTTTGCCTTTTTTATCCTTGTTTCAACATCTTCTGTCGCTCCTCCATTTTTGGAAACAGTACTTCCCAGACTACAAAGGCTCTCCACTTGCTCAGTCTCCTCTTCTTTCACAGCTAGTGCATTCTTGTTCTTACTGTCCATTCTAAGTTATTTAGTACAATAGAGGGAAACATTCCACGTGGGAAAAATATATCTAAAAACAAAGATGTTGTGACTTACCGAACGAAAGCGCTGGCAGGTTGATACACACACAAACAAACACAAACACACACACAAAATTCAAGCTTTCGCAACAAACTGTTGCCTCATCAGGAAAGAGGGAAGGAGAGGGAAAGACGAAAGGGTGTGGGTTTTAAGGGAGAGGGTAAGGAGTCATTCCAATCCCGGGAGCGGAAAGACTTAACTTAGGGGAAAAAAAGGACAGGTATACACTCGCGCGCGCGCGCGCGCGCGCGCGCGCGCGCGCGCGCGCGCGCACACACACACACACACACATCCGTCCACACATATACAGACACAAGCAGACATATTTAGAGACAAAGAGTTTGGGCAGAGATGTCAGTCGAAGCGGAAGTGAAGAGGCAAAGATGATGTTGAATGACAGGTGAGGTATGAGTGGCGGCAACTTGAAATTAGCGGAGATTGAGGCCTGGTGGGTAACGGGAAGAGAGGATATATTGAAGAGCAAGTTCCCATCTCCGGAGTTCGGATAGGTTGGTATTGGTGGGAAGTATCCAAATAACCCGGACGGTGTAACACTGTGCCAAGATGTGCTGGCCGTGCACCAAGGCATGTTTAGCCACAGGGTGATCCTCATTACCAACAAACACTGTCGGCCTGTGTCCATTCATGCGAATGGACAGTTTGTTGCTGGTCATTCCCACATAGAATGCATCACAGTGTAGGCAGGTCAGTTGGTAAATCACGTGGGTGCTTTCACATGTGGCTCTGCCTTTGATCGTGTACACCTTCCGGGTTACAGGACTGGAGTAGGTGGTGGTGGGAGGGTGCATGGGACAGGTTTTACAACGGGGGGCGGTTACACGGATAGGAGCCAGAGGGTAGGGAAGGTGGTTTGGGGATTTCATAGGGATGAACTAACAGGTTACGAATTTTAGGTGGACGGCGGAAAGACACTCTTGGTGGAGTGGGGAGGATTTCATGAAGGATGGATCTCATTTCAGGGCAGGATTTGAGGAAGTCGTATCCCTGCTGGAGAGCCACATTCAGAATCTGATCCAGTCCCGGAAAGTATCCTGTCACAAGTGAGGCACTTTTGTGGCTCTTCTGTGGGGGATTCTGGGTTCGAGGGGATGAGGAAGTGGCTCTGGTTATTTGCTTCTGTACCAGGTCGGGAGGGTAGTTGCGAGATGCGAAAGTAGTTGTCAAGTTGTTGGTGTAATGGTTCAGGGATTCCGGACTGGAGCAGATTCGTTTGCCACGAAGACCTAGGCTGTAGGGAAGGGACCGTTTGATGTGGAATGAGTGGCAGCTGTCATAATGGAGGTACTGTTGCTTGTTGGTGGGTTTGATGTGGACTGACGTGTGTAGCTGGCCATTGGACAGGTGGAGGTCAACGTCAAGGAAAGTGGCATGGGATTTGGAGTAGGACCAGGTGAATCTGATGGAACCAAAGGAGTTGAGGTTGGAGAGGAAATTCTGAAGTTCTTCTTCACTGTGAGTCCAGATCATGAAAATGTCGTCAATAAATCTGTACCAAACTTTGGGTTGGCAGGCCTGGGTAACCAAGAAGGCTTCCTCTAAGCGACTCATGAATAGGTTGGCGTACGAGGGGGCCTTCCTGGTACCCATGGCTGTTCCCTTTAATTGTTGGTATGTCTGGCCTTCAAAAGTGAAGAAGTTGTGGGTCAGGATGAAGCTGGCTAAGGTGATGTGGAAAGATGTTTTAGGTAGGGTGGCAGGTGATCGGCGTGAAAGGAAGTGCTCCATCGCAGCGAGGCCCTGGACGTGCGGGATATTTGTGTATAAGGAAGTGGCATCAATGGTTACAAGGATGGTTTCCGGGGGTAACAGATTGGGTAAGGTTCCAGGCGTTCGAGAAAGTGGTTGGTGTCTTTGATGAAGGATGGGAGACTGCATGTAATGGGTTGAAGGTGTTGATCTACGTAGGCAGAGATACGTTCTGTGGGGGCTTGGTAACCAGCTACAATGGGACGGCCGGGATGATTGGGTTTGTGGATTTTAGGAAGAAGGTAGGGGTGCGGCGTGTCGGTGGGGTCAGGAGGTTGATGGAGTCAGGTGAAAGGTTTTGCAGGGGGCCTAAGGTTCTGAGGATTCCTTGAAGCTCCGCCTGGACATCGGGAATGGGGTTACCTTGGCAAACTTTGTATGTGGTGTTGTCTGAAAGCTGACGCAGTCCCTCAGCCACATACTCCCGACGATCAAGTACCACGGTCGTGGAACCCTTGTCCGCCGGAAGAATGACGATGGATCGGTCAGCCTTCAGATCATGGATAGCCTGGGCTTCAGCAGTGGTGATGTTGGGAGTAGGATTAAGGTTTTTTAAGAAGGATTGAGAGGCAAGGCTGGAAGTCAGAAACTCCTGGAAGGTTTGGAGAGGGTGATTTTGAGGAAGAGGAGGTGGGTCCCGCTGTGATGGAGGACGGAACTGTTCCAGGCAGGGTTCAATTTGGATAGTGTCTTGGGGAGTTGGATCATTAGGAGTAGGATTAGGATCATTTTTCTTCATGGCAAAGTGATATTTCCAGCAGAGAGTACGAGTGTAGGACAGTAAATCTTTGACGAGGGCTGTTTGGTTGAATCTGGGAGTGGGGCTGAAGGTGAGGCCTTTGGATAGGACAGAGGTTTCGGATTGGGAGAGAGGTTTGGAGGAAAGGTTAACTACTGAATTAGGGTGTTGTGGTTCCAGGTTGTGTTGATTGGAATTTTGAGGTTTTGGGGGGAGTGGAGCTGGAAGTGGGAGATTGATTAGATGGGAGAGACTGGGTTTGTGTGCAATGAGAGGAGGTTCAGGTTTGCTGGAAAGGTTGTGAGGGGTGAGTGAGTTGCCTTTCCAGAGGTGGGAAACCAGGAGATTGGATAGTTTTTTGAGGTGGAGGGTGGCATGCTGTTCTGATTTGTGGTTGGCCTGTAGGAAGATGCTCTGAACAGCCGGTGTGGATGTGGGAGAGGAAAGATTAAGGACTTTTATTGGATAGGAGTTGACGGGTGTGTTCATTGGCTGAGTTGATGTGTAGGGGAAGGATTAGGTGGGTGAGGGCAATGGATTGTTCAGTTTGGAACTGGTATAGGGACTGATGGAAAGAATGGTTGCAGCCAGAGATGGGAACTTTAAGTGTGAGGCCTTTGGGGGTAATGCCAAATGTCAGACAAGCCTGAGAAAATAGAATATGGGAGCGTAATCTGGCTAGGGCGAAGGCATGTTTGCGGAGGGAATGTAAATAAAACTTAATGGGGTCGTTGTGGGGGTGTTGTGAGGGTGACATGGTATTAGAAGGTGGCAAGTGTGACATGAGGCTTAAATGAAAATGAAAATAAAAATATATGGGGAGAGATAAATGTGGACTGGAAAGTAACTGCAGATCTGGTGTGAAAAAAGGCAAGAAGGTGTTGGTTGCAGCTGGGCTATGTTGGACTTGGGATGGTAGACAACGATGTGCACAAAGGTTAGGTGGTTGTGTTGCCACCAAAACACGTTAAAGGACGGAGATATTCGGGAAAATTTCGAAAAAACTGCGTGTAATATATTAAAAGGAGTGGTTTTGCAGTGGCAGATTATCAAAATGAGGCTGACAATTGTCTGACGAAGAAATAATGACGTTAAAACCTGTGGGCAGCGGATAAAAATTATCAGTGATGTGGGGAAAACGGAAATGGAAATAAAGCGAAAGTTATTAGAACTGGTTGAAATGGTTGTTTAAAAGGTGAAAGGAACTGTTTGTGAACCAGAAATGGTGGATATTATAGCGGCGGTAGTGTTGAAAGGGGTAGAAAAATTTTTTTGGTTATGGTTTGGAAGTGGGTTACGTATTATTGAGTATATATATATGTTGTTGTTGTTGTTGTGGTCTTCAGTCCTGAGACTGGTTTGATGCAGCTCTCCATGCTACTCCATCCTGTGCAAGCTTCTTCATCTCCCAGTACCTACTGCAACCTACATCCTTCTGAATCTGCTTAGTGTATTGATCTCTTGGTCTCCCTCTACGATTTTTACCCTCCACGCTGCCCTCCAATGCTAAATTTGTGATCCCTTGATGCCTCAAAACATGTCCTACCAACCGATCCCTTCTTCTAGTCAAGTTGTGCCACAAACTTCACTTCTCCCCAATCCTATTCAATACCTCCTCATTAGTTACGTGATCTACCCACTTTATCTTCAGCATTCTTCTGTAGCACCACATTTCGAAAGCTTCTATTCTCTTCTTGTCCAAACTGGTTATCGTCCATGTTTCACTTCCATACATGGCTACACTCCATACAAATACTTTCAGAAACGACTTCCTGACACTTAAATCTATACTAGATGTTAACAAATTTCTCTTCTTCAGAAACGCTTTCCTTGCCATTGCCAGTCTACACATTATATCCTCTCTACTTCGACCATCATCAGTTATTTTACTCCCTAAATAGCAAAACTCCTTTACTGCTTTAAGTGTCTCATTTCCTAATCTAATCCCCTCAGCATCACTCGATTTAATTTGACTGCATTCCATTATCCTCGTTTTGCTTTTGTTGATGTTCATCTTATATCCTCCTTTCAAGACACTGTCCATTCCGTTCAACTGCTCTTCCAAGTCCATTGCTGTCTCTGACAGAATTACAATGTCATCGGCGAACCTCAAAGTTTTTACTTCTTCTCCATGAATTTTAATACCTATTCCGAATTTTTCTTTTGTTTCCTTTACTGCTTGCTCAATATACAGATTGAATAACATCGGGGAGAGGCTACAACCCTGTCTCACTCCCTTCCCAACCACTGCTTCCCTTTCATGCCCCTCGACTCTTATAACTGCCATCTGGTTTCTGTACAAATTGTAAATAGCCTTTCGCTCCTTGTATTTTACCCCTGCCACCTTCAGAATTTGAAAGAGAGTATTCCAGTTAACGTTGTCAAAATCTTTCTCTAAGTCTACAAAGGCTAGAAACGTAGGTTTGCCTTTTCTTAATCTTTCTTCTAAGATAAGTCGTAAAGTTAGTATTGCCTCACGTGTTCCAACATTTCTACGGAATCCAAACTGATCTTCCCCGAAGTCCGCTTCTACCAGTTTTTCCATTCGTCTGTAAAGAATTCGCGTTAGTATTTTGCAGTTGTGACTTATTAAACTGATAGTTCGGTAATTTTCACATCTGTCAAAACCTGCTTTCTTTGGGATTGGAATTATTATATTCTTCTTGAAGTCTGTGGGTATTTCGCCTGTCTCATACATCTTGCTCACCAGAGTATATATAGGTGGGATAAAATTATATAGCAGATTACGGTAAAAAGGAGAAGGTGAATGCAAAGTGAAACTACTGGCAAAAACAGACAGAGAAAATAAAACGACAGAAAAGATTTCGAAATGCAACAGTGACAATAACAAACGTAATTGTTGGGTTCAAATTACTGATATCAATATAATAGAGGGAAACATTCCACGTGGGAAAAATATATCTAAAAACAAAGATGGTGTGACTTACCGAACGAAAGCGCTGGCAGGTCGATAGACACACAAACAAACACAAACACACACACACACAAAATTCGAGCTTTCGCAACAAACTGTTGCCTCATCTCCCTTAAAACCCACATCCTTTCGTCTTTCCCTCTCCTTCCCTCTTTCCTGATGAGGCAACAGTTTGTTGCGAAAGCTTGAATTTTGTGTGTGTGTTTGTGTTTGTTTGTGTGTCTATCAACCTGCCAGCACTTTCGTTCGGTAATTGACATCATCTTTGTTTTTAGATATACTAAGTTATTTAGTCTTAGCCATGTTTATTTTTAATCCAACTCTCTGAGCTTCTGTTTCCAATTCCTTAAGTTTCTCACTCATATCCTTGAAAATGTGGGACAGAAGGCAGATGTCGTCCGCAAAGTCAAGGTCCTCCAGGCGATCATATAGAGTCCACTGTATACCTCTCCTTTTCTCTCGGTTTACCTTCATGCCATCTAATGTCAGCAAAAACAGCAGTGGTGAAAACAAACAACCCTGCCTTACTTCAGAATTTAAAGTAAATGGTTCTGAGAGATTTCCATCATATTTCACCTGGCAAGTATATTCTCTGTACATCATCTTCACGATACTGATGATCTTTGGAGATACTCCATAACTTTGCGTTGTTTTCCAGATGGCTTCACACTCCATCCTATCAAAGGCTTTTTCAAAGTCGACGAAGGAGACCAGTATTCCGTGGTTTGCTCAATAATGATGCTTAAGGTGTTGATTTGGTCTGTGCATGGTATGCTTTCTCTGAAACCAGCCAGTTCTTTCCTGAGCTTACAATCCATGGACACTCTGGGACGATTTAAAACAATCCTTGAAAATACTTTACTGGGTATAGACAAAAATGCGATGTCACACCAGTTGTTGCACTTTGCCAGGTCTCCTTTCTTGGGCAACTTGATAAGGATTCCCTTCCTCCAATCTTCCAGGATGGTTTCTGTGTTCCAGATTTCTTGGAACAGGGGCAGTAACACATCTGCTGTTACTTCATAGTCTGCCTTGAGCATTTCCGTCACCAAACTATCTACACAAGTTGCCTTGTTATTCTTGCAGCTTTTAAGAGCCTTGATAATTTCGCTCTTGTTGGTAGGGTGAGTATTGATTTGCAGTGCAGGCATTTCCTGTTGGTTGTGGTGGTTCCACCTGCTTCATTTATTCATTTGTTGTCCTAAGTGTCAACGTACTGCGTTGCTACACTGGCTGAAAAATGGGGTTTGTAATTTGGGTACTGACTACTGTAAATAATGTAGTTGACAGGTACACATTTGCGTTTCACGGTAGTTTACTTTCACTTTGCACAACCACCCAGCAATAAACAGTTATATGTGAATGGCAGTGCACTATCGTTTAAACTTTCCATAAGCCTCATTAATAGTTCTCAGACGAAGCTCCACATACTGCTACAATAGTTCACTGTTGAACATCTGTGAGCAATAAAAACATAGCCACATAGTTCACAGTTCTTGAAGAATAAACAGGTACATATGGAGCAGACACTGTCATTGTTTTTACGCATGGCCTAATTTTTTAACACTTATTCCACAGTTAAGTTGAAGCATTGTTGTTATTCTAACCAGCACAGGTTTCTCTTCTGAAACTCGGCCGTGACCAAAAATGGGGCCCTTTTATATCCTTGCAATAACAGGTGCTGAAACTACACACTGTTCGAAGTTCAGTTTACAGAAATTACAATTAAAACTTAACTTGTTAAATTGACCGAATACATCGAAAAATTGCGTCTCTTATAAAAGTTTCTTCCACTACAAGGGTTAAGCCGAATTATTTGTTTAAATCGTGAAATTAACATGTGTAGTCACACAAACAATACTTTTGACAAAACTATTAATTACTTTGGAATTAATTAAAGACTGGCTTTGCTAACATGTTATCGAATAGAGCCAAATAAATACTTTAAGAATACTATTAGTTCGTCTTCCAAATGTTTATAATTAGTGCAGAATTTATATTTGTTTATACGTCAACAGTAGAATTTAAGTTATGAAAAAAATCACTGATTTCACCCTATAACAAAAGATGCTAACTAGTAAAAAAAAAAAATTACATAAATAAAACTAGGCACACAATTAGATCTGGTGGTAAATTAAGTGAGAAAATGAATTAAGGAGGCAGATGGCAAAACAAGAGGGGAATTAAAATTTTCCCAGCTTGCTTCATCACAAGGTCTAGTTCCTCCTGCTCTTGTTCTTCTTGATGGATTAGGGTCATGTTGAATATCTCACTGAAATATTCCTTCCATCGCTTTAGCTGCTCCTCACTATTGGTCAACAGTTCACCATCTTTAGACTTCACTGGCTTACTTTCTTTAATGCTTTCCTGGGGCAGCTGTTTGGAGATATTATATAGCTATTTCAAATCGCCCTTTCCTGCTGCCTCTTAAGCTCTTTCTGCAAGCTGTTCTACCCAATTTCTTCTATGAGATCTAGTGTTTCTCTTCACTTGCCAGTGAACTTCATTGTACCTTGCCCTAAGGCGTTGTTTTTCTTCTTCGTCCCTACGCTGATTGATCAAGGCCTTTATTTCTCTCCTTCCTTCAATCTTCTGCCATATATGATCAGATATCCATGGCTTTCTTCTGGTGTCCTGGAATCCTAATACCTTCTCACTCCACTTTAGGAAAGTTTTCTTGATTTTATTCCACTTCCTATTCAAACAGCATACAAAATACTTATTTACATATCTGCACTTGACAATGAGAAAAAAAATTCTTGAAATGCATGATGCTAAGCATGAGAAAAATATGTAACTAGTGCAGTATTTCATTATTTAAATAATTACTGACAACTGCAGGCTTTCAAAAACATTGATTATGACATATTAAATTGAATCAAACGTCCCTACTTCCCAGGCAGCTATCAGTTCTAGTTACATAAGCGGTTTTTATTAGATAATAAACCATCATTAGATTATAAACAAATCCCTGACAGGTCTTCTGACGCTTGTTATGTACATATATAATACATAAAGTGCAAGGGGGTATCCTATATGTAAATTTTACAGCTTAAAACTTTATTTCCCACATTTTACACCATTTTTTGTAAGTCCCTTGAAAAGTGTACGAGTGAGGTTTCACTGTATTTTAATGTTGTACTCATTTGTATTATTTTTGTTTTCCTCTGTGCAGCTGTATTTTTACTGTTCATGTTGTTGCAGGTGGCCTTAAGGTGGAAATTAGAATAGTAGAGTTGTAAATAAATGCTCATTCAAACCTTATTTGATACACATTATTTACATTACTTCTACAAGTTAAAATTACAATTTGTGTGCCTTTTTTTTAGGGCGTGGACGTGAAAATAAAGAAAATGAGAAAAATTTAGAGGAGAGTCGAGGGGAGGGCTTTTATCGTGGTGGAGGTGGAGGACGAGTGCTGAATGGCCCAGGTCGATCTGGTAGAGGTGGACGAGGTGGAGGTCGCCTAGGTCCTCGTACATTCCAGAGCCGTGACAAGACTGGTTTCCCAAGGTCTATAGATACGTGGAACAACCCCACTGCAGATGACAGTTCTGGTGGAGATCCGCTAAAAATGGGTAGGTCAATATTTACTGTTGTGATATATCTGCCAATAACTATTTATTATTAGTGTCAGAGACGCCAGAGTTGGCAGTCTCGTGTATGTGAAATGTGCTTGCTTGTGAGAATGAATGCTGTGTGTTTCACTTTCTTTTTCTGACAAAGGCTGAAGCCGAAAACTTATGTGTAAGTGTCTTTCAATTGTATCTGTGTGCACTTAACATTTTATCTTTACAGTAAGAAGCAATCTATCTTTTCCTACTTTGTTGATACTTCTGTGTAAGAACATTCTAGATTGAAAGTGCATTTGATTTGTGGTTGCTCAGTGTAGACTGTCAAGCCTAATATTTGTGCTGTGTGCTATCAATCAAAAGCAATGTCTCCACGGTAGCTTCTTCCAGATTGGAACTGACCAACTTGTGGTAAACAAGTTGTAGCTATATTTGTGAGATAAGAGAAATTTTAAAAGAATATAGATACACATCAAAGTATTATTTTGGACTTTCCATCATTTTCGAAAATAGTTCAAGCAGGAGCTGGAATGGTTCCAAGCTGTATCCAAAGAAAGTCATTCTGTGTCCTTGACCCACTATCAATAATTTGAAACTCAACATCTTGGAAGATGAATGGTGACTTGTATGTAGCCACAAAAAGTTCCAGTTTTTCTTTCTTTCCTTGAGAGCAGGGGGGGGGGGGGGGTGTTCTCACACACACACACACACACACACACACAGTCTGCAGTCTCAGATTACTGAAACTGCATTGTGAGCAGCAGCAGCAGCAACAGTGCATGAAGGGAGTGGTGACTGGGTGGGGGTAAGTAGGAGGCTGGGGCAGGGAGCCTCCCCTTCCCCCGATCATAATGTTGACATATGCCAACAAACTGAAAATATTATTCTTCCTTCATTTCCAGAAACATGAAAACATAATCTGTGCTTCCATTAAGCATCATTTTACATACTTCATAAAATGATGACAAAACCAGTCTAGTGTGACCCAGCCTTGACTCAGTATATTTAATACAGATGTCCACATTACAAGAAGTCTTACAGCAAACAGAACTAGCAAGATGGTTTGGGCCATTAAGTTACAGAGTCAAATAACTTGCGATGACGGAGATATGCCATTCCTACTTGTCGACGCTACAAGTGCTTGCTGCCAGAATAAGTGCATTGCTACACATCATCATTCTTGTGCATATGCGAATGGTTTTCTTGGCATTATTTTTGAATTTACTTTTCAACAAATAGCAACACCATACAATGGTTGGTTATTTTGAGGAAGAAATTTCGGAAAATGTTTGTTTGGAGCACAGTGTTGTATGGTAGCGAATTGTGGAGTGTTGGAATATTGGAAAGGAAGAGAATCAAACTGTTATGTGCTGTAGAAGAAAGTTGAAAATAAAGGTGGACAGATTCAGAATGAGAGGTTCTCTGCAGAATCAGTGAAGAGAGGAACATGTGGAAAACACTGACAAGGAGGAGGATATGATTGAAATGTCATGTATTAAGACAGCAGGGAATGCTACTAGAGGGTAGAAACTGTAGGTGAAACAGAGATTGGAATACACCTGACAAATAATTGATGCAGGGTGCAAGTACTACTTTGAGATGAAGAGATTGTCACAAGAGAGGAAATCATTGTAGACTGCATTGAACCAGTCAGAAGAATGAGTGAAAAAAGAGGGAGAGATAGGACCATCAACTGAATTCATATAAGCATCAGTGAACACCCTAGAAATTTCAGGGAACATCACATGTTTCCAGAAATAGTGTGTAATTATTGGAAGCCAAATGAAGGCAGAAAGACAAGGATGGTAAGAAGTGACATCAGTTCATAAGGATTGGAAAAATGGTAAACTATGTGAAAAGAGAAGCAAAGACGAGTACTTAGGCCATGCTAATTATTTTTTTATTAAGAAATAAGTGAATTGCAGATATAAACACGGGAAAGTGGTAGTATCCTTTATCATTGCAAGTCTTTCCTTATCTGGTTTTTGTCATGTTCGTTAAGTACAAGAAGATATGTTTGCTCCTCTGTTGAGCACTGAAGCATCCGTATTTGGCATATGATGATGTAAAATCATGCAATTCAGTGCTTTAAGAAGGATCACACTAATGTGGGTTGTGTGTGGTAAAATGACTGTGCTTCTTAAATCAAATTTGCCATAAAATAGGAGTAGTGTTGCACCATTTAAATTTCTAAATTCATACTTGCCTCCTTTCCCTCCCTCTTCTTTCAGCATTGCATAAATATGGAATATACACTGTTAAATAGGATGAAAATAAATTGCAGTATCATATTACAAATTGTATACATTTTGTTTTTGTTAACTTTAGTATAGGTACAATAATTTCATATCACTACTTCTTTATTAGTGCATTTTCTCTGGTTTGGCACAGAAAAATGGGGCGAATTCCCTTCACCGGAAGATTGGGACAATGAAGAATACACTGGTTCACTAGCAGACAGCAAGGTATTCACGCCCAGTGGTGGTACAGTGGAACCTGTAGTCAACTCTGAACCAGTTATTCCCACACAGGAACCAACTACAGAGTTGTCGTCTGCATTGACGTCGCAGACTCTTTCAAGCAGTGTGGCATCTAGTTCAAGCCAGATGTCTCAGAACCTTGAAATACATCAGTCAACAACAAATCAGCTGTCGCAAGTAAGAACAGTGTACCAGAAATACATATTGTTTGGACCTACTTTCAGTTTGAGCTCATTTAGTTCTTTTTTCATGAAATTCTTTGATGAGCCTTACTTAAATGTTTTAAACATCTTCCTTGCGAAAAGTACTCCTTTGCAATATATGGTTATGTGGAACCATACTTTGGCCCTTCTCATGCTTCCTGGACAAAATGTTACTGTTTTGATATTGTATATAATTTGTGAAACTGCTTCTTTTTTTATTGTCAGAGTCGTTCATCTGAAAATAATTTGTGTATGGTATGTTTTTAGAGTCCAGTTCCTGTAGGTGTCAACCAATTAAATTCAACACAGTCTGAGTACCTGAATCAATTATCACAAGCAACAGAAAACCTAAAATCTGCTGTTGGTATTGGCACAAGTACGTCTGCAGGAACTTCCTTTGGGACAACAAGTAGTAGCAGTTACACTGTCTCATCATCGTCAGCATCATCTTACCAGCCTCCTAGTCCTCCATCAGGGTTCACATCTTCAGCAGGTAATTAATTTTCACAAATTATACTTTGTTTTCTCCATGCTGTTCGTGTGAAAAGACAAATTTATGATCCATGCAAAAATTTAATCCTTCTCTTTAGCATCTTGTGTGTTGGCTAGAAGCCCGCTTGAAAGCAAAGTTCACATCCTATATAATGTCCAGCAAATGCGAAAAATGAGCCATAATGGCCTGTCTCTAGGCATGCTTTGCAGCTTTAGGACAACAAAGTTTTCTGAACTACCAAATATCTTGTATGAGGCCAGTGGATACACATTGACTTCAAAGATTTGCAATAGAGTTTATACATAAGTATCCTCAGAGGCAATTCATTAAACATGGTGACATTTCACCAACAAAAGGACTCTGGTGTGGTTGTCAAGTGTTTTAATGAGAACTGGCTGAGATGCGGAGGTAACTTTGGCCAGGCATGGATAGATCGGGCCAACTTGGACACGGATACACACTCACTACAAGGTTGCTTTATTAGAATCTAATTTCTGTGGTTCCCTTTGACTACTAATGGCATTCATATTCTTGTGTACCAGTAGTGAAAGGCACATGAAAATTCTTGCTATTGGCTGGAATCCTTATGCCACACTGAGGACATGTGATGTGGCAGTGTAGTTATAAGGCAAAGGTGCTTCACTCCAGATGCTGTGATGTAGAAGGTGCATTCAGGCTATGAAACTTCAGACTTTTCTCTCAGAACTGAAAACAGATAAAAACATGCAATTTGTTTTAAAAAAAGCATGCATTTGTGAATGCATGAAAGAGATGGCTGCCCTGTACACCATACAGAACTAAAGTGACTGCATGGAGAGTGAGGAATGTTTTCCATACTTAAAATGGCGGCATTTTCTTTATAAGAACAGCATACAATCATACGTTTTCTTCATTTACACAGTGCAACATCGATTGAAATTAATCACTAGTTAATTGAGAGGTGGTGATGGTGTCGTGGATGAGTCTAATGTGGTTATATGGGTGTGACAGTTCAAGAAGGTAGAAGATCTTGTGTTAACAAACCAAGACAATCTCAGCCTCGCACCAGCCAGTTTGACCACATGATCGAGTGAGTGCAGAACTTTGTTTTGGGTGATTGCCGAATGTGTATGGAACACACCACCCCCAATGTTGAAATTTCCGTGTGATCTGTGCACACAGTCCTGCATGAAGACATGAAAATGTGAATCTTTCATGTGGGTGTCATGAATCCAGATGGATGACCACAATGCCATGCGTGTAGCATATTGTTGGACAATGTTCACACAGTGATTGCATGAATGCGACTTTCTTTTCATTGATTGTGATAAGGGATGAAACATTAATGTCCTTTTTCAGTCCTTAAATGAAGTGCCAATCAGCCCAGCGGAAGCGTGTGTATGTGCCAATACGTACACGCACTAGCCACTGCCAAAAAAAATTTGGCTAAGCGCCAGTGCTGAAAAAGTGATGGTGCCCATGTTGAGACAGCAGTGGTGTAATCCTTATTTATTGTTTTCCAGGGGACTCTATAGTGACAGGTGCATCATACCAAGATATTTGGAAGAACAAGCTCCTTCCTGCATTGCATGAAAAACTGCCAGAAAAGCACCAGGTGTAGTTTCTCACCAAGACAACTCACCAGCATATCGGGTGAATGCGATACTGCAGTTTCTTTTTCATAATGACTGAAATGATTTCTAATGCTCCCCACTCGCATGACCAGGTTCCTAGTCACTTTGGTTGTTTCCAACAACGAAAGACACTACCTGGATGCCCATTCACTAGTAATGCTGCTATTGCGTCAAATGATTTTCCAGTGCTCAAACCAGACTTGTAAAGCATTCACAGTGGCTGTGGAATCATGGCACTGATATTTTGAAAAGTGTGGACAGCTGCAGGAAGATAAGGTCAAGAAGTAATATAAGTTTCAACGTGAGAAAAATTGGAGGCATTACAACTTGAATGCACCACATACTACTAGTTCATTATACGTTCAGTTCAGTAGACATTAGAGAAGTCAAATTTTTTGGCATGGCGGATTTAGGGCTACTTTACCTTAGGACTAACTAAATAATAGTTATCCTTTTCAATGCTACAGATGTGCTCTCTGCAGTCCATGTTGAGGGTGGCTTTTGTTATGGCTGCACTGCTCCCCAGATTCTGGTGCCTGAAATACACATTCCAACCAATTTGAAATACTTTTCATCTGATCTTTCAGAAAGTATTAGGTGAAAAATTTGATTTTTGCACATCT
Source organism: Schistocerca serialis cubense (assembly GCF_023864345.2). Classification (NCBI taxonomy): domain Eukaryota; kingdom Metazoa; phylum Arthropoda; class Insecta; order Orthoptera; family Acrididae; genus Schistocerca; species Schistocerca serialis. The sequence goes on along the minus strand of NC_064642.1, from coordinate 563,074,475 downwards.
TATGGTTTGATATTTTTTGGAAGAGGTAAAAATGCACTGTGTAAACTTTGTCTGGTACCACGCACCATGGAAGTTGAATCCCCGCTGGACGTCATGGACGTTGAAGACCCCAAGAGGTCTCCTCACTATCGTGCCGTAAGCCGTGGCAGTGTGTGCCTCCTGGCCCGCATTTAGTGTGAGGCACCATAGTGGAACGTGGTTCCAGCGGCCCATAGCGGCGCCCCCAATCATGTGTTTAAGATCCTGCCTCTCACTCAGCCAGTGAGTCTAATTGTTGCATGTGTCTTGACATATCGCCTCGATAACAAATGGCGCGTTTACCATTCTTTGTCTTCATTGCTAGTGGACGTCTTGGGTTCGTTTGGTTGTCTCTGTCACTCCGTTGCTTCTTGCATGTTGTTGTCGTAAGATTTCTCTCGATCGTCTGTCGTTGTTTCGTGTCTGTCCTTTCCGTTTGTTTGTTTATTCGCGGGCCTCTCTCTGTTTGGTCCCGCCGCGTTTTCTCGGCCACCCCGTGACTGTTCCGCCCCGCGATTACAACAGGTTGCAACACTTTGCATATGATTGATTTTAGCTGTTATATTGCGGCAAACAATATGTACGTAAGATACCAAATTTTATTTAAAATTGAGGGCAGAACGATATCTCATTCAGTTTTGAAGTTATTAGATTTTATATCCGATACAGTTGTGTGCAATGTGCCCATTTGTGTCCTTGTGCACAGTGAATCTTGTTGTCATAACAATCATCATATCTCATAAGCAGTTCAAGATATTGAAATGAGGTTTCTCGCAAATGATAGCACACAATGAGGTATTTATGTTGTATGATAAATACTTGAAACTTTTTTACTCACCGAAATTTGGAAGTAAGCTGTTCATGGCAGTGGGAGGTCGGCAGGTCAGGACACACACACACACACACACACACACACACACACCACTGTAGGAGGTGCACATGTACACATATACAGCACCTGAGGAAGAGTGTAGCAGGCAGTAAATACATGTCCACAGCAGCAAAAGGGTTAATATTGGTGTGGGGGGGGGGGGGGGGGGGGAGAAACACTAATCTGATGGGGAAGTAGATGTTAATGTAGCCTGTTACAGTTTTTTATTTACTTTGCCAGATGAAGACGCACTTCATAGCTACTTCCTCCTTGATGGTGCATTTCTTCATTGCTTCCAACTTAGCTTTGTGATTGAGGTAGCTAATCTTTATAAATTTTCTTAGTCTTACATGCAGATCAATAACTGTCTTTAACTTTGGAACCTTTTGTTTTGAAACTGAGCACAGATATTTTAGGAAATTTGTTTGTTTGCGTACTAGGTATCCATGATGGTGTTGGAAGAGTAAAGACCACAAGAGATATAATTCGTATCCAATCTGCATTAGGCACTTCTACTTTGCCTTTTGCTGCAGGAAAACTTATAGATGCAGTGTACTTCACCACATCTGGAAGATTATCATAGATTAGTGTCATTGCACACTGTTGCCACATCTGTTGACAAATTTTCTTTGAAGTTGACAGCCTCTAGTATTTATGCTGATGGTGATTCAATGTTATTTACACTGATATCAATGGTGATAGTGCAGAGGGATGCAGAATCTGAATCATTGTCATACTGAGAAAACCCTGTGTTTAATTCTTCAGTAAAGTGTCCACAGAAACAATAACCACTTGTTACCCATCAGTATAAGGGAAAACCACTATGTTCCTTACTTGTTACAAAAAATATCTAGTTCTGGTACCCTAGAAGAAAAAATTTCAATAGATGTTGATATGTAATTGACTTCAATCATTTTTAGTCCCTTCAAAAGGCCATAAAGAGATTTTATTTGCGCAACAAAGCCTTTTCCACAATGAAACATTGTCTCAAAATATGGTAGAAAACCCAAAGAGATTCTGGTCGTATGTAAAGTACACCAGTGGCAAAAAATAGTCAATACCATCACTTCACGATGATGATGGAAATGTTACCAATGATGGTGCCACCAAAGCGGGGTTACTAAATACAGTTTTCTGTAATTCCTTCACGAAAGAACAAGTAGTAAATATTCCAGAATTTGAAACAAGAACAGAAGCATGAGTGACATAAAAATAGATATCTTCGGTGTTGCGAAACAACTCAAGAAAGGCAAGTCTTCCGGTCCATATGGTATTCCAATCGGGTTCCTTTCAGAGTATGCAGACACAGTAACACCTTTCTTAGCAATCATATGCAACCGCTATCTTGACGAAATGTTTGTTCCTAAAGACTGGAAAGTAGCACAGGTCACACCAATATTCAAGAAAGGAAATTGGAGTAACCCATTGAATTACATACCCATATCACTGGCTTCAATTTGCAGTAGGATTTTGGAGCATATACTGTACTTGAACATTATGAATCACCTTGAAGAAAATGACTTATTGATACATAACCAACATGGATTCAGAATATATCGTTCTTGTGGAACACAGCTAGCTCTTTATTCCCATGAAGTAATGAGTGCTGTCGACAAGGCATCTCAGATCAATTACATATTCCTAGATTTCCAGAAGGCTTTTGATACCATTCCTCACAAGCGACTATTAATCAAATTGCGTGCATATGGAGTATCGCCTCAGTTATGTGACTGGATTCGTGATTTCCTCTCAGAGAGGTCACAGTTTGTAGTGATAGATAGTAAATCATCGAGTAGAACAGAAGTGATATCTGGCATTCCGCAAGGTAGTTTCATAGGCCTTCTGCTGTTCCTGATTTACATAAATGGTCTAGGTGATAATCTAAGCAGCCCCCTTAGATTGTTTGCAGATGACACTGTAATTTACCTTCTAGTGAAATCGTCAGATGATCAATTCCAATTACAAAATGATATAGAGAGAATTTCTGTATGGTGTGAAAAGTGGCAATTGGCACTAAACTAAAAAAGTGCGAGGTCGTGCACATGGGTACTAAAAGAAATCCGATACATTTTGGGTATATGATAAATCGCACAAATCTAAGGGCTGTCAATTCAACTGAATACCTAGGAATTACAGTTACAAGCAACTTAAATTGGGGAGACCATATAGATAATATTGTGGGGAAGACGAAACAGACTGCACTTTGTTGACAGAACGCTCACTAAAGAGACAGCCTACATCACACTTGTCTGTCCTCTGCTGGAGAATATTGCTGCGCGGTGTGAGATCCTTACCAGGTAGGATTGATGGAGGGAATCCTTACCAGGTAGGATTGGTGGAGGACACTGAAAAAGTGCAAAGAAGGGCAGCTCGTTTTAGTGGCAGTCACTGAAGCAAAGGCAGTTTTCTTTGCGGCGAGATCTATTTACGAAATTTTAATCACCAGCTCTCTCTTCTAAATGTGAAAATATTTTGTTGAAACCCACCTATGTAAGGAGAAATGATCATCATAATAAAACAACAGAAATCAGAACTCGAACGGAAAGATTTAGGTGTTCCTTTTTTAACACGCGCCATTCGAGAGTGGAATGGTAGAGAAGTAATATGGAAATGGTTTGATGGATCCTCTGCCAGGCACTTCCGTGTGAACTGCAAAGTAACCATGTAGATTTGAAAAAGCACATACTGGTCTTTATTCCGGATTCACTATGTGCAAGTTAACATTCATCTTTTGGAAATCTCAAGAATTCAGTGCGCTGAAGACTTTGTCAACAAACTCAGTGAAGTTATTTTATTTGTCCTGATGAACATATTTCACTCAAACCATTTGGTAGCATAATACCTACATCTAGGAAATGGTTCTGCAACAACTTAAAGAGATGGTGTTGTACCCATACATTGTTTGTTGTGTCGGCTACTATCGGAGTCAGTGTTGACACAAATAAGGAAGAAGAGAAGTATCAATGGCTGGTGGCAGGAATCTAAAATCATCTGTACAAAACACTTTCTAGTTAACAGAAAACTTTGTTTCTATTAAGGGAAGAAACAGCACTTAACTTTCAGTGCTTCCTGTGTCTCCTATATAATAGTTCTTCAATCTCCATTACTATTAGCAGAATGCTGGCTAAGTAACGTCTTCCTATTAGTCCTATTATTAGAGGGGTTGCACTCCTGCCACCGTTTTTCATGCAGCATTTTCTGCTGTTTTATCTGAGCACCACGACTATGTAGCGGTTTTTACGGATGGGTCGAAACAAGGGGATTCCGTTGGCTGCTCCGTTGTTTTTCCGGATCGTGTCCTTAAGGTCCGACTGCCTCCGCCTTTCACGGTCTTTGATGCAGAATTGTCTGCGATCTTGCGGGCGCTGGAGGAGATGAGACATTCTTCCTCTCCTAAATTTCTTGTCTGTTCCGATTCCCTCAGTGCCCTTCAATCATTGCACCATTTGTATCCGGCAGTTACAGTAGTCCAGACCATCCAGGATGCCCTCCTCCGACTACAGCGACTGGGGAAGGTTGTAGCTTTCTGCTGGGTTCCGGGGCATGTTGGCATTGCTGGGAATGAAGGGGCAGATCTCGCAGCCAAGGAAGCGTGTCTTGATCCACACGTATCTCAGTGTGCTATCCCCTTGCACGCACTCACCTCGCTGTTGAGCTCCCGAGTCATGTGTCGGTGGGAGGACGAGTGGCTGGACGTGACTGACAATAAGCTCCGTCTAGTCAAGCCCACAACGCGTGTGTGGTGTACTTCCTTTCAGCCCCATCGACGGGACGAGGTTCTCCTCACTCGGCTTCGAATAGGCCACAGCCCTATGACGCATGGCTTCCTGCTCCGGCGGGAGGACCCTCCACTGTGTGGTGCTTGCGGCGTCCAGGTCACTGTGCGCCACGTTTTATTGGATTGCGTTTTATTTTCTGACCAGCGGGCCGAGGCTGCCTTGCCAGCGGACCTGCCAACTCTTTTAGGCAACACTCGGACGAATGTGGTTAAAGTTTTAAAGTTCTGTGCCATGTCGAATGTTTTTACAAAGATTTTAGGGAGGGGATTTTAACTTGTTTCCTGTGTGACAAGCTCGCCCATATTTTATGTAAGTGGCCAGACACTGACGGTTTCCTATGTCATTCTTGTCGCTATGTTATCCCTTACCTTAGGTTTTACCTTCTCAGGTCGTATTTTCCCTCTTTTCCTGCTTTGAGTGTGTTTTTCAGTTTTATTAGGTCTCTCCACATTCGTTCCTTTTACTGTGTGTCAGGGCGCTGATGACCTCGATGTTGAGCGCCCATAAACCCCAACACACACACACACACACACTTCCTATTAGTCAGTACTAATGCTATCGAAGACTGCGACTTAACTGGGCCAACCAGTGAAGGGCGGGTGGCTAAAAACAGTGTTGCCAGGGGCTGCTGAACTGTGTCTTCGTGGTGGTGTGGCATTGCCTGCTCATATCATTAGCGTGTGGGTTAGTGCAGTCTTGATGCCATTTTGTGGCACTGTGCTGGTTGGCATGCAGTTGATACTTAGGACTGCACATTTTTGGTGTCTGCTGGATTCAGAATAGGTTTTTTTATATTGACGCACAATTCCTTCTGAAAACCTTTATAGTTTTCCACCTGTATGAATGTCACAGGTGTGACGTGTGCTCAGGGTCTTTTGCTGTCTTTGATGATGATCTGAAGGAAATGGGTTGTGTGTATATAAACTGTAAACTTAAGCGCATATGGTCTATTTGTATCAGATTAGCTGATGTAGCCACTAAGGATATGTGTAAAACCTCGGTCTTTAAGACCAATACTGTGCATGTAGTGTAAGGCATGCGCATGAGTGTATGTGTTACTTGATATAATTTTAAACTTGACTGATGTAAATTTTACATGCTTTTCAAAACACTGTAACTACGCAACTTGTGTTACAGCGCCATTTTCTACATCCAGTTACGTAAGTTCCTCTAGTACCTACAGCCCGCAGATACAAGAGCAGCCTGCAGAATCTCCATCAACCACCACCCAGTCACAATCCATACCAACGCGGACGAAAACACAGCGGCCAAGAGTTCCTCCTCCCTCAAAAGTAAATACTTGTGTAATCTTGTGCATTCATGTATTTAGTGTGTTGTTAACATTTAATTGTAAATATACTTCTTGAACGGAGGAAAGCACTAATTGGAAACTTTCAGATTCCAGCAACAGCAGTTGAAATGCCTGGTGATGCTATTAACAGCAGTATAGGATATCTAGATGTTCAGTTTGGTGCTCTAGAATTCGGAAGTGAAACGAACTCTTTTGAAACAAATTCTGAACAGAACAAGTTTTCCAACAGTGTATCAAACTCAGTTCTGGATTCCTTACCATCGCCTAGAGCTTCCACGAATCTTGACCTGAGTACGAGTCAAACATCTGCATTAGATGCATACACGGCATCCTCAACTCAAAAATCGAGTCAAAACAGTATTGCTTCATCACTCAGTCAAAGTCAGAAGGTACTGTTAAGGATTTCTGCATAATTTAGTAAAAAAAAAGTTAAAAGTTTGGTACTGTATGTATAAACTTTGTTTCTAGCTTCCAGGTTCTGAATCTATTCTGTCTACATCAGACCACAAAGTTAGCCAGTCCAGTTTCACACAAACAAGGTCATCGACTGCATCTGCTTTGGATGTAGATAAAAGCGAAGTGGGCCTATCTTACTCCGCACCCAGTACAGTCACATATCAATCCACTTACCAGAATCAGAAGTCGTCATCTTCCGTCTATCCAACTGCCTCCAGCTATACGCCATCAAACTACTCGTCTGTACAGGTATTTGATATAATCTCTCTTGGTTTACATGAAAGCCAAAATGCAAATTCTGTACTTAGCTTTATAATCATTTGACCATTTATCAGATGTGTGTGTTAGTCTAAAATGCTTTCTATTACTTATTTAAATTTGGTTAGTTTTAACATAAGGGATTAAGTGATGCATTTTGATACTGTCATTGGGTTATTACTGATGTACTGCTGTTTGCACATGTACTATCTGCATGTTTGATAAAAAAGGAAAAACCAACACATGTATCTTCGTGTACTGACACTCTTTACATGCTGCTGTTGCTTCTACAATTTAATCAATCAAAATGTTTGAAAGTGCTCCCAAGCATATCATCACATTTCTGCTATAATGTTTTTGTAATATGTACCCGCTGTTTTCCCTCCATTTACTGCCATACTTCAAAAAAAGGTATTTTTTATAATCCTACTTTTAACACATGTGTTCAGTGTTGCCACAGGTTCTGGATATCAGGGAATTTCAAACATTTCTGAGAAATTTGAAAATTACACTCGAAAAATCTTGTTTTTGTCTCAATAGATGAAATGCTTTGTTTGCTGGGCTGTCATGCACCGTAGTTGACTGGGTGCAGCTGAGTACTAGAGCCACTTCCCCACTCCCTCATTCCTACTGCTTCTCCCCTTCTTACCACTCCCCTCAGCTTGCAGTCAGTGCTGCCACCACTTCTAACAGCTAGCCTAGCAGCTGCCGATGAGAGGCAGGGGGAGACAAGGAGTGGTTTGTTTGGATCTGATTCTCAGAGACTGTGGACACTGCGACCAGAGATGGCTGTCATGTGTTCATGGGTTGTGTCTAAGTGATTACGTTAATGTGTGTGTGTGTGTGTGTGTGTGTGTGTGTGTGCTCTCGTTTCCTGACAAAAGCTATGGCAGAAAATTTAGTTGTGAAAGTGTGTTAGTTTTTTTCTATGTGCCTGTCTGCGGCTCAGCAATCATCTTTTTGGTGAGCTGTTGTCTGTCATTGTTGTTGATTCTCAAAGCATTACCTACAAACAAATCCAGGGTACGGCTATGGGAACCCGCATGGCACTATCCTATGCCAGCGTATTCATGGGCCATCTAGAGGAATCCTTCCTAAACACCCAGAATCCTGAACCTGTCACCTGATTCAGATTCATTGATGACATCTTTGCCATCTGGATCGAGGATGAGGATGCCCTATCCGCATTCCTCCATAACCTCAACAGCCTCTTGCTTCACCTCTTCCTACTCAACCCAACAAACTACCTACCTAGATTTTGATCTCCACCTCAAAAATGGCTACATCAGTATGTTTGTCCATATCAGACCTACTAACCACATGCAATATCTCACTTCGACAGCTTCCACCCATTCCATACCAAGAAGTCCTTTCCATACAGCCTAGCCACCCATGGTCATCACATCTGCAGTGATTATCGGTTCCTCTTAAAATATACCGTCTGTCTCTCTGAGGCTTTCGCAGACTGTAATTGTCCTCCTAACCTTGTACAAAAACAAATACTCAGTGCCTTATCTTTCCAGTCTCCCACAACCTTCCAAAGTCTCACTCTCCAGCCACAGAGGAGCATTCTCCTCATAACTCAGTATCACTCAGGACTGGAGCAACTGAATTACATTCTCTGCCAGGGTTTCGACTACCTCTCGTTGTGCCTTGAAAGGAAAATCTCCTGCCCACTATCCTTCCCACCCCTCCTACAGTGGTGTTCCGCTGTCCATCGAACCTGCAGAATTTACTTGGACATCCCTACCCCTTACATCCTAACCCCTGCTCCTAACTCTTTACATCATGGCTCATATTCCTGTAGTAGATCTAGGTGCAAGACCTGTCCCATACATCCTCCCCCACCACTTACTCCAGTCCGTTCACAAACATCATCTATCCCAGCAGTGGCAGGGATACCTGTGAAACCAGCCATGTAATCTAAAAGTTAAGCTGTAACCACTGTACTGCATTCTATGTGAGCGTGGCAACCAACAAACTGTCTGTCCATATGAATGGCCACTGAAAAACTGTGGCGAAGAAACAAGTGGACCACCCTGTTGCTAAGCATGCTGCTGCTTCACAGCTTGTGCCATGTGGGTTCTTCCCATCACCACCAGCTTTTTTGAATTGCGCAGGTGGGAGCTTTCCCTGCAATATATCCTACATTCTCGTAGCCCCCCTGGCATCAACCTTTGTTAGTAATTTTTCTCATCCATCCAGCCCCCACTCCCCCCCCCCCCACCCTCCCCCCACCCAAACCTCTCCTCTCGTCTAACCTCCTGGCTGCACCTAGCTGCCGTCACCTCATCTTTGCGTGATATCCAGCAATACTTCACTGTCTCCCACCCCCACCCTGCTATCCTTCTGCCTCAGCCTCCCCGCCTCAGCATCCTCCTTCCCCTACCCAAATTGCTGCTCCCATCATACACTACTGTGTGACTTAAGATGCCAGAGGCTGCAGCGCGCGCGCGTGTGTGAGTGATCCATGTTGCTCTAATAATAAATGTTTGGATGGACAGAGGTTATATATTTTTTAATATACCGGGTCTCTCTCCTGTGGGTTGTCAAGCGTATTGTCTCTGGTGTTTCAGCAGATATTTACAATTTTTTAAGCAAATTTTTGTGAATGTTGCAGTGAATAGGCAAAATGTGTGATATTGGGTAACAGAGAATTTTCACGATATCATCCAGCACATTCTAGGTTCACCAAAAGTGTGCAGCCTTACAGTTTAAATCCTGCTCATCGCATCTTTCGTACAATGCCCAATGTCAACGGAAAATCTGTTTGTTTCCCGGTACTAATAAAATTATTTTGAAAGTGGAATTTTTGTGAACATTCAATAGAGCAGACCCAAATTAGTTCAGTGTGTTACTTGCTTTACCAGTATGTATTAACGTGAATAGTAAAGTACGAAGAATAACCAGTACCCTAGTAGCGACGAAGTAGCATTTGTGATGGCAGTAGCAGTCTGTGCAGGCCCTAGCAGTGCTATCACTGCTGGAGTACTAGTTTTTCTTCGTGTTTTACTGTCCCTATTTATACACATCAATAAAACAAACATCCCCCTAGGATAATTTGGAACCTTTCTGTCGAGTAGGCACATAAAATTCCACTTCAAAAAGCATTTTGTTTGTTACAGGAAACAAACCAATACTTCCCTTGGTGCTATGTGTTGCATGAAAGACATAATGAGCAGTCTTTGTTTGGGTTGATTCCATCTACACGCCGCAAAAACAAAATTGTGAATGTTTGCTGAAACACCATAGAATGTGCACCTGATGACTCTCCGAAGAGAGACCCTGTATATAAACGTGCATATAATAGGGAAAAGTGATTAGCAAAAATCTTGAAAGGCTCTTGACTGATTTACTTCAGATTTTTACATGTTGCTCTAATAAAGATTTGGATGGACGTAGGCGATATGTGGTATATGTAAAAGTCTTGAAAAGTTCTTGATCGATTTACTTCAAATATTTCCATGATACTCTAATAAAGTCATATGGACATGGGCTGTGCACTGAAACTCTGCTTTTACACTTTTCAAGGTAGTACTTCAAAAAGTGGTGTAAGAAGTGGGAAATAACATTTTAAGCGGTAAAAGTTACATTTGTAATCCCGCTAGCATTTTCATAGTTTGTGTGTGATATATGTACATAACAGACTTCAAATACTCGCTAGGGACTTGGTTATTATCCAATAAATGTTACCTGAATTTTCTACTGTTTACCCACTGGTGTAACTGGCACTGTTTAACTGTTTGGAAAGTAGAAACGTTTGACTTTGTTTCGTTCATCATAATCGATGTTTTTGGAAAGCGTGCAGTTGTTTCATTCATTATTTAAGTAATGAAACATCACATCAGTTATTTCTCTCTCTCTCTCTCTCTCTCTCTCTCTCTCTCTCTTTCTCTCTTTTTTTCCACACTTGGAATGATGCATTCCATGAATTTATTCCCATTGTCATTTTGAGGTTATAAGGTACTGCTCACCCTCCATTACACACACCACTCACACACTGAAAAAATATTAACTGGTGCAGTATTTCATTATTCAAACCAGAAACATTTGAGCAATGCAAAGGTGTCAGCTAGGGCTACAAGCAACCGAACAACAGAACACACAAATGTGCTATGGAGTTGTCATGATGAGAGCAAAAGCAGCAGACCATGTGCGGGTCGCAGGTATATATGGAGGGTGGTAAATGGGCGGGACTTGTTCAAAGTCGAAAGCTTTTGCTAACGTGGTGTCCAAAAATTATGAAGTTGCGTATGCACAATACACTGAAAACTTTTGTGATCAGTCATTATTCAAAAGAACCTAGGTATTCCCAGCAGCCACCATGCGAAGTAGAGGTTGTCAGAGGAAGGAAATAAAACACGAATTCTTACAACTTTACCGATTCAGACCTTTTGAGTAGTGTGTCATGGTGTCAAGAGACTAAATCGCATAATGTTTGTCAACACTTCAAGGCCAGTGCCATGCCTGTATTTTATATCAATTACTTTTTTTTGTTTTGCGTGAACATTTTTTTGTAAAACATAAATCACAGAAAAATCGTAGATATGTTAACATAAAATTGGATGTGAATTAGCATTGTAAACATTGGAAATTTCATGGGAGATATAAAAAATTTTGTAAATGGCAGGAAAAATTAAATCGGGGAACTTAAAAGCGTGGTTGTATTGTATACTTTTTAAACAGCCGTGTGCAGGGTTTCTCCGAAAAATAGATTGCAAGATAGAAAATTGTGTCTCCTGTTATGCTGCAAAAGTGCGCTGTTCTATTTTCTTTCTTGCAGTCAGTTTCAGCTACAATAACGAACATTTAAACTATTAGATAAAATGCTCTCCAAAGTATATTCAATCTCATTATAGATATTTTTAAACAAACAGTCTATAAATAACAATGTGCTGTTTTCCTATCATTTGGTTTTCATAGAAAGCAGAAAGTTGTGGTAACCAAGGCTTAGTCAGAGAAAGGCTGAGAGGAGACGGAATGAATGGGGGGGGGGGGGGGAGATGTGTGTAAGAGGGGAGGGGGAAAGTAGAAGAGGCACAGAGGAGGGTCGAGCAGGGGAAGAGGAGATGGGTGATTTGGGTGGGGGGGGGGGGGGGGGGGGAGTGATGGACAGAGTGGGGGATAAGACATTAACAGAGAGAGGTGGAGAAGAAGATTAGAATGTGTATCCAATTCCCATACTTATTTAACAGTTATTAATCATTGCCAGGTTAGGTACTTTCACTTAAAACCAAGTGAAGATTTGCAATAGTCAGTGGTAGACATACAGATGTGTGGTTCACTTTGTAACTTCCGATATATTGTACTGTATTTACTCGAATCTAAGCCACACTTTTTTTCTGATTTTTGTAATCCAAAAAACCGCGTGCGGCTTAGAATTGAGTGCAAAGTAAGCGGAAGTTCTGAAAAGTGTTGGTAGATGGGAAGGAGAGGGGAAGACGAAAGGAACCCACTTCCTTTCGTCTTCCCCTCTCCTTCCCTCTTTCCTGATGAGGCAACAGTTTGTTGCGAAAGCTTGAATTTTGTGTGTATGTTTGTGTTTGTTTGTGTGTCTATCGACCTGCCAGCGCTTTCGTTCGGTAAGTCACCTCATCTTTGTTTTTATATATGATTATTCATATGATTTTGAAACGCATCCCTGTTGCTTTTTGAACACATTCTAAGTTGATTTCTAAATGAATCAAAAGTTGATTTTTGAATGTGTGCGTAGTGTACATGATGTCTCTGCCAGGGGAATCCCCATCGCATGTAGAAATAAACTTTCCTGCAGGAAAAAGGTGACGGGGCTATACGAGTTGAGTGGAATAAAGCCGAACGGATGAATGCTAATCGCTGTTTGTTTATGTGGTTGACTAGGCTTGCAAATGATCAGCGTTGTTATAATTACTAGTGAAAGCTGTAGATTCAGACTACCAGAGTGAAAATAAATGACTAACAGGAATAACAGGTAAGAAAGATTGTGTTATCCTCTTTGTATGAAAGAAACTGAAATTTTGATAAAGTTTTTGGCCAAACTGCTACACCAGTAAGGACCAGTTGTACAGTCGCGTAAGTTCTATTCTGGGAGTAGCACAGAAAACATGTTGTACGAACACGTAATAACGCCTAACCAGAGAATAAACGTGGGATAAATAAACCGGCTATTGTGACAGGGTTAACCGGAGAATAAGTTTTGACACTGCCATGAATAGTTACAGAATTAGTGATGACAAGATCGTTTATTAGAACAAGGAAGCTGAAGAAATGGGTACATCACACAAATTATGGGAGAATATGACTATTAAAAATTCATATAAAAACTTTGTACTACTAATTTTTGATTTTGTGCTTGAGAAACAGCAGCCTATGAATGAAATGTGAAGCTATTTCCTAGCATAAAGCTTTTTGCTTGTAGTAGGCCTTGGCATTTGATATTGGAACTTCATGAATTATATGACCATTGAGACAGAATGGGAGAAACCTTCAGAGTAGCCTCCCTGCCCCCCGCCCCCCCCCCCCCCCCTCCTTGCCAGAAGCTATTGCTATTGTTCCTTCAGCTCTGTCATCTGTCCAGCCCTGCTTGACAACATGACCAGAATTGATCCACATTTCATCAAGCCGCATCACTTCATCTATGTTTATGCTATGGATGTCCCTTAAAAATCTGCATCACCATGCAGCTATATCCTCTCTCCATCAACAGCTTATGGCCTCAGAAATATCCATAGTTCAAACCTAGGTTGTTTAAAACTGTGGGCAAGGATGTGCGACTGCCCTACAAAGGCCTTGATTCCTTACGTGTTGCCAGTAACTTCATTAGTGTCGATGTTTCTTCCTGCGATGATAATCGTACACATGGTGATGAATCGCATCCTTTGTAGGCGAATAAATATTGGTAATCCTCTTATCTGTACAACGGTCCCCCCCCCCCCCCCCCCCCCCCCCCCAGGATGATTAAGTTTTGATGGTTCTTCAACATACATTTCTTTGTCAGACATTTCCTTCCCAATCTTTGCAACAGTGTTTTTGTTTGTAAACAAAGCTGCAGCAGTTCTGTCGATTATTGTTAATGGAGAGTAGCAGGCCAGTATTAAGTTCCTCATTCTCAAAACAGGCACATAATATGCAAACAGTTTCTCTTGACTGCCCTATACAGCAGTCTTCTGACCAAAAGAATGGTGTCAAGTTTTTCCACTTACAACTTTTAAGGAACTTTGTGCTAACATTGTTGAGTCCACACAACAAATAACAGTAACAACAAATAAAAGAATAACTCCTGCAACTGTGAAAACAAATGCACGGAAAGTCACCGGGTGCACTGATTGCATAGGACAGCTAGCCGATTGCTACTGAAGCTCACTGGAAGCAGGAAGTGTTGTTGTGTAGGGTGAAAATGTGGCAGCTTAAAGGGTTTGCTGCTGCTGTAGGTAATGTGGTATCAGCAGAAACTGGCCTGAGCCTGCCAAGTGGACTTTCCCCACTACCACTTCTGTCCTCGCTGTCAATCCTGAAGTAATTTTAGACAGACTATAGTATACTGTACACTCCTAAAAGTAGAACGGTATCAAATGCTATGCTTCTATATATTAATTCCCATTATGATGTTGACTGAGCTCTTGCTGGAGGTACAGGAGTCACTTATTGCTTTTGAGTAGAAAGAGCAGGAACAGGATGTGCATTATATACTGGTGTGGGAAACTTAAGGACGAAAGTAATTTTCACATGATGTGTCGCTGACAAGTAACGTAACTTGATGAAACCTGGAGCAGGCATAAAACTGCTATGGTATAGTATAGAAGATAACCAAAAGAAATGTGCAAGGAGATGAAAGAAATACACAATGAGATGAGCGGAAATGACAAGTCTATTCGAAGACAATAATTGAACAGGAGTCACCACATTTCGTTGTCATCCCGTTGACATTACAAATGATGGGATGCGATTCTAAATAGGGTGTGTGATCACCATGGAGGGCAGTGGGTGCTCTGCAAAAAGCTACAGTACTGACCATAAGGTTGGTAAGGAGTTCCTGTGGTAGGCCATTCCATTCCACCACTGGTGCAGCTGACAACTGCTGGATTGTCGTTCGTTCACCTGGACATGAATGTTCTAAAATACGTCTCCCCAATGCTTCCCACACATACTAAATGGTATTTAAGTCAGCGGAATGGGCAGGCAGATCATTCACTGAATATCCTCTTCTTCAAAGAACTGCTCCATTTGCACTGTTGGATGCAGTTGCAGATTGCCATCCATAAAAATGAAGTCAGAGCCAAATGCTGCCCTGAAAAGATACCCTTGGGGAAAGAGTACAGTGTCACGATAACATTTCATCTCAACACTTGAATCTGTGTGGAATATCATTACCACATTTTTCAGTTTTATTGAGCCTCAAAGAACTCTCCTCCAGTTATCATCAGTTTTTTAACACGACACAGAACGTTTCCAGTCTTTTCATGGTACAACAGCAAAAACACTACATCGGAGAGTAAGATGCTTAACATATTATGAGGATCATTCATGTATAAACCAGAATATTGTAACCCAGCTTTATTGCTGATTCATACCAATAAAAATGCTGTGCTATATTTTTCTAAATAGTTACTCAACAGATAAATTTTCATCATTACACAGGATTCTGTCAGATCCTTTCATGGAAGAAACAAATTGGCTGCCCAGTAGCCAAATGCACATGTACTGTTTGATTGTGATGTAGTCTTCAGAACTTTCACTCCTAGGGCCGTTGTCACGTGGAGACTAATCTTGTTAGTGAGGTAGTTGTCCAAGAAACTGGAAGTGCAATTTAGTGAGCTTTTCATGTTACCTTGCATATCCTTACACAGGGAGGACAATATCAATTAGTTGCTTGTGTCATTTGTTGCGATAAGTGATCTTGTCATCATACAGAAGCTTGTAGTAGTAGACCGTATTTACTGTCTTTCTTTCATGCATGTAGTCGAGCACCAATACCCAAAACAGCTGTCAAATCTTTCCTGGCTGACAGTCAATTCTTGGCCTTAATTGGTGCCTCTTCTCCAACTTTCCTAGATGCTATGCTCATCCTCTTGTTCTACGGGTTACAATGATGGACCCACATTTAATCACAGAGAACAATATGGTCCAGAAAAGGCTCTTGTTTTTCAAAACAATTCAGACCTCATTGACAGATACCTTTCTGCTCACTCTTTTGTGGGTCGGTGATAAGTTATTTAACCCATCTTGTCGGTATTTTTCCTTACGAAAGTGTGTGTGATAAAATGGTATGGACACTTCCTGCAGTAAACACCCACCACCTATGATGCAATCTCATCAACAGTGATTTGGCAGTGGTCTTCCACATATTGACTTCATTTACTGTGGTTGCCAGATGATGATTGTGGGTTGATTTTCAACATTATCATGACTATTTCAGAACTTCTTGGCCTAATTGAACACCTAGATTCTTCTCATCGTAGCATCGCCAAGCTGTTCTTGGAGATTCTCCAAAATGCTTCTTGATTTTGCACCTGTGTTGGCAAAAAAATAAATTTGGTATTTCCTGTTCACTCATAGCGATACTGATGTGGTGGAATTGAGCATGTTGGCTGTGTGCAAGGCATTTCCAGTAGCCCACAAATAATTCATTTTTGCATCGTGTTGCTCTTGCCACTTTGCTAGCCAAACGAACAAAGTTCTAGTTTATATTTCAATGACCCTTGTGCATCTATGGATGTTACTCTGTGTAAGATTGAAGATGAGCTGCATATAGATGGTATGGCCAGTTAGAGGGAACAAATCCATTTTTTTGGAAAATTTTGTCAATGAAAAACAGGCGCTTTGGCATTTATTACGGAGCACCAAAGTTAGATTTTTCTTAAATCTGGCTCATAATGTATGTGATTACTGCTCAGCCAGGACCTGATTATACTTTTTAGTGAACTAAAGGAAGGTAATTAATTGTCCTGCTTGTTTCGATAAGAAGCATTATGTAAACAAACTATACCTCTAAGAGCTAATGCTGGAATAACCTGGCTCTCTATTTATTTAAAAAAGGTAACAATATTATGAAAAGGATAGTTGCTACTCGCCATATAGAGGAGACGCTGAGCAGGTAGGCACAACAGAAAAATTGTCAGGAAGTGAGTTTTTGGCTAGTAGGGTCTACTTCGGAAATAGACAATGCGCGCGCGCGCACGCGCACACACACACACACACACACACACACACACACACACACACACACACACACTTGTCCACATTGTCTAGCTGCTGAGGCCAGACTGGGAGCAGCAGCACATAGCACATAATGGGAGGGGCAACTGGGTGATGGGGGTGAGGAGGAGGCTGGTGGGGGTGGGGGAGGGATAGCAAGTTAGGGATGGGGAATGGTAAAGTGCTGCTTGTGGGAATGTACAGGGATGAAGTGGAGAGATGGTAGGGCAACTGGGTGCAGTTGGGAGGTTAGATGAAGGGCGGGAAGGGGGTGGAGAGATACTGGAAAACAAGAGAAGTAAAAAGACTGTGGGTGCGTTGGTGGAATAGAAGGCAGTGTATTGTTGGAATGGTAATGGGGAAGGGGCTAGATGGGTAAGGACAGTGACCGACGAAGGTTGAGGCCAGGAGGGATACGGGAACATGTGATATGATATTGCAGGGGAGTTCTCATCTGCGCAGTTCAGAAAAACTGGTGTTGGTGGGGAGGTTCCCGATGGCACAGGATGTAAAGCAGTCATTGAAATGAAGAACGCCATGTCAAGTGGGGTGCTGTGCAACGGGGTGATTCAGCTATTTGTGGCCACAGTTTGTCAGTGTCCATTCATGCGGACAGTGAGCTTGTTAGTTGTCATGCCCATGTAGGCTGCAGCACAGTAGTTGCAACTTAGCCTTTAGATCACATGACTGGTTTCACAGGTAGCCTTGCCTTCGATGGGATAGGTGAATCTTGTGAATGGACTGGAGTAGGTGATGATGGAAGGGTATATGGGACAGGTCTTGCATCTATGTCTGTTACAAGGCTATGAGCGATGGGATATTGTGTAGGTTCGGTGGATGGCGGAATATTTTGTAGGAGAGGTGGGAAGGATAGGGGGCAGGACCTTTCTCATTTCAGGGCACAAGGAAAGGTAGTCAGATCCTTGACAAATAATGTGATTTGGTTGCTACAGTCGTGGATGATACTGAGTTACGAGGGGGAATGCTCCTCTGTGACTGGATGGTGAGACATTCAGAGATGGTGGGTGACTGGAGACCTAATGACGGGTTTGTGCTTGGCTACCATGAGTCCCCACCTTTGCAGCGTCTTTTCCCTTATTTGTTGCATGTCTGTCCTCTAGCTATTCCTTGAGGAACATGTCTGGGATGTTTTTGGAAATGTGTTCTTCATTTTCAGTAGCCAATATCAGAACAGTCTCTCCATTGTTTTTTGTTCCTTCTTCCTTTGTTCGTTCCCTTTCTTCTATCCTTCCTCCACTTCAGCATTTGAGGTTCCTCCTTTTCTTCTTCCTCCATGTGCACTCCTAAAAGCCAACCCATGCATCTGATGTGTAAGAGGTGACTGAATAACGCGTAATTCCAAGCCTCGGGGCAAAGGGAGGTTTCGCACGTACAAGCCAGGTCGAGGGAGGGGTGATTGCCTGAGTAGTTGCTTGCAATTTCTCTCCTCCATGGCTATCATGTTGGTGTTGAGGCCCGTCGAATGCTGAATTCTTCCCCTGGTGTTATTTACACTACACTGCTCAAAGGTCTGACTGCTGCAGAAACCAAACATACATCTCTGATCAGTATGTTGTTGCAGTCCATCGCCGCATGGGATTAGCCGAGCGGTCTAAGGCGCTGCAGTCATGGACTGTGCGGCTGGTCCTGGTGGAGGTTCGAGTCCTCCCTCGGGCATGGGTGTGTGTGTGTTTGTCCTTAGGATAATTTAGGTTAAGTAGTGTGTAAGCTTAGGGACTGATGACCTTAGCAGTTAAGTCCCATAAGATTTCACACACATTTTTTTGCAGTCCATCGGGTGATGAAAAAGGTTGATGCATTGTTAGTGCCTAGAAGCCCTGTTTTTCTTTCTTTTGATTGTGGTGCTTCCATCAAAGATCAAAGCAGGCTATGAAGTTATCATAGTCCCACCGTACATTACGAATCTGATGCACTCCTAGTAGTGACATTGTTACACCCAAACTCAAATGTCCTGTCGACAGCTGGCCAGATGTGTAACTTGTGGTAGGGATGCTCACGAGGGCAATTGTCTGCCCCCCTTCTCCCCACTGTATCTAGTTGTTGGCTAATAGGAAACTGCATTCTACCATCCGGCACTTACAGTACTGTTCCTGCTACATCTTGCTCATGAAGGACATGGCCATGCAGACATGCGACCTCAAATTCAGCACTGTGGTTGTAAAATCGCCAGTGTCATGGTAGCATTCCTGTCTCCCACTCCATCTGTGCAACAAGTCACCAGACTTCTGCCCCACGGGGCAAAGTAACCTTCTACACAATAAGCAGGCCGGAAAGGAGAGAAGAATACTTCCACGAAGATTTATTACGTCCTTCCAGCCAACAAACATCTGAGTCTTCCTCTGCCAGCCAGAAAGGCTCCAAGAAATCAAACACTGGCAAAAGGTCTTCTCGTTCACTGACTCAGAGATCCTCTTTGACGGTGTCACCATGTGATACTCTCACCCGGCCGACTTCCGTTCACCAGTGCACACTGCCACCCATTCTTCTGCCCTGGATTCCACAGACTGACAGAAGGTGAATGCCAGTGCCTCTATAGATCTCATGGAGCAGGATCCTCCAGCCTCTGCACCCTACAGCAGTGACTCTTCGAAGGCCGACACTCGGCATTCACCGAGGTGAAACAGCTTCATTTTTTCTATCCTTCCTTTTCCTTGTCATGACGCTACTCCAATGGGATGTTCACGGCCTTCGATCCAACAAAGAGCACTTATGGATGCTCTTGGAATTGCAGCATCCTCTTGTTCTCTGCTCCAGGAAACAAAATTGCATCCTCATGAGTGCTTTGAGCTCTCACATTTCTTCCCGGTCCACTTTGACCTACCCGCCGAGGCCAGCTTTCCATCTCATGGAGGTTTTATGCTCCTCATCTGGGATGACATTCATAGTCAACTCTCTCTCCCTGACTACCTGGCTTCAGCTGTTGCAGTCCACATTTTCCTTCCTCACTTGACCTTTCTGCTTTGTATCGTTTACATCCCTCCATCATTCGGTGTCACCAGGGCAGACTGTATCCAGATTATTGGGCAACTCCCTCACCCCTTTCTGCTGCTCAGTGACTTTAATGCAAATCATCCCCTTTGGGTCTCTCCCAGCACCTGTCACAGAGGTACCCTCTTGGCTGACATTCAGTTTAACCTCATCTGCCTTAACACCGGAGCACCCATGTTCCTTTCACTCTATGGGCACATATTCAGGTTTAGACCTCTCCTTCTGCACTACCCAGCTTGCCCATCGTCTCAGGTGGTCCGTTATCTCCGATGCGTGCTTGAGCGACCATTTCCTGTGTGCTATCCGTTTGCTGACTCCTACCCAATCTACACACACATTCAAATAGCAGCTTTCTAAGGCCGGCTGGGGGCTTTGCTCCTCCCTGGCGACCTGTGACGAACTTTCCCCAGTTGTGATGACCAGGTAGAATATCTTACAAACGTTTATCCTTGCCGCTGTAGAACGTTCAATTCTTTGCATTTCCTCTTTACTGTGCCGTGTCGTGGTCCCTTGGGGGACTGAGGTGTGCCATCGCGCAATTCACACGTGGATATGTGCTCTATATTTTTAACATTCATCCTACGATGGCAAACGGTATTCATTATAAACAGTTACATGCACAGTGTTGTCACTTTCTTCGGGATAGAAGAAAGGCCAGCTGGATTTTCTTTACTAGTTCTTTTAACAGTTCCCCCTCCCTCTTCCATCATGTGGGCCAACCTCCTACAGCTCTCTGGGACCAAGGTCCATTCCTCAGTTTCCAGCCTGACCGTAGCAGATGATGTCATAGTGGACCCTATTGCTATCTCCAACACCTTGGGTCTCTTTTTTGCGAAGATTTCGAGCTCCAGCCACTATCACCCTGCCTTCCTCCATAGGAAACAAGTGGAAGAGGCTCAGGTGATACCCTTCTCTTCTCAGAATTGGGATTGCTACAGTGTCGCCTTTAATCGGGAGTGCTACAGTGTCACCTTTACTAGATCTTGCTCTCACTTCGTTCTGATCTTCCGCCCGAGGGCCAGAAGATGTTCATTCAGATGATGCAGAACCTTTCTCTTGCTGGCAAGCACTTTCTCCTTTATACATACAATTGCATCTGTGCAGAGGGCAGGTTTCCCAGATGCTGGCGTGAAGCCATTGGCAGACCCATACCTAAGCCTGGTAAGGACAAGCAAATTCCTTCTAGTTATTGCTCCATTTGTCTTATGAGCTATGTTTGCAACGTGATGAAACATATGATTCATGTCCGGCTGGGATGGTTGCTAGAGTATCACAATTCACTAACCACTGCACAGAGTGGATTTAGGGTGCACCGTTCTGCAGTTGACCATTTTTCTGTGGAAATACTAGACTGGCCGTGTTTTTCAATTTGGAGAAAGCCTATGACATGTGCTGGAAGACTGGTATTCCCCGTGCTCTCGACATGTGTGGCTTCCATGGCTGCATGCCCCATTTACTTCAAGGATTTGTAAAAGACAGAGTTTTCAATGTACGTTTGGGTTCTGCCTTGTTGGACACTTTTATCCAGGAAAATGGTGTGCCTCAGGGTTTCATGCTGAGCATGGTCCTCTTTGCTATTGCCATTAACCCAATTATGGCCTGTCTCCCACTGTGCATTTCTGGCTCCTTTTTGTTGACGATTTTGTGATCTGTTGCAGTTCTCCGCAGACTCATCTCCTTGGGTGGCATCTTCAGTGATGTCTCAATTGTCTTTTACTTGTGGAGCGTCGACAGTGGCTTTTGCTTTTCCACTGACAAAACAGTTTGTACGAATTTCTGGCAGTGCAGTTGGTTTCTTCCATCATCTTTACATCTTGGGCCTGTTGCTCTTCCAGCCCAGTTCACTACGAAATTCCTGTGCCTCAAGCTTGATAGGAAACTTCTGTGGTCCTCCCATGTGCATTACCTGTGTGCCCAGTGTATGTAGTCCCTCAATGTCATACGTGTCCTCAGCAGTACTTCATGGGGAGCAAATCAGATCACCCTTCTCAGTTTGTACCTATCCCTTGTCAATTCGAAACTAGGCTATGGGTGTTTGTACCCGTCCCTTGTCAATTCGAAACTAGGCTATGGGTGTTTGTTTATGCATCTGCACATCCATCCCTCGTACGCTGCCTCAATACTATCAACCATCGGGGCATACGTTCGGCCACTGGTGCCTTTTACCCTAACCCAGTAGTGAATCTGTATGCAGAAGCTGCTGAAATGCTGCTGCTGCACTGCCATGACTTTCTCCTCAGCAGATATGCATTCTGTTTGTCTGCCATGTTTGGCTATCCATCCTATACCTTCTTCGAACGCCAGTATGGGGCACATCCCTCTTCTGTGTTACCTCCTGGAGTTCACTTTCTGTTCTTGCTCTGGCAGCTTAACTTAACACAACCTGCAACTCTCCCAATGGGTGTGAACCCTTCACCACCTTAGCTTTGTGCGGCGGCCCGTTTTCATCTGGGCCTTCATTCGCTTCCTAAGGACCCTACTCCAGCCTCACTCTATCACCGCAAGATTCACGACCTTCACAAGGTACTTCAAAATAGTATGTTTGTGTACACTGATGGTTCTTCGACTGACCGTAGTGTCAGGTGTGCCTTCGTCATTGACACTGACAATTTGTACTGTATCAGGCCATGGAGTACATCCGGAGACACCAGCTTTTCAATTGCGTCATGTGCTCAGACTTTCTCTCAGTGCACTTCAGAGCCTCTGTGTGCTGTATACCATCCATCCCTTAGTGCAACGGGTCCAGGAAAGCTTTCACTTGCTCATTTTTGATGGAGTTCTATGATGATATGTGGTGTTGCCCCCCACCCCCCCCCCCCCCACCCCACCCCCCACCCCGTTGAAGGTTTGAGTCTTCCCTCACGCATGGAGTAAGTTAGATTAATTAGTTTGTAATCCTAGGGGCCAATGACCTCAGCAGGTCGGTCCCATAGAATCTTACCACAAAACAAGCTCTGGGGAATTAAGCCTCTCCCAGTGGCTTGGATGACTACCTCTCAGCCCTCTTGCCACGAGGTGATCATTTTAGCTAGGTTGTGTATTGGGCACTGTCTTTTAGCCATCACCATTTGTTAAGTGGTGCTCCCCCAACTATATGCGATTGCCCTCAACCTCTTGACAATTCACCATTTCCTGATGGACTGCCCTTTTTTAACCACTTATGTTCTCATTTACGTTTTCCGTCTAAGTAATTGGCCTAGTGACCTATTAAAATTCCTTGTGATGTTTGTGATATTACAGAATTTGCTGCCTAGTTATATAGATATTAAAAATACTGCCAATGGAATATTAATTGTGCACACTTTGCTTGTTCTTCTGGTAAGTAGATACCTCAGCATCCTTTCAATCAGCATCATACCTCTCCTTCACTTTGCATACTATCAACGTATTCAACCATTTTAAGATTTTGCTTGCAGGTTCCACCCTGTTACCATCAGCAGTGTCACTTCTTTCTCCTTCTCACCCCCCCCCCCCCCCACCCCCCCCCCCCCCCCCCCCCCCACCAGAGGTGCCAAAAAATCTAGATGATCAGTTGAATGGAATGAATACTATGTTGAAAATATGGTTATAAAATACACATCAATAGAACTAAAACAATAGTAGTGGAATATAGTTTAATTAAGTCAGGCAATGTTGATGGACTTGGGTTAGAAAATGAGAGACCAAACATAGTAGATTAGTTTTGTTATCTGGGCAACAAAATAACTGATGGCTGAAAAAAAAAATGCAGACTGCCAATAGCAAGAAACTAATTTCTGAAAAAGAGAGGTATTTTAATGCTGAATATAAATTCCAGTGCTAAGAATTCTTTTCAGATGTTTGTCAGGAGTGTAGCCTTATACTGAAGTGAAGCATGGGTGATAAGGAGTACAGACAAGGAGCAAGTAGAAGTTTTTGAAATACAGTGCAGCAGCATAATGCAGACAATTTGATGGGTTGATGAGACAGCTTATGGCAGGCTACATAGTTGAACTGTAGAGAGAAGAGCACATCCTCTTTGAAAGAAAGTGGTCTGTAGGTAGGACACATTGTACAGCACCAATGAATAATAAATTTGGTAATGGAGCGATGTGTAGCGGTTTTAAATTGTACAGTTAATTGTATGTAGATTACAGTATTTCTAGAGAGGTGAAGAAGTTTGCAAAGTGTGTAGTATAATGGAAAATTTCATCAAACCAGTCTTCGGACTGAAGACCATGCCGGGTTCGTCGTCATCATCATCATCCACTCTCATTTAGCTCTGCTTAATTATTACTCTTGCTACATATTCTGTATTCAACAGTGTACAGATTTGGTGAAATTGTGGTACATCGTGGATGAAAGTCGAGAAACAGATGTTACGTCCAGTGCACCCTAAAATACTTACTCTCTGGGTAGGCGAATGCGCATTCAAAACAATTGAGCAATAGGTTAATACTTCATTTATATAGCTGGGCCAAAGATGGGCAGTGGCCCCTTGATTATTAATTGCTTATAAGGCTATAAATAATGTTGTATTGGTGCAGAGTTTCCAGTGACTTTCAAACCCTTTGTATCTGAGCTGCAGTCAGATTTTTGTAAATAAGAATATTTTGCCTGTCAGCAATCTTCATTCATACGTATACATTGTTCATACAAGATGCTGACAATAATTCTGCTCTGCCTAATTCTGTTAAGTGTTTTTATTAATCAATGGGACGAGTTTTCATGCAGAGTTTGTTTGTGTTTAAGGTTACATCATCGACAACTACATATTCATCTCAGCATCAGCAACCACCCCAGCTGAGCTACACCTCCAGCAGTAATAGTGCAGGCAGCAGCACCAGTTACAGCAGTCAGTCTGCTGCAGCTGCTGCAGCAGCCGCAGCGGCTGCTGCAGCTGCAAACCCATACCCGGCTGCTGCCAGCTCATACTCACAGGTACAGAGTGATTGTTATATTGTTGCTGTAAAAATAGTGTGCAAGTTTTGGATATGCACATAAAATTACTGTCACTTGGGACTGTTTTAAAATTGAACAGCTGTGTGTCATCTCACTTTTGTTGTTTATTCATGATTCTCCACTCTCAGAATATGATGGTGTCTGTAGTTGCTATTTGGAGGAATGTAATGTTCATAAAGTAACACAGGTCAGTGTAAAAATGAGTGTTATTGCAAAAGTCATGACAACTGCTTTTTGTCTTGAAAGTGGTAATGAATTTTTAAAAAATCTGAAATACGGGAATGGAAGGTTAGTTCAAATGTAAACATTATGTATAGGGAGATAGATGAACATACATACACCGCCATAAAGATATGGCATGAGAAAATAGACATAGCAAATTTTGTTTTTTTTAAACATGTTTTACTGCCAGTTACAACAGCACACAATAGTACAGGGCAGGAACACGGACCTGTGACACCAAAGAGTCCATCAAAACAGTCTCCCAATGAATCCATCACACGCTGCCAATGCTGTGGAAGACACTGAGTACTCGTGGCCTCACCATGACCGAACCATTATATCTTGCGTGTCACTGCTATGGCAATGTCTTCACGTGTTCGAAAGCATTATCCTTGTGTCACATAATGTTACTGAGAATTTTTGGGGAGATTCCTGATACCACGGAATGCACGTAGTTTGTAATGTACTGTTGCAGTTGACAGTAAAACATGTTTGCAACGACAGACTTTTATTATTTATTTTCTTGTGCTATATCTTTGTGGTGGTGGTGGTGGCGGCAAATTCATATTCTTGAGGGAGAAAACCTCATTTCACAAAGCGCCTAGCATCCAGCGCACGTTGGTCTATTCATTATTCATATGACTTTGAAACACATCCCTTGTCAGTTTTCGAACATTTTTGAACACATTCTAAGTTGATTTCTGAATTAATTGTAAGTTGATTTGTGAATGTGTGCATAGTGTACATGATGTGTCTGTCAGGGGAATCCTCATCACATGTAGAAACAAACTTTCCTGCGGACAAAAGGGGCTATACGACTTGAGCGGAGGAAGGTTGAACGGGTGAATGCCAACCGCTATCTGATTGTGTGATTGATTGGGTTTGTGAATAATGAGTGTTATTATAATTACTAGTGAAATCCACAGATTCAGACTACAGGAGTGGAATTAAATGACTAATGGGCAAGAAAGATTATGTATTAACTTCTTGGTGTATCGAAGAAAATGAAATTTTGACAGAAAATATCTGGCCAGATCGCTATACTTGTAAGGGCCAGTTGTGCAGTCCCCAGCTAGCAGCTGCTTTAAGTTCTATTCTGGAAGAAGCGCAGAAAATGCATTGTACGAACATGTAACAATGCCTAACCAGAGAATAATTGCGGGATAAGTAAACTGGTGATTCTGGCAGAGTTAGTGAAATTAACCTGCGAATAAGCTTTGACATTGGCAGGAATAGTTACAGAATTAGTGATAACAAGACTGTTTGTGAGAACGAGGAAGGAGAAGAAACTGGAACATCACATAAATTATGGAACAATACGATGATTCCAAGTTTGTATAAAAATTTCGTACTACTTTTCGATCTCATGCTTGAGAAACTGGAGCATATGAATGAAGTGTGAAACTATTTCGTAACGTAAAGCTTTTTGCTTGTAGTAGGCCCAATAGGCATTTGATATTGGTGCTTTGTGAATTATAGTCTGACGTTACAAAAAAGACTGTTTGCGCCAAAACAGTCTATCTTATTTGGTGTGTGTTACTACTGTTGCAGTATTGGAAAGGCCTATTTTATTTATCTAGCAGACAGTGACAAAATAGACGTAATCAGATTGGGAAATTACACCAATCTTGGGTCCTATTTGTATTAACAGATTTTTCAGTATTAGACAATGACATTTCGATTTTTCATGTAGCAAAACGTTTGACAAACTTTGATGAGGTAATAGATTTTTTCGCAGAAAGGAAAGCTCACCATGTAAAGCTGTAGCAAGATTAGAGACAAAAAAAATCCTAGGAGCTAAGGATTGAAGAAATGTGTTACTGGGTTTATGTATCCTATATTTAATTTTATGTCACACAAAGCAGCAAGTTGTTAACTGATATGGAATAAAGAATGCAAATTTTCTGAAGAGTCGGCAGGATGTCAAACCAGCCGACTGTAAGCAGGAGAGATGCCACAGGACATTTTAATTTCCATTGTCCGGAATATGGTTTGATGGCATCCATTACAAAATATACACATTTCAATTCCACAGAACGAAATACAGTGACATGCAATAGGAGAATGCTGTGTGAAGAGGTGTGGCACTGCATTTTGACACACTTACGACCAATTAACATGTCTTACATTTCCTCGAACACACGTTTTATGCATCAGATTCTTCAGAACGATGTGTGCTACCAAATGAACATATTTTTGAAAATTTGATTTTTTTTTAAAATTTTAGACGTCCTATCTCAAACACTCGAGGGAGTAGCGGGGTATTGCCGCGGTTCTGAAATATCTTGGATCCGGGGCTGATGTGCAGAGCAGTCTGAGTTATAGTGGGGAAGTGACCCGTGTTTACATTTAGTGACTTTGCTGTTTCCTCTTCGTTTACTGCTCTCACATCAAATAAATACAAAACAGATTTCTGTGGCTGGGAACTGTCAAAAACTATCAAGTCAATTAAAATACATTCACATAATTATGGAAGGCTAAAATGTGTTGTTAGTTGCAGATTTTATTTTATTTCCACCATTGACAGTCAAGCATTAATTGCCTTGCAGAACAATTAAGTTATTTTTGTTGGTTTGCTAAAGAAATTTTCTTTTATTAATCTTTTCCACTGAGGCAGACAATATATTCTAAATGAAGTGTTTAATTCCACACATTGTTCGCTGCATTTCAAGTGCATGTTTTCAACTTCTAGCACGTATGGCATTATGCCATAATGAAGAACCAAAAATGAGATAACACAGTACTGGTACTCATGAAAATTTACATCCCAAAAACCACATTGAAAAGCTTAATATCAGGTTGTGGCCTACTTCATTGGCAATCTGGACATACAAACGTGCACTTTAAAAGTGCACATTTTAGTATGGGTCAAAAAATTCCGATGCTCTTGGAGTATCCTCTGATGCCTTGTTTCTTTAATGACATAATGTATGATCCTTTAATGTTTTAGATGTGCGAACGCACGGTCTCCCTACGACATTGTAGCTGCGCAAGCGTGGTGACACCTGTCATCTGACGCTCTCTGGCAACTGCAGAAGCGAACCTATTTCTAACAGGTCACGGGAAAATATTCCGACTGATGGTTTGAAAAGCGTTACCATCAAAGTAAATTTCCCTTTACGCAAGTTAAACTATGTGCGAGAATGTATGATGAATTTCTTAAATCACAGAGCATTTGACTCTCATTTAAAAATCAACTCTTCGGTGACAAGCCATTTAGATGAGCCCAGAAGATCAGACTTATATATTATTGTTAAAAATTTTACCTGCACATTTGTGTGATACCTCTTAAATTGTAATACGCGCACAAAAGAAAACATATGTGAAAGCTTAGCTTCTCTTGCAGCATATTAATCTTCTAGACCAATATTATATGTGAAAGCTTTGCTTTTCGTGTAGCAATACTATGTATATTAATTTAAACCATTAACTTTTTCTGTTCGTGTGTTCGCGCTACTTAACAGTAATGTTGCCATTGGCTGACTACACCAAGTGTCCTACGCTCTGAATACCCACTGTCAATGACTGGCGAAATCACATGACATGAGCTATAACTAGCTTACAAAAGTGCATCACAATCTCAATTTCAATGCTTTGGAAAGTAACATGCGCTGTTTGGTGGAATTTGAATTTACACTGTAGTAATATGAAAATATACAGGATATATGTTGCTGCACATCAAAGATCTTCTCAAAACATGTTTTTTTCCCCTGTGTTTAGTTTTCTAAAGCACCGGGAAATTCTATACCCGTGTATAAAACATTCAAAGGACTGATAAGTTATACATTTGCAAGAGAAAATATACTGTCAGCTAACAGGGAAAAAGTTTGTTTTCACCCAGGAGAAAGTGTGTTTTTAACCGGGAACTCTGGGCCAGAGGACGTAATCCATTCCAAGTAAACAAAGCCCACACCTTTATGGAGCCAGCAAGCTGCCACCAGATTGCGTGGTGTCTTGATGACAACTTGAGTCTGTGCCATACTTGAACCCTACCATCAGCTCTTACCAACTGAAATCGGGACTCATCTGACCAGGCCACTGTTTTCCAGTTGTTGGGGGGCCAACTGATATGGTCATGAGCCCAGGCAAGGCACTGCTGTGGATGTCGTGATGTTAGCAAAGCCACTCTCTTAGGTTGTCTGCTGCCATAGCCCATTAACGCCAAGTTTCACTGCACTGTCCTAGCAAATACGTTTGTTGTATGTCCCACAGTGATTTCTGCAGTTTTTTCAGACATTGTTGCCTTTATGTTGGAACTTACAACTCTATGCAAATGCTGTTGCTCTAGCTTGTCAAGTGAAGGCTGTCTACCACTGCATTGTGCGTGGTGAGAGATAATGCCTGAAATGTGGTATTCTCAGCACATGCTCGAGATTGTGGATTGCGGAATATTGAATTCTCTAATGATTTTCTAAATGGAATATCCCTTGTGTCTAGCTCCAACTACCATTCCGCATTCATAGTCTGTTAATTCCCATCGTGTGGGCATAATCCCATCGGAAGCCTTTTCGCAAGAGTCATTGAGTACAAATGACAGATCCGTCAAAGTACTGTCCTTTTATAATTTGTGTATGTAATACTAGCATAATTTGTATACGTGCGTATTGGTAGTATCCCATGGATTTTGTCACCTCATTGCAATATACCCGCTGTCGATTCCCTTCTTTGTTAGCCTTTCTCCCAGCGGGTTTCTATCCTCCTGCAGTTTACCTTTATTGTGTGCAACAAGTCTTCTGAATCGCCCCTCCATCCTCTTCTGAATATGGCCTAAGCATTCCAGTTTTTTGGTACTGTAGTCTTTTCCATAAGGCCTACTTTCAGCTACAGTCTTGAAAGCACTAGAGACTCCATCTCCTAAATACTTTATGTATTACGCTCCAAACTTTTTGCAGAGACCTATGTAAAATTGAGTTTCATGCCTGCGGCTTCTTCTCACCACTGGAGCCTAAATAATTCCTGCTACAAACAGCTTTGCATGCTTTTTGCAATTGTGTTACTTGCTGCATTGTTAAATTTCTTGTGTAATGAACGTGCTGAACAATATTTGGACATTACCAGCAAGTGTAATAATTTTCCTGGTCAGCACTAATGACTTTTGAAACTCCACGCATTGCTTTGTCCCCTCTTCGTCAAGTAACTGTCACAGGAAACAGGTACTTATTTGCACATCAGAATTTTCTTGATTAGCCATATGAACTGTCATTTTCATGTTCTCTTCATTTAAATTTGCGCCGGCCGCGGTGGCTGAGCAGTTGTGGGCGCATCAGTCCGGAACCGCATGACTGCTACGGTCGCAGGTTCGAATCCTACCTCGGGTATGGATGCGTGTGATATCCTTAGGTTGGTTAGGTTTAAGTAGTTCTAAGTTCTAGGGGACTGATGACCACAGATGTTAAGTCCCATAGTTCTCAGAGCCATTTTAACTTAAATTTGCAACTGCATTGAGGAGAATAGTGCTCATTGCAGGAAATTTTAATGGAGAACCAGGCATCTTAATCATGCCACATAAAAGGTTTCTATTCTCTCTTTCAAGTCCTACACATCTTGGTCCATAAGCAAACCTCATATTGGCTTCATACATTCTGTTATTGCCCTTTGGTGTCTTGAATGGTGTGTCACCATCATTGGTTTGACATAAAATGTGTAGTGTACAAACCAAACCTTCTCTCTTTCCATCATCCACCATATTCAAATTTGCTCCACAAACAGAGCACTTGCAGGTTTTCCTAAGTGCTTCTGCTACGAATTCCAGATTGACAATTCTGAAACCTGCATTTATGTCGTGATTTGCTCCTCCTGGCACGACAACTATCTCAAGTTTTACTTCAGATGCACTTAGGGACAAGCTGATGTTTGCAACTGCAGGCCCAACCCTAATCTCAACACCTTTTGCCTCTTTATATTGGTAAGATGAGATTTCTTATACATTTTAAATACTTGACCTGGCCTTGACACTTCAAGCAAGTTTCAGTATATTCACCTTGCATAAAGAATGACACAGTAACTCAGACTTCACTCAGATTCCTCTAAACACCACAAAACTTGTTCATCAAGCAGAATTGCCTCCTTTAAAGCACTACTCTCACCACAAAATGGCGTGTGCAGCGCACGCGCGCGCGCGAAAGAAAGAAAGAAAGAAAGAGAGAGAGAGAGAGAGAGAGAGAGAGAGAGAAACTGGGTTCTAAAGCTATGATCCAAGGTTCACAGGCAGAATTGAACAAGCAAGTTGTTCCTCCACTGGAAACCTTAAAAAGTTGGTGTTGTGCATTACAGTGTTTTGGATTGTATGTTCTTTTTATCGTTTGTTGTTAGAATTTCAAAGTAAAAATATGAGATAATTATCCCAATTATAAGAACTTCCAAATAAGCAAATAAAATATTTTCAAAAAATTTTTTCATGATTTTTGCAGTCATCTCCCCTAAAGTGATTTGATGAAATTGTAAAATATGGTAATTAATTACACATTTTTATAATTCCCTATAGCATGAATATTATAACAATTTCACATGCCCAAATATGTGTTAATCTCGTGCCCAAATGTTATTTGTGGAGGATACGTTTCCTCTAATCTCATACTTCATGTGCCATGGAACTAGTTTATTTATAATGATATTGGAAATACCTGAATGGAGCAGTACATAAAATAAGCTGAAGGCAATAACTCACCTATAGTAGATCAGTGTGTGTAGCACAGAATGTGTAACAGAAAACAGTGTTCACACTAGCTTTCGAGCACTAGAACTTTTTCAAGCAGTGATACACACAGTCACACATGCAGCCACACAGACATGCAAACACACACTTCCGTAGCCTTGGAGGTGTGGGTTTGGGTGTCTGTGCAGGTTCTGTATGCTTAAAAAGAATGTAATGCTCGTAAGCTAGTGTGAATGCTGTTTTTTATTGTGTGTTTCTGTGCTCCATGCACCAATCTGCTATAGCTGAGTGTTTACCTTTCACGTATTCTAATTTATTGATCAGAATTTTTAAGTATGATTATCATATATATGTTGAAGGAACTGCATATGTTTTATTACAATGCAATTTTGTGATATGCCTCTTTTACACCAGCAAGCATCAGCAGCTGCTGTGGCTGCAGCTGCTTACCAGCCTGCACCATATCCAGGAGTTGTGGCACAACAGACAGCTGCTGCAGCTGCGTTTCCTGCTCAACCAGCGTATCAGCCTGCACCATATGGTACTTCAGCTTTGGCGTCAGCAGCATATGCTGGAACAGGTGCATCTTCTCAGTACCAGAACAATTATGGTACACCCACAGGAACCCAAGGACAGGGTCATGTTAAGTTAGCATCAGCCCTGGGCACATCGTCGAAGGAACCCCAGGTTTGATCATTTAATGTGATTTTTGCTTTAAATTATGAGCTAATGAGAGTGCCAGCAATCAGTTCTGTCCTCGCCCACCACTACCTCGTCCTGAAAATTTTATTTCACAGTTGACATAAAAATAACTGAATTTCAAAGACAGCGTCTTATTAGCAAGGATGGGTGCCCAAGTGACTAAAACTGCAGAAAACTGTCCAAAAACGAGACTTGGTTGTTAGTTACAACTCACTAGCCTACGTGACACTGGATTCAGAGGGGGAGAACCCAAATCCATATAAGTCTGAGGAGAATTCACCAACATTACTGCTGCACCTGTGTCCACACACACACACACACACACACACACACACACACACACACACACACACACGTCATTGTATAACTTGCTTTGAACACTGTCACTGCTGAAACACTTTCCACATGCATGTTCATTTCATTCCCACTCAGGTTTAGAAAGGAGTTATATACAGAAGCAATATTTTTTTTTTTGTTTTGTGGCAACTATTACACGTTGCCTGTATGGTAGGACACACAGTCCGTTCATATTGAATGAAGCAGTATGGGTATGAAGGCAGTGGAGCATAAGGCTGTTGTTGTTGCGACCCAGACTGTTGTTGTTGTGGCTACCTAACAATGCCGAGATGTCTGCTGGACTGCTGCAATAGTGTCTGTGTTCCCTTGCGAACTGTAGGGTGAGAGTATTGAGAGGAACTGATACAGGCTACTGACTGACTGCCTGCCTGCAGCGTGTGAAACTTCAAATCGGTGAGCTATGTTCAATATTTCTTAAAGCGTAGGATTTTCATACAGTAGAGCTCGCTCTTGAACTTGTCTATCAAGAGCAAAACATATGATTGCATCACAGACCAGTTGATCTGCACAGAATTCCTTATGAATATTTGTCACAAAATTGCAACTACGGCTAAATTCACGTAGTTCTGCTGCCCATTCCCTGTATGAGTGTTTTGGCTGTTTTTGGCAGTGGTAAAACTCCATATGAGCAGCAATAACTCGGGGTATGTTTACGGTGATAGGTAGAAAGTTGCTCACATGTCTGATCAAAAGAAAGACTTTCAGATTCTTGTAAGGGGGTGAGCTGACACAACTGATAAATATGAGGTGAAATCCATGACAAAAAAAGGTTCTTTGCACAAGTTTAAGTCTATTACCCCAAGTGCCTGGAAATGTTGCAGCAGTTGCTTTTGTATTAAGTGTCCAAGTCTTCTGCTGCATCGCTATACACAGGGAATGGTGGCAGATATGTTGTTGGCGGAGCTGCAGGTTGTGCCATTGTAGTTGTTAAACTAGAAATAGCAACTGTCAGTGCCTGCTGTTTCTTGGGAAGAGATTTAAGCACTGCCTCAATGGAAATTAAACTCGGAGAACCAATGACTGAAGTATTAGTTGCCAAAGTGTTCTAACCCAAGAACGCTGTACTTTATTGCTTGAACAGTACAAACACATGAAAGACAAGGTGCAATACAATTAGCAATACAAAAGTGGTCGATGGAGTCTTGTGCTCTGGCCTATGTAGACATTAGTTCCAACAGGGGCACAGCCAGCAGGCTGCGCACACAACTGCTGTCGTATCAGCAGGCTGGGTGGCCTCTAGTGGCTGAATCGAGCGCAAAGTCCATGCACAAACTATGAAGTAGTGCACACACAAAATTGGTAGTTACAGCAAAAACATGGCTAAGAGACAGTGATGAGGCATGCACGACTAAACAACAGTAGTATTCATTCAGGTTCTAGTAAGTTTTCGCCATAGGTTTTGCAGACGTGGTGTTTTACCTTTGCTTAACTTATCAAATAGCCATAAACGAAGATCTGGAACATTATGATTGATGTATCTTTACTGGCTTGCTAAAATGTATGAAAGACAGCGTGTGCAGGCATATGTTTTCCCTCCCTGCGCAGAACAGCAGAATTTTATAAGATATTGTGAAAGGTCACTTTGTAGGATCCACAACAATGGATAATACACCAGAATTAAATGGAAGCCAAAATATAAGTCTCCACAATTGCAATGAATGTAGTATTTTCTCAGTAAGACCGTGATTACTTCCAGTGGTTGTAGATACATCATCCTTGTAAATAGTATAAAATGGAAATCATTTATTTATAATTTTTATACATTGCTTGGTCACCGGTGGACACGACAAAAATGTCATATGCATGGATTAATAGTAAGTGTGAGAGCAACAGTAATAATAGACAATAAAAAAACCTCATATAGCCAAAAGCAGATCAGGTATCTACGAAACATACATACACAGTCATTTGTAGTTCGGCCTTACATGCACTAGTGCATATGGTTAAGTACAGAATTGTTAAAAAGAGTACAGTCAGAAATTTTTGCAGTACTACTGATACACAGTTCCACTTTTCACTTATAGCTGCGTGTGAGGTGGGAGAGTGTATCACGTTTGTATTAATAAAACTGTGTCTCACAGACACAATTTTTACAAGCATCAGAGCATAAACCATAATTAAGAACACAAAAATTACTGAATAATACATTAGTTGCAATTAGAATGCTAACGATATTGATATTGCCGAACTTTAAATCTAGTAACATGGTAATAAATACAGGGTTATTACAAATGATTGAAGCGATTTCACAGCTCTACAATAACTTTATTATTTGAGATATTTTCACAATGCTTTGCACACACATACAAAAACTCAAAGTTTTTTTGGGCATTCACAAATGTTCGATATGTGCCCCTTTAGTGATTCGGCAGACATCAAGCCGATAATCAAGTTCCTCCCACACTCGGCGCAGCATGTCCCCATCAATGAGTTTGAAACGGTAAGGCTTCTGCTTTAACCTTTTCCGTAAGATTTTCCAAACCTTCGGCTGTGGTACGTTTAGCTCCCTGCTTGCTTTATTCGTCGACTTCCGCAGGCTACGCGTGAAACTTGCCCACACGCGTTCAACCGTTTCTTCGCTCACTGCAGGCCGACCCGTTGATTTCCCCTTACAGAGGCATCCAGAAGCTTTAAACTGCGCATACCATCGCCAAATGGAGTTATCAGTTGGTGGATCTTTGTTGAACTTCGTCCTGAAGTGTCGTTGCACTGTTATGACTGATGTGAGTGCATTTCAAGCACGACATACGCTTTCTCGTCTCCTGTCGCCATTTTGTCTCACTGCGCTCTCGAGCGCTCTGGCGGTAGAAACCTGAAGCGCGGCTTCAGCCGAACAAAACTTTGAGTTTTTCTACGTATCTGTAGTGTGTCGTGACCATATGTCAATGAATGGAGCTACAGTGAATTTATGAAATCGCTTCAATCATTTGTAATAGCCCTGTAGTAAAGTATAAATTAGTCCATACATTTTCAGGTACAAACTATAAAACTGTTCTGAGAACCTTATATAAGTAATCAAATTTTTCCTTAAAGCATAGAACATAACAATGTCAGTGCCTATGCAAACTGAATAAAGCTAAAAAAAGCAATTATAATAAAAACTTGTTATACTAAGGAGACAAAATTGTAAACAGTATTACAGATATGCATATTATTACAGATGCAGCACAAATATTTGCTTATGTTTGTGGATGCATAAGGAAATTAATTGTAATGCATAAGTTAAACTTTACATACATTTCCAAATGACTTTCTCAGCTGCAGAAAATTAATATATCAGGTAGAAATTACCCAACCAGCAATTACTCACGTAAAGGACTCAAATATTTTCTCAATTCAGTATAGTTGGTATAAACAGAAATTAATAAAATGAGTAATTCCATGTCAATCCAATATAGAAAGTGACATTTTCAGCCTAACCATTTCAGATTTCTTTCATATTTGTTGCATTCAATGATCTAGGTAAGAGATGGAAACTCAATTTGCAGAGCTTTATGACAGTTGTGAAGATAGTTACAGGTCTGCGTAGTTTGCAAATTGTGTGAAAATTACATGTGTGTGCCTGAACATAAATGACTATAATTCTGGTTGTAGTCCATATATAGCAATGAAACTTGTATTGTTGAAAAGCTCATAAGTAGATCTTTACATTGATATGCAACATGGCAGGTTTCCAAGAATTTTCACATTCTATATCATTGACTTCACAATTTGAACTTGAATGTCTCAAAACACCACATCTTTGGTTTATTGAAAAAAAAATGTATTGTTCCAATGTGTAACATGGTAAACATCAAGATGGCACACCAAAGGTATCATGCCCGAAAAATTTTTCTGACCGTATCAGTATGTTGTCAAAATGCAGAAGATAGCATATAAATATGAAACCCAAGTTATTAAAAATTTCAATTAAGTAATGTTGTACAAAAAATATGGATTATATTATTGTAGTGGTATTATGAAGCACGTAGAGTACAACTTGTATGAAAAGGTAATAAAATATGGTAAAATATTGTCTCACAAGTCTCCAGTTAAGTAGTTAATGTTCACCAGATCTGATGCAGGGAGACTGTATCTCCTTCCAGTTGGTGTCACTGGTTCTAGCGAGAATGTCACTTCTGATAATAGAAGTGTCAGGTTTGGCAGGAAACACAAATGATGGAGATGGTCCTTGTGGATGCAAGAAACTGGTCCGTACTTCACCTGTTTCTTCGTAAGTCTGCAACACTTGTGTGACCCACCAATGACTGTTGTACATACAGGCAAAAACTCCATGTATGTCTGTTAACAGCATTTAATTCACTATGACAGTCACTGCCTCGTCTCTGCTCACTAAAGAAGCAGGACAGTCACTGTCTCGTCTGTGCTCAATAAAGAAGCAAAATATGTCCTTGTTTGTACTATATGTTTGTTAAAAGTTATTACACAATGAAACTTCTGGGTGCCTGGAATTATTCTTGTATTCTTGAAACATTGCTTCAGCTTGGCAGTGTCTTTATGGTGGGAAGTTAATGTATAATGGAAGACACAAGGAGGACTATTTTCTCTGTCCCACTGAAACAACTGTTGCAACAGATGGGTTAATTGTAACCTGTGAATTATTCCATTGAAATCTCTGTGCTTCATCCCGAATGGTGAAGGAGCCATTCTCTGCAAAATCACAAACAGCAAGATATTCACATACTGTGAGAGTTCTTCTGTATTGATTTTACAGAACTATGAATGATGCTCGATGATAAATGAGTGTGGTATGAGCTGTTGTACACTTGATACCTCAGTGAAGTCATCTATTGATTTTGTTACAGTCACTAGAACTACCCTACCTGTTGTTAACCAACACTTACTTGTAATTTTGTCAGTGCAGTTCGTACCACACAGTTCAAACAGGTAATCAGTCAGTCTTGTCGCACTTGAACAATAGGGACACACACTTAATAAACATACTGGAAGTGTAAGATTGCATATACAAATACTTCACAGTGCTTGTATGACATGAATGTATGTTCTTCACAGTTAATTAGTACTTTCAGTTTACACCCTTCAACAATTACTTAAAATTCTGAAGTGAGAGTTAAAACTGCTTGGGACCCACTGCCATTTGTAAGAACACAGTGCTTTGATTGCATCTCTCAAAATGTTGAGAATCCATTATTTACATTTGGGTATGTGCCTTTGAAATATGCTTATAATTCCGTAAGATTGTTCACCACTAGCTGCTTCTGCTTATGTACTTTAATTCAATTTTCTTTCACAGGCAGTCTTTTCTTCCTTGCATCACATGGCTTACTTTATAATCACATTAAAAAAATCATGAACTCGTTGAACTGTTTTCTCACACTCTGTTCTCTTTCCAGTTGTGCCATGTAAGCATGCTCCAACACTGAAGCAACATTTTTCAGTTTTTGCGGTGGGTGCTTTCTTTTACTCTGAAGCCTCTTTTTCTTCACAGGGGATTCACCTAAATACTGAAGGGCAATACTTTAAAGAATCAAGTGTCACCTGATGCTATTTCATATTCACCTAAATTTTCTGTGAAGTACCTAGCACTGCTGAGGCAACATTTACAGGGATTGATGGGTTTCATTATACATGCTTTCTTACTTTCACTGCAAAGTGTTCCACCTAAAATGCTTTCTTACTTTCACTGCAAAGTGTTCCACCTAACATTAGGTTAGGACACTTTCTTTATCATCCACTTTTTGAATTCTTCTGTGTTCTTGTGTGACCTCCTCCTTCAAATGGATTGCAACAACACAATTTTGTCTTGAAATCCATTTTTTTACGAACTAGTACCAAATACTACAGCAACTGTACACTGCAGGTTGAGTACACCTATGAAACAAGCTGACCATGATTGGTTGAAATAAGTCTCTCTTATTGGCTGTTCACAGCAAGAAATGTTCATCAATTGGTCAAGTGACAAAGACAGCTATACAGCTGCTTACTGTGTTTTGCTATTGTAGTAATGTGTAGTAAATAAATTTTGGGCATATGATGCTTTTGGTGTGCCACCTTGATATTTATCGTTTTTATGTAATGTAATGTGATGAATAATAAAATCTGCTCACCAAGTGGCAGCAGAAAAACACACATATAAAAAGGTATTGCAGTTTGCAGCCTTACAGAACCAGTGGCTCCTTCTGCCAGAAGGGTTTGAAGGGGAACAAAGAGGGGTGATGGAAAAGGACCATTGAGGTTTAGGAAAAGGGGTAGACCTTGGAAAAGTTACCCAGAACCCCAAGTCAGGGGAGACTTCCCAACCCATGTGACATCATAACTGTTTACATTTCTAACAGGTTGCTGGAAAATACTGCAAGTTGTAGTTTGGGAAGCATTACTTTGAGTAAATTTCCTTTTACGCAGGATGAATTATGTTACATGTGAGAATGTGCGATGAATTTCTTAAATAACAGAATGTTAGACTGTCATTCAAAACTGAACGCTGAGGACCAGCCGCTTAGAAAAATTCGGCTCCAGAAGACCAGCCACTTATGCCATTATTTTAAATTTTTCTGGCAAATTTGTGTTTGTTATATCATAAAGGGTAACACACGCCAAAAAAAAGACCAAGTGTCAAGGTTTTTCATATTTAGTATGAAAAATACGGCAAAAGTATAAGTACCCATAAGAAATGCATAGTGAGTCTTTGAGCAGTTTCTCCTGTAATTGACTTTTCTGTGGAAAATTCAAAGTGGTTAATGGAATATTTACTCAACCAGGTAATCCACAAAATGTTTGGTGCACAGCAATGAAATTTATGATTGTGCTTGTCAGAAATATTCAGCTGCTGCAATTTAATCAAAAAAATTTTGACGACCAATATTATATGTGAAAGCTTAGTTTTTCTTGGAGCTCTAGTGTATGTATATTAATTTAGACTGTTAACTTCTCTTTATTGTTTGCACTACTTAACAATGATGTTGGCTATTGGCTGATTATATCGTGTGTCCTATGCTCTGAATATCTGCTGTCACTGGCTCACGAGATCACGTGACATGAGTTATGATTGGCTGACCAAAGCGCATCGCTATCTCGATTATAATGCTTTGAAAGTTAATGTGTGTTGAAAGTTAATGTGTGGTATTTGGTGGAATTCGTGTTTATACTTTTGTAATACGAAAATATGCAGTGCCAGTATTTCCACTCATCAAAGATCTTTCCAAAACTTTTTTTTTAAGTGCAGGGAAATTCTAGGCCAGATTATAAAGCCTTCAACATTGAAATGGATTGACAAGTTTTATAGCTCCAAGGGAATGAATATTGTCACCTAACACGGAAAAAAAATGTACTTTCACTAGGTTATAGTGTATTTTCACCTGAGGAACAGTGTGTCTTTAAAACAGGAAGTGACATTTTAGATGAAAGTCAAATTGAGTCAGGTTTCATCGAGAACTGCAATATGGGTAATACATTTTGACATGATGGGTTTAATTCCTGGAAGCATCTGTTGACAATCTTGATATTGAGTGTACTGTTTATGGATGTGTTATTGTCGTATCCATAGACAGAAATGTGTTTCTGCTGTAAAAAATCCTTCATAAGACGTAGAAATGACAAGTCCAAAGACATTATTAATTTGATAGTGATTGTGAAATTCATAACTAATTTTTCTTAATAATTTTCTGTTAATGGGTGACTAAAGAAACCTTTTTTCCCCCTCCAAAAGAAATATTTGTTAGAATTTAACCACCAGAAGGAAATGAAATATGCCTTAAATGCCAAGTGCAATCACTGAAGATACTGACATAAATTCTAACAAGATTAAAAATCCATGAAAACATAATTTTGTGAAATTCTCCAGTTTAAATTACATTGTTAAATGTAGCATCTATTTTAGAATGGAAGTTAGTAGTTAATACTGTACACTTCCTTGCAAATAAAAAACTGAAATCTTTAATTATGTAGAAACATGCTGGTAGAATGTAAACACTATAGACGTAAAGACCACTCTCCAAAAAGCCGAAGCATTGAACCGGTGATGGACGTGCACAAAAAAAAGACAGAGAACTTTCTAGATTTTGGAGTGATTCTTTTCCAAGCAGTTGTAGACAGGCACCATGCATGCCACCACCGCCAACCCCCCTCCACACACACACACACACACACACACACACACACACACACACACACACACACACACCTGTGTCCCTGCATAGTGCAGGTTGGTTACAATGCCAGGAGTGCAGTTTGGCAAGAGGACTAGGGTAGATTGAGAGTTGTGTTGGGTGGGTGCCACTTCTGTGGGTGTATTTGCACTCTAGCCTCAGATAGGATTGCAAGTTTTCTGACCCTTTTTTTTGTGTGCACCTGACAATGACTCATGCTTCTGCTTTCCAGTGAGTTAGTTGTCTTCTTTACTCCTAAAGTATTTACAAACTCACATCTTTCTTACAAAAAAGATAATCATTGTAGTTAAACTACACTCGTATGAAGAGATAAAAGTCTTTTGCTGGACAAGGGGCAGCAGACAATCACAAATAGCAAGTAACAGAATTAGTAACTTCAGGCATCATTAGGAAAGCTCCCAGTGTGTTAGTTGTCAAATACTGCTGAATGTAATGAAAGTTAGTTTGGGTATGAAAGTTTTGTCTATTACTTGTTAACCCCTGTGTGTGTGTGTGTGTGTGTGTGTGTGTGTGTGTAAGACTATATTTTATTCTTTTCTTTTTTCAGTATGATGCAACTACTACTTCAAGCTCCAGCCTTAGTAGTACAAATGTAACCACTGCCAACAGTGGTCTGTCATCCAGTGTTAATGCAGCACCAGCCTTGGGGCTGGTTAGTACTAACCAGACTGTAAACACCACATCTACCAAAGTTACCAGCTCAACTGGTTGGTTTCCAGTATACTTTTCTAAAAGCATAAATGTGTGTTTGTAAAATTAAAATTTAGATTTTTGCTATTGTCATGTTGATATTATTTTCCACAGGTGT
This sequence comes from Schistocerca serialis cubense, assembly GCF_023864345.2. Lineage (NCBI taxonomy): Eukaryota > Metazoa > Arthropoda > Insecta > Orthoptera > Acrididae > Schistocerca > Schistocerca serialis. Next base: position 563,032,809 of record NC_064642.1, on the reverse strand, counting down.
GTCTTTAATTACTGGAAAGAGCAGTGTTGTGCCTAACATACCTCCTGGTGTTCCTCCTATGCTTAGTACTCCACAATACATAATGAGCCAAGGTGGCTTACCTTACTTCCAGCAGCCTGTATATAGTTTTGAAGAAATCCAATTGCTGCAACAGAGGATACCACACATGGTGAGTAATTCAAAATTTCAATATTTAAGGAAGGTAAATTTCTGTGAAATGGGAGAAAATTTTGTCAAATGGAATTGCTATCAGTGTGTGTGATTTTTGGAGCAGTTATAAACAAAGTTTCAACCAGATGTATCAGGCAGTTAAAAGCTGATACCCATCTGAAGTGACCATTACAGCAGCAGCTGTGAAACAAAGATTGCCATATTTACCTGACCAGAAGGTGACTGAAAATGAAGATGACCCCCTTTTTCTTAAGAGGCTCCTTGATAATTTTTTTATCTGTAACATATTTTGGGTAATCAAAATTTCATGGTGTTTTATTGATATGTACTTAAAAAGATAACATAATACATATTATAAACTAAAAGATATGATTTGCACCAATATTTACATTGATTTCCTTATTTTGATTACTATTTAAGCCAGTTGATTGTGGTGTCACTCTTTTTAATCATAATCACTGGCATCAACATGTTCATTTGCAAGCCTATTGACATTTCTTGCTTCCTGATCCTCTTCCCATAGCATGAAGTCTTTTGAGCCATCCATATCTTTGGATATGCAGCACTTTCTTGAATCCTGAATAGAGGTTCTGCTCCAGATAGTAAGGATTCATTGCCTCCTTGAAGAAGCCACACACTGTAAAGCTGTTGCAGGTGAACCTTAAGTGTCACAACAATATCCCTTACTTAAAATTGTGGGATCATGCTGCCAAGAATCATTACCAGTTTTGGGTTGGGTGAGGAGGCTAATGAAAAAACCGCAGCATGTAACATATTCCTTCTCTTAAGCAAAGAGCCTAGTATTCCATTCCAAGCAATCTTCAACGAACCTAGCACCAGCCCATTTGTCATCCATTCCTTTTCTTGAAGTCCTGCAGGCAGATTTTCTTTCAGTAAGTTTTCCTGTGAAGAATTGCATATGAGAGGAGCTTCTTTCCATCTGCTAGTGCAGCCAGTATAATTGTTGTGTCTCTCTCATTGCCAGAGCTTCTTAATTACACTTTTAACACCCTTCACATCAACATTAATACTTAACAGAATATCAAAGTAAACAGGTTTTTGATTTGTACTGATCATATGACATAGCAAGTAGTCATGCCGTTTCTTTAAATTGTTAATATGACACTGAAAGCAAGTAGTTTTTCGTTGAATGCCACTGGAAGTCACTGAGCTAACATTGTTCTACGTTGTAATGTAAACCTTGCTCTATACATCATCCTCACACAGCAGCCAGTACTTGCTCTGTATTACATGACACACAGCTCGAATGCCTTGATTCGGATATTTTCTCAAGTAATTGGGATGCCTTCAATGTATCTCTGTTGCAAGTACTGCGCAACATGTTGCTCCAATTTGTGTAACCTTCTTTGCTTCGGCCACGTGAAAATTCGTTGTGTAGAACTCGTGTTCTTTAAGTTTGTCTTTAACTGAAATCACCTATTATTATTATTTGCTTTTGTGATGCCAAATTTTGTTCCTGTTGCACATTACTTTGTGCCCTCTGCTTCAAGAATCACCATTAACTTAAAGTTAGTGTTGTATTGTCTATATGAACCAGTTGTGAATCGTGAACTTGTGGGTGCATGTTCCTCAACATGCATGGCTGTAATTTGTGTCCCTTATCAATTGCCATAATTTACAGTTCTTACAGTGCTTGACGATATCAGCAAACTGAATGACAACAATACATTGGCTCTATACAGGTGACTTGACAGAAATTGTACCACTCCAGATCCAACACTGTAACAAACCTCGAAAGTCAGCAGTGCTGTATAGCAAAGCAGCTGCAGCACTGTTGTTGAAGTTCGTGTTTCATTTGTTGTGTCACTTTCCTAGTGTTCTGTGCAAACATATTTTTGTTAGCATTGATGTGTCTCTTGTAAAAATATATACTGTTGTTGAGTATTTGTCCAATTTTGAAGTCAATTCAGTTTAGACTACAAAGGAATTCAGAGATACTGCAGTTTAAACATAGTAGATGTTCATAAAAAGTGAAGTTCCATTGTATACGTTCCCATGTTTGGCAGCACATTGAAATGTTTCCACTCACCACTCCCTCCCCGCATTTGTCTTTGTGCTCGGGCAAGCTGTTGCTGTCACTGTTCGCCCTTCAACCCTCACGAATTCTTCAAATTAAGTGCACACAGGATGATAAATGGTCAAAGCTTCATCTGTAAATATAAGATTACTGTTGTAGTAATCTACAACACAAAGTAAAAACATTGGACTTAGCAAGAATTTTCAAATTTAGGAGAAACCTGTATTTTTCAGTTGACAAATTTGGGGAAAAAACATCATCTTACAGTCGCATAAATATGGTGTCTCATGCTTTTGTTAACCACATCCATTTAAAGGATTGGACTGTTGTATGGATCAGAATTGAATTTTATGAAGAGCGTTTACTTTGGATTAACAAATATACACATCACCATTGATGAAAAACTCTCCAACTACTCCATTAATACCATTGTAAATGAGATTGTTGAAGAAATAAATGTATGTATATGGGGCTGCCAGTTACATGTGAGGGAAGCTCAAATTAGTACACAAAACTGTGTGTGAAAAACTGGAAATGGAAAAGAACCGTGTTTACAGTTGATTCCAAATTGTTGGATGTTGAGCAAAATCATAGTGTTTGGTGGTAATTAATCACAATCTGTAGTACTGGACTGTTTCATGGCTGTGAAGGAAATATGCTTTTGCCATTACTCATCGTAGTTGAAACATAGTCATAATAATGGTGACAGTTCAGTTAGACAGGGATGAAGATGGCATAGAATTTTTTTCAGCTGGTTAGTTGTAAGTGGCCACCCTTTGTGTGTGTGTGTGTGTGTGTGTGTGTGTGTGTGTGTGTGTGTGTGTGTGTGTGTGTGTGTGTTGGGGGGGGGGGGGGGGGAGATCTGAGGATATAATCCTCATACATTACTTGAAAAGTGGCAGGCCCGTAATTTGCGCCTATTGTTCTTAGTTTTTTATTGTTTAAAAGATGAGTTGAAAACGCCAAGCAGTGTAGGAATTCAGAAGTTGACCCCACCACCAGGACAGTCCACAAGTTATAAATGATAAAGTGCACAATTGTTTCATCCTTCACACAAAATTTTCTTCATCTACAACTCAAAATTAAGTGATCATTGCCGTCAGTGTATATTTCACAATTTTTGCAAAACTTGTTTTATTGATGGTTTGGGAACTTTGAAAACTTGCTATAATCCATTCAGTAAAATTTCCTGACAACTGGCAGCAGTGATGGATAACAAGTAACTTTTTACTCTTTCAGCGAAATCTTTACTAACAGTCCTAAAGAGACAGAACATCTGGCATACATTAGCATACTGAAGAATATAGGCATCAAACCTACAGCTTCTGTCACACTTCATTAGAACAGTGAGAAATTTAGATTTGAAAGAGAAAAGATGATTTAAACTTCTCCGTACAAATCATCATGGCTACCGAAAATTTCACTTATACAAAACTTGTATCTCGTTCTTCACACACTATGTCATCAGTGCCAGTTTGATACAAAATGCCTAGAATTTTGAAAGGTGTTTAATTCACTGTCACATCAACACTTCCTAAACAAGATTCATTCCTATTAGATATCTAACTGGGTTTGAGACAACTTTGAAAATATTCTGATTCGTTGTTAGGACACTAAGAAACTGCAGTTTGGCATATGAAACATGAGGATGACCTATGCTTCTGTACAAAAATGTTTAAAAAATCTTAACTGGCAAACATCCCAAGAAAGGTGCAATACATCTCACAAGACCAGTCTTAGAAAATTTCAATAATCACCTTTCGACAAACTACTAATATTCCCATATGTATCTATCCCAAATGATGAGCAGATAAAATTATGCATATTGGAGCTCCCACAGAATTGTAAAAGCATTTCCCACATACTTCTGAAATGAATGGGATGAAATATTAATGTTCATACAGCAAGAAGTATAGTCTGCATCACTTATTAGTTATTCACCTCAGCAACAAATGGGTGAACTTAATATAGTTATTTTGAAAGCTGGACTGTGAATCAACTGTAATAATAATGAAAAGGAAATTGTCCGTGATAAGTTTTTGTTTTTAGTTGAATTTGGCTGCTGCATGAACATAAAAAGAAATAAACAGAAGAATAGAAATTTCTGGGTTATTTTTTTAGTAAACTATGTAGAATTTTCAGGTCCAAGATTTTGGTGTGTCTGAAAAGTTGTGGCAGTGAGACATACATTTTTAATGTGCATAACTTTCAAAACATGAGGGTTGTTCAGCAAGGAGTAGAATAATGAATGTTGGGAAATTTTGAAAGAGGGCCAGGACAACAAGCAAATGGTTCAAGGAACTGACTTCGGTTAAAGATGTGATTGTAACAGCAAAGAATTTTTTGGGGGGGAGGGGGTGTTGGACAGCATTTAGCCTGGTGGAATGGGCAGTAGGTGAATCAAGGAAGTTCTTCCTTGGATTCCAAGATAAGAAAAGATTGAAACAATGACCTAACTGAAGGTGGGTAGACAACAGAAAATATCCAGAAGGTGGATACATAAGGCTACACTGAAGACCATAATGCATCAAACAGAAGTCTTGGTGTTAGGGTACACATACATTTACAGGTAAGCTAGAAGTAGTGCTTTTGCCTTCTCCTTGTGGCAGTATCATCAATTAGTTCTGACTCCTTCCTCCCTCCTCCCTCCACTGTACCCACCGTTTACTGTCTCAGTATTATTTATTGACCGGCGTGTATTGATACTCATAGAATGAATAGTGTTTTGTGTGCAGTAAAATTGTACTTATCTTGGCAATAGACATGTCTATTAGTTTTCTTCTTTTGTGTCTTTACTTTTTTTAACTGATAATTTTATAGCTGTTACCATCAGGCTTCTCCAGGTTTCCTATGCCTAATCCTTTGAGCTTTATTGCTGTTGTTAACTAAGACTAACTTTGAACTTTGCAACAAACACTCGCAGATTACTACTATTGAATTAATATTTTCCTCAGCTTTATCTAACCCATGAGGACAAAAATTGATTTTCTTCAGCTACAATTGGTCTAAACAGATTTCCTTCCCGGAGGTACACGTACAGAATTTCTGATGGGAACTGTAATACATGAAACAATGAAAGAGAGAAAGAACTATTTTCATGCCACACATACTCTACACTAAATAAAGGGAGCAGCTGTTTAAATAGCAAAAGAACTATGATAATTGTCTTGACATCTCATTCAGTGTGACCTTTCACAAATATGTTACAGAACATCCAGTTATGCAAAGGTGTAGCTGCTTCACAAGGACACACTTTGTTTCTCCATTCCTTAAGGATCTTTTTTTTTTTTAATATAAGAGAGAAAATTAGGTTTTTTTTCTTCTATTTAACCAAGATTTTACACAAGAGAATGTGTTTTTCAAAAATTGTTTCTTTTTATTGCTTCAGGCTAACACAAAACACAGTGCAATAGATATATTTTTCTTGACAGTGTAAAACAGTGGTCGTCAAACATTTTTGCTTGAGAGCCAATACTGACGAGTGTCAGCGCCTCAGGCCACGTAGGTAGCAACCTTGGTATCAGTTGATAACTTAGATAAATTAGTATGTTATTGGTTCCCAATATACCAGCTATGTTAAGGGTTTCACACTGCTGCCACCTTCAGCAACCCCAAAGTCGTGATACTGTAGTTGTGTGACGAAATGTTGTGTTTTCTCTGTGAGCAGATGATTAATTGATCAATAACAGTAACTGTATTTACATTTAAAGGCACTTTGTGGTATGCAACAGTCACAAATGTCATTTATCTTCTACTCATTTTGTTGGATTATCACCACCTTGATTTAATTTTATGTTCCTTGCCACAAGTAAGTACTGTGATGCAAATGTAAATATTAGGCTACCATACATGTCAGTCAATTACCACAACCTTTATTTGGTATTTACATTTGTCTGCTTTGCCAAATTACAACCAAACTGCTGCACTTCAACATAACCTAGACGTCAAGTCATGCTACAGGTGCATGTGTCACCACAACCAAATTGGCCAGTTTCAGCCAAATGTCAGTTGTACTGTACTCATTTGAGTGACTCAGTCAAACAATAAAATATTTCCCCTCACACATCCTCAACCTTAATTTTATTAAGTACATATTAAAATATCACTATTTCTGCAAGTATTTTTATTTGTTACTGAACATCAACAAAAACAAAACGAGGATAATGGAATGTATTCGAATTAAGTCAGGTGATGCTGAGGGAATTAGATTAGGAAATGAGACACTTAAAGTAGTAAAGGAGTTTTGCTATTTGGGGAGCAAAATAACTGATGACGGTTAAAGTAGAGAGGATATAAAATGTAGACTGGCAATGGGAAGGAAAGCGTTTCTGAAGAAGAGAAATTTGTTAACATCGAGTGTCAGGAAGTCGTTTCTGAAAGTATTTGTATGGAGTGTAGCCATGTATGGAAGTGAAACATGGACGATAAATAGTTTAGGCAAGAAGAGAGTAGAAGTTTTCGAAATGTGGTGCTACAGAAGAATGCTGAAGATTAGATGGGTAGATCACATAACTAATGAGAAGGTATTGAATAGAATTGGGGAGAAGAGGAGTTTGTGGTACAACTTGACTAGAAGAAGGGATGGTAGGACATGTTTTGAGGCATCAAGGGATCACAAATTTAGCGTTGGAGGGCAGCGTGGAGGGTAAAAATCATAGAGGGAGACCAAGAGGTGGATACACTAAGCAGATTCAGAAGGATGTAGGCTGCAGTAGGTACTGGGAGATGAAGAAGCTTGCACAGGATAGAGTAGCATGGAGAGCTGCATCAAACCAGTCTCAGGACTGAAGACCACAACAACAACAACTGAGCATAAAGGTTAACTCTTTGAAAGCCCCCAACACAAGTTCGAGTTTTTGGATTCAACCGATGGCTGTTAGGTGAACATTATTACAGTATAAAGTATAGCTGAGAACCAAAAATACTTGGTTTGTGCCATATGCGGCCTGTGGACCAAAGTTAGATGACCACTGGTGTAAATCATCTGTATGTCTGCTGATAAAAAAGCAACAACTAGGGTAAAGCCAAGCATTTTGCATATCATAAAATGCTGACATTCTCAAGACATCAAAACCTGAAGTTCATCACTATGCATCTTCCACTTCATATTATTTCCTTTAATATACATTCAGGGTTGTTACATAACTTGAAACTTCAAATTTTGCTTGTAAGTTTTGTTGTCACAATTGCACAGTTGTTCCATTCCAACAAGCTCATTCTTTATCCAACACAATGATGGCAATGCTGTTCACTTATTTCATTTTTTTTATCAGTACCATTTGTTTTTGTAAGAAATTGACAAGGTAACTCGGCAACATAAATAGAAACTACTTAACTTAATTTACCTTGCATATTAAACAGTGTTTTTCACATTAAAATTGTAGAATGACCAGACAATGAAAGATTTATAGTTGTAAATTGTGAAAACAAGAAGAGAATATTTTGGAAATAAACTCAACAAGCTGATATCGGTTCAAATATTGCCACATAATTTAGTACAGGATAATATGATCCCTTTAATACTTTCCAGATTTTATGTCCATTTGATTTCAGATATTTGTAGGTCATTTCCATAAATTTGTGCCAATCTTCTGTGCACTGGTGGGAGAAATATTTCTCCCTCCCCCTCACTTTCCAGATGTTTGTAGTTTTCACGTTTTAATGTTCCTTCGTGTAGACATTTTGGAAGGAGACTGTGTGTAAATAAAGGTGTACTTTTTATAGGCCCCTGGCTATTATGACATGAGCTTCCAGGCGCCGACGAGCCTCTCTACGGGGAGGGAAGGTGGCCTTGCTAGTGTAGCGTATTCAATGTCAGATGGCAGGTACACACGAGGTGACAACAATGCGTCACCTGTACCTTCAACACTTTCACAGCAGGTAAGCAGCAAAATAATACCTCCTTAATTGTTTTATGCTGTTATGTTTCAAGAAAACACTAGTAGTTAACTTGATATGGTTTTTATAGCTTGTGCTCAGTCTGTTTGGCTTTCTGTGCAATAGAACAGTAAAGGTTGTAGTGAAAATTTGGAGGTTTTGTAGGTAAAGTCTGGTACACCAGATATGAAAGTTACTTCCGGCATGGACCAAATTACTTTGTAGTTGTTCATGACAAAATCAAAACACCGGAGGTTTATACAAACTGTGTGCTATTTGCAGCTGTTTACTCATTCTCCCACTTAAAAGTTGCTGTCATCTTGTTTTGAAAATGTACTATCCAGCTTCACAATCCAGAATGAAATAATGAGGAGCTTTAGAAAACATTTAATAACTAATAGTTTCATTATAAATTAGATCGATAAGGTTTCCTTTTGTGTTTCAAGCTTGTTGGTACTTTAGACTGAGAATGCACAGTGTCTCATTTCATGACAGTTAATACCCTACAAATGAGAAACGCTGTGTGTAGAACTCAAGAATATATGACAAACCCTATTTGGCAATCAATGCTTTAAAATTATAGATACATCAGAGTTAAAAGTAACTGTGCAGTACACACTTCCGGCTTTAGGATTTGGGCACAGGAAGATTGCGTGTGCAGTTAACAGTTATTGGGAATATTTAGATAAGAATGAGTCATGATGAGCTACAATCTAATGTGTAATCTATTTTGGATCCATGTGCTATATATTTGCCAAACCACTCAGTGGGAGAAGGCTCGCAGTATGCCATTCGTGAAGAGTAATATATGTAGGTACTCTCACACACAATATAAGGGAATAATCACCTAAGATTTTTGTAAACAACTTTGTCTCAAATTGATACTTTTCAGTGCACACAACAAATGGCACCATGAGAGTTGCCTAACTTGTTACTTCCCTTCCAGTTCAATTTCTCTTATCTATGTTACAACAAAAATTGTCTCAAAGGTCATTTTGTGATGGTTTTTTGATTGCTTTTTCACTTTGCCTGACTAGTGTAACAACCACAAACTTTGAATCCATTAATGACTTTGTTGAAGTAAGCACTTACGAATAGCATTACGTAGAAGTAATTAATTCATTAAGCAATGAAGGCTTTGTAAAAGCTGTGCAGCTCTGCATAGTCCTTGTTTTTTCACAAGAACACCCCCCCCCCCACCCCCACCACACACACACACACACACACACACACACGTACGTTCACTCACTTTTGCAACATTATCACAGTAACTGATTTCCCAGACTTGTCATTCACTTTGCCTTGGCCGGAGTATTGATGATATGTTGCTGTGCATCCTTTTGTGCTTCACTTAACAACAAACCAATTCTCCTAATGCTATTTCATATGCAAGTTCATCCTAGTATGACTAGCTTAGTTTGTGTTACTACTTGCATGCATTATACAACTTCCTGCATTTTCACATTGTTTGTAGAACACTGGTATATATATTCCTTCACTAGAGGAGCAAGTGGAGAAATGCAAGTTAGTAAGTTACAGTTTGGACAGAATATATTTTGGTTATTGCATGTGCATCCACATTTAAGATGAAACACTGATTTGGTTCCATGTATTACATTACTCTGTGGTTCAAGTTTTACTTTTCAAGGTGGAGAACTAATCACTATGCAGATTTGATGGTGTACTTGTCTCATTGTGTAATTTTTTTTACGTACTACACTTTGCAGCTTACCTTGGAGTGGGGAGAAGTGATGGTCTTGTTTCTGGGAAGAATGAAATTTTTATTAAGTGTTTGTGTTCTGTATCAATACTTTACTATTAACAAATTTAGGGGGATGGTTCATTAGATTTATTTCAGAGACCCTAAATAATTAATGTTTTTGAGAAAAGTACCAGCAAGAAAAATTTCATACACCATTGTATTCCTTTTATTAACTTGTTGCTTGCTTTTTATGGTTGTGTGTGCTTCTTTTTGTATAATTGAAAGGCAGTTTTATCACACTTCACAACAGTATTGTTCATTCATAAATGCACATGTTGTGTGTCTCGTAAGTATGCCATTAGTGACTAGGCACTTCTGCTACAATTATGTCTTTTTTCCCTTTTGTGTACAGTGTTTTGGTTCTCTCTTTTTATTGATATTGTAGTCCATAGATACTCCTTTGTAATTTGGAGAAATTAAATTATTGTCCTAAATATTGGTTAAGCAATTATTTGGTTCCTATTTAAATGTAACTTAAGTACAGTGATGAACACATTAAAGAATTATTAAACTTATATTATCCTGGAAAACTGCCATGTTTATCAAAATAAATTTCCTAATATTTGTGTGAATTGACGTGTCGTAACGTGTGAAATAGGCAATTTTGAGTTACTAATTTTGCAGAATGCAACACAGGCACATCAGCAGCCGATGTTAAACCCATCTGCCCTGCCTCCTGGTTATGCATACTTCTATGGTGGTGGCATGATGCCTGGCAGCTTCCAGTACGGGACTCCTGCCATATATCAGGTCTGTATTATTATTTCTGTTCCTAATTTTTTAAACATTGTATAGAATACAGGAAAGAGAAACACTGATACAGTTACAATAAATAAAGTAAATTTTGAGCTTGTGAGTTTTATTGTGGCACAATGAAATTTGTAGAACAAACTGATCTGCAAAGTGAATGTCTGCTTTTTCCTGGTGTGATCCTTCGTTGTAAACTTTAGTTTTGGTTCTGGATAACTGCTTCATTCAGTATTGCAGATGACGGAAATTTATGCAGTTGATGATAGTTGCAAACTAAAGATAAAAGTAGTTAATGTGACTTGTCAGAAGACCTCTGTAAAAATCAAGTTTCTTTATGATAGTGGAATAGTTAATTTGAAAACCTAGCAGGCTTGCTACCTAGTACAGTCTCAGGCCATCGTTAGTAATATTCCATACATGATTAATAAATTATTTAAGGAAAATGTCTCCATAGTGTTGCATGCGTGATTTGAACACAGTTCTGAGCATCTTCCTTTAGCACTCTTGTGACTTTTATTCACTCATTTTCATTTTTAAGATTGTGGTTTATTATTATACTGTCATTAAACACACTTTAATATTGTATGTTCGTGGACACTGTCTGGTAATTTTCTGTCATCTACCAATGTTCTGAAACATTCTTGGAAAGTTGAAACACATTGTGACACTTTTTGCTTTCATTGTGCTTGAACAGATGCCACCTGCCACAAATGCACATGGTACGACGACGACATCACAGTATCCTAAGCCTGGTACATACGGGTCTGGTTATGCATCTGGCTATGATGGGTTGACGCAGAATCAAGACTATAGTAAAACTGGCTATGTTGCTGGTAGTCAGTCACAGAGTAAGACTGGAGTGGGTGCAAACACTGGTTCAACAGGGTCCTCTGGTGCAGATCTGAGTGCAACAATGTATGGCAAATCACATGTTGCTATAGGGAAAGTTAATGTAAGTCAAAGACAAGTTTTTATTTTTTTGTATGAAATAAAAAAATTCCTTTACTCTTTTAAAAACCAGTGTGTCAGTTGGTTTGATGATCTGATTTTTGTTTTGTAGTCATATGATAAACAAGGATTCCATTCTGGTACACCACCGCCATTCAACTTGCCTGGCAGTCAGAGCACACCAATAGCTCCTAGTGGAGCGTACACACCTCATCTGTTTATTCCTGCTATACCACCACATCAGCAACATCACTCAACTACTCTAATGCACCAGCCATTGCATCAGGTAAGGACAATTTCACAATTCGTCATAGGACTAGAAGTATAAATCCTTTCAGAACAGCCTTAATTAGAAGTGGGGCAATATTTGCTTTCACAAAAAGTGTACTTTTAAGCTTCTTGGGTAAGAAAGTGAGACCCATAGAAAAGCATAGAGCTGTATGAGTACAGTATTTTGAGAAAGAGGCTAACATACAAAAATTGTAGATGTGCAATGCAATGGAGATTGGATTTTAACAAGCTTTCGGTACTGATACAGCAAGAGTTGCAGATGTTATGGTACTTAATGTACAATAACAAAATTATGTTGATTGCACAAATGAGAATACCTGTGAGGATTATTTCCAAGGGATTGGGATTAAGTTACTCTACATGTGATTCAGTGTGATGTTCAAGGAGGCAGATTCTAGAATTGTATGGTAAAGTCGTGAGTGGGCAAGGTGACATTTTTTGTCTGACACAAGTTAGCATTGATATTATAAAATTGGAGAACAGACTGTGTGAAACGTGCTCCTTCATTTTCAGTTCTTAAAACAGGGAACTTGACTCAAATGTGGCTTAGTTATCCTTCTGAAGTACATCTCAGAACATCAACCATAAATGACCTCATTAAGAAAATTTACAATATTGTAATGTGTGATTAGTGATGTATAAAACAGTCCATGCAGTTCACATCTCAGATGAAAGTTGCAGTATGTTTCACTTAAAGAATTTAAGTGTGATTGTATTTTGGAAGAAATGTGCCACATTTTTTGAATGCTGGCCACAAGTAAAAACAAAATAAATTTTATCAGCAACATTTGTACCATTAAAAAAATGCTGTAGATATTGTGTGTAGGCATAAAAGGGGGGGGGGGGTCGGTTTGTGGAGAAAATTATGGAGATATGAAAAACGCATTACCATGTCTAGCGTAGGAAAACTATTGGCATTCCAAGATTCCAGTTGTCTTGGAATGGATAAATACAGGTCTTGTATGACTTGCACCATTCTTCCTGCAAAATAGTGACAACCTCAGGTAATGCTGATCGAGGTGGTTAACAATTATGCACCCTTCTCTCCAGAGTAAACCACAGAGGCTCAATAATATTGAGGTCTAGTGACTGGTGGCCAGGAGAGACACGGCATGGTTGTGCTCACAGAACAAGTCCTGGGTGATGAGAGATGTGTGGACAGGGAACCTGTTGTCTTTGAAAACAGCATCACCATTGGAGAACATTGTACCATGGGCCAGATCCGGTCAGCCAAACTGCTGACATAATCCTTGGCAGTATTGCAGAGTAACTGTGGAATACCATGATCTGGCTGCCCAATGGTGGAAACAATGTGAAAAAAGTATCATCCAGCCAAATTATATTCCTTGATTACATCATAGTCCTGGTTTTATGGCTTCAGCACCATGCTGTTCTGTTATTGGCATGTGCATCACAGATAAATGGCTCTGGAATTCCAGCTTGCCCTACCATTCCCAGCGTATGAAGCTTGATATTCATGCTGTTTTGGTGCTGATAATGTTCATGAGTGACTTCCCCTTATTTGTCACAATCCCCTTTAATGACTGTTTTCACTCAACACATACTTTTGTCAACATTTTGACAGAGTGGATGAAATCTTTCAGATTTCTCTATATACATTATAAATCGCCACTACAGTTCCCTTTGAAATCCCAAACGCTTTGGCTCCCTTGAATATGGAAGCACCCACCACATGAGCATTGACATAATGCACCCACAGCCACACCAAACACTGTTCTGACCACATCTAATACTTACAACATATTGAGGGCATTTCACGGGTGCGATTAATGACTAAATACAACAGTGCCATCTACAGGCTTGGCTAGCATCTGCACTGCAGTTCAAGCATGTATTTTTCATGGTGTTTCCATATTGATAGTTGGCAATAAATACTGCATAACTCCATTTAGTAAAAAATCATGCTGGTGAAGCAAAAATTGTTTCTTAAGAAACAATATAAAGTGATTCCAAAGCTTGCTACATGAATAACTGTGTAGTAGAAGCCTAATTATTGATATATTATAGAAATCCATGCACTTTCAAATGTCGTTTTGGGGTCATTCCACATCAAATCAACAAATGAAACTGTCATTTTCAACCTTACCCTCTTGGATTTAAATGAAATTAAGTATGCCTATAGTACTCATAAATAGCACCACAAATTAATTTTTTCACATTTTTCTGAGAAAAAGTTACCGAGTAATGGACTTTCAAATATTGAAAAAATGACAAATTTTTGACTCGTGGAACAATGTTGTTTTCTTTATAACTCTAGTTCTAATTAAGCTAGAACCATAAAATTTACTTCATTGGAAAGCTCTTTTAAAGAGATTTTATATGATACCAAACATCATTAGTTTAATATATATACACACATTGTTTATAAAAACAACATTGATGAAATTATCGAATTTTGAAAAACTGTATTTTTAAAATTCTCAAAAAAAAATATGTGAAAGATACACTTTACATCTACATATTCTGAAAGTTTCAACTTGGGATGAGCATGGGATCACTATCAAAAGCAATTCTATGTGTACCATGATTCTCCAAAATCACAGTCAGATTGGTGAATTTCTATTATTTTGCTACACATGACAATATTACAGTGTTAGATTTTGTTACATGATCCACAAATTGTACTTTTGAAACGAATAACTGCTTATTAAACTTTAGTGCTAACTATTTATTAATAGCTGTAAAACCACGGGGGAAGAAAAAGAAGCTATCTCTCATTTTAAAGATTATATGTAAAATTATTCTTTAGTGTTACTATCTGCAATCTATTCAGTATTTTATTTCTGGTTAATATGGTCAGCAACTTTCACCTATTGTTGAAAGTGACCCACACATTCTTTTGTTGTGAGGCAGGTGTAGTGAAATTATGTGATTAACTCTGAAATGTGTTTTGAATCTAGCTTAAAGGTACTTTTGTACAAATCTCACAAGAGTCTGTAAGTTTGTATGCCTACAACCAGTTAATGTTTGCATACTATTAACATTTTTTTTTTACAGGAAGTGAAATAATAGAGAAGTAATATTCTGTAGTATTGAATATAGAAAGCTGGGGCATTCAACTTCAAAAACATGTTTTTAAATTAGTTTGTTCACTTGAGAAGTATAAAATGCCTAAAATTTCAGCTTTGTGCTGTAATCCATTTAATGAAAAGGGCCACAAGAAAAACTTACGGCCTGTTTCACAATGGATGATAGCAAGAAAACCTTTCTTAACTTTAAATCAAAAAGTGTGTGACAACTGCTGTAAAAAAATTGCACGAGTAGAAATTTGTGATACGTCTAGCTCAGAAAATGATGATGATCTACTGTATTCTGGGGTGAAACAAGAAAGTGAAAAGGTTTTATGTGATAGTGACGTACAAGACATTGCGGCAAGTGAGGCCTTGGAAAGGTTGAATGCTTCTTTGCAGTCTGTTGGTGAATTGCCAATTAAGAAGAAACAACTGTGTGAAGCAAAATATCCTAAGGAAAAACTAATTAAATTAACTTCAACAATTCCAACAAAGGTATTGCTGCTTCCTTCCAAAAAAGAGGAAGAGGTACATGATCATGCAGAATCTGAGATGACCAGTCAGCTAAAAGATAAATTTCGTACATGTAAATCTCAAAGTAAACAGATGGAAATTCTTACCATTTTACCTAAAAGCTTGAGTGTTAAGAAGCTTCAAAATGAATTTAATGTAACAAATTACATGGCTCGAAGAGTAAAAGATTTGATGAAGGCCAAGGGAATTTTGTCTTCACCAAACCCAAAACCTGGCAAGACTCTTGATCAAACAACTGCTGCTTTTGTTAGAAACTTCTATTGTTCTGATGAGATAAGCAGGGCAATGCCTGGGAAAAAAGATTTTGTGCTTGTGAGAGATAACAGAGAAAAACTGCAAGTACAAAAACGGCTAGTTTTAAGTAGTTTACGTGAACTTTCAAGACAACCATCCAGAGCTCCACATTGGATTTTCGAAGTTTGCAGATCTACGTCCCAAAAATTTTGTTTTAGCTGGATGTAGTGGTACACGTAGTGTCTCTGTGTGTGTACTACCCATCAAAACTTCAAACTCATGCTGACTGGATGTAACATTCCTCAGCTGACAAAGGATGAAGATAATCCAATAAAAACTTACAAAGACTGCATTGCAAGAGTTATATGTAATCCGTCATTACCTGCTTGTCATTTTTGTGAATGTAAATTCTGCCCTGGCCCAGAAACATTTAAGACATATCTACAAGATTTGTTGAATATTAATGATATTGATAATATAGCTTACCAGCAATGGGTTTCCGTTGATCACACGTCTCTAGAAACAATCATAAAATCACGTGACAACTTTATTGATTGTTTTTTTGATAAATTAAAATCGCTTACACGACATTCATTTGTTGCTAGTCAACAATCAACTTTCCAAAAGAGACTGAGAAATGAACTTAAAGAAGGCGAAGTCGTAGTGATCTGTGACTTTTCTGAGAATTACTCCTTTGTCATCCAGGACGAAGTTCAAGGCTATCACTGGACAAACATGCAAGCAACGATTCATCCCATTGTTGCTTATTACAAGGATGGGAACAGACTCGAGCACACAAATCGTGTAATTATATCAGAATGCCTAACACATGAGACTGTTGCTGTGCATTTGTTCCTATCGTACTTGACGGACTTCCTGATTGTTAAATTCGGTAGAAAACTAAGAGAAATATATTATTCCTCTGATGGAGCAGCAGCTCATTCTAAAAACAGGAAGAACTTTATCAATCTGTGCCATCATGAAGATGATTTCCAAACTGAAGCTGAATGGCATTTTTCAGCCACCTTGCATGGGAAGGGAGCTAGTGATGGTGTTGGTGGAGCAGTTAAATGACTTGCAGCTCGAGCAAGTCTTCAACGGCCATACAGTGGTCAAATAATGACACCAAAACAACTTTATATGTTTGCCAAGGGTAACATAGAAGGAATGAACTTCAAGTTTGCTGTTAAAGAAGATCACAAAAATGAAGAAATGAAACTTAAGGAGAGATTTGAGAAATGCTGCAAAATTGTAGGGACACAAAAACTTCACACTTTTATTCCTTTTAGCAAGGACAAAATAATAACAAAAGTGTATTCAAACTCTGATGATGGTAAAATTGATATATATATATATATATATATATATATATATATATATATATATATATATATATATATGATAGAGGGAAACATTCCACGCGGGAAAAATATATTTAAAAACAAAGATGATGTGACTTACCAAATGAAAGTGCTGGCAGGTCGATAGACACACAAACATACACACAAAATTCAAGCTTTCGCAACAAACTGTTGCCTCATCAGGAAAGAGGGAAGGAGAGGGAAAGACGAAAGGATGTGGGTTGTAAGGGAGAGGGTAAGGAGTCATTCCAATCCCGGGAGCGGAAGGACTTACCTTAGGGGAAAAAAAGGACAGGTATACACTCGCGCGCGCGCGCGCGCACACACACACATCCATCCGCACATACACAGACACAAGCAGAAATTTGTAAAGGCAGAGAGTTTGGGCAGAGATGTCAGTCGAGGCGGAAGTACAGAGGCAAAGATGTTGAATGACAGGTGAGGTATGAGCGGCGGCAACTTGAAATTAGCGGAGGTTGAGGCCTGGCGGGTAACGAGAAGAGAGGATATACTGAAGGGCAAGTTCCCATCTCCGGAGTTTTGACAGGTTGGTGTTAGTGGGAAGTATCCAGATAACCCGGATGGTGTAACACTGTGCCAACATGTGCTGGCCATGCACCAAGGCATGTTTAGCCACAGGGTGATCCTCATTACCAACAAACACTGTCTGCCTGTGTCCATTCATGCGAATGGACAGTTTGTTGCTGGTCATTCCCACATAGAAAGCTTCACAGTGTAGGCAGGTCAGTTGGTAAATCACGTGGGTGCTTTCACATGTGGCTCTGCCTTCGATCGTGTACACCTTCTGGGTTACAGGACTGGAGTAGGTGGTGGTGGGAGGGTGCATGGGACAGGTTTTACACTGGGGGCGGTTACAAGGGTAGGAGCCAGAGGGTAGGGGAGGTGGTTTGGGGATTTCATAGGGATGAACCAAGAGGTTGCGAAGGTTAGGTGGACGGCGGAAAGACACTTTTGGTGTAGTGGGGAGGATTTCATGAAGGATGGATCTCATTTCAGGGCAGGATTTGAGGAAGCTGTATCCCTGCTGGACAGCCACGTTCAGAGTCTGATCCAGTCCCGGAAAGTATCCTGTCACAAGTGGGGCACTTTTGGGGTTCTTCTGTGGGAGGTTCTGGGTTTGAGGGGATGAGGAAGTGTTTCTGGTTATTTGTTTCTGTACCAGGTCGGGAGGGTAGTTGCGGGATGCGAAAGCTGTTTTCAGGTTGTTGGTGTATTGGTTCAGGGATTCCGGACTGGAGCAGATTCGTTTGCCACGAAGACCTAGGCAGTAGGGGAGTGACCGTTTGATGTGGAATGGGTGGCAGCTGTCATAATGAAGGTACTATTGCTTGTTGGTGGATTTGATGTGGACGGACGTGTGAATCTGGCCATTGGACAGATGGAGGTCCACGTCAAGGAAAGTGGCATGGGATTTGGAGTAGGATGAGGTGAATCTGATGGAACCAAAGGAGTTGAGGTTGGAGAGGAAATTCTGGAGTTCTTCTTCACTGTGAGTCCAGATCATGAAGATGTCATCAATAAATGTATACCAAACTTTGGGTTGGCAGGCCTGGGTGACCAAGAGGGCTTCCTCTAAGCGACCCATAAATAGGTTGGTGTACGAGGGGGCCATCCTGGTACCCATGGCTGTTCCCTTTAATTGTTGGTATGTCTGGCCTTCGAAAGTGAAGAAGTTGTGCGTCAGGATGAAACTGGCTAAGGTAATGAGGAAAGAGGTTTTAGGTAGGGTGGCAGGTGATCGGCGTGAAAGGAAGTGCTCCATCGCAGCAAGGCCCTGGACATGCGGAATATTTGTGTATAAGGAAGTGGCATCAATGGTTATAAGGATGGTTTCCGGGGGTAGCAGATTGGGTAAGGATTCCAGGCGTTCGAAAAGTGGTTGGTGTCTTTGATGAAGGATGGGAGACTGCATGTAATGGGTTGAAGGTGTTGATCTACGTAGGCAGAGATACGTTCTGTGGGGGCTTGGTAACCAGCTACAATGGGGCGGCCGGGTTGATTGGGTTTGTGAATTTTAGGAAGAAGGTAGAAGGTAGGGGTGCGGCGTGTCGGTGGGGTCAGGAGGTTGACGGAGTCAAGTGAAAGGTTTTGCAGGGGGCCTAAGGTTCTGAGGATTCCTTGAAGCTCCGCCTGGACATCAGGAATGGGATTACCTTGGCAAACTTTGTATGTAGTGTTGTCTGAAAGCTGACGCAGTCCCTCAGCCACATACTCCCGACGATCAAGTACCACAGTCGTGGAACCCTTGTCCGCTGGAAGAATGACGATGGATCGGTCAGCCTTCAGATCACGGATAGCCTGGGCTTCAGCAGTGGTGATGTTGGGAGTAGGATTAAGGATTTTTTAAGAAGGATTGAGAGGCAAGGCTGGAAGTCAGAAATTCCTGGAAGGTTGGGAGAGGGTGATTTTGAGGAAAAGGAGGTGGGTCCTGCTGTGACGGAGGATGGAACTGTTCCAGGCAGGGTTCAATTTGAATAGTGTCTTGGGGAGTTGGATCATTAGGAGTAGGATTAGGATCATTTTTCTTCGTGGCAAAGTGATATTGCCAACAGAGACTAAGAGTGTAGGACAGTAAATCTTTGACGAGGGCTGTTTGGTTGAATCTGGGAGTGGGGCTGAAGGTGAGGCCTTTGGATAGGACAGAGGTTTCGGATTGGGAGAGAGGTTTGGAGGAAAGGTTAACTACTGAATTAGGGTGTTGTGGTTCCAGGTTGTGTTGATTGGAATTTTGAGGTTTTGGGGGGAGTGGAGCTGGAAGTGGGAGATTGAGTAGATGGGAGAGACTGGGTCTGTGTGCAATGAGAGGAGGTTGAGGTTTGCTGGAAAGGTTGTGAAGGGTGAGTGAGTTGCCTTTCCAGAGGTGGGAAACCAGGAGATTGGATAGTTTTTTGAGGTGGAGGGTGGCATGCTGTTCTAATTTGTGGTTGGCCTGTAGGAGGATGCTCTGAACAGCCGGTGTGGATGTGGGAGAGGAAAGATTGAGGACTTTTATTAAGGACAGAAGTTGTCGTGTGTGTTCATTGGCTGAGTTGATGAGTAGGTGACGGATTAGGTGGGTGAGGGCAATGGATTGTTCAGTTTGGAACTGGTATAGCGACTGATGAAAAGAAGGTTTACAGCCAGAGATGGGAACTTTAAGTGTGAGGCCATTGGGGATAATGCCAAATGTCAGACAAGCCTGAGGAAATAAAATATGGGAGCGTAATCCGGCTAGGGCGAAGGCATGTTTGTGGAGGGAATGTAAATAAAACTTAATGGGGTCGTTGTGGGGATGTTGTGAGGGTGACACTTTTCACCTTCTAATACCATGTCACCTTGTCTGACAGTGGTTTTTTTTTTTTTTTTTTTTTTTTTTTTTTTTATACAGTTTTTGTATATATATATATATATATATATATATATATATATATATATATATATATCACTGGTTTGGTATCATGTAAAAGACCTTTAAAAGAGCTTTCCAGTGAAGTAAATTTGATTATTCTAGCTTAATTAGAACACGAGTTGTAAAGAAAACAACACTGTCCTGCAAGTCGGAAATTTGTCATCTTTTCAATTTTTGGAGGTCCATTATTCGGTAACTTTCCGTCAGAAAAATGTGAAAAAATTAATTTGTGTCATGATTTATGAGTAATATATGCATACTTAATTTTAAAAAAAACTGAGAGGGTCAGGTTGTAGCACTTGTTGATTTGACATGGAATTGCCCTTTGACTGTGGAGCTACCGGTTGCTGCAATTGAAGTGTTTCCACAATCAGATGGAGTTAAAAGGTTTTCATTGGCTACCATCGATATTTTTGTCAGTACTGCTGTGAGACAGACAGGGCTCACCCCTACATATTAGAAATAACTAAATAAAATTTTTCATTTGATTTTCATGAGAAGAAAGCAACTTGGTCTTATCATGATGTTTCAGCTACTTTTTAAAAATCACTCTGTTTCTCAAGGCATGGATTTTGTGTGTGTGTGTGTGTGTGTGTGTGTGTGTGTGTGTGTGAGAGAGAGAGAGAGAGAGAGAGAGAGAGAGAGAGAGAGAGAGAGAAGCCTTTCATGTGGTTGATTTAACTATGTTTGTGTTGTTACAGGTTTAGATGAGGATGAGATAGGCACCTGGAGCTGCTGAAAACGGGTATGTTTCATGCTACTTGTGAATTGATACTAAGTGAATTAGATACATAACTCTGCAACAACAAAGAAACTTTTCTTTTATGAATTCAGCTCTGGTTTCAGCTTTACGCTATCATAAGGTACAGTGTGATCAATCCTCAATGCAACTGCTGCCTGGCAGGGATTTTGTTGGCCGACGGGCACTGACATGGAGTACATTTCCCCTGTGCTGCAAGGCCTTTGTTTGCACAGGTAGCACATGTTTGTTAGCCAACATAATATAATTTAGTGAGTGAAAATGTTTCAAATGAAATTGTGAAGTACAAGTATTCTGTTTACCAAAGAGTATTACAGTATGATCCATATGTGCATACAGAATCAACACGTGCAGTGAAGACATTATTTCAAGAAACAAGAATTGTTCTTGACAGGAAACATACACAATAATTTACAGTATTCACAGAAGGAAACATACGCAACCATTTACAGTACTCACAGAAGTAACTGGATAACATTGGGCATGCTCTGGAAGGATCTAAAATAAATCAGTTTGACATCTTTCTAGCAAATGGGAATTTCTTATGGATCTGTTCAAATGGCATTTAAGTTTATGAAGTTACAACCTTATAAAATAACTGTAGGCCAAGACCCTGCAAAAAGGTTGCATTTTGTCACTAAATTTTGAATAAGATGCATCACAGGGAAATTGACTCTCACCTAACTTTCTTTTTGCATGACTCATGGTCCCATGTAGATGGATAAATTAATTCACAAAATCTGGAATGTCTTACATAATTCATGACTTTGTTCAAGACACAATTATCACTAACAACACATGGCGTTTCTCTGATTTAACCCCCAGTGTTCTCTGATTTAACCCCCTGCGAATTTTCTCTCTTGGGGGCATTAAAAGAGAGAGCATACAAATCAGATCCACACACTTTAGGTGAACTTAAATCTAATGCTTGTCAAAAAATTGCTGTCATATCTTAAGAGGTAACTGCAGAGTCAATGGCCAATTTCCTTAGCAGGTGTCAGAAACACTCGCACAACAAAAGAAGACAGTTCCAGCATTTCCTTGCGTAATGCAAGTCAGTTATTTATTTTTCTTTTTAAGCATATATGTTAAATAACTTGACACAATCATACTATATTTACTGCAGATCTACTGTAACCCACACTGTGGACACAGTAGCCAGCCGCACGCTGCGATAGTGGTTACATTATAGA
The DNA here is from genome assembly GCF_023864345.2 of Schistocerca serialis cubense. Taxonomy (NCBI): domain Eukaryota; kingdom Metazoa; phylum Arthropoda; class Insecta; order Orthoptera; family Acrididae; genus Schistocerca; species Schistocerca serialis. The sequence goes on along the minus strand of NC_064642.1, from coordinate 563,010,449 downwards.
TTTATCACCCCGTATGTAAGAGGAAAATAAAAATAGTTACTTCGTCTGTATGTTCAAATGAGACTGAACTTTGAACTGATCTTCACTGAGGTCAGATACTATCAGTCTTTCCATTCTCAGTGTATGATTTATGTTGGTACTTCGTAACTGTATTATTAAACTGGTGGTTCACTTATGTTCTTACCTGCTAACACTTGTATTCTTTGGAAAGGGTTGTATTACATTCTTCTAAAAGTTTGAGGTGCTGTATATACCCATCTATAATACGAGGTTTCTTCCCCAAATTCTTCGCTCAAAAAAAGTTCAGGACCATCTTACATTCGCAAATTAAACTATTCTTGCTGAGGTCAACTTTTTTACGTTCTCTGATTGATTAGTACAGGAGTCATCTTACATTTACAGATGAAGCTTTTGCAGTTGATGTCACACAGAGATTTAATTTGAAAAGTTTGTAAGGGCAGGAAGGAACAGTGAGAGCAGCTTGGCCGAACACTACGACAAATATGGCAAGTGGAGTGAGCGGACACCGCGTTTCATTCTGTGGCCAACTGTGTAAATGTATATCGCGGACATTCATTTTTTATGAACATGTACCAGTTTAAACTACAGTTTGCCTGAATCCATTTGTAGTCGAAAAATTGACTTCAAAATTATGCAAATACCCGACAATAGTATATATTTCTGCGGGAGACTAGTAATGCTAACAGATGTAAATTTGCGTAGAATACTTGGAACGTGGCACAGCAAAACGAAACCAAGCTTCAACAACATTTCTAGAACTGTTACCACTCTACTACACTGTTGATTTTCGAGGCTGGCTGTTATATCAATTGCTGCGGATTCATCTGTATGGAGCCCAGAAGACATTGTATTGTCATTAAATTTGCTTGTATTGTCAGCACTGTAAGAACTATAAATTGTTGTAAATTGTAGCAATCAATAATGGATATGAATTAAAGCCAAGGCTGTGTAGAGAAAAGTGGACCTAACAGTTGCAGTTCACAATTGTTTGACGCAAACATACAGTACTATTTTTAAGCTAATCATGATTAGTGTGCAGCAGGAAGTTAATGTAGTGCCACATAAAGTAATGTTCATAGGTGGTTTCAGATAAAGAATAAATTAAATAAAGCTAATTCTACACAACAAATTTTCAAGGGACTGATGCGGGGAAGGTTTTAAGTACCGGAACAGTAGAATGTTCAGTACACGCAAGAGAAATGCAATGAAGGCTTCCCAATTAATCTATAAATTACCTGAGTGCATTGAAGATGAAAGAGGAATTTTCCAACTGTGTGTATTGTTTAATTCAAAGCAAGTACCGGCAGGATGATGAGGAGGGTGGGGCAGAACAATGCTAGTTCTGCAACTTCTTGTGACATTTCACGTTAAACAAATTGTATATTAATGTAGCGCCATCCTCGACTATTTAAAGAATTGAATTTCCGTGTTTGATGTCACATCTCCTTAACTATGAGTCGTGCAGTAATAGAAATTTTCATGTACATCCAATGGTATATGTAGATATTGTGTGCAAAATGTGCCGGAATAGCATTTTAGTAAAAAAGGAAATGTAGTAGTCAATAAACTTTTTGCTTCGATGATTTTTTGGGAGATGTCAGTGAGTAAAAGTTTTGAAAAGATTTGAAATTCTGTGTAAAGTTTGTTGGACGTCACTAAGTGTTCTCATTATCAAATACTAGATGGGTTATTTGCTTGCTGTGAGTTATGCAGCTTGAAGACACATACGAGTTTGTAACTTTAATACTTGACTTATCGTGTTAAATCCTTTATGTAAGATAATACGTCTTCAGGAGAAGATTGACAGTATTTTAAATTACAGAATTGTCAATAAAGATACGTAGTAATGAAAATAAAACTTTTATTGCTTCTGATAGCCATTATATACACAACCTGCAACTGGGAAACCATTTAGTAACACAGATAACCAGTTTAAGGAAACGGTACCACTATTTGCTGGGACTTATTCACACCATCGATCAGGTGTCTGTTTATTTTGATCTGTTAAGGGGACATCTCATCAGGTAGCAAAGAAACAGACCTGGTAATAATAGGCTATTTTCCTTTGTTAAAAGTGTAGTATGGATTTTTATTGATGATTACACATTAAAATAACATTTTCAGTAAATATTCTCACAAAATATATTGTTGTTTTTATGAAATTTAAAGCTAAAAAATCATTACATTCTAAGATTTGGCCACATGATTGAAAATGCTCTTGTTATTGGCTGAAGCTCTGGTGAGTTAGATGAACCTATACTTGTCTATAGGAGTGTTAGCCTAAGTTGCTAGTGTCTGTCCATACTTTCATACTAACAGTTGTTTAGTGATGGAAAACACATTTACAGCTTTTAAATAACAGTGAAAAAGAATTTTGTGAAGGCTGATGGTGGAAAATGTACGAAAGTTGACGCATTTTTGGTCTCTCTGTTCTTCAAAAACAACCTATATTTTTGTATTTCGGAAGTAAGAAACATGAAAATTGTATTGGATTGAGTGGGATGGATGTGTGACAGAGTAAGTCACAGAATTGCCTTAAAACTTAGGGAATCTGGAACTGGGTTATTTGCTTGGACCATGCTGAAAAGGTTTTTCAGATCAACTTGTGAAAGCCTGCACAATAAAACACAGTTGATACTTCTTCATTCAGAAGATAACTCTGATCAATTGTTGTGATAGTTGCCAGAACTACTACTAAATGGGCACCTGTTTTGTAAATTTTCAAATAGCATAATAGTATAAAGTATGCAATTGATGCAGCAGAACCTTAATTTGTCTAAGTATCTATGCATTTCCAGCAAGTTTGATTAATTCTGGGACAGCAACTTGTGTCAACCATATTGTGTAGAAACATCCAAAGTTTTGCAAGATTCACTTTGTATTTTATTAAGACTGGCTTTGGGTTACTTGAACCCATTTTCTAGCTATGGACGGTTCGGATGCTGTCGTACTATGGCAGGATGTCAGTAAGGAATAACTGGCAGTAGGATTTCATATCTATTATTTTATTTCTCCCTGTCTTGTCAAAATGTAGACATTCAGTTCATAACCAACAGATTGTGGTAAAAGTCCGCATATGTCCCTGGAAATATCCTACAGTTTAAAGAAACTGCAAAAAGGTAGGAAATTAAGTACAGGGACCTGGAAAAGATGAAAGAAGCAGAGGTTGTTGAGACTTCAGAGGGAGTGCCAAGCAACAATTTACTGGAACGGGAGAGGCATACAGTAAAAGATAGATTGGTAGCTTTAAGAGAGGAAATAGTTAAGGGACAGAGGATCGAATATGTAGAAAGACAAGGCCTATTAAAAATCCCCAATGGCACATGAGCTTCTGAATTTAGTTGATGGAAAGGTGAAACTATAAAAAATGCAGTAAATGAAGCAGGTGGAAGGGAATACTAACATCTAAAAAATGAGATTGACAGGAAGTGCAAAATGGCTAAGCAGGAATCGCTACAAGACAAATGTAAGGATTTAGAAGCATATTTAACTAGGGGAATGATAGATATCATCTACAGGAAAATTAAAGAAGCATTTGGAGAAAAGAGAAGCAACTGTATGAATAACAAGAGCTCAGATGGAAAACCAGTCCTAAACAAAGAAGAGAAAGCTGAAAGACGTAAGTAGTATTTAGAGCGTCTGTACAAGGTAGATACAGACAATATTATAGGAATGGAATAGAGCGTAGATGAAAATGGGATGGGAGATACGCTAACTAAGAGTAGAATTTCACAGAACACTGAAAGACCTAAGTCAAAAAGGGGCCTCAGCAGCAAATGACATTCCATCAGAACTACTGACATCTTTGGGAGAGCTAGCCATGGCAAGTCTTCCATCTGGTGTTCAAGATATGTGAGACAGGCAACATTACCAAACCATCAGTGTATTAAGTTATAGTTGCAAAATACTAACACACATTCTTTACAGAAGAATAGAAAAGCTGGTGGAAGCCAACCTTGGGGAAGATCAGTTTGGATTCCGGAGAAATGTACGGACAATCGAGGCAATACTGACCTAACAACTTATGTTAGAAGATGGGTTAAGGAAAGGCAAACCTATGTGTGTAGCATTTGTAAACTTAGAGGAAGCTTCTGATTGTAATGACTTGAATACACTCTTTTGAATTCTGAAGGTAACAGGCGTACAACACAGGGACTGTTACTGCTTCAGCCAACACTGTGATAAGTTGTGTTGTCATATGTCCAAGAGAGTGGCAGTAATATAATATAAATAGCAAGCTAGCTGAGGGAAAAGATTTACGATCGGTGCAAGAAAATGACTCTGATTCCGAGCTAGCAGCAGAACCCCACAGTGGGACGATTAACTATGAGATAATTAACAATTGAATAAGCATTGGACTGGGATCTGGTGTGACTGTGCTGTCTAATGCTTTCAGTGGGTCATTACTGTAGATAAGATTTGTACATGGCAATAGATTGAGGTAATTAAAATTTATATTATGTTGTTTAATTTATCTTATATAAGTTTATTTTATCAACATTTAAGTAAAAGAAAATTGAGCTAAAATTTTGTTAGTCTCAGGGAACCTCTTCTTTTACCAGAGGGGTGATGGGGAAGAGTAGTGTAGTTTTTCAACTATAAGAATAGTTCACACACACACACACACACACACACACACACACACACACACACACACACACAGAGAAAGAGACAGAGAGAGAGAGAGAGAGAAATCACGATAGTTATAGGTGAGTATGCAGGTCTTCTATTTAGTTTATCACTCCATTCGCTATGATCAAAAAATCATTGAAAGGACTCCTTTAGGTACTTGCGGGACATGGTGATACAACATGAACAACTGTTTGTTATTCAGCAGTACAATCACAAGATGATGGTGACATAACTTCGTTCATTGTCAGTTCTCTCATAGATATCAATAATTCTGAAGAAATGTTACCTACTCCAGGGGCTCAGTTTTGACGTGGATCTTTCAGTGCAGTGTCAGATTCTTGGAGTACCACACCTCCATCTCATCTATTTCATCTTCCCTTTCTATAACATTGTCATCAAGTATTTTCCCTTTGTATAGCTCTTCTTTATATGCCATCCGCCTTTCAGCCTTTCCGTCTTTGTTTAGTGGCTTCTCAACTTAGTTCTTGATATTCAAACAGCTGTTTCTCTTTTCTCCAAAGGTATCCTAAATGATTTTTAGGTGGCTTGTACATTTTTGCCAGTCATGCATGCTTGTATGGCCAGGCATTATGTTGTCTTCCAGCTGTACCACCATAACCATTTTGTACTTTGTCACTCTTTTTTAAACATTTGTATTCCCTTTTGCTTATTTCATTTGCTGCACTTTTATGTTTTATCTTTTCATCAATGAAATAAAATCTCTCATGTGTTATCAGAGGTTTGTTGTTGGGGAATTGAATTGGTGTTTATCCCAAGTGACAGCTGCAGTACACACATGCACCTGCTTTCTGCTTGAAGAAAGCATATATCCTGCAAATTATGTCTCTCTTGCGTATGCTGAATTTATCATTTCCCCCGACAATCAGTGATGACAACTCACAACAAATGGAAACAAAATTCACTAAACAGCTTGCTATGATCACATTTAATGTCCGCATTAACTGCGGCATTCGCAGTAAAGCACTCTGAAAACTATTGAACACTCATTGGCTGTCAGAGAATTTGTGATGTAGGTGCGCAGAACAAGCCTAAACTCGACCGCCATTGTTCATGACTTACTGCAGATTCCATCACCTTAATTTCTCTCGTGTTTCTTGAACCAAGTATTAGCAATGATTAGATTGTGCTCTGTGCAAAATTCTACCAGGTGGCTTCTCTGTTTATTCCTCTCCCTCACCCCACGTTCTCCAACTATTTTCTTTTGTCTTCCTTTTCCTACAGTCAGGTTCCATTCCCCCATCTCAATTAAATTTTTATCTCCCCCAACAAACAATGATTTCTTGTTTCTGCTACTACTTTTAAACTGTTCTTATACAATTGTGCGTAGGTTTCCTTGTTGCAAGTTTGGCACACACGAGGGATTCACAATGCAGTTACCACTTCTGACTCCCTTACCATGTAAATATAAGAAAGAAATTTATCATTATGTAGATAATTGTTTGACAGACCTGATTCTCTGTATCCTTTTTTTATAAATTGACAGTCCGAAGATAATGACGCTTGTCGAAACTTTCAACTACACTGTGACATTCTCTTGTGAATCTGTAGGAAAAAATATAAAAATAAGGACATAAGTCGGTCACTTTGTCTTCAATATGATGTCATTTCTTCCAAAGTTTCTTGTTTTCAGACCTTGGTTGGACAACTTGGTGCTTTGTCATGAACATCAACTACTGCTTGAAAACGGCATATTAGTCAAAATTACACAAAGGTATGCTAGCAACCACATTTCCAAGCAACAAAATGGAAGTTATTTCTAAATCCAAAGCAGGCACAAATAAGTATTCCGGTTAACTTACTCACATGCAGGTGCCACCTCAGTCTGAATATCTAAGAACATCGCACGTGGAATCTCATCAATTATGTGCCCACTAATGGTGTGTGTTTCTGGGGCCTTTAAGCCATTGTGATTTGTTTTAGAGTTGCATAATATGGGACTCTGTAAGATTAAAGATGTAAGCTGTTCTCTGTGAAACCAATTGTTGGTCTGGCTGTGTCTGGTATTGATGTGATTTGACCTGTTATCAGCAAACATCACAGTTTGTGAAGAGCCCTTTAATGCACAGATAAACCATTTATCTAGCAGCCTGAGCACAAAAGTCTGTAAGACGCAATATTTAGTGTTTCCTCCCTCTGAATTAAGTCTTTACTGTTTGTGACCTTCTGTATTAGAACTTTTTTAAGTTCACAGAAAATTTCAGCATGGTATTTTTTCTTGTTCACTTCAAACTGAACAAAGTTCATGAGATAAAATTTATTGCTTTCACAATAAAGATGACTTTACATAAGCCAATTTTGAACTACTATTAAAAGGCTATTCTACATCTACATCCGTATTCTACAAACAATTATGAAGTGCATGCCAGGTTGTACTTACTGTGGAACAACATGTTATGGTTTCTTCCCATTTCAGTCATGCTTCCCATTTCAATGATGTATGGAGTGTGGGAAGAATGATTGATTAAATGTCTGTGTGTACTGTAATTAAACTTGTCTCAGTCTCTGTGCTGGAAGAAGAATATCTTCAGATTCTTCCGTTAACCCCGAAGTACTGTGGATGCGGACATGAACAAGATTACTATTGAGATGTCTTTCAGACAACCTTTTTATTTGCTATATCTGAAATCATTGTTTTGCTGAATATATATTTTCATGACTTTTGCAACTTGATGAATAAGTTGCACACCTTTGGTTGTACTATAAAACATGATCATCTTGGGTTTACCTGAGCCAGGGTCGTTTTCAGTTCAGCACAGAAAGATTTTTGAAATTGCTGCTGATGTGTCTACTTCCTTTCTTTCCTCCTGATCATCTGGATTTTTGAATCTCAATGCAGATAATACAATAATAAATCTTTATGTGAAAAGGTTTCTGCTTGTTCCATCTGCTGTAAACCGATTTGTTCCCTGATTTGAAAATGGATGAATACACTCTTCTTTTTCTTCCTGTTCTTGCATCTGTGCATGGTCAGCATATTAAGAAATTGACTTGGCATGGTAATTTATGGGATGGCCATGGCCTTCCTGTTGCCACCCTGTTACTTCCAGTACTGCGTGTGTATAATGGTATTCATGTGAATGTGTACGAAAGCTTTCCTGAATGTTTGCGGAACTTGTAGCTGAGGTAGGATTTAAGTACCAGTCCAGTATTCATGTAGTTGAATGTAGGAAACTGCGTAAAACCAGAACCAGGGTGGCAGGCACACGAACCCTCACCATTAATCCATGTGGCGGATTCGATCAGAAGTCCAGTGCATCTTCCTATCCTGGAAGCAGGTTGTTAATGCGCAAAGCTATCCTAGTGGCTAAATTGGCTAAAAACACTACCATTCCGACAAGTGTCTTCAATGAAATCATCTTGTAGATACAGTAAGTGATAATTAATTTACTGTGCTCTAAGTGTTTTTCAGGTTTGTTCATAGAATGATTTCATATGAAGTATCTTGACTAGAGAACAGATTCCATACCTTCGAAGCAGCAGGAATTTTTCTGATACTTTCTCCATTTCTTTCATTAGCTGGTGGCTTCTGTATTCTCCATTGAAAACATCTGTTCTTAATGTAGCAAGCTCCTCCATTGCCATCAGTGTCAAATCGGCTTCACTTTGTTTCCTGGTCCAAATTAGAGTGCTAAAAACCTCTAAATCTGGGACATTACTGCTGTTGTCAGAGCCTTCATCAGAGAATTCACCGATTCAGTGTGGAACAACAGTACCACATAAAAAAAATGTTATGTAGATGATCTAGCTTTCCCCATCATGGAAAAAATGGTAACATTCACCAAAAATAAGACATCCAGATGTTATAGTATGTCTAAGAGACCTCTCAAGGCTGAAAAATAAGAAACAGTGCAGTAACAATGTAAGAGTTCTGGCATGCGTAACGTACCATCCAATAGAAAGGTACACAGAACAGTCCAGTTCACTTCACAGGGGGATGTGGATATCTTGAGACAAAAACTTGTAGTGGTCTGAGAGATGATTTGTAGTGCCATTTCTGGAAACTTCAAAAGTAGATGTTTATGGAAGTAGTATCTCAATATCGTGTTATAAGCTACATTTTCGAAAATATTTGAGAACACAGGAAGGAGGGAAATGCATTTATGATTAGAGGTCAGTCACAGGTTTAGATTTCTGTAGCTAAACAGGTGTTACTAACTCTGAATTAATTGGCTGATTACAAATGTAACCCATGGGCCTGCTGCAAAGTGAGCATAAGATTTTAGTACATAGTAGAAATACCATCTTGGTTAAAATTTTCTTATCTCTCTAGCAAATGATTTGGCAGACTGATGTTTGGTAGTGAATTATGCAATATCTGTAGAAGGAAGTGTAATGTAATGCTTTCATGTTTCTTTCTCGTTCTTACAGTTTTAGCTACTATTGGGAAGAATTCATTTAATTGAGTAGTCAATGATCTTCATATAACATCATTCGTCATTATACAGTAAAGAATTTTGCTGTACTGCTTGTAGTACCTCTTTAATTCTTGGAGTTAGTCCTCTGCATTAAGTAAAGCTCTCTTCCTGTCACAATATACTGGTCCCAGATGTTAGCTACCTTTTATCACAGCTTCCACTATAATCGTTCCTTGGCCTTGTAAAAGAAAACTGGCATAATAGTGCTGTAGGACTGTTTTTTAGAAAATAATTAAATTTTTCATCTATTGTTTGTCCTTTGAAAATGAAAATGTCTCCCCATAGTTCTTTCTATAAATCCTCACTGCACTGTGTGAGTGAGTCAGCATTTGTGATTCTGTGAATTGTGTATGATCTTAGTTAAACGTAATTGATTGCTTATGCTTTTTTGCAACCATTTGATTATCATGATCAAATAAACCATTTATTAAAGGGCTCGCTTCTATTTCATGAAAGACGATTGGATTTAGAAGTAGATTATCAATTGCTGTTGCAGTATTTCTTTCTAAGATTACATCAGCATTGAGATCCCCATGTACAGTTACTTCTCAGTCATTTCTAGTAAGTCTTATTAGTGCACTCTCTGATTGCTTAATGACTGTGTGACTGGATTGAAGAGTTTATAGTAAACAGAACACAGCATTTCATCAGAAGTTCCATGAGGCTTTTCCCGAATAATTCTATTGTACGCAGAAAAGTTGCAATGCTAGAATATTGTTGCAAAATGCAGGCAGACCAGCATACGTTCGATGATTGGGGCAAGAGGTGGCAATTGACCCTCAATGTAAATGAATGTAACATATTGCAAATACATACGTAGAAAGAAAGACCCTTTATTGAATGATCACATGATTGCAGAACTATCACTGGAAGTTATTACCTCCATAAAATATGTAGAAGTACACGTATGGAGCAATTTGAAGTGGAACAACCACATAAAATTAACCACGGGTAAGGCAGATGCTGTACTGAGATCCATTGGAAGAATCCTTGGGAAATGTAATCCAAAATGAAAGTAGCAGCTTGCAATACACTTTCTCATCAAGTACTTCAATATTGCTCTCCAGTCTGGGCTCCACACCAGAAAGGGCTGATCGAGAAAATAGAGACGATCCAAAAAAGAGCACCACTTTTTTTACAGGTTCATTTAGTAATTGTGTAAGTGTCAGAGAGACACTCTGCATCACAGTATGCTCTACTGTTAAAATTTTGAGAGTGTACATTCGTAAAAGTGCCGGCCAGTAACTCCTAAGTTTATTTTGCAAAAAGACTATGAAGATAAAAGTAGAGAGATCATGGACTGCATGGAGGCCTACCAGTGATGGTTCTTCCTGTGAACCATGCTTCACCAGAACACGAAAAGTAGTACGAGAAGTACCATCGACCATACATCATAAGGAGGCTTGCAGAGTATGGGTGTGTAGAAATTTAAAACATTTGCTGTGTAGAAATTTAAAATATTTGCTGTTTGGTTGTCTTGTACATTGTCAGAATCTATATCTTGCATGTTATCCAAGTCTGTTTCCACATTATTACTCGGCAAGGCGAGGTGGTTACCTGGCCATAGCAGTGACTAACCTGATTCTGCAGCTATATATAGTCATAGTCAGAGTCCGAGTAGAATGCTTTGTTACCTCACAGTGCAACCACGAAAAGTAGTTGCAGTTAATTTTAGAGACAATGAGAACAAAAAGGTGAGATAGTGCCGACAGGGAAGGCAATAGCAGTTTTAAGCAAATGTTGACAAGCTAAATTTAAGTCAGTGATCTGCAAACTAAAGAAACAACAACACAATGCTGAGTGGAGCAGGAATGAATTACCTGCCCCAGAACAGAATAAGTAAAATGTACACAGTGATAATTTCATTTATGATGCAGATAGATGTGCTATAGATAGCAATTTCTGTAATGCTATGAACAATACAATGCAATACTGTCTTTTCAAAAAAGTCACAGCTTTTGTCCTACAGAATGGGAACTTCCAGGCTAGGAAGGAAACTGAGAAAAGAAGTTGCACATATGAAATTTGAATATAAAGGTGCAAAAATAAAAAAAAGTAATTGTTTGTGGACAAGAGAAGTGTGTACTGTGTTCTGTTAGGTTTTTTACGAAAAAAAAGAAGTATCATAATTAAAGTGGCCAGTGGTGATGAACCCTGGATTTGTATATGGAACATTGTGCATAAATGTTGCAAAGTGACTGCATGTGTGAAGTATTGTCAAACAACAGTGCCAGGCAACACTTCATTTTGTGTATACAGAGTTTCTTTTCATGTTCACTTCTCAAAAACAAGAAAAGTCAGACTACCATGTAGAAACAGACAGAACAAAATTAAAAATATGAAGACACAAGGGAAGCCAAATTTTTGGCATTGAGGAGCACCAACCCGTGACTTCTTATTCCATTGACAAAATTTTGCAAGAAAATGATTCCCTTGATACTGCTGCCATGCAGAAATCCTGTAGAAGTGATTGGGAATCTTGCAAAGAATAAGATCTAGTCACCACACATCAAGCATCTTGCTCTTTAACCAGAAAAAATAACAACTTTTGCTTTTGCTGACAATAAATAAATATCATATGTCACCTGACCGGGTGCAGGCCTTTCGTTGCAACACTACTTAGACAACATCCGCTTCATTTTGCTTCTTTCATATTCCAATAGCTTTTCATTTGACCTCACAAGACTCTGGGGGGAGCTCTTTCGAGATCTTTCCACCGGAGAAAAATGTGAGATAGCCAACAGGAATCAAACCCAGCACATCTGCATTACTTGCCAAAAACTGTAACCACTAGACCATATGGTCAGTTTACCCTTGCTGCTGTGACATTAGCTTCTATTGCTTTGATATTGGAAGACTTGAAGGTCCGTATAACACACCGTAAAAGTGTGAGCTCTTTCGACAGGCCGCACAGGGTAGCTGCGTGGTCTGAGGCGTCTTGTAATGGTCTGCGCAGCCCCCCTCCCCGTCAGAGGTTAGAGTCCTCCCTCGGGCATGGGTGTGTGTGTGTGTGTGTGTGTGTGTGTGTGTGTGTGTCATCCTTAGAGTAAGTTTAAGTTAGATTAAGTGGCCTGTAAGTTTAGAGACTGATGATCTTAGCAGTTTGGTCCTGTAAGACCTTACTATGAATTTCCAGTTTTTCTTTTGAAAGCTGGGGAAACTGAAATAAGTCATCATATACTCTAACAAAGAGTTAGAAAGAATTGAAACAGCAGACTAATAAACACACACTTCTGTGGAAAAAGTGACAGCAGGGGAAAAGTTATATGGATTCTGTCATTGAAGCACTTGTGAGAAGCTGAGGTCTGATGTACCGTGTAGCCTGTCTCTGTTCTTATTGTAAATGGGCACTTTATTCAGTGGTGCATAACGTGTAGCATGTGACAGTCCTTCACTTTGAGTACTGGAGTGTATGCTATTGCTACCACCCCTCCCTACTTCTCAGATGTAAATACAATGGTGCTGTCTTCCTGGCCAGGTAATAAACCATCTAAAGAGCTGTTCGGTACAATACTCTTTAAGGGCCATGGCCTGGAACCTTATTCTACTTTTTGTGTAGATAGCCTTGCCCCCTTTCCTTATACACTCCTGGAAATTGAAATAAGAACACCATGAATTCATTGTCCCAGGAAGGGGAAACTTTATTGACACATTCCAGGGGTCAGATACATCACATGATCACACTGACAGAACCACAGGCACATAGACACAGGCAACAGAGCATGCAAAATGTCGGCACTAGTACAGTGTATATCCACCTTTCGCAGCAATGCAGGCTGCTATTCTCCCATGGAGACGATCGTAGAGATGCTGGATGTAGTCCTGTGGAACGGCTTGCCATGCCATTTCCACCTGGCGCCTCAGTTGGACCAGCGTTCGTGCTGGACGTGCAGACCTCGTGAGACGACGCTTCATCCAGTCCCAAACATGCTCAATGGGGGACAGATCCGGAGATCTTGCTGGCCAGGGTAGTTGACTTACACCTTCTAGAGCACGTTGGGTGGCACGGGATACATGCGGGCGTGCATTGTCCTGTTGGAACAGCAAGTTCCCTTGCCGGTCTAGGAATGGTAGAACGATGGGTTCGATGACGGTTTGGATGTACCGTGCACTATTCAGTGTCCCCTCGACGATCACCAGTGGTGTACGGCCAGTGTAGGAGATCGCTCCCCACACCATGATGCCGGGTGTTGGCCCTGTGTGCCTCGGTCGTATGCAGTCCTGATTGTGGCACTCACCTGCACGGCGCCAAACACGCATACGACCATCATTGGCACCAAGGCAGAAGCGACTCTCATCGCTGAAGACGACACGTCTCCATTCGTCCCTCCATTCACGCCTGTCGCGACACCACTGGAGGCGGGCTGCACGATGTTGGGGCGTGAGCGGAAGACGGCCTAACGGTGTGCGGGACCGTAGCCCAGCTTCATGGAGACGGTTGCGAATGGTCCTCGCCGATACCCCAGGAGCAACAGTGTCCCTAATTTGCTGGGAAGTGGCGGTGCGGTCACCTACGGCACTGCGTAGGATCCTACGGTCTTGGCGTGCGTCGCTGCGGTCCGGTCCCAGGTCGACGGGCACGTGCACCTTCCGCCGACCACTGGCGACAACATCGATGTACTGTGGAGACCTCATGCCCCACGTGTTGAGCAATTCGGCAGTACGTCCACCCGGCCTCCCGCATGCCCACTATACGCCCTCGCTCAAAGTCCGTCAACTGCACATACGGTTCACGTCCACGCTGTCGCGGCATGCTACCAGTGTTAAAGACTGCGATGGAGCTCCGTATGCCATGGCAAACTGGCTGACACTGACGGCGGCGGTGCACAAATGCTGCGGAGCTAGCGCCATTCGACGGCCAACACCGCGGTTCCTGGTGTGTCCGCTGTGCCGTGCGTGTGATCATTGCTTGTACAGCCCTCTCGCAGTGTCCGGAGCAAGTATGGTGGGTCTGACACACCGGTGTCAATGTGTTCTTTTTTCCATTTCCAGGAGTGTATTATGCCTACAGTAATGAGGTACGTGTATCCATCTAAGTCAATTGTTCACTTACTGCATATCCATACAATTATCTGGTATGCATAGCACATCTGTAGAAAGAGCTGTAGATTTTTGAGTGCCCTATATCGATACAAGCAGCTCATTTTTCTTATTGAATAAGCTTCTTATGTTTTGACGGAAAAGTTAACATTTGTACTGTCATAGCTTCTGTTTATTGTTTCTTACTGGCAATACTGTGTCTCCTCTTATTCAGCAGCTCTGTCTTTTTAGAAATTTACTCTAGAAAAGCCGTAACGAAAGTTTTTAAAAATCATATGAATTGGACAGACAGTGCTCTGGTTATATTGAATGTTTCTGGAATTTAGTTATGCAAGTATCCTCATCAAGTTGAAAGATTTGCACCAGGCCGCTGATCCATACAAGACTGTTACTCAGAACATTCAGATGGAGACCATGCTGTGTGTAGTGTGGCTTTGATGGGAATGACACTTCAGTCACATTCATGTTGTCACCGCACTCTATTGAGTGAGTTCTTAGTATTTACTTATTCACAGTACACCACATCCTGGGTATGTATAACCAAGTGACACAACCTTAGCATTGCTGTGTAGTGTGTTGCCAATGACGTGCTTGTCGTCATCCTCAGTTGTGTGGTTGAGGATAATGTTGGCCAACCTATTCTCAATATCCGTACTAGTCGCTGCAAGATTTTTACCAAAATGTTTTCCCTAAGAACGTAATACACAAGGTGACATAGCTAGGCCATGTAGGTGGATTTAAAATGCTAGTTACTTGGTATTTCATACCCCAGGACCTGTGTACAACTCAGATGTTCCCCTCTCATGGTGTCCTGGTGAGTACTACTAGCCTCAATTGCACTTTTTCTCTGGTTTGCAGGATGTTCCTAAACTCCTGTGTTCCCTGCACAATTTTGTCCGTAATAACCAGAGCAGTGAGTCTGACAGATGTCTATACTAAAGCTAGTGTACTAGAAACATATCTTGAAGGTCTTAACTAATTTGGCAGGTTTGGCCACAATACCTACCCTATTCATGACCTTACTGCAGCTCTCAACTGTTATTATTCTAACTCCTGCCAAATCAGCAACAAGTTTAAGATCAACTGGTGCTACTCCATAGCTGTGGACTAACATGTGAAACACTATGGCATCAAAGGCAAGCCACTTCTCCATTCAGGTTGATTGCTTCATAGCACCAAAGATGATAAAAGCATACAGTCTTCACACTGTTGACTATTTCACTCCATTCTATGGCAATTTTCACAGTTTTCCATTCTGACATTTTTTTAGTCCAGAGAGATTATTTAGTAGCCTTTTTTCAACAAAAAATTGCAGTTATGTTGATTGCTATTTATTCAATAAAACAAGAACTGGTCCACAATACTTATATTACAGAAAAAGCAGGGGTATGTTATATGTAATGTTACTGAGTTAGCTAAATTTTAGATTGTTTCAATGAAAGATTTTTCCTTGCATGATTTAACTGGCACTACATCAAATATCAAGACTAGGTTAGGTTGTGTTGACTACACAAGTATAAAGGGGACTGACATTGTATTGAAATATCAGCAAACCCCTGATCTTTAAACAATCGAACTACCATGTATAAAACAGCTTCAAACATCTGCTTGCTTGACAAATGAGTTAGTATGTTAATTATTTGCCTTTAAGCTTGTGAGTGAGAAAAAAGTTTAGTAAGGGTTTGAAATTATGCTTGAAGTTTGTTGGAAGTCGGAAAGTGCCCTGATTATGAAACACTGGATGAGAGTAGCCTGGACAATTTGTGCACCATTTTAAGCAAAAGCAAGTTTTTAAGACATCTCAATGTTTATGATATCATATCTTATGAACTGTACAGTGATATAATTTTGCAGATACTTTCAGTGATATAAATTGTGTGTAAAGTTTGTTGGAAGATATTAAGTGCTCACATTCTCAAATACTGGATGAATCAAGTCCAGATTTTAGCGCACCACCAGTTACTCTGTCTCAAGACAAAAACAAGTTTCTGAAAGTAATACTTGCCTTATTCTGTTAAGCTTTTAATATAAGATTATACCTCTTAATCATTATGACAGCATTTTGAACTTTCAAAGTTGGTCAGTAATCATGTGAAATGATGAAAATCAAATTTTAATTGATCCTGGAAGCTGTTAGATAGAACACCTGCAACTGTTACTGATCAGTGACATGGTTAGTTATTTTTTATTATCTAAATTGAGGAAATGCTTTGACAGATTCCTTGTAAATAGCCCTTTCTGAAGTATTATTTAGCTTTGTTGTCATTTATGTATGTGCCAGTCTGCCCCATGTGTGGGTGAAGCAGAGGGGCAAAGTATTTCACCAGTTTGTACATCGATGAGCTTTGTGCATATATGATCAGTATTAACGGTTCGTCATCTTTGTGAATTTTTGGTAGTCCATACAGCTGAAGTTGTAGAGCTTCTGCGTTGCACAGGTTCCTCTGTACATCATGGCGATGAACAGCTCTGAAACGTCCTAAGACAGCTGAACAGTCTCCATGTTAACATAAAATTTGCTGTGGAGGTAGGATCAAGCACCATTTCTAGATATGCTGGTTACGAGAGATGGCGGGAACCTGTGACATAGCATGTATCGAAAATCAGTGCACATGGAGCAATACCTGCACTATCAATCAAATTGTACACTCACAGCTTGTACAAAACAAATATGTGAGTTGCAGCATCTCGAATGCAACATCTGGCAAGTGTTCAGAGGAGTAATGGGGAATCCACCAGCTGCATAAGAAGTGTCCCAAAATATAACACTCTGTGAAGTGGTTGAAGTCACAGAAATTAAAAAATTGATAATAGTGTGGAAGAAAGTGCCCACTGAACCAGTTATTTTGGGTGAGAATTCTTATTCTTCTATAAATTACAACAACCTTGGAATCATGTCTTCTACAGTTACTTAGATTTTCTACACCCTTTCACAGTTCACATAATGAATAATAAACTGGTGCTAAATAATTTGTTTTGCCATGTGGTGGATTATTATTTTAAAACATTAAAAATTCAGTAATCCACTTACAGTGAGATACTGTGGAGACTACGTTGCATGGATCCAAAACAGTATTATATGCTATCATTTACTTGGCAACTTTTATTGGAAGCGTGGAAAATGTGTGAAAGTATGCTAATGTACAGAAAGGCAGATCCAAAGCTCTAATAGCCTTATAACTTAATATTTGTATCTGTAGGCATATTTTAATACTAAGGTTGCCCTGTACAACAATTCTTTATTGAATATAATGAGAATTACACACACGAAAGAATGGTGTTTTATCTACACACCCTATTTTTCCACATAATCTCCATCCCATTCTATGGCCTTCCTCCAGTGTGAAACAAGGGCGTGTAAGGCCTTTCGGTACTAATATACAAGAGTGCAGATAATTGCATCCACACTTCCTTGCTGATTGACAGGTGCAGTGCCAAATGCCGAATCGTAATGCGTATGTCCTCATGAATGACAACATCAGCTCGCTACAACATGTCAGGTGTGACAGCCGTGAATGGTCTCCCCAACCGTTGCAAATCGTGGAGCTCTGCCGAACTGCCTTCTGATGACCTCACTCTCTGTGCCCAGAGACTAAACCTTCTTCTGTCAACAACAGATTATCTGTAGACTTTGCACAAGCATTTACAGACGCCATTTTTAATCTGTCCTGTAGCTATGCTATCTGTCGGAAGTGACGAAAACTGGGTGTGTACTCACTCAGTAGATTTCAAATAATACATACGTAATGTTTTGCATTCGTAGCATTTTCAGCTGAGAAAAAAACGTTCATTACTTTCTGGGCGACCCTTGTACAATAGAAAGATCAGTACTCAAAATATATGAAATTAAAGTGAGACTTTTTTCAATAATTCAACTCTTGACACTTCTGTGTAAGCAGTTTCTCACCTTAAAGATTGTCACTAATACAAAACCTTCTGAAGCTTCTAGACTTCTGCTGGATAAATAGGAACTGAAAGCGAAGTAAAAATGCAGAAGGTGTAGCTGTGAATGTTACACATTGAGCTTATATCTGAAAGTCATTGATACAATCTATTCATGAAGAGATTTCCATTGGCCAAAAGTACCTCTGCAACCAGCCACCATGCTGAAGCTGGTAGCAGTTACTTGCCCACTTGGCAGCTGCTGCTCAGAAATACAAGTTTTTGTGTGTTCTAAGATTATTGATGTTCCATATGGCTTGACAAACACTAGCAACTGTGTTCAGTAAATTGCTTAGGAACAGTTACGTAGTTTGTAATATGAAGTATAAATGTATGGATTATTTTGAAAGTGAAAAGTGGATTTCACTCCACATTGTTTTTTGAGATATCCATTTTATAAATTTTATGTGAACATCGCAGTTGCATTACCATTTATATTGGTGCATCTGAACAAGGAGACAGCCTTCCCGGCTAGTATTCTGAAGATCGGCTCATAAAATTACGTAATGTATTTAGTGCAGAACTACATGTGATCTTTGAGGTCTTTGAGCACGTGTGGAACATCTATTTTATAGAACATTTTATCTGCTCAAACTCCCTGAGAACATTCCGGTACATTTACATTCAGTTTTTATTTTCCCGAAGTTGTGGTGCATGTAAATAATATAGCATATCAAACAGAGAAATGTCTCTTCTCATCTTACAAATGACTGGGGAATAGGTATCATTCTGCTGTGTATCATAGCTCATATTAGTGAAATAGATTGTGAGATGGACCAGCCATAGACAGTGGTTTAGTTCTCTATGCAGTTAAGGGTGAAGGACAAAACACTGGTAGGTGGTCCAGACATTGACATCTCTCTCTTCAGTAAGTTAAACAAGGTGAAAAAATTGTAACACACCTCTGAATAGGGCATTGCTCTCTGTTGTAAAAGGTCCTTCAGTAAGACAGCCTTCCAAAATCCAGTAGTTGTGGTTTATGCACGTAAGTATGCAATTATGGTAGAATGCATTTTGTTTGGTAATGAAATGGTTGCTTTTATTTTGGCTGAAGACTTAAAACCTATTTTGAGTGACGACACAAAGAAGCTAAAATTTGTATAAATGCCTAATGCCAAAACTGAGAGAAATACTTAATTTGTTCAACTTACAATATGGTCTTCTACTGCTTTTAGAACTCCATGTCTGTATTTCCCGTACCTTTCATGTCTAGTATTTTCACTTTTTTGTTGTAATTTTTGCTGTGCTTTTGAACTATTCATGCAGTGCACTGATGGCTGCCTTTTTTCATATTCCATAATCCAAACAGGAGAGAAATGCTAAAGTATTTAGAGAATAGAAGAGAAATGACAGCTCTGCAGCAGATGTTAGCAGCAGTACATATAGTGTCTCAGAAAAGATAGGGAAAATGAACATGTCACATAAATGGTGTATGACAGGGTGTGATGGGTGTCAGTGGCTACCTAATCATTGAAGATATGGTGAAGACACATATAGATGACTTATTTTGCAAAGTTCTTGAATGTAAATAACTTGCAGCAATGTGAGAATAGCAACACAGAAAATAAAACAGTGGAAAGTTCAGGCTGGAATATCAACAATATCATTTGACATTGCCTACACAGAAGTAGATAGATAGATACATTGAAAGTTCTGGAGTGGAGAGTAGGAAATCTTGACGTACGTGTGTGTGTGTGTGTGTGTGTGTGTGTGTGTGTGTGTGTGTGTGTGTATGTGTGTGTGTGTGTGTGTGTTGGAAAAAACAGTTGATAACGCAGGTTGTCACAAAATCAGGAGAGATGGCTAGAAATTATGTACAGACAGATCACATTAACTTCAGTAGGTAATTTATATGATGCCATTAGTATCCAGAAATGTTCTTAAGGAATATGTTATGGATTGATGATAAGACAACAATTGATCTTTCTCAGAGATCATCAATTTACACAAAGATAGCATGTACTTTTAAGGATCTGTTAGCATTCCTGGATGTAATCAGAGATATTGAAATATAAGTGTGATCATTGTTGAAAGTTGCACAATTGGTGTCATATGAGACCTGGAGACACCAGAAAGTTTCAGATAGATTATATTATGGTAAGACAGAGATTTAGGAACCAGGTTTTAAATTGTGAGACATTTCCAGGGGCAGTTGTGGACTCTGGCCACAATTTATTAGTTATGAACTGCAGATTAAAACTAAAGAAACTGCAAAAAGGCAGCAATTTAAGGAGATGGGACCTGGATAAACTGAAAGAACCAGATGTTGGTTTGAGTGAGTATTAGGGAGCAATCGCCAAGAACAGGGAAAGGGAATATGATAAGTGAAGGCAGCAGAGGATCGAGTAGGTAAAAAGAAAAGGGTTAGTAGATACCCTTCGGTAACTCAAGAAATGCTGAAGGAGAAAACATAAAAACGTAATAAACGATGCAGTTGAAAGGGAATACAAATGTCTAAAAAAATTAGATTGACAGAAAGGGTAAAATGGCTAATCAGGAATGGCTAGAGGACAAATGTAAGGATGTAGATGTGTATATCACTAGGGGTAAGATAGATACTGCCTACAGGAAACTTAGAGAGACCTTTGGAGAAAAGAGAAGCACCTGTATTGATATCAAGAGCTCAGATGGAAAACCAGTCCTAAGCAAAGAAGGTAAGCAGGAGTATATAGAGGGTCTATACAAGGGAAATGCACTTTAGGGCAATATTATGGAAATGGAAGAGGGCATAGAGGAAGAAGAGAAGGGAGATATGATACTGCATGAAGAATTTAACAAAGACTGAAAGACCTAAATCAAAACAAGGTCCTGGGAGTAGACAACTTTCCATTAGAGCTACCGATAGCCTTGGGAGAGCCAGCCATGACAAAACTCTTCTATTTGGTGAGCGTGATGTATGAGACAGGCGAAATAGCCTCAGACATCAAGAAGAATATAATAATCCCAGTTCCAAAGAAAACAGGTGCTGTCAGGTGTGAAAATTGCCAAACTATCAGTTTAAGTCATGGCTGCAAAATACTAGCACAAATCTTTTACAGAAGAATGGTAAAACTCATAGAAGCCAATACTGACCCTATGACTTCTCATAGAAGATAGGTCAGATAGACTTTTAGAGACAGCGTTTGACAACGTTGACTGGAATACTCTCTTTGAAATTCTAAAGGTGACGGGGGTAAAATACAGGGAGCAAAAGGCTATTTACAATTTGTACAGAAACCAGATGGCAGTTATGAGTCGACGGGCAGGAAAGGGAGGCAGTGGTTGAGAAGGGAATGAGACAGGGATGTAGCCTATCGCTGATGTTATTCAATTTGTATATTGAGCAAGCAGTAAAGGAAACAAAAGAAAAATTTGGAGTAGAATTAAAGTCCAGGAAGAAGAAATAAAAACTTTGAGGTTTGGCATTGCAAAGTTGTCATACACAGTAAATGGCTGAACAGTATCTTGAAATGAGGATTTAAGATGTACATCAACAAAAGCAAAACAAGGATAATGGAATGTAGTCAAATTAAATCAGGTGATGCTGAGGGAATTAGGTTAGGAAATGAGACTCTTAAAGTAGTAGATGAGTTTTATTATGAGGGAAGCAAGATAGCAAGATAACTGTTGATAGTCAAAGTAGGGAGGATACAAAATTTAGATTGACAATGGCAAGACAAGCCTTCTGGAAGAAGAGAAAGTTGTTAACATGTAGTATAGACTTAAGCATCAGGAAGTCGTGTAGCCATGTATGGAAGTGAAACATGGACGATAAACAGTTTAGACAAGAAGAGAGTAGAAGCTTTTGAAATGTAATGTGGTGCTGCAGAAGAATACTGAAGATTAAATGGGTAGACCATGTAACTAACGAGGAGGTACTGAATAAAATTGGGGAGATGAGAAATCTGTAATACAATCTTACCAGAAGAAGGAATTGGTTGTTAGGACGCATTCTGAGGCATCAAGGGATCACCAATTTAGTACTGGAGGGAAGCATGGGAGGTTAAAAATCGTAGAGGGAGACCAAGAGATGAATACAGTAAGCAGATTCCGAGGGTTGTAGGTTGCAGTAGTTACTCGGAGATGAAGAGGCTTGCATGAAGAGAGTAGTATGGAGAGCTGCATAAAACCAGTCTTTGGACTGAAGACCACAGCAAAAACAGGCCACAATTTCTAGATATTGGATACCTTTAAAAGAATGTTCAGTTTCAGGTTGATTTGAAACTAAAGTGGACAGAATGTGGAAATAGAACACTGTTGAATGTAGCTAATACTTAAGTGTCCAGCCTGAATCATATCAGCTGTGTACATTTTTTGTAAGGAGGAAGGATGAGAGGAAGTTTTCACATGTGTGAAGTATTTTGTACTAGTACAGAATTTCAGTAACAAGAAAAGAAGGGTAGGTAGAACAAAATAGTTTTTCCAATAATTGTTACCCTTCACTCACATTTCCAGCCAGTTTGCGTGGATGTGTGTAGTATCAGGAAGATAGAGCTAAAATATACTGGTAACTTTGCATAAATTTGTTTAAATGTTAATGAAAACACACACAAAAATGTAAGAAAATACTGTGCAGTCAGTCACAAAATTGCTGACTTCAGAAGCTCACTATTTATGCTGAAAGCATTCTGTCTTCCAATATTTTTAGCAAGCTCTTAGTTGTGAGTTTAGTGGAAACAAAGCCAGAAAAAAAAGCAATTCTGTGATAAGCCAATATTGCTGCAAAAAAATTATAGTTATGCAAATTATATTACCAGACAGTTGTTCAGTGGCTGAAGAGAAAATGTCCATCACGGACATGGAAAAACTGGAAAGTAAAACTATGGTATTCACCTGCATAATTGTTAAACAAATGATTATTGGTGGAAAAATTGTTTTTCCAGATATTTAAAGAAAAGTTGTTTGAAGCTTTTGAAGTAAAAAACAATGCCTTGTTAAGAATGACTTGTAGTAAATCAATACTTAATGAATTTGGTGAGCATTTAAAGAGAGATCTCTTCAATGCCTTTGAAATGTTGCTATGGATTCATTTTTCTTTTTAATGTTCATAATACCTGTACGACTGTTCCTCCTCCTCCTCCTCCCCCCCTCCCCCCCCCCCCCCTCCCCTCCACACACACACCACACACACACACACACACCAAAAAAAGGGGAAAAAAATGAGCTTGGTTACTATACTCACAATGTATCTCTTTTTGCTTCAGGACAACGGCAGTGGTCGAAACCAGTGGTCACAGACATCAGCTCAACCCAACAAGTCCAGTGCCAAGCAAACTTAATGACCATCTTACCGGCTCCATACTGAGAGTCTGAGTACCACTGCCATAGTCTTTAACAGGTGCTTCGTAATGGTACAACATGGCTCACTGTTTTCCAAATTAAACACTGTTAATGTGTTCAGTTTTTCATCCCTTGTTTTAAATTAAATATGCAATCTGTCCAAATTATAGAGCCATTTCCTAAGGCAAGAAAATGTTGGATCATGACTTAAGATTTCACTCATTTTCATTGTATTAATATTTTGCAGCGCATGTTCTAAGACTTAAAGTAGTTGTTTGTATTGTTTCTTCTGTTAATAGGATTCATGGTCTCCAGTAACAGTTCACAGATTAAATTGCATTGTATTTTTGTTAGCTTAAAGTGTATAGGAAACCTCATACATTTGTAAATGATTGAATAGCGGTACCATCCCCTTTCTTGTATAGAATGTTTTTATTTGTGAAGAATTAAAGTGAATTAAATTAATATTCATTTCTATATTTTTGTTATTTCATTGCATGATCCGGAAAAAAACCTCTACCAAAGCAATTGCTGTGGCATTTGGATGGGATGAGCCCGCTTACACACTTAGGCACAAGCTGAGTGATCTCTAAAAAGACTGTTTGGTTTGCTTTCTGACTTTATTTTTCTCTCTTGTTCAGAATGTGTCACAGAGAGACAAACTGTTGCTAGCCCTCATGGGCTTACGCATCCTGTCACGTATTAGAGTTCGATAAACTTGTAGTGTACTTGTAGTGTTCAAAGAAAGCTATATCTCAACCCTGTGTATTATATGAGTAGCTTAGTTGTTTTGTAAGTATGATAAGAGATGATAAATAACTTATCAAATTAATATAAATATTTAATATTTTCTTTCTGTATTTTGTATTCCATTTTGTGGTTTATACAACAGTGGCTGCTGTTGCTCATTTTTCAATTAAGGGGGGAAAGAAAGATATACTAATGGCCATTCACTATATTTTTGGTGCAAGTTGTATGGACAATATTACTATTTGAGAACCTGTGTGATCTCTGTAGGCCCATAAATATTTCCAAGCTGATGGCTGATTTAAGGAGCTAATGTATAAATTTGGAGATCACATTGGCCAGTGTAAGCTTGGAGGTAGTAGCTTATAAAACGAGCATGTACAAAGGCTAATTAATAAATAGGTGTAATTGGGTTGCAAAAATTATGTTGTTTTTTACATCTTTTTAATGACTTCAGAATTGTAATTGTTGTTACCTCATTGTTGTTTAAAATATAGTGGTTTTCATATTTGTAAATTTTGTGCAAGCTTTAATATTTGGGACTTCACACCAAGCAGTAACAAAGTAGCACTGGCCAATATTGTGTACAGTTAAATAGATTAGTAAAGAATTTTTATGAAAAAGGCTGAGATTTGATTATAGAATACATCTTACAATCAGTGTACAGCAAATGGACAATTTGATTTGTAATTACATAGCAATTTTTCAACACTGAACTTGTCTTTTCTTGTCTACAGTGTATAAAACATACGCATGAAAGTGAATTTGAGCATTTATCTTGTTGATACCATCTCTTAAATTTTTTCCCAATGATATTATCATAACAAGGCATGAGCAAAATGAAATAAGCACATGTTATATTTGTTGATTAAAGAAAATAAGAAACTAGACCAAAGACAACAGTAACATATAGTAATGATCTGCGTGCATAAAGAAAGTGCTGTAATATACAAGAATTATGAACAGTATGTAACTTAGTTTTGTATTATATCTTCTAAATGATGATGCCTTAAGGATGTGAATTGTTCGTAATCAAATGAACAATTTTCTGAGCATATGTCAGTCATTTAAAAGAGTGTTCTTCTATTTTTGACATGGAGCTTCTCCACATTATTTTCTGAAGGTCAGAAATTTGTCATATGTTGTGCTTTCTCTTCGAACTCCTAATTAGCAAAGTGGTTTTGAAATAGACCTGCATATGATATACTAGTCAATTACATTTGGATAAATTTCGATTTGTCAATGATGGAGCAATTTTTACCACGCTTTGTTTGTTATCACTGTAATTTACCAGTACCATGTGTCAAAGGAAAGAAATACAAATCATTTTCTGCTCATTTCATATTTGAATAGACATATTTTTCTTTTTTCCAAGAAATCTTAGAAGCCACATTTGTTCTTCTAAAATAATCCAGTGAGTATAATCATTATATTATCATTAACTTGAATTTCACAAAAGGCGGAAGCTTTTCAGTTTAAGCACATTAAACTTTTAGTACACCATATAACCTGGTTCTGTGGCTTATTAAACTGTAAAAAATTTCTTTTCTAGAATCTTTCAGAGATGTACTGCACAATGCTTGATTTCTCTGTAATGGCTGGTATTGCAAGAGACTTGAATATTTTCCAGTGTTTTTTGACAGTTGGAGGAAAATACATACACTGAATCACTGAATAATTATGAGAGTCCCCTAAAGTACGGAGATGGAAGTTATTTCCATGATACTGGGAATATAATCATTGGCACACCAGCAAGAGATTGTTACCTACGAGCTGCGTACAATCTTAAGCATTGTTCCTTGTCATAAATGCAGAAAATCTAGAAAAAAATTATTCTTGCCCACTAGACTAGATTGGCTGTGTTTGATGTAACCTGTGTTTTTCTACATGTTAAAAGTTCATTTTAAAATGTTGAAAGAAAGTATTGATACTTGTGATTGCTTTAGTTTTCTCAGCACAATTGAGAGAGATATTTTTGGGTGTCCAGCCATGTTAACTTCTCCATTTTTCAGCATAGAATTTCAATTCCTAATGTAGTCATTTTCATTGTAGAGTATGCTGCAAGTGATTATCATAAAGCAGCTTTTCACAGACCGATGAGTGAGTGCATTCTGACAGATTTGTTCACCTGAATGTGGAGTCCTTTGTTGGGCCTGCTATCCAAGATCCACCCATTCTACCAGCAGAACAAAATACCATATCCACTTGTTTGTTGTTTAAGGCAATACAGTTCGTCAAATAGGTCAGCGGTGCCTGCCACATGGCAGGGAGAGTCATAGTAACAGTCCCAGCTACCATCCATCTGAATACTGCACGGGAGAATCATAGTAACAGTCCCAGCTACCATCCATCTGAATACTGCACGGGAGAATTGAATTTTTAACATTTATCACAATGCTCATAAAGTCACTAATAGTATTGTAAAAATAGAAACTGTTCACTTCAGTAAACAAAAGTGAGAAAAGATGCCCAGCCACTCACCTGAACTTGATTGATGGGTGGAGCACTTCACAGCACAGTTATCATTAGCTTTTGGGCTACCACTTTTTATCTGGGTAAATTATGCATTCTCGCACAGACAACCAAATGCACCCACATACGGTGGACGTGTCACACTAGCAGTGGATCATAATTTGTGTATGTGGTTCAAGTAAGAGCACATACTTCAACTGGAAAATATGTTGTAGTTTAAAAACTAGTCATATTTCTATGCTGTTATGTGCTTGCATTTCCTCACTTGTTTGTTGTTTCTTTCCTGAAATGTCCTTTATTGTAATCATTCAGTGCTTCTAATAGGTAAGTATTGTCTAACATTACAATTTTGTCTATAACTTGGGTGGAAAATTCCCTAAATGTTTTCATGGCAAGCCTGTGAGAAAACAAAAATTGCACTTAGAACACTAAAGAAGGGAGATATTTTCATCTCTGACCAGCAGTGCGAGTTGCCTGATGCATCTGATTGTATATAATATGTAATTCCCATTAAATCTACATGAAATCACGTATAAATAAATGAAGAATTAAATGCTAACTAGATGCCATTATCTATTTAGTATGAAAATCACATAAGCACTTACTTTCGATGAGTGATTCTGAGCTATTGAGATTAAATTTTCTTTGAAAAGACATTCTAATTTAGAATACTACTTTGTTATATCTTCTATAGTTTTTTAATTTAATTTGTCATCCCATCATTGTGGAATGATGCTTTCACTTACAAATAGCTATTCGTAGTTATGTAACTATGAGCAAATATGAAAAACTCACTCATGTCATTTCATATTTTTTAAACGATCAACACCCAAAAGATGAAATTTTAAAATTTCATGATATTTTGCATTAAATATATAATTTTGACTATCTTAGAGCTCTCAGCCAGTATTATTTTATTTACTAAACAGTTCGCATTGTGTTTCAAAACCATTAATCCAATTTCACAAGATAAAATCTACATGAATGAAGATAGAAACTGGGGATCACACATTGAAACTAAAATCTTATCTTGGTGTCAGCTGCAAATTGCTGGTTCATCTGCCTACCAACTCGAGTCTCCCTATTGCAACTAGCTCACTTGCTTGCCCATATGTTACTACTGTGCACTGTAGTGAGATGGTGATAACACTGCACCAATAAGCATTTAGTGTACTTCCATTCAACAGGTGCAGTTCAATTGCAACTGCATGGCATGATTTTCATCTAAGAGTGCAGCACTACTTCTCTGGCAGTTCGAGATGTGCAGCTCTCACATTGCATCAGTGGCTTCCGAGATTGCCTGATATCATGTTAGATTTTTGTATGTGCGTGTAAGATATTTATATCTAAAAACAAAGATGCTGTAACTTACCAAACGAAAGCGTTGGTATGTTGATAGGAGACAGTAAAAAACACACACACAAATTTCGAGCTTTCGCAACCCAAGGTTGCTTCATCAGGAAAGAGGCAAGGAGAGGGAAAGACGAAAGGATGTGGGTTTTAAGGGAGAGGGTAAGGAGTCATTTCAATCCCGGAAGAGGAAAGACTTACCTCAGGGGGGGAAAAGGACGGTATACACTCGCACACGCACACACACACACAAAACCCCCTTCAGAAAACAGTTCCCCAGACCTTTCTATTCTTAATGCAGTTTTGAAACTTAATCGCAGTGCAGATGTACTATGATTGTCATTCTGGAAAATTGAAAATAGTATGTTATACAGCAAAATAGATGCAAATGTTAACACAAGAAATGAAGAGTTCAAGATGTATAAATTATAACATGTTGATGTGCCTCATCCATTTTCTTAAGCGCATTTGCTGTTCTTCACTGTTCAGTACAATAGTCTCTTTATGAAATGAATCATAGTGTCTTTCTGTTTCAATTGTGAACTTGTGCTGGCCACCTATTATTCAGTGGCATAGGAAACACTGTGTTTTCACTTACTGCTGTTGAGAAGAGTTGTAGTTCCCAGTCGTGTTTAAATGACTAAGAACACAAATCTCCCATTCTTTGCTTTTTTGCAATACTCGCAATTTCTCAGTACACCTCATGTAAGGCTACGGTCTCCAGAGGGAAGCAAGACTGGATATGCTTTGGTCTCCTGGTACCACACAAACAAGGAAGCGGAACTGCCACTGCTCATTTGATATATGTGCCTGGCCACAGATGTTGCTGTTTTGCTTTGTCTGCTTTCTGTGATGTGCGCACCTGTGCCACACTGTTGCACTTTAGCACAGTGTGCAGCATTTAGCTGGTCCTGGTGTACATTAACAATACAAAAGAAAAAGAAAAAAAGCCTGCTATTGGTAGAAACTTCACATTTAATATGTATAAACAGGTCTTGTACAATACATCACTAATTGTCATACAGCTTTGCAACAAACTCTTCTGTTTCATATCTACATCTACATACATACTCCACAATCCACCATACGGTGCGTGGCGGAGGGTACCTCGTACCACAACTAGCATCTTCTCTCCCTGTTCCACTCCCAAACAGAACAAGGGAAAAATGACTGTGTATATGCCTCTGTACGAGCCCTAATCTCTCTTATCTTTGTGGTCTTTCCTCAAAATGTAAGTTGGCGGCAGTAAAACTGTGCTGCAGTCAGCCTCAAATGCTGGTTCTCTAAATTTCCTCAGTAGCGATTCATGAAAAGAATGCCTCCTTTCCTCTAGAGGCTCCCACCCGAACTCCTGAAGCATTTCCGTAACACTCGCGTGATGATCAAACCTACCAGTAACAAATCTAGCAGCCCGCCTCTGAATTGCTTCTATGTCCTCCCTCAATCCGACGTGATAGGGATCCCAAACGCTCGAGCAGTACTCAAGAATAGGTCGTATTAGTGTTTTATAAGCAGTCTCCTTTACAGACAAACCACATCTTCCCAAATTCTACCAATGAACCGAAGACGACTATCCGCCTTCCCCACAACTGCCATTACACGCTTGTCCCACTTCATATCGCTCTGCAATGTTACACCCAAATATTTAATCGATGTGACTGTGTCAAGCGCTACACTACTAATGGAGTATTCAAACATTACAGGATTCTTTTTCCTATTCATCTGCATTAATTTACATTTATATATATTTAGAGTTAGCTGCCATTCTTTACACCAATCACAAATCCTGTCCAAGTCATCTTGTATCATCCTACAGTCACTCAACGATGACACCTTCCCGTGCACCACAGCATCATCAGCAAACAGTCGCACATTGCTATCCACCCTATCCAAAAGATCATTTATGTAGATAGAAAACAACAGCGGACCTACAACACTTCCCTGGGGCACTCCAGATGATTCCCTCACCTCCGATGAACACTCACCATCGAGGACAACGTACTGGGTTCTATTACTTAAGAAGTCTTCGAGCCACTCACATACTTGGGAACCAATCCCCGTACCTTAGTTAGGAGTCTGCAGTGGGGCACCGAGTCAAATGCTTTCCGGAAGTCAAGGAATATGGCATCCATCTGATACCCTTCATCCATGGTTTGCAAGTTATCATGTGAAAAAAGGGCGAGTTGCGTTTCGCAGGAGCGATGCTTTCTAAAGCTGTGCTGATGCATGGACAGCAACTTCTCTGTCTCAAGGAAGTTCATTATATTCGAACTGAGAATATGTTCAAGAATCCTGCAACAAACCTATGTTAAGGATATTGGTCTATAATTTTGAGGATCCATCCTTCTACCCTTCTTATATACAGGCGTCACCTGCGCTTTTTTCCAGTCACTCGGGACTTTACGTTGGGCAAGAGATTCGCGATGAATGCATGCTAAGTAAGGAGCCAATGCAGTAGAGTACTCTCTGTAAAACCGAATTGGAATCCCATCAGGTCCTGGTGATTTATTTATTTTCAACCCATTCAGCTGCTTCACAACCCCAGGGATGTCTATCACTATGTCCTCCATACAGGAATCTGTAGGAGACTCAAACGGCGGTATGTTTGTACGATCCTCCTGCAAGAAAGATTTCTCAAATGTTAAATTTCAAATTTCAGCTTTCGTTTTGCTGTCTTCTGTTGCCAGGCCAGACTGATCAGTGAGTGACTGGATGGAAGCTTTCGACCCACTTAACGATTTTGCGTAAGACCAGAATTTCCTTGGGTTTTCAGCAAGATCTTTTGCTAAGGTATGATGGTGGTAGTGGTTGAATTCTTCACGCATCACTCTTTTTACAGCAGCACGAATCTCTACTAACTTTTGCCTGTCCTCATTCTCCCGATCTTTCTTGTACTGCGAGTGCAACTGCCTTTGCTTCCTGAGCATTCTCCGAATTGTGCTGTTAAACCATGGTGGGTCTTTTCCGTCCGTAACCCACTTTTTCAGCACATGCTTATCCAATGCGTGATTTACAATGTGTTTAAAATTTGCCCATAATTCTTCCACGTCCATTGTACTGGAAGTAAATGAAGTCAGTTCATTTATTAAGTGGGATGCTAACAACTGCTTATCTGCTCTTTCTAGTAAGAATACTCTCCTAGCCTTCTTGACCGACTTTTTAACTTTCGTAACCATAGTTGTAATGACAACATCATGATCACTAATCCCTGTCTCAACACTGACACAGTCAATGAGGTCTGGTCTGTTCGTGGCTACCAGATCTAAAATATTTCCATTACGCATTGGCTGTCGATTTAGCTGCTCAAGATAATGTGTTCAAAAGTAATTCACACAATGGCTTGTCTGTACCACCTGTAATGAATCCATAGACATCCCAGTCTATACTAGGTAGGCTGAAGTCGCCTCCGACTAATATAGCATGATCCGGGTACTTGTGCAATACAGAATGTAGACTCCCTTTGAATGATTCTAGAACTGTCACGATGGAACCTGGTGGCCAGTAATAACACCCCACAATTAACTTTATTTCCTCTAGTCCCGTTAAACGTGTCCGTAGCTGATAGAACTTTTCAAATAGAAAATATAATAGGAAGTTGATGCAAGAATTCAAAGATGCTTAAAGAAGCTTGTACGAGATGTATTGTTATCTATCTACCAGCAAATAAAGAAAACTATTTAGTAATTATTGTAAGTGTGCTGCTAAATATGTAGTTATGTATTTGCAAAAATATTCATACTGATCATTTGTGCTGAATAAATATTTTATTCACTGTAGACACTCTGCTATGTAAGACAATATACAAAACAAGCAAAAAGTCTTGGCTTTAGGTCAACACATAATGAGGTACTTCTAAGTGCAAAACTTGAACGGATCATATTGATTAGTTCCACTTATTGTCCATTCTGTTTTAATTATCAGCTAGGTCCTAGAGATTTTTACAACAATTCATATAGCAAATTATCATTGATGTCTGCTACTCATTCAAGCAGGTCATTATTGCTTGTTTGAAATCACATAATGTGAATCTCCCCCCCCATGAACCATAGACCTTGCCGTTGGTGGGGAGGCTTGCGTGCCTCAGCGATACAGATAGCCATACCGTAGGTGCAACCACAACAGAGGGGTATCTGTTGAGAGGCCAGACAAACGTATGGTTCCTGAAGAGCGGCAGCAGCCTTTTCAGTAGTTGCAGGGGCAACAGTCTGGATGATTGACTGATCTGGCCTTGTAACACTACCCAAAACGGCCTTGCTGTGCTGGTACTGCGAATGGCTGAAAGCAAGGGGAAACTACGGCCGTAATTTTTCCCGAGGGCATGCAGCTTTACTGTATGGATAAATGATGATGGCGTCCTCTTGGGTAAAATAGTACCCCATTCGGATCTCCGGGCGGGGACTACTCAAGAGGACGTCGTTATCAGGAGAAAGAAAACTGGCGTTCTACGGATCGGAGCGTGGAATGTCAGATCCCTTAATTGGGCAGGTAGATTAGAAAATTTAAAAAGGGAAATGGATAGGTTAAAGTTAGATATAGTGGGAATTAGCGAAGTTCGGTGGCAGGAGGAACAAGACTTTTGGTCAGGTGAATACAGGTTTATAAATACAAAATCAAATAGGGGTAATGCAGGAGTAGGTTTAATAATGAATAAAAAAAATAGGAGCTCGGGTAAGCTACTACAAACAACATAGTGAACGCAGTATTGTGGCCAAGATAGACACGAAGCCCACGCCTACCACAGTAGTACAACTCTATATGCTAACTAGCTCTGCAATTGATGAAGAAATTGAAGAAATGTATGATGAGATAAAAGAAATTATTCAGGCAGTGAAGGGAGACGAAAATTTAATAGTCATGGGTGACTGGAATTCGATATTAGGAAAAGGGAGAGAAGGAAACATAGTAGGTGAATATGGATTGGGGCTAAGAAATGAAACAGGAAGCCGCCTGGTAGAATTTTGCACATAGCATAACTTAATCATAGCTAACACTTGGTTCAAGAATCATAAAAGAAGGTTGTATACATGGAAGAACCCTGGAGATACTGACAGGTTACAGATAGATTATATAATGGTAAGACAGAGATTTAGGAACCAGATTTTAAATTGTAAGACATTTCCAGGGGCAGATGTGGACTCTGACCACAATCTATTGGTTATGAACTATAGATTAAAACTGAAGAAACTGCAAAAGGTGGGAATTTAAGGAGATGGGACCTGGATAAACTGACTAAACCAGAGGTTGTACAGGGTTTCAGGGAGAGCATAAGGGAACAATTGACAGGAATGGGGGAAGGAAATACAGTAGAAGAAGAATGGGTAGCTTTGAGGGATGAAATAGTGAAGGCAGCAGCGGATCAAATAGGTAAAAAGACGAGGGCTAGTAGAAACCCTTGGGTAACAGAAGAAATACTGAATTTAATTGATGAAAAGAGAAAATACAAAAATGCAGTAAATGAAGCAGGCAAAAAGGAATACAAACGTCTCAAAAATGAGATCGACAGGAAGTGCAAAATGGCTAAGCAGGCATGGCTAGAGGACAAATGTAAGGATGTAGAGGCTTATCTCACTAGGGGTAAGATAGATACAGTGTACAGGAAAATTAAAGAGACCTTTGGATAAAAGAGAACCACTTGTATGAATATCAAGAGCTCAGATGGAAACCCAGTTCTAAGCAAAGAAGGGAAAGCAGAAAGATGGAAGGAGCATACAGAGGGACTATACAAGGACGATGTACTTGAGGGCAATGTTATAGAAAGGGAAGAGAATGTACATGTAGATGAAGATGAAATGGGAGATACGATACTGCATGAAGTGTTTGACAGAGCACTGAAAGACCTGAGCCGAAACAAGGCCCCAGGAGTAGATAACATTCCATTAGAACTACTGACGGCCTTGGGAGAGCCAGTCCCAACAAAACTATACCATCTGGTGAGCAAAATGTATGAGAGAGGCGAAATACCCTCAGACTTCAATAAGAATATAATAATTCCAATCCCAAAGAAAGCAGGCGTTGACAGATGTGAAAATTACCGAACTATCAGTTTTATAAGTCACGGCTGCAAAATACTAACACGAATTCTTTACAGACAAATGGTAAAACTGGTAGAAGCCGACCTCGGGAAAGATCAGTTTGGATTCCGTAGAAATACTGGAACACGTGAGGCAATACTGACCCTACGACTTATCTTAGAAGCTAGACTAAGTATAGGCAAACCTACATTTCTAGCTTTTGTAGACTTGGAGAAAGCTTTTGACAATGTTGAGTGGAATACTCTCTCTCAAATTCTGAAGGTGGCAGGGGTAAAATACAGGGAGCGAATGGCTATTTACAATTTGTACAGAAACCAGATGGCAGTTATAAGAGTCGAGCGATATGAAAGGGAAGCAGTGGTTGGGAAGGGAGTGAGACAGGGTTGTAGCCTCTCCCCAATGTTATTCAATCTGTATATTGAGCAAGCAGTAAAGGAAACAAAAGAAAAATTCGGAGTAGGTATAAAAATCCATGGAGAAGAAATAAAAACTTTAAGGTTCGCCAATCACATTGTAATTCTGTCAGAGACAGCAAAGGACTTGGAAGAGCAGTTGAACGGGATGGACAGTGTCTTGAAGGGAGGATATAAGATGAACATCAACAAAAGCAAACCAAGGATAATGGAATGTAGTCAAATTAAGTCGGGTGATGCTGAGGGAATTAGGTTAGGAAATGAGACACTTAAAGTAGTAAAGGAGTTTTGCTATTTGGGGAGCAAAATAACTGATGATGGTCGAAGTATAGGATATAAAATGTAGACTGGCAATGGTAAGGAAAGCGTTTTTTGAAGAAGAGAAATTTGTTAACACCGAGTATAGATTTAAGTGACAGGAAGTCGTTTCTGAAAGTATTCGTATGGAGTGTAGCCATTTATGGAAGTGAAACATGGACGATAAACAGTTTGGACAAGAAGAGAATAGACGCTTTCGAAATGTGGTGCTACAGAAGAATGCTGAAGATTAGATGGGTAGATCACATAACTAATGAGGAGGTATTGAATAGGATTGGGGAGAAGAGGAGTTTGTGGTACAACTTGACTAGAAGAAGGGATCGGTTGGTAGGACACGTTCTGAGGCATCAAGGGATCACCAATTTAGTATTGGGGGGCAGCGTGGAGGGTAAAAATTGTAGAGGGAGACCAAGAGATGAATACACTAAGCAGATTCAGAAGGATGTAGGTTGCAGTACATATTGGGAGATGAAGAAGCTTGCACAGGATAGAGTAGCATGGAGAGCTGCATCAAACCAGTCTCAGGACTGAAGACCACAACAACAACAACAATGTGAATCTGTGAGATTAAGACTTATACTATTAGGCCTGTTCAGCTATCATCTGTCCTATATATATGGTAAGGTAGAGTTCAGATTTGTTTGTGTCTGGGGTTAGAGGCACTCATTGATGAGGCTGTAAGCTCCCATATGAAAATTACTCGAAACGATCGTGGTTAGACTTAGAAAATGCTGTAAAAGAAGTAAGGAGCAGTCTGAGATAGAATATATCTCTCTCTCTCTCTCTCTCTCTCTCTCTCTCTGTCTCTCTCTCTCTCCCTCTCCCCCTCCCCGCCCCTCCTTCCCACCCTCTCCCTCCCCCACCTAATCTCATCTGCACAATTGTAGTACCTCATATCCTAGACGATAGCATTAAAAAGGTCATATGTTCTAAAAATGTCAATTAAAAAACACTATTAAGATGAGGATAACTAAAATAGATTCTCAGGAATACGTGGCTAGCTGATCACTTCCAAAAAATACGGGTGAGCCAGCCCCCCTATTTAACACATTAAGAACAGGGGCATAAGTATTGGGACGCAGGCAACAAAGAGCGAAGCAGCACAGCACAGGTTTTTGTGATTAATGGGTGCAAATGCAACAGTGCAGATTGAGGTACGATACAGCACTGTGTCTTCTTGAGCCACATGTGCTCCTGGGGAATAGTGTCTCAGAATGACAATGACAATGAAGATATTGAAAATGTTGATAATTATGAGGAAGTTACATCTCAAACAGAGGGCCTATTTAGTTGGACATTTTCTCATTACTTTAGCACTGACGTAGTAAAGAACCAAAGAAAATGAAGAAACTCAATGTTTTCAAACTTATACAACATTCCATTGTGCAGGTTGAACAAACGGCAAAAGAAGACTGAACTGCCTCCCAGTATGTATGCATGCTGTGTCACTGATTATTTCCTTCGCTGCTCTTTAGCTGCTGTGTCCCAATGTGCCCAAAGCATGAAAAGGTAACTCCTAAAATTCTAGGGAATGGGCCAAAAATCTCACAAACCCTTAAAGCATGTACCACATTCGTAGTAATATGATGAATCATCAACAAACACTACAGTTTTAACCATTGTTTAACCCTTTGCAGGTGCATTTTTATAATTATTTAGAAAGTTAATTTTTATTATATTAGAATTTTGATCTATTGACTATATTTTTTGATATTATTATTTTTCTAATTTAGAGCCAAAATCTTTGGTGGTATGTAAGCCTTTCATGAGCTGTTATTTTGATGGTAAGTGTATTTCTCACTAGAAACATAGCAATTTTGTCTGACATCACAAGTGACACCGTAGTGATATAACAACAAACAAACTGACTGTTGTAGCAAGTTTTATACATTTGTTACTACCGCAAGATCTCAGGTACATCCACAGATGGTAAGCTGTATTCCCAAAAGCCTTGCAAAACCACTAAGTTGGTGGCAAGTATGCTTTCCAAGGTCAACAAAAGACCCATTAATCTTGTGGTAAGTATACTTCCCAAGCCACTTGGAGAAACTGCTTTAGTCTTGAGCATATTTCCCAAGGACCTTTAAATCAACATTATTTGGTAGGATGTATACATCCCACAGCTTTAAAAGCTATATTCACAACAAATAGAAGTTACAGCTCATGCAGCAGACTACTGGTACATGCCAGGAGCGTGCAGAGGTGGTACAATGTATTCCCACAAACACAGTGAAGAAATAGCTGGAAGCTGCCATAAGATCACATACATAAGTTCAGAACAATGGTGGGACAAGTACCAATCCTTTGGGGATCCCACATGTTGTGTTCTCCATTCAGTGGTTACTTTTATGCCTATGACTGTTTAAGTTACTATTAAACCTACTTTGTGTTATAAAATGAAGGTAAGTGAACTGATGTTCTCATAACACTTTACTTTGCCAAGCAGAAATTTTTGATGAAGAAAAACAAAGGTTTTGGCAAGTATGAAAAATATACTAATAAGATTTCATTAGTGAGGGACTTTATTCCTTTCTTTGTGGAGAATTCCTCACAAATGCCAAACTGAGGGACAGTCAACAAGTTCTGCTCAGAAAAGAGTGGCAGTATTCTATTAAAGATCTCTTTCTCAAAAAAATTTGAAAGAGTGGATGGATGGACATCTGTCTGTAATTAGAGGTGATTTGCTAATCTCTAGTTTTATAAGTGCCAACGGCCTCGCCCCAGAGGGGACACTGAAGTTCAGTGTTGTTGGTCTTGGCTAGCACTTGGATGGGTGACGTCTGGGCCAACCGGACGATATTGGCAAGTAGGATGCACTCAGTCCTTGCAAAGCCAATTGAGGAGTTACTTGATTAAGAACTAGCGGTTCTGGTCACAAAAACTGACAACAGCCAGGAGAGCTGTGTGCTGACCACATGTCCACCCATATCCAGTGCTTCTTGGCGACTGAGGACGACGTAGGGTAAGTTTGTACCGTTGGCAGAATTTAGTTTTCAAAGTGGCTATTACTGCAATGTATTAAGTCTGCTGGGAAATATGCCCTAACAAGTTAGTTCATATTTTAATATTCTTTAGAAACACCATAATAGACAGAAGAATTACTACTGTTTAGTGATCTGATTATTTTTGTAAATTCCATATATACTATATTTAAACTGATGTCTTTTGATGGTGCCACAAAGTGTTAATATCTGTGGAGTGAGCATGCATGTGACAGAACAGGTTTTTTGTGTACAACACACATTGGCATCCCCACGTGGGACAGAATGAGGTTTGCCAATAAGCACTCAGCGGGTTTTGAATATCATTACATCATTAGAACATAGAGATTCTGTTAAAAAATAGCCTTGGATTTTGTATACGCAGTTTGGAGGCATATTAACCATTCACACTGGCTATCTAGAATTGGCATCAAGATTGTTTCATTTGTTTGTAATAAACTGAAAGTGCTAGTTTGCTTTTGTTCTACAGTTACAATATTACTTTTATTGTGTTAACCAGTTTTCGGCTTATGAGGCCATCTTTAGGCATTTCCTGGTTTGTGACAAGTATCAAAGCTTAGACATTGCTTCTTTTTTTTTGTTAAGTTAGAAAACAAGGGCAAGCTATTGCTATTTTTCAAGTTTTGTACTGGTTTATTAAATTATGCTGCAGAGGCATAAAATGATTTCCCAGTATGCCAAAGTGGAAGTATCTTGAAAAAATGCCTAATTAGTCCTATCAACGAAGGAAAATTGGTGTCAAAAAGTTTTGTACATT
Organism: Schistocerca serialis cubense; assembly: GCF_023864345.2. Lineage (NCBI taxonomy): Eukaryota > Metazoa > Arthropoda > Insecta > Orthoptera > Acrididae > Schistocerca > Schistocerca serialis. The sequence goes on along the minus strand of NC_064642.1, from coordinate 562,972,028 downwards.
GTTAGGAGGGAGTGCCGTGAATAACGTAGTAAATGTCCTGACCACTGGGGTGTAAGTTTTTTTCCTCGAATAACACTAAAACTGCAGCATCTAGTGAAAATGTTTCCCAGTGCAAAATTAAGCTACTTAAATTTTCTACAAAAGAGGTGCTGTTCTTTTTTTCTTTAGTACTAATAGGGGATAGAATAATTGCAGATTGTTAAAAATAGTGTTTTATGATATTAAGTTAATGTTTATTGTTAAATTAAGTGGATACAGAACAAATATTAAATGTGTGTACCACATCTAAGTGTTGTAGTGTCATATTAAGGGGTAAATTGAGTGCCAGGTGTGTAGCAGGATGGAGGGGAATTGGAGGGTAGGCATATCAGCGCATAGTGGTCATGCAGTTTCCTCCTTCAGAGGGCTTCAAACAGATAAGTGAGCAGCTGATTCCCCACTCTTCGTACCACAGTGTCACAAGAAGAAACTAAAGGACATTTCACAAAGTTATGTCGATCCTTCCATACGTCAGCGGGTGATGCACTGCAGATTTGCCTGGAGTGTTAAACTACACGGAATGCAGACAGGAGTTCCTAATAATATTAATGGAAGAAATATTTATGAACATGTTCTGTTTAAATCACTGCACACTATTAGAGGGGAAATTGATTCTTAGTCATCCTGTGTGGCGGTAGTAGCATTCTTCCAGAAAAGAAAATTTCCCCTACCACTAGCGTTTCAGTTTACACCAGCTACACCTTCCCATCAACACCACATGGTCATTGACATCATCAAACCTACAAATTAAATATCATTGTTTATAGGAATATATTTTATGTAAAAGTTCACTTATCAACAGCAAATAAGTACTGAACAAACTGAAAATGACTCCACTGTATCTCAGTGAATTATGAGGGTTGGAACTTAAATAGTGGCAACTATTTATTCACAACCAATACAAAACAGTTAACATGTTTGCACCTGATACTGTCCTTCAAAGTAGTCACCAGCGTTGTGTAGAACCCATTGCCAGTGATGTGGATGGCATAGTATACTGTTAGCAGAACCTGTTCTGTTGATGGTGCAAATGGAGTGGTCTACTGCCTGTCGAATCTCTGGCTGAAGCAAATGCCACGAAGTGGTTCCTTCATCTTCGGAATTGAACCAAAGTTACAAGGACTTTAGTTCAGTGATTATGGTGGATGGTACAGTACTTCCCAGTCCCATCGACCGAACAGAGCAGCCTCAGCTTGCGCTGTATGCGCCAGCGCATTGTCGTGCAAAATGTGGGTGGGTTGCGCAGAAAGTGTCGCCGATTTTTTTGCAAAGTTGGTCGCAGGTGATGCTCCAAAAAACAAGCAGTAATACTGTGCATTGATGGTCTGACGAGGAGGAACATAATGCGTTAGGATAACACCATCACAGTCGTACATGAGAATCACCATAACTTTAGACTGCTCCATTCACACCATCAACAGAACAGGTTCTGCTAACGGTATACTACGCCTTCCATATCGCTGGCAATAGTGCTGCTTTTAAGGACAGTAACAGATGCAAATGTGTAATTCTTTTGTGTCGGTTATGAATAAATAGTTGCCACTATTTAAGTTCCAACCCTTGTATTTTATCTACTCACATAGGAGAGCTGGACAGAAAATGCTGGGGACTTACAGTCTGTGTGTAAACTGGAAAGTGAGCAGTCCTGATGATGGAGAGTGGCCTTTCCCAGAAGAACACTACAACTGTCATACAGCATGACTAAGAATCATTTTACCCTCTAGCAGTGAAGAGCAGTATGCAAATAGTCAGAAAAAGCCTGTGCCTTCCAGAAGGTGGGGTAGAAGATTTTATTTTTGTAACTCATCCATATGATTGGAAAGATCAGAAAACCAAGTTTTGCCAACAAAATTTGTTAGGTAACTTTTATAACATCAAAAAACTGAAGATTTCTGACTTTTTCAGTTTTTTAGAAAAAAAACTCATTTCCTTATGCTCCTAGCAACTTGGCATCTCTTTACTTTTTAAAAGACCAAAAAATTCTCTACAAATTTGGTTTCTACAACTTTTTCCTGCACCCGGCACCAAGGGTCATACAGTTTGTCAAAAAATACAGGTTTTTCAAAGTCTGTGTAAAATTGCAAAATACCAAGTTTTTGAGCACTTTTATTTCAGTTTCTGTTTATTGATAGAAAGATACATGTTTACAGTGCATCCCCCCTCTCTTCTGAAAGTGATTTTGCCATGGGTGTTCACATTAAGTAATGCAGCATTTTTTTCTGAAAACCAGATTGGTTTTATTCTAGATACCAATACACCATATTATTCCCCACTCTTTTGGCTACAAACTCATATTTGTCAACATGATCTCCGTTCAATGTGATGGCCTTATGCCACCTTACTTGGAAGGTCAGTATGCCCACATGGTACTGCTCTACCGTCTGACTTTAGAGCCGACGTCTTGCATGAGAATGTCCGCACATTCCTACACTGCAGAAGTCACAGCTGTGCAGCTAGCATGCGGGAGACTGGACAGGTTTGTATGACCCAGTTGTGATGATGACAGACACCTCCTCTATCAACTCCTGTGTTTCTTTTCACTGTCAGGTCTCTGTAGACATTCTACTAGCACTTAAGAATATCTGTGATGCTTTGGTTTTCTGCATAAAGAAACTCAATTTCAGCTCCATGCTTGGATTGCACCTCCATTATAGACACAATTTTAAAGGCTATGTATAGTGCCACCGCCTACCAGAACTTCCTGAAAGTGTTGAGGCTAAAGCGGGAAATATTCCATGATGTCTCACAACAAATTCCACGTTTTTTCAACCAAAACTGGCTGAGAAAAAAATGTATTAAATTACTTACTGAACGTCCTTCTTATAGTGTCTGTCGGAAGTAGTCGTGTCATGTCACAAAGAGAGGGAAAATTTTCAGAATGTAAAGTTCCATAGAAAAGATAAGGTTGTGACACTCCTTTCTGTGGTCAATGTTCTAAAAGCTGGGATCACTAAATTACTCCTGTTGATCCTTTAACTCTTTCCAAAGGATATGTTTAAAGGAACAAAGTGAAGAAGTATTAATAGCCTTTGGGAAATAAGAGCTTTCTTCTTAACCAACGTATCTGTTCTCAGAAAGAAGCATGCAAATAGGAACAAAATCATAATCCTACAATGTCTTTGGTCCAATGAGAATGTGAGCTTAGTTTCACCGATTAAATTTGTCATTAATGGATGGTACCTTGCACACAAAGCAACTTGGCCTCGAAATGTTTCCTTCAAATAAATAGCCCAAAGTTATATTTCTTGCCTGCAACATCATTTTTGATTTCAGTTTGCTACTGTATTTGATGGGTACTCTTGTGAGGGAAAGCAAAAGTGCTGAGAGAATTCGTAGGACCATAAAACATTCTTTGGTTGAAGTTGTTGAAACAGAGATGGTGAACAAGTCCCTCAGGACAAGTTTTTGTAAGACAAACAAGACAAAAGTTGCTTGATCGTGGTTTTTAAAAAGTAATTTTGAGATCGTAGCATTGAGGTGGGCCAGGCACAAGAAGATGCTGACATTATGATTCTAACATTTGCCATTTTGAGAACCAACAATTTTGGAAGTGTGATCAATAGTGGAAGAAGATGTTGACCTCCTTGTGCTCATAACAGGTTTAGGACAAGGCATCAATAACTTATTTTTTAAGCCAGAAAGAGGAATTGTAGCAGGAAAGTGCTTTTACAGTGCATCCTAAAAGTTCAACAGTGAACATATTCCGCTCACTCATGCCATTAGTGATGTGACACAATGTCCACTTTCTTTGGTCAAAGAAAAATGAAGTTTTGCAACATTATTAATAAACATGAACACCTAAACTCAGCACTCGGATCGTTCAAGAAACCAGACACTACGTGTGAAGAAATAATAACAGCTGGAGAACAGTTTATTATCACATTGTGTAGTGGAAGTGGACCAGACACTAGACAGTTCGTGGTACCAGCTATTTGCCAAGTTGGCCGCAAGAGGCAAACTGAATGTTGCAAGGTTGCCACCCACAAAAGATGCTGTGCAACATCATTTGTTACAGAGTTGCCATCAGATCCAGAGTTGGATGGGAAACTGGAAACCTTCTGAGAAATGAAGCTGACTCACAGTAACGACCATCTGAGCATGTTGTAGCTAGCCTAGATGCTGTGGTGGAGTGTGCTGCTGCTGAAAATCAGTTTTGAAATTTACTTCCATTTGCAAGAATTGCAGTGGAGTCAGCTGTTGAAATGTACCAGAATTTTTATATGAAAAAAGTGAAGAAGGAGTAGCTTTTATAGAATTGATTGAGGAAATAAATATCAAACTCAGTGAAACAGCAGAGGCTGACTCACAGTCAGAAGAACGGGTCGAACTGGGACTCACATGACCTACTCACCCTATTCAACTATTCAAGGCGTTTCTGGTGACACCGAGGAACTTGGTCCATCAAGAGATTGGAAGTGAATCACATGTTCAGCTCAAGTGCACCAAACATCAAAGTAAACTGTCAGAAGTATTATGTGCCTAGAAGTGATAACAGTAAGTGTTAGTAAATGTTAATGGCTTTTTAATTGTAATAAAGCTACCTATGTTTCATTTCTGCTGCATAGTTCCTTTATACTCATATAATTAGCTACCTGTTTTGATTTGCCTATTTCAGTTAATAATAGTTCAGTTTTCTGTTACTGGCTATTTAAATGTAACATATTGAGTAATCCATGTATTTTAATAAATGTGCATGAGTCAGGGCGGAAATGCTGTGGATATTACTTTCGACTAGTGATATATGAATCAAAATGCCCAGGAAACCTGACTGCACTGGGAATAATTACATATTGCAAAGTGACATGTTCATTTCCAATATACAACATAACATATAATAAATTTCTACTATATAGATAGAAGCTGAAATAAAAGTGCTTAAATTTTTCCATTTTGCAAAAAATTTGAAAAATTGATATTTTTTGGCACCTTGTACCCTGCACAAAAAAGTTGTAGTAATAAATATGTATAGAATTTTGTGCTCTTTTTAAGAAAGAAACAGACATCAAAGTGCTAGGAGCACAGGAAACAGATTTTTTGAAAAAACTGTAAAAAATTCAAAATTTTCTATGTTTTTTGACTATAGAAAATTTAGCCAACATAAATTTTGTTGGCAAAACTTGGATTTGGAATCTTTCCAAACATATGAATGAGTTAAAAAATAAAATCTCCTATCCCAACTTTTGCAAGGTGTATCTACTGTTTAGATGGACTAGCATTTCTTGCATTAATATTATTACGAGGGGTATTCAATATGTAATGCAACACATTTTTTTCTGAAACAGATTGATTTTATTCAGGATTCCAATATAGCATATTATTTCCTACTCTTTTGGTTACAAAACCTATTTTTCAACATAATCATCATTCAATGCGGCGGCCTTAGACCACCTTACTGAGAGGGGGTGCATGACTGCATAGTACCACTGCACTGGTCGATGGTGGAGCTAATGTCTTGTGACATTGATAATTTCCCCATCATCCACGTACTGTTCCCTGTGGTGTGCATCTTTGTTGGGCGAAACAGATGGAAGGTGGAAGGTACAAGATCTGGGGTGTAGGGTGGATGTGGAAGAATTGTCTAATGAAGTTTTGTGAGCTCCTCTCAGGTGCAGAGACTTGTGTGAGGCCTTGCATTGTTATGCAGAAGGAAAAGTTCGTTTGCATTTTTGTGGCGGCGAACATACTGAAGTCATTTCTTCAATTTCCTGAAGGTAGCGCAATACACTTCAGAGTTGATCGTTGCATTATGAGTGAGGACATAATACACAGTAACCACTTATACTTCCCAGAAGACCATCACCATGACATTTCCAGCTGAGGGTGCGGCTTTGAACTTTTTGTTCAGAGGAGAGGTGGTGTGGTGCAACTCCATGGATTACCTTTCTTTTCAGGTTCGAAGTAAAGAACGCAAGCTTCATCGCCTGTGACCATATTTGACAAAAAATGTCACAATCAGCTTCGTAAAGCATAAGCACTTCTGCACAGATGGTCCTTTGTTGCTCGTTATGGTCTTCTGTTAGGCGGTGAAGAACCCAGCAGGCATACACCTTTCAGTACCCCCAAATCGTTTCAGCACTACCAACAGAGACACCCGGTTGAGCATCAAGGTGTTTGATTGTGATCTGTCAGTCACCTCGGAGGAGAGTGTCCGCAGGTTCCCAACACTGAAAGAGTCCCAACTGTCGAAACACAGGAAATTTGGGAAGGTTTGCCCAATGCCTCATGATGCTTTCTTTCACTGCCAGGTCTTGATAGACATTCTGCAAGTGCCTAAGAATATGTGCAATGCTCTGGTTTTCTGCCAAAAGAAACTCAATGTCACCTCTCTGCTTGGAGGACACCTCCTTTACAGATAACAGTTTGAAGGTTACATGTAGTGCTTCCAACTATCGGAACTTAATGAAACTACGGGGACTGAAGTGGTAATCTTCCATGATGTCCCACAACAAATTGTGCATTTTTTCAACCCAAATGGGCAAGAAAAAAATTGTGTTGTATCACTTAGTGAACACCCCTTGTAATGGCTCATACCTGTATTCCATGTAGTGCTAACACATTTTGTGGAAAATTAACACCCTAAAGGCTTGTATGCACAGTGTGTAACCAATGATTCATGAGGTGAGTTGCAGAAGGGTCAGTATAACTTTGTGAAATGCTCTGTAGCTGCTTCCAGTGATAAGAGTGGTAACTCGCCGTCTCACTCTTCAGCTTGCGGATCTACAAACAAGGAAACTGCATGACAACAACACTCCAGTGATCTGCCTTTTTCATGTGTCTGCATTCTGCCCCCGGCTCCTCCAGCCCATCACCCCGCCCCCCCCCCCCCCCCGCCCCCCCCCCTCCCCCCCGTAACTCAATTTATCCATCAATATGGTTCTAATGCACTTAGATGTGCTTCAGACAATTAATGTTTGTTGTTACTTCATTTCATTAAACAATAAACATTAATTTTATACCACTAAAACACTATTTTTAATAATTATGATTTTTCTATCCTCTGCTCTACAACAGGTATTATTGCAAAAAAAAGGGACCTTTTTGTAGGAAATTTAATGTAGTTTGATTTTGTACTGGAAACATTTTCATCAGAAGCTGCAGTTTTTGAGTAATTCAAGAAAAATATAAAATGTGGCCTTTAACCCCACCCCATTCACACCCCCTTGGTCAAGATCCTTATAATGTTTGTTTATGAAACGCCTTCCTACTGTTGTACAAAAATTTGTGACTGCATGATTTTTTCCCCTATTCGACCTTTTTTGGTTTTCATTGAAATTGCTTGAAACAAGATATACATCCAGTGGTTGACAAGCAGCACAATCCCACTCAACCAGATTTATCTAGCACTTGACTTGCAAATATATGTCCACACATTCAAATAAATTATTCAGATAATATTAACACTTTGTTACACTATGTCTCAATATTTTTCAGTGCATGAAATGCTACTACTAACATGATAACCATAATTAGTCTTGACAATGTTCTTGCCTCTGAAAAGTACGTTTTCCTGCTTTGATGTCTTTCATTGCAGTTATTAATAAATACAGGGTGTTTCACAGTGATCTTATAATTTTGATCACATATACCTAAAATTTTAGTAGCCGTTTAATAGGGTTCAGTCTGTGTGCCATTTGTAGCACCCAGTATATCTTAGCAATATTCCAGTTATTCCCATGTCTGGCCGAGAACATCCTCATTAATGTCTGTGATTGTGGGTCTGATGTGAGTTCAGAGTTCCTGGAGATCCTGTTCCATAGTTTGGTAGACAGTATTCTCCGCAAACCTCCAAAGAAAAAAATCTAATGGCGTTATGTCTGCAGACCTTGTGGGCCAGGAAATGGGTTCTCCTCTGCCAGTCCCACAAACTGCAAATGTGTCATCCAATGTTTTTTAACAATTCAAGCCCAATGAGGAGGTGCACCATCCTGCTACAGCATTATGTCAGGTTGTAGTTCTACAAACTGCAGAAATGCAAGCTGTTCCAACGTGACCAAATAAACAGTTGAGGTTACTGATGCCTCTGCAAGGAAAAACAGTCCCACCGCATCGTCACGAAGCAGACCATACAAAATGTTTAGTTTCGGCCTTTTGTGCACAATTTCCATGCTGAAGTAGAAGTTCTCATAGCCCCAGATCCTCACGTTGTGATGGTTTACCTTCCTGGACACATGCAAGCAAGCTTTGTCTGTGAACATCACCTTTTCCAGATAGTATTGAGTCATCATTCATGCAACTCACAATATCAACTGCAGATGCTTTGCACTTTGGCCTATCATTAGGTTAAACTGTACCCGCAGCTGCACCTTGTAGGCATGAAGCTTCAGTCTGGTGTACTCTGGTTGGTGGTGGCTGAGACATTTCATTGGCTCCAGATAAACGCCTATTGCACTCTTTCCACATCTGCAACACTCATGCTCAGATGCCCAGAACTCGTCCTCTTCATGACACTTCCAGATTCCTTGAATCATGTACAACTGACTGGTAGTCAGAAATGTTGGTGGTGTGCCTCTGTAATGTGTCCGAACGTTCTGCTGGATTTGGGTGTCAGATTTGGTGTCTGTCAACAATTCCACACACTGTGCCATCTACTGCGGGTGGCTGTTGTCACAAAAAAAAAAAAAAGCTTTAGATTGCGTGAATATTATGCCACAGACTACACCTATCATCGTTTCACAAATGTACATGATAAAAGCTGTAACAATCATTTTGGATCATCCCGCATATGCTTCAGTCTTAATGCAAAATTTAAACAAAGAGCAGTGAACCAAAGTCATATGATGATGCCAGTTTGATATTAGTGAGGTGCAGTACTCTATGCTTACTTCATGGATATTCCTACTTTGCGGGTGTTGCACACAATTTCTGTACAAGCAAATCTAAAACTTTTCATTTGCTTGTTTGTTAATGGGTGCAATGTTTACTGCCATAATGAGAAAGAAATCATTGAATTTGTAGCCCAATTATTTGAAAGTATCACCATTTATGCTATTTAATCTAGACCATAATTTTTGTTGGTTCCTTGTTTAATATTGTTCCATATTGGTTTTGCCTTATTATTGGAATAGTAATATATTTGCATAGTGCATGAATATTGCATTTTTAATGAGAGACTGAATGAGTTTATAATACTGGTGATAGCTTCAGCTCTTGATGACTTCTTGTTTCCTGGATTCTCTTCATAGTAAAAGATACTTTAATCCAACAACGTTATCCAAGCATGTGTTTAGTTTTATCTTTGTTTGTTTTAGGGCAAAGCAAGATTCGTAGTGATGCTGCAGTACATTTGAGAAAGAGTTAAATTTTTCATCCACACTGCTTTATAAATTTCGTCATAGCATCCTCTCCATATTTCCTCTCTAAACACAATTAATGAGGCATTGTTTATAATTTTGTGATACAGTACTTTTATGATTTGTACCTAACTGGTCAGTATATTTTATAGCTAACAGTTTGGTCTGCTAAGCCATTGACTTGGTTTTTACAGCTTTATCACTCCAGGTTGTTGGATCTATAAACAAGTTGTCAGTTGCTTTTCTACTACATCCTTCAATCCTCACTGGGATTTTACTGTGGCAAATAATCGAGAGTTGGACTTCAAGAACTCTTATGTACCCCCAGTCAATAGAGTGCAGACGCTGTATTGCACCATTTAGTGTGAGTGAAAACAAACTAGAATTTAGACTGCCCAAGTGGAGAGGACTGGAGCTGGGAAACAAGTCCCTTCTCTCTTCCGCAGAGTTGGCAGCCTACATTCATGTTCTGTGCTGCTGCAGAAGCAGAACTGATATGATGATCATAGTGATTGCTGATCCCTTTTGGTGTTCATCCCTTCACTTATGTCAAGGTGAGAAAAGAAAGCGATGAGCAATGCACAACATAAAGCAAAGTAGAGTATACAAAGCATTTATTAACAGTTACAGCACAATTGTTTGCTGAGGTTGTCAGTGTTGTAAATGTGGTAGTTCAGACCTGACGTCCACTGATATCTTAGGCAACCATGGTTCAAAACATACCCTACCTATATCTGTCACAATAAAGTGTTCACATAATACTACCTGACAAAAAATCAATAGGAACAAAAAAGCTAGTGTTGAGAGGAAGAATCCACATGGCGCAGGGCATGAAGCAGTTTATTAAAGTAAAGCACATCTTGTTAAGCAGCATGTTCTTCAGTTGGGTGGTCCGGCTGTTTCTTGGCCACAGTTTGGCAGTGGCCATTCATATAGAAAGCTTGTTAGCTGTCATGCACATATAAAAAGTAGCACATTTGATGCAGCTTAATATGTAGATAACATGGCTGCTTTCACAGGTGGCCCTGCCTTTGCTGGGGCCGGTAGGAGATGCCTATAACAGGACTGGAGTGGGTGAAAGTGGGAAGACATATAGGACAGTTTTTACATCTACGTCTGTTACTGGTGTATGAGCCATGTGGCAAGGAACTGGGACCAGGAATGGAGTGGGGATGGAAAAGCATCTCGCATAGCTCTGGTGGGCAGCAGAATACTGCTGTGGGGAGGAGTGGGGAGGATAACGGGCAGGATATTTTTTTCAGTTAAGGACACATTGAGGGGTAGTCAAAACACTGGCAGAATTTGCCTCAGTTGCTCCAGTGCTGGGTGGTACTGAGTCATGAGAGGAGTGCTCCTTTGTGGTCAGGCAATAGGTAAGTGGGAAGAGATAGGTGACTGGAGAGACAAGGCATGAGAGATCTGTTTCTGGACAAGATTAGAAGGGTAATTGCAGTCTGTGAAGGCCTCAGAGAGATCATTGGCATATTTGGAGAGGGACTGCTTGTCACTACAGATGTGATGGCCATGGATGGGATGGCAGTGGTCAAAGTTGAGGCATTGTGGTTGGTAGGGCTGATGTGGACAGAGATTGAGGTCAGCATTGGAAAGGTGGTTGTTGGGTTAAGGAGGTGAAGTGAATGGGGAAAAAGGTGTTGAGCTTCTGGAGGATTGTGGGTAGGGTGTCCTCACATTCAGTCCAGATCACTAAGATGTCATCACTGAATCTGAAGGAAGTGAGAGATATGGCATTCTGGGGGGTTAAGGAGTAGTCCTCTACATGGCCTGTGAATAATTTGGCATAGGATGATGCCATGCAGGTGCCCATTTCTGTACCATGGGTTTGTTTATAATTGATGCTTTCAAAGAAGAAGTAATTGCGGAGAGCATATAGTTGGTCATGGTGACCGGGTAGAAGGTTGCAATTTCGGAGTTCGTCAGGTGATGGAAAAGGTAGTGTTCAATAGCAGTGAGGCCATGGGCATTGGGGACATCAGGGTAGAGGGAGGTGGCATCAATAGTAAGGAGCATGGCACAAAGTGGTAAAGGAGCAAGGTTGTGGAAAATTGATGGAAGATATAGTTGTGACTTTTTTATAGGAGGGTAGATTATACGTAAAAAGCGAAGGTGTTGGTTCATCAAAGGAGTGATTCTCCCTGTGAGGGGGGGGGGGGGGGGGGGAAGGAGGAGAGAGGGGGGTGGAACAGTAACCAGCCCCAATGGGGTGTCCTTGGTGGTTGGGTTTATGGACTTTAGATAGCATGTAGTGGGTAGGAGTGCGGGGAGTGAGTTTCTGGGTGGACCTAAGGATTTCAGGAGGGACTGGAGAGCCTACTGCACTCTTGGAGTAGTGTCATTATCACAGGCTTTGTAGGTGGGCGCATCTGACATCTGGTAATCCCAGCTGTCCATAATCCCAGTGGTGGAACTTTCAGCCATAGCTGGTGCCTTTTATATTGGAGGGTAGATTATACATAAAAAGGTAAGCTGTTGGTCCATGAAAGCAGTGATTTTCTTGGGGGGGGGGGGGGGGGGGTGTACAGTAAACATCCACAAGGTAGGGATTAGATTTGAAGGGGTGGATTGTGGTCCTTTCTATGGATGTAAGATTAATTTCTATGCTGAGGAGTTTACAGACTGATGGAGAGACAAGGTTCGAGGTTAGGGGGCGACCTAAGGCCAGGGAGAGTGGATCATTGTATTGAACACTACCTTCTCCAAATCCTTGACTGGCTCCAAACCTACAATCTCCTTCCTGTTCACCATGATCAGCTATACTCTCATGCACAATTACTTCTCCTCTAGAAGCATCACCTACGAACAAATCCATGGAACAGCAATGGGCACTTGCATGGTGCTATCCTATGCCAACCTACCCATGGGGCATCTAGCGAAATCCTTCCTAACTGACCAGAATACCAAAACCCGCACTTGGTTCAGATTCATTGATGACATCTCTGCAATCTGGGCTAAGGTATAGGACACCATATACACTTTGTTCCAGAACCTTAACGTCTTCTCCTCCACTTATTTCACATGGTCCTCCTCGATCCAAAAAGCCACCTACCCGATGACGACCTCCACTTCAAGGACGGCTAATCAGTACCTACATCTACATCAGACCTTCAAACCACCAAATATACCTCCACTTCAACAGCTGCCACCATCCATATCAAGAAGCCTTTCCATTCAGCCTAGCCCCACATTGTCCTCGCATTTGTAGTTACAAGCAGTTCCTCTCCCAACATGCCAAGGGTCCCAATGAGGCCTTTACAGACTGAAATTACCCTCCCAACCTTGTCCAAAAACATATCTCCCATGCCTTGTCTTTTCAGTCATCTATCATCTCCTGAATATCAACTGTCTGGCCACAAATGAGCACTCCTCTCATGACTCAGTGCCACCCATAATTGGAACGGCTGAATCACATTCTCTGCCAAGGTTTCAAATACATATCCTTGCACCTTCCCATCCCCCACACCAAACCTACACGACATCCTTGTCAATCTCACCTCAACTGTTGTTCCCAATCCCTTGCCTCATGGCTCATATCCCTGCAATAGTCTTAGATGCAAAAAATGTCCTATCCATCCTCCCACTACCACCTACTCCAGTCCTGTCACAGGCGTCCCCTATACTAAGAAAGGCAGAGCTACCTACCTGTGAAAGCAACCATGTGATCTACAAACTAAACTGCAACCACAATGCCACTTTCTACAGGGACATGACAACTAACAAGCTATCTGTCTGCATAGATGGCCACTGCCAAATATAGACAAGAAACAGCTGGACCACCCAGCTGCTGCACATGCTGTCCAACAGTGTGCTTCACTTTAATGATTGCTTCATAGCTTGGCCATCTGGATTCTTCCTAGCAACACCCCCCTTTTCCAAATTGCATTGTTGGGAACAATGTATCCTTCGTTCCCATAGCACTTCAACTTTCGCTAGTCCCTTGCTCCACTTGTCTATCCCCTTCCCTGCTCCCACTACACAAGCCTTCTACGTCATCAACATTCCACTAGTCTTTCCCCCTTTTCTACTTCTTTCCTCTCCTCCTACCTCCCCCCACCAGCAAGTCCTCCTAAGACTGCACCTAGCAGACCTATCCTGTCCCCACCATGTTCCTGCATGCCCCCACAGGCAACATAGCATCTCCCCCACTCTTACCCTGCCATCCATCCTCCTCTCTGCCCCATGCCATCTCCCAACTCCACTACCCACCCCAGCAGATTGCTCCTCACATCAAACACAGTTGTAGTCAGACTCCAACACCTAGAGACTGTGGCCATGTGTGTGTTATTGTGCTTGTATGATGTGCATGGGTTTTCTATTTTAGAAAAAGGACATGATCCAAAACCTTAATATTTTAGCAATATTTTTCATTGTATCTGTCTAAAACTCAACACCTCATCTAGGTTGGTGACTAGCAATCTACCCTTTCCATACTGTTGTTATTTCCATTGTATTTTTATAATTACATTGATTTTGAACAGTATATCAGTCTGTCTACACTTCCTTGGTAATTACAGTGCCCATATTTGTACATACTAAAATGCCTGCCTGGTTAGCCGTGCGGTCTAATGCACTGCTTTCTGGGTGGAAAGGCATGCTGGTCCCCAGCATGAATCTGCCTGGTGGATTAGTGTCGAGGTCTGGTGTGCAGGCCAGTCTGTGGATAGTTTTTAAGGTGGTTTTCCACCTGCCTTGGCGAATGCGGGCTGGTTCCCCTTATTCCGCCTCAGTTACACTATGTCGGCGACTGGTACGCATACACTGTCTCCACGTATGCTTACACCGTAACTACTCTACCACACAAACATTTGGGGTTATACTCGTGTGGTGTGAGATGTTCCTGGGGGAACATACTTCTACAGCTTTACATTTGTCCTCGAACCATTTCTGCTTCTCTCCAAATGTCTCTCTAATTTTCTTATGGGTGGTAGCTATCTTTTGCATTGTTTCACATGCTTCTACAATCTTACATTTGTCCTCTAGCCATTTCTGTTTAGCCATTTTGCTATTTCTGTCATTCTGACTTTCAGACTACTGTATTTCATTTTGCTTGCTTCATTTGCTGCATTTTTATATTTTCTTCCTTTGTCAGTTGAATTCAATATCTCTAGTGTTATTCAGGGACCTTTACTAGACCTTGTCTTTCTACCTATGTGATCCTTGGCAGCCTTCCCTATTTCATCTCTCAAAGCTACCCATTTGTCTTCTATTGTATTCTATTCCTTTCCCCTGTTTCAGTCAAAAGTTGTCTAATTCTCGCTCTTAAACTCTAAACAAGCTCTATTTTCTTCAATTTATCCAGGTCTCGTCTCAATTTCCTAGCTTTTTGTAATTTCTTCAGTTGTGATGTACAGTTATTAACCAATAAATTATGACAAGAATGTACACCAACGCCGGACATGTCTCACAGTTTAAAATCTGGTTTTGAAATCTGTGTCTTACAATCATGTAACAGTCTTAAATATTCCAGTGGCCTAAGTCTCTTTCACCTATACAGCCTTTTTTCATGATTCATACACTAAGTGTTAGCAATGATTAAATTATGCTGTATGCAAAATTCTACCAGACAGCTTCCTCTTTCATTCCTTTCCCCCAGTCCATATTATCCTACTAATTTTCCATCTGTTCCTTTTCTTGCTATTGAATTCCAGTCACTCATCACAATTAAATTTTTGTTTCCCATTACTACTTGAATAATTTTCTTTATCTCATCATACATTGTTTCACTCTCTTTGTCATCTGCAGAACTGGTTGTGTAGTATTACAGGAGATCTCCCTTCACCTAATGTGAAAGGGTCACTTATGTTTTGGCATTGTGGCTTGGTAGTGTTTTGAATGGCAGAGAGAAATGGTTGGTGTCTATAATGTAAATGTCCCAGAAAACAACTGAAAATGTTTTAAGTCTGATATGTAACTTGACCCAACATACTCTTTGAAATTATGTCATAAGATTCACTCCATATATGTTGCTCGTATTAATGTGAGATCTGGTCAGCCAATTGTGCAATGGTTTTATTTGAACAAAAAAAGTACAGAAGAGTTCTTTCAAAATTGGTTATGCCATTGTGCAGTGAGTTGGCATAGTTGTCAGCTCTCTTCCAGCCCTCAACCCTCTGCAGATGATGAAAAAGTCTGTACAGTATAATTAGTGGAACTAAGTAGCAGATCCACAGCTTCAAGAAAATTCAAAAAGGTTACCAAAGGTTAGTGTAAGGCAAAATCTGAGCACAAGAAGCATTGGTGTGACACATCAGTCGAGAAGTGAGAACTTAGTTACAACCCATAACAAGGGACTCCTTCATTGTTCCACTTTAGTTAGTATATAAACTTGTAGTACTGTGGCGGTTGTTGCCTTTGTGTCCATCTTTCCTATGATAATGCATTACCTGTGATGTCCATAGTAGCTTACCCAAATTCCTATTTTCTCATTCATTATTAGACCTACTCCTGCATTACCCGTATTTCATTTTGTATTTATACCCCTGTACTCGCCTGATTGGATGTCCTATTTGTCCTGCCATCTCACTTCCCAAATTCTCGCTATATCTGTCACACTAACCACTTCTCTTTTTAAATTCTTTAACCTATTTACCAAACGAAAGCATTGGTATGTTGATAGAAACAATAACAATAACAAACACAAACACACACACAAATTTCAAGCTTTCGCAACCCACGGTTGCTTCATCAGGAAAGAGGGAAGGATGTCTGCTTGTGTCTGTTAAGTGCGCTGGATATGTGTGTGTGTGAGAGTGTATACCTGTCCCTTTTTCCCCCCAAGGTAAGTCTTTCCACTCCCGGGATTGGAATGACTCTTTACCCTCTCCCTTAAAACCCACATCCTGTCATCTTTCCCCCTCCTTCCCTCTTTCCTGATGAAGCAACCATGGGTTGCAAAAGCTTGAAATTTGTGTGTGTGTTTGTGTTTGTTATTGTTTCTATCAACATACCAACACTTTCGTTTGGTAAGTCACAGAATCTTTGCTTTTAGATACATTTTTCCCACATGGAATGTTTCCCTCTATTTTATAATTTTTTTTGCAGATAAGTTTCTACTGTTAAATGTTTTGTTGTTTGTAAGGGAATGTATTCCTCCATGTCCCACGATCCTCGCCAAGTTGTGGGGGCTTGTGTACCTCAATGATACAGAAAGCCACACTGTAAGTGCAACTACAAGTGATGAGTATCTATAGAGAGGCTGGGTGTCGTGGAGAGGACACGCAAACTCGTGGAACCTGAAGAAAGACAGCAGCCTTTTCAGCAGTTGCAGAGGTGACAGCCTGGAGCATTAACTGATCTGGCCCTATTAACATTAGTCAACATAATCTTGCTGTACTGGTACTATGAACAGCTAAAAGCAAGGGGAAACTACAGTTGGTTGCCCTCCCCTCCTCCCCTCCCTATCCTACCCCCTGTTGTCAAGGGGATGCAGCTCTATGGGGCATGGTTTCATGAAGATGGCATCCACTTGGGTAAAATATTCTGAAGGTAAGATAGTTTCTCTTTGGATCTGTGGACAGAAACTAATTACAAGGAAAACCAAAACTGGTTCTACAGGTCATGGTGCAGAAAGTTAGAACTACTAATTGGGTAGGTAGGATAAAGAATTTAAAAAGAGAAATGGTTAGGGTGACGGATATACCGAGACTTTTTATTTTAAAAGATTATACAAGCAATATTTAATATTCGCACAACAGACACAAGAAGCTAAACTAGTTCTTAAAAGTTAGATAGATTCACCGAACTGTAAACAGTGTTGTTCAATACAACTCCTACATTTTCTGCCGTCTCCCTCTCTTTCTCTCTTTGTCTACATCAATGCCAGGTGATTCAAAAAGAAAGAACAGATATCATTTGCTTATTACAGCCAAATTATAAAAGATAGAAAGATATTATGCATGTCACTGGATAGAGGAAGATTCAAAGTTTACACACAGCTGTGCTGTTCTTTGTTTGTAGCAACAAGGTGACTACACCACAAGAGAAATCATTTTGTATGTTGGAATTTGCACAAAGTCAACTGTTCAAGTGCAATGAGCATCCTTCCACCATTTCAGCAAGAAGCTGCCTTGAAGAAGTAGATTTATGAGTGTCAGACAAAATTGTTGGAAGTCAGTTGCACACGTAGAGGGAAGGGCAGTGGTCGGCCACGACTGAGCCTATATGATCCTTTAATTTCATGTCCCTAATAAATGTTACACCTAAGTATTTGTTTGAGTTTACAGATTCCAACTGTGATTCAGTAATGGTATATTTACAGTATACTATGTTCTTGTGCTTTGTGAAATACACAATTTTACATTTTTGAGCATTTAAGGCAAGTTGCCAATCATTGCACCACTATGAAATCTTATCAAGCTCTGACTGAATATTTGTACAGCTTCATTTAGACTGTAATTCTATGTACATAATTGCATCACCTGCAAAACGTTTGAGGTTACTATTGATATTGCCCATGAGATGATTAATATACAACATGAAATCAGAGTACCCAACACACTTCCCCGGGGTTCACATGATGTTACTGCTACATATGTTGATTAATCTCCAACCAAGACAACATGCTGCATCCTTCCTATCAAGAAATCCTCAATGCAGTCTGATACCTCACATGATTGTACTTTTGGTAATTAGCGTAGGTGTGTGTACTGAATCAAATGCTTTTTGGAAATCAAGAAATACTGTAGCTACCCGACTGCCTTGATCCAGGGCTTTCACTAAGTCACATCAGAAAAGTGTGAGTTAGGTTTCACATGACCTGTGTTTTCAAAATCCATGATGGATGGCATGGAGGAGGTATTACGTTTCAGCTATCTCATTATGTTTGAGCTTACAATATGTTCTAAGTTTCTACAACAGACAGATGTCAAGGACATTGGATGGTAGTTTTATTGATAACTTCTTGTAGGCAGATGTGACCTGTGCTTTCTTCCAGCTACTAGGCACAGTTTTTTGTTCAAGAGATCTACAATAGATTATAGTAGGAGAGGGGCTAACTGAGCCACGAATCGGGAATACAATCTGGTAAGGATTCCATTGGGGCTTTTTTCAATTTTAACAATTTCAGCTGTTTCTCAATGTCACTAACACTCCCTCTCCCTTTCCCTCTCACATTTCGCTGCGCTCCAAAGAGGATTTGTAGCATTACATAACTTGTACACTTTCTGCTTCTCTAAATGTTCTTCTAATTTCCTATGTGTGATTGTAGCCCTCTTTTGTTGCTTGTTTTAGCTACAAACGTCTTTCTTATCCTTTATGATGTTCTCTTGTGGCTATTATTTATCACAAAATTAAAACTCCGTGAGACACCAGGACTTGAACCTGGATTTCATGGGCAGTATGCTGCCACGTGCACAATCTGAGCATATCTCTTAAACGATCTCAAAGCTTCAGCTTGACATTTTCTTGACTCCATTCCTTCCAACTTTGCAGAGGTTCTTCCATGATGGACAATACTAGTACTTCTTGAAATGGGGATACAACAAGATGTTCTGGCTCCCCTACAGCAGCAGGATTATTTTCAGATCAAATTCTTCTAGTCTTGGAATATATGGGGAGCAGTATGTAGCTTTCAGTTGGTTCATGAGGCATCCTTGGGCACTGGTTGCAAGCACAAGTATCAGATCTGGCATATGATTTTAGCTTGTCACTATGTATAATTTACCAAGAGCAGAGTAAGCTGATATCTTAAATTGCTATATTTTTGAGCCAGACAGGGGCCATTCATACATTTTGATAATCTCAAAGTTGCATTTCATTGCGTTTCTGAAAGATAGTCTGTTGTTAGTTATTACTAGAACTTTTCCCTTTTGTCATGCACCATTCATTTCTCTTGGGGTTTTTCTCCTTCAGTCTTTACTTCAGTTATCCTCTAGGTTATTTGGTAAGAATTACATAGTGGCCCATCCCCCCTTTTCATTTTTCATATTTGATGCACAATACGCGAACCAAAATAGGAATCTGAGATTTGTCTATTATGTAATACAGTGGTCTGAATGTGTCTCACAGTTTTCATTATTTATAACCAAAAGTGCATTGAATATGGAATGAATGTAGGCCTTTGGCTAAGTTCCAGATCAGTCGGTTACCACAGTCTTTATTTTGTAATCACATTAGTTGATTTTATCAATGAAACTTGGCTTCCAACCTAACCTAGACCTCAGGTTATGCTAAATATCAGACCGTCACCACAACTTAGATTTAGAGGCAGATAGCAATGGGGACATTAGCACACTGTTATGTTGAGTTTGAATCACTTTACTTATAAGAACATTGAGCAAATCTGTCACTGGAGGTTAGTTCTCTCCAAAAGTTTTAAACTCGCTAGTTGGTTTGGGTACACAGGTACCATCCCTCTATCTAACAATATTTACAATTGCCTCAATAAAAATAATAGGTACTGCTACTTTAAAATAATACACACACTGAGAGCAGTAAAAACATCAAAACTGTTTATATGTGAAAACTACGAGTGCTCAACAACTCATGCTCATATGCACTATGTTTGATAATAAGTATGTTAATGTTGAGCCTTTTTATGGTCACCTTGCGTACGATAATGCAATCAGCACATTAAAGTGCTGAAAACTATGTGAAATGTATTGACGTTGCAAAGAGTCAGATCAATTATTCAATTCATATGCTACAACATATGTGGCAATAATAGTAAAAGGCTGCCCTTTCTGGGTATAATAATCATGATTTTATTTAAAATTCCAACACATCATTACTAATACAATTACAAAACATGAACAGATACTGTGTATGATGGTGTACTGACTATTCACCCACAGCAGTGTTATTCTTTAACTATGGAGTCACAAACAAGCATTGAATTTCATCCATGTCATGTACTAAAGGTGACAGAGTCCATAATGAGAGAGCAGCTATTAAGTTGTTTTGAAGGAAATAACCTTACGAAACACAGCATGGCTTTCGGAAGTGTAAGTTGACTACAACAACAGTACTTGACGCTTACAAAAAAAGTCAGGGTTTTGCTGAAATTGAGTTCTTAGCACTGGTACTCCATGACCTTTGTATGGCATTTGATTGTATCCCACATATGGCCCTGCTCAGCAAGCTAAAATCATATGGTACTGGTGCAGCTGTTCTACATACTTTCAAATCCCACCTAAATAACAGATGACTCGCTGTATCAGTACAAGTAGCAGAATCAGTTGAAATGAAGAGAGAAACATCATGTGCCATAGGGTTACATAATAGGGGCCTTGTTGTTCTTAATTTTCGTTAATGACATAGGCTCCAATGGGCACACCTGGCAGTTTGCAGACGACACAACTTCGTTCTCAAAAGGGGAGAATGTACTTCAAGCTGTTCGACAAGCAGACGTCCCATTCAGTGAGGCCAAGAACTAGATGGAAATTGATGATGACAAAACAAAGAGGATGATATGGAGTCTAAGTGAGACTGAAGCACTGGGTGACACAGCAGCTGTTAAGCTTCTGGGCTTACAGATCATAAGACCTACAGAAAGAGAAATGAAGTTCATCAATACATCACTCACTATAAAGACAGGCCAAGTTATCAATTAATTAAGACACAGGGCAGTTTCTGAAAGGTGGCCTAAAAATTATTTAATGTTCTACCTAAGGATATTCAGTCATAACCAGTTGAACAATTTAGGATTCAATTATTGTTTATACCAAAAGACCAACACTGGTACAGTACAGAAGAATACTTTTTTGGTGATAGAACGGTGTCTACCTGAGCTGCAACTCAGTGCCAATGAAAACAGCAGCAACTCTGTTACTTTGCAACATGATTGTCTTATTATTGTAATGTATATTGTAATCTAGTACTTAAAAAGATATATGTTTTAAAGTGGCGGTGTCTGCTCAGCCATGGCTGCTGAATGACGAGGAACTGGTAATAAATACCGACAAAGTTCAGGCGCACTATAGCACGCAAACGCAGAGCTTTACCATCAGTCTAAATTACTTTAACATTGATTTCCGCTCGTATCAAAGGCTGCTATATAGTACCGTCCGTAGAACAATTCAAATGCGAATTATTCATACTCTACCGATTTGTGTTCATTTTAAATACTGTAATTTTCCTACGGCTTTATTTCAGTCTCATATTTGATGAAATAGTAGTTTTTTGTGTAGAATCTCTGCAAGCTAGAGACAGAAGACTTCAGGGATTATATTATACAGTACTTCGATGGAGTTAAAAGTCCGGGTGGAAAGTAAAACTATTTCGTCACCAGACACACCACAAGCATAAGAACGAGCACCATGCGCACTCAAACAAAATCTCTGACTGGATGTTGTGCGTGTACGACGATGTTTTTACACAAGTTCGCCGCGTGCCGTTCTATAGCAGTGTGTAACTTGTCATTTTCGAATAACAACTAGGCTGAGTATTGTTCAAATACACTTATTTTATTGCTAGTCTTTTCCGTAGGTAGGTACAACATCGGCATTTATCAGTTGGGAAGAAGTTGTTTACACTCCACTGTGACCTTCAGTACTATCAGTGCGTTAAATGCATGTATATAAAACACAGTCCTCTTAAAGGCTGTACCAATTCATTACGGAAAGGGGTCTCGTAAGGACGGCAAGGATGGTAAGAACGGAAATTTACTCTGCTGATTATGAGTAAATTATTTATACATGCTTTTTGCACGACGCTTCACGTACGGCACTTAATACAGTTTTAGACGATCAGAGGCAGAAAATGAAACATGCAGTACGAGCGAGAAACTACACTATGTGCTACACGGTCATTGTTAAATATTTCTGTAAAGGAAGGGGGAATTGGGTAGTTTTTGAAGAATTAGAACAAGTACTAATGAAATAGTTGCTAAAATATATGAATTTTTCCGAACAGTTTTTCTACAATCGTCGATGTGAACTGATCACATCAGAAACATATCTGAATGTACTTGCATCTATCGTTCATAAGGTTCAATGAGTTCCAAAATCCGAAAATCAGCCACAGTTCATTAATAAAGCTTACGTGTTTAATTACAATTTTGTATATGCTGCTTGGTATGCATTATATTAATTCGGAGGAACGCTGTTCGTAAAAGATAATCAGTGCTTTTTAAGGTTCGAACTGGCGCCTGCGCAATTCTAAACTTATAAAATTTAGGGGCTACTGCTAGCAAGTAAGAATAAGTCATTGTTGTCAATGTAACTAGGTGTCTGCTTAACGCAAAGGCCATTGGAACGATGCTTTTCGCTTAATTAACAAACTGTTTTGGTTGTATCTGCATCCATTTTGTGCAAAACACCGTGGAATACATGGAAAACGGTACGTCCCGTCGTGTCAGCTGTTAAGTTCTGGTCACATGGGCACCGGCATTGGCGGATTTCACCGACGACCGACATCGGCCGCCACAACCCAGCCAGTCTCATTGCCCGAACGGAGATACTTCGGATGACAATCGGTGATGTCAATATCAGTTTCTTCGGTGGCATCAGCAGATTTCCTCATACAAGAAATATAGACTGAGAGAAACAGATGCGCTTAGTCCAAGAAAGGAGTAGTCTGTGGCATCCTAGGTGTGAGAAATACCGTAATTGGGATACACCACCGAATCTGTGAACTGAAATCGCAGCAAAGTAGGCAAAAATCTGTATTGGAAATTTTACACGTAAATTATAGCAGAATCTCGACAGTAATTTGTTCAAGTGAATATGGTGACGTATCTTGTGCTTAAAGTTAGGTACTGTCTATAGTGGATCCTTTTTGGGTCCTGGTAGGTGGGTATTAACTGTCTACAAACTATTATTCCTGCTTATTGATCTTTTTATGCCAGTAAGATGGTGATTGTGTTATATGGGGTGGTTTGCGAACGTGGTGTGTGTTTCCGCTTTTCATTGATTTAGATTTTTAGAGTATCTTATTCTAAAAATGTATGTTTGCCTTATATGCACTAATTGACATGTCCGTGTTGCGGAGTGTTTGTAATCTTGCTCTTCAATATCACCACAAATCATTTCTGGTATGTAATAGAGCGTATCTGTCTTCATCTCACATATTCGTAAAACTTGTCTGTTTATTCTAATTTG
Source organism: Schistocerca serialis cubense (assembly GCF_023864345.2). Taxonomy (NCBI): domain Eukaryota; kingdom Metazoa; phylum Arthropoda; class Insecta; order Orthoptera; family Acrididae; genus Schistocerca; species Schistocerca serialis. The sequence goes on along the minus strand of NC_064642.1, from coordinate 562,948,648 downwards.
TTCTAATTTATTCTAGTAAGTTCTTTTCGAGATAGATATAGCTCATTCACATGCATTCGCCGTCTTTTTAATAGCTGCAATGCACCGGTGGTCTCCTAGCACAGAGGCGTCGTGTCATCCATCCGGCCCAAGGAGGTTAACATAGATTCTAAACTACTTAGTAGACCAGATTCTAAGCTGACCTCCTTGATCCCTCCAAAAACTGATGGAGGAGGTCAGATGCCTTGAGACCAAGCTGTCGGCCGATGTTATCTTGCGGCCTCTGGCAACTGAGTCTGCCGACAGTTGTCGGTGCCACTCGAAATACAGTCTAAGCTGTCCTCTCACGGGACGTGAAAACGCAATTGGACAAGGAGCTGGTGACGCGACAGCGTGGATTTCCGCGTTCGACTACACTGCAAAGCGCGCAATGAAGAATCTGGCATGTCAGATTTTTGCCTCGTGGAGAAGAACATGGCCAATGAGACACAACGTTGGCTTTACGTTAGAAGCAGAATTTAGTTGCCGCCATATCGTTTGCAATTAACTTCCATATTTTGTGTTTTTCTTCAGTATAGTGTACGTGTTATGAATATTAGCTATTTCAAAGCATCAGAAAAATGGAGGATTTCTCAAAATCGCGTCGTTTTAGGTAGGATCTGTTATAACAAAATGATAGGTGACTATATACCAGTAGTTAAAGGCTTCCCCTATTTGATGATTTTAGTGTTATAACTTGTGTGCTATAAAATATACCACTTCCGTGCTATGGGACAGTGATGATCTATTAGAAGCTCGTCCTTTTGGTACAATTTGTTGTAATTAAATATCAAATATGACAGTTCCAGATGCATCCATTACATAGTACGTACCATGTACTGAGACGCGGACTGTCATGTCGAAGCCACAGGGTAGTTACGTGAGCTGTATAGAGAAAGGTAGTAGTTCGTGTCAAGCTCATTCCAGTATTTTTACCTTTTTTACACGTTTCGGTTTTTTCTTATTAATTTAACAGAAGTATTATATGCAGTAAGCTATGTTATTTATTATAAATAATGTATTTGCTACAATTCTTGTTCCAACGATTGGAATGTTTCTCCAGTGGCCCGAAATTTTAACGTTACTTCTATTCTATATCAGGAAGTAAACAAAAGTTATACACTGGAAGTTTTTGGTGGTTCAAAATGGTTCAAATGGCTCTGAGCACTATGGGACTCAACATCTGTGGTCATCAGTCCCCTAGAACTTAGAACTATTTAAACCTAACTAACCTAAGGACATTACACACATCCATGCCCGAGGCAGGATTCGAACCTGCGACCGTAGCGGTCACGTTCCAGACTGAAGCGCCTAGAGCCGCGCGGTCACAACGACCGGCCGAAGTTTTTGATACAATGAAACTTACAGTGAAATAAATATACATATCTCTTTGTTTTATGGACTGCCTTATGTTTGTATCTTGCCGGTAAATTTCTTTCTTATGCCGGTAAATATCTTTCTTAGTGATGCTGAGCAGCACTGAAAAAATCTCCTCTTCCATTAAAATGAAATTACGAAACAAATTTCGATCTTGAAATCTGCATGATTAAGTACGTAACTTTGGAGAGCTGGTGGCCAATACAACAATGAGAATAGGGATATTAACTTCTGTAAAGTGACATTAGATGCGATTCTTTAACTGCACTCTGGTGAGGAAAGGTATGGGATAGCGATATGCATATATACATATGGCGGTACTATCGTGTACTCAGGGTATAAAAGGCCAGTGCATTGGCGAAGCATTTTGTACTCTGGTGATTTACATGAAAAGATTTCTGACCATTATGGCTGTAACACAGAAACTACCAGACTTTGAACGTGGAATGACAGTTGGAGCTAGACAAAGGGGCATACCATTTCGAAAATCGTTAGGGAATTCAATATTTCGAGATCCGCGATGTCAAGAGAGTGCCAAGAATACCAAATTTCAAATATTACCTCTCGCAATATTACCAACGCACTGACTGATGGACTTCACTTAACGACCAATAGCAGTGGCCTTTGCGTAGCATTGTCAGTGCTAACAGACAAGCAACACTGCGTAAATAACTGCAGAAATCAATGTGGGTCGTATGATGAATGTATCCGTTAGGACAGTGCGGCGAAATTCGGCTTAACCGCCGGGAGCAGCAGACGACCAATGTGAGTGCCTTTGCTAGTAGCATGACATCACCTGCAGCCGTCTCCTGGTCTCGTGACCATATCGATTGGACCCTAGACTAGTGGGAAACTGTGGCATGTCAGATGAGTCCCGATTTAAGGTGGTAAGAGCTGATGGTAGGGTTCCAGTGTGGTGCAGACACCACAAAGCCATGGACCCAAGTTTTCAGAAAGACACTGTGCAAGTTGGTGGTGGCTCCATGATAGTATGGGCTGTGAATGGACTGCATCCTATGGTCCAGCTGAAACGATAACTGGCTGGAAATGGCTATGTTTGGCTACCTGGAGACCATGTCCACCCATCCATGGACTTCATGTTCCCAAATGACGATGGAATTTTTATGGATGACAACGTGCCATGTCACTGGGGCAACATTGTTCACGATTGGTTTGAAGAATTTCCATGTATCCGTTGTGTATGACGAACAGCAACTGTGATTTAAATTGGCGTTTTATCTGGTAATAAACATGCAACCAGTCTCTTTTTTACGATTTATCCAACCATGAACATGTTTTCGAGCCCCTACAGGATCATCATCAAATGGCGGTGTTACAAGAACATTATGTTGTGGACCAAGTGTAGCTAGATGCAGTGCTGATGCTACTAGCATCTAGATACACTTCGTCTGATGATTTGCCTGCAGTGGCTCGAAAACATATTTACAGTTCAGTGAATCATAAAAAAAGCAACTGCTTGCATGTTTATTAGCAGATAAATCGCCAGTGGTTTGAAGAGCATTCTGTAGAGTTCGAGCAAATGGTTTGCTCATCCAGGTTACCCAACACATATCTGAGATGTAATCAAGAGGTCAGTTCATGAACAAAATCATGCACCAGCAATGCTTTCGCAATTATGGGCAGTTGCAGAGGCAGCATGGTTCAGTATTTCTGTTCAGACTTCGAACGACTCGTTGAGACCTTGCAATGTCAAGTTGCGGCACTACGCCAGTCAAAAGGAGGTCTGACATTATATTAGGAAGTATTCCATACCTTTTTATCACCTCATTGTATATTAAGTTTAAAACCGAAAATGAGATGGAGATTTAATCGAGTTATCGAATAAGTTCTACTACTATGAATCTCAGATCACTTCACAACATTATGTAGTGCTGAATAAAGAAACAAGATTACTGTTACCAGTCTCTGTTTATTTATATACACTATATGTTTCAAAGGTTTAAACCTTCACTGTCAAGTGGATTTGTATGTGTTAATGTGACGTGTGTGTGTTGTGTTACGACTTTGGGGTAACCTGTGACAGTGTCTAGTGGAAAAACAAAACACTATATCAGAAATGGTTTTTGGGGAGGTTTTGACTAAAAACTAAATGTGAATGTAACTGTGAAAATAAAACAACTGAAATAGAATACCTCTAGTGGTCGCAGACTCCTTTCTCTATCGCAATACATCACACAAAAATTGTCACACTTTTTAAACAAAGATGGCGTCTGAAAACTACTAGGTGCAAAGAAAATATAACAGAGACATTATTTCGAAGTACAAAGTTTTCCTCTACCAGCAATTAGCTATTCATCCCATCGACGAGTCCAGAATCTTGCGCATGGGATGCTGTCGGGAACTGCCTCTACAGAGTGCAGTGGTTGCAAATATGATGAGAACCATGTTGTATGAGATGTAGCAGTTCATTTCAGAGAATGCAGCATCTACGATTGACACCACATTTGGCATGCATTGTGATGAGCAATATGTCCTGTGTGAGGATGGCTTAAAGCTGAGTTCCTACATGCAACAAAAGTGACGCCACTTGGTAGCCACTAGAGTGGCGCCACCAAAATTGTGTGTGTAAAAACCCTGATTCCTGTGGTAACACACTATGACGTCACTTTCCCACGCCACGAAAGTTAAAGTCGTTCTAACTTTGTGACGCCACTTTCCTTCCCTCCTCGACAATTAGCATCAGAAATAAAATACACAGCCCCCAACTTGATATCAAGGTTTCCGAAGGTATTGTCATATTTGCTATTTTCTGTATTTATGCCTGCATATCACGAAAATGCAGTTTCAGTTTTGCACCGCATGAAGGACCTCTCCAAAATGCATCGTTTTAACTACAATTTGTCATGCTACAATGGCAGGAAATCAGACTTCAGTATATAAAACCTTCATGAGCACATAATAGTTACTATACGTCTTTAATGTGTATGTCTATCATGTATGACGAACAGTGATAATAAGCAAAAAAATTGGAATTCTACTGACTTACGTAGCAAAAATGAACTTTTGAGAATTGAAATGATGGTGGAGTGAGGGTATTTCTCCTTTTTTGCATCAAGGTAATGTGTAGCTTTTTTTTTTAATACGGAAAGAAAGGATAGCCACAACCATTTTTTGGTTTCGCATTACGTTTAACTGTTGTTCTGTGTCTCTTTTAATGAATTCTGCTGTGGTGGCATTGCGAAATGGCTGAGTTAGACACCAAAGTGAAAGTGGCCAGAAAACTTCGAACTTGGAGCTATGACACACGTCAGATTGGCGAGTTACCACAATCTGCAATATTTTCAAGGATGAAAGTCTTCTGTTTTTATTTTCTGATACAATCTTTTCAGTCTTTGTACATCCTTCGAGTAATTACATTAATCACACATAATCATTCATCAAGTCATAGGACCTTTGTGATTACTATAAAATAAGTACAGTGGTTTGTAAAACTGTGTAATACGGATGAAATGACTCAGATGATCATATATAAATCTGAGTTACAGGCGACTAATGCTCTAATAAGTCTATATGGACAGTTCCACAAATAAGTGTACGCCATAATTTTAAATGTAACGTCCGCCGCGACATCTCTGGCAGCATCTCGAATCTGTAATCAATGCGCTTTTATACAGTGTGAGAGTTGAATGCTTTGTTTTGTCAGTTGCAGTTTAAAATGAGTGCAAAATAACTGAAGCGTCACGAGCCAATGTTCGTCGTAAATCATCCAAAGGGACCAAAGCTTTCATATGGAGCTGCTGCTAAAGTTCTTAGAAAGTCAAAGACATTCGTTGCGAAGCGGGTCAATCCATATTTAGAGGTTGGAAACATGGATGATTTACCGGAGAGAGGGCTAAGGTAATGGAGATGAACGTTTGGCGTCATTGACCGGGAGGTCCCTTGCGGGGCAGCTCTGGCCGTCTTGGCGCAGGTATTCATTCGACGCCACATGGGCGACCTGTTCGCCGGATGAGGGTGAAACGATGATGAAGACAGAAAACCCCAATCCCTGAGCGGAGAAAATCCCCTACCCAGCCGGGAATTGAACTCGGGCCCGTAGGACGGCAATCTGTCACGCTGACCACTCAGATATCGGGGCGGACAGGGCTAAGGTGCTAAGCTGTAATCGATAATGGCGGTGACTGGATTAACTATTAGGTAATTGTGCAATTAGTAATAACATGTATTTTCATGCAAACATATAATAGGGTCTTTTATTTCATACAGATAACGGTGTACACTTTCTTGTGAGACTGACTGTACATTCAAACATATTGATTGTCTGTACAATCCCGCACTACAAAATTTATCCACCACTTGCCTCATAAATATGTGGGCACCAAAGTCCATAGAGTGACATAAGTTAGCCGTATGATTTAATGCCTTCATTGCAGAATCTCCCGACATTAATCAACATGTAAAGGGCTCCTTACTTGTATGATGACTATTATTAGACTTCTGTGCTACTTACCTACGAAAAGTAATTTTTCCTCCTAGACGAATTTCCATTTGCATCTGTAGCTGCAACAATTCAGCACCATTGCCGTTATCAATAAATAGAAGTATGAAAACAGGACATATAATTATGTGTAATATTAAGTTCTGGTCTTAGCGGAAAATGTAAACAATTATTTCTTAACAAGATGACATGACTGTTTCGTTTCGATTTAGTACCCTAAGCTCACTCCATAGATATTCGTATGCTATGCTCTCATCCTAGGAGTCATTGTGCCGTGTGCTCTGCTCTCCTCCTGTTTTAGCGATCAAGAAGCAGTTTACACACTGCATGCGTTGTGAAGGAGGTGATAACGTTGCCGACTCATTGTGACGTGGGGTCTACAAGATATCTGGAGAGTTGAGGACCTGAACCCGTGGCATGGTTCCAGGGTTTGGTTCTGGGTGGAGAGGGGCTTTCCCATTGTGTTATTTCCTTCCTCTCCCCCAAGCCCGAAATATAATTTTCCGTCATCTGTCACTCGCTTCCGCTTTTAACGTGCCGCAGATGGCTATTGTTTTCTAAATAATAACAAAAAAACGGTTTGATGTAGTAATATTTTCATTAGTAACAAGAACATTTATAAAAATTTTAATATAATAATAATAATAATAATTTGTACACATCAGTGATTATTAAATACCTTTAGTATGACTTTCAAACAACCATAATAACAACAATCTCTCACAACCCTGACAACGTCATAATTTACACAGTATGAAGTCAAAGTGACTCCTGTACATAGGAAGGGTAAAAGAACGGACCCGCAAAATTACAAACCGGTATACGTAACGTTGGTTTGCTGCACAGTCTTTGAACATATTCTAAGTTAGAATGTAATAAATTTTCTTGAGACCGAGAAGCTAATGTTCACGAATGAACACGGTTTTAGAAAGCATTGCTCGTGCGCAGCTCAGCTTTCCCTTTTTCACATGATATACTGCGAACTGTGGATGGAAACAGGCAGATCCCATATTTCTGGGAAGCATTTACATGGTGCCGCAGCGACGACTGTTACCGAAGCTAGGAGCATTCGGAATAGTTCCCAGACGTGTGAGTGCCTTGAAGACTTTTTAAGTAATGGAACACAATATGTTGTCCTCGACGGCGAGTGTTCATCAGAGACAAAGGTATCATTAAGAGTCTCTAGACACATTAATGATGTGATAGACAGGGCGGGCAGCAATCGGCGGCCGTTTTCTGATGATGCTGGGGTGTACGGGAAGAAGTCGTCGCTGAGTGACTGTAGGAGGATACAGGATGATTTAGACAAAACTTCCAGTTGGTTTGATGAATGGCAGCTAGCTGAAAACGCAGAAAAATGCAAGCTAATCCTCCGTTACTCACGCGAAATTTCGTGACGTCGTCACTCGCGCGGATAATTGGTGTCATCCACAAAGCAAGCGGTCTATTTGTACACTTTGAACGGTCTTTATGACTGATTTTATGATTTTTTTATTAACTCTAAATATAATGCATTTAATATTTGTACACAGTATAATATATTCTAACGTTTGAAACAGTTTGACCATTCGAAAAACAATGTCTTCAGCTGAATTACTGGCATTACATGGTCCCTCTTGTTGCTTACCGACGTACGGTTCTAAATTCAAAGTGTAAGATGGTTTTACGTCAACCAAAGCAAGCACTTTTAACCCATACTTTGCTGGTTTGCTAGGAACATATTGCCTGAACGGGCAGTTCCCTCTGAAGGCCAAAAGCTGTTCGTCAACAGTAAGATATTCACTAGGTGAAAAATATTTTTGGCAATTCTTCGTGAATAGTTCAAGTACCTCTCTGAGAGCTCTGATAGCAGCCAACTAGTCAATCTCTCTGCGAACACCTCTATCACGGATATTATCAAACCTCAGACATCTCAACAGAAACCTGAATCGGTTTTCACTTATGCATAAATAACATGATTCAAATCCGTTTCCCTTTGTGTTATCACACAATTTCGATATACTGTTACCAGAACTTCTCATCTCAAAGATCCACATAGATATAACAAACCAATGAAAGCTTTGATATCTATCGCATCTGTTTCTTTAGCGTCCCTTTCCCTAGAGAAGTTACCACGAACTTAATTGATGTACATATTAGTGCATGTTGCGTTAATGCTTATTATGTTTTCATCCAAGAACAAATTCAGAATTTCTATTTCGCCTTTTTTATAAGAGCTTGATTTTTTGGTCCAGGCAAATCGGTAATAAAATTACAAGATCTGCTTCTAACACTGGTAGGATATTTATTTTTCCCCCGTTTAGTTATTCCATCTTTCCGTAAAAAATGCATCCTCTTGAGTTACTTCTTCCTGTGATTCATATTCATCATTTTCTGACTCTTCTTGTTCTGTTCCTGAATCATGACGGGTTTCATGAACAGAATCCTTAGTCTCAGAGTCAGCGCTATCACTGTGAGCATCTTCATCATCAGCTCATTGAACCATTCCAACCATACATTAGGATCTCTACTAAACTCTGTCCGAGGTTTTTTGCCTTTGAGATTTCTTCCACAATGTAAAAATAAAGAGAATACTAGGTAACATGGAAGGTAATTGCAATCAGTTTCAGTACGTCTAAATTTACGCACACGAAAGATCGATTGAATATAGGAAAGCAATAAAGTAATACAGAATTACTTAGTTTCAGATTGTGGCAGCAGAGCTCGCGCGGATGACAAGTGTCCTCCAGACTATAATAATGTTTCATAAACAACGTGTCTTTCGTAACTGAGAGACAACAATGATTGGAGCTAACGGCCGAAGAGTTAACAGAAAGATACTGAAAATGGCGCGAACTCAATACAGCCCTGGCGAACAAAATGGAGCGGGGAAGTCATGTGGATGACGAGTGTCATCCGCGCCAGCAACGGAGGATAAATGCAAATGAGTAGAATGAACAATCCCATAATGTTTGATTCAGCATCAGTAGTGCGCTGTTTGGCACAGTCATGGCGATTAAATATCTAGGTGTAACATTGCAAAGCAATAATAAATAGAACAATGTAACGTTTGTAGTAGGGAGGACGAATGGTCAGCTTCAGTTTACTAGAATGATTTTAAAAAAGTGTGGTTTATCTAAAAAGAAGACTGTGTACAGAACAATAGTGCGACCCATTCTTGACTATTTATCAAGTGTATGGGATCCCCAATCGGACGGATTAAAGAAAGACAGTGAAGCAATTCAGAGGCTACATAGATCTTTTACCAGTAGGTTCGATCAACATGCAAGTATTACGGAGATGCTTCGGGAACTCAAATGGGAATCTTTGGAGGGAAGACGACGTTCTTTTCAAGGAACCCCACTGAGAAAATTTAGAAGACCGGCATTTGAAGCTGACTGCAGGACGATTCTTCTGCTGCCAACACACACTTCACTTAAAGGCCAGGAAGGTAAGATAAGAGAAATTAGGGCTCATACAGTGGCATACAGACGGTCATTTCTCCCTCGATCTATTTGCGAGTGGAACGGGAAAGGAAATCACTCGTAATGGTACAGGGTACCCTCCGATACACGTAGTATGGTGGCTTGCGGAGTATTGATTTAGATGTAAAAGTGTACACGCCCCATTATCAGTGTTTGACTGGGCCTTACGATTGTGAAGACAAATCTACAGATTGTGGCAATTCAGTCGTGTAATTGTGGAGGTGTTAGTACTCTTTCTTTGAGTCGCTTCCGCCTGCATCTTGGAATTCAGTCTTTCCGTAAGTTTCCCTTTCTGTCTTACCTTACTCAACTTCCTGTAGTTTACCAGTACTATCTGTGGACCCACGAGTATTATCAAGTTTGTTAGTGACAACAGGTATGATCAGCCCGTGAATTGGCACCTTTCCAGGCTTGAACGTTCTCTCCCACTGATCAGGCCAAAAACCCATCCACATGGGAAGAAACTGAAAAGTATCCTGTGTTAAATACAGCTTGTAATTTTCTAGAGATTCTTTCCATTTTCTACACTCTTAGTATTCATGCTACTTCATTATCCGAAACTTCGGTCAGAGTTTTGGAACTGATATACACCGATGAGCAAAAACATTGCGGCCCCCTGCTTAATGGCTCCTTGGTCCACCTTTGGAAGGCAACATTCAAGCCATTCTGCGTGGCATAGATTCGACAAGTACTTGGCAGGTTTTCGGAAGTATGTGGCACCAGATGTGTACGCACAGGTTTCACATTTCCTGTTCATTACGGATCAGTGGTGTGTGGATGCAGAACTGCAAGTGGTAGCAACTCAGATGTGTTCCGTCGAGTTCAGGCCAGAGAATGTTGCGGCCAATATATCAGCTTGAGTTCACTGTCATGCGTCTCAAACCAGTGTAACACGTTTCTAACGTTGTGACATGGGGAGTTATCCAGCTGGAAGATGTCACCGCCTTTAGGTAAGACGTCAAGCAGGTGGTCTGCAATGATGTTCAGCGGACCACATCTGTCATGGTACCTTTTATTACTGCCACAAATCCAGTAGAAGCGCAGGTGAATGTCTCCCATAACATAAAGCTGCTTCCACCAGATTGCATCCACGTTTCAAGCAGTTGTTCACTTGGATAATGACGTATCCGGATACTACCATCGATCTGATGTAACAAGAAATGTGCTTCATCAGACCAAGTGAAATGTTTCCTTTTCTCATGGTCCATTCTCGATAGTCCCGTGACCAATACAATCGTAATTGACGATGTCGTTGGGTCAACATGGAAATACATATAGGTCATCTGCTGTGGAGTCCCATGATCAACAATGTGCACTGAAAAGTGTGTTCCAAAACTCTTGTGCCTCCACCAGCGTTATATTCAGTCATCAGATCTGCCACAGATCGCCAGTACGTATCCTGTGCTTTAAAGAGCTGACAAGCCCCTGACCACCAATTCCTGTGATGAAGCGTGGACGTCCAACACCTTGCCACCTATTCGTGATTCCACCGTCCTTCACTCAGTTTCCATCGCTGCTCGTGACAGCAGCAGGTGAACAGTCGAGCAGTTTCGCTGTTTCCGAGATAGTCGTTCCGAGGTGCTAGATTATAACAATGTACCATTTGTTGCTTACGATGAAGAATGATAACCTATTTGTCTCTGGTTCTATGATGGTGATTTGATAAGTCTTGTAAAAGACTAAGAAAAAAGTTTGTTTCGTGAACAACTCACCTTCTGCTTGACATGGTCTCCATTGAGGGATATACAGTTTGTCCATCGATTCTCCAACTTTTTCATCCCATCGGGAAACTCTGCAAAATACTCGTTGACTGCAAATTATTTTCTCATTTGATGAAAATTTCTTCCCAGAAAGCCGAAGTTTCAAGGTAGGGAACAGAACGAAGTTGTTTGGGACTAAGTGTGGAAAATAGGGCGGATGAGGAACCAACTCAAACCCAATTCACACACTTTCGCCATTGTTATCGCTGACGCGTGTGATGCTGCATTATCCTGACTAAGGAGCACTTTGGACTGTTTTCAGCCAACGCAAGTTTCAGATGATCGAATAATGAAGCATAATAGCGTCCAGTTATGGTTCAGCCTTTCTCCAAGTAATCTGCGAGGAGTAATCCTAGGCAATCAAAATGCTTTTTGCCTTCTTCAGTGCTCTTTCATCAGCCTTTGTCCATTGTTTTGACTGCCATTATCATTCTGGATTGTAATGAGGGATCAAGGTTTCATCAATAGTCACAAATCTGTGCAAAATGTCTTGCAGAGTGCGATTAAACATCGCCGGACATCGTGTTGATTATGTTGTGCCGGATGCATTTTTGGTCGACTATGAGCAATCGCGGCACCCACCTTGCACACAGCTTCTTCATAGCCAATTCTCCATCCAGCATATTACGCATCCATTCGGTTGAGATGACTGCAGTTTCAGCAATCTCACGAATTTTTATTTGGTGAACTTGCATTCCTTTAGCATGGATGTCGTCAACGGTTTCTTTCGTAAAGACCTTAACTGGACGACTGGAGTGCGTATCGTCTTCGATGTTTCTCTGACCACGTTGAAATTCATTAATTAAAAAGTAAGTGGTCGTTAGTAATGGTACAGAGCTCGCGTGAGCGTCATCCAATTCTGTTTTGGTTTGTGCAGTAGTCCAACCCTTCAAACGAAAATGTTTAGTAACAGCACGAAACTTGGTTTTCTCCATTTTCAATCAAGTGGACATACTGAACAATTCAGACGATGAATTATATACAGTACATTGTTGGAATTCTTTATACGATTCTTGGAATAACCAAGCTTGCCAACCATGAAGACACAACAAATATGTTCCATTCTTTCATTGAAATTTACCAGTCTTATCAAACTATCTTTGTATATTTCCTAACCGCGTCACGTACGAGCAACGCCACCAGTTGGAATTCAGTCTCGCGATGTACGTAAGGGGAAAGTCATGACAGCTGCTAATACTGATCAACGGACGTTCAACAACCATCCACGAGATTTAGAGGTTGACAAAATGATGCACTGTCTCGCAAGTTATATCGTCTGTCTCTAGTATCTGTATGACTCACCTATGAGAAAGACCGACAGGTAAGGTAAGGGAAAAAGGAAACCAGCCTTTAACTTCCCGTCGACTATGAGCTCGTTATATTTATCTTTATCATTGTGGACGTCGAACCTGCAACTGTGGTTAAAATAGCGGATATCATTAGAGATAATGCACTAGCTGGGACTGAAAAAATTGGGCATGAAATCTGCTGTGAACTTAAAGCAATGCAACGAAACATTCCTCACAATTGATTTGGGAGAACCAAGAAAATCCGGAACTAGTGTCTCAACCTCGTCCGGATGTATCAGGGGATCTACTTCATCCCATACAAACAACCATCATGTACTAATACCACTATCAGCTTGACCTGTAGTTAGTGGGAAAGAAGTACCAATCGCATGTGTACTTTTCGACGCAGCTTTACTCATCAATCACAATGCATCAACAAACATTACGGCTCGTCCCTCGCAGCGACTTTTTTCCGTGCTTCTTACACCCGGTGATGGCGTTCCAAAGTTTGTGCTAATGTCTAGGCCCTACGGTATGGAAAGTTATTGACTTCTGTACCCCGCGGGGAGAAGATTGCTATTCATTTGTTCTCGCTGTTGAGTACCGAATTGAAAAGTGATCTCATACAGTGTATCGTAACTTCCACCGATAAAATACTATGACGTTGGCGCAGACTCTGGTAATCAGTTAACTTTATGTAACAAGTTCTCCTTCCCCTGCTGGCCAAATTCTAGTGATGAAAATTTGTTCCACCAAAGGTTTTCGGACCAGTTACCTACTAATTTATCTCTGCCACAGGGGCATGTACTAGCGGCTTCAGCCACGGCAACGATGGTGATGTCGCAGTCGCATGCTATACCAAAGCATCCCTGTAAAGTGGCAGCTGCCTCTAACTCAATTACTCATCAGTCTGCATTACAGAGACAAAATAACTCTTCACTACTAATAGTATTCAGGATTTTAACTGATATACTGTACCAGCTGAGACCACAGCAATAGAAAGACCCACAGACTCTGTCAAGTTTTGGCTGTTAATCACGGGAGACCATAAACGTTTCATTTACTTTTGCGTTTTCAGACGTCACGATATAAAGCCAATTGCTTACACTACACTAACTGAATTCTAAGATGACTTGTTCATAATGGCAGCTCCGTAAGCTGTTTTCATAGTGCCGGCCGGAGTGTCTGAGCGGTTCTAGGCGCCACAGTCTGGAACCGCGCGACCGCTACGGTCGCAGATTCGAATCCTGCCTCGGGCATGGATGTGTGTGATGTCTTTAGGTTAGTTAGGTTTAAGTAGTTCTAAGTTCTAGGGGACTGGAGACCTCAGCAGTTAAGTTCCATAGTGCTCAGAGCCATTTGAACCATTTTTTTGTTTTCATAGTAATTGAGCGTGTGGTTCCTCTGCATCAACATCTCTCTTGATAGCATTGGCAAAGTTTAGTGAGCCAACACAGCTCTTCGTTTCACTGGTATATCTATGCTGTTGTCGACTGTAGAGGTACAGTTAACGCTAAGATCTGCATGGATACTGCCTGGAAAAAAAACGAAGCACCCAGAAGGGGAGGAAGAAACGAAATGAAACTTCATGGGTTGAGAGGGTATGTGATGTTATCTCAGTGATTACAAATTCGAGTCGACTTAACAAAGAACTTTGCAATTTCTGCCCACTTATCAGTATGCACGCACTAATTCTGTTGGGATGTGTAGAGTCTTGTAGCACAACGAAGGAAGGGAGAGGACGTTGTTATGGGTGGCCGGTATTCTCTTTCTACAACATAAATACACACATGGATTAATATGGTTCTTTATTTACGTGAGTGGCAACGGCCTTGCCGCATTGGATACACCGGTTCTCGTAAGCGCTGTCGGGCGTGGCCAGCACTTGGATAGGTGACCATCTGGGCCGCCATGTGCTGTTGCCATTTTTCGGAGTGCACTCAGCCTCGTGTTGCCAATTGAGGAGCTACTCGACCGAATAGTAGCGGCTCCGGTCACAGACAACCATCATAACGACCGGGAGAGCAGTGTGCTGACCACGCGTCCCTCCTATCCGCATCCTCAGCTGAGGATGGCACGGCGGTCGGATGGTCCCAATGGGCCACTTGTGGCCTGAAGACGGAGTGCTTTTTTTATTTACATGAACATTTACTTAACTGGTATAAAATCCATGTGTTGTGGTATAAGCTCATCAGTTATAGTCCTCTTGCAGACAATATTGTTAATCTGGTTATTACAAACTTTAGTTTCACTGCTACTCCCACTATAGGCACTAATCTGTTCCCTATGTACTGTCATAGTCTGCGATGAACTTTACCCGTTTCGCGCGTGGCCTGACAGACGCCAATCTGAAGGAGTGAGTCTGTGTGTTGAGGCCGAGCGACTGAGCCCTCTGGTCAGCGGCGGCGGCCTAAATACATGCTGTTGAGAGGGCGTTGACGACGTGCTGCTTGTCGGTGTGTTTCTGGCCTCATTCGTGATAGGCGCACTCGATCCAGCACCTACTATCGATCTCCGCGCCTCATCTTTGCCGACCGGTGCGCTGGCGACAGCTTACGGTAACACAGGATGTGTGTCATAAAGCCATCGTATCCTCTCCTGAGACTAGGTGGCCTGCAGCTGTTGTAACTGGTCCTTGATGACTTATGCGGAGTTGACATCTGCTCTAGTCCCATACATTTTCTAAAAGAGACAGATCTGAGGATCTATCTGGCTACAGGAGGACCTCAGCATCACCCAGATAGTTCATAATGACACGTGTCATGTGCGAATGAGCATTGTCCTGTTGAAAAATGGCACCATGATACTGTCGCATCAGAGGTAACACATGGAAATGCAGAATGTCTGTGACATACTGTTGTGCTGTAAGAGTTCGCTCAATCATTACTAGCAATGACCTGAAGAAACGC
Organism: Schistocerca serialis cubense; assembly: GCF_023864345.2. Lineage (NCBI taxonomy): Eukaryota > Metazoa > Arthropoda > Insecta > Orthoptera > Acrididae > Schistocerca > Schistocerca serialis. Next base: position 562,933,372 of record NC_064642.1, on the reverse strand, counting down.
CCACTGGCTCCTCACAACATGACTCCAGGTGTTAAGACCGCTGGGCCTCTCCTAAACACTGGAAGAACAGGACATATCTCCCCATATCGCTGCCATACTCACCGACGATGGACATCTGGAATAGTGCAGAACTGTAATTCATTACTGAAAACAACGTGACCCACTCATCAGAATTTCATGCTTCCCGGTCAAGACACCACTCCAAAGGCAACCTTCGGGTTGTGATCCTAGTGGCAGTCTACGCATTGGATGGTAATTTCCTAGTCAGCTGCTCCTAGTCTTCGATCAATGATGTGGGATGAGCCAAGATTTGCAGGGAGCCCATTACGTGCTCTCGGTTGTTAGGTGCGGATATGAAGGGGTTACAATGTGCTTGGTGCACGATATAGCGATCCTCCCTTATCGTGGTCGGACTTGGTCGACCAGAATCTTGATGACAAGTGTGACTGCCCCCTTCGTTCCCGTGCAGCCTAACATCGGGACACTCACATCCTAAAGCCTCACAGATCTGGAAACTGCACTTTTCGACCAGCTAGCCAAAAAGAGACACGCAATGATGCCCCTTTTAAACTCTCTCAGTTGCTGATAATGCTGTCTCACATGCGTACACAGCATTTCCGTGTCCTTTACAGTGATTACTCAACATCTGACGCTTTTCGCGCCCCATACGTATGCTACTAGGCCTGGGAATAACACAAAGCACAAACAAAATTAATGAAACCTGGTGGCCGTCCTACCTGTAACAAGAAATAGCAACTCTAATCACTTTGATGCCCTCCGATGTCGTGTATGTATACGAAGTTACACTGATATGCAATCATATTTTCTGGAAAATTCACGTTTTCACCTCAGGGAGTGCGGCGGATGGTATTTCTGGTACCACTACATTTTCTAGTTTTCGCTTTTCCATTCATGAATGGTGTTGGGAAGAATGATTGCATTGGTGATATTGTCACTGCGATGTAGCGATCGCAGTACTGTTAGTAATGTAAAAGTTTAATTGCATCTGGATCGAAAAGTGTTTCATTTAACACATGGCCGGTTTCACTTCTTTATGCGCCGTAATTAAATATAAAATCGAGACGGAAATAAACTTATATGTTACAGAGGAATGCTTGTAAACCTCCTTATGAGCTCTTATTCCTCTGGTATTCTCGTCGTGGTCATTTTGCAACTTGTATGCGATAGGAAGTGATATTTTGCTCGACTCTTCTTGTAACAGACGCTGTTGGAATTTCAACAGTACACCGTTCTGCTGTGCTCATCTCTCTTGTAGCGTCTGGCGCAGGAATTTCCGAAACGCTGTCGCGTCGACTGCACGATCCTTCAACAGCTCTCTCTAGTACCATGGAAGTTATTTCCTGATGTCTTAAGAGATGTGCTACCGCCCTGTTCCTTCTTCTTGTCAATGTTTTCCATGTATTTCTTTCCTTCCCGATTCTGCAGAGAACCTTCTCATTCCTTACCTTATCAGTCCACCTAATTTTCAACATCTCAAATTTTTCGATTCTGCTCTTTTCTGACTTTCCCACATTCCATGTTTCACTACTATAAAATGATTCTCAGACATTTCTTCCTCAAATTAAGGGCTGTGTTGGCACTAGTGACTTCTTTCGGACAGGGATGCCTTTTTTCCAGTGCTTGTCTGCTGTGTCTGTCCTCCTTGCTGAGTCCTTCATGGGTTATTTTGCAGCCTAGGTAGCAGAATCTACTTAATTTCATCTACTTCGTGATCATCAATCCTGAAGTTAAGTTTCTCGCTGATCTCATTTCTGCTACTTCTAATTATCTTCGTCTTTCTGCAGTTTACGCTCAGTCCATAAACTGTACTCATTAGATTGTTCATTCATTCAGCAGATCCTGTGATTCTTCTTCACTTTCACTGAGGATAGCAGTGTCATCATCGAATCTTATTATTGACATCCTTTCACCTTGAATTTTAATTCCGCTCTTGAACCTTTGTTGTATTTCCATCATTGCTTCGTCGATATATAGATTGGAAATGAGCGTTTGGCGTCATTGGCCGGGAGGCCCCTTACGGGGCAGGTCCGGCCGCCTTGTTGCAGGTCTTATAACTTTCGACGCCACATTGGGCGACCTGTGTACCGGATGGGGATGAAATGATGATGAAGACAACACAACACCCAGTCCCTGAGCGGCGAAAATCCCCGACCCAGCCGGGAATCGAACCCGGGCCCGTAGGACGGCAATCCGTCACGCTGACCACTTAGCTATCGGGGCGGACGATGTATAGATTGAACAATAGATTCAAAAGACTACATTCCTGTCTTACACCCTTTTTAATCTGAGCACTTCCTTCTTGGCCTTCTATTAGTTCTTTGTTGGGTCTTTTACATGTTATATGTTACCCGTCCCTCCCTATAGCTTATTCCTATTTTCCTGAGAATTTCGAACATCTTGCACCATTTTACATTGTCGAACGTTTCTAATGGTTGACAAATCGTATGAATGTGTCTTGATATTTCTTTAGTCTCGCATCCGTTATCAGCCGCAATGTCATAACACCCTCTCTGATGCCTTTACATTTCCCAACGCCAAAATAATCGTCATCAAACACATCCTCAATTTTCTTTTCCATTCTTCTGTATATTATTCTTGACAGCAACTTGGATGCATGAGCTGTTAAGCTGATTGTGCGATAATTCTCGCACTTGTCAGCCCTTGCAATCTTGGGAATCGTGTGGATGATGCTTTTCCGAAAGTCTGGTGGTACATCGACAGTCTCATACATTCTACACACCGACGTGAATAGTCCGTTCTATTAATCCAACTAGATGAGGGTCCGAGGCTGATTAGCAATATTCAAGAATCCATCGAGCAAGTGTTTTGCAAGCCACCTCTTTCGTGTATGGATTACATTTTCGTAAGATTTTTTGTTTGTTAATGTGACAAATGCCTAGTTGCGCCGTAGTTCGGACACACGTTAAAGCTGCAGGACCCCGTACACACACGGCAGTTTGAAAGTCGGACATAGGCAACGTCATACCATCTCCAATAGGACAATGACTAGTAATGCACTTTCGGGTTGATGACAGCTGAACTTTTCTCCGAAGAACTATTAGTGGCACCTGCTTTACCTACAGTTTATGTGCTAGTTCGACTCAAGGTCGTTCCGGATAATAACTCCTTGGTTACCTTTGATTTGTTTGGTGCAAAAGAGGTGAGACATAAATAGTTTTAATACTTAGACGTTTTTATTACGTGTTAGAGCCATGAGTGGAGGACCAGAGTTTGATCTCCAGTCCTGCCAAGGATTTTTCTTTCGTCAGGTGATCAAAGCAAAATACTGACGGCATTGAAAAAACAAAAAGAAGGGGAAATAGGTTCAGGTTTGTTTATTACTAAACGTCTCTCGGCTGTGTAGTTATAATGTAGATGTGGTCTTGTCTAAATCAAATTTGGTTCGCTGTCAAGCTTTCAGAATAGAAATGTACCCAGGAAGTAAAACAAAGGTTCAAGAGTCGAATTAAAATTCAAGGTGAAAGGATGTCAATAATAAGATTCGCTGATGACACTGCTATCCTCACTGAAAGTGAAGAAGAATCACAGGTTCTTCTGAATGAATGAGCAATCTAATGAGTACAGTATATCGACTGAGCGTAAACTCAAGAAAGACGAAGGTAATTAGAAGTAGCAGAAATGATGCAAAGACCTTGTAGGAGCATTTGTTACTTTTAAATTTAAGGCTGATTCCTTGAGAATTGGGGTCATTTGTTAGAGTTGTTACAGAGTTGTACGCCGCACGGTTTAATTCTTGACGCTTTCTGATTTATTCCCGTTTTTTCATAGTCCTGTTTTCTTTCTGTTCTTCTTCGCAACGCGTCCCATTTTATTGATCAGTGGGGTTCTAGGGGCAATAGTGGTTAATATAAATCCAAGCGATTACACTTCCAGTAGCTGTGGAGATCTACGCAGATAGCGTCGTTATTACGATGAATTGTCTGTAGCTTACTTTCAGAGCGATAGGGTTATCTGTCGGATTTTCCTCAATTGAGAATTCAGTAGCGGCGATCTTTGTTTATCATTTAGACAGATTAGATTCTCTGGGATGAGAAAAACCGGCCAATTATCTCTCCGTTTTTTTTAATTTCAGTAGTCAATGCCGGCAGCTATTGAAAGTACCTGATTAAGTTTTGAATGGGCTCTTGTCGCTATTCATCGGTGCTGTATCAGTTCTGAACCAGTATTACTTTCTCTCATTTTTCTTTCAGTTACGCTCTTGCGTGTTATTTTCCAGACGTGCGGACAATTCAGAATTCTCTTCATACTTATTCTTTTCTTCGATTAGTGTTGCTCCTCTTGTGAGACTTGCGAACTTTTTCTTGCAATTTTGCATTGTTTGCAGCCAGTTACTCGCAGCAACCTCCACCATGTTGGGTGAATATTTATAGATCTGGTGGAGCTTTAATTATTTTTTGGCTTTATTTTACATTTTACTCAGTTGTTGAAATTTTAAAACGTTATAAAGGTCTGCGTTCGAGCCCCATTTCAACACATACACTACTGGCCATTAAAATTGGTACACCAAGAAGAAATGCAGATGATAAACGGGTATTCATTGGACAAATATGTTATACTAGAACTGACATGTGATTAGATTTTCACGCAATTTGGGTGCATAGATCCTGAGAAATCAGTACCCAGAACAACCACCTCTGACCCTAACAACGGCCTTGATACGCCTGGGCATTGAGTCAAACAGAGCTTGGATGGTGTGTACAGGTACAGCTGCCCATGAAGCTTCAACACAATACCACAGTTCATCAAGAGTAGTGACTGGCGTATTGTGACGAGCCAGTTGCTCGACCACCATTGACCAGACGTTTTCAATTGGCGAGAGATCTGGAGAATGTGCTGGCCAGGGCAGCAGCCGAGCATTTTCTGTATCCAGAAAGGCCCGTACAGAACCTGCAACATGCGGTCGTGCATTATCCTGCTGAAATGTAGGGTTTCGCAGGGATCGAATGAAGGGTAGAGCCACGGGTCGTAACACATCTGAAATGTAACGTCCACTATTCAAAGTGCCTTCATTGCGAACAAGAGGTGACCGAGAAGTGTAACCAATGGCACCCCGTACCATCACGCCAGGTGATACGCCACTATGGCGATGACCAGTACACGCTTCCAATGTGCGTTCACGGCGATGTCGGCAAACACGGATGCGGCCATCATGATCCTGTAAACGGAACCTGGATTCATCCGAAAAAATGACGTTTTGCCATTCGTGCACCCAGGTTCGTCGTTGAGTACACCATAGCAGGCACTCCTGTCTGTGATGCAGCGTCAAGGGTAACCGCAGCCATGGTCTCCGAGCTGATAGTCCATGGTGCTGCAAACGTCGTCGAACTGTTCGTGCAGACGGTTGTTGTCTTGCAAACGTCCCAACCGTTACAGCCATGCGGATAAGATGCCTGTCTTCTCGACTGCTACTGATGCGAGGCCTTTGAGATCCAGGGTGGTGTTCCGTATTACCCTCCTGAACCCACCGATTCCATATTCTGCTAACAGTCATGTTAGCGATACGATAAACCGCAATCGCGATAGGCTACAATCTGACCTACATCAAAGTCGGAAATGTGATGGTACGCATTTCTCCTCCTTACACGAGGCATCACAACAACGTTTCACCAGGCAACGCCGGTCAACTGCTGTTTGTGCATGAGAAATCGATTGGAAACTTTCCTCATGTCAGCACGTTGTAGGTGTCGCCACCGGCGCCAATCTTGTGTGAATGCTCTGAAAAGCTAATCATTTGCATATCACAGCATCTTCTTCCTGTCGGTTAAATTTCGCGTCCGTAGCACGTCATCTTCGTGGTGTAGGAATTTTAATGGCCAGTAGTGTAGTTTCCGCCTGACAGACAGTTACAAAACAGCGTACACTCCGCTACAGTGTGAAAGATTCTACATCTACATCTACATGATTACTCTGCAATTCACATTTAAGTGCTTGGCAGAGGGTTCATCGAACCACAACCATACTATCTCCCTACCATTCCACTCCCGAACAGCGCGCGGGAAAAGCGAACACCTAAACCCTTCTGTTCGAGCTCTGATTTCTCTTATTTTATTTTGATGATCATTCCTACCTGTGTAGGTTGGGCTCAACAAAATATTTTCGCACTCGGAAGAGAAAGTTGGTGACTGAAATTTCGTAAATAGATCTCGCCGCGACGAAAAACGTCTTTGCTTTAATGACTTCCATCCCAACTCGCGTATCATATCTGCCACACTCTCCCCGTGTTACGTGATACTACAAAACGAGCTGCCCTTTTTTGCACCCTTTCGATTTCCTCCGTCAATCCCACCTGGTAAGGATCCCACACCGCGCAGCAATATTCTAACAGAGGACGAACGAGTGTAGTGTAAGCTGTCTCTTTAGTGGACTTGTTGCATCTTCTAAGTGTCCTGCTAATGAAACGCAACCTTTGACTCGCCTTCCCCACAATATTATCTATGTGGTCTTTCCAACTGAAGTTGTTCATAATTTTTACACCCAGGTACTTAGTTGAATTGACAGCCTTGAGAATTGTACTATTTATCGAGTAACCGAATTCCAACGGATTTCTTTTGGAACTCATGTGGATCACCTCACACTTTTCGTTATTTAGCGTCAACTGCCACCTGCCACACCATACAGCAATCTTCTCTAAATCGCTTTGCAACTGATACTGGTCTTCGGATGACCTTACTAGACGGTAAATTACAGCATCATCTGCGAACAACCTAAGAGAACTGCTCAGAATGTCACCCAGGTCATTTATATAGATCAGGAACAGCAGAGGTCCCAGGACGCTTCCCTGGGGAACACCTGATATCACTTCAGTTTTACTCGATGATTTGCCGTCTATTAATACGAACTGCGACCTTCCTGACAGGAAATCACGAATCCAGTCGCACAACTGAGACGATACCCCATAGACCAGCAGCTTGATTAGAAGTCGCTTGTGAGGAACGATGTCAAAAGCTTTCCGGAAATCTAGAAATACGGAATCAACTTGAGATCCCCTGTCGATAGCGGCCATTACTTCGTGCGAATAAAGAGCTAGCTATGTTGCACAATAACGATGTTTTATGAAACCATGCTGATTACGTATCAATAGATCGTTCCCTTCGACGTGATTCATAATGTTTGAATACAGTATATGCTCCAAAACCCTGCTGCAAACCGACGTCAATGATATAGGTCTGTAGTTCGATGGATTACTCCTACTACCCTTCTTAAACACTGGTGCGACCTGCGCAATTTTCCAATCTGTAGGTACAGATCTATCCGTGAGCGAGCGGTTGTATATGATTGCTAAGTAGGGAGCTATTGTATCAGCGTAATCTGAAACGAACCTAATCAGTATACAATCTGGACCTGAAGACCTGCCCGTATCAAGCGATTTGAGTTGCTTCGCAACCCCTAAGGTATCTACTTCTAAGAAACTCATGCTAGCAGCTGTTCGTGTTTCAAATTCTGGAATATTCCATTCGTCTTCCCTGGGGAAGGAATTTCGAAAAACTGCGTTCAATAACTCCGCTTTAGCGGCACAGTCGTCGGTAACAGTACCATCGGCACTGCGCAAGCGAAGGTATTGACTGCGTCTTGCCACTTGTGTACTTTACATACGACCAGAATTTCTTCGGATTTTCTACCAAATTTCGAGACAATGTTTCGTTGTGGAACCTATTAAAGGCATCTCGCATTGAAGTCCGTGCCAAATTTCGCGCGTCTCTAAATTTTAGCCAATCTTCGGGATTTCGCGTTCTTCTGAAGTTCGCATGCTTTTTCCGTTGCCTCTGCAACAGCGTTCGGATCTGTTTTGTGTACCATGGGGGATCAGTTCCATCTCTGACAAATTTATGAGGTATGAATCTCTCAATTGCTGTTGCTATTATATCTTTGAATTTGAGCCACATCTCCTCTACATTTGCATAGTCTGCTCGGAAGGAATGGAGATTGTCTCTTAGGAAGGCTTCTAGTGACACCTTATCCGCTTTTTTAAATAAAATTGTTTTGTGTTTGTTTCTGGTGGATTTGGAAGAAACGGTATTGAGCCTAGCTACAGATGTGCCAGTATGTAATGAGGAAGACAGACTGTCGGAAATCAACGTCCCATGGACACTTCAGTAATTGGTTACAGCTCTGATTCGACAACGGTGGAAAAAATGGTCGCTGTCAAAATCAAGATGACCTTTTGAATGAACGTCACTCGTACTCCATGTCAAACTATGGTACAGTTAGTGAAAGCCACCAGTCATTATCATAGTCTAACGGATTGCAGATTACTTTTGTATGAGTGCAAGGTGAAATGTTCTTATCCTGACTGGGTTGTCTTTCAGTGTAGTCCCCGTTCAGGCCAGCGCACTTATTCCAACATTGTTCCAGCAAGTAAGCAATGTCCCTGAAGAGCGTTTCTAAAAGGTCTGCAGAACAAGAATATATGACTGCCATAACCACCTCTTTGTACTCAAAACGCTTCTCAGTCATGTACTTCTGTTGATGTCGTTATGAGTGAATGTCAAAGGGAACGAAATACGGTGTCTATGGAGGACATTTCAATCTTTCGTGCTTAAAGTGCCTCAGTATTTCCTGTGCTGGAGGAATTTTCATAGACTTCAAGAAATCTCTTTTTTTTTATCTTTTCGCTTCCAGGCCTATTATCATGAGTTTCTTCATTCATTTTTTTCTCTAAGACTTGCGTAATATTCAGCACTAATTACATTGATCTTTTCAAGGTATCGGTTAACACAATAAGAAACTGGCGCACAAAATCAGATGAATAATTCTTAAATTAGTTCTAACTTTTTCTTCCTTTCTGGCCTTATTCTTCGTCTTCACGGGGTCGGCATGTTATTTTAGATTTGGCAGTGTTAATGACTAGGGTGGTCGGACGGCTTCCTCCCCCTTCCTTTGTGCCAGGAAGGGCTCTCAACAAGGGAAGTGTCCTGGCGTCTCGGAGTGAACCAAGGCGATGTTGCTCGGACATGGAGGAGATACAGACGGACAGGAACTGTCGATGACATGCCTCGCTCTGGCCGCCCCAGGGCTGCTACTGCAGTGGATGACCGCTACCTGCGGATTATGGCTCGGAGGAACCCTGACAGCAACGCCACCATGTTGAATAATGCTTTTCGTGGAGCCAGAGTACGTTCTGTTACGACTCAAACTGTGCACAATAGGCTGCATGATGCGTAACTTCACTCCCGACGTCCATGGCGAGGCCCATCTTTGCAACCACGACACCATGCAGTGCGGTACAGATGGGCCCATAAACATGCCGAATGGACCGCTCAGTATTGGCATCACGTTCTCCTCACGGATGTGCGTCGCATACGCCTTCAACCAGACAATCGTCGGAGACGTGTTTGGAGGCAACCGGGCCAGGCTGAACGCCTTAGACACACTGTTCAGCGAGTGCAGCAAGGTGGAGGTTCCCTGCTGTTTTGGGGTGGCATTATGTGGGGCCGCCGTACGCCGCTGGTGGTCATGAAAGGCGCCGTAACGACTGTACGATACGTGAATGCCATCCTCCGACTCATAGTGCAACCATATCGGCGGCATATTGGTGAGGCATTCGCGCCCCCATCGTGCACATCTTGTGAATGACTTCCTTCAGGATAACGACATCGCTCGACTAGAGTGACCAGCACGTTCTCCAAACATGAATCCTATCGAACATGCCAGGGCTGTTTATGGACTACGTGATCCACCAACCACTCTCAGGGGTCTACGCCAAATCGTTGTTGATGAGTGGGACAATCTGGACAAACAGTGCCTTGATGAATTTGTGGATAGTAGGCCACAACGAATAAAGGCATGCATCAATGATAGAGGACGTGCTACTGGGTATTAGAGATACCGGTGTGTACAAGAATCTGGACCACCATCTCTGAAGGTCTCGCTGTATGGTGGTACAACATGCAATGTGTGGTTTTCATGAGCAATACAAAGGGGGGAAATGATGTTTATGTTGATCTCTATTCCAATTTTCTGTAGAGGTTCCGGAACTCTCTGAACCGTGGTGGCGCAAAACTTTTTTTTGTGTGTGTGTACAAGTTGTGAACTATCGACTTTCAATGCTCCCTCTCAGAATCTATTGGGAGAATTTTAGCCTGGCATGGTAGTCTTGTGGCCTGCGAGCTTTGACGCGCTGTAAGTGATATGCATGAAGTGACTGCTCGGGCTGAAGTGACGACGCAAGAGCTTGTTTTACACCTTCAGATGCTACAGTTTTTCGCTTATTTGTTTCCGGATGATCATGTACGCGTCGGAAAGCTGTATGAGTTTACCACGATCCACTGTCCTGGTTGCTAGCGATCCTACGTCTGCAACTCGCTGGAACGATCTTGCGAACACTTATGTTCAGGTGGAATGCGGCGCTGACTGTGTCGTTCAGCGTACTTGTCATGTGTCTGTCGATTAACACCGTTGGCAAAGCCAGAGCAGAAAACAATGTGTGCAGTTTCTTGCATGGACTAACAAGGCTCTGTTTCAGTGTTCACGTAGTTTACACCCACGAAATCACCAATCTTATTCTGATGCCAGAACAACCTTGAAACAGTAGGTACTGACTGAATGACGTCAAATGTAGCCTTAAGTGCTGTGTCTGACAACAGAATCACAGTCAAAGGGAAGGGAGATTAGGTTTTAACATCCTGTCGACGTCGAGGTCGTTAGAGACGGAAGCATGCTCGGATTAGGGAAAGAAATCGGCAGCTCTCTTTCAAAGCAACCATCGCAGTTGTTGCTTCAAGCAAAATTACTGGAAACCAGAATCTGTGTGATCGGATAAGGCTTTGAATAGATACAAATCCAGCGCGTTGCCACTGGACTATCTCGCTCGGTATCAGAGGTCAAAGCAGAGAGAAACACAATCAATAATAAATGGATAACAAGGTGCTGACTCTTTTAAGTTTACTACTTAGTATGTACTGGAACAGAGTGTCCTTACTGCTGATTTTTGCCATCATTCGAAGGCACGTACATACACACATAGATTTATAATTGGCAACAGGCATTATTGTGGCCCCCTGCTGCTACGTGACAATGTCTCAGATTGATTCCTTAAGTTTCTAAATTAACAATATTGTATTTAGTGCTAAACTTTTGTTTAAAATAGTTGAGCTGTTTTAGGCATTTCTCCATTCTCCACGAAACGACTGGTCGCCAGATTCTCTTGGACTAGTCCGCCTGCTTAGCTCAAAAAATGTTCCAATGTGAGTGAAATCTTATGGAACTTTATTGCTAAGGTCATCAGTCCCTAAGCTTACACACTACTTAACCTAAATTATCCTAAGGACAAACACACACACCCATGCCCGAGGGAGGACTCGAACCTCCGCCGGGACCAGCCGCACAGTCCATGACTGCAGCGCCTGAAACCGCTCGGCTAATCCCGCGCGCCTGCTTGGCTGGGTGGTAGCGTGCTCACCTCCCGTGCAAATTCCCGGCCGGATTGGAGATTTTCTCCACTCAGGGACTGGGTGTTGTGTTGTCCTCATCATCATTTCATCCTCATCATCGGCGCGCAAGTCGCCCAATGGGCCGTCTACTGAAATAAGACCTGCACTTGGCGTCCGAACTTCCCCGGATGGGGCCTCCCGGCACCGATGCTGTACGCTCATTCCATTCTGTTGGACTAACAAACAGAGCTCCCCGTATACGAGTATGATGAGCTAGAATAACAAGATCGCCAGTTAATTCAAGGCTAACTGTCTCACTATTAACTGTGGTAATAATTCTGAAGTCATACATATTGACAGTAAAATTGTGTTCTCTGTATCACACCGAACCCATCGCTAATGCAAGTGACATTAAATCAATAGGAAATGGCTAACGAACGTCAACAGGAAGACAGAATGGACCACTGACTACCGACGCAAGCAGAATTACCCGTATCTCAACAAGTACTCAATTTTGGGCGTATGTTTGTATTTTTTTTCTACCTTTGACTAGTGCTATCTCCTTTAAGAATATGAAGCACCCTACTTAAAAAAAAAAGAAAAAAAGAAAAGACGCGCCTTGTGCGACATAAAGAGTGAAAGTAAAATAAAACAACCACGCAAATCTAATAACGTGAGGAGCAAATATCAGAGGATGGAGCTTAACGTCTCGTCGCTGCCGTACTCATTAGCGGCGGAGCACTAGCTCAAACGATGACGACCTTGTTGGGGGAACCATCCCATCATTCATCTGAAGTGTCTCGAAGACAACGGAAACCTAAGTGGGTATCTGAGAATTTGTACCCCCGCCCCCCGCGCTATTATTGGGTAATTTCCAAGAATGTTTGCCTATCGAAGTTGGAGGGCTCCAAACGATACATATCGAATGTGCGATACTAAATCGATTATGGAAGTCTCGTGGCGCGCGTTACGAGTATGTTTCAAGTTGTCACTACAGCAACGAAAAAACAAAAGCGTTAGAGAAGCACTTGTAAATTCAGAGGAGTGAACTTACCTTACTCGTCGTCGGTGTTATCGTCTTGTGACAGTCCGCGTGATTTATAAGCTACAGGGGCAATTTCTTTTTTCCCGTACCCAGGGTAAACTCTGCCAATATCGCGCAGGAATATCGGCAGAGTGTCGCATGCGTCGATTTTCCCCTGCAAACGCAAGTTGTGCAAGTACAGGTACTGGAACAAGTACAGATCGTCCCTCTGTCCTGGACGCCCTTCTCTTGTTATGGTAGACTTCACAGACTTCCACAGCCGTTCTATATTCTTGGTATGGACACTGGCGTCATCTGAAGAGACGAACTCCGTAGAGTTCAATTCAAATGGCTCTGAGCACTATGCGACTTAACTTCTGAGGTCATCAGTCTCCTAGAACTTAGAACTACTTAAACTTAACTAACCTGAGGACATCACACACATCCATGCCCGAGGCAGGATTCGAACCTGCGACCGTAACGGTCGCGCGGTTCCAGACTGTAGCGCCTAGAACCGTTCGCCCACTCCGAACTCCACAGAGTGGTTCACGAATTCTGGGTCGAAACCTTCAGCTTTCAGAGTCTGGTACGACTCATACCCGTCTGTGATGACTTTTGTTCCGGGCAGTATGAAACGTTTTATGTGACCCACTAAAGTCACCTTGTCTCGGGACAATACCCTCACAACGAAACACTTCCGCCGGCCGCGGTGGCCCAGCGGTTCTAGCCGCTTCAATCCTGAACCGCGCGACTGCTACGGTCGCAGGTTCGAATCCTGCCTCGGGCATGGTGTGTGTGATGTCCTTAGGTTAGTTAGGTTTAAGTAGTTCTAAGTTCTAGGGGACTGATGACCTCAGATGTTGAGTCCCATAGTGCTCAGAGCCATTTGAACCATTTTTTTGAAACACTTCCGGGACCCTCTTTCTATCACACCGAAAACCCAGATATGATCTACTTCACTTTTAGAAGGTCGTCCTCTCTGATTCTTTCGTCTGGCAATAGGAGATTCGTCTACTTCTACTGTTTTATTCGGTCCACCAATTGGCACACTGTCATTTGTCACGACCACGAAGCACACTTCTCGGCAAAACCCGAGTAGTCACACACGGTATTTGCCGAAAACTCAGTTTTTGATGCTGTGGCTTGCAACGTGTAATCTCGAATCCAGCACGACGCAAGAATTACGCTCGTCTGAATCGATAATTTGGAGGACTCAAACCACGTATTTTTCCTGATGCTGGTTCGCTTTCCGTAAAGTCCGCAATGAAATTGCAACAGAATCTCGGTGTCCACATTCCTCTTACGAAGTTTTACAATCTTCGCAGCACCACAGTGAACACAGTCCCTCTTTTTCTCGTCCGGCAGAAGTCCATATTTCCGGGAAAAAGTCAAACATTTGTCTATGCTGGATATGCATGGAATTATAGTTTCCCATGTCAGGCAATCCGCGGGAGAAACGTGAGAAGCAGCAGACATTACACTCGCTATCAAGAGAAACCGTGTCGATTTCCCAATGGAATCACGAATAATTACGGCGGGAATGTAACGTACACGAACTGAAGAAAAAACGGAAAGCTGATAAGAATGACGATCCCAAATAATTGTTCATAATGCGCGCCACGAGACTTCCATAATCGATTTACTATCGCACGTTGGATACGTATCGTTTGGAGCCCTCCAACTTCGATAGGCAATTTGTACCCCCGCACGCCGCGCTATTATTGACTCAATCACACATGTCGGTAGCCCGTACTTACCCCGTCATAGCTCTTGCCAGGTGCGGCGGCATTGCGAGGTGCCACGCATCGGAGTCTGGTGTTTGCGCATGCTGGCCATGAGCTCACGGTAAGCGAGCGCCTGTCATCTCCATGGTTACTTCCCTCTTCTGTTGTCCTTGTCGGTGCGTGCACTAATCGTAATTTACCATAGAAAAAGCCGACTTCCTTACGTAGAACGGGTTTCGTTAGCGACGAAATTATCAATTCGGAAAGCTGCATTCCGCTAGACTTCGTGCAAAAATTTGGCGAACATAAACAAATCGTCATTAATCCACGGTAATACAGAAGTGGAATCCTTGCAGCATTTCTTAAGTATGTCTGTTTGTGCTGATGTCCACTACATGTTCGCTTTAAACAAATTAATATTTCTGACTAGAAAATTAATATAGAAGGTTTCGGCTGATATCTACTGACGATATAGATGCAATTGTTTAACAGAATAACGAGTTAAATGTATTTTCAATATACTATATAGCATAAACAATTTAACATTATCTTACCGATCGTGATCGACCGGTACGTTTTCACACAATATTTCAGCAATAGTTTAATACGTTCGCGGGAAAACTCCCATCTCTTTAGGTACTGTGCTTGCAGTAGCTAGACTTAGTTTCGTGATAACTGACTACCCCATCCTCCAGTAGGCCAAATTATATACTCGGCTTCGGCGCTGATGGCTGTTTCCGTCGGAACGCGTTTACTACGGGTAAACACAGTTCCGTTCATTAACACTTACTAAAATTTTCCATCGTATGTATTTTATCGCAATAAACTCAGCGAAAAAAATGCATAGACAATGTGACGCTTCTTTTATTGGGGTCATCAATCTTCCGTCTGGTTTGAAGCGGGCTGCCACGAATCCCTCTCCTGTGCCAACGTCTTCATCTCAGAGTAGCACTTTCAACTTTCTTTCACTACTGCCTTTATCCCGCATTGTGCGCAGGGTCGCAGGTTAAGTACGGAGTTGGCATGGTGAATTTTAAGGGGTGACTGGATGCCCTTCCTGCCGCCACCCCATAGCCCCCGGGACGGAATTAGTGTACCCCAGCTGTTTGCGTCTAGTGTAAACCGTGAAATAGTGCGAATGAGTTTCAAATGTCTGTGAGTCGTGTAACTGAGGCGGACGTGGGGACGAGCCCGGTATTCACCTAGGAGGATGCGGAAAACCACCTGAAAACCACATTCAGGCTGGCCGGCACACTGGCCGTCATCGTCAATCCGCCGGGCGGATTCGATCCGGGGCCGGCGCGCGTACCCGATTCCAGGAAGCAGCGCGTTAGTGCTCTCGGCTACCCTGGCGGGTCAGAGTAGCACTTTCAACCTACGTCCTCAATTATTTGCTGGATGTATACCAATCTCTGTCTTCATTTACAGATTTTGCCCTCTACAGCTCCCTCTAGACCATGGAAGTCATTCCCTGATGTCTTAACAGATGTTCTGTCATCCTGTTCCTTCTTCTTGTCAGTGTTTTCAGCATATTCCTTTCCTCTCCGATTCTGCGCAGAACCTCCTCACTGCTTACTTTATCAGTCCTAATTTTCAACTTTCGTCTGTAGTACCACATCTCAAATGCTTCGATTCTCTTCTCTTCCGGTTTTACCACAGTCCATGTTTCACTACCATACAAAGCTGTGCTCCGAAAGTACATTCTTGAAATGTCTTCTCAAATTGAGGCCTATGTTTGATACTAGTAGATTTCTCTTAGCAGTGTTAGTCTGGTTTTTGACGTCCTCTTGCTCCGTCTGTCATCGGTTATTTTCCTGCCTAGGTAGCAGAATTCCTTAACTTCATCTGCTTCGTGACCATCAATCCTGATGTTAAGTTTCACGCTGTTGCCATTTCTGCTACTTCTCAATACTTTCGTCTTTCTTCGATTTACTCTCAATGCATATTCTGTACTCATTACACTGCTCATACCATTCAGCAGATCACGTAATTCCTCTTCACTTGCACTCAGTATAGCAATGTCATCAGCGAATCGTATCAATCGACATCTTTTCACCTTGAATTTTAACCCCATTGCTGAACCTTTCTTTTATTTCCATCGCTGCTTCTTCGATATACGGATTGAGCGGTTGGGGTGAAAGACTACATTCCTGTCTGACACCCTTTTAAATCCGGGCTCTTCGTTCTTGGTCGTCCGCTCTTATGATTCCCTCTTGGATCTTGTACGTATTGTATATTATCGGTCACTCGCTATAGCTTACCCCTATTTTTCTCAGAATTCCGAACATCTTGCACCATATTACATTGTCTAACGCTTTTTCCAGTTCGACAAATCCTATATGACGCGTATCACGCATTTTCTGAAGGATTCACGCATGGAAGTGTCTTAACTGCTGCTCTACTGTGCAAAGCTCATATTAGTTTCTCTACATGCAACAACCGAAATTGCAGAAAACGTGTATTACTCGACACTTATTAAAATTATGATGGAATGGTTAACTAGACAGGAACCGCATTTGTTCAAATGATTTTCTCCGTTAGATCTATAGGCTAGTGTCCACTAGCAAGTAAATTCCCCAACGTCTGCTATCACTTACTGCGGTGTTTACATTAGAACAAAAACTTGCACAAGTTTATTTCTCCATGTTTGCTTTCTCCAATTTCGTTGTAACGTAAACTGCTCTGGAGCGTAAATAGTGCGTACTATCTCGCAGTGTATTGTGTGAAGTTTATGTTGTGTATTTGATTTCGGTTTAAAGTTTGGATGGCAAATTATCTGGCAGAAGTCAAATCGTTCACACCCTGTGTATCATTATAAAAACGCGAAGGATCCATTTGTGAAGCGGATAGCCACAAGACATGAAGAATACATCACTGGCCATTAACACTGCAGCACAATGAAGACGGCGTGCAACAAACATGAAATTGGCATGAAGTGTACTAAAGGCTTGGGTATGCAAATGATTAACATTTCAGCGCCACATAAAGTACAGGGCATTTTGTTTTTGCTCTTGAGGTCCTTGTCCGGTATAATGCCCGCTTGCTCGGCTCGTGTTAGTTCACTCGTAGCCTCGTTCGTTGCGGTGAAGTCTGTGAGTGTGTAATTGGGGCCGTGTGACAATAACGAGGAAATTAGTGATTTGTTCGCAGTCTTTAGCTGGCAGAAACATGCAGTACATACTTCGAGAGTTGATTTTTATTGTGGAAACATACTGGAAGACAGACTCATTGGGTAAACACAACGAGCATCCCGGAGAAAATTCAATGTGCGCTATGTTCCAACAAAGGCAACAATTTTACCTATTGTAAGGAAGCTAGAGACTACTGGTGCACTAAATAGGGACACTGGTAAACACAGATCATCATTGAGTGCAGAGGTTATTCATAATGTTGGAAGACGCTTGGAGTGCTCTCCATGGAAATCATTGCGCCGATTGAGCAAGCAGGCAGACGTTTCATATGGCACATGTCAGAAAGCTGCGGAAAAGTCAGCATTGCGACCATACGGACCGCACACGGTGCAAGCATTACAAGAAACAAACCTTGAAAAAAGAATGCGTTAGTGTCGGTGGTTTCAAGGTTTTCTTATTCAACGCCCGTACATTCTCTTCATAACTTCGTTCACACATGAAGTATAGTTCCATCTCTCAGGCTACATCGACACACGAAACAGCAGATATTGGGCTGACGCAAAATTTCCTATTAGCCACGAAACACCACTGCATGATGAAAAGGTTGGAATGTGATGCGCGCTATCAGCTTCCAGGACTTTTGGCCCCATTTTCTTTGATACGGCACAAGACTCTACAGTTTGCACGGGCATCTTCAATATATTTGTAAAGCATCTGGACGTTGTCGAACTTACTGACGGCTATTTCCAAGATAGAGCAATGCGTCGCGCATCTGCAATTTGTAGCCATTTTCTTTGGTGACCGAATAATCTCAAAAATAAATAAATAAATAAATAAATCCTTTCCCCCCTCCTCCCGACAAACTGACTTATCGTCCCTGATTGTTTTCTTGTGGAGGTACCTTAATAGCAGAGTGTACAAGCATAGACCACGGACAACTGCAAAACTCCGTGAGGCCAAAACACACTAAATAAGAAACATGGGCGAGGATAGAACGTCGGAGAATATGGTAAAACGAGTACAGTTGAGCATCTATACTGGTGGAGAGTACTTCCAGCATTTGCTGTGAGGGCCTTGTACGTATGTAATCTCCCAACTGCGTATTATCATCTCCCAAAATTACAAATGTGTCCAGTTATTGGTCCAAATGTTATGACTCATTAAAGTAGTTAGGTTTTATGTGGATCCCACTCTAAGTAGGACTAACATCATCTGCGCTCTGTATATGAAATGAAATGCCGTGTGGCTAGGGCCTCCCGTCGGGTAGACTGGTCGTGTGATGCAAGTCTCTTTCGTTGACGCCATTTCGGCGACTTGCGTGTCGATGAAGATGAAATGATGATGAGGATAAGACAACACCCAGTCCACGAGCGGAGAAAATCTCCGACCCTGCCGGGAATCGAACCCGGGCCCCTTGCGTGACATTCTGCCGCGCTGGCCATTTATTTTTTCTTTCTTGATCTCATTTTTTGTTCTATATTGCTCGTTTAGTATGTTCGAGGCGGACGTCACATGACCCCTCTTCAGGGTGTTCGTTGAACCGTTCACTCTGCTTTTTTTATTACAGAGGGTAGCTAACCCTCTGACCGAACACGCTGAGCTACCGTGCCGGCAACCATTCAGCCATCGAAGCGGACATTCTGTATTTGAGGACAAATTATGCACCGTGTTTCTCATTCAGAAATCAGATTTCAACGTTGTTTGTGAGAAGATGCTGTTATGCATCACGTAAGGAGGAACGGCTACTAGGTCCTGTCGGAATTCGATAGCGGCAGGATCGTGAACTGTCGAGGCTGCGGCTTATCGCTATACGATACCGCTGCTCTTGTCGTCGGACGGGAGCCCGCGACTGTAATGGAAAACCGATGGTTACAAGAGCGCCGTACGACGGCTCCCGTATCTGCATGCATGCAGCACCTCAGTGGCTCTGCCCGACTGGCGTCCAAGGGGGACACACACATTCGACTACATCCACAATATAATTATACTCACTGGCTGTGTGTCCTAGGAGTAGCATCCACAATATAATTATACTCTCTGTGTGTGTATCCCAGGAGTAATGGTCACTATGGATGTGATAGGAACGATCATTCGAAGAAAAAAAGTTTGGTGAACGTGGGCTTTAAAATGCATAACTTAAGAGCATGAGCACTATCTTTGTCTTAGGTGCTGCGAAACAAATCTCTTCTACTGCAAACTCTTTGCTTTCTCGGTCTCTAAAGCGCAAATCTTAAGAGCTACTAGCACTTGTCCACCTTCGCTACCACGAAACACGCATTTTAGAGCCAGTGTTTACTAGACAATTTTTTCTTATTTTGGTCCACATACCTCCTCCCAAAATATAGAAAACAGAGAACTTGCAGTAGAAGAGATGCGTTTAACATTAGCGAAAATGAACAAGGGCCCGTAGCTCTTAAGGTAAACATTCCAGAGCCCATGTGGAGTAGACAATTTTGGTTTCAAATGATCGTTCCTGTCATATCCCCGGAAACTGACCGTTCCTCTTGGGACACCGTCTATAACGCTGACTACTGCCTGAATTGCGAGTGTTATGTCTCTGATTCAGTAATCCTACGATTGAATGGGAGATAGTCCACTCGCAGTTAACAAATACATGGTGGCGCACGAAATATGTTACCAATTGTTTCTTTCACAATTTACGACGCACATTAGATATCCCGCTGGGATCTCTACAGCAGTACCAGCAGAGCTTGGAAAAACAAATGAGTTACGAAATGACGTGTAATTCACGATATTGCCGCTAGGAGACTAGTAAGCAGCAATGACTGACAATGGAAGACTGACGACAGAGCAACGATCGGCAATTATGTTACTTTTTCATGAAGCGAAAAGCCTTGTTGTGACTCAGAGGCGTTTTCGACAACAGTTTAACACACGATTGGTCCCTTGCAAGAGGACCATCCACAGGTTGTACCATAAATTTGTACAGGAAGGAACAGTATTGGAAGCGAAGCGACCTCGACCTAAGCCTGTTTGTTCGCCGGAGAATATTGAAGCGGTACGAGTTGCTTTACAGAGAAGTCCCGGGAAATCATGTGGAAAGACAGCAGTGCAACTGGGAGTATCCAGATACTCCGTTCAACGCATTCTTCTTAAAAGTGACCTCCATATGTACCCATACAAGATGACCTGTGCACAGAAACTCACTGAAGAACACAAGCAGCACAGACTAATGTTTGCTCAGTGGGCGGAGGATAGGGAAGAAACTCTCAGCAACGTTTGGTTTTCAGACGAGGCGCATTTTCATTTAGACGGTGTTGTTAACAAACAAAATGTACGCTTTTGGGCCACTGAAAACCCACAAGTGCTTCATGAACGACAACCTTATGCTCCGAGGATTACAGCTTGGGCAGCAATTTCCTATCACGGACTTATTGGACCCTTTTTCTTTGAAGAAACTGTGAACAGCGAGCGTTATTTGAGTATGCTTCGCAATAGCTTCATTCCACAGCTTCTTGCTACTGCCTTGCCCTTCAACACGCAGTTGTTCATGCAAGATGGAGCAAGGCCACATACTGCAAACACTGTGTTGGAGTTTTTACACGAGCATTTCGACATGCGGATCATTTCACTTAGGTTTCCAGGTCGCTTCAAAATTGGCCCCCCAATAGTCCAGACCTCTATCCATGTGACTTTTTCTTTGGGGGTACCAAAAGGAAAAAAATTTCCCGAAACGTCCACGTGATTTAATGGAGCTCAGAAGACTTATTCTTCAAGCTTGCAGTGAAATTACGGAAGATATGTAGTGTAGGGTAATCACTAACTTCAGTGTTCGTTTGAAGGAAGTTAGGAGACGAAATGGTGGACATATTGAGCATGTGCTGAGTTAGAACAAATCTCATTGTAGTATATGTTCCTTTCAGATTGTATTGACAATAAAGTTTATATTCAAAAACAAAATGGTAACACATTTCGTGCGCCACCCTGTAGGTAGTTAAGGGTCCATTTCGGCATTCATCTCAAGTGATTAAGGAACACAGAATTAATCGAAACCAGGATAGTCGGACGTGTTTTTTGTATCCCGCTCCTTCGAAACATGACTGCAATCTCTTTACTGTACCACTTCACCTGGTACTGCGGTACCTTACGATGGAAGTAGCTCACGAGACGGTCGTGGAACCTATCAGTGAGTAGGTCGGCCGCTCGTACGCGTGGAGTAGACACAGTGGACCGAAAAGCATGAAAAAGTTCGATGATATACAAGGATTTTGAGGAGTTTTTTGTCAGAACGAAAGAATTACGGAGATACTGGCAGTTCATAAACTCCAAGCAAGGCCGAGTGCAGGTCTTGGAGGAATTATCTAATTTTGAGAAACTGTCTTTTCAGAGGATTATTAATAAACATTTCACTCCAGTAGTGTATTGCAGCTGAAATTAGACGTGTACGAAATCGCATGGGAAATCACGTTCTCATGCAAGCAATATTTGTGCAATATACGAGCTGTCTTGCCCAATGCAGTGGTTTCTAGGATACGAGGATAAATATTAAACAGAACTGAAAACCCACCGCTATCGTTTTTTTCCTTTGTTAACATGAACGTTTCTATGTATTGAGCTTAACGTACGGAAACTCATATTAATTTCGTGAAGGGACAAGGATGGAAAGAACGAAGCGCCATTTCCTGCAAAACAAAACTCAAAACTATTGAGAAACTATGTTCATGAATCAGCAAACGTCTAATGCTAACACTTTATTATAAATGCCTGCTGCCTATAATGTACTTAAAACAGGAAATATAATTTCAAATTTATTCTGCTGTTTGACTGGTAATAACGAAGAAAATATCTTGAGTGAAAGGAAGGTAAAGCGTGTTTAGGGTTTAACGTTCACTCGACGAGGCTGTTATTATCGATGAAACACTGCTCACATATTCTAGGATTTGTGTATGTATGTATTGAACTGGGGGCCTAGAAACAACGGAGAGGCTTCGTCCCCGCCGTAGCCCTCAGTGGTACACAACCCCACAACAGGCCACAGCAGTGCACTCACCCCACCACCGCCCCACACCGAACCTAGGGTTATTGCGCTGTTCGGCCCCCAGTCTAACCCTCCGGGAACGTCTCATTCCAGACGAGTGTAAACCCAAATGTTTGCGTGGTAGAGTAATTATGGTGTACGCGTACGTGGAGACAGTGTTAGCGCAGCAATCGCCGACATAATGTAACTGAGGCGGAATAAGGGGAACCAGCCCGCATTAGCCGAGACAGATGGAAAACCGCTTAAAAACCATCCACAGACTGGCCGGCACACCGGACCTCGACACTAATCCGCTAGGCGGATTCGTGCCGGGGACCGGCACTCCTTCCCGCTTGGTATTCTAGGATAGGCAGAGAAATTGATCACCGGCTCCTGAAGAAACCGAAATACGGGAGGTATGATTTTTGATTCAGAAATCGACAGATCATGATGAACCGATGACTAGGCCTATTTGTTCGGCGCTTTATTTATCGTGTGCAAGGCCAGGATTTATCATTGTTGCGCCACGCTTTCTATGAAATACTGAACGAAAGGAGACAGAATGACTCTTACAAATTCATGGTAGAATTTAATCCTGTTTTGTTCGAACCAACTGTCAGCTGTGAACAACGTCGTTGTGCCCGTTGCTGGGTTGTATTCACTGTTGTTTACTTGCAGAACAATGCTTACTGTCTCCGATGCCTTTCCTCGATGAGATATGACGGCTCAAGATAGCGTCTACTATTTATATCATTAATTACATAACTTACTGTTGCCTAGGACTGCGTTTGAAGAGTGACAGATAAGAATTTACGTAACTCTGATAAACTCTAGGGACGGAGTGACCTTGTAGCCTGGTGCCCCCGTTAACTTCACCGTTGTTGTAGTTACGCTGGTGACCGTGAAAATTGCAATGCCAAGAAGGATAACCATTACTGAAATTTTCAGAATGAAATTTTCGCTCTGTAGCAGAGTGTGCGCTGATGTGAAACTTCCTGGCAGATTAAAACTGTGTGCCGGACTGAGACTAGCGGGCAATTGCTCGAACGTCGTTTTTCCCCCCATGTTGTTTGTTATTGTTCTCGGCGTTTGGTCTGGGCGGAAGTCATATGACAGCCCGTCAAGTTCATTGTTGAATCTTTCAGTCAGTTTTTCTATTATAGAGGACAGACAAACGGCTGGCCGAACATGATAAGCTACCACGCCGGCAAGACTAGTCTGGCAAGTTTCACAGGAGAATTTCTGTGAAGCTTGAAAGGCAGGAGACAAGGCATTGGCCGAAGTAAAGCTGCGAGGACGAATCGTGAGTCGTGCGTGGGTAGCTCAGTCGGTAGAACACAACGAAATTTGCCGGCCGCGGTGGTCCCGCGGTTCTAGGCGCGCAGTCCGGAACCGCGCGACTGCTACGGTCGCAGGTTCGAATCCTGCCTCGGGCATGGATGTGTGTGATGTCCTTAGGTTAGTTAGGTTTAAGTAGTTCTAAGTTCTAGGGGACTGATGACCACAGCTGTTAAGTCCCATAGTGCTCAGAGCCATATGAACCATTTGAGCCACAACGAAATTTTACTTACTGTATATACAGGATGGCCAGAAACAGTCTGAAATGCGTGTAGGGTGTTGTTGCACGGTAGGTTGTTCTGAAAAGTAATTGTTAAGAAATAAGTTCAATACGTTGCGCCATTCCCGAGTTAATTGGCATTGAAGTTAGCCATTCAGGTCGGCACGCGCGCTGCAGTGATAGTATCAACTGTTCTCATACCGCAGAATGAGCGCACGAGACTGCTCAGCCTTTGGATCGGATTTGATCCATACTACTTTCCAATGTTCAATTTTTATATCGCTCTCTTGTTCGGTTTTAGGAAACCAAGCGAAGAAGAAGTTTGGCGACATAGTCTCTGACGAGCCGCTTGAATTTGCGCGCACAGCGGACTGACTGGTTAACTTCAATGTTAATCAGTTTGGAAACGGCGCAACATGTAGTTTTTTTTTCTTAACAGTTATTTCTCAGTACGACCTATCGTGAGACTGCCATACTCTTTCTGACCACTCTGAATACTGTATGGTGAAAAAAAAGTTACATGTGTATATGATTTAGGAGTGCAAAATTTAGTAAGCAGAGCTGCCACTTCTAGGCATCGAACAAACTGGGTTTGAGTGACAGACGTGGGTACATCATTCCGCGCTGCCTGAACTCTGTATCAGAGTTTATCACTCGAAGTGGATGGCGAGCAGTGGTATATCATTCTCTAGGCAACCCATGGTCAGATGTTCTCACCGAGCGAGGTGGCGCAATGGTTAGCACACTGGACTCGGATGCGGGAGGACGGCGGTTCAAATCCACATGGTATGTGCGGTAGGCTATGACGTCACGGTCGACGAAGCTTTCAAGTCCTGATACATTGGGTACACCTGTACCACCTCGTACAATTGCGACAGTTAGCCACCCATTACCATGCGAAAATGTATCATTCAGATCTATACTGAAGTTCAGTCTACATCCACAAAAAACAGCGGGTCCATCTAGTAGTGAATGTGCAGCGACAGATTTTATAGTATTCTTCTTCTTGTCAGCAGCAGATGTTGTCATTTCCACGTCTTCAATTGTGGATTTAGATTTTCCGTGATTCCCCTAAATCGCTTCAGGCAAATGCCGAGATCGTTCCTTTGAAAGGGCACGGCCGACTTCCTTTCCCATACTTGCCTAATCCGATGGGACCAATGACCTCGCCGTTTGGTCCCTTCCCCCAAATCAACCAACCGTTCAATGAGATGTTCTCAATGAATGAGTGATCTGGAGACAGTGCAGGGCAGCGCTAGAGTCGAATACCATATATATCGAGGGAAGCCAGAACAGCATGGGCAACATGTATTCCTGTATTATGTTGTTGAAAGATAACTTCACGGAAACCTCGAAAACAGGGCACAGCCACCGGCCGTAACTCGTCAGAAACGTACCGCTCCCGTCCATATTAGGTGCTACGCAAACCAGACGTGATGTGCTGAGCCCATTCTCCTCAAGCCTCCATAAAGGGATACGTCCATTATGTTACTGTACGCAGAATGGACACTCGTCGGAAGAGATGACAAGGTGCCGCTGCGTGCCGTGTGTCACCATTGGCATGCCTCTCTCTGCTGTTGCATAAAGAGCAGCTGCAACAGTGGTAGCCGTTCTGGCAGTCTGTGGTGTACCAGACGTTGTTGCACTTTCTGTATGGATACTTGCCTGCTGCAAACAAACCAGTGGTCTGTCTCAAAGTACGAGGGACGTCCAATAAGTAATGCAACACTTTTTTTCTCTGCCAATTTCAGTTGAAAAAACGCGGAATTTGCTGTGGGACATGATGGAATATTCGCGTTTCAGCCCCTATGGTTTCATGAAGTTCCGCTGGTTGGTGATCCTCTACGTAGTCTTTAAAATAGTGTCGGTAACGCCGGCCGGAGTGGCCGTGCGGTTTTGGCGCTTCAGTCTGGAACCGCGTGACCGCTACGGTCGCAGGTTCGAATCCTGCCTCGGGCATGGATGTGTGTGATGTCCTTAGGTTAGTTAGGTTTAAGTAGTTCTAAGTTCTAGGGGACTGATGACCACAGATGTTAAGTCCCATAGTGCTCCGAATCATTTGAACCAATTTTGTCGGTAACCAGAGAACTGTCATTGAGTTGCTTTTGGTGGAAAACCAGAGCATCGCAGATGACCATAGGCGCTTGCAGAATGCCTACGGACACCTTGAAGTGAACAAAAGCTCCGTGAGTCGGTGGGCGAGGCGTTTGTCATCATTGCAACAATGTTGCACAAACCTGTCCGGTCTCCTGGGTGTCAGCCGTCCATACACAGCTGTGGCTCCTGCAATGTTGAAGCGTGTGGATACTCTCATTCGAGGTGGTCGATAGATCGCAGTCAGACCCCTCGCTGCTCAACTGGACGTCTCTGTTGCTAGTGCTGACACACTTGTCCACCATTCACATTACTCAAAGGTGTCTGCCCACTGGGCTCCTCGCCACCTAATAGAAGACCACAAAGAACAACGAAGAACCATCTTAACAGAGTTGTTCGTGCTTTACGATGCTGATCGTGACAATTTTTTGTCGAACATCATCACAGTCACTGAAGCACTTCGAACCAGAAACAAAACAGCAATCCATTGAGTGGTGCCACATCATCTCTCCTCTGAACAAAATGTTCAAAGCCGCACTGTCAGCTGTTAAAGTCATGGCGACTGTCTTCTGGAACTCTGAAGGGGTTGTTCTGTTTGATGTCCTCCCTCGTGGTGCAACGATCAACTCTGAAATGTATTGGACTCCCCTCAGGAAGCTGAAGAAATGATTTAAATGTGTTCATCACTACGAAAATGCAAACGATCTTCTCTTTCTCCATAACAGTGCAAGGCCTCACACAAATCTCTGCACCCGAGAGGCATAACATGATCTTCTCATAGATAACCAACACTCAAATCTGATTTCTGAATGAGATACCCACTGCGTAATATTTCCTTGTATGAAGAATGTAGATAGTGTTAATACTACCTACTTTGTTTGGTTGTATTGATATAATCATTTATATATATCCAAGCATGCAATACACTTCACACCAATTTGCCATCTGTTGCCAGCTGTCTTCATGGTGTTGCAACTATAATGGCCTGCAGTGGATTGTGTGATGGGGGTAGAAGTACTTGAGAGAGAGGTCATCAGTCCCTCAGTCAAGAGATAGTTCATCTGGAGTCAGAGACGTATGCTAGAAATTTTTTCAGGTTATGAAAGTATGTACGAGTGCTAAGAGCTAGGCAATGAAAGCAATATTGGCATTAGAGCTGAGAAATAATTTAAGGAGGAGTAAAAACGTACAGATCGGGCTGGTCAAAGCAACTGAAGGGCCTCCCAGCACTCATCTCTGGTGAGAGGAACCCCACCTACAGCTGACCGCCTGCCAAGCCAATGAAGGGTGAAGACAGTTACAGAGTAAAGAATGTCTTCTAGCCGAGAGAGTCTAATAGTAAAAATGAGAAGTCTAAACACATAATGAACTTCAGTTGGACCGTCAATAATAAAACAAGGTGAGAGAAATGATCAGGTCAACACATCAGTGGTGCCAGATGAGTTACCCCCATGGGCTGTGCAAGCGATGGGGACTGTACCTCCCACAGCTGTCACAATCCCGATCTATTACAGTCAAGGCATTAATAAGAGGGACAGCACCCACTATTCATCAGAGTACCATCCCTAAAACAGAAGGATGGTGTAGAAAAAGGGGCTAACCTCATTTAAAAGCAACTAAAACAATAAAAGAGGGATGATCAAGGCAACTGGTCAAACAGATAGGGCAGATAGTCCCCTAGATCCAGTATGTGCTGGGAGATACTCCAACACCAACCACCCCACACCCATCCAGAAAGTAGTTTGAAACTTCATTGGTAAGAAAAAAAACACTTCTATGGAGAAAATGGAGAACCAGCTCAACTGTCCATGATGCACCCATCAATAATAGAGGCAAAGAATTTGGAAGACCATGTTGAGCGTGGGGCCAGAAAAAATTGGCATTCCACCAGCATTTAAGCTACTGTAAGCCTCCACAACCACAATGTGAGGGTGGCTCGTTACATAAAATAAAACTATGGATTAATTATGTATGATGTGGAGATGACATAGGATGGTGAATTCCTCCTGGCAGGAATGGAAGGAGGAGCGATTTGCAGCAGTAGTCTCCTTGATAATGCAGTTGTGGTTTGGTCTAGCTGTCGCAGTGTCCACATGTAGCGCTTGCTGCTATTGTTATTCTGCATTCGTCTCTGCATGCAGACCAACTGTAGTACACCGTGTTACCAGACGTCTGTGATAGTGTAGTGTTGTAGGAATTGTGACCATGGTGTATTCGAACTCTGAAAAGGCGGAGATGATACTCATCTATGGCGAGTGTCGACGAAATGCAGCTGAAGCCTGCAGGGTGTATGCAGAACGGTACCCAGACAGAGAGCATGCAACGTGCCGCACATTGCAAAATATCTACCGCCAACTGCGTACAACAGGTATGGTTGTAGCAAGCAAACGGGTCCGTAACAGGCCCGTCACAGGAGAAGCAGGTGCAGTTGATGTGTTAGCTGCTGTTGCCATGAACCCACACATGAGTACACAGGACATTGCATGAGCCGGTGGACTGAGTCAAAGTAGTGTCATGCGCATACTGCATCGTTACCGCTTTCACCCGTTTCATGTATCGCTACATCAGCAATTACATGGTGATGACTTTAATCATAGAGTCCATTAACAAAGAATGCGTTGGAATTTTACCTGTTTACCAATGAAGCGGGTTTTACAAACCACGAGGCAGTGAATCTATGGAACATGCATTACTGGTCCGTGGACAATCCTCGCTGGCTCAGACAGGAAGAGCGACAGCGACCGTTTTGCACTGGAAACGTGTCGACGTATGTGGTATCAGCATGATGGTGCACCTGCACATTCCGCAATTAACACTAGGCTGACCATTGACAGGATGTTCAATGGGCGTTTCATAGGACGGGGAGGACACATAAATTGGCCAGCCCGTTCTCCTGATCTTACACCTCTGGACTTCTTTCTGTGGGGTGCATTAAAGGAGAATGTGTACCGTGATGTGCCTACAACCCCAGAGGATATGAAACAACGTATTGTGGCAGCCTGCGGCGACATTACACCAGATGTACTGCGGCGTGTACGACATTCATTACGCCAGAGATTGCAATTGTGTGCAGCAAATGATGGCCACCACATTGAACATCTATTGGCCTGACATGTCGGACACACTCTATTCCACTCTGTAATTGAAAACGGAAACCACGTGTGTACGTGTACCTCACCCCTCATGGTAATGTACATGTGCGTCAGTGAAAAAGACCAATAAAAAGGTGTTAGCATGTGGACGTAATATGCTGTTCCAGTCTCTTCTGTACCTAAGGTCCATCAATGTTCCCTATGGATCCCTACGTAATTCGGTGCTCTCCGATACACACGATCGAACAGCGGAGGAGTGGTACTCAAGCGTCAACTTTAGGTTACAATATCTCCGGATGTAATTAACATTTTACAATGCAACAAACGGCACTGATTACGTATTTGTTTATATGTTCAGATGTGCTAACAAAACTAATGGGGTTCCATTTAAAAAAACGTAGGTTTGTGTTAAAAAACATACTTCCGTGTATTTTTTTATGGTTTGTATCAACCAATTACACTAGCCACTCTCCTCACGTTCGGTCTGTGGAATCGATTCTTCAGTATTTGGTGTGGTTTACGAAATATATCCAGCGGTAATGTTAGGTGACTCACCCTGTATATTAAGAACAATAGGGCACCCAAGACTGAACCACTGGAGTGTCAAAATTTTGAATGAAAATCAATTGCTTATAAGCTGTCCACATTTTTTTCTTTAATTTTTCCTACATTAATATTTGCAAACTTTTCTGCCTGTCTATTTTAACTAAGACAAACACAAAGATATTGGCTTGTAAAAGATATACTGGTACTGCAATTTGAACGATTTTTTTTAGTGTGCTCCAACAAATAGTCATTTTCTTACCAAAAACTTGCAATGTAATATTGATCTTTTAGTTCTTTCTCATGTATAATGCTGCTGTAGCAGTTACAAATCTAGCTGTTTTCGTATCAAAGTCAGGTATACTCTATTACTCTATTAGTCATTGAAAGTGAAAAGTTCAGCATTTGATATCTATTTTGATACAGCTTCTACTGCCCCCCCCCCCCCCAAAAAAAACAACATTCTTTAGAAATATATTGTATGTCATGAGAGATTCCTATGTCACTGTGCTGAAATAATTTTGGCGAGTTATTCAGTTTGTTTTTGCTGTGAACATTTTGCTACCATTAAATTTGTGATAGAGGTTGTCACTGCCTTACAATATATTGCTTGAAAATGAATACAACAGTAAAGTTTAACATTCCTAATATTAAGCTATAACCTTCTCAAAAATGCAAAAAAAAGTTTGACAAATGGTGCTAATTTGTTGATAAAGCAAAGTAATCTTTCAAATTTTTTCTGATCAAAGTTTGGTGACATGATTGTCAAATTATGATTATGTTTACAGAAGTACCACTTCCAGGGGTTGATGTCACCAGTGTTGACTCCTTTCAAGAGAGACAGGTTGGTAACAATATTCTCTGTTTGCATTGGTTATTATTGCACATGATCATACAGAGAATTTACTTTATGCTACATATTTGCATTCATACTCATTGTGCTGTGTTTTAAACAGACTTAAATTTAATTTGTTGACTTTTTTTCAGTGCACAGAGTGTCAATCTTGATATCATACCAAAATATGCTAAATATCTCTCTGATGTTGGAATTAATGCTGTCTTGGGTAAGTTCACATTTCACTTAAATGAGATAATTGTTATTCTGTGCAGTATTTTTTCATTAATATTCACTTTCACCATTGTTTGAGAAGTACAAAGGAGGGAAATGTAAATTACATCGAATTCAGGAATTAACATGAAATTTAATTGCTGGGCAGTCACAGTATAGTACTCAAAGTAATTTTGAAAACATGAAAGATATAAAATTTCAGAAGTCATAGTTCCCCTAATATTATCACCTGTATCTATATATCTACATTGTTTAAAAGTGCACAGTGTATGGCAGGGATATTTGTGGCCCTTTGCAATCATTTCATGAATGGCAACTGAGAAATTATGTGCAAATGATAGCAACACTTAACCTGCAGGGTGATTCTGTGGTGTGTTACAAACTTTCAGGGGTAATGGAGAAGGATAAATGTATCAGTCTGAGGTAATGGACCCCGGTCCAGAAACAACCAAGTCAAAAGTTATAAGTGAAAATCATTCTGATACCTTTGTCAGTGGGCCTCTTCTTCTGCAAGCTCTTTGTTTTACATATTTTGGAAGCAGGTAAAATGGAACAAAACAAGAAAAAAGTCCAGGAAACTGGGCTTCAAAGTGCATACTTTAGGAGCTATGAGCTCTTGTCCAGTAGAAGATATGTATTTCACAGTAGCAAATATGAAAAAGTGCTCATAGCTCTTAAAGTATGCACTTTTGAGCCCATCTTTACTGGACGTTTTTTATTGATTTGATCCATACTGTTTCCTTCCCAAATATAGCAAGCATAGAGCTTTCAATAGAAGAGGTCTGCTATCGGAGATATCAGAACGATTTTTGCTTCTAACTTTTGACTTGGTCGTTTACAGATCAAGGTCACTTACCTCAATTTGATACACTTAGTCTTCTCCATCACCCCTGAAAATTTGAATCATCATCATGTAAACCCCATGTATATGCTGGATCCTTGGAATTGTGAATTAACTGATGTGTATACCAATGGAACATGAATATAAGGAGTTGAAGATAAATTTTTCATTTACAAGTTAATGAAATGATTGTCTCTGCTGTATTGTGTTATCTGTGTTAAAACACTGAAGCACACAGAAACCGTTTGATAGCAACAAAATAATGAGTGAAGAACTGGATCAAGTAAATCTCACATCTAAATGTTAAAAAAAAAAAAAAAAAAGGAATAGAACACACTAGGTGAATTCGAATTTGGATTTGAATGTGATGCAATTTATCCCTTTCTTTCTTACAATTCAAATTACTTTTATCATATTACATTCGCTGTGAGATTAAAAGTTCTCAGGCTTTGGTACCACTTCACTCTTGCAAGAAAACTTTTGATTTGACATTCAGCTTGAAGCCTTCTCACAGAAACTGGCTGCACACGTATGTGCACTATCATATTTCAGGTAATTTAAGGGGAGTATTTCCTACATTTACTGGTGTAAATGTTCATGATAGGCTGTTAAAGTGTTGCTGTGGTTGGGGAATTGTTCACTGCTGTAGTAGAGCCTGGGGAATGGGATGTGAGTGCAAATTGCAATTATCTTTGTGTATTCTGGTATCATCCATGTAGCAATAAGGACAGGCAGCCATGCCATCAGGAGCCTAAGGATGTCGTACAGTTAAAACTGTTTGGGTGTTTAAGAATCTTGACTGCCTTTCTGAGTTTCTGTTTACATTGTAAGGTGCTTCTAATAAATTGTGAACATTCACAAAATCTTTGTCCTGACAATAGGATATGTTCAGCTATGACTGGCTTTTTGCATTACTTGAGGCACCACACATGTTCTTTGTGCCCTTTCAGACATTTTTTAACCCCATGGCCTCTCTCACCTATCCTTAACACTTACTTAATTTCAATACTCAGCAGTCTGTAGTGGTTCTGTTTGGTCTTTTGTTGATTTTAACTTAGACTTTCTTTTATGTCAGAAAAAAATGGTATTACATATTCACACAAGGAAAAAAGGGAGTCATTTGATATAATATTATAATGCTCTGTAAGATAGAAACACTTTCAAACCTCCTTTCTAGATAAAAACAGAATCATATTTACCACCATTTCTTCCTACTTAATGACAAAATATTCTTACACTTTCCACTGACCTACAGTTTTACAGAAAATTCACTATTGATGAACATGTTATGCACTTAAACTTTGTAGAACCATTTCATTAAATAAATTGTACCTGCTAAATTATGAAAACAAATATTGAATTACATCAGTTCTGAATTCTCACTTTCACTATACACTCCCCTGTTTGTTAATATTTCATAATAAATCAAAGTACAATTATTTATAGTTTAATTATATAATATATTACAAAATCCAACCAAAGAGAGGAGTGAAATTAATGTAGGCAGCACTTTTATATGTTTGTCAAAACTATAATTAAGATACTATCAATTCAGATTTCTTAGATGGTGCAAAATTAAACTGGCACTTAATCTGAAGTTTCTGGTTGGTGTGCTATTAAACTCTCTGTCAGCCATAATTTAAGTCTTTCTAAGGAGTTCTGTCAGTACTTTTTTTCCTTGGTGGTACCCAATAATGAAACACTACTCTCTCAACTTTTACTTAGGATAATGAATGAAATATTACTTTTAACATGATAATTCTTTGTGTGTGGAGAAAATACGTACATCTACTGATGTAAGATGTATGCAAACTGCAATCAGATTTTCCAAATCCCCCCTTAAAAATGAGGAGAAAAAGGTGTTACATTACCAAGATAAACATACAGTTTTACAGAATTATGTTGTCTCAGTTACCCTATTGAGAGAAATTTATGGACTGAACAATGGAAGAAAAGTTGACAAGGACACTCAGTAGAGGAGAAATGTAATTCTCTCCTAAAAAATTCTTACAAGACTACGAACTGGGTTTTCCTTGGCAGTGGGTCAGATAATTACAGTGGAAGCTGAGAGAAAGGCTGACTAACATTTTGGATCAAAGTATCTTGTACCCTGACAAACTGTATACAAGGACATGACAGCAAATGAGTGCTAAATATATTTTCAATTTTAATGTTCTTTGATATTCAAAAAATGTGACAATGGTGCTCTTCTTTCATATGTCATTTCATCACAGCAGTAATCATTCATCATCTAACATTCACCCTGCCCGCTGCTTATGGCCCCCAAATTTTCTGAAAGTAAATCAAGGTGGGAATGTTAAAAGTGAATTTTAAATGACGTTCTGCACCCCATGTTCTAGCAGCTGTAGAACAAATCATTAATAATGGAAACATAGTTATCATCTCTTCTGTTACCCAAAAAAGTCCTTCACAATTGCTCTGTAAGGTGACTAGTGGCTAATTTGATAATTGTGAGTTTGATGTCAATGAGTGGATCTTTCATCACTTTTCTTGTTTGTGATCCACCAAATATACCTTATTACAGCTATGCTTCACTCAATTCAGGAAACTTTTCTTTGAAATGGTTGAATGCCTGAAAGTACGTACATGCTTCACAAAACTCAAAAATATTAACTGCAGGAACATTTTGAAAGGTGGATTCAGATTCCGGCTGTTGACAAGTGTTATTAGGCATGAAACAAATAAAATTGATAGGAGAAATGATATACACTCATTGATGACATTCAATTTAAGTCACTGGCAACTAAATCCAATTAATTCCTCCTTGCAGTAGCTGAAAACACAGGTACCAAAAATTGTCCATCACAGACATATCCATTAGTTTTACTTAGATTGGCATTGCATACTCCACCATCAGACATCAGTTTTGCTGAATCATGTGTTAACCCCTTGAGTTACCTTTACAACCTGTCAACGATTAAAAATGAAGTTGCCAAACGACATGTATGCAGTAGTAGTACCCATTCACAAAAGTGGAAATAAGATCCATCAACCTTCTTTCTATTTATCAGAAATTTTCGATAAAGTAGCTTACAACAGTATACTGAACCATAACTCTGAGAGTAACATCATAACAGGAATTCTATTTGGCTTCTGTAAAGGCTTCTCTACTGAGAATGCAATATATGCTTTTAAGAACTCAGATTTTGTAGAAATGAACAAGAAAAAATGCCCTCTTGACTTTTCCTGTTATCTTGTTCTGTTGCCTTTTATTGTATCGTTCATAAAATTCTATTCAGAAATGATGTGGTGTTAAGGGCATTCCCCTTGTATGTATGGAATCATATCTTAGCAAAAGAAACCAGAGGATCACATCAAAAAATTGTATCATCGAAACAAGACTAAATTCAGAATGGTGGAAATATTAAATATTGCATCCTGCAATATCAACTGCTTTGTCCATTCCTTTTCTTGACCTAACTGGGAGACTGGAGGACTCTTGAAAAACTGTGGAGTTGCTGATGACTCAACTATATTGACAAAGAGCCTAAACACATAAATGTTAGATGCAGCCAGAATAATAATGGAACATGATAACATATGGTTCACAGCTAACAATTTAACCCTTAATTAAAGAAAAACTCATAATACTTAACTGCAAACTTATAGTTACCAGAATTAGATAACAATGGGTACACAATGGTTGAAGTTCCAGGAGTGATGTTTCTAGGCATTCAGATGGATAATAAACTTATGTGGCACCAGGATGTAGATAAGTTAAGCTAACAGCTCAGTTATGCCTACTTTACATTTAGAATCTAATTGTGTTGACAGGCAGAAGAGACAGCTGAGATACTTCATTTACTTTCACTCAATCTTGCCCTATGGTGTAATCTTCTGGGGCAATACGGCTAATGTCTAAAAGGTTTAATTCTACAAAATTCTGTAAAAATATTATGAAAAGGAATGTTGCTACTCACCATATAGCAGAGATGCTGAGTCACAGATAGGCACAACAAAAAGACTGTCACAAATATAGCTTTTGACCAGTAAGGCCTTTGTCAGAATAGATGGCAAACACACACATACACACTCATGCAAACGCAACTCACACACTCACATGACTATAGTCTCAGGCAACTAAGGCCTCAGTTGCTTGAGACGGCAGTCATGTGTGTGTGTGTGTGTGTGTGTGTGTGTGTGTGTGTGTGTGTGTGTGTGTGTGTGTGTTGCATTTCTGTGAGTGTGTATGTATGTGTTTGCTGTCTATTCTGAAGAACGCCTTACTGGCTGCAAGCTATATATGTGACAGTCTTTTTGTTGTGCCTATTTGTGACTCAGCATCTCTGCTATATGGTGAGTAGCAACTTTCCTTTTCATAATACTGTTACATTCCATCCTGGATTTTCTGCTTTCAACATTGTGTAGAAAGCAGATGGTTTGCTATAAATAGAAGATGAAAACAGCAAATGATTAGTGAATAGGAAAATTTTCTTCAAAGTAGCTGTTTGTCTTGTAAGTACATATATAAAGTAATCCAGAAGTAATCCCACACTTATCTGTGTGAGAAGACCAACACTGGTGATAATTTGTTTTTAGCATACTTTACAGAAGCAGCCAGCGGTGACTAGTTTTGTCTGTTAATGTAAAACTTGGCTCATTCCACATCCTTGGTGACTTTCTTCATAATGGAATTTAAGGAACATGTGTGACTGGATGAATTAAGTAATTAATATAACTAACTGTTATGCCAGTTATGAAGTGTTGGTATTTCTTATGAAGCCTATATTTATTTATGAAAAGTGATTGATGATAAATATTCTGAAAGAGATGAAGACTGAAGAATATGAAATTCTGAATAGAGATACATTTTGAAAGAAGGTTTTAGAATCTCCTCTGTGTAGTAAACAAAAAAAGGAAAATGGAGAAAAAGGATGAGGAGTTCATAAGCAACCACACTCTGATTGAATGGAAAATATTGGAAAAGCTGAAAGTTAAATCAGATGTAGTTATTTACATAGTACATAGGAGGCCCAAATCAAGTCAAGACGAAAAGTGACCATAAGCAAAAATAGTTTATTGAATAATCTGCTTATATCAGTTGATAACAAAATAAGCATGACTGTGGTTACATAATATCACAAAACATGTATTTCATGACATTTGAATTATAAAAGTCATGTCACTCTGTGTTTTGAAGATTAATTAATGAATTTTTGATGTATGTATCAATTGTAAAGAAATTTCAGAAACAAAATTAATAAATAGTTTTTAGAATAGATAGGAACTCTACAGCTTACTTTTTAGTCTACAAAGAGAATCCTTTGTAATATTCTCTGTAATGTAATTAAGTAGCAAATATTTACTCAAGGATTTCAAAATTTTACAACACTGTATTTGTACTTGCATGCAATTGTTGTATATATTTGTTTATGGAGCTTGGTTCTCTCTCTTACATTAATATGTTGTTGTTTGTAGTAAATGGAACAAGTGGAGAAGGAATGTCAATGACTGTTGATGAGAGGAAAGCAGTTACAAAGGCATGGGTAGATGCTGCAAAAACCACCAAACAAGTTGTCATGGTTCAGGTTGGAGGAGCTTGTATGAAGGATGTCCTTCATATGGTAATCTTTATATACCTTTTATTCCATTCTGTTAACATAAGTAATTTCTTTTCTATTTTGTGTGGGTTTAATATCCATTCAGTAATTAAATCAATAGACATTGGACACGAATACACTTGGTCTGTAGTATTTAATGAAACAACAATAGCCTAATATGATTATCTACAGTAAATCCAAATCAGAGTGACATAAGTAAGATTTGTAATTTAACCTTCCTGAATATTTCAACTACTCTATCAATATGAATTTATTATGTAAACATTATTAAAGCAGAAAAGTGAAATTGTTCCTCTTTGTTGTGTGAAGGTAACACTGCAGAACGTTATCTTTTCCTAATATAAGGAAAAGTTAGATTGCTACCTACCATAAGGGTTACACATTAAGTTGCAGACAGGCACAACTAAAAGACACTTAAACATTAGCTTTCAGCCACAGCCTTCATCACAAAAGGAAAAACACACACACACACACACACACACACACACACACACACACACACACACACACACACACATTCATTGACACAAGCAAGCTCATGTCATTCACACACGACTGCCGTCTCTGGCCGTTCAGATCAGAATGCTGGTCTGTGCTGCCAGACAAGTTACCAGCGTATCAGTAAATAATCAGTAACTGTCTCAAACTTCCTGCCACATTAGAATTGGCTGTTGGATTGAGGCTTGAACCCAGAACCTTCCCAGTTTCAGGTTTGTATTCTGGTTTGGCACACACCTTTAAACTGACAACAAGTTTCAAAACAGTGCACACTGTGTTGCAGAATGGAAGATTCTCTTGAGCAATTTTACCTTTCTTTTACAAAGGTGTGACAATATAAACTGCTCAATCCTCAAAATTTGAAATAGTGGTGAACAAGTTAACAGAAGTGCTTCAATACCTCAATAAGATCTATAGACTTACTATCACAGCCAAAAGCCAGTGCAGAACAAAATTTACACTTTTCACTTAGTTCTCAAACTCTGTAAGTGCAGAGCTGACAATTAGAAAATAAGATATCAAGCTAAGCTGTTATAATAGTGCTCAATCACACCCTCACCTTTAACAAATATTGTGAGACTATTAAACAGAAAATGAGTGCATGCAACAGCATTATAGGATGTTCTCATTTGACAATTGTTAAGCACTTGCACATTTGAGCCACAATTCCCTCCTCTATCCTAAACAGTTGACATAACATCTAATGAATCCTGAAAACCAGTTATACTATCTCTGAAGCTAACATTGATATATCAGGTCTGTTCTAACTGCACAAGAGAACACCACATGATGACTGACACAACAAACTTTACTGAGTCTAGAAAACAAGTTATTACAATGGGTACACTAGCCAAGGAGTGGTTCACAGTAACAATCTGATAACACATATGCATAGGTAAACATGTAAATGAGTTAGAGCTGGCCTGGCCCATCTCTAAAAGCCCACTAATATCCTTGCTGTTGTATGCCTGTAAGCTCATCTTCCTCTCTAAAAGCTGACTAGAGGCTGTGCGTGCATCCACAAGTCTAAGCCTCTGATGGTTTTTGAACTTCTAGTTGTGTTTGCTGACTTCTGTGGTGTGCCCTACAATTGTATACCTGGATCTCAGGTGTGGATCTATGTGGGTCACTACACTCCTCCCCCCTTGTGGGGGGGGGGGGGGGGGAGGGCAGGCAGAGAGTTGCTGATTCCTGGGGCAAGTTGCAAATGACTGTGATTTGGAGGCAGTATCCAT
Source organism: Schistocerca serialis cubense (assembly GCF_023864345.2). NCBI lineage: Eukaryota > Metazoa > Arthropoda > Insecta > Orthoptera > Acrididae > Schistocerca > Schistocerca serialis. The sequence goes on along the minus strand of NC_064642.1, from coordinate 562,894,592 downwards.
GTCCATGAAGGCCCCAGAGGTGAGAGGAGCGAGCAATCCCCAGTTGCCAAAGGCCTGGGGATACAGGCAAAAGTGGCTGGTGTGAGGAGGAGAGGACCAGGGGCTTCTGCCTAGCATGAAAAAATCTAAGCCAAGCCAACTGCTTCGAGGTTATGTGGGCTTGAAAGTCTGTGGTGCACCCTAGGCCTTCTGCAAAGACATCCTGAAATTCTGAGCACAGAAATTCCGAAAACTGACAGTGGATCTCAGCAGATGCCAACTGCATGGAGTTCATGATCGAAAAGCCAAAGCTGTGAAAGGCATGAAACCTGAAAAGGTTTGCTAAACTAGTGTTGTGAATGACAATAAAAGTAACAGATCGAATCACTGATTTATAGGTGACCTCCACCCACCACGAATAGACCAAGCAAAGGGATTTGCTGTTTACTGTGTTGCTCAAGATGCCTGCTTACTGGTGACAACTGCAGAGAGCTGAGGACTGAATATGTTTGGGCTTTAAGCAGGAAAACTGCCATGCTGGTGTCTACCTTCAGGCACAGCTGTTGTGAGAGAACCAAAATCTTGCTAAAAAGCTTTTTGGCATCATGATCGGGAACTGGCCCCCACGATAACACTTCCTGAATATTCATATCCATGATCTTTGGTGCTGCAATCTGGGCAGCTGAGTGGCAGAGTACTGCAAAGTGACCTTTTTTCTGACACTTACAAGAGATGGCTCAATCTTGGGGACACTCTGATCTGTCATGTTTGGAGTAAAAGAACACACATGATAAAAACAGAGAGCAGTGGCTGGAATGCTGTACACACACTGTGAGGGAGGTGCTGGATTGGTCAGTTTATATTGCCATGATGTCATCCTCCCTGGATGCAGCCAGGCCACCCTGTACCGTCACAACATTGCACAAGGCCACTAGTTGCAGACCAGCAGTATGGTAGACCTCATATGGCTGCTCAGTTGACAAAACCTCTTCAAGGAAGGAGTTATCCAACTGGACAGCCCATTGCTGGACTTCTTCATCTGGGGTGGAGTGGATGATAACATCATGAATCATGACATCAGCATACGTCCATTGCAACTAAGGATGTGGAGGGTCATGACAAGATTGATGGGGCTCCTTCTTGCATCGGTGAAATTCAACTCCATTGTCACAATGTGTGTGTGGCAGTGATAATAGGAAGACAACAATGAATGTAAGTGTCAAACAACAAAGGCAAAGGTTTCTGCAATGGGACCAACTGCTGCAACACCTGATACAAGGGGAAAGAAATCCATGACAAAGACGGTGCATGACATACCTTCACATCCAGAATGTGGAAGGCATGAAAGTACTGCCATAGGTGGTGTTTGTATGCCTTCCAATTTTCTGCTGCGTCACTGAAAGCACGAACTGAGGAGGAAACAGAGTTAGAGCTGACTGGGCCTGTCTCTAGAAGCTGCTGACCAACCAGTACAGTGCATGGGCAAGAGACTGCGGGCACATCCAAACTGACAATCTCAGACTGTAGACAAACTTCTAGCTGCACCTGCTGACTTCTGTGGTGCACCTTGCAACTGACACAGAACTGTCTCAATTTATTGAAAATTTGCCTGAAAGAAATTTAATTCAGGAGGATAAATGCTGCTGCCAATTGCTTGATATGATCTACATGATCAGTGACAGAAACCCAGAAAATTTTAGTCCTCCAATATACTGTATTATAACATCCCACCATCCTCCTGGATTTAACTTTCATTAACATGCTCTCTCACCTTCTCTTTTTTTTACTTTTCACTTTTTGTTACTATTTCTTAATTTATTTACTCAATAATTTACTCTGTTACTTTTTAATTTTTTATGTTCATGTTTCTCCCTTTCTCCCATATCCTCATTTCCTTTCTCACTTTCTTCTTAGTCCTTAACTGAAGCATTCATGTCACTTCTCTTACTTTTACTCAGCTTTATTTTTCACTCTGTCTTATCATTTATCTCTGTCCCTCTTTTTGGTTTTACCCCATTTCCATTATACTTTCCTCTTAGTTCTTAATTGCACTGTATTTCTTTTATCTCTGGACTGTTGCTGGCACAGGGCCTACCAATGTGCTGTATACTATATCCACCTTCCCTTCATCACTGTCTGTCCTTATCCTCACAACAGATGGAGCTTTCTCATCTTTGGGTCTGAGTGGCCTGTCACTCCTTTCTAAAATTCCCCAGATTATCCCTTTTTGTTACTTGATGAAGGAGCTAGCAACCTGAAAGTTAGCATAACAACAGTATGGAAATGGGAGATTGTTACTCACCACACAGAGGAAGCACTGAGTGACAGATAGAAACACTGAAAAACAACTGTGTGATGAAGCAAGCTGGGATATTTTTACTTCCCATTTTGTTTTGCCATCTGCCTCCTTAAAATTGGTTTTTTCAATTTTAACTGATTACCATTAACATATGTGAAAATAATCTGCATTATTCATAAAAGAGAAAGATTGGCCCTTAGTTTTAAGGAATATAACACCAGATCTTATTTTGTGCTTAGTATTAGGTATGTAATTGATTTTTGAATTTACACTCCTGGAAATTGAAATAAGAACACCGTGAAATCATTGTCCCAGGAAGGGGAAACTTTATTGACACATTCCTGGGGTCAGATACATCACATGATCACACTGACAGAACCACAGGCACATAGACACAGGCAACAGAGCATGCACAATGTCGGCACTAGTACAGTGTATATCCACCTTTCGCAGCAATGCAGGCTGCTATTCTCCCGTGGAGACGATCGTAGAGATGCTGGATGTAGTCCTGTGGAACGGCTTGCCATGCCATTTCCACCTGGCGCCTCAGTTGGACCAGCGTTCGTGCTGGACGTGCAGACCGCGTGAGACGACGCTTCATCCAGTCCCAAACATGCTCAATGGGGGACAGATCCGGAGATCTTGCTGGCCAGGGTAGTTGACTTACACCTTCTAGAGCACGTTGGGTGGCACGGGATACATGCGGACGTGCATTGTCCTGTTGGAACAGCAAGTTCCCTTGCCGGTCTAGGAATGGTAGAACGATGGGTTCGATGACGGTTTGGATGTACCGTGCACTATTCAGTGTCCCCTCGACGATCACCAGTGGTGTACAGCCAGTGTAGGAGATCGCTCCCCACACCATGATGCCGGGTGTTGGCCCTGTGTGCCTTGGTCGTATGCAGTCCTGATTGTGGCGCTCACCTGCACGGCGCCAAACACGCATACGACCATCATTGGCACCAAGGCAGAAGCGACTCTCATCGCTGAAGACGACACGTCTCCATTCGTCCCTCCATTCACGCCTGTCGCGACACCACTGGAGGCGGGCTGCACGATGTTGGGGCGTGAGCGGAAGACGGCCTAACGGTGTGCGGGACCGTAGCCCAGCTTCAAGGAGACGGTTGCGAATGGTCCTCGCCGATACCCCAGGAGCAACAGTGTCCCTAATTTGCTGGGAAGTGGCGGTGCGGTCCCCTACGGCACTGCATAGGATCCTACGGTCTTGGCGTGCATCCGTGCGTCGCCGCGGTCCGGTCCCAGGTCGACGGGCACGTGCACCTTCCGCCGACCACTGGCGACAACATCGATGTACTGTGGAGACCTCACGCCCCACGTGTTGAGCAATTCGGCGGTACGTCCACCCGGCCTCCTGCATGCCCACTATACGCCCTCGCTCAAAGTCCATCAACTGCACATACGGTTCACGTCCACGCTGTCGCGGCATGCTACCAGTGTTAAAGACTGCGATGGAGCTCCGTATGCCACGGCAAACTGGCTGACACTGACGGCGGCGGTGCACAAATGCTGCGCAGCTAGCGCCATTCGACGGCCAACACCGCGGTTCCTGGTGTGTCCGCTGTGCCGTGCGTGTGATCATTGCTTGTACAGCCCTCTTGCAGTGTCCTGAGCAAGTATGGTGGGTCTGACACACCGGTGTCAATGTGTTCTTTTTTCCATTTCCAGGAGTGTATTTCGACTATTCCTAGTTAGTATCTTTTGTTATAGGGTGAAAACTGTAATTGTTTCAAAACTTAAATTCTATTGTTGATGTATAAACAAATATAAATTCTGTACTAATTATAATAATTTGTGAGATGAAGCAAGAGCAATCTTAAAGGATCTATTTGGCTCTATTCGAAAATATGTTAGCAAAACCAGCCCTTCATTAATTCCAAAGTAATTAACAGTTTTGTCAGAAGTATTTTTTACATAACTATATATGTTAATTTCATCATTTAAACAAATAATTTGGCCTAAACCTTGTAGTAGAAGAAACTGTAAAAAAGATGGAATTTTTCAATGTATTCAGTTAATTTAATGAGTTAAGTTTTAATTGTAATTTCTATAAATTTAACTTTAAACAACGTGTAGTTTCAGTACCTATTATTGTGATGATATATAAGGGCCTGATTTCTGGTCCTGAGACAGTCAGTCCACGGCCGAGTTTCAGATGAGCCTGTGTTGGTTAGAACAACAACAATGCTGCAACTTAACTGTGAAATAAGTATTACACAATTAGGCTGTGTGATAAAACAATGACAGTGTCTGCTCCGTATGTACCTTTCTATTCTTCAAGAACTGTGAACTTTGTGGTTAGGTTTTTACTGTTTGTAGATGTTCAGTAGTAAACTATTGTAGTAGTATGTGGAGGTTTGCCTGCACACTATTAATAAGGCTTATTGAAACTTAAACAATAGTGTACTGGCCATATAACGGTGTATTATTAGGGGGTTGTGAAAAGTGAAATTAAAGTACTGTGAAACACAACTGAACACCTGTCAGCTACATTATTTACAGCAGTCAGTGTCGGAATCCACAATCCATTTTTCAGCCAGTGTAGCAACACAGTACGTTGACACTGAGGAAATTAAATGAAGAGATAAGTAAAGCAGGGCAAACTGTCACAACTGCTAGGTATTATTTAGCTATTTCACTTAAGTCCTTCATCTGACACAGACAAAACAAAACACATACAACCAAATGTACATAATTCACCCACACATGGCCGCTGTCACCTCTGGGCATTAGGGTTAGTAGTTTCTATTTTTATAAGTGTCTATAAGCAGTACTTTTAATTTCACCTTCTGAAAGTAAATAATGGCTAGCTACACTGCCGCCCTATGATTTTATAGTGTTTTTCCTCAAATTTATGGTACATTTGACCCAGAAGTTTGAGAAAAAGAAATCTGCAATTGAGAAGAAACAAAGTTTTTTGGCAACAGTATTTACTCCACGACAAACTTTGGCTATTAGAGCCATGTCCAGTGTAAAAATCCTTAAACAGTTGGGTTTCACTGTTCCAAGAAAAATCCAAAATCAAACTAAGAGGTGTCCTGTGTACTTGTTGTACTAAGATAAGACGCCACTGTTTTGACTGTTCTTCCTCTGTGATACACGAAGAATAATATTATTACTGTCTAGAAGCAAATAAGTTGGATAGGTATAACCAGTATCTGTAATGGATAGTTTAATTCAATTGTCATATGGAAAAGACAGTGCATATTTTTATCATCACAAGTTCTTACAGTATGTACATCCTTATTAAGCTCTATATGACGGCATGGAATAGCTAGAAGTACAATGTAATTTATAATACCATCAGCTCATAGTTCACTAACAGTCTGAATGAGTGAATATATTTCAGAATGATTCCTTCTTATCCAATAATGCTTTATTACATATGTTCAAATTAAGCACCGTATTATCTATATTTTTCATTTGTTTTGTATGATAAATGATGCAGGTTTTATGTCATGTAAGTATGACTGAGAGATAGAAAATTATTTACTAACATAACAATTCACAAAATTCTCTTCTAGGCAAAACACTGTGAGGACCTTGGAGTTTCTGGACTGCTTTGTTTGCCTGAACTTTTCAATCGCCCTGCTTCAATTCAGGACCTGGTGAGGTACCTGAAAGAAGTTGGAAAAGCTGCACCAAAAACACCATTATTATACTACCATTTACCAGCTTATACTGGTGTAAACTGTAAGTGTTAATCACTTTGAACTTCTGTATATGTAAACAAATGTAAACACACACACACACACACACACACACACACACACACACACACACAATATAAAGTTCACCATAGATGGACCAATAGATACATAGATAGAAAGAAAAAGAGAGGAAGGGGAGTAAGATTTTTTTTGGGATGGGGGAGGCAGGGTGACTGAGGGTGTGGGGAGTATGAACAGGAAGATGAATTATTGGGAAATGTATAAATTGTCAGAAAGTGCATATTTGTTCGTTTGTTTAATTTTGGACCTGTGACATCTTGTACAGACACAGGACAAGTCAATAATGAATACAGAGGAGATAAAGATTATATGTATATAAGAATAGAATTTATCACAAATGACTGGTCTGCAAAAGTTTGATGAGTGTGTGTGTGTGTGTGTGTGTGTGTGTGTGTGTGTGTGTGTGTGTGTGTGTAATATTTATATAATATCATTATGTTTGATAATTTTATGTTATAAGTTTCCACTTCAATTGGTGAGGAATTCATGTACAGAGCAGAAGCTGTGATCCATCAGAAATGAGTTAAGCTTTTTTCTGAACAAGCTTTCTTCCTTTGATAATTTGATGTTGTTAGGAAAGTGATTGTATAATTGTCTACCTCTCTGAAGAATACTCTTCTGATAGTTTGATGTCCTGGCATAGGAGACATAGATGTTATTGCCATTTCTTGTTCCATGACTGCGCACAAAGCTATTTTCCTGGTATGCACTGGAGGTTCTTAAATATTTTCTTGTAGGGACTGTCATTTCAAATATGTACAGGCATGTAATGTTCAGTATTTTTAATACCGGGAATAGAGGGTGACACAAATCTTGTTTCTTTACGTTGCATATGATTCTGGGAGCTTGTACTTTCATTTAAAGTCAAATGGTTTTCTACGAGTTTCAAGTTTGTATAAAAATTAAAAAGTGTGTAGCCATGAGTTGTATGCAAGGCAATAATTGTACAGTTTTGGATGTATGTTATGTAATTTTAGAAAAGATGTAGAATGTTAAAACATCAAATAATGAAACACTGACTTTATAAAATGGCATAATACCAAAAAGAGACACATTTCTGACATGATATTATGGAAACAATGACACTAAGTTAAGATGAAAATGTAATGCCCTTTGCACAAATAAATGCTATGCTGATACACTCTAACATCTTCAATATATGTGTTACTGTAAAAGTAACATGATTGGCAAATCCCAGAATTAACTGGTGAAACCTAAGACTTACCATCACGGTGCGGTAAAAGTCTGAAATTTCTCATTATATGCATAGATTTTGAACTTTTACCAGAGAGACGTTGGTAAATCTTAGAGTATAACCATACCAACTGGTAAAACTGCATTCATTTAAAAAAAAATCAGATTAGCAATTGATTGATTGATTCATTGATTTTTATTGTTGTAGAGACCTCAGAGATCATCTGAGGCATTACAAAAGTCAATATTACATAGTATAAATGTTACACAAATAATTACAAAAGCAAGAAAGATATTACACAATATAAATATTACACAAATAATTATGGTACCTTCACACAAAAACAAAACAGAGAAACTTCTGGTACAAATTGATATTGCATAGTAAATTTAGCCAATTACAGACTTACTCATATATAGAAGCATATAAAAACTGATCACAAAGTGTAGTCATACCATATTCTTTGCCTCCCTTAAAAATTCATCAGTTTCATAAATGCTGAGCTCAAGAAGAAATTCTTTTACTTTTTTTTAAATTGTTGAATTGGAAGATCCCTGATATGTTGGGGTACGGCATTAAAAAATTTTATGGACTTGTATAAGAAGCACTTTTGTGTTTTTTTATAGTAACATCGGAAAGAAACTAGGTCCTGCTTGTTTCTTGTGTTATAATTATGTCGCATGTCATACTGTTGATAACTCGGATAGTTTTCCTTAATATGCATTACACACTGAAGTATAAATATTGACGGCAGGGTCATAATCTGTAATTTTTTAATGCTTGGCCTACAGTGAGCTCTGGGTGAAATAGTTTGTACTTATTGTAGATTTATGTATTTTAAACATTCTTGCATTCCGATGTGATTATTCCACATTATTAAAAAATGTAAAAAATGTTACCTTGTGAATATTACTTTTTATTACAACAAGGTTGACTATTGTGGCATTTCAAATTACATAACATTCAACGTTTATAAAATTTTCCTTGCACAATATGAATTTACTCCTAGTGTACAGTGACTTCATTTTACCAGCTTTGGTACCAGGTTGATAAAATTCATCATCCTGAATATTTAGCACTACTGCTATTACAGATTTTGCATCAATTTTTGCCCTGTCTACATCTGGTACTTTAATTCTCACATTCTGTCCAACTGAAGGTTTTGAAATTTTGTTACATGAGGCTGCTTTCATTTTCTTTGCCTGCAATTGAAGATCTTCTTTGGCAGCTTCTCAGATCTATTTCACTTTATTAACACTTTTAAAAGTTGTCAGCATCTCATCACAACCATCATCTGGTGCCAATGTCTCATTGTTAACTATCATCAAATCCTGTCTCTGGTGCTTCCTCACCTGCTGCAGCTGCACTTTCTGCCTCTGTTTCTTCTGTTTCAGTATTTGATTCACTGGCATCAATTCCTTGGCCATCATTTTCAACTTCCAGTGAGTCAGTGGAAGTGGTGTTTAACATTATTTCCAAGTATTCTTCAGTGTTTATATTTTTTATTAAATCACATGGAACAGCTGAGGTCACAATGCCCATTTTCATTGGAACCCCAAACATGGCTTCATATGGTGAACATCTGATCCCTTCATGATAAGTTCTATTTTTCATTGCTTGCACAAACCTCACCCCTTCAGACCATTTTGAAGTTTCATTTGTTTCCATCCAAGTTGATAACATATTTTCAATATCTTGATTTGCTCTTTCGACTGATCCCTGATTCTGAGCTGCACATTTGGGAACTCTCCTTGCAACATAATCTTCAGTTCTCTAACCATCCTGGCCTCAAGCTTTGCCAGTCTCTGTTCCTGATGTGCCTCTATCCACTTCCCTGCTCCCCTCCAGCCTCATACATGCCTTCTACATTCCCACTGGATCTGTGCAGTCCTCTCCCTTTCTCTGGTTTCCATCTCTCCTCTCCCTATTCCCCCCCACCCGGGCCCCCCTGTCTCCCTCCACTGCACAGCCTCTCAATGCAGCACCTAGCAGCCCATTATCCTGTTTGCACAATGTCCCTGTACACTCTCTCATGCATCACTACGACACCTTTCCCAATGCCTTCCCTGCTATCTGTCCAATCCCTGGCCCACACCTGTTCTGCACAGTGGAGCAATTTTCTTCCAGTGCCAAAATGGGTATCTAGCTGTTTAGATGCCTGAAAACATGACAAGGATATTAGAATTTTCAGGAATTCAAGCACCCTAACTGGCTGAATAGGGCAACTGTAAGAGCACAGCCAATTCCTTTTTTGTGGAAAACTGCCATGTGATAAATGCTGTATGCAAGAGCATGATGTCATACTTCTTAACCCAACTATGAAAGTTTAATCTCTGATGTCTATGTAGAAGAATCTATTGCAAAAATACTGTAGAACTAATATAAAATAATCATAGATTACTCTGTTACATTATATTATATTAATCAAACTGCAATGGAGAAACAGTTATAGGATGTGGAAAGAAGTCAAAGGTGCACAAATATTACTTTGTTATGGTGGCAATGGAAATGGAAATGAGCGTTTGGCGTCAGTGGCCGGGAGGCCCCTCGCGGGGCAGGTCCGGCCGCCATATCGCAGGTCTTATTACATTCGGCGCCACATTGGGCGACCTGCACGCCGGATGGGAATGAAATGATGATGAACACAACACAACACCCAGTCCCTGAGCGGAGAAAATCTCCGACCCAGCCGGGAATCGAACCCGGGCCCAGAGGACGGCAATCCGTCACGCTGACCACTCAGCTACTGGGGCGGACATGGTGGCAATGTGAATTGCATTACAAGACCCACTAATTTTCAGAGCCCTTGTGAAGATGCTGTTGAATAGAGTAGAAACAATTGGCCAAAGGAAAATTATTTGATTCACTCTTAAACTCCATTATATTATATACAAGGCATTTCTTATGCTATAGCTTTTAATGTATGTGTAATCTTTTAATGTGACTCTTTCTATACATATATTCCACATCTGAAATCTTTCAACCAAATTTAATGCAATTGTTCAGTGCAAATGTCTGTTAGTGATTAATAACTGATTGATGTTTCAGTCAGTGTTCCAAATTTCTTGGATGCTGCCTTGAAGGAAATACCAACATTTGCAGGTGCAAAGTATACAAACACAAATTTAGAAGAAGCAATACAATGTTTATTGGTAAACAATGGTGATGTAAGTGTTTTCTTAGGATGTGACCAGGTATGTGCATTATTGTTTTTATGTTGAATAATTAAAAATGTTCAAGTAGAAGTAATCTTTAATTATTAATTATTGTTAAAACTATATATTTAGCATTAAGCAAGAGTATATCTGGCTTTGAATATTGTAACCAAAAACAGATGGTGTTTTGGAGTATAATTTCTAAATAAATAACTGGTTCTTTGCTTATTCTTCAGTTATAGAATGGATAAAAAATTATTTATTATTATTTCATATTCAATTTTTAATCCATTTTTATCACTATGTGTACAGAATGAATGTCTCTGCACAGATTATTATATATTTATTTTCCCCTTCTATGCAGTGAAAAATTGGTTGGTTATTGACACTGAAACAAAAATTTTTGTTGAACTTTATACTAAAACTGCAACTAGGTTCATATGTACTCTGCAAATCACTGCGAAGTGCATAACAATGAGTACTTAGCATAGTATCACATGTCAGGGTGTCTTCTCATTCCCATAACTTTTGGAGTATGGGAAGAATGACTGCTTAAATGACTCTGTGCATACTGTAATTAGCATAATCTTGTCTTTGCATTGCTCTGGGACTGGTACAAATGGGGCTAAAGTATATCTTTAGCTTATTTGCTCAATACTGGGTCTTGAAATCTTGCAAGTGAGCTTTTGCAGAATCTGTCATTTATTTTCAAGTGTCTGCTATGTTGGGCCTCTCAGCATTTCCATGATGCTCCCCTATGAGTCCAACGAACCTGTGACCATTTATGCTGTCCTTCACTAAATATGTTCACTGTCCCCTATTTGTCCTATTTGTTATAGGCCCCACACATTTGAGAAGATGGAATATAAAAGTGCATCATAAGCAGCCACCTATATATATATAGGCTGCATTTTCCCAATATCTCGCCAATGAACTGAAGTCTGCCATGCATTTTACTATGGCTGAGGTTAGGTGATTACTTCGTTTCAAATCTCCACAAACCATTACAGCCAAGGATTGCACGAGTTGATATATTCCAGTTGTGACTCACTGATATTGTGGGATACTATTTTACTGCATTTTTTGCAGTGCAAAATTTTACATTTCTATATGTATAAGACTATTTTTCAATCTTTGAACCACTGTAAAATCTATGCCTACTGCATCTGTAATTTTCAAGCCACCTTGCAGTGTGTGGTCAGGGTGCATGGTGAAAAATCAGTTTCCCTGTTTCCTCACCTGAGAGACCAACTGATATCATCATGTCAAGTTCTGACACATATAGTTCTATCATATTTTATTTTACTTTTTTATTTATCTATTTTATTGACTTGTTCTTCTAAAGTGGCAACATTTCTTGTTATCCAGGCATATAAATGTTCTTTGGTTTATTGTGTTAACAATTATGTGACTGAATGTGTTACATCAAATTATTTTAATCCTACTGTAAAACTGTTTGAACAGGTTCTCGCAGGTGCAGCTACTCTTGGATATAATTCTACTATAGCTACAACACTCAACATGCTTCCTGGGCCAGCACAGAAAATTTTTGAGAGTATTAAGAAAGGTGATGCACATGAGGCCCATAAACAGCAAATGATACTAAACCAGGCTATTAAAGCCATGACGAGATACGGTAAGATAATTTGTGTTATTTAAATGCATTCACACATTTTATTTCATGTCCTCTTTCATTATTTATCATATTCTTTTGATTATTCTGTTAAATATTTTTCACTTGATCTGTTTGCATACTTTGCACACTAGCAAAATAAAATGTATTTATGAATTACTATCTTTTATTACTAGCATAATCAAAACTGGTAACTTTCTAACTCTTTCAAGAAACCATTTGTGTATTTGATGCTGACAGTTTTGAAGCCAATTTTTCGTATTTTTTTCTGATTGTAAAGATGGAATCAAGTTTTACTGAATGTTGTCAGATAAGAAGATTATTTATTAGTAGCACATCACACATACCTGGTATCAAAAACTGAGCAGGTAGATACAATATTTCACATGCCAACAAATACACACTTTGATACCATCACATGAAGTAAATGGCTTAATCAATACTTGCAGTTAACAGCAACATCTTAATCATGCAAAATAACAAAGAAACCTTTGAAAGCAACATTAAGACTGTCTCCAAGACACAGTAGAATACTTGACACAAACTGTTTGATTATAAATCTGGGAAAAAAAGCTATTGCAATGGACATATTCATATTCACCACACAGAATAGTTCACCAGTTAATCCTCATACTGAAATAAATAGACATTTGGAAAAACACGAAGTACAAAATTTCTTGGTACTTGGCTAGAACATAATGAGAAATGGGGCACACAGGTAGAATACATAATCAGAAAAAGCAAAGCATGTTTTACAGTATGAATACCAAGGGGCTGTAGATCATACAATAATCTCAAGACCATATATTTTTCTTATGTTCACTCAGTATTGAAATATGGAACAGTACTTTGAGGAAATTGTGGAGCAAGTTGAAATGATTTAGATTACAGTTGAAATGATTTAGATTACAGGATAAGATTATTAGACTAATGGAAGGAGTAGACCATGGTCATCATGTATGCAGCTATTTCAGAAAAATAAAATACTACCACTTCCACGTATTTACATACCAGAAAATAGAATTACTGTAAAAGAAAACTTAAACAGCAGCAGTCCAAGCTTTACTTATAATAAATCTATACAAAGCTACCATACAAAAGAAATAAATGGTGTGTATGTACAACATACAAATACAGCATCATTACAAAAGGCATACTCCATCCTGGCATCAAACTGTACAATACATTACCCAAATCCACAAAAATAATTATGGACAGAAACTGTTTCAAATCAACTGTGAATGATTATTTTGTCTTCGTAGTAAGGATGTATCTAGGAGAATAAAACTGTTGTCTCAATTACGATTATATTTCAAAAGTGTATACAGTTATAAAATATTGGGTAGTATATAAATGTAATATTATTTTTTGCTAAAATGATGTGTTTAAAAAATTTCAAGAAATATGTATATTAATTGAGGAGTTGTCCAGTACCCAGTATAATCCTAGATCCAAAGAAAAATTGAGTAAATAAATCTTTAGATGACATCTTTAAAATTGGAAATTACAAGATTTGCTTTTTTCCTCTGTTATTCTGCAGCAGTTTATTTCAAAGATCTTGTGTGTATCAGTCTGCCATTTTGCTTACTTTAGCCCTACTGCATACTGCATACTGGAAAAATTAAAATTTTTGTTGTTTGGAAAAGGTGTTTGGGTACCTGCAATGAAAGCAGCCATGAATCTGATGACTCCCATTGATGTGGGTGAGCCACGTCCTCCCCTGGTTGGATACTCAGAGCAAGAGAAGAAACAACTTAAGGAGGAACTGAAGTCACTGAAACTGATCTCTTAAGGAAGAAGAAATATCATGATTCACTGATGATATAACAAACACTTGAATATAGAACTACAATTCTGTATTAGTGTTTCAACTGCCATTGGCACATTTTGCAAATATACTACTAAAACATCAATACAATGCTCTCCTTTTATTTCTACATTTAAATATACAGTTGGTCTTTTGTTTACATTAACTTCTTAAGATATCCAGTTTTCAAAAGGATAGAAAAGATAGTGCATCAAACCAGTCTCAGGGCTGAAGACCACAACAACAACAACAACAACAGAATGTCTCATGAGAGAACTGATAAACAATGTGGAAGGTAAGTACGGTCACCTATGTAATACTTTGTAGAAGGCTAAATAAGGCATGAATAGAAAAAGTTAATTACATTTCATATAGACTGAGTTTAGTGGAAATGGACTATATTCTTAATGTAATTAGTTTTGCAAATTACAGAACAAGGAACAAAATTCATCAAAGAGTTTCTAAAAATGTACTAAAATACAGAGTAAAAATATCTGATGTGTAGGAATGTACTCAGAGATAAAACTGTTCACAGTCAACAAAAGATATACTAGAGCTGGCAGAAGGACAAGGTTAATCAGTCTCAAGTTTTACAATCCCTCAAAAAATGTAGTAAGAATGGGTTAATGTCATAGGAATGTGAAAATGATGAATAGAACAATACATTATCCATATTCTGTTGTCACGTGACAGGAGGCTATGTAACACTGTTTAGGTTCCCCAAATGTACCAACTACACACTATCACTTGATTTGTCATTGAAATCAATCTTGTCCAGTTTATGATAAAATCAGCACTGAAGTGTTTTATTGCTCTCTCCACACTGTGGTAGTGAGCAGTTTGCAAGTGGGAAATATTTTTGGACACTATGCCTTCACAGCTTTCAAATTCTTCATAAAAGACTCTTGCATTTTAATATCAGACAATTTGCTCTTCTGGATTTAGAAGAGCTATGTCAGATTATACAGGGTAGTCCATTGATCGTGACTGGATCAAATATCTCACGAAATAAGCGTCAAACGAAAAAACTACAAAGAACAAAACTTGTCTAGCTTGAAGAGGGAAACCAGAAGGTATTATGGTTGGCGTGCTAGATGGCGCTGCCATAGGTCAAACAGATATCAACTGCATTTTTAAAAATAGGAACCCCAATTTTTTATTACATATTCATGTAGTACGTAAAGAAATATGAATGTTTTAGTTGGACCACTTTTTTCGCTTTGTGATAGATAGTGCTGTAATAGTCACAAACATATGGCTCACAATTTTAGATGAACAGTTGGTAACAGGTAGGTTTTTTAAATTAAAATACAGAACTTAGGTACGTTTGAACATTTTATTTTGGTGATACATGTGATACATGTACCTTTGTGAACTTATCATTTCTGAGAACGCATGCTGTTACAGCATGATTACCTTTAAATATCACTTTAATGCAATAAATGCTCAAAATGATGTCCATCAACCTCAATGCATTTGGCAATATGTGTAATGACATTCCTCTCAACAGTGAGTAGTTCGCCTTCCATAATGTTCGCACATGCGTTGACAATGTGCTGACGCATGTTGTCAGGCGTTGTCAGTGGATCACGATAGCAAATACCCTTCAACCTTCCCCACAGAAAGAAATCCAGGAACATCAGATCTGGTGAATGTGTGAGCCATGGTATGGTGCTTCGATGACCAATCCACCTGTCATGAAATATGTTATTCAATACCACTTCAACTGCACATGAGTTATGTGCCGTACATCCATCATGTTGGAAGAACATCACCATTCTATCATGCAGTGAAACATCTTGCAGTAACATCAGTAGAACATTACGTAGGAAATCAGCATACACTGCACCATTTAGATTGCCATTGATAAAATGGGGGCCAATTATCCTTCCTCCCATAATGCCGCACCATACACTAACCCGCCAAGGTCACTGATGTTCCACTTGTCACAGCCATTGTGGATTTTCCATTGCCCAATAGTGCATATTATGCTGGTTTATGTTACTGCTGTTGGTGAATGACGCTTAGTCCCTAAATAGAACACATCCAAAAAAACTGTTATCGTCCTGTAATTTCTCTTGTGCCCAGTGGCAGAACTGTACATGATGTTTAAAGTCATTGCCATGCAATTCCTGGTGCATAGAAATATGGTATGGGTGCAATCAATGTTGATGTAGCACTCTCAGCACCGAAGTTTTTGAGGTTCCCGAATCTCATGCAATTTGTCTGCTGCTGATGTGCAAATTAGCCATGACAGCAGCTAAAACACCTACTTGGGCATCATCATTTGTTGCAGGTTGTGGTTGCCATTTCACATGTGGCTGAACACTTCCTGTTTCCTTAAATAATGTAACTATCCAGCAAATGGTCCGGACACTTGGGTGATGTCATCCAGGATACCGAGCAGCATACATAGCACACGCCCCTGGGCATTTTGATCACAGTAGCCATACATCAACATGATATCGACCTTTTCCGCAATTGGTAAACAGTCCATTTTAAGATGGTTAATGTATCACGAAGCAAATACCGTCGGCACTGGCGAATGTTACATGATACCACGTACTTATACGTTTGTGACTATTACAGCACCATCTATCACAAAGTGAAAAAAGTGGTCCAACTAAAATATTCATATTTCCTTACGTACTACAAGAATATGTAATTAAAAATGGGGGTTCCTATCTAAAAAAACGCAGTTGATATCCATTTGACCTATGGCAGCGCCATCTAGTGGGCCAACCATAGTGCCATCTGGTTTCCCCCTTCAAGCTAGACGAGTTTCGTTCTTTGTAGTTTTTTCGTTTGGTGCTTATTTTGTGAGATATTTGGCTCGCTCACTATCAATGGACCACCCTGTATATCATCCTTTTACCCAAGACCTAGGACATACAAAATACTGGTACAGCTTACACTAGCTTTCATTAAAAGCATACTTTTTTAAAATTTTCTAGGGTAGTACATCCATTTCTTATTCCTATGGCTGCTTTAGAAGTTGAGCAGGAGAGACTGGAACCACATGAGTCAATCAATCCCACATAATTAGTGGGCAACACGTATGGCCAAAGCCAAGAAGATGAACTGCGTGCTATGTATCTGTTGTGATTTTACAAGTAAAACGACAATAAAACAGAAGCTGTTGTTCACACAGATCCCATACCTTGTGATGCAAAGATGCATCTTCTCTCAAAATAGATTAGCCAATACTTGTCAACAAGTTTTGTTAGATTCTAAATCACAGAATCTCCAGATTTTAAACACAAATTATGGTTTGTAAAGATATTAGGATTCTCGACAGCAGTCACCCCAGGCAATTTTCAGTGATATCTGGCATGTGTAAACTATTATTTTATTGTGTCACCTACCAGACAACCTTGTCACTGCATCTTTGAAGCAACAACATTTGGGAAAAGCAAGCTACTTGTTCCATTGTTTGGAAGACTCATGGTTGCCACATAGTGTAAAAAATATTATATTTTTTATGATTACTCTTTTAGTTTTTGTGATTTTCAGTATTGGGAACCAAGTATGCAGAAATCATTATACCAATGGGCTCTGGCTGTTTTCCCCATTTATATGGTCACTTTTGCCCCAAAGAAGTCTGTTAAGTGCATGGGCCGCATACATACAGGGGATGGACAAAAACATGGAAACACTCTGAGGAATGCATGCTTGAACATAAATGCAGATGCTAGTCAAGCCTGCAAGGTTGCACTGTTGTGTTTGACCATGAACAGCACTGAGTAACACCCTCAGTACACTCAAAGTGTCAGTCATGGTCAGAAAAATAGTCTTTGTAGTTATGAGTGTATTATGTCAGAGCTAAGTGAATTGGCAAATTGTTGGCGCTTGTATGGTAGGTGCTTCCGTAACCAAGGTAGCTGAAGTGTTCGATGTTTTAAGAGGAGAAGTGTAGAATATTTACACTGCTTACATGGAAAGGAGAAAAACATCATTCGCCTGTTCACAACGCAAATGAAAGTATATGTTGAGTAATCATGACGGATGGTCACTGAAGAGGATTGCCATGAAAAATAAGAGGACAACAGCTGCAAGTCACTGTAGAACTGAATATCACAATCATGAATCCAGTCAGCACCAAAACAAAACAAAGGGAGCCCCAGAAGCAGACAGTTGCTGGGTGAGCTAGAATTCGTAAACCACTCATCTGTGATGCACATGCTTGTAGCAGGGCAATGTCTTGCTGAAGCCCTCAAAACAAGGCTAGCTATGAAAGAATGCCATTTGGTCAGTTGAGTATTGTTTCACACTTTTTTCAACTACTGACCTGCCTATATACCAAGAATGAAACAAGGTGGGGGTACGGTGATGATTTAGGCAGCCATATTGCAATATTCCATGAGCCCCATGCGAGGTTGCATTATTGCCAAATATTATGTGGCCATTTTGACTGATGAGGTCCATCCCAGTGTACAGTGTTTGTTACCCAATGGTGACGCTGTGTCCTAAGATGGCAGGGCACCTGTTCATGCAGCTCTCATCATCCAGGTCTGGTTTTGTGAGCACAAGTGTGAATTGTCGCATCTTCCCCAGTCAGCATAGTCAGCACGTCTCAATGTTATTAAGCATTTGTTGTCTTCTTTGGAGAAAAAGGTGCACTATCACTATCCACCTCCATCATCATTATCTGAACTTGCACTATTTGCTGGGGGAGTGGTATAAGAGTCCCTTAAAAACCACACAGGACTTGTATTTATCATTTCCAAGACAGGAAGTTGTTGTGAATCCCAATGGTTTTTTTACACTTTATTAGACATGGTAATGTGTTGTGTTTTATGCTGTTACTGTATTTTTGTCCACCTTCTGTAGTACTTGGAAATATGACTTTATTAAGGAGATTTCAGTGGCACTTGGTAACTTGGATATTTCTGCTGATGTCAGTTAGTTTCCAACAAGGACTGACATTATGCCTCTCCATACTGCATCCAAGTGATGCCAATATGGCAGAGGATGACACAGCAACCAGTTGACATCATGGGTCCGCTTGCAGAATCTGGTTTTTTATTTACATAAAGTCTTCATTAGTCTTCAACGGATCACCTGAGGATGACTGACACGTGCGCTGTTGAAATATTGTGGAGTGTACAAGCGATGCCCCACTGCAAGCCAGAAATTTTTTTTAACATTATGACCACTGCCCATTGCAAGATTGAATGCCACCTGTTGGTACAGCAGGCAACTCATTGTAGTCAAAGGCACTGTGAAAGCTGTTGATTACATGTATGTTATTGTGGACCACCTGCACCCCTTTATGTTTGCTGTCTTCTCCAATGGTGATGGCACCTCCTAGCAAGATAACTGCCTGTGGGTAAATCAGTTCAATGGTTGGAGAAAGGCAAGGACATACCATCTCCACCAAGACCACTTGTAGTAAACCACTGTGATGTTCAAATCAGAGTTCGGGTTGATGACAGCTTTACCTTTTGTTATATTTGTTATAACACATTGTGTACTATATTTCTTAAATTAAATGTGTACTGAGTAGGATATGTTCTAAGTAAAATGACTTGTCCTACTTTATGAGGACATCGGTGTGCAAAATGAAACGGGCTGGAGCAATGAAATTACAATCAAACATACAATGTGGTCCATAGCTACCTCAGATAAGTAAGGCAGCTTCAAAAGGAACTCCTTTCCATTTAACCAGTCCTTACACAATACCTGAGGGCCACTGTGGGATATTCCAGCCAAAAATTTCATATGACATTTACCTCTACTGTGAACTGAAGGTGTAGAATAGAGTCCATTACTGAAATGCAGAAGAGAAAAGTCATTTAACACAGCAGCAGAGATCCCAGTTGTTGACTAAAAGCGAATTCGGAAAACAGCTTAATCTCTCAGGCAAGATGGACTTTTGCAGCCTATGAGAAACCATTTTCGTGAGTCCAGTGCTAACTATGCTTTTGTCTCATGGAGGTAATTGACAGAGATGTGGTACACAATATGAATTTGCGTTATCCTAAACCCACTGAAGAGTGAGCCAGTCTCCACATACAATTTGTAATCTGCTGCATGTTTTCAGTTGAATGTCTGATACTTCATCTACATCTACATGGATACTCTCCAAATCACATTTAAGTGCCTGGCAGCGGGTTCATCGAACCACCTTCACAATTTTCTATTATTCCAATCTCATCTAGTGTGCGGAAAGAACGAACACCTATATCTTTTTGTACGAGCTCTGGTTTCCCTTATTTTATCATGGTGATGTTTTCTCCCTGTGTAGGTCGGTGTCAACTAAATATTTTTGCATTCGGAAGAGATAGTTGGTGATTGGAATTTCGTGAGAAGATTTCTCCGCAACGAAAAATGCTTTTGCTTTATTGATGTCCATCCCAAATCCTATATCATTTCAGTGACACTCTCTCCCCTATTTTGCGATAGTACAAAACGTGCTGCCCTTCTTTGAACTTTTTCGATGTACTCCGTCAGTCCTATCTGGTAAGGATCCCACATCGTGCAGCAGTATTCTAAAAGAGATTGAACAAGTGTAGTGTAGGCAGTCTCCTAAGTAGATCTGTTACATTTTATGTGTCCTGCCAAAAAAACACAGTCTTTGGTTAGCCTTTCCCACAACATTTTCTGTGTGTTCCTTCCAATTTAAGTTGTTTGTAATTGTAATTCCTAGGTATTTAGTTGAATTTACCGGCTTTAGATTTGATTGATTTATCGTGTAATCGAGGTTTAACGGACTCCTTTTAGTATTCATGAGGATGAACTCACACTTTTCGTTATTTAGGGTCAATTGCCAATTTTCACACCATACAGGAATCTTTTTCTAAATCATTTTGCAATTCGTTTTGATCTTCTGATGACTTTATTAATCGATAAACGACAGCGTCATCTGCAACAACCTAAGACGGCTGCTCAGATTGTCTCCCAAATAGTTTATATAGAAAAGGAACAGCAAAGGGCCAATAACCAGGGCCGGCGCAAGGCACTGCGAAGCGTGCGGCCGCACGGCCCACTTTTTTTTAGGATAAACTCAACATTCATGCCCAAGAGGGGATTCGAAACCAAACCTCGGAGTAAGCGGCTTTGGGAACTGTACCATGGTGCCTCGACTACCTGCCGGTCGCCCCTGATGAACAAGGGGAGGGAGGAGGACTAATTTCTTCCTCGCCACCGTGGCAGCACCGTCGTTTTTACGCCGGAGGAACAGAGAGGGGGAAGCAGTCTGGCGTACACGCCAGGGACCAGTATTCTTATGAGTGGAGCGCTGATAGCCTGTTTCGCGCCGTGCATTTACTCACAACTAATTTTGCAGAAAACGAAATCTAATTTGGAAATTCGAATGCAATGTTCGATACTGCGGCCACATGTTAAGCCTGAAGCAATTTTGCTAAGTCCTTCAATGGCAGTTTCCGAGTACTTTATTCTTCCCGCATTATGGAAAAAAGTGGTTGAACATTACTACAGTTAAATATATCCAATGGCTAGAAGTATTTCGAATGGGTAAATACGCTGCGAGTAATTACAAGGGATAAAGACACTGCTAATAAGCCTGGCATAAGTTGGATTTCGACGTATTTTTGAAAGTTTTTGCTATCCGTTTCTGAGTGATGGACGTTTTGGTTTTTGAGCCATGAAACACCTGTCTTCGCCTGCATGAACAATAATTAAACTCTGACCGGCACTTTTGTTTACAATACTACTCGCACACTATCACTTTGCCAACATTTATTTACTGTATAATGCGTGTGAATGCATGTTTCATCTCTGTAAACTACTGGTCGCTTTGATTCTGATGAAAACCTGAACTTTTAGCAACAATGCCCTCTCGTCCGCACAAAACAAAATGGTTCAAATGGCCCTGAGCACTATGGGACTTAACTTCTGAGGTCATCAGTCCCCTAGAACTTAGAACAACTTAAACCTAACTAACCTAAGGACACCACACACATCCATGCCCGAGGCAGGATTCGAACCTGCGACCGTAGCGGTCGCGCGGTTCCAGACTGAAGCGCCTGGAACCGCTCGGTTACAACGGTCGGCCCACAAAACAAAACGTTAATTTTGACACCTTCTAAAATAGACAGAAAATTGCTTCGAAGGGTTCCCTTGCTAGCTTTGAAGCTCATTTCTGTTTGACAAAAGTTGTGCAGTTTTCGCAAAGTTCGTATTTCTTTCTATTGTTCGTAATGCTATAGAAATTGCTGCCTGATAATACATTTATCCATATCATCGGTCACATACTTATTGTGAGCTTCTTGCTTCTTCTTCTTGGCCGCTAGTTTACCCGTAGTCATGCTGTACCTCGTCACGTGACCTAGTTCCTGGCACTGCCGCGTCACCACTTCGCCTTTCCAGGCAATGGATATTGTTGCGTTTTCTGCAACGAAAACTACAGAATTCGTTTTGGTTGTTGGTCGAGGGAGCCAAGATTGGTCAGAAGCACTTTCATTGCGTTTCGTAAGAACAGAAGAACTGGTGCGTCCGAATTTCTTGCAACTTGGGATGTAATAGGTAAGTGCTTTTCATATAATGTACAATTAGTATTGCACAAGTCGGCAAATAAGCCCGCGTCGTCCCAATAGCTAGAATGAAAATAAAGCGAAGAAAAATAAAGTGATACGGCGATGACTAATTTGTTACTCCTTACTCCATAATCAGACACGAAAGAAGTGACACATGGAAATTACGACAGATGAAGAGTGTCAGTTCTTTGACACGAGCAACCGCAGTGCTGTTTACTTGCAATGGAATATCAGGAAATTGTCTGCAAAGTGTGTTGCAAATAAAGTTAGTACACTAACATCAACAGTTAGTTTCACGTAATCGTTCTTTGCAGGCTGGTTCGAAACATGTCCGACGGTAGAAAGAGACTGTCTGGCAGTGAATATAGGAAAAGACGGGCGCTGAAGGAAGATGACGATAAGAAGCAAAAGGATGCACTACAACGATATTTCAAGCCAAAGAGAGAACGACCTAGCAGCGGCGAGAGTGGAAAAAATAGATCCTGAAAGTACAGAAACTAGTGGAGCTACTGCAGCTACATCTTTATCTTCAGGACATGACCAGAAAGTTGACGAACACAGTACCGTGACCACCGCATACAGTAGCAATGCTGACGGTGGGCCGTCCACAACATGGTCAACAGACCTCGTCTGGACTCAAGACCTACTATGTGACGAAAGCTCTGAGATTGAAGCATCAGGCAGAACTGAAATTAGGTGACCCGATTCGGAAAATACCGGAGGAACATCAGCCGAGGTACTTACCACCGGAGAAGGGATTGAAGGCGAGCCTAAACTGGAAGACACGATTGACTCAGATTGCGGAAGATGGCTGGAAATTATTACCGACTGCATTCGAACGACTTTGGTCATGCGAGGTCCTCCCGAGTGCATTAAGGAAGCTGAAGAATGTCCTAAAAACGCGGACAACCGGCGTTTCAGCCCTGTGCACTACAGCTATTCTTTGAAGAAGGGCCGGCCGAAGTGGCCGTGCGGTTAAAGGCGCTACAGTCTGGAACCGCAAGACCGCTACGGTCGGAGGTTCGAATCCTGCCTCGGGCATGGATGTTTGTGATGTCCTTAGGTTATTTAGGTTTAACTAGTTCTAAGTTCTAGGGGACTAATGACCTCAGCAGTTGAGTCCCATAGTGCTCAGAGCCATTTGAACCATTTTTGAAGAAAGAAGCAGATAGACATTGGTTGGTGTACTCAAAGAGCAAGGATGCTGTGTTCTGCTTTTGTTGAAAACTTTTTTTCGTCATCTACAGTAAAAATTATAAAGAACGGTATAAGCGACTGGCGGTAGGTTGCTTCGTATCTCGAAAGTCACGGGTAGTCTACTAACCATTTGAATTCACATAAAAAGTGAATCGCGTTTTCCGAGGGACTGAAAAAGTCACGAACTGTCAACGCCCATCATCAAAGACTTCTGAATACTGAAAGCGAATATTCGAAAAATGTTCTTGAGCGCTTAATAGCAATAATTCATTTCCTGGGTCGGCAATGTCTGCCTTTGAGAGGAAGTACAGAAACACTCTTTCAGCCTGACAACGGAAACTTCTTGAAACTCGTTCGACACTGTGATGATGGAGCACCTGCGCAGAACAAAGCAAGGTGAGAACAAGAGTCATCATTTTCTTGGAAAAACACAGAATGAAATAATTCATCTTATTGGATCATCTATAACCGACAACATTCTATTAATGAAGAAATCTGCAAAGTATTACAATATAATTATGGAATGCACACCATACATTTCAAAAGCTGAGCAGATGACAGTTGTGGTACGTTTCGTCCAGGAGACAAGACTCGACGGGATATACGATGTCCGAATTCGTGAGCATTTCCTGGGATTTCTTCCAGTGCCCGATTCTTCAAGTTCCAATTTGAAGCAGGTTGTACTCAAGTTCTTGGTAGATAAAAAAATCCTGTTGTGTAATATGAGAGGGCAAGGATACGACAATGGAGCAAACATGAAAGGAAAGAAGTCTGGTCTCCAGAAAAGAATTTCAGATATGAACAAGAGAGCATTTTATGCACCATGTAGCAGTCACTCATTGAATCTTGTTGTAAACGATGTCGCTATGTCTTCTAAATATGCTGTTTCTGTTTTCGACAGTGAAAACCTTGTATGACTTCTTCTCGTCCTTCGTTCGACGTTGGGATGTCGTGAAGAAGTATCTGCCTAACCTGTCGCTGTAGCCACTGAGCGATACTAGGTGAGAAAGTCGCATCGATGTACTTATTCCCCTGAGGTTTCAAATGGGAGGCGTTTATGATGCACTGGTTCAGATGTCAGAAGAATTCGATGGCATGACCGCTCACGAAGCAACTTCACTTGCGAATCAAATAAAAAATTACACCTTTCTCACTTCTCTGGTAATCTGGCACGACGTTCTGCTTCACATCAGTGTAATCAGTAAACCCTCCAGACCACTGACATAAATGTTTCTGAGGCCGTGGAAATGCTTGAAAAAACGAAAGCATATTTTGAGACCTGCAGAACAGAAGAAAAGTTTGTGTCTTCCTTGACGGATTCCAAAGAATTGGCTACAGAATTAGAGCTAGAAGATCTAACGTTACCACGGTTAAGCGTTTCCAGACGACGAAGTAAGAATCCAATACACTTTACCTATGAAGGAAGGGACGATACAGTAGACGACCCAACAAAACGTCACAAGATTGAATTCTACTATAATTTTTTAGATATAGTAACCAAATCTTTGGATGAGAGCTTCAATCAACTGAAATGTCATTGTGATTATTTTGATTTTCTCTACGACATCGGCGAGCTGAAGAATGCACCTCCTTCACAGCCTGGACACTAAGTGTAGAAACCTCGCAGCGATTTTGCAAGATCATGAGTCAAGCGACATTGATGCACTGGAGTTGAGAGAAGAACTAAAAGTGCTTTCAACACAGTTGAAATCTGGAATAGGTCGAAAAGAGACTCTGAAATTTATAGGAAGACATAATTTTTACCCTAATGTTAACATTGTTCTGAGAATTCTCCTAACACTCCCAGTGACAGTTGCGAGTGGAGAGAGGGGTTTCTCAAAACTGAAATTGATAAAGACATACCTCCGATCAACGATGAGCCAAACTCGTTTGAATGATCTTGCAACAATATTGATTGAGCACGAGCTTGCAGCGGACTTAAATTACACAGATCGTGTGAAAGAGTTTGCACAAGCAAAAACCAGGAAGGTTCGATTTGTCTGGTATTTTTTTAATTTTTATATTATGATCAGTGTCTTGGTTATGTACTGTGTTGTTTCTATTTTGTTCAGCATTAAATAGTTATTCTAAATATTATTGTTCAAACCAAATTATCGTTAAATTGTAAATATACTTTGTTTCCCGTTGAATACATCATCTGCTCGCAACCACTGAAAAATGTTTATTTACGTTAACTGTAAGTTCATGCCGCGCGGTATTAGTCGAGCGGTCTCAGGCGCTGCAGTCATGGACTGTGCGGCTGGTCCCGGCGTAGGTTCGAGTCCTCCCTCGGGCATGGGTGTGTGTGTTTGTCCTTAGGATAATTTAGGTTAAGTAGTGTGTAAGCTTAGGGACTGATGACCTTAGCAATTATGTTCCATAAGATTTCACACACATTTGAACATTTTTGTAAATTCACAAGTCTTATTAAAATTAGTTAGATTTCTTCAATCAGGTTTGACTCCATTTTTGAGCTGGCGCCCAGCGACTGTTTTGTACAAATCTGTAGAGAATTTCGCCAATCAGTCGCAATTTTTGTCTCTATTTTCCAGATCTACATAGATTTCGGGACAGTGTTCTCAATGCTTTGAGTTATGTGGCCGAAACCTAGGTAGATCTGAAAAGTAAAGACAAAAATTGCGATTGATTGCTGTCATTTCCTACAGATTTGATTAAATAAAATTCCACAAATGTTTTGTAAAAAAAAAAAGATGTGTGTGTGTGTGTGGGGGGGCAATTTAGCAGCTCGCTGGGGCGGCACTTGGGCTTGCGCCGGCCCTGCCTATAACACTACGTTGGGGAACGCCACCTAAAGTAGTGAGTGAGCGATGAGCTATGCTGGTCAGCTCTAGCTGCAGCCAGGAGAAAGAAGTGGGGCTGTGATGGGTGTCCAGTCTGCTGGTGGAGGTTTCAGTTCAATGCATTCTGAGAGTAGCGAGATTATGTGGCAGTGGATGCTGTCCTCACTCAGCTAATATTCGATGAGAATGATGCTCAGGCTCCTCTTTCCCACAGGGCACTCCGGGCACGTGCCTATCGATAGAGGCCCCGTAGTTCCTGCCAGATCACCAAATGATCACCGATATTTATTACTGAAAAAGAAATTTACTTCGAAAAAATCGAACGATAATGACTGACTACAATACCTACTTGCGTATTACCTTTGAGCAGTGCACAGTTCTGCACGGAGCGAATAGCGACTTGAAATTAAACGTGACCGACCGACTTAAATAAACCGACTCGACGATTGTGAATTTCTCACTATTTGTCTGCGGTGTAGTGACGTTTGTTTTGTCTGTAGTTGTTACTGTCTGTGCTCTGAGGTATCCTTTGAGTAATCATTCTTTACCTGTTCCGTTTTGTGTTAACGACTATTTTCGGTGTAAAAATAAATACTGAATTACAAAATTAAATGTCGGAATGTTCATATCCCAGCGGATCTGCAGGAAGGAAAAGAGTTATACATCAGAGGGAAGTAATTGAAAAATTACCAAAATTAACAGCATATTTTACAACTACTACAGGAGCAACTTCTGTAAGTAGCAATCAAATAATAAATCTTCCAAATGACGAGTCGTGTCGATTACAAATTGCGGGAATTTCTGAATGTTCATGTTCTACACCAGTTTCAGATTTCCACCATTTTAGGAAAAGAGACTAAACCAGAAAGCGACCGTCCCTATGACGAAAGTGTAACAACTTCGGTGACTTCACCAACACTGACTACTGTGTAAGTTGAACAACCGTTTTCCAATCCAGGAGAAATATCACACGATCCCGCTGATTATTTTCAGCCAGCCGGTGGGGCCGTGCGGTTCTAGGCGCTTCAGTCTGGAACCGCGTGACCGCTATGGTCGCAGGTTCGAATCCTGCCTCGGGCATGAATGTGTGTGATGTCTTTAGGTTAGTTAGGTTTAAGTAGTTCAAAGTTCTAGGGGACTGATGACCACAGATGTTAAGTCCCATAGTGCTCAGAGCCATTTTGATTATTTTCATGAAAATTTTGCAGAAAGAAATCGCGAAGTTTTGATTCGTAAGGGACCTCTATATTTTCAAAATAAAGATTCTGACTTTTCCGAGGAATCCAGAACCTACAAAGATGGTAATAAATCAGTCATTAGGTATTTAAAGAAAGCATTATTTATTCGCAAATTAAAGAACAATGAAAGCGTCGAAAGAAAATGGTGTTGTACTCGCCCTCCGAAAACTCTGTATTTTGTTTTTCATGCTGCTTATTTAACCCTTCTCATGTAAATCTATGCTCTCCAACTGGATGTAATGATTGGAAGCACATTAATCACACAGGCAATCTATGATGCTTATCTGGCACGAAGTGAAGCGGGTGGTAGAATAAACATAGACGTATTCTCTCAACATCAAAAAAGTGAATTACTGGAGAAATGTACTTAACTGATTGTAACTGTTGTAAAATTTTTGGCATCGGGAGGGCTTCCACTTCGCTGTGACAATGAAATCCTACTAAAGACCATAAATCTGAGTATTTATCGGAAACCATCTTGAATTTTTTAGATAACCGTGATATTCCCAGGAAGATTGCAGAGGACAAAGCTACGACAATGCTTCAAACGTGTCGGGGAAGTACACTGGTCTACAAGCAAGAATCAATGAGAAATGTGATTATGCCACCTTTGTACCATCTGGGGGACATTCACTAGACTTGGTAGGTGCCCAAGCAGCTGGGTGTGCAGAAGCAACAAAGTTTTTTGAAATGGTTCAGAAGGTGTACAACTTTTTGTTGACCTTTACCCTCCGATTGAATATATTGACAGAATATTTAGGTTAAATAACCAGATGGCCAGCCTGAGCTGATGCAGTAAGCGCCTTGCATGAAGGTCACAAACTAATTATAGAAACTTTGATGTCCATCGCAGAAGACACAGGACAGGCAAGAGAAACTAGAGACGAAGGCCTTGTCTGTCCAGAAAAACGGGAAAGCTAGAATTTATTGCACTAACGAAAATTAGGAGCTTTATATTGAAAAGAATAGACAAAACAAGTGATTATCTTCGGAAAGAAACAATAACACTGCACGTTGCAACCAATTTGTTCACTTCCCTAGATGATTTTATCATTTATCTCAGGGATAAATTTGATGACTTGAATCATTCGCCAAAGAAAGAAACCCAGAATTTGATTACAAGGCCCTATCTCGAAGAACAAAACGTAGAAGCTCACGCCAGCGTTTTTTTGATGGTTCTGCACCGTCAGTCCAACTGAATAAAAAAGAGAAATTCAAAAAAGAAACCTTTCTTCCCATAATTGATACCCTGAACGTTCATCTAAAACAGGTATTAAGTTCGTATGAGACAATCAGTCAACATTTTGGTTTATTTTTTCGCATGAAAACTCTGAATTCTGAAGAGGTGAGACAGAGTTGCAAAGAATTTTCAGAAATTTATTATGAAGACGTTAATGAGCAAGAGTTAGAAACGGAATGTCTGCATGTAACAGAACACATGAAAATGGTTCATATTAGAAACGGGGAAACTAATAGTACATTGGAAATATATCACCTTTTGAGAGAAAACAAAATTGAAGACACATTTCCAAATGTAGATATCACACTCATGATCTTCTTAAGCATGATGGTAACCAACTGCAGCGCGGAACGCTCCTTCACCAAATTAAAAGGAATAAAAAATGAATTACGAAGTACAATGCTTCAAGAGAGATTAATCGCTTTATCACTGATGTCCATAGAATTTGATATGTTCAAAAATACAAATTTTGAAGAAATGATTAACGATTTCGCCCATCTCAAATCTAGAAGGATACGTCTTTAATCAACGTAGATTTTTAAGCACTAACCTGTGAATGCTAAAAGAGTTACTTTTGTGGATTATATTATCTACTCATTTAATGTGACTATAAAGGAATAAAAATACATCTAGAACCTCACTTATCTACTTTTTTGTTTATTCTAACAAAATAGTACACTGTCAAGGTCGTAGGGGCCCCATTATCCTAATGTACCCAGCTTAAAGATGGCAATGATGATGTTATGTGACTGTAACCTGGTGCCATTCAGCACAACTGTCAGTTGTGACAGTGGCTACCGAGAGGACAGCAGAATTGTGTCCTGAAGTGAAGTTGATGTGGAGATATGAAGTAGTGATGTGGCAATCCTAGAAGAAACGAAAGACAAACGATCTACTGTGAAATGGATTGTCGTATTGTAGGGCTGCAATGGCACAGATGGTGACGGCAGAATGATACTTTAACGCCACCTTTGCTGAGAAGATGACTACCAAGAGTGTGTAAGTAGGCTGTTTAGGTTTTTTTATTGGTAACGCCACGTAGCGCTCTGTATGAAAATCACTGGCTGTGCTGTGTGCAGTCTGTGGCTAGTTTGCATTGTTGTCTGTCATTGTAGTGTTGGGCAGCTGGATGTTAACAGCGCGTAGCGTTGCGCAGTTGGAGGTGAGCCGCCAGCAGTGGTGGATGTGGGGAGAGAAATGGCGGAGTTTTGAAATTTGTAAGACTAGATGTCATGAACTGCTATATATATTATGACTTTTGATGACTATAAAGTAAATACATTATTTGTTCTCTATTAAAATCTTTCATTTGCTAACTATGCCTATCAGTAGTTAGTGCCTTCCGTAGTTTGAATCTTTTATTTAGCTGGTAGTAGTAGCGCTCGCTGTATTGCAGTAGTTCGAGCAACGAAGATTTTTGTGAGGTAAGTGATTTGTGAAAGGTATAGGTTAATGTTAGCCAGGGCCATTATTTTGTAGGGATTTTTGAAAGTCAGATTGCGTTGCGCTAAAAATACTGTGTGTCAGTTTAAGCACAGTCTTGTATAAATGTTCTAAGGGGATGTTTCATATGTCGACCCTTAGCCGAGGATACCTCACTGGAATCTTCTGATTTTTTCTTGTAATTTGTGTAATTAGTGTAGCTATTGTTTATTGCTAGCGCGTAATTGTAGAGAGAATTTCCTTTGTAATTGTAGTTTTTCATTGTTGTACAGTAAAACAGTTGTGACATGCATGTAGATTTGCACCAAGTATTTCGCAGCTGCGCTTGCTATTAACTAGATATTATTTTCAGTGCTATGTTAATGTGTTCTCTTATTTTTGCTCTTTAAATTGTGTTTTTCTGTGTTGTCGTGTGAAATCTTGTGACAATAATGGCGTGTGAAAAACGTAATACTAGGCTCCAAAGTAAACTCAGAAATGACAGTGAAGACGAAAGCAGTGTGTTAGCGCCACCATGTAATGTTCAAAGTAGTAATTTGGTAATTGTGCATAGGGAAATGGAGCAGGCTGCAAATAATGGTGTAGGCAGTGAAACAATTAGTGAACAGGGAAGCATTATCGATCGATCGGTCGGCAACAGCTCGCCTCAGGATTCCGAAATGACAGGACACAATCTTGCAAATACTGTAGATTCAGGTTTTGCGTCCTCACCGTTTTCTCAAATAAATCAAGACACATTTTCTGCTTTTCAAAATGCGAATATTGCCGGTTCAAATGCACTGCCGAATAGCACTGAGGAACATGTTTCAGACACCAGTGCACTGTTATTACAGTTAATGCAACAAATGGGACAAAGGCTACAAAAGTTAGACACAACGCTTGAACAAAATCAGAAACAAATGGGACAAAATCTTCAAAAGTTAGACACAGTGGAAAAAAATCAGAGACAGACACAGCAAAAGCTTCAAAAGTTAGACACAATGGAACAAAATCTTCAAAAGTTAGGCACAATGGAACAACACCAGAGACAAACACAGCAACAGTTAGACACAATGGAACAAAATCTTCGGAAGTTAGACACCACACTTGAACAAACACGTGAAGATTTAACTACTGAGTTACATAACATTGAATCGAAATGTCAAAAAGTCTGTAATGACGTAAAAACACAAATTTGTGAGCATTTTCAACCTATTTTTTTGCGGCATGAAAATGCCATACAGAATCACGAAGCAGCCATAAAAGAACTGCAAACTATTGTTCATGAAAATCACGACACCTTGCAAGCTAAAATTGACTCAGTTGCATCTATCGATTCGGTTACGCAACTCGCAAAAACTCAGGAAAACTTAAAGGACACGGTAGATACGATTTAAACACAAATGGACACTCTGTAACTTGGTTCAGAAAAACACACAGAAGAAATAATTTCACTATTGGATAAAGTAGCCGAACTTTCAGATCAGTTCACTAACTTATCTACAAAGGTAGATGATGATCTGAATGGCACAAGACCTGTAGCCTTCACGGACACTGAAGAGTATGAACAAATTAGAAAATTCAAACAAAATCAAAATCAAATCAGTACACAGTACAGAAGAGAAATCCGGAAAGTACAAGATCAGTTGACACAGGTAATACAAGAATTACGTATTTCAGAGGACACTCGTGCCCCAATACGGGAAGAGGGACATAGAAATACGGAACAGCCACAAAATAATAACACAGCGCATTTCGGAAATTATGAAAGAAATTGGCAAGGTGCACCGAATTTTGAAATGGAACCGCCGAAAAGACGTAACAATGACCGATATGCGACTCGCCGACATGATGATTTTGAATATAAGCTGTTCATTACTACACGTAAATTTAAAACATTTAAGAATTCTGGCAACGACATTCATCCAAAAGCGTGGCTCCATCGATTCTCTCATTGTTTTCCTCCCAACTGGTCATTAGAGCACAGATTAGAATTTATGTGTGGCTATTTAGAGAATGAACCAGCTGTAAGAATGCGATCGGTCATTCACGATTGTCACAGTGAAGGAGAATTTTACCATGCCTTCCTCTCAGCGTATTGGTCTCAAGCTACGCAAGACCGAGTAAAACATAGCATCATAATGATGAAACGTTTCGAACAATCTGAATTTTCCAGTCTTATGAAATATTTTGAAGACATGTTGCATAAGAATCAGTATCTTTCAAACCCATACAGCCCCTCAGAACTCATCCGCATTTGCTTAATCAGACTGCCTGAACATTTACGACATATTATTTTAGCAGGACGTTGCAAAGACGACATTGAAGCTTTTCAGGTACTGTTACAAGAACTGGAAATTGACACTGACAATCGCGGAACGCGAAAACAGGAGCACAACAATGACAGGTCACATCTGTCACAATTCCATGATGACAGAAATAATACACGACTAGGCTATTCTTACAACGTAAATCGTGACCAAAACAGACACCACCCGTATGACAACCGTTGGCAGAGTAGTAATAATTACAGGGAAAGATCACCTCTCCACGGTAATGACTATCACAGAGACAATAAGAGAAACAGACAATATGGGAACGAAAATAATTATTATCAAGGGAGACAGAGTAACTTCAGATGCAATGGTCCAGAGCGCAGTTCCGATTCAGGGAGAAATTCTCCACCACGTGACCGACAAGAAAGAAACTATGGAATCTACCGACATGACGACAGACGATATGATCGTCACGACAGACCTGAATTTCATCAGAACTGGCGGGATTCAAACAGAGCAGGGCCCTCTTGACAAGGTGAATTTGTAGAAGTTAGGTCTCCTAATCCCAATAACGACGCGCGCCAACAAAGGAACAGACAATGACTCGCACCGCAGGCAGCAGCATGCGCCAGCTGGCTCAGAGAAAAATAACATAGACGCTAACCTTGAGAAAAATTTCAGTATTCCTTACCGACGTATACCGCATGATAATTCCGTTCAAGTTGAACCTCTGCGTACTAGGAAGAGCAAAGGATTGCACCACATTTCACATGTAAAACCGTTTATTCAGAGAGAATCTGCTTTTTAACTTTGTCTTTGCCATAAAACTTTTCACTTCACATTTCTAGTATGCATTGTCAGACTTAGAAACTGTTACCATGCAACAATGTTTGAAGTTAAATATTCAATCAAGAACCAAGAGAACTTATTTAAACAGAAATTACGAATGCATTGTTATAGTGAACAGACGACACAGTGTTGTTATTTGTACATTCTTGCTTGTTAGTTGCACGATTACGTAACGACTATAAGGCTTACATACTTAGAACATTTATACAAGACTGTGCTTAAATTGACACACAGTATTTTTAGCGCAACGCAGTCTGACTTTCAAAAATCCCTACAAAATAATGGCCCTGTCTAATATTAACCTATACCTTTCACAAATCACTTACCTCACAAAAATCTTCGTTACTCGAACTACTGCAATACAGCGAGCGCTACTACTACCAGCTAAATAAAAGATTCAAACTACGGAAGGCACTAACTACTGATAGGCATAGTTAGCAAATGAAAGATTTTAATAGAGAACAAACAATGTATTTACCTTAATAGTCATCAAAAGTCATAATATATATAGCAGTTCATGACATCCAGTCTTACAAATTTCAAAACTCCGCCATTTCTCTCCCCACATCCACCACTCCTGGTGGCTCACCTCCAACTGCGCAACGCTACGTGCTGTTAACATCCAGCTGCCCAACACTACAATGACAGACAACAATGCAAACTAGCCACAGACTGCACACAGCACAGCCAGTGATTTTCATACAGAGCGCTAAGTGGCGTTACCAATAAAAAAACCTAAACAGCCTACTTGCATATGTAAGTACTTACATTTTGAGGATTGGTTTGATGGAGTTCTCTATGCTACTCTATCTTGTGCGAGCCTTTTCATCTCCAAATAACTACTGCAGCCTACATGCTTCTGAATCTGCTTGCTGTATACATCTATTACGCTCCCTCAACCACCCCCCCCCCCCCCCCCCACTCCCCGAACATCCCTCAAATACTAAATCGGTGATCCCTTGGTGTCTCAGAATGTGTCCTATCAACTGATCCCTTCTTTTGGTCAAGTTGTACCACAAATCTCTTGCCTCCCTAATTCTATTCAAGACTTTCTCATTATTTAGATCATCTACCCACCTAATCTTCATCATTCTTCTGTAGCACCACATTTTGAAAGCTCCTGTTCTCTTTTTATCTAAACTGTTTATTGACCATTTTCAATTCTGTACAGGGCTACGCTCCAGACAAATGCCTTTAGAAAAGACTTCCTAACACTTAAATCTATATTCTCCCCTTCAGAAAATCTTTTCTTGCCATTGTCAGTCTACATCTTATATCCTTTCTACTTTGGCAATCATCAGTTATTTTGCTTCTCAAATAGCAAAACTCATCTACTACTTTAAGTGTCTCATTTCCTAATCTGATACCCTTAGTATCACCTGATTTAATTTGACTACATTCCATTATCTTTGATTTGCTTTTGTCGATGTTCATCCTATATCTTCCTTTCAAGATACTGTCCATTCTGTTCAACTACTCTTCCAAATCCTTTGCAGTCTCAGACAGAATTACAATGTCATTGGCAAACCTCAAAGTCTGTATTTCTTCTCCCTGAAATTTAATTCCTGCTCCAAATTTTTCCTTTACTGTTTTTTCAATGTACAGACTGAATAACATCGGGGATAGGCTACAAACCTGTCTCACTCCCTTCTCAACCACTACTTCACGATTATTATTACTGCCATCTGATTTCTGTCAAATTGTAAATAGCCCTTTGCTCCCTGTGTTTTACCCCTGCTACCTTCAGATTTTAAAGGGAGTATTCCAGTCAACATTGTCAAAAGCTTTTTCTACATCTACAGAAGCAATAGATGAAGGTTTACCTTTCCTTAACATATCAAGTCGTAGGTTCAGTATTGCCTTGTGTAACCCTATATTTCTCTGGAATCCTAACAGATATTCCCCGAGGTCTGCTTCTAGCAGTTTTCCCATTTTTCGGTAAAGAGTTCGTGTTTGGATCTTGCGACCATGATTTACTAAACTGATAATTCGGTAATTTTCACATCTGACGCCAACTTTTTCCTTGCCTGTCTCATACATTTTGCGCACCAGATGGAAGGCTTGTGTCATGGCTGGTTCTCCCAGGGCTATCAGTGGCTCTGACGGAATGTTGTCTACTCCCGGGGCCTTGTTTCGACTTAGATCTTCCAGACTTTTGTGAAATTCTTCTCACGGTATCATACTTCCCATCTCATCTTCATCTACATCCACTTCCCTTTCTATAATATTGCTTTCAAGTTCATCTCCTCTATATACTCCTTCCACCTTTCAGCTTTCCCTACTGTGCTTAGCACTGATCTACTATCTGAGCTCTTGGTATTCATACAGGTGGTTCTCTTTTCTCGGAAGGTCTCTCTAAGTTCCCTGTAGGCAATATCTATCTTACCCTTAGTGATACATGCTTCTACATCCTTACATTTGTCCTCTAGCCATTCCTGCTTAGCAATTTTGCACTTCCTGTCAATCTCATTTTTAGACGTTTGCATTCCCTTTCTCCTGCTTCATTTTTAAATTTTCTCCTTTCATATGTGAAATTCATCATCTCTTGTGTTATCCAAGGATTCGTACTAGGCCTTGTCTTTTTACCTATTTGATCCTCTGCTGCCTTCAGTATTTCATCTCTTAAAGCTATCCATTCGTCTTCTACTGTATTCCTTTCTCCTTCTGTAGTCAACCGTTTCCTGATGCTCCCTTGGAAGGCTTCAGCAATATTTTTTTTTTGTTTTTGTTTTTTTGTTTTTGTTTAAGGAGGTGGAGCCCCTCCACGGCCACACCAGTATGATTGCCAACGCGAAAGGTCTACTGCCACCTCTGCATAAGGATTAGTTTTCTCTAAAGTGAGGTCTCGCAGGATGTGGGTACTGCGATGGCTGCGTACGTCTGGTTAAGGTTAACCAGTAATACGCGCTCATCTGGAGACAGACTGGGTCGAAAGTTGAAAGAAGGGTAGCGGTTTGAAGGGCAGAGGGAAAAAGGGCCAATGCAAGCGCCAAGGGGGGGGGGGGGGGGGAACTCTGCGATAGTTAGTTAGGTCGGGTAGTAAGAGCAGTAGCGGAATCTTGTTGACTGCGATAGGTCAAGCAAGGATGGGTTAGGTATCATGCAAGCGGATACCATGTGATGCCGTATGTTCGTCATAAGAGATCAGTCCGTGACGGTGCTGCAGCACGGTGTGTTGCAGTTTAGGCTGTAAGAGCCCCCTGTCGCGCTGCGTCAAGCGCGGGGGAAGGCCCAGGTCGCTCATCCGTGTCTGGTGGACGAGTGTCGAAGCCAAGCGCTCGGAGATGTCTGGCCGCGTAGCGGCACCACTCCTCACTCGTTGGCTGCGGTGACAGGCTCAGTGGGGGCAACGGTTGAGTCTTCCGTGTGTAGCGGACGACGTGGCCAATGCACTTGAGCGTCTTCATCGCTCTGGTAGCCCTCTCGTCGGAGCAGATTTGCTCAGAATCGATGGGATTCGGCGTTCTTGCAGCGGCACCCGTGTTCTTCTTCGGTGTCCGTCGAGCTGTGTTCTTCCGCCGTCTGTTCCATAAGGGGAGCGGCGGCAGGTGTCTTCTCTTCACCCCTGGCGTCCGCACAGATGTCGTTCGCCGCACAGATGTGGGTTAGGAAGTCATTCCGCACCCAACTGCTTTAGTTTTATTCGCATCCGTTTCTTGTGCTTGCTCGCATTCAATGAAGAACTCCGAAATTTACACTAGAATGAGGGGATGCATCTAGTACACTGATTTCTGCTAAAGTGTATTGTTTGTAGTACTTGTTAACAACTTGTGAACAGATTTGTGTGACTACTGTTGCATTTTTAGCATTTGAAAGCAAAAGTTCTCTCGTCACTAAGACAGTTAACCGTACTCAGTGACCGAGCGAGGTGGCGCAGTGGTTAGCACACTGGACTCGCATTCGGGAGGACGACGGTTCAATCCCGTGTCCGGTCATCCTGATTTAGGATTTCCGTGATTTCCGTAAATCGCTCCAGGCAAATGCCGGGATGGTTCCTTTGAAAGGGCACGGCCGATTTCCTTCCCCGTCCTTCCCTAATCCGATGAGACCGATGACCTCGCTGTTTGGTCTCTTTCCTCCAAACAATCCAATCCAAAATCGTACTCAGTGGCAAGAAGCAACACCGTTGATTCTGTGACAAGATGTAACAAACCTGAATACCAATTCTGTTAAACCTACCATCGTGGAGTTTTCCATTAAATGCAAGAAAATGCTGAGAAAAGACGCCAACAAAGATAAAGTGGAGTACGACCAATATACTTACAATGCATTTGAGCACATGTATTGGTAAGCAGAAACAAATATACCGGGTGGTTATGATTAAACTTTTCCTATTTAACAGATTATAACACGGAAACTAATTACCGTACGAGGACCAAACTTGATAGTATTAATGTCAAGGACCTGGGGAAGAGAATTAATGCAGAATCAATTCAATTGAAATACTCTTAATGTACTACTACGGTACATCATTCCTTTACATACCTGTAGCATTACTGCTACAAAAGGGGCTCAAAAGGTGATCATCAGTGTCCAGAATACCATGAAAGCGGAGGATTGCATCCTGCGAAGCAGAGTGAAGCAAGTCCGTGGGTACCTCTCTTGAAATGCTGCGCTCCAGATCAGCACAAGTGTGAATGTTCCCATGGTAAACCCTGTCCTTTAGGTAGCCCCACAACCAGAAATCACAGGGAGTGAGATTAGATGATCGTGCAGGCCAAGCATTTGGAAACGATCGGTTGATAATTAGATCGTTTCTAAACGTGTTTTCGGAGAAGCACGTGAACGTCACGAGCGATGTGACTTGGGGCGTCATCTTGCATGAAAACTGTTGAGTTCAATGCGTCTCTCTTCTGCAGGGCGGGTATGACATGCTGGCGAAACATATCGCAGTAATGCTGGCCAGTCACACTGCATGACTTTGTCTTTGAGCGCCAACCTGTTCAAAAAAGAATGGGCCAATGACGAACGTACCCGTGAAGCCAGACCATACGATCATACGTTCATCATACAGAGGAACTTCATGTGTGGTGACTGGAGGTGAAGTTCCCCACATTCGGCAATTCTGTTTGTTCACCTCACCCATCAGTGAAAAATGAACTTCGTCTGTATATAGGATCGTCCAGGATCCCTCGTCAACTTCAATCGTCGCGGGAAACTGGAGAGAGAACACGTCATTGTGTGTCCTGTGGTGCAAGCTGCTGTACGATATGGATCTTGTACGGATACCACCTGAGAATGGTTCGAAGCACCTTCCGTACAGTGGACCACGGGATGTTCAACTGTCGTGACAAAGCACGCGCAGTGCCTGATGATCGGGAATTTCGCGCAGCGTTGTCTTCATAGCAACAACGATTTCATTAGCCACCTGTGGTGCAACCGGTCGTCGGCCTCTTCCCAGAGCGACGCCCAGTTCTCCAGTCGATTCGAAAACTTCTACATCATGCTCCGCACAGCCGGTGGAGAAAGAGGACCCTTCCGTAATCCTTTCAGCCGGCTATATTCTAGAAGTACAGCTGCAGCATTACTGTTGTTTTGATAACAGAGCTTCACCAATAACGCCCTGCTCGTTTTCTCCAAGCTCATATTGACTCATCAAAAGTGCAATGCGACTGTTGAGGTGTGTGAGACCATGAATCACGATGACTGGTCACGAGACCTGGTGGCCATAGTTGGAACTGGACGGTGACCCTGTGACGCACGTAAATCACGCACCACATACTCTGGACATAGACGCTACCAACTCTGATACTCGTACGGTAATTAGTTTACGCGTTATAACGTGTTAAATTGGGAAAGTTTAATTGTAATCACCCGGTACAATAGTCATATGATGACACCAGCTTCTTGCATACGAAACGAAAGCAAATATGGAATCATTTACCACACCTAATATTACTGATGCCAGCAAAAAGTAAGCACAATACGAGCAACACATTTACAATGTTCAGAGAGAGTCTACACATAATAAGCCGTAATTAGAGGCACAATGCGATGAAACCAACTTTTGTCTACTATATATGGAAGACTAAAGATCTCACTACAACAAAACTTGAAATCATTAACAAATTGCAGCGCTTCAAGTAGCCTGGCAGTGAACCAAGGTGGTATTATCAGAAGACCGTATATGAATTTCACCCTTGAGTATATCGCCAGACATTGTTGCTAAACAACAAGGCAGCCATACTGCACACACGAATCGTTTGTGCGATCTATCAGACTGCCTGGGATTAGGGTTACCAGACACTGTTATAAACGGATTCTTCCGTTTTTTCGCCCAACTTTTCTTCCTCAGTTTATTTTTAAAGTGAATAATTCTCCATTTTTGTGTTGAAGTGTATTACAAATATATTTTATAGAATAAGTATAATCTTAAAACTTATCTTCTTGAAAAATGACTTCCTTATAGCTTATTTAGTTATACTGCATTTCATGTAGTTGGCAACGTTTGAGCTTCTAAACCAACGATAGTAATTTACATAGCTTTCTCTGGCATCTCCAGTCCGATTCAAGTGTGGTTCGGAGTGTGTTCTTAATCCGTTGGTCTTCGCTAGGAAATTAGTTTCAAATAAAAAATTTTGATGCGAAGAAGATCCATTAAGGACTCTTCTGTGAAAAACTGATATTCAATTATTGAAACATGACAAAAGTTCAGTGAAATAAATTAAATCAGTCTTAATCTCACTGAATAGCCCTTGGAAATGATAAATATGCATTTTTTTTGTTCTTAGGTGTATACTTTTACACTATTAATATTTTGTGCGCTCTACTAAATATGTGAAAGGCCATGTAATCTTTGTGTGATATGTATGTGTACTTTAGTTTTGAAAATATTGTTATAAAGAAATAATTAGTAGTCACCCCGGTTTTTTTGTTTGTTTTACAAAGTCTGGCAACCATATGTGGGAATTCCATGTGATCAGCGACCGACTGCTGCGATTTGCCGACACACGTGTGATGTACGAAGAGACTAATCGCCCAAGCAGCGGATCGCTGCCATCAGTCGCTCGTGTGTGGCGGTCCTTTAGGCTTCTTGATAATCTCTAGTAAAACTGTCGTTTCTTGTTGACGTTACAGCAACGAAAAGGGAACCATTATTCTGATACTGTTGTCCTACGTCGTCGCACTTCTGGCTGCTAGTAGTAAGTATTCCCGGCAGTAATCTGCAAACAAAGGGGTATAAACTCATAAGCTAAAACTTGACCTCGTTGGATGCCGCCTAGTGACTTTGCGGGCACGTGGCGCAGTAGCAAATATACGAAAGCGGAGCAGACACTGGCGGGGGGTCAACCTCGCCAAGATATGACTGCAAATGGGGAAATCCATTGAGAGAAACGACTTTGACAAAGGCCAGATTATTATTATCACGCAGAGTCCGAGAACGAGTAACTCGAAATTAGCAAAGCTGGTCGAATGCTCACTTGCTACATTCGTGAGCATATATGCAAAGACGGACAAAGACAGTGAAACTACCACTAGGTGCTAAGTGGTTGGACGTCACAGAACGTGGGGTTCGGAGGCTTGTCTGCCATGTAAAGTAGGGTAGATGATAATCTGAGGCATCTCTGCCGAAACAGCACGATGCTGGTGCACGCACAGGTGTTTCGGAGCACACCGTTCATCGTACGTTGTTGAATAAGGAGCCACCTCAGCAGACCACCCATACGTGTTCGAATGTTGAACCAACGACCTCGTCAGTCACTATGGCAGTGGGCATGGGACCATCAGATTTGGACCTTCGATCAAGGGAACCGTGTCGGCTATTCGGATGAATCACATTTTTGCCACACTAGGACGACGGTCGCTTCCCCAAGCCCGGATATTGAGGTGAAGGGCGGCTCGAAACGTGCAGCGCGCCACGGATGCAGGCTGGTGCGAGCAGTATTATGCTATGGGAGACATTCTCCTGCGCTTGCATGGGACCTGTGGTGGTAATCGAAGACATGCTGACAGCTGTGAATCACCGGCATCCCTTCATGCCTGATGTCTTCCCCGGCGGCGTTGTCACCATTCAGCAGTTTAATATTGACCGTGTCTCGGAGCCAGAACCGTGCTACAGTGAATTGAGATGCATTTAGTAAACTCACTTTGATGTCTCGGCAACCAAATTCGCCTGATGTGAATCCTATGGAACCCATGTGGGTCGCTATCGGGCACCATCACCACGTACTCAAATCAGTGGTATATTTCGTTCCAAAGACGGACAAATAAACTATTGAGCAAGTGGTCATAATGTTTTGGCTCTTCAGTGTAACACTTATATACACTTACCTAACTAAATATATCTGCAAGAAATGTGACGTTCACGCAGCGCAGAGTTACACGACGATAGTCGTATACGGTAATTTGCACCCTGCTGCAGTTGACTCTGTAAGAGCTAAGTTTATGTAGTGATTATACAATTTCAAACACTGATTCAGAATAATGAACACATACGTTTGTAGTAAACAAACGATGACACATTTCACATCTTACTGGATTACTTTCTTCCTGCTTTACAAAAACATTAATTCAGACACTGTCCCTTTACTTCTGTTAGTAGTAATACTTACTTATCATTCATTCAATGTGTAATCATGTTGCGTGAAGTAATACAAATTTGCTGCACCGCAATATCATGCATTTCACACATACGATCAAACCCACCTATCTGTGTAGTGAGTATGTACTGAAATCTGAAGTTATCACTTCAAAAACAACACACTGTAAGACAAAAAGAAGGCGTCTTTTTTACAATAAATTCTTATAAAAAAAAGGAAAATAAGCGGGAAATATGGAAATATTGCACTAACTACATAAGTACCTATACTGCAATTAGGGAAATTGATTTTCTGAAATTATATCGCAGTCAATGGTGGCAGGGGTAAAATACAGGGAGCGAAAGGCTATTTACAATTTGTGCAGAAACCAGATGGCAGTTATAAGGGCCGAGGGACATGGAAGGGAAGCAGTGGTTGGGAAGGGAGTGAGACAGGGTTGTAGCCTCTCTCCAATGTTGTTCAATCTGTTTATTGAGCAAGCAGTAAAGGAAACAAAAGAAAAATTCGAAGTAGGTATTAAAATCCATGGAGAAGAAATAAAAACGTTAAGGTTCGCCGATGACATTGTAATTCTGTCAGAGACAGCAAAGGACTTGGAAGAGCAGTTGAACGGGATGAACAGTGTCTTGAAAGGAGGATATAAGATGAACATCAATAAAAGCAAAACGAGAATAATAGAATGTAGTCGAATTAAGTCGGGTGATGCTGAGGGAATTAGATTAGAAAATGAGACACTTAAAGTAGTAAGGAGTTTTGCTGTTTGGGGAGCAAAATAACTGATGATGGTCGAAGTAGAGAGAATATAAAATGTAGACTGGCAATGGCAAGGAAAGCGTTTCTGAAGAAGAGAAATTTGTTAACATCGGGTATAGATTTAAGTGTCAGGAAGTCGGTTCTGAAAGTATTTGTATGGAGTGTGACCATGTATGGAAGTGTATAGTTTGGACAAAAAGAAAATAGAAGCTTTCGAAATGTGGTGCTACAGAAGAATGCTGAAGATTAGATGGGTAGATCACATAACTAATGAGGAGGTACTGAATAGGATTGGGGAGAAGAGGAGTTTGTGGC
This sequence comes from Schistocerca serialis cubense, assembly GCF_023864345.2. Taxonomy (NCBI): domain Eukaryota; kingdom Metazoa; phylum Arthropoda; class Insecta; order Orthoptera; family Acrididae; genus Schistocerca; species Schistocerca serialis. Next base: position 562,851,646 of record NC_064642.1, on the reverse strand, counting down.
ACAACTTGACTAGAAGAAGGGATCGGTTGGCAGGACATGTTCTGAGGCATCAAGGGATCACCGATTTAGTATTGGGGGGCAGTGTGGAGGGTAAAAATCGTAGAGGGAGACCAAGAGATGAATACACTAAGCAGATTCAGAAGGATGTACACTGCAGTACGTACTGGGAGATGAACAAGCTTGCACAGGATAGAGTAGCATGGAGAGCTGCATCAAACCAGTCTCAGGACTGAAGACCACAACAACAACAACATCGCAGTCAAACTTTGGATATACAACTGTAGTTCACAATTTACTACGGAATACGTTACTGGCAACATTCATAACTGTCAGAAAATTCTCAGTCCTTTTATCACGTAAATACTCAATTAAATTGGGGGGCAACAACTGAACGAAGATACTACTGCCAACATTTCTAAGAAGCACAAATGTAGTTTACAACGGAGGGTATAGTACCGTACGGATTTTGTAAGGGTGCTCACAAAGTTTGAAAATAAATAAGCCTTGTCATGATCAATGAAAGGTAATGGAAAAATTACACGAACAATAAAATATTACAGTCTAGAATGCCGAACTGAACTTAACTGGCACACGCGGCCTCACACGGAATAAAAACTGTAAATCGATTTATACCCGTAAACAAACGTGCGAAGTGAGCAGATTTTTTTACTTAGCTGAAATTGACACCTCCTACACTAACGTGCCAAAGATGAACACTGTAATGTCAGTCAAACCCTATCAAAATACCGAATATCGTGTAGCACCAACAAAGTACATCTTTCACTTGGGACAGCTAACAATGCCTATGCTCACTAGTGATGCTCTGATAACAACCAATCTTATTCAACAATATTATAAATTTCGTTTCTCATAGATTTTACGTAAAATGAACCAACTTTCAGCTAAATGTTGTTTTAATGTGCTGAAACTATACGTTTAAGCGATTAAAACTCGTGCATAACTATTTTCTTTAATCACATTGATTAAAATACAAACAAAATATGACCTACGGCCTAAACTAATACGTAATATTGTTATACTTTGAATAAACTGGTGAGGAAATTTGTATTACATTCTCAGGTTTGCCTGAGCAGAACATGTTCGCAACGACTGCCTGCACATCTAGTCTGCAGTATTCAATTTGGATTTACAGCTCTTAACGATAATGCCGCTTTCGCACAATCCTGGATCAATAGACCGAAAGTGTAGAGAGTTTCTTGGCCATGGCCAAGTTAATTAAATTTGCTTATAAGATAATTATTCTGTCTAGTGCTATTATTTCAGAAGTTATAAAAAAATTTGTTTGGAGAAGACGAACAAAAGACTGGCTTCTAAAACGTGTAATGCTTTCACATGTTAATCTTTTGTAGGCGCTAAATATTGAAAAAGGGAACTAATTCAACTACCTAGAACGAAGAGACATTCTTCGTGTTGTTGCAGTATAATAAACCATAAACAAGGAGAAACGACACTGTAATGAGCAAATCGATAAACGCTTATGAAAGAGTTACAGCACCATTGATATTTGGCAATTGGTAAGAGCTATGCTGATATGAAATTATCTGTTGTTTTGTCAAATTCATCGCCGAGACACATCATTCAGGAAACATGTAGCGTCACACATGAAATACTAAAGCACTTCATCTGGTCTGCACAATTCAAGAGCAGCCAGACTTCGCACAGGCCGAATATAGACATTAACACAGAAAAATTTTTCAGTTGGCGATTCATTTACACGCAACGACATGTCTGTGTAACCGCTGTTTGTACAGATAAGTTGGTGCAAATATCTGTGCGTGTAGGTACAAAGGAGCCTTCCTAGAGAGTTCTGAATACGTTGTTTCAGTTCTTAATCTTTGAACACAGATGTTATAGTATCCCTCGTGTACCAGTTCGTATCCACGAAGTTGAAATAAACCAGGTAGAAGTATACAAGTCAAAAGAAAATAAAAGAGAGAGAGAGAGAGAGAGAGATAGTACAATAAATTTCAGTTCCTGCCGGAGTATAGCCGCACCTGCAGGAGTCATGAAAAGTACTCTTAATTGTGTTAATATTTCGATAGCCACATCTATGAAGAGAAAGAATAATATGCGAGTGTTGGAAGAAGTGCCAGACCTCTTATTTGTTTTAGATAATACACTAAATAAATTCTGCACATGGATGTGTAAACACTCGAAACAATTAAAAGGCAACAAAATAATCGATTATCTGAATAATAACTGGGTGCTCTGGGTGCTGCATATCTTTCTTCGGTAAAAATGTTCAGTATCAGAAATCTTTTCAATGGTGCTGATTTTGTACTGAGAATAATTTGAAATTCTGAAGCTAAGTTAGTTTTCTCCATTGTATCAGCGTTGCAAGGCAATATAAGTTCCGCCGTTCGATTCGTCATTATCGGTTTGCCTGAAACACATTTTACTCGGAGAAGACAGGACCTACTGTTTTCGGCAAAAAGGGCAGCCGATACGGTATATCTCGAACACCCTATATGTAAGTTGTGAGGTGGCCCTAGAAATTACTACTAATTCATCGATGACACAAATGCGCATCACAGCGAAAGGGAAAGAGGGTCATTGAAATTCATCTTGAACAGCGAATACCAATAGTCCACGCATTTTCATATGTGACATACATGGGCACTACTACAAGGAAGTACTCTGAAGTGACAAGCAGAGCGAAATTTAGTTACTTAACGATGAGTAAACGGACATCATGGTTTCTTTGCATCAAATCAGTCAGTACCGATAAATGACAGAACTCTGAAAGTTTATCGATAACAGTTCATATCCATGCCAAAATATAGTTTGTTGAATGCTTCAAAATATGTGCGGCTGATGTCTTCGTACTTGTTTCTCGCTGGAAAAACCTGCTAGTCATCAGCAGTCGTTATCCCAGTAGTCAAACTAAGCGGAAGTTCTCTTATTAACCTTAAACAGTGCGTCCTTCGCGGTGTTTACGTCTGTTCTCTTGCTTTTTTTCCCAAGCAATTGTCACCTTTTCTCCACTTCGTGTAACTCGTGATGACCACACTTTTTCGTTTTCAGACCGCCAACGTCTGACTAAAACATCATAACAGATCCAATCATGCTCTCAGAGTTTTCTTCGTGCTTAGGATTTTAAATTTGCGCTTCGTAATCAGTGAAACAGCATCTCGGAAAAAATATATCGATTTGTGATATCTGTTGTCTCGTTCTCGACGAGACATAGATTAAATCGAGCTCCTATCAGCTGTCACGGAATACAATCCACAATTTGTGGACTGGGAACATCAGGCATTTCCTTTCCTCAGCCCATCAGACGCGTGGGGAGTGGGAAATGTGAGCACTATCATGATTTTCATTAATGTTTAAAAGCTGCTTTCCTGATAGTTCTTGGTCGCAACAGAATTAAAGAAGAAGAAAATCAGAAATTTCAAGTTTTCTTACTCGTTTATTTATTTGCTGTTTGAAAGCCATTTACAGTACGCCACGCATCACAGATTTACTTCCTGTTGTGTAATTGGTTGGCCGGCCGGAGTGGCCTTGCGGTTCTAGGCGCTACAGTCTGGAACCGAGCGACCGCTACGGTCGCAGGTTCGAATTCTGCCTCGGGCATGGATGTGTGTGATGTTCTTAGGTTAGTTAGGTTTAATTAGTTCTAAGTTCTAGGCGACTGATGACCTCAGAAGTTAAGTCGCATAGTGCTCAGAGCCATTTGAACCATTTTTGTAATTGGTTGTAGTACAGTAACTGAGGGTAGTCACAAGGAACAGAAAGGTTATACTGTAAGTTGGAATATTTACAATGTCGATTATTCATTTCCTTTGTATTTTTTACAGACTAGTAATGAATATTCTGTGGCGATGAGAATGGGTACTTAACAATTTGTTGTAAAAACGATATTTGTTAAATATTCCTTGGTCTTTAAATTAAACTTTCAGTTTCGCTTGAAACGTGGACGAAAATATTTCCCTCTTACTACAGATTAATGTATTTCAGACAGTGCGTTTTACTACTTATTAAATCAAGTCATGCGTGAGGAGGCTGCAGGTAAACTTTTGGATGTCCTGTATCATAGTTTAATTCATTCAGAGCGTCTGCGCTACTCTGTCCGAAAGAGCCACACATTCCTGAATGAAGGCCGTGTTACCGAGAGCACTTACCCTTCTCTTGAGTATGCCATGTGGTAAGAAGGATCGTCAGTGTAAAATGCATGTAACTTGCAGTAATTAACGACACATTTCAGTAACTTTCCTCGTTAGTTTCGTAACTAAAATCAGACAAGTTGTAAAGAAGATCGAGAACATCTTCCTTGCATAAAAGTAAGCACACAAATACTACACGCGTGTCGAGTTGAAACGAAGAGGTTATAGATTTCTAATTTCCAAACGCATTCTACTGAAGCAAGAAAAGTTTGCACGGACCGTGAAAAGATCCCTAGATGAAATCAAGTAACATGTTAGGAAAGTATCTTCGCCAGGTAGCTTGAGTAGCGACCCATCAGGTAAGGGACGCCCTTCCTCGTACTTCTGTCCGCTTTCAAACCGCCGTCTCCACCTCTTACTCGAGACAACCAGAACGTAAGGGACCTTCTTTTTTGACATCTTGCCGAAATATAGAGCTTCTTTCCCGAAATCGAAATATTTATAACTTTTGGGAAACGAAAGCAATACCGACGATTATGTGAGTATGTAATTATTTCTGCCAAGTATAAATATAGATCCCTCTGTCTGGATGGTAGCTTCCTTTCACGCTTACTGATTGCGATAGAAACAGTCTATCGCCATGGGAGCAACAAGAAAGGAACGATGTAAAGAGAATGCGAATGGAGGCTAACTATTTCTTTTTGATCACTGGATTTGTGCCTACTTTAATTACTACAACTGCATGCCCAAAAGACAACAAGGAAAGAAGAAATGGGTATGTGAACGTTTGAAAAGAAGAACAACATACTCCATATTAATTTACTCTCTAAAACGCGATATCACTTGCGGCGAGACATTAGTTAATAAAGTGTAGCGGGACAGTGTTAAAAACATGGCTGAAAATACATTCAGTAAATAGAGATAAGAACATCTATGACTGACATGTCATCTAAAGTCGACGTACAATTTTAAAATGTTAGAAATACGGAAATGAAGTAATACAGGATGCTATGCTTGTAACGTACGTTGTTGTTCTACATTGTTTAGCTCTGGTATTTACAGGCTCACAGAGAAAGCATTCAAGATTTTGGTGGGAAAAGCCGTAATTGTAATGATCTGCACTACAACAGAAACAAGAAGCACAACTTAAGGAAAAATAATGTAATATGTGTTCCAGCTCACAAGCGACACTGAAGCAGATAGTACCTGTGACTTAGTATGGGCAGAGGTTATATTCGACAACCGGAATAAATTAATAACTGGCTTCTTTTACCGACACCCTGTCTCAGATGAAACAGTTGCTGAACAGTTCAAAGAAAACTTGAGTCTCATCACAAATAGGTACCCTACTCATATAATTATAGTTGGCAATGACTTCAATCTACCTTCCGTATGCTGACAAAAATACATTTTCAGACCCTAGTGTAGATAGAAAACAACTTCCGTAATTGTTCTAAATGCCTTTTTTTTCAAATCATTTTGAAGAATTAGTTCACGAAGTCATTCAAATTGTAAATGGTTACGAAAACACACTTGACCTCTTAGCTACAAATAATCCTGAGCATCACGACGGTTACAGGGATTAGTGAACACACAGTCGTGTGTCGGCTCAAATCCGTAACAAAGAAATTCACCAGAACTGAACGCGAAATATATCTTTTATAAAAGCAACTAAAAATTCGGTTGACGTCTTTCTAAGAGACAGTCTCCAATCGTTCCAAACTATGTAAGTGAAGACCATATGTGGCTTAAGTTCAAAGAAATAGTATCAACAGCACTTGAGAGATTCATACCACATAAATTAATAAGAGACGGAACTGATCCCCCATGGTACACAAAACACGGCAGAAAGCTGCTGCAGGAGCGCCGAAAAAGGCACGTATAATTTAGACGAACGCAAAATCTCCAAGATTGGCGAAGTCCTACTGAGGCTCGAAATTTGGTGCGGATTTCAATGCGAGATGCATTTAATAGTTTCCACAACGAAACTCTCTCTAGACATGTGGTGGAAAATGCAAGCAGATTCTGGTCCTATGTTAAGTAAACCAGCGGAAAGGCTCAGTAAGCGATGGGAAGGAGGAGGAGGAGGGAGAGACAAGGGATCCAACCCTTCGGAGCAGGTAAAATCGTGGCAAATGTCCAGCGTGGCAAATGTCCGCACACCGTCTGTACGACGTGGCAGGGACTCGAATAATAGTAAAATACTTTAATACTTAATACTTTAATAATAAACATAATTTCATGATTATTTTCACAGTAAACCGTTTCGGTAGCGGGGCAAGAACGTGTGTGAGGAATCGACAAGAAAAAGTTTGAGGACTCTATTTCAGCACTTCTGCTTTGAGTTTAGGTCACTACAAAAGCTCAGTTGCGCCGAAAGAAATCGCATAACTTTCCATGAACATTGTGACTGTCAAACAATTGCTAAAACGAGTGTTTAAGCGGAACCACGGGAATTCGCTTCTAGAAGTGTATGAGAATTCTGTTACGAGTAAAAACACTGCACTCTACATTTCAGGCAGGAGTAAGTGCCTCCTCTTCACCTCCTCCCTTTCCCTTTGAGACACCTGTACAACAGGGACAAAACTATAGTTCTTTGGGCTGAGGAATATTGGGAAGCATACAGGTGGACTGGCCCTCAAAGTACTTGGATTTTAACCTCTGCTGACTCCTGAGACAACTGGCCACATGCCAGGAAGACTCTTGAGCGAACGTGTCACACGTCAGGAACGGCAACTAAGTTGTTTTGCAAGTCTGAACACGTTTTGGCAGGAGTACTGGAAGCTGATGTCACCTAAGCGCAAAACTTAATCGGATTTCCTGTCCCCGGAACCGGTGTAATTGAAGAGAAGAGAGTGATCTTTCATCCTCCTCTCGTTACTGCCCGATAGGAGGTGTAGTTTTGGCAGTTTAATTGTTTCGCTATCCTGTCGTGTGGTATGAATAAATTCATGCTTCTTGTTCGTTGATCACATGGCCGCTCATTCAGGACTGTGTGGTGTAATGTTTCCTTGCACGAGGTTAGCTCTAATTCTGTCAGCAAGTTAAGCCATCTTATTACAAGTTTTCGCTGGCTAAAAGTTGGTGCAGTGACCAGCCCGAGAGTGGCAATTGTGTTTAAGGGCGTATTTCACTTGGTCAGTATTCTGCCTAGCCTGAGCATCCCTGAGTGGGTGATTTGTGGCCGCCTTACACGGGTCCGTCATATCTGTTATGTTCTAATGATATTCCAGGACACTTTTGTTTAAAAACTTTTTTAAATTCCACCATTCCTTTATTGCTATTAATCGTGTGTTTGCTAAGACCTTTGATTTTTTTTGTTTTAATGGCGGTGTTGGTAGCTTCACTACCTCACCGTACCTTATTTCTGTATTTACTTTAGTAGCCTGTTTACTAATGTTCTTTAATTTTTTTAAACTGTTGTATTGCTATAAATTACTTGATTGCCGTTAGTGGCGTGTTTTGAAAGGTTGTTAATTGCCGTACTGTTAGCTTCTGTGTTTTTTTTTTAATTTTTTAAACTTTTGTATTGCTATAAATGACTTGATTGCCGTTTTTAAAAGAAATTTTTAAACTGTTGCATTGCTGTAAATTACTTGATTGTCGTTAGCGGCGTGTTTTGAAAGGTTGTTGATTGCCGTACTGTTACTTCTATTTTTTTTTAATAAATTTTTGTAAAATTGTTGTATTGCTATAAATGGTTTCTCTAGGATATGAATAAAACATTTGTGTGAAAATCTCAACTCGACAGTAAACTGCCAGAAATTTGGCCCCGTTTCCCAAATTGTGGTGTGGCTTGTAGTAACCGTAACCACTGCGTGTGTCACCAATCTACATTTCGTCATGAAATCAACAGTAATCTGACTTTCAAAAGAGGTAAACTAATGTAACATTTTCCCATCACGATAAACTTTTCAGTGATCTCCTGGTTGTCCCAAAATCATACAAGTTTGTGTACGATTTTTTTTGCCATTGTAATGAATCAGATCCTGCCTCGGACAACAATAGATCTACTGAGAGGATGAATGGAAGTTAATTGGACTTCCGCTGCCCTGGAGTAGTTAATGGGTCTCCTGCGTTTATCTCGTAAGAAAGACTTGTTGCGTGAGGCTTTCTGAAGTAACTGATGTCTGTTGGCAGTGACCACAAAAGCAGTTAACTTGCGATACAAAAGAAACTAAGCGGTGATACCGGCTCTCGTATAGCCTGGAAGCTGGCCTCTGACACTTCTTGCTGAATAAAAACAACGCGTTTTAAGATGGCACGCGTACAAAGCAGAGCAACTTCTGACAACAAAAAATGGCAGTTGCTTATGACTTATGCTTATAAGCGTCTTATTACGAAATGTTAAAATTCTGAGGTACTTTATACGTACAAAAATTTGACTGTAATTTGTAAATAATACTGAAATTTGATTCAAGATATCGGATGTAGAGCAAGTAAACGAAATAACGATGAATAATACGGTCATGCACTTGGTGCCCCACCATACTTTCAAGGTGTTCTAATTCTTGTAACACTTTTGGAATGAGGAAATTATTACAATTACTAGAGTAGAAGACTCTGTCAAAAATATAGTGAGTGGGAGTAGTTTACACATCGACGACGTAATTTTCGACAGTGTGTAATCTAATGTGTGTGTTTTCTTGTAATGTCAGCTGCGTGTGTTTTCTAACAAAGCAAAATGAATAGGTATGTGCGCTAAGACACATGGATAAAGGTGAAAGAAATAACTTTTTCTGGCTTTTAGGATTATGCTCTCGGTATCTTGACCAACACTGCAAAAGTTCCCCAATTGGTTAATAACAAGTTATACGCATTGTTAAGCCAACTTTACTGTAAATTGGCTTCCTTGTGTGAAAGGTTTCACGTAACTATTCAAAACAGTATGAACTTTCAGCTGGCGCACCAGGTTGCAATAACATTATTATTGGTGAGATAAGTTCTTAACCAACGTGCCTGCAGCGTAGCTGTTATGCTGGAAAATTAAATTGTTTGATGCTCATGTTTCAGTGCGATATTGCATCTCGGAATCGGTGGAAGATCTGCACAAGTGATTACTGAACTATAATCCGAGTCTTTGGTATGACTGTTAATTGACTGACAACTGCGTGATCGCGAAACTACTCTCTTCGTCTGCTTTGATTCAAGTGAAATTTTTGCTTCTCTAGAAAGGAATAACATTTAGCTCAGAAGGTGCTGTGTATTTTGATAAGCTTACATGTGAAAACTATTCATATGATGAATTTTGTCTGATTGATCATTGCATTGTTCTTAACAACACAGGCATTGCAATGCCGTATTTATCCGCAGATATCGGGCAGCGACTTTTAATTAAAAGGTCCTCCTCTGTGCAGGAATGATATAAAGTGTGTATGAGTACTGGTCGTGACGCAGGAACGGTGACATAAGGAATTTGTATGTGGCCGTGGGTCGTGCACGGATAGCCAAAAAGTAATGCACAGAATAAATAATTATAAGCAGTGGAAAGGCACGAAACGAGACGTAGAAGATTACATTAGGAAGTGAGACAAGTGTCAAAGAAATAAATTCAAGGAGAGAAAGCCAAAGGTGCCTTTAGTAACTGCACGGTGTGGCCGTGCGGTTCTAGGCGCTTCAGTCTGGAGCCACGCGACCGCTACGGTCGCAGGTTCGAATCCTGCCTCGGGCATGGATGTGTCTGATGTCCTCAGGTTTGTTAGGCTTAAGTAGTTCTAAGTTCTAGGGGACTGATGACCTCAGATGTTAAGTCCCATGGTGCTCAGAGCCATTTGAACCATTTTTTAGTAATTGCAGGCACAGCGATGACAGTATTTGAGAAACCTAATGTGGACATTTGTATAGAATTCATTTGGAACTTGGAATACCAAAGAAGTATGTTAGACTTATAGAAACGAGTTTGAAAAACACAAAAGGTAGAGTACGCTTGGGGAAATTGGAGTCAGAAGAATTTGTATAAAGAACGGACTTAAGCAGGGAGATGCCCTGACTCCGCTACTTTTTAATTTAATCCTAGAATATATTGTACGAATGGCAGCAGATAATTCAGAGGGTGTGGCGTTAGATGGAAATATTAAGATATTAGGGTATGCAGATGATGTAAACATCATTAGCGATAGGAAAGAATCTGTAACAGCAAATGCGAATGCGTTAATCAAAGGTAGTGAAGATGTAGGTCTAAGGATAAGTGAACATAAAAGTAAATACCTGGTTACTACTAGAATGCCAATAGCAGTAGATCAGGAAATGTTAAGAGTTGGAGACATGCAGTTTGAAAAAGTGAACACATTTAAGTATATAGGCGTGGGCATCACTTCGAGAAATGAGATTGAATCCGAACTGAAGAAGAGATTACGGGCGGGAAATGCGTGCTACTTCTCACTGAATAGATTACTTTCATCACGGATATTGTCTAGGAATTTAAAGATTATAATATACAAAACTATAATTCTACGTTATGCTGTATGCGTGTGAGTCTTGGTCTCTCACTATGAAAAATGAAAAGCCGTTTCGAGTATTTGAAAATAAAATTTTGAGGAAAATTTTCGGAGCAAGAAGGGATGACATTAGCGGAGAGTGCCGAAAACTGCATAACGAAGAGGTTCACGAACTCTATTCAAGCCCTGACATAATCAGTATTATTAAATTACGTAGGCTGCGATGGGCGGGTCACGTAGCTCGAATGGATGAGGGCAGGACAGAAAGCAGAATACTGGTAGGGAGGGCACTTAGAGGGAAAACGTCCTGTGGGGAGACCGAGGCGTAGATGGGAGGACAGTGTGAAGGCTGATTGAAGAGCCTAGGTATTGAAGGTGAATGGAAGGAAATAGCCCAAGGCCGGGACAGATGGCGAAAATACGTTGCTGCGGTAATGGACTCTCGAGTCCGGTATGACCAGTGAGAAAGAAAAAAAAAAATGGACATTGACATTGTTTTAAAATAACGGCGCTTACAAACGACAAAATTTTTTGATATTGTTAAACAACTTGCTAGTTTAAACAAGCCTTAAGAACGAAATTCGACAATTGAAGCTTAAAAATATACGTAGTTTACTTGGTGGCTGAATGGAAATTTAACACTGGGTTTCTGTCTGGTACGATCTTCATGATTGTTCAAAATATTTTGAAGTAAGCTGTCAGGACGGCAGTCTACAATACAATGTTTGAAACGTTATTATTCCGATAATGTTGTCGGCTTCTACTTAACCCTACCATATTTTCCCAGCGAAAATACCGGGAGCCTTGTTAAGCTGTGATAAACTAATGAGCAGTTCCTTAAATACTGTAACATGTGTGGGCCTCAGTATGTAAAACCCTACTCAAATTTCTTGTAGAAATTACGGGGAAGTATCAACTCAACCCCCTATTACTGTAATCAATGTGAAAGCTCTGTGGTTTTTAGTATCTGAGCTTTGATTTAATGACACCCGTTTAACAAAACATGTTGATACTGGGAATGTTTTACATTCTTAAACACATTTTTTACGAAAAGAGCATAAGCAGAATACCTATTAATGTGTGAAATACACTTCACAACAGTTTAAATTTTTATTTATTTATATACCTTGTTATTTTTTTTTGGCGAAAAAGTAGAAGAAACCAACTTTCGTTTGTCTCATTTATTGTGCTGCAGCCTGCACGATACCAAAGTTCCGTCTGTGCAATCGAATAGCAAGTGGCATTGCAAATTTTATATTAATTTTCAACCGCGCGACCGCTACCGTCGCAGTTTCGAATCCTGCCTCGGGCATGGATGTGTGTGATGTCCTTAGGTTAGTTAGGTTTAAGTAGTTCTAAGTTCTAGGGAACTGATGACCTCAGATGTTAAGTCTCATAGAGCTCAGAACCATTTGAAACATTTTTTATTAATCCTCTTAACTGAGCTTTTTTCTTCGAGGAAAGATTATTTTTATTTTATGTTGGAACGTGCATTTTCGTGTAGACATAACAGCAGTGTTCACACAAATGACAACAAACCTCATCAACTGCCAACAAAACTACCTAAACTTTGTAGTCTGTCTTCTCTGCCCACAGAAACCGCTAAAACGTTGTAAGAATAAGTGGGATAAGAGTCGATCCAGCACACCTCACTGCAAGAAATTGCAAAAATTATTTACTTTTAAAATTAGAAAGACAGTGTCAAGAATATTCAGAACATATTTGCGTCCCAGCTAAAATTTCGGCGACACGGGAAACAGAAGCTCAAAAAGGGACTGTCCCGCATTCTTTACGAGACGAATTCTAGCCGGCAGGTGTGCTTTATTGTTCACTGACAACAGAGAAACAGGCGACAATGAAATTAAATTAATCTGCGTTGTCGTTCTTTCATAGCACAGTTACGTCGAGTAATCCCAGTTGGCCAGTTCATCGCTCAGTGTTTAAAGGAAGTCTTTGTGCTCGTGTGCCGTATTTAAAGTAAAAAGCTTTGTGCTCATGTGCGGTGTAGTACGAGTGGAACTGGACGCAGTCTTTCTCTGTTTCCTGTTACAAATTTTTTCTTTTGCTTTGACTGTTGGTTGACAATTGTGTAAGTGCCTTAACATGAATAACAGTGAAAAAAGCAAACGTGCAGAATTAAGTAGGGGTGGCATTTCGGAAACTGTCGAAGGAAAGACGAGAACGAGAAGCCAATGTTCTAAAAACGCTTGGCAGAGTGGATAAATTTTTCGCAAAAAATGTTGCTGGTTCGACTTCGAGTTCAAGTAGTACGGATGATATTTCTGGCACTGCGGCTGCTGTAAAGGCAGTAAATACAGACGAAACAAAAATTAAAAATGAAGAAAAGCAAATTGTTCCTGATTTCGACTTTCACGAAAAACTAAGTGTCGAATTAGACATTACAAAAAGAAATAACCTCCTTAGTGATGATCCTGCAGCATGGTGTGTCAATGAATCAACGATCGACATTATCTTAGAACGTGGCATTAATCAAAACTGTAACAGTGATTCTCTTAAATTCAAGAAGATCAATTGCCGATAAAAGACTCAATCTGTGCTGATCTGTTGGTGTGGAAGGATCCCACAACACGAAATCCAAGTAAATGTCAGCTGACATAATGATGTATTGTTCAGTTCAACTTCCATATTCTTTAAATAAACCCAGGAAACAGGGCTCCTCCACTTCCCTCCCCACTTGGATAGAGCTCACATTTGCAGCACCCTATATAAATGCGATCTCCACGGCCCTGCAGTCAGTCGTTGACTCACCTCGGAAGATGTTGCCCGCAGTTGGCAACGAAACGTCAGCAAGAAGAATTTTTGCAGATCGACCACGGCCTCGCAGTCCGGAAGTTTTAACTAATGAAGACGCCAGCCATGAAAGCGTACACATTATGACCAAACTGACTGTTTCTTGATGCCTCAGGATGTGTCTTATCAACCGATCTCTTCTTTTAGTCAAGTTGTGGCATAAATTTGTTCTTGATGCCTCAGGATGTGTCTTATCAACCGATCTCTTCTTTTTGTCAAGTTGTGGCATAAATTTCCCTTCTCCCGAATCCGATGCAGTATCTCCCCATCAGTTGTCGGGTCTATCCACCCAGTCTTCAGTATTTTTCTGTAGTAGGCCAGTCTGCATTTTATATCTTCTCTTCTTCGGCCATCATCGATTATTTCAGTGCCCAAATAGCTAAACTCGTCTACTACTCAGGAAGTTTCAATAAAAACTCCTTCAACCATAATTTTTTCGCGTTTTATTAAATTACACGATGGATTTCATACCATGTGGGTCGATCTGTTCAAGTACATGTCGTTTAATACATATTCACATTTGTTCTTAAGTGAGATAAAAGACATTTTCCTGTCACTAGAAAGTTAAATGTTAGTTTCGTATTTCGTGAATCGAGTGCCGAAGTATGTGAGAAACAGTGGAGAAAACGGTGAAAATCTTACCGAAAAGACAAGAATACTACATGTAGTGACACATTACCTAATATAATTCCTTCAACACCACCTTAATTCGACTGCGTTCCGTTACACTTGTATCACAATTGTTGATGCTTATCTTATAACATATTTTCAAGACACCATTCATTCCATTCCATCTGCTCCTCGAAGTCCCTTGTTGTTTCTAACAGAATTATAACGTCATCAGCAGAGGTCAACCGTTTTATTTCTTCACCCCGAACTTTATTTCTATTTCCAAATTTTTTTCCTTAATTTCGTTCACTGTTTGTTCAATGTACAGACTGAAGAACGTTGGGGATAGGTTACAACTCCTTCTTACTCTCTTCACAACAATTGCTTCTCCTTCATGTTCCTTGACTCCTATAACTGCAATCTGGTTTCTGAACAAGTTGTACAAAACTTTTCGCTCCCTGTGTTTTATCGCTGCTACCTACTAAATTTCATAGACTGCAGCCCAGTCATCAAAGTAAAAAGCTTTCTCTAAATCTACAAGTAGCATAAATGTGGGTTTGTCCTTCTTCAACATATCTGGTATGATACATTGTAGAACGCCTATTACCTCACGTGTTCCTGCATTTGTCTGGACCCAAACTGATCTTCCGTGAGGTCGACTTCTGCCAGTTTTTCTAATCAACTGGAAAAAAATTGGTGTCGGTGTTTTACAACTATGACTTATTAAACTTATGGAATGGCAGTACTCACATCTGTCAACACCTACATTCTTTCGACCTGGAATTGTTATATTCTTCTTCTGTCTCATATATCTTGCACATCAGGGTGAATAATTTTGTCAAGGCTGACTCTTCCAAGGATATCAATAATTCTGAGGGACTGTCGTCCAAACTCTACGGCACAAAATAAATTTAGGCCTGTAATTACATAAATTTTCTTCTTTTTTATATGTTGTTAAGTATGTTGTTTTATTTTCTTCGGCCATGCTTTAATAAGAGAGTATACCTGTGCTGCTTGGGAAGTTTGTTTTCCTGGAAGAGATTGTAGTTCTTCTTTTACATCTGCTGTAACAGATCTGAAGATGACTAAGGCTATAACAATCATAACGAAGTGCATACGCCATCAGTGACAGAAAAGAACTGTAGTGGCATCATATTCGCAAGGTCTCAAGGTGAGATTATGTTCATCTTTGAAAAAAGTCCCTTGCAAAATAAATGTATTTGTTTTTAAACTGCGCTGAAGGCCCTTTAATACTTGTAAAAGACGCAGGCGTAATTATTTGGACAGCCCATATGAGCACACGTTTTAAGGCCCGCGCTCCGTCGCGTAAAGTTCCCCGTGGTACCCGGTCTAACTAGTGGTCCTTTAGTTTCAGACAATTAAGTTATGAAAACTTTATGATTACCTTCATTAGTACGAAGTGTAGTCGCAACCCAAGTAGACAATAAGATTTTTTAGAACTATCACTTTGAGGGTAATTATTCGGGAAAATATTGTATTTGAATTCGACATAAGTAAAATTTCGAATGGAGCAACTCGTTTATTCTTACCAGTTTCTGTTTCTGTGTTTCCAAAAAGTGGTTCGGAGATTTACCTCCCGTCATCAGACGGAATTATGTTGATTAATATCGCACCTATGTGTTATGTTACTATTTTGGAGTAACGTCTTGCACTGTCTAGTAGAGGAAAACAAAACTTTATTTCAGCGATCACTCACTGTTTTATGGAGGTCTTTGACTGAAGTGATAATCGAAAATATAAATGATACAGTAAAATCAATAAAATAAAAATACCTCCAGTAGTCACAGGCTTTCCCTGTCGTGCTGCACCACATGCACCATCACACTTTGTAAATACTGAGTGACCAAAGATAGCGTCTAGCACGTAATTGGTACAAAGAACAAACAACAAAACAACAAAATTATTTCAGAACAAGTCTACAAGCGCTGTGGATACCATAGTTTGCGTAGATGAGTAGAAATAGAAGTATCAATATCTCCAGTGGGCATACATACTTTTCTGTCAACTTTACACGATGTTTTTCGCAATTAAGTCATCAGGGATGGAATGTTAGGAACTAAACTACAGTGCTTAAGCTTATCCAATGCTTTCCGGAAGTCAACTGCACGAAACAAGAAATCAGTTTTTCACAAGACCAATTCTGTTGTAGCCTGGTAGACGCCCTCATACTGGTTCCTACTCCGCACAAACCACGGCGCTTTGGATCATTGCCTTTCTTGCTTTCTGTCAGTGACTCATCTAAATGAACTTAGTCTGCGTCATATTTTTCAGAGTATATTTTTTCATACGTCTCTAGTGCAACCGTTATTTTCATGTGTATAGATCTCGATCTCTGAGAGAGACTTACGATATCTTTCTTTCGTATAAGTGGGATACTAAAGGCTCTAAACGTGAACTGTAACCAGTGCATAATCTGAGATGGGGATTCTTTTAGCGTACGCACTGTAATCAATAGATGGATCAAAACAATGATAGTTTACAAAGTCTTCTACATTTACAAAGCGTTATAAAAGCACATTAATGAATATGCTCTACACAACAAGTTTACGTATGAAATTAAGTACTGACTGAATGTCAGTATTAGTAGGTTTACTGAGCAGCACATGGTCCTCCACGAAACTGACCCATAAGTGCAAACTTATAGACAAGTGTAATGTGCGTATTATGCAGATAAGACACGGGAAAGCTAACCGATTCCTCTTGTTTGTGGGTCTATTAGTTCCACCAATCACGAGGGCAAACTCCGTAGTTGGTACTATGATGTGAAAACGACTTCTTCAGTCTAACGTGTTTCTCGCAGTTGTCACTAAAAATCGTTTATCATCGCATTTCCATTCCAGTTGACTGTGAGAGGACCGCACCAGTGTCAAGAAACCAAAGTTCATCCAGAAGAATGTATGAATTATCACTTCTAGTTAACTTTCTGATAAGTCTCAGTTTTGTGTGGTGGGGGCTCAGTGTCAGAAACCAGCTGTCAGTCTGTACCAAGCATCCACTCTGCGAAGCACCCCTCAGAGCTTCGTTTAGTCAAGACATGTCCGGTTAGTTCTGCTGCAACTTCTGTTCAGCTGTGTACATACCTGCTGTAAGTTTCACTGCTTATCATACAACTTGTTTTATCAGTGTGTGCATTAGAGTTGGCGCCATTATACAGTAGATAACATTATAAGATCTGTTTACAACATATCAGAATAAAAAATGGCACATCAGGGGAAATGAGTTCAATGACCCCCGCTCGAAAAAGCCAGACTTTTGAAAGACTCATGTTAGACAAACTTAACAACTAAGAAATGTACAAATACTCTTGTGCTAGCATCACTATGTACGTAACAGTCATATGAGACAGCCATGACTCAGATGTAAAAGTCTAAAGGAAACTGACATATAAAAGTGACAATTTTAACATATCATTATGCAAAGAAATAAAATTATAATTAAACATTCTAAAGCAGACGAGTTTTATACTTGTTTCTGATCAGGGGGGCAAACTGTGCTGATTGGTTCAATCGGCTCTGAGCACTATGGGACTCAACTGCTGAGGTCATTAGTCCCCTAGAACTTAGAACTAGTTAAACCTAACTAACCTAAGGACATCACAAACATCCATGCCCGAGGCAGGATTCGAACCTGCGACCGTAGCGGTCTTGCGGTTCCAGACTGCAGCGCCTTTAACCGCACGGCCACTTCGGCCGGCAAAAACTGTGCTGAAAAATAAACTTCATAAATAAGGTGAAACGGCACTTTTAGTGGAATAACATACACTGAGGAGTGATAAATTGGAGGTACACTTACAAAACAACCAAATATATCAAGCAAAATCGCAAATAAGAATTAACAAATATATTACATGATTTGTGTCATCAGAGTATACCACCCTTAAAACAACGTCTTCTAACGCGATCTTAACGCACAGAAGAAAGTACAAAAACCTAAAAGTCATATAAAGTTCAAGGCAAGACATGCACATTAAAATTCATTAAGGAACCCTTTCAAGTTGTCAAATTACTTCCTGTATGCATTAGCACACTTGTGGTTGTCTCTTTAAAAGTGTGTATACTTTTAGCTCTTCCAATATATTCATATATGTACTTTTTTCAGCTTTGTGGAGAACAGTAAGGTTATCTTATATACTACTGACAATATGATCATTCTCGCCTAAGTGCGCACCAAAAGACGGGGTATTATTCTCGCTTAAACTGACGTGTTCCCTGCATCTTGTAACGAATTTTTGTCTCGTCTAGCCAATGTAACATCTTTGGCAATCACTATATTTTAGCTTATGCCTGCCAGAATGATGAAATGACTACGTCTTATTTGTGGAAAAGGCGCGAATTTAATGTATTATTAGAAGTTAAATCAATATTAACCTTAGTTTACGAAAGATATATGCTGTTTTCTCATATACTTCGCCCATGCACAGGTCTGCGAGGTTCCTTTTTGCTTTCGTAAAGTGGAATATGCTTCAAAGTAACTTCTCTGTAATCCTTGTAAACTAAACAGCGCACTTTCCTATTGTACATTTTGCGACTATCGTTGGCTCATATCGAACTTTCGGGACTTTAATTCTTCACGTACAACGTGATCCGATAAAGGAAGTCGAAGAATTCTCTATACCGTGGTTCTACAGTACGTACATTTATGAATGCACTGACAACACGAGATGGCATGAATGATACTGTCTGTAGTGGGCACTTTCCTGTAAATGCTGAAGCCATGCATACCGTCACTATTATGTATTTTTAAATCCAGAAAGTTAATAGTCTCATCGACATCCTGTTCGAAGGCAATAACGATACAGCTTTGTGTATCCCTTTGCATTTGTCTCTCTTCTATTGTAAATAATTGTAAGTTGATTGTAATTACGGCGAAACCCAACAGTTTAGCTCTTTCACGTGTTCAGTGACAATGCATCTTTTGCAAATACCTTATTCGTGTGTTATGAACATCCCATGAGATCGTAATTACCGTGTCCTGTAAATTATAATAATTCATGTACTGTCATACTTGTCGATTGACGATACAGTTTTTTAGAAGCACTGTCATCTGCTCCCTTGCTATTGTGCACGGTTGTTTTGTTAACTTGCAAAAATACACCACACAATGGTGTCCTATAAAATTCTTTATTTGCTACAAGTTTCGGTCACTGACCATCATCACGGTAGAAAAAAATTGCCATGAGTATCTTGTTTGCTGTTGATCGAACCATTGCTTTGATACTGGAAACTTATATTAAAAACTTTCACAGTTTGATTATGACCATGTTAACCTTCAAATATGGTGAGATATATGACATGTGACGTTACCATTGTAAAATATTTCTACCGTGCGGATGTCCAATGAACGTAACCGGTCGTAAATAAATAATTTTATAAGACTGCATTGTGTCATGCATTTTTCCAAGCATATATATGCTGTTAACAGTCGTCTGAAGGATATGTTGTTTTCTTTGCCTTAATTTGTATCTATTTTTGGAATTGTTTTGAATAAATGTGAAGTTGTTGTTTACACTTAAATGTCATTTCTGTACTTAGGGTTCCGTCTTTGCTCATAGCGATTATAATCGCACAGTCCATTATCGCTCCCGACAGTGGCCAAGTACTGTGTTTACCGGTCTCCTGGAGCGATCTTATCTGCGCCATCTAGTGTGCACGCGCCATTCTTCCGGCAGACGGTCGGTAGAATGTTTGTGATCATTGTCTCCGCACTTGGCGTTTAACATTATATACAATAACCAGACCATTTACGTCATGATTTTGGCACAACTCGGTGAGGATTTAGTATAAGATTGTTGGATGTTTGAGTTGCTTAGTTTAGTCGTTAAGATGCTTTGCTGCGGTCAAATTTTCTTGTTTTGTTTAACTGCAGGCAACACGAAGATATTCTAAGAACAAAACCTGTGGTAGCACAATAAATGTTTGACAATATAGATGAGTTGGTTCTCATTAATCATTAATATTAGTGCCAATCAGCTGCCGTGCTCAGCGTGATGGAGATTAGATGCAACATAGTTGTAGTAACAACTACTCTACATTAATCTCGCAAACCACAAATTATAGTTGCTAGTTTAAGTACGAAATATTTCATTACACAATCTGTTTACAAAAACATGCGTTTTGTGATTAATATTTTGCATACTGTACTAACAAAATTATCCAGTCATATGCTATTTAAACATTATTAATTTTTGATTGTTTATAACTAGAATATTTAAAAGATAGTGTGCAAAATTATAAATCATTCATTTCTTAAACGCATACTTCGTTTGATGTTGGTGGTTACTGAAAGGGAGCTCGATTGAAGATTTATTTACGGTACAGATACGAAATGAGAAAAACAATTTTAGTTAGTGTAATGACACTTAGAGATGACCGCATACAGAATGCTTGTGCAGCCCACAGCAGAGTACATCTAAAAGTATTCGTGATCTCCGTCACATCAGATTGAAGGAAGATATTGAAGCAATTGAGAGAGGAGTACTGGCCTGGCCAGATCAGCTGCTTCATCTTGTTAGTCGCAATATACGATAGCAACTTTCCGTTGCTGTGGTATGAAAGATACAGACAAATACACTCGCCAAAAATCTCCTATATGAAAGCATTTCTTAGATAGCATTTACTTTACCAGTTTTTGCAAAGTATTGTGTTCTGCAGGGTAGTTAATTTGTGAGGTCCCTTCGACGGCCACCGCTGATGCTGCCGTAAATTAGAGACAACACGAGCCAGGCAGTCTAGTAATCATGCGCCATCATCCAAAGCTGTCCGCGTGCTTAGCTGGGTGATAACGTCCTCGTCTCCCATGCAACTGGGTCCGGCTTCGATTCTCGGCCGGGTTTGGAGAGTTTCTCCGCTCGGGGACTGGGTGTTGTGTTGTCCTCATCATCATTTCATTCTCATCTCTTGCGCGCAAGTCGTCCATTGTGGCGTCGACTGATATAAGACTTGTACTTGGCGGCCGAACTTGCCCGGATGGCGCCTCCCGGGTAACTATGCCATACACTCATTTCATTTTATCATCCAAAGCTGATGATACTGCCCGGGGGGTGGGGGGGGGCGGCACTGACAGCCATTTTCCCGCTCTGTCTGTCTGCGGATCCGGGTGTCATAGCGCTCCTTGGACACAATATGTTTATTCGAATTCAATTCCAGATGTGCTTTGAAGAGAACGTATTATTATGCTCTGATCAGTAAACAAGCTTGATTGAGAATCGACGTGATGTTTATCATTAGATGGAACATCTGCAGGTACTACCGAACAATTCATGAAGGAATTATTATTACTACTACTACCACTACTACTAACACCACCTTTAATTTACGAGTATTTTGACCAGATAAAGACCTATCTTTTCTGTAGTCATGCTCTGAGCACTACCTTCGTTTTCTTAATTTATTTATTCATATGGCTCACATGCAGTGTAAAAATACAGGTATATAACTTTAGTATATGCATGTGACAGGAATACAGAAAGGCAAAACTACATATAAAACTAACTAAATGTGAATCTCTAAGTTCCTAATCTATATAAGAGCTGTATCGTCAGATTTCATGAAGTAGCTGCAATTCCTCTTTCAGGAACGCAAGAGGCATTCATCTCTAATGTGCTTGATTGACTGGTTCAGAGCCCCACAGTCACAAAATGGAGACTCTGTAGCTCAGCATCTGTAAAGTGAGTCTGTGCATCCCAGTTATTAACTGTATAGTGTGATTCAACTAGACGTCGATAAAGTTGGTGTGGCAGCTGTTTACCCACACAGAGGCACAGTTCTCGACTGGTAAAAAGACCAGCGCAATGGATGATAGGCGAAAGGTGTCTGATACAGCTCCCCATGTCATTCCACACAAGTTTTGAAAAATATAGTTACGAGTTTTTATCTTGGCAGTGGTATTTTCAAGATGTATTTTACGGGAAAGGGCGACACCAAGGTACTTAGGTTACTTGTTACGGCAAAGAGTATTTCCCAATGAATATATAGTGTTTCCCAGAACAAATCGGCACCCAGACTGAATATTGGATTTCCTGACTACAAACACATAGACAAATAAAAATAAAAAAGGTTTAAAAAATGGACTACCTTGGTGCCCCCACTTGATGCTGAAGTTAGATTGACTAGCTAGTATTTAAAATTTTATTGGGATATTAATTTAGGATTTAGACGAAAGCAAGTTTTGTAGAAGTTTTATTTCTTGTAAGAATAAAATGTATAACTAGTCACACAATTTTAAAAATAAATGAAATACTTATAGAAAATGAAGCTTCCAGAATGCCATTAATTTCAGTTAAATTATATCCACATCTACAATGCACAAGCTGCCCTGAGGTGTGTGTCGAATGGCACCTTGTGTACCACTGTTGTGCTGTCATAAGCTGTCGCCAGCACACCAGGCGTCAAAGAGGTTGCGAGAAGATCGATAGTAAGCACGTGAGCAAGCGAGCCTCTAAGGAAAGAGGCCAAAGGCAGACTCACAAGAAACGCGCCGCCAGCGGCCTCTCAGCCGCCCGTATTTGGATCGCCGCCGCAGACCGAAAGGCCAATCAGTCATCCAGTGAGTCAACGAGTCGAGTCACCAGTCGCAGCACAGTGGAAGTCGCATTCGTACTTAGCTCAGCCTCCTCCAGCTCAGAGTCAGTCGGTACCTAGCGTCCATGGTAGTGTACATAGCGGGACCTTTACTTCACCAGCTACGTGCCTAACCTGGAGTATTGCGGAAGAGCCTGTACCATAACACCCGTACTATCTTAAGTTAAGTAACTTCTTTTTCTTATGAATAAAGAACGCTGTTAATACACACGAGCAATTGTTTTATAGAAATTGAATACCGGCCACCAAACAACGTCCTCCCCTCGCTTTTCGTGGTACAAGCATACAGTGACAACGAGATGACACAAAAACCATCATTTCCCGACTTTCCTGTTCCAGTCAGGAAAGGTCCGCAGGAAGAACAATTGTTGGTAAATCTTCGTGGGAGTTAGAATTTCTCTAATTTTACTTTCTTAATGCTTTCGTGAGATATAAGGAAGCAATACATTGGTTGACACTTCTAAACACGTATGCTCTCGGAATTTTTATAGTAGACCGCACCGTGATGCAGAAAGACTCTCCTGCAGCGTCTTGCCACTGGAGTTGGCTAAGCATCTCCGTGGCGCTTGCGCACTTACTGAATAAACCTGTAACGAAACACGCTGCTCTTCTTTGGATCTTCTCTATTTGTTTCATCACTCCTATCTAGTACAGATCCCAGACTGACGAGCAATATTCAAGTATTGATCGAACGAGGCTATTTGAAGGCTACATGATTCGCGGGTGGACTACAGTTCCTGAAGATTCCTCCTGTGAACCTCAACTGGCATCTGCATTATCTGCAGTTAGTTTTATGAGGTCGTGGCTGTGACTGTTTCCAAGGATCGTTTTGCAATAGTGTAATCATGTGATAATGGATATTTCTGCCTATTTGTGACCCGTTCAACATATTTGTTTATGTTGAGGGTTAACTGCACCAAGTGTCGGTCCTTTGCACGTCTTACTGCAAATGGTTTAAATGGTTCTGAGCTCTATGGCACTTAACATCTGAAGTCATCAGTCCCCTCTTACTGCATTACGCTATAAATTTTTTTTTAAGCTTTGTGACTTCTCTGTAGGCCTACACGACAGCAACGGCCTTGAGCAGTCTCGTGGAATTTCAGACGTTATCCACTAAATCATTTATGTATAGTGTGAAGATTAATGGTCCTTTGACACTTCCTTGGAGTACGCCCGAAATTATTTTTACATCTGAAGTGTGCTTTCCGTTACGAACGACATGCTTTGTTGTGTTTACTAGGAACTCTTCAACGCAGCAGTAAACCTGTTCCATATGCTCGTATTTTATTCTTTAGGCGACAGTGCGGCACTGTACTGAACGCCCTCTGGAAATCAAGGAATGCGACATCGACCTGTACGCCGGTATTTACTGAGTCTCGTGGACGACCAGAGCGAGCTAGTGTAACAACCCCATATAGATAAAGCAGCGATGAGCTGCGTTTAAGAACCTTTAACTAATCTCTGTGATATGTTTTATTTAAATAAATGAATAACTGCTTTACGCCTCCCTTGCTGTCGCGAAGGAGACACACCTCTCTTTTAGCTCTAGTTATAATTAGACGTGTTTACCATTACAGGTGCGGTACCCATTTTGTAATATATAGCATTTTACGTAGATATCGTAAAATATATTTATTCAGTCAGTTGTCTACTACACTACTGGCCATTAAAATTGTTACACCAAGAAGAAATGCAGATGATAAACGGGTATTCATTGGACAAATATATTATACTAGAACTGACATGTGATTACATTTTCACGCAATTTGGGTGCATAGATTCTGAGAAATCAGTACCCAGAACAACCACCTCTGGTCGTAATAACGGCCTTGAGTCAAACAGAGCTTGGATGGCGTGTAAATGTACAGCTGCGCTTGCAGCTTCAACACGATATCACAGTTCATCAAGAGTAGTGACTGGCGTATTGTGATGAGCCAGTTGCTCGGCCACCATTGATCAGACGTTTTGAATTGATGGGAGATCTGGAGAATGTGCTGGCCAGGGCAGCAGTCGAACATTTTCTGTATCCAGAAAGGCCCGTACAGGACCTGCAACATGCGGTCGTGCATTATCCTTCTGAAATGTAGCGTTTCGCAGGGATCGAATGAAGGGTAGAGCCACGGGTCGTAATACATCTGAAATGTAACGTCCACTGTTCAAAGTGCCGTCAATGCGAAGAAGATGTGACCGAGACGTGTAACCAATGGCACCCCATACCATCACGCCGGGTGATACGCCAGTATGGCGATGACGAATACACGCTTCCAATGTGCGTTCACCGCGATGTCGCCAAACACGGATGCGACCATCATGATGCTGTAAACAGAACCTGGATTCATCCGAAAAAATGACGTTTTGCCATTCGTGCACCCAGGTTCGTCGTTGAGTACACCATCCCAGGCGCTCCTGTCTGTGATGCAGTGTCAAGGGTAACGGCAGCCATGGTCTCCGAGATGATAGTCCATGATGCTGCAAACTGTTCGTGCAGATGGTTGTTGTCTTGCCAAACGTCCATATCTGTTGACTCAGGGATCGAGACGTGGCTGCACGATCTGATACAGCCATGCGGATAAGATGCCTATCATCTCGACTGCTAGTGATACGAGGCCGTTGGGATCCAGCACGGCGTCCCGTATTACCCTCATGAACCCACCGATTCCATATTCTGCTAACAGTCATTGGATCTCGACCAACGCGAGCAGCAATATCGCGATACGATAAACCGCAATCGCGATAGGCTACAATCTGACCTTTGTCAAAGTCGGAAACGTGATGGTACGCATTTCTCCTCCTTACACGAGGCATCATAACAACGTTTCACCGGGCAACGCCGGTCAACCGCTGTTTGTGTATGAGAAATCGGTTGGAAACTTTCTTCATGTCAGCACGTTGTAGGTGCCGCCACCGGCGCCAACCTTGTGTGAATGCTCTGAAAAGCTAATCATTAGCATATCACAGCATCTTCTTCCTGTCGGTTAAATTTCGCGCCTGTAGCACATCATCTTCATGGTGTAGCAATTTTAATGGCCAGTAGTGTAATTTCATTAACATTAATCATCACTGTATTAAATATTTATCCATTTTTCTTATTAGAGCTTTAGATTGCCTGTGCGACTGTCGCCATATGTCGATGACACAGAGATGCATTTGGCCGGCACAAATTGCACGGCCAAAATATTTAACATCCAGACTTGCAGATGTCAGACACTCAGATCGGTATCAAACGTTGTGTGTCGTTAGACTATTAACCAAAACATCGATTTAGTTCGTGCTGTGGGCTTTCGTCCAGTAGAACATGCGTAAACGGAAATTAAAAGTAACAGCAGAACTACGAAGTATAGAAAAAGAGTATCAGTGAGCTATTGCTCTGAAGATCACTGATAGGTGAGTTGATAGAGCGTCAGATCGTCGTACGAAAAGTCCTGAGTTCGAAACTCACTGATGACAGTTTCTTTTTCTTCTTTTCTTTTTGCGCGTGGACCTGTTATATGGGAGAACATTTTCCTGACATGTAAAACGACTTTTCGGAGTTTGTACTGGACGACAGACACATCACGAACTAAATCGGTGTTTTGCTTGATACCCTATCGACAAACAACGTTTGGTACCGGTCTGAGTGTCTGACATCTGGAGGTTTGGGTATAAGAAAATCGTTTTCTCGAACGTTTAGTTCGCGCATTACAAAGTTATATGCCTTCAAAGTATTCTGTCATTATTACAGTTTCAAATAACACGGTCAATGACACAAGTGCTAATATTTTCTCAATAAGATTACAGGTCTTCTTTATATCTGATTCCTTCCATTTCAGCTAAATGTTATTACAGTCACTAATCTTATACTGATATGGATAAAACAGATTGTGCAGCTTCGAGTTAAGAGACCTGCGAATGAGGATATTTTCAAGTTATAAGACTGAAGTTAGCTTCT
Source organism: Schistocerca serialis cubense (assembly GCF_023864345.2). Taxonomy (NCBI): domain Eukaryota; kingdom Metazoa; phylum Arthropoda; class Insecta; order Orthoptera; family Acrididae; genus Schistocerca; species Schistocerca serialis. The sequence continues at coordinate 562,825,137 of NC_064642.1, read as the reverse complement.
GAAACGCACCCTAGCGTCGCATCAATTGATGCTATTGACATGTCTGTGGGAGAGATCAGGGTTCAGGAAAGGAAATGATCACAGGGAAGAGAAATTGGTAGAGATGAAAATGTAGGAGGAACGGCCAGGAACTGTGGTAATTACAAAGCAGTACCTGTGGTAATTGATTTCCGTTAAGCACTTAGTAATCTGTAGTCTAGATTTATAAAGCAGGTAATGAACGGAATTTTGCACGATGTAAATGTAACCAATATTTAATAGTGAATTTAAGGAAAGTGAGGTCGACGAGTTAGTCAGTAACTCAACGAATAAGTGTTCTATATGTCTGAATAGCAGTTAAGTGATGCCCCTTGGTTCCTTTTGGAGAAGCGGATAATCCTTGTGATCGACTCAGAAAAATGACGTTATAAAGGGGTTGCCGCTGGACAGCTGAGTAACTATGTGTCCTGGCGCAAAATAATATTTTCAATAATCTGACATTACAGAAGACGCCGCCCAGTGCCTCTGAAAGGAGGATTTTGGAAGACGCTTGCTGTCTAATTTTTGGTGTGTGCCAGTGATCCCATCTCCGTGATGATCAATACTGATATGTCATCGTCGTTTGTTAGGGTTTTCCTTATGTGATAGACAAAATCTTTGGAGTTTTTCCTTCAACCAACAACCGGGGGGGAAGGGGGTAGGGTTTTCTGAGCAGCGTGGCAGTTGGTATGTGAGCGATGAGCACTACAGGCTTCGTCCCTAAAAAGAGCCCTACACAAGTACTAACCGACGGACATATTTGACGTATATTGGTGTTTTCACCGACTAACTTTCCTTGTCGGGATGTCGAGCGAGTGGGACCACAGCCGAACATCCTCCCCCCCCCCCCCCCACCCCCCCCCTCCCCCAAATTTCGCGCCAATCGCCTGACAAAAGTTCGTCTTTTGTCACTGCACGCGGGATTAAATGCTGTTCTAATAAACGTTACAGGGTGCGAGGCCGACGAATCTTTAAGAACAGAGTTTCTAGAGAAATTTAAAAGCAGCAGATCATTATGGAACACGTCGGGCGAGGAGTGTAGCAATACGAATGCAAGAAATGAAGCACTGTTTCATTTTTTTAACGGATCCGTAATGGTTTCGTGATGCACATAGTGAGAATAAAAGTCTGTCGGCCTTTTGTATTCCCGTTTTTAGGTTTTACTTCCGATTCTATCGAAAATGGAAATCTAAGAACCGAAGCATCGACATTCGGTGGATCTTAATTCATAAAATATACTTGCTTCATTATTATAAGTGTATTTATCACATGAATTTTTTATTGTCTTTCGAAACTTGACTTGGGAATAATTAGTATGGCTCCTCTACAATTACCTGCCTGGTACGGTTGAACCTGTCCAGTATAGCCTACTGTGTCCTGAGAGCGTACAAGCCTCACCACCAAAAAGTCAACGTAACAAACATGTCCCCAGGTGGATTTCTCTTAATTTTATTTTTTGATATTTTTTCTTTTATTTTTTTATCGTTTAAAGTTTTGCTTAGTTCTTTATTTTTTTTTTGTTAGACGCATTTTATTCATATATGCACGATACTGTATGCGCCAACCTGTGAAAAGTAACTATAAATACTTAATACTTTTCACAAAATAACAGAAAACATATATACGACACAAAAAGAAATATTAAATACTGTGCGAAGTTTATGAGAATAATGTTTGTAAGTAGTTTATATTAGGTAAATAAACTTACGATACGACCCTATATTATAGATAAGCCAATTTAAACGCATATTATATCGCAAGCTAAACGATTCGCGCAACAAATAATAAACTGCTGAAAATCATACATTTTGTTATTATCTCTTATCTTAAAATTCTTGTCGTTGTTTATATAAACTACGAAATAACATAAAGCTGAAAATTAAGAAACCCCCGCTATAAAAACTCACTTGGATAATTTTCGCACGAAATACTGCAACAAACAATCCGAATTAAGTCTGATTATGACTGGCTGAAATAAGGAGAAGAACTGCGAGACAATGTACGGGCGACAAGATACTATCAACTTTTGAACACTTTGCGAGAACTGACGATCTTAAACTTGTTTTGTTCGGAAATAGATTTTCTACAAGATAGAATAGTTGTTTTTGGAGCAAATACAGTAAAACATTTTATATCGGTTAGAAATAAGGTGAGTATTTTTCTGATAATTATTTTTATAACAATGTTCGTTCAATTTTATGTTTGGTCAGCGATCGAATGGTATATCTTTTTGTACAGTGCTGGGCATAATTCTGGTTTGGTACATATATCTTTTTGCACGTTCAAAGATTTTTCGATGATTTTAAGCAAGGAGATAAAAAAAAGAAGGGACATTGTGCTATAGACTTACGCTGTACGTTGTTTTCAAGCCACATTGGGCGGGGGCTGCCGCCATCTTAAATAGCCCAAAACATTAAGAGACTACTGTTTGCGATTGCTCCTTGTTCATTATTTCTGTCGTGTGCACGCGACAGATGTTTTAAATAGTAAAAATTACAGTGCTTATTTGAATAATGTAGTGTAAGGAAGGCAATTTCGAACGTTTTTAGCCGGCCGCTGTGACCGAGCGGTTCTAGGCGCTTCAGTCCGGAACCGCGGGACTGCTACGGTCGCAGGTTCGAATCCTGACTCGGGCATGGACGTGTGTGATGTCCTTAGGTTAGTTAGGTTTAATCAGTTCTAAGTTCCAGGGGACTGATGATCTCAGATGTTAAGTGCCATAGTGCTCAGAGCCATTTGAACCATTCGAACGTTTTTCTGTTCGCGAATGCGTATTTGCTCTAGTAATACGACACATTTGGCCTTGTTAATGGAACTTGTTTTTGTTGACATATTTCGAATAATCAATAAGAGAAGGATGTGATGTGAAAATAATGGTTTCGTAATGCATTTTATTCGAGTTTTACTGTATTTGTATAGATAGCAAATGAAGTTGGAACTCCGACACCAGTACTTGTTTGCTTCCTGGCACTGCTTCTTGTTCGTCACATTTTCAGCTTTCAACTCAGACGCACAACATTTTTAATGTTCAGGTTTTCCAAAAATCTCACCTACGTGTTCTTTGTTTGTCCATAAACGTGTGCAATGAGGAAAGAAGCTTACTACCTGAGCCCCATGTTATTCTGTTACTCGCTCCTGTGAACTGGGATGCGTTATGCAGGTCTTGGAGTCACTCGCGTCCATCTAGAAAAGTTTTTACTGAGTTTAACGAAGGCGATGTTGCCCTGATGTATTCGACGATGCTCTTTGGTTACACTGTCCAAAGGATCGTTCTAAGGAATACCAAATTAAGATCAACCTGTAGATGCCTAAATAAGGCGAAACGCGTAGTTGAAAAATAAAAAACTAAAATTGCAACCAAGACTGTTTTTGACCAATACTGTTAAGCACCCGTTTGCTGTATGCGACATATGGATTGGAAGAATTTCTATGGCTACAGTAAAACAGATGTTCGAATGGCTGCAAAAAAGGCCGCTGGTTCGGACTAAACCAAAACCTTTTTACCCCATGTTCCTAGCTCAAATAGGAACCGACCATCAAGACCGGCAAATAGCGATTATGAGCCCGGACTTTTCGTACACTATTTGTTACAGCGCTTCTACGCACTAACGATAAATTAATGAGGTTTACGTGAAGTACTTTTCTTTTATTTGTTTTGTTTTATCCCGATGTATTTCCTAAGTCAACTGCAAAACACGATGCAAGTTTCTGTAATCATTTTAGATAATAATTGTGGGGTTACAATTATGGAGATACAACAGCAGTGAATTTGAAGTCCTCTTAACTTCTGCCAGTGGCTAGAAATCTTAAAGTAGCTAATAGCCTCTCCTTCGTAGCTTGCAGTCTCTGTTGTGGCTGTATGCTTTTTCGTTAAGAATCGTTTGTTGATGTTCAGTAGCTACGATATGCATTATTTCCCAATTCTTAGATAATTACGAAAGTAATTGGCTCCCAGCTGCTTAAGTAACAGAAAGTATGTGAATTTCTTTCCTTGGATTAGCCACCTCTTTGCTCAGAGCTTTCTCTCAGCTTTTTTTTTTTACCTCTAAAACAGTGAAGGCAAACCCTCGTTTTTGTTTCTGTATAAAGCCAAGCGGGATCTAGTAGAGCATAAACACAATGAACTTAAGAAAACCAAATCACAACAACAGGGCTGCGCTGTAATCGCTGAGGGCACGCAGTCGGTCGGGATGTGCGTAGGCTGCCACGAAATTGGTCGGTCGGTCGGTCGCCCGATAAATTGGTGCGTGTGAAGGGGCTTTAAGTGAAGATAACAAGTTGTTTGGCAGTGCAGTGGTGTGAGCGGGGCCGTAGTTCTAAACACGATGCAGTGGCCAGTGCTACGCATGCCTAGCGTCATACCAGATGTATACTACAGTCAACTGCTAGGTGCCGGGCGTGTTGACCCGGAAGAAGCAGCAATAAGACTTTTCGCTACCGGTCACATAATGGCCTGGTAATTCTGTTACAACTAAATCAAATGAGGAGCTGGTGATGGTTTTGGAGTTGATGATCTGAATTCTCAGATGCATTTATGATTTACGGAATATTTATTCAGGTGACTTCTTTGCTTTCGTCGCAGCACGCTGATGTGAGGTAAGTCGACTGAATCATTTTCGTCCCATTTTTACGCCTTCCACAGTGCCTTATAACTAATCGGTATTATTTGCTATGCGCTGAGGTGACAAAAATCATGGGATATGTATACAGACATACGCAGATGGCGGTAGTGTCGCCTACACAAGTACAAATGGTACTGAACTCGCGGTACTGTCAAATGGTTCAAATGGCTCTGAGCACTATGGGACTTAACATCTTAGGTCATCAGTCCCCTAGAACTTAGAAATACTTAAACTTAACTAACCTAAGGACATCACACAACACCCAGCCATCACGAGGCAGAGAAAATCCCTGACCCCGCCGGGAATCGAACCCGGGAACCCGGGCGTGGGAAGCGAGAACGCTACCGCACGACCACGAGATGCGGGCGCGGTACTGTCATTTGTACTCAGGTGATCCACGTGAAAAGTTTCCGATATGATTATAAACAGACGACGGAAATTAACAGACTTTGAAGGCGGAATGGTAGTTGGAGCTAGACGCATGGGACATTCTATTTCGGATCTTTATGGAATTCGGTACTCCGATATCCACAGGGTAAAGAGTGTGTCGAGAACACCAAATTTCAGGCATTACATCTCACCAAGGACAAGGTAGCGACCGGCGGTCTTCACTTAGCGACCGTGAGCAGCAGATCTGCCTAGAGTTGTCAGTGCTAACAGACAAGCAACACTGTGTGAAATAACGCTGAAATCAATGTGCGACGTACGATGAACGTATCCGTTAGGACGGTGGGGCGAAATTTCGAGTTAAAAGGCAACAGACGAGGGACGCGAGTGTCTTTGGTAACAGCACGACATCGTCTGCAGCGCCTCTCCAGCGTTCGTGATCACATCAGTTGGATCTCAGACGACTGGAAAGCCGTAGCCTGGTCAGATAAGTCTCAATTCCAGTTGATAAGAGCTGATGGTAGGGTTTGCGTGTGGCGCAGACCTCACAAAGCCATGACCTAGGTTGTCAACAAGGCATTGTTGGTTGGTTGGTTGGTTTGGGGAAGGAGACCAGACAGCGTGGTCATCGGTCTCATCGGATTAGGGAAGGATTGGGAAGGAAGTCGGCCGTGCCCTTTCAGAGGAACCATCCCGGCATTTGCCTGGAGTGATTTAGGGAAATCACGGAAAACCTAAATCAGGATGGCCGGACGCGGGATTGAACCGTCGTCCTCCCGAATGCGAGTCCAGTGTCTAACCACTGCGCCACCCCGCTCGGTAACAAGGCATTGTGCAGTTTAGTGGTTTCACGATGGTGTGGACTGTGTTTACATAGAATGGACAAGATCCTCTGGTCCAACTGAACCTATCATTGACTAGAAATGGTTACGTTCGGTTAGTTGGAGACCATTTGCAGCCATTCATTGCTTCATATTCCCAAAGAACGATGTAATTTTTCTGGATGACAATGTAACATGTCACCAGGCCGCAGTTGTTCGCAATTGGTTTGAAGGAGGTTCTGGACGATACGAGCAAATGATTTGGAAAGACAGACTACTCGACACGAGTCCCATCCAATATTTATGGGACATAATCGAGACATCAGTTTGTGCACAAAATCGTTTACCTGCAAAACTTTCTCAATAATGAACGGCTGTAGAGGTAACATGGCTCAATACCTCTAGAGGAGACTTCCAAAGACTTGTTGAGTCCATGAGTGCCGACGCGATATTAGGTGGTGTCCCATGACTTTTGTCGCCTCAGCCTGGTGTAGGTTGTGCTGAGAAATTAAACGATACGTCGCGCCGTTTCCGGGTTAATTTGCATTGTATACTCTGAAACATACGAGACATAAAAGCGTAACACATGAGAGACAATGCAGAAAAACAGAAAACCCTCTCGTATGATATTCAACATAACTACATATTACATTAATTTATTTCCATACCTGAGCTCTCACATTTACCTTCCCTCTTTTCAAATATATTTTAGATTTGCTTTGGCGAGGGTCCACCTTGAGAAAAATACAATTTTATTTTTTCGTCTATTTCCCAGACGTGCTTAGATGAAGCTTCACAATCATCAGTGCGGTTTTATTTTCTTTCTGTTTAACAGGAAGAATGGTCTTTACTATTTGTATTCTCATAAATTTGCATTTTAAAGACAGTACTTACAAATTTGAAAAACAAAGTTTTGTGGATATACCACGTTACCACGTGCTGTAGTTGCCCTGGTGTTTATGTTTCTTTATTGCACTTGTTTTCTTTCATATTTTGTCTTCTGCAACCAGAACGTAAAGTAGAAAAGATATTTACTTTGGATTTTATGACTGGAAATGTTATGGTTATGCCTAACATGAACTAATTTTATGTGGAAGATTGTGTGTGTGTGTGTGTGTGTGTGTGTGTGTGTGTGTGTGTGAGAGAGAGAGAGAGAGAGAAAGTAGCTAAAGGTTTGTGAGTTTTTGTTTCACTATTATTTAACATAAAAAAACCAAATAATAAACAAACTTCGCAAAGATTCAAAACACCAGCTCAGAACATATTCAACTATTCAACTATCTTCTTTTCATAGTTTGTCAACAGTGACTGTGTAAGTTACGTAGTACGACTCTTCACAGTGGAGATAATGGGGAAACGAGAAAAAGTTAAATATATTACAAACACACACAAAATCTTCCACACAGAATTAAGTAATGTTAGGCGTAACCGTAACATTCCCAGTCGTGGAATTTCGTAGTAAATAACTTGTCTGCATTACGTTTTGGCTGCAGATGACGAACTGTGAAAGAAACAAGCGCAATAAGGAACATAAAAACCTAGGAAAACCACAGGCATGTGGTAACGAGGTATAAACATAAAACTTTGTCTGTTTTTCAAATTTGTAAACACTGCCTTAAAAACGCAAATTTATATACGTGCAAGCAGTAAAGAGCATTTTTTCTGCTTACCAGAAAGAAAATAAAACCCTACTGATGATGCTTAAACTTCTGCGAAAGATTTCTGGGAAACAGGGGTAAAGATAAAATTGTGTTTTGCTCAAGGCGGACCTCTCCAGAAACAAATCTATTTGTAAGAAAACACGGATAGAAGAGCTTCAAACTCAAGATGACTATTTTAGTCTTTACTTATTCGTTTCTTCCTCGGGCTGTACCTAAATTTCTCCATGATATTCATTGTTACAAATAAGGACTTAATGCAGGTAGCCAGTGGCAGTCGAATCTTCTGTGAACAGTAAAATCAAAACACAAAAAAACCTGCACCATCTGTTAATCGGACTCTCATACATTTGCGCGACTTTGGGATGTCGCACCATCTGTTAATCGGACTCCCATACATTTGCGTGACTTGGAATGGCTATATTCTATCCTCCCCTCTTCATTGCTCAGTGCTTCACGCTGCTGTCTCTCTTACATATATTTCAAAAAATCATCACTCTCATGGCGCTCCGTCGCAACTGGCAAATCATCAAGGGCTCTGTGCTACAATGTTACCAGTAATCAAACCTTAGTGCTTCCTACTACAGCTCCTAGTAAAAAACAACAACACAAAAATCTCCCTTAGTATGACCCCTAATATTTCAATGTTCTTGTCTGTCAAACTGTCGGAATTGTCGGTGAAGATTAGTTTAATTTTTCTCTTGCTTGCATGTATCAATGTGTATCTTCACTTCAGATATAGCTCAGTAAAATTTCAAAAAGTCGGGCTCTAGAATTACCTTCACTGTCATGTTACACATAACTAGAAAATTATCACTAAATGTGCGTGACTGACAAACGAAGTTGGCCCTCACCTGTTCCTTAACGTCCATGCACTACCAGTGTACTACATCACATTCTCCCATTCCTTGCACTCTCAACATTGGCCATTTCTTTTCATTACCACACATTCCGTAGACTTCCTTATCTAGTACCAAGACTTGACTGCCTGAGTCCAGAATATGTGTCACTATTCTGCCACCCAACATTGCATCAGACACAGAATGTGCAGTATCCAATGTTTAGCTATCGAACTTTGCGACACTCTCTGACAGTTCCTTTTTTCATTCATCACAATTTAGAAATAAGGTTCTGGGAAGTTGTATACCATTTAATGGCGATGTTGGAGCCTTAGATGCTAATCAGTCAGTCCTAGGATTTCTACTTCGATCGCTGTCTCACTATTTTCTTCACTGACAGGGTCCGCCTACCTCTACAACTTCAGTGCTCTCTCTTTGCTGGTCGTTGCATTCTCCGTTATTCTGTCTATCGTCTGTTTGATGTAGCGGCAACCATGATCCATGATGATTGTTCTTACGCCATTTATTCTTGTTCTTGCGGGGTGGAGGTCGCATTCACCAATGATTTAGCATAAGACTCCATCTTTCACATTCCCAATTTCTTGCACTACTATTTTTATTATGTCAAGTATTCGTGTAAATATGCCTGTTTGAATTCTTTACAAGTTCTTCACGTGGCTGTGATTTAGCTGCAGCTTCTTCTTGGGGATGTGTACAGACAGTATGAAGTTTAGTTTGTACCTTGCAGACCAGGATTTCGGAAATCCGTCTTGAAATGTTCGATCCAAATCTTTGGATGCCGACTGTTCGGTTGGGCTAGGAATAGCGCATATTTCTGTACTGATACAGTGTGTTTCCGAACTTCATCCTCTGAGAATTCTTGGTATCCTATTCCTATGAGTACTGCTGACTGTACATTAGCAGATGATTGTTCTGGATCACCCTGCATACAGCAGAGTCTCTCAGTTAGCTGACATAACTCTTCTTCTTCCTTCTGCCTACCTACTTTGCTCATTACTGTTTTACTCATTCTAGAAGCGACCATTCAGATTTGCACTGTCTTGACCACACAATTCTTCATTAAGCATTACACGTTTCAAAATTTCATCATCAAACTGAAGCTGTGGAATAAAATTTACGAGAAAATTAACGATGACAAATATATACATAGTAACATAGTATTCCATAAACAGAAATTTCGAAATCATACTTACATTTAAATCAAACTTTAATAAAAAGCCCATGAAAGAGAGCACGTAGACTGAATATAATACAGATCTCATCTCATGTAGGCATATTTGAGAGTGTCATTGTCTGTTCAAAGACAACCAATGCCAAATCGACTGTGGCGATTAAGCTATCAAAGAAGTAAATGAAGAGTGGTAGGTGGCGCTAGAATTGCTCACAGAAATGAAGTCAAAGGGTAACTCTGAAACAAGTATGCATTGTGATTAACTACATGTCAGAACATCGTGAACAACTTGACAAAGATACAATTATGCTACTTTTATGGAGGAGAAACTCATGTATTTACAGCATGAAACGTTCGCCGTTAGGCAGCATTGTAAACAACCTTACAGAGATAGCTGTTTGTCAATAATCAAAACAGAAGACATATTTGCTACCAATAACTGAATAACTGACATGGTACAATCTAAACATAAAGCCAATACAGAAATAAAATATAAGTTGTGAAACAATACGTTTACTACCATCATTAAATAAAATGTCACTTAAGTATCACCAAATCTAGTCATATTACAATACACAAACATATAGTAAACAACATACAACAGAATCATTTCGGTGAGCCTAAATTGGCGGCATTAACTTGAAATAAAAATGAACAATTATTACAATAAAAGGGAATTTTGTAATTAAAAAAACTTAGCATAAGTATTAGGTAGTATAACAGTTGGGCTGTTACCAATTTACAACGATCAAGGATGAAATGTTAAAATAGTGTGATCAAGTGAAGCCATATTACAATACTCAAACAAATAATGGATGACGTACAGTATAACCATTTGGCAAGCCTATATCAGTGGCAACAATTTGAAATAAAACAGAAGCTAGTTTTACAATTGTTTTCTTTTTTCCTCTCTTTTTTCTCTTTTTCTTTATTTTATATTAAAAAGCATAAATTTATAATATCAGAATGTCTAACAGCTTAGCTTGAAGTAGGTGCATATGGATACCCCAAAAATATATTAGCATATTGCAGTTAAGGATGTAGAGTTAGGATCATTATTTGATGAAAAGTGATGCCTGAGCTATCGTAATGCTCAAATAGTGGTCATACTACTTCGGAATCAATGGATTCCGTTTGGACATACTGAATACAATGCAATTGTGTGTAACAGTATGGAAATACCGAACTACGTCTAACAAAATAAGCTCTTTGAAATGGCAGCAAAACTCAGACGTTTAACTTTCGTAATGTTAACCACAATGTAATGTACATGTATTGTAAGTATATTCAGTACGAGAAGTTAAATGTACTATGCCCATAGCATGGAATGCATGGCGAGGACGCATGCACGTGTTGCGATAAAAACGTAGAGTAAGTCAAATGAATGGCACGAAGTATTAATCTTGGCGATGGCTCTCTCTCTCTTGTGGTGGAGTGAGCCTACAGGGGAAGCCTTGCAAGACAGCCACATCAGATCGGCCCGTGAAAATGGTGGCAGCATCTGACAGGGCGGAAGATACTAACGTACATTCAGCTATAATGGTTAAATCTAAGAAATCGGAAAACAACTGGGTCAAGTCCCAGATACATTTCGTATAGTCTTCGAATAAATCTAAGAACTAACTCCCCCTGAAAAACTCCTGCTTATTAAGTAATCGATGTGACTGACAGATTCTATGTGTATATATTGCAAACCCTTCCAAAATGTCTAACAGACGACTGTGAGGAGCGACATGCAAAATCTCAAGTCCTTCAGTTATCGGAAACAAGGCACGCTTCTTCGTTTTTAAATGCTGTCCCAGAGCACTGACGCTTAATATAGAATTATGCGTTCAAGAACTTTCTTTATTTCAAAGTTGTGCCATTCCCTGAACCACTACTTCATTCTCTTTCCCTGAATAATTCTGCTAATGTTTCACGATTACGACAGTTGACGTTCACCAGGATTTCCTTGGATCGGAATAACATCCCTGTTTCTTCCTGGTCTGTCACGGTCATTGGTGCACTCCTATCCAAAGCCGTGTCGCTTCGTAAGGACAACTGCTCGACTTGTTTCTTCACCTGCGTTACATCGTCCATTGCTTCGTTCTTCCATTCTTTGATAACATCTAGGTCCTTGCACAATTCATCAGTGACGCCCTTCACTTCTTGAGACAACACATCTAGCTTATTGACGCAACTGCTCACTTGTTGATCAGTCATTTGATTCATTTTGTCCTCAGACGTTTTCATTTCACCTCCCGTCTTCTTTTCCATTTCTACGATCTTTTCGTCACACGCTTTTACGTGAACCGCTAACTGTCGTTCTGTCTTCACGATATGTTGCCCATTTTGTAGGAACTGCTCTTCTGTTTTTGTGTAGCACACCTCGTTCTTCTCATTTTGTTGCTTATTGATAAATGCGAGTCCTTTGAAACTCCCTTCCATCTTTTTGAAATGCTCTTCTGGCTTTTTGCACTGCTCTTCCGATCTTTTGAGCTGTCTATCGTGCAGTTCCTTATTTTACAACGCCATTTCAGTCACAAAGGATTGGAGATCAAACTGGGGTGATGATGGAGGAATTGGCACACGATTCGTAACCCTCCGTGTCACTTCCTACGACTACGGAGTTTTCTGTAGTCTATGACATTGTCACGTTCACCTCTCACGACACAACTTCGGACTGTTCCTTACTAATATGCATGTTATTTTATTCACTATCTATAACGACTGAACGTTGCAAATTATTATTTTGATATTCCCTAACTTCTACCGGCAGTTACTGATGGACTTGCTAACTCACTTTCTGATTTGCTCATGTTACCAAACTAACTGCAAGACCACTGCTCAACCTCGACTTACCCATGCACTGGTACAAGTAAAGCATTCCCCCCACCCCTCCCCCCTCCCATTACAGAAAGTGTAACTTACACACACTACGAAACACAATGAAAACCTTCTAAAGGCACAGACACCCAAAAAATTTTCTCCTAAAAGTGTAACGACTGACTCTGCTCACAAGCCCTCTTCTTGCTGTAAGAGAAGCACAAGTTAGAGCAGCACATGCAACCTAAGTCTAATTTATTTGCTTGAAGTTCGTTATTCTTGTGGTGGTTGCATGTATTTTTCCAGTAAAAAATGTAATCAATAAACAAATTATTCCATTTGTAGGCGACAAATTCCTGTGTTTAGACCTATGAAAGTGTAAAACAGAGAATCAGATTTTCGGAAATTTATCCCAGACAAACTCCTATGTGAGGTTTCAGTTGAGCAACCTGTGAGGTGCTACAGAATCTGTCTCTAGTTAACTATAGTGATAGATAACTCGCCTTAAGATCATGCAAAATAACAGAAAACAAGTTCATGCAATGCATAATCGCTTCTCTAATTAATTTCCAGGGCTGACCCAACTGAGGATGTAAATATCAGTGCCACAGCCGGAACAGATGGATGGATAATGGGATCCATCAAACTATATAAAAGAAACTGTCACTATAACAGTCTGATTTATTGCTAAAAGGTATCGAGAACGTTTCACCCACTTAATCAAGAAGACAATCAATTATCGAGAAAATAAGGGATTGAAAACATGCCTTGTGACAGATGCGTGAATACATGATAGAAACGACGTAAACCTGTGTTCATGAATATTAATAATGATTGCAGATAAGTTAATAAGTTCAAGAAAAGAGCTGAAAAACCATTAACAAACACAAATTCCCCCTTCTAAATGCATTATGGGTGTAGCTAGCTGCCTGTGAAATTAAATGAGCAAAACGAAATCCTGATGCAAGATAAATGACATCACGCTCACTTCATCTAGGTCAGTATGATTACAGCCCATTTATACCACTCTAATGTTGTACAAGAGCAGAAGATAGTCGCAGAAGATGGTCTGCAACACATCTTGTGAGTTATGACCCATTATAATTTAGTAATCAAGCTAACAAATTCCCTACTCTTTTAGATTTTACAGTGATCAATCAATATACTTGTGTCCTGCAGTGGGCTAGAAGGCAGAAAATATTCCCCACTATCTAACATATTTCTAGTTATAGTCAATGAGAAGATGTGCATGTGCACACAAGCAGGATTGTCACCCACTACCACAATAATTACTCTGAGCCAATCAGAGAGCGCTTACGAAATGTTGAACAAACTTTCCTACTGGCCTCCTTCGGGCCTAACACCAGGACCCACACTAACAGTGCTGTGTTTTCTCCTCTCTCGGCTCTTTATCTTAGCTGAAAGGTATTCTTTTGGTTTCACACACAATGAAGCTTTATAAAGGCCTGTCCACCCTCGCTAGTCACTCCTTCTGCATTTGGTTGGCTCTTCCCTATGTTTCCTTCCCGTGACTTTGGCTTTCAACAGAAAACATTTTTATGACCTGTGCTGGTAACCCAGTGACTCTCATGTACCGTCAGCCAGCTAAAAGCCCCAGGCTGCTGCACATTATGCGACACCTTCACTTTGTCAAACGAAAAGATATAGAGTTAATTAGAACTGGAATCACTGGTAGTTGTTATAATTGCTAGTAGTTTTCATGTAGTGTTAGTGATTTGATTTCATTTACTAGCTGGATATGCACCTTGGGTTATTAAACAGGCTATGGGGCAGGAATCATTGGTAGTTGTTATAATTGCTTGTTGTTGTCATGTAGTGTTAGTGATTTGATTTACTAGTTGCACCTTGGGTTATTAAACAGGCTATGGGGCAGTTTTGGAAAAAACTGACATGTACCAGCACATTTAACACAGCACTGCGATTTTACTTGATTTCTACACCCACTTGCATGTAAGAGATTATAAAGTTGAAGAGCCATATATGTTATTTATTTCCCTATAAAACGTCCTGTATCCTAATGTAAACTAACAGTTACCACCAAGACTGAGTGAGCAAATCAACCCCAAAACGAGGACCTTGTAGTAAGTGACCAGTCTTGCAATGATGATGTGGGAAACCAGAAGAAAAGACGTATGGACCATTACGTTCCAATAACATACATGCTTTAATTATGAGGCCTTCAGGTTGTGGGAAGACTAATCTTGTTCTAACACCGTTAACATATCCTGAGGGAATCCGTTCTGAGTATGTATATATTTTTCAAAATCCCTGTTTCAGGCAGAATATTAGCTATTGCAGGAGGTTTTGCACGGCAATGAAGGAGAAAAACACCAGACATTCAACAAAAGCAGCGATAATCCACCGCCTGAAGAAGTAAACCCAAATAGTATATTCGTATTTGATGACGTTGCAGTGGAAAATTAGGAATAGATCTGGAGATATTTCTGCTTTGGTCGCCATATGCAAATCGATATGTTTTATTTGAGCCAGACGTACTCAGTGTTCATGAAGCAGTTGGTCTGTGATAATGCAAACACTATTATTGCTTTCAAACAAGACTGTCTGAATGTAAAGCATGTTTACCAAGCACTTGTAGGACTCAACACGTCAGTCAATGAATTCGTTACCATATGCAGGGATTGCTGCAATAACTCGCAATATTGATTTCTGGAAACTGAAAGAGGGTAAATGCAAATAAAACTTCGAAGACATTCTGCATAAAAGGCAATGTGCCAAAACATAATTACATCAGTATATTGTAGAGAATGGACAAATTTACACGTGAACGCATTGACAGAAAAATCTATTTACCCGACGCTAAATTAAAGGAACTGCTTGTCGAGACATTGGCTAGAAATGGCGAGGCATTGAATCCTAGAATACAGCAATGTGAGCTATATGTCAATGAGAAAACTGAAGATGTCAATGAGAAAATCGAAGATGTCAACATAAACCTATTGGATATGTAAGGGATGTATGAAGACGTTAGCTAAGATATGTGATTCCATCAACACCAGTAGTCTGAGAGAATCTGTTAGTTGTATCCTATCTCAGAAATGACTTAGTCTACAACAGCATTCGTCAACAAAGTGTAAAGTTATTCAAGTGCAGAAGGCTATTCGATGGAAGATATGACCGTTACTGTTACGGCAATTGGAACAAGATCACACTCTCTCAGAAACGTTTAAGCCATAACTGACAACTGAAAAAGGCTGCCACACGCTATGGATGGAGGCAGAAAAGAACTGGACATACATGCTATTTATTAACCATTACAGTAATACTGTGTTAGCCGGCCGCGGTGGTCTCGCGGTTCTAGGCGCGCAGTCCGGAACCGTGCGGCTGCTACGGTCGCAGGTTCGAATCCTGCCTCGGGCATGGATGTGTGTGATGTCCTTAGGTTAGTTAGGTTTAAGTAGTTCTAAGTTCTAGGGGACTGATGACCACAGCTGTTAAGTCCCATAGTGCTCAGAGCCATTTGAACCAGCCAATACTGTGTTAGACAGAACATACAGGGTCAGCAGGAAGAAACCATATATGGTAGGTAAGAACCAGCATGCTTAACCAAGAATTCGAGTTGGGCATAAGGAAGCTGAAAGAAAGTCCAATTTATTAGAGCTAACATGCTTAAAAACTTTGAACCTCAAAGAGCATATCCCGAAAAAGCGTATGGTAAAGACGCATAGGAAGGGGAACACCGTACAAGGATGAATGAAAGCCTCAGAGTGGCAAGAATATAATTACACCAGCATTAGCAGCTGCACATAGCACAGGCAAAGGCGTTGATGCCAGAATAAAAGACTGAAAAGTCTACCTCTAGAGCAGGGTCGCACAAACACGGAAAACAGCACGCGTGCAAAGCGAGGTGCGGCGAGTGCCTGCACAGTGCATCGGTTCAACTCGGCATACTTCGCCTCAACTCGGCTTGCTAGGTGAGGCCGACGCTGTGCGCTGCCGAATGCGCTGCCAGACGGCTTAATCAACATTGGAATACGTAAGCGCAAGACAATAACCGGAATAATGGAACCATCTGCTCCAAAAAGAGGAAAAATTGCCGAAAGTCAATTTAAACCGGAATGGGAAATCTCCTACTTTTTTGTGCGTTGTGACGATAAAGCCAAATGTCTAATATGCGGTACACTAATTACGTGTGTCAGAAAATCGTCTATTGAAAGGCACTACAGCAAATTGCATTCAGAAAAGTATAGTGATATAACAGGGGCTGCCAGAGAGGAAGAATTACGGAAGTTGCGAACTCTTGCAGAAGAGAATTCTGTATGTACAAACGAGGTTTGTTGCAAGTACTTTAGCATGTATATTTTGGTTAAAGGTCATGCGAAACGAAATAACATTTGTTTAGATTCCTTAGTTTTCGTTTTCGCATAAATTATTTCTAACATATCTTTTTTTCTCTACTTTAGGGTGAAGAAAATGAGGGGTGTTGCGAAAGGACTCTCAGAGCTAGTTACAAAGTTGCTCTACGTTTAGCAAGAGCTGGGAGGCCGTTTATGGACGGGCCATTAATAAAAAACATTATGTTGGACGTAGTAGAGACAATGAATCCCACATTAGCTCCCGCGTACAGCAGAATACCACTTTCCAGAATGACAATACATCGGAGAATCAACGACATTGCTGAGAATTTCCATGAACAACTGGCAGCCAAAATTGAAAACTTCCTAGCGTACTCCATCGCACTTGAGTCCACGGACATTAGCGACTCGGCTCAGTTAGCAATGTTTTTGCGTGGCGTGGACGACGACATACATGTAACGGAAGAGCTCCTGGATATGATTTCGTTGAAGGACACTGTTACAGGGGCGGATATTTTAGCAGCCGTTGAAATGGCAGCTGAAGGAATAGGACTCCCTTGGGAAAAGCTGTTTTCCGTAACTACAGACGGGGCACCACCAATGTGCGGTAAAGCAAAAGGGTTTATTGGCCTACTGCGGAAAAAACTTAACATGCCGAATTTACCTTCCGTTCATTGTTTTGCACACCAAGAGGCTCTTTGTGGGAAAGTTATCGGTCTTCAAGATGTGATGTAGGTAGTGGTGCGTATCGTGAACTACATTCGTTCTCATGGACTCACTCATCGCCAGTTCAAATACTTTTTGATTTCCTTTGAAGAGGAGGATCCAGATATTCCCTACCACGCTGAGGTGCGCTGGCTGAGCAAAGGGAAAGTGATTTCCCGAATTCATCGACTACGCCACATTGTGGCTCAGTTTTTGGAGAGCGAAGGAAGTCCGGAGCCACCTTTTCATGACCCTGAATGGGTAGGTGATTTGGGATTTTTAGCAGACATTATGGCTCTCCTAAATGATTTAAGTCTGAAACTCCAAAAAGAAAACAATCTCATCAACGATATGATCAGCAAAATAAACGCTTTCCAGTATAAACTGAAGCTCCTCAAAAACAACCTTTCAGAGAAAAATACGCAACACTTTCCTGAACTAGGTATGCGAGATATAAATTTTACCTTTATTAAAACAGCCTGATTTTTATAACCGCTCTAATCAAAACGGTACTATGTTTTTGTTTGACAGCATCTGTGCAGGAAGGAGTGCACTTTGAAAAATACGTCGAGGTGCTACAATCCCTTGAAAATGCGTTTAACGACCGATTCCAGGTAATGTGCCGGTGTATTACGTACAGCTAAACAAGGGAGATTGCGTTACATATGCAAGTGTAACATTACATTAAAACCAATAGTACACATTACATGTATTTATTAAAATCTATCGCATTTTAGTACTTCGAAACAACGGCTTACATTACTTTCATTTATTACATTGGCTTTGTTATTGTTTCAGGAAATTACCTACCTGCAGCCAATTCTCGATGTTTTTGTGAAACCTTTTTCGATGGATATTGAAAGTGCGCCTTCAGATTTACATTTCGAACTAACTGATTTGCAAAGGGATGTTCACCGAAAGGATGTGTTTTACACTACAAAAGGTTTGCTCCAATTCTACCAGAATTTGCCGAAGGAAGAATTTCCCAAGTTACACAGAGAAGCAGCGAAGATTATTTCTATGTTTGGTTCCACTTGTGTATGTGAAAGGTTTCTTTCTGTTTTGTCTTGTACAAAAACTAGATTGTGTGCGAGTATTTCTAATTGTAATTTAAAAAATTCTCTCAGATTTGCTGTCAGCCAATCTCTTGTTCCAGATCTTAGTAGCACAATTGCAAATAAAATAAAGAGCACGTAGGAAGATACATTTGTGTCGAAACCAAATTTAAAATTGTTACCATTGCAGTTATTATATAAATCTCTTTTGTGCCGGTACACCAAACTAAGCTCTCTACCTAGTGTACATTAGTATTTGGCAATGACGAAGACAACAGGGTAAAAGCTGTGAAACAGGTCGAGACAGGCGGCGCGAGCGACACAATCTAGGGAAGTGAGAGGCAGCGCTGTTGCGCAAAGCCGAGGAGTGGGGGGTCTGCACCGTCGTCAACATTAGCGCAGCCGTCTTCTGCACTCTGCACTGTGCGATGCACCGGTGCATGCACCTTGTGCGGCCCTGCTCTAGAGTATATACAATGACCTGAATAAAATTATAGATCGATTAGGACTGCTTACAGCACCAACTGTTGCGGGCAATACAGGTCACATGAACGAAATGATATCAGCCATATTAGACTACGAAAAAGACACATCGTTAAGTAATTGTGGAGATGTGTGCTCATGAGATCCACAGATCAATATGCAAAACACTGCCATGCAGACGTATGATAATACGAAGACTGAGCTATTTACGGCAGGCTGATCTCATAGATATGCAAGAATATTCACAAATTAATAAAGGTTTCAAGTACATGCTAATGATCGTAGACACGTATTCCGAATTTGCTTTGGCTCTACCAATGAAGGTGAGGACAAGAAATGGGGTTGCAGAGGTTTTTGAACACTTGTTACAGAGTTGAGCGAATCAGTGTCTTTACAATTTTCAAACCGACCATGGCTATGAATTTTACAATATGTATTTCACAGCATTAACGGAATGATATTGGATAAACCACTAGAACTGGTGAATGCAGTGCAGCTCACAATGCATATAACTTAAAGTACAAACTGCCATAACATATACCAGTCTTTTTCCGTTATTTGAGTGGTTAGGATGCCCACTTTCTTGTTGAGCACTTGGCTGATTACAGATTGGAGAATGATAAAGCTAGTATCGTATCTGACAATGTAGACAAATAAATTTCACTCTCCAAGAGAACCACGCCACGAAGAGCGCTGCGCTTCCTGGATTCACAATGATTTATGCAGGCACCTCTTCAGAAACTTACGGAGACAATGCGTTAGGAGGATATAGTTATCACCCGAGCTGTATTCCCCATGATGCGAAGTTTCAGCTTGTAATGAAGAAGGAGTCTTCCCACACGAATACCTGGATTAGGTGGAGAGAGTCCCTGAGGCTACACTGCCCAATATAACCGCTTTTGCCAGCAGACTCACAGCCACTGCCATAACGAATGTGGAGTTTAGGCATGTGGTGAGTTCAACATCTCTCATTTAAAAGCATTTGCTACACTGAGTCCGCCCCTGGTAGCTGAATGGTCAGTGCGACGGAATGTCATTCCTAACGGCCCGGGTTCGATTCACGGCTGGGTAGAAGATTTTCTTCGCTCAGGGACTGGGTGTTGTCTTGTCCTAATCATCATCATTTCATCCCCATCGACACGCAAGTCGCCGAAGTGGTGTCAACTCTAAAGACTTGCACCAGGCGAACGGTCTACCCGACGGGAGGCCCTAGCCACACGGCATTTACATTTATTTTGCTACGACACCCTCGCACAGAGACTTTGCGCAACTGCACAGACTACCCTAACACATCTCCCTCCTCAACCCAAAGTCACGTTCACGCTTCAGTCCACTTGGTATTCCCTCTAAGCTCGAACAGCATTCCAGGGGCTCACCAGCTGTATTGGAAAAGCACCTCAGTGTCAAACGAAACGGTGGATCCTGCCTGAAACGCAGGTATAGGTGCTTTAATCAAATGAAACTATGGTTCCAGAGACTTTTTCAAGTCCCGAACTGTGACTTGTATATGAAGACTGATGCAATGAATGAAAATTTGTACCAAGCCTGGGATTCAAACCCACGTCTCTTCTCACCAGGCATTAGCATTCGTATCTTCAGTCTGTGTACATACATCATAGACGTTTAAGACTTGAAAAAGCTTCTGAAACCATATTCATTGCATTAAAACACTTATGCTGGTGTTTTAGGCAGCGTCCCTCCTCCTCCACCCATTTCGTTCAATGCTGAGGTGCTATTCCAATAGTGAACATCTGCAACCTCTGCAATGATCTTCGTGTTTAGGGAGAATACCAAGTGGGCTGAGGCGCGAATGGGAGTTTGGGATGACGAGGTAGGCACAACAGGGGAGTCCGTGCAGTTATGATAAGCCACTATGCCAAGGTGACATAGTGATTAGCTAATCTGCCTAGCAAGCAGGAGACCCTGGTGCGAATCCCGGCCTTGGTGCAAATTTCTATTCGTTGCTTCAGTCTGTATGTGAACATCATAGAAGTTTGAGACTTGAAAAGATCTTTGGAACCATACTTTCATTCGATTCCCATTTGAGTCCTCAAAGCATCTCCATAATACCTGCGTGTTGTTTGAACCTACTAGCAGCAAATCTAGCAGCCCACCTCTGAATTGATTCTATGTCTTCCTTTAATCTGACCTAGTGCGGATTCAAAGCACTCGAGCGGTACTCAAATATAAGTCGCACTAGTGTCACATATTCGGTCTCTTTTACGGATGAACCACACTTTCCCAAAATTCTCCCAATAAACTGATGTCGCCCATTCGCCTTTCCTACCACAGCCCTCACTTGCTCGTACCACTCATACTGCTTTGCAATGTTACGCCAGAAGACTCTGACAAGCAGGACACCACGAATACTGAATCCGAACGTTACGGAATTGCTTTTAATACTCATTCGCATTAACTTTCATTTTTATAGATTTAGAATTAGCTGCCATTCATCACATTAACTAGAAATTTTGTCTGAGTCATCTTGTGTCCCCATACGGTCACTCATTCGACACCTTCCCGTACACCACAGCGTCATCAGCAAACAGCTGCAGACTGCTGCTTACCCTGGCCATCAGGTCGTTTATATACGAGGGTACACACTATTTTCTTTTAAATCCGTCTTTTATTCTACATGTTTTAAAGTTTTACATTGTGTAGATACATCCTTTAGGAACAATATTTTCATTTCTCCACATAATTTCCATCCCTCTCAACTGCCTTACGCCATTTTGGAACCAACGCCTGTATACCCGCACCGTAAAATTCTGGATCAACCTGTTGGAGCCACTCTTTGGGAACATGCACAAGGGAGTCATCATCTTCAAACCTTGTTCCACGAAGTGAGTCTTTCAGTTTCCCAAAGCGATGATAGGCACATGGAGCCAGGTCAGGACTGTAAGGCGGGTGTTTGAGTGTTTTGTGATCGCTTCCATGGTTTTTTGACTGACATGTGGCCGTGCATTGTCGTGCAACAGCAAAACATCCTCCTTTTGCCGATGTGGTCCAACACGACTCTGTCGAGCTTGAAGTTTCTTCAGTGTCGTCACATATTTATGGTGGTTCCACTTGGCATGATGTTCACAAACAAGAGTCCTTCGGAATCGAAAAATACGGTAGCCATAACTTTTCAGCAGAATGTGTGGTTTTGAATTTTTTTTTCTTGGGTAAATTTGTATGATGCCACTCCATTGATTGCCTCTTCGTCTCTGGTGAAAAATGATGGAGCCATGTTTCACCACCTGTCACAATTCTTCCAAGAAATTTATCTCCACCATTCCCGTACTGCTCTAGAGGTTCGCTGCATACCGTTTTTTTTTTTTTTTTTTTTTTGTTTCTTTGTGAGCCACTGCCAACATCCTGGGAACCCACCTGGCACAAACCTTTTTTAACGCCAACACTTTCGGTATTCTGCGAACAGTTCCTTCCCCTGTCCCAACGTAGCGTGACAATTCGTTCACTGTGATGCATCTGTCAGCAGTCACCAATTCGTTAACTCTCTGCACATTGTCTGGAGTGTGTGCAGTACGAGGCTTGCCGCTGCGAGGACAATCCTCAATATTGCCGTGCCCGCTTTCATCGCCGGCCCACCGACTAACTGTACTGCGATCGACAGCAGCATCTTCATACATCTTTTTCAACCTCTTGTGGATGTTTCCCACTGTCTCGTTTTCACAGCTCAGCAATTCTATGACAGCCCGTTGCTTCTGACGAACGTCAAGTGTAGCAGCCACCTTGAAGACATGCTGTGACGGCGCCACTCGCGAGAACAGGTTGAATTAAGTTTGAAAACAAGCGGGAAGGATGTATTTACACACTGTAAAACTTTCACACATGCGGAATGAAAACTGTATTTTTACAAAAAAATATGGATTTCTTTTGGAGTGACCCTCGTGTATAGAAAATAAGAGTGGTCCTATCACACTTCCCTGGGGCACATCGCATGACATCCTTGTTTCTGATGAACACTCGACGTCGAGGACAACATACTGGGTTCTATTACTTCAGAGATCTTCGAGTGACTTACATATCTGGATACCTATTGTACTGTATGCTCATACCTTCGTTGACAGCCAGCAGCGTGGCACTGCGTCAGCGCTTTTCGGAAATTTAGAAACATAGAATCTGCCTGTTGCCCTTCATCAACAGTTCACAATACATCATGTGAGAAAACCGCAAGCTGAGTTTCCTACGAGCGATTCTTTCCTAAACCGTGCTGATTCGTGGACATTAGCTTTTAGGTCTCAATGAAATTTGTCATATTCGTACTAAGAATATGTTCAAGAATTCTGCAGGAAACCGACGATACTGATACTGGTGTGTAATTCTGCCAATCCGTTCTTTTACCCCTCTTATATACAGGAGTTACCTACGCTATTTTCAAGTCACTTGTGACTTTGTGCTGGGAGAGAGATACTAGCTAGAACAGGGTATTACATTAGAGCTGAAAACATTATTTTGTGCTAAATTTTTGCAGAGACTACAGCGTGAAGTTAAAAAAAATGATTCAAATGGCTCTGAGCACTTTGGGACTTAACATCTAAGGTCATCAGTCCACTAGAACTTAGGACTACTTAAACCTAACTAAGCTAAGGACATCGCACACATCCATGCCCGAGGCAGGATTCGAACTTGCGACCGTATCAGTCGCGCGGTTCCGGACTGAAGCGCCTAGAACCGCTCGGCCACCGCGACCGGATAGTGAAGTTCCTTGGATTCTTTAAGAAGGTCGTAGCGCATTATAGGCAATTTAGTTCAGAATGTAGGAGAGCGTTCGGAAACGACTTAACAGTCGCTGATATTACGGTTACGTCCTCTCGTAGGGCGATGAGCGGCTTCTGATACGCTATTCGGACACTAGATGGGAACTGTGAACACTGTCTCTAGTGGAAAAGCAGCGTTTGTTTGTTGTTAAGTAGAGAAAGCTATGGACAAAAAAGGAGGCGGCTACTGTGGACAGAGATGGAGCGCACGGTGTTTATGGAATCAAGGAGTCAAAGCAACAGATATTCATAAACGTTTAACTGTGGTGTGTGGTAAGAAACTCCTGCTTATGGGGCTGATGACTGCCGTCAACAGTGGCATGAAGAACGAAGTTGACATCAATGGGGTTCATTGTTGTGCTAAACCCCCATATTGTCCGTTCCCTTAGCTGACACTGAGTAGTCAGTGGGCCCAGTTTCGATTCCCGGGTAGGGCGGAGATTTTCTCCGCTCGGGGACTGGGTGTTGTATTGTCCTGATCATCATTTCATGGACATCGACACGCAAGTCACGGAATGTGACATCACGTGAAAAGCCTTGGAACTCGGTGGCCGAAGTTCCTCCTGGGTGAGGACTCCCGGCCATCAATGCCATACGATCACTTCACTTTTTTTCTTCATTTCACTCACCACTTCACCTGATCTCGCACCAACTGATTATGTTTCATGCGATAATATGAAGGATCGGTGCGAAGTAAGAGCTTCGGCAACAACGAAGCACTGCAAGCAGCTGTTCACGAGTTGGTGCGTAGTGCCTACAAACAATGGTCCCGTTACGCAATAGTGAAGTTGTTAGGAAGGTGGCAGCAGTGTACTGACATCGGCGGGGAGTAGATTAAGAGATCCCATGCTGACTCACGTTCATCATTGAATAAGGTTAAAAAACTACTACTGTAAATCATTTCCCAACGCCCCTCGCATAACATATAATTCTCGACAAAGGTTCAGGGACTCGCAGAGAAGTACCTGTACAAGGATTATTTGCGGACCATCTTCTTCTGGGCTGGAAGACTGAGTTTTTGAATTAACATCGTTCATTTAGGATGTCCGCCCCTGGTAGAAGAGTGGTCAGCGCGACGGAATGTCATACCTAGCGGCCCGGGTTCGATTCCCGGCTGGGTCGGAGATTTTCTCCGCTCAGGGACTGGGTGTTGAGCTGTCCTTGTCATCATCATTTCATCCCCATCGACACGCAAGTCGCCGAAGTGGCGTCAACTCGCAAGTCTTTTACCAGGGGAACGGTCTACGCGGCGGACGGCCCTAGCCACACGGCATTTCCATTTAGGATAAAATACTTAATTGAACGGAGTGTAGTTACACATTTGTACGTTTCCGCTTACATCCGTTTCCAGCGTTGGCAGAATCGTAAGATTACCAAATTAGAAATGTGGTATTTTCCTTTAAGCAGAAGAGCCAGCGAGAGGTGTTCTTGTAAACCGTTTCTTTTTCGTTGATAAATTTGAACTTCTAATGTACGGTGTGTGGAAAAACAACCCGCTAATGCGCAGAGGGCGGGCTACCGGACATGGAATGGTGAAAAATTTTCCACCACATAACCATAGTATGTCTAAAATGCACCGTTGTGGAGCTACGGTCACCAAACAACAGCCTTTCAGCGACGAGCGCGGGGAGGTGTGTATTTAAACTACCCTGCCCCAGCTACAATATGTTGTGCTTCAGACGGTAGTTAGTGAGTGTGCTCCCTGCCACCTTTGGATAAGCAGCTGCCAGCAGAAAGTCGTATACTCCTAGCTCACTCATTTGTTACATAGTTTAATTCTTAATTTCTTTGCGTGTTTTTGGTACTTGCATTGTTTAAATTCATAAATTTCGGGCGTATTATAGTATTAGAGAGTTGTAGCATCGCGTTTTAGTACCTGAATAGTGTAAATTCGCGTAGTCGTCTGTCTTCTGGTTTTGTTTTGAACGGCCAGTGTCGGTCGGTCATAGACAGTGTGCTCCCTGCCGCCGTTGGATAAACGGCTGCCAGCAGAAAGTCGTATACTCCTAGCTAACTCATTTGTTACATAGTTTAATTCTTAATTTCTTTGCGTGTTTTTGGTACTTGCATTGTTTAAATTCATAAATTTCGGGCGTATTATAGTATTTGAGAGTTGTAGCATCGCGTTTTAGTACCTGAATAGTGTAAAATCGCGTAGTCTCTTTCCGCCGCCAAGCAGTGTGTCAGCAGTGCGCAAGTAGCAGCATTACTGCATTTACTAGGCAATCTTGTATTTTAATAACCGTTTAAATTTTGTGTCGATTTGTTTGTGCTCTCTGTAGATTAGTTCAGACGTTCTTTGCACAACAGTTTTTAGCATGGATAGGGACTGCAACTGCTGTGTTCGGATGCAGGCTGAGTTGGCATCCCTTCGCTCCCAGCTTCAGGCAGTGTTGGCTTCGGTCACACAGCTTGAGGCTGTTGCCAATGGGCATCACTGTGGGGGTCCGAATGGGGGTTTGTCGGGGACGGCCAGCTCGTCCCATGCATCCCCCGATCGGACTACGACTGTGGCTGCCCGGGATACTGCTCACATTGAGGCTGATCCCTCACCTGTGGTAGAGTGGGAGGTCATCTCGAGGTGTGGCAGGGGGCGAAAGACATTCCGGAGGGCTGAACGGAAGGCCTCTCCAGTTTGTCTGACGAACCGGTTTCAGGCTCTGTCTCCGGCTGATACTGATGTTCGGCCGGAGATGGCTGCTTGCCCTGTTCCAGAGGTTGCCCCTCAGTCTGCAAGATCCGGGCAGTCGTAGAGGGTGGGCTTACTGGTAGTTGGGAGCTCCAACGTCAGGTGCGTAATGGGGCCCCTTAGGGATATGGCAGCAAGAGAGGGGAAGAAAACCAATGTGCACTCCGTGTGCATACCGTGGGGAGTCATTCCAGATGTGGAAAGGATCCTTCCGGATGCCATGAAGGGTACAGGGTGCACCCATTTGCAGGTGGTCGCTCATGTCGGCACCAATGATGTGTGTCGCTATGGATCGGAGGAAATCCTCTCTGGCTTCCGGCGGCTATCTGATTTGGTGAAGACTGCCAGTCTCGCTAGCGGGATGAAAGCAGAGCTCACCATCTGCAGCATCGTCGACAGGACTGACTGCGGACCTTTGGTACAGAGCCGAGTGGAGGGTCTGAATCAGAGGCTGAGACGGTTCTGCGACCGTGTGGGCTGCGGATTCCTCGACTTGCGCCATAGGGTGGTGGGGTTTCGGGTTCCGCTGGATAGGTCAGGAGTCCACTACACGCAGCAAGCGGCTACACGGGTAGCAGGGGTTGTGTGGCGTGGACTGGGCGGTTTTTTTAGGTTAGATGGCCTCGGGCAAGTACAGAAAGGGCAACAGCCTCAAAGGGTGCGGGGCAAAGTTAGGACATGCGGGGACCAAACAGCAACCGGTAAACTGTCGAAGCTGCATTGGTAAAGTACCGGAACTTCAAGCGCTGATAGAAACCACCGAAGCTGAAATCGTTATAGGTACAGAAAGCTGGTTGAAGCCAGAGATAAATTCAGCCGAAATTTTTACAAAGGCACAGACGGTGTATAGAAAGGATAGATTGCATGCAACCGGTGGTGGCGTGTTTGTCGCTGTTTAGTAGTAGTTTATCCTGTAGTGTAGTAGAAGTGGATAGTTCCTGTGAAATATTATGGGTGGAGGTTACACTCAACAACCGAGCTAGGTTAATAATTGGCTCCTTTTACCGACCTCCCGACTCAGCAGCATTAGTGGCAGAACAACTGAAATACATTTCACATAAATTTTCTCAGTATGTTATAGTCTTAGGTGGAGATTTCAATTTACCAGATATAGACTGGGACACTCAGATGTTTAGGACGGGTGGTAGGGACAGAGCATCGAGTGACATTATACTGAGTGCACTATCCGAAAATTACCTCGAGCAATTAAACAGAGAACCGACTCGTGGAGATAACATCTTGGACCTACTGATAACAAACAGACCCGAACTTTTCGACTCTGTAAGCGCAGAACAGGGAATCAGTGATCATAAGGCCGTTGCAGCATCCCTGAATATGGAAGTAAATAGGAATATAAAAAAAGGGAGGAAGGTTTATCTGTTTAGCAAGAGTAATAGAAGGCAGATTTCAGACTACCTAACAGATCAAAACGAAAATTTCTGTTCCGACACTGACAATGTTGAGTGTTTATGGAAAAAGTTTAAGGCAATTGTAAAATGCGTTTTAGACAGGTACGTGCCGAGGGAAAAACGGGAAAAACCCACCGTGGTTCAACAACAGAGTTAGGAAACTACTGCGAAAGCAAAGAGAGCTTCACTCCAAGTTTAAACGCAGCCAAAACCTCTCAGACAAACAGAAGCTAAACGATGTCAAAGTTAGCGTAAGGAGGGCTATGCGTGAAGCGTTCAGTGAATTCGAAAGTAAAATTTTCTGTACCGACTTAACAGAAAATCCTAGGAAGTTCTGGTCTTACGTTAAATCAGTAAGTGGCTCGAAACAGCATATCCAGACACTCTGGGATGATGATGGCATTGAAACAGAGGATGACACGCGTAAAGCTGAAATACTAAACACCTTTTTCCAAAGCTGTTTCACAGAGGAAGACCACACTGCAGTTCCTTCTCTAAATCCTCGCACAAACGAAAAAATGGCTGACATCGAAATAAGTGTCCAAGGAATAGAAAAGCAACTGGAATCACTCAACAGAGGAAAGTCCACTGGACCTGACGGGATACCAATTGGTTTCTACACAGAGTACGCGAAACAACTTGCCCCCCTTCTGACAGCCATGTACCGCAAGTCTCTAGAGGAACGGAAGGTTCCAAATGATTGGAAAAGAGCACAGGTAGTCCCAGTCTTCAACAAGGGTCGTCGAGCAGATGCGCAAAACTATAGACCTATATCTCTGACGTCGATCTGTTGTAGAATTTTAGAACATGTTTTTTGCTCGAGTATCATGTCGTTTTTGGAAACCCAGAATCTACTCTGTACGAATCGACATGGATTCCGGAAACAGCGATCGTGTGAGACCCAACTCGCTTTATTTGTTCATGAGACCCAGAAAATATTAGATAGAGGTTCCCAGGTAGATGCTATTTTCGTTGACTTCCGGAAGGCGTTCGATACAGTTCCGCACGGTCGCTTGATAAACAAAGTAAGGGCCTACGGAATATCAGACCAGCTGTGTGGCTGGATTGAAGAGTTTTTAGCAAACAGACCATAGCATGCTGTTATCAATGGAGAGACGTCTACAGACGTTAAAGTAACCTCTGGCGTGCCACAGGGGACTGTTATGGGGCCATTGCTTTTCACAATATATATAAATGACCTAGTAGATACTGTCGGAAGTTCCATGCGGCTTTTCGCGGATGACGCTGTAGTATACAGAGAAGTGGCAGCATTAGAAAACTGCAGCGAAATGCAGGAAGATCTGCAGCGGATAGGCACTTGGTGCACGGAGTGGCAGCTGACCCTTAACATAGACAAATGTAATGTATTGCGAATACATAGAAAGAAGGATCCTTTATTGTACGATTATATGATAGCGGAACAAACACTGGTAGCAGTTACTTCTGTAAAATATCTGGGAGTATGTGTGCGGAACGATTTGAAGTGGAATGATCATATAAAATTAATTGTTGGTAAGGCGGGTACCAGGTTGAGATTCATTAGGAGAGTCCTTAGAAATTGTAGTCCATCAACAAAGGAGGTGACTTACAAACCACTCGTTCGACCTATACTTGAGTATTGCTCAACAGTGTGGGATCCGTATCAGATCGGGTTGACGGAGGAGATAGAGAAGATCCAAAGAAGAGCGGCGCGTTTCGTCACAGGGTTATTTGGTAACCGTGATAGCGTTACGGAGATGTTTAGCAAACTCAAGTGGCAGACTCTACAAGAGAGGCGCTCTGCATCGCGGTGTAGCTTGCTCGCCAGGTTTCGAGAGGGTGCGTTTCTGGATGAGGTATCGAATATATTGCTTCCCCCTACTTATACCTCCCGAGGAGATCACGAATGTAAAATTAGAGAGACTCGAGCGCGCACGGAGGCTTTCAGACAGTCGTTCTTCCCGCGAACCATACGCGACTGGAACAGAAAAGGGAGGTAATGACAGTGGCACGTAAAGTGCCCTCCGCCACACACCGTTGGGTGGCTTGTGGAGTATAAATGTAGATGTAGATGCAGATGTAATTAAATTATCTGAAGATAATAGTTTCAACTGAACAGTCAGAACGACACCAGCTTAAAAATCGTACCCATGGCTGTTTACGTTAGATGCGGATTTTCTGTGATGTAAATCTAGTCGCCATATGTCGCGGATTTCGCGGACAGTCCGCGATTTTATGCTCGAAGACGGGTGTCCTGGACGAAGAGGAAAATGTCCGCGAAAAAAGTGGCTAGTAAGTAAAAAAAAATTTTTTCGCAAGTTTTGCCACTGGCCACCGATCAAGTGTTTCATAACTCCTGCAAACTTGACGATAGCCGTTGAAACCTGTGCTGATATTAAATCATACTTCCTGTCTCTCGATAAGTGTCCAAGTCTTCTCAAGTCTCTTTCTTCTGATGCTTGTTGAGAGATGTATTCACACTTTCTGCTTGCTCAGATGAGTCAATTTCAAAAGGCTATCGCCAACATCGAGAAAGAGAACATCTCTGTGAATGAGGTTAGATTGGAACTTAAAAACTTCGTGTATGTTTTAGAGGAAAGAAAGAAATGTAAATTCATGACTGCGAAAGTAAAAGAGTTAATGTCAGATCTCTGCCAGTATCAGCAGTCAAAATTTCAAGAGGATGTCATGGCATTTTATCAGACAGTTACAGATTATCCGATAAAATGGAGCAAGCCTTTATCCGAACTTGAACATTTTGACTGGATACTGTTGAAGGCTTTACCTGATTGAGAAAAAGTTGAATGTACACTGAAGTGGATGCAAGAAAACACAACTTGCAAAGTGGATGAGAGTTTGCTATTTGACCAGATAGTGAAACTGAAATGTTTTCTTACACAGGAAGATAACCAGAATTTGGGGATGATGCCTCATAAAAAGTGCGTTAAATTTTTTGAGGACTGTGTTTCTAAAGAGCAGTATTCAGAAGCGCTTGCTATTTTGCAGTACTATTTCTCCATTCCAGAGCATATTGCCAATGTGGACAGAGTGTTTTCCCTACTGAATGCACAGTGAACAGAAGAAAGAAACAGGCTAGCTTTAACATCAGTCAATGCAAAGCTCCAAATCCAATATAAGATGAAAAACACAAATTGCACAGATTTTCATAGACTGATTCAGAATAGGTGCGAGTTTCTTTCTTCTGTCCAGGGCTCAGAGGAATATGACTGGTTTAAAGCATAAAGTGAAAGATATATATCAATTCTAGCAGCATGATTGTGTACATGTTAATAATTTGTGTTCAGTACTTTAGTTAAAAAGTTATTTAATGTCAATTGCAATTAATTTGCTTCATCATTGAGCACTCCTTTATAGACACCATTAATGCTTGGATTAATTTTCCTTGTTAATTACAACTTCTTTGCTGACAGAATTACTGTTTGAATTATGGTAATTATGAAGAGTCAATTGAAATGCAAACCAATGGTCACTTGCACAACGTATCGGTCCGTGTTTCAACCACATCTTCATAATCACCGAATTTGTCCTTGATTTTCGTCCTTGGGCTACGGCAACCCTGATCTTGATTATCACACTGCCTTACAAACTAAAGCATCCAGAGCACATTCTCGGACATCAATGGTACTTCGTGCACGTGCACACATACCGCAGACATGTAAATGATAATAGTTAAATTCTATGTGGCAGGTAGAACGGCTACAAGGGTGCATTGACGTTGTTCACGTTTAGTCTCCTTACTAGATCTGGTAGCCTATATAAGAGGCTTGAACAGGGTCAGATGTTGAGTGATCACTGTGAAGGACACGGAGATGCCACGTACTTGTGAGAGACAGCGTTATTAGGACCTGACGGTGTTTGAAAGTAGCCTCATTGTGTTCGGCGATGACTCGCGGTTCTGCACTACACTGGATGACAATCGTCGGCGAGTATGGCGGCGACCTGGGCAGAAGGCCCATTCTGTTCTGGAGAGCCACTGGGGTGTGACCTCTGGTCATGACTGCTACGACTGAGGGCACTCTGACAGCACAACGGCACGTCAGGCATACCCTTTGTCCCATGTATTACCTTATGCCCGCATCTCGTGGTCGTGCGGTAGCGTTCTCGCTTCCCACGCCCGGGTTCCCGGGTTCGATTCCCGGCGGGGTCAGGGATTTTCTCTGCCTCGTGATGGCTGGGTGTTGTGTGCTGTCCTTAGGTTAGTTAGGTTTAAGTAGTTCTAAGTTCTAGGGGACTGATGACCACAGATGTTAAGTCCCATAGTGCTCAGAGCCATTAGAACCATATTACCTTATGCACGACGGTATTGTGGTGCGATTCTTCAATAGAACAATGCTCCCCAGATATGGTACGTGTCCTTATAACCTGTCTGAGTAACATTGAGGTACTCCCATGGCCAAAAGAGCCCCAGATTTGTCCCCATCAGAACATACACTCCTGGAAATGGAAAAAAGAACACATTGACACCGGTGTGTCAGACCCACCATACTTGCTCCGGACACTGCGAGAGGGCTGTACAAGCAATGATCACACGCACGGCACAGCGGACACACCATGAACCGCGGTGTTGGCCGTCGAATGGCGCTAGCTGCGCAGCATTTGTGCACCGCCGCCGTCAGTGTCAGCCAGTTTGCCGTGGCATACGGAGCTCCATCGCAGTCTTTAACACTGGTAGCATGCCGCGACAGCGTGGACGTGAACCGTACGTGCAGTTGACGGACTTGGAGCGAGGGCGTATAGTGGGCATGCGGGAGGCCGGGTGGACGTACCGCCGAATTGCTCAACACGTGGGGCGTGAGGTCTCCACAGTACATCGATGTTGTCGCCAGTGGTCGGCGGAAGGCGCACGTGCCCGTCGACCTGGGACCGTACCGCAGCGACGCACGGATGCACGCCAAGACCGTAGGATCCTACGCAGTGCCGTAGGGGACCGCACCGCCACTTCCCAGCAAATTAGGGACACTGTTGCTCCTGGGGTATCGGCGAGGACCATTCGCAACCGTCTCCATGAAGCTGGGCTACGGTCCCGCACACCGTTAGGCCGTCTTCCGCTCACGCCCCAACATCGTGCAGCCCGCCTCCAGTGGTGTCGCGACAGGCGTGAATGGAGGGACGAATGGAGACGTGTCGTCTTCAGCGATGAGAGTCGCTTCTGCCTTGGTGCCAATGATGGTCGTATGCGTGTTTGGCGCCGTGCAGGTGAGCGCCACAATCAGGACTGCATACGACCGAGGCACACAGGGCCAACACCCGGCATCATGGTGTGGGGAGCGATCTCCTACACTGGCCGTACACCACTGGTGATCGTCGAGGGGGCACTGAATAGTGCACGGTACATCCAAACCGTCATCGAACCCATCGTTCTACCATTCCTAGACCGACAAGGGAACTTGCTGTTCCAACAGGACAATGTACTTCCGCATGTACCCCTTGCCACCCAACGTGCTCTAGAAGGTGTAAGTCAACTACCCTGGCCAGCAAGATCTCCGGATCTGTCCCCCATTGAGCATGTTTGGGACTGGATGAAGCGTCGTCTCACGCGGTCTGCACGTCCAGCACGAACGCTGGTCCAACTGAGGCGCCAGGTGGAAATGGCATGGCAAGCCGTTCCACAGGACTACATCCAGCATCTCTACGATCGTCCCCATGGGAAAATAGCAGCCTGCATTGCTGCGAAAGGTGGATATACACTGTACTAGTGCCAACATTGTGCATGCTCTGTTGCCTGTATCTATGTGCCTGTGGTTCTGTCAGTGTGATCATGTGATGTATCTGACCCCAGGAATGTGTCAATAAAGTTTCCCCTTCCTGGGACAATGAATTCACGGTGTTCTTATTTCAATTTCCAGGAGTGTATATGGGATCAGCTCGGACATCCACTCCGTCCCAGTGGCGGTGTCCAGTGTTCCAGTGCAAAGTCAAGCTCCGGCACACCAGGCGGGAACGTTAGAGCGGAGAGGGCTGTGAGACGACGCCAGCCAACTGCATGCTTACCGATTCCTCTCCAGGACGACAACGCTACGGTAGCGCCCTCTACACGAAGAGGACGTAAGCTCCGTGCCACCCGGCCGCAGCCCAATTCGCCGAGTTCTACAGCAGCGTGTTCAAGAAAAGCATCGAGACTAGTCGTCTCTTCTACTATGTAACATTGTCTACAATGAAGAGATTTCTTGTTTTGTCTGTTGCACTTTGCCTGTGACACACCTGTGTTTCAAAAGTTAAGTATTGTAATCATATCCTTTTGTAATAAACTTCATTTATACGATTTGCTTGAATTGTTGTCTAGCGATCTGGGAAGACTGATTTCCTAGGCACCCCACATTTGAGGAGTAGACAGGATACAATATCCAGGATATTAATGAGCAATTACAATAGCTGTGAGCCAGTTTGCCTTAGGCTAGGTTACAACCAAATCAGTGCCAGCATCCAGGACAGAGGGAGATTCGACGTCATGCTAACAAGTGGACTCATCCTATCAATTTATTTGTAAACTTGCCTCAGTTTGTAATCGCTGAAACAATATCACATGCCCTCTCAACCAGTGAAGTTACGTTTCGTTTATTTTTCTATTTTTGAGTGCTTCACTTTTTTTAGCAGGTAGTATAAATCAACTTCGCTAAAATATTCGTAGTGGCATTAATTTGTTAAGGTACGAGTAATAAACTGCAGCAGAAGCAGCACTGCATAAAGATACTAGACAAGTGGTATTGTAAGGTGCAGTGTACGAGGGGAGTTCAATAAGTAACGCAATACATTTTTTCTAGGCCACTTTCGGCTTAAAAATGCAGTCTTTGTTGTGGGACATTGTGGAATATTCCCGCTTCAGCCCCTGTAGTTTCATGAAGTTCCGATATGTGGGAGCACTATACGTAGCCATCAAAATTGGTCTGTAATGGAGGTGCTTTCCAAGCAGAGAGCTGTCAATAAACTTCATTTGGTAGAAAACCAGAGCATCATAGCCGCTTGGAGAATATCTGCGGAGATCTGGCAGCGAACAAAAGCACAGTGAGTCGTTGGGCGAAGCCTCTGTCATCGTCGCACAAGGCTGTCCGATCTCCCAGACGCAGACTGCCCGCACACGACTGCGTGGATCTCAATCAGACACCTCGCTGCACAACTGCACGTCTCTGTCGATAGTGCTGACACACTTGTCCACCAGTTGGCGCACTCCAAGGTTTGTGCCGATGGGTTCCTAGCTGTCTAACAGAAGACCGTAAGATGCAACGAAGGACCGTCTGTGCGGAACTACTTGCGCGTTACAAGGCTGATCGTGACAATTTTTTGTCAAACACAATCATAGGCGATGAAACATGGGTTCATCACCTCGAATCGGAAACAGAAGGGCAATCCATGCAGTGACGCCATACCACCTCTGCTCCGAGGAAAAAGTTCAAAGCCGCAACCAAAGGCGGTAAAGTCGTGGCGACGGTCTTATTGGACTCTGAAGGCGTTATTCTGTTTGACATCCTCCCTCAAGGTGCGACGATAAAGTCCGGTAATTAATAATGTAATCTAAAGGCCACATGTTCAGAGACCGCGAATTAATTTTTATTCTAATAAGTATAGTGCACAACAACAAACGACAACTTTACACAGCAGCAGCTTAGTCGGAGAAAGCAGCACTCTTAGATACACCCAAAAACGTTCGCTTGCCGTACAAACTTTCGTGAGCTCGTCTTTTAATGCTGTAGCTCCACGACGGTGCATTTCAGGGCAAACTGCCAGAGTTTTCTCTCTCTGTAGTCATGTTCTGTCTTTGTCTCTCATTTAGAGATTAGAACTGTCGAATTATTAGAAGAGGCCGGTCTGTTCTTGAAGAAGATAGTTTTGGTATTGTACGCTCTTACAAATAACGTCATGAGCTGTTAGAATCCCTCCCCCACTTTACTTAGTTATGAGTAGATTTCATGAATGATACTTATTTTTGACCAGAAGGAGTACGTCCTTTACGGATCTTAACGTTGTTATCTGTTGTCCTTGCGCCCACCACGGTGGCCGAGCGGTTCTAGGCGCTTCAGTCCAGAACCGTGCGACTGCTACGGTCGCAAGTTCGAATCCTGCCTCGGGCATGGATGTGTGTGATGTCCTTAGGTTAGTTAGGTTTAAGTAGTTCTAAGCTCTAGGGGACTGATGACCTTAGATATTAAGTCCCATAGTGCTCAGAGCCATTTTTTTTGTTGTCCTTGCATTTTTATTGGGAGAACACCCTCTCCCCCCTTCCAGGAAAAAAAACTATTGTGATCTTCGTAAACTGAACTC
This sequence comes from Schistocerca serialis cubense, assembly GCF_023864345.2. Lineage (NCBI taxonomy): Eukaryota > Metazoa > Arthropoda > Insecta > Orthoptera > Acrididae > Schistocerca > Schistocerca serialis. The sequence continues at coordinate 562,789,101 of NC_064642.1, read as the reverse complement.
GCTTCATATCTCTCAAGACAGACAGTCGTATAAATTCAGCATTTGTTTGAAGAAGTCAGAATATTCGTCGTTTCCGGCTGTTCTCATTGCAGCTGAAGATGCCAGATGATTCTGGTTTGCAGAAGCAATCAGTAGCGTTGTACTTTCGCTTCAGGATATCTTCTTGCCTTGCGTTCTGAAGGTGGCAGGGGTAAAATACAGAGAGCAAAATGACATTTACAAATTTTGCAGAAACCAGACGGCAGTTATATGAGACGTACAGAATAAAAGGTATGCAGTAGTTGAGAAGGGACTAAGATCGGTTTGTAGCCTATCCCTGTAGTTGTTCAATCTGTAGACTGAGCAAGTAATAAAGGGGAAAAAACTGCAGTACGAATTACAGGTCAGGGAGATAAAATAAAAACTTTAAGGTTTGCCGATGACATTGTAAGTCTGTCAGAGGGAAGACCAGTAGAACGGTACAGACAGTGTCTTGAATGGAGGATATAAGATGAAGATCAACAAAAGCAAATCAAGGGTAATGATCTGTAGTCTAATTAAATCAAGCGATGTTTATGGACTTAGATTAGGAATGAAACACTTAAAGTAGCAGACCGAGTCTTCCTATTTGGGCAGCAAAATAACCGAAGATGCCCAAGTAGAGAGGATATAGATTGTAGACGAGCAACGCCAAGGAAAGCGTTTGTGAAGAAGAGAAATTTACTAACATCGAGCATAGATTTAAGAGTCACGCGGTCTTTTCTGAAAGTATTTGTATGGAGTGTAGCCAAGTATGAAAGTGAAACATGGACGATAAACAGTTTCGACAAGAAGAGAATAGAATAGAATTTTTGAAATGTGCTTAGTATTAGATGGGTGGATCATGTAACTAATGAGGAGGCACAAAAAATGGTTCAAATGGCTCTGAGCACTATGGGACTCAACTGCTGTGGTCATTAGTCCCCTAGAACTTAGAACTACTTAAACCTAACTAACCTAAGGACATCACACACATCCATGCCCGAGGCAGGATTCGAACCTGCGACCGTAGCAGTCGCACGGTTCCGGACTGCGCGCCTAGAACCGCGAGACCACCGCGGCCGGCTAAAGGAGGCACAGAATAGAGCTGTGGAGAAAAGAAATTTGTGGTATAACTTGACTATAATACGAGATCGGTTAATAGGACACGTTCTGAGACATCAAGGAATCGTCAATTTAGTGTTAGAAGAAATGTGGGGGTTAAAAAATTTAGAGGAAGACCAAAAGATGAATTCAGTAAGCGGGTTCAAATGGGTGTAGGTAGGCTGAAGTAGTTATTCGCAGATGGACACCCTTGCACAGGATACGGTAGCATGGAGAGTTGCATCAAATCAGTATTCCGTTTGAAGACCAGAACAACAACCTTGCTATATAAAAACTACTAAAATGATATAAAAGGTATTCGTATGTATCTAAGCGTTAACTGCCTGACAGCAAAATAAGGTCACAAATCTCACACTAAATCTCTGCTTTATCCTTCTAAGTGCTTCAAATATGATCTTTTCATCCCGTAGCGTCGATCACTGCAAGAGATTAATAAGTCGTATAAGGGTGAGTCATATTTCTTTATTATTTCCACGTTTCAAAGGGCAAGATCTGACACTTGTAAGGCAGTTGCAGAACTTTATCTCCGATTGTGAAAAGGTTAAAAGAAAGTACACAGAACAGTTAACAGAGTAGCGGTCAGAGGGCCTCATGAGTTAAGTAAACTGGATAGCGTCAGAAAGAGTAAAACCAATCGCTTTTCTATTCCCGCGTTCAGCGTTGTTTTTTACTATAATCTGAAATTTCATGGTCTACGAACATCCTTCCTTTTTATCGAACTATATCAGCCCAAAAGAAAAAAGGGAAACACACACTACATTTCAGTCAAGACCGAAAATCTTTTGGTGGTAATTGTATCGAACAAACAGATACGGTGATACATGTTTACACAGTTGAACTGATGTTGTATGTCTCCCTTCAGTTAAAGGGGGCAGCTAAAATGCTTCTGTCATGTTATGTGCAATAAGAATGTTTACACTCACAGTTTCAAAAACATATTGTTTTGTAGAACTACAAGCTTCACAACACCCTCCACGAACCCCGCAGGATCTGCGGAACTCATTTACAGTGTTGTAAAGCATGTTATTCGGCGTAGATGCTTTATTCTTGCACATTGTCTCAATTCAGCTTTTTCTCAACAGGTAAGATGCGGATTCTGTTCATCACCACAAACCTGCAGTACCTCGCTGCCTTCTGGGGTGAGTTTACCAATTTGAATCTTCTTCTGCATGCATGCCTACTCCGAATGTTAAGTCCATAATAGCAGGACACAGTAACACTACTGTTTGGGCAAAGTGAAACACCAAGACCCAGAGATGTGATCACAATGAAATTTATTCCACCGATTAGGGACATGATACTACACAAATGATTAGCGCTACAGACTTGTACATGTACTGCGACTGTGGAAATTCAGTTCGGAGTAGAGCCAAAACGTGTTGCAATCAGAGCCGCTAGACGTCGTGACATGGAATCAAATAGCCGGCATGTAGCTACTAACATAATCTGTTATTCTGAGTGATTATTTTTACTGCAGTGACAAGCCCTTGGTTCTAGGGGCCTTAATTTTTACGTCTGGACATACAGACCGTTACCGATAAATGGCATGTGGAGACAGCTTGTACTGAGTGAGTTGCTTATGTGAAGCTGTCTGTCCTGAAAAAGACAGGTTTAGATCCATCGAAACCGTGGTCAAGGTTATTTGAAAACCACCATTCTTTGCAACTGGTTGGCTGTCCTTTATTCCTGCTATTCTGTAAATGTTGTTATAGTGTAGCCATGTTCAGAACATTGAAAAGAATGTTTCTTAGGTAAATGGATCTCTCAGAATGATTACAAAATCCTTTACGCTCTTTGGGGCTAAGACTTTCTTTACTATCAGTTCCCCTTTCATAAGACCACATGCCACTTTACAAGCTACATCAGAATCGTTGAGTATTTCTTTAAATAGTTTATTTCTGCAGTCGTGCTGTTATAGCTTAAATTATGCTTCACAATATGGGAGATTATAGTTACTTCAGCAGGCATCATTTTGTCACTTAATGGTAATATACTGCCGGTATTCAAAATTTTGTAGCTGTTACTGCTTCTCTTTGAATCTCATTCTTTGTTTCTATGACTTACAAAAGTTAAGGACTTAATATTACTAATTTGCTTTAACTTATAGGCTTTCGTAATTCTTTTACTTTGGCAATGTTGGCCTAGGCCTAGGATTTAACTAAAAAATTAATGTAATTGTTGCATTCTACCAGTCTACCAATGCAATAAATCATTACTTTACCTGTTGTTGATGCATGCTGTAGACCATCTCTTGCCCCTCCTTGTGCTACGCTGAATTTCTCTCTGCATTAAGAACAAGAAGTTTTATGCTTGTTATCTTTTACTGACCAAAACCAAATATAAGTTTCTTCCAAATGGGGAAGATACAAGCCCGTATAGTGAGTCTTCTATTTGGTGGTGTCTTCGAGTGACCATCGTCTTCACTTCCCCTACCCATAGCGAAATAGACGTACTAAACACAATACAAACTGCACACTGCACTGACATCTAGCTGCTTGTCTAAACTCTACCGAAGCACACAACGAAAGTTTCGTCACGGGAGCTTCAAGCTTACTAACATGAAAAAGAGAAAATTCAGAGATGATAAACTGGAAATATTTGATTTGGTAAGGACAATCTTCGAATGATACGGAAAATTGAGCATCAATAAATCAATAAAACTTTACGGAAAACGAGGTAAATCATCACCAAATATGTGAGATGGGTAAAAGACGAGAAAACTCGTGAAATAAGGGAGACTTGTCTAAAATACGGGAGATAGGAGAAAATGTGAATAAAACACGCGAGACTCCGTGAAATACGGGAGACCAGGCAACCATACGTTTGACATTCATCGCAAAATTTGAAATATATGCAGACCGAATCTGATGGGTGAAGATAATGTGCGTCAGTGGTGTCATTTGATTAAGAGTTTAATGTTGTGTGTTGATTTGCTGTGTAGGTAGCGTGCCCTAGGCCTGCCTTATGATTTGATATTGCTACAAAAATATTGTTGCTGAATACTGCAAGGTCGTTAGCAAAGTTATCGTTAAACAACATACAGCAAACTTTTAATCCTAGGCGAAACTGACACAACTCTCCATAAACAATAAGGAAATCTATAATCACACAAGACGAGCAAGCGTGATGCTCATTACACTCTCCAAATAATAACACATCATGAGTTTGGCGACTCCACACAATGATAACAGAGTCACAGTGAGAACAACAAACATACGTGTACAACAGTTTGTATTTGTTACTAGCCTTTTGCCCATGGTTCATCATATATATCGAACACACCTCCTCCCCCTCTCTGTGTCCACTTCTTCCTCCCACTTATATCTGTCTTTAATCCTCCTCCCCACTCTTCTGTCTCTCCTTATTCCCTCCTCACCCTCTCTTGTCCGTTTTCTCCACCCCCTCTCTTGCACCATATCTTCCTTCTCTGTTCCTCTGACCATATCCTCCTTTGGATCTCTCTTTCAGTCTCTGCCTCTTGCATCTCCCCCTCCTCCCCACTCTCTGCACGTTTTCTCCTTCTCTCCTTCTGTCATATTGGGAATCATTGTTACGCTCGTCGTTGCAATAACGGATAATGGTAAAGCTCAAGTGTCCAGCATCTCAATGTTGCGGCGTTACTTTGAGGCTGCCGCTATGTGTCTAACATTATTTATTGGTTTCGCTGAAGATGCAAGTTTGCTTTTCATGTGTATGTTCTTGCTTATTACCTCTAGAATATTTAGGAACGGGCAATGTTTTACATTTGAGAACGTCAGGGCGAACTATTTCGTAGATTACACTGTTTTCCTGCCGAGTGACAAGATGTAAATGTTCGAAGAAACTTACACATTTTCGTATTTTACACAAAAAGATCTCCATGGTATACAGGAAGGTCTCCTGTGTGGGAGAACCTACATTACTAAATACCACAAATGGGTATCTACGCCTGTATCGTTGAGTTATAAGATGTGCATTATCTTCGCACTCGCGCTAATACTTATCTTGCCTTCTTGTCTGCAACTACCATGGCATGTTAAAGAGACTGGATTCAAGCCATCAACAGCACAGGCACCTGTTAAAAATCTTGGAAGGTTATCTGAGCACTCTACCATAAAGTATGATCACGCAAGTAAGCGTTTTTAACCAGCTCATGATGGTATTTCCTTCATAGATTACTGCATCGTCAGCATTGGCGGGCACTGGAGGCTACTTTATGATGGTTCTTTGTTTCTGGGGGACTGTCCAGTCGATTGTCATTATCAATCACCTCACAACAAATATGCAAACAACAGAGAAATTACGATTGTAAGGCTCTGTGTTTCATTACTTCTGAATGATGTGCGTACTTGAAGCAGGGAGGATAGTCTCTTCCCCGTGTTGAGATAAGTCGAGAAGGCTAGCAAACTTGAAATACTAATCTGTTTTGCTAAATTTTCAGGAATCATCATCATGGGCGTCCTAGGTCACGGAAGTCGAGAGGTACAGTAAAAAATATATTTACTGACCTAGCTTCTTGTCGTCTGGCAAGTACAATTCATAGTTCCACGTTTAAGAAAATCCTTAGTGATCATGTGTCGACATCGGAGCATTCAAGCATACTCCAATGTATTCACAAGTCGCTGCTTTTAATATTACAAACAATAATATAGCCAGACTCTCTCTGCGTAGGATGTTAAAAGGGATAGGGTACAATGGTCGATCAGTTCGTCGTGAATCACACATTTCTGTCAATTTCTAAGAGACGCTTGAGGTGTTGTACGGAGAGACGCCAGTGGACAGAGGATGGCTGCAAACGAGTGATCAGAAGTGATGTGATGAATCACACTATGCAATGAGGCAGTCCTATGGAAGGGTTTGGGTTTGGTGAATGCCTGGAGAACGTTACCTGCCATTATGTGTTGTACCAACAGAGAGTATGGAGAAGATAGTGTTATGGTATGGGGGTGCTTTCAGAGGTTAGTGTATGGTCGTCTTATTGAGCTCAAGAAACTGCTAAATACGGAAGCACATGAACACATCTTACAGGATTGTGTACTGCACACACTAGAGCAATAGTTTGGAGACGATGATAATTTGTATCAACTTGACAGCGCACCATATCTGAAAGCAGCATCTGTGAGGCAATGATTTGTGGACAGTAAAATTCTGGAAATGGACTGACTTGCCAGTGACCCAAACTGGACCCAATGGAAGACCTCTGGGTTGAGCAAAATGCGACCTCCACTCCAGATTCCAGCATTCAACATCACTACTTTCTCTGCTTTCAGCTTTTGCATGAGAATGGACTAATATATCTCCAAAGAGTTTTGATATCTTATTGAAATTGTTCTCATCATATTTCCAGGTATTAAGAAGGAAAAGGGCTGAAATATGGGGATATTAAGGTCCACTAATAGGTGGAGGTAGTGTATTAGGAATTATTGGTAATGATCTGGAACGAACGTCAGTAAACTAGACAATGTTATCTGAATCATGATTCTTTTTTCTGTTGCTGGCCAGTTCCTATGACTACTAGAACGGTTTGTTGAAGCAGGTGGAAATTATCACACAGTCAGCCAGCAGCAGGCATTTTCCCAACTATCCCAATATTTTCGACATGCATTGTATTAGTGTGGAATTCTGGATATCCTAAAGATCTCCAATTGTTTCCAGTATTTAACCTGTGTGCGCCAGCTACTGCCTCCATTATGAGTCAAAGACGTAATGGGAACAAGTCTTGCATGGTCTCCATCCCAGCCATGGGAATGCTGATAATACCACCCGTTATGGGTAGGCAGGTCAGTCTGCACCATCTCGAGCTCCTTAGCAGTCACCTTCTGTTCTGCTTTATTCCGCCATACTGTTGCCCCACCATTCGTTTTGTTGCAGAAGGGTAAATCCATTGCATGCTCTTGGGACTAATACCCCAATTTACCACCAGCCTCCTAGTGCACATACATGAAGCACCTTTTGCCTTAGAAGAAACATTCTTTGTATGAGAGGTCCCTATTCGTTTCGCATCCAGTGCGGTCCATAGGTCTTCACTATCCTCGCTACTGGTATAATTTTGTCGAAGAGATACGATTAAATCGACTGTGTCCCCTTGGCAGTAGTAGCCTCTAGCATTTATCTCTTTAATGAGTTTATTCACCATAAGGTCCCACAGTGGCAGGAACAAAACCCCATCTTGCAGACACTCTCTAGTGGTGTTGATCACCATTTTCACATCCATCGTCTACTCAGCATGCTAGTGATCCACATACAGATAGATGAATGCTATGCTATTCTGCAGCTTTAATAATGGATTCTAAGTTCGTATTGCTGAAAGCCGCCTTGGTATGCAAGAAGATGCAGGGCTCCATTTCATGTGTGTGCTTTTAATACTTCCCAACACGATAGTGAAGTGCTGTTTCGCGTGATTTGCCTGGTTTGTATGCTAGCTGGTTTTCATGGAGAGGAACCACAGTTAACCTCCTTTCCCTAAAGTGGACGTTAACTAGTTTTTCTAATGTCTTTAGCAGAAAGCTTGACAGACTGGTTGGTCTCATGTCCTTGGCCTTGGTATGATCAATTATTTACTGGCTTCAGAATGAAGAAGTGACTCATCCTATTGAACTGACTGTGAAGTGTCTCCATAGGGGTCTGACCAACACCTCTTCTGCTTGTTGCAACTAAGCCATAAAGATAATACATGGATGTAGCCACTTGAATGATTGAAACATTCTCACAGCCCACTGGATGCTGTTGAACTCTACACATTCCTTGGTCGATTCCCAACTTTCGCATTGCTGACCTGTAAACCAGTACCTCACAGGATCTGAATCTTGAACTGAATCAGCTGACAAGTCCCATATTTCTCCAACTACACACGCCCCACACCATTTGGAGCCTCCACCAAGTTGAACAGTCCCCTGCTGACATTCAGGGCTCACGGATTCACGAGGTTGTCTCCATACCTATACACGTCCATCTGTTAGATACAATTTGAAACGTGACTCGTCCAACCAGGCAACGTGTTTCCAGTCATCAACAGTCCAATGTCACTGTTGACGGGCCCAGACAAGGCATAAAGCTTTGTGTCATGCAGACATAAAGGGTACACTCGTGAGCCGTAGGCTCCAAAAGCCCATATCAATGATGTTTCATTGAATGGTTGGCTCACTGACACTTGTTGAAATCTGCAGCAATTTGCAGAAAGGTTGCACATCCATCATGCTGAATGATTCTCTTCAGTCGTCGTTGGTCACATTCTTGCTTCCCCCTACTTATATCTCCCGAGGAGATCACGAATGTAAAATTAGAGAGATTCGAGCGCGCACGGAGGCTTTCAGACAGTTGTTCTTCCCGCGAACCATATGCGACTGGAACAGAAAAGGGAGGTAATGACAGTGGCATGTAAAGTGCCCTCCGCCACACACCGTTGGGTGGCTTGCGGAGTGTAAATGTAGATGTAGATGTAGATATACTTAACTTGATTCTGGATGCTATTTACAATTGACAATCTGAAGTTCCTTTGGTATTGGTACGTTAATCTTATTCTCACATATATCTCTGATACTTGACAAAAGTGTCTATACATTTATCTTCATGGCTATGTACAGGAATATGGTAATCTTAGGCGCAGACTCAAACTTGACTATAGACTGGTACAGACAAATGTAGAACTCGTACAGACTGGTACAGACTAATGCAGACTGGTACAGACTGGTGCAGACAATGCAGACTGGTACAGACTGGTGCAGGCAAATGCAGACTGACTAATCAGAGGTCTGCACACTCGTTATGATACCTCGCGCATTCATGTATCACTGCGCGAGTGTGATCCGTGAGGAGAAAAGGTTCTACGTAAGCAGCAATCTTATTGGCTGCATTACATATTAATATGTGGATCGGCGGAAGCAGAATTTGGTCCGTCTCTATGGCAGCGCCATCTCATAGTGCGGAGACGGATGAGCACTGCGCCTGTGCTGTTGTGCTTAGCGGGGTGCGCTCTAGTGGGAAAGTTGTGTAGCCACTGACTATGTAGAACTATGTACACAACATGTACAAAACATAGCACCAATCGAAATTCTTCGTCGACTGTATCAGTGTACTAGCTGAAGGTCATGAGCAAATAGACAGTGGGTCAATAGTTTAGGCAATACTGAAGAGGGCCATGTGCGACGGCCTTCACCAATCACGATCTTGTGGAGCTGGTACAGCTGCGGATTATGGAGAGTGTGTAGTAGTGTCGCTCCATGATCACAGATCTCAGCAGCCAATCTCCAAACATATTGCGATTCTTGTTGCATGAAACTGTTACTAAGCATTTAGTATTCAGGGAAATGGGTGCCATCCACTCATGACTTCGTCTACTTTTATCTGCTGAGCTTCACTCTGTGGGAAAGTATAATCCAATTAAAATTACTTGATAGTTGACGTCTGTCACTTGCTGCTACAGTGTTGCCACATCGGCCGCCGGCTACCGCTCAGTTACAGGTGTAAGACAAATGTTGCGAGTCACTTCACAAATGCTGTTAAAATGTAATGCGGAGCAACGTTGGGAGTGGCCACCACGAGGTATGACGGAAATGCGAGATGCTCTGTCGAAAGCTGATGTTAAGTGACCGATGACTGAACTGCGGTAGACGACGTGTTTTGTAGCCCTGAATTTAAACTCATGTCCTAAGCTAACCACAACTTCATGCTGTGCAATATATCTGAGTAAAGGATGGTCAATAATCTGTGGCGGAACTAAAATCACGATCACTTTGTTCATGACGATTCAAGCTAATCTCCATGAGCAAACTCAAGACAGAAAAAATTCAGTTTCAGTGCTGAAAGCAGCTGTAATGTCTCGCTATCTTTGGTCACCTGAAACTACACTCACACTGTCACACAAGCTGCCACATTACCAGCCGAAGACAAGTCCTCATTGGCAGTTAGTTTCGGATTATAGACGTAACACACAGATTCCAAAGTAAGGAAGAATGGTAGCAAGAAAAATAAGAGCAAACAAGAAAGTCAATACGATTATGAAAATGATGTGACAAAGAATCAGAAACAAAAAATTACATTTAAACCAATTAACCAAATAAAAATAATAATCAACATTTTTTATTACATTTAAAAATAAAAAAATCAATTAATTTGACGACATTCGGACCAGCGACTTTCTACACGTCAAGTTTATACACTAACCATTGTGTTATGCCACTACACTGTGCTGAGTAGTTACATTTATGACTGTGGTGACCCAGTCGCAATGATAGACTGCAGCCTTCAAAAATTCGGCTTCAAACGGTGTCAAGCGATACTTACCTAATGCAAGAGGATCTCTGTGGTGATGATAAGTGTTTATGACATGCTGAATTGCGTCTTTTGTGATTTCATTAGTCTTTGGTTGGTGCCGTATATAAAACGTGAGTACTTTGTTAGCATCATATATGTGTGTGTGTGTGTTGTTTTTGGTGTGGTCATCATGTATTATGAAGTATGAAATAAAAATGCTGACCTATGATGTGGGATACAAACACACCAAGAAAGAATGCTGAACGAGGAATTGTAAGTGAACTGAGCAATTTTTGTCACAATCTGGCAACGTCAATCGGTTCAGGCGTGACGTTGAGTGCTCCGATTGGAGAAAAACAGTTCCAGCACATGAAGTGTCAACTGTCAAGTAATTTTAATCGAATTAATAGATCCTTTCAGATCTGAAGGAGGATAAGTACTTCCTCTTAAGCCATCCGATGCACATGAGAATGTGTATCGGACGGAATAGGGGGTTGAAACGAAAGCAATCGCCCAACTCAAGGTGTGAAGCGATCTGTGCCAATGGGTGCATGGCATATAGGATGATGTGTCGTGGATGGAGCCTCAGGGATATTGGGCGACCACACTGGTGTGGACAGATATTTTCGTTATGAACGTGGGACCGAGAATGGAGAACACAGAACTAAACAAAAAAATGAGTGACTTGATGTTCAAGATACCTCAAACAGTCAAACATTGGGCATAGAGCCGATAGAAGCTGTTTCCGCAACAGGGTCATTGGAGGGACCAGTTCCAGGAGCTGAAAATGTTACTGAGAAACTGGATGTGGTCAAGATTAACGCCTTATCTGGAGTACAGAGGCGGAAACCTCTTAGAGATCAAAGAGAAACAGAAGCTTAGGAATGTCTTCCTAAGAATAAACAGAGGGCACTAAAGGGCCTTGAACCTAAGACACCCAAGAAAAGATTGACTCAAAGTGAAGGGGGTAAACAAGTCCCTTCTACTTCTAAGAGAAGTAGTAAGAAATGAGGGAGGAGTTTGTTGCTCCCAGTTCTCAGGACAAACGCATCCAGAAAAAGCCAAGGTAGGAAAAAGTGAATCAGACCTACAGTACCGAACTCTTGTTTTTTAGAAAGGTAGTTACCTAAAAAGGTTTCCTTCTTGTTAGCATCACCTCACAGCAGGAGGAGCTAGTGGAGATGACCCTGTCTGGAAAAAATTGAAAGGACACAAGCCGAGACTCCAAATGCAGGAGGAATTTTCGGAATACAGGTGCTCTGAACTTTTTCTGTGAGGGTATGGGGACAGTGGATCGACCGAAGGAGGCAGTGCCAAGATATTGCCATAGGATGAAGCAAAGCTGGCCAGGATAGCAGTGGTATTATTCAAGACCGTTAAAATATCAATCTGGGTTCCAAAACTACTGATGGATGTTCGCCCAGAGGACTGGAGTATCATTTACCGAAAGGTAGAAACTGACAGCTAAAGCCTTGTGATGGCAGTTGGAGAAACATCCCTGAGGGCAATGACTGTGCAAGACTTAAAACTGTATTTAGGGTTCTCGCAGGTTATTGACATCGTGACCAAAGACGACGATGCCGGCAAGTTGGGGGCTAGTGCTGAAGATAAACCTGGAGAGCAGTAAGGAGGCAGCTGCGTCCTTGCATTTGGTTCTGGGGAAGAAATAAGATGAACATGGCCTTGATCCAAGAATCCTCCATGTACAAAGTGGGCATATCAGGCCTCAGAGAAAATGGAGGTAAGTTGATTCACGCGAGAAATCTAAAAATCCTGAGAACGTGCAACTATCTTAAAAATGGAATTTCATTCATGTTGATGGCGATCTGCTGTTGTAGGAGGTTAGTGACCAACAAGATGAAACAGTGCAAGAGAGTCGCGAGGAAAGTGGTATTGACTTCATCCTACTTTCATTATGAGGACGGTATTCCTTCATCCCAGAAAGAAACGAGACTGATAGACAGCTGCTTACACCTGAACGAACAACTGCTGGCTAGTTGCGATACCAGTGCCCACAACCTGGCGTGAGGAATCAGTGACACCAACAGCAGAGATGAGTGCCTACTTGAACATCTATTGGGGAGTAACCTAGAGATCTTGAATATGGCTAAGGAACCTACCTTCAGGAGGAGAACACAGGAAGAAGCAACTGACATAACTTTTGGGAACATCTTAACGGGTCGTTACCTCAAACAATGTCATGTTGCAGTGGAACTCTCCTTATCTGACCACAGTTAGATTTATGATAGAAATGGGTGTTAAACAGACCATATTCCTAGGAAGACAGCCGGCCGGAGTGGCCGGGCGGTTCTAGGCGCTACAGTCTGGAACCGCGCGACCACTACGGTCGCAGGTTCGAATCCTGCCTCGGGCATGGATGTGTGTGATGTCCTTAGGTTAGTTAGTTCTAGGGGACTGATGACCTCAGAAGTTGAGTCCCATAGTGCTCAGAGCCTAGGAAGGCAGACTGGGATTCGTACACGAACAACCTAAATCGCCTCTATCTGAAGTTAAAGCTCCGAAACGAAATCCAGTTGACTTACAGGGAATGGTGGATGAAGTAACAGATGGCATTATGATGTCATTTCAACAACACCTGTCGGCAGCTGAGGATTTCGATTAATTTCATTTCATTCTAGAGAAGCTGCACGGTCATCATCGGTATCTGTTCTTTCGAGAACAGTTATTGTCTTCATATATGACGTCATACTTTTAAAAACTATACAATCACCAAGAATTACACAGAAGGGAACGTACCTTGGTGGAATCGCAGTCTCTAATTGCAAATAAAGCAGGTAAGAAGACTGTTTAACTTTGCAAGAGGGAAAGGACAATGATCAAAACATCGGGAGGTCCTTTCTAAATACGACTTTGCTGTTAAGTAAGCGAAACACACATACTGGAAAATATCTTTTGAGAAGGTCGCAGGTACAATTGCCAGAGAGAGGTAAGGAAGATCCTGAGTGTACTTGGTTAGCACATGGGAGGCAGCCACACGGGGTAGCCACACGGTCTAGGTCGTCTTGCCATGGTTCGTGGTTGCCCCTCCCCCCCTATCCCATGATACATGTAGATACGACTGTGACAGATGACACGTATGTATGCATCCTGTCAGATCACCTGAATCCATCCATGTCCATTGTGCAGTCCGACGCATTTGGGCAATTCCAGCAGGACAATGCGACACCCCACACGTCCAGTATTGCTACAGAGTGGCTCTGAGCACACTCTTCTGGGTTTAAACACATCCGTTGGCCTGCAAATTCCCCGGACATGAACATTATTGAGCATATCTGGGATGTTTGCAACGTGCTGTTCAGAAGCGATCTCCATCCCCTCGTACTCTTACGGATTTATGGACAGTCCTGAAGGATTGATGGTGTCAATTCTCTCCACCACTTCTTCGCACATTATTCCCTCCACCACTTCTTCGCACATTATTCGAGTCCATCCCACGTCGTGTTGCGGCACTTCTGCGTGCTCGCAGGGGCCCATCGCGATATTAGGCAGTTATTCCAGTTTCCCTGGCTCTTCAGTGTACGATTGTTACGTCATCGCTCTGCATCGCGTGTGCTGTGATTCTGGCTACCTGCGTTTACTTAAAAGAAAATAATGAAACTAAATTTCTGGACAACCCTCATAGTTTATCCAGCGAGGTGGCACCATCGTAAGGCATTCTATTTGTATTAGGGAGAACGCCTGTTAAAACCCCATCTGGCCATCTAGACTTAAGTCTTCCGCAGTTCTACTAAGTCGCTCAAGCGAAATTTTGGGATGGTTTGTTTGAAGCGTATGATTGGTTTTCTCCACATCTTCCCCAAATCGGGCTTTTGCTCCATCTATAATGTCGTCGTCGTCAACAGCATGCTGAACACTATTCTTCCTCCTGACTATTGAACACCGAAGCTGGTTAAATTCAGGTGGTCGCAGATTCTTGTAAGGAACGAGTAACTTTGTGACACAGCAGTGGATGACTGAATGTGGGGTGTTTCCACAGCGGCGCTGACGAGCCTGACGAGCGGCATGGTGTACGGCTGGCCGTCGCCCATCCTGCCACAGCTGCAGCAGCCGGGCTCCTGGCTGCCGCTGACGGCTGACGAGGCCTCCTGGATCGTGTCCTGCGTCACCATCTCGTCCGTGCTGCCCATCGTAGCCATGCCCCTCATCGTCGACGTCGTCGGCCGAAAGATGCTGCTCGTCGCATCAGGGCTGCCGGCGTTCGCTTCCTGGCTCATGGTCTGTACTGCATCTAAACCGCCCCTTCAGTTTTCTTGGACTCAAGCAACGCTTTATGCTTTAATAAAAACATATTCTGAAACTGTAGAGTAGGGGGATCAATTTTAAAAACAGCTTAATTGTTTTAGAGTTCAATTTGGATCATTCCATGTTATACGCTCTGGTGACAGAAGTCATGCCGGCCGGAGTGGCCGAGCGGTTCTAGGCGCTTCAGTCTTGAACCGCGCGACCGCTACGGTCGCAGGTTCGAATCCTGCCTCGGGCATGGATGTGTGTGATGTCCTTAGGTTAGTTAGGTTTAAGTATTCTAAGTTGTAGGGGACTGATGGCCTCAGAAGTTAAGTCCCATAGTGCTCAGAGACATTTAAACCATTTTTGAACAGAAGTCATGTGCTACCTCTTAAAATCGTGTAGGACCGACTTTTTCCCGGCATAGCGCAGACGACTGACGTGACCTTGTCTCGAGAAATCGTTGGAAGTCGCCTGCAGGAATATTGAGCCATGCTGCCCCTATAGGCGCCCGTATATGCGAAAGTGTTGACGTGCAGGATTTTGTTCATGAACTGACCTTTCGATTGTTTCCGACATATGTTACATGGGACTCATGTCGGGTGATCTGAGTAGCCAAATCATTCGCTCAAACTGTCCAGAATGTTCTTCAAACCAATCGCCAACAACTGTGCCTGGTGACATAAAAATTCCGTATTTTGTTGGGTACATGTTCTTCAGGTAAGCAAACGTAACCATTTAAGTGAAGCTGAACCGGAGGATCCAGTCCATTCTCTGTAAACGCAGCCCACACCATTATGGGGCCATCACACCAGCTTGCACAGTGCCTTTTTGACAACCTGGTCCTATGGTTCGTGGGCTCTGTGCAACATTCGAACCCTACCGTCAGCTCTTACCAACTGAAATCGAATCTCATCTGACCAGGTCACCGTTTTCCAGTCGTCTAGGGTCAATCTGATACGGTCACGAGCCCAGGAGAGTCGCTGCAGGCGATGTCATTCTGTTAGCGAAGGTACTCACGTCGGTCGTCTGCTGCCAAAGCATATTAACGCCAAATTTCCTGTCCTAACCGATACGTTCGTCCTACATCTCACATTAATTTCCGCTGTTATTTCACTCAGTGTTGCTCGTCTCTTAGCACTGACAACTCTGCGGAAACTCCGCTGTTCTCAACCGTTAAGCGGAGGCCGTTGGCCACTGTGTTGTCCATGGTGAGACGTAATGCATGGAAAATATGGTACCCCGGCACACTCTGGACAATGTCCCACGTGTCTAGCTCCAACTACCATTCCGTATTCAAAGTCTGTTAATTCCCCTCGTGCGACCATAATCACTTCGGAACTTTTTCATATGAATCACGTGAGTACAAACGGCGGCCCCGACAATGCATTGCCGTGCTACACCTTGTGTACGCGATACCACCGCCATCTGTGTAAGTGACTATCGCTCTTCCATGACTTGTCACCTCAGCGTATCTTACATCATTCCATGTTATAAAGCGATGAACTTTCTGCGACATTCTATTGTAAGCTGAAACGTGCACCTCTATCACTGACGTGAGAGTACGGCTGGTATTAACAGCTTGGCGGTTCACGTGAGAATCATTTTCGGAAGCTAAGAGGATTTAGAAATGTTGCTTCTCGTGATCTCAAGCACACGTCACTAGCATTCTAACTGCTCACCTCGAGTCTTCTGAAGCTGAAGTCCCTGTCGCAGAAGATCGTTGTTCCATTTTTAATTTTGCCCCGAAACTGTTTGGGAAAAATGCATGTTCACTCTCCAGTAATGAACACACAAAATTTTTAAAGTGATTCCATAAATTTATTCCGCTAGTGCCATTCGTGTCCCAACATTTGTCACAATACAGTCATCATTACCTCGTGCAACGCATATCGAAATGATTACACAACGTCATATTTCCTTGCGAATGACGGCTTCTTTCGCCCCTATAATCGAAATGCATCTCGCGAGCTTTAACTCTTTAATCGCAACGCAGATTATAGTTTAATTACATTTCATATTTGATAAATGTCCTGAGCAACAAATATGATTTCGCTCAGGCTATAAACGGTGACATCTAACTCATGACCATTCTCGGTTACATACGCCAATTTCCTAAATTTCACTTTAAACAAATTTGGAACAATTTGGTAGAAGACCCTCACACTGGAAAAAAGTGGTAGCTCGGGCCAGTGCGACCAAACTCGAGCTTCCTCCTCTACGAAAGACAACACTTATTTTCTCACTCTGTTTCGTATTTTTAGACACCATCCAATCACACATGTACTCTGTTTCCCGCACCATAGTTCGGGTCAACTATCTCCGAGTCTTGGCGACCGTGTGACATAGCCGCGAAATTCCAAAGCGGGCCTAATTTATGCGTCATTGCGCACCCACGTCTTCCGCAAAATCTTATCTGCAGCCCAAGCGACTGCCCCGATTCTCAAGAAGCGTCCTCTTCTCTCACTAAAACGGCGCCATGTGAGGTATGGTGAAGCTCCCAAACCGATCCTAATGCGCGCGTGACTGCACTCCCCTGAGGCACGCATGAGCTTACCTGCAGCCCACATGACTGACCAGACTCTCCGGAAACATTCTCTTCACTCGCCAAAGCGGCACCATGCGCGATACTGCACAGGTGGTCTGTAACCCACGGGAGTGCCCCACAGGGGGTGGGGATCGGGGGCTGCACATCACCCCTGAGGTGATAGATTCCAGCAAACGCTTCCCAGGGCCTCTACCCACAACAGGAAAGGCTCAGTCTGATGTCTTCGCCACCAGTCAGCAAGTACACCAGCCAGATACCACAGGGAAACCCAGAACACGAATCAAAGACAAATATTTTATTAGAGGAAAGCACTAACTTCTGCAGTTATTATGTCCAATTCATTTGAATATTAGAACCTTCATTACACGGAACACGAAAAGGCTAAAAATCTCTCCACCACATGACTAGGTAACTAGTATTTATAATTAAAAAAGAAACAGGTGTGTTGGCTCCAGCCTGACACATCTCAACTTGATGGATCAGAAGAAATAAAGTGCCAGTAAAAACCGTAAAATCTGTATCTAATACATGACGGTCATACAGGGCTTGGACAAAAATATTGTAACATCGCAAGAAATGCCCGCTTGAACAGAAATAGAGATGCTAGCCAGGCCTGCATGTTGCGCTGTTGTCTTTGACCACCAATGGTAAATATGCAATGCCATCAATACATTGCAAGTGTCAGTTGTGTTCACAACAGTCTTCTTCGTAGTTGTGAGTGCCTTATATCGGACCTGAGTGAATCAGAACTTGGGTAAATTGTTGGTGATCGTATGGTCGGTGCTTCTGTAACTAAGGCAGCTGATGTTTTTGGTGTTTCAAGAAGCACCGCATTCAAGATTTGTACCGCATACATGAAAAGCGGAAAAACATCATCTGCTATTTAACACACAGCACGGTCGAAAGTGTGTGCTGAGTGATTGTAATAGACGTTCGTTGAAGAGGACTGTGACGAAAAATACGAGAACGGTAGCTGTAAAAATCACTGCGGAAATGAATGTCGCACTCGCGAACCCTGTCACCACCAAAGAAAGGAAAGAAGCCCCGTGGAAGAAGGTCATTTGGCTGGATTAGTCTTGTTTCACACTTTTCCAACTTCTGGCCGAGTTTATGTCCGAAGAGTGAAGCATGGCTAGGGTGAGCGACGATTTGGACAGCCATATCGTGGTACTTCGTGGACCTCATGGTTAGTATGCAAGGTCACATTACTACCAAGGACTATGTGACCATTTTGGCTGATCAAGTCCATCTCATGGTACAATATTTTTTTTCCAGTGGTGATGTGTTCCAGTATGGCAGGACCTCTGTTCACACAGCTGTCATCATCCAGAACTGGCTTTGTGAGGATGAAGTGGCCATCACAGTTGCCACATCTCAATATTATTGGACCGCTGTGGTCTACTATCCACCTCCATCATCGTTACCTAAACTTGCCACTGTTTTGCAGGAGGAGGGGTATAACATTCTCTTGAAAGCTACACAGGACCTGTATTTATCCATTGTGAGATGGCTGGAAGCTGTTCAGAATTCAACAGGTTTCCTACACCATATTAATTAGGTATGGTAAGATGTTGCCTTTCGTGTTTCCATACTTTTCTCCACCTCTTGTAGTACAGTAAGCAGTGGCAATGTGTGGTTAACATTTACAACAGTTCGTTCATTTTAAAACATTGAAATTATTTGGCATTCGTTTGATGGGCTCGTATGAGATATGAATTTCTGTTCAAGAAGCGTGCACTTTGAACAGCTATCTCACGTAGTAGAATAGTGAGTTATTTGTTTTAGAAAAGATTCCATTTCGCGTATGAGAATGCCAAGAACTGTTTTTTTATATACTATAAAAATAAATGGAGTTACTTTAATATAAATACAGCACAGTTCTTTTTTTTGTAGCTTCGAAATGGGATATTAAAATGTTAAATTTAGAAATATTCTATGTTTCATGGATTAAAATCTGTATAATCGTAGCACAGAAGGAATAGTGTAAAAATTATGAAGTACCTTTCGAAATAGTCACTAAAAATTATAAGAAAGTCTCATACATAGCTGAAATAGGCTGATAATATTATCCTAGCACTAATACATACTCTTTGTAACACTACTGTCATAACCTGACGTTAGTTTGAAATACACTCCTGGAAATTGAAATAAGAACACCGTGAATTCATTGTCCCAGGAAGGGGAAACTTTATTGACACATTCCTGGGGTCAGATACATCACATGATCACACTGACAGAACCACAGGCACATAGACACAGGCAACAGAGCATGCACAATGTCGGCACTAGTACAGTGTATATCCACCTTTCGCAGCAATGCAGGCTGCTATTCTCCCATGGAGACGATCGTAGAGATGCTGGATGTAGTCCTGTGGAACGGCTTGCCGTGCCATTTCCACCTGGCGCCTCAGTTGGACCAGCGTTCGTGTTGGACGTGCAGACCGCGTGAGGCGACGCTTCATCCAGTCCCAAACATGCTCAATGGGGGACAGATCCGGAGATCTTGCTGGCCAGGGTAGTTGACTTACACCTTCTAGAGCACGTTGGGTGGCACGGGATACATGCGGACGTGCATTGTCCTGTTGGAACAGCAAGTTCCCTTGCCGGTCTAGGAATGGTAGAACGATGGGTTCGATGACGGTTTGGATGTACCGTGCACTATTCAGTGTCCCCTCGACGATCACCAGTGGTGTACGGCCAGTGTAGGAGATCGCTCCCCACACCTTGATGCCGGGTGTTGGCCCTGTGTGCCTCGGTCGTATGCAGTCCTGATTGTGGCGCTCACCTGCACGGCGCCAAACACGCATACGACCATCATTGGCACCAAGGCAGAAGCGACTGTCATCGCTGAAGACGACACGTCTCCATTCGTCCCTCCATTCACGCCTGTCGCGACACCACTGGAGGCGGGCTGCACGAAGTTGGGGCGTGAGCGGAAGACGGCCTAACGGTGTGCAGGACCATAGCCCAGCTTCATGGAGACGGTTGCGAATGGTCCTCGCCGATACCCCAGGAGCAACAGTGTCCCTAATTTGCTGGGAAGTGGCGGTGCGGTCCCCTACGGCACTGCGTAGGAACCTACGGTCTTGGCGTGCATCCGTGCGTCGCTGCGGTCCGGTCCCAGGTCGACGGGCACGTGCACCTTCCACCGACCACTGGCGACAACATCGATGTACTGTGGAGACCTCACGCCCCACGTGTTGAGCAATTCGGCGGTACGTCCACCCGGCCTCCCGCATGCCCACTATACGCCCTCGCTCAAAGTCCGTCAACTGCACATACGGTTCACGTCCACGCTGTCGCGGCATGCTACCAGTGTTAAAGACTGCGATGGAGCTCTGTATGCCACGGCAAACTGGCTGACACTGACGGCGGCGGTGCACAAATGCTGCGCAGTTAGCGCCATTCGACGGCCAACACCGCGGTTCCTGGTGTGTCCGCTGTGCCGTGCGTGTGATCATTGCTTGTACAGCCCTCTCGCAGTGCCCGGAGCAAGTATGGTGGGCCTGACACACCGGTGTCAATGTGTTCTTTTTTCCATTTCCAGGAGTGTATATACTTTATTGGTTAAAAACTGTCTTGGTTGCAATTTTAGTTTTTTTTATTTTTCAACGACGAGTTTCGCCTTATTTAGGCACCTTCAGGCCTAAATAAGGCGAAACGCGTCGATGAAAAATAAAAAAAACTAAAGTTGCAACCAAGACTGTTTTTAACCAATACTGTTAAGAACTGGTTTGCTGTATGTCACATATGGATTGGAAGAATTTCTGAAATATATACATTTGCTGAGTGGTTGAGTAATACGAAGGGCGTTTAATAAATAATGCAACACATTTATTTACGGCCAGTTTCGGTTGAAAAATGCGGACTTTGTTGTGGGAGGCCGTGGAATATTCTCGCTTCGCTCCTCTTGTTTCATGAAGTTCCTGCGCTGCATGTAGCCTTGAAAGTGGCGTCTGTAACGGAGTTGCGTTCTAAGCAGAGAATTATCATCGAATTTCTTTTGGTGGAAACCTAGAGCATCGCAGATATTGACAGGCCCTTGCAGGAGGTCTACGGAGACCTGGCAGTGCACAAAAGCACGACGAGTCGTCGGGTGAGGCTTCTGTCACCATCGCAATGAGGTCGCACAAACCTTTCCGATCTCCCGCGGCCAGCCGGCCTCACACAGCTGTTAAAATGAAGAAACAACATCAGCGTGTTCGTCGCCACAAACAAGCAAACGAACTTTTCCTTCTCAGTGACAGCTCAATGCTTCACTCAAGTCTGCACACCTGAGAGGAGCTCACAAAACGTCACTGGACTTTTCTTCCTCATCCGCCCCACAGCCAGGACCTCAACCTTCCACCTTCCATCTGTTTGGCCCCATGAAGGATCCGTCTCCATGGGAAGCAGTGTCTGGATGATGGGGAGGTTATTGATGCAGCAAGATGGTGGCTCTGACGTCGACCAATAGAGTGGTACCATGCGGGCCTACAGGCCCTACCAGTAACCTGGCGTAAGACCCATTGCAATGAAAGGAGATTATGTTGAAAACTAGGGTTTTGTAGACAAAAGAGTGGGAAATAATATGGTACCTTGGAATCCTGAATAAAACCAACCTGCTTTCAGAAAAAAGTGTTTTATTACTCACTGAAAGTCCTTCATACGAGAGCTATTCGGAAAGTAAAGAACGATTGGTAGCGAAATGGAAACTACAGTAAAAGTCCAAACTGTCCTTTTTTTCAGTCAGCTAACCTTTTCAGCTACTTATCCGCATAGTCGCCGCACACACTTAGACATCTGTCGTAGCGTTGTACCAACTTTTCAATACCCTCGTCATAGAAGGTAGCCTTCTGTGTTTTTCGATAATTTTCTACGCTGCGCCGCAGCTCGTTCTCCGTGCCAAAATGTTGTCTTCATATCCAGCGGTCCGTTTGAGCAGAGATGAAATTCGGAGAGAGCAGGCGCCAGGCTGTATGATGGGTGATCAAACATTTCCCAACGAAAACGTTGCAGGGGCGTCTTCATTTCCCCTGCAGTGTGCGGCCGAAAACTGTCATGAAGAAGGAACTGCATGACAGATAAGTTATGTGATGTTGCATAACATCAGGCGAAACCTACATCTACATCTATCTCTATACTCTGCAAACCACAGTGAAGTGCGTGGCAGAGGGTACGTCCCATTGTACCAATTATTAGGGTTTCTTCATGTTCCATTCCCGTGTAGAGCGCGGTAAGAATGATTGATTGAATGCCTTTGTTCGCGCGGTATTTATTCTGATCTTATCCTCACGATCCGTATGTGAGGGGTACGTAGGGAGTTGTAGTATATTCCTTGAATAATTACTTAAAGCCGGTTCTTGAAACTTTGTTAACAGACTTTCTCGGGATAATTTATGTCTATCTTCAAGAGTCTTCAAGAGTCTTCCAGTTCAGTTCCCTCAGTATCTCTGCGACATTCTCCCACAGATTAAATAAATTTGTGGTCATTCGTGCTGCCCTTCTCTGTATACATTCAATAACGCCTGTTAGTACTATCTAGTGCGGGTCCCGCACACTTGAGCGATATTCTAGAGCTGGTCACACCATCGGTTTGTAAGCAATCTCTTTCGTAGGCTGACTGCATTTCCCCAGTATTCTATCAATAAACAGAAGTCTACCACCTACTTTATCCGTGACTGAACCTATATGATCATTCCATTTCATATCCCTATAAAGTGCTACTCGGGAGACACTCATACTTGTCGGGATAGATTATTTTCTAGACGTTTTTACACGCTCTCTGTGCGCTCAGAAGTAAGAAGAGCGACGTGATGCTATCCACGGCCTTACTAGAGATGCTGCCCAACACATGTATGCAAAGTTTCATCGGTTTTTCACTGTGGTTTCCATTTCACGACCGATCGTTCCTTACTTTCCGAATAGCCCTCGTATATGCATTTCCAGATGGAAATAAAATGGCAAGAGGAATCACCACCATAGTATTATTGATCGTCAACTGCTAAGAGTGCCTCGGTAGCATTGAGGTTAAAGTCTAGCAGGGATATACATGGGTAGCGCATGTTGTAGTTAAATTAGTTAGCAATCTGTCTGATTTCCATCACTTGAATCTTTAGTGATTGTTAAGGAACACTGACTAATCGTTAAGGTCACGTACTGGTCCAAAGAAGGGAAGATACCTGGTAACTACACTAGACTGTAAAGTAGACAGCATGGGGGGGGGGGGGGGTAAGTTCTTGAAAGCACTATGGAATATCATAAAACATACTGTCTGAAATTCTGTATTTGTACCAGGAAGAACTCATCAGGCAGCAATCATCTGGACCACATAACGTCTGTCAGCGATCGTTCTTCAGACTTGTCGGAAACAGGAGCGAATCTGACAAGAGGTAACAGAAATATACTGACCAGTGTTCTTGGTTGACAGGTGCTGTTTGCAGACTCGGCGGGAATGCTGATAGCGTCGCGAGTGGTGGCTGGTCTCAGCATCGGCGCCAGCGTGTGCCTGGTACCGATGTACGTGGGGGAAGTGGCGGAGGCCAAAGTGCGTGGTATGCTGGCCACCGTCTTCCAGTTCGCCATGTGCCTGGGCTCGCTCGCCTCCTACTGCATGGGCCCCTACATGTCCTACTCTGCAGTGGCCATAGTGTCAGCCGCCGTGCCAGTCCTCTTCATGCTGGGCTTTCTCTGGATGCCCGAATCACCGTACTTCCTGGCGCTGCGCGGCAGAAACGAGGAAGCCAAGACTGCCTTGAGGCGGCTGCGAGGTGCCGTGTCCGAGGAAGAGATTCAGCAGGAGCTCGGCATTGTACAGAAATACGTCGAGGAGCAGCGAGGTGAAAGGCCTAGCCTTACTTTGGATCTCACGTCAGTCAGCTGTATTTATTAAAGATGTTTTGCTTATTAGTACAAAATTATATGGTACCATTGACTAGATATGCAATGAATATCACAGAAAAAGCAAGTTGTCCACCCCATCAAAAGATAGCACACTGTAAATTTCGAATCCTGCATGATCTTGTGAGAGAAATTGCAATGAAGATTTAGCTCCATGTTGAGAGACTATTTTATTTAGTGATGGATTTTGTTCTTGTTGTTAGATTATTAACATTAATTTATATTGTTAATTATAACTGATGTTTTTCAGTACTCTATCTGAAATCAGTATTCAATATGGGATTAGGTATGTCAACTGCAAGTACATCACAACGGCTTTTATTTCCACAAGATTTATCTGTTCTGGACCACAGCTAAGCTGATGGTAATTAATCCTTACAAAATTAATTAATAACATCCTCTGAAGCCTTTAAATCAAAAGAACTAATGTATATTTATATCGCACAGTAAGTTTTTACAACAATATGTCCATTTTGCTAATGACAACTTCAAGGTTGCTTTGTTGGGTACGACTGACTATGATGAAATGAACTGACTTTTCCTCAGATACCTTAACGCATATCATTACCAGATGGTGCTAGGCTAATGTGCTGCCATCCAGTGACTCGTGGCTTTTATGCTGTCTGCATGATATTGTATCCCACGACAGTAGTCACAGACATATGCTGTTTATTATTTGTAGTTAACTCTTCATATTCACTTCCTCAGAATTATCATCAACAATGTCTATAATATAGTACAAACTTTGGAGACACCAGAAATGAGTCTCTAAAAAAGTTATTATAAGCAAGACACAAATATGTGCCATTATCTACAGAAAAACGACGTCAGTGAGAGATATTTGAGTTTCGAATGCATGTGATGAACAGTCGTTCCAGCTCAAGATAAGCTTTGTCTTCAGAGACATGTGAACAATTTTTGGAACTTGTACTTTGTAAATAGAATCCTCTTATGTTAAGAAGCTATGATAATCTCCTTTGCAACTGAGTTAAGTAGTTTTCCACCATTCATGTGGCATGCCATTAACTAATGGTTATAGACAACAAACGTTTCTTAATGTTATTTCACCTCCCTTGCCTTAGATGTTGGGGGGGTGGAAGGGGAGGGGGAGGTGGGCCCTGCGGCACAACCACTCCCTCTTTACTAAAAAAAGTATTAAAATACATAAATTCGATACAATATAATGAGATACTTTCACACAGACTTTTAAAATTATTAAAAAATGTCAGTCATGTATGATATTAAAATAAATTGTTCAGATTTTCATTTTATAATTTAAAAGATATACAACAAAAGACAATAAAAATAATAAGATGGTGCCGAAATATGGCGGTCTTAAAAAGAATCACAACATATTCAGTGATGGCTCAAGGACCTCCACAGCAAAGTGCTAGTTAAACAGGGAAGGCTACATGTTCTGTAGTGTTATAGGACATATGAAGGTATAAAACAAAAGTGTATGATGGGTTGGGATTGTAGAGATGAGGGCAACTGTGGAACTGATGGTAAGAGACAGAAATGGAGAAGGGACTGAGCTATGGGCCTGCCTATGACATGAAGAGAAAAGGAGCAGTGAAAGATAGAGATGGAGATAGAGGGCCCTGATATGGGATACAATAGGGAGAGATGAGTTAGAGATGGCAGGATGAATAAATGTTAGGAGAGGTTTCATTGTATAGGAAATAGAATTGGTTGAAGTTGGGGCAGGGTATAGGGAGTATGTGTAGATGTGTAGATGTATTGTTACAGGAGCAGCAAGAAATCAGGATCAGTTGTTAGAAGGGAAACAGTGGTGTTGTTCTAGTTGAGTTTGTGGATTGTGTCAGACCTTCTGATGCCTTTCGTGTGAGTGATGAGCAGTGGAAATTTGATTGTATGGTAAAGGATCCAAATGGGGGAAGATAAATGGATAAAGAATGTAAGACAGACGGCGCTGTGCTAAATGTTTTAGAGGAACTGATAGAACTTTGGTGGTACAGCTATCCAGACAACAATAGCATAGGGTGCGATTTCCATATTCAGTCAGTTAATAGTTTTAATCTGCTGGTGACTTCGTGTTGGATCATCACAAGATGAGGGTTTCTATATTAGTTGCCAGTCAAGTACTAGTTTGAGGTGTATTAGTGTGATAGTTGGATAGGTGTGTGACTTAATGATGGAAGTTGTGCACATTTCATTGCATAAGTATTGCTGGAGTATTTGAAGGGTTTATGCTGAGGAACCATTGGTTATATCAAGATTTAACATGATTGATGTGCAATTTGAGGGAACATTGGGTTTCCTACACTGTAAGGTGGAGGGATAGGGGATTCTGAACATTAGATGTCGTATTAAGGAGTTGATTAAAATAACATGATACAGCAGCGCAGCAGCAGAGGAACAGAAGCTGACTATGCATTGTTATGACAGAGGCCCAGCGGTCACAGCTGGAACTGATGGGCCAGCTGGTGCGAAGGCGTGGCAGCCGGCGGGCGCTGGTGGTGTGTGTGGTGCTGATCCTGACACAGGTGTTCACGGGGCTTTCCGTGCTCACGGGCTACACCACTGACACGTTTCAGCAATCGGGTGTGGCGCTGGATGCAGATGTGTGCGCCATCATCGTGGCAGCAGTGCAAACAGCAAGCAGTGTTGCCACGTCTCTGTTGGCAGACCGAGCTGGCCGCCGGCCGCTGATGCTACTCTCGTTTGCTGGCTGCGTCCTCACCATGGCTACACTCAGCATCCTCTTCTACCTCAAGGATGTGGTGCACACAGATCTCACTGCTGTGCAGTGGCTGCCACTCGCCGTCATGATTGCTTTTCCTGTGAGTGTCGTCTCAGTATGTACATAATGTGCCATAATATCCCAGACTAGAGCAATGATAAAATCGTCCTCTGTTCACCCATGAGATCAAGGTGATCATGCACAATAGGATCTAGTTTAGTATTGCATTCATTGACTTTAGGGAGATACACCATGTTATGTTGTAGAATTAACTTCATGCATGTGGCAGGCAAGTGTGTTGGGACCCTTGATTTTCATTTTGTTTACAGGGTATATAATAATTTACAGCAAAAACTAAAATGGGTGAAAATATATGATAGAAGAAGAAAAAATTTTCCAGTAAATATTGGTGTGCAATGAGCTTTTTGCAAGATACATTTGTGAATGTATTGTTGTGAGACACCAGGGATTTTAGTATGCAACATTTTTGTAGTTAGCACACATGAATTAGAAATGTAAATTTTTTTATTAAATTCCCATCAAATTTAAAACGTTAGGTTACACGTGGTCAGGAAATGCGGTACATGTATAATGAGGCACAAGCATATATCACTGCTGCTGAAAGAAGTCACGCAATGTTCCAGTATGGTCTTAGAACGGACAGGTTGAGAAGGGTCTGCACCCATACCTCCAAGATCACCAGACCTCAATCCTCTGCGATTTTCTATGTGGAGTCATCTCAGAAGTGAAATGTACAGCACTCCCATTGATAACATCGAATTATTCAGTGTGTCATGATTAACGAAATGATCCAGAGAACGCTATTTTGTCGAAAGTCGACATGTTAAGAAACGTGGCTGTTGTACTTAAGGTTTATAATTTATATAAAAAACAGCTACCAGCCAGAGAAGTTTGAAATAATTCGCAAATAAATGGAAAGAGGAGTACAACATTTAATCCAAAAGTGTGACTGACACATGGAATCCCTTCTTTAGCAGCTAAAAGTGTAGAGAAAGTAGTTACATGTAGTGTGATGAAGTAATATGGCATTTCTTGTTAAGGTTGGCCACAGGTGAAATTTCAGTCCAATTAGATGGGACCTAATCGATAATTAGTATTTCAAATATATTTTTGCTATTTAGGACATTGGGTTATGATCCATAAATATTTTAACATGGCAATATGTAGAGAAATAGCCTGTTACTTGCGTATGCGCTGAATACACATTCCTTCTACTGTAAACAAAAACAATAATATTGCTTACAGTTCCACAGTTTATACTAGAATGGTACGCTATTGCCATTGTAAACAGTATCTGAACTATAAAACAACTATTATCAAAGACTGAGCGTTTTTAATGGCAAACACAGACTGTAACACACCACTGGCCATTAACATTGCTAAACCAAGAAGAAATGCAGATGACAAACGAGTATTCATTGGACAAATATATTATACTAGGATTACCATGTGATTACATTATCACGCAATTTGGGTACATGTTGTTGTTGTTGTGGTCTTCAGTCCTGAGACTGGTTTGATGCAGCTCTCCATGCTACTCTATCCTGTGCAAGCTTTTTCATCTCCCAGTACCTACTGCAACCTACATCCTTCTGAATCTGCTTAGTGTATTCATCTCTTGGTCTCCCTCTACGATTTTTACCCTCCACGCTGCCCTCCAATACTAAATTGGTGATCCCTTGATGCCTCAGAACATGTCCTACCAACCGATCCCTTCTTCTGGTCAAGTTGTGCCACAAACTTCTCTTCTCCCCAATCCTATTCAATACTTCCTCATTAGTTATGTGATCTACCCATCTAATCTTCAGCATTCTTCTGTAGCACCACATTTCGAAAGCTTCTATTCTCTTCTTGTCCAAACTATTTATCGTCCATGTTTCACTTCCATACATGGCTACACTCCATACGAATACTTTCAGAAATGATTTCCTGACACTTAAATCAATACTGGATGTTAACAAATTTCTCTTCTTCAGAAACGCTTTCCTTGCCATTGCCAGCCTACATTTTATATCCTCTCTACTTCGACCATCATCAGTTATTTTGCTCCCCAAATAGCAAAACTCCTTTACTAC
Organism: Schistocerca serialis cubense; assembly: GCF_023864345.2. NCBI lineage: Eukaryota > Metazoa > Arthropoda > Insecta > Orthoptera > Acrididae > Schistocerca > Schistocerca serialis. Next base: position 562,760,276 of record NC_064642.1, on the reverse strand, counting down.
TTTAAGTGCCTCATTTCCTAATCTAATTCCCTCAGCATCACCCGACTTAATTAGACTACATTCCATTATCCTTGTTTTGCTTTTGTTGATGTTCATCTTATATCCTCCTTTCAAGACACTGTCCATTCCATTCAACTGCTCTTCCAAAGCCTTTGCTGTATCTGACAGAATTACAATGTCATCGGCGAACCTCAAAGTTTTTATTTCTTCTCCATGAATTTTAATACCTACTCCGAATTTTTCTTTTGTTTCCTTTACTGCTTGCTCAATATACAGATTGAACAACATCGGGGAGAGGCTACAACCCTGTCTTACTCCCTTCCCAACCACTGCTTCCCTTTCATGTCCCTCGACTCTTATAACTGCCATTTGGTTTCTGTACAAATTGTAAATAGCCTTTCGCTCCCTGTATTTTACCCCTGCCACCTTTAGAATTTGAAAGAGAGTATTCCAGTCAACATTGTCAAAAGCTTTCTCTAAGTCTACAAATGCTAGAAATGTAGGTTTGCCTTTCCTTAATCTTTCTTCTAAGATAAGTCGTAAGGTCAGTATTGCCTCACGTGTTCCAGTGTTTCTACGGAATCCAAACTGATCTTCCCCGAGGTTGGCTTCTACTAATTTTTCCATTCGTCTGTAAAGAATTCGTGTTAGTATTTTGCAGCTGTGACTTATTAAGCTGATAGTTCGGTAATTTTCACATCTGTCAACACCTGCTTTCTTTGGGATTGGAATTATTATATTCTTCTTGAAGTCTGAGGGTATTTCGCCTGTTTCATACATCTTGCTCACCAGATGGTAGAGTTTTGTCAGGACTGGCTCTCCCACGGCCGTCAGTAGTTCCAATGGAATATTGTCTACTCCGGGGGCCTTGTTTCGACTCAGGTCTTTCAGTGCTCTGTCAAACTCTTCACGCAGTATCGTATCTCCCATTTCATCTTCATCTACATCCTCTTCCATTTCCATAATATTGTCCTCAAGTACATCGCCCTTGTATAGACCCTCTATATACTCCTTCCACCTTTCTGCTTTCCCTTCTTTGCTTAGAACTGGGTTACCGTCTGAGCTCTTGATACTCATACAAGTCGTTCTCTTATCTCCAAAGGTCTCTTTAATTTTCCTGTAGGCGGTATCTATCTTACCCCTAGTGAGATAGGCCTCTACATCCTTACATTTGTCCTCCAGCCATCCCTGCTTAGCCATTTTGCACTTCCTGTCGATCTCATTTTTGAGACGTTTGTATTCCTTTTTGCCTGTTTCACTTTTGGGGTACATAGATCCCATTTGGGTACATAGATCACATTTGGGTACATAGATCCTGAGAAATCAGTACCCAAAACAACCACTTCTGGCTGTAATAACGGCCTTGATACGCCTGGGCATTGAGTCAAACAGAGCTTGGATGGCGTGTACAGGTATAGCTGCCCATGCAGCTTCAGCACTATACCACAATTCATCAAGAGTAGTGACTGGCGTATTGTGACAAGCCAGTTGCTCGGCTACCATTGACCAGACGTTTTCAATTGGTGAGAGATCTGGAGAATGTGCTAGCCAGGGCAGCAGTCGAACATTTTCTGTATCCAGAAAGGCCCGTACAGGACCTGCAACATGCGATCGTCCATTATCCTGCTGAAATGTAGGGTTTCGCAGGTATCGAATGAAGGGTAGAGCCACGGGTCGTAACACATCTGAAATCTAACGTCCACTGTTCAAAGTGCCATCAATGCGAACGAGAGGTGACCGAGACGAGTAATCAATGACACCCCATACCATCAGGCCAGGTGATACGCCAGTATGGCGATGACGAATACACGCTTCCAATGTGCGGTCACCGCTATGTCGCCAAACACGGATGCGACCATCATGATGCTGTAAACAGAACCTGGATTCATCCGAAAAAATGACGTTTTGCCATTCGTGCACCCAGGTTCGTCGGTGAGTACACCATCGCAGGCGCTCCTGTCTGTGATGCAGCGTCAAGGGTAACCATGGTCTCTGAGCTGATAATCCATGCTGCTGCAAACGTCGTCGAACTGTTCGTGCAGATGGTTGTTGTCTTGCAAACGTCCCCATCTGTTGACTCAGGGATCGAGACGTGGCAGCACGATCCATTACAGCCATGCGGATAAGATGCCTGTCATCTCGCTGCTAGTGATATGAGGCCGTTGGGATCCAGCACGGCGTTCCGTATTACCCTCTTTAACCCACCGATTCCATATTCTGATAACAGTCATTGGATTTCGACCAACGCGAGCAGCAATGTCGCGATACTATAAACCGTAATCGCGATAGACTACAATCCGACCTTTATCAAAGTCGGAAACGTGATGGTTCGCATTCCTACTCCTTACACGAGGTATCACAACAATGTTTCACCTGGCAATGCCGGTCAACTGCTGTTTGTGTATGAGAAATCGGTTGGAAACTTTCCTCATGTCAACACGTTGTAGGTGTCGCCACCGGTGCCAACCTTGTGTGATGCTCTGAAACGCTAATCATTTGCATATCACCGAATCTTCTGCCTGTCGGTTAAATTTCGCGTCTGTAGTACGTCATCTTCGTGGTGTAGCAATTTTAATGGCCTTTGTAGTGTACATATACTGATGAGCTAAAACATTGTGACCACTGCCCACTGCAAGATTGGATTCCTCCTGGTGGCGTTGTGGGGACGTAATGCAGTCAGAAAAGTATGTAAGCTGAGCACAGACGGATGGGGGTTTACCCTAGCGAAGATATTCCTTGCAAATGGAGAAATTCATTGCAGTAAGCGATTTTGTCAAAGGGCAGGTTATTATTAAGCAGAGACTATGAACGAGTATCTCGAAAACGACGAAGCTGGTCGAATGTTCATTTGCCATTGTCGGGAGCATCTACAGAAAGTGTTAGGAGGGCAGTGACACTACCACTAGGCTCAAAGAGGTTGGACGTTCACGACACTTCACAGAACGTGGGATTTGGACGGTTGTCTGCTCTGTAAAGTAGGATAAATGGCGATCTATGACACCTCTTGCGAAAGAGCACAATGCCGGTGGACGCAAATGTGTTTCGAAGCATGTCATTCAGCGCACATTGTTACACAAGGGGCTCCACAACGGACGACCCCTGCGTGTTCACATATTGGCCCAACGACATCGTCAATTATGATTGTAGTGGCCTCGAAATCGTCGAGATTGGACCGTGTATCACTGGAGACGTGTCAACTCGTCGGATGAAATACGTTTTTGGTACACCAGATTGACGGTCGTTTCCTCAAACGCTGTCATCAAGGCGAACGGCTGCTAGACACGTGCAGCGGACCACAGACATAGGCTGGTGGGAGCAGTATTATCTTATGATATACATTCTCCTGCTCTTCCATGGGGCCTGTGGTAGTAATCGAAGACACTGTCAGCTGCGGACCGCCGGCGTCCCTTCATGCTCGATGTCTTCACTAACGCGATGTCATCTTTCGGCAGTCCAATTGACCGTGTCTCGAAGCCAGAATCGTGCTACAATGGTTCGAGGAGTATGATAGTGAAATCATTATCCACAAAATTCGCCTGACGTGATTCTGATGGTTCCCAACTGGGCTGCTATCGAGTACCATCGTCGCGCACACAAATCAGCGGCCAATTATTTACGGGAATTACATGACACTTGATGCCACATAGGTCCAGAAATCTATCGAAGACTTTTATAACCGATGATACGCAGAATCGGTGATATATTGAGTTACAAAGATGAGCCAACACGTCATTAAGCAGGTGGTCGTAATGTTTTGGCTCGTCAGTGTGTTACAACACAGTTATTATTTTTAAGGAAAGGCTCAGGGAGCCAATAGGTGTTTATGCAGTTGCTGAAACCCACGGCAACTGTGGAAAAGTTTTAAAAAACTTACGTTATTGGTTTTTAGATTGTCATTCAATAACATATTTCCATACGTTTCGCCATTTATGAATATTTCTAGTTCTTTAAATACATTCATTTGATAACCTTTGCCCACTCTGTACAATGTTTTAAAATCGTTTTGTTTTAGTGTGTGATGGTGACTCACTTGCTTCCGTGGAGGGCACCACCGTTGCCACGGGCATGTCACTTTTGAGCGTACACCGATGCGACAGAGTCTGTAAAAATCGCGACGCCACACTTGTCCAGCAGTTCTCACTGTTCTCTGAAGCCTTCGACACGCGCCATTTATAGTAAAAAAACTGCACTCGCCCGTATGTAAGTTTTCAGATGCAGATCACTCCCTGGACTGTTAACATTCACTTGAACGATAACTTACTCTACGCTCTTATCCTTGCTTCAGGTTAGCTGTTCACTTCGTGAACTCCGCCGTCATTGACCACAGGAACCACCTGTTTGTTCCTGGTCTCTACGTCACAGCCAGGCTATGTAGGATAGAAAAGTGGCGACAAGGACTTCACCGGGCACCTATTCACTCTGAGGGCAGCCACAACTGCAGCTGGAACACCAACTGCAGAAACAGCAATAGTAACAAAAGCAGTGGGAATTCCAATGGCCACAATAGTAGCAGCAACAGCAGGAACTGCTGTTTTTTGTCATTTATTACGAGGCACGCCAAATTATTAATCACAAATGTCAGATTGCACTCTTATTGTCTTCCGATAATGAAATGTATAAAATTAGCGCAAAAAACTACAGACGCCCTCGGACCTCAGCAGTCTAAGCTTTTCTGGTGTTTGTGGTTTGTGGGCTGATTATTACGGTCAACAAACCTATGTAGTTGCATATAGTCTCAGACTTAATCAGTGTGTTGAGCAATGTAGAAAAACATATGCTGTATGTGATGCTGGCTTTCCAGTCTTAGCACACGAGTGTGATTTTTCCAGTAAGCAGCTTAGCTCCTGATCGAGAAGTTAGTGAGAAGGCTTTAGAGTCATCTGATCCAACTCTTCAGCGATATGCTAGAAATTGCCAGAGCTCAAGAGGTAACAGCTTCAATGCAAGCTCAGGTTCATGGTGCTTTTGGTGTCATATTTCATAGTAGCAGTAGTAGTAGTTGTTGTCGTCACTGTGTTCTACAATCAATTGATGACAATCAGATATGTCACCATCCGATTTGCCGAGCAACTCATCGTCCAGTTGTCCTGCAAGTTAGGATTCAGTAGTCAGAGCCGTAGTTATCAGTCCACCACCATAATCGTCATTGGTAAATCCACACAAGCAGAAGCGCTTTGTTTCCAATCAGCGTGTCCGGAAGCAAGCAGATCCTCATACGTAAGTTTTCTCCATGTCGTTGTCAAAGAGCCCCAGGAATACTAGTACGGACAAGTAATGTCCAGATTGCGTATCAAGGCATCAACGACGTCACTTCCTATGCCACAATCTGGGGCATTTGGCAAGTATCTGCTTTGGCTGGCCGGCGACAACAGTATGAAAGTGTACTGCCCACTCTGATTCACAGAGCAAATGTCGTGTTCAGTTCCGATAGCCTACCAGGTGAGCTTCAACACCTTCGTATAGTTTGCCCAGAGTAATTATTCTGAGGGACAAATTCATCGAGCATACCTGCTGAGGAGTCAAAATGAAAGAAACGGAGGCATCCTTTATCGCAGTTTCCTTGACGTCATGGGAAAAGGCATATAAGAGATTCCATGTGAGCGTGCTATGCCATATATGGGCCATACATGTCATACAATGCACAACTGATGTGATGAACACACATCTTCATACACGTCCAGGTCAACCATAGAAACATGCAATAGCAGAACGCTGCCTGAGTAGAGGACACCGCATGATGTGCGAGAAGATATATCCTCAGGTTCGTCTTTCTGGCACTTTGCAATGATGGAGGCGATGCTGTTTTGAATAAATATCGTGAGATTCAAAAGACGAGTTCTGGTAGCAGACGTGATAGACATATACTGAACAAATCGACGAAGGTAACCTGAAAGTCACAAAAAGACATATCTGCATATACTAATTAAGTATATGAGGGGGGACCCAAAAGTAACCGGAATCGTAATGCTGCACATCGTGTACTTGTAGTAGCAGGTTGCGCTGCCAGAGGGTTGCAATAGGAGCTCTGCTGAGTCATTCTGCCATTGGCGTCACCCAACAGTGAGAAGTGTGGTTTCTTTGGCAGTTCTTTGAGTGTGCGTACAGTGCAGACGTGACGTGAGGCAATGGCTAGTTCTTACGAACAACATGCGACAGTGAAGTTTTGTTTCTTGCTTGGCAAGAACGCAGCAGAAACTGTTGCGATGATTCAGACAGCCTACAAAGACCATGCTCTTAGTAAAACGCAAGTGTACGAATGGTTTTCTGGGTTTAAAAAGGGAGAAATGGTGGTTGAAGATCAGCGCCTTTCCAGTCGACCTTCGACTGCTCGAGGCAAAGAAAACATCGTCAAAATCCGTGATCAGTGAAGATCGACGTAGGACAATCGACCACCTCGAGAATTTGTCCGGGTTGTCCTGGAGCTCAATTCAGCGCATCTTGAGCATCGATTTGGGGATGCAAAGAGTGGCAGCAAAATTCGTGCCGAAGCTTCTTACCGGAGATCAAAGGGATCATCGTGGTCAAGCCTGTCTCGAAATGAAGGACGCGTTCAAAGACGATCCACATTTTTTCAGCAAAATCATTACAGGTGATGACTCATGGTGCTATGGGTACGATCCAGAAAGTAAGCCGGCCGGAGTGGCCGTGCGGTTCTAGGTGCTACGGTCGCAGGTTCGAATCCTGCCTCGGGCATGGACGTGTGTGATGTCCTTAGGTTAGTTAGGTTTAATTAGTTCTAAGTTCTAGGCGACTGATGACCTCAGAAGTTAAGTCGCATAGTGGTCAGAGCCATTTGAACCATTTGAACAAGAAAGTAAACAACAGTCATCACAATGGAAGTCACCTGACTCACCTCGACCAAAAAAAGCTCGACAAGTGAAATCGAATGTGAAAACGATGTTAATCTGTTTTTTGACATCAAAGGGATTGTACACTCTGAATATGTCCCTGAAAACCAGACAGTAAACCAACAATTCTATTTGGAGGGTATGAAATGGCTTCGCAGAAGTTTGTCGCGAAAATGTCCGACTTTGTGGGATTCTGGCGTGTAGTTCCTGCATCACGACAACGCTCCCGCGCACACGGCTCTCAGCGTACGCCAGTTTTTGGCCTCAACAAAGACGACTACCTTGAATCAAGCGGCCTATTCGCCGGATTTAGCACCCTCGGACTTCTTCCTATTCCCGAGGATGAAAAGAGACTTGAGAGGGAACCATTTAGCGGATGTGGAAGACATAAAACGCAATGTCATGAAAGTGCTAGCTGGTAACAAACAGGACAAATTTAAAAGGTGCTCGAACACTGGATTGAACGTTTGGACAAGTGTATTATTGCTAACGGAGAGTACTTCGAAGGAGATTAAGGTTGTATTTGAAAACAATAAAGTATATGCTTTCTAGAAAGAAATTCCGGTTATTTTTGGCCCCCCCCCCCCCTCGTATCTGTCATTTATGCAACAAAAAATACTGAGTTTTAGCTATTTTTCGTCATTCAATACATTTTCTGTGCTACCTGTGGTACGACATGTTCTCAAACACACCAAATCAGTTTTATAAAAAACGATAACCTTAGAAACTTGTTCCGTCTTGCAAAAATTTCTGCGGTACCGCATGGTTGTGAGTGACGGGTGGCTTTGCTCGCACAGGTGTTCAACATCCTGGGGGTGGGCCCACTGCCATGGGCCATCGTCGGTGAGGTGTTCCCCTCGGACGTGAAGGGCGTGGCCACGGCGGTCGTGTCGGTGGTGCAGGCGGTCACCTTCACACTCATGGGCAAGCTCTTCCAGGTGATGAGCGACGCCGCGGGCATCTACTCCGTCTTCTTCCTCTTCACCGCCAGTGCCTTCGTCGGCCTCGTCTTCACCTTCTTCTTTCTGCCAGAGACAAAGGGCCGCACCTTCGTCGAGATCACGCGGCACTTCGAGGGTGAAGAACATGAAGAGTCCAAGTAGCCATTTTTTTGGCTCTCAGTGGAAGGCTCAGAAAAAGCACTCCAGTTTGTCCGAGTGTGACTGTAATGTAATATTTAAACTGCAAGATATTCTTTGCATTAAGAATCAACAAATATACAAAAGTTGTTTGTTAACCTCCACATCGATACAAAGGCGAAGCTTTTTGTGTCTTGTGATTGGTTTGATGCAACCCACCTTGACTTCCTTTCTGTACCATCCTCTTCATCATTGAGTAGCACCTACGCGCAAAGCCCTCAATTATTTGTTAGGTATATTCCAATCCCTGTCTTCCCGTGCAGTTCTTGCCCACTGTTGCTACCACAGCTTGGTGGCGTAGATGTTAGACACGGGAATCGGATTCGGGAGGATGGCGGCTCAAATCCCCGTTTCACCATTCAGGTCTAGGTTTTACGTCACTGCCTAAATTCGCTTAAGAGGAATGTCGGGAAGTTTTCTTTGAAAGAACGGAGCTAATTTCCTTCCCCGTCCTTTTTCATTCCGACCTTGTGCTTCGTCGTCTACGGAATCCTATGCCCCCAGTCTTCTTCCTTCTCGAACAACGTTCCGCTTGTGGCAAGAACGGTATTCATGTCCTTTCGTTCTATCCCTCTCCCAGTTAGTGTTTTCCATATATTTCTTTTCTTGCCGATAATTCTCTACAGTGCCTCATCATTAATACTTATAGAATATTCCGCCACTTCTTGGCGGACTACTGACGTATTAAAAATTTGAATCCTCAGTATTAAAGTTCCACAAAAATATTTATTTAATAGTTTGTTATGAACCGGCTTTCAGGATTGTAGGCCATCGTCAGATAACTTAGCACTGAACATCTGTATAAAGATTGTTGTACAAAGATATATAACATTTTATGACTATATCGATACAAAACACAAGTATAATGTAACACCCAAGGATACTCTGGACAAATAAATCTTATTTTACAGTATGTTCAAATAATAAAACTATATGAATGTATAAGCCAAATAATATGTTGTACCAGTCAGTAACACCAGTACTATGTCATATGGACAAACTGATGAATGCCATTAACAGATCGAAAAAAAAGTGGGGGGAGGGGGGGGGGCGGGAAGAAATGTATGGAAAATTGGTGTGAAACAGTTATAAATAAGCTTATTATCTAACAGTGAGAGAAATAATAAGTGACTGCTGCTACTTTAGTGAGGGTGCGTAATGGAACTGCATTTGGTCATTACAGACCAGGTCAGGATTCTTTAATTGGTATTTTTTAAGCACCAGAATGTCCGCCCCTGGTAGCTGAGTGATCAGCGTGACTGAATGTCACGCCTAACGGCCCGGGTTCGATTCCCAGCTGGGTCGGAGATTTTCTTTGCTCAGGGACTGTGTGTTGTGTTGTCCTTATCATCGTCTTTTTATCCCCATCGACACGCAAGTCGCCGAAGTGGCGTCAAATCGAAAGACTTCACCAGGCGAGCGGTCTCCCCGACGGGAGGCCCTCGTCACACGCCATTATTATTATTTACCACCGGAATTCCGAGTAATTTTGATTTTCTGTCTTTAGTTCCTCTATGGAGAACATTACATTTCGTATCACATGAATGATATTAATTCGGAGGATGTTTAGCAAATGTTAAATCTTGCTTTTTCATTCTCCAACTCCTTTCACGCTCAGTCAGTCAGTCAGTCTAGTAGTTACAGCCCTACCTGATATATAATTTGCCATACTGATTGCAGGAAACCCCATGAATTCCTCTCTGTTCTAAACGTGTGATCTTATCTTTACAGTTGAGCAGAAGTTGGGCGACAGTGGAGTATTTATCATCCCCTATATCTTCATCACCTCAAACGCTTCAAGTCTGTTACCCTCCGGTTTTCCCAGCATCTACGATTCATTTCCACTGTTTCCGTAAGTAAATGCTAGTAATCGTTTCAGGTTAAGATCTGTGTGTGATACTAGCAATTTTCTTCTGACGACTAATATTTCCTTTTCCGGAGCTACACTTCTTCTTGTATCCTCCGTGCTACGTCTGTCACAGGTTTATTTGCTTCCAAGATACGAGAACTCCTTCAGTTCCTCTGCTACGTGGCTCCAGTTTTGAGGTCGACTTTCTCACGAGCGAGATTACAGATTAGGGTTTAACGTTCTTTCGATCACGAGGTCATTGGGAAGTTTTTGCCTAACCATATTTACTCTGCTCCTTAACATTTTCATCTTGCTTTGGTTTACTCTCGAACCGTTTTCTATGCCCAGCCGACTCTTCATCCAATTTAACCGATCCTATACAACTATCTCACTTCACAGAGGATGGGACCAGTGAATCTTCCTTACTTTTCTGCCAATGCTTCTGGCCCTCCTTTTGAATCCGGTTCTCTTGCTCTTCCATTCTTAGATGTAGTCTAGCAAACTGCCTGTAGAAAGCATATAGTGCTCCTTCCACGTACGTGTCTGGAAATAACATACATATGCTTATGAAATTGTTAATACCATTTCTGCTATTTTATTTTATAAAAAGTTTGCATTTAATCAATAACAATACATTGATTTTCTATTACCGTCTTAATGTTCTTTTAAAACATATTTAAAATTATTTAATGTTGTTGTTGTTGTTGTGGTCTTCAGTCCTGAGACTGGTTTGATGCACCTCTCCATGCTACTCTATCCTGTGCAAGCTCCTTCATCTCCCAGTACCTACTGCAACCTACATCCTTCTGAATCTGCTTAGTGTAATCATCTCTTGGTCTCCCTCTACGATTTTTACGCTCCACGCTGCCCTCCAATATTAAATTGGTGAGCCCTTGATGCCTCAGAATGTGTCCTACCAACCGGTCCCTTCTTCTTGTCAAGTTGTGCCACAAACTCCTCTTCTCCCCAATTCTATTCAATACCTCCTCATTAGTTATGTTATCTACCCATCTAATCTTCAGCATTCTTCTGTAGCACCACATTTCGAAAGTTTCTATTCTCTTCTTGTCCAAACTATTTATCGTCCATGTTTCACTTCCATACATGGCTATACTCCATACAAATACTTTCAGAAACGACTTCCTGACACTTAAATCTATACTCGATGTTAACAAATTTCTCTTCCTCAGAAACGCTTTTCTTGCCATTGCCGGTCTACATTTTATATCCTCTCTACTTCGACCATCATCAGTTATTTTGCTCCCCAAATAGCAAAACTCCTTTACTACTTTAAGTGTCTCATTTCCTAATGTAATTCCCTCAGCATCACCCGACTTAATTCGACTACATTCCATTATCCTCGTTTTGCTTTTGTTGATGTTCATCTTATGTCCTCCTTTCAAGACACTGTCCATTCCATTCAACTGCTCTTCCAAGTCCTTTGCTGTCTCTGACAGAATTACAATGTCATCGGCGAACCTCAAAGTTTTTATTTCTTCTCCCTGGATTTTAATACCTACTCCAAATTTTTCTTTTGTTTCCTTTACTGCTTGCTCAATATACAAATTGAATAACATCGGGGAGAGGCTACAACCCTGTCTCACTCCATTCCCTACCACTGCTTCCCTTTCATACCCCTCGACTCTTATAACTGCCATCTGGTTTCTGTACAAATTGTAAATAGCCTTTCGCTCCCTACATTTTACCCCTGCCACCTTTAGAATTTGAAAGAGAGTATTCCAGTCAACATTGTCAAAAGCTTTCTCTAAGTCTACAAATGCTAGAAATGTAGGTTTGCCTTTCCTTAATCTTTCTTCTAAGATAAGTCGTAAGGTCAGCAAAAAAAAATTCTGGATCTGATATTTGTACATAATGGAGGTCTGTGTATATACAGGGACGTCAGAAACAGTCTAGAAAGCTTGTAAGGGTGTTGCAGGACAGGTTGTGCAGAGAAATAACTATTAAGAAAATAATCCGATAAGTTGCTCCGTTTCCAAATTGATTAGCGTTGGAGTTAGCCAGTCAGGCCGTTGTGCGAGCAAGTTCAAGCGGCCCATCAGAGATGGTGTCGTCAAACTTCGTCTTCATTTGGTTTCCTAAAACCAAACAAAACGATATAAAAACTAGGCATGGGAAAGTAGTAAGGATCGAACCCGAGCCAAAGACTGAGCCCTCTCTTGCGCTGTCATCTACATTCTACGCTATAAGAACAATTGACTCAGTTTTTGTATCCGGCGGGTCCCTTGAATTTGCTAGCACAACGGCTTGAATGGCTAACTCCAATGCTAACTAACTCGGAAACGGCGCAACGAATCAAATTGAGTATCGAGTTACTTTTCAGCATAACCCACCTCGCAACACTCTTCACGCTTTTCAGACTGTTTCTGACCACCTTGTGTGTGATGTATGTTGTTCAGTTCTCGTATGCGATGAAATGTTGTGTTAAAAGCTCTGTTATCTGTTCAATGTATCGTAGATCTGCAAGTCAATCAGCGTTCGACACGAGAGAAATGTAGCTGATAACATTATTCAAGAATTACTTTAGCGTGCTCTTGCCCGGCAGACTTTTTGCTTTGCATAGTGCTCCTGCGCTGGAGCGAGTTTCATTAAAACCAACCAACACGGAAGCAGCGGACGAGTTCTAGCTCTACACCATGAAATTTAGTGTATGAAATGTGACAGAGAATGACAGAAAAGAATGTGTCAGGCACTGCATATATGAGCATTTTCCTTGTACAGGTTAAACATTGATAAAACCAACAAACTGCATGGACGGATTCTTGACTGGAATTTTGAGGAAAATGTTGTGTCTAGACAAGACAGCCTAGACACAATGAGAGGAAGCCGAAAGGCACGCGCTATAAGTTCACGCCGGATGGCGTGAGATCTGAAACAGGATACGTAATGAATGCTATAAAGAAAAGTACGTAGCTTCTGGAATACTTAACTTTAATCCATCCTTTTGGTACATCTGGAGATTATGGCGATACAAGTGAGACTCTTTAGATACATGCAATGTTACTAATGGCGCCTTGCTAGGTCGTAGCCATTGACTTAGCTGAAGGCTATTCTAACTATCTGCTCTGCAAATGAGCGAGGCTTCGTCAGTATAGTCGCTAGCTACGTCGTCCGTACAACTGGGCCGAGTGCTAGTCCGTAACTCGAGACCTGCCTTGTGGTGGCGCTCGGTCTGCGATCACACAGTGGCGACACGCGGGTCCGACATGTACTAATGGACCGCGGCCGATTTAAAACTACCACCTAGCAACTGTGGTGTCTGGCGGTGACACCACAGAAAAAAGGTCCTATAAACATGTGTCCGGAAATGGATGGTGTGCGTGCAACGACAGCAAATCGTCCCTGAAAACAGTACAGAGTTGCACCGCGTCAGTGTCACAACAGATGTTCAAAATAGTCTCCATGATATTGCAGATGACAGGGTTAGTAGCAGTCGTCATGCAGGATGCACGTAATCGTACTCTGGCTTACACCATGTTGGCGGGCCATTTGGATGGAGCTTGTACTATGGTTTGTCTCAGTATCCTGAGGATCCGGCCCTCCAAATCTGGTGTACGCACAGACCGCCGCCTCCCTGCACGTTGTCTGTCTGCAAGGGCCCATGATCACACAAACCCCCAAAGAGGTTTTGAAATGTTGTGTGATGTGGTTGGTGTCTGTGAGTGGACTTTTTTCTGGCACAGTCGTGTTGCCTCTCGACCGTTTCCGCCTGTTTGGCCGTTTACAAATACCATCTCGGCTTGTTCCCAACATGAATATCGGACCCTATAAAATGACTTTTTTTGTAATATTAATATCTATATACGTGTTTGGAGAGAGAGAGAGAGAGAGAGAGAGAGAGAGAGAGAGAGAGAGAGAGTGAGAGAGAGATTGATTTTTGATAGAGATTTTTACTTTAAGTCGTAAGTGGTACCTGAATTTTGGTTGCTGCCTCCTTGAATGATCAGCTTCTGCACCAGTTGGTGACGTATTACAATTTGGAGGAAGTTATTGTTCTTTAAGGTTTAAAATACGACTCTGTTAGTTACTTGGCCGTATTGCGGATAGCTTTGAGCCCAAGTTTTCGTAGCTTTTCATTCCTAAGGGACCACTGTTGTAAGTAAATAAGATCAAACAGCAATCTGCTTTTCGTGACAAAAGGAGATTGCTTGGCACACAAACTTCCTTCAATCTACACCTTCTGCTGCATCAAAATTGGTCAGTGGAGTTCAGATAATCCAGTTACTGTAATTAAGAAATTATGAGAGAGAATGCATTTCTTTTCCTGTATTTTAGTGAACTTTGTACACTTACAATTCTGTCGATTGATAGACAGCGACGACAATGAAGTTCACCTCCTTTTCCAAAAACAAGATATTTCTATTATTCACTTCCAGAAAATTTGTATACATAAATGACAACTCTTACACATACTTTACTCAGTTTTATCACTAAAATATCAATTTTCATTAAATGTAACAATTCGTTCTGAGCGACGGCCGAGCAACACGTCCTCTATCCATAAGATACAGATTAACAGTTCTCTTTTTTTTTAATAAATCAATTGTCTTTTTTATTTAGAGTCCATACTCAAAGATTCACAACTACAATCGTTGCAGGGATTGCGCGCTGAAGAGTTTGTTGCTGTCCAGCTGCGCTTCACTTCACTTCAAGTACTTTTTGAATCACACTTACATTTACGGTATTTACATACATTACTGAGCTTCTCAGAATAAAATCAGGCCCAAATTAGTTTAAAAAAAGCAGTGAGGCACACATAACTTTAATAACCCTTCTGCTGCTTACAGTGCGTTGCGTCAATCATGCAGCCTGCAACACACAAGCAACACACGGCACATGGTCAGAGGAACTGTCATTCGTCAGCGCCATCTTCCATGACAACGATGCATTTCCGAACACATGTTCGTAGACCCTTTTGTTCCTTCATTTCCAGCCAGGAATTCGTCCCTGCAGTTTGACGGTGTTATTAATGTGCACCCTGTATGTGGAAATGAACTCGATAGTAGGAACCCTCTGACTTCACATACATCTTCATTAGAGACGGGCAAACTCGTCGTAAGTACTAGTTCACTAGTGACCAGCCATCTTAGGGACCTGTTCATGTTATTCGTTCACCGTACCCTTTTTCATCCAATCGGGGAACGATGTATGAATTTAAAAAAAAGTCAAAATAGAAATCCAGAAGTACTGTCCCCAATGACAAGTGCGTACTTGGGAGCTGGAGTGGTAGGAGTGGAGGGTTGTAGGTCGATAGTTTCGCGGTGAACGACGAAGTAGTTTTAGATTTCACGACAAATGGCTTTGGGTACATTTGCTAGGAATATGTATCCACCTTACTTCAAACTATACTGAATTCTTACTGTACAAATGTGTATGTGTGACAGGGCATGATGCAAATTTGATTTGTGTAGATCATTTTCATTTTTGGAGGAGAGAGGGTCGTTATTTCCCCCTCTAGGTACACCCAGAAATCAAAATTCATAAGATGTTTCCAATGAAAATTGTTTTTCTCCTGACATTTACTCCATTCATAAACAAAATATACATATGGAATGATAAATTTATGACTTTAAAACTGAAATACTTGGGTAAATATCATATACATGGCAAACTGAAGTGGGTTGAAAAGTTTGAGAATTTAGACAAAAAGGTTTCTCGCTTAAGGTACCTAGGACTCTAGGTACCCAGTCCGACTGCCCTTTGATCCATTCGAATGATTATCACGTGTGCCTCAAAAGTTGAAAAATGCAGATAATGAAAGAAATTCTTTGCAAATTTATTTAATTTCATTTTGACTTTTATTTTTTAACAACTCGCAGAGCATACACTATGTGATTAAAAGTATCCGGTCACCTGGCTGAAAATGACTTACAAGTTCGTGGCAACCTCCATCGGTAATGCTGGCATTCAATATGATGTTGGCCCACCCTTAGCCTTGATGACAGCTTCCACTCTCGCAGACAACGTTCAATCAGGTGCTGGAAGGTTTCTTGGGGAATGGCAGCCCATTATTCACGGAGTACTGCACTGAGGAGAGGTATCGATGTCGGTCGGTGAGGCATGGTACGAAGTCTGCGTTCCAAAACATCCCAGAGGTTTTCTACAGGATTCAGTTCAGGACCCTGTTCAGGCCAGTCCGTTACAGGGATGTTATTGTCGTGTAATCACTCCGCCATATGTCGTGCATTATGAACAGGTGCTCGATCGTGTTAAACGATGCAATCGCCATCCCCGAATTGCTCTTCAACAGTGGAAAGCAAGAAGGTGCTTAAAACGTCAATGCAGGCCTGTGGTGTGAAAGTGCCACGCAAAACAACAAGGGTTATAAGCCCCCTTCATGAAAAACACGATCACACCATAACACCACCACATCCGAATTTTACTGTTGGCACTGCACACGCTGGTAGATGACGTTCACCGAGCATTTGCCAAACCCACACCCTGCCATCGGATCGCCATGTTGTGTACCGTGATTCGTCACTGCACACAACGTTTTTCCGCTGTTCAATCGTCCAATGTTTACGCTCCTTACACCAAGGGAGGCGTCGTTTGGCATTTATCGGGGTGATGTGTGTGACTTATGAGCAGCTGCTTGACCATGAAATCCAAGTTTTCTCGCCTCCCGCCCAACTGTCATAGTACTTGCAGTTTGGAATTTCTGTGTGTTTTTGGGGGTGTCCGGGTACTTTTGATCACGTAGTGTATATTCCCAAATTGAAACACTGCCGTTGGTACATGTTATTTGTGAAAGCTAATGTGCAAATTACGGGTACTTTGTTTTCAAAAACACGGTTTTGCATGTTGAAAAGCGAGTTCCAGCAAATTGAGATTTCTTCTTTCAGTATGTAATTATAACAATATTATAAATTATCATTGGTAGACACTGGGTGGCATATGCATAGAACTAGAATTCAGGATTTCGAGAACGGTTTGACATTGAAACAAGAACGGGCGAACGCAGTCAACACTGAATTGATAAAATCTGTCGCAGCACAAGGACGCAGTCCTACGTGGAACAACATGCGCTCACATACACAACACGACAAATACTTCCTTTGAAATGCTTCTCCATCCTTTTGTTCTCATATGGTACTCAAGTGACTAAAAATAAGAAAAATAAATAAAAAATCCACTTGACACCTTGTGACAGTTACGACAATGCAACAGACAACTATAGCGCACCTCGACGTGCGTCCAGCAACGCATAATTGCATATAATGTCAAAATCTGATGTCATTTACTGATTCCTCCTTGATAGCGTAGAACCATTTATTATTACAGAATGATAAAATAATGACGTATTATTTGGGTGTGACATGAATGTACACTCCTGGAAATTGAAATAAGAACACCGTGAATTCATTGTCCCAGGAAGGGGAAACTTTATTGACACGTTCCTGGGGTCAGATACATCACATGATCACACTGACAGAACCACAGGCACATAGACACAGGCAACAGAGCATGCACAATGTCGGCACTAGTACAGTGTATATCCACCTTTCGCAGCAATGCAGGCTGTTATTCTCCCATGGAGACGATCGTAGAGATGCTGGATGTAGTCCTGTGGAACGGCTTGCCATGCCATTTCCACCTGGCGCCTCAGTTGGACCAGCGTTCGTGCTGGACGTGCAGACCGCGTGAGACGACGCTTCATCCAGTCCCAAACATGCTCAATGGGGGACAGATCCGGAGATCTTGCTGGCCAGGGTAGTTGACTTACACCTTCTAGAGCACGTTGGGTGGCACGGGATACATGCGGACGTGCATTGTCCTGTTGGAACAGCAAGTTCCCTTGCCGGTCTAGGAATGGTAGAACGATGGGTTCGATGACGGTTTGGATGTACCGTGCACTATTCAGTGTCCCCTCGACGATCACCAGTGGTGTACGGCCTGTGTAGGAGATCGCTCCCCACACCATGATGCCGGGTGTTGGCCCTGTGTGCCTCGGTCGTATGCAGTCCTGATTGTGGCGCTCACCTGCACGGCGCCAAACACGCATACGACCATCATTGGCACCAAGGCAGAAGCGACTCTCATCGCTGAAGACGACACGTCTCCATTCGTCCCTCCATTCACGCCTGTCGCGACACCACTGGAGGCGGGCTGCACGATGTTGGGGCGTGAGCGGAAGACGGCCTAACAGTGTGCGCGACCGTAGCCCAGCTTCATGGAGACGGTTGCGAATGGTCCTCGCCGATACCCCAGGAGCAACAGTGTCCCTAATTTGCTGGGAAGTGGCGGTGCGGTCCCCTACGGCACTGCGTAGGATCCTACGGTTTTGGCGTGCATCCGTGCGTCGCTGCGGTCCGGTCCCAGGTCGACGGGCACGTGCACCTTCCGCCGACCACTGGCGACAACATCGATGTACTGTGGAGACCTCACGCCTCACGTGTTGAGCAATTCGGCGGTACGTCCACCCGGCCTCCCGCATGCCCACTATACGCCCTCGCTCAAAGTCCGTCAACTGCACATACGGTTCACGTCCACGCTGTCGCGGCATGCTACCAGTGTTAAAGACTGCGATGGAGCTCCGTATGCCACGGCAAACTGGCTGACACTGACGGCGGCGGTGCACAAATGCTGCGCAGCTAGCGCCATTCGACGGCCAACACCGCGGTTCCTGGTGTGTCCGCTGTGCCGTGCGTGTGATCATTGCTTGTACAGCCCTCTCGCAGTGTCCGGAGCAAGTATGGTGGGTCTGACACACCGGTGTCAATGTGTTCTTTTTTCCATTTCCAGGAGTGTATTTAAGATCTCATGTTTGGAGGGCGTTGATGATGTATAATGTTCTCTCGGCTACAAGATTGTTGTGTTCTCTTGCTGCGCGAACTTTCACACATGGAAATTACTCCCACCTCTTATACATCTCCTATGCATTAAAAAAAAGCAGTCTCTCCGTCTCTTTAGAACACCAGGGAGATGACGACAACGAGATACAATATCAAAATATTGTCCAAGAAGATGCAACAATCTGGCAGCGTACCCCTTCAACTTTTCACATGAATGTGTCCATTATATTTGTTTACAGCAACTTCACACTGTGTAAGCCGTTTCTGACAGCACCAGTCTTTCAGATAATTAGCCCAGAATTGTGCTCTTACCCGCTTCTGCTTGACACGCTTGTCAAACACATTGAGTACGCTAGTCACAACGTATGTATCTCTGACTGTAAAGTGATATATGTAACTTAAGAATCTTGAATAAATGTATTTCACGTTACTCAGTGTAACATTCAGTTCCCGAACAAAACAGTAGGGAAATGATAAAAAATCTGATCATGTCCCTTAAAAGAAATAGAAATCAGTACTATGATACTAAGTTTACAGAAAAACACAGTACATATCCCGTAGGAACCCAGTTATGGCCCACTATTACGTTCTCTCACTCCTTTGAAGTCAAAGAAAATGTTTGTATTATATTATCGATATGTCGGAAGTATATACTATGTTGCACTAATGAAATCGAGTTAATCTGCTAATTTCCAGTTTCAACTAATCTGTGTGCTAAGGATATTATCTTTGATGTTTATGTTCACATTATTATACCAACATAATTCAATATTTCGCCACGTGTATAAGCTGGCCTTAGGAGAAATTCAACATTAGAGGAAATTTCAATGTACTAAAATTTAAGAAAATTACTACATAAAGAAGGATGTCACAGGAAAAAGTAAATAACAGAATTCTAATTTTATGATTTCAGAAGTGTACATTGCCTACACTGTTACTTGGTAGCTCTGTGGGTAAGTGTAAGATTCTGTATCTGGTCCTGGTTTCAATCTTCAGTCAGTTATAGGACTTTTATGAGTCATTTATTGGTTCGTCTTTGGTAATGATGTGTTATGGGAAGAATGACGAGCTGCACTGTGGCCAGGAAGTCACATGAAACTGTAACTATGACTAGCTGGATGAGCCAGTTCAAAGGGTGGTGGAATGCAATGGGTATACTGTCCCTGTGGTGTCTGAGTAATATGATTTATTAAACATAGAAAAAGACCCCAATGTTGCACGAATTTTGTCTGGAATCATACTGCGAGTACCAAATATTGTCTTCATAAGCCTGTGACTTGCTGGAATCTTTAGACACGCAAGTGGAATTTCTGACCACTTAAATGATAACTGAAGTATCTTTCTCCATCGATGGGTAAACGCGTTATGCTATGTTTAATCTGTTAGTTGTGTATGCAATGTGACACTCCACGCGAGCTGATTTCCTATGAGTGAGAACCATCCCAATGCTATAATCTGGAGCATCAGTTGCTACTGAAAAGGGCTTGCTAGGAATGTATGAAACAAGGCAGGGTACAGGATTAATTATTAGAGCAGCTTTTGGACACCATGTTCACAAGCTGCTGTCTGCTGAAGCTGGACACCCCTGCACTAAAGTGCATCTGTGGAGCTGAAGGGAGTGCAATATTCGTAATTAAATGGAAATAGCTTGATTTTCCCATGAATACCTTACATTCTTGTACAAAACATTCTTATACAGTCATAGGAGGTGAGGATATCATCTGGAGTGCCCCAGGGAAGTGCGGTAGGTTCGCTGTTGTTTTCTATCTACATAAATGATCTTTTGGATAGGGTGGATAGCAATGTTCGGCTGTTTGCTGATGATGCTGTGGTGCACGGGAAGGTGTCGTCGTTGAGTGACTGTAGGAGGATACAAGATGACTTGGACAGGATTTGTGATTGGTGTATAGAATGGCAGCTAACTCTAAATATAGATAAATGTAAATTAATGCAGATGAATAGGAAAAAGAAGCCCGTAATGTTTGAATACTCCATTAATAGTGTAGCGCTTGACACAATCACGTCGATTAAATATTTGGGCGTAACTCTGCAGAGCGGTATGAAGTGGGACAAGCATGTAATGGCAGTTGTGGGGAAGGTGGATAGTCGTCTTCGGTTCATTGGTAGAATTTTGGAAAGATGTGGTTCATCTGTAAAGGAGACCGCTTATAAAACACTAATACGACGTATTCTTGAGTACTGCTCGAGCGTTTGGGATCCCTATCAGGTCGGATTGAAGGAGGACATAGAAGCAATTCGGAGGCGGGCTGCTAGATTTGCTACTGGTAGGTTTAATCATCACGCGAGTGTTACGGAAATGCTTCAGGAACTCGGGTGGGAGTCTCTAGTGGAAAGGAGGCGTTCTTTTCGTAAATCGCTACTGAGAAAATTTAGAGAACCAGCATTTGAGCCTGACTGAAGTACAATTTTACTGCCGCCAACTTATATTACGCGGAAAGACCACAAAGATAAGATAAGAGAGATTAGGGCTCGTACAGGGGCATATAGGCAGTCATTTTTCCCTCGTTCTGTTTGGGAGTGGAATAGGGAGAGAAGATGATAGTTGTGGTACGAGGTACCCTCCGCCACGCACCGTATGGTGGATTGCGGAGTATGTATGTAGATGTAGACGACATTATTTCTGTGTTTTCTACATGAAATTTTGTGGGCAAGATACCTTATTTATTTGACAAGACCTAAATCTCCCACTTACGTCTGAAAAAAATGGACACTTTGGCAGACTGAATTTTAAGCCTTTCTGCAACCGCCTTAATCAAATTAACTTCCGCGTGACATCTGTATAGCATCTTTACGGCATAAAGTCAGCGCCTGCACGTCTATCGGGAACGACAGAAAAGAGACGGCTGTGACAAGAGGTCAGCCAATCGCACACTGACCGACCTCCCTCCAGGCGACAACAGCGGCCCCTATATGAAGAGGACATAAGCGCCGCGCCCGACTGGTGGCAGCCCACGTCGATAGCAGCTTCAACGTTAGCCACTTTGTTAGCTATCTATATGAAGCACACACTTGTGTTTGTATATTCTGAAGAAGACTGATTATTTGCATGCCGCCATTAGCTTACGACACATATCAGAGTTAAGTAATTGTAATTGTCTTTTGAAATAAAACTCTTTAAAACGAATTGTTTGATTGTTCGTCTAGCGAACCGAGTATGCAGGATTCCTAGACACAACAGCATCTGGTGGTGGTGGTGGTGGTGGTTAGTGTTTAACGTCCCGTCGACAACGATGTCATTAGAGACGGAGCACAAGCTCGGGTTACGGAAGGATTGGGAAGGAAATCGGCCGTGCCCTTTCAAAGGAACCATCCCGGCATTTGCCTGAAACGATTTAGGGAAATCACGGAAAACCTAAATCAGGATGGCTGGAGACGGGATTGAACCGTCGTCCTCCCGAATGCGAGTCCAGTGTGCTAACCACTGCGCCACCTCGCTCGGTAACAGCATCTGGCTAAAATAAGAAAACTGGCTCAATGTGGGCATCCTCAGATGGTACTGCAGTACAGGCAGTAGTACTGCTTGATCTTATTATTTACAGCAGATAACTGCTCCAGTGACAAGAGTATTGGGCGAAGTACAGGGACAGACAAAGTGATTTAGTCTACATCTCCCACCCCCTCCCCTCTGCCACCTCTTCCCTCCCCCATCTCCTTGTTCTTCCTCCTCCACTTCACTCCCCACTGAACTCTCTCTCCAGAACAACATGGGAAATGTAACTCCTGTGTCTTATATTTTATTATGACATTTTATTTAAACAATTAGGCTGAAGCAGGAATGATTTTATTTATTTAAATAGTCTGATGCTATTCATTTAAAAAATCTGAATTTCTTATAAGCCATGCACCAGGTGATGTCCAGACAGTGAGAGCTTCCATACATCGGAGGCACACATGGGTGGCTGGCTTCATGCTGCAGTCAGCCTACCTCCCTCCCCACCTCACTAGCACTACTAAGTATCGGTCTCCACCCGTGTTGTAACTTTGAGAGCTCTGCCATATCCTAAATTTACCCCACCCCACAAACACCCCATAGAGCAGTGAGTCCCCACCTACCCACAGAGACTGTCCTCAACAACTGTCTCCACCTGTGTGATGGTAGGGAACATCGCAGACACCCATTACTGACCCTGCCACCCTCCCAAAGGTGCCCAGGACCTCTCCCTGGCACATTCTTCCGAGAGGCAGATGATTGTAGGAATTACTTGCTGCCATCCCAAGTCCATCTGGATGCATCGCAGATAGTCATCTAGACACAGTAGGCAGTCCATATGCATCCTGCTGGGAGACAGATGGTATTGTGCGTTATCTGTCGTCCTCCCATGGCTGGCTTCTGCTCCACTCCTGAAACCTCCAGCTGAGAGACAGGAAATAGCGCACATTCCCTGACCCCCTCCAAAGATCATCCAGATATGCTACAGATGGGCACAGAGACATAACATCTACCTCCCAGGGTGTTCTACACACTTCTTGCTGAGAGGCATAAGTATTCTTCGTCGCTCTCCCAGTGCCACCCAGATGTACAGCCTCCTGCTGAGCAGCTGGTCATTACTAGCTCTCCCAGGGCTGTATCGAACCAATGAGTAGCGGCTCCAATGACCTCCTGTTAAAGACAGCAGAGGCTGTGGCGGATATATCATTGAGATGTCATGTGTGACAACCAACCCTCCAGCAGTTGGTGGAAAATCATTTATTACATAATTTTTTTAAAAAAGAGTTCATCACCATTAACATTTCCGTCACTGCAGAAATAAAAAAAACGAGCATGTAAGTACTGGTGATGACAATAGACCATCAATGTATGTGTATACATGTATGTATATGTTTAATTCACAATTTTGTTTTTATTGCAGGTGGCATAATTGAGTATCTGCTGAAAAAGTCACAACCTGAATCATCAATGGCGAAAATACCGCTTTTTAATACTGTGGTAGCGACAGTAAATGGGTTAGTGTGGGAATGACTTTGGATAATCTATTATTCTATTCAGTGCATTTGCGATTTACGAAAATCCTCAATATTGCAATACAACACTGAAATTATCCTGAAATGAGTAGCTCCATCTATGTAATAGCTCGATGTTAACTGTTGTTTGTATAATAGAAATATTTGAACCCCCTCATTGATATTGGATGATCACACAATTTGCACCAGCAGCTACGTTCAAAATATATAATGAGACATATAATGAGACATAATGTAATATATAGTGAGACAAAATATATAATGAGACATATATAATGAGACTATCTGCATCAGCTGGCAACCATATATAAATAGCTGCTATGGGAAATTATGGAGGAATGTGATAGAGCTTGCATGTCATAATATATAACCTACGGGGGAAATCATTAGACTACATTTTAATGCATGCAGTGCATTAATACCCTACAGTATATATGAATCCACTACACCAGATGTAGACACAGAACTACATTCATATTTAAGCATGTTCATACATAAAACTATACAAAAGAGCTATTAAATAAATAAAAAAAAATCGTAAGTGATGAGTTTTATTTCCCTGTAAGGTCTCCTGTATGGTAATACAAACATGTACTTAACATCATGACTGGATACACAAAAACCCTCATCACAGGGACTTCATAGTAACTGACAAGTCTTGCAACACTACAGAAAAATGGAATGACAAAATACTCACATTCATTGTGGGTCCACTTGATTCTGGCAAGATCTACATCATCATGTCATTGCTCACACATCCAGATAGAGTTCACTTTGGACGTATACATTATTTTCGAAAACGTTGTTTCAGTCCAAATACCAGCAATTAAAAGAGGCTTGTCAGCCATTGATGGTGTAGCTACAAGACAGTCTGAGAAATCGACGATATCTCATCTGCAGAATAAGTAAATCCGAATACTGTGTTCATATTTGATGATGCTGCCACAGAACACTAGGAACAATACACAAATTTTTATGTTTTGGTAGTCACATGAAGATAGATGTTTTTCATTAGAGCCAAACGTACTTTAGGATTTCAAAAGAGTTAGCAAGTGATAACACAAAACTTATTATCATTTTAAGAAAAGATAATACGAATTTAAAACACATTTATCGAGTACACGTGGGAACTGACATGACATTCAATGAATTTAAAACTATATGCAGGGATTGTTGGAATCACAAAAGTATGGGTTTTTGGTTAATGATAAAACATGATAACTGAATGATGGATGATACAGACGAAAGATCCAAGAAATTTTTCTTTAAATGATAATTTAAGTACGTAGTGCTCCATAGGCAAATACATGACACATCATCATAAGCATATCTAAGCAGCTATTAAATATGCATTTGAGGAATAACAGTTTACTATTATATGTACAGTAAAGAAGGAAGTAATTACACCATTATACACTACACGAGTGTCAGCAACACTGAGAAAAGAAATGCGCATATGGACAATGTGCTACGGAACTGAATTAAAAAATGATGCAAGACAATGTAATGATTTGGCTCACGAAGAGAGAGCAAAAAATTATGAAGGTCAACAGACAATCTGGATGGGATTCATTGTTTTGCACATCAAGAACCACTTTGTGCATGGTATGGGGTATATTCCTGACATTGCATGTGGATCCCTTTTCTCCTTTGCCGATCTAAGTCACTCTTTTATCTTCCTTGTCGGTTTGAAAATCGTCTTTGCGCCAGCCTTTCTGGCATACATTCCCAGAGTGACGAACAGATCGGCCGTATATTGCGCAAACACGGCGTAAAGGCGATTTTCAGTGAGCCTGCGTGTATGAGTGCCCCCACCTTCCGCTATAAGACATTTTGTGTAAGCGATGGCTTCACCACAGGGACAGACTTCACTGTGCGATCTTGTACAGCTTCAGGCTCGGCAAAGGACGCAGCTACTTACTGCCGTAAATGGACTGGTCACACTACAAACTGCAGCTACTACGGCGCCTCCGACGCCTCCACCTGTACTACCGCCGACGACGCCTCCGGCACCGCCATTTCCTGCCTTCAATCCTGACGTTGAATGCTGGCCAGAATACATCACCCAGCTCGAGGCACACTTCGCAGCATACAACATACCAGCTACAGAGCAGCTTGCTTTTATCATTGCCGACGCGGGTGTTGTGTTAAAGCTGTGTTCGTAAAATTGTTTCCCACCACCCGCCCAGAGACTTATGACGAAGAGATTGCTGCATTGAACTCCCACTTCCGTGACAGTATAAATGTGGTAACTGCGCGTCTGCGCGTCTGCGGCGTGGTCCTACTCAGTCAAATAAATCATGGTTAGCTGACCTTCAGGGACTAACTTCTGATTGCGACTTTAATTGCTCCTATGGACGCTCATATGCAGACATCATGATTAGAGATGCTGTTGCGCAGAATGTGGCGGATCACCGCATCTGCGAGGAAATCTTAAGATTTAAAAACCCGTCTTTGCAGAAAGTAGTGGACTTGCTAGACATACAAGATACATTAGATATGGCTACTTCCGCGTTCGATGTGACTCTGGGTGTGTGTACTGTTAGCGAGGCACAACATGTGTTCTCCCGCCTGGCCCCGGCACGCCGCGCCGCTCGCGCGCAAGTAAACAAGTTTCAAGCTAAGCTCCCAAAAAATGGTTCGAATGGCTCTGAGCACTATGGGACTTAACATCTGAGGTCATCGGTCCCCTAGAACTTACAACTACTTAAACCTAACTAACCTAAGGACATCACACACATCCATGCCCGAGGCAGGATTCGAACCTGCGACCATAGCGGTCGCGCGGTTCCAGACTGAAGCGCCTAGAACCGCTCGGCCACACTGGCCGGTGCTAAGCTCCCACTAAGAAACTGAAATCTTGTCGGAACTGATTTCGTGCCCACCCACGGGACAGTTGCCCATCCCATCAAGCACAGTGTTCGTTTTGTAATAAGAAAGGACACGTGCAAGATGTGTGTAGCAAGAGAAACTCTTAATTCACAACCTGTCTCCCGCTCGCGTGACCTGCGTGGGCGTCACCACAACAGAAACCGCCGTGATCATGATTCACATCAGCTTATGGGCGTTAATGCCATTTATTCACAGCCTTCTGCTTCCTGTGCTTCTACAGCTCGTCGTGTGAATAAACAAGTTTAGCCAGACACTTCCTCTCGCATTCAGCGCGATGTAAGGAAACTTTTTGTGACTTTGAACATTTGTGGATGTTCTGTTCGCCTGCAGCTGGACACTGGTGCGTCAGTTTCTTTACTGAACAGATCAACGTATGACTAGCTTGGTTCGCCCCACTTCATCGTTCACATTCCATGCTGACTGCTTTTACTGGACAGGAAATCTCAGTGGTCGGCATGTGTAGTTTGCAAGCCACGTATGGTGCAATGACACGTACTGTGTATTTCCATGTGCTCCACTCTAGTGATACTACGAAATTTTTGTCATGGACGCATTTGAACTTTTTGGCCTCGCAATTCAGGACAATGTACTTTGTATCAGCGCTAGTGACCATGCAGACAGTGTTGCCGCACTATGCGATGATTTTGCTGAACTCTTTTCTGATGGCCTTGGTTGTGCCACCGACTTTACAGCGCATGATGTAGTTAAAGACAATGCCATGCCTATTTTCCGGTGCGCATACCCGGTACCGCACGCACTACGTGACACCGTAGCTGCTTAACTTAAGCATTTGCAAGACAGTGGTGTCATTGAACCTGTTTCTGCTTCGCAATGGGCTTCGCCTTTAGCGTGTGTGAAAAAACCAAACAGTTGTATCCGTATTTGTGCTGACTTTAAGTGTACAGTAAATTCCCAGACAGTGGTAGCTATATTTCTCATACTGTGTCCTGAAGACATTTTTGATAAGCTTGGTGCGGGAAAATTTTTTTCCACGATTGACTTGCAGGACACATACTTTCAGATTCCGCTCGACAAACAGTCGCAGTGATATTTTGTGATCAACACCCACCTTGGATTGTTCAAGTTTCACCGCCTTCCGTTCGGTTGTGCTTCGGCTCCTGCTATTTTTCAGTCTTACTTACAGCAGTTGTGTGCTACTGACCCAGGTTGTTCCAATTATCTGGACGATATTGTCGTATCAGGGCGCACCCCTGACAAACATTTGCAGATTTTGTGTGCCTTATTTACTGTACTTTTGCAGGCAGGACTCAAGTGTCATAGAGACAAGTGCAAATTTTTTTCAAACTGAGATTCAGTATTTAGGACATATGACTAATGGACAGGGTATCCACCCCTCGCCGTCACATCTCCATGCGATTAGAGACTTGCCAGCACCCAGGAACTTGCAAGAACTTCAGTCTGTGTTGGGCAGAATTACATATTATGTTCGGTTTATACCAAATGCAGCGCAGATTGCAGAGCCTTTGCATCGCCTTTGGCGTAAGAACGTTCCTTTTGGTTGGTCTTCGGAATATTATGCTGCTTTCCATAAGCTCAAACCTGCTTTGTTGAGTGATCGTTGTTTGATTCCTTTCGATCCATCAAAACCAGTTGTTTTGGCTGACGATGCATCTTCTCACGGCATAGGAGAAGTCCTCTCACACTGCATTAATTCTGTCGATCACCCAATCGCTTTTGCGTCTAAGTTGCTCAATTCTGTCCAGCACAACTATTCTCAAATCGAGAAAGAAGCTTTAGCTATGTGGTGTCACCGCCAGACACCACACTTGCTAGGTGGTAGCTTTAAATCGGCCGCGGTCCATTAGTACATGTCGGACCCGCGTGTCGCCACTGTCAGGGATCGCAGACCGAGCGCCACCACAAGGCAGGTCTCGAGATATGGACTAGAACTCGCCCCAGTTGTACGGACGACGTAGCTAGCGACTACACTGACGAAGCCTCGCTCCTTTGCCGAGCAGATAGTTAGAATAGCCTTCAGCTAAGTCCATGGCTACGACCTAGCAAGGCGCCATTAGCCTTACATAGCTTGTATCTGAAGAGTCTCACTTGTATCGTCAAGAGCGATGTATACAACAAGGATGGATTAAAGTTAAGTATTCCAGAAGCTACGTACTTTTCTTTATAGCATTCATTACGTATCCTGTTACAGACCTATCTCTTGCCTGCGTGAACTAAACGCGTGCCTTTCGGCTACTTCCGTGGCGTGGCTGTCTTGCTACGCCACAACAAGCTATTGTCTATGGAGTGGCCAAGTTTCATTATTTTTTGTACGGTCGCAAGTTCTATTTGGTCACCGACCATAAGCCTTTGACGTCGTTGTTTCACCCGTCCAAGCCAGTTCCAGCCCGTACTGCACAGAAGTTGCAGCGTTGGTCTTTGTTTTTGTCTAACTATAATTATGAAATTTTGTTTTGGCCTACGGCCCAGCAAGGCAATGCTGATGCTTTGTCTCGCCTCCCTTTCGGTACTGACGACGAGTTTGATTCTTCCGACTTATCATGCATGTTTATTGATTCGCAGGATAAGTAATTAACTGATGTTTGTCGGGTGGATTTTCGTCGCATTGCGTCCGCGACAGCCGCCGATGCTTCTTTGCAGATTCTCTTGCAGTATATTCGTACACACTGGCCTCCGTCTGCTACGTAGATTCGTGATGCCCTTGTTCGACGTTACTTTGCGCAGCATCACAACGTGTCTGTACACCACGGTGTTATTTTTTACTGACAATGATCAGTCTCGTGTGGTTGTAACTCGTTCATTGCAGTCGAAAATCCTCCGATTACTGCACTCTTGTCATTGGGGTATAGTGTGGACGAAGCAATTAGTGCGTCGTCACTGCACTTGGGTCGGCACTGATAAACAAATTGAGAATTTGCTTGCTAATTGTCGCTCTTGCGCGGAGCATCAATCTGCTCCCCGCCTGTGCTTCTTTGTGTGGCCGACTCCTACAGCGCCTTGGCAACGCGTTCATATTGATTTTGCAGTTCCTTTCTGGGACACCCGCTGGTTGATAGTTATTGATGCATACAGCAACTTCCCTTTTGTTGTGCCTACGTCTTCTACTACATCTGTCAGTGCTATTCGGGCTTTTGCATCTATTTTTTGCATTGAGGGCCTTCCCGAAGTTATTGTCTCCACCCAATGGCCCCCAATTTGTGTCCTCCGAGTTAGAAGCGTTCTGTGCTGCTAATGGCATTCGCCATCTGACCTCAGCCCCGTTCCACCCCCAGTCGAACGGTGAGGCTGAACACTTTGTGTGTACATTTAAGTTGCAGATGAAAAAGTAGCGCGCCACGCACTGTCGAGAGCGCGTGCTTTGGACTTTCCTTGCTTCCTACTGCTCCCAGCCACGCGGCGCCCGTTCCGCAGCGGAATTGCTACAATGCCGCGCCCATCGGTCGCTCCTGCAGCTATTGCACCTGCTGCTGCGTACTCCCGCTGCTGTGCCTCGTTCTGGCTTGGCGCCGCATGATTTGATGTTCTATGGCATTTTCTCTGGCAGGAAGCGCTGGGAGCAGGGGTGCATTCTTCGCCAGCTCGGCCGCACCTTATTTTTAATTTCTAGTGCCTCCAGCACTGTCAAGCGACACCGGAACCAGATCCGTTCGTGCCGCCCTCGGTTTTCTGCTGCTGGTTTTTTTCCGGCAGAATTGGATGCTTCGCGGCTTCCGCCGCCTCAGCCCACGACTCCACCGATGGCGCCTCTGCCACTCGCGCCTCCGGCACGGGCGCCCCTGGATGCGCCACACCGCCGGGCTGGTCAGCTGCACCGGGCGGGCACCTCTCGCAGCCGCAACGGCCCCACCTCTGACCGCTGCTGTCGCCGTCCCCGCCGTGTTCCTCTGCGGTGCCGGAACCGATGGACACTGACGCTGCCGCCACGCCACTGCCGCTGCCGCCGCCGCCGTCGCCGTCGCCCATGGAGGTTGTTGCTTCGCCTGCTCATCCGAGCATACCCAGTGGCGGTGCGCCTCCCGGGGAGGTTTTCAACGGGGCGTTTCTCTCGCCCCCTCGTGTACAATTCGGGGACATGGGTGGGCAGCACGCCCTGGCACTTCCGCTGTCTGCCCCCTCAGTTGCGCCGCCCCTGGGGCCCTCCGCCCGCCGTCGGAAGCCCTATTCCACGACGGTGCGCCGTTTCAGGGGGGAGGGGTGTGGTATCTGTGGTGTCACCGCCAGACACCACACTTGCTAGGTGGTAGCCTTTAAATCGGCCGCGGTCCGTTAGTATACGTCGGACCCGCGTGTCGCCACTATCAGCGATTGCAGACCGAGCGCCGCCACACGGCAGGTCTAGAGAGAATTCCTAGCACTCGCCCCAGTTGTACAGCCGACTTTGCTAGCGATGGTTCACTGACAAAATACGCTCTCATTTGCCGAGACGATAGTTTAACATAGCCTTCAGCTACGTCATTTGCTACGACCTAGCAAGGCGCCATTATCAGTTACCATTGATATTGTGAATCATGTACCGGCCAGACCGACGTTGACCATTAACGGATTAAAGTTAAGTATTCCACCAGCTACGTCCGTTTTTCTAAATTCTAATTTTCTTGCCCTGTTCCAGACCTCACACCAGCCTGCGTGAGCTAAAACGCGTGCCTTTCGGCCTCCTCTAGTAACCCGGTGTTGGCTCTCCTGCCAACCAAATCAGTATCGATAGTTCCGATGCCACAGCGTAGGTTGGCACTACGAGAGCGGACGATCCACGCCGACGACAGCACCCTCTACCCGACGCTGTGCAGCTCTACGAACGCCGCTCGACTTTCGCGCAGTTCATGAAGAGCAGACGGCCGAGAACCATCGCTTTAGCTTAGCTTGCTATTGAGACTTTCTTATCTGCACTTTGGCTGCACACCTACGTGCTCATCTGTACAAAGTTACATATACATTTATATATATTCATGCATCAGTCAAAACCTCTTTTACTTTACTTGCAATACCGACGTGCTTTACCTCACCTGCTCCTAGTAGCTTCCTTTCATTTGGCCTCTCTGTCAGCTTTCAGGAGCAGATCCACGAGCCGCCTTCCAGGCGGCATTCAATAGCAAGAGTGCAGATAGTGGATATAGTACTAAAATCAGTGAAATCTCCAGCTAAGTAAGTGTAAACTCAGTCTTGTGGTATGAACTTACGCTTGCTACAATGAATACTGAACCGAGAACATTGAACCTTGTGGTGAATATGCTACAATATAAGCACTTAACACAATCCAACAGTCCTTAAACCTACATTCAGCTAGCAAGTTCTACACAGTATGGTGAGTAGAAGGAGGAGGATATTAGTGTTTAACGTCCCGTCGACAACGAGGTCATTGGAGACGGAGCGCAAGCTCGGGTGAGGGAAGGATGGGGAAGGAAATCGGCCGTGCCCTTTCAAAGGAACCATCCCGGCATTTGCCTGAAGCGATTTAGGGAAATCACGGAAAACCTAAATCAGGATGGCCGGAGACGGGATTGAACCGTCGTCCTCCCGAACGCGAGTCCAGTGTGCTAACCACTGCGCCACCTCGCTCGGTAGGTGAGTAGAAGACTTCGCCAATAAAGTAATGCTGTTAGGACCAAACACCAACACAATAACCAAAGTTGAGCGAACATTCTGAGATGGATAGACATGTTTTACTTGTGAGTGGTACCAGTGTATCTTAGGAGGAGACAGACATAATTCTCTTAGAAGTGAGCAACTATTAAAAAAACAAACAATAGCAAGGACTATGTTACGCTATATCTGAGTGCATTCCAGCCTTGCTTCTACATTAAGACAAAACACAGTAATAACGGCACACAACTATAAAAGAAAAGTTTCCACCAGAACAGTGCATGTGTCTTCACCTCGATGCGTGAATACAGACTAAGCAGCTTAGAACCGGTCTTACTTCCCCTCATACCTCCCCTTCTTCCTTTGTTTCCATCCCCACCCCCATCTCCCATGTGTAGGAATACTGATTTTCCAGGCCTGTTATAACCTATTTCTGATGGTACACAAAGAGGTCCATCCACTGCAGGTTCTGTGCTTTGGTTGGTGTTAAGTTGACAATGATGTACTGTTCTGGTCTGTGGTTGGATACTCACAATGGTAGGTATACTGCTTTCCCACGCCTGTTCTAACCTCTTACTGACGTTACAGAAAGAGATCCATCTGCTGGCGATGCCCCTGCTTTGATTGGTGATGGTTTGACAACCATATACTGCAGAAATCATAATTATTTCTAGAAAATGCTGACCCTGGGACAATAGCGAAATACTTGGCTATTCGTGACGGACAGGGAAAAGACAACGCTCCAAAAGAAGACCGGCCAACAGTATCCTAAGACTCTCGGCTACGTCTAGCAGTAGGAAGAGGCACTGGAGCGGCTGCACTCGCGAGGGGGCCGGTCACTGTGATCAGTAGCCGTTGAGGTAGCTGCGGCAGTCGCTATTGTCGCTATTCAATGCGCTGGCTCTGACAGCAAATCCTCTGCCAACTGCCACTGGTCACTTCCGGCCGCTTCCTGGCCTCCGAGCATTCAAAATTGGTGTCTGTGAAAGTCCTGTAAATATATTGTCCTGCTTTTGGGTATTACATGCATTTCAAATGCGCAAATATCAATACAAGCGCTGTCTATTTGCATATCGGAAGAAAGAGACACAGTTATATTTACACCCGACAGCATGCAACAACAATTCGAACCCCCCCCCCTTCCCTCCTCGTTATTTCGTAACATCCTACTGAGTAAAACAACGAACTAGGTCTACAGTACTCTTGTCGATGAGGGGTGAGCAAACTGCCGAGGTCGGAGCTTTACAACAATACGCTTGATACATGTATTAACCTATCACACATCTCTTGTACATGTCTATCGTGTACAAAATCAATACCACATCCTAAAAGATACGTAAACTTTCACTTTTTTGATGCGAAAACTACTGATCACTGCAGAATGTCCTTGCGAAGTCAGTAAAGAGATGAGTGACATCGCTTATGCGGGGGAACTTGACCATACGCATTCCTTTGGAAGTATCCCTATCTCTTATCTTTCTAAAACAGTGAGACCAATACATTCTGAAAAACTGTGACGAAGAAGTTACGTGAAACCTGTGTTAGTGACCATCAGGTTGGAATAGCGTGAGGAAGGAAACATGAGGGAATTTCTGTTGGGCTCAGGTTACCTGCCTTTCGAGAGCAGTGTTCCTCTTTCCCAGGAAAAAATTAGATTGGTAGACAGCTGCTTGCAGCTGAATGAGCAACTACTGTTTGGTTGTCATCTCAGTGGCTACAACCTAGTGAGGGAAAGCACTAACACCAATAGGTGAAGTGAGTATGTATTGAAATACTAATTGGAGAGCAATTTACAGACCTTGAATAGGGAACCTACCTTCAAGAATAGAAGAAGAAGAGAAGGAACTGATGTAACTTTTGCGTTCGTGCTAATGGATATTTACATTAGACAGTGGAATGTAGCGATGGAGCTATCCTTAACTGACCATATGTGTGCTAAATTTGAGGTTGAAATGGATGTTAAACGGAGGATGACCTACAGAACTCCTATGAGAACAGACTGGGATTCGAATAGAAAAGACCTAAACTAAAACTCTTATGAAGTCAAAACTTAGACAAGAAATGCATTATATTTAGGAGTAGATTTAGGGAAAATGGCAGATGAAGTGGCGTCTGGCATGATGACGTAGTACTTACAAAACTGTCCAATCAGCAAAAAGTGCACAAACGGGAATGTACCTTGGCGGAACAATAATGTGGACCTACAAAACTCAAGTAAGAAGATTGTTCAGTTTTCCGAAAAGGAAAGATCTATGGCCAGAACATCTGGAGGCCCTTGACAAACACAATCAGTCTTCTTGGTATATACTCTGTGATGAAGCGGAACG
This sequence comes from Schistocerca serialis cubense, assembly GCF_023864345.2. Taxonomy (NCBI): domain Eukaryota; kingdom Metazoa; phylum Arthropoda; class Insecta; order Orthoptera; family Acrididae; genus Schistocerca; species Schistocerca serialis. The sequence goes on along the minus strand of NC_064642.1, from coordinate 562,725,869 downwards.
TACAGCTGTCAGGGCCAGATTTCATAAAATAATCGATAATACCAACAAAACTAGAATGGGGAAACAGGATGGTGGGTATATAAGGACAGTGTTTGAGACATCGGATGTGCTCCTTAAGACTAAATGCCCTTTGGCATATAACACAGACCAAGATTCAGCTCCATTGAGGTAGGTGAGCGTGTTGTCCCTGAGGGTTACTGTACTTTCTAACACAAGAAGTTTCCTGGTCGGTGTACCAATCTAGTGACCGACTTTAGAATCACTTGAAGAAGCACGCCCTAGAGACCACCATAAGCAGTTCTGGCATTTTCTATTGGTTTTGTTGCTGTCAGACGCGAGGTTGTGTTTTGCGCAACGTTTGTAAACATTACGAGTTTTAAGTACGTTAGTGGTGTACAATATATTAAGGCTATTTTGAAGATGCAAAGTTTTATGATGAGCAAAATCCTATACGTTAGCAAAACAAGTAACATAACGTGTAGACAGTTAACCTACACATACTACATCAGTCGTACACCATCTTGGACTTGAAACAACCGAAGGTCTTATACTATGCAACATGAGATAATTGCAGATGAACAGAGTTTCTTTAATGCGTTAACAATTTTTCCTGTCTTCAGAATGGAAATACGTGTTAGTTTACAGCAGCTTCTATTTGAAAATCCTTTTATTTTCAATTGATTTTTGAAACTACTTTTTCTTAATTTGATTTCACTTACTGATTATTGGTGTGTAGTAGAGTATTAACGTAACATATAGGCCATTACATAAAAACGGTGACGACATTTTCTCGACTGAAACACTTTTAGTTTGGATAGCATATTGGTTCTAGTTACTTGACTATGTTGTAGCCTATAACAGTTCTGCACATTTGAAAGAACCTTACTTTTCCGGAGTTTTCATAATTTCAGGAACAGACTGCAGGACACACAAAATGAATGCTATCATTTCAAAATGCAACAGGAAAATATACACTCTACGACAAAAAAGAATGACCCACTATGAAGGAATTATCCGAATGGGACGAAAATCGGTAGATGTGATGCACAAGTATAGACGAAGAAATGATTACAGTTTCCGAAAAATTGGATGATTTATTAAAAAGCACGAACTTTACAAACTAAGTCAATAACGTGGTGGCCCACCTCTGGCCCTTCTTTCCAATTGGTGTTGGAAAACACCGTCCCGGAAAGCTTCAAGCCCTTTAGACTCACCAGACAGGACAGGGCAGATCCCAGGAACTTGCGCTGACATACACAACAGCCACAGAACATGCACAAGGGCGTAATTAGGAAATAACGTGGGTACAAAGTGCCACAAGACTACCCATCTAAAAATAATTACATGAATTTTCTCACATGAAGCTGTACAGGCATCTCTACATGTTTGCTACCCTTTCACATATGCATCTATACTCTTCAAAATCCGTGACAAAACTTGCGGCTCTATTTCTTCTTTCAATCCAAGCTGATGAGGAACCCTCACTAACGAGGAATCCCCAAAAATTGTTTGAACAAGTATTTTGTAAGTTCCTTCTTTCGTGCCTGAATTGCATTTTCTTAGAGATACGTTTATGCTGCCACCTCACTGTTTACTGCTCGACAGCGCGACGTTATCAAGCTGGCTTGTGTTTTGCGCCAAAACCACTGCAATACGTCCTGAAAGTTGAGCCATGATTGGCTGCTTCAAGGTTACTCCAGCAGTGTCGTGTTTAACTCTGCTAGCAATGTGAACAGGTGCAAATTATTATCAGCAAGCAGCAAGGTTGCAGAGTAGGTGTAACGAGGCTTTCGTTGAGCAGCGAGGTGCAGTGTACCATTAATGAGCGGTAAGGTGCCAGCAGCGAGACCAAAGTATAAACGTGCCACGGCGCATTTAACATACACCATCGCTGCACGCCCCGCTTCTCCCACGACCTTCGCCACCAGTCCTGAAACTCGAGGCCTACTTGACTATGTCAAGGTCACTCTTAGCATTGCGTGGTTTCTCACACAGCGTAATATATGTCTCCATCTAAATTCACGTTCTGTAAACTAATCTGATGCTCATGGCAGAGGGTACTTCTCATTGTACCATATTATAAGATATGGAGCCCGAGAAAAATTACTTCCTCAGCAACACTGTGCAACCTGTAATTGGGTTAAACTTACCTTTGTGAGGGCTAAAAGATCGAAGTGCAGGGAGCTGTAGTGTATTCCTAGATTCCTCAATAATAGTACTTGCGACGTAAGCGTTCTTTTAAGAGATAGTTTGAGCCTAACTTCAAGCATCTACGAGCTCAGGTTTTCCTGCGATTTCGTGACGCCTTCTGTCTGCTGAAACTGGTGACTTCTTAGCTGTCCTAGTTGACTGGGCAGCAAGGTGGAGGCCGGTATCTCTTGCTTCGTAGGTGGAGCGCTGGTAGGGGTAGATTCTCCTGCTTCCGCTCAGAGGTCACGTGCAAGCGCCGCACGGAGTTGGTAGCTGGTGGCAGGTCTCCTGTCTCGACAGCCAAGGCGACTCGGAACGCAGTCCTCTTACCGCTAGTTGAAAATGAGAGAGAGAGGGTAAGATATATGTGTGTATGATAAACTCTTTCCCTCGAAACTGTTTCTCTCTTTCATACCTCCTCTGTGTTACCACTGATGACGTGTCACTGATCTCATTTGTACTAAGACTGCAGTACACGCCTGTTTCTTCCACCGCTCTGAGTGGTATGCACAAGTTCTAGTAAATGATCACCAACCTGCAGTCTTCTATAGTTGTCCTCTGCGCTGAAAATAGCACGTATCTCATGAATCCGTTATCTTGGGGCTCTAACAAGGGAACCTCCCCATCGCACCCCCCTCAGATTTAGTTATATGTTGGCACAGTGGATAGGCCTTGAAAAACTGAACACAGATCAATTGAGAAAACAGGAAGAAGTTGTGTGGAAATTTGAAAAAAATAAGCAAAATATACAAACAGAGAAGTCCATGCGCAAGGTAGGCAACATTAAGGATCACATGAGCTCGAGAGTGCCGTGGTCCCGTGGTTAGCATGAGGCGCTACGGAACGAAAGATCCATGGTTCAAGTCTTCCTTCGAGTGAAAAGTTTAATTTTTTATTTTCAGACAATTATCAAAGTTCAGGCACTCACACATAATCAACTTCTCTATCCAAAATTCCAGGACATGTTCAGATTTCCTTGGACATATGCAGGATTTGACGGTCTACACACGGAAAAATTTGAAAACGTTAAAAACATATGTTTTGACAGAGCACAGGGAAAACTGTGCGACTGTGAAGCTGTTGCATTCATTTGTTGCAGTTTATGTGACAAACTCTTATGTTTTCATCACTTTTTTGGGAGTGATTATCACATACACAAGAAAACCTAAATCGGGCAAGGTAGAAGAATCTTTTTACCCATTCGCCAAGTGTACAAGTTAGGTGGGTCGACAACATATTCCTGTCATGTGACGCACATGCCATCACCAGTGTCGTATAGAACATATCAGACGTGTTTTCCTGTGGAGTAATCGGTTGACCTATGACCTTGCGATCAAATGTTTTCTGTTCCCATTGGAGAGGCACGTCCTTTCGTATACTAATCGCACGGTTTTGCGGTGCGGTCGCAAAACACAAACACTAAACTTATTACAGTGAACAGAAACGTCAATGAACGAAGGGACATATCATAACTTTGCGAAAATAAAGAAAGTAAACTTTTCAGTCGAGGGGAGACTTGAACTTAGGACCTCTCGTTCCGCAGCTGCTGATGCTAACCAAGGGACCACGGCGCTCCTGAGCTCAGACTCTCCTTGATGTTCCCTATCTTGCGCATGGACTACTAAGTTTGTATATTTTGCTTATTTTTTTCATAGTTCCACACAACTTCTTCCTGTTTTCTCGATTGATCTGTGTTCAGTTTTTCAAGGCCTATCCACTGTGCCAACATATAACTAAATCTGAGGGGGGTGCGATGGGGAGGGTCCCTTGTAAGAAACTCTTAGCGAGAAACTGTTATTTTAAAAATAATTAAATTTCCTATTTGTTTGTTTGTAGGGGATGCCACTCGCTTTTTTATTAGCAGAACACGAGAAACTGTACAAGTACATTCCACTTTAGAGTCACAAATAATTTCTATTCTTCAAAAAATTATTGAGCTGCGTATTTTCGTAATTACAGCTCTCACATTTACAAACTAGACATTGAAACTCATACCGCGTCAGACAACATGTGTGTCCTCCGACACTTCACAATCAGCTCTGATTTACAAACTAGACATCGCTAATTGAAATCTTAACTGGCATTTACGTCGGTAGACAACATGTCTGTCCTCCAACACTGCCAAACCAGCTCTGATGTTACAGCCGAGCGATCCAATTAAGGCGCGATCCGAAGATCTGCGAAGTACTTCGCCTGCCTTTTCGTTTAGCAGTTGTTTATTATTCTGCTGTTATTAATACTTGTGAAATAATGGAATGAAAGCACACTTTTTGGAGGGACGCTTTAATTAGAAATGTAACCAAATACACTGTTTAGTTTATCAAATTTTATTCTCGAGTCAGAAACATACAAATTTACAGTAGCCATACACACGAATAACTATATAGAATTCATATTACATGTGCCCAGTACTTTGCAACCTCCAAGGCGCTTGGAGTGGCTTGCAGGACATCAATCTTCGTGCAGGATGTAGGGCACAAAAGGCACTGGAGCATGTGGCTTGTGGTTTGTTCTTGTCCACAATCACAGGACGTATCTTCTGTTATGAAGCCCCATCTCTTCAGCTTGTCTCTGGATCGTCCAACACCTGATCGTAATCTGTTTAAAGATTTCCACACCAGCCAGCTCTCGTTGTGTCCAGGTGATAGTTCTTCAGCTTCTGGCGTCTGCAGGTGAGGCGTCGACTTCTCCCATAACTCCAGCCTTGCCTTCTCTGGCGAAATGGTGAGCTTCTCGGATGTTCTCAGGAACCTCTTTCGTGATATCAGCCGTTGCTGTGGAGGATTATGTCCGTGCAATGGATGGGCAGTGTCCTGTTCCACTTTCAGTCTCTCCTTGTTGGCAGCCACTGTTCTGCGTACCCATGGTGGCGCTATTCCAGCCAGGCAGTAGAGCTTATCAGTTGGGGTAGGTCTTAACCAACCTAAGTTTATCAAATATTAATAACAGAATATTGTCATTTTGGCACGCAACTACCGAACGCAGCAACCAATCTCAGAGAAGGACAACAATTTAGGCGGTCTTTCTCACGATACCCGTACCGAACAAGCCACCTGTCATCGGTACCTCAAACCACATTACGTCGTCCTGCCACTTCTGCCTTCCCAACTGCTCTAACAAGGACGTCTTGTGCCTGAATATGATGGCTGCAAAGCCAGAAATATTAGAGTCTCTGTCACTATGATTGCTTTGAAGGCCGCATTTGCTACGCCAATGGCAGTGAGCAATGTAGTGCGCACGTTCGTCTCTCTGCTGCGTCTTCTTAGGCTCGAGCAGCGTTTCTGTCCTGGGCGCGTCTGTTCCTCCCTCTGTTGGTGGGGTATTCCGGCTGTTCGCGGACTGGGGAAGCTGCAGCAGTTTCTTCTGTCTGCTAAGACGGCTTCGAGTCAGCCGTTTGAAGTTGTGTCCTTCTTCGCTTACGTACCTTTGCGACTGGGGCCGCCATCTTGCCGTTGGTCTAGTTGCAACATTTGGCCCAGGACAGCTGGCGCACATCGGAGTTTCTGCTTTCCTTGTGTCGTAGCCACAGATGTCATGCTTACCTGAGCACTTGACACATCTCACGGCGTAGTGGCACTACTTTGTTGCAAGCCCTTCTCCCTAGCACCTGGTGCCTAGAGTCCAAGCCAGGGGGTGGGGAGGGAAGCTTCCACCCTTATAGGGAAGCCTAGGAGCTTCCGCAGCTCATCGCTATAGCAGCTAAAATTGCTGGCCGTTTTCACATGGCGAAGATAAGCGGCGATGGCCTCTTGTTGTTGATCCAGTTATGCAGCTTGATTTCTATATCTCCAATTGCACCCGCTGCAGTCCTTCATTGACTGCCTTTTCGTTGCAAATTGAAGGCAAACTCGGGAGGAGCGTCATGGTTGGCTTCTATCGCTGTTTTGGCTGCGTCTTCATCTTCATGGGCACTACTACGATATGGGCAGCCACAACGACCTTACGCGATCGGAAGTCGGCCATACCCGCCGCCTGCATCTCGATTGCGGCATCCGAATCAACAGAATCGGCGCCGAATTCGAGCTCACAGCAGTCTCATTGCTCTACCCACCCTACGCTTCTGCAATGGATGTAAAGGGGAGGGACAGGCGTCTTCTTGGGCCGATTGTCTAGCTCGCTTCGGAGCACTACCGACAGCCCCCTGACTGAGTCAGGTACCTTGCGACCGTCCCGTCTGCCCATGTTGTGGCGCAAACCACTACAAACTTTGCTGTAGGCATAAGTAGGACACAGCGACAATTTTCCAGTGGCCACAGCAGAAGCACGCCTTCTCAGCTCTCTTTCAGCTTCGGCAGCACAGCACACAATAGCATCGCTGCGCTGGCTGCAGCTGCTCAGACTGAACTCCCAGCAGCGAAGCTTCAGCTTAAATGTACTCTAAGACTCTTCTAATGAATGTCAGCCTGGCCTCTACTTTTCTTACTGTTGTTTGTAGTCATTCCACTTTAGGTTGTCGCTATGAACGGTTGCACTTAGGTTCAAATGGTTCAAATGGCTCTAAGCACTATGGGACTTAACATCTGAGGTCATCATTCCCCTAGACTTAGAACTACTTAAACCTAACTAACCTAAGGACATCACACATATCCATGCCTAATGCAGGATTCGAACCTGCGACAGTAGCAGCAGCGCGGTGCCGGACTGAAGCGCTTAGAACCGCACGGCCACAACGACCGGCTAGACTTAGCTAATGTACAGTAGTTTCTGTTTCCAGTCATATATCGCCAATGGTGTAATCTGACAGTGACGGATTTTTTCATTTATTCATGTGCAATACGTTACATTTACTTACTTTCAGAATCAGTTGTCAGTACCTGCACCATCTGCGAACATGCTCATGAAGTTTTCAATTTTATCCACTGGATAATTTACATACATAGTTAACAGTAACCGCGCTATAATATGCCCTTGGGATGCTCCCGAAATCACTTTGAGATCTAGGGCTGGTTTAAGGCCTAACCGACACAACCGGTCAAAGGGCGCCAAGGTGACAGGGGCGCCAGAGGCGTCCCAACTCCAATACTTCTACGCTGGGTGTATCACAATTAGTAGTGAAAGGAACCTATTTGCACACTCGCTAGATAAATATTTTTTTTTTAAAGATCATATAAAAGCCCAAGGAACGGCAACTGACGTATGTGGCAGATAGGAAAAGTCAGCCCGCCAGATGATGTGTCGCTTGTGTGAAAAATGGGGGTGCGGGAGGCGCCAGATGTGTGGCTTGCGTGGGAAAACGTCTGGTTAGAAGTGCCGATTACTTCTTGTTAAGAGCAAAGCGTTGAGTTCTATATGCTACTGCAAAATAAAGTCACAAATCTGGCCTGATATCCGATATTTTGTTCACTAAACCACATTGCGGAAGTTTGTCGAATGTCTTCCGGTTGTCAACCGTAGAAAACAACAAATAATCATTTACTCTTGAAAAATAAGATTTTTGTCTTCTAGACGTTCTTATGCTCGTTCCTACTCCATCCACAGTACGGCATCTTAGATCATTGCCTTTACTGCATTCTTTCAGTGAGTCATCCAAATGAGCTTAGTCTGCGTCATGCCTTTGGGAATCTTTTTGGGCAAATATCTGAGCGGAGTGAAAACAAGACTTCTAGAAATCACGCCATGGATTTTTGTCTGAATTTTACATCCAAACGAAGAGTGGGAAATGGAAAAATCGGATATCAAACTGACCAGCGTGAGATCTAGTTGTACAAAAAAGTATTTAGTTGCTTGAAAGTAATAAGGATATTTAAGAAAAACTTAACTAGTGATACGAGGGAAAACTGAAATATTTCACTAACAGCTGCTCCTAGCTATGTAAATGAAATGTCAAAAAGTTCCTATCTTCAACGCCTAGCTATTTTAACGTAAAAGTTTGTATCGGTGTGATATTTAAAAGTCAACAAATGTATGAGCGGAGCGGGAACATGACTCCCCAGAAATTACACACAGTTCTTTGTCCGAGCGTCCATTGCCAAACAAAGAGAAGGAAATGAACAAATGAGATATCATACTGACCAGCATGAGGTGTACTTTTGCAAAGAAAGATTTAATTACTTGAAAGTAACGAGAATAAGTAAGGAAAACTTAGTGACTCGAGGGAACATTTTTGGCAGAATTTTCGTAGCCAAAGGAAGAGTGAAATGGGCAAATGAGGTATCATACTGACGAGAGCTTTAGTTTTGCGAAAAAAGATTTAATTGCTTGGAAGTAATCAGGGAAGTCAAGAACAAGGCTTGTAAACAAAAAAATTAAATATCCAGTCAAATATTTCGGGAAATGATTTATCTAAAACTAAGACATAAGATAAGTTAGAGGAACAGTTGACGCCCCTTTGAATGATGTTCGAAATCATTTACACCAAATGAGGATCGATTGAAAATTTAAACTACAATGTTTCACTTAAAATTTTAAAGAGTGCTAGGAGTCTGGAAGGTAGGGGATAAAGTACTGGCGGATGTAAAGCTCAGTTGGTTGTCCTTCCCATCACGACTCAGTTGTTTGTGATACGGTAAAAAAAAAAAAAAGAAATGTTGGTACAGCAGTTGCCTGCGAAAGGCGAAGTTCTGAGTTTGAGTCTCGGTACGGCACACAGTTTTAATCTGCTAGGAACTTTCAGTAGACCAGATAATGTTTGACTGTTGAGATTTTATTGCTGTACATGATTTCGAGCATTACATCTTATTTCTTACTTTTAGACAAATAATTTCACAAAATGTTTGATATGTATTTTTGCAGTTTTTTTCCCATGTGTCTACAGTGTACTTGTGACTTTCATATGTATAGACATCGATTTCTGGGAGAGTAATTATGAAACTTTTTTTCGAGGATGCGACATACTAAAGCATCTGAAGGTCTTAAACGTGAACTGCGACTTGCTTATAATCTAAAGATGGAGATTCTTTTACCGTATGCATTGTAATCAGCAGAACCAACAGAAGAAACGAAACAGCGACTGTTTGTACTGTTTTCTTCGTTTATAAAGAATTATACAAGCACAGTCATGAATCTGGTCTCTACGACAAGATTATTTGTGAAATTACGTACTATTCGAAAAACCCTTACATGCTTTTCGATTATTGGTAGGCTTGCAGAGTAAAACTAGACCTTATCTAGCACATGGTCCTCTACGAAATTCACCCCTAAGTGCAGACTTATAGACAAGTGTAATTTGCATATTAGGAGAATGAGGCATGGGAAAGCTAACTGGCTCATCTTTTGTGTGACTCAAAAAAGTCCGTTAATGATCACAGTAAACGACGAAAACGGTTCTGTGACGTTACAACGATTCCTTAAGTTCAACATGTTTCTTGTCGCTTTTCTAAATGTCCTTATTTTCGCACCGCCAGTGCGAAGAACCCGAAGTTCATCCAAAAGATTGCTTGAATTATCACTGCTGGTAACTTCCTGATAAGTCTCAGTTTTATGTGGTGGGGGCTCAAGATTTACTTCAAAAAGGTTGTGTCAGAAATCAGCTGTCAGTCTGCCCCAGGTGTCCACTCTGAGAAGCACCCTTCAACGCCTCGTTTAGTCAGGACATTTCGGGTTAGTTTTGCTGTATCATCGGTTCAACTGCGTACACAGCTGCTGTAAGTTTCACTGATTGTCATACAACTTCTATCGGCTAATGAACTCAGATAAATATATAGCAGTAGAATAAAATCTTTCGAACGTAATATATTATTATAACATTATAATAAGTGAGTAATGATCATTGTAACATCAAATATAACCACACTGTTGGTATATTTATTACAAGAACGCAATTCAAATTGAGAGATGTGGATATGTCATCGTGTGTTCAGGGCTTTCCTACAGCAACATTATGTAGCAGAGTTGCTTTAATCAGTCGCTGATATCTTAGGTCAAGATTCTGATCAGATAACAGTTAATGAGGAGAACAGAAGTGGAGATCACCTATCACAAACTCGCGCTACTTGCTTCCGCCCACAGGTCAACGCAACAGCAATACCTCTCCCCTAGAACAGTGTACCGAACTCCAGTACATGTTTGTGGCTATCCGTAGAGTATAAATATCTGTGGAGTGAGCATTCGGATGCGCAGAACGAGAATTCTGTACGCAACGTCTCCTGCCGCTCAAGTCACGTGATTATGGGACGGTGCATTTTAGCCCGTATAGTGTTAAACATATTTTGAGTGTTGTTACTTCGCTGCTACAAATAGATCAACTTCAGAAGTACCGTTAAAGTTTGTAAACTCATTTTACAGACATATTAACATTTGACAGCATGAACTCAAGTTGGTTTAAAGGTGTGAAGATCAATAGTATTGCGCGTTTTTTGCGTTGTTTCGGTAACAGGATAAGAAATGACAGCCAACAACATTTCTCTACGTTTTCCATTACACTTACTCACATTGTCGATTTTCTGTTGTAATTAATTATGTTACAATGACACTGACTGTAGACGAAAAAAACAATACATTTGCAACAATGAAATTGTTACAGTAAATACGGTAAGCGATTTACACCACCTGCTTGTCCATTATTATTTTCATTTTTTCTTTATTTACCCATCTGCTTTTTATAACACTTTTTCACGATCTCAACAGAAAAGAAAGACCATACACTACGCACAAAAATAAAAAATACATGATCAATGCTAGAATTTTGGAGAAATAAGAGATAGCCAACAACATTTTTTTAGGTTTGCCGTTGCACTGGCTCAGGTATGCGAATCTGTTCTCATTAATTACGTTACAATGATAATTTGTAGGAAACTGTTTTACGCAGAAATACTTAGATACATAGAAGGGTTTGAAAATCTGCAAAAACTAGAAGAAATTAACCAGACACCTATTTATAAATTTTACCTGCATATGAACACAGCACCAGTATGTATACAGTGGCTGGCAGTTTGTTGAGATACACCTGCAAATTTATATAGCAATTGTCCAGTAAAGTCACAGAAATTACCTCTACAGTCCAAGACTTTATTATACCGTGTCTCGATATTTTTCAACGTATAAAGTGCCTCGTAGTGATATGACATTTACAATTATACATTTAATGAACAGTTAGTTGAAAACTAACTGCTCCTCCTTTCAAATACTTCTCTTCACATCAGTAGTGACAAAAATACTGCAAAATAGCTGTTACTAAAACTCAAATGCGCGGAAATGACTATAAAACAAGGCGAATACGTGTAATATTCAAATTTCCCTATTACCGCGACAAATTGCAGACAACCAGCTTCATCCCAAAATCACGTGACTAGCCCGGTTTGATGTCGGAAGCATGCGCAGTAGACTATGTTCATTCCATAGAGATATATGCTCTATGTGGCTATCTGTCGTGGTTTTACCGCCAACATAGTGTAAAAACAAACATCAGTTACCTGTCTCGATAAAACGACCTCCTTATTTGAAGACGATAGCAATTTACAGAAAGTGAAACGAAAATTCAAAGAACGCCAGTAAGTAACGAAACGTGTTACACACACACACACACACACACACACACACACACACACACACACACGTGTGTGTTGCCTAGTGAAAAAGTATGTCTTTTTCCAAACACCTCGTGAATGTAATAATCCATGTTGTTTTCTTTCGGTGTTGAACTGTGAACAACGGCACAATTCTTTCTTAGTTCAAGGATCTGAAGCACCATGCAGTCGGAATGACTACTGTGCACAAAAAGCGAGTTAGTGACTAACACTCTCTTGTTCTCATCATTCATATCGGATGCTATTTAATCCTTTTATCTCTCCACGATCACCAAACTATCAATACCTGTCTTGCTGTTTTAATCTTTCTGTTTGGCAACAATTTCTTTTAAGATGTAGAAAGACAGATTAAAACCCTTTACAGCTGAGGTTGCTGATTTGCAGAGTTTCCACTGTTTTTACTAATTTTAGTACGATCGTCACTAATATGGCCACTAATGGCACAGCTACAGTGCTCGCAAAGTAAAAAATCACCATCATTATCGTCATTTTCAAATTACGAATATTAACTCTTCGTGTCAAAAAGGCTCCGGAGATCAAAATGGACACTTAAATATCAACAAATGGAAATGAATGCGGATGGATATGTGCAACATAAATGGAACATTAAAACTTTTTTAGTTCTGTAACAACGTTTATGACCGTAAACGGTATCAGAGTATTCATTGGAACGTTACAAGCAACTACAGTATTTCACATAGAGGAAATTTTACTTTTTCTGCCGCGAAGAAAAAGGGAATAATGTAAATTTAATCACTAATCAAATAGTATTGATAAATATACTTATTAACAACTGTCCATAGCCCATCATTAAAGGAAAAAATAAATTAAAAACGGTGAAAGATAAACATAAAACTCACATACACATCCAAACACTCTGACAAAAGAGCATAAATTTAATGAAAACAATAACGGTAATAATAATAACAATAGCAATGGTAATTATAATACAGATTTCTAGCATCAACATTCTGGTACTGATGCACAAAAAACTGTAAAATTTGTTAAATATACAATTTGATTAATAACTATCTGCATTCAAAAATTATAAGGAATTATGATTAATGCATGCAATGACGCCAATCGATCTACAGCTTTAATAATCCTTGTCATGATATATATGCGCTGGTGACAGAGCAAAATTTTATATTTAAAAAAAGCTTTTAATTACAGTTGTAAGTCACTATGAAAGGCACAAGTTTTATTAGGTTGATGTCTGAAGAGCCAGTTTTCAAACAATATGTGTTGCAAGCAAGTGGCGGCTCCAGGATGCAGATCAGTATTTTAATTCAGCATACTCCCGCCTACCCACTGGCATCTCGACTCTCAGCCAATTTTGGAGAGTTATTAATTCTGTGGTGTCTATTATGGAGTTCAAAAACAGTTTTAAATTGAGGTACCAATATCAACTGCGGGAAAAGAGTACTCCAGAACAGTTGTTACTCCATCAGACACAACTTTACAATGGCAACAACAAATATGCATTAACCTCGCTGACTGCTGACCTCAAGCTATCGTTGCCAATTTAACTATAAAGTCTATCATTATACTTTTATTTATTACAACGTGTTTTATATGATTAATAGTTTGCATATTGTACTGAGAAAATTATCCAGTCGTAAGCCATTAATACCAGTATTAATTTTTGATTGTTTACAGCTAAGATATTTCAAATACAGTGTGGTCAGAAACACTCTCAAAAGCTTTAAGGGCGTTCCAGGGTAGGTTGTGCTGAGAAAAAACTGTTACGAAAAACATTTGATACGCTGCGCCATTTTCCAATTAATTAGCATTGAAGTTGGCCAATCAGGTAGCTGCGAGCGAAGATTCAAGCTGCCCGCAAGACGTTGTCTCTGAATACATTCTTCGTTTGGCTTCCTAAAACTGAACAAGACAGAGACACAAAAATTGGACATGGGACGGTAGCAAGGCTCAAACCCGAGCCAAAGACTGAGCAGTCTATTGCGCTATCATCGCTATCACTATCAATGTATAGAATTCTTTTCCTAACAATGATTTCTCAGCACTATCTACCCTGCAACGCCCTTACAAATTTCCCAGACTGTTTCTGACCACACTACAAATTGTGAAAAACAATCTCGAAAAGAGTGCCACTGCCTCCTAACTTGTGAATATATACCATATTATGTCTCCGGTTTTAATACCCTGAAAATATTCCCTTATGAGTGAAATTTGGCCCATAAATGAACAGCAACGTGATGTGAGAACATTTAGTGAAATATGAAGTAGTTGACGTATTTTCAGAGCTCAACGAACAACAAAGCGGCCTTCACCATAAGATAAATCAAGATAAATTGCAACCGAGATCCTCTAACTCTTCTAACAAGAACTATCAGTGTAAGCGTTTCCTTCCTTATAGGAAAAATAAGAGCAATGCAGATGTAACTGCGACTTGTACTTACATTACTCTGTGAGAATTCCATACAAATTGGCAAAACAATGTGGCTTCTGAAATCAACGTCCCTCTGCTCAATGCAGCTGACTTAAAATATATTCGAAATAAATTACATTTGAACATCTTGCAGGCATGAACAAAACAGAAATGACTACATGTGAACATATGCAAATAAGTGTATCGAAGGACTGCAAAATGATTTCGCAAGGAAGAGAATTCAGGGAAGACGAATTTAAATTCAGTTATCATTCAGAAAGTAGCCATACCTCATGACTGGCACACACAACTGTCCAATGGCCAACCTCGTGGTTGTACAGAACCGTACATTTACAAACGACAGAAAAATAAACCCATAATCACGATAAGGTTCATAGTATTATTTAAAGTATGGGGAATGTGCAAAGCGACCGATATGCTCAGACGACTCAATAAGAAATAGATACTGATCGTCACACATACTAACAAAGATGCGAATTGAACAAAGCTATCTTTGCTTACACGAATACACAACTGCAAAGTACGACAAGTAATTCAATCTCAAAAACGAAAACCAAATCGGATTTCACATTGCACACAACAAAACGAAAAGAAAACCTTCATTACAGTACTTAGCAATCGACGACGTACTATAGCATGGTGAAATTCCCTAGGTATATTTCCAACAAATGAAGTAGATACTGTAAAATACCCTTTTACGAACATTTCTTTTCTTAAATTAGTGACAATTTCCTAAGTCTGTCAGAATACATTGACAACTCAGTTACATGCAAGGGCATATGCCAATGGAAATACCACAGAAATGAGGGTACAAGTATTTCAGACCGCGGTGCTGTCAACCCAGTTGGCCGCTAATGTTAAAAAACTGAAAAATAAAATGCCGAACAGTGGTCATCAAACAGACTCTAATACCAATCATGCCATACAAAATATCACAGAGGAAACTGATGTGAACACAGCTCCGAAAGATTGCCTCGCGCAACCCCTGCAATAAAAATGACGAGAAATAACGTATGAATGAAACAAACAGGACACTGGTGTAATATTCTACGATATTTACTATTTGTTGTACAAACCGGTTTTCGGCTGTTACGCCATTATTAGGTACAAAGTGAGTATGTTGTGCAGTGAAATTTAAACTAATGCATGTACATGTATCTCCATTTCCAGACATGAAAAATTGTAATGATAGAATTAGGGATGAAACAAGCGGGATTATTTCAGTGTAAATGCGTTATAAAATTATTTGACTAAGGAAAAATATGTGACACATTATCAAATGAACTACAGACAAATTACAACAATTATACATAAAAGAACAAAAGTTAACAATAAACTTTGGCGGCATATTCCGAAAATAGTTACTAGGCAAAACACGAAGTATTACATCACATCCAAAAAGGAAGGAAGATGAACTAGATTGAAATAATGGAAATTAGTAAACACACGTCCATCAACCAAAACTTAGTACAGGATGACCTGACACAGCTCCCTTACTCGACACTTCTAACTATAGATTCTACTCATAATCCCATCCAGACTATGTTGTAAATTACGCCTAACATGCCCGATTTCCTTTACTTCTGCGTAAATTATTTAGATCTAATCATAGACATCAGTGACCATATTCATATTTTCAAGATTTATAGGAAACCAACCGCCACAAATATAGTAATACTGGCTAGTTCTTACCACCCAGTGACCCGTAAACATGCTGCCTTTCATTCTATGATACATCGTCTAATATCCATCCTCATAAGTGAAGACTATTTCCAAATTGTATAAATGGAATAAAACAAATAGCATTAAACAGTGGCTATCCTCCTACCTCAGTAGACTCCATAACGCACAAAAAGCAAAAACAATAGGTGTACTCGCTTCTTTACCCTGTACCTGATCCACCACCTGATGAATGTAATAAATGGTGCACAGTTACACACACAGAAAGTCTCATTGGATGTAGCCAGAAAGCTTAAATCCAGGAACGTAAAACTTTATTTTATGTGCACAACACTGCAGGACACTTTTTTCCCCCTGATAATGACATCACTCCAGCTTTGGAAAAGAGTAGAATATATAAAATTACTTGTAACTGTGGCAAATTCTGTATAGATCAGACTGGCAGGGCAATACCTACCTGCCTGAAGGAACAACGCAGAAGTTGGAAACTTAGAAAAAGAAACCTTACTATTGCAGATCACCTACTTAAAGAAAGCCATACTTGCAAGGTGAATCATGAAGTATTACATCACATACATAAAGGAAGATGAACTATCTTGAAATAACGGAAATTCATAAACTCATGTTCGTCAACTCAAGCTGAGTACTGAATGACCACACACAGTTCTCTTACTCGCCACTTCTAACTACAGATTCCACTAATAACAATTATTCCTCTTACTAACATGCCCCATTTCCTTTATTTCAGTTACAATAATTCCTCTCAATGTGATGAATAAAAGAGATTACTTTATATAATCACAGCTGCTTCACTTGCCTGCTTCATATTACTATTATATCTTATCTGTTTGTAATTTAGGATCTATTAAAGACATGATTATTTTGTTCAGCCACATTTCTGGAATATGTCACCAAAGTCCAACAAAATTTCACTACACCACATAATTATCTTTGTATTTGATGATGGCGTAACAGCCGAAACCCGGCTCGTGCAACAAATAATAAAGCGTGTATGTTTCATTCATAATATACAGGGTGTTACAAAAAGGTACGGCCAAACTTTCAGAAAACATTCCTCACACACAAATAAAGAAAAGATGTTATGTGGACATGTGTCCGGAAACGCTTAATTTCCATGTTAGAGCTCATTTTAGTTTCGTCAGTATTTACTGTACTTCCTCGATTCACCGCCAGTTGGCCCAAGTGAAGGAAGGTAATGTTGACTTCGGTGCTTGTGTTGACATGCGACTCATTGCTCTACAGTAGTAGCATCAAGCACATCAGTACGTAGCATCAACAGGTTAGTGTTCATCACGAAAGTGGTTTTGCAGTCAGTGCAATGTTTACAAATGCGGAGTTGGCAGATGCCCATTTGATGTATGGATTAGCACGGGGCAATAGCCGTGGCGCGGTACGTTTGTATCGAGACAGATTTCGAGAACGAAGGTGTCCTGACAGGAAGACGTTCGAAGCAACTGATTGGCGTCTTAGGGAGCACGGAACATTCCAGCCTATGACTCGTGACTGGGGAAGACCTAGAACGACGATGACACCTGCAATGGACGAGGCAATTCTTCGTGCAGTTGACGATAACCCTAACGTCAGCGTCAGAGAAGCTGCTGCTGTACAAGGTAACGTTGACCACGTCACTGTATGGAGAGTGCTACGGGAGAACCAGCTGTTTCCATACCATGTACAGCGTGTGCAGGCACTATCAGCAGCTGATTGGCCTCCACGGGTACACTTCTGCGAATGGTTCATCCGACAATGTGTCAATCTTCATTTCAGTGCAAATGTTCTCTTTACGAATGAGGCTTCCTTCCAACGTGATCAAATTGTAAATTTTCACAGTCAACATGTGTGGGCTGACGAGAATCCGCGCGCAATTGTGCAATCACGACATCAACACAGATTTTCTGTGAACGTTTGGGCGGGCATTGTTGGTGATGTCTTGATTGGGCCCCATGTGCTTCCATCTACGCTCAATGGAGCACGTTATCATGATTTCATACGGGATATTCTACCTGTGCTGCTAGAACATGTGCCTTTACAAGTACGACACAACATGTGGTTCATGCACGATGGAGCTCCTGCACATTTCAGTCGAAGTGTTCGTACGCTTCTCAACAACAGATTCGGTGACCCATGGATTGGTAGAGGCGGACAAATTCCATGACCTCCACGCTTTCCTGACCTCAACCCTCTTGACTTTCATTTATGGGGGCATTTGAAAGCTCTTGTCTACGCAACCCCGGTACCAAATGTAGAGACTCTTCGTGCTCGTATTGTGGACGGCTGTGATACAATACGCCATTCTCCAGGGCTGCATCAGCGCATCAGGGATTCCATGCGACGGAGGGTGGATACACGTATCCTCGCTAACGGAGGATATTTTGAACATTTCCTGTAACAAAGTGTTTGAAGTCACGCTGGTACGTTCTGTTACTGTGTGTTTCTATTCCATGATTAATGTGATTTGAAGAGAAGTAATAAAATGAGCTCTAACATGGAAAGTAAGCGTTTCCGGACATATGTCCACGTAAGATATTTTCTTTCTTTGTGTGTGAGGAATGTTTCCTGAAAGTTTGGCCGTACCTTTTTGTAACACGCTGTATAAAATATTCTACCAAGAAACGACGGATAAGTCAATCAATGAAAAAAAATGAAATAGGTAACATGTTCAATGCAATAGTGATTTATGACGCTAGAAAGAGTGAGAGACATATTAAACAAGTGAAGTTTGAATCAGGAGGGACAACGTAGGGTAACAGTTGACAACCGTCGCATTAGCAGCATACCCAACAAACAGACAACCCACCGGCGAGCACCGTAAATGTGTACAAAAACGAAATGAATAAGGACGAAGCGAATTCTTCAGATATAACCACACTAACAAGTAAAGACACTAGACAACATTTAAAAAACATTAGATCTGACTCAGATTTATAGCGCATAGACTCAAACGCGAAATGCGATACACTATAGGACGAAAGAATTTTATATATCACCCTCCCATACCTGACAAGAATGGGGCATATGAAGGAGAAATCGGTCACCTTCCCAAGTGAGGCAGCAGATAGATTAATACTGAAAAGTCCAAGGATTTTAAAGAATATAAAAAATTTTTGGAGTGAACTATCCACTCTAACTACATTTATGATTAATAAAAGGAATAACACCCATCGAAACCTAACTACGGCAGAACTACGGCGGAAACTAAGAAAACAAGTTGAAAGAAATTACGCGAAATAGTATCCAGTGTCAACCGAATATCACGCAGTCTAGATGTAAAGACTCAAGCATTTGAGAAAATACCACAAAACGGGCAACCCGAATGTATCCCTAGCTTTGCCGTTACGGCAATAAACAATATGCGCTCCTTTGAGCCGACGAGCATTAGACGGCGTACAAGGTGAGCTAGAAGCGACTATCAGAGGCCACCCGCCGCGGCCGTCAAAGTAGCCCGACTGGCAAAATACATTAGTCTTAACTCTGTGCCGAGAACTACTTGATAAGCACAGACATGCGTGGTGGAATAGTTACCTAAGAAGCCAGCTTAAGACCGATGCGTGGGGTAGAGCGGATAAAATACTGATGGAGAGAAACAATAATCCAGTCATTTTATCTATTTAAATGTCACGCCAGTCGATACTGAGTGGCGCTAGTAGTGCCATTACAAGGATGCAAATCAGGTTTGCTTTAAATACGCGCTGTAACGGTCGTCAGCGTTAGTTATCTTTGAGAATGCCTTTAAGGTGACAAAGACACCATTATCAACACATCACTGAGTTTGAACAATGTCGCTACGAGATGCTGGATGTTCCTTCCGTGATACTGCACAAAGACTTAGCTGGAATATAGCCGCGGCACGTGACCGCTGGCAGAGGTTGTCACGGATAGATATGGTCGCATGAAGACCGGGCTTTGGAGTGCCACATGGCCCTACCGAGAGGAAAGACTGTCGTGTTCGGCGTATGGCTCTGTCGCGTAGTACTGCAACTGTAGCAGCAATTCGAGCAGCAGTTGGCACCACAAGGAACTGTTGCAAATCGGTTGCTTCAAGGACAACCCCGAGCAGACGCCCTGTAGTGTGCATTCCACTGCCCCAAACCATCGCCGTTTGCAATTTCAGTGGTATAAAGCGAGAGCTCATTGGAGTACGGAGTGAAGATGGTCTGTTGTGTTTTCTGATGAAAGTTGGTCCTTCCTAGGTGCCGGTGATGGCCGTGTGTTGGTTAGAAGGAGGCCAGATAAGCGCCAGCAACAAACCTGTGTGAGTGTTAGACCACTAGACCAACACCTTGAGTTATGGTCTGGAAGCGATTTGGTAAGACAGCTGGAGCACTCTCATGGTTATTCCGCGCTCCCTGACTGCAGACTTGTACGTCTGTCTGATGATTCGACCTGTTGTGCTGCCATTACTGGCGTTACTTCTCGACGTAATCGCCCTGTAGACGTACACATTTTTCACAACGCTGACGCCATGATTCCATGGCAGCGGCGAAGGCTTCTTTAGGAGTCTGTTTTGACCACTGGAAAATCGCTGAGGCAATAGCAGCACGGCTGGTGAATGTGCGGCCACGGAGAGTGTCTTTCATTGTTGGAAAAAGCCAAAAGTCACTAGGAGCCACGTCAGGTGAGTAGGGAGCATGAGGAATCACTTCAAAGTTGTTATCACGAAGAAACTGTTGTGTAACGTTAGCTCGATGTGCGGGTGCGTTGTCTTGGTGAAACAGCACACGCGCAGCCCTTCCCGGTCGTTTTTGTTGAAGTGCAGGAAGGAATTTGTTCTTAAAAACATTTTTGTAGGATGCACCTATTACCGTAGTGCCCTTTGGAACGCAATGGGTAAGGATTACGCCCTCGCTGTCCCAGAACATGGACACCATCACTTTTTCAGCACTGGCGGTTACCCGAAATTTTTTTGGTGGCGGTGAATCTGTGTGCTTCCATTGAGCTGACTGGCGCTTTGTTTCTGGATTGAAAAATGGCATCCACGTCTCATCCATTGTCACAACCGACGAAAAGAAAGACCCATTCATGCTGTCGTTGTGCGTCAACATTGCTTGGCAACATGCCACACGGGCAGCCATGTGGTCGTCCGTCAGCATTTGTGGCACCCACCTGGATGACACTTTTCGCATTTTCAGGTCGTCATGCAGGATTTTGTGCACAGAACCCACAGAAATGCCAACTCTGGAGGCGATGTGTTCAACAGTCATTCGGCGATCCCCCAAAACAATTCTCTCCACTTTCTCGATCATGTCGTCAGACCAGCTTGTGCGAGCCCGAGGTTTTTTCGGCTTGTTGTCACACGATGTTCTGCCTTCATTAAACTGTCGCACCCACGAACGCACTTTCGACACATCCGTAACTCCATTACCACATGTCTCCTTCAACTGTCGATGAATTTCAATTGGTTTCACACCATGCAAATTCAGAAAACGAATGATTGCACGCTGTTCAAGTAAGGAAAACGTCGCCATTTTAAGTATTTAAAACAGTTCTCATTCTCGCCGCTGGCAGTAAAATTCCATCTGCCGTACGGTGCTGCCATCTCTGGGACGTATTGACAATGAACGCGGCCTCATTTTAAAACAATGCGCATGTTTCTATCTCTTTCCAGTCCGGAGAAAAAAAATAGGAGGCCTTAGAACTTGAACGCACCTTGTATATTTCCTAGAGAAACATATGCCCGAAATTTTATTACTGTGCATTGATTATTTCTTGCTGTTAGGATTTTTCCGCCAGCAAATGTTTCTTTTTTTTGTCATTACATAATCATTATTATTATTACTATTATTATGCTATGACACAACTTTGTAATCAATCAAAACATGTAGCAAATTCAATAAATGATAAAAACACGACTTGTTATATAAAAAGAGAAATTTATAAGGGATCCAATTAAACTGAAGTAAATAAAAGTGCATGCCAGCGGTTTCTCGCATCTGACTAGGTGAGTTCTAGGCTGGTAACCTCGTCCTGTGCGATTAAAAAATATTTCAGAAACTTTCTCACTCTTTTACATGGGGTAACAGTATACGCAGTCCACAAATTCGGGGAAGGCGTGAAGGTGTGGCCACCCTCTACCACCAGTATTTGTTCCCAGGCATATGACCATGTTGTACCTTGGAAAGTATTTTCATGCTTGGGAAAACCTTAGTTTTTGGAACCAATTTTTGTAAATGAAGTGAATGCAGTCGTTTAAAAATGGAATATGAAAATAAGAGGCGAAGCTGTGCAAAGTGCTCCAATGTACGAAAAATTTTCCCCTAACTACGATTTAGAGTGTAGTTATATAGCTGTTATGGGTATAGTCAAAGGTCTAGCTCAGTGATAATACCAGTTTCCGTCATATCACCGAAGTTACGCGCTGTTGAGCTTGGCTAACACTTGGATTGGTGAGTGTTCGGATCTACCGGCAGTGTTGGCAAGCGGGGTGCACTCAGCCCTTGTGAGGCTAATTTGGTGTTACGTTATTGAGAAGTCGCAGTGCCGCTCACGAAAACTTACAACGGCCGGGAGAGTGGTGTGCTCACCGCATGCCCCTCCATATCCGCATCCAGTGATGACTATCGTTTGAGGGTGACACGGGGGTCGGTCGGTACCGTTAGGCATTCCGAGGGATGTTGAGACGGAGTGTAGTTTGGTTTACTAACGGGTAAAAGTGCAGATATTTTTGTATGTGGTACCTCAACGCGTACACACATCTGCACTGCGGTTGTTTTTTCTCTGTGTCGAAGAATCTTCCCACAAACACGTCACATAATTTATTTCTTGATATTTTCTGCACAGTCGTAACTACACCACTACCACGGGGAAGGCCTCAGACACGGCCAACCGATTCGGCTCAAATTTGGCAGGTCTCTTGTGTACAACCTAAAACGAAGGACTCTTAGATATTTTTGATCAACACCCCCGCAATTTTGAGAAAATCGCCTCTAAAGGTTACGACGAGCAATCGACTCAAAATTGGAGGGATCGATATATAATTGTAAGTAGAGCATTTTTCATCATCAGATATCGGGTCCGCAAACGCAAAGTTTTCCAGAAATCGAGGAAAGACGCTCCTACAACGGCCGCTTCTGTACCCACATGGTAAACGCTTTCGCCGACTCTTCTGAAGCAGTGTAGCTGTCGAAAGATTGCATTCATTACATGTTCTTGGTGCCGTGAGTAAATTTGTTTCGAATGTTTTGAAACGTCCCCTTTTGAAAAATTATATACGACTTTGCTTAAACTGACACACAATATTTTTAGCGCAACGCAATCTGACTTTCAAAAATTCCTACAAAAGAATGGCCCTGACTAACATTAACCTATAGCTTTCACAAATCACTTACTTCACCAAAAATCTTCGTTACTCGAACTACTGCAATACAGCGAGCGCCACTACTGCCAGCTAAATAAAAGATTCAAACTACTGAAGGCACTAACTACTAATAAGCATAGTTAGCAAATGAAAGATTTTGATAGAGAACAAACAATGTATTTACCTCAATAGTGTTTAAAAGTCATAATATATATAGCAGTTCATGACATCCAGTCTTACAAATTTCAAAACTCCGCCATCTCTCTCCCCACATCCACCACTGCTGGCGGCTCACCTCCAACTGCACAACGCTACGCGCTATTAACATCCAGCTGCCCAACACTACAATGGCAGACAACAATGCAAACTAGCCACAGACTGCACACAGCACAGCCAGTGATTCTTCATACAGAGCGCTACGTGGCGTTACCAATACGAAAATCTAAACAGCCTACTTACATAGCCCCCATGCTCCCCACAAAAAATTTTACAAATTGTTTTGGGCACTGGCCAATACAGATTTGAAAAAATTTTTCATTATTACAGTAAGAAAGATATCAAATGCACACACTTATTAATACAATGTTGGTCAAAAGCTAAAATTTTCTCACAGTCCATAAAGACAGTCCTGATCATTCATCACAGTGAAACTGCCGTTTCTTTTCTCAAAGTCTGAGCAGTAAAAGACAATGCACATGGAAGTAGTGGATTTCCATGCAAAGTTCTATTATTGGTAACGCCACGTAGCGCTCTGTATGAAAAATCACTGGCTGTGCTGTGCGCAGTCTGTGGCTAGTTTGCATTGTTGTCTGCCATCGTAGTGTTGGGCAGCTGGATGTTAATAGCGCGTAGCGTTGCGCAGTTGGAGGTGAGCCTCCAGCAGTGGTGGATGTGGGGAGAGAGATGGCGGAGTTTTGAAATTTGCAAGACTGGATGTCATGAACTGCTATATGTATTTTGACTTTTGAACACTATTGAGGTAAATACATTGTTTGTTATCTATCAAAATCTTTCATTTGCTAACTATGCTTATTAGTAGTTAGTGCCTTCAGTAGTTTGAATCTTTTATTTAGCTGGCAGTAGTGGCGCTCGCTGTATTGCAGTAGTTCGAGTAACGAAGATTTTTGTGAGGTAAGTGATTTGTGAAAGGTATAGGTTAATGTTAGTCAGGGCCATTCTTTTGTAGGGATTTTTGAAAGTCAGATTACGTTGCGCTAAAAATATTGTGTGTCAGTTTAAGCACAGTCGTATATAATTTTTCAAAAGGGGACGTTTCATCATAATAAATACGTAGCATAATCAAATTCCTCATACACGGTAGCATCATCTTATTGATCATAAACATACCTCAACAGCAGAATACACATCGTCGTCGTAAAAATAACATCACAACACCTCAGTCAAATCTCAAAAACGTCGTAGCTTTCTGAAATAATGTCAAAACCTAAAAAAATTCTCTGCTCATGTCAAAAGTGTCATCTGCCTCAAACGTACTTTAAAAATCGTGATCCCATACCAAATATATCATTCAAAGCTCTCATAATATCACAATGGGTCCAAAAAAGTATGAACAGTTCACAAAGTACAGACAAAATACAATTTCGTAAGTGTGAAGTTACCCAACTGTGTAATTGCGTAAACATGTGTCACTGATGTAGTAAAAAAATGTTTGTTTCTCTGTTAAATAATCAGGTAGCTGTGTGATTCTGTGTTGGAGAAATATGGTACCGATGTGTAAAGTTGTATAAGCAAATACCATATTAGCTGGGGCTCCTTGTGCTTGCCACACACATGGTACACAAAGTAAGCATGTACCCCCTGAGGATTAATGTAATTATACTCTCAGGTGTTACAGATTACAGCAATGGAATGAAATGTATCACGGAAAACTTTCTTTGTAATTCAAAAATCTTGAAAAATAAATGGTTTAAGTACAAAATTAATCACTCAAATACGTGTCCAGTAGCGCTAAATGTGCGTCTTGCTGTAAGATAATTCTGTGGAACTGTCGTAGTTATCGTCCTCTGTAAGCAAAGTTCTGTTGAAGTCAATGTACTAACCTCATCATAAACGAAAGTGAAATGCTTTGCGTATAGATACCTTAGTTATTACGTACCTTACCGTGATCAGGAAATTACTATAATGTAACGTATTGTTGTGCTACGAAAAAGGCTGTCTCATTGTAGCTATACCACAAAAGTTACTACTAAAACATGTTTACTTTCCAGAATAATACAGAAAAACTGTGCAGATATAAAACAGAAACACTGCAAAAGCAACATTGTATATTGTCACTCATTAGTAGCGTCGTGATAAAATGGTGTAGCTGTCACATAAACTAACCACTGTGTCATCTGGTATCTCACTGAAAGTACTTTAAATCCAGAATGTATTTTCAAATAAACCAAAATCTTGCATTAAAATCTCATTAGCAGTACCAGTATATGTTCTAAGTATGTAAGCCTTATAGTCGTTACGTAATCGTGCAACTAACAAGCAAGAATGTACACACACAATAACACTGTGGCGTCTTTTGACTATAACAGTACATTCGTAATTTATGTTTAAATAAGTTCTCTTGGTTCTTGATTGGATATTAAACTTCAAATATTGTTGCATGGTAAAATTTTCTAAGTCTGACAATGCATACTAGAAATGTGAAGTGAAAAGTTTTATGGCAAAGACAAAGTTAAAAAGCAGATTATCTTTCAATAAACGGTTTTACATGTGAAATGTGGTGTAACCTTTTAAAATGCTGAAAGTCAGGTATATTGTCATTTTCGCACCACTTACTGAAACTACATTCATCACGTTCCAGTAGCTGTTGAACACGATCTTCAGGATTCTTCCTTTGCTTAGGATAAGAAGGTTGATTAGGAAAGATGGTTGGAATTGCATCATTTGTTAGTTTTGGTATTTTTCGTGGCACACGTATTGGTTCACTATTTTCCACAGGAAAAATGTCTTCCCTAACCACAAACTTAGGTTCAAAATGCTTAATGCACACCACAGCTTTATCGTTCACTTCAAAAATTATATCTATGAATTAGTTTAATCCATTTGTTCCTCAATGCTGTTTCCTTGGGAAACTTAAATGTTGAGGTATCGTATGTTTTGCCGTAATTGGATTTACATCCTGGTACACAACAACTACGACCCATCGCAGGAACAGTTTACACTTTAAATTATGCCGAACTTACTACAGAATATAGAAAATAAATACTAGCGTAGCACTTTTGACGACATTCACAGCATATAGCATAAATAACAGCTAGTAATAAATGCTTTCGCTTCTCTTGAACGACATGTATACAATGTTACACACACGCGTTATGGAAACACAAGCACGCTGGTTTGTTTCCCCCACGATTGCCGCCATATTGTCAACTATCGATATCTACCTTAAGGTCTGATTTATTGTAGGTGGTCTTGGTCTGAGGCCTTCCCCTTGTAAGTAGGCAACGCCTATCAGTATAGACTAAAAGTTTTGCGTCCACATGTTCACAGTTCAACAACTGATCTACTGCCCAGTGGAAAATAAACATTAATGGCTTGCTCTTGCAACGTGTACTTGAATGTACTAACCAATCTAAAAACGTACTATACATAGATATAATTATTAGTCCGCAGATGAATGTAATGTTGCCCTGTACGTCGTCCTCAGTCCCCGACAGAAATATCTCCAGTTACTGCCTCTATCCCCAGTACGTCTATTTTTCGGTAACAATCATGCTCAGCGCTGTGTGGGGTTGTACGATTCTCATCGAATTTGGAAATATGGTGGTTTTCTTTAATTAGAAGATCCGGTAGAAGATGATGTTGCAAACAGTTGCCCGGCGTTTATAATATTGTACAGCTAATGTTCAGGGCAGAGAAAAACATCTTGTTAGTGAATACAGAGCGCGGTAGTGGACGTCGAATCCTGTAAAATTTTCCAGATAACTATACATCGCAAATCTACCATTGTGGATTTTAGCCAATGGACAGTACGAATGAGCTTTTATTCTGACGAATACAGAGGATAACAATGACAACACATCAGGAGCTTCTGTGGATAAAACTTCACGTTCGCCTGCCGGAGTGGCGGTGCGGTTCTAGGCGCTACAGTCTGGAACCGGGAGACCGCTACGGTCGCAGGTTCGAAACCTGCCTCGGGCATGGATGTGTGTGATGTCCTTAGGTTAGTTAGGTTTAATTAGTTCTAAGTTCTAGGCGACTGATGACCTCAGAAGTTAAGTCGCATAGAGCTCAGAGCCATTTGAACCATTTTTGAACTTCACGTTCATTTGTCGGACGTACTTCCCCGAACACATCGCTGATTGGTTGTCATTTTAGCCTGTAGCTCCACAACGATACATTTCAGCCCATGCCTACCTGAAAAATTTTAATTGATTCTACGCCCCCTAAGCTGCTCAAATCTTATTATTATTATCAGGTTGCATTTTTCTACCCTGTAGAAAGAACATTTCAAGGAAACAATGAATGAAAAAAGTAATAATAATACCACTTTATTCGTATTCTGTATTTTTTTGAAGTGCTGTTTTCCGCAGATTCTAGCACATGTACACTGCCTGACGAAAATGGAGAGGCACCCAAGACGGGTGATAATGAAACTCCACGGGTTGAGATGATATGTAAAAACGGAAACGAGCGTAGGGCATTGTTGGCCGGGAGGCCCCTATTCAGGGACGTTCGGCTGCCAAATGCAAGTCTTGGCATTTGACGCCACATTGGGCGACTTGCGCGCCGGTGACGAGGATGAAATGATGATGAGGACAACACAGAACCCATCCCCAAGGTGAGAAAATCTCCAACCCGGCCAGGAATCGAACCCGGATCCGCTTGCATGGGAGCCGAGCACGTTACTATCCAGTTAAGCAGGCGGACGAGATGATATGTGATCTTATTTCAGTGAATAGAACGTCCCCATCTATCAGAATGACGTACTTCCTCAGACCTGAATACATGCACTGATTCGGTTGGGAAGGGTGTCTGTCACAAAGTCGTTGCATGCTCTCCTGAGGGAAGTCGACCTACAAACATTAACTAGTCCGTTATGACCTGTATACTGGTGCAAAGACTGAGTTATCGTACGAACTGGTCCCACACACGTTCCATGTACAGACAAATCTGGGGAACATAGTGGTCACAGGTCGACCTACAAACATTAACTAGTCTGTTATGACCTGTATACTGGTGCAGAGACTGAGTTATCCTACGAACTGGTACCACACACGTTCCATGTAGAGACAAATCTGGGGAACATAGTGGTCACAGGTCGACCTACAAACATTAACTAATCCGTTATGACCCGTATACTGGTGCAGAGACTCAGTTATCGTACGAACTGGTCCCACACATGTTCCATGTAGAAACAAATCTGGGGAACATAGTGGTCACAGGTCGACCTACAAACATTAACTAGTCCGTTATGACCTTTATACTGGTGCAGAGACTGAGTTATCGTACGAACTGGTCCCACACATGTTCCATGTAGAGACAAATCTGGGGAATATAGTGGTCACAGGTCGACCTACAAACATTAACTAGTCCGTTATGATCTGTATACTGGTGCAGAGACAGAATTATCGTACAAACTGGTCCCACACATGTTCCATGTAGAGACAAATCTGGGGAACATAGTGGTCACAGGTCGACCTACAAACATTAACTAGTCTGTTATGACCTGTATACTGGTGCAGAGACTGAGTTATCGTACGAACTGGTACCACACACGTTCCATGTAGAGACAAATCTGGGGAACATAGTGGTCACAGGTCGACCTACAAACATTAACTAGTCCGTTATGACCCGTATACTGGTGCAGAGACTCAGTTATCGTACGAACTGGTACCACACACGTTCCATGTAGAGACAAATCTGGGGAACGTAGTGGTCACAGGTCGACCTACAAACATTAACTAGTCCGTTATGACCCGTATACTGGTGCAGAGACTCAGTTATCGTACGAACTGGTCCCACACATGTTCCATGTAGAAACAAATCTGGGGAACATAGTGGTCACAGGTCGACCTACAAACATTAACTAGTCCGTTATGACCTGTATACTGGTGCAGAGACTGAGTTATCGTACGAACTGGTCCCACACATGTTCCATGTAGAGACAAATCTGGGGAATATAGTGGTCACAGGTCGACCTACAAACATTAACTAGTCCGTTATGATCTGTATACTGGTGCAGAGACAGAATTATCGTACAAACTGGTCCCACACACGTTCCATGTAGAGACAAATCTGGGGAACATAGTGGTCACAGGTCGACTTACAAACATTAACTAGTCCGTTATGACCCGTATACTGGTGCAGAGACTCAGTTATCGTACGAACTGGTACCACACACGTTCCATGTAGAGACAAATCTGGGGAACATAGTGGTCACAGGTCGACCTACAAACATTAACTAGTCCGTTATGACCCGTATACTGGTGCAGAGACTCAGTTATCGTACGAACTGGTCCCACATATGTTCCATGTAGAAACAAATCTGGGGAACATAGTGGTCACAGGTCGACCTACAAACATTAACTAGTCCGTTATGACCTGTATACTGGTGCAGAGACTGAGTTATCGTACGAACTGGTCCCACACACGTTCCATGTAGAGACAAATCTGGGGAACATAGAGGTCACAGGTCGACCTACAAACATTAACTAGTCCGTTATGACCTGTATACTGGTGCAAAGACTGAGTTATCGTACGAACTGGTCCCACACACGTTCCATGTAGCGACAAATCTGGGGAACATAGTGGTCACAGGTCGACCTACAAACATTAACTAGTCCGTTATGACCCGTATACTGGTGCAGAGACTGAGTTATCGTACGAACTGGTCCCACACATGTCCCATGTAGAGACAAATCTGGGGAACATAGTGGTCACAGGTCGACCTACAAACATTAACTAGTCCGTTATGACCTGTATACTGGTACAGAGACTGAGTTATCGTATGAACTGGTCCCAAACATGTTCCATGTAGAGACAAATCTGGGGAACATAGTGGTCACAGGTCGACCTACAAACATTAACTAGTCCGTTATGACCTGTATACTGGTGCAGAGACTCAGTTATAGTACGAACTGGTCCCACACATGTTCCATGTAGAGACAAATCTGGGGAATATAGTGGTCACAGGTCGACCTACAAACATTAACTAGTCCGTTATGATCTGTATACTGGTGCAGAGACAGAATTATCGTACAAACTGGTCCCACACATGTTCCATGTAGAGACAAATCTGGGGAACATAGTGGTCACAGGTCGACCTACAAACATTAACTAGTCTGTTATGACCTGTATACTGGTGCAGAGACTCAGTTATCGTACGAACTGGTACCACACACGTTCCATGTAGAGACAAATCTGGGGAACATAGTGGTCACAGGTCGACTTACAAACATTAACTAGTCCGTTATGACCCGTATACTGGTGCAGAGACTCAGTTATCGTACGAACTGGTACCACACACGTTCCATGTAGAGACAAATCTGGGGAACATAGTGGTCACAGGTCGACCTACAAACATTAACTAGTCCGTTATGACCCGTATACTGGTGCAGAGACTCAGTTATCGTACGAACTGGTCCCACATATGTTCCATGTAGAAACAAATCTGGGGAACATAGTGGTCACAGGTCGACCTACAAACATTAACTAGTCCGTTATGACCTGTATACTGGTGCAGAGACTGAGTTATCGTACGAACTGGTCCCACACACGTTCCATGTAGAGACAAATCTGGGGAACATAGTGGTCACAGGTCGACCTACAAACATTAACTAGTCCGTTATGACCTGTATACTGGTGCAAAGACTGAGTTATCGTACGAACTGATCCCACACACGTTCCATGTAGCGACAAATCTGGGGAACATAGTGGTCACAGGGCGACCTACAAACATTAACTAGTCCGTTATGACCTGTATACTGGTGCAGAGACTGAGTTATCGTACGAACTGGTCCCACACATGTCCCATGTAGAGACAAATCTGGGGAACATAGTGGTCACAGGTCGACCTACAAACATTAACTAGTCCGTTATGACCTGTATACTGGTACAGAGACTGAGTTATCGTATGAACTGGTCCCACACATGTTCCATGTAGAGACAAATCTGGGGAACATAGTGGTCACAGGTCGACCTACAAACATTAACTAGTCCGTTATGACCTGTATACTGCTGCAAAGACTGAGTTATCGTACGAACTGGTCCCACACACGTTCCATGTAGAGACAAATCTGGGGAACATAGTGGTCACAGGTCGACCTACAAACATTAACTAGTCCATTATGACCTGTATACTGGTGCAGAGACTGAGTTATCGTACGAACTGGTCCCACACATGTTCCATGTAGAGACAAATCTGGGGAGCATAGTGGTCACAGGTCGACCTACAAACATTAACTAGTCCGTTATGACCTGTATACTGGTGCAGAGACTGAGTTATCGTACGAACTGGTCCCACACATGTCCCATGTAGAGACAAATCTGGGGAACATAATGGTCACAGGTCGACTTACAAACATTAATTAGTCCGTTATGAGCTGTATACTGGTGCAGAGACTGAGTTATCGTACGAACTGGTCCCACACACGTTCCATGTAGAGACAAATCTGGGGAACATAGTGGTCACAGGTCGACCTACAAACATTAACTAGTCCGTTATTACCTGTGTACTGGTGCGGAGACTGAGTTATCGTACGAACTGGTCCCACACACGTTCCATGTAGAGACAAATCTGGGGAACATAGTTGTCACAGGTCGACCTACAAACATTAACTAGTCCATTATGACCTGTATACTGGTGCAGAGACTGAGTTATCGTACGAACTGGTCCCACACATGTTCCATGTAGAGACAAATCTGGGAAACATAGTGGTCACAGGAGTAGCTCAACATCATTCAGACGGTTTTTACAGACACGTGATATGTGTGGACAAGCATTGTCCTGTTAGAAAGTGGTACCACAATATTGTCGCATGAGAGGTAATATGTGAGGACGCAGGATGTGTGTGACGTACTGTTATGCCTCCAACGTTCCCCCGATCATCACCAGCCGTGACCTGATATCAGACCCGATTGCTCCCCACACGATGACCTCAAGAGGAACATCACTCTGCCTCTCCAAAACACTAGAAGAAACCTACCTGCCTCCAGGTCGCTGTGTTATTCGCCATCGATGGTCTTCCGGAACATATTGCAGAACCGCGAGTCATCGCCGAACACAACGCGATGCCATTCATCAGCAATTCATGCTTATAGGTCATGGCACCACTCCAAACACAGCCGTTTGCGTAACGGCAGCCTACGCATGACAGCAATTCTCTTGTCCGGCTGCTGCTTGTCTCCAGTCAATGGTATGGGATGACACAGAATGTTTCAGGGAGTCTATTACTAGTTCTAGGATGACAGGCGCCTATGGAAAGTGCTTAGAATGTGCTTGATACATCTGGTGGTCTGACATGGTCAGTCAGAACCTTGGCAAAGATTATGTTGCCTTCACGTTCCCATGCAGTCCAACATGGGGCTAGTACCTATCACATTACAATGCCCCACAGATGTGGAGATAGCACAATTAGCCAGCGGCCCAACTGGGCACTCACTATGAGGCCCCTTTCAAAGTCTGTCAGTTGTTGACAACGCTCCCTCGCACAAGTCGGCGGCATCTCCGTGCTCTTCTCGGTGAACACCCAACGTCTGAGATTCTCAACGCCCCTTTGATACCATACCAGGCGTGGTAGCAACACTAAGACACTCTGGTGGTCGTTCTACTTGGCTTTTAAAACTGCAACTCTAATCATTTACATACCCGTCAATGGCGTGCCTGTGTTGACATCCGACCATGTCTTCTGGGTGCTTCAGTCTTTTTCCAGGGAGTGTAGAATATGGAACTGGTAATTGTATGCCGATTTGTCCTGATGAAGGTAACAGTCTTAGAAATATTACAGCAATATAGGGCACGGCCAAACGGTTGGTTTGGGGTATCAGTTATTGCGATTACGGTTCTTCTCTCTTATCAGTTATTTTTAACAGTTGTTTATAACTGTCAGTTATTTTTAACAACTAATTCACCAGACGCGGGTACAGTTAAGAAGTTAAGTAGGCGGTAACCATCAGTTTATTTTATCAGTATAATTAAAACCCCTGATATTGTGAACTGGCAGGAATGTCGTCTGAACTGTTCCATAAACTGAGATAATTAACTGTCCATTATATTTCAGTTGATATTTGAAGGGTTATCGGTGTTTCGTATTACATGTATATAGGTTATCGATCGCTACTAGAAATATAATTCTCGAAGTTGCAACAGAAAATATACGGAACTTTGCCGCAGCACCACTAAAAGTGAAATGTTAAAGACGTGCTTTTGCGAGTATGAATTAAGATGTATGCTGTATACAGTAGGCAAACTTAGAAACTGAACTTCACGTGTGTAGGGCCTTCATGTACAACACAAAAATAGACGTAATATTATAGGTTCATTTACTTCTAAACAAGATAAGTGAAAGTAAAGAAATAAAATGTAATGTGAAATTTGAAAAACCGCTCGGTTTCAGCAAAATTTCTTCAGCTAGGATCTTAATTGTTTAGTGTTCGAATGACTAACTGCATTTCTCCAAGTCCTCAGAGCGTTATGTATCTCTTACTTTTAGCTTTATTGTACGCAAAATTTCGAGGAATAAATGGTTAATATATTAGCCTGTCATACGAGTAATAGAATTAAACCCTTCAGACGTCATTACTATACCTTTTTACTGTGTTCATTTTCTTTGGGTACCCAGCTTGTGAGATTCTCCACAGATGAATGAGTAGAACTGATGCGCGGAATACGAATCTGTAGCAAGTGTTCAGAAATTTCTGTGTTACAAAATTTGCTTTCCTGAGGCATACTTAACCTGTCGACTCAACTGTTCGCTTTCACATCTGATCAGCTAGTAAAACGTAGATACTGTGACAGTGTACACTCATTTTCTCTCATTAGTTGTATTTAAATACAAATATATCACCATAAATTTACTTGCACTACTAGTATTCGTGCGTGAACAAGAATATTTTTGTATTAAATATGCTTTTTCGTTTTCAAAGAGCCCATTTCAGTTCATATGCTTTATCTTTATTATTTTGGATAACAACAGTCTGGTGCAGTCATTAACTGATTAAGGTTTTGTTGTGTACCAAAATTATCCCTTCATTTTGAGTGGTCCTCTGTCTCTTACACGTAGTAGCCTGTTATACAGCGTTTCGCAGAAGGAATGGTCAATATTCAGGGATATAAAAGGAACGATCAATCGAAGCAAAATTCTAGTAAACATGGGATCTGAAATGCATGCGTTAAGAGTTATGAGCATTTGCTCAGCAGAAGAGATGTGTAGCACAGTAGTGAAGAAGAACGGGTGCTCATAGCTCTTAAGATATACACGTTTTAGAGCCCATGCCTACTGAATATTTTTTCCTTGTTTGGGTCCATGGTATCACCTCTCAAAATATCGAAAGTAACATGGGCTCTAAAGGGCGTATCTTAAGAAGTATAAGCACCTGTTCATCTACGCCATTATGAAATACACTATGTGATCAAAAGTATCCGGACACCTGGCTGAAAATTAATTATAGTATTATACAGGGTGGTCGGAAATTCCCGTTACAAACTTCTAGGACATGTAGAGGGTAGTGAGTACATAACATTTTGAATAGGAGCTCATGTCCGGAAACGTATCGTTTCCGTTCTACGACAGTTTCAATGTAGATGATTATCTCATCCACACCCACGTGAGGAATGTACTTAGCCTTGACCCAGTACAATTGTTGCAATCCATTTGAAAAGAATGCTGACTCGTTACGTTATCACTTACGCATTTGCATTAGAACTTACACCTTATGGTTTACAGTAGTCGACAACAACAAGAGCCCATCATGTACGGCATCAGCCGCAACGTACCGATGCATTACAACAGAGGCTCGATGTGGCGACCACCAACGTTGTTACACACATTGTACCTCCGAAGCATGTTCTGGTACACTCTCTCCATCCCAGCAGGCGTCTCTTCAGCGTCTTGTGCAGCGGCCAGAACTCGTGTTAGCAGATCTTCCTCCGTCTCTACAGGTGTCTCATAAATTAGGCTCTTCATACGACCCACAAGAAGTAGTCCACAGGGGTTAAATCCGGCGATCGTGGCGGCCACGCGGTTGGACCACCACGGCCTATCAATCTTTCACCACACCGTCTGTTGAGATGTCTCCGGACAGCCAGTGAAAAGTGAGGTGGTGCTCCATCATACTGAAACCACTTTTTCTGACGGACATTCAATGGTACAGCTTCCAAGAACGGGTCCATTATGTGTCGTAGGAAGACTAAGTATGCGGGACCCGTGAGCTTGGATGGAAGGAGGTATGGTCCAGTCACATGACCGCCCGGAACACCTGCCCACACGTTAATTCCAAACCTGTCTTGAAATCCCTGAACATGCGTGGCATGAGGGTTTTCGCCCGCCCAGACATGGCTATTTCGAGCATTCAGAACACAATCCCTTGTGAACCTACATTCATCTGTGAAGAGAACTCGACATGGAAACAGGGGCGCGTCGATGCAACGGTGCAGGAACCATGTGCAGAAGGCGACGCGTTGTGGAAAGTCTGCTGGACCCATAGCGTGTACCCTTTGTAAGTGGTACGGATGTAATTGTTGCTCATGCAGGACGTCCAAGACGGTACAGTGACTAACAGCCATTGCACGCGCAATTGTTCGAGAACTCGTTGACGGGCTATCTTCAATGCGACGCAGTACACCTCCTTCAAATTCGGGAGTGCGGCGTCGCCTTGGAGCACCACAGTCCTGCCTCATCACGGTGAAGGTACCCGTTTCTCGTCGCCGTTGTGTAACCTGGGCAAACAGCTTGTGCGATGGAGTGTGACGGTGTGGGAAACGTTCGTGATACAGCCGACTAGCAGCTCTTCCGTTACCTCCAGCTTCGCCATACACAAGGAGCATGTCTGTGTATACCGCAAAGTGTACTGCACAATGTTTCCTCTATCGATGATGCACAGGTATTCACTCGGTCACACAGCAAACTGGACAATAACTGAAACCTGGGGATCGTTTGACGTAGTACACGTAATCGTGTCTACCCTGTTGCATACCGGGACGGGGAACTCTTGAGACGTTTCTCTTGCCCTAAGCAGACGTTGACGAGGTACACATCTGAATGGAAACTGTCGTAGAACGGAAACGATACGATTCCGGACAAAGGTTCCTATTCAAAATGTTCTGTTCTCATTACCCTCTACATGTCCTTGAAGTTTGTAACGGGAATTTCCGACCACCCTGTGTAAGCATGAATAAATAAGGTTAACATGTCATTAGAGACAACATTTTTTAATACTCGCTGTTTTGTCTGTCTCAGCCAGCAAAATCTATCCTCTGAGTTTAAACTTATATGTAACTCCTACTAAGGACTCTGACAGGTTGGCAGCAGGTTGTGAACCAGTGAGCTGGGTACATCATAGCACCAAAGCTGCAAGACAAAATCTTTTGAAATGAAATGCCCTGCCATGTCCATACAGTTTTCAGTTGCTGCTGATGTCCACCAGTCTGTCAGACAAATTACCCACACAGCTAAAAGTTTGTCTGCCACTTTGATCTTAGCTATTGTGTATGCTGCTGGAAGCAGTACATTTGAAACATACTTCCTGCTTGGGATATTTTATGCATGATTAACAGCATGCATAAAATTACGAAACCCCATATCTAGAATTGAAAATAACTAGAAGTCTTTTGTGAGTAGTTCAAGACATTGCCCATCCATCTTTTTTTCTAGTTTACTCCGATTCCTTTGGTGGCATATGTTGTTATGGCACTTTGTATAGCTTGCTGCTTCGATGTGGTTGGAACAGTTCACATTTTCTACGCTGCAGGTGCCAAAGGTCATCTGCACTAGAACCTTCTCTACAAGGGTGGTTGGACATGAAGAAAAATAGTTTCATATCAACGTATGCAAAGATTAAGTTGACAGTAGAAGTGGGACAAAAAATGCGCCATATTACTGCTGATAATAAAAACACAATTTTTGTGTATAGTATACTGCATGGCACTTGCAGCTTGAATATGTACTTCATAGCAGCTAACACTTGACTTAGTTCTAGTAACGATCGTAGCTTCACGTTTGTTATTAGAATATATTTCTCTATCTACATTAAATATATATGGTATTTAGGAATGAACATTGTTAATGTGATGTTTTGTCGGGTTAGTCAATAATAATTGCGAGATTCCAGTTTAGAAGCTTCTAAATACATGCATTATACAGATTTTTGCACTCCCAGGTTTTAAATACAATCACAACCGAACCGCAAACCGGTGCGACGCTAATGACTGCACCTTCAGTGGTGATTGAGTTCCGTACGTCATGGTAACTTTATATTGCTTGATACCCGATACCATACAGATTTAGTGTTCAAATAATACAGTGAAATTTTATATATGATAATGTTTGATGCTACGATCGTTAATACACCTGTGACAATTATTGTGATTTGAGTATTCCAGCAACAAGTGCAAAAAGGCAGAAGATAAAGAAAAATGTCAAAGCAGGCAAATGGTATCGATAGGTGAAGTATTCTAGAAAAATGAATTAAAATTTGCATGTAAAAACGTTTAAAACCTCACACTGCCTAGTACGTTCTTCTTCAAATAAATTAAGCAATTGGTTACGGATGCCCTGAAACAATTGTAAATACAACAAATATATTTTTTCATTACTTACTTACTTAAATCTGGCTCCAAACTTATCCGTGAAGACAAATTCACATGTACATGTGAATTCCAGAGATGTTTTTTTAAGCTCGTCGTAGATGATATACATGATAATCTCTTGCCGCATAAGTCACATTTCGCGAACTCGTTATAGAGAATACCGAAGTAACACCACATATCACATTCTGCTCTTTATGTCAGTGTCAACTGCCGCCGCAGTTCTTTCTGTAAAAGTTGTAAATGACTTGTGTCGGTCCGGTATTTGTCCTTATTGTGTTCTACGACTTGCTGGAGTCTGTGACACAGTTACCAACTCACACGTCACCTGTAATGGTAGCCCGCAACTCACAGTACCTTTCACCGAAAAACAACTTCTGTTCGTCTGCTGACGCCTATTTCTATAGAATCACAGATTTCTTACGGTCACTCTGCTTACTCAGATAGCGCGAAACCGAAGTACACACTTGGACAAACAGATGGCACGAAGCCTGCCAGTTATTTCCATGAGCTATGGAATACCTTATAGATGGTCTGTCCCTCTGTTCAATTATCCGTGGTCAGACCTCAGGTGACGCGAAAGCTTAGTACTTACTTTGGTAAATGGATGGTGCCACACTGTGTTGGCAGTTATCAAAATAACTGCTAATTTCAGATGAGTGGTTCCAACAGTAACTGCTGCTTCTCAATGGCTGGTGATTCCTAGCAGTTGTAATTTTTTTGACACCACTACAGGGTTAGTCGTTTTTTGAAAATCAAAAATCAATGTTACATGACTATTAACGGAACAGTTATTATTTGAAAGAAATGTTTACGGAGTAAATTCACCTATAAGTTTGTGTATGTCTTTTTAAGGCAGTTTTAGGAGCGTGTCGCAATGAGTCAATACGATACACAATGCGATACCCAGTACGGCTCGACGTACGACACGGAGGCAACCCGCATTGTCGGAGCATGTAAGCGACTTAACTGGTTCACAGTAGGACTCATTGATACAACGCCGATTTAATTCTCTGTCGTGTTACTTGATACAATTTATGCTGGTTGCTTCAAGCTACTGTACCTTACGACACATGGGGAGGGAAGTTTCAAGTCATCTGATGTGCTCAAAAAATTGTTTAACTTAGATGAAGCAAAGCTACATACATTTCCGTAGTTAGTTTCTCAGTAAAACTTTTACTTTTCGGGTTAAGAATTAAATGCACTGTTTCGGGATTTGTGCATGTTCTCTGTTATGCAATTTTCTGCATTAGATTTTGAGGAAAATATTAGTACAAAAAATTATTATCGTTGTATCTTATAGTCTGATATCACACATAGACAATGAGCTGGTTTTTCTTTTCGCTATTGCACATAGCAATTGTGATACTACAAATTAAGTAAAATGCAGCAAGTGGGTTGGAAACTTTGCAGTAAAAGATGAAGTCAGCGGTCAGTTTACGTTTGGTGCAATTTAGATGATTGTTGTTTACGAAATGTAGCTAACATATCTAAACTGTTTCTAACGCTGGAAGGAGAGCCATACCTCTTTCCAATCACACATAAATGTGTGGTGTATTAGGAGCAGCAGTACCTTACACGCGAGGCTATTGCGCCTGCTGTGCCTTGTTTGTTGTAACGATACTGCGAGAATATGAGTGCCGTACGGATAAGCGTTGAATGCTGTCTATTGCTCTGTGTTGTTTTATCGCATATTGTATCTCCTCAGTGAGGTCTAATGTGAGTGGTCCCCCCAACCTCAAAAGAAAACTTAGTTCCTGGAGATGCTCTTGCTTGATGATGTATAGCTTCCCTCAAACCTTTTTTGACGATATAAACGGCAAAACAATAACCATTCATCTTTCTTTAACCCGAAACTGTACTGTTCACATGCTTTAATGCAAGTCAGCTTTCATGCATTACTTGTCTGACTCTGTAATTATGCTTTTAAGGAGTTCGAATATAACTATTACACCACACAGCGTTGATCGTTTAAAAAGGATCACAATTCGTACAAAGGTAAGTCATCGTTTCTTTATGATTTCTTGTGTATCAAAATTCAAAGTCAGACATTTGTAAGGCCATTAGCGAGCCCTTTCTCTGACTGATAACAAGTTTAAAAAGTTCACAGAGCGGTTACCACGATTGACAGAAAAAGTGTCTGACGAATCATGTGACATTGCATCCGTTCACAGAAACTGTTGCTGTATCCACAATGACGAAATAGTGATCGAGTACATTAGCACTTAGAAAACGTGTTAGCGCCAGGAAGAATAAAATCAATCGCCTTTCTCTTTCTGTACCTGACATTAATGTTTTATTACAATTTGCAATGTCATGGTCTACGAACATTCTTTCTTTTTATCGGCTTCTTTCATCACGAAACAAAAGGAAGATATACACCTCATTTCAGCCAAGACTAAAATGTTAGTTAACTAATTAGTTAGTTAGTTACATGTTCCATAGATCACTGGAACGATTCTTTTATCGAAATGTTGAGGAACGAATCATATAATTAGTGTTAACGTTAATGGACACGTTATTATTTTTGTCCTAATCCTGCAACTACACTTAATTTTTGTTTGACTGACTACCAGTTTTATTACTTTTAGTCCTAATCCTGCAACTACACTTAATTTTTGTTTAACTGGCTACCAGTTTGTAAGCAGAAATTGATCAGCGGGACAGAAGGAATTGTCCAGAAGATATCATTTTGAATTAGATTTAAAATTTGCTTCGCTACCTGTCAAACTTTTATGTTACAGGGCAAATGATCAGACATTTTTGGTTCTTCATATTGAACTCCTTTCGTAGCTACTGATAGCTTTAACAGTGGGTAATAAAGGTAATTTTTCCCTCTAGTGTTGCAAGTATGAACGTCACTGTTCTTCACAAATTATGATGGATTATTTACGACGAGTTTCATTAGCGAAAGTACGTATTGTGCCGGCCCAGTTAAAATGCCTAGCTCCTTGAAGAGGTATCTACATGACGCTCGTAGATGATCACCACATATTATTATTACTGCTCGCTTTTGTGCAATCAATACTTCCTTTCTAAGTGATGAATTACCGCAGAAAATTATTCCGTAACACATCATTGAGTGGAAATATGCAAAATATGTCAGGAGGTTGATACGTTTGATTGCAAGGATAGCAATTATAAGGAGAGCAAAAGTAGTAGAAATTAGTTGTTTAAGAAACTCAGTAATATGCTTCTTCCAATTCAACTTTCATCAATATGAACACCCAAAAATTTGGAGCAGTCTATGCTATTTATTGACTCCTGCTCATGTGCTACATCAATTTTCAGAGAACCACTTAATAGTTTTTTGGAAAATGTCATTTACCACTCTTCTGTTGCTTTGTCTCTAATGGGATTTACTGTAACAGTAGTACCGTCTGCAAAAAGTACCAGTTTTGCTTGTTGAATGTTAAGTGGATGGTCGTTCACATAGAGAAGAATAGGAGTGGACCCAAAACTGAACTTTGTGGGTCTAGCTTTGCGATTTCCCCCAGTCACTAAAATTTACTACCTCTACAAAATTGTCTGAATTATTCTGCACGACCATTTGCATTCTTTTTGTTAAGTATTATTCAGACCAGCTCTTCATAAAGTTATCAATTCCACAAAATTTGAGATTTGATAACAAAGTAACACGATCTATGCAACCATACATTTTGGAAAGAGCACAAAAAATACCAAAAGCCGCTATATTATTATTTAAGGCTTGTACTATTTGATGAGTGACTATATAAAAAGCATTCATAATCGATCAACCATTTTGCTATTCAAACTGTGATATGCTAAGTAAATTTACACCTAACTGTGCGACTGTTGCTGAGTACATGACTTTTTTGAATATTTTGGAAAAACATGTCAGAAAGGAAACTGTATGATAATCGTTTAAGTCTGTCTTCTGATAGTTGTGCCATATAAACAGATACAGAGACGCACGTTTACACAGCTGAGTTGGTCTTGTACGTTACAGTCCCCTTCCACTCCCATCAGCTAAACAGGATAGCTACGAAGCATCTGTCCAGCTGTATGCTATGAGATTGTTTACACTCACACTTTCAGAAACATGTTATCTTGTTGAACTACGAGCTTTACAACACTCTTCATGAGTCCCTTAGGATCTGCAGGACTCATTTAGATTGTTGCAAACCATGTCTTGTTGCATATATACTTTTTGTCCTGCTATGTACCTCAATTTGTTTTTGTTCAACAGGTAAGATGCGGATACCGTTCGTCACCACAAACCTGCAGTACCTCGCTGCCTTCTGGGGTGAGTTTACCACTTTGAATCTTCTCCTGTGACTATGGTTACTCCAAATCTTACGGGCATAAGTGAAAGAGACGGCTATGAGGAAAGGGGGGGGGGGTGAGGAACAGGTGCTACACATATAGATTCTATAATGGGAAAACCACATTGCCTCTCGTTCATCTACAGTAGCTGTCAAAAAGAGACTTGCAATACAAAGAAGCAGCAGTAAAACATATTCGTTAATGCAGAAGGCTGTTGACATTCATCGCAAAATTTGTGCTAAGGACCAAAATGTGATAAATAAAGATGGTGTGCATCAATGGTGTCGTCTGATATACAGACGTGTTCAGATTATTAGACTAAAGACATTTCTTCCAAAACTTTACATTTATTACACATTTACATCCACATACAGATTATATTTGTACATTCAATACTTCGTATGCATGCCTTTGTTCTTAATCAACATTTTTATGCTTTTTGGCATAGCTTTCATTAACTTCCCACATGATATTTTAATATCATTGTCATGGTACAGATTTCCTCTTGTTTCTCTATGAGATCTTGTTTGGTGGTTATTGTAAATTTCCTTATCCTCTGTTTCACAATAGCCCACAAATTTTAAGTTAGGTTCATATCAGGGCTATTCTCTGGCCAGGGCAACACTTTGAGTTACTCTTCTTCCAAGTACTTGGAAACGCTTGTTCCTGCCTGCTTGTCCCTTCAACAATGTGATAATGATGATGTTTGAGGGGCGCTCAGCTGCTCGGTCATCAGCGCCCTTACAAAGTACCAATTTTTACATAGTCCAATTTTACACGCAATCCAATCAAGCCACTGTCTCGAATGATGATGATGATTATGATGATGATGAAATGATAAGGACAACACAAACACCCAATCCGCAGGCAGAGAGAAATCCCCAACCCAGCCTGGAATCTAACCTGGGACCCCGTGATACAGACCATGAGCTGCGGACCTTCAACAATGTGTAATCTGCCAGGACCTTTCAAGGACATCACACTCTAGACCATAACGGAAGTTGGATGCTTCACACATTGCTGCACACACTCAGCTTTGAACTGTTCTCCAGGTTTGCGACGAACATACTGGCTGCTTTCTTCCATCACAGTGAATACAGATTCATCACTGAAGCATACCTGAAGCACGTGTACAAAATTTCAAGTTAGGAAACTTGGGAATAGTAGCACACAAGACCTCAATGGTCCCAAAATTCAAACGTGCATTTCATTAGTATTAATAAAACACCACAATTTCTTGTCAAAACTCCTAACTTTAGAGATCAGACTCACTTAATTTACCACATCATTGCACATACTTTAGCCCAGTCTGCACTTGTACACTCCTGAAGTTGTTAACCCACAGCAATCTTTTGGTTTCTATGGCAGGTGAGAGTTTTCTTTCTTCCTTGGTTGGCATGCCTTTAAACCACATTCAAACGGCCTCCCCCTCACTGTCACAGGTGAAACTTCAACACCCAAACCTTTCAGCTAATGGCTCACGTCTGTAGAAGTAAGTTCATGGTTCACTGTTGCCATGTTTGTAAGTCTTCTCATTGTTCTAGGATTGATTTTTCTTTTATGTACGCATTTTCCTTTCCGTTTGGCTTGTATTCACCAACTTCTGCATTGAAAGTATGAATCTGCTGACAATTTTCTGTGATATTCTAATTCTGTCAGCAATTTTTTGCTGTGTATAACGATTTTCAGCAAGAATTGCTACCACAGCCGTAACTTTCCGAGGTGAAACATCTTTTGTGTTCCCCATAACCTCACTTTCTTTGGAAACTCC
Source organism: Schistocerca serialis cubense (assembly GCF_023864345.2). Lineage (NCBI taxonomy): Eukaryota > Metazoa > Arthropoda > Insecta > Orthoptera > Acrididae > Schistocerca > Schistocerca serialis. The sequence continues at coordinate 562,681,988 of NC_064642.1, read as the reverse complement.
ACGATTTATCCCTAAAGCTAAAAACATGCAAGTTCACAAGCTATATAATGTTTGTTAATGTAACAAGAAGTTGATACAATAAATAACAAGCTGAAGTACACCACACAAACATAAAACATTATTGTAAACACACTTCAAAGCATGTACACAGACAATGAACATTAACACGATTTGGAGGGAAAATGACAAGTGTTAACAACTGTGAAAAATTCAGTGATCTGTGAGTTGCTTGGAAGGGAAATTTCGTTGCATCAGTCAAACCATTAAAGTAATTCAATTATTACACTTTTCTCTCCTATTTTTACGCCAGAAAACTTAAGAGCATCAAAAATAATAGTTTACTCTAATAATCTGGAAACGTCTGTAGAGTAGAAGGACGAATGTTCATAATGGTAACAATAGTGGACATAAGTCTGTAGTTAACAGCGAACTCGTACTGAAAATTGCGAAAAAAATCTTGAAGATCAGCGTTTCACTATATTTTAAATGTCCGACAAGTTTCCACAGATTTGTGAAGTATTTTTCATGGGATCGTGAGCGAACAGTTAGGGAATTGCAAGTTGCGTGCTAACTAGGTTTCAAAACTCTTTCTGAGAACGACTGAACACAACGGGAGACTGCTTCTCTGGACTTTCCTTTTCGTTGCGATGCGGAAGGACGAAATCGCGAGGTGGGACGGGAGGCAGGCTCCTGCGCTAACTCGGAGACGAAACAGGCGTCAGTATTGTGGAGTCATCCCGCCTAGCGCAAGACAAAGGTTATGGCTTCAAAGTTATCTAACTGAATAAAAATATAATCTGAAGGACTCTGTTTCTGATTGTAAGCTCTGAGCTGTAATAATAATTGAACTGACATAATGAAACGTGTACTGTCGTAATGTGAAAGCAATGCTGCACTGTAATAATAATTAATCGTCGTAATGAAAAGAGAAGTATTTCATACTGTAAAAGTTAGCAATCTGATTGCAAGAATTTTGAACAGTATAAACTGCCTTAATAATTAACTTGGACATGAAACCTAGAGTAACTGGTTTCGCAAAATTGATCGCAAAAACTGTCTCTGAATAACATAAGCTGGCCCTGATTGAATAAATAAAAAAAATCAAAATATGTTCTCCTTACCTCTATCCTGCGCAAAACTGCCCTTCTTGCGCATCGCTATGCTAAAGCTGCAAATTACTGTATTTACATAGAGAAACTCGAGAGGTGCAATGAGTTCTCTGTTAATTGCAAATCGAACAGTTTTTCGGACATAATTAGTTGGATAATTCATTAAAAAGAATGGTAAATGAAAGGTTGGTAAGAAAATGAAATATGTGCATAAATGACGACACTAAGATTTTTGTACAATGTGAAAAAGTGTTCGAGGAAGACTGTAAATTTAATGAACTTCTTAACATCCCAACAAAACACTTCCCTAACTCTAAAATCTAACAACTTTTAGTACAATAACCAAGATAGTTCGATGACGCCGTCAGCAGTCAAAAAAAGTATCATCATTATTGTATTTACCTTGGACATTATATTAGACTTCCTCCATCACATGTTCTTTGATCAAATTGATAAATTGAAGCTTTAGATTTGAAATATATACATGCCATTGTTTCCTCACCTTAACACAGCTTCCTCACTCAAACACAGCTACACATAGTCAGCCTAACGCCTAACATAGCTGAACTTTCACTGCTCTCTTTATCAAAGTTAAACATTGTCAGCTCCATTGCGCGCTTGCGCAGCTCAGAGATACTAACATAACTTTTGCGATATAGCTTACAACATCGTTGCTCGATCACAATCGATTCACATTGCATGGGGGCTTAATTAAAAGAATAAGATAAATGCAATTCTGTCAAAATTTTATGTTCAACATGTGTATCAAATAGTCTTGGCAGCAGTGTATAATAGTCAATAATAGTTAGTCAACGTCATAGTCATCATGTCAAGACCAATGTTTGCCAAGCCAAATCAAAATGTACGGTTGCTGAACAACTGTCAGTGTGCCAAGATATGCAAATACTTCCTCTCTCCAAAAAAAAAGTATATACTGCTTATTGATTTAACAAAGTGTGTGTGTAGACAATCTTCCTCCCACTGGAGCGTTCTAGTCTGCCATCTTCATCTATTCTTGTTCCATATAAACCAACAAAAAAAAATTATATGCTCCTCACTTACTTTACCTCTTATCCACCAAAACTCCAATAATCATCAGCATCACATAATCACAATACTTCAATAATACCTCTTCAATACGTCGATACATATAAACCTTATCACCAATATCATTTACCTTACCTCTTATCCACCAAAACTCCAATAATCATCAACATCACACAATCTCAATACTTTAATAATACCTCTTCAATACGTCGATACATATAAACTTTATCACCAATATCATTTCACTTCCATAACAACTCCTGCCTCTAGTCAGTCTCCTCGAACAAGTACAGATAAAATCCTAGTGCAAACTTCATCATCCCATACAATCCGAAGACACAGTGTCCACACACGACCTATGTGTAATCCACCTGAGCCAAATCTTCTACTCATTATGAATTATAAAATACATTTTGGTTAAGTTGTCCATCATAAAATAAAAGAAATGCATACATGACCTCTAACAGCCTTCAGTTTGAATAAATTTCAGTAAGTAGGTGCGAGTACACAGTATTAATGATCACGTAAGAATTTGAATGAATATGCCGTAATATTTCACAGTGTGTACACCACTTCAAGAATCATGGCAATACAGGAGCAAACATGTGGAGTATTTTTTGTGTCAAGTGTCACTTCCTATTTCAATTGCTCACGAAGAATGGCAGTGTAATAACTGTCAATGGTCTAAAGCTACTGTTGGTATTTCATGTCGTCAGCTTCCTTTCTATTATAATGAATTAATGCAGCTTCCATAGAACCTCCAGTTCATGTGACTTCAATGAAGTTTCTTGTACTCATGTAGTTCGCAGAATTATAGCAGTTCTTTTTCTTATCTTAAAATATAAAGCACTGAGCGTAAGCAAAACATGGAATAGCGAGTAAATATACCAGCAGAGAACAGAATGTCAAAAAGCGGATGCAGCGCAATCCCTACAACGAGGCTCTGCCAAGCGAACAATCTATAATTAATACCATAACGCAATCTAAACTCTATGTCTGTACACAGTATATAAGTATTTCTCTATGCTAAATTAAAGAGTAGTTATGACAACAAAACATAAATGTCTAATATGCAATCCATACGCAAAGCACAAGTACATATCTTACATAATAAATAGGTCATTAGCATCGTATCAGCATAAGCAAATAAATGTTCATATGTAATCTTAATAAGTAAACATGAAGGCGCAAGTAGATAAATCACAAAGTATAACTAGCATACATAACCATATCAGCACAACTAATCAGGTGACAATTATAATTTAAATAAATAGGCCAGCAGGCACATAATAAAAAATATGACATCAGTGAAAAAGCATAGCAGCCAAGCGATGTATAATATACACAAGTAACAACCCTGTTAATTAATAAAACATTGTCAAAATCAGCAAATGTACGCAAGCATGTCGCTTCACAAGTAAATTCATAGAGCATAAAATTTAACACAAAGTATAAATCACGTAATCGCGAGCAGCAAATTACGTATAAAGCACATACCTAAGTAGAAATATGTTACCTGAAAAATAAACACAATTAATAGTTACCTTTTTAGTTTATTACTTTCTTCTTCGAAATTACATTCTTCCTGAAATTTTCTCGATAGCAAGTCCTCTTAACGTCGGACACGCAGAGAATTTACCTGAAGTTCTTAAATATTTTAAACAATTGTATTCTGGAAAAACTGAACGTTAACAACGTAAGTTATCAAGTCACTATAGCTTTATACTGAATTTAATCGGAGAAATTGGACTGTGTATTTGTCTACGGCTGTCGATCAGCTGTAGGTAAGCGTGATGTAGGAAGCAATTGTTTGCGGTCAACGGCTACCTTTTGCGGCGCGCGGACTGACTGTCGCTTTGTGTATGTGCTGCCGCTAGAACACGGCGCGGTATCCCTGTATTCTCTGCGTGCTTACGTGTAACTGTTAATTTCTCAAAAGTATGTCACTCCACAAAAATTTTAACGTTCGATGTATGATGTATTCCCTTAAAGCGCCGTGATTCAAGAGTTTCTACTTCTTCAGTGTTATCATGAATAATTTTGCGAACTCTATGGACCGTTATAAAGCAGAAAGAATTTGCGACACAAGCCTTTTCCTTTGTGAGACAAACGATGAGACTTAATTAACGCCTTTTGACCAACTGACAAAGTTTTTAAAGGACCAGGACGTTTAGCTGATTTCTCTCTTCTAGCAGCCGCAGATGCAATATTTTGTAGAGCCAGGTTGACAACTTCAGAATGCCGCAGTTTCCGTGTAGGCGGAAAAGGAACGATTTCAGAAATACGATTTGTCGGTGCTATATTTTTTAATATCAATATAGGCGGTAAAGAAGTTGAATCATTAGGGAGTTCATTCAGAATGTTTTGAAAAATATGAAGATACTGATCCCACGTTCTGTGATTCTGATGACAATAAAGACGACACAATTTACTGACTTCCTTCATCCATCTCTCTGAAGCGTTAGAGTGAGGGTGAAAAAGTGAAATGAAAATTGGTTTAATCTTACGACGCCGTAGAGCACGAAGCCAAATTTTAGAGCGAAACTGTGATCTATTATCTGATATAACTTTATTAACATGACCCACTTCTTCAAGAAAATGTTTGATGAAAGCATTAGATACTGAATGAGCTGTTGCTTTGCGTAAAGGTGTAAAACACACATATTTTGATGTCAATTCCACTACTACCAAAATGTACGGAAAACCATTAGTAGAACGAACCACTGGACCGAATAAATTGACTGCAGCCATCTCCTTTAATTTCGCTGGAATGATAGGAAACAATGGTGCTGTGTGAGAAATAGTTGGCGGCTTAGCCTTTTGACATAATTTGCATTTGGCAAGAACAAATCGAATACGTTTTTCCATATTACTGAAGCAGCAATGTTCTCGGAATTTAGGAAAGCATTTTCTGGAACCAAAGTGTGCATAACTGAAATGTGTATACCAAATCAATTTATTAACCCACTCATCAGGAATGCAAACTAACCAGAGTTGTCAACCGATTTTCGTTTAAAAAGAATATCATTGCGAACTAAATAATACTGTCTAATCGCTACGCTTTCCTTTGTCATAATGCTGGTATCTATTGTCCTGTCTGTTTCGTCTGTCATTTTCAAAATTACCGTCCGTTCCGATCATTATCCCTTTTCTCTGAAAATCTATTGTGATTACCGTTACTGCAAAAATTACAAGAAGTTTCGTCGTCGTCATACTCAAGTTCTTGTAGCAAAGTCTTAAAAGTTTCAATGTCGTCTTTACACCTTCCGGCTACAGCAATGTGTCTTATCGATTGTGGCAGCTTAGGTAAACAAATGCGAATTAATTCAGTCGGGCTATAAGGGTTGGAAAGGAATTGGTTCTTTCGAATCATGTCTTCAAAGTATTCTGCCGGCGTGCGGAACTCGGACTGTTTAAAATTACGCTGCATAATAAGACTATGTTCGATTCTGTCTGGCGTGTTTTCGGACCAATATGCCGATAGAGATGCATGATAAAAATCATTTAAATTATTACAATCTCTAATAACTGCGCGCATGCGCGTCGCCGGTTCGTTTTTCATCAATATCCTGAAAACTGTCACTTTTGGGTAAAATAGTCATATCCTGTTATTCTTTACTCACTCCTTTTCTAGATAGATTGATAGTTGAAGAGTTGTTTTGATACAAAGAATAGTAAAAGAGTAGGCAGCAGTGCAGAAAACTAAAAGGGAAATAGCACCACTACAGCTCGGGGCCTTGTGCACGCTACGGCACATATTCACTTAGTGTAGTGCATCCCCTGAGGACCTAAATATCCACACATAAATGGCCAATTTGGCGGAAGTGCGTACATAGATTGATCTAACCAGGAACATGGGTGTATGTCATTATTAGAATTGCGAAAGATCTTAAATTTCCGAACAGTTAAAAAGTGTTTATAGGCAAAATTTTCGCCTCGTGGCGACAAAGACTTACCGCGTCTGTTCCAGTCCGAATGTCGATTATTGTCAAGTTCGCGCGCCTGGCGCTCTCTTGTTGCATCTCGTAAATGAAATAAATTATTTTCTTCAAAACCCGCTGCTATCAATTTGTTTAACTTGCTTTCGTAACGCCTCAAATTCCCTTTTAACGCGTTCATTAAATTTTCCCTGATTTTCAACATGTTTATTTATATTCCGGTACTCTTCTGTTTCCGCAAATGGCAATGGAGCAGTATCATCTGAACCTCTGTCCCCATTTAAACTAAGACTTATCAATTTATCTGAAATCTCCTCAACTCTTTCCAATATTCACCTATTTGTTCTTTCTGTTTATTTACGTCTTCCCTAAGTGTCGCGACTCGGATTTCAGTATTGACACATTTAGTAGTTAACTGTTCATATTGTTGTGTTAGGCTATTTATTCTGTCATTTGGTACGATTTCCTAGATTCTTTCAAATATTTCTTCCTTATCGTATGCACATTGTAAATTTAACTCTGAAAATTTTTGTACTATCACGCGATCTCTTTCTTCCTGTTCTCTATCCTGGTCCTTTTGTCTAATTTCTATTGAAGTTAATCTATTGTTGTGAGCATTCAAAATCGGTTGTACTTCTTCTCTAATTTCTTTCTTTAATTCATCTTTCATGTTCTTAAAACATGTCCCTATTCGTGAGTCTCGCCGTGTTTCCATTGTTCCCATTACAGTTTTAATTCTTCCTATTTGTGATCCGAAATTTAACATTGCACTCAACTGCTCCACATTAACTGGTTCGAAATTCTTTTCGCTCGTAACATTTCCCGTAAACTAACTTCCTTCGTCATAGCTGTAAAGCTATCTGTGTTCGATACTATTCCAGAATCTTCTGTCGTTAATCTCGTATTCTGAAAATTTTTTTATTGTGAAAAATTTTGAACTGTTTCCAGACTATTTTCCCGGCGTATTAAATTGTTTTCTACTTCATTATTCATCATACTGTTCTCCTGTGTTGGCGAGTTCGCCATATTAACAATTTCGTTATTCTGACTATCCATCATTTTTGCCTTTTTCATCGATCGCGTTATCATTTACAAAACATATAAAACTCGACACTATACGAAAATTACACACAATATAACACTTTATCACCAACAATACCATCCACACGAAATGCTTCCCGACAAACACGATTAACGAACAAATAAAACCCTCACAATTGCACAAAATTGTCAAACCCGTACACGACTCATCAAAAATTAAATTCTACAAAAATACCATCAGAAGAGTGACAGGACAACTACAAATGTTCAATTACAAAATCTGTACGTGCAATATAGACTACAATTACTAAACTACAAATTACTACATCAATACTACTACTGTCTGCTATTTTTAGTATCAAAAGAATTCCAAGGGACGATCCGAAGCAGCGGTCGCCATGTGCATGGGGGCTTAATTAATAGAATAAGATAAATGCAATAATTTTAGTAGCTGTGTGACCGGTTACGAAGGCTCGTAACCGGTTGGCCCTGACTAGTATTAGCACGCAATCTGACTGCATAAAATAAAAATAAAGAATGACAAGAAATTTCTATTAACACAATTGATTAATTAAGTCCCCTGCAACTATAAAAGCTACGAAACAACAAAGCACAAGTGTAACTGTTCTGTGTGTGGTAGTGTGACTCAACGTACATGTATCTGGCTCGGTTCTTTCTCAAAACGACAAAATATTTTAAACACCATTTACAATGAACTAATTGAAAAACCAGAAATACTATAATTGCACATAGAAACCAGAATTATAAGTCTAATACATGAATACGAGGCAGATGCTTTGTTGACTGTAGCTGTGACCAAGAGGCATTGTCATTAAAGAAAACTGTAATACCTTTTTACCTCATTATATATTGACGAAAATTTTCCTTTACATCAGCATCATAAATCAAAAGCCCATCTCCTTTCTCAAATACACTGTGATAATTGCAACATCTTCCATCTATACATTACACCAACCGAATAGCATCTACTCTCTCGCCCAACAGAACAACAACTGCCCTCGACATCCTCTGAACTACTACTGCACCAGTGGAGGCGGCGGAATAATAATCTTTGGCGCAATCTCTGGCGCTGTGACTCAGTGTAGCCACCTTTCAACATACCAAAATTATACATGACACCTATCAGGCTGCCGTTTTATAGGGACCTAAAAGAATCTTATTTGTGGAGTTTATAGAACGTGGAAGCACAAGAAAACTGAAATATTTTAAAAATGGATTAAAAAGAGTCTCGACACAATAAAACATTTATTTACAACGGTTACCGGTTTCGTTCAGAATGTGACCATCTTCAGATCATTTATAACATGATGGTAGGTGGTGGTGGGGTACACAGCAGGTGTTATGACTTACACCTGTTCCGTTCATGACACCTGGTCCCTACACCGCCACCGTCTTTCATTATGGTAGCTGACGCCCGTGGAGTCTTAATACTTGCTCCGTTGTTCGCCAGCGCCTACAATTATGGTATAAACCGGTAAACACTGTAAATAAATGTTTTATTGCGATCGAGACTGTTTTTAATCCATTCTTAAAGTATTTTTGGCGAGACCGCTGTTTCCCCACGAGATATGTTCCCAAAAATTACTAAATCTGAAATAGTCATTCGTAACAATACGAGACTGGAATAGAAGGGAGAACCGATAGAGGTACTCAAGGTACCCTCCGCCACACACCGTCAGGTGGCTTGCGGAGTATGGATGTAGATGTAGATGTAGAACAAGCGATGCTGTCTCTTGTCAACCGTTGCTGCGTTTTTGTACGACAATGTCAGTGTCGTCGTAACTGCCGTCTGCTTCACGTCTGCTGTGCAGCGAGCTACGTTAATTTAACTATTAACTGTATTTTTCTTACTTGTCACTTCTTCTTCCGTGTGTTTTTGCTTTTAGGAAGCTTTAATTGTCGAGTGCTATTAATAGTGTTCCATAGATTTCGTGTTTGTTTTGAATACAGTCAGAGAGAGTCCCTTTAGTCAGCCATAGTTCCAGTAGTGCTAATGTTTGTTTTCAATACAATCCAGAGACAGGTGGTGCTATTTTCATTGTTTTCTACAAGAAGTGTTTAGTAACTACAGTTTAGTCAACTATAAGCCGCCTTTAGTGAATTAGTAGTCTAGTTAAAAGTTGATTAACTCTCTACAGTAAATTGATTTCTTAGGATGGATAGGATGTGTGACTGCTGTGTACGGACGCAGGAGGAGCTGGCCACTGTTCGCGAACAGCTGAACGTGTTGATGGCCGCGGTCAGCCGTCTTCAGGTTGCTGCCTCGGACAGCAGGGACAGTGGGTGAAGCATGTAACACCTGGGGTGCGCCATGCGGCGCACCAAACTCCCCACTGCCGCTACACTCCGAGGCAGCAACCTGAAGACGGCTGACCGCGGCCATCAACACGTTCAGCTGTTCGCGGCGCACGAGGCGGAGGGGCAATGTGGAGGCTGGCCGTGTGGCATTGCCCGCTCTGCCTGTGAGTGGACATGTGGCCGCTCCTTCAGCAAGGTCCGAGCAGGGGGGAGGGATTTATTAGTTATTGGGAGCTCCAACGTTAGGTGGGTGATGGAGCCCCTTAGGGAAATAGCGGAAAGGTCGGGGAAGAAGGCCAGTGTTCACTCTGTCTGCTTGCTGGGGGGTCTCATCCGAGATGTGGAGGAGGCCCTGCCGGCGGCGATAGAGAGCACTGGGTGCACCCGACTCCAAATTGTTGCTCATGTCGGCACCAATGACTCCTGCCGTCTGGGTTCAGAGGTCATCCTCAGTTCGTACAGGCGGTTGGCGGAGTTGGTGAAGGCGGAAAGCCTCGCTCGCAGGGTGTAAGCTGAGCTAACTCTTTGTAGTATCGTTCCCGGAACCGAACGCGGTCCTCTGGTTTGGAGCCGAGTAGAAGGCTTAAACCAGAGGCTCAGACGATTCTGCGGAGATCTGGGATGCAAATTTCTCAACCTCCGCTATCGGGTGGAGAAACGTAGGGTCCCCCTGAATAGGTCAGGCGTGCACTACACGCAGGAACCGGCTACAAGGGTAGCGGAGTACGTGTGGAGTGCACATGTGGGTTTTTTAGGTTAGAGAATTCCCTCCCTAGGCCCGACAAGATGCCTCCTGAGACGAGGCAAGCTAGGAGTAGGCAAAATGCAACAGGGAATAACAATATTAATGTGCTAATAGTAAACTGCAGGAGCGTCTATAGAAAGGTTCCAGAACTGCTCTCATTAATAAACTGTCATAATGCCCACATAGTACTAGGGACAGAAAGTTGGCTAAAACCAGATGTAAACAGTAATGAAATTCTAAACTCAGATTGGAATGTATACCGCAGAGACAGGCTGGACAGTGAAGGGGGAGGCGTGTTTATAGCGATAAGAAGTGCAATAGTATCAAAGGAAATTGACGGAGATCCGAAATGTGAAATAATTTGGGTGAAGGTCACGGTTAAAGCAGGCTCAGACATGGTAATTGGATGTCTCTATAGGCCCCCTGGCTCAGCAGCTGTTGTGGCTGAGCACCTGAAGGATAATTTGGAAACTATTTCGAGTAGATTTCCTCACCATGTTATAGTTCTGGGTGGAGATTTTAATTTGCCGGATATAGACTGGGAGACTCAAACGTTCATAACGGGTGGCAGGGACAAAGAATCCAGTGAAATTTTTTTAAGTGCTTTATCTGAGAACTACCTTGAGCAGTTAAACAGAGAACCGACTCGTGGCGATAACAAATTAGACCTTCTGGTGACAAACAGACCCGAACTATTTGAAAGAGTTAAATCAGAACAGGGAATCAGCGATCATAAAGCGGTTACTGCATCGGTGATTTCAGCCGTAAATAGAAATATTAAAAAGGGTAGGAAGATTTTTCTGTTTAGCAAAAGTGACAAAAAGCAGATTTCAGAGTACCTGACGGCTCAACACAAAAGATTTGTTTTAAGTACAGATTGTGATGAGGATCAGTGGACAAAGTTCAAAACCATCGTACAATATGCGTTAGATGAGTATGTGCCAAGCAAGATCGTAAGAGATGGAAAAGAGCCACCGTGGTACAACAACCACGTTAGAAAACTGGTGCGGAAGCAAAGGGAACTTCACAGCAAACATAAACATAGCCAACGCCTTGCAGACAAACAAAAATTACGCGAAGCGAAATGTAATGTGAGGAGGGCCATGCGAGAGGCGTTTAATGAATTCGAAAGTAAAGTTGTATGTACTGACTTGGCAGAAAATCCTAAGAAATTTTGGTCTTATGTCAAAGCGGTAGGTGGATCAAAACAAAATGTCCAGACACTCTGTGACCAAAATGGTACTGAAACAGAGGATGACAGACCAAAGGCCGAGATACTAAATGTCTTTTTCCAAAGCTGTTTCACAGTGGAAGACTGCCTTGTAGTTCCTTCTCTCGATTGTCGCACAGATGACAAAATGGTAGATATCGAAATAGACGACAGAGGGATAGAGAAACAATTAAAATCGCTCAAAGGAGAAAGGCCGCTGGACCTGATGGGATACCAGTTCGATTTTACACAGAGTACGCGAAGGAACTTGCCCCCCTTCTTGCAGCGGTGTACCGTAGGTCTCTAGAAGAGCGTAGCGTTCCAAAGGATTGGAAAAGGGCACTGGTCATCCCCGTTTTCAAGAAGGGACGTCGAACAGATGTGCAGAACTATAGACCTATATCTCTAACGTCTACCAGTTGTAGAATTTTGGAACACGTAATGAATTTTCTGGAAACAAGAAATCTACTCTGTAGGAATCAGCATGGGTTTCGAAAAAGACGATCGTGTGAAACCCAGCTCGCGCTATTCGTCCACGAGACTCAGAGGGCCGCAGACACGGGTTCCCAGGTAGATGCCGCGTTTTTGACTTCCGCAAGCTTTCGATACCGTTTCGCCACAGTCGTTTAATGAACAAAGTAAGAGCATATGGACCATCAGACCAATTGTGTGATTGGATTGAAGAGTTCCTAGGTAACAGAACGCAGCATGTCATTCTCAATAGAGAGAAGTCTTCCGAAGTAAGAGTGATTTCATGTGTGCCGCAGGGGAGAGCCGTAGGACCGTTGCTATTCACAATATACATAAATGATCTTGTGGATGACATCGGAAGTTCACTGAGGCTTTTTGCGGATGATGTTGTGGTATATCGAGAGGTTGTAACAATGGAAAATTGTACTGAAATGCAGGAGGATCTGCAGCGAATTGACGCATGGTGCAGGGAATGGCAATTGAATCTCAATGTAGACAAGTGTAATGTGCTGCGAATACATAGAAAGAAAGATTCCTTATCATTTAGCTACAATATAGCAGGTCAGCAACTGGAAGCAGTTAATTTCATAAATTATCTGTTAGTACGCATTAGGAGTGATTTAAAATGGAATGATCACATAAAGTTGATCGTCGGTAAGGCAGATGCCAGACTGAGATTCATTGGAAGAATCCTAAGGAAATGCAATCCGAAAACAAAGGAAGTAGGTTACAGTGCGCTTGTTCGCCCACTGCTTGAATACTGCTCAGCAGTGTGGGATCCGTACCAGATAGGGTTGATAGAAGAGATAGAGAAGATCCAACGGAGAGCAGCGCGCTTCGTTACAGGACCATTTAATAAACGCCAAAGCGTTTCGGAGGTGATAGATAAACTCCAGAGGAAGATTCTGTAGGAGAGACGCTCAGTAGCTCGGTACGGGCTTTTGTTGAAGTTTCGAGGATATACCTTCACCGAGGAGTCAAGCAGTATATTGCTCCCTCCTACGTATATCTCGCGAAGAGACCATGAGGATAAAATCAGAGATATTAGAGCCCACACAGAGGCATACCGACGATCCTTCTTTCCACGAACAATACGAGACTGGAATAGAAGGGAGAACCGATAGAGGCACTCAAGGTACCCTCCGCCACACACCGTCAGGTGGCTTGCGGAGTATGGATGTAGATGTAGATGTAGATGTAGATGCAAACACAGGAACTGTGGCATCAATTCAAACGGGACGTTTTGAACATCCTCCCAACATCCCAGACCTGACACCAGTGATTTCCAGTTATTCACGCATATGAGAAAGTGGCTTAGCTCCCAGTGCTTTGACTCCAAGGAAAATAAAGATGCTGGCACGGGATAGCTGCAGTCTCAGATGACAGCATTTTACGCAGAAGGACTTCGTCAACTGATTAAGGAGTATGGTAAATGTTTAATCTGAATGGTGATACATAGAGGTGTAGTACAAAGGTTTAATTCTAAGATTTCTCCAATGTGTTTGCTATAACTATTCCACTATTTTATTTATAGCGTAGCAGAGGTCAGTTTATGAATAGCCATCGTAATTTTAGCCCGACTGACTAGGAAAATGTCTTGGAAAACAGGACTGACAGTGTTACAACCATTGTTACGATGACGGATAAAGGCAAAGCTAGGGTGTTCAGTACGTTTTAGCGGCAGTCGGTAGGTTTCCAACATTTTTAATGGGTTCAATTAAGATGCATGTTTACACATTATATTTACATCATTACTTTTTATATTTATGTCCTTACTTTTGCAGTACTTACGAAATGGACAATATTTTACGTTTGGCAAAATCAGGACGCACTGTTTTGTGCTTAAAACTGCTTTCCTGCTGCGTGCTTAGATGTAGTAGAATAATACAAAAAATAAGTCAGTAACTAATTTTGTATTATTAAAACTGCTATTTGCGAAGACGTCGAAGTTGCAATGAGAAATATCCTTTGTCAGCGGCGACTATTTTCGGATACGTCCATTATCAAACCAGCGCCTTCTTTGCTAGTACTGAAACAGAGTTGCTGTACTGCGTTTCGATACTAAAGGAGAAGGCGATGGTTTGATAACGGACGTTGTGTCCGATACTGGTCACTGCTAATATAGGATATTTTTCGTTGCAGCTTCGGTTTTAATATATGTTGTAGTGTAACGACGCGTATGACTCAATGATTTTTTGTTTGAAATATGACCATGTGCAGACTTCGTCACCTACGTCGTTTACAGAATACTTCAGAAAAATTATTTAAATTCTTTTAAAGTTCTCTATAAAAGATTCTTGAACGAAACTGTAATTAAAACACCTTCAGTTGAGTCGTTTGTGCAAAACTACGTCACTCAGTCCAACTGATTTGCGCAAACTTTTGAAATTTAGATGTCGTTTGTTTCTTCTTGGAAATTATATTCTTGCAAGTTATCTTATTTTTCCCATATTAAAACCAGACTGTAAATCCTTTAAGATTCAAAAATCGAAATCAAACTCTTCTGAAACTTAATATCTTGAAAAAATTCAGTAATAATTCTTCCTCAATATAACTCTTCATAAATAATTCTCGAACACGTATTTAAGCTTTAGAGCATACACTGTTTTATTGTCTTCGTATATGCTACATACAGATGTGAACATAAGACTCGGCAAATCAGAACTGAACAAAATACAACATGAACTAAACGTTCTGTGACGTCATTATAATGGAAAATTACAATTTTTTATTTATTTGAATGTTGGAGGTTCGACTCAACAACCCGGTCACAGAATCTTCTGCTGCTCTTTGGTCAATGACCCGCGACGTCTAGGGGCCAGCAATTTTCTTTCTGGTTCCGGCAATGAAGATGCTGTTTCCGCGAGTTGCGGTGCTCTCTCCAAACATGAAACATACAAAACAAAAATACAAAACTTTAAATATTTTACAAACATAACAAAATATTACAAATACATAAACAAAACACTAAATTAAAATCCCATTACAACGTAAGTGTTCCAGAAACACATACGTTTACACTTTTTGTATAAAAATTTGTCCATGTTTTACAGGAAACTCTCCTGCAAAGAGATAAACTGCATTATTGAATACCACAGATAGTTGTCTGTTCCCGTATTGTTGGGTTATAAGCAGTGCATTATCTTTGCATTCCTGATAGTACTCCTCCTGGTTTCTTGTCCAACACTGCCATTTCATCCAAACAGACTAGCAACATAGTCACCTGTAGAAACCATATAACAAATTACGATCACGCAAGTACGCACATTTAACCAGTTTCTTACAGAAATTTTCTCTCTATTGGTAGATTACTGTGTCATCAGCATAGGCAGGCAAGTATGCGCTTGTAGTCATTTTATGATGGGAACGATCCTTGTCATGAAGACCCCGAAACATCAGTCTGCCATTGTCAAAAATACCAGTCTCAACAGACATTCAAAATCACATTTTTGCTTTTTGCTATGTTTAACGCAAGTGCCCAGACAGTAATCTTTTTAACTTTAATACAAAAATGATGGCTATTTGCTGGACTACTGAACATCCACTCAGTGATGAATTCAGGGGGTGGCCCAAGGGGGAGAGTCCCCCCGGAAACTGGAAATCACCTGGTCTGTTAACTTGTACTTATGTGACAAAATTTAAACTACGCCAGCTGCTTTTGCTAACGAAGTTTGGAGTCAAGTATGGAGAAGTCGTGATGACATGCAGCTTTTACAAGCAAAATGAATGTGTAACACAATAGGTGGCGGCTGAGTCCCTATAGTTTGGTTTCGTTACTTATCGGTTCGGTTTGGAACACTTAGCGTCGATTGTCCTGCTTTTATTATTATTATTGCCAACACAAACAAATTAGCAGTTGTTGTATTATAAGTGTGCGGTAAAGCTAAGCGTTGCAAGGTGTGTTGGCAACGCCGATTGTGGGATAAGCCACCCTTTTCTCTCTCATGTCTTCCCTCACCGCACCTCCAACCGGCCTAACGTGTAAGCTAATTCCTTAGCTAATCAGCCCACCCTCGCTGCGAACCTTATTCTTATCCGCCACTCGCATCTATACTTTATTTGCACTTAGAATAAACCTGATGTCACAAAACACGTCCCCGGAATTGGAAGTAGCATCTGACATTGTAAAGATTGTCTTAATTTTTTTTATAATTTATTGCATTACTGTGAATATTTCCAAGATTTAATAGCCATATAGATTTTTCCTAATCGATGAGTCCAAAGCTCAAACCAAATATTTGTGTACACTCGACAATGATTTTCGCAGTGGCAATGGGGATACACAATTTTTGCCTAAAGAAGCGGTACATTCCAGCATGAGTGGGACGTTTGGCAACGCTGCTCTACGAGTATAATCTAAGCTTTCATTGTTGTATAAAAACTCAATTCATTGTTGAAACTGTTGTAAGGTTGTAACAGTCAGTCGACAGGTTACTATGGAAGTTGATGTGATTATGTAGTGTTCTATGTGCAGTGTTCGTCAACTTATAACATAAAAAGAAGTGTTAGTGCCGAGATACAGTGTCGAGACAACAAACTTAAATTTCTTTCTTTTCTAATAAAAGATAGTGTATTGCAAAAGACAAAGATGAGTGTGAGTCTACTGAAAGAAGTGCTAGTGGTTGTGACGATGATTTGCGTAGGTCTACCAAGTCTTCAGTTTCCCTTCCATAGTTTTCAAACTTTAATTGTGCTATTTCTGGCCCATCCGTAAATTGCAGTTCTAAACGAAGTATTTAACGCGAGATTAAGTATCAGCAAAAATGGGAGTGTAAGTACAATTGGTTATACTTCGATCACGAGCGGGTGGGGCTTTCTGCAAATTCTGTGAAATGCATTTAAAAAACGATATCGAAGCTCTACAGAAAACAGGAGTGTTCATTTGCGTACCTTTCACTAAATTTAGAAAAGCTACCGGAAGCACGGGAAAACTAGAAAAGCGCAACAACTCAGAATTACATGCAAGAGCCGTTGCACTTGAAAACTGTAGATTACAGGGATTAAACGCTCCAATTCATACACAGATATTTAAACAAAATGAAAATGAAAAAGCTTTAAACCGCCAAGCATTGTCATCGTTAATTCGAAGTCTGTATTTCCTTACTAAGGAAGAAATACCTCACACAACAAAATATGAACCTCTAATTTGTAAGGTAGTACTGAAAAGAGACATTAATCTTGAAAAGTGGTTAAAATTTCAGAGCGAAAGGTCCACATATCTTAGTAAGTATACTGCGTCAAAATTGTTGACTTGTTTGGGAGAGTCTTTAGACTTTCAAGATGAAACACTTCTCCATGACAAATGTTTTTCATTAATGGCAGACGAATCCACAAATGTTTCCAACTAAAGTGAACTGTCTTTAGTAGTTCGATATGTGTCTCCATCGTTTGAAGTGAGGGAAAGGTGTTTATGTCTCGTTGAGTTGAAAAGCACTTCAGCTGAATCCATATTTACAGCAATTGATACTGAACTAAAGAAAAGAAAACTTTCTTACGATAGATTATTATCTTGTTCTTTCGACGGTGCTGCTAATTTTAGTGGTTCTATCTCAGGAGTCCGCTTTCGGTTGTCAGAGAGGAAGGGCCATAAGCTGCCATACATTCACTGTAGAGCACATGTTCTGTCAATTGCTGCCACCAACTCTAGGAATAAACACCCCATTATAAAACGCACATTACATGTTGTTAAAGACATTTACAAACTTGTTCACGGTTCTTCCAAACGAGAAAATGTTTTGCATGAAATTCAATGTGGTTTAGAGCAACCTGTTTTAAAAATACCCGAAGCTGTTGACATCCGATGGTTAAGTACCTACAAGTCCATTATAATGGCATGTGAACATATACACAAGGACGGCGCAGATTTAACAAGTTTAGCTGGAGGAATCTTGTTAGAAATGATGAATTCCAGTTTCACCGTAGGTTTAGTGATTTTAGACGATACGTTAAATGCAGTCTCAAACTTATGTAAAGTTTTGCAGAGAGAATCACTTAAAATTTCGCAAATCCCTCTACTTGTTTCTGGAACTCTGGAACATCTAAGGCACATGGACTGTCTCTGTGACTGCGATGGACATAGTGCAGAAAATGAAACTCTCATTTAAATTAAAAAACTGCAAGAGGACGTAACAGAAATTAAAGGTGTGCTATTCACGAACGTGAAGGAGCAGATTCAAGCTACGGAAAGTGCAAGGAAATATGTTAAAAGTATGATTGATGAAATTGAGCAACAGTTTGATGAGAAGGCAATAAAAGTGGTAGAACTAAGTGCATATTTTGAAAGTTTTAAAAAATTTCTAGAGTTTAGTGATAATGATTGTACAGAACTGTGCTTGATTTTGGGACAAACGTCGACGCTGTTATTGCAGACTTTCATTCGCTGAATGTGTACTGTGCATTCCCGTTTCGACTTGCTGTGTGAAAAGGTCATTTAGTACAATGAACAGGGTGATGACAAAATTAAGGAATAGGATTGATCAGGAAACGCTCCAAGCTTGTGTGAAGATTTCAACTGAAGGGGACCACGAGCCAACAGAAAGTTTTATTGATGACGTCATCAAGAGATATGATGTAAAAAAGCCTCGACGTATTAGTTTGATGTAAATGTGAGTTTTTTTGCATGCAATAAAATTATTTTATTATTTAATATAATTAACTTAGGGTTAGCCTAACAGCTTAGTACTTAACCTACATATTATTTAACTATATATCAGCTATTCCTGAAAATTTTAAAATATTAATAGCGTTGCTACGTCTTTAGAACGCTATCACTTAAATTTTAAGTCTATAACTTTGTCCTCTCTCCCCTCCCCCCCTCCCCCTCCCCCATCAAGCTATATATCCCACCCGGGGGAAAATGTCTGTATTCATCACTGCATCCACTGACTTGTATAAAGCACTCACTTGGATGTCGGCTCACCAAATACAATCTGTAATCTGCTGACTCAAGTGTATCTTTCAATATTGCTGCTGTACTCAGTTGTTACAAATACACTCGCCATACGTGGATCGATTTCGATGCTATCTAACCTTCAGCAAATGAAACTCTGTAATCAAAATGTACATCTTGAGGAGTCATAAATTTTGTATTGCATCACATCATAAAAATAACAGAAATTCGCCCCAAACCAATTAAAAGGTTTGGAATGTCTGGCTATTGTTCTGGCGATCTGATCACTTGGTTGGAATTTCGCAGATCATTAAGACGGGAATGTTACAAGTTACATACAGTTTCAGTGAATTTGCCGGTACTTGGCTGTTCGCCGACACAATGGTGATTGACAATTCATTGTCCGTCTACGACAACACACAAGTGCAGCAGCTACTCTGTGCACATAAGAAGTCAAGATGATTGGATAATTCTCTGTCCGATCACTAACTATAACGCATCCTAAAATTAAACACCATTTCGACAGTACCTGTTATCTCCCTTATTGCTTGGTCAAATAGTCCTCTTGCAGTCAATTCAGAGTTAAATGTAAGACTTAGTTATATAATCTTTTCAGCGTCGTTATGGCGTGCTTTGTGGAGCGTGCATCTGGTTACTGTCCAACAGCGTCTTTCTGTTCGAAACCCTGGAGTCACAGTTCTCCCTACGCTTCTCGTTTCGCTTGTGGAGTAAAAGCTTTCCGTTGATTCCTCACTGTAAGAAAGCTTCTTGCAGGTTTTAATAGATTTTTGATTGAATTTCTGGTCTAGGCTGCTAACATCATTACATTTGTACATCTTTGCATTAAATCTAACATTTTATATTTTCTAATCCCTTTTTCTTACACAAACAATATTTCAGCAAAATGTTATTACACTCCAGTTGCCGGCTGTGACGTCACAGGTGCCCACAGTATCGGCTTATAAAGACTTGGACCCGCTTCAGTCTCCTGATTGCTGGATCACACGCCGTGCTGAACTGTAGCCCTCCATCTCTATTAAGCGTGCAGTCAGCAAATTTTATTTGAATGAATTCTTAAATTACATTGCCCCTTAATACGGTAGTGTGAACGACGGACGATAGAAGTGTCACCGTTTTCTAGAGCATGCTCGGCTAAAGTAGTTTTTTGATAGTGGCACATCCAGGATTTCTGTTTGGAAGGGACTTGACATGGCTGAGGGTAGCCTTCACCAGGGTAAACACTAAAAAAGCACACAAAATTTTCTTTTCTTTATATAACGCTTAGAAAATGTCCTGGGTGACAATTTTTTTGCAAAGTTCGACACGTTGTAGGCTGCTAGATATGACTCGGCGATAGAAAATGTCACACATACTGTTCAACCTGTCTTCAGTCACTGTCGTTTTGTTAGCTCAAGCGAATAGGAGCTGCGCTCCTCACTATAAGTGATACTAGTAATGCAGCGAAAATTTATTCAAAGAATTTTATGTTCGGAAAAAACTCATTTGTCTCTCTATTTTATTGTTTTCAAGACTCTTTTTAATTCATTTTTAAAGTATTTCAATTTTCTCGTGCTTCCACATTCTATAAAATCCACAAATAAGATTCTTTTAGGTCCCTACAAAACGACAGCATGATAGGTGTCATGTATAATATTGGTATCCGAATCGATTGTGAGCGAGCAGCGATGTTGTAAGCTGAATCGCAGAAGATAAGCTAGTATTCTCTGAGCTGCGTGAGGGCGCAGTGGAGCTGACAATGTTTAGCTTTGAGAGAGAGAGCAGTCAACGTGCAACTATGTTAGAAGTTAGGCTGACTATGTTTAGCTGTGTTTGAGTTAGAAAATAGACAATGTTAAGCTGTGTTAAGGTGAGGAAGCAATGGAATAAATTATATTTTAAATTGAAAGTTTCATTTGATCAATTTGTTCAATCAACATGTGACAGAGAAAGTCTAATATAATGTTCAAGGTAAATACAATAATGATGTTACTTTTTTTTACCATTGCTGCGTCATCGAAAGATCTTGGTTATTGTACTAAAAGTTGTTAGATTTTAGACATGGGGAAGTGTTTTGTTTGGATGTTAAGAAGTTCATTAAATTTAAAGTCTGCCTTGAACACTTTTTCACATTATACAAAAAACTTAGTGTCGTCATTTATGCGCATATTTCATTTTCATACCAACCTTTCATTTACCATTCTTTTTAATGGATTATCCAAGCAAGTGTGTTCGAAAGACAGTTCGTTTTGCAATTAACAGAGAACTCATTGCACCTCTAGAGTTTCTCTGTGTAAATACAGTGATTTGCAACTTTAGCATATGGGAGCGCATATTTTGATTTTTTTAATTTATTCAATCTACGCCAACTTATTCAGAGAAAGCGTTTGTGATCAATTTTGCAAAACCAATTACTCTAGGTTTCATATCCCAGTTAATTATTCAGGCTGTTTATAGTGTTCAAAATTTTTGCAATCAGATTGCTAACTTTTACAGTATGAAAGACTTCTCTTTTCATTACGACGATTAATTATTATTACAGTGCAGCTTTGCTTTCACATTACGACAGTACACGTTTCATTATGTCAGTTCAATTATTATTACAGCTCATCGCTTACAATATGAAACAGAGTCCTTCAAATTATATTTTTATTCAGTTAGATAATTTTGAAGCCTTAACCGATATCTCGCTTTCTTTAGTTTCTTGCGCTAGGCGGAATGACTCCACAATACTGAGTCTGTTTCGTCTCCAAGTTAGCGCAGGAGCCCGCCTCCCGTCACAGCTCACGATTTCGTCCTTCCGCATCGCAACGAAAAGGAAAGTCCAGAGTAGCAGTCTTCCATTGTGTTCAGTCGTTCTCAGAAATAGTTTTGAAATCTAGTTAGCACGCAACTTGCAGTTCCCTAACTGTTTGGTCACGATCTCATGAAAAATACTTTAATTATCTGTGGAAACTTGTCGGACATTTGAAATATAGTGAAACGGTGATCTTTAAGAATTTTTTGTCAATTTTCAGTATGAGTTAGCTGTTAACTACAGACGTACGCCCACTGTTGTCAACATCATGAACATTCATCCTTCTTCTCTACAGACGTGTTCAAATTATTAGACTAAACGATTATTTTTGCTACTCTTAAGTTTTCTGGCGTAAAAATAGGAGAGAAAAGTGTAATAATTGAATTATTTTAATAGTTTGATTTATGCCACGAAATTTCCCTTTCAAGCAACTTACAGACCGCTGAATTTTTCACAGTTGGTAACACTTGTCATTTTCCCTCCAAATCGTGTTAATGTTCATTGTCTGTGTACATGCTTTGAAGTGTGTTTACAATGTTTTATGTTTATGTGGTGTACTTCAGCTTGTTATTTATTGTATCAACTTCTTGTTACATTAACAAACATTATATAACTTGTGAATTTGCATGTTTTTAGCTATAGGAATAAATCTTGGTGTTTCCAAAGAAAGTGAGGTTATGGGGAACACAAAAGATGTTTCACCTCGGAAAGTTACGGCTGTGGTAGCATTTATTGCTGAAAATCGTTGTACACAGCAAGAAAATGCAGACAGAATGAGAATATCACAGAAAATTGTCAGCAGAATCGAAGTTCCAGTGCAAAAAGGTGGCTAGTGCAAGCCAAACAGAAAGGAAAATGTGGATGTAAGAGAAAAATCAGCTCTAGAACAATGAAAAGACTTACAAAGACGGGAACAATGAACTGTAAACTTACTTCTACAGACGTGAGCCATCAGCTGTGATGAAATAATAGATCTGACTGTTTCCAAATCTGTTTTCTAAGTTTGACATCATGTGTACGATCGCATCACGCAACATAACATCTGAATATAAAGCACTACAAGCACATCTGAATTTGCATTTCCTCGTCATACCCTGCAAATTTGTTACCCACTCGCGATAAGTTTGTTCTGACCTTTCCTGCAATGAAAGAATTGGTACCTATCTGCCACCACATTCACTTCTTGGTCATAATAGTTAGCTAGAGAACCTACAACCTGATAATAGGAAAGTTCACTCAGAGTGGCATTAGGGAACAATTTATGAACGATGCGAAAGATTGTGCTTCCTAGCATTGACAATAAGTTATGTAGTTACACAGTGCCTGATGTTTGGTGAGCAATGATGTGTGCTTCATATTGTTGCAACCATTCGAGCCATTCCTCTTCTTTTTTGTTAAACTGGCGAAAAGGCGGAATGGCACTTGGAGCTACAGTTGTTGCATGTTGGTCGGTTGGTCGTGGTGCGTTTGTTGCTTGGTTGGCTAGTAACTGCTGTGTGGGTTGCTCGTTTTGGAATAGGCATTTGCAATAAACAGACAATGCAAGCAATAAAAGTAAGCACAAGCAAAGAAGTTTTCTGTAACGCCCACCTGAAAACACTGAATCGAAAAAACACTATGAGAGACACTGTTAAAACATGTACACAAGTCCCTGCATAGAAAAGACAAGGTAGAAGTAATGCACCAGCAAAAAACAAAAGCCCACAACAAAATAAAACAAAGATAATCTGTGGCAGCTTGTGGCTCTGAGTTCGATACGTTAACATGTTGTCGCTTCGTTATTGCTCCTATATCGTCGGCACCATATTGTTTGAACATGTTGTGTCTAGGAATCCTGCATACTCAGTTTGCTAGACAAACTATCAAAAACTAGTATTAATGAGTTTTATTATAACAAGACGAGTACAAATACTTAACTTTGATAGAAGTATCGCAAGCAAAGGGCGACATACAAAATAATCGGTCTTCTTCAGAATAGACAAACACAAGTCTGTACCATGCAGAGGTTGCTAATGATAGAGCCTACGGTGCAATAGCTAACGAAGTGGATAACGTTGAAGCTGCTATTGAAGTGGGTGCCACCAGTTAGGTGTGGCGCTAGGGACCGCTACTTTCGCGTTGTCGTCCTGGAGGGAGCTTGGTCAGCATGTGACTGGTTCACCTCTTCTCACAGCCGTCTCTTCTCTATCGTTCCCGACTGGTGTGCCGGCGCTGACTTTACGCTGTACTTGACTTAGTTGCTGTTGCATTTGAGAACATTCCTGTACTTGAAACAGACTGGTGCAACATGTGTGGAAACAGTTCACATAACTGCAACATAACAGAATACAAGTTGAAAAATAGAGGGAGGGAGAGAGGGTGATATATATATGTGCGTATGATAAAACTCTTTCCTTGAAAATTTCCCTCTTTCATACCTCCTCTGTGCTCCCACAGATGACATCTACATCTACATCTACATGGATACTCTGCAAATCACATTTAAGTGCCTGGCAGAGGGTTCATTGAACCATCTTCACAAATCTCTATTTTTCCAATCTCGTATAGCGCGCGGAAAGAATGAACACCTATATCTTTCCGTACGAGCTCTGATTTCCCTTATTTTATCGTGGTGATCGTTTCCCCCTATGTAGGTCGGTCTCAACAAAATATTTTCGCGTTCGGAGGAGAAAGTTGGTCACTGGAATTTCGGGAGAAGATTCCGTCGCAACTAAAAACGCCTTTCTTTTAATGATTTCCAGCCTAAATGCTGCATCATTTCTGTGACACTCTCTCCCATATTTCGCGATAATACAAAACGTGCTGCCTTTCTTTGAACTTTTTCGATGTACTCCGTCAGTCCTATCTTGTAAGGATCCCACACCGCGCAGCAGTATTCTAAAAGAGGACGGACAAGCGTAGTGTAGGCAGTCTCCTTAGTAGGTCTGTTACATTTTCTAAGTGTCCTGCCAATAAAACGCAGTCTTTGGTTAGCCTTCCCCACAACATTTTCTATGTGTTCCTCCCAATTTAAGTTGTTCGTAATTGTAATACCTAGGTATTTAGTTGAATTTACGGCTTTTAGATTAGACTGAGTTATCGTGTAACCGAAGTTTAACGAGTTCCTTTTAGCACTTATGTGGATGACCTCCCACTTTTCGTTACTGAGGGTCAACTGCCACTTTTCGCACCATTCAGATATTTTTTCTAAATCGTTTTGCAGTTTGTTTTCATCTTATGATGACTTTATTAGTCGATAAACGACAGCGTCATCTGCAAACAACCAAAGACGGCTGCCCAGATTGTCTCCCAAATCGTTTGTATAGATAAGCAACAGCAAAGGGCCTATAACACTACCTTGGGGAACGCCTGAAATTACTTCTGTTTTACTGGATGACTTTCCGTCAATTACTACGAACTGTGACCTCTCTGACAGGAAATCGCATATCCAGTCACATAACTGAGACGATATTCCATCAGCACGCAATTTCACTACGAGCCGCTTGTGTGGTATTGTGTCAAAAGCCTTCGGGAAATCTAGGAATACGGAATCGATCTGAAATCTTTTGTCAATAGCACTCAGCACTCCATGTGAATAAAGAGCTAGTTGTGTTTCACAGGAACGATGTTTTCTAAACCTATGTTTACTATTTGTCAATAGACCGTTTCCTTCGAGGTAATTCATAATGTTCGAACATAATATATGTTCCAGAATCCTGCTGCATATCGACGTTAACGATATGAGCCTGTAATTTAGTGGATTATTCCTTCTACCTTTCTTGAATACTGGTGTGACCTGTGCAATTTTCCAGTCTTTGGGTACGGATCTTTCGTCGAGCGAACGGTTGTAAATGATTGTTAAGTATAGAGCTAATGCATCAGCATACTCGGAAAGGAACCTAATTGGTATACAGTCTGGACTTGAAGACTTCTTTTATTAATTGATTTGAGCTGCTTCACTACTCCGTGAATATTTACTTCTACGTTACTCATGTTGGCAACTGTTCTCGATTCGAATTCTGAAATACTTACTTCGTCTTCTTTTGTGAAGGCATTTTGGAAGGCTGTGTTTAGTAACTCTGCTTTGGCAGCACTGTCTTCAATAGTATCTCCACTGCTATCGTGCAGAGAAGGCATTGATTGTTTCTTGCCGCTAACATATTCACATACGACCAGAATCTCTTTGGATTTTCTGCCAGGTTTCTAGACAAAGTTTCGATATGGAAACTGTTATAAGCATCTCGCATTAAACTCAGCGCTAAATTTCATGCTTGTGTAAAGGATCGCCAATCTTGGGGATTTTGCGTCTGTTTAAGTTTGGCATGTTTGTTTCGTTGGTTCTGCAACAGTGTTCTAACCTGTTTTCTGTACCAAGGAGGATCAGCTCCGTCGTTTGTAAATTTATTTGGTATAAATCTCTCGATTGCTGCCGATACTATTTCTTTGAATTTAAACCACATCTGGTCTACACTTATATTATTAATTTGGAATGAGTGGAGATTGTCTCTCAGGAAGGCGTCAAGTGAATTTTTATCTGCTTTTTTGGACAGGTATATTTTTCGCTTATTTTTCGAGGATTTGGGGATTACAGTATTCAGTCTCGCTACGACAACCCTGTGTTCACTAATCCCTATATCAGTTTTGATGCTCGTTATTAACTCAGGATTATTTGTTGCTATGAGGTCAAGTGTGATTTCACAACCGTTTACTATTCGCGTAGGCTCATGAACTAACTGCTCGAAATAATATTCAGATAATGCGTTTAGCACAATTTCGGAAGATTTTTTATGCGTACCTCCGGAATTAAACATGAATCTTTTCCAAATTATCGAGGGTAAATTAAAGTCACCACAAACTATTATCGTATGAGTCGGGTACGAGTTTGAACATTTCAGAAACTGTATCATCTGAACTGGGAGGTCGGTAAAAGGATCCCATTATTATTTTATTCCGGTTGCCAACAGTGACCTCTGCCAATATTAACTCACAGGAAGTATCTACCTCAATTTCGCAACAAGTTAAACTAGTTGTGACAGCAACAAACACGCCACCGCCAACCGTGTTTAGCCTATCTTTTCTGAACACGGTTAGGTTCTTCGCAAAAATTTCGACTGAGCTTATATCTGGCTTTAGCCAGCTTTCAGTGCCTATAACCATTTGAGCATCAGAGCTTTCTATTAGCGCTTAGAGCTCTGGTACTTCCCAACACAGCTACGACAATTTACAACTGTTATACCAATGGTTCCTGTATCTACGTTCTTGCTGTGCTCAGCCTGCACTCTTTGTGACTGAAGCCCTTCTTGTGTTTTCCCGAGACCCTCTAAACTAAAAAACTGGCCAGTCCACGCCACACAGCCCCTGCTACCCGTGTAGCCGCCTCCTGCGTATAGTGGACACCTGACCTATTCAGCGGAACCCGAAACCCAACCACCCTTTGGCGCAAGTCGAGGAATCTGCAGCCTACACGGTCGCAGAACCGTATGATCCTCTGATTCAGACCCTCCAGTCGGCTCTGTACCAGAGGTTCTGTCGACTACGCTGCAAATGTTCAGCTCTGCTTTCATCTTGCAAGAAAGACTCGCAGCCCTTACCACTTCTGTTAGCCGCTCGAAACCAGAGAGAATCTCTTCTGATCCAAAGTGACACACATCATTGGTACCGACGTGAGCAACCACCTGCAGTTGGCTGCACCCTGTGCTCTTCATGGCATCCAGGAGGACCCTTTCCACATCTGGAATGACTCCACCCGGTATGTACACGGAGTGCACAGTAGTTTTCTTACCCTCCTTGTCAGCCAAGTCCCTAAGGGACCCCATAACGCACCTAACGTTGGAGCTCCCAACTACCAATAATACCACCCTTTGCAATTTCCCGGAACTTGCAGGCTGAGTGGTTTCCTCTAAAACAGGGCCTGCATGAGTGGCCGAGCGGTTCTAGGTGCTTCAGTCTGGAACCGATGGGGCCATTACGGTCGCAGGTTCGAATCCTGCCTCGGGCATGGATATGTGTGATGTCCTTAGGTTAGTTAGGTTCTAGGGGACTGATGACCTCAGCTGTTAAGTCTCGTAGTGCTCAGAGCCATTTCTAAAACAGGACAGGCGACAGCATCTGGCTCAGCGACAGTGTCAGCCACAGTCAGCACCTGGAACCTGTTTGTCAGACAAACTGGGGAGGCCTTACGTGCGGCCGCCTGGGAAGTCTTTCGCCGCCTGCTTCGCCCCGGGGCGACCTCCCACTCGACCATAGGTGAGGGGTCGGCCTCAGTGCGAGCAGTAACTGGGTTTGCCACCGGTGAGGACCGATGGGAGGACTCTGACGTGCTGGACGTCCGTTGGATCCCCACGGCCGGCCCACAACAGTGGCGCCCATCCACTGCAGCCTGAAGCTGTGTAACCGAAGCCATCACAGCCTGAAGCTGAGTGTGACCAACTCGGCTCGCATCCACACACAACAATCGGAGTCCCTGTCCATACTAAAGACCGTGGAAAACTAAACTATTCAGATAAACGGACTATTGGCATGTGCTGCGCAGCTCTACTGTAGACCCTGACGAAAATGCATGAACTGTGTCTAGTAATACGCAGATATTCAAAAACCTAACTACCGAAGCACTCAAGTGAAACTAAATAATTTTCCCCTGATTAGGGACTTTTAATATGTCACAAAATCGGTTTACTTTCTGACGCAAACGAAAACGCGAGAACTGTGGCTATTAGATGTTAAATTTACACGCAGAAACACAAGGAACAAAACTATTAAAGCACACAGATGATATAATAAAATTCGCTCCTGGTTAGGAACTCGTAAATGACACAAAAGCGTTTACTTATCTGTTGCTGCGTCTGTCGCGGTCGGCTACTCCTGCCTGACTGTCACTGCTGCCTGACTGCTGCCTGACGTGTCACTGATCTCATTTGTACTAAGATTGCAGAACACGTGAGGTGCCTCTCTGCTTCCAATGCCATGAGTGGAATGAATAAGTTCTAATAAATGTTCAACAACCTAGAGTCTTCCATAGTTGTTGTCCCCTGCACAGAAAACAGAAACTAGCCAACGAGATTCTTCCATTCTTTTGCAGGGTCTGCTCAAGAGACAGGATTATAACTGGAGGAGAAAATTAGATCCCTTCAGGTTGATTTGGACAGAGCGAGGGAGGAACTGAAGAGGTTAAGGGGGGAGGAGGGTAAACAGCTGTGGGAAGTGATAGCTGGGAACAGGGGCCACAAAAGAGGACAGTGTCTGACAGTTTCCCAATTGGGACAATCAGTAGATTTGCCTTGCTACCACAGTTAAGAAAGGAAGAGGCTCCAGCAGAAGTAGATGTAGTTAAGATGCAACAGAATATCACTAGGAAACCAACTGTTTCAAAAAGAGTAGATAAGAGGAGAGTTCTGATGCTAGGTAGCAGCCATGGAAGAGGTGTGGGCCAAATTTTGCAGGAAAAATTAGGTGACAAGTACCAGTCAAAAACTTTTTCAAGCCAAGTGCATGTCTTAGCCAGGTGGTAGAGGATATAGGTTCCTCGTGCAAGGGTTTCACAAAGCAGGATCATGTGATGATAGTGGGTGGAGTGGGAAACAGTATTGATAGGGATCAGGGCTACAGTATTGAGTGTGACCTGGTGAAAATAGCCTTTGCAACGACCCATACCAATGTTGGGCTAGTGCCTGCTTTCGTGTGGCATGATCAGCCCCAGTTGAACCGCTCTGTCAGAAGGGTAAATATGGAGCTGGATCAGTTGCGTAGGGTGGCCATTCTGTCAGACATTGGTTTGGTTCCTGTCGATGCTATTTATAGGGAGGATTACACTAGGCATGGCCTACACCTCAATAGGAAAGGGAAGGGTAAACTGGCAGGGTTGTTAGCGAAATCCATAAGGGGGGACACTAGTACTCGTGGATGTACCTCTTTTTTAGACTAATATCAGTGTCAAATGAGAAGTTCAGGCAGGCAGGTGCTAAAGAGGTCCAAAACTCACAAAATTCTCACAACAGAAAAGTAAATAATAATGTTACCATATTTAACCAAAATATTCCAGGATTGAAGAATAAAGTTGATGAGCTCCTGATTTGTTTAGATGACATTGTATCTGATAATGTAATAAATATACTATGGCTGCCTGAGCATCACATTGTATATGATATGGAAAAGGTAAATATCAGTTGTTTTAAACCAGCTGCAGATATGAGTAGAGATAAGAAGATGAGAGGAGGAGTTGCCATGTATGTCAAAAGTTATCACGGTGTAAAATCTTAGATATAAAAAAGTTTTGTCTAGAGAAATATATAGAAGCATGTGCCTGTCAACTTAAACTGAAGGAGGAATCTTTTATAATTGTAACAGTATATAGGTCCCCTTCAGGAAACTTTCATTTATTCTTGGAAAACTTGGATGCCTTGTCGTGCTATCTGTCAGATAGGGGAAAGCAAATTATTATTTGTGGGGACTTCAATGTTGATTCACTGAAAGAGTGTAATAGGAAGAATGACCTGGAAGTCTAGCTCGGTTCTTTCAATTTGACATCTGTCATTAATTTTCCTACTCGGGTAGTAAAGGACAGCAGCACATTGATAGACAACCCTTTTATAGTCCAAAATAAGTTTAAAAACATACATTCCTGCCATGCTGAGATTGGCCTTTCTGATGATGGTGCTCAGCTTGTTACAGTATATGACATAGCTCCATTCAGTAATTCAAAACTACCCTCCAAAGTTGTGCATTCAATTAATGACTCAACAATTAGAAATTTCAGAGAAAATCATCAGCAGTTAGACTGGGATGAGGTGTACAAGGAACTCGATGCTAATTTAAAATACAACTTATTTCATGATAGACTTGTAAGAGAATTTGAAAACTGTTTCCCCAAGAAATTAGTTAAATCTAGTTATAAGAAACCATACAAAAAACCTTGGCTTACTAAAGGAATAAAAATATCTTGTAACCACATAAGGGAACTGTATCTAACAACAAGAAAGATTAATGTCCCAGAAAAAGCCAAATATTATAAAACTGCTGTGCTACATTAGGAAAGGTCATTAAAAAGTCCAGAAGCATGTGCATCATGTCTGAGATTAATATCTCTGATAACAAAATCAAAACAATTTGGAATATTATTACAAGGGTGACAGGGCAACAAAGAGTACATGATGACAGCATTACCATCAAAACAAATAGAAACTTGACAAACAATAGGCCAGAAGTCGAAAACCTTTTGAATAATCATTTTTAGATGTTGTAGAGAAAATAGATCTAAATGTCCATTAGAAGAAGCAGGGCAGTTAATGGAAGAGGCCTTACCCACACCATTTGATACAATTGAAATTTCACCCACCCCTCCTTTTGGGAGAGAAAGATAATAAACTCTCTCAAGAATAAAAGCTCACATGGAATTGATGGCGTTTCCAGCAGGATAATAAAATCTTGTTCCCAAGAGATAAGTGGGATTCTTAGCCACATATGTAATAGCTCTCTGAAGCAGGGTATTTTCCCAGACAGACTGAAGTATGCCATTGTTAAACCACTGCATAAAAAATGGGATATGTCTGATGTCAACAACTACCGCCCAGTCTCTCTTCTGACTGCCTTGCTGGCCAGTGTGGCCGAGCGGTTCTAGGCTCTACAGTCTGGAACCGCGCGACCGCTCCAGTCGGAGGTTCGAATCCTGCCTCGGGCATGGATGTGTGTGATGTCCTTAGGTTAGTTAGGTTTAAGTAGTTCTAAGTTGTAGGGGACTGATGTCCTCAGAAGTAAAGTCCCATAGTGCTCAGAGACATTTTTTTCTGACTGCCTTATCCAAAATTCTTGAAAACGTTATGCATTGTAGAGTAGCTTCACACCTTTTTAAAATTAAAGTTTTAACAATATGTCTGTTTGGTTTCCAGAAAGGTTTTTCAACAGAAAATGCTATATATACTTTCACTAATGAAATATTAAATGCTCTGAGTAACTGGAAGTCATCCGTTGGGATTTTTTGTGATCTCTCAAAAGCTTTTGATTGTGTAGGTCATGGAATACTTCTAGATAAGCTCAAGTACTGTGGTATGAATGGGACACCGCTCAAATGGTTTATATTATAAATAGGTGGAAGAGTGCAGAAAGTTGAAATAAGCAGTTCACATAATATGCAAAAGACTGGTGATTTCTCAAACTGGGGAACAATCAAGAATGGGGTGCCACAAGGTTTGGTCTTGGGTCCTCTGCTGTTCGTAATATATATTAATTACTTGCCATCTATATTCACGAAAATGCAAAGCTGGTAGTTTTTGCCGATGATACGAGTATAGCTATCACACCCAACAGTCAAGAATTAACTGGTGAAATTGTAAATGATGTTTTTCAGAAAATCATTAAGTGGTTCTCTGCAAATGGGCCCTCAATAAACTTTGACAAAACACAGTACATACAGTTCCACACAGTAAATGGAATGACACCATTAATAGATATAGACTTCGATCAGAAAACGGTAGCTAAGGTAGAATATTCAAAATTTCTAGGTGTATGCATTGATGAGGGGTTGAACTGGAAAAAACACACTGAGGATATGCTGAAACGTATGAGTTCAACTACTTATGCTATTAGGGTCATTGCAAATTTTTGCGATATACATCTCAGCAAATTAGCTTACCACACCTATTTTCATTCTCTGCTTTCGTATGGCATCATATTCTGGGGTAACTCATCATTGAGTAAAAGAGTGTCCATTGCACAAAAGCGAGTAATCAGAATAATTGTTGGAGCTCATCCAAGATCATCCTGCAGACACTTATTTAAAGAGCTAGAGATCTTCACTGTAGCCACACAATATATATATTCACTTACGAAATTAGTTATTAACAATCCGAACGAATTCAAAAGTAATAGCAGTGTACATGGCTACAACACTAGGAGAAAGGATGATCTTCACTACTAAAGGTTAAATCTAACTTTGGCTCAGAAGGGGGTAAATTATGCTGCTACTAAAGTCTTTGGTCACTTACGTAATAGCATCAAAAGTCTGACAGATAGCCATATAGCATTTAAAAGGAAATTAAAAGAATTTCTTAATGGCAACTCCTTCTACTCATTAGATGAATTTCTGGGTATAGTGAGTGGTTAGTTTCCCAACCCCCCAAACAAAAGAATATTAAGTGACATGTAATATTTTGTGTAATGTAGTATCTTGTATAGGCACCTTTTATGAACCTGACACATTCCACATCACTACGAAGAGCCGTATTCATGATGTATGGAACAAGTACTCACCTAATCTAATCTAATCTAATCTAATGGTAAATCCGTTATCTTGAGGCTGTAATAAACACTTAGCAAGGAACAGATATTTTAGAAATAATTTAATTTCCAATTAGTTTGTTTATACAGGATGCCACTCGCTTTTTATTTGCAGAACACGAGAAACTGCACAATTTCATTCCACTTTAGAGTCACAAAAAGTTTTCAGTCTTCAACAAAATAATGAACTGCGTAATTTGGTAATTACTGTCGCACTGTTCCCAGCTGCATGTCCAATTAACCAGAAAATTCTAATAAAGCCTTAACTGACACCACTCAGAGCAGATAACATGTCTGTTCTCTGAGGCTGCAGAAACAGCTATAATCTTACAGCCCAACCACTTCGCCCACCATCCAAGTTAGGGCAATCCAAATGTCACCGAAGTGCTTCGTCTGCCTTTTCATTTAGCATTTGTTTATTATTCTGCAGGTGATTAATACTTGTGAAACAATGGAAAGATAGCACGCTATTGAAGGGTGATTTAATTTGAAATGCAAGTAAATACGGTTTTAATACTAATAACATTTTGGCGCACAAATTCCGAACGCAGCAGCCAATCACAGAGAAGAAACATAATTTAGGCGGTCTTTCTGACGATACCTGTAATCGATACCTCACATTACATTACGTCGTCTTCCCACTGCTGCCTTCTCAACTGCTCTAAGGAGAGCTTCTTGTAGGCGAATATTACACATCCCCCTCCCCTTGATATTTCAGAAAATTGGGATGTTTTCACAGACAACAATCAATTTTGGAAATGAACAAATTTTTGCTCAAGTTTTTTAAATTTTTGAACTATTGTCTCTCAAGGGCCATACCATTTCATTCCATTACACTTGTAATATCTTATTGTTTTTCAAATGTGGAATCTACATTATATTTTTTCATTCAGAGTATTAATTTACTTATTAATCGTAAACTTAATTATTTTGTGATTAGAAAAACTGAGCATTACCCTCAATAATTCGTGTATAACCTTATATCCCAAAATTATTAATCTTTATCTAACAGTTTCTAACTAATTACATTATTCTTTTAATAGTAAAGATTTTCGAAGCAGTATTATTTTGCATCTTTATGATGTTGGTTGTCTTTTGTCAAATTACACTCTACCATTTTTGATAGAATACTCTATAGGAGTCCACTGTCTCCTAGATAACTCTCAACCACAGAATTTTATACTGCTGTTAGGCTACTATCGGAGCATTACAGTCCATTAAATTCAACAAAACATTTCTCGTGAAGAATTTACGTTGTTATTCACTTGCAGCGTATTGCTGTTCTTCAAACAGACCAACTGCTATACCACTACTATCGGCAAATTGCCGTCCTTTCAACTCGATGAAACCTACCTCGGTGTTATGTCGGCACCACGCCGTTCTACGCTTATTTATATCTGAATGCGCCATAAAGACGTCCACTTCACATGGTTACAAATAAAACAAAGACAACACCTATAAATTTCACAAATTTATGGAGACAGAAGAACATTGCACTCCCAACTATTACCACATCACACACAAGCAGCCCACAAAAGCAACACATATTAACTATTCTGATGCCCACGATGTGGTCTTCCATTGTGAAGTTCCACACTTTCCCCAACTGCTGTTGAGTTCAACAACAGTCAGTTCATTCTCCCATCTACAACCTCTGCACACAGGTCCATTACAACTCCGTGAAACAATACAAAATGCCTTAAAATAGTTTCGTAATAATTTTAAACAAATTTTAAGTAAACAGGTTTTTGTACACTATTACAATGTAAATGCATAATACATAATGTTTTGTTTTTGGGTGTTTACAAATAGTGCCACTGTTTACATCGTACTACGACAGTGGTTCATAGATGTTCTTGTTTTGGTCAAAGCTGTAGCTACATACAGCTATACTCTTTAAATCTTACCTTCGGAGGCTTACAATTGCAATTCACAGATACAGTGAGAGAACTGTTTAGAATCTTGCTTTGAACATAATGAGCCGGCCGAAGTGGCCGTGCGGTTAAAGGCGCTGCAGTCTGGAACCGCAGGACCACTACGGTCGCAGGTTCGAATCCTGCCTCGGGCATGGATGTTTGTGATGTCCTTAGGTTAGTTAGGTTTAACTAGTTCTAAGTTCTAGGGGACTAATGACCTCAGCAGTTGAGTCCCATAGTGCTCAGAGCCATTTGAACCATTTTGAACATAATGCACAAACACTGATTTATCAAATCTTTGCTTCATTCCACAGTATGATGAATCATTCTTTCTGCATTTGAGTGTCATTGTTTCTACAAATAGTGGAATTCTATTCATGTAATGAATGTGTATTTTCCATTGAGTCTCATATACGAACATTGTGTGACTTTGTAATATGCCGGGGCTAATCACCTTATTCATAGCTAGACTTTTATTCCAAATTCCTTTCATATTTAAAAGCACATACCCCTCTATATCCGTATCCAGTGACGCCTGTGGGTTGAGGATGACACGGCGGCCGGTCGGTACCGTTGGGTCAAGGCCTGTTCGGACGGAGAGAGAGATTTTGCCTTTCGTCCCTCACTCTTCATTAATGATTGGCCGACTTTCCTGTCGCCAGAGACCGTACTTCTCGTTTCTGTCTCTATGTAAATAATTGGACGACTTTTCGTAGTATATAACTCTCAATTTACCTCTTTTCTTTCTTCGTAAATAATTAGCTGACTTACCAGTCGTTTATCAGTGTATCATAATTCATTACAGCGGAAGCCACTTCGTCATAGCAATTCATACTAAAAAGTAACGATATGTCTTTTTCTGACACAATCTGAACATCATCTCAAGACAACATTTAGTGATTCCCATTATTTTATACACCAGAATTTCTACTATTGTACATTGTCATATTCATTAACCTGGTTTAGCGTCGTCCACTTCTTCTGCAGCCTTCAGCTTATTTTTATGCGCTATTTCATCTGTGTTATATATAGTAGCCCTCGTCTTGTTTTCCTACTCTTAAAATGTTTTCAGATGTAAGGTTTGTTTACCGTTGTTGTAATATTCAAAAACCTTGTTCCACTACAAGCTTTATGTTTTTCCCTTATGTGCATTAATATTCCATTTGTAACTATATGCTGTGTACTCTTGCTGGTGTACCTGTAATCCTATACTTCGTATATTCGAACCTGTCCACCTAACTCCAATACATGTCTGTTTTTCACCCATGCAATGCAGATGTTTATTCCGCTGGGTTACTTTGTTTGTGTCATAGCTTGTTTCTTTGTTGTCACATTTAGTGTAAGAAAATTTGCTCGTCTTAACCTTGATAGTGAATAATGTTTGCGAAGACAGATATAGTTCTGGATGAAATAAGGGGAAGAACTAACAGCAGGAAAAGAAGATGAAGTGTGCTGTCAGTTAACTCCAGCATGTGGTAATTGTCAGTTACCTAGGAATACAAAGAACATTATTGCCCCTTGAGGTTAGTATTCATAATATTTTTGCATGCAGTTGATTGGCATTTCATCTAACAATTGTTCTTGTGGTATTTCCGTTGCAGAATGGGGCACTTCATTCAAAACTTTCTCAAATTAAACCACGTAATCTACCCCAAATAATGCTTCTTAGCACTGATTTGATAATTTTGTCTCCCATAGACGAATACAGAATATATTTCACCATTATTTGCTGGCGGCCTCTGACAGAAGCTGGCTGTCAAGTCCATGTTTATTGACATCTTGAAGCCATTGTACTTTGATATGGGGCCTTCTAGTACTTAACTCCTATCCATTTTTGGTACAATGAATTTTTCACCAGCAAACCTTTTGTCCATAAATATCTCTCCTTAAGCTGTTTTTTTGTGATGCAGGACCAGTCTTGATTCAAGAATGCTTTAACAAATTCTTTATATGTTTTACAGGTATTTCTGACCCTTTTTCCCAATGATTTTGCTTCTCCTTCTAACCTACTTACCACGAATTCAGTTTTCTGTTGTTCAGTCATGTTTTCAGGAGTGATGCCCTCAAACTGTTCAGTGAAGGCTACTGGGTGCATGGTTTCGTTACTAGAGAGATGATCAAATTTATGATAATTACCGTCATTTACTACGTTACGTACGTGAACAACACCTTTCTTTCTTCCTCATTCATACCAAATTTCTACTTTTTGTTTAACTTAATTAACTGTTTTGTTTAGCATCTCAGGAAGCAATTTTTACTCTGTTTATCTTTGTTTACCCTTAATCGCAGTTGTGTTGCCTTTACAAGATGATTCTACTTGTGAAATATTAAGATTAAGTACTTCATAGCCGTTATTGATACTTCGTAAATTATTCCACTGAATTCTTCGATAGCCTTGCTTTGCTCTTGCCTTATACCCTACATTACTAATTTTATTAATTATTGTTTGATCCTGCAAATTCTTTTTTAACGTTTTGATTTCATGGTTAACCTTTTCATTTCTATCTGACTTACAAACTTTTAGTCTTTTACTCCATTTAGTTGTTTCATAATTTATTTCCTTACTACATCCCTTCATTTATAACTTCAAGATTTGTAGCCTTTTCTTCCAAAGCATCGAATTTACCGTTAATTTGAGCTATTCTTACAGTAATTTCTTTTAAGCCCTCATCTACTACATTACTTAATTCCTTATTTATTTTCTTGATTCCTCTTAGCTCTGTTTGTGCTACTTTTTGTGCTCGCAAAATTAATTTTAGTATAGACTTCAGATCCTGATCATCATCCTGAGTTGGTAAAGTGTCAGCTGATGCTGTACCATGTCTTAATGTACGTAACTCATCTACTGGCTCATTAGCAATCTCGACATCGGAGTCATTTTCTCTGGCATTGTCATTCCAATCAGTCATTTCATATTGACTGGGCATTAACTATCATTGGTTTGCATTATAAGTGTTTGCCACTAAATCTACATTTTCACTGTCTTCATCATTAACTCTACATTTCTTGTGAAACCATTAATGGCTACTTCAGAATTCTCAATGAGATTCTTGGTTAATGAATTTAATATTCCTGATTCATCACCGAAGTTTGAGTTTACATTTTCATTTGGGTTATTTGTTAGTACATGTGACGTATCAGTAAACCCATACCTGACTTCACTACCATTTATTTTGTACCTGGTCGTCATTAATACGGTGAGACTGAACTCCTCTACTTCTGAGAGAGTATCTTACTACCTCTTCCCCAGACATTTTACTAATGCTGATATTATAATCACAAATCTTAGACTGCTATATGAGATCCAACACTTACACTAGCCCTACTTTTCTTCCTCGACGTACTGCCCCTGAGCCTCCGAAGCTGTGGGCTGCACCGCTGGTGGCAGCTCCGCTAATTGTGGGGTGCTGAAGCTGGCACTTCAAGCGCGCCCTGTACCTCTAGCTGCGCCGTCCGCACCTATTGTCTGTGGCTGCCTCACGCTGCTCCATACGCTGCGCCGTCTCGTAACATTAAGAATCTAGAAGTGATGACTAATAGCGTAATGCCGTGGACCGCGCACTCAACCTTAACATTTTGTTCTCATAGCAATTCGGCATTTCCTATTTCTCAGTTACAGATACTACGAGGGTGAGTCAAATGAAAACCTTAAATTTGTAATAACAAATCGAAATTTCGGGCCGTTATCCTGTAAGCTGGTAAGCGTGCTACAAACAGCGTGCAGAACGGCCTGTAGGTGGCAGCATAGTGCAAATGTGCACATACCGTCGCAATATCAGTATAAAGATGGTCGCCCCACTTGAGACTTGCACCAGGGAAGAACAGCGTTCTCTTATTCGGTTTTTGGGTAGTGAAATTCATCGACGAATGAAGGTTCAGTACGGTGGTGCATGTTTGTCACAGCAGTCTACGAATGGAGTAGGAAGTTCGCAAATGGTGTGACTTCAGTGGAAGATGCTCCTTGTCCAGGTCAGGCACAACGAGTTGTGACTCCACAGAACACTGCAGCAGTTGAAGCGATAGTGAAGGAAAACCGCCGAGTGACACTGAATGACATTGCAGCATGTTTACCGATTACTCATGGGTCAGCACCCCACATTGTGCATGATGTGCTCCAGTTTCCGAAGTGTCTGTAAGATGGGTGCCATGGCAGCCAACTCCTGAAATGACAGAACGACGCGCTGATGCTTGTGAAGAACTTCTTCGGCGCTTTGAACGAGAAGGCGAAAGCTTACTTGCAAGAATCATTACTGGGGGCAAAACATGGGTTCACTTCCACCAACCGGAAACAAAGAGCGCGAACAAGGAATGGCGCCATTCCTCATCACCAAAATCAAAGAAGTTTCGAACAGAACCGTTAGCAGGGAAGGTTATGCTGACTCTCTTTTGGGACGAAAATGGCGTTATTTTGGAACATTACATGCCTAGAGGGACCACTGTTACCAGTGCATCATACACAGATCTCCTAAACATCATCTGCGGCCTGCAATCAAATCAAAGCGACGTCGATTGCTGTCAGCAGGTGTCCTTTTGCAACATGACAATGCAAAGCCCCACACTGCCCGTACAACAGTTGCAACAATAACAGGCCACGCTTTTTGAGTGTCTTCCTCATCCAGAATACTCACCAGACCTTGCCCCAAGTGATTTCCATATGTTTAGACCACTCAAAGATACAATGGGAGGAAAGAAGTTCCGTTCCGATGAAGAGGTACGCCACGCGGTGCATGAGTGGTTGCGTGGACTACCAAAAGAATTTTTTTCTAAAGGAATTTATACACTTTGTAAGCGCTGGAGAATTTGCATTTAGCGTGGGGGAGATTATGTTGAAATGTGATACAGCTTTGTACCACTTCTGAACAATAAATAATCGAAAATTTGATTTTTCAGCATCAGATTTTATAGTTCAACTAAAGTTCAAAAACAGTTGAAACACACTTCAAAGCAACTTCTCACAGTTCTCATGCAGTTCTCTGGTCATTCACATTTCACATGTATCATAGTCCTTACAGTTTCCTGATCGGTTGCAGTTCACAGTTCTCGCCAATAAAATCTAACCTCATAATTCCAAAGCATATGGACTTCAACGATCATCCCTGAAAGGGATGCTATGTATGGCAAGATGAAAAACAGTGAGAGAGAGAGACAAAGAGACAAAGAGAGAGAGAGACAAAGAGAGAGAGAGAGAGAGAGAGGGGGGGGGGGGGTGATATATATGTGCGTATGATAAACCCCTTCCCTCGAAAATTTCTCTCCCTCATACTGCCTCTGTGTTGTCACAGATGACGTGTCACTGATCTCATTTGTACTAAGATAGCAGAACACGTGAGGTGCCTCTCTGCTTCCAACGCCATGAGTGGAATGAATAAGTTGTAATAAATGTTCACCAACCTGCAGTCTTCTATAGTTGCCCCCCCCCCCCCCCCCCCCACACACACACATAGAAAACAGCGCGTAGGTCGTGAATCCGTTAGCTTGAGGCTGTATTAAACTCTTACTACGAACGAATATTTTAAAAATAATTTATAATTTATTTTCCAGTTAGTTTGTTTATGCTAGATGCCACCTTCTTTCAAATTCTGAAGGTGACAGGGGTAAAATACATGAAGAGAAACATGGCCGGTGTGGCCAAGTGGTTGTAGGCGCTTCAGTCTGGAACTCCGCTGCTGCTAAGGTCACAGTTTCGAATCCTGTCTAAGGCATGGATGTGTGTGATGTCCATAGGTTAGTTAGGTCAAACTAGTTCTAAGTTCTAGGGGACTAATGACCTCAGATGTTAAGTCCCATAGTGCTCAGAGCCATTTGAGCCAGGGAGAGAAAGGCTATTTACAGTTTGTAAAGAAGATGGCAGCTATAAGGAGGGAGTGAGATAGGGTTGTAGCCTATCGCAGATGTTATTCAGTCTGTATATTGAGAAGCAGTAAAGGAAACAAAAGAAAAATTTGGAGTAGGAATTAAAATCTATGGTAGAAGAAACAAAAACTTTGAGGTTTGCCAATGACATTGTAATTCTGTTGGAGACAGAAAGGACCTGGAAGAACAGTTGAACGGAATGGACAACGTCTTGAAAGGAGGATATAAGATGAACATCAACAAAAGCAAAACGAAGGTAATGCAATGTAGTCAAATTAAATCAGTTGGTGCTGAGGGAATTAGATTAGGAAATGAGACACTTAAAGGAGCAAATGAGTTTGGCTGTTTGGGAAGCAAAAAGACTGATGATGGTCGAAGTAGAGAGGATATAAAATGTAGACTGGCAATGGCAAGGAAAGCGTTCCTGAAGAAGAGAAATTTGTTATCATCGAGTATAGATTTAAGTGTCACGAAGTCTTTTCTGAAAGTATTTGTATGGAGTGTAGCCATGTATGGAAGTGAAAGATAGCCGATAAATAGCTTAGATAAGAAGAGAATAGAAGGTTTAGATATGTGGTGCTACAGAAGAATGCTGAAGATTAGGTGGGTAGATCACGCAACTAATGAGGAGTACAGAACAGAATTAGCGAGAAGAGGAATTTGTAGCACAACTTGACTAGAAGAAGGGATCGGTCGTTAGGGCATGTTCTGAGCATCAAGGAATCACCAATTTAGTATTGGAGGGCAGCGTGGAGGGTAAAAATCGTAGAGGGAGACCAAGAAATGAATACACTAAGCAGATTCAGAAGGCTGTAGGCTGCAGTAGGTACTGGGAGATGAAGAAGCTTGCACAGGATAGAGTAGCATGGAGAGCTGCATCAACCAGTCTCAGGACTGAAGACCACAACAACAACAACATACTGGATGCCACTCGCTTTTTATTAGCAGTACAGGAGAAACGGCACAATTTCATTCCACTTTAGAGTCACAAAAAATTTCCTGTCTTCAACAAAATAATGAACTGCCTTCTTCGGTAATTAGTATCACAGTGTTCTCAATTACATGTCCAAATAACCAGAAAATGCTAATAATGGCTTAACTGACAGCAACCGCGGCAGACAACATGTCTGTTCTTCGAGGCTGCCAAACCAGCTATAATCTGAGAGGCGAACCATTTCACCCCTCATCCAAGTTAGCCGCAATTCGAAGATCACCCAAGTGCTTCGTCTGCCTTTTTGTTTAGCAGTTGTTTGTTATTCTGCTGGTGAATAATACTTGTGGAATAGTGGAATGATAGCACGCTGCTGAGTGATGCTTTCATTTGAAATACAAGTAAATACGCTGTAAATATTAATAACAGAAGATTATCACTTTGGCGCGCAGCTTCCGAACGCAGCAGCCAATCACGGAGACGGACGACAGTTTAAACGGTCTTTCTCAAAACACCCATACCGAACATACCATCTCTCATTGGTATCTCATATCAAATTACTTCATCTTCCCACTGCTGCCTTCTCCACTGCTCTTTAGTGAGCTTCTTGTAGCCGAATATGATGACTGTAAAGCCAGAAATATTATAAGAGTATCTTGAGACAGCCTTCAGCTAGCAGCATCTTATCGCAGCAGGCAGACATCTGCAAGCTCTGACGAGTGTTGTGAGATGCATCCAGATTATTATGCATAATTTAAAGAACGAAAATAATTTTTATTGCTGAATTGTTGCTCAGATACACAGTCCCTTGAGTGTGCTAATCTGTTCGCTATTAGAGAGGTTGAGTTTCCTTGATTATGTGGGTATTAGGGAGCTTGTATTTCTTAAATATCATGTTATTTGTGAATGTGGAAAGCCCGAAATACGATGGTTACGTCAACAAGAAAGAACTTGCTGATTAATGCTTAGCAATCACATTTTTGCCTACTGGCTCAGTATTGCGGCGTGTTATAAAAGCAAGAAGAATAACTACAAAAGCTTTGTCGTTGCTGCTGCACCATCGAAGACGTCATCATTATCATCATCATCGTCATAGTCGCTATAAGCACTTTTTCAGAACACGGAAGTACAACATGCACTACATACTACTACTACTACTACTACTACTACTACTAATAGATTCTACATATTTTGTGCATCAATTACTCGCTTTGATACAAGAATACAGGAATACAGAATTTGGAACATGTAGAAAGCGCAGTATGAAATAAAAGACAATCAGCACTGGAATTGGGGTCGCATTTCAAATGTTGACCGCTAGACACTTCCTCATCAAATCTGATGTGACAGTGATGGTTCATCTGGAAAACTACAAGATATATCTGCCATTAACATTCTTGAACGTGAGTCATGCTGAACTTGACTTTCCCAACAGAGGTGCCACAGTTGATATCAAAAATACTGGTACAGGATCTTTATCTATGCCTACCAGAATAAACTAAATATAAAAACGTCAGTTTCTATAGACAGAGTACTATGGAATGGAACAATAAAGATGTGTTAATATTAGATTTCTAAAAGAAGATTGTTGTAGCTCGTTATTAAACCTGAAAAAGTGTTTATTTCTCGCATACAAAGTCACTGTTTTTTTTTTTCAGAACAGAAAGTGAAAATAATACTCTCGCTTAGGAGGCAGTACTTCAAGATTCTGAAACCTTCGTTGTTTTTTAAATGTACCGTAGGTATGAACGTATTAATTACACTTAACTGTTTCTGTTCCAGTGTAACGAACTGGTTGATTGTTGCATTAAGGATTTATTATTTATACTGTATACAGTTTGTCTGCAAAATGCAATTTAGTGCTATTTCGATTTTATTAAGCTATAAACACTAGTGAAAAGTTGGGTGTTTAATGAAGTTGTCTCAAAAATATACTCAAATTGTAACAAGCTATTGTTTGTAGTGAATGATATTCTAACATAAATTTCTGTTTCCAGTATGTGTGACAATATATCAAAGTTCACTGTGATTTATTGTGTGAACATTTTTTACGATAAATATTATATCTATAGTATTCTTTGTTTTCCCTCCATTTCCCCTGTGTCATAATGGTTATGCAGATATGAAAATATTTTGTTCACACACGAGAGATGAAAGTTAATAACTAAATAAAGGCGAAAACAGAGAAGGAGATAGAGGGAGCGATCAAATTTAGTGTGGTACATAAATCACACAAAAGATGAGACTGGTGTGAGAGTACTTTGTGCACAAATATATGAGATGATATCTAATGATGAGGCAAAGTTTGAAATATTTTGTCCACACGTGAGATAAAATTCAAGTAACAATACAGATGTGATACATTATGCAGAGCGTGTGTGAGTGTGTATGTGAAGATTACAATATTTTTGGTAAGAATGTGTATCTCCAAACTTGGTTTCAGTTCAAATGAACCTTACATAATTTCACAGCTACATGTTGATTGGATGCCACTGACTGGAGAGAAGGCGGAGAGGGGTAATGCAGGACAAGTGGGAGGGGAGGGGGAAAAGGTATAAGTACAAAGTATAAACAGGTTAGTTTCACCACTCTGAATTTTTAAATTTCTTATCATTTTACTTTTTTTAAAATTTCCCACCCCCACCATATTGCATTTCCAATTTTCTCACCACCTGTATCTTGCATTTTTTTTTAAATTTCCAGTCACTGTCATGCTGCATTTTTTAATTTACCACCAACACATCTTGGATTTTCTGTCAACTGCAATGTCAACTTGTGTAGAAACTTTAAAAATGCACCAATGGCCCTTCGATCTGCGGTGTATTTCGTTAATTAAAAAATTTTATTATGGCTCGAACCTTGGAGTCAGCAGTAGAAAGAATGAGAGGTACCATTTTGTGCCACTGCTGCAGCAGTACTGACAATGACTAATACTGGTCTGGCCATCACAGCTCTGTTGCACATGCACCATATTTCTGGTTAAATATTTCTGATGGTGAAATACTTTTAATGAAGATTGATTTCATACTAATTTAATTTAGTTAATGTGACTGATATTGCCTCTGAGGTGTT
The DNA here is from genome assembly GCF_023864345.2 of Schistocerca serialis cubense. NCBI lineage: Eukaryota > Metazoa > Arthropoda > Insecta > Orthoptera > Acrididae > Schistocerca > Schistocerca serialis. The sequence goes on along the minus strand of NC_064642.1, from coordinate 562,637,406 downwards.
TACAATTCACCTATAGCTCTCATTAATATATTAGAATTGTTTAATATTTAAGAAAATAGGGAAACTATGTTGGCATGCTGAAAATTAATGCCTCCGAATGGTTCCCTGAAAGGGTGTACCTGTTTTCCATCCCCACCTCTCCCCAAATCGAGCTTGTGCTCCATCTCTAATAATACCATTTTGAATGGGACATTGAACTCCTAATCTTCCTTAGAGGTGTGAAAGTGTGGTGTTTCAACAGCGTCACTGACATGTGTGATGAGCGGCATGGTCACCGGCTGGTTGTCACCCATCCTGCCACGCCTCCAGGAGCCGGGTTCATGGCTGCCACTGACAGCAGACGAGGCCTCCTGGATCGTCTTCTGCACGACTATCTCGTCCGTGATACCCATCATAGGTGTGCCAATAATCGTCGACATCGTCGGTCGCAAGATGCTGCTCATCACATCTGGGCTTCCGGTGTTTGCTTCCTGGCTTATGGTCTGTACTTAATTTAATGCCTTTCTTCGGCTGATGTGCACAATGGCAAGAGTACATGTTTTAACAAGAATATTATTTGTGGAGTTTAATTGCACATAAAATTGTGTTGTAGAGGGATCTACTTAATAACAATTAATTACTGTTCAGTTAATTCTGATTCTTTTTTCAGTTCATTTTGCATCATTCCATGTTATGAAGCGAAGAAACTTCTGCCGATATTTTTTTGGAAGTTAAATTTTGAGTAATATATGTAGCAGTACTGTAAGCTAAAGACTTTCAAATGTAATAATGCATGTATAATTCTTTTTCCGTAGATCGAAGAAAGCCTCATATGTATTTTGTTGCCGATCAATATTGTTGATGTGCTAGAACTCAGAACCAGATATCTTCCTTTTATCTCTGACGCTCCATCTGATGCTTTTTGAAAACCGACTCAGATTTTAAAGTCGTATCACATGAAAATTTCATGAGGGAAGTCATCTGCATCGAAATACAGGGTAATTCAAAAAGAATACCACAACTTTAAAAATGTGTATTTAATGAAAGAAACATAATATAGCCTTCTGTTATACATCATTACAAAGAGTATTTAAAAAGGTTTTTTTTCACTCAAAAACAAGTTCAGAGATGTTCAATATGGTCCCCTCCAGACACTCGAGCAATATCAACCCGATACTCCAACTCGTTCCACACTCTCTGTAGCATATCAGGCGTAACAGTTTGGCTAGCTGCTGTTATTTCTCGTTTCAAATCATCAATGGTGGCTGGGAGAGGTGGCCGAAACACCATATCCTTAACATACCCCCATAAGAAAAAATCGCAGGGATAAGATCAGGGCATCTTGGAGACCAGTGATGAAGTGCTCTGTCACGGGCTGCCTGGCGGCCGATCCATCGCCTCGGGTAGTTGACGTTCAGGTTTCATAACTAACCTTTTTCGTACGACTCTCCATACAGTTGATTGTGGAATTTGCAGCTCTCTGCTAGCTCTGCGAGTCGATTTTCCTGGGCTGCGAACAAATGCTTGCTGGATGCGTGCTACATTTTCATCACTCGTTCTCGGCCGTCCAGAACTTTTCCCTTTGCACAAACACCCATTCTCTGTAAACTGCTCATACCAACGTTTAATACACCACCTATCAGGAGGTTTAACACCATACTTCGTTCGAAATGCACGCTGAACAACTGTCGTCGATTCACTTCTGCCGTACTCAATAACACAAAAAACTTTCTGTTGAGCGGTCGCCATCTTAGCATCAACTGACGCTGACGCCTAGTCAACAGCGCCTCAAGCGAACAAATGTACAACAAAATGAAACTTTATAGCTCCCTTAATTCGCCAACAGATAGTGCATAGCTCTGCCTTTTGTCGTTGCAGAGTTTTAAATTCCTAAAGTTGTGGTATTCTTTTCGAATCACCCTGTATTAAAATAGCAAGAACAGTACGTACACTTTAATTTGACAAAGAAAATTAGCACCTGAGGTAGTGTAACCTGGAATCCACAATACGTACTTAATCAAACAGAAGCATTTAAGTGCCAACAACAAGAAAAAAATATGTATAAGCTGTATTGAAATGGCGTGACGGTCCTGTGTTGCTTTGATATTAATTTTATGGTTTAATAACTGAATGTTTAAATCCTGAAAGTATTATTGACATTAATATTTTTCTCTCTTTCATAATGTTGCTCTGATCATTCCACTGTAATGCCAAGGTGTTCGATTTATAATTTTCATGAAAACTGGCAATATGAATGATTGGAAGGAACAAAAGGAACATAGTGAATCAGACTTCTGCGCGACTTTTGCCAGTCTGTAGCACTCAACGGCTGTGCATGGTGGGCGAAGCTAGTTCCTGTTAGAGTTTACAGCTGAAGCGAACACAGAGGTAACCTCATCACCCTGTAGCACTATTGCAGCAAAGAATTTGGTGCACCAATTACCTATTTGCCACAAGTTCAGAAGAGCGAAATTTATCAAGTGGCATTTTGCACACGATGGAAAACTTGAGAGGTGATAGAAAGAGAAGAGTTAAGTAGATTCCCTTCAAGATCAAACTGCACACTGAAGATATAAGTCAGTTCATGAGATGTGGTCGATGAGCCATTTTAAAATACAGAGATTACCAGAGACAGCACTTTTGGCCAGAGACCTGTCCTCATATTGGAGTGTCAATGTGCCACAAGAATTTACATAATAATACTATAAAAGTGCACAGTGATACCACTCAAGACCAACTGACTTTCATTTAGCCCAAGCTCATACAATTAAATTGCTGCCTCATTTTCGGTGCCTGCTTCATGAACTCCATTCAGAAGGTAATTTAGTATGCTAAGCCTATATGGTGTGTCATTCAATGCTGCGTAACGTTTACCTCAGTTCCTTTATTCTGAGACCCAAAAATCATTTGCCATTCATTTGATGGGCTTGTGTGAAAAACGAAATGCTGTTAAAGAAACATGTACTTTCAAAAGCTGTCTCACGTAGCAGAAGAACTGACAACTTGTTTTAAAAAGGAATCCAATTAGTGTGGCAAGATGACAAAGATCTGTCTTTTCCAATGCCGTAAAAATAAACAGTATTAACATAAATCCAATATTGAAGTACAACAGTATTCTTTATTTGCTTGCAGGTTGTGAATGGGAAAATAAAATATTTAATTCAATCCTCTATATTTATCTTCCTGTTCAAGTAAGTCAAGCTATCAAATACTTCTTTACCCTAAAACAATTTGAAAATATCGTTTGTTTCATGGCTTAAAATCTTTATTGTGGCACAGAAGAAAAGTCGTAAAAAATATCGAATTTCTTTCGAAATGGTCACTAAGAGAGGGAAGAAGGTCTTTTACCCAGTTGAAACAAAATGACGACGTTCTCCGAGCATTACTAAAGCCTTTTTGTATCTCTACTATTATAACCCGAATTCAGTGTGGAATATGCGATCTGAACTGTTGAATAATATACGAACTTCCAGGTGGAAGAAAAATGGCAAGAGAAATCCACAGCACAATATTAGGGATCATCAAGGACGGGGGTGCCAACAAGTGAGTAGCACTAAGGTCAATATGTTGCAGGAAGAGACAAGTGTGGTGTCTGTTGTAGTTTCATTAGTTAGATTACAGTCTAGTCTCCGTTACCTGAAACTTTGGCAACTGTTACGGAGCCACTGAATAACCATTAAATTCAGCTACTAATCCAAAGAATAGAAAAAAATGCACCTGAAAACTATATTCATTCATGAAATAGAAAGCATGTGGGACACAAGTTGCTGAATAGATGGTGGTCAATATTCAGAGATATGACAGGACCGATCATTTGGGGCAAAAAATTTCATATGGACAACTGCCCCATTCCGAATGGCTTCTGAACAGAACACACCTACTAAACACTTATTTATTTTCTGTACTATTCAGTACGTTGTCAGGTTTACTCATGCACACATGTACAGCAATTACTAAACACGACAACATGCATTACACAAAGTATAAATTGGAAAATGCGATTTTAACACATTCACCTGTAAGAATTATCATGCTTGTCAGTACGCTGCACCATTTTAACAACATGTTGCAGTTCCTGTGCAGGTTGTTCAACAAAACGTTCAGAAGGATAATGGAAACGTGGCAGAATACCTGTTTCACGCAACGTGCTGAAAACACTCTACGAGGGGCGTTTGAAAAGTCCGTGCAAAGTCTGAGAGATGACACCACCGGTGCGTATCGAGGTCATGTTTAGTTAGTAACATCTTTGGAAAGAATGCACACCACGTTTCAACCATATTGGTCTATTTCTTCGTGTTTGGCCCTCGTGTGAATCAAGGAAGTCGAGTCATTGTCAAAAATGGACGAAAAAGTATTTCATGTGGTGATTAAACATTACTTTATGGAAGGCAAAACGCCTCAGGAGACTAAGGAGAAGCTTGATAAACATTACGGTGACTCTGCACCTTCGATTAGAACAGTTTATAAGTGGTTTCATAATTTTCGGAGTGGCCATATGGGCACAAGTATTGCTGAACGGTCTGGAAGCCCTGTGGAGGTTACGACTCCAGAAATCATTGATAAAATCCATGATATGGTGATTGATGACAGAAGAGGTAAGGTGCGTGAGATTGCTAGTGCTGTGGACATCTCAAATGAACGGGTACATAATATTTTGGATAAACATTTGGACACGAGGAAGCTATCCGCTTGATGGGTTCCGGATTGCTCAAGCTTGACGAAAAACGGAATCGTGTGAAGTGTTACAAGGATGGTTTGCAGCTGTTGAGGAAGAAGCCGCAGGACTTTAAGCGTCATTTCGTCACTGTGGATGAAACATGGATACATTACTCTACTCCTGAGACCAAACATTAATGTAAACAATGGCTTACCAAGGGAGAATCTGCACCAAAAAAGGCTAAGACCCTTCCTTCGGCTGGAAAATTTATGGCGATTGTCTTTTGGGATTCGCAAGGGATAACCCTCATCGACTATCCAGAAAAGGATGAAACTGTTACAGGTGAATATTATTCATCGTTATCGGACCGTTTGATTGAAAACCGAGCTGCAAGAAAAATGTCGGCGATTGGAATGCAAAAAATTCCTTTTCCATCACGACAATGCACCAGTACACACCTCAGCAGTTGTGGTCGCAAAATTAATGGAAGTAGGATTCCAACTCGTTTCACATCCCCCCTATTCTCCAGACTAGGCTCCCTCAGACTACTATTTGTTCCTCAATTTGAAGAAATGGCTGGTGGGAGAAAGATTTTATTCAAACAAAGAAGTGATTGCAGCAACTAATAGCTATTTTGCAGACTTGGACAATTCCTATTATTCGGAAGGGATCAACAAATTAGAACAGCGTTGGACGAATTGTATAAGTCTAGAAGGAGACTATGTCGAAAAATAAAAAAGTTTTAGCCCCAAAATTTAAGTGGTTTTTATTTTTGCACAGACTTTTGAAACGCCCCTCGTACAACCAGAACTTTGATGTATCGGAAAGCACCAATGATGTTTTCCTACAGTAGTAGGAGCAGTGCCATAACAGAACCCATAAATATACATCAAATCTATATATTCTTCTTTGGATTAGATGTGGGTCTTTTTAGCCAGCGCGTATACCAATACAGTGAACTGATGCTTTTATTCGATACACTCTCAGTCCCTCACACTACATCATTCCTAACACTTCACGGACAACTGCTTGTTGAATGGGCTAGTTTACTGGCAGAAAGACATCCTGAACAAAGAGTTTGAAGGCGATAAGGTAGGTTTGGCTAGGACAAAACGTAGAAGAGGTTTGGAGCGTAAAATACATACGTGCACGCTGCTAGCCTAAAAGCAAATGTACACTACGTGTCATCTATCGCAGAAACCATTCGGATTAGGGCATATGTCCATGCACAGTATTTTGCTTCAAGAGATCTTTCCTGTCGTATCCCTGAATACTGCCAAGTCCTCCTGGGACATCCTGTATAAAAAGTTCTGGAAATGAAATTGTAAATTTTTAACAGAAAGACATCACCAGACAGCTGTCACTTGGCCCACATGCAGCGTGGCAGCAATAGTTTTTCCAATTTGGCTAAAGGTAGCCAGAAGTGACAGAAATGTGCTGTTGGCCGACAGGTGCTGTTTGCCGACTCAGCAGGCATGCTGATAGCATCGCGCCTGGTGGCTGGTCTGGGTACAGGTTCCTGTTTGTCCCTGGTAGCGATGTACGTAGCGGAGATTGCCGAGACCAAGATACGAGGTATGCTGGGCACCGTCTTCCAGTTCGCACTGAGCGCGGGTGGGCTCGCCTCCTACTGCATGGGGCCCTACATGTCCTACTCGGCCGTGGCCATCGTGTCGGCTGCAGTACCTGTCATCTTCATGCTGGGCTTTCTCTGGATGCCCGAGTCACCATACTTCCTGGCGCTGCATTCGAGGAACGAGGAAGCTGAGAGTGTGTTGAGGCGGTTGCGAGGTGCCGTGTCTGAGGAAGCCATCCAGGAGGAGCTCGACATTGTGCAGAAGTACGTCAAGGAGCAGCGAGGTGAGTGGGTGCAGATTACTTCACATCTTACGTCAGACAGCTGTACTTATAACCGATGTCTCGCTTCTTGGTACATAATTATGTGATGCCATTGGCTGAATATGCGACGAGGAGTATTCAGAAAGTAAGTTTTACACCCCATCAAAATGTGTTGTTTTCGAGTCTCTGAATCAAAGACTGGTTTGTTATAGTTCTTCAGGCTGGGCCATCCTGTGCAAGCCTGCTTAATTATTGCAACCTACATTTACTTAAACCTATTTATTGTAGTCCACACTTGATCTCCCTATACAAATTTTACTCTCCGCGCCCCCCTTCCCGTCCCCAAACAGACACACATATCTCGATTCCCGAACTGAGGATTCCTTGTTGTCTCTGGATGTGTTCCATCAACTGATCCGTACATTTATTCGAGATATGAGATACATTTCTTTTCTCCCGTATTCGATTCACTACCACGTCATTAGCCATCTGATCTATTCATATAACTGCAGACTACCTTTTAGGTGGTGCAACCACAGCTACGAGTATTCATCTCGGGTATTAACAACAGCTTCAGCTGTATTTGCTCCTTTATCACTGTACCACTACCGGTTTCGTGGCGCTAAAGTCACATCTTCAGGTGACATATGATTAAAACATTAGAGCGGAGAAGCTCGGAATCTTTTTTCCCAACAAAACATCGGTAAAAGACGGTATGTCATGGATTAAAAACTGCCAGATTCCATATAGTGAGTGGGTTCTAACCAAATAGTACCATAGTGCTCACTTCTCCAATCTATATGGAACCGCATACAGGGGACGCGTCCGCGTGCTCTGTCATACTGACGACAAGAAAATAAAAAGCTTGCCTGCAGACGCCTCGCGCATGCCCTGATGATGCGCGGGCTTGATCGAATTCGGAGAAGCGATCACTATGGTACGATTTTTTTTGGACCCGTCCACTAAATTGGGATCTGGCAGTTTTTAATCCATGACATACCGTCTTTTATGGTGTCTTGTTTTGACAGACAACGAACGTTGGGAAAAAAGATTCCGAGATTTTCCGCTCTAATGTTTTAGTTATACGTTATCTGAAGATGTGACTTTAGCGCCACGAAACCGGTACTGGTACAGTAATAAAGAACCAAATACAGCTGAAGCGGTTATTAATACCCAAGATATTCATCTAACCTTCAGCATTTTTCTGGAACATCACATTTCAAAACCTTCGTTCGCATTCTGCTTCCATACAAAGCTACTCACCTGATATATATTTCAGAAAACACTTTCTAACGTGTACATTTGTATTAGATATTAACAAATGTCTCTTTGTCAGGAACGCTTTTGTTGCTGTCGCAAGTCTGTATTTTACATCCTCTTTACTTTTTCAATTATTAGTTATTTTGCTTCTAAAATAGCATAACTCGTCCATTACTTTCCGTGCCTCTGTTCCTAGCGCAGTTCCTTCAATAACGCATGATTTAATTCGATTACACTCCATCATCCTCGTCTCAGTTTTGTTGATGTCTACCTCTTAACCTATGTTCAAGGCATTTTCTATTCAATTCAAGGGTAATCAAATTATTTGCCATCTCTTGCACAATTATAATGTCATTGGCAAAGTCAAATCTTGTTTTACTTCTTCTTCCCCCCCCCCCCCCCCCCCCAAATTTCACCTGGTATTCTTTATGGCTTGCTCAATATAGAAACTGAATAACATGGTTGATAAACTGAAAACCTGTCCCATTTCTTTGCCACTAGTGTCTCTCTTTCACGCTCATCATGTCCTAACCGCAGTCTGATTTCTGTATTTTATACTTCATAACTTCAGAATTGGAAAGACTGTATTCCAGTCAACACCGTCAACAAAAGTTTTGCTACTTTACTCTGTTATTCTATACTTTGCCATCTCTTGCAGAATTATTATGCCTTCGAGAAACCGAATTCTTCTTACTCAAATTTAATTCCTAAATTAATGAATAACATGTAGGATTAGCTTCAAACGAGTCTCATTCCCATCATGTCCTAACTGCAGTCTGGTTTCTTTATTTTATACTTTATAACTTAAGAATTTGGAAGACTGCATTACCAACACTGTCAAAAGGAATTTTTGCTCTTATACAAACACTGTAAATATGAGTTAGCCCCTCTTGAATCTATCTTCTCAGATAAATCATATGGGAAATATTGCTTTACATGTTCCTACATTTCTCTCAAATCTAAATGGATTTTCCCCTGTATCAGCCTCTGTCACTTGTTACGTTCTTTTGTAGATAACTATTCGTATTGGTATTTAGGAACCATGACTATTAAGAACACACCTTTCAGCACCTGTGTTTAGTATTGGCATTATTACAATCTTCTTGAAGTCCAAGGGTGTTTCGCGCGTCATATGTTTCCTACATACCGTGTGGAACAGTTTTGTCATGTCTGCTTACCCTGAGGATCTTAATAATTATGAAGGACTATTGTCTTTGTATCCAGCTGCGGTAAACTTATTTATGTTAACTGTGTTTGCTAATTGTAAGTAATAAATTTTAGTTCGAATTTTTAATCAATAATCAATAAAGGGATTTAGTATTCCAGCTGTGTGAATTTCATTGAAATTTATTGTAACTGCTTTTATTTCCGTAAAAATGATCTATTTTGTATCAGGGGTGAATTTATGATTGTTATCCATTAAAAAATTAATTACTTTGCTAAAGAGACTGCCCACAATACACTTGTCTATTCTGTTCTGGAGTCTTGATTTAAGGTTGCGATATCCTTACGTTATAGCACTGACGGAGGATATCGAAAGAGTTCAAAGAAGGGTAACTTCTTTTCTACTAGCGCAAAATAGGGGAAAGACTGTTACGTGTATGACACGTGAGTTGGGGTGTCAATTATTGAAACAAAGGCGTTTTCTGTAGCAGTGATATCTTTTCACGAAATTTCAATCACCAACTTTCTTCTCCAAACGTGCAAATATTTTGTGCATTCCCACCTACATGTGTAGAAATCACCATCGCAATAAGAGGAATCAGGGATAAGATCATTATAAGATTCATGCTGCGACAGAAAAGGTGAATGAGGAATAATCGGGAATTTCTCGATGTAACTAATGGAATCAGACAAGGTTGTATAATGTCACCTCATCTATATAACATGTATGCGGAGTATGTCACTGGGAGTGCATTGGATAACCGTGATGGTGGAATTTCTGTTTGCGTCAGGAAAATCAACAGTCTTTGCTTTCCAAGTAGTGAGGAAGTAATTAATGATCTGTTATCCAGAGCGAAGAGTATCAATTTAAATTTCGGTGTTTATAGTAAACTATTTCGATTCGCTGTTTTCGAATTATTTGTAACAGTTGTCTAGCAATTGGTTGATATTTTGGAGACGGCAATGATGGGTCTCCAAAAAACGTTTATACATGAACAAAAAATACGTTTCATAGCTATAAACCAAACTGACAACAGTTAGATGATAGATCCAAGGCTTTGTCAATGTGTCCTACGATCCTTTTTAAAGAGATAGATTAATCCATTCCTTTTTCCAGTCACAAGAGATGGTCAGTTGTTACATCTCACGAAAGCTTTAACTGTAGAGTTTTTTTAGTCTTGTCACTTTCACAAATACGATCCCATTGAAATTATAAAACAATGACAATTCTTTTTGCAACTCAGGTAGGTCGTTTCCACTGCTCATGTGACATATAACACGAACTTTCTTGTAGATAGATATCTTTATTATTGACTATCCCCCTTATCTACATAGGTGGGGTGATGGGCTGTCAGTGGTACAAGGATCATGTTCTTCATCTAAATTGGTATTATAATACACACAGTTGATGCAACGTACACTGCCTGAGAATAAAGTTAAATATCCACATGACATGGTCTGATGTCAATGTAACTTTGTACACAAGTGCACCATCAGTAGGAATGTAAATGATCAGAGTGCAGTTCTCTGTTACAGGTAGAATGGTACCGAGACTGGATTACAGTCGTTCGTGTTTAGTATTGTTACCAGGTCCAGTAGGGCATGAACAGCGTCATGTGTTATCACTGTGAAGATCATGGAGGTGCCACGTCCTCGTGTGGAACAGAATTATCATCACCTGATAGCGTTTGAAAGGGATCTCGTTGTGGCTCTTCATTTCACAGGCTGTTCGAATCGTACACTACCCAGATTTATGGAGAATTCGGATGTGACAGTGGCCTGAAATTGGACTGCATGAGAATGTGAGGGCAGCCATACTCCACGTCAAGGCTCTGGTCGCCCACGTCTGACCACCACAAGGTAGGATGGCTGTGCTGTGCACCAAGCACATGTAACCCTTTCACATCTGCACCTGTCATCTGAGAACGAGTAACAGACTGCCTACAACATCGGGTATGACTTCAGGACACGGGTGGTAGCGATTGAGGGAACTCTGAAGGCACAAAGGCAAGTGTTACATCTACGTGGCAGTATCGTGGTTCCATTTTTCAAAATGACAATACTTGTATATATGAACTGTCTGCGTGGTGTTGAGGCACTCCCATGGTCTGCCAGATCACCAAACGAGTTCCTGATAGGTAGGTGTAGGACCAGATGGAGCATCAACTCTGTGCCAGTGCCAATTTCCAGGATCTCAAGGGCTTGTTATATCAGTTGTGGGCATGCATCCAGGCCAAAGGGGATGAAATGTCATACTGAAAAGCTGAATCATTCTGCCAAGTTTTTTTTTGTATATCTGACTCGGTTTTATAATCACTGAAATAATTTCATATAGACTTTGAACCTGTGAAGTTTCATTTCATTTTCTCTTCCCCTTCTGAGTGCAACTCTAATTTTGGCAGGCAGTGTAACTAAAACAAGTGAGGCATTTACATAGGATTTTAACACTAATGAGATATATTGTTCTAGATGGTATTAAGACATATAGTGGCCATGGTGCAGAAAGGTAAAGATCGTAAAAAGGAACTCCACATATTCACTTGAAATTGATAGACTTCCTGTGGGTAGAGATAGGAGAGGGAACATTAGACATATTGTAGTGCCTAGTGTATCGGTATAAAGCCAAGTGGACCAGTGGATTACAACTCTTGACATAAGGATAGATGGAGGTTGACAGCAGGAGACAGAAATGGTTCAAATGTCTCTGAGCACTATGGGACTTAACATCTGAGGTCATCAGTCCCCTAGAACTTAGAACTATTTAAACCTAACTAACCTAAGGACATCACACACATCCATGCCCGAGGCAGGATTCGAACCTGCGACCGTAGCAGCCGCGCGGTTCCGGACTGAAGCGCCTAGAACCGCTCGTCCACCGTGGCCGGCGACAGAAATGGAGCAGGGGACTAAGGTGTTTGATCGGCTATGAAGGAAGAGGAAAGTAGAAGGGAAGGATGGAGAGGGAAGTGTGTACCCTGAGTCTGGTAGGGTGTGGGGGGAAGAGAGGTGTTACCATGAAGAAGTATTGGTATGGTTTCCATTGTCTAAGAGAGGGAGGCAGTTGAATTTTGAAAGACGATATACAGAGTGTGAGTAGATGTAGGACTGGTAATATGTGCCAGAACAGGAGCAAAAAGAAACCAGGATTGGAAGTTAGAGGGGAAACAATGCACTTGTTGGAGTCGAGATTGTAGGTAGTACACACAGGTATTCGATGTGAGTGAGGGGATGGGAATTTGATGAGATGCTAAAGGATTCATGAGGGGGAAGATAAACAGATGCTATCTGCAACACAGGATAATTTTGGTTCAAGGATTTGGAAGGAGTGATGAAACTTTGGCGGAGCAGATATGCAGGCAATTTTGGGAAGGCACAAGATTGGTGATACAAAGGGCGTTCAAAAAGTTTTGCACAGTCGTCTCTAATTTTTTTTATTTTTTGTAGGAGAAGAGTGAACATACTGGGAACATTTAGCTATACATTGAGCCTACTCAATGTAGCCTCCATCAGCTGTGACGCATCTGGCCCAACGTTCTTTCCATGATGTAAATGCACTTTGGTAAAATTCTGGGAGCTGACTTTTGCACCATCGTTTGACACAGGAAATAAGGTCTTTCTCACTAACAAATGTTTCACCGCACATGTGGGCCTTCAGATGACCAAAGAGGCAAAAACGAGATGGAGCCAAGTCCGGACTGTAGGGAGGATAAGTAACAATTTTCCAATTCACTTTCCTGATTTTCTTCTGCGTCACAAGGGCTGTATGGATTTTGGCACTGTCATAGTGTAGTCTGATGAGCTGACCCTGATGTTGTGGTCTGTTGGTCTTGGTGGCACCTCGCAGCTTGTCTAATGACAAACAGTAACGGTTATGGTTAACTGTGGAGCCAGGTTCCAAAAAGTCAATGAAAATGACACCACACTGCCATCACCTTTCGGCCTGCTGTTCGTGATAGTCTTGGTTTCTTCTTCCGAGGGGATCCCGGATGACGCCACGCCATGGATTGGTCTTCATGAGACCCTCGCACACCTTCTTCCTCATCGTTTTCATTCCTCTTGTCAATAATCTAGGCACCCAACGTGCGCAGATTTTTATGTACCCTAGTGACTGTACCAGTGATACCACACTACCCAACGACAAACGAGTCATTTCAGCAAGCTGTCGTGTCGTCACACATCTGTCATTTTTGATGATTTGATCAATGGTCTCCTTATTCACATTACTCACTGCCGTCGATGGTCTACCGCATCTTGGATTGTCCAGCAGAGAGAAATCACTCTCTTTTAACCTCTGCAATCACCGCTGGATACTGCTGTGATCCACTGTGTCCTGCCCATAAACAGGGAGCAACTTCCTGTGAATCGCCGGCCGTGGTGGCCCAGCGGTTCTAGGCGCTTCAGTCCGGAACCGTGCGACTGCTACGGTCGCAGGTTCGAATCCTGCTTCGAGCATGGATGTATGTGATGTTCTTAGGTTAGTTAGGTTTAAGTAGCTCTAAGTTCTAGGGGACTGATGACCTCAGATGTTAAGTCCCATAGTGCTCAGAGCCATTTGAACCATTTTTTCCTGTGAATCGATGTGACAGTTCATCGCCGGTCTTGAAGAGGAACTCCATCACCGACCGTTGTAGCACCCTGACATGCTCCATTATGGTCCACATGTAAGTAAAAGAAAATAATTTTATATACCAACTTAAAGCTAAATGTTCCAAGCATGTTCACAAAAAATTTCATTCTCCTCCTCCAAAAAATAAAAAAAAATAGAGACGACTATGCAAACCCTTTTGAACGTCCATTGCATTTAGGTTTAATAGGCACGGAGATCGTGAAAGGGAAGGGATACAGTCAACATGACCAGTCAGCAACTATAGATTGTTATGGTCTTTCTGTTGAATGATTAAGAGATGGGATTTTCATGTTAGTTTATGGTGTAGTGTTAGTCTTAAGTTTTTAGTGTGTTAATTAATAAAATAGGCAGTCATAAATGTTTATGTAGAAGTCATCTACATCTACGTCTATATCTACATAGATACTCCGCAAGCCACTGTACGGTGCGTGGTGGAGGGTACCCTGTACCACTATTTGTCATTTCCTTTCTTGTTCCACTCGCAAACAGAGCGAGGGAAAAACGACTGTCTGTACATCTCTGTATGAGTCCTAATTTCTCGTATCGTCGCGTCCTTATGCGATATGTATGCTGGTGGCAGTAAAATCGTTCGGCAGTTGGCTTCAAATGCCGGGTCTCTAAATTTTCTCAATAGCCTTTCTCCAAAACACAAGCTGCGAGTGGCGTGTGCTCTAATTATTACCCGGATTTTGGAAGGGCAAATCTTGAGGAACCACTGGTTTCATCAGGATGTAACTTGATTAAGAGGGAGTTGGAGGAATTGTTAGGCCTTCTGTAATGTGATGTTGAGGACTAGGAAAGTGGTGTAATCAGACATAATTCATTTCCTTTTCGTTATTTCATTCCTTCGATCATCAGGCTGAGGCTGAGGTGGCAGCGAAAATATTAATAAACTATGGAGAGCTTCTGAAAAATTTTTAAATGTAAAGGATATACGTGATATTGGTTCCACTCCATTCTGATTGATGCAGCAATTGGTTATGAATATTTTTGAACGAAAACGGTCTCTGTTCCAGAATTGTTTTTATTAATAATACTTATGCTTTTTAGCCTTATAAGGCATCATTACATAATCTGATGATGCCTTACAATTGTTATTAATAAAAATAGTTCTGCAACTGAGACCCTTTCCATTCAAAATTATATATATGATCTTTAAAATTATTAAAAATTATCTACAAAAAGATAAAGCACCTCATTTTACTGGACTGGATTGCGGGAAGTGAGTTGAGGGTGAGAGGAATTGTCAGAGAGCGTGTGCTTTAGAAAGGATGTGGGTTGGAAGAATTGGGGAGGGGAAGCCTGGTCCAAGTGTTGGCAAGGGAGTTCGGAAAGTGGTGGAGAAGACGAAGAAGTGGAGAAATGGAGAAGAATAGGAGAGTTCTGTCAAAGCCAGAAGGATGGGTAGATCTCTGGGCAAATTTTAGGGTATGGTAGGGGTAAACAATTAAATTTTTGTGGGTACAAGACGTGGAGAGAGTGAAGATGTAATGTTGGGGAAATTCGTTGGTATAATAGAGTTAGAGGGTTAACAACAGGAATGAAATGACACCGTTTCTGGTATAAAGTTTGGAGTAAATATGGTAAACCTGAAGGCATTCATTGTGGGAGAGGAGAGAGGGGAATAAGCCCATTTGGAATCACCTCCTTGGTGAGGTGGAGTGCATGGCACCTGCGGGTTTGAAAGGAATGATGGAATTTATACGCAGCAGAAATTCTTGTAACATTGGCTTAAGAAAGGACGGGTTGGATTAAGGAGCATGTTGGAGGAATGCAGCCCTCATGTGCAACTACACTACTGGCCGTTAAAATTGCTACACCATGAAGATGACGTGCTACAGACGCGAAATTTAACCGACAAGAAGAAGATGCTACGACATGCAAATTATTAGCTTTTCAGAGCATTCACACAAGGTTGCCGGGTGAAAAGTTGTTGTGATGCCTTGTGCAAGGAGGAGAAATGCGTACCATCACGTTTCCGACTTTGATAAAGGTCGGATTGTAGCCTACCGCGATTGCGGTTTATCGTATCGCGACATTGCTGCTCGCGTTGGTCGAGATCAGGAGGGTAATACGGAACGCCATGCTGGATCCCAACGGCCTCGTATCACTAGCAGTCGAGATGGCAGGCATCTTATCCACATGGCTGTAACGCATCATGCAGCCACGTCTCGATCCCTGAGTCAACACATGGGGACGTTTGCAAGACAACAACCATCTGCACGAACAGTTCGACGATGTTTGCAGCAGCATGGACTATCAGCTCGGAGACCATGGCTGCGGTTACACTTGACGCTGCATCACAGAGAGGAGCGCCTGCGATGGTGTACTCAACGGCGAACCTGGGTGCACGAATGGCAAAACGTCATTTTTTAGGATGAATCCTGGTTCTGTTTACAGCACCATGATGGTCGCATCCTTGTTTGGCGACATCGCGGTGAACGCACATTGGAAGCGTGTATTCGTCATCGCCATACTGGCGTATTACCTGGCGTGATGGTATGGGGTGCCATTGGTTACACGTCTCGGTCACCTCTTGTTCGCGTTGACGGCACTTTGAACAGTGGACGTTCATTTCAGATGTGTTACGACCCGTGGCTCTACCCTTCATTCGATCCCTGCGAAACCCGACATTTTGGCAGGATAGTGCACGAGCGCATGTTGCAGGTCCTGTGCGGGCCTTTCTGGCTACAGAAAATGTTCGACTGCTGCACTGGGCAGCACATTCTCCAGATATCTCACCAATTGAAAACGTGTGGACAAAGGTGGCCAAGCAACTGGCTCGTCACAATACGCCAGTCACTACTCTTGATGAACTGTGGTATCGTGTTGAAGCTGCATGGGCAGCTGTACCTGTACACGCCATCCAATGGCTCAATGCCCAGGTGTATCAAGGCCATTATTACGGCCAGAGGTGGTTGTTCTGAATACTGATGTCTCAGGATCTATGCACCCAATTGCGTGAAAATGTAATCACATCTCAGTTCTAATGTAATATATTTCTCCAATGAATACCTGTTTATCATCTGCATTTCTTCTTGGTGTAGCAATTTTAATGGCCAGTAGTGTACTTGGTTATTTCAATAGTATCAATCACTGTAGGATTTAAGTTGAATCTGTACTAGGTGTAATTCAGTTTAGGAGAGGAGAGAGGGGAAATTAAGAATCTCACATGGGATCACCGTAGGGGTGGGGGTGATAATCGAGCAAGGAAGGTGAGAGGAGTGCATGGCGTTTGAAGATCTGGAGGGACTGGTACGGTTTATGTAATTCGGAAATCCTTGTGACATTGATATAAGGGGGGGTTAGTCTGATCAAGGTATTCTGTGTGGAGGGTGGTGGTAGTGGTAAATACAGGAAACCCAGAGGTGTTCATCGTGAGAGAGGACAGAGAGGAATAAGCGATTCAGGCGTTTCAGTAGTTTCAGTCCATTGTAGGATATATATGAAATGCTTATGAGGTATAGTTCATTTTGGGAGAGGAGAGAGCGGAAATTAGAATGTTCATACAGAATTACGCTGGTAGATATTAGATGGGTAAGGAAGACCAAAGCCATACACAGCATTTCAAGATTCAGAGAGACTGATAAAGTTTATGTATAGCAGAAATCCTTGTGATGTTGGCGTAGGAGAGGATTGGTTGGACTAAGGCTTTGTTTGTGTGAAGGATAGTGGAAGTATGCAGTCTCCATGTTCAGTCATTTAGTGGTTTTATTAATCTCAGCTTATTGTAGGATTTATGTTGAGTGGTCAGTAGGTGTAGCTCGTATGTTAGTTTACATTCGAGGGTTAGTTCGAGGTATTTCAATGTTTTTGTTAATCAGATTGGATGATTATAGATGGTGAGGTAGAAGTCTTGGGGCATTGATTCCCACAGATTTCTCATCGAAAGCGACAGTTCGCAGTGCGATGACCAACCAACCGCTGACATCCTCAGACGTTTTCACCCTTCTGTAAGGATACTGTGGAGCTGCCTCCCCATTGAACATGATTGCAACCATTTAGAGTGCAGTGTAATCGAAATTTTTGGTCTTGTTTACAGAGGGGAACAATTAGAGACCGCTCAAAATCATTTGAAGAAATCTGAACGTGACCTGAAGCAGCAAAGATTACTTACGCTTTTCAGTCCTTCTGTTTTCTGCCCTCCTGTGGCATGACCACGGGGGAATAGTGCAACATTAATAAGTGCATGAATAAAACTGCAAAGGGTCTCTCTAAAACTCCCCCCCCCCCCCCCCCCCGATTACAAATATACCTGACAGAAATTTCGATACCGATTCACCCTTGTAACTACTCTAGCACCTGATGGTTAGGCAACCCCTTCGGCACCTCTTAGGCGGAATTTGCCTTCAGGCGCTAGAGCAGTCACAAGGCAGAATTGGTGTCGAATTCTGTGACAGGTACATTTGCAACAAAAGTGCATGGTTGACACACTGAAGGTGTTGGCAAACTAAGGGATGGAGTCTTTGTTATTTTATTCACGCACATGTTAATGTTGGACTTCACCATGATCCCACCACAGGTGAGCGTGAAACAGGAGAGACAAGAAAGCTTAAGTACACTTTGCTGCTTCATATCATGTTTAAGTTTCGTCGAATGCTTTCGTCTAGTAGTTACAACCTGTGCAAGAGAGCAAAAATTTCCATCGCACTGCACTCGAAAGGAGTGCGAACACATTCAATGGAGATGTAGCTCCAAAATGTCCTTACAGAACGATTGCAACATCCAAGGGACTCTGCAGTATCAAAGGTAATCAAGAATGTCTTCCCATTGGTTATCACACTGCGAACTGTCGTTTTAGACTGTGAAATGTGAGGGAATCAGCGCCAGGGGCTTTGGTGGTCTCATTGACGCCCTTTATGCCACTCCCTGAGGCCTTTCCGTGCCTAAAATGTTTTTCTCGGCCACCTATAAGAAAATCGTGTGATTTCAAAGCTGGGTGTCATGGTTGTGAACTCCATTGCAGAGGCGTCAAAGTAAGGGTTGAAATGTGGATAAGATGAACTGTAACGACCTTTCGATGGTGTTTGATACATACACGGTGGCTTTGGGGAGAATTTTGGTAAAATTTGGTGCCAAAGTGACATCATTAACCTACCTTACAGCTAACATGAACTTCTGAGATGTGACCTTTTTCTGGTGTGTATTGACACGTTGCTGTTTGAACCATCGTGGAGCTCGTGGGGTGCCTCGCTCGTGCAACATTACAGAGGGAGGTTGTAGGCACTTTTGAGCAAAATTTCAAACTTATGTATCACAATGGAAGACAATTGCAGGCTTTCGAGAAAGTGATCCTTTAACTTTGTTGAATAGTGAAATTTTGTGACAGCAGTGCAGCTGCAGAGGAGTGGGAGCTGACAGTGCATTGTTGGGTCAGAGGCCAGGCGGTCGCAACTGGAGCTGCTGCGCCAGCTGGTGCTTCGGCGTGGCAGCCGGCGTGCGCTGGTGGTGTGCGTGGTGCTGATCGTGACGCAGGTGTTCGCGGGGCTGTCTGTGCTCTTGGCCTACGCCACAGACATCTTCCGGCAGTCGGGCGTGGCGCTTGATGCAGACGTGTGTGCCATCATCGTGGCAGCAGTGCAGACGATGACCAGCGTTGCCACGTCGCTGCTGGTAGACCGCGCCGGCCGCCGGCCGCTGATGCTGCTCTCACTCGCCGGCTGCAGCGCCACCATGGCCGTGCTCGGCACCTGTTTCTACCTGAAGGACGTGGCGCGCACAGACCTCACCGCTGTGCAGTGGCTGCCCCTCGCCGCCACAGTCGCATTTCTCGTGAGTCCCTTCACAATACACACAGACTGCACTCGAAGGGCATACTCGGCAACTGCCCTCCATGGCGCTAATACAAAATAATCGCTGCAAAAATCAAAACTATTTCATCACACCACTGACAAACTAATTGAGTCAGCTCAGAACCTGTGCATGCTCTTGCAGTGCACCATAATATCTCGCATCATGGCAGCAACGATTCGATTTATGTTTGTCCAGGACATCGACAATGTTACAGACAATCACGCCCAAGTTCATGTCATGATCCTCCACTTTCAGAGAGATTTGAGAAAGTTCCACAAAATACCAGCTTACGATGTACACAGGCCAATGTAAAGGAAGTATTAGATAGCCATTTGTTTAATAATAGCTTAATGCAATATGTTTGCTGCAAGAGGAAAGCTACAAGGGCCGTGGTTATGCTACTGTAAACAGCAATAAGACTGTTACATCTCCTCTTGCTGTTGATTGTCCTGCTTACTCCCTTGTAAGATGTCGCTGTTTCTTTATGTGCATTTTCATGCAGCAGGGCGTGGGTGATAACTCAATGTATTGACTATTCATATCGTTTTTCACGCTCTATTTCCTAGTGAGGCATGGCTGTATCCGCCAAAACCCCTACTACTACGAATAAGCACGGTTTACACGGGAAATGTGATTGAGGGTATGTACCTTTGCGACTTAAAAAGACTTATAAAATCTGTCAGCTTCTTAAGAGGCAGATCAGCAGTCTCCCGACTTGATTCTAGTTGGTTTATAAGCAGTTCGAGCGGTGGATATACACCAACAGCTCCATCACTCCCTAGGACCCATGAATAGTGTAGAAGGAAGTAGTTTTACCATCTTAAAGTTTGTCGCCATAGTGATTGGGATAGAAAACTTGTGCTCATACGTCAGATATGGACATGTATGTCCTGCATTAGAGTATTAAGAGTGTTGCAGTCCACACGACTAATACTTCAGAAACCATATGGCTTTCACAATACAGCGTTTTTAGGTGGAGAACCATGTAGCCCAAGGCGATCATTTCTCTCTTGCTGGTACCTTCTTGGTACTGCCTTGCGACACTCGAATAAGACCCCAGATTGATAGCACAGTTGATTTATGTAAAATGTTTCAAACACTCTGTGTCTGGAGCTCCATCATCCATAAACCGCACATTTCTTCTTAATCATCTGTTATATCTCCACAGCACTCTCATGTCTAGTACACACCAATAAGGTGTGGTAATCTCCTTGACATGCACACTTCTGGAGAGATCTTGTGCACTTGGTGGGTGCTGTAAGTAAGATTGGTGCATAAGTTTCCTCTGTTTCTTCATGAGACGTGGAAGGTAGCTGGTATAGTATGCCCCTACGTCTTGTCAGTTACATGGCGACAGTGTTGCAGGGAGGGTTGGTTAAGGACAACGCAGGGAGATCTTTCAATCTCCAGCTTTATGCTATGAACACGAGAGTACTCTGTGACTCCCCTCCAGATAGGGGAAGATGGCTGGTTATGTTCTAGAAATATGTAGATCACCTAACTACGCTGGTATAGGATGCTCTCTGATATACTTTGGTGTTTGTGAACCGATGGGCATACTGCACATTCATTTATCGAGAGTCATAGGGTAGTATATGGTACTCATAAAGTAGTTTAGGGGTGGTTTAGTGGAGATATTGGAATTGGGATGCATTCTTCTGTGTCATTGGCTGGCATTGAAATTATGGAAAAACTGGTGAAATTGATCGCACTATCAACTGCGGTGCTTATTACTGTACCTCATCCCACATCAACAGTGTCTTTACCATGCCATCTGTCCACTTGTACACTGTTGGTTACCACCTATGACTGACTGACACCACTTGTTTGAGATGGAGCGAGTCTTGGCAGAACACTGGACATCTACGACTTGTCACTGTGGAATATGGGATTAAATGTAGAGGTCATCATTTTTGGACAGCTTTTTGGAGATGTTTCTCAATGCTACAGACCCATCGTATTTCCATATGCTGTGAGGCCCGCCACATTATTTTTCTTTTTTTTTGCCAACAAGATAACAATACCACTTTGTTTCTACTACCCATGCATGTTGTGAACAGCACCTTCCAGGGGTTGTCAACTTTGGAACAATGATCATATGCATGGCTACAGTGTAAGGAAACAATGCTCTTCGAAATGGAACACCAAGAAATCTCCTATCCGATCACTGTGGAAGATGAGATTAAAAGTAGAGATCATGATCTTCAGACAGCTATTTGGAAATGCTGCACAACCCCTCAAACACTTCCAGCTACCATATGTTGCAATGTCTTCAACATGTTTATCAATAACCTGTGTTTTATTTCTACCATCCTGTGTGTTGTGGGAGCAGCATAGTTTACACCATATGATATCCGATTTAGCACCTGACACAGCTCTCGAAGTCATGGTAGAAAAACAAAGTGTATGATGGTGTACAAAGCTGTAGTCGTACACTGCTTGGATGTGTTACAGCCGAAAAACAACGTATCAAACTGCTTATGACAGAACAACACAGGTAGCCTCTCTTGTGACTGATAGTCTGTGGGATGCGGCCTTCCTTCAGTTGTTGTTGTTGTTGTCGTCTTCAGTCCTGAGACTGGTTTGATGCAGCTCTCCATGCTACCCTATCCTGTGCAAGCTTCTTCATCTCCCAGTACTTATTGCAACCCACATCCTCCTGAATCTGCTTAGTGTATTCATCTCTTGGTCTCCCTCTACGATTTTTACCCTCCACGCTGCCCTCCAATGCTAAATTTGTGATCCCTTGATGCCTCAGAACATGTCCTACTAACCGGTCCCTTCTATTTGTCAAGTTGTGCCACATACTCCTCTTCTCCCTAATTCTATTCAATACTTCATCATTAGTTATGTGGTCTATCCATCTAATCTTCAGCATTCTTCTGTAGCACCACATTTCGAAAGCTTCTATTCTCTTCTTGTCCAAACTATTTATCGTCTATGTTTCACTTCCATACATGGCTACACTCCATACAAATACTTTCAGAAACGACTTCCTGACACTTAAATCTATACTCGACGTTAACAAATTTCTCTCCTTCAGAAACGCTTTTCTTGCCATTGCCAGTCTACATTTGATATCTTCTCTACTTCGACCATCATCAGTTATTTTGCTCCCCAAATAGCAAAACTCCTTTACTACTTTAAGTGCCTCATTTCCTAATCTAATTCCCTCAGCATCACCCGACTTAATTCGACTACATTCCATTATCCTCGTTTTGCTTTTGTTGATGTTCATCTTATATCCTTCTTTCAAGACACTGTCCATTCCGTTCAACTGCTCTTCCAAGTCCTTTGCTGTCTCTGATAGAATTACAATGTCATCGGCGAACCTCAAAGTTTTTATTTCTTCTCCATGGATTTTAATACCTACTCCGATTTTTTCTTTTGTTTCCTCTACTGCTTGCTAAATATACAGATTGAATAACATCGGTGAGAGGCTACAACCCTGTCTCACTCCCTTCCCAACCACTGCTTCCCTTTCATGTCCCTCGACTATTATAACTGCCATCTGGTTTCCATACAAATTGTAAATAGCCTTTTGCTCCCTGTATTTTACCCCTACCACCTTTAGAATTTGAAAGAGAGTATTCCAGTCAACATTGTCAAAAGCTTTCTCTAAGTCTAAAAATGCTAGAAACGTAGGTTTGCCTTTCCTTAATCTTTCTTCTAAGATAAGTCGTAAGGTCAGTATTGCCTCACGTGTTCCAACATTTCTACGGAATCCAAATTGATCTTCCCCGAGGTTGGCTTCTATCAGTTTTTCCATTCGTCTGTAAATAATTCGCGTTAGTATTTTGCAGCCGTGACTTATTAAACTGATAGTTCGGTAATTTTCACATCTGTCAACACCTGCTTTCTTTGGCGCCAGTACAGGCGAAAAAACTTTACAAAGGTCTGTGCAAGTGACTTTGACCACTGGCCACTTGCTCCAGTGGACCAATACGTGTATATAAAATATGGGCAATGTCAGCATGCAGACGGTATTTGTCTTTCAATATATCAGAAGAGAGAGATGCAGTAAAATGTTATGGGAGGTTCTATTACAAGGAGTGGTATGACTGGTTAAAGTTTGGTTACAGATAGTTTGTAGTTCCTTTTTTTACCTACTCTAGATGTTACAAAATAATGATTATTAGTGCTCTTGAACGTAACAAATGACTGTGTAGATCCTGATAAGTATCGGTATTTCATACATCTTAAATGAATATATTGCTCTTATGCACGAAAAATTGTATTTTGAGCATGCAGAATACTCTCAAACTTCACCCATTTTCCTCATAAAACTAATAGAAATCGACTGTATCTATTCTCACAGAATCATGACTGTTTTATAATTATTCTCATGATTATATTTTTAAAAATATGTATTATTGCACGTCCTGTGTTACTTAATACTTTATAACCTATAATTATAAAGTAGCCATCAGTTAATTATAGCTCATTGTAGAACGTAGAAATGATAGTGTTTTTCACGACATGTTATTAGATTGCGCGAAATGGGCTGTTCTGTGATGACCATATTGCTTACAAAACTACAACACAAGAATATGCTGCTATTGCGAATTATAATTTGCTGGGTGACAGAAATCTTACTCACACGTCGGTAGAGGCGAGTTGTGGAGCAAAAATGTCAGATGTCAGCACACAGGTGGTATTTGTTTTTGATGTATCGGTGGAGCATTATAGGATTTTCTACTTTGTGATGTTAGGTGGTTCCATCACAAGGCATGCTCTCATGATTTATTTTTCACAGTTCGTAAACCCCAGGACGGTATGCCATTGCCTTGGTAAAACAGGACATGCCATAGTGTATGAAACAACAACATACTTTTGAATTATAGCTTGCAGTTGCTGAACGTAAAATAATTGTTTTTCCAACATGTGAGCAGATAACATGAAGGACTGTATTCTGAGATGGTATTTCGTGTGTCTGAAACGCATGGCAGTTTATTTACAGACACTGATTTAAACGCCAGTGAAGTTCCCAAAGTATGTAATTTGGTCCATCGAACTGAAAGAAATCGCTTAGCATAGACGTAGGCGTCAGGACTAGCTAAGAAGAGTATGTAAAGCGTGTCGGGGGGATGTGGAAAATAGTGTTATCATATTGCAGAACTGGGACGATTTGTCTGATGTCCAAAAGGGCATGAAAATTAGCTGCCGAGCCAATTGCTAAGATTGTAGATTTTTCGCATGCTGCCGTGTTTAAGTACAACATGAATGGTAAAATTGTGGTATCCAGAACCGCCGCTGAGGCAACTGCACCATGGTCCATAGATGACAGGGGTGAATGATGGTTACAGAGACTGCAACAGGCACCTGATTTATGTACCCATCCTGACTGCTGTTCACCTGACTGCTACGAAGGCTAGAACTGGTACGACAATACTGAAACTGCACGTTCATTGAGTGGTGACAGAGGTGGCCATTTTCGGACGACTCACGTTTAAGGCTCCATGGGACAGATGGCCGTTTGCGTGTAAAGCACTGCAGCAATCATCGGAAGCATCCAGGCTGGAGGAGGGAGCATTGTGGTCTGGGGAATATTTTCGTGGCTTTCTTTGGGTGATCTTGTCATCCTGGAAGGCACAATTGATCAACACAAGTATGCATCTGTCCTCAGGGACCATCTGCACCCCTACATGCAGTTTGTATTTCCTCAGCATGATTGCATCTACCAGCAGGACAATACAACTTGTAACATAGCTCGCAGTATACGTTCGTCGTTTGAAAAGCACCAGACTGAGCTTACTGTACTTCCCTGTCACCAAACTCTCTGTATTTAAATCCAGTCGAGGATCTAAAGGACCACCTTGATTGGGTTTTTCGTGCCATGGATCCTCAACCGAGAAATCTACCGCAGCAGGTCACAGCACTGGAACCGCAATGGCTGCACATACCTGTCAGAATCTTGCTCACTCCCTTACTGCATGTCTGTGCTGCAAAAGGTTCTTATTTAGTTTTTTGACACGGTATCACATGTGACTGCACCATGTATATATGCGGTGCCAAGACGAATGGGAAATCGTTCTAGCAACGGCAGGGGCTGCAAATACGGAAATCCACTGACATTAGCGGCTTTGGCAAATGGCAGATAGTCAGACACCTGGGAATGACTGTCTCGTGTTACGGCCGTAAGTGTATATGGAAAATAACTGAAGGGCGATGAAACCATGAGTATGCAAGGAGGTGTTGAAAGACCACGTGTCATCACAGAACATGAAGGTTGGAGAGTTGTCCACTCTATAAAGGTGGATGTGTAGCCATCTATGGCAAAACTAGCGACAGAATACAAAGCTGGTGCAGGCTCTAGTTTAATGGAGCACACCGCTCAGCGCACATTATTGAACTGGGGCTCTGCTGGAGACAACCCCTTAGTTTTACCAAGTTCACCCGCGATTCGCAGCGGGCACAAGTTCATCGAGGCTCGACCATGTATGAATTGAAATATGTCGCCTGGTTGGACGAATCTCGGTTCTTGTTACACCAGATCAATGTTAGTGGTCAGATACGCCGTTATCCAGGAGACCATTTGCTCTAAACACACACTGTACAAGTGGTGGCTTTATTATGCTACACGTGACATTCAACTGGGTTTCTATTGGACCTTTAGTAGTAATCGAAGGCACTGTGAGAACTGCGGGTTGGGTGAACATTATTGTGGACCATCTGCACCCCTTCATACCTGGTTTCTTTCCTGAAGGCGATGGCATCATCTACCAGGATAATGATTCGTATCACAAGGCCAAAATTGTGCTACTGTGATTTGAGGTGTGCGATAGTGAACTCATATTGCTGTCTTCATGTTTTCCCACTTTAATTGTATTAATGTGTCACCTGTTTGCTGGTTATTTCTATCGCTAACCAATAGTATTTTCTCATTCTGTGTATTTTTTTGTAGTTTTCAGTGTCAATCTAAAATGTTAGTATATGCATAAAATATTTTTTGCAAATAACTAGTCATTTACGTCTATGGTCACAAACGTTTTGTTAACAGATTATACATATATATATATATATATATATATATATATATATATATATATATATATATATATATATTTGACGATGCTGGTGCTGATTTTTCATTTAACATTTGACGATGCCATTATGGCTGCAGTACATTAGGACTTTGTTTTTATAAAACAGCTCTGATGATGGTCATTATAGACCGAAACCGGTAATCTGATAACAAAAAGTTTGTGACCTTAGACGTAAATTAAAGGAAACTTACAATTCTAAATCGTTGAATCAAAAAGAAAAAGATTGCATTCATGTTTGCATTAAGGGGGGTAGGACGTCAAACGGGCTGACTTGGAGCAGGAGAGGCACCACAAGACATTTTAATTTCCACCGTCTTTACTTTTAAAAATAAATTCATAAAACTTTGTCAGCATGACCAGGCAGGGTTCAGGATTCACACTGATAGCAGTGGAAGTTCAAAAACGTAACAAAATAATTTTTTTTTTACATTTGAAGTTTCATCATTTTTTCACTTAATATTGGCTGCATTTGTTGCTACAAGTATACTTTTCTTTATGAGAGGTTCTTTGATGAATTTTGCCCAGCATACAAACCATAGTTACAGGTTTCTTAAACTCTAGAATTTATTTAATTGATGAAAAAATGACTGAGCTGTTACATTTTAAACTTCATGTTTAGAAAAACTAAAATTTTATAGTTTATTATCTCAATTTTTACCTCATTTTTTAACAGATTTGGAAA
This sequence comes from Schistocerca serialis cubense, assembly GCF_023864345.2. Classification (NCBI taxonomy): domain Eukaryota; kingdom Metazoa; phylum Arthropoda; class Insecta; order Orthoptera; family Acrididae; genus Schistocerca; species Schistocerca serialis. The sequence continues at coordinate 562,610,359 of NC_064642.1, read as the reverse complement.
ATTTTAGAGTTTCGTACACCTGTACGTTTTGTATGCTGTGCAAAATTCATCCAAGAATCTCTCTTACTTATGAAGAAAAGTGTACCTATAGCAACAAATGCAGGCAATAGAAAGTGAAAAAAATGATGAAATTTCGCATGTAAAAAAAATTATTTTGTTATGTTTTTGAACTTCCACTGGTATGATGTGAATCATAAATCCTTCTTGGTCATTCTGAGAAAGTTTTATGAATTTATTTGTAAAGTATTGACACTGGAAATTAAAATGTCCTGTGGTGCCTCTCCTACACCAAGTCGGCCCATGTGACGTACTATCTCCCTTAATAACAGGAAAGATGTGCATTGCTCACACTATTGAAATATTTATGCCATTTAAGTATGAAAATAATCTATCTTAAAACATTGATTGGGTATCTCACCTACATTTCTTATTCTTCCTATTAAACGCAGTTCTGTAATACATTTTCAAGCCGAAGGATTCAGTTATTTAAAGAAATGATAACAGTAGAATATTGCTGCCCCCTTTCTCCTTCCTCGCATTAATTTCTACGGTCCAACATGGCTCTGACTGATGAGAGTCTTTGCCTGCACAGGTGTTCAACATCCTAGGGGTGGGCCCACTGCCGTGGGCCATCGTGGGCGAGGTCTTCCAGTCAGATGTGAAGGGTATGGCCATAGCAATCGTGTCGGTGTTGCAATCCGTCCTTTTCGCAGTGCTCAGCAAGCTCTTCCAGGTGATCAGCGATGCCACGGGCATGTACACCGCCTTCTTCCTCTTCATGGCCAGCGCATTTGCCGGCCTCGTCTTCACATTCTTCTTTCTGCCTGAGACCAGGGGCCGCACCTTCATAGAAATCACACGGCACTTCGAGGGCGAAGAAGGCGAAGAGACAAAGTAGCCATTTTTCTGACTCTGGCTCAAATAAAGAACTCAAATTTGCCCGAGTGCGACTAAAATTCAGTTGGAAATTAAAATTGCACGTAATTTATTGTATTAACATTAAACCAAAGAAAGAAAAAAATATTTTTTAAGCTCTCTACATCGATGCAAGGTGTATGTGTTTCGTTTGTGTAGTCAGTCATCTGACTGGTTTTGTGGGGGCGGACACAGTATCCTCTCCAGCGTCAATCTCTTTATCTCAGATTAGCACCTTCATCAAACGTCCTGAATTATTTGTTACATATGTTCTAATATCTAACACTAGTAGTGTGAATGCCTTAACATCTGTACTATCATCCTGTCCCTTCTTTAATTCAGTGTTTTCCAAATATTCCTTCTATCGCTGATTCTGTGGAAACTCTTGAGTACCTCCTCATTTCTGATCATATTTGTTCATCTAATTTTCAACATCCCCTGTAACACTATGTCTCAAACGTAATGGTCTTCTTATTTTTCCGTATTTCCACCGCCAATGATTCATTTTCATAGAATGCTGTGCCCAGTATGTACATTCATAAAAATATCTTTCTCCATGTCTACGTCTGATATTAGCAGCGCTATTTTGACAAGTACTACTCCCTTTGCCACTGCTAGTCTTCTTCTTGTATCTTCTTCCTCCTTCACTTCATCTATTACGTTGTACCTGATTTTGGTGTTAAGTTTATCATAAATTTCGTTCCTGCTATTCCTAATGACTTTCTTCCTTCTTTGGTTTACTCTATCCATATTGTGTGTTTATTGAACTGTTCGGTCTAGTCAGTGAGGCTTGTAATTCATCCTGACTTTCTCTAAGTACTACAATGTCATAGGGTAACTTTATCAATGATATCCTTTCACCAAACTGCAAATACAAGGTGTACAGACCTCCTTCCATGCTCTTATCTGAAAGTAACATAAGCTTAACAAAATTTTAATCATTATACTATTTTATGTTATGAAATGTTATCATGTAAATTATATCAGCACACAGATCTATCTTATATGTTGTACTATTACTAGCGTTCTAAAATAAGTTTAAAAATTATTTATACACATGTTTAAAACTTTTTCTTAATTTGAAGCTTGTATATGTTGAAGGTCTATGAATATTTGTGATTCCAGTTGTTCACTTCTCATATGGAAGTTATTATATGTGATATTACATTGTGTTAAGAAATCTGTTATCTATTCAGGGTAGAAATTCAGGTTACTCAGTACTCAATACATAGGAAATGAGACTGATAGAATTACTCAGGAATCACTTAATGTAATGTGCTCTTGTACGAGGGTTTTTTGTCTTTGAATAGTACCCTTATGCTGTGACAAGTTTCATCAAAGCTGACCAAGTCAGTTCTAGCTCTCAAACGCGAAAGCTCTGCACGAAATGTGACAGAAAACGAATGAGATAGATATCGAAAATTTGTGTTCTTTTTTATTAGTGGAGGTCACCTTGATAGTAGGAACCTTTTGAGACCACACGCGTCTATATTAGAGATGCACAAACTAGTTGATTTTGGGGAACTCCTTCTTTCGTGATAGGTAGTTTTAGGCACCTGTTCATTTTTGCCGTTTACCGTTCATTTTTTTATGTAATTGTGGGATGTTGTATAGATTTTGAAACAGGCGAAGTGGAAAAGTCCTGTACCCAGTAACAACAGCGCATGCAGCACGTGAGTTGAGTAGGAGGGGCAGGGTGTAAGTCATTGATTTCGCTGTGAGCGACGAAATAGTTTTGAGATTTCACAATCAATCTTTCTGCGTATCCTTGCTTACATATTCTACCTTCTAACTCGTACTGGATTTATATTGTACATCTGTCTGCGTGGCAGTGCATGGCGGTAATTAGATGTTATTAAGGGTGGGGAACCACACACAATTCCCTCACTGTCCCTGGCCATCGCTAGGTACTCTCATGCAGAATTTTTTAAAATAAAATTCATCTACGTCAAGAAAAAATCTCTTTCTTTTGTGACAAGCATTCTACTCCAACTATCAAGTAAATATAAGCAACTAAAAAGTTGTAATTTTAAAAACTGAAATATTTTGACGAATATCGTTTATACGTCAAGAACAAGAGCGATCAAAAACTTTCAAAATTCGAATTAAAAATGTTGATGGCATGAGCGAACAAAACTGAGGTGAGAATGGTCACTAGGGAGCATGATTACACTTTAATCCCTTCCGATGATTGTCAGCTGTGCCTCAGAAGCACATAAATGCCACTGGGTTTTCAGGAGACAACTGTGTGAAACTTCAAGATCTGCAGAAAATAGATACGTGCCAATAGACAGAGCAGCCCTCCAAGTTTCTAACTCACATGACAGATGCCCTATATGGGCACCGTTTGAGTCGTGGCAAAAGTCAATACGTGCGTGCAATATATTGAATCTGCTGACACGAGTTGCCCGAGAAGACACGACAGTAGCTTGCTTTGGAAATCTGTTCATTGGTTGTCCTCTCCGTATGCACGAACTAATTCAGTGCGATAATGCGAAACGGATGACTTGCCAACATGTTCTGACATACCTGCTCCTGGCGCAGGTATGATGCGGGGGGTATTACGAATCGAAACTTGAAGAGCTTCTCCATCCATTGATGTGTGTCCTTTTTCTGTATGGTTTGCGGTTATCGTGCAGTCGTCTTCTGAAACCCTGGAGATTCTCGTTAATAACCTTGTATTTACAAACTGAAACATTTCCATTGATAAACATTATTCGTGAAAGCCAAAGTGGAGGTAATGATCACTTTGTTTTCAAAAACACGGTCTTGTATGCCGAAAAGCGAGTTAAGCAATCTGGAATTTCTTGTTTTACTGTTAGTATATAACTACCACACAGTTATAAATTACCGTTCTTGGATGCTGAGCGGCATACACTTAGAACTCCAAGTTGTGATTCTGAAAACTATTTGGATTGATTAAGAGAGGGGAACGCAATGAACGAAAGGAACTACAACTCAGTACGAATGAGGAACAGTGGAACTGGAGCGAGGAATAGTGACCCGCGAAACAGAACGAGATCAGGCGGGAACGAGATACGGCGAAATGGATTAGGAACGAGTTACTTCCCGAATAAGAACGAGACTGACAGCAGCTCCATTGTTTTTTGTTTTCTCAGGAGCGCAACGTTACATCTGGGATGAACTGCTCGTCCACAACTGCTGACTCGATCGACTTTGATAAAATTTGTCACCGCACAAGGACGCAGTACAAAGAAGAACGACACTAGTGCATCTAAACGGCGTGACAAATAATGTCTCGATCGTTTCGTTCCCGTATGTCAATTGACTAAATGCCACAAGAATAAATAAATAAACAAAAAACTACTTCGGACTTCGGGACAACTCCAAGGATGGCCCACAGACTAAACTCTGAGGCTCCTCATCTTGCAAAAAGCAAGGCACATTTGGTTGCAAAGCTCGAAATGCGCGGCCACTTACTGATTTACTGTGGCATCGCAGCGAAGTTTATGATCACATAATGAGATACTGTTCGTATACGACATGAATGTGTCTCCGATCTCATGTCTGGAAGGCGTTGACAGTGTATAATGTTCTCGTGAGTAAGCTGCCTGATTGTTGTGTAATCTTGGCGTGCATCCTTTCAAACATGGTAATGACTCCTTCCTTTTATATATATACCGGGTATATCAGAAAGACCAGGCCCCATGCCACCTCAATATGCTAGACAGACCCCAAAGATGACAGCGAGCTACAGTGTGGAAATTTTGTGCCAAAAAGATATAACAATCTGGCAGTGCAGCACCGAGAACTTTACACATGAGTGTGTATGTGGTGTTTGCTTACAGCACCTCCGTGCTGTGTAAGTCGTCTCTGACAGCAGAGCTTCAGATGTTTAGTGCATACTTTTTCTGTTACTCGCCTCTGCTTCACACGTTTGTGAAACAGAAGACAGTATTCTGTCCTAGTTTAGGCTACAACGATTTTATCTGTAACTATAAAGTGATGTATGTGTGTAACTTAAGAATTTTGAATGAATGCATCTCATATAACTCAGTGTAACACTCAGTTCCCCATGAATCCATCAGGGAAATGATCAAAAATTCCTTTCGTAAAACATTTAATGAGTATTATGGGTGGTCCTTAAAAGAAACAAAGATCAATCAATACTTAGTTCACAGAAGAAACCATAGTACATACACTGTAGCAACTAAGTGAGATCTATGAAAGTCAACAAAAATATTTTCTATTGTTATAAACAGACATGTAAACCTCAGAAGTATATACCATACTATAATAATAAAAATAAGATACTCTTCTAATTTCTAGGTTTCACTTAGTTAAAAATTAAGACAAACTACATGTGCTTACTAGATTATTTTTATGTTCACATTAATATACAAACATAATGAAATATTTTTGCAATGTTCATAAACTCGACTTAGAGAAATTCAACATCAGAGGAAGTTTCACGACGCTAAAATTTAAGAAAATTACTACATAAAGAAGGATACCACAGAGAAACCTGCGTAACAACCTTAATATTTATGACTGCAGAACTGTACAAATTCTACACTGTGGGCTGGTAGCTCAATGGGTAAGAGTCAGATTACATTTCTGGTATGGATTTCAATCTTTAGTCCGTCCTAGGATTTTTTTCTGACACTTATCCCTTGATTAGCTTTTGGCAATGACTTGTTGATGCAGAGAAAACCGAGCTGCACTGTGGCTCAGAGGACGCTTTAAACTGTAGCTGTAACTACTTGGGTAAGCCAGTACAAAGGCTGAAAGAGGGCAAAGTGTATGGTGTTCTTCTGGTGTTTGTACAATACAATTTAGTAAACACTGAAACAGTTCCCAATGTTGTAGGCATGTTGTCAGGAAGCGAGGACGAGTGGTTTAAGTGTCCACAATATCAGCAAAGATCTACAGCCCGTTGCCAACTGGAATTCCATTCTGCACAGACACAAGCGGAATTTCAGAACTACATAAATAATGATTAAAGAAGCCCACCCGGCTAGCCGCGTAGTATAACGCACTGCTTCCCGAGCAGGAAGGAGTGCCGGTCCCTGGCACAAATCCGCCTGGCGGATAGTGTCGAGGTCAGGTGTGCCGGCCAGTCTGTGGATGGTCTTTAAGGCGGTTTTTCATCTACCTCGGTGAATGCGGGCTGGTTCCCTGTATTCTGCCTCAGTTACACTGTGTCAGTGATTGCTGCGCAAACATCATTTCCACGTATTTGTACACCATAATTATCGTACCATGCAAACGTTTGGGGTTACACTCGTCTGGTATGAGACGTTCCCAGGAGGGTTCATTGGATGCTCAATCGCACAATAACCCTGGGTTCGGTGTGGGGCGGCGGTGGGGTGAGTGGACTGCTGTGGCCTGTTGCGGGATTGTGAACCACTGAGGGCTACAGCGGGACGAAGCCTCTCCAGCGTTTCTAGGTCCCTGGCTTAATACATAAATACAAACATACATAAATGATTAAATAATCCATTTCTGCTGGTTAGTAAATTTATCGGGCGATGTTTAAAGTATTGTATGTATACACTATCTGATGCTCCATGCCATCTGTCATCCCAAAAACACAATATCAAGCATCAGTTGCCACTGCTAAGGGCTTGCTGGGGATGTATGGAACAAGGAAGGGAACAGGGTAAATTACTGTAGCAGCGTTCAGAAAAATGTTCTTAAGCTGGTATCTACCAATATTGAACACTACTGTATTCAACTTCTTTTATGGAGCTTAAGGATGTGGAATGATTGGTATTAAATCGTTATTTTTCCCATAAATACTTTATGTCCTTTTAAATTCTTGGGTGTAACATTATTTCTATGGTTTCTATAAGGGGCATTCAAAAATAAACGAGCCAGAGGCATAATTACAGAAACCAGTACCTGTATGTTAGAAGTATTGGCCCTGGCTGCTGAAACACTTGTCCCACTGTGACACAAGGTGGTGAATGGCTGTCTCATAAAATTCCCGGGGCTGCGATGTTAACCAGTTCCGCACGTACAGCTGGACGTCGTTGTCTGAGGAGCATCATTTGCCCCTCACAGCCTTTTTAAGGGGACCAAAAATGGCGTAATCACAGGGAGAGAGGTCCAGACTGTATAGAGGGTGGCCAAGAACCTCCCATCTGAATTTCTGCAGGAGAGCCGCGACTGTGTTGGGCGTATGAGCTTTTGCACTGTCGTGGAGCAAATGATCCCACAGGTGAGATTGCCTGGTCGTTTTGATTTGATCGCTTGGCAAAGGGTGGTCACGATTTGTGAGCAACGCTGGGCATTCACTGTTGTCCCATGCTGCAGGAAGTGAATCAGAAGGGGGCCATCTTGGTCAAAGAAGAATGTCAACATAACCTTTCCGGCACTCATGTGGATGGCCTTGGCTTTTTTTGGTGGTGGTGACCCTGGATGCTTCCACTGTGGAGACTTTGTCGGTTTGATTCTGATTCGAAGTGATGACACCATGACTCATCTCCAGCCACCACTCATGCCGCGAACGCATTCCCTTCCAGAGCATAGTGCTTCAGATGAGCAAGACATTGGGCTATTCGGCATACTTCCTGGTGTGGTTGAAGACTGTGGAGCACGCATTGGGCACACTTTGCGCATGTGCAGTCGTTCCTTCATGATGGTGTGAACACTTCTGCCACTCAATCCGACCACGGCGGCTATGACTTTCACTGCCACTCCGCGATCCTTGGTAATGAGTGCATCCACAAGCTGGACAACCTCATCGGGAATGCAGTGTGGTGCTCCAGACTGTGCATCATCGGCTAACGACACCTTTTCTTTCCTGAAGCGCTAGTGACACACCTTGACCCTTGCAAGTGACATGCAGTGTTCACTGTACACTTGTGTCATTCGTCGATGAATATCTGTTCCTCCTACTCCTTCCGCTGTCAGAAAACGAACAACACCTCTTTGCTCTTCTGTAGACGTCGCCATGTAACTGTTTGCGCTGCGACTGACAGCGTTGGACGATTTATGGATGCTGCTGCTAGCTCTGTATAGTCACGTGACATGCATATGTGCCCTCTAGCGACAGCCGGCCGTTGTGGCCTAGCGGTTCTAGACGCTTCAGTCCTGAACCGCGCTGCTGCCACGGTCTCAGATTAGAATCCTGCCTCGAGCATGGACGTGCGTGATGTCTTTAGATTAGTTAGGTTTAAGTAGTTCTAAGTCTAGGGGACTGATGACCTCGGATGCTAAGTCCCATAGTGCTCAGAGGAATTTGAACCATTTGACGGACCAGGAACCGCTGAATGACGATAGTCAACTCCATTTGAACCTCTAGCGACAGGCTGTGAACTTCCACGCTCTGGTCGGAACCACACCTCGTTACACACGCCACCATCCTGTCACCGGTTTGCGCATTCCAGACTGTAGGTCGTTTCTTTTTGAACGCCCCTTATAAATGAATTTTAGTGGACAGGATCCGTTATTTGCTTGAAAAATCCAAAATGCTCCACTTATAGCTGAAAAACAGACACTTCTGTAAATTTCAGTGTTGCCTGTATGCAACAGGCTTAACAAAAGTGACTTCGTAGTGGCATCTGAATAGGGTTTGCCTAAGGTAAGCAGACTGAGTCAAGGTGGCAATCTCCATAGGGTGCAGTAGTAATGGTGGTGGCACTGCACGACCCAGAGTTCCTATTTACACCAAACAGCAGCTCGATGGCAGAATAACGCTTGAAGGGAGCGTTGGAAAAACCAAAATATTTGGTCATCATCCGCCTCCCCCTCCCTCTCATATCTGCACCTTCTTCCCCCTTCCAACCCTCCATGTTCCCCGTCCACCTCCTCTCCGTCCATTTCTCCCTCTTCAAAACACAATTGGTGGAGACAGATTACTTCCCCTAGCATTTGAGTCAAACAATTGCCGTTCTGCTGAGCAGGGACATTTTTATTTAAACAGTACGGTGTTATTATTTAAACAATTTGACATTTTTATTAGCCATGCAGCGCTTGAATCACACACAGCAGGAGCCATCATCCACGTGAGGTGCAAGTGGTCAGGTGGTTTTCTACTGCCATCCCTCTCCATGCTGCAGGGACTGTGAGGCTTCAACTGCAGCTCACGCTGTGAGGATTTCGCTCTAGGTTTTACCAACATCCATCCATGCAGATCTCGCCCTCACAGGAATGACAAATGTTCGCAGATATATGATGGTTGAAACCATCCCAGACTCTCCCTGCTGCCCCCCCCCCCCCCCTTTGTCCACCAAAGGCTGCCCAGGACCACACTCGAGACACCTGCTGAGAGACAGGTGGTAGCTGGCACTTCCTGCTGTCCTTCGAAGGCCACTCAGACATCAGACATTATGCAGATGGTCGTCTAGATACAGCATCCACCTCCCAGGGTTGTATGGACACTGTATTGACACTTTTTTCTGAGTGGACGACGGTAGTCAGCATTCCTTGCCGTCCACTCAGGTCGTCCCAGATGTGCTGCCACCTGCTGATCAGTCGGTTACAACTTGCTCTCCTGGGGATGTCCAGGTGCAGCTGCTCCAGCGACTTCTTGCGAAGGTGGCGGAGGCTGTGGCAGATATATCATTCAGATGTTATGTGTGAGACTCCAACCCCCCTCCCCATCGCCATCAGGTAATAATTTATTTGTACACAGGATGGTCCATTGATCGTGACCAGGCCAAATATCTCACGGAATAAGCGTCAAACGAAAAAACTACAAAGAAGTAAACTCGTCTAGCGTGAAGGGGGAAACCAGATGGCGCTATGGTTGACCCGCTAGATGGCGCTGCCATAGGTCAAACGGATATCAACTGCGCTTTTTTAAATAGGAACCCCATTTTCTATTACATATTCGTGTAGTACGTAAAGAAATATGAATGTTTTAGTTGGACCACTTTTTTCGCTTTGTGATAGATAGCGGTGTAATAGTCACAAACATATGGCTCGCAATTTTAGACGAACAGTAGGTAACAAGTAGGTTTTTTAAATTAAAATACAGAACGTAGGTACGTCGAACATTTTATTTCGGTTGTTCCAATGTGATACATGTACCTTTGTGAACTTATCATTTCTGAGAACGCATGCCGGCCGGTGTGGCCGAGCGGTTCTAGGCGCTTCAGTCTGGAACCGCGCGACCGCTACGGTCGCAGGTTCGAATCCTGCCTCGGGCATGGATGTGTGTGATGTCCTTAGGTTAGTTAGGTTTAAGTGGTTCTAAGTTCTAGGGAACTGATGACCTCAAATGTTAAGTCCCATAGTGCGCAGAGCCATTTGAACCATTTTGAGAACGCATGCTGTTACAGCGTGATTACCTGTAAATACCACATTAATGCAATAAATGCTCAAAATGATGTCCGTCAACCTCAATGCATTTGGCAATACGTACAACGACATTATTCTCAACAGCGAGTAGTTCGTCTTCCGTAATGTTCGCTGATGCATATTGTCGGCCGTTGTCGGTGGATCACGATAGCAAATATCCTTCAACTTTCCCCACAGAAAGAAATCCTGGGACGTCAGATCCGGTGAACGTGCGGGCCATGCCCAATCCACCTGTCATGAAATATGCTATTCAATACCGCTTCAACCGCACTCGAGCTATGTTGGAAGTACATCGCCATTCTGTTATGCAGTGAAACATCTTGCTGTAACACTTACTTGGGGATCATCATTTGTTGCAGGTCGTGGTTGACGTTTCGCATGTGGCTGAACACATCCTGTTTCCTTAAATAACGTAACTATCCGGCGAACGGTCCGGACACTTGGATAATGTCGTCCAGGATACCGGGCAGCATACACAGCACACACCCATTGGGCATTTTGATCACAATAACCATACATCAACACGATATCGACCTTTTCCGCATTGGTAAACGGTCCATTTTAACACGGGTTAATGTATCACGAAGCAAATACCGTTCGCACTGGCGGAATGTTACGTGATACCACGTACTTACCCGTGTGTGACTATTACAGCGGCATCTATCACAAAGCGAAAAAAGTGGTCAAACTAAATCATTCGTATTTCTTTACGTACTACACGAATAAGTAATAAAAAATGAGGGTTCCTATTTAAAAAAAAAACGCAGTTGATATACGTTTGACCTATGGCAGCGCCATCTGGCGGGCTAACCATAGCGCCATCTGGTTTCCCCCTTCAAGCTAGATGAGTTTCGTTCTTTGTAGTTTTTTCGTTTGATGCTTATTTCGTGAGACATTTGGCCCGGACCACCCTGTATATTAAATGAGTAGTGTCTTTGAATTTTTAAAAAGTTACACACACTGAAACGCAAAAACTATTATTATTGACAGTAACAAACAATGTTTTCAGTCACATATGGACGACCGAAGTGTATACAGGAAGCATTCACTGATATCATCATGTCAATCATTGTAGTAGCAAAAGAAAAGCTGTTAGTAAGTATTGATCTGGTGTGTGTGTGAGTCTTTATGTTTGTGTGTGCTTAACTTAAAACTCCAGAATGACATTTTCACACTGCAGTGGATTGTTCGATGACACGAAACTTCGTGGCAGCTTAATACTCTGTGACGGACCGAGACTCGAACCTTTGCCTTTCGCAGGCAAGGGCTCTACCATCTGAGTTATCTAAGCACGACTCAGGGCCCCTCCTCACAGCTTTACTTACGTCACTACCTCGTCTCCTACCTTTTTTTATTTTTATTTTTTAAATCTCATTTTGTTCGATTTTGTTCGTTGCATCTGCTCGGGGCGGAAGTCGTAAGACATCGGTTTAAGTTCGTTGTTGATCGATTAACTCAGTCTTTTTATTACAGACGGAGCTAGCCCTCTGACCGAACACGCTGAGCTACCGTGCCGGCATACCTTTCAAACGTCACAGAAACTCTCCTGCGAATCTTGCAGAACAACCCTGCAGAACTAACACTCCTGAAAGAAAAGTTATTGCGGAGACATGGCTTAGCCCCAGCCTGGGGGATGTTTCCAGAATGAGATTTTCACTCTGCAGCGGAGTGTGCGCTGATATGAAACTTCCTAGCAGATTAAAAGTGTGTTCCGCACCGAGACTCGAACTCATGACCTTTGCCTTTCGCAAGCATTGCCTTTTGCATTCAAGTGCTCTGCCTTTTTTTTATTTTTTTTAAATCGTTGTGTTTGGTCGTTGCGGACGTCGCAAGACATCCTGTTCAAGTTCGGTGGTTAATCCTTCCACTCAGTTTTTTTATTACAGAGCCAACCGGCTCCCTGACCGAGCTACCGTGCCGGCATGTGAGCTACCCAAGCACGGCTCACGCCTCCTCCCCACAGCTTTACTTCTGCCACTACCTCGTCTCCTAACTTTCAAACTTCACAGAAGCTCTCCTGCGAACCTTACAGAACTAGTAAATCGTGCTTGAGTAGCTCAGATGGAGCAGTCTGCTTTAGTCGGTGGCGCGGTACGGACCTGTTGTCCCGGCCACGGGCGCGCGTGGACAAGGGAGTGTTTACACCACCGGTACTCACGCGTGTTGTCTGACTAGATAGCCAAGGCACACAATTTTAGAAAGACTACGCTCCAGTTTACGTCTGACAACGAATATGACAGACCCAAAGCTTTAGAAACAGAGCGTTTTTTGAGGGAAGAAGTTCGTTTACCTGCTACAGACCTAACTAGAATCCACCTATCCATTGAAAGCAGTACCATGTACGTCAAGATGACCGATGAAGCTGCATTTGAAAGAAATCTCGCCGCTGCTCAAAGAGGATTTAAATTTCGACACTCTGATGGCCATATCAGCAATGTAACAGTCGCTCCTTCAGGCTTGGGTGTTAGGGTCATTCGGATCTTTGAACTGCCGTTTGAGGTACCAGAATCGATGGTTACTGTATCGCTGCGACCATATGGAACGGTACTCAGTCATACGCCTGAACGCTGGGCAAGTTTTAGCACCTATCCCATGCTAAACGGCGTCCGACAGGTGCGGATCTACCTTAACAAGCATATCCCTTCTTATTCATACATTGGCGGATGTCGAGCTATTGTGATTTACGATGGCCAGCCACGCCCATGTTCTGGCTGTGGTGGAGAAGGACATATTCGCTCGGAGTGCATACAACGCCGCGTCATGCAACTGCCACATGGAGAAGCGTCACAGCGAGAAGTTCCCACGCAACTGCTGATGACGTACGTGTCCGTGGCCCGCCAGGAGGTGTTGCCAAGTTCGGAGCGTGACAAGGACGTGTTGATGCAAGAGCAAACCGAGTTTGGGAGCATGGAGGTGACACGGAGAAAGCCCCTAGACCCACGTCTCGTCAGATGCAAGCGGCGTGGAGGTAGAGGTCGAGACAGTGGCGCCAGTAACAGACCAACGAACGATCGACGAACACAGTGAGGCGACGCCTACGGCAGCAGAGGGCAGGGCACGAAAACAGCGATCGCCGAAGCGTCGCAAAAAGCGTCAACATAGATCGGGTGACACGTCCCCCCCTATCCTAGCGGACACGGAAGTTATTCTAGCCGAAGATCTGTCTGACACGGAACACGTGCCTTTAGAGGACGCTGACAGGATTCTTTCAGATAGTGACCGGATGTCCTGCCTTTCAGACGGTCCCTCTTCATTGGCACCGACTGATGCAGCACTGCCGACGGAGAAGTCAGGGACAACAATGTCCCTGCAGCCCCATCGAAATACATCAGAGGATGTTTCTGGGATTGATGACCACTGCGACTGGGCGGTACCAGTCGAATAGATACACCCCCCCCCCCCCCCATTGATGACAACTCTCTTACAGGATGCACACCACGGAACGAATACAACGGAGGGCAAACCGTTGGCAGGCACCCTCCCTAGCACGAATAGTGGACTAAAGCCCTTGGAGTTCACAATGACATGACACGAGCATGACAACAACAACGGGCCAAGCATATAAGGCTGGAACAGTGAACATTAACACCACGCTGGCCGGCGTCGCCGAGCGGTTCTATGCGCTTAAGTCTGGAACCGCGCGACCGCTTCAGTCGCAGGTTGGAATCCTGCCTCGGGCATGGATGTGTGTGATGTCCTTAGGTTAGTTAGGTTTAAGTAGTTCTAAGTTCTAGGGGACTGATGACCTCCGATGTTGGGTCCCATAGTGCTCAGAGCCATTTTTATTAACACCGCACGTTCTCTTGCAAAGATGCAACTTTTCCGAGACATGATTTACGCCACAGACGTGGATATTCTGCTGGTGCAGGAAACCTGCAATGCTGCTTTTCCCGGCGTGCATGGTTACAACACTTATCTAGCGTCACCTCCAGATAGAGGACGTGGCACAGCGATATTAGTCCGGGAAGAGATTCCGATTGTGTGATCTCGATTACCTCCCTTCGGCTCGGGGTTTGGCTATGACCGTAAACGGCATTCGTATCGTCAACATCTATGCACCCTCCGGATCTGACAACCGACTGGCGCGAGCACGATTCTACTCGGAGGAGATTGCCCCCCCCCCTATTCCATGGGAGATATGACCACATCTTGGTAGGAGCGGATTTTAACTGTGTTCTCACACCGAAGGATCAAATTCCTGCCACGCATTGAACACGTTCTGCCGGGACATGGCACTAACGGACACGTGGGAAAATATCCATGGGCAGCGAGAGGGCTACACGTTTTTTACTAGCCACTCGGCTAGCAGGCTGGATCGGATTGATGTTTCTGACGGATTAAGGGATTACGTGTTGGCTGCTGAACGTTGGCCCACAGCTTTTACGGATCACCTTGCATATTTATGTACGTTAACCCTCCCACGGCAGCGGGTCTGGCGGAGTCGTAGTTCATGGAAACTTAATTCATCCATGTTGTTGGATCTCGAATGTCGCCAGCGGTTCGAAGAAACATGGCAGACATGCACTCGCCTTCTGCTGCTGCACCGTGCGGTTCTTTCATGGTGGCTGCAATGTGTAAAACCGGCGATACGAAGAGCTCTCATAACGTATGGCAAGGAAAAAGCGAAATGGCTCCGAGATACAGTTTATTACTACTTGGTGCTCCGCGACCTGTCCTCCAGGCCCCCGACGCCCGAGCGTCAAGCGGAAGTCCATCGCATTCAGGCGTGCATTTTATCGATCACGAGACGTCGACTGGAGGGACTTTCGATCCATGCTCGGTGCTTGGACAACGTCGATGGAGAACGCATTAGCATTCATCAAGGGATACGAACGTAATCGCATATCCTTGATCACAGTGCCCCATGATGACGATGGTCGGCCCTTGACGTCACAATAGGACATTTCTGCTGGGTTTCTGGAGCATTACCGCCTCCTTTTCACTGGGACGCCCACGGACAATCGGATAGGAAAAGAAATTTTACGACAGATGCAAACGGAGGTGGATGGTCCGGATGCAGAGGCGCTATTGGAACCCCTAACGGAAGATGACATACGGAGGGCACTCAACGAATGGTGCGGTGCACAAATCCCCTGTGCCAGATGGGTTGACACTCGAATTTTATAGCGCATTTGCGGATTTAATGATGTTCCAGTTGGTGTTGATGTATCATAAGTTATTGAGTCATGACACGGAAGTTCCCTTGTAGTTCATGGCGGGACTGCTTATACCAATACCAAAACCTACAGCGAGTGTCAGCGCCCATCACTTTAGACCGCTCACAATGCTCAATACTGACTATAAGATCTTTGCGCGAATGTTGGCGGCAAGGCTCAAGACCGTAATATCCAAGACAATACCACCAGACCAGGCTTGTCAAGGGGTTCTGAGTAACATCCATTCTATCCTAGGCGAATACCGTGACATAATTTCTCTGACGGAAGATTGTCGCATGCGAGCGGAGTTTGTATCGGTGGATTTTGATCGTGCCTTTGACAGGATCAGCCATGATTTCCTTGACTCGACGCATGGCGATACCTCAGGATTTATTACCGTCCTCATGCTCTATCTTCGTGGCGCTTCTTCGACAGTGAGAGTCAATGACAGGGAGGTAGGAACGATTCCTGTTTGCAGCTCAGTTGCCGGCTGTTGTGGCCGAGCGGTTCTAGGCGCTTCAGTCCGGAGCCGCGCTGCTGCTACGGTCGCAGGTTCGAATCCTGCTGTGGGCATGGATGTGTGTGACGTCCTTAGGTTACTTAGGTTTAAGTAGTTCTAAGCCATTTGAACCATTTGCAGCTCAGTTAGGCAAGGATGTTCCTTGTCGATGATGCTGTTTGCAATAGCGCTCGAACCACTGGTGCAGACTCTTAGACGGACTCTTACAGGCGTCCGACTCCGTTCGAGCTCCTTCACGTGTCGTGCATATGCCGACGACTTGATGATACTCGTCCGGTCGCAGAACGAAGTAAGTAAGGTGGTTACCTTTCCTACTACGTACAGAGTAGCTGCGGGAAGCAGGGTCAACATGAATAAAACCAAGATTATGCACATCGGACGAGGGGTGGACAGTCCGCTATGACTGTGGACATTTTGCGATGCTTAGGTGTATTGTCCACCCGATCGATACGGCAATCAGCGGCGGCGTGCTATCGACGGCTCCTCCAGCACGTCTGACTGCACATACGCAACAGTTCACTCCGAACCCAGGACCTGCTCCAAAGGGTGGAATACACTAATGTTCATCTGGCCTAGCGACTACCGCACCTGGCACAGGTACTGCCAATGCCACATGGTATTGCTGACACATCAATGGCGACCTTTGGACACTGTGTCAGCCAAGGGATGTTGTTTAAGATCAAATACGAGACTTAAACTCTCCCACACCACTCTGGAGGACCTAATCTCATGAATGTGTGGAAGAAGGCTCTAGCTCTATACCTGCGAGCGACGCTATTAACATGGAATTAACGACAACACGCCATCACGTCGGCGATCCCGGACGTGCTTCTTCCCACGTCCTTAGAACCGCCGGTGCCGGTAGGCACAATATCGCCCTCTTTTTCTCACGTCACGCGATTCTTTGTTGATTTTAGTTATGTTTATTTACAGATACCTTCTAAAAGAATCCCCACTACCCGTGAGATATATCGATGCTTGAGGCGTCATCATGGCGTATGTTGTCGAACTTAAATACCCAATGCGAGACTGGCGACAGATTTGGCGAGCTGTCCATACGCCTCTCCTTACCACGGCAGCGAGATAGTCATGGTATATATTAATCAACCGCATGACAGTCACCCCTCCGACGATTGTACGACATTCACTTGGTAGATTCCCCTCCCTGCCTTATACACTCCTGGAAATTGAAATAAGAACACCGTGAATTCATTGTCCCAGGAAGGGGAAACCTTATTGACACATTCCTGGGGTCAGATACATCACATGATCACACTGACAGAACCACAGGCACATAGACACAGGCAACAGAGCATGCACAATGTCGGCACTAGTACAGTGTATATCCACCTTTCGCAGCAATGCAGGCTGCTATTCTCCCATGGAGACGATCGTAGAGATGCTGGATGTAGTCCTGTGGAACGGCTTGCCATGCCATTTCCACCTGGCGCCTCAGTTGGACCAGCGTTCGTGCTGGACGTGCAGACCGCGTGAGACGACGCTTCATCCAGTCCCAAACATGCTCAATGGGGGACAGATCCGGAGATCTTGCTGGCCAGGGTAGTTGACTTACACCTTCTAGAGCACGTTGGGTGGCACGGGATACATGCGGACGTGCATTGTCCTGTTGGAACAGCAAGTTCCCTTGCCGGTCTAGGAATGGTAGAACGATGGGTTCGATGACGGTTTGGATGTACCGTGCACTATTCAGTGTCCCCTCGACGATCACCAGTGGTGTACGGCCAGTGTAGGAGATCGCTCCCCACACCATGATGCCGGGTGTTGGCCCTGTGTGCCTCGGTCGTATGCAGTCCTGATTGTGGCGCTCACCTGCACGGCGCCAAACACGCATACGACCATCATTGGCACCAAGGCAGAAGCGACTCTCATCGCTAAAGACGACACGTCTCCATTCGTCCCTCCATTCACGCCTGTCGCGACACCACTGGAGGCGGGCTGCACGATGTTGGGGCGTGAGCGGAAGACGGCCTAACGGTGTGCGGGACCGTAGCCCAGCTTCATGGAGACGGTTGCGAATGGTCCTCGCCGATACCCCAGGAGCAACAGTGTCTCTAATTTGATGGGAAGTGGCGGTGCGGTCCCCTACGGCACTGCGTAGGATCCTACGGTCTTGGCGTGCATCCGTGCGTCGCTGCGGTCCGGTCCCAGGTCGACGGGCACGTGCACCTTCCGCCGGCCACTGGCGACAACATCGATGTACTGTGGAGACCTCACGCCCCACGTGTTGAGCAATTCGGCGGTACGTCCACCCGGCCTCCCGCATGCCCACTATACGCCCTCGTTCAAAGTCCGTCAACTGCACATACGGTTCACGTCCACGCTGTCGCGGCATGCTACCAGTGTTAAAGACTGCGATGGAGCTCCGTATGCTACGGCAAACTGGCTGACACTGACGGCGGCGGTGCACAAATGCTGCGCAGCTAGCGCCATTCGACGGCCAACACCGCGGTTCCTGGTGTGTCCGCTGTGCCGTGCGTGTGATCATTGCTTGTACAGCCCTCTCGCAGTGTCCGGAGCAAGTATGGTGGGTCTGACGCACCGGTGTCAATGTGTTCTTTTTTCCATTTCCAGGAGTGTATGTGGTATACAGGACACCGACGAACATTCTCTGCAGTGCGGTGAGGTAAAGGATGTCTGGCGGCTGACGCAACACATCATGGCACTCCTCCGACGCACCGACGAATCCACCATCACGACGGACGCTTTATTTTTCCCTGACGTTGTCTTTTTCCCCTCACAGAAATCATCGGCAGTCCGCTGGATTGGAGGACACGCATCGTACTATGTGCTCTCGAGGACCTTGATATCGGGCATGGACTATTGGCATTATCTACTAGAACAACACGAAATCATCCGACGCCACTCTAAATATAAAACGCACTTTGCGAACTTTCTAGGCAGCATGTTTCATGACCCCTCGAAGCTGTGGGGAGTCCCAGGTTTACGTAGTTTCGAGGGATAGGATATTACTCCCAGTGAAGCGACGAGGATGTCCTTCGCCCCTTACTTTTTCATATATGATTTTTCTTCTGGGGCATTAAAATTAAATAATTAAAAAATAATGATAAATTACATACATGTACAATGTTTCCTTCTCGCTGCCTCTCCCTTATCCTGTCAGGGGACGGGTACGCCGTGGCCAGGCCTCCAAGTACGACCCCTGCCCAATGATCATAATGACTTCGATTGTTGAACATGCAAGACATTATGTGAAAACTAAGTTATTGCACCACCGGAAAAAGTATAGCATAATACTTGATTTATATTTGACAATGTTGCCATGGAAACCTTGGAACATATATTAAAATATTTGTTTTATAGAGTAGATGCTTTGTGTTGCAGTCAAACATACTTAGGCTTGGCTCTGAGCACTATGCGACTTAACTTCTGAGGTCATCAGTCGCCTAGAACTTAGAGCTAATTAAACCTAACTAACCTAAGGACATCACACACATCCATGCCCTAGGCAGGATTCGAACCTGCGACCGTAGCGGTCGCTCGGTTCCAGACTGTAGCGTCTAGAACGGCACGGCCACTCCGGATGGCAAAAAAAAAAAATGGTAAGGGGTAACACAAAACTTATTGTTTCTTTCAATCGATACAACGTGAATTTAAAACACATGTGAAACAGACGTAGGAACAGCCATGGCATTTAATGATTTAAAACTTTTGCGAAGACTCCTGGAATCACAAATTAGATGTCAGGTGGATGGTGGACGACAGAGAAGAAATTTCCAAGACTTTTTCTGAAAACTTTAATGTAGGTACACAGTAACCCACATAAAAATACAGACACATTGCCCACACTCGCAAACAAATGTGTGCAACTATTAAATATGAATTAACGGAAGAACTTAGCACGGATTTTGGATCATTAGCGTATATATAGTAAAACAAAGACATAATTACACGGCTATAATTACACAACGAACAAATTCATATAAATGTCATGCATTCAGTCTGACAGGATGCACAAAGAGAACGTCCAGTGATATGTTGACGTGAAAATTGTAATGATCAGTGAAAAGCTATACTACGAAAATTGCAATGACCAATGAAAGTGTCAGTAGCTACACTACAAAAACTGAAACGATCAGTGAAAGTCTCAAGGATATAAATCAAAGATCCCCAAACATTTTAGCCTAGGGGTCACACTGGCTCTTTCACTAAGTCCCAAGGGCAAAGATCTAGCTATAGTCTGTCTTAACTTCCCTTGAGGCCTGTTACACCAATACTGCTCGCAACTTCTCTATATAGTTCAGAAAATTTAGTGACGATTACAATTGCTGCCATTCTTCACGAGCTGAGGCTGAGTGGCACTGCAGTAGTCATTGCGCAGCGAACTGCTTATTGTTTGATCTTGAGCTGTGGTATTAATTTCATACACACTGCAGTAAATGAATACCACTCGTAAAGATCGTTGTAACTCGCTTTCACGAAACCTTGTTACTTCCGTGCGTCGTTAAATCACAGCGAGTACTCAAAACGAAGGGCGACTGCATGTGGTGCCAGCGGCGACAATGGCGATTAACTCTTCGCTCCCTGTGGTCACAGCTGAAATGACTCAAGGACAGTTGGGCAGACTATAGTTTATCATACCGACATATTATAGTGGCGAATTACACGCAAATTTTCGCTTCAGGGCTAGACACAGATGTAGGGATGGGCACCACTCCGCAGTTTCTGTTGGCACTAATGGGCAAGTGTCCATGTCATTTCATTGCCGCGGTGATAGCCGATGTGCGTGCTGCGCTTTACGCATTGTTACTACTACTTCCGACAATGCTAAATGTATAGTAGTCACATCTTTCGGAGAACAGAGAAGTTGGGTGCAGTATTACAGCGCCTTCTTGCAGGTAGCAGTAACATGTGCAATCTGAAAAGCAAAATATAGTGGAACTTATGCGTTTTGTGACTACACTTTCTTAGTGAAGACACAATGTGTTTAACAGTGAGTACTGAATCGAATTAAAATTGCTTTAAAGATAAATCCAGCGCAATTCTCTACTCCGAACCCCTGCTCTTAATACTATTAACTGGCATGATTTTGGTTTGTAGCTACAGTCCTCTTGTGTTGATTTGTGACAATATGGAAAACAAACGGAAGAGTGTGAGTGCAGAAATTTTAAAGAGCAATGGGGGCATCAATATCTCGTGATTGAGTCAAGTACTAAGGCAACGTGTATACTTTCCAATGAAACAATATGAATTCTCTAGTAACGTTTTTTATGAGACTAAACATTGTAAAAGTATTCCAAATTAACCAGAAGCCAATGGTTATAAATATATAGGTCTTTGAGACGTGGCTCGAAATCTCAGCAACTGTTATATAAGAAAGTAAATGCTGAACAAGAAGCAGCAACTAGTGCTAGTTACTGTGTAGCAAAACACTGAAAACGATCTACTGATGGCGAATTAACCTATTAAGTACGAAATTTTTTCTTCGATCTATATTTATTTCTATGTTGTCTGATTGACGTAGGAAAAGGAATATAAAATTTAAAAATGCAATAATCTTGAAATAAATGATTTATTTTAATCGACCCCCAAATGGGATCATGGCACATCCCACTCTCTTGTTACATTTTCTTTTATTTTTTGTGCTAGACAACAAAACAAGCAATGTGGAGTCCCATATTGCACACAGAACACCGTCTCCTCACATTTTTCTTGCAGATTGCACATTTACGTACGTGAGTCAATATGTTAGCTGCAAGGCATTCACTAGTTGCAACTGCGCTAGAAAAGTTGTAAAAACTATCTCAGAGTCTGTTTAGTACGCAACAACATGTTGACAAATTACGAAGTTATTGAACCACGTAAGGTGATCCCACAGCAGTTATGTTTGCTAAGACTGAGGCAGTTGAAGAGAGATCCGTCTCCCAGAGAAATGTTTACGTTTGTACTGAAACTCTTGAACAATGCAGCAGTTTTTCAAGAACCAATAACGCAAATGTTGGTGAAGAAGGAGAAGGAAGAAGAAAAGAATATACCTTTCACAAATTTCATTAATCGTCACAGCGATACTGAGATCGATGGAGCATATGGAGTCAGCAAGGAGGAACCTCATGTGCTGAGTACACAATCTTTAACTTTAACCAAACGTGCATTACAGCTTGGTAATACAGGATTTTTAAAGAATAACTGGTTTACTGATTCTGCAGCAATGTTCTTAAAAATTTCAAGATGTTACAAATATTTACTGAAAGAATTAAAAATGTATGCAGACATATTAGACGCGACTAATGTACATTGGGGAAACAATTCCCCAGCAGGACAAATAAAAAACTCATGCGACTTTTATAAAACAGAGTCACAGCAAGTTAAAGCATGCAATAATAATTATTTATCAAATAATTCATGTCAGAATTCTATGAAAACCCAATGAAAATGTTTTTAAAATTCACACTGCTTCGCCAAACACGAAAACCGGAACGCCCGCTAGTGGGCGACAAGGAACAGACTGACTACCACTGTTCTAAGGACTTCGAATACAAATTTTTCACCACCCACCGTCGATCACTTCCACAGGTTCACAAATCCTATAAGAGTAAGTCAGCTTTTCCTTATTACTCCATTGTTTCAAATTGCTTAGTCTGAAATCTGTAAGGTCAATTTCCGAGTCTCATCTCCGACTGAGAAGAAGTTGAATGAAAGTACACAGAATTGTTAACACAAGCAGACACGGGGTCTCATCAGTTAAGGTGACATAGCAGAAACTGTTGCTGCATCCACAATGAGCAGATGCCGATCGAGTGCATTAGCACCTGGGAAACGGTACAGCGCCAGAAAGAATAAAACAAATCGCTTTTCTATTCCCGCCATTACTGTTTTCTTACTACATTCTGACATTCCATGGTCTACGTACATGCTTGCTTTTTATCGACCAGTTTTACCCCAGAGTAAAAACGAAAAACACACATTTTAACGAAGACTGAAAATATTTTGGTGGCAACTGTGTCGAACAAACAGACACGGAGACACTTGTTTACAGAGTTAAATTAGTCCTGTATGTCACAGTCTCCTTCAACTCCCTTCAGTTTAAGAGGGCAGCTAAAATGTGTTTCTCTTGCTAAGCGTTTTAAGGCTGTTACAGTTTCAAAAACTTATTGTTTTGTAGAAGCATTACAATGCCCTCCACGAATCCCGCAGGGCCTACAGAACTCGTTTAGAGTGCTGTAAAGCTTGTCCTACGACGCAGATGCACCATTTCTGCACAGTGTCTCAATTATGCATTTGCTCAACAAGCGAGATGCGAATACCATTCGGCCGGCCAGAGTGGCCGAGCGGTTCTAGGCGCTACGAATCCTGCCTCGGGCATGGATGTGTGTGATGTCCTTAGGTTAGTTAGGTTTAAGTAGTTCTAAGTTCTAGGGGACTGATGACCTCAGAAGTTAAGTCCCATAGTGCTCAGAGACAACCGAATACCATTCGTCACTACAAACTTGCAGTATCTTGCTGGCTTCTAAGGCGAGTTTACCACTTTTAATCTACTTCTGTCAGCATGGCTACTCCGAATTCTACGTCGATAAGCGCACGAGAGAGTTACAACGTCTGATTAACACAGACTGAGACTGACATTTACCTGTAGCTTCCGTGACAGTTTCCTATCTCTACCATAAATATTTGAAAAGTGGAGGTTTTTATGTGCTCGTATAACGTCTATAGAAGGCAGCATTCTCGTATCGGTATGTTGGTAGTAATTCTGTATTTTGTAGACGTTTGCTTTCGCATATCAAACAACAGAGATAACGCGAGAGAAGCAGTACGGCGCAATAAAATTCTGTTTGGTTAAATCAGGGCGAGCATACGCGCTCTTGCGGGCGCAAGCTCCGAGTGCTCACACTGCTTGCCTGCGGACGCTGTAAGCCAGTAGTTTCCCCTATACCTGACTGCTAACATCGCCCGTTTTGTTACCGATACGCTCGCGGAAATACCGACCCATTTACTTCGTGTCTTTAGTGTCTTGTTTTGTAATGCTTTTTTATCGGGATGGCGGAGGTACACTGTAAAATAACATTTTCAACGCCTCCAGAGAAATTCCTGATCACTTTGGATATTGAAATGGAAGGCCAAAACAGTAGATGAAGAAAGAAGATAGCTGATACAGATTTATGCCATTTCTGGAAAATGTTACCATTGTTTTAAAGCATTATGTGGATTGTCCCTCGATTTTACCTGTTTCTTGTAATCTGTTTACAAGAAGAGAACCCTATCATCCACAATGATGGTGCAGGGAGAGTGAGCTATCACATAGCTCTTAAAATAGCCAAAACAGTATGTCCCTTGAGCGAGGAGAATTTTTAACGAGTGTTTTGTTGCTGCCACAATAATCTTGTGTCCAGTGACTCTTTCTGTGTTCGAAACAGTTCCCCTTTCACACAGAACCGTTTACAGAGGCGTCGTAAAATGGCAAACGACGCGTAAACAGCTGAAGATAAGCCTAAAGATTTGTTTTTTTCTCTTTGGCTTTGGATGAAAAAGGGATGTAACAGATGCTGCTTAACTTGTTGTATTTGTAAGAGGTGTTGACACTGAGTTCAACATGATGAAGGAACTCCTTGATTTAGTGCCAATGAGCAATTCAACAACGGTCGACGACATATTTCCTTGCGTAGGAAACATTATTGTCAAATATAACCTTTGTTGGGAAAAACGTTCGTTGATTGCAACAGAGAGAGCTCATGCAATGATTGGTCGAAAGTATGATGTCGTTGCTTTGGTAAGGAACTAGGTGGAAGAAGCTTCTATCCAGCAGGACATACCAGCGATGAAAATGAAAATACCATGTTGCTAGGGCGTCCCGTCGGGTAGACCGTTCGCCTGGTGCAAGTCTTTCGAGTTGACGCCACTTCGGCGACTTGCGTGTCGATGAGGATGAAATGATGATGACAAGGACAACACAACACCCAGTCCCTGAGCGGAGAAAAGGGACTGGGTCGGGCCGTTAGGTATGACATTCCGTCGCGCTGACCACTCAGCTACCAGGGGCGGACATATCAGCGATATAATGCGCCCTACATAGCGCTAATCTGCTGGCAAACTGTCCCAAAATAGGTATTGTCACAGACGTTGTTGTAAAAACAGTTAACAAACTGAGATCGCACGATTTAGGACATCGGCGGTTTAAATCTTTCCTGACACAGCTGGAGTGTGATTATGGCGATGCGCCGTATTTTTGGTAGAGTGTCGAGGTGTTTTCTGCTACTTGCGTAAGGACATAGCGTTTCTCATGGAAACCAAAGGATCGCCAGTAAAAGAGTTTGATGACCTCCAGCGGATACTGGAGCTTGCATTGCTAACAGACCTAACCAAGCACCAGAATGTCTAGAACTTTGCGGGATGGACATGAACTAATTACCCATGTATTTGACAATGGGCTTTTTAAAAGAAAATTGCTGTTGTAGAGAAAGCAACGTTCACAAATGTCATTTGCACACTTTTTGAATGTTGCACTGATTATAAATGAAGTAGATCTTGGAAAGGAGACACTGAGAGAACGTTTCGATGACGGTGCTACAATCTTTGTCACGAAACTTTGATAAAATATTTACTGACTTAAATCGATTTGAACCTGATTTTAATGCTTTTGCAATTCGTTCTGCAATGGGCGTTGAAAGTGCGCCTCCTCAAATTAAACTGGAACTCACTGACTTTTCGTGTAGTCGTGTGCTCACGGAAAGCCTACTCACTGCAGGAAATATTGAAATGTTTTACTAAACATCCCTCGAGAACAGTTCCGCAGTTGTTTATAAAAGCTGTAAAGGTCTATATTACGCTCCGGACCATAGACATGGGAAAATGTTTTTACGACAACGAAATTAACAAAATCGACTGTTAGGCGTAGTCTTACGACTGGACGACTAGTAATCTCAGTCCATATATCAATATGCTAGCGAAAAAAAGATAACAGCAGAGTGATGAAAACAAATGTTTTTTATCTTTTTTATAAGTAGTTGGCCAGCTCCAAACTTCACACTTCTAACATTACACGCATTAAGTTAACACATGTTTATTAAAACAAGCATGTGTCTTTGCTTGTTACTTTATGTCTGTATTGTATCTGTGACCAGGAAATTAAGTCGACATGAATAGTACGTTATTCTCTTTTCCTGATTACTGAACCTCACCCCCCCCCCCCCCAACCCCTCAACACCACCACCCCTCCCCGTTTTCTTTGGAACGGAACGACAGAATCTGGAACGTTTCGTACTGCTTGTAACTGGTGTCAGTCTATGTAATGTTTCACTTTGCAGCGCTACAATACTCACTACGGCATTACGCAGTGAAAAGATTATTCTTTGTTTCATTCTTTGTCACTGTGTTGTGCGTCTATCAAGATGCAAACAGTCAACCACTTTTCGGTCGTCGTCTGGTGTCATCTGAACGTGTTAGTTTTTCGAATGATGCTGAATTGATACCTTCAAGCTCAGAAGAAAGCGGAACGTGAAGTGCCAGCTGGTCGCCTGGAGAAAGAACTATCTGCATGTTATGATGTGCCGTAAGTAATCATTGCATTGTCGTACTATAATAATTACACTTCAAAGAATACTAACGTGACTACAAACAAGAGTGTCAACAGCAGTTGATCTTCGACCATGTTCGCGAGTACTCTGTGTGCATCCACTGCCGCGTATAGCTGTTCTGGGCAGCACGGCGGGTCGGCACGCAGGTTACCAGATATCTTTGGACTAACGCGGGTAGCTCAGACGACCAGTCCTGGTTTAAGCCATGCAGCCACCGAAAATTATGAAAAGCTGCAGCAAGCGTACGGTGAAGATGCATTACCTCGTGTAACAGTGGTGTTACGGCTTCGGCTGATTGAAGTCAACATCAACAAAGCTGGTGTGATTCTCGGTGAGGATCGGCGAATGTTGTTGTTGTTGTTGTCTTCAGTCCTGAGACTGGTTTGATGCAGCTCTCCATGCTACTCTATCCTGTGCAAGCTTCTTCATCTCCCAGTACTTACTGCAACCTACATACTTCTGAATCTGCTTAGTGTATTCATCTCTTGGTCTCCCTATACGATTTTTACCCTCCACGCTGCCCTCCAATGCTAACTTTGTGATCCCTTGATGCCTCAGAACATGTCCTACCAACCAGTCCCTTCTTCTTGTCAAGTTGTGCCACAAAATCCTCTTCTCCCCAATTCTATTCAATACCTTCTCATTAGTTATGTGATCTACCCATCTAATCTTCAGCATTCTTCTGTAGCACCACATTTCGAAAGCTTCTATTCTCTTCTTGTCCAAACTATTTATCGTACATTTTTCACTTCCACACATGGCTACACTCCATACAAATACTTTCAGAAACGACTTCCTGACACTTAAATCTATACTCGATGATAACAAATTTCTCTTCTTCAGAAACGCTTCCCTTGCCATTGCCAGTCTACATTTTATATCCTCTCTACTTCGACCATCATCAGTTATTTTGCTCCCCAAATAGCAAAACTCCTTTACTACTTTAAGTGTCTCATTTCCTAACCTAATTCCCTCAGTATCACCCGACTTTATTTGACTACATTCCATTATCCTCGTTTTTGCTTTTGTTGATGTTCATCTTATATCCTCTTTTCAAGACACTGTCCATTTCGTTCAACTGCTCTTCCAAGTCCTTTGTTGTCTCTGACAGAATTACAATGTCATCGGCGAACCTTAACGTTTCTATTTCTTCTCCATCGACTTTAATACCTACTCCGAATTTTTCTTTTGTTTCCTTTACTGCTTGCTCAGTATACAGATTGAATAACATTGGGGCAGGCTACAACCCTGTCTCACTCCCTTCCCAACCACTGATTCCCTTTCATGTCCCTCGACTCTTATAACTGCCATCTGGTTTCTCTAAAAATTGTAAATAGCCTTTCGCTCCCTGTATTTTACCCCTGCCACCTTTAGAATTTGAAAGAGAGTATTCCAGTCAACATTGTCAAACTCTTTCTCTAAGTCTACAAATGCTAGAAATGTAGGTTTTCTTTCCTTAATCTATTTTCTAAGATAAGTCGTACGGTCAGTATTGCCTCACGTGTTCCAACATTTCTGCGGAATCCAAACTGCTCTTCGCCGGCATCGGCTTCTACCAGTTTTTCCATTCGTCTGTAAAGAATTCACGTTAGTATTTTGCAGCTGTGACTTATTAAACTGATAGTTCGGTAATTTTCACATCTGTCAACACCTGCTTTCTTTGGGATTGGAATTATTATATTCTTCTTGAAGTCTGAGGGTATTTCGCCTGTCTCATACATCTTGCTCACTAGATGGTAAAGTTTTGTCAGGACTGGCTCCCCCAAGGCCGTCAGTAGTTCCAATGGAATGTTGCCTACTCCCAGGGCCTTGTTTCGACATAGGTCTTTCAGTGCTCTGTCAAACTCTTCACGCAGTATCGTATCTCCCATTTCATCTTGATCTTCATCCTCTTCCATTTCCATAATATTGTCCTCAAGTACATCGCCCTTGTATAGACCCTCTATATACTCCTTCCACCTTTCTGCTTTCCCTTCATTGGTCAGAACTGGGTTTCCATCTGGGCTCTTGATATTCATACAAGTGGCTCTCTTTTCTCCAAAGGTCTCTTTAATTTTCCTGTAGGCAGTATCTATCTTACCCCTAGTGAGATAAGCCTCTACATCCTTACATTTGTCCTCTAGCCATCCCTGCTTAGCCATTTTGCACTTCATGTCGATCTCATTTTTGAGACGTTTGTATTCCCCTTTGCCTGCTTCATTTACTGCGTTTTTATATTTTCTTCTTTCATCAGTTAAATTCAATATTTCTTCTGTTACCCAAGGATTTCTACTAGCCCTCGTCTTTTTGCCTACTTGATCCTCTGCTGCCTTCACTACTTCATCCCTCAGAGCTACCCATTCTTCTTGTACTGTATCTCTTTCCCCCATTCCTGTCAATTGTTCCCTTATGCTCTCCCTGAAACTCTGTACAACCTCTGGTTTAGTCAGTTTATCCAGGTCCCATCTCCTTAAATTCCCACCTTTTTGCAGTTTCTTCAGTTTTAATCTACAGTTCATAACCAATAGATTGTGGTCAGAGTCCACATCTGCCCCTGGAAATATCTTACAATTTAAAACCTGGTTCCTAAATCTCTGTCTTACCATTATATAATCTATCTGATACCTTCTAGTATCTCCAGGATTCTTCCATGTATACAACCTTCTTTTATTATTCTTGAACCAAGTGTTAGCTATGATTAAGTTACGCTCTGTGCAAAATTCTACCAGGCGGCTTCCTCTTTCATTCGTTACCCCTATTCCATATTCACCTACTACGTTTTCTTCTCTTCCTTTTCCCACTATCGAATTCCAGTCACCCATGACTATTAAATTTTCGTCTCCCTTCACTACCTGAATAATTTCTTTTATCTCATCATACATTTCTTCATCATCTGTAGAGCTAATTGGCATATAAACTTGTACTATTGTAGTAGGCATGGGCTTCGTGTCTATCTCGGTCACAATAATGCGTTCACTATGCTGTTGGTAGTAGCTTACCCGCACTCCAGTTTTTTTTATTCATTATTAAACCTACTCCTGCATTACCCCTATTTGATTTTGTATTTATAACCCTGTATTCACCTAACCAAAAGTCTTGTTCCTCCTGCCACTGAACTTCACTAATTCCCACTATATCTAACTTCAACCTATCCATTTCCCTTTTTAAGTTTTCTAACCTACCTGTCCGATTAAGGGATCTGACATTTCTCGCTCCGATCCGTAGAACGCCAGTTTTCTTTCTCCTGATAACGACGTCCTCTTGAGTAGTCCCCGCCCGGAGATCCGAATGGGGGACTATTTTACCTCCGGGATATTTTACCCAAGAGGACGCCATCATCATTTAACCATACAGTAAAGTTGCATGCCCTCGGGAAAAATTACAGCTGTAGTTTCCCCTTGCTTTCAGCCGTTCGCAGTACCAGCACAGCAAGGCCGTTTTGTTAGTGTTGCAAGGCCAGATCAGTCAATCATCCAGACTGTTGCCCCTGCAACTACTGAAAAGGCTGATGCCCCTCTTCAGGAACCACACGTTTGTCTGGCCTCTCAACAGATACCCCTCCGTTGTGGTTGCACCTACAGTACGGCCATCTGCATCGCTGAGGCACGCAAGCCTCCCCACCAACGGCAAGGTCCATGGTTCATGGGGATAGGGATCGGCGAATAACATTACCTAATCTCAATAAGTGTTTAGAATTTCATTTGGTGGTGTCCCTACGATTATGCATGATCATTTCAAGATAGACTTTGTTTGTGCCCATTGGGTGCCAAGTCTCCTGACTGCCAAATAAAAGGCTGAGCGAATGGATAAGGAAGGGATGCGTTCCTGGAGTCTATTGTCACCGGTGATGAGTCATGGCTACATCACTCTGATAGTGAAGGAGAACAAGTCAGCACAATGTGGCAATCGCCAGGTTCTCCAACACCAAAAGGGTCGAAAGTTGTTCCATCCGCACGAAAAATGATGGTGATTACTTTTTTGATTGTCATGGAATGATTTACCAGCATGCAGTTTCCTCTCCCACTACTGTTACAGCATACTCCATGTCATTATTAGGTAAGGTGCGGGAGCATATTGCAAGGAAACGATTAGAACTTTCTCGGACTGGGTGGCAATTTCATCATCACAAGCGCAGCCTCACGTCACAAATCAAGTCATGCAGTTTCTGACTCAGTTCAAGATTATCTGTGTAGCACATCCACCATACAGCCCCATCTTGCACCCTGTGATTTTTTTAATTTCCATCACTTAAGTCAAAGCTTTGGGGCATTTGATTTCGGAACTCTGAAGCACTGATCAATAAAAGTGAGGCGATTTTCAAGGACTTGACAAAGAATGACCTGCACAATGTATTCGGGGACAGGTGGAGACGCTATAAATAGTGCATTCGAGAAGGAGGGAAGTACTTTGAAAAAGATCACGTAAACATTGAAATGGAGTAATAAACATCTGTGAGAAAAATCAGTCTCCGTCTTTGCTGATCAGCGCTCGTATTGCAACATTACGTTACCCTAAGAGGGTGAAGTACTTCCACAAGCCTCAATAACATACGCAGTATGACAAAGCAGTCGTACAAGATCTCTGATGTACAAGGCAACAATATCTGACAATGTGTCCCATGGTGGGATGGACGTGCTGATCTCGTCTCCGGCGCTCTGTTTATGGCTTTCTCAAATAGCTTTAATGTGAAATGAAAATTAATGAAAACACCCTTTCAGTTGGGCATTAGATCCTGGAGTACTCATTACAATACAAACAACCTTTTCTTTCAAATTTAGTACATTAATTCCTTTATATCTGATGGAATTAAATTTTGCTTCTGAAATATGAGTCTCAACTTTATCCATGATAATGACAGAAGTTGAAGTAATGAATTTAAATATGTGCTACAACCAGGACTTGAACCTGGTTTGCTTGCTTACTATCCCAATGTGCTAGCCATTACACCTGTACAGACTACCCTACTCCAATGCCCTCCCTAACACAAACTTCAATTCACATCTTCTGCCTATTTTCCCTTTCTTAAACTGTTAGTTTGGCTGAGGCTCTCTGGTATTGGAACAGAACCGCAGCTTTGTATGTAATGGGTAAATCCTGCTTGTGATGGGTGATCTATAGATCTGACGGAAAGCAGGAGACCCAGCTTCAAGTCCAGGCCATGGCACAAATTTCTTCAGCTTCTTGCATTATTGTTGATAAGAGTGAGACTCAGACATCTTAAGGAAAATTTAATTCAAACAGACATGTAGATCAGCTATGCCTGAGGTAGAAGCAGAAGTTCTGCATTACGTAGGAAGCTGGGGTGCTATTCCAGTACCGGAGAGTCTTGGCAATACTGGTAATTTAAGAAGAGGAAAATTGGCTCAAGGTGTGAATTGAAGTTTGTGTTAGAGAGGGCAACAGACAAGGGTAGTCCGTCCAGCTGTGTTACTCATACTTCTACAGTAGTGTAATGGCTAGCGTATCTGCCTTCCAAGCAGGAGACCTGGCTTCAAGTCCTGGGCATGACACAAATTTTAATTCATTTCTTCAGCTCCTGTCATTATTGTTGATTAATTCCTTTGTTCTGACATTCACAAAAATAGCCAACCACTTCTACCAAACATTACCCACAATAATCACTTTACAATTGAAATTTTCTCTGTTATTACAGAGTTCATCATACATTTCATCTTTATTTAGCTCAAATTCAGACATATTCAAAATACCCAGTAATTCACTGAACTTAATTCCTTTTTTAAAGGAAAATTATTAAGAGGCCAATGTAGGTCAATTCTGATGTATTTATTTAAGTAATAGTGTGAAGTGTTATAGAATTAAATGAAATTATTTATGTCACTTTCCTAATGTGGCTATGTAAAATATTCAAAGAGTGGTGTGATGTACTTCTAAACTATTTATCATCCATTCTTTGGTATATTTTATCAAGGAGAACCCATCCTGTACTTAAAATTTCTGTGATACTTAAATCAGAATTTTCTATTACCTTAGAAGCCTGGAGCAGAATATTACCAATACGACAGAAAAAGATGAGATAAACCTCGAGAGTCAAATCTTTTTCAGGCTCATCATTATTGAAAAATTTCTGTAGAACATTAGGACAAACTACAACACTTTTCAAATAATTTTGAATGCTTCCCAATTAAATAACACACTATCTGCTACAGGTGTGAGGAGAAGCCACTTTGTTGGTACCTGTCAGTATTTCATACCACTCCAAATCAACAAATGTAAACAATGACTGTAATATATCTCGTCTTTTGGCTGAACGCATGAGGTGACCATATGGTTTTAATATTATAAACTCAGAATCCACATCCAAGTAAATTCATTTTGCGCACATAATACCTACATTAATTATGGTAACCGTAATTCAGTAATGATACTATTAAGTAATGACAATGTGAGCATATTGAAAGCTTGAATCACAGCAGGATGATTTGGTAAGCAAGTACAATTCCTACGTAACATGCCTGTCATGCAGGGTAGCCTACACTCCAGGAGCTGGAAAAACACGTTTTTCTCCTGTATATTTGCTCCTATTGCAGCTAGAGGGTTAGAAACCCCACAGGGTTGATATTCATGAGGCCTAGTGTTTTGTGCCAAATTTGGTTGAAATTGATCCAGGGGTTCGAAAGTAGTTCCAGACATGAATGTGTACACTCTGCATTAAATACACAGGATGTAACCATTATAAACACAGATGTTTTTATGTATGTAATACCTCAATATTTACACACATCAGTGTGTTGGTTGTTTTTTCTTTGCATCGAAATCTTCCCACAAACTTTATGACCTGATGTTTTCTGCATGGTCGTAACTATCATTAAATGGATTACACCTGTCTGTGTAGACTAACGATTTTGTGTATATGCATCCACATTGCAATACCTGATGTGCTGCTAGTGGGATAATAAGTATTAATGGCTTTCTCTTGCCACATGTAGTTGTTGGCACTAACCAGCCTAAAAACTTGCTACACCTAACAGCTATTGTTGTAAGTCCGCAAATTAAGTAAATATTGATATAATGTTATTCAGTTCACTGTCCTCAGTCATCAGCAGAAATATCTGCACTTATACCCAACACCCTGCATATAACAGATTAGTGGGTCGTCCAACCATGAAGAGACACGAGACGAATGTCTTGCATTTTCCTTCTCTACTCCAACTCACAATGAAAAAAAAAAAACTCTACATTGATCAGATGATTCAACGCTGTTGTCTGTGTGACAGAAGAGAATATTGTTCATTTCACGAGAAAGTGGGGGAATGCAGCAGAGACTTCCCACCCTTCCCACACAAAACGAAATTCAACAAATACAAGCCTGATATCAGCCTGCAGCTGTGTTTCGTCAATTAATCGGCTTTCTTGTGCCAAGTACGATGTTGAGGCAACACATCCAATTGCAAAAAACAAAATATTTTTCGAAGCGAAAGCAACTGACATTCTCACGCTGGCCAAGTGGCATCGTGGTGTCTCGCCCGTCGAGTTTCATGCAGGAATGGCAAAAACTGTCTTATTCACTTATTATCTGGGTAGGACAGTGGTAGTACAGCGTCCTCTGTCTTCAGTGAGAACAGTCTCTGGCTCTGCCCACAATAGCACGAAGCAGGCCGCTGCTCCACTTCCGCGAAAACTACTCATCTCACATGGGAGGATCACCTCTCCTAATGAAAGTCACTGATTGCCTTCTATCGAGAAAGAGGAGCATGAGAGCTCACTATGAGCACAGCTCCCCAGAGTGAAAAACGTAAAATTTTCCTCCCAATCTCATATGTCCAATACTCTCAACAAATAACCACGAAATAGTGACAGAAAAATTAAACAACATCGCTTGACTATGTGTGAAATAATGACAGAATTAAAGGGCGAATGTCTGTGATGGTGATAAAGCTAAATGTTCGTTTGTAGTCAGTAAGGAACTCATATTGAAAACTGACTAAAATTTGCGAAAACCGACATTTCACGACGTATCAAATGTAGGAGAACTTTCCCACGAACATGTTTTTGGGTTTTTCATGAGATCGCGAGTAAACAATTAGGGAACCGCAAGTTATGATATTACAGAGTTTCAAAACTCTTTTTGAGAACGGCAAAACTCTATGGATGATTGCTAATCTGTGCTTTCCTTTTCGTTGTGATGCTGATGTTACAGTCTACTGTACAGAAACGAGGTTGGTAGCGAGAGGTTGGCTTTCTGTGCTGACGGGGAGGCGAAACAGCAATCAGTGGTGTCGGGTCACCCCGCCTCGTTCGAGAACCTAAAAAAAGGGCGCCAAAGGTTATTCTTACCTTTTTACTGGACGCAAAAAGAATCTTGTTTGTGGATTTCGTAGAACGTGGAAGACCAATCAGTGAGCGTGAAACCTTAAGGAAGCTGAAATAATCGTTGGTAAGAAATAAAGCAATCTCTTGCCGACCTGGTGCCGCTTTTCTGCACAACTATGCTCGGCCTTGTTCTGCGCTGCAAACACAAGAATTGTCACGTCAATTCAAATGGGACGTTTTGAACATCATCCCTACAGCCCAGATTTGTGGCTTAGTTCCCAACACTTCAACTCCAATGAAATCAAAATGCTGGAGCGGGGTATCTGAAAGCTCAGATAGCAAAATTTTATGCAGGGGGAATTTGTCAACTCGTTAAGAGCTACGATAAATTTTTATCTAAATGTTGATTACGAAATAAGTAACGTAAAGCTGTATTTCTAAGATTTCTCCAGTTTGCTTTAACTTTTCCATTATTTTAATTATAACCTAATAGTTGGCTATCGTAATTTTACCCCGACTGTCTCGGAAACTCTCGTCTTGGAAAACAGGGCTGTCAATGTCAACGGTCGTCGTTGCGATGACGGAAAATGGCAAAACTCAGGTGTCCAGCCTCTCAATGTAGCTGTGTCGTTTAGAGGCTGTCACTAGATCTCTAACATTATTGATTGAGTTCGCTGAAGATGCAAGTTAACGTTTCATATTTATGTCTGTACTTACTGCTACTTTTAGAATATGTAGGAATTGGCAATAATTTGCATGTAGTAACGTCAGGGCGAACTGTTTCGTAGGTTACACTGCTTTCCTGTAGAGTGACTAGATGTAATGGTTGGAAGAAACTTACACATTTGCACTTTTCTACAAAAATATCTCCATGTTTTACAGCAAGGCATCCTGCAGGGAAGAACCTACGTTACTAAATACCACAAATGGTTACTGTGTCTGTGTTGCCGAGTTATAAAACGAGCGTTATGTTCTCACTCGTGCTAATACTTGTCTTCTTGTCTGCTACTGCCGTGACACCTAAAGAGACCAAATTCAAACCATCAGCAGCACCGTCACTTGTTAATAATCATGGAAAGTTATTTGAACATTCTATCATCAAGTATGATCACGCAAGTACGCACTTTTACCAAGTATATCATGGTATTTTCTCCCCATTCCTTGATTAATGTGTCGTCAGCGTTCGAGGCACTTGTAGATTGTGATGGTACATTTTTCTGGGGGGATGATCCAGTCGATTGACACTAACAATCAACTCACAACAAATTGCAAACATCAGAGAAATCACGAGTCTAATGCTTCGTGCTTCAGTACCTCTGAATGACTTGCATACTCGAAGCAGGGAGTACCATAGCAGCCTTTTGCCCGTGTTGCAATAAGACGAGAAGGTTAACAAACTTTAAGTACTAACCGGTTCTGCTACATTTTCAGGAAACTTTATGGAGGACGTCGTAAGCCACGAAGGAGAAAGGTACAGAAATAAATATTGATCTAGCTTCTTATCAGCTGTCAAGCCAAATTCATAAGTCTACGTTTAAGAGAAAAGCCTTAGTGACAATGTTCCGATATTAGAACATTCAGACATACTTCAATTTATTAGCGAGTCGCAACAATAATATATTAAGGATCTCAGTAATAAATACGCGCCACCTACAATGCACACTATGTAAGCGTACATCACTTCGTAACGCGGAAATGGCGGCTAGATGTCACGAAAGGCGGATCCGTAAATAAAGGATGAGGCAAAGAGCGTACATCACTTCGTAACGCGGAAATGACGGCTAGGTGTCACGAAAGGGGGATCCGTAAATAAAGGATGAGGCAGAGAGCATTTTGCTGTCGTTGGAGAAAGAGGAACAACAAAATAGATCGGTCGGGAGAGCTCGGTGTCTTCTAAGGTGAATCAGTCGTACGATGTCACGGGAGTAACGAAACCACCAGCGGCATTTCAACCCTTTTAAAGCTAACCAAGTCAACTTTTGGTGACGTGATTGTGAAGTAGAAAAGTGAAGGAACAACCATAGCTAAACCAGACCGGTCAGACCGCATATACTGGCGAGCAGGGGCCGTAGGCGATTGCGGAGAGTGGCCGTACAAAAAGCACACGAAATGAACGGAAAGAATCACTCGTAATATCAAAGTGTTATCAGCAGTCAAGTTAGCACAATGACTCCGAGTATGGCGTTAAAGCGAACAGGGTAAAATGGTCGAGCAAATTTCTGCAGTCAGTTTTAAGCGACGCTTGGTGTAAAGTGTGACGCCACTGAATACAGGATGACTGGAAACGAGTGATCTGAAGTGATCAATCACGTTATCCAGTGAGGCAAGCCGATGAAACGGTTTGGGTTTGAGTTGGTTAATGTCTGGAGAATGTTACCTGCTATTATGTGTAGTACCAGCAGAGAAGTACGGAGGAAACGGTTTTACGGTACGGCGATGTTTTCCGAAGTTAGGGTGTGACCCCCTTATTGAGCTTAAGAAACCGCTAAATGCGGAAGAATGTGAACATTTTTACAACAGCGTGTACTGCATACGATAGAGGAACAGTCCGGAAACGATGACAATTTGAATCAACTTGACAGTGCACAACTGTCATAAAGCAGCAACTGTGAGACAATGATTTGTGGACAACCTGCCAGGGTACAAACTGAACCCAGCGGAAGGCCTCTAAAACGAATTAGAACGCGAGTTTCGCTCCAGATTCCAACGTTCAGCATCACTTCTTTCTGTGTTTTCAGCTGTTGCGGAAGAATGGGTTGCTATTCCTCCCAACTCATTCAGACATCTCATTGAAATTGTCCCCCATCATAGTTCAATGCATCACAACGGCGAAGGTCTGACACACCCCATATTAAGGTCTGTTAATAGACGGATAAAGGGTATTAGAAAAAGTGTTTTATCTGTAACAAACGTCAGTAACAGAGACAATGTCACCTGAATGTATCGTGGTTCTTTCTTCCGCTGCTTCCTACACTTATGATTTCATACAAAGGTTTATTGAAGCAGGTGGAAATTATCGTATAGTCATCCAGCATTTCCCCGACTATTCCTATATTTTGCATAGTCATTACATTATTACATCCTGGATATCCTAAAGACCTTAGACCTGTATGGCCCTGTTCCATTACAACTCAAAGATGTAACATGGACATTCCCAGCATGGTCGCCATCCCAGCAGTGGGAATACTGATAATTCCACCTGTTATGCAGAATGAGATTTTCACTCTGCAGCGGAGTGTGCGCTGATATGATACTTCCTGGCAGATTAAAACTGTGTGCCAGACTGAGACTCGAACTCGGGACCTTTGCCTTTCGCGGGCAAGTGCTCAGTTGGTAGAGCACTTGCCCACGAAAGGCAAAGGTCCCTAGTTCGAGTCTCGGTCCGGCACACAGTTTTAATCTGCCAGGAAGTTTCCACCTGTTATGGGTAGGCAGATCAGTATCTGCACCTCCTCGAGCTCCTTAGCAACCACTTTCTGTTCTGCTTTATTCTACCATACTGTAGCCCGGTAAATTATCATTTGTCTTATTACAGAGGTGTAAATCCAGTGCATGCTCTTGGGTCTCAGATCCCAGTTTTTTCAACAGGCCTTCCTAATGCACATAAGAGCACCTTTTGCCTTGGAACAAATATTCTATGTATGAGGGGTCCATGTTAGTTTCGCATCCAGGATTGTTCCTAGGTGCTTTACTATCCCAACTACTTGTAGAATTTCGTCGAAGAGTTTAAGCTCCTCTAGAAAAGTACTACAAAAAGCTTACAGGGATTAACACTTAGATTGTGTTTCCTGCACCAACTTTGCACAAGTTGAGTACATTGTGCTGGTGTTCTGATAGTATACAAATTTGCTAAGTATTATTATGACTAAATCGACTTGCGTCCTTGGCAATAGTAGCGTCTAGCATTTAGCTCTTTAATGGTTCATTCACCACTAGGTTCTACCGTAGCAGGGACAAAACCCCACCTTGTAGTGGTGTTGATCACCATTTTCGCATCCAACATGGTGGCTTTTACCTTTCGTCTACTTAGCATGCTCCTAGCCCACATACAGATAGTTATCTTTAAGCAATGCTCTTCCACTGCTTAAATCATGGATTCGAAGATCGTGTTGCTGAAAGCCCCAACAATATCGAAGAAGCTTCAGAGCTCCATTTGATGTG
The DNA here is from genome assembly GCF_023864345.2 of Schistocerca serialis cubense. NCBI lineage: Eukaryota > Metazoa > Arthropoda > Insecta > Orthoptera > Acrididae > Schistocerca > Schistocerca serialis. Next base: position 562,571,540 of record NC_064642.1, on the reverse strand, counting down.
TAGTGCTTTTCCTACCTTCCCAACAAGTTGGTAACGTGCTGTTTTGCATGATTTATATGCGTGTTGGTTTTAATTGGGAGGTTTGCAATTACCCTCCTTTCTTTAACGTGCACCTAACCAGTTTTGCTAATGTCTTTAGCAGAAAGGTGGACAGAGTGATTGGTGTCATGTCCTTGGCCTTAGTATATCAGTTCTCACTGGCTTCAGAAAGAAAATCCCTCTCCTGCTTGTTGACGCTGAATCATAAAGATGCCATCTGGAGGTGGTGACTTGAATGTTTGAGATCTTCCCTCGACCCATTGGATTTTCTAAAGTCCACACATTACTTGATAGACCCCCAACTCCCCCACTGGTTACCTGTAAACCAGTACCTCACACGGACTGAACCTTGATCTGAATCATCTGTCAATGTGATAGGGAGAAATGAGTCTTGAGGAGCACTTCCTGCATCTCATGTGCTGACAAAGTGTGCTCAGGAACTTCCCTCCTTATTGTGTCTCTTGGAATTGTTGGTACACTAGCGAAGGTTTTGTGAAATCTGGATCTGGTAACTGTGACTGCTACCTCCTCAGACAATATTTTCCAGGATGATTGTTTCGCCTACTTAACAGCAAGACTGTGTTTAGAAAGAACTTCCTGATACTTTGATCGTTGTGCTTTCCTTCTTGCAAAGTTATACAGCCTTCTTACCTACTTTCTTTGCAGTTACAGACTATTATTCCACAGAGGTATGTTTACCTTAGTGCAATTCTCGGTGACTAGACAGTTTTTTAAAAGTATGGCGTTATAATGCCATCCATTACTGCACCTGCCATTTCCTATAAGTCTACTGGATTTCGTATCGAAGTTTTAACTTCAGACAATTTAGGTCTTTCCTATATGAGTACCAGTATGTCTTCCTAGGAGTACTATGGATCATGGTCGGCTTAAAACCCACCTATACCACAGATTTAATTCAAATGTGGTCAGGAAAGCTGGGTTCCACTTTAATATGCCACTGTTTGACGTAACGACCCATTATATGCTCCCAAATGTTACGTCAATTACTTCTTCACTTGTTCTGCCTGAAGCCAGATTTCTCGGTCATATTCAATACCTCTGGATTATTTCCCATAGGTACTCATCTCCGCTATTGGTGTCACTGATTCGCCATATCAGACTCTGGACACTGGCATCACAACTAGCCAGCAGTTGATCGTTCAGCAGCAAGCGGCTGTCTATCGGTCACCTCTCTTACTGGGATGGAGGAATACCGTCCTCATAATGAAGGTATGCTGAAGCCAATACAACTTTCCTCCCGCTCCCTTCTTCATGCTGCTTTATTTTGATGGTCACTAAATCCCTAGAACTGTGGCTCGTCACTGGCATGGATGGAATTCTGTTTTGAACATAAATGCATGTTCTAGTGGTTTTTAGATTTCTCACGTAAATCAGCTTACGTCCACTTTCTCCTAGGCCTGATACGCCCCCTCTATACACGTAGGATTCTTGAATCAAGGCCATATCCAACTTCTCCCTTTCCTGAAGGCGACAGCTGCTCCCTTACTGCACTGTAGGTTTGTCGGCAACACTTCCAGCCGCCAACATGCTGCCACCGTCGCAATTGATCACCCTGACAGTAGGCAGCGAGAAGCATAAATACAGTTTAGGTCTTGCACTGACGTTGCCTTCAGGGATGTTTCTCCAACTCCATTACAAGGCTTTGGTTGTCAGTTCCAATCTTCTGGTCAGTGATCCTCCAGTCCTCTCTCGAGACTTTGTGCTTACGAACGTGTTCCTTCTCTAACGGAGTCTCTAGGGGAATATCCTTGAGTCGTTTTGGAACTCAGACTGATATTTTAGTGGTCTTGAATAATTCTATGAGTGTCTCGATCAGCAACATCTCTTCATCCTTCGAAAATATCTTGGGGATCGTCTCTTCAGGCGATCCAATGTCCCCATGCTGCGGTTAGGTAATGATAACAAGATGGAAGCCTTGATAGATAACTACCATCCTAAAAACCAAGACTTCAGCACTATATTTCTGATTAACTTTTTTATACCTCAGCTTTTTCTGGATGAATTTGCCCTATGAATTTGGTGTAACACACTCCTTCCTCGTTCATTTATTACTTGTCTTAGAACTTGAAGTGTTTGTTTACCCCCTTAACTTTGAGCCATTCCTTTCTAGGCTGTCTTAGGTTCAAGTTCTTTTATTCGCTCCATTTCTTCTTAGGAAGACTTTCCTCACCTTCATTTTCTCTTTGTTCTCTTAGAGGTTTCTGCCTCTGTTCTCTAGACAAGGCGTTGATATTGATATCGTCCAGCTCCTCAGTAACATATTCAGCTCCTGGAACTAGGTCCTCCAATGATCCAGTTGCTGAAACAGCTTCCATCGGCTGAGCGCCCAATGTCTGTCTGTTTGACGTATCTTGAACATAAATTCCTTCAGTTTTTTTGTTTCATACTGTGTTCTCCATTACCGATCCCATATTCATAGCGTATATATCAGTTCACATCAGTGCAGCCACATGCTATTGTAAGGCTAATAACTCAAAGAGGTCGCCTGGTATCCCTGAGGGTCCATTCACGACACATCATAGCGAGTGCCATGCACCCACTGGCATGGATCCGTTCACACCTTTGACTGGGAGAGTGCTTTCATTCCCCTACTTCTATGCGATACACATTCTCATATGAATAGGTTGGTTTAAAAAGGGAGCACTTATCAGCACTCGCTTATGTGAATACCTACGTTCGCGTTTGTTGGGCTCCCTAGATAAAAGTAGAAACACTCATGAGTGGATGGCACCCATTTCCACGAACACCACGCGTTCAGTGACGGTTTCATGCAACATGGATCGCGATGTGTGTGGAAAATGGCACCTGAAGTCTATAATCATGGAGATACGGTTTCCATAATGCACTACCGCATCATCTCCTCAAGGTCTTGATTCGTGAAGGACGGCCACCCACAACTGTCTTCAATATGGACACGTTAACGACATTCGGGATATTGCCCACACCAGTGACGTACCATCGTCTGTTTTCCCACAGCCTTCAGCTCTTACACTAATGCAGCTGATGATGTATGATTTGTTCATTAAGAAACTTTAGCATAGACCGAAACTTGCAGTCGCCGGGAGAAAAAATAAGAGCTTCCATTTTCAGCCAGTGCTACAGTGCTGCTCACAATAACCGAAACTTGTCCGGCTGTCATATCACACCCAGACAAGAAAAGTGATACAAGCCAAAAACGGCAATTTTTAGTTTTTGTCACCGAAAAATAAGCATGATGTGCCCCACCGTGCACGAGAAACATCACATCTCTATCTCGCAATTTGTCTACTTCAGGGCCGATGTTTCAGCTTTGTTTTAGGCTAATTCATGATGCGACACGGCAACAGCGTCACTTCACCGTTGCTATTGGGACATGTGCGTGGGCCCTTCACGAAGAGCGGCATATTCTGAGTTGTGAAACCTTTCGTGTGTATGGTAAGTTGAATGTAATCGTCAATATCATTGATTATTACGATGTCATGGTTATACAGTGTTCGCTTCTTACATTACAATGTCCTTCATACATGTACGCAAGTCTGAAGGTACAGACACTGTTCTGACGATTACAGCAGTTGCAAAAATTACAAAATTTCGTGCGTTGACACGTAGAAGAATAAAATTGGACATTTGTGCCATAAAGATGGTTCGTACTGAATCCGTTTTCTCGAAGAAAAGTATCCTTACATTATATATGGCCATTTGTGATTCTATGTTTTCGTAAACTGTGTTCCTTAAATTGCATCTAATTGATGTTCCTTGATAAGTTGCATTAATTTTCGTAAATTAAAATTTTGCATTTTGCATTTTTCTAATACAACAATTTATTTCGGTATGGAAAAACGCCAAAAGTATTACATGATGTGGCATAACAAAAACAAAATAGTTTTCAGAAAATCAAGAAAAGTGGCACAATTCAAAGAATTAATTAATAATTACCTGATAACACTTCACAATCGACGAGAGGGGAACTACATGTCCCTATTACTGTTGTATCGATACAATGGAATTTACTGGCAAAATTTCATATTTAAATATAAAGTACGCTTATACTATTTCGCTATAACTTTTATAGAATAATTTACGTTATTTATCTCAAGTTGTGCATTTTTCAGTTGTGTCATTGTTCTTTACAGGGTGCAAAATTATTGTTATGTCATCGCTTTGCCCTGCGTGCGCTGCGTTTCTGACTAAATACGATTACCCTAAAAGAATATGGAAACTAAATTTCTGGATAACCCTCGTTGTATACCTAGCGAGATCACGCCATTGTAAGGCACTGTATTTGTATTAGGGACGACGCCTGTATACAGTTTCAAGTTTTCTGCAATTCCCCTAAATCGGTTAAGGTGAATGTAGAAATGGTTTCTTGGAAAGGTTTGACCGATTTCCACCCATCTTTCCCAAATCAAGTTTAAAATGCAGCTACTCACAAACGTCCAGTATGGGCTGTAATTATCGTATGGCAGCAAAAATTGGTAGCTATGCTAATGCGGTAATGCGAAACAGATTTATGCTGGAAAAAAATTAGTTCCACTTTTGCCCATCAAGTAAAAATCTGGCACTGTGAACCCAAAAATACAGACAGCGCAACTTCCCGATTATTGACCATGGGATGAAATTCTCGTGACACCGCACCAGCAGTAACACTAGCCGGGTTGTTTGCTGCTTCGTCAATTACAGCAATGACAACCCCTTCCCCCTCCAGATGCAACTCCAAGCTCAATCGTGTTTTGGTATTTCTTTATCGTCTGACATCCGGCCTCTCCAATGACCTTTCAGTCCCAATATTCTGCCAATGCAGCACTGTAATTGCTGCCGTCCACATAAAACAGTTACACTAACAGAGCATTGTGTCTCTTCTTGATAGTCATACTGTTCATTCACGCTATGACTTATCAAGTGACTGTGAGGATATCATATTGACATACAAACAGTGTACAGCGCCAGATTAGCATCTGGCAGCCAAAACTGGAACAAATGTTTTTCCAGCGTAAAGCGGCTCCACATCACCGCATCGGCACATGTACCCAGCTTCTCTGCCAGACAATAATTACAGCCCAAACTGGACCTCTGTGATCAGCTGCACATTAATTACAAACACCCAGTACAATGTCGTCGCCGTTGACGGGATGCTGAACTCTGTTCATCCTTCTGGCTACGGAGTGCTGAAGCTGGTTAAATTCGGCTGATCGCAGAGTGGGTACTCTCCTTGTAAGAAACGAATAGCTGTATGGTACAGTAACTCGTGAGTAAATGCGGGGTGTTCACACAGCGGCGCTGACGAGCCTCAAGAGCGGCATGGTGTACGGCTGGCCGTCGCCCATTCTGCCACAGCTGCAGCAGCCGGGTTCATGGCTGCTGCTGTCGAGGCCTTCCGGATCGTCTCGTGCGTCACCATCTCGTCTATGCTCCCCGTCATGGCCATGCCAGTCATCGCCGACGTCGTCGGCCGCAAGCTGCCGCTGATCGCCTCAGGGCTGCCGGTGTTTGCTTCCTGGCTCATGGTCTGTACTGCATTTAAAACCTCCATTCAGTTCTGTTGAACTCAAACAGCACTTCATATTTTAACAAAAATATCCTTTTATGGAGTTGAACCGCATTTGGAATTGTAATGTAAGGTGATCAATTTTAAAAACAGCTTAATTATTTTAGAGTTAAGTTTGAATGATTACACGTTATACACCGTAGTGACAAAAGTAATGCGACACCTCCTAATTTCGTAGCGGAGCACATCAACATGGTCTGGTCTCAACAAGTCGTTGGAAGCCCCCTCAGAAATACTGAGCCATGCTACCCCTGTAGTCATCCGTAATTGCGAAAGTGTTGCCATTGAGGATTTTGAGCACAAACTGACGTCTCGATTATGTCCAGTACATGTTCGATGTGATTCATATCCGGCGATTTGGGTAACTAAATCATACGCTCGAATTGTCCGCAATGTTCTTCAAACCAATAGTGAACATCTTCAACTTTCGTAGTCCTGTCTTCCTCAGTTGCGTGTAATATTACGGTATATTGATAATTTTTACTTTATGGACCGTCTGACAGCAACTGGATAAAAGAGACAGGGCTTCTAAATAGCATATGAGTCTGGGCAAACCCTCCAATCGCACCCAAGCCAACCAGCTACCAAGAGGGACAAATTCCAACAATCAGGAATATATAAACTTGAATGTCAAAGTTGTGATGCAGTATACATAGGCATGACATGCAGGAATTTTAAAACACGACACAGAGAACATATCAGATGTTGAAGTACGAAACAAACCATTCCAAATTTGCACAACATTTAAAACACCATAACTACCATCCTATGAACATGGAACAAGAAATGAAAATAATGAGAATAAGCAAACATGACAAACATCTTACAAAAATGCAAGAAAACTTCCACATTCAGAAAGCCATCGCTGAAAACAAACATGTGATAAATGAACAAACACACATCAGCAGAGGCTCCCTACTACACTTAATAAAAGAGATGATAAGATAAAAAAAATCGTCCCTCTCACACAACCAGAAAAAAATTCTTCCCCCCTTCGCCTTCTGGACACAGACACACACACACACACACACACACAGACACACACACACACACACACACACACAAAGCCTACAAAACAATTATATCACACCAAAACACATAGACACACACACACAAATGAATACACAAACAGATCACACATACTTCAATAATGACACTCAAAAGTTCGGCCATAACATTATATCTTTGGCAATAACATCTGACAGTCGGCAACACAAACCAAAACAATGCATCGAAACTAGTGTGAAGTTCATAGTGTGGTGTCACCGCCAGACACCACACTTGCTAGGTGGTAGCCTTTAAATCGGCCGCGGTCCATTAGTAAACGTCGGACCCGCGTGTCGCCACTATCAGTGATTGCAGACCGAGCGCCGCCACACGGCAGGTCTGGAGAGGCGTACTAGCACTCGCCCCAGTTGTACAGCCGACTTTGCTAGGAAAGGTTCACGGAGAATTACGCTCTCATTTGCCGAGACGATAGTTAGCGTAGCCTTCAGCTAAGTCAATTGCTACGACCTAGCAAGGCGCCATTTATCCTTTGCTATGTATCTAATGAAGCATGTACAGTAACAAGACCAATGTTCACCAATTGTGGATTAAAGTTAAGTATTCCATCAGCTACGTACTTTTCTTTATAGCATTCATTACGTATCCTGTTTCAGACCTCACGCCAGCCTGCGTGAGTTTAAGCGCGTGCCTTTCGGTTACCCGTCACTGTGGATTGGCTGTCTTGCCAGTCCACAACACATAGTGCTATGAAATGTGGAAAAAAACCGCAAATTGGCATTTAGAAGAACAACAACATCAAAAAATGCAACAGGAGCGTAATATGTAGGAAATCGTCCACGTAACCTGTAAGTACAGTTCAAAATATTACTACTTAATAGGAAATACCAACCACCAGAACTGTTTATAGCTTATACGTACAGTGTCCAAAATGTAAATTAAATAGTAAACATATGTACATATTCCAGGTCACTGATGATGCCTTTCAGAAAATAAAGGCGAAAAGCGTGTGGCACTAAAATTGTATTTTATTCAGTTGCTGTCAGACGGTCCATAAAGTAAAAATTATCAATATACCGCAATAGGGAACAATTGTGATCCAGTGAGATGTTTGAGAAGATAAAGTCCATGAGTAGCAGCAAATGGTCTCCTAGTAGCCGAACATAACCATTTCCACTCAATAATCGGTTCAGCTGGACCAGAGGATCCAGTCCATCTCATTAAACACAGCCAACACCATTATGTAGCTATCACCAGTTTTGCCTCATTGGCAACTTGGCTCCACGCCTTCTTAGGGTCTGCGCCACACTCGAACCCTACTATCAACCCTTACCAGCTGAAAACAGGTCACGGCTTTCCAGTCGTCTAAGGTCCGAGGCCAGGAGAGGTTAAAAAAAAAAAAAAAAAAAATGTTCAAATGTGTGTGAAATCTTATGGGACTCAACTGCTAAGGTCATCAGTCCATAAGCTTACAGGCTACTTAACCTAAATTATCCTAAGGACAAACACACACACACCCATGCCCGAGGGAGGACTCGAACCTCCGCCGGGAGCCAGGAGAGGTGCTGCAGGCCATGTCGTGCTGTTAAGTAAAGGCACTGGTATCTTTCTTCTGCTGCTACAGCCCATTAACGCCAGATTTCGTCGCACTGTTCTACCAGAGGCGTTCATCGTACATCCCACATTGATTTCTACGGTTATTTCAGGCAATGTTGCTTGTCTGTTAGCACTGACAACTCTATACGCAAACGCCGCTGCTCTCTCTCGTTAAGTGAAGGCTGCGTTGTCTGTGGTGAGAGGTGATGCTTGAAATGTGGTATTCTCGGCTCACTCTCGACACTTTAGATATCGGAATGTTGAATTCCCTAACGATTTCCGAAATGGAATGCCCCATGCGTCAAGTAATTACCATTCCGCGTTCGAAGTCTATTAATTCCTGTCGTGCGGCCATAATTACGTCGGAAACCATTGCACATGAATCACCTGAATATGAACGACTGTGTACGTGATAATAGCGCCATCTGTGTACGAGCATATCGCTATCTCATGACTTTTGTCACCTTAACATATTTTACAGTTCCGTTTGAATCATTCCATGTTATAACGCGATAAACTTCCCGCTGACATTTTATTGTAAGCTGAAATGACCAACACATCTATTACTTATGCGAGAGTGTGGCTGGTATTAAAAACCTGGCACTTCGTGAGAGAGCTGCAGTTGGACGTGTACAGTACCAGGATTCTAGTTGCTCCCCCTGCGTCTTCTAAAGTTAAAGTCCCTGTCGCAAAAGATCATGCACAGCCGTGGTCCCATTTAGGGTTATGTCCCGATACTGTTATGGGAAATATGCAGATCTTCTTTCCGGCGATGAACAAATAATTTTTTTTAAAATGATGCCATAAATTTATCCTGATAGTGTCACTCTTTTCACAACACTTGCCACAATACAGTCCCATTACCTCGCGCTACACATATCCAAACGTTCACACAACGCTATACTTTCATATGAATGATAGCTTCATCCGATCATCTAATCGAAACGTACGCCACGAACGTAAACTCGTGGATCGTAATAAAGATTACAGTTTAATTACATTTTATAATTGATAAAGATCTTGAGTAGGAAACATACTTTTGAGCAGAACATGAACAGTGACACATAACTCACGACCATTCTCGGCTACGGACGACACCTGTCTTTCGCTTTTGACCAGTGAGCGACCAGGAAATTCAGCGCTATCATATAAGCCCATTCTACGATCGACTGATGAGATGCGGAAACGCTGCCTCTAGGTGAATAAGTATGCCGCAGCTCACCACCTGGACACAATAAGCTACGCAGAAACGCCATTGTCAGTTTTCAACAACTCTTACTCACTGAAAAGTGATTTTAATATGGAATGCTTTATCATATTTTCCATTTAAAACTAAATCAAACTATGTTGGTGAAAAAATTTGAAAAAAATATATTTTAGCTTCTGCGAATATTTTTTTCCAAAGTTAAGTAAAACGTATGTGTATAGATAAAACTCTTATCTCTGTGAGTGTCTCTTGATCTCTGCTCACCTATTCTGCTACAGTTACTCAATGAATTCACTTGCCTGAAACTGAAACAACTGTAGTCAACAAACAAAAGGATTATTCACTATAATTCTAACAATTATATATAATGCAAAATCAAAATTTTACCATCACTTTGCCGTTCATCTTTCACCTTAGTTATTGACGCTGCTTTATCTCGGTACTATGAGTCTCTTAAGAAGAAATATTTATTTGTCACATAAATAAAAATAGGTTACACTACTTCTGTGTTTCAGCACCTTGCCGTCTTTTAAGTAGGAAGTCAAACTCATAAGAATATACAAACACTTTTTCGGAAGGAGGCTTATAGCTGGAGTGCGTGAGTAGTTCTAGCCGAGGGTGACTTGATGTTGGCATCGCACCATCTTTTCATTCGTTACTGCTGCCATGTTCCAGTAATCTCAGGTCCCTGTCTTCATCTCTCGTCACTACTGGTTGGCTTATTTTGTATCATTACACGTAACAGAAAACATTAGTTAGTTACAAGCTGTGACAACATACTACTGGAAAATCAAAAAATAACACGATGAATTCGTAGACCCAGCCGAGAGAAATTTTATTGATGCAGACTTGAGAATGTGCACAACAAATGATAGCACCATTTCAGCCACCTGCTGTATGTGGGTAGGGGATGGAGGTCGTGATGAAATGAAATGTCGTGTGGCTGGACCCTCCCGTCCGGTAGACCTGTCGCGTGTCGATGGGGATGAGATGATGATGAAGACAACACAACATCCAGTCCCTGAGCTGAGAAAATCTCCGACCCATACGGGAATCGAACCCGGGCCCCTTAGCACGGCATTCCATCGCGCTGACCACTCAGCTATCGAGGCGGACGAGGTCGTAATGGTACAGTGAGATGGTCTGTAACCCATCTGTTCTATTTTTAGGATTGAACATTACGTTTAAGTTATACTACAAGGAAATAGGTCGCCAGGAAGAATACACTGACATGAATAAGAAAGAGAGGGAAGCACTGTGGCTACATTTCAATTTCATTTTCATCAAAACTGTTCACTACTTAATAAGAAAGCGAGGACTACTAGTAGAAGGTTCTAAGGCTGTGACTTTTCTCAGTGGCCTGCAACATAAACGGCGTGACTTCTTAATCCTAAGAGCTTCCGAAAATTATTCCCTAATAACTTGTTTCTACGACCACCAATATGCATGTAGCAACTTCGCTATACCGAAATGAAACATGCGATACAATATTCAGATTACCGAACTAGAATCGTTATTGTCTGTGGAGTCATGAATTAAGGCACAAGGATTATCATGAACCCGTTCTACTAAATTGACACCATATACAGGATTATTAAACACACATACAAAACAAAACAAGACTTCAGCTTTTAAGTTACCCTAATACGACTTTTATATGAAAGAGGAACATACTATTATTAAACGGTTTCTGTACACAAGCATTGGGAATACTACGAGCATTTTTTGGTTTCTGGGAGCCGGCCATTGTGGCCGGGCGGTTCTAGGCGCATCAGTCCGGAACCGCGCTGCTGCTACGGTCGCAGGTTCTAATCCTGCCTCGGGCATGGATGTGTGTGCTGTCATTAGGTTAGTTAGGTTTAAGTAGTTCTAAGTCTAGGAGACTGATGGCCTCAGATATTAAGTCCCATAGTGCTCAGAGCCATTTGAACCATTTGGTTTCTGGGACGAGGAATGTATATACACGGCCAGTCACATTAATGTGACCGCCTATGTTCAACGTTAACGTGCAGTGGCCACATATAGACGGCAGGTGGCACCACTAGCAGTGTAGGATGTATAAAGAATGTTGGAGATCCCAGAAAACAGTGCAGTCGTTGTCTTAAAGCTGAACCTGAATGATTTACCTGACGTCCAAAAGGGCATGACTACTGGCTTTTGGGCCAAGAGCGGAAACATTTCCGAAACGACTACGTTTGTAAACTAACCTCGAGTCGCGGTGACAGCAATACCGTGCATGGCAAAACAGTGCTATCTAAACCGGCACCGAGTCTTCTGTGGGAAACCACGGGCTGTAGATGACAGGAGTCAACGATGGCTGTGGAGATTTGTACGGATGAACAGACTTGCAACTGTTGAGTAATTAATTGCCCAGACGAACCAAAAGGCTACCGACACTGTCTCCTCAACAAACGTTCAGCCAACGGTGGTGCGTATGGGCCTCCACAGTAGGCACCAGGTACATGCTCTCTTACTGGCTGCCGTTCAAAGGCGACGAAGGCTAGAATTCACATGGCAGTACTGCAACTGGACGTCCACCATGTGGCGACAGGTGGCCATTTCAGATGAGTCACGTTCGGACAGATGTTCACTGGCGTGTACAGCGAGAAACGTCTGAAAACGAACACCCTGTAACAGTCATCGGAAGGGTCCACGGCAGAAGGCATTCCGTGCCTGATCTCATGATTCTAGGTGGCACAATGAATCAACACAAGTATGGCTCTATCTTTAGGGACCACGTCCACCCCTACACGCAGTTTGTTTTTCCTCGTCCAGATGGCAGCTACCAGCAGGACAATGCAACATGTCTCACAGCTCGCAGCATACCTGCGTGGTTCGAAGAGCACCAGGATGAGTTTACTGTATCCCCCTAACCACTGAAATCAACAGAATTAAAACCAATTCAGAATACGTGGGACTACCTTGATGGGGCTGTCTACGCCTTAGTTCCCCAGCCGAGAAACCTAGAGCAGCTGGCCACGGCATAGGAATTGGCATGGCTCCACATCCCTGTTGATACCCTCCAGAACGTCAGAGACTCTCTTCCTGCACGTCTTGCAGCGATCCGCGTAGAAGAAGATAGTTATACAGGATTTTGGCAGGCGGTAACAATGTGACTGGGCAGTGTAAAAATCGTACATTCGCACAAGCATTCACTGGATCATTCGGGACACACAACCCATTATAACGCTATGACATGCAGTGGTAGAACATATGGACACAGAGGCACTACCACTCCAGAAAAAAAAAGTTCTAAGATCTCGAAAAATATTACGCCTCCGAAAACCGCGAGTTTGGGCATTTCCTACTTATGCATATGATCAGTTAACGACCAGAAAGAGCAACTAATTCCACTATTGCAACGGTGGATGCAGCCTGAATGTCTGAGGGACACGCGGCCCTCGTTGATCCACTGTCACCAAGAAAACCAATTAAAATCCTGATACAGAATGTCTAATAACTCGAATGCTACATATGATTTGTATGACTAAAAGCATTTGTATTGACTTTTACCCTCGTGGAATGTAGTTTGAACAGTGATATACGTTACCCAACAATTGTAAGCAGGCACGAATATTCTGAGTTCCTAATCACGTTAACGCAAAACGCGATCATAAACTGCGCACTCACGTGAAGTGCATTCACTCACAGTAATTATTCGTACGAAATGAGATACGGTTTATTGCCGTAAGTGTTGCCTCAATGTGCGCTTTCTTTGTACAATCGTCACACGTGGCCCAACGTCCCACTACACAAAGGAATCACGCGGATAAAAGAAAAGTTTCCTATATGTCTGACGTGCATATATCTGAACATTGAAACATTGATAAAAATGTAATCACTGAAGGAAAACTGATTCAATGACCTAAAACGTGCTAAAATAAGAATTTGAACAGCTACATAATACAAAACAAGAAGTGGAGCTCATTCACATCTCTCTCATCCATTTCCAGGGCCACAAGTGCCGTTTCCAATCGATTTCCACTCCCTAGCGGCCAGCGGATGTGGAGGGAGAAAGGGGATGGTTATTGTTCCCTGACCAACTTCGCAAAAACGCCCTTCATTCCCAACGAGTTGTGCAGGTAACGTCTCTGTTCCGCATTAATGTTGTAGGACTGACAGACCTGCGTTAACAGACGCGGTATCCATCACACTGAAACAAATTATTTCTAAAGATACACAGGAGCTGGAAAGTGGGAATGAAGGTATATTTATTGTCCACCATGCTTTAAAATTTACTTACACACAGAATGTGGACACGAGTAATGGTGAGACATTTTTACATCAGTGAAATCAACACATTTTTCCTCACTTTTTTCTTCCTCGAGGTCTGCTGCTGACACCACTGACGAGGGAATCTCCCCATCGCACCCCCCTCAGATTTAGTTGTAAGTTGGCACAGGGATAGGCCTTGAAAAACTGAACACAGATCAATCGAGAAAACAGGAAGAAGTTGTGTGGAACTATGAAAAAAATAAGCAAAATATACAAACTGAGTCTATTAATGAATTGCTTATGCATGTTGGTGAAGGCGGATCGCTCTCCAATTGTACCGCCTCCATTTTTCCGTTTTTTTAACAGGGTTTACCAAAGCTCTCCCGTCCGCACTGATTTTCGACGATGTTATAAGTTGCGATAGGGACCGCATCTACCTTCTTTCGAAGTTAGCAGGCAACTACGCTGTTATGCGGCGGCTCGTTTCGGCCCATTCAACATCTGTCCTTCAAGTGTAACGAGCGAGTAATGGAGTTTATATTTCATACCTGCCGCAGCAAATTTGTGTTCGTGAGGTCTCTATTCTAATTCGAACGTTTGACTTACGCTATACGTATTAGTTTCGGAATACCGTTTCTACGTCTTCCGTTAACTATACGTGGTTAACATTATGAAGACAATTAATAACATATGTGAAATACAACTTTGTTTGAGGAAAACATAATGATGTTCGAAGTCACCAGTTTTTCCACGACAAACGACTTTCAACAACTTATTATATGCATAATTGTTGCAACTGATTGCCGGGAATCATATATATATATATATATATATATATATATATATATATATATATATATATATATATATATATATATATATATATATATATATATTTGAATTACAAAAAACAAATACTAAAAAAAAAAGTTGCATGGCGCGAGATTCGACCCGGCGCTTACCACTGCGCCACGACGCTGTAGGAAATTACTAATCGTAGAAAGTATTTCACCGCAACGGTTTCTTTAAACTGTCGATTTTCTCGACAACGCCTGAGAAGTGCATCTTGGTGCTTTGCCACATTACACCTCTGGCCATGAGCTTTTATTATGCGCAGTATGAATCGAATCTGAATTTCACAATTGGCGGCCTCCCCTTGTCAGAAGAAGAGACTGGGCGTGTGAAATTTCAGTGCTAGTACCCGGTATACGCCTCTTTTTCAGCAAGCAAACAGTAATTTTCCTATGGAGACGATCATGAAAGTGACGAACGTAGACTTGCGGAATGACATGCAGTTTCCACCTGGTGTCTCAATTCGGCCGGACTTCCTGCCAGTCTTGCCGACTGCGCAAGATGACATTTTGTCCAGTCCCAAACATGCTAAATGGGGCACAGGTTTGGGTACCGTGCTGGACGTACACCTTGGGGAACAAGATGGATGCCAGGTGATGTATGTAGACATGCAGTGTCGTGTTGGAAGAGCACATCGCGCTGTTGGTGCATGAACAGCAGCACGACAGTTTGAATAATGATTCGGATGTAGTGTGCACTGTTCAGTGTTGCCTCTACGATCACTGGAGGAGAACGCCCACTGTAAGATACGGCTCCCCACAGTGTGATGGCGGGTGTTGGCCCTGTGTATACATTCCAGACGTTGGCTCACCTGCACGACGCCATACACGCCCGTGACAATTGTTGACCCCAAGCCAGAAGCGACTTTCTCCGCTCAAGATAACATGACTCCATTCGTTCTTCCATAAGCGCATATATTAATGCAGATTCTAGTTTAATAATACATTATAATTTACAAAAGTCCTGAGTAGCAAACGTACTTCTACTCACGAATAAGTGCCACCTAACTCAAATCGTTCTCGATCATAGGAGGCAGGCTGCACGATGTTGCGCCGTTCTCAGCTGACATCTAATGGTTCAAATGGCTCTAGGCACTGTGGGACTTAACATCTGGGGTCATCAGTCCCCTAGACTTAGAACTACTAAAACCTAACTAATCTAAGGACATCACACACATCCATGCCCGAGGCAGGATTCGAACCTGCGACGGTAGCAGCAGCGCAGTTCCAGACTGAAGAGCCTAGAACCGCTCGGGCACAGCGGCCGGCCAGCTAAGGACATGAACCAAGTTAAGATGTATCTGTTAATCGTGTATAATGAAACCTGGTAGATAGAGCAAAGTGTCATCTGGAAAAGATTTGCACAATGGGATTTTCAAAAGAAAAATGTCCCTTATATATAAGTATGACCGCTGGTCTTGGTTACTTCACAATGAAAGAGTGACAGAGGTTAACTACGTAGCGAAATAACGGCAAAGGAATTCAATTACTGCACATTTGTACAACAAGAATTTACACAAGTAGCGAACATCTACGTTCAAATGAAACAAAATACACACGAAGCATTAAAGTATGTCAGATACACATTGGATTGACCTGAAAGGTAATGGAAATTATAGTATACAAGATGTGTTTCCACCAGAGATTGCGGTAGATTCATCATTAAACGACGTGGCAGAAATAATTGTTTTACCCATGATGCAAGAAGAGGTGCTATTCAGCCATCCATAGGAACTAACACGAGCAACTTGGCAAGGTAATGAGCAAGGCGTAATAACACAATATTTACTGTAATAGGAAGCCACACATAAATCGCTAAATAATTGAAGTAAGTAAAATACACTCATGCTTAGGAAAAACAGAACACCTTGAAAAGTCTAGACTTAAGACGTTCATTTTCGCAGAACATATACATTAGTATGTTCTGCAGAGATGATTAGCGCTTCATTTATGTGTCCTGTTGCCTAGTAGGCAACCGCGCGACTGCTACGGTCGCAGGTTCGAATCCTGCCTCGGGCATGGATGTTTGTGATGTCCTTAGGTTAGTTAGGTTTAACTAGTTCTAAGTTCTACGGGACTGATGACCACAGATGTTAAGTCCCATAGTGCTCAGAGCCATTTGATCCTAGTAGGCACAGGGTCCATGGGCGCTGATAACATGTTCCAGGTGTGAAGGCGTTGACGCGAATAAGGTGCGAATGGCATCCTGTGGTATAGCCATGCATGCTGCATTCATCTGGTTCCAAAGTTCATCTGTGGATGCTGGCATTGGGTCACAGTGCTGCACACATTGTTTCACCATATCCCACACATTTTTGATTGGCGACAAATCTAGCGATCTGGCGGTCCAGGGCAAAAGGCTGTGACACCAAGAAGGCACGTGTTCGTGCAGAAAATGTGGTCGTGCATTGTCTTGCTGAAAAATAGCGTCTGGGGCGTTGTGCAGAAAGGATATGGCTATGGTTCACAGAATGTCATTCGTGTAGTTCACACTGGCCACAGCGCCCCAGACACGTGCCAACTGTGATTTGTGGTTGTACCCAGAGTCATTACCTTCGGTTTATAGCGACAACGAAAACCGTAAACCCATTTCACTGGTAGGTGGTGTTGCGCCGCGATATCGATTTCGACCTCGGGCTGACATGGTTCAAATGTTAATCATTTCTGCAGAACATACTAGTGTACACGTTCTGTGAATGTGTACGTCTTGTCTCTAGTCGTTTAAGGTGTTCTGGTTTTTCTGGACTTGAGTGTAAGATCATCACTACGGCTTTAAACAAAGTCTAACATTATCGTGACGTTCCTAAAATACACGCGGTGCCAGTCTCGGTTAAATTCAAACATCGAACCGAGAATACTTACGTGTATCGGATTCTCTAGAGGATTACTACGTAGATAAACTTTTGTCTCGTTTCTGTACGGTATTCGTTCCCGTAATTCAGCCAGTTCCAGATTTTCCTGGCTGGGTTTCCCTGGTGACGGTTAAGTTCCGCCCTTGAAACGTTCGTTATTTTACTGATTCCACCCACTCTAATGATAGGGTTGCGGTCATCCATCAAATCTACCACGTACCCGCGTTCTTTCGCGCCTTTTGGTGGCCTCCGACAGTGTTCTCCATTACGCGGTGATCCGTTATATCAGTTCGCACCATGAAGGCCATTTTCACCACATTTTTTCCCGCATTGTATTTCGTTTCCTAGACTAGGCTTGCATACCCAGCCACAATAACATGCCTACGATGCACATGTAATTTGGCAAAGCAGATTCTGATTATCTCGGCGCGCCTGTACAAATTGTACTGTGTTCAAAAATGTCGCCGGACGTGTGAATCCCGATTCGGGAAATTTGGTAACATGATGATGCCGTGTTTAGTGCGATCTTGCGCAACCTCATACCAGTATGCCAGTAATAACGCTTGTCACGTAACATGGGCTATGCATGGGTGAATGTTTGTATGTTTCGTACTTTAGAATGCTCAAATGTATAGCAGTCTTTTTGTTGTGCCTGTCTGCGATTCAACATCTCTTCTATATGGAAAGTAACAATCTATCCTTTTCATAATATTGTCATTATTCGATCCCGAATTTTGCATTGTTTGGTATCTGCTTGTTTACTGATCATGAAAATCTATAGAAGAGAATGACAGTCTTCCTTCTGAGAGGATGACTACCTTCGCAAACAGATTGTGAGAGACCAAGCCAGTAAGAAATCAAGAAAGGTCGAAAGATATATGAGAGGTATCTGACAGATTCCTCCAAAAATCATTAATAGTAATGAAAATAATGCTTAGTGACAGTTTATCTTATTCTGAACAGTGAACGGACAACAGCTCATACTACGAACTTGGGATACCAGTGACGTCTCACTCACGACCTCTTTCATTGGAGAACGCCACCCAAGTCTGCTGCCATACTAAGTGAAGTCACTGCCTTTTTATTTTGCATTTGACCAATCAGCGACTATAGAAAGCAACTCTACGATATAAGGCCATGCTACGACCATCAATGAGATGCGGAGATGCTGTCTTCAAGTGAATAGGTACACCATAGCTGGCGACCATGACGCATATCCTACGCACTAGTAAGGGTTAAGACAAATTGCGCAACATTACTATTCGCACCAGGCCAATTGGCGATAAATAAAAGACTTCCACGTCTAGTGACGCACGTATAGTACGTGTTTATTAGCTTGAAAAAGTCTGATATATATCTCGGTGCCTGATGAATACTGTTGACATAATAGAACTCAAGATAGCTTCCTTTGATCTCCATGTTCCACCTGATAAGTTTTCAAATGCTTTTCGATAATCCACTGAGAATGTAATCTAGTACCACTGTTCCTCTGCAGAGATTCCAAAGTCGGATGGGGCCCCACTTGCAGTACAGAAGGCTCCAGAGGTACATCGGACCAGATATCACGTACGGGTGACGCAATTCCCAGACATTATGGGCTGGTGCTTTGTGGGTGCAGATCTGGCACCTGATAGCATATCAGATGTGTTTCCTTGGCTTCAGATTATGCGAATTTGGTGGCCAATACATCAACATGAGCTCACTATCATATTCCTCAAAACATTGTAGCAAGTTTCTGGTTTTGTTACACATACAGTTATTCTGGTGGAAGATTCCATTGGTGTCACAGATGACATCAAGCATGATGATAATTTTCTCGTAGTCCACAGCTGTTGCAATCCCTTTGATTACTACCACAGAGCCCATGGCGCACATTGTTCTATACCCATGGCGTGGTGCATGTTTCAAGGAGCTGTTCATGTGGATGATGATTTATCTGGACAAAACCATCAACCTATCGCAAAAAGAAACATGCCTCAACCCACCGGGCGCACATTTCCATTGATCCAAGCTTAATGACTCTGACCTCTTTCACACTGTAATCGTAACGGGCAGTGTCATTGGATCAAAACGTGAACAAGAAGGAGTAAACTCTTTTCGAGCCCCATGTTCAACAATGTACACTTAAATGTGTGTCCAGAAACACTTTTGCCTGCACCAACAATGAGTTCAGTTGTCAAGTCTACCACAATCACCGCCTATCCTGGTTAACAAAGAGGGCAAGCCTCCAACCCCCACATTCTGTGATGAGATTTGGACGTCCAACACACTGTCGACTGCTCATGGTTTAAACACCTTTCAATCATTTTCCACTGATGCTCATGACTGTGGCCTGTATCGTTGATAGAATGATTCCCCACTCGTCTCTGCTTCCTTATCTCCATTGTCTGATCAAAAGTCTCTGGACACCCCTATGTAATGCGGAATTGATGACTAGATGTCACAAGGGGTGGAGTCCCCAGCGTAAAAGTACTTGGGAAGTATTGTGTTGTCAGCAGAGCTGTAGAGAAGCAGTAATTTCAGAATGGATCAGTCACGAGAGTTCAATAACTCTTAATATGGACTAGTCATTGGATGTCACCTAAATAAAAAATCCATCATAGACATTTCAGCCTTTCTTAATCTACCCAGGTCGACTGTTGGTGATATGACAGTGAAGTAGATACGCATCCAAAAGGTGTTCCATAGGGTTCAAGTTGAGACTCTGAGCAGACCAGTGACTTTCAGGAATTTTATTGTCCACAAACTTTTGCTTCACAGATGCTGCTTTATGCGTTGCCATGTTGATACAATCATAGTGTGCTCTGTACCCAGCTGTACACAGTGCAGAATGTTGTAAAATGTGTTCATATCTTTCCACTAAAGCAAGACTAGGCACTCTTCATGTAGGCCTACTGTTGATAGCGACCTTGGAACTTATGGAAGATGGCTGTAAAAATCGATAAGGAGTCACTCTGTCACTCTTGAGTTCCAAATTACTACCAGCATTCCAGCTAGCACAGTTACTGTGTGTAAGGAGTTGAAACGGATGTGGTACAATTGTCATACAGTTCCTGTTTAATCACACAATTTCGTAATCAATGCTAGGCGAAGCTTGAGGTGGCGTAAAGAGCAAAGCGACTGGACAGTCGATGGCTGGAAATGAGTGATTTGAAGTGGTGAGTAACACTATAGCCTGTGATAACGTGCTGGAAGGTTTTGGGTTTAGTAAATGTCGAAGAATGTTACATGGCATCATGTGTAGTACCAACAATGAAGTATTGAGAAGGTGGTGTTACAGCATGGGGTGTGTTTTGTGGCTATGATGTGGTTCCATTACTGCGTAAGGATATGAACATATTTTACAGCTTTCTGTACTGTGTGTAGTACGGGAACGGTTCAGAGTCTGTGTTTTGTATCAACATGACAAAACAGAAAGCAGCATTTGAGAAGCAATGGTTTGTGGACAGTAATATTCCTGAAATTGACAGGTCTGTTTAGTATCCCAATTTGAACCCAATGGAACACCTTTCGGATGAATAAGAACGTCGATGTCGGTCCAGACCCTAGTTTCCAATCACTAACGTCTCCGGTTTCGACTTTTGAGGAAGAATGGGCTGCCATTCCTACATAGCCAATCAGGCATCTCACTGAAAGAGTGAGCACAGTTCAAATCAACAAGTAGGCGAAGGATGTACACATTCCATACTAATGTCCTCGAATAGGCGTATGGATACTTTTGACTGGAAAAGTAACTTTGTTACTGTTTTATGTGCCCACAGAGAAAGAGGTGGCTTTCAATCTTGGTGTGGACAGTGCTCATAATGTTTCGGCTCATGATCTGGAAGAGGCGCAGATGGGTGGATGCATGGACGAGAGCAGAGTGGAATCTTTGTAGGAGGGCGCAGATGTATCCTCTGTAGTTTCGGATGTATTGAGTATTGTCAGTAATGAGCATATAACTCCTCTGGAGGATCGACCGAGGAAACTCGGTAGGTCTTCCACCCTATCTGATGGAGGAAACGACCAGAGTGATGTGTCAGAGATAATGGTACGATACATAAATCAAGAAACATGTGGTGAAGCACAAGGAGCTAAGGAACAGGTGACGAACATGTGGTTCTAGGTAAAAAAAAAAAAAAGATCAAGAATATGTCTTGAGGATGTGGAAGGCTTACAGACGTGTATGAAGCATGATATGAATGAATTTGTGACGAATAGAGGATTAGTAGCGAAGTAAATGGCAGCAATGGAGGAGAATATGAGCAAAGTGACAAATGAGATATTGGCAATACTGGAGGAATGGGTAGTGGTTATAGTCCCACAAATGTCATAAAATTCTAAGTCGTAGCACAGATTGGTGAGACTTAGCGGTTACAAACTACACTGGAACACCGAATTGGGGAATTAGCAAACCAGTTACAGGAATTAGAAGAGAGAATGGACCGAAAGACCGAGGACAGTGAACGGCGATTATCCGAGGTGATAGACCAGCTGGAAATTGAGAATCAAGAAATGATGTTGGGCAATCAGGTAGATACAAGGGTTGGAGTGAAGTGAGCCGAAGGCATGTCATAATCAACGGTCTGCTCTCTCGTAAATCAAAGAGGAGCCAGTTCACTATGAACATTACCCGACCAACAAAAAAATTTCAGATCTTTAGAGATGACAGCAGGTGAAAACACCATAAGGCCTGGATTTGCCAGTTCAATAGCTGTTTCTCCTCTATTCGGCCTCCCGGGCTTGATATGCTACTGTCTCGATATCGGAGCCACAACGCACATGTGTTCAGCGAGACTATGTTGTGCATTAAACGATGAATTCTGAAAAGGGTTTTTGGCACAACATTGGCCTCAAGAGAAGCAGGAGCGAGTTAAACAGGGCATCTTGCAAGCTGCTATATTAAATGGTTCAAATGGCTCTGAGCACTATGGGACTTAACATCGATGGTCATCAGTTCCCTAGAACTTAGAACTACTTAAACCTAACTAACCTAAGGACAGCACACAACACCCAGCCATCACGAGGCAGAGAAAATCCCTGACCCCGCCGGGACTCGAACCCGGGAACCTGGGCGTGGGAAGCGAGAACGCTACCGCACGACCACGAGATGCGGGTATTAAATAATCAAGAGCCGGTAGTCCCATGAAGTTTTTGAACGAGATGATGCAGAATAATCAGTTCTTTGACACATATGCTCCTTCAAGAACCGACGGAATATTCCATAAATGTTGTCATCCGATAATTCACCTATTATGCCCGATCCTGCAGCGTCCTGTGTTGAACAGGCACAAGCAAGAAGCTCTCTTTTGAAACATTCCCGTGCCTTCTCTTCCATGGAGGGTCCCATTCTCTCTGCTCCCATTGGTTATTCTCCAATGTCTTCCTCCTTCATAACCTCGGCGACTCATGTATGCTGCGTAACATTGGTCACTCCTTCTATTCTCCTGCACATAATGACGATGATTATTCTTTTCTCCATTTCTGTTTTCTTCCTGGATCTTTGTGAACCACAACCCTTGCAGAATATCACGAGACGCTACCAGACTGCTTTAACAGCACCCCAGGAGAACTCGTCTATAATTTGTTGTTAATTTATCATAACAAATCCTGATGATACCAAAGGTACAAAAAGGTGTGTCGGGGAACTGATTATTCCGCATGATCTCGTTCAGAAACTTCATGGGATTACCGGAGCCTGTTTTTCCAAGATTGCATCTCGCAATGATACCCTGTTTAACTCGCTCATGCTTCTCTCAGGGCCAGTATTGGGCCAAAAGCCCTCTTCAGAATTCTGCAAGTGACACACGGCATAATCTTGTTGAACGCATGTGTATAGCTGCACTGATATCAAGATAGCCGCATATCAAGTTCAAACATGCCCCACAGGCCAACCAGAGGGGAAAGAGTGATTGAACTGTCAAATCCAGGCCTTAGGGTGTTACCATCTGCCGTCGTCTATAAACGTCTGGAATTTTTTTATGGACAGGTAATGCTCATAGTGAACTGGCTTCTCTCAGGTCTCCGAGAGACCAGATTGCTGATTATCACAAGACTTCGGCTCACTTCAATACATTCATCGTATCTTTCTGACTGCCTGACATCATGTCTTGATTTCAAGTTTTCAGCTGCTCTACCGCCTCGGATAATCGCTGTTTGATGTACTCAACTTTTGGTCCACCTTCTATTCTAATTACTGTTACCGATTTCCTAGCTCTTAGACTTGGTATCCCTGTGTAGTTTGTATCCACTCAGTTTCATCAATCTGTTGTTGCATTTGAGAAATTTAAACCATTTGTGGGCCTACAGCCACTAAACATTCCTCCAGTTTGTCACTTTGCCCACATTGTATTCCACTGCCCTCATTTATTTCGCTACTAGTCCTATATTCGTCATCAATTCAATCATACCATTCTTCATACTCTTCATCATACACATTCCCCATCTGCCACACCCTCGGTGATATTTTTAATCATCTTTTTTATCTGGGAGCCCATGTTCATCACCTGTTTCTTTGCTCCTTGTGCTTCACCCCATGTTTCTTGACCCACGTATCGTACCACTCTCTCTAACAAATCCTTCTGGTCTTTTCCTTAATCAGATAGGGTGGAACACTAACCTAGTTTCCTCAAACGAGCCTCCAGAAGAGTGACAGGCTCATTACTAGGACTACTCACTACATCCGAAATTACAGAGGCTACATCTGAACTCTCCTTTCGAGATTCTACTCTGTTCTCGTTCATTCTCCCATTCACCAAGGCCTCTTCCAGTAGATCCTACTAGGATCTACTGTCTCATCCACATCAACACTTATTTTAACTATTCCTTCTGTTTTAGGTTTATCAGCGGTAGAAATACCCTCTGGAGTACACCCCTTTTGACCACCGATTAATTCACTCCGCCAACTTCATCTTTCTTGCTTATTACTTCATGTGACCCCTTGAGTCAATGAAATAATTATAGCTAACTTTCTTCACACTCTGGTGCCTTATATTCATCATGTGCGTCTTAGAAGGAACGCAATGTACATTGAACGCATATAATACTTGATAATCGCAAAACTCAGAACAAACAGTAGTAATCCTCTACGAAAACACCAAAACCCCTGTTCAATATCACAAAGCACGCCAAAACGTTCGATACAGTTCCGCACTGTCGCCTGATAAACAAAGTAAGAGCCTACGGAATATCAGACCAGCTGTGTGGCTGGATTGAAGAGTTTTTAGCAAACAGAACACAGCATGTTGTTATCAATGGAGAGACGTCTACAGACGTTAAAGTAACCTCTGGCGTGCCACAGGGGAGTGTTATGGGACCATTGCTTTTCACAATATATATAAATGACCTAGTAGATAGTGTCGGAAGTTCCATGCGGCTTTTCGCGGATGATGCTGTAGTATACAGAGAAGTTGCAGCATTAGAAAATTGTAGCGAAATGCAGGAAGATCTGCAGCGGATAGGCACTTGGTGCAGGGAGTGGCAACTGTCCCTTAACATAGACAAATGTAATGTATTGCGAATACATAGAAAGAAGGATCCTTTATTGTATGATTATATGATAGCGGAACAAACACTGGTAGCAGTTACTTCTGTAAAATATCTGGGAGTATGCGTGCGGAACGATTTGAAGTGGAATGATCATATAAAATTAATTGTTGGTAAGGCGGGTACCAGGTTGAGATTCATTGGGAGAGTGCTTAGAAAATGTAGTCCATCAACAAAGGAGGTGGCTTACAAAACACTCGTTCGACCTGTACTTGAGTATTGCTCATCAGTGTGGGATCCGTACCAGATCGGTTTGACGGAGGAGATAGAGAAGATCCAAAGAAGAGCGGCGCGTTTCGTCACAGGGTTATTTGGTAACCGTGATAGCGTTACGGAGATGTTTAATAAACTCAAGTGGCAGACTCTGCAAGAGAGGCGCTCTGCATCGCGGTGTAGCTTGCTCGCCAGGTTTCGAGAGGGTGCGTTTCTGGATGAGGTATCGAATATATTGCTTCCCCCTACTTATACCGCCCGAGGAGATCACGAATGTAAAATTAGAGAGATTAGAGCGCGCACGGAGGCTTTCAGACAGTCGTTCTTCCCGCGAACCATACGCGACTGGAACAGGAAAGGGAGGTAATGACAGTGGCACGTAAAGTATCCTCCGCCACACACCGTTGGGTGGCTTGCGGAGTGTAAATGTAGATGTAGATGTAGAAGACGGAAAACAGTGAGTTGTTGTTCATGATAACCAACTGACTGCTGCCGTTGCCATTTTTATGCTTAGTGGAAACTACTCTGGCACTGTTGGTTTTAGTTACATGCAATACTTATACTATTATAATGGAAACTCATTACCCACAGCTATTACATTTTATTTACATCGTACCATCGTGCACGTCTTGTCCGTTTCCTCACTGTCTTCCTAGTCACTTTCAACCTACAGGCGCACCTACTTATCCAATCTCAAAAATGGTTCAAATGGCCCTGAGCACTATGCGACTTAACTTCTGAGGTCATCAGTCGCCTAGAACTTAGAACTAATTAAATCTAACTAACCTAAGGGCATCACACACATCCATGCCCGAGGCAGGATTCGAACCTGCGACCGTAGCGGTCGCTCGGTTCCAGACTGTAGCGCCCAGAACCGCACGGCCACTACGGCCGGCTATCCAATCTCATGTTCAGCCTTGCACATTCTCCACAATCTCCAGCAACGTCAGCAATCCGCACAAAAATTTGGTGTAAACTGATAGTATGGCTTCCTATGCTCTGTCAAATTGCAATGCACACACCTAGTGACGCACAGACCACCATCCATCTCCTTGGTATTACCTTGAAACTGTTTGTAGATTTGTGCGACCCCTTCACGACGCGTCCAACATTCAATCCCTAGGACTGAGATACGTCTATTCCTTTGTAACTTCAATTTCGCATAGGTTTACTCGTTTATCGTGTACTAAACCGAGGTTACTACCTACTGTTCAACATATACACCTCTTCAACATTATCTAACAAACACATCACACGTCAGAACACCCTCCCAAAATTTTTCAACACTGTATCAGTGACGGACGGAATCGAGTGGAACATACACGTACAAAACCCAAAAACGAAAAAAAAAACACATATAGTTACATAAAATGCGCCAGTCACTAAAATGATTTCTCACCTCCTTGCAAAAACGCTAAACACATGCACCTACATTTTAACAATACCATTAACACCAAATTCCTTTCTACCTTACGCGAAAGGCATACATACAACCAAACTTGTCACAAATGCAATCGTCAGATCGAAGGTGGAAAAATTACCGGAAATTATCAGATTAGTAAATTAATTAAACAACTTTTTGTTAAAAGCGATCAGACTTAACTTCTAGACCAACAATGTAAGAGGGTCCACTAGCTCAATGCATAGCAGGACTTCTCTGACTGAAGACACCCAATTTAATGCTAGTTATAACTTATCTCGCTCGTTCGGAATACTGCCTGTTGGAAAGAATCCTTAGCCGGGTTGTCAATTTGAAGCAATCAAATGAATCCTCTCGATATGCAGATCACTTCCCGCGAACTGAAACATACTTGAAAAACTGCACGTAATGGAAACAGTCTAATAGATACATTCTCTGACAAGTGATTCGTGTGTGTAGCATGATAAACAAATGTAACGGTTGACTCTTTCACACAATGAAGATGAGTGGAACTGGAACATAAATCCTTTAAAATAATTCAGTTAAAAGAGACTAAGCGACAAAGTCCATGGGGAAGGGAAGAAAATAACCTGGTAGCTAACCCGTGGTATAATTTAGATTAATCAAGTACGTGTACAGCATCGGTCGTGACAACTCTGTCCATCTTGTGAAGTGTAGGATGTTACATGCAGGAACACAAGTACTGGTAACTAAGTCATGAGTAAGGCATCAACCGCCAAAGCGTGCGCGCCGGTCGCCATCCAGACACAGAATCTAGGTGTAAACGACGCTCTTCTGAGTTCCCTACGGAGGAACCGCCAAAACCGCTGGTTGTTCAGTCGGGCGGAAAATTGGAAATACTGCCAACGTACACGTAACAAACATTGGCCACTCTCTTCCGAAAAGTTTATTCTTACTTTAGGCCATCTCATAACTTTTCACTTGAAAGAAATCTGGAAAAATTTCGTAGAAGAACCCGCATGCAGTCCCTCACACTGGAAAAGGGTGGTAGCTTGGACCAATGTAACAACTCGCGCTTCCTCCCCTACAAAAGGCGACACTTGTCCTACCACCGTGGCTAATTTATTAGACACTGTCTTATCAAATATGTCCTCTATTTCCCATGTCAACGCTAGAATCAATACAATCTAAGCCTTGGCGACAGTGTGGTGCAGCGATGAAAACTTAAAGTAGGGCTAATTTGTGCTTGATTGCGCTCCCACGTTCTTCGCAAGTTCCTATGCAGCCGAAACGACTGCCCTGTTTCTCCAGAAGTGTCCCGTTCATTCGCCAAAGCGGGGCCAGGTGTGTTATGATGAAATCCCCTAAGCGGGCCATCTCCAAGCCACCTACATCCTCCTGAATCTGCTAAGTGTATTCATCTCGTGGTCTCCCTCTACGATGTTTACCCTACACGCTGCCATCCGATACTAAATTGGTGATCCCTTGATGCCTCAGAACATGTCCTACGAATCGAGCCATTCTTCAGGTCACGTTGTGCCATAAATTCCTCTTCTCCCCAATTCTATTCAATACCTCCTCATTAGTTACATCATCTACCCATCTAATCTTCGGCGTTCTTCTGTAGCACCACATTTCGAAAGCTTCTCTTCTCTTCTTGTCTAAACTATTCATCGGCCATGTTTCACTTCCATACAAATACTTTCAGGGACGACTTCCTGACACTTAAATCTATGCTCGATGTTAACAAATTTCTCTTCTTCAGAAACGCTTTCCTTGCCCATTGCCAGTCTACATTTCGTATCCTCTCTACTTCGACCATCATCAGTTATTTTGTTCCCCAAATAGCAAAACTCATTTACTGCTTTAAGCGTCTCATTTCCTAGTCTAATTCTCTCAGCATCACCCGATTTAATTCGACTACGTTCTATTATCCTCGTTGTGGTTTTGTTGATGTTCATGTTCTATCCGACTTTCAAGACACTGTCCATTCCGTTCAACTGCTCTTTCAGGTCCTTTGCTGTCTCTGACAGAATTACGATGTCGTCGGCGAACCTCGAAGTTTTTATTTCTTCTCCATGGATTTTAATTCCTACTCCGAATTTTCCTTTTGTTTCCTTTACTGCTTCCTCAATATACAGATCGAATAGCATCTGGGATAGGCTAAAACCCTGTCTCACTCCTTCCCCAACCACTGCAACCTTTCGTGCCACTCGACTCTTATCACTGCCATCTACTTTCTGTACAACTTGTAAATAGCCTTTCGCTCCCAATATTTTACCCCTGCCACCTTCAAAATTTGAAAGAGAGTATTCCAGTCAACATTGTCAAATGCTTTCTCTAAGTCTACAAATGCTAGACGCGTAGGTTTGCCTTTCCTTAATCTATCTTCTAAGGCCTCAGGTGTTCCAACATTTCTATGGAATCCAAACTGATCTTCCCCGAGATCAGCTTCTACCAGTTTTTCCATTCGTCTGTAAAGAATTCGTGTTAGTATTTTGCAGCCGTTACTTATTAAAATGATAGTTCGGTAATTTTTGCATCTGTCAACACTTGCTTTCTTTGGGATTGGAATTATTATATTCATCTTGAAGTCTTAGGGTATTTCGTCTGTCAACATACATCTTGCTCACCAGATGGTAGAGTTTTTGTCAGGGATGGCTCTCCCAAGGCTATCAGTAGTTCTAATGGAATGTTGTGTACTCCCGGGACCTTGTTTCGACTTAGGTCTTTCAGTGCTCTGTCAAACTCTTCATGCAGTATCATATCTCCCATTTCATCTTAATCTACATCCTCTTCCATTTCCATAATATTATCCTCAAGTACATCGCCGTTGTATAGACCCTCTATGTACTCGTTCTACCTTGCTGCTTTCCCTTCTTTGCTTAGAACTGGGTTTCCATCTGAGATCTTGATATTCAAACAGGTGGTTCTCTTTTCTCCAAAGGTCTCTTTATTTTACCTACAGGCAGTATGTATCTTATCCTAGTAATATATGTCTCTACATCCTTACATTTGACCTCTTGCCATCCCTGCTTAGCCATTTTGCACTTCCTGTCGAACTCATTTGTGAAACGTTGGTATTCCTTTTTGTCTGCTTCATTTACTGCATTTTTATATATTCTCCTTTAATCAGTTAAATTCAGTATATATTCTGTTATCCAAAGATTTCTACTAGCCCTTGTCTTTTTACCTACTTGATCCTCTGTTGCCTTCACTATTTCATCTCTCAAAGCTACTCATTTTTCTTCTACTGTACTTCTTCCCCTCATTCTTGTCAATCGTTCCCTAATGCTCTCCCTGAAACACTCTACAAGATCTGGTTCTGTCAGTTTATCCAGGTCCCATCTCCTTAAATTCCAACTTTTTTGCAATTTCTTCAGTGTTAATCCACATCTGCCCCTAGAAATGTCTTAAAATTTAAAACCTGGTTCCTAAATCTCTGTCTTACCATTATATAATCTATCTGAAACCTCCCAGTATCTCCAGGCCTCTTCCATGTATACAACCTTCTTTCATGATTCTTGAACCAGGTGTTAGCTATGATTAAGTTATGCTCTGTGCAAAATTCTACCAGGCGGCTTCCTCTTTCATTCCTTACCCCTATTCCATATTCACCTACTACGTTTTCTTCTCTTCCTTTTTCCACTATCGAATTCCAGTCACCCATGACTATTAAATTTTTGTCTCCCTTCACTATCTGAATAATTTCTTTTATCTCATCATACATTTCATGAATCTCTTCGACATCTGCGGAGCTAGTTGGCATATACACCTGTACTACTGTGGTAGGCGTGGGCTTCGTATCTATCTTGGCCACAATAATGCATTCACTATGCTGTTTGTAGTAGCTTACCCGCATTCCTATTTTTTTATTCATTATTAAACCTACTCCTGCA
Source organism: Schistocerca serialis cubense (assembly GCF_023864345.2). Taxonomy (NCBI): domain Eukaryota; kingdom Metazoa; phylum Arthropoda; class Insecta; order Orthoptera; family Acrididae; genus Schistocerca; species Schistocerca serialis. The sequence goes on along the minus strand of NC_064642.1, from coordinate 562,541,213 downwards.
TTACCCCTATTTGAATATGTAACCCTGTATTCACCTGCCACCGAACTTCACTAATTCCCACTAAATCTAACTTTAACGTATCCATTCCCCTTTTTAAATTTTCTAACCTACCTGCCCCATTGAGGGATCTGACATTCCATCCTCAGATCCGTAGAACGCCAGTTTTCTTTCTCCTGATAACGACATCCTTTTGAGTAGTCCCCGCCCGGAGATCCAAATGGGGGACTATTTTACCTCCGGAATATTTTACCCAAGAGGACGCCATCATCATTTAACCATGCAGTAAAGCTGCATGTCCTCGGGCTGTAGTTTCCCCTTGCTTTCAGCCGTTCGCAGTACCAGCACAGCAAGGCCGTTTTGGTTAGTGTTATAAGGCCAGATCAGTCAGTCATCCAGACTGTTGCACCTGCAACTACTGAAAAGGCTGATGCCCCTCTTCAGGAACCACACGTTTGTCTGGCCTCTCAACTGACACCCCTCCGTTGTGGTTGCACTTGCGGTACAGCCATCTGTATGGCTGAGGTACGCAAGCCTCCCCACCAACGGCAAGGTCCATGGTTCATGGGGGCAGTGTTGAAGCCTATTACTGAAAATATTGAACGACTCTTGCGAAACAACCACTAAGACAAATGTCGATGAAGAAGAAGAAGAAGAAGAGGAATATACTATTGATGAAAAAATGCTGCCGAGATAGATGGATGATATGGAGTCAGAAGGAAGAAACGTATTAGATGTGTAAGTAACGTAAACATTTAACCAAGCATGTACTATGGGTCGGGGATAGAGACTTTGAAGAACACCTGATTTCCTGAATGTACAGTAAATCCTTCAAAATTTGGAATTGTGATATATATTTATCAAGAGAATTAAAAATTATATGCAGAAGTACTATGTGCGACTAATATTCATAGGGAAAACAATTACCCAGCAAGACAAATAAAAAGCCCATGCAGTGAAAATACATAAACATTACTACACCTGTTACTTCAACAACATACAGGCAGTGGCGCTCTTATTGAAATTCAACATAAAAAATTAAAAATCATTCTCTGCACGGAATATATATACCTGTATTGTAGCGATCCAAATGAATTAGTAGAATGATAAATATTGCACACATTAACCATCACAGAAAGTGCAGATCATTTGAACAAAATCATGTCAGTTACTTCAGAGATAAGAGAAAGACGTACTATCGATACTAACGGATACAGTAGTTTGAGAACTCCACGAACCAGCACGCAAAATATTCATACACAAGTATGTATTAATATGAGCCTTAGACGACTTATGACGAGCAGATCTTCTGGATATGCAGCAATATTTCTGGAGAATGTGGCAATGGCTGCAGCAGTGAGCGGAAGCTGCATCAGCTGTGGCAACGGAGATGGCAATGACTAGAGGCAGTGTTAATTGTCTTCAGTAGACACATGAACTATTTGTGATGAGCTGTACAATAGGCATTGCCCACTAGTTTTATCTTAGTAATATTAATATATCTTCTATTCCTCTGACCTCTTCTCCCCTGCCCTCTATTTGCCTTTTTTTCCTGTCACAACTCCAGTCATGACCACTTTCAAAACGTGATTTGTGGCGCTCCAGTCGCTATCCCCACCATTCCAGCCTGGTCTTACGAACCACCAAAAATTCATACTCTGCACACCACAGTTTCAACATCACGTAATTTATTAATGACTGTTTCCCTTCAAAAATCGCTGGAAATTTAAAACCAGAGTTGATGCATTGTCCTGTTGCTTCATGATGAATGAGGGCAGCCTGTATGTTTGACAGATTTTATGTAGATGACATGAATTTTCCAAAAAATAAAGTACATTGTTGCTATATAATACCTGCACATTGTGTGTAGACACAAGATTTATTTAGTAAATTCTTGTCCACTTAAGCTTGCACGTTCCAAGTTTATAACGCCGACATACGATGGTGGTTTGGAAAGTTCTCGGAATCACACGAGAAGTCAGCGCTAGTGCAACGAGTTGTTCACGTCATATTCGTTGGACTGTTGCCTGTAAACACGTGCCACGTCAGTGCCCTTGGAAGAGAGCTGTGGCGGTGACGTGGCTCTGTTGTTGTTCCCGCGTAGTGATTTGCGAAGGTGGAAAAAATCGAGATTCGAGCAGTGATTAAGTACTTCGTAAAGAAAGGTATGAAAGCGAAGGTCATTTATGCCGATTAACAGAATACACTGGGTGACTCTGCACCTTCATATTCCAATGTTGTCAAGTGGCCAAACGAATTTAAATTTGGTCGGGAGCGCTTAAATGATGATCCGCACAATGGTGTGTCACTAATCCAAAAATCATTGCATAAGTGCACAAAATGGTCATGGAGGATCGCTGATTGAAGTCATCAAAAAGGGTATATCACATTTTAACTGAAGAATTAGACATGAAAAAATTATCTGCAAGATGGGTGCTACGACTCTTGACGCGCATCGCACACATGTGCCGTCGCCATGGCAAAATTACACGAACTAAGGTTTGAATTGTTGCCACACACGCCTTATTCACCTGATATGGCTCCGTCAGACTTACATCTCTTCCCAAATCTGAAAATTTTTCTTGGTGGATGAAGATTCACGTCAAACGAAGAATTGATAGCCGGAGTTGACAACTATTTTGCAGGTCTGGAGGAAACTTATTTTTGAGATGGGACCAAGGCACTGGAACATCGTTGGAGCAAGTGCATTAATCTACAAAGAGACTACATTGAAAAATAAATGTTTCAGTGATGTAAGTATTTTTTTTCTATCCATTTCGAGAACTTTTCAAACAATTCTCGTACATTACGAGTCATGGAATACATACAGGTCCACACATACAGCTTACATCATATAAGGACTCCCCTCTCTGTGACAGAAAAAGTTTCTCCATGATTAATAGCAATGTTGGAAGGAACGATTTCTCACTTCCATAAATTTCACTGACATAATTTAGAACCATCACCCTTGTGACTACAATGTTTTGTGAATAACTCACAGAGCAGCAACCTTTGCACCTTGGTTGCTGTTTTCTGTTTACTAAGAACCTCCATAATTCTTCCACTTGCGGACATCAGACACCATCCACCCCAGTTAACCACAATATGAGTACAAAGGACTAATAATAGTATGCCCTGGGGCCACCTGCACAGTTATGACATCACAACCCAAGATGGCCGCCCAATATGGAGATCTATAAAGGAAATAATTGCGTCCTGTGGTGAATTCCCCTAGACAACCTCCTATGATGTCAGATGTCAGCCTAATACAGCATGCTCTATACTGCTTCATTTGACCTCTGCATGCATCCAAAACAGTGCACTATTTAAACAGGACAACAATGAAGTAGAGTACATAACGTGGTAGAGAACAGCTCTGCAATCTCAGCTAGTCAACAGAGTTCAGTTGCAATTGTGTCACACTGCCAGAGTGTTTACCACCACACAGCTTTGCCTCCAGTGCATGTGAGCACATGTGCATTTTTATTCTTACAGAACAATTCTTTTACGACAGTAGTACAAAAGTCGAGAGGTATAATCGTAATTACACGCCATCATGCGCTTTATAGCGGTTTGCAGAGTAGGTGTGTAGATATACGGGGTCGGCATTTTATTCCTGGCAACATTGTCGTGCAGTGCATCCGAATGAACAGAGGAACGTGTACCATCTGCACTACTGTCCCAGCCGTAGTAACTCTCTGAATAGACTGCTGGAAGGCCAAACCAATATCCACCATGGAGCTAGGATTTGAGTCATCATCAGGTTCTGTTTTATTTTTTAGAAGTATGTTCCCTGCTTCTAATCACTTGTAAGCTGGCCATAGTTTTACTATGTGATAATAGCCTATCACATGACCGTGGGATCCATTGCACTGCACACATGTGGCTATTAATCACTGTGAGCTAACATCCTAAAGATGTTCGGGCTCACATGCGGTTACTCTAGGTCGAAATGTCTTATCTCAAACTCGTCTAGGGATTGAACCGCACGTGTCGCATTACACACCATAAATTAGACACTTGTGACCCTTTGGTTAAATTGTTTGGCTGATGGCAAGTTTGCAAAGTTGTATGTAAGATACAACTTTAATATAACATGTGACAACAGTAATAATAATGTCAGGAGCTAAATTAACGACCCATAAATGATGTACGCCACACAGTTGCGATTGGGATAGAATAATGTTTATTCAGAAAGCAAGCTGATAGCGAAAGTGGTCGTATTTAGAATTACGATAGGGTTTGTTTCACAGTTCCTGAAGGCTGACTCTTTCGGGCATATATTTAAATGAGAGCGAAATGCTCGTTAACTCACACCATGCAGTACATAACATAACTGATCATGTCAAGTTCATGGCAGGCAGCTTCCCAATGGAGGAAACAAACAATGCATATGTCAATATGCCTTTGGCGATGCGTCCATCTGATAACCAAGTTGCTGTTACTGCTCGAGTGTATGTTGCATGGTACCCTCAAAAGCGCCATTGTGATAAGAAAGTTTTTCATCACCTAGAGCAATGTCTTCGGGAAAGCGGTAATCTTTGTCCACAAATAATGGACAGAGGTCACCTAAGGGCTAGATGTATTCCGCAAACAGAGGACCCAATTCTTGAAATACACTACTGGCCATTAAAATTGCTACACCACGAAGATGACGTGTTACAGACGCGAAATTTAACCGACAGGAAGAAGATGCTGTGATATGCAAATGATTAGCTTTTCAGAGCACTCACACAAGATTGGCGCCGGTGGCGACACCTACAACGTGCTGACATGAGGAAAGTTTCCAACTGATTTCTCATACACAAACAGCAGTTGACCGGCGTTGCCTGGTGAAACGTTGTTGTGATGCCTCATGTACCATCACGTTTCCGACTTTGATAAAGGTCGGATTGTAGCCTATCGCGATTGCGGTTTACCGTATCGCGACATTGCTGCTCGTTGGTCGAGATCCAATGACTGTTAGCAGAATATGGAATCGGTGGGTTCAGGAGGGTAATATGGAACGCCGTGATGGATCCCAACGACCTCGTATCACTAGCACTCGAGATGACAGGCATCATATCCGCATGGCTGTAACGGATCGTGCAGCCACGTCTCGATCCCTGAGTCAACAGATGGGGACGTTTGCAAGACAACAACTATCTCCACGAACAGTTCGACGACGTTTGCAGCAGCATGGACTATCAGCTCGGAGACCATGGCTGCGGTTACCCTCGACGCCGCATCACAGACAGGAGCGTCTGCGATGGTGTACTCAACGACGAACCTGGGTGCACGAATGGCAAAACGTCATTTTTTCGGATGAATCCAAGTTCTGTTTACAGCATCATGATGGTCGCATCCGTGTTTGGCGACATCGCGGTGAACGCACATTGGAAGCGTGTATTCGTCATCGCCATACTGGCGTATCACCCGGCGTGATGGTATGGGGTGCCATTGGTTACACGTCTCGGTCACCTCTGTTCGCATTGACGGCACTTTGAACAGTGGAAGTTCATTTCAGATGTGTTACGACCCGTGGCTCTACCCTTCATTCGATCCCTGCGAAACTCCACATTTCAGCAGGATAATGCACGACCGCATGTTGCAGGTCCTGTACGGACCTTTCTGGATACAGAAAATGTTCGACTGCTGCCATAGCCAGCACATTCTCCAGATTCTCACCAATTGAAAATGTCTGGTCAATGGTGGCCGAGCAACTGGCTCGTCGCAATACTCCAGTCACTACTCTTGATGAACTGTGGTATCGTGTTGAAGCTGGATGGGCAGCTGTACCTGTACACGCCATCCAAGCTCTGTATGACTCAATGCCCAGGCGTATCAAGGCCGTTATTACGGCCAGAGGTGGTTGTTCTGGGTACTGATTTCTCAGGATCTATGCACCCAAATTGCGTGAAAATGTAATCACATGTCAGTTCTAGTATAATATATTTGTCCAATGAATACCCGTTTATCATCTGCATTTCTTCTTGGTGTAGCAATTTTAATGGCCAGTAGTGTAGTTAACCAATTAACTCAGTGAAGTATATATGATATTGCAAGGCAGTACCAGATATCTCAAAGGGTGGTTGTGGATGTGTTTGCATAATGATGAACTGAATCCATATCATTACGTGTTAACTCAACACCAACAGCCAGAAGACTCCATATCGTTTGCTTACTGCAAAAACCCACTAACTTCGTTTTAGCTAGTTTCGAGAAAAATGGATTTTTATATTCCTTAGTGAGCCATAAATAATTAAATCAACAAATGAATTGTTGCAATGCAATAACTAACTAATGGTGGTATCTAGTAAAGGTTAATGCATAAATAGCTTGTTAATTCTTATAACTTTTTATTAAGTAACATGAAATACAAATATTGCATCACATAATTGGTTTTGGTAGTCAACATAGTAATTATTCATCAACTTGAGCAAAGTTACATAAAAAAACACTTTACTGAATATTTTGAATTACAATAATGAGTCATTTTATAATATTACTTAACAATTGAAAAACACTGTGGACGGTTCTTTTCTTCTCCACTCTATACGTCTGCTTCCGAGCTGTCGCTGTCTTCTACACCTGGCTCAGGAACTGTGTCAATGGCTGCAGCTCATGTAGGAAGAGATTTATACCAAGAGTGATATGCTTCAGGATTGACACCATTTTTGCATAACTGTATCAGGCAGTTCTTTTTCTTTTTGGTTATTGGCAGAATGTTGGGATAAAGATCTTCTAAGTGAACATTTGCCATATTTAAGGGACGCCCTTTTCCAAACGTATGTATTTCTTTATAATCTGATGTGTGGTCGTATTTGTATTCGATCACTCCTGGATTGGTTTTCTGGTAGCGAAAACATTTCACTTTTAGCCAGTTAACTTTATTTCCGTGAATGTTACTACTTCTGTTCTTAATTATAGATGCTGAAAGTTAGATAAATCCTTGAATTCTACATTTTTCATTTCATGTACTGCATAAGGAGAACTTTTCTTGTTTTGAACTCTTTTAGATCTTTCAAGTTTGAATATACACTCCTGGAAATGGAAAAAAGAACACATTGACACCGGTGTGTCAGACCCACCATACTTGCTCCGGACACTGCGAGAGGGCTGTACAAGCAATGATCACACGCACGGCACAGCGGACACACCAGGAACCGCGGTGTTGGCCGTCGAATGGCGCTAGCTGCGCAGCATTTGTGCACCGCCGCCGTCAGTGTCAGCCAGTTTGCCGTGGCATACGGAGCTCCATCGCAGTCTTTAACACTGGTAGCATGCCGCGACAGCGTGGACGTGAACCGTATGTGCAGTTGACGGACTTTGAGCGAGGGCGTATAGTGGGCATGCGGGAGGCCGGGTGGACGTACCGCCGAATTGCTCAACACGTGGGGCGTGAGGTCTCCACAGTACATCGATGTTGTCGCCAGTGGTCGGCGGAAGGTGCACGTGCCCGTCGACCTGGGACCGGACCGCAGCGACGCACGGATGCACGCCAAGACCGTAGGATCCTACGCAGTGCCGTAGGGGACCGCACCGCCACTTCCCAGCAAATTAGGGACACTGTTGCTCCTGGGGTATCGGCGAGGACCATTCGCAACCGTCTCCATGAAGCTGGGCTACGGTCCCGCACACCGTTAGGCCGTCTTCCGCTCACGCCCCAACATCGTGCAGCCCGCCTCCAGTGGTGTCGCGACAGGCGTGAATGGAGGGACGAATGGAGACGTGTCGTCTTCAGCGATGAGAGTCGCTTCTGCCTCGGTGCCAATGATGGTCGTATGCGTGTTTGGCGCCGTGCAGGTGAGCGCCACAATCAGGACTGCATGCGACCGAGGCACACAGGGCCAACACCCGGCATCATGGTGTGGGGAGCGATCTCCTACACTGGCCGTACACCACTGGTGATCGTCGAGGGGACACTGAATAGTGCACGGTACATCCAAACCGTCATCGAACCCATCGTTCTACCATTCCTAGACCGGCAAGGGAACTTGCTGTTCCAACAGGACAATGCACGTCCGCATGTATCCCGTGCCACCCAACGTGCTCTAGAAGGTGTAAGTCAACTACCCTGGCCAGCAAGATCTCCGGATCTGTCCCCCATTGAGCATGTTTGGGACTGGATGAAGCGTCGTCTCACGCGGTCTGCACGTCCAGCACGAACGCTGGTCCAACTGAGGCGCCAGGTGGAAATGGCATGGCAAGCCGTTCCACAGGACTACATCCAGCATCTCTACGATCGTCTCCATGGGAGAATAGCAGCCTGCATTGCTGCGAAAGGTGGATATACACTGTACTAGTGCCGACATTGTGCATGCTCTGTTGCCTGTGTCTATGTGCCTGTGGTTCTGTCAGTGTGATCATGTGATGTATCTGACCCCAGGAATGTGTCAATAAAGTTTCCCCTTCCTGGGACAATGAATTCACGATGTTCTTATTTCAATTTCCAGGAGTGTATTAAGCCAATCCTGAATAGTATAAACAGGTACATATTTTTTCACACATTCAATTGCACTGTGCATGCTATCCATTTCCATGAAAGTGTGGCCAGATTCGAGAAATTTGTCGTTCAATAATGTCTAAGTTTGTTGTCTGAACCAAGTACAGAAACAATGCAGCCACGTTTTGATTCCTATTTTGACCACCGCAGGTGTCAGAGAAAAACTAAATGTACTTTATACCTGGTCGAAGCTGTTTAATATACTTCGTGATGCAGGAACCAATTTCGGAGCTACCTCTCTTTCCGTTTAGCTCAGTCCAAGCGTAGCAGAATGCATCATTTGGCTCAGATAGTTCGTAGACAGTTAAATTGTATGTACAGATTTTCAGGCTGTAGTACATCGGGCTGACGTCACTTGCAGGTATATGCAAGACAGATCGCAAATCAAAGGTGGAAGACATAAATGTCTTTTCTACCTTTTATTTTTCTTTATCGGCGGCTTTTGCTTGGGTGCATTCATTTTTCCTTGCAATGTGCTCATTATGCTCTGCTCCGAAAGCTTTCTTTTCTTCATTACTTTTTGATTTCTCATAACTCACAAATTTTTGACACTGATCTTTTTTGGCTTACAGAAGGCCAGATTACAGTCCTGACAAAGTATTCTTCTATAAGTTATTTCACTGACTGGTTCGGAATCCTTACATTCTTCTTTGTATAGACTAACATGTTGGATATACTTAGTTTAGAGTCTAAATATAGTCGTTTTGTGGATTTCCTTGAGTAGTGAAATTCCATTGTAGGAAACTTTTCTATGTGGTCTTTAACTTTCTGCACTTCAGTAGGTTTAGTTTTATTATGAGGAATTCCTCTGCCTCTCATATCACTTCCTACGAACAGTCCATTCTCGCCTTTTCCCTTATATGCAGTGCCTATTACATCAGCCGAAATACAAAGAGTTTTAATAAAGAATTTCTCACTTACTCTTGACTTTTTTATTATCTTTGTTCAGGTAGTATACCTGAGAATCTTTACGTATTTTCAGTGGCTGAGCAAAGCAATACTTCGTCTCCGTGCTGGAGTTAAACTCAGTGTGTTGCAAAGAATAAAATCCTTTTGCCTTGTATAATCACAGTCCCAAATAGAGTACCTAATTTCATCAGAGAAATTTTTGTTGCACTTATATCTACATCTTTCACAGTTAACTGGCTTTGGCTTTTTGTTTTCAATTTTACACTTCTTAATTACATTCTTCTTCCAATCTTTGGGATCACTTTTCTTCCATCTCGATCGTTTACCACTAGTAGTTTCCTTTACAGCACTGATGTCTTTGCTCAGGAGATCCGTACTATCTGTATCACTCGAATCTGGTTCGTAGTTAGGATCCTTGATGGAGCAAGCTGAGTCAAAATCAACCGCCTCTACACAATGATTGTCACTTTCACTTATGTGATTCCCCTGTGAACTCACCTGATACAGTTCCTGCTTCGGTTTGTCTTCCCCAATTGACTCTATGAGGACTTCATTGAATACTCTGCGTGCATCATGAACTCTGCTTCCAGTTGACACACTTGGAGATACACATTCATTACCTTAAAGTAAAAATATGAAATAAAATTGATTTATTAATTTTAAAATGTCAGTATACTGCAACATTTCAGTTCATGTTTACAGTACTGTATTATTCTATTGCTTACCTCCAACACCATCTGCTGTGAGTATCGTTTTCTTGGTCAATGATACAGTCGGGGCACTTCTTGAATACATTTTAGAATTAAACACATCCTAGGCAAACAGCAAAATGCTACCGCACTCACTGACCTAACAGCAGCTACTGCGACAATAGGCTCTTATTCATGCAAACTGAAATAATCGACAATAATGCTGTTCTTGCATTGTTCACGTATTGTATTATAATGATGTTATTACAGCCTATATGGAATCACTTGCATTGTTGTTGACTGTTGGAAATATGATACACAGATTTACCACAATCTGATAATCGAAGCTGATGTAAGAAATACAAGCTTGCATCAGTCGACTTATAAAATTTAAATCCAGTAAGTTGTGGTTTCTTTTTCTGCTGAAATCCATTAAGTAAACTTGTAGGATTCTCGTTGTTCAAATTATTTCATCAAGTATATTGAAAGGTACTGGAAAAATCATTCAAGCGCACTTGAATGATTTCTGCTGTACAAAACAGTCACTTATATACTTAGTGGAATCTTGGCATATCTCTTTACTCCTTAGAGTGACAAATGCTCTTAACTGGTTTCTCCAGACAAATGATAGTCGTTTTCTGATACCGTCTGTGTATATAACTAGAAAATGTCAAAAATTGGGGTTAACGGGTTTTTGCAGTAAACCCACGAAATGATGAGTACAGTTTTGTGAATGACTTTTGCGCTGAGTGGAATAAAGCAAACACTTTACAAATAACGTGATGTGGACTGACGAATCTACCTGCCCTTGTGAAGGTATTATGAACCCCCACAACAGCCATTATTGGTCGAAACGCAACCCAGACATTGCCGGTGAACGTGGTTTTTAGGTATGCTTTGGTATAAACTTGTGGGCTGAAATCGTGGGAGGAATGCTTTTGAGACCTTACCTATTGCTAAACAAGTTGAATGCACCCATGTATAATACGTTGCTTTGCAATACTTCGCCTCATGCATTAGAAAACATTCCACTTGCTGTTCAGCGACAGTAATGGTTTCAGTACGATGTTACACTGGCATCCTTTGGAATGAATGTGCATAATTATGAAGATGAAGCGTTTCCATGGAAATGGATTGTTCATGAAGTTCCATTGTTGTGGCCTCCACAATCCCCAGGCCTTAATGCACTAAATTTATGTTTGTGGGTACACATCACATGTACAGAATGGAATTGTTATGTGCAATCTAGTGTAGCTTACCTATTGTGTTTTTTCTACCAAATATACAGACGAGGCTAGGGTATCCAAAACTATCTTCTGTTAGCTTTATTTGTATAATGGAAGAAACAAAATGGTCGTTTATGTTTGTAAGAAGTTCACGTTACGTCTGAATGTGGAAATATAGGTAACAGTAATAGAAAGAAGTACCACATGGCGGAGGCGTAGACTGCAGGCAGTTTAATGCTTTAACTGGAAACAAAAAATGCGTTACGAACAAGACTCGAGCATCGGCGAGTCTGCATATCCGTTCCATTGGCACTGCCTAGTCTCACTGAGCTAAAAGGGTAGTTCTGTCACAGTGCTGAGGTCGTACTACCTGCTCCTGGCCAAGCTACACGCAGTTACAGCGTTGCCTGACCCTCGGTTTCTAAGTCTCATTCGCATTAAACCTATTGGCAGGACTAGGTTCTACTATGTACAGTTCTGTCTTGAATTAGGATGAGGAGTCACATGCCGACCGCCAAGTGCGCTCTTTTCTATTCACCTAGTAGATATAGAGCAGAGTCGACTGTGCCACGTCACAAGCCAACTTGGGAGTACTGTCGCTGTCTCCATACACTACTGGCCATTAAACTTGCTACACCAAGAAGAAATGCAGATGATAAACGGGTATTCATTGGACAAATACATTATACTAGAACTGACATGTGATTACATTTTCACGCAATTTGGGTGCATAGATAGTGAGAAATCAGTACCCAGAACAACCACCTCTGGCCGTAATAACGGCCTTGATATGCCTGGACATTGAGTCAAACAGAGCTTGGATGGCGTGTACACGTACAGCTGCCCATGCAGCTTCAACACGATACCACAGTTCATCAAGAGTAGTGACTGGAGTATTGTGACGAGCCAGTTGCTTGGCCACCATTGACCAGACGTTTTCAGTTGGTGAGAATCTGGAGAATGTGCTGGCCATGGCAGCAGCCGAACATTTTCTGTATACAGAAAGGCCCGTACAGGACCTGCAACATGCGGTCACGCATTACCCTGCTGAAATGTAGGGTTTCGCATGGATCGAATGAAGGGTAGAGCCAAGGGTCGTAACACATCTGAAATGTAACGTCCACTGTTCAAAGTGCCGTCAATGCGAACAAGATGTGACCGAGACGTGTAACCAATGACACCCCATACCATCACGCCGGGTGATACGTCAGTATGGCGATGACGAATACACGCTTCCAATGTGCGTTCACCGCGATGTCGTCAAACACGGATGCGACCATCATGATGCTGTAAACAGAACTTGGATTCATCCGAAAAAATGACGTTTTGCCATTCGTGCACCCAGGTTCGTCGTTGAGTACACCATCGCAGACGCTCCTGTCTGTGATGCGGCGTCAAGGGTAACCGCAGCCATGGTCTCCGAGCTGATAGTCCATGCTGCTGCAAACGTCGTCGAGCTGTTCGTGGAGATGGTTGTTGTATTGCAAACGTCCCCATCTGTTGACTCAGGGATCGAGACGTGGCTGCACGATCCGTTACAGCCATGCGGATAAGATGCCTGCCATCTCGACTGCTAGTGATACGAGGTCGTTGGGATCCAGCACGGCGTTCCGTATTGCCCTCCTGAACCCACCGATTCCATATTCTGCTAACAGTCGTTGGATCTCGACCAACGAGCAGCAATGTCGCGATACGGTAAACCGCAATCGCGATAGGCTACAATCCGACCTTTATCAAAGTCGGAAACGTGATGGTACGCATTTCTCCTCCTTACACGAAGCATCACAACGACGTTTCACCAGGAAACGCCGGTCAACTGCTGTTTTGTGTATGAGAAATCGGTTGGAAACTTTCCTCATGTCAGCACGTTGTAGGTGTCGCCACCGGCGCCAACCTTGTGTGAATGCTCTGAGAAGCTAATTATTTGCATATCACAGCATCTTCTTCCTGTCGGTTAAATTTCGATTCGGTAGAACGTCATCTTCGTGGTGTAGCAATTTTAATGGCCAGTTGTGTATATGTTTCGTGCGACAGTGGTCGCCCAGGCTTCTGCCATTCCATTAACGAAGATACGTTTATTCAGAACGAGAACGTCTCTCTTGCAGCGACTGACACTGCAGTTGACTGAGCATCTCCATGAAGTTTTTGCGATTACTGAAATGAACCTTTATCGAAACGTGCTGCCCGTTTTGCCAGGAACGCAATTTCCAGACTTTTTTTCCTCACTGGTAAACCTATCTGCGATACGCAAGACCCCCTCTTGCATCGTATATTACCGCTGCAGTTTTCTTAAGCATCCCGTATTGACTAAATGTACACCATGTGTTGGATGCTACATACCTCTTCTAGTAATGCGATCTGCTAAGGCTCTGACGAGCAAAACTGGCCTACCATACGCTTTTCCCTACATTCTGTTTATGACATTTACTTCCATAACCCTCATCAATATATCAGGTGGCTCCCTTGGAAAAGACTAACTCCATTTACCCCATCTCCTGGAGAATAACATGCTCTGCTTCGCCATTCTCCGTCAACTCATTTGTGTCTGCTTTACTTTTTCATTCTTCTGTCAACAAAACTGTTTACTTTCTTTATGGCACTCAACTGGTCCCAAAGAATCTTGGGCTATTTTACTTCTTGCATTGTTGCACAAGAGTCTCTCCATTATTTGCTTGAATCTAAGCGCATTCCTAAACACCTTGTGGCATCTAACAAACATGTTTGTGTCACTTGCCAAACTCAACTTATCATATTATTGCCTACTTACTTTTCCTCTTGATTTTGGATGACTTTGTTATTTTTTCAGATAGCTGTTCTTTAACGATGTCATTTTCGGAATCGTGAGAGCATTACACTTTCATCCCTTCACCGCTCAGTTTTATCTTATCATCTGGACGAGTTAAGACAACAGCTACTTAAGTTATCTCTGTTGTCCTTCACGCTGACGTTTATTAAAAATTTTGCACAATTCTTTGCAACTGTTCCGACTGATACTGATTATTATCAGAAAGTGCAGGTCAACAGCATTTTTAACCTTCTGACTAATTTATGACATGAGGTGATAACTAGCAGCACTGATGTTGAGTAGCACAATGGGTCACATTGTCACCCATTCTGTCTCCACCATCTGCCACTTAGATGAATAGTGATGCCTTTCGCGATCGTTAAAGTAGTTTTGACTCTACCCAGGCAATAACAGGAGCCCATAAAGTCTCGCTATAATTTCAAAAAATCGTAACTTTGAAACTAACAGAGACAGGGCATCGTGGTTTATTGCAAAACGGGGCAGCAGTGACAGTTTATTGTTCTGCAATAGGGTAAGTTCGAGAAAGATGTTGGGCATTCTCAAAATCGCGTACAGGTATGGGCAGTCCCATGGACTACTTTTAGTTAATAAAAATTTTGTGTACAGAGAAACATACGAGCTGTCTATGACAAAATTTTTTTCGATTTTTTCAGTGTAACATTTAAACATAATATTTGACCATTAAAACATCTTTCCATTATGGCGTCTATCCATTATGCTATGGTTGACATGCCACATCCTAAAATAAACCCAAAACCACCCTGTTTTTTAAGTCAAAACCGGTGTATATATACTTATAAAAACATTTTTAGTTTTAGATATGTTGTGAGGGGAAGAAGAAACGATGGAGTGTTAAAATGGTTCAAATGGCTCTGAGCACTATGCGACTTAACTTCTGAGGTCATCAGTCGCCTAGAACTTAGAACCAATTAAACCTAACCAACCTAAGGACATCACACACTGACCGTAGCGGTCGCTCAGTTCCAGACTGTAGCGCCTAGAACCGCACGGCCACTCCGGCCGGCAATGAAGCGTTAACACCAGTTTGTTAATGATATCTTATTCATACACCCAAGTAGCTCATTTGTTAGGTAACTAGTTTATTTATTGATTGGCGACTCCATAGTGTCCTGTGCACAACGACCGGATAATGGGTATACTTGAAAGGAGAGACAGCATTGGTCGTATGTTTTTGTTTACTATCGCAAAATCGATTTTCAGTCACTTAGTGACCATCTTCAGTGCTAGAAGTTAAAAATTTGTACTTCTAACATCCCACGCCAGACGGTGGGTATTATGTTTTTTTTAAAAAAACTGTGTTACACCTCATTTCATGTTATTCATTATTATTCTTTTTCATTATCTTTTGCTCTTTTATATGTCCTGCACTCTGGCAACTTATCATCGATCTGTTTTATGTTTTATAAGTTAAAAAAAAAAACAATACGCCAATGTATTTTAGATATTTCCTTCCCCCTTCGTCTGCTATGTGTTGTACGTACATTTTAAATTTGAATTACTGCACGATTCACAAATGCACAATAGTTATTTAGTGTTAATATCTCGCAAAACCAGAAATACTATGTCTTCACGTGACACATGTCACATAGAGGGCGTGTCAAGCCCCGTCACACCGAGGTCTGCTGAACAAGTGCATGTAAACAGCGACCTCAGTCTATGTGATCGCCGTAAGCTTATTGACACCAGTGCTTACTAATTTAAGTTATATATTACAGGTATGTTCCTAACAAGTGTTATGTTCATACGCAGATGTAATTGTGATTTTCTGTTTTATACTCTCTGATCGTAATGTGAAAAAATTTTTAACTTCTAGCACTGAAGATGGTCACTAAGTGACCGAAAATCGATTTTGCGATAATAAACAAAAACATACGACCAATGCTGTCTCTCCTTTCAAGTTTATTTATTGATAGCTGAAAACGTTAATATCCCCCGCCTGTATTTTGGCAACAGCCTCAAATCTTTTTGGGTCCGAAAAGCCACGAGGTTCGGCCCCTGGTTTTCGTTTGTGAAAGGTAGGTATTTTTATTATGCCTAAAATGAACCACATACAATTATTAATTTAATTATGTGCTTTACTCTAAAAATATAAAATAAAATTTTATTTACAAATCGGCTGTACTTATTTTGTGAGTATCCGAAGAAAAAGTTTAAGTAATTGGCTAATTGTATGTATATTCGGGAATATTGAGTAATATTGTGCACTGATCTTCATGAAAATGTGTGAACACCCTAAAAACGCGCTACGTCACTTTAACGAAAATACGAACAAAACAGAAAAGTTTTTACTATTTAAAACTGTTATTTTGATTTATGTGGCAAGTATCCGTAACGAAAAAATATGTGGAATACGTACCGGATTTTACTGCGGCATGTACCCCCATCTGTAGGGGAGTGATGTCGCACCTTACAAATTCAAGACGTTGATAACCATGATGGCCTTAGTAGACTCGAAACACGCCCAACAGAACTTACTGTTAGTACAAGGATTAAAATATTTGGAAAATCTGACTATTTAGCTTAAACTAAAAAGTGATCTTGATGCTGAAAAGGTTCTGAAGAGATATTTATAAAATTGGCTTCAAATGGCTCAAATGGGTCTAAGCACTATGGGACTTAACATCTGAGGTCATCAGTCTCCTAGCCTTAGAACTACTTAAACCTGTCCCCTAGACTTAGAACTGCTTAAACCTATCTAACCTAAAGACATCACACACATCCATGCCCGGGGCAGGATTCGAACCTGCGACCGTAGCAGCAGCGCGATTACGGACTGAAGCGCCTAGAAACGCTCAACCACAGACGCCGACAATTGCCTCCGTTTTGCCCCCAGAGCTAATGGAAAACTTTCTCGATCGAAATGTAGCCACTGTTATTATGGCCTGGCGTCCACTGACCAAATGTGGTGCCAATACGCGGACACTGTATCTGTGTTTGCCGAAACTACGGGGGATGCGCAGACTATACCGCATGCGGCGCCTCTCCCGTGTTTACCCTACTGCTGCACACGTTGGTGGGGATTCCACAACCGTCGTACGAATGTTGAATCGATGGTTTCAGAAAGACTATAATCAAGCCCCAAGCGACTAGCGCCCTATAGGACATTCAAATTGTTTGCTCGGCCATGCCGGATCGTGAAGCAACGTCACGTACCTTAAATCAGGACATCGGCTTGTATGGAGCATGAGAAGAATTCGTACGAACGGTGCGATGACGTCTGGAGCACAGCGGACTGCTAGAAGAACATCGCTGCGGCCTGCCTGGACGCGTCAGGAGAAGGGGGGGGGGGGGGGGGGAGGCAACAACAACACTGGATGCACGAGTGGCGTCACGTCTTCTATGACGAGTCCCAGTCCTTCATACAGCATCACGGCGGATGTATCCATAAACGGAGGCTCTGAGTAGAACGAACGTTGCCAGACTGCGTACATCATTGAGGCACGCTCGCAGCACATGGCATGTTAGTGTGGGGTGCTATTGAGTACACAATCCGCCCAACTGTAGTTTGCAGCTTATACTTCTGACGCGTTAAGTCTTTTGGCTATGCTCTATCCTTGATGCCTTCGCTATATTACCTTGTAATAATATCGAATGTCGCCTTTGCCGTCCTGGCCTATCTCAGTACACATGATCATTGGCTAATGTCCTGCCCAGCACGTTCTCCACGTCTCTTACGTACTGAATACAGGTACTACGATAAATGATCTTTGGTACAGAGTGCAAGCAGCATAGAGTGAAATACACTCTGAGGCCAAAAAAGGGAAAAAAACCATTATGAAGGAATTTTCCGAATGCAACGGAAATCGATAGATGTAATATACATGTACAGACAAACAAATGATTACCATTTCACAAAAATTCTCTAATTCATTCAAGAGAAAGAGCTTCACAAATTGAGCAAGTCAATAATGCTTTGGTCCACCTCTGGCCCTTACGCAATCAGTTATTCGACTTGGCATTAATTAGAGTTGTTGGATGTCCACCTGAGATTTGCATCCCACCGCTATCCATAGCATCTCTAGATATGTCTTCACTTGTCAGTGGGACACAGTTCGAAGGGGACTCACAACTGAAGATATTTCTACTCCAGCAAATGAAATTCAGGGCTGAAGACGTGTCTGCAGACGTCTCAGATAGCGGTGGGATACCAACCCGACTGCTGCCCGCATACAACCCAACAACCAGGAGTAATGGTTTGGGATGCCATTTCATTTCGTCACAGGACCCCTTCGGCTGTCACCCGCGGAACTTAACAGCACAGCGGTACGTCGACGATACTATATGCGCCCTGTTACATTTCAGCAAGATATTGCTCGCCAGCACACGGCTTGAGTTTCTACTGCTTCTCTTTGTGCTTGCCAAACACTACTTTGGCCAGCAAGGTCGCCAGATCTCTTCCCAACAGAACATTTGGAGCATGATGGATAGGCCCGTCCAACCAGCTCGGAATTTTGACGAGCTAACGCCCCAATTAGATATCATTTGGCACGATACACCTGAGGAGGACATCTGACAAATGTTTCAATCAATGCCGAGTCCGATAACTGCTTGCATAAGGTCCAGCGGTGGACCACCACGTTATTGGCTTGCACAACTTATGAAGCTCTTTTTGTTCAATAAATTTTTCTGAAATATAATAATTTGTTTGTCTATACATCTACGTCACATCTACTGATTTCCTTCATCGGCGTGTTTCTTTTTTTTCTCTTGCAGACTGTGTAGTAAATTTTAATGGGCAGCAGGGTGGTTTAAATTTCCCACACACCAGTTTAAGAAAACAATTAGGTTCAACGACAGTTATAATGTTGATCGTGTTAATACATGACCATCTTAAAACCTACGTGTTTCGAAAGTATACACCTCCATCTTCAGAATCAAACAAATATAGGAATCAGGACTTCAATGAATAAAAGCAGAAATAAGTTCGTGAAAAATTGCAGATTGTTTCCTACTAAATTGTCTTTGTTGACTTCTTTTGGTTGCCCTCTTCTCAGGCACCATCTCTGTGTATAGTGTGTCGACTTGCGCAGCGACGTAGGTCAACAACACTGGTCAGTGCTTGCAACAGCTTGTTTCTATGCACGTCCAGTGTATCGAGATGATTGCGTACACCACATGCACACATGTGTGCTCCAATTCAGACAACTAACGTTTGCTTTAAACTGCGAGAGCTATATCCAAATACACACATACAAAACTAGTCAAAAATTGCCTGTAGCCTGTCAAATTGATGCATGTAACTGTCATACCCAATCACCCAATAATCCGAAGGCAGATCACACATTTAATAACGTCATCTAGGGTGGTGGTAAAATTCTCGATTCGCATTGCAGCCAACGTTATGCTCTGCACACTAAGTGACAAAAAAAGTCAAGCACCCAGAAAGAGAGAAGCAAATGAAGTGACATTTCACGGACGGAGAGACCATTATGTAATTTTAGTAATCACAAAATCGATTCGAACTGAGCCCACTCATCAATATGATGTTGCACCCCTCTGGTCTGGATGCATGCTGTATTTCGGTTAGTAAGGGTGTCATAAATCCGTTGTATCCTCTCCAGAGATAAGCTGACCCACAACTGTCACAACTGGTCACTGATGTGCTGAACACTGTCACTGTGGTGGAGCTGACGCTTGAGCTGGTCTCACAGATGTTCTGTTGGGGACAAATCTGCGGATCATATGACCACAGCAGTACCTCAACATCACACAAGACAGTTCATAGGGATACGTGCCATCTGTGAACTAGGATTTTGCTGTTGACAAAATGGTGTCATGATATTGTTGCATGAGATGTAACATATGAGGATGCGTGATATCCCTGACGTGCACTAGTGCTGACAGAGTTCCCATTATCACTACCAAAAGTGACATGAAGTCATGCCCGGTGGTCCCCCTCACCAGGGTAACAGGACTAATGCCACCGTCCCCTTCGAAATCACTGGAAGAATGGGATCTCTCTCAGGTCGCCGCCATACTCGCTGATGATGGTCATCTGGGACAGGACAGAACAGCATTTCATCACTGAACACAGAACAATGTCAGTCATCAGCTGTCCATGTTGCCCAGTCATGGCACCACTCAAAATGCAGCTATTTGTATTGCGGTGGTACCGGAAGCCTACACATGGGAGAGTAATTCATTAATCCACCTGCTGCTTGATTCTGACCAATGTTGCTCAATGACAAAGAATGTTGCACAGAGTCCATTACTTGCTATCAAACTGCAGACGCAGATGTTAAGGGGTTACGATGTGCTTGGTGCACAGTACAGCGATCCTCCATCATGCCGGTCAAACGTGGTCGACCGGAACCTCGATGAGGAGTTTACCTGCCCTCAGGTTCCCATGCAGTACAACATCTGGATGGCTCAAAAACTTGGATATTGCACCATTCGACGAGCTGGCCAAATGAAGACCTGCAGTTAGGCCCCTTTTCAAACTCTGTAATACACATAGGTGACAAAGGTCATGGGACTCCGATACACACATATACATGCTGCGGTAGTATTGCGTACACGATGCATAAAAAGAGTAGTGCATTGGTGGGGCTATCATTTCTACTAAGGTAATTTATATAAAAAGGTTTCCGCCGTCATTAAGGTCGCACAACGGAAATTAGCAGACTCCGAACGCGGAATGGTGGTTGGAACTAGACGCATGAGATATTCCATTTCGGAAAACGTTAGGGAATTCAATACGTTAGGAAATCGAATACACCAAGAACAACAAGTCAAGAGTATGCCGAAAATGTCAAATTTCAAGTATTAGCTCTCACTGCAGACAAGGCATGGCCGCTGGCCGTCATTTAACGACCGGGAGCAGCGGCATTTGTGTAGAGTTGTCAGTGCTAACACACTGCCAATACTCCGTGAAATAACCTCACAAATCAACGGGGGACGTATGACGAAAGTATCCGTTAGGACAGTGCGGCGAAATTTGGCGTTAATAGCTATGGCAGCAGACGCCTTTGCTAACAACACAACATCGCCTGCAGCACCTCTCTTGGGCTCGTGATCATGTCACTTGGACCCTAGACGACTGGGAAACCGTAGCCTGGTCAAGTGAGTCCAGATTTCAGTTGGCGAGAACCTATGGTAGGGTATCGAATGTGGTGCAGACCCCACGAAGCCCTGGACCAAAGTTGTCAACAAGGCACTGTGCAAGCTGGTGGTAGTTACATATTGGTGTGGTCTCTTTTTACATAGAATGGACTGGGTCCTCTAGATATTCAGCTACTTGGACACCATTTGCATCCATTCATGAACGACATGTTCCCAAACAACGATGGATTATTTATGGATGAAAATGCGCCATGTCACTGGGCCACAGTTGTTTGTGACTGGTTTGAAGAACAATCTGGACAATTCGAGCGAACTGTTGGCCACTTAGATTGCCCACCCAGAATCCCATCGAACCTTGATGGGACATAATCGAAGTCAGTTTGTGCAAAAAGTACTGCACCGGCAACACTTTGGCCATAGAGGCAGCATGGCCCAATATTTCTGCAGGAAGCTTCCAATGACATGTTGAGTCCATGTCAGGTCGAGTTGCTGCCCTACACCAGGCAAAAGGAGGACCCCATGACTTGTCACCTCAATGTATGCTGATAACGTTGTCTCACACGAATATGCAGCAACTCCGTGTTCCCCACAATGATTACTAAAAATATGACGGAGTTCACGACCCCTATATACCCCACCAGGCCTGGTAACAGCACTAAGCACGAACAACGATAATGCAATCTGGTGGCCTTTCCATCTGTCACAGAGAATTGCAACTCTAATCATTTACATACCCACCACTGATGGTGTGTAGGTCCATCTTCACAGCCAAGTGGCCAGCCGGCAGGAAGCTCAGCGTGTTCAGTCAGGGGACTGGGCACCCGTTGTAGTAAAGGAACTGAAAGAAGTTCCTCATCGACAGAATTTGAAAGATGCCATGCGATATCTGCGCACAACCACTGATGATGAAACGACGAAGTATCACATTGAAAGATAGAAGACAAAAAAAACGCCAGCATTACCGACTGCTACGCTGGTGCGCCTGGGTTCGTTTCGCGGTGCTAGCAGCTTGATGGGAGAATGGGAATGGGGTGCACTCAGACTTGTGATATCAACTGAGGAGCTACTGACCGAGTGGGAGCAGCACCAGGTCTGTTCACACGCAGACAACGGCCCTCCATACCGCAACTCGACGATGCCAGAGGCTACGGATGACATGGCAGTCAAATGGTTCAAATGGCTCCGAGCACTATGGGACTTAAGTGCTGTGGTCATCAGTCCCCTAGAACTTAGAACTACTTAAACCTAACTAACCTAAGGACATCACACACATCCATGCCTGAGGCAGGATTCGAACCTCCGACCGTAGCGGTCTCGCAGTTCCAGACTGTAGCGCCTATAACCGCTCGGCCACTCCGGCCGGCTGACATGGTAGTCGGTGGGGCCGAATTGCCCCGCCTGTGGGCAGAATGGTGGTATTTTCTCTTCTTTTTCCTTTCAGTCGGTGTGGACTTAATATGAAATTACAGTGACGTCCGACGATGTCTGATGGTCCTTCAATTTCTTTGTCAGGAGGGTACAGTATGCTATTTCTTCATTAAGTAGTTCGTGCAAAAGCAAATGACGACATTTCCTCAAGAATGGATGACAACTGTGTATAAAGCCAGAAATTACAGCATTAGGGGTGACCTGGATGATACAGGAGTAGCTACTTTAGACGTAAGTGTGGATTTTGTGCAGGTCCCACAATTCATAGCCAGCCCATGGTTTGTACTGTTGTGAGCCATGACAATACAGAGTGAGTGGATTGCTGCTGAGTGAAATGAATCTGTTAAGAGTACATTGCCTGTTGCTACAATTTTGTGACAGGTTATATTAGACACTGTCTACGCCTGAATAATAGAGTGGAAGATAGGCTGGTTGACGTCTTGCAGAAAATATACAGGAGTCACCGTCACAGAAAGCTAGATCCTGTTGTTACTGGTGTCAGAGAGGTATGTTTTTCAAGTTGGGATCAGAAATCAAGCACCGTGTTGTGAAAGAAGTTAATATAACAAGAGAGCTGCCAAAAGGCTTAGAATGCACAGAAAAGCGAGCTTAAATTATTTCAGCAGAATATTTGAGGACTGAGCAATAAGTTAAAAGAGCTTAATGTCTGTTTCGAACATTTAGAAAGCTCTAAAAAGATAAGACATACTGCTCCTATGCAATCACAGGGTTAGAGAAGTTAAATGCACTAGATTACGTTCTAGCGTCTTACTTGTAGAACTAACATGGAAAAAGGAGGAGCTATTACAAATTAAGAAAGAACAAAAGCTAGAAAACAATGAAACCAGTAGATTTTGTAGTTATTGGTACTCGGAAATGTGTGCTTGTCAGTTGCTACTGAAAAACAGTTCACTTTTAATTTAACGCTCTCTGCGATATTTTGAACTGTTTGCGAGGCACAAGGCTCCCTTGCTACCCAATTTCTCAGAAAAAAAGAAGCAAATAATAACTTACAGTGATTTAAATTCAAATTTTCTGAAGGATTCGGGTAGTAAAAATGGATCTGGCTCTTATTTAGATCCTACAATTTCATCTCAGTAATTAACTTTCCATCATGGGTGGATAAAGACAACATATTAATTAGTTTTCTTTGATGAAGCTCAGAGCAATAAAACAGCTGTACACCCAGAAACAATTACGCTCTTTGATCTCGATACATAGGATACATAAGATAGCCCATTAAAATATTAATTATTTTCAGTGGAAATCAGTTACAATAATTCATGATCCACGAGAAGCGTTTTTGAGAGTAGTTCGTTTGAAAATAGCTTTCCCATAAACTAACCAGAAAGGCCACTGATCAGCCATACAAAAACCAATGGTTCGCTAAACGGATTAAACAACCTTCTCAAAGAAAGAGGGGAATGCATTTCTTGGTCTACTAAAATAATTTCCCAAAATTATTAAGAAACGTTGGTAAAAATACGGAAACATGCTAATCGTGTCAGAAATCAGCAACTCTGACTAAGGACTTAAGTGTATGTGAAAAGCAGTGACATGAGGCACAGGAAAACAGACCACAGAATGGGATAAAATCACTATTCATTTAAAGGGAACAGTTATAAATGATCAGTCACTTTTTAGCACATACGATTCAAGAGAAAAATTAAAGTAGTAAGTTGACAAAAATAATTCACATAAAATTCAATTACACGAATGTCTTAACCAATTCTTCTTATTAAATTAACAAAAGTATGTATTCCCTAAAAAACAAAAGCTCATCTAGATATGACGGTGTTTCCAATACGGTACTAAAGACTACTGCAATTTACAATAAAGACTTGGTCCCCTGTAATAAGTTCTGTCCTTTCTGAAATATGTAATGCATCAATAACTCAAGGCATTTATCAAGAGAGATTGTAATATGCGATCGTTAAACCCCCCCATGAACCATGGACCTTGCCGTTGGTGGGGAGGCTTGCGTGCCTCAGCGATACAGATAGCCGTACCGTAGGTGCAACCACAACGGAAGGGTATCTGTTGAGAGGCCTGACAAACGTGTGGTTC
This sequence comes from Schistocerca serialis cubense, assembly GCF_023864345.2. Lineage (NCBI taxonomy): Eukaryota > Metazoa > Arthropoda > Insecta > Orthoptera > Acrididae > Schistocerca > Schistocerca serialis. The sequence continues at coordinate 562,516,523 of NC_064642.1, read as the reverse complement.
CTGAAGAGGGGCAGCAGCCTTTTCAGTAGTTGCAGGGGCAACAGTCTGGATGATTGACTGATCTGGCCTTGTAACACTAACCAAAAGGGCCTTGCTGTACTGGTACTGCGAACGGCTGAAAGCAAGGGGAAACTACAGCAGTAATTTTTCCCGAGGGCATGCAGCTTTACTGTATGGTTAAATGATGATGGTGTCCTCTTGGGTAAAATATTCCGGTGGTAAAATAGTCCGCCATTTGGATCTCCGGGCGGGGACTACTCAAAAGGACGTCGTTATCAGGATAAAGAAAACTGGCGTTCTACGGATCGGAGCGTGGAATGTCAGATCCCTTAATCGAGCAGGTAGGTTAGAAAATTTAAAAAGGGAAATGGATTGGTTAAAGTTAGATGTAGTGGGAATTAGTAAAGATCGATGGCAGGATGAACAAGACTTTTGGTCAGGTGAATACAGGGTTATAAATACAAAATCAAATAGGGGTAATGCAGGAGAAATAGGAGTGCGGGTAAGCTACTACAAACAGCATAGTGAACGCATTATTGTGGCCAAGATAGACACGAAGCCCACGCCTACTACAGTAGTACAAGTTTATATGCCAACTAGCTCTGCAGATGACGAAGAAATTGAAGAAATGTATGATGAAATAAAAGAAATTATTCAGATAGTGAAGGGAGACGAAAATTTAATAGTCATGGGTGACTGGAATTCGGTAGTAGGAAAAGGGAGAGAAGGAAACGTAGTAGGTGAATATGGATTGGGGGGGAAGAAATGAAAGAGGAAGCCGCCTGGTAGAATTTTGCACAAAGCACAACTTAATAATAGCTAACACTTCGTTCAAGAATCATAAAAGAAGGTTGTATACGTGGAAGAAGCCTGGAGATACTGACAGTTTTCAGATAGATTATATAATGGTAACAGAGAGATTTAGGAACCAGGTTTTAAATTGTAAGACATTTCCAGGGGCAGATGTGGACTCTGACCACAATCTATTGGTTACGAACTGTAGATTAAAACTGAAGAAACTGCAAAAAGGTGGTAATTTAAGGAGGTGGGACCTGGATTAACTGAAAGAACCAGAGGTTGTACAGAGTTTCAAGGAGAGCATAAGGGAACAATTGACAGGAATGGGGGAAAGAAATACAGTAGAAAAGGAATGGGTAGCTTTGAGGGATGAAGTAGTGAAGGCAGCAGAGGATAAAGTAGGTAAAAAGACGAGGGCTGCTAGAAATCCTTGGGTAACAGAAGAAATATTGAATTTAATTGATGAAAGGAGAAAATATAAAAATGCACTAAATGAAGCAGGCAAAAAGGAATACAAACGTCTCAAAAATGATTTTGACAGGAAGTGCAAAATGGCTAAGCAGGGATGGCTAGAGGACAAATGTAAGGATGTAGAGGCTTGTCTCACCAGGGGTAAGATAGATACTGCCTACAGGAAAATTAAAGAGACCTTTGGAGAAAAGAGAACCACTTGTATGAATATCAAGAGCTCAGATGGAAACCCAGTTCTAAGCAAAGAAGGGAAAGCAGAAAGGCGGAAGGAGTATATTGAGGGTCTATACAAGGGCGATGTGTTTGAGGACAATATTATGGAAATGGAAGGGGATGTAGATGAAGATGAAATGGGAGATACGATACTGCGTGAAGAATTTGACAGAGCACTGAAAGACCTGAGTCGAAACAAGGCCCCGGGAGTAGACAAAATTCCATTAGAATTCCTGACAGCCTTGGGAGAGCCAGTCCTGACAAAATTCTACCATCTGGTGAGCAAGATATATGAGGCAGGCGAAATACCCTCAGACTTCAAGAAGAATATAATAATTCCAATCCCAAAGAAAGCAGGCATTGACCGATGTGAAAATTACCGAACTATCAGTTTAATAAGTCACGGCTGCAAAATACTAACGCGAATTCTTTACAGACGAATGGAAAAACTAGTAGAAGTCGACCTCGGAGAAGATCAGTTCGGATTCCGTAGAAGTATTGGAACACGTGAGGCAATACTGACCCTACGACTTATCTTACAAGCTAGATTAAGGAAAGACAAACCTACGTTTCTAGCATTTGTAGACTTAGAGAAAGCTTTTGACAATGTTGACTGGAATAGTCTCTTTCAAATTCTGAAGGTGATAGGGGTAAAATAAGGGAGTGAGACAGGGTTGTAGCCTCTCCCCGATGCTGTTCTATCTGTATATTGAGGAAGCAGTGAAAGAAATAAAAGAAAAGTTCGGAGTAGGTGTTAAAATCCATGGAGAAGAAATAAAAACTTCGAGGTTTGCCGATGACATTGTAATTCTGTCAGAGACAGCAAAGGACTTGGAAGAGCAGTTGAACGGAATGGATAGTGTTTCGAAAGGAGGATATAAGATGAACATCAACAAAAGCAAAACGAGGATAATGAATGGAATGTAGTTGAATTAAGTCTGGTGATGCTGAGGGAATTAGATTAGGAAAAGAGACACTTAAAGTAGTAAAGGAGTTTTGCTATTTGGGGAGCAAAATTACTGATGGTGTTCGAAGTAGAGTGGATATAAAATGTAGACTAACAATGGCAAGGAAAGCGTTTCTGAAGAAGGGAGATTTGTTAACATCGAGTATAGATTTAAGTGTCAGGAAGTCGTTTCTGAAAGTATTTGTATGGAGTGTAGCCATATATGGAAGTGAAACATGGACGATAAATAGTGTGGACAAGAAGAGAATAGAAGATTTTGAAACGTGGTGCTACCGCTGAATACTGAAGATTAGATGGGTAGATCACATAACTAATGAGGAGGTATTGAATAGAATTGGGGAGAACAGCAGTTTGTGGCACAACTTTACAAGAAGAAGGGACCGGTTGGTAGGACGTGTTCTGAGGCATCAAGGGATCACAAATTTAGCATTGGAGGGCAGCGTGGAGGGTAAAAATCGTGGGGGGAGACCAAGAGATCAATACACTAAGCAGATTCAGAAGGATGTAGGTTGCAGTAGTTACTGGGAGATGAAGAAGCTTGCACAGGATAGAGTAGCATGGAGAGCTGCATCAAACCAGTCTCAGGACTGAAGACCACAACAACAACAACAACAACAACAACAACAAACCGTTTTATGAGAGGGTTGAGTGACAGGAGAGATGTCGATAACTATCGACCCATTTCACTGCTGACACTTTTCAAAATCTTTTAGATGATGATGCGTTCTAGAGCAGTACATCAGCTAAGCAACAATACTAACCTTAGTAAATCACATTTTTAACTTCGGAAGAGTTGCTCGACTAAGAATGTCATTTATGCATTCACCCACCAAATGATATAGCCAACCAATGGATAAAGTTACTTCTAACCAAAAAATGCAGAAAATTGTACTTAACTGTAATTGAAGAAATATATACAGAGGAGATTTTTCTAACTGAGAAGAAATCACTTAAGGGGCTCTTCAATGCTCAGTCTCAGGTTCACTGTTGTTTCTCATGTATTTACGCTACATTCCATATAATATTCAAACAGATTTTTTTTACACAAGACAATAAGATTGTAATCAATTCACCCTTACATACAGCAACAGAAGGAATGGTAAATAATGTTCTTATAGGTATTATTGAGTGGTTTTCTGGAAATGATCTCACTTCCTTAAAAAAAAACCACACACAACATATTGATTTCTGCACATCTATTATACCAGTAATTAGTGCAACACATGGTGAGGAAATAATAACTAAGCTAGAAAACTTCAGAAAGTTTCGGTGTCCATATCAACGAGAATTTAAACTCGGAAAAAATACATTTTGTACTTCTTAAGACATCTCAGTTCAGCCACATATGCACTTTGAATAACTGCAAGTTTTGGGCGGAGACAAATCAGTAAGTTGACATATTTTGCGTACTTTCGTTGAATAATGTCACATGGAGAGATGTTCTTAAGTAATTCATTTTTAAGAAAGAAAGTCTTCAGTGTTGAAGAAACGTCTATAAGAATTATAAGAGTTGGTCACCAATTATCATCTTGTAACCATTTTTTTTAACGGAGAACGTTCATGAAATTGACAGAAAATGTCAATTTTAAACTTATTGTTTATTTATTAGTAGATCACGTGGACAATAAGTTCTGAAGTTTCAATGATGAAATCGCATCCGAAATGCCTGAAAAATAGTTAAATGTGTCATGTAATCTTTCTGCCATGACCATTTTTTAGAGCAACACTTCAATACTAGCTCGGTGGACAACGATTCCGTAGATTACTTACAAGCAAACTTGCACACTATACATCTAGAAGACTGTGATATAAACTCTTTGGTTTTATAGATCATCTGTTTCTGTGTTTCGTATCTCTGAGTCTCTAAATTCATTCATGTGGAAAAGATGGTCTAAAACCGCATTTTCATCTTCTATGGTTGTCAGAGTTGCAAATTATGAAGCACTTCTTGTATTTACTGATGGGAAAATAGGGAGAATAAAGGTATCTGAGAGAATGAGCCTTAAGATAGAAAATTTAACTCAAGGCATCTTGGGAAAAATAGATTTACAGCGTCTCTCTGCAGCTGAAAAGTCAGTTGAAGACCTGGTAAAGGAAAGAGGACACAAAACAAGGAACCAGAAGAGATGTCTTGAAGTGAAAGAGGACCCTGAGTACATATATCAGGCCTTCTGAAAATGTGACATAAGAAACAACGTTGGGTTGAAGTTTAAATGTCACTTCCAGAAAATTATGTTTTTTTAAAGTTATGTACCTTTTTGTCTGAATCTATGAAGACTAGAACTATTAAATTTTGTGCAGTTGTTTCTATGGACACAACTGACGTTGTCTCAAAAGAAATATTCAAATTCTGAATGTACGCTGAGATTAGCTTACTCTATTCAAACAGAGTAAACAGAAAATTTAATAGAAATTTTTGAACTGTTTCTGAGAAAAGGCACATATATCATTACTCTTGGGTTCTCCGATCCCCATATTCGGCAATTATGCTCGTTCACAAAGCCGTTTAAATAGAAATGACCTTCACCTGAGGAAATTATGTGTTTCGTGAAATCATGACTCTTTCGTTCCTTTTCCAGATCCATTGCACAAATTGTCGTCTTTTTCCTGTGTTAACTGAACTCTGTACGGGTGTAAGTGCAAATCTTTTGTTAAGATTCTGTGCATGCTGCTGGTCACATACGAATTTCTTGAGCAAGACGGCAACATGATTTCCTGGAGTCACGGTAACAACATGCACGGCAAGAACATTTGCCTCATTCCTGCCGCTTTGAGGGTGTCAAGGATTTTTAATGTCTAATTTTGAACCTTCTTTTTTTAATTTCTTGATCAATCCACGAACAGTGGATTCATTTGGTGCATTGTCGTGCCCAAGAATAATACGGAGTTTCCACGGAACTTTCATCATTCTTGTGATTAATTTTCACAATCAACACCAGCTCTTCCGCACTGCATCCTTTCATTTGTAAACTCCACAAACACTTACCTTGAACACAAAAGCACACTTCAATGATCACTATTAATGCAAAATCAATGTTGCTAACAACAATAAATAAACATGTAAGCTTTCATGGTCGGCGTCTTCATTAATTAAAACTTCCGGGCTGAATTGCCCTGGTCCATATATACAACTGCTTCTCCTTCCTGACGTTTCGTTGTCTGCTGCGGGCAACATCATCTGAGGTGGGCTGGCGACTCCCCTCAGATGATGTTGCCCGCCTTTGCTCTTCGATATTTCCGGTCGAAAAAATTCCAGTTTGTTGAGGAAATATCAATAAACATTTTGACTACATTTGACATTGATATCTATAAGATATCCCGAGAAACAAATTCTCAAAGAACATGCTTTTTCGGGCGAAAGATAGTAAACTTCCCCTTAATTACTTTCGGGCCAAATTACCAGTCCTTGCACCAGCTGTCGATCCTCTTCAGGTATTCCTACATTCATCCTCAATCCTCAGGCACTGTAATCATCTCATAGACAACAGAATCGTCTGAGAATGTCCTCATGAAGTCTTCGACTTTATCCAGTACATAATTTACGTATATACTTAACAGTAAACGCGCTGTATTACATCCTAGGGAGAGTCCCGAAATCGCTTTTGTATCTGGGCCGATTTAAGGATCAAACGCAAGCGCAGAATTTGTACACTGGGTATATCACAAATAGTAGTGAAAGGAAGCTATTTCCATACTCCCTAAATGTATATTTATTTTGGAAGATCATATAAAAACTCAAGGAGCGGTAACTAATGTATGTAGCAGGGAGTAAAACGGAGCCCACCATTATGTCGGTGGTGCGGGGGGTTTGCCAAACAACGATGTGTGGGAAACCCCTTCTCGAACTAGCCCTGTTTACGCGTGCCGATTAGTTCTGGTTAACAACAAAGCATTGAGTTCTATATGCAACTGGCCAGATACTCGACATTTTGTTCATTAAACCACAGTGCGGAAGTTTATCGAAGATATATGCGATTGTCATCTTCTCGACGTTCTCATGCTGGTTCCTCCTCTATTTGCATTACCGCACTTTGGATGATATCTTTACTGCAGTCTGCCAATAAGTCATCCAAATGAGCTTAGACTGCGTCATGTCTTTGGGAGTCCATTTGGTCAAACATTGGAGCGGAGTGAAAACAAAATTTCCTGGAAAGAACGTAATGGATTTTTGTCTGAGTTTTGCATCCAAACGAATTGTAGGAAATGGACAAATGAGATATCAAAGTGACCTGCGTGAAAAAAAAGAAAGAAAACGTGTTCAGTTGCTTGAAAGTACTCAGGATATTTAAGACATACTTAACTTGTGATCTGAGGGACAACTGAAATATTTCACAACCAGCTGCTACTAGCTATATAAATGAAGTGTCAAAAAGCACACCTCTTCACGGCCTAGCAGCACTGACGTTCAGAAAAAAACAGAACACCTTGAACGTCTAGAGATAGGACGCTCATATTCACAGGAAATATACAATAACATGTTCAACAACATTGACAGCGCGACGCAACAACACCTACCAGTAAAATATGCCTGTGGCCCTCGTTGTCGCTATAAATCGAAGGTCGTGGTTCAGTGTGGCTTGAGCAGACGCGGAGGATGCCTCGCAGACTTATGGGCGAACCATTCCGTCAAATCAGTGAGTTTGAGATGTAGACCTCCACGCGCGGTATGTCACAGGTCAGCCGGCTCGTCTGAAATCAAAACTGTGTTGACGGTGAGAAGTATAAAAGATTCTTTAGGAGTTGTACCTCGCTTAAGTTATTTGGACCGTAGGAAACAAAATGGCGGCCATTTGAAAATAATAGGTTTATTGGCATGAGGTAATGTAATGCTTCCATCCGGGAATGGCTCCTCACGTGGGCGGAATTGTTTCGTTAGTGCAACGGGCGTGTGTAGAAAGGTTCACGGAAGGCCGTAGACCGCAACGAGATGGGTCAGGTCGCACCACCTGGACCACCAACCCGAGAAGGTCGGCACGTTACACGAATGTCATTGCAGGACAGGTCTGCATCCTCCTCGGCTCTGGCGTAACTGTGGAACAATGTAACACATCGTGCACTATTAGGGGTGACAGTCAGTCGCCGTTTATTACGGTATGGATTACGTGCACATCGACCGTTTCTCCGCCTACCTTTGACGAATGCACAGAAACATGTTAGACGGCAATGGCGTATCGAACGACGTCACTGGTGACAGGAATGGAGTCAGACAGTGTTTTCGGACAAATTCAGGTCCTGTTTGTCTGAAAATGATGGCTGCAGACATGGGAGCAGCATCACAGTGACTGCATTCACATACGACATACAGCCTCAACTCAAAGCCTTATGGTATAGGGTGCTATTCGTTACAACCACAAATAACAGCTTGTGCGTGCCCAGGGCACTGTGACCATTGTCACCTACGTGAATAGCATTCTGTGACCCGTAGCCATGCCCTCTCTGCACTACATCCCAGACTCCATTTTTCAGCAGAACAATGCGCGAGCTTATGGTGACTCACGAACACGTGCCTTCTTGGTATCGCAGGATGTCAGCCTTATGCCCTGGCAAACCTGATTACCAGACTTGTCGCCAATTGAAAATATGTGGGATATGGTGAAACGATTACTGCTGTGACCCAATGCCAACGACCAGAGATGCCTTTGGAACCAGGTGAATCCAGCATGGATGGCTACACAAGAGGACGCCATTCTCACCTTGTACGCGTCGCTGCCATCATGCATGGAACAAGTTATCAGGGCCCATGGCGGGCCCTGTGCCTACTAGGCAACAGGATACATGCTGAAGCGAGACTGAAATGCTAATCATTTCTGCAGAACATACTAATGTAACTTTGCCTTGAATATGAACGTCGTATCTCTAATCCTTCAAGGTGTTCTGTCGTTTCTGTAGATGAGTGTACTTTACACATAAAAATTTACGTTGGTGTGATATTTAAAAGTCAACAAATGTTTGTGCGGAGTGGAAGCAAGACTCCCCAGAAATTACACATAGTTTTTTGCCCGAATGTCCACAGTCAAACAAAGAGGTATCAAAATGACCAGCTTGAGGTCCAGTTTTGCAAAGACTGATGTAATTGCTTCAAAGCAATATGGGTAACTAAGAAAAACTTAATGACTTGACGGAAAAAGTTTTACCCGAATTTTCATAGCAAAATGAAGAGTGGGAAATGGACAAACGAGGTATCAAACTGATCAGCGTGAGGTTTACTTTTGCAAAATAGATTTAATTTCTTGGAAGTAATCAGGGCAATTAACAACAAAACTTGAAAATAATAAAATTAAAAATCATGTCAGATATTTCGTGAAGTGATTTATCTAAAAGCAAGAAATAAAATAAATTAGAGAAACATATCACGCCCCTTCGAATGATGTTCGAAATCATGTACAGCAAATGAGGTGCCCATTGAAAGGGGATGACGTACTGGTGGAAGTACACCTGTGGGGACTGATCGTGAGTCGTGTTTGAATACCTCTGTTAGTTGTCCTCCGCACCAAGACTCAGTTTTTTTTGTGATCCGATGAAAAAACAGTTGGCAGAGCACTTCCCTGCGAAAGGCGAAGTTCGCGAGTTCGAGTCTCGGTCCGGCACAAAGTTTTAATCTACCACCAGGAAGCTTCAGCTAACCAGAGATATTTGCCTGTTGAGATTCTATTGTTACACATGTTTTCGAGCATTACATTCTATTTCTTACTTTTGAACAAATCGTTTCACAAAACGTTCGACAGTTTTTGTTTCAATTTTTTTTTCCAGTTACCTCTAGTGTATTTGTAATTTTCCATGTGTATAGACCTCGACTTCTGAGAGAGGTATTATAATATATGTTTTTCGAGGATGTGACATACCAACGTACCTGAAGATACTAAACGCGTACTGCAACTTGTGTATAACCTATAGACGGAGATTCTTTTACCGCATGCATTGCAGTAAACAGATGAATCAAAACAGTGACTGTTTGTTTACGATGTTTTCTTCATGTATAAAGCATTATAAAATCACAGTCACGAATGTGGTTTACACAACGAGATTACTTGTGAAAATCCTTTATACGATTTTCGAGTATTAGTAGGTTTGCTGAGCAAAAGGACATCTTTTCTAGCAGATAGTACACTACGAAATTCACCCTAAGTGCAGACTTACAGACAATGGTAATCTGCATATTACGAGGATGAGACGTGGACAAGCTAACCGGCTCCCCTTTTATAGGGCTCAAATAGTTCCACTAATGATGACATTAAACACCGAAAACGGTTCTATGATGTGACAATTATTTCTTAAGTTGAAAATGTTTCTTGTCGTTGTTGCTAATTATGTTCTTTATCTTCACATTGTCGTTTAAGCTGAACGTGAGAGACACCACCAGTGAGAAGAACCCAAAGTTCATCCAGAATATCGCGTAAATTATCACCTTCTAGTAACTTTCTGATAAGTATCAGTTTTAGGTGGTGGGGGCTCAAGGTTTACTTCAAAAAGGATTTGTCAGAAATCAGCTGTCAGTCTACACCAAGCGTTTACTCTGAGAAGCACCGTTCAACGCCTCGTTTAGTCAAGACATTTCCAGTTGACTGGCTGCATCACCGGTTCAACTGAGCACATTCCTGCTGTGAGTTTCACTGGTTATCATACAACTTGCTTCTATCGGCTCATGAACTTAGATTAATATATAGCAGTAGAATGCAATATTTCGTAAGTAAAACATAGTCTACTGAATGACACAAATAACACTCATAGTGAGCGAGTAATGAGCAACGTAACATCAAATGTAACCATACTGCTGGAGTATTTATTACAATAATGTAATTAAAATTGAGGGATGTGCATATCTCATAGCGTGCTCTTGGGTTTCTTACAAACACATTACGTCGCAGAGTTGTTTTAATCAGTAGCCTTTATCTTAGGTCAAGATTCTGAGCAGATAACAGTTATCGAGAAGAATAATTGTGGAGGAGGAACCACTTATCACAAACACGTGACTTGCTTCCTCCCACAGTTCAACACAACAGCGATACCTCTTCCCTAGAACAGTGTATCGAATTCCAGTGCATATTTGTGACTATCAGTAGAGTGTAAATATCTGTGGAGTGAGAATTCGGATGCACAGAATGAGAATTCCGTCCGCAACGTCTCCTGCCACTTAGGTCACGTGATTATGGGACGGCGCATTTTAGCCCGTATTGCGCCTAGCGTATTTTGGGCGGTATTATTTCGCTGCTACAGGTAGATCACCTTTAGAAGTATTGTGAAACTTTGTAAATGGGTTTTACAGACATCTTAACAGTTTGATACCAGGAAATGAAGGTGACTTAAAAAGATACGAAGGGTAATCGTACTGTGCTTCTTCGATAGTGTATCATAGCTCAGATTCCACTTTATTTACTTTTTTTCGGTAACGGGATAAAAAATGACAGCCAACAACATTTCTTTACTTTTTCTATTACAGTTATTCATACTGTCGAATGTCTATTCTGCTTATGTTACAATGACACTGATTGTAGTCGGCGTCGAAATGTCAAGAAGAAACAACACATTTGGAACTACGAAATTGTTACAGTTAATACGGTAAGCGATTTCCACCTTCTGCTTGTTCATTATTATTTTCAATTTTTTTATTTACCTTTCTGCTTTTTATGGACAAGTAAGATATCTGTAAGGTTTTTTCGGCATCTCATCCGGATAGAGAAACCCTATACTACGCACAAAAAATAAATAAGTCAAGATCAATACGTCCACATTGACGTTGAAACACAGAAACTGCATCGAGAACGTATACAAAAGGCACATTTCCGACTTCTGTCCATGGGAAGTAACGGTTCAAACAGTCTCTGCTTTGAACCTTTCTTGGGAGTCCAGGATAAGACTCCGATGCACAACTGCAGGTTTAATGAAACCCTTGGACCTTCACATTGACGTTAAAATATGGAAATTGCATTGGCATTCAATACAAAACGTACAATGTGATCTGTTCATCTAATCTTCAGCATTTTCTGTAGCACCACATTTCGAAAGCTTCTATTTTGTTCTTGTCTAAACTATTGATCGTCCGTGTTTCACATCCTTACATGGCTACCCTCCATACAAATATTTTCAGAAAAGACGTCCCGACACTTAAATCTGATATGTATACAACGACTGGCAGTTTACTCAGACACACTTGCAAATTGATCTAGCACTTGTCCCGTCAACACGTGGCCATAAAATCGCAGAAATTATCTCTACAATACAAGACTTTCCAGATATTTTATCTCATATTAATATGACATTTACAATTATACATTTGTTGTACCCACATGTGAAAAGTAACTGGTCCTCCTTTCACCTACTTCTCTTTACATCAGTAGCAACAACAGTACTGCACCATAGCTGTTACTAAAACTGCAACGTGCAGAAAGGCATATAAAACAAGGTGAATATGTGTAATATCCAAATTTCGCGATTACCGCAAATTGAAGAGAAGCAGCTTCGTCCCAAAATCACGTGACTCACTCGGTTTGATGCGCAGTAGACTATGTTCGCTCCATAGAGATATATACTCCACGTGGCTATCTGTAGTGCTTTTACCGCCCACGTAGTGTGAAAGCAAATATCAGTGACCTGTCTCGATCAAGAGACCTCCTTATTTAAAGATGACAGCAATTTATAGAAAGTGAAACGAAATTTCAAAGAACGTTAGTAAGTAATGAAAAGTGTCACCCAGCCACCCACCCACCCACACACACACACACACACACACACACACACAAGCTGTTTCTCGAGAAATCATAAATACTGCAGGAAAGTGTTTATAAAAATATTCATATAAAACTGTGTTATTTGTGTGCTCGTGATCGTGTTTATAGGGTCTTTTTATACACAGCATTCAATAGTCTACACCTCTACACTTACTGAAAACATCAGCCACATTTATGTCAATTTCTTAAATTTATAACTGATCACGCTATTGCCTCGTGAAAAAGTATACCTTTTTCCTTGCGAATCTAAGAATCCACTTTGTTTTCTTTCGGTGTTGAACGATGAATAACGGCACAACTCTTTGTTAGTTCAAGAATCTGAAGCACCTTGCATTCGTAATGACAACTGTGCTCAGAAAACGAATTAGTGACCAATACTCTCTTGTATTCATCATTCCATATCAAAGGCTATTTAATTCCACTATTATCATATGTCTTGCTGTTTTAATCCGTCTGTTCTGTAACCATTTCTTTTAATACGTATAAAGACGGATTAAAATCCCTTATAGTTGAGGTAACTGACTTGCAGAGTTTCGACTGTTTTTATTACTTTTAGTATGATTGTCACTATTTTTTTAAATAATATGGTCGCTAATAGCACAGCTGTAGTGCTCGCAAAGTAAGAAACCATCAACATTATCCTCATTTTCTGGTTACGAAAATTAACGCTTTGTGTTCAAAAGTCTATGGAGATCGAAATGGACACTCAAATATGCTTAAACGAAAATGAATGAAGATGGATATGTGAAACATTAATGTAATTTTACAACTTTGGTAGTTTTGTAACAACATTCACGACCCTAAAGGATATCGGAGTATCCATTGGAATGGTATGAGCAACTACACTGTTTCACATAGTGGACATGTTACACTTTTTGCTGCAAGGAAATATGGAAAAAATTTAAATTGTTACTAATGAGATTGTATTGATAACTGTATTTATTAATAACAGGCCGTCTCTTATCATTAAAGGATAAAGTAGAAAAAAAGGTAAAATTCACAAACATAGTTAAATATTCTGACAAAAGAGCATAACTTTAATGATAATAATAACGGGAACAATAATAATAATAACAGCATCAGTAATAATAACACAGATATTAACATTGTTAAATACTATTAGCATCAACATTCTGGTACCGACACATGACAATTGTAAAATTTGTTAACTATGCTTTCTGACTGAAAAAAAGCGCGTTTAAAAATTATAAAAAATTATGATTACTGTATGCAATAACGCAAATCGATCTATAGTTATAATAATCCATCTCACGATATATACGCACAAGTGACAGAGTAAAATTGTACATTTACATAAAATTTCCTAGTTACACTTGTAAGTCACTACAGAACGCACTGATGTTTGAAGTGCCAGTCTTTAAACAATGTGTGTGCAGATCAGTACCTAAATTAAGCATACTCTCGCTTACCCACTAGCATCTCGACTCTTAGCCAAATCTTGAGAGTTATTATCGCTGTTGGATCCATTATGGAGTTCATAAACAGTTCTAAATTGAGGTACCAATATCCACTACAGGAAAAGAGTATACCAGAATAGTTATTACTCCATCAGATACAACTTTATTATGGTAACAACTATTATACATTAACCTCGCTGACGGTTGACCGCAAGTTATCATTGCCAATTTAACTATGAAGTCTTTCATTACAAATTCTCTTTAGCACAGCATGTTTTATGTGATTAATAGTTTGCATCCTGTGCTGGAAAAACTGACCAGTCATAAGCAATTAATACAAATGTTAATTACTGATTGTTTACTACTAAGATATTTCAAATACAGGATGGTCAGAAACAGTCTGTAAGGGTGCTGCTGTGTGGGTTGTGCTGAGAGAAAATTTTTAAGAAAAAAATTCGATACGTTGCACAATTTCCCAGTTGATTGGCATAGAAGTTAACCAATCGGGTAGCTGAGCCCACAAGAGACAGTGTCGCCAAACGTGTTCCTCGTTCGGTTTCCTAAAACCGAACAAGAGAGCAATACAAAAATTGGGAATGGGACGGTAGTATGGATCGAGCCCCAGCCAACGGCTGAAAGTCGGTAACCGCGCAACGTATCGACTTTTTTTCTTAACAATTGTTTCTCAGCAGCATCTGCCCTGCAACACCATTACAAGTTTTCAGACTCTTTTTGACCACCCCACATACTGTGAAAAAATATATCAGTTGTTTCTCAAAAAAAGACTTGTGGGTATATACTATATTATGTCTCCAGTTTTAATACCCTTAAAATATTCCCTTATTAATGAAATGTGACCCATAAATAAACAACAATGCGATCTGACTACTTTCAGTGAAATATGAGGTAGTGGACCAACTTTGATAGCACAACGAACAACAAAGCTAAGCTAAATCAGGATAAATTCCAACCAAGATTCTCTAACTCTTCTAACAAAACCTATCGGTGTAACTGTTTTTTTCTTTAAGAAAGGTTACGAGCAATGCAGATGTAACTGTGACTTGCAGTTACCGTACTCAGTGAATATTTCATACAAATCGGTAAAATAATGTGACTGCTGAAATCAATTTCTAGAAATGTTTTGTCTGCTCACTGCAGCCCACTGAAAATATATTCGACATAGAATACACGTGAACGCCTTGGGTTCGTGTACAAATAAACGTTATAGATCGAAGGATTGAAAAATTACTTCGCGAGGAAGAGAATTCAGGGAAGTCTTGGATTTAAATTAAGAAAGTAGCCATAAAACCTCATGAATAACACGTGCAAATGTCCACTGGCAGACCACGTGGTTGTACAGGAGCATACATTTACAAAGGACAGAAAAATATACCCATAGTCATCATAACGCCCGTAGTATTATTTAAAGTGTGGGGAAGTAGTGTGCAAAGCGATCGATATCCTCGGATGAGTCAATGAGAAATAGATGTTGATCATCACATGTGCTAACGTGTGCAAAGCGATCGATATCCTCGGATGAGCCAATGAGAAATAGATGCTGGTCATCACATGTGCTAACAATGATGAAAACTGAACAACGTGCTACCATTGCTTTCACTAATATACACAACTGCAAACTACGACACGTAATTCAACCTGAAAAACGGGAAACAAATCAGATTTCGAATCACAAACAACAAAACGAAAAGAAAACTTCCATCTACAATGCTTAGGAACTGACGACGCACTATAGTATGGTGACAGACTCTAGGAATATTACCAACATGTAAGGTGGGTACTGTAAAATAATCTTCCTTCCCGAATAGTCTTTCCCTTAAAATCAGTGACAATTTGCTACGTCTGTCAGAATACATCGACAAGCCGCTTCTGCAAGGGATTATGCCAATTGGACTAGCCACAGAAATGACGGTGCAGGTATTTCAAAGTGCGTTCCTACCGACCCAGTTGGCCGCTAATGATAAAGAACTGAACGACGAAATGTAAAATAGTGATCATCAGACAGACTCCAACAGCAATCATGCATTAAAAATACCACGGAGAAAACTGTTATTAAGACAGCTCAGAAAGGTTTCCTTGAGCAATCCCCTACATTAAAAATGACTAAAAAAACATACGAATGAAACACACACAGCACTGGTGTAATAATCTGCAATATTTATTATCTGTTGCACGAGCCAGTTTACGGCTATTACTACAACATCAGGTATAAAAATAAGTACGAATGCACTACAGTGAAATTTTGTTAGATCAAAGACGCTCAGCTAGCACATGTACAAACAGTCTCCATCCCCAGAGATGAAAAAAATTAATTATGAATTAGGAGTAAGTCAAACAGGATTATTTCAGTATAAATGACATGTAAGATTATTTAACTAAGATACAATATGTTACACACTAATTAAGAACTATAGACAAATTACAACTATTTTACATAAAAGACCATAATTGAACAACAACTTTGGTAATATATTCCAAACATATTTACAATGTGAAACACGAAGTACCACATCACATCCATAAAGCATAGAAGACGAACGACACGTCCAAACCCAGGCTTAGTACTGAATGACTAGATACTCGCCACTACTAACAACAGATTCTACTCATAATCCCAATCAGGTCATGCTGTAATTTACCCCACTTACTAACATGCCCCATTTTCGTTATTTCATTTACTATAATTCCTCTTGTTGTGATGAATAAAAAAGAATACCTTATATAATCACAGCAGCTTCACTCACCTGCTTAATATCACTATCATCTCTTATCTGTTTTTAATTTAGGATCTATTGAAGACAACATTATTTTGTTCAGCCACATCTTTGGAAAATGTCACCAAAGTTCATCATTCAATTGTATTCTATTATTTACAACTGTTTTAATTTGTCTATAGTTTATTAGTCAATGTATAAAATTTTATATTAGTTTAGTAATCTCACATCGCATTTACACTCAAATAATTCCGCTTGTATTATTGCTAATTCTATCATCAACATTTATCATCTCTCGAATTGGAGATACTCTGCACATGCACTAGTTTAAGATCTTTAATACAACGAAATTTCACTGCACCGTATACTTATCTTTGCACCTGATGATGGCCTTACAACTGAAAACCGATTCGTGCAAAAAATAATAAATACTGAGCATGTTACATCATTGCTGTGTGAGGTTCGTTTATAATGAATAAAATATTCTACCAAGACTCGACGGAAAAATCAATCAATGCAATTAAATGTGACAACACAGCACAATTATCCGTCATTTACAACTGCTTAATAAAACAAAAAGCAGTAGCTGGTAAACATATTTGATTCAACAGACAGTGTATCCAGAAGAATGTCGCTCAGCAATATGTGTGTGTATGACTAAAATGTATGACTGCTGTTTCAAAAACGCTTTCAGACGTCACGAAAAAAAAAATGGACCAAGGAAGAAATGAAATATTGGTACAGCGCTACAGCATTGTGATCACGTGAGTACACGCCTGAAATTCACGCACGTACGAATTTCGGCTCTTTTAGATCCAGCTGAGTTCGATATATTGGACAGTGAAGTGAGACTATCAAATTGATTGTCACTGAAACGGATGTGATGTAGTGCACACCCTGTACGAAAAACAGAAGGCTAAAATTAATAACCATTCAGTGGTAAATCTGTTCAAAAGTTTAAGTTTGCAGAACATGTAACTAATCTTGAGGGTATAAAAAGGACCAACGAAGAAATCAGTGTACTGGGAAAAGATTTCAAATGGTCTCCACGACACAAAGTTCCCGAAAAACAACTAGAAATAGTAAAAATAGAACATGCATTCGTTGGGACATCTCCACTAAACATCCTATAGCTCATGAACTGGAAATATCTAACCTCGTTTCTGGTGCTCCACCAGCTAACAAACAAGTATTAAACAGTTTCAAGAACAAAATGATGGACAATAATGTTATAACAATCCGATCAGACAAAGGAAATGCTACTGTCTTAACGAACAAATGTGACTATTTTAACAAAATCGAAGATTACGTAAATGCTACCTTGCTCCAACAGATACAGAAAGACGCCATACAATCCTATAATGATAAAATTAGTAGTGTTGTCAAACTGTGTAAAAGCATAATACCAGACTCTGATGCCTACTTCCTCACCAATATGAATGCTATAGCTCCCAGACTTTATGGCTCTGTAAACTCCATGAAGATAATATCACAATCCGTCCTGTGGTGCTTTCATTCTCGGCTCCATATTAGAAATTAGCCAGAGATTTAAATGATCTGATTAAGACCAAAACCAAGTTCAGATCTAGTCATGGAATCCTTAATTCAGCTGACTTAGTGAAAGAGTTGAAAGGCATGCAAATCCGACAAAGCGCAAAGCTGATTTCTTTTGATGTTAACAACTTATCCATAATGGATCAACGAAGACTTATTTATTAATATACCTGTTCAGGAGTGCCTAAACATTGTCACAAAATTACTACAAGTAGGTAAATCAGGAGTCACAGATGACATAAGGTTAGCTGCAGAAACATAAAGTCATTTCCGTTTCAGTGATAGAATATACAATCAATTTGATAGTCTCGCCATGGAATTTCAAGATTTATGGGAGACCTTCCACCACAAATATAGTAATACGGACCAGCTCTCAACACACAGTCATGCCTTTCATACTGTGATACGTCGCCTAATATCCATCCTCATGAGTGAAGACAACTTCCCAATGGGATTAAATCCAGTCAAAAGAATAGCGTCAAACAATGGCTGCCTTCCTATCTTAATGGACTCCTTTATGGAAAAAGGCAGAAAAAAGGTGTACTCTCGTCTTTTCCCTGTCCTTGACCCAAAACGTCAACAATGCAATAAATGACGCACAGATACATACTTAGGAAAAGTCTCATTGGATGTAGCCAGAAAGCTTAAATCTAGGAACGTAAAATCTGCCAGCAAGTTTCACATCAGCGCAAACTCCGCTGCAGAGTGAAACTCTCATTCTGGAAACATCCCCCAGGCTGTGGCTAAGCCATGTCTCCGCAATATCCTTTCTTTCAGGAGTGCTAGTTCTGCAAGGTTCGCAGGAGAGCTTCTGTAAAGTTTGGAAGGTAGGAGACGAGGTACTGGCAGAAGTAAAGCTGTGAGGACGAGGCCTGAGTCGTGCTTGGGTAGCTCAGATGGCAGAGCACTTGCCCATGAAAGGCAAAGGTCCCGAGTTCGAGTCTCGGTCCGGCACACAGTTTTAATGTGCCAGGAAGTTTCAACGTAAAAGTCTCATTTTATGCGCACAACACTGTTGGACCCTTTTTGCCCAATGATACAGTGCTCCGGCTTTGGAAAAAAGAGGAATATATAAAATTTCTTGAAACTATAGCAAATTCTTTATAGGTCAATCTCCCAGGGCAATATGTACTTACTTGAAGAAACACCACCGAAGTTGGAAACTATACTTCTGCTTAAAGAAAGACTACTTACAATGTGAATCATGAAGCACTACAGTGCACACATATAGGAAAGAAGGAGAACTATCTTGAAATAATGGAAATTAATAAACACATGCCTATCAACCCAAGCTTAGTACTGGATTACCAGACATTTCACTTAACTTGGGACTTCTAACTACAGATTCTGTTAATAATCCCACCAAGGCCACGTTGTAAATTACCCCTCTTACTGACATGCTCCATTTTCCTTCATTTCAGTTACTCTATTTCCAATCTCTGTGATGAATAAAAGAAAATTACTTTCTATAATTGCCGCAGCTTCACTCGCATGCTTAATATCACTATTATATCTCATTTGTTTATAATTTAGGATCATCTTTGGAATATATCATCGAAGTTTATTGTTCAATTATGTTCATTTATGTGAAACTGTTTTAATTTGTCTATAGTTCATTAGTTAATGTGTCACATATTTTATCTCAGTTAAATAATCTCATATCTGGAAATGGAGATACTCTGTGCATGCACTATACTCTGTTCATCATAAAATAAACCTGATGTAAACATTATGAAATGTATCCTTCCGCGTCTGCTTCAATCCCACTGGATTTCGTTTCATGTGGAGCGGAAGCCAAGCTGTGACCAATATAGTCAATTACGATCATAAGGATACGTTTTATGCTGTTACACGCACATAGTATTCTACTTAAAAACAAGAGTGATGAAAGTTCCTAACTTAAACACAGAGTAACTTTTCTGAACGAGTTATGTATGATGCAAAAGCGTACTGCAGGGATTTCACTGTACTGTTGAATACTGAAGCCAATAAAAGTATTAATTACGGTCAGTCGTCAGGTAATCTCTTAACTTCTTCCTTATCCGAATCCGAGGAATACGTTTCAGTTCTGGAACTGTCATCTGTTACGTTAATAACGAGTCGATCAACAACAGAATCCACGAAGTCAACCAGGCGCCGCATTTTATCTTCTTCTTTTACGACGTGCCGTTCTGTATGCCTCCAGCGTTCGGCAGTGACGTGTGAAAAAGCTGCGTGCATGAGTTCTAGTACGTCTAACAGCCTAACAGTCTTGCTATTTCTCAGGTCAAATCAGATAACGTGATAACGTGGGTCCAGATCAGTTCCGCTGGGCTCATAATGTAATGGTACAGTGACAAATGTAAAAATGCAACATTTGTATGGTGTGATCGATGCCGTGAAAATGATTGTTTTCCATCTTTCTACGACACTTATCTACATCTGTGGTATGAAACAACAGACATAACGGTAACGTGCTGTGACGCCATCCCAGAGCATAGACACATTCATACTAATATTATAAATGTGGAAGTAACTTTGTCTTACCTGTTCATGACAAAATCGCTAAACTGATTTCTATGAAATTTTGTATGGAGATATCCTGAACCTTGTCTACTTTAGAAAGTCTGTAGAATATGCTTATCGATTTGAAAAATATTACCCGAATTAGGGAAAAATATGTACTCTTTGATAAAGCGTACTTGCTCTTGGAGTTTTAAACTTTATCGTACTTGTGAAAACGTTGTTTTTGGTTGATATGTTGTACATAATACGATTGAACCTAAGGAATACAGTGATTATACAATCTTCAACGTCTTTAATCCACACTTACATCGATATTAACATCATAAATGCGGAAACAACAGTGTCTTAAGTTTTCATAACTAAACCACTGAACCGACTTTGATGAAATTTGGTATGGTGACAGCTTGAACCCTGTGCAAGAACATAGGCTACTTTAGGAAGTTGTACTAATTTTTCGGTATTATTAATATTTTCAAAATACGTTGTACGCAAGTGGGATGGAGACGACGCCTGTGCGGTGGTCGGCGACTCAGAGTTTATAGACTATCACTATACCGTAACAATGCAAATCCAATCTCTAATTGAGCATGGCGTTTCTGAAAATTTTAAAACAATAGTTACTCCACCCGGCGACGATGGAAAGTCTTTAAGCAAAATATTATGGAGATGCAATACAAAAATCGGACTGTAAGCCGAAACATCATATTTAAAATCATTACATCGGGAAAGCCCCAAGAAACACATTACTATTTATTTTACGATACGCCCCGCAAACATAAATCTGATTTAGTGCATAGTTCTAAGAGAGCTCGAGCAACAGAAGTTACTCGTACCCAACAAACCTCGGAGTAATCTCAGATCCGCCTGAGCTTACATATAGAGCGTCGTGGCGCCTGAAGAGCTCCAGACGACATTAGAACAGTCACAAGCCCGTGGCTTTTTAGACTCCTAGCGTCAAGGGTCTCTTATAGCTTATGAGACGCTTGAAGACACTCAACGACGGCGTCATTTAAATAATGTACAGCAAACAGGACGTCGTGTCTTTCCATGTAGAGCGAGGGTGCTTTCAGTGAGGGAGCGTATCAATATGATCCAAATCTACAGCACTATATACCAAAACTATAGTATGCGAGCTCAACCGCGGGTGACAGCTAGTTTATACAGGGTGTTACAAAAAGGTACGGCCAAACTTTCAGGAAAGATTCCTCACACACAAATAAAGAAAAGATGTTATGTGGACATGTGTCCGGAAACGCTTAATTTCCATGTTAGAGCTCATTTTAGTTTCATTCCAACGTGATCAAATTGTAAATTTTCACAATCAACATGTGTGGGCTGACGAGAATCCGCACGCAATTGTGCAATCACGTCATCAACACAGATTTTCTGTGAACGTTTGGGCAGGCATTGTTGGTGATGTCTTGATTGGGCCCCATGTTCTTCCACCTACGCTCGATGGAGAACGTTATCATGATTTCATACGGGATACTCTACCTGTGCTGCTAGAACATGTGCCTTTACAAGTACGACACAACATATGGTTCATGCGCGGTTAAGCTCCTGCACATTTCAGTCGAAGTGTTCGTACGCCTCTCAACAACAGATTCGGTGACCGATGGATTGGTAGAGGCGGACCAATTCCATGGCCTCCACGCTCTCCTGTCCTCAACCCTCCTGACTTTCGTTTATGGGGGCATTTGAAAGCTCTTGTCTGCGCAACCCCGGTACCAAATGTAGAGACTCTTCGTGCTCGTATTGTGGACGGCTGTGATACAATACGCCATTCTCCAGGGCTGCATCAGCGTATCAGGGATTCCATGCGACAGAGGGTGGATGCATGTATCCTCGCTAACGGAGAACATTTCGAACATTTCCTGTAACAAAGTGTTTGAAGTCACGCGGTACGTTCTGTAGCTGTGTGTTTCCATTCCATGATTAATGTGATTTGAAGAGAAGTAATAAAATGAGCTCTAACATGGAAAGTAAGCGTTTCCGGACACATGTCCACATAACATAGTTTCTTTCTTTGTGTGTGAGGAATGTTTCCTGAAAGTTAGGCCGTACCTTTTTGTAACACCATGTATATAAATCCACTGATATTTTTAAAGGAGGATAGTATTCACTCTAACTGTTATCTCTGCCGTAGCCCTCATGTTTAGACCCTAGAGCAATAACGCTTTTACTCTATCATCTATCCAATAGTCATAGTCCTTTTTATACTATCATTTTCTGTACTTTCTGTCAATACATACGAATATAGCCTCTCAATTTATATTTTTAATCGCACATAATACATCTGCGAATATACAAGGGCAGAAAAAAATCGCAACACCATGAAAGACTTGTGCGAGAGAAATTGGATGTTGGTCAGCAGGTGTGCAAGCGGCAGGGCACGCACGTGGAGAGCGGTATTGGTGGGGGCTGTAGACAGACGCGGTGGGGGAAATGCCAAGTGCTGGAGGGCTAAACTGAAGTCTACCGTCTTTTTTTTATATTAAGTGAAGCCTCACCTCACCCAAACTTGCATGGTGACCATTCAAAAAGATCTACAGTCACCCCTGCTTTGGTTGGTATCTAGAAAGAATTCCACTGAAAATGCTTAAAAAGCAGCAATTTGTTTTAGTCTGGCTTGTTAACCATTTGTAACTTTCAGAGAAGCATCATGAGTTGTGAATTTGGAGTAACACCTACATTTCTCTTGTTGCTATGTTAAAATTTACTTCTTTTGCCAAAGCACTGTGGCGTTAACACAATTTCATCTCACTAACATGTTGTACAGGTGCAGTTGCTGGAGAATTCTGATAGAGTAGTTTATTAAGTTAATTGAGGAACTGAGGAAAAGGAAGGTCTATAGATGATGAAACATCATATCCGCAGTAAAAAAATAAATGTGTAATGTCTTTACTTATGCTGTTGCAAAACCACAGCACTTATTTTGTACCCAGCTATCAATGGCCCTAGGAAATTGCATTCTTTCATCAAAAAACTCTATACTTTGTGGAGTAACATCGTACATAATTAAGTTTTGCATAAGAACCATATGGCAAAAGACTCTCCTCTTTGCATGCTATCATTTGGGAAAATCTCTTTTCGATATCTCAACCTATTTATGAAATATGATAAATGTTGCGGATTTTCAGTCTGGCATTCTCGGTGGCCTGTGCTATCAAAATGTAATATGCATCAAACGCTAAATCACAGTGATTCCTATTTTTCATTGCAAAGTTTTTCGATATCTTGCAATGTTTTACTTAAACTCAGATATCACAATAGCTATGACCATTATCCAAATGGTGGGCAGGTCATTATGAAGCTGACATATAAAGCTCTAAGTGACGCAAAAATTTAATTTTTTACCGATGCTTTTGACAATGTTGACTGGAATACTCTCTTTCAAATTTTGAGGGTGGCAGGGGTAAAATACAGGGAGCGAAACGCTATTTACAATTTGTACAGAAAATAGATGGCAGTTATAAGAGTCGAGGGACACGAAAGGGAAGCAGTGGTTAGGAAGGGAGTGAGACAGGGTTGTATCCTCTCCCCGATGTTATTCAATCTGTATATTGAGTAAGCATTAAAGGAAACAAAAGAAAAATTCGGAGTAGCTACTAAAATCCGTGGAGAAGAAATAAAAACTTTGAGGTTCGCCGATGACATTGTAATTCTGACAGAGACAGCAAAGGACTTGGAAGAGCAGTTGAACGGAAAGGGCAGTGTCTTGAAAGGAGGATATAAGATGAACATCAACAAAAGCAAAAACGAGGATTATGGAATGTAGTCGAATTAAGTCGGGTGATGCTGAGGGAATTAGATCCGGAAATGAGACACTTAAAGTAGTAAAGGAGTTTTGCTATTTGGGGAGCAAAATAACTGATGATGGTCGAAGTAGAGAGAATATAAAACGTAGACTGGCAATGGCAAGGAAAGCGTTTCTGAAGAAGAGAAATTTGTTAACATCGAGTATAGATTTAAGTGTCAGGAAGTCGTTTCTGAAAGTATTTGTATGGAAGTGAAACATGGACGATAAACCGTTTGGACAAGAAGAGAATAGAAGCATTCGAAATGTGATGCTACAGAAGAATGCTGAAGATTAGATGGGTAGATCACATAACTAATGAGGAAGCATTGAATAGGATTGGGGAGAAGAGAAATTTGTGGCACAACTTGACTAGAAGAAGGGATCGGTTGGTAGGACATGTTCTGAGGCATCAAGGGATCACCAATTTAGTATTGGAGGGCAGCGTGAAGAGTAAAAATCGTAGAGGGAGACCAAGAGATGAATACACTAAGCAGATTCAGAAGGATGTATATTGCAGTAATTACTGGCAGATGAAGAAGCTTGCACAGGATAGAGTAGCATGGAGAGCTGCATCAGACCAGTCTCAGGACTAAAGACCACAACAACAACCGAATAGTTTCTGTAAAATCGTTTGGGAAAGACGCCAGGGCGTGCGCGTGGATTCTGTCATCGCAGTGCGTAACCGACCAGCCGAAAGCGGGTAAACAACGTCGGCCTATGCTTCTGAACAAACGAATGAACTCGCCCTGCATTTCGGAAGAAAATAGGTCACCGTGCACCGAACACCGTATCCGGCGCGGACTCCTAGCCTGTGGTCTGTGTCTCAGTTACTTCTCTTTCTGTGCCGTGTTAAAAATGGACACTGCAATAGAAAATCCAGCCATTTGCGAGGTGCGTTCTGTGATTAGCTTTTTGTTGGCAAAAAAACTGCAGACCAATTGAAATTGATCACTTTTGTGATGTGTAAGGAAAAATAATAATGAGTGAAAACCGATTGAGACAATGATGCACTGATTTTAAAAATGGCCGTACCTATGTTCACCGTGAGGACTGCAATGGTACGCCTAGCCTTGTGTCTCACGACCTGTTAATGAAAATCAGTGACAAAATTCGTGAAAATCGTCGTTTCATGATTAAATAACTTTCGCAAGATTTTCCCCAAATTTCAGGAGTTTGGTGCATGCAACTGTGGCGGAGAACCTTGGTTACCACAAATTTTGTGGTAGATGGGTTCTCAAAATCCTAACATAAGGCTATAAAAAACGGTGGCTGGCTGCAGCACTGACCTCCCTCAAAGATTACGAGAAAAGTGTTAAACAAGTTATTGATCGTATCGTAGCTGGGAACGAGGTTTGGGTGAAACATATCAACTGCGAAACAGAAAGGCTGCCAGTGGAATTCTCCCAAGAAAACACGAAAGTTATTGCAAACGCTGTCAACAAGAAAGATCATGGCTACCGTGTTTTGCGACTCCAAGGGATTGTCGTTGATTTCCTTGAATGTGGCACAACAGTTAACTCATAGAGGCGAGCGGTACAAAACAAGCGTCGTGGAAAATTAGGCGCAAAAGTTTTGTTTTTCCACGACAACGTACGCCCAAACACGGCCAACCATACCCAAAAACTCCTATGTGGTTTTCGATGGAAGGATCATCCACTATACAACCCGAATTTGGCGCCGAGCGAATACCGCCTCTTCCCAGCAATGAAGACATGGCTCGCTACACAACGCTTTGACGCTGACGCCGAACTGCATGCTGATATAAACCAGTGGTTGTAATCGTAGGAGGCAGATTTCTAAGGAGACGGTACTGAAAAACTTGTGCCCGGTATGATTAAGTGCCGCAATTTGAATGTCAGTTCAGCATGTGCCGTCTTGTTAATTATTTATTTCAAAACGTCTGTTACATTCTGGATAATCCTCATACGGGAAATATTAAAAATTGGGCTGAACCTGTTCCGTGACGGTGGAATGTGGTACCGTATTCGGAATATTTGTTATATTTCTCTTTTGCAAAATCCTCTTTCACTGTCGCAGAAACGGTCTTGTTTCATTAAGTACGGAATGCTAATGAAAAATACGTCCTTCCAACCAAGAGAAAAGTTGCTTCAGTCTGTAGTTTAATAAAACTGTTACAAGTTGTTATCAAGGAGTAAAACACCAGCTCATTTCTTCCTAAAGCATTGTTTTGATATTTGAGCCATGTGTATCAAGTTACTTGGAGTACATCGTGAAAATTTATAATTAAATAGTGAATAACATAGGTTTCTAATCCAAGTACAGTCTTTCTAGCAAACTAAGAACACGTTATTTGACCTCCGCTTTGGACTTCTCTAGTACAATTCCAGCAAACGACGGGGAAGTTTTTGTAACAGTTATTATTGTAGCTTAGATGATGCGTCAATTTCACGATGCTCTATTACCACGTCAATTTTAACAATGAATTAGACGTCATGAAGTTTCCACGACATAAAATTAAAAATACAATAGCTAACGATTTACGTTCAGAGTTAATAACAAATGAAGGGTTCAGGAAAAGAAAGAGCGAAGTTCATTAATTACTTTTTGAGTTTTCGACAGTAGACGAAAGAATGGAAAAGACTCAATACTTCCTACTTTAGTAAGTAAGAGAAAACAAGCTCGTCATACTGTAAATGAGCTTTGAAGAAAAGCTGTACAGGGAAAGAAAGATCTCAGTCCACATGAAACAGGCAACAATAAGGCTTACTCCATTAAGTGCTGACCTAAACTAGACTGCTTGCTGCCCTAACAAACAGTTATCAAACGTTGTTGTAATTATGTGCACTGTCGACACATTAAGCTTTTGTGTGCATGTCTTCATATAGTGCACCTATAATTTTGTGAAAATACTGATATGGAAGGTGAGTCACTTAGTGATGTCTATAGAGAAAATATGGAAGAAGGTCACCAACCAACGAAGATAATAAAACAGCATGGCCGCTTGTCTGAGGTAAAAGAAAAGATTAATTTAATGTCCCATGAGATGGGAGACAACTGCCATTGTAGGTTACAATGTTTTAACAACGTACTGCAAGAAAAGGCAAAGTTTTAAAAGGAATCGGTAGATTTGCAGAATGCTTATTTATGTGGTCTCATTTCTCTACTTCCAATACAGCATAGAAGGCCTAGGAAAGATGAATATGAAGCAAGACTTAACAATGCAAAATACAAGAACAGAGTCAAGAGGACAAACAAGGGATGCACTGAAAGAAGTAGTGGGCATTTGTGGCAATGTACAGTATATCAAAAAGTAAGAGTCAATATTTAGTGTCTAGTCTTCGAAGCTTTAAGAATGTCTCTCATGATAAGAGAGGGAAACAAGAGGACAACACATGGAAATTAAGTTACGAAACAGTTAATACTACTAAGCAGCATTTTGTCAACTTCCCGAATAGAAATAGCCTTTATGGGTTAAAAATACAATTAAAGAATAACTTTCTGTGGAGCTAATTATAAGTAAAATGTTCATTTTGTTCAAAGCGGCTGACACAAAATTAAGGCATCTTATGAAACGTAAAGACACATTTTCATACGAACTTCAGTATTTCCTTGAGGTATCCCCCGACAGATACTACAGTACCTGGGATGAATAAATGACCAAAGTGAAATGCCTGGAAATGGAAAAAAAAGTGCACTGAACTAGAAGAAATATGAGGTACTGACACTCAACTTAAGAATTTGAAAACTTGAAATGGTTTTTACAAGTTGCAGGTCAACACGTCTTATGAGAGGAAGGAAAACGCTAAGAAGGAAAGTTGAAATAACATAGAAAAGGAAGCCACGTGTATGGATCTTCGAAGAATCTACCTCTGCCTAGCATGAAAACTACCTGTGTATACTATGAACGGCAATTATCTGTGTATGTTTTCAACATCCACTGTTTATCAAATGCAGAGGGTATATTTTTCGTTTGTCTTAAATATGTTGTCAAAAAAAGGTAGTGAAGTTTGTTCAGTGATTCATGGTTTTCTTACAGTTATGATGACGTAGCCCTGCGAAGTGTTTATATATTTTGTGGTACATGTTCTCGATTTTTGCACAATTTGATTTCAGCAGAGGGAAAATTCATCACTGTAAAAGTAACATTTCCAACAAGAGGACATTCATGTCTTGAATGTCATAAAAATATTGGGCTTGTGTACCAGAAAGCTCACACAAAAGTTCCCGAACATTGGATAGAGGTGTTCACATCAGCTCGGTCAAAGCCTTCACTATTTAATGTTGTTGAAGCTACGTCTGAAACTTTTCGCTAACGGGCAGCATTCCTTAAGCAATTTTAAAAGCAGAAGTGTTCCTTTCCTACACGTCCATTTGGAGGATTCGTCATAGACAGAAATCATTCAAGACGTCAAATTCAGGACGACTTTCTGAGATTTTATTTTTGTTATATTATGCAATAGTAGCGCTCCAAGCGGACTGTAAGATACACTTTTCAACACGATATTGGATGCGTACGAATAGTATCGTTATTACTGATTTTAAATACAGTTTTTAGAGGAGGGAGCATATGTAGTGCAATAAATAGCAACAATTACAAGGAGATGACACCAGATTTGTCTTTTTTAAGTGTCCTAGGGAGCCTGGATGTACAAAATAGCACATTACAGAAGAGTTTATTTACGATCCTGTTGTAATAAACAGACATTTATAGAAATATATAGTTTCGTTTTACGAACATTAAATGGCAGAAGATGTGAACTTTTGCAGAAAGCCGTTGTGTGGATATCGTGACATTTTGCCGCTGCACTTCCAGCCAGTCCAGTTGATGAATTCGTGAATTGGTCCACTTGTATGAAATACGATACATATATTACTTAATGTACCTAATAAACAACCGTGAGAAAACCATACAGACGTGACAATACAATGTCAAAACAAACAAAAAGTACTTTCCAACACACAAGAAATCAATCCGCAAACATTAGAAAAACAAGTGGTAGAATCTTCAACAAAATCTTTCTTCGAAGAAAAGTAGTTACATTTACAAAAATATTCGTCTGAAATTTAAAAACGTGCAGGTCATTAGACTGCATGCAAATTTGTGGTGTTGGGGAAAGTGTCTATCATAATTATGACACAGCAGCGAAATATTCAGTTTACGTTATCTTGCTTTCCGCGGAGTTTAAGCTGCAATTGTACGCAGGTTTGAAAATATTTTTTTATCAATATATTGCAGCTTATGTCACTAGTGAAATTCGGCTCATTTTGCGTTTATTTCACGATCATTCATGTTTCGTAATAATTTACTAATTATCGGAACGCAAAAATACTCTAAACATTTAATAAACTGAGTAGAAAGTAACTAACAACAATCATTAACGCTATGGCCGTGTTTCTCGACGCTTACGGCGCTATTGTCACTGCTTCGAGCAATTGTCGCAACAACTTTCAGAGCAGTATGTGTGATGACTGTACATGTTAATTCGAAACATATTCGCTGGGTGCGAATAACTCGGCCTCAGCTGTGTTAGGTATAGATGTACTATCTACTGGCGAAATTTCGTATGTCACCAAGAGATAGTACATTTATACTTAGCTGAAGCCAAGTTATTCGCATTCAGCGAATTTATTTCGAAATAATTTCGGACGGCTATCTATCGTCAATAATACCTGTTCATCCAGACATGCAAGTAAATATGTATGTTAATACTCTGACTTACATTTAAGCAGCGTAAATGACCTGTCATCAAGTAGTGACCTTATCTCGTCACATTACACTGCGTGAACGGAAGTGTGTTAATTAACGATGTTTAACTCCACATGTGGGATTTTGACGTGATAAGAACGACATTAAACTCACTGTCCATCTCCAGAATAATAAAGCTGTTCTCATATAGTCTCCTTGCAACTTCACTCAAACAAGCTAAACACAAGATCAAGAAAATCAAATAAATATCATTCTTTGCCAGTAAACATGGTTTCCTCAAGCATACAGTACCAATGTTGTTGGATAATAAGTACGCATGCACTCAGAAATGCACTCAGTCACTCGAAATACACTACCGCGCCCAAATAATAATAATAGAAACAAACTAGCCCTCAACACCTGTAAACACTATGTCAAATTCAAACACAGCGCGGCCTGCAAACAATCAGATCAAAGCACATTTATGATACGTTCGCGCACACATCGTATAATGGCGGTTTGCAAATTTTCTCACACCAGAAAGTTATTAATTTATTATTAAAGAGAAATCAGAATGCGTGAAACTTGGAAAATTCACTGACTAGATGGGAGCATGTATGACTACTATTTTATAACCTATCAGAAAAATTGTAGAGAAAATTAGAGCTTGATCCTATTTAGTAATCACATAAAATTTTCCGCTTTGGTTGCACCTCACCTTATTGCAGGATTCCGAGATCGCGCGACGACGGTGACGTACAGTGCTGGTACTTCAGGGTTGTGCGTTGAATACTCTCTGTGGATTCGTTATGCATTTGTTCCAAGTAATGTTACGACTCCCGCAAAGACGTAGCTGTCATTGTGAATTTGATGCTGCGGGACTACAGTTCCAGAGTGAGCACCATTTGAAATATGCAGCACTGACGTATTTACGGAGTACAAACAGTTTCAGGTCACTTAGTAATACGACACACTACATGGCTCATTCGCATTAAAGTAAAGTCCCTGAAATGTTGAAATCTGTCGTCGACCACATAGTGATCCACACCGACTTGCGTCCACTACACACGAGAGAACTGTCTTAGTTCATTCGCGAACAAAAGCACAGCGCAAAGTTTACAGTTCGCTCACTATTAATCATTGTCGTTCTGCTGTTCAAGTGGAAGAGGTGTACATATTAGGTTAAATGTTTTGTCATGTCTTTTCGCACGGAAAACCAACACGTCAACCATACCCTCACTTCAACAATCAGCTTTTCGTCACTAGATTGTTCAGTTTCGATAGTCGAAAACAGATTCTCTAAAATCAAAGATGCATAATGACACATTTAAACATTTACGTTCATATATATGTGTTATTTGAATGTATTATTACTAAATACAAGATGTTAAGAAGTATTCCATATTTTGAGCGATGGTAGTAGGGACCAAAATAGGAAAAAAAAATTTCAGTAAACATGGACCCTAAAAATGCATGCCTTAAGAGCTTTGAGCACTTGTTCTCCTTCGCTACTGTGAAACACGTCTCTTCACTGCAAGCCCTTTGCTATTACGAACGACATATAGAATGCAGTAAACAAATGTGTAAACACATGAGAATGCATTATTCTGTTACTGTGAAACGGCAGAGCTTGCTATTACACACGACTTGCGAGCGATCACTAAAGGAGGTGCTCAATATTGTATCCATAGGCGTGCTTCTGTCCGACGTCTTAGGGGATCACACTATCTCTGGAAAGCTCCAGGTTGGTCACAAATGCGCTGGTAGACGCTGATGACGCGTTCCTGTAGACCGTAGAGTTTGTGTATTATTAACGGGGCTCGCATACACCAAAGATTTCAAGTGTCCCCACAGCCAAAAATCCAATGGATTTAAATCGGGGGAACGAGATGGACAACGTACAGGACCTTCCCGACTAGTCCATCATCCATTACATTTTTGTGTGATGGGTTCTCCGACATTTCTGAGAAAATGCGCTGGTGCTCCATTATGCAAGACTCACGTCTCCAATTCTTGTTGGAGCGGTACCATCTCTAGCAGGACAGGGAGTCGTTTTATAGGAACTGACAATATCATGCGCCAGTCTGTTTGGTACTGTGTGAGGTCCTACTAGCCTGTAGCCAATAATTCCTGCCCATACACTGATTTAAAAAAAGGGCGCTGAAGCCTAGCTTCTTCAACTGGGTATGGATTTGCATCACCCCACATATTTTGGTTATGAAACTTCACAACCCCAGCTCGCCTGGAACGGGCGTCGCCTGTGAACAGTATGTATGCAACAGCAACTGGCAGAACTACATTATGGAGAGTTGATCTTGTATGTGAAGGACTTGGACAGGCTGCACAGGATATGCATATAGCAATAGTTCACGCAGAATAGTCCAGACTAGAGGATGATTAACCCAGATAGATGCTGAAATACTACGTGCACTAGTTCCAGGATCTTCATTCCACTTCTTGCAATACTCGCTCCTCCACAATAGAAGTACACTACTGGCCATTAAAATTGCTGCATCAAGAAGAAATGCAGATGATAAACGGGTATTCATTGGACAAATATATTATATTAGAACTCACATGTGATTACATTTTCACGCAATTTGGGTGCATAGATCCTGAGAAATCAGTACCCAGAACAACCACCTCCGGCCGTAATAACGGCCTTGATACGCCTGTGTATTAAGTCAAACAGAACTTGGATGGCGTGTACAGGTACAGCTGCCCATGCAGCTTCAACACGATACCACAGTTCATCAAGAGTAGTGACTGGCGTTTTGTGACGAGCCAGTTGCTCGGCCACCATTGACCATACGTTTTCAATTGGTGAGAGATCTGGAGAATGGGCTGCCCAGGGCAGCAGTCGAACATTTGCTGTATCCAGAAAGGCCCGTGCAGGACCTGCAACATGCGGTCGTGCATTATCCTGCAGAAATGTAGGGTTTCGCAGGGATCGAATGAAGGGTAGAGCCACGGGTCGTGACACATCTGAAATGTGACGTCCACTGTCCACAGTGCCGTCAATGCGAACAAGAGATGACCGAGACGTGTACCCAATGGCATCCTATACCATCACGCCGGGTGATATGCCAGTACGGCGATGACGAATACACGCTTCCAATGTGCGTTCACCGCGATGTCGCCAAACAATGATGCGACCATCACGATGCTGTAAACAGAACCTCGATCCATCCGAAAAAATGACGTTTTGCCATTCGTGCACCCAGATTCGTCGTTGAGTACACCAACGCAGGCGCTCCTGTCTGTGATGTAGCGTCAAGGGTAACCGCAGCCGTGGTCTCCGAGCTGATAGTCCATGTTGCTGCAAACGTCGTCGAACTGGCAGTGCAGATGGTTGTTGTCTTGCAAACGTCCCCATCTGTTGACTCAGGGATCGAGACGTGGCTCCACGATCCGTTACAGCCATGCGGATAAGATGCCTGTCATCTCGACTGCTAGTGATACGAGGCCGTTGGGATCCAGCATGGCGTTCCGTATAACCCTCCTGAACCCACCGATTCCATATTCTGCTAACAGTCATAGGATCTCGACCAACGCGAGCAGTAATATAGCGATGCGGTAAACCGCAATCGCGATAGGCTACAATCCGACTTGGTGGTACGCATTTCTCCTCCTTACACGAGGCATCACAACAACGTTTCACCAGGCAACGCCGGTCAACTGCTGTTTATGTATGAGATATCGGTTGGAAACTTTCCTCATGTCAGCACGTTGTAGATGTCGCCACCGGCGCCAACCTCGTGTGAATGCTCTGAAAAGCTAATCATTTGCATATCACAGCATCTTCTTTCTGTCGGTTATATTTCGCGTCTGTAGCACGTTATCTTCGTTGTGTAGCAATTTTAATGGCCAGTAGTGTAGGAATGGTGCGAGATCTTCCACGCTCCACCGTTGTTGGAGTTGCCCCCTCCTGAAAAGGAGGGCTGAATAACTGTGCAGGTGATACCCTGCCTCCCGGATATTTTTCAACGCTTAGGACATGGGCTCGACCGTTGCTTCCATTTGGGAGACCATAAAAGATCATGTCTCTCATTTTATACTTGGAAAATTGTTTTCTGTTATACCGGTAATGTAAAAGCTTTTCACAATCTTATGAAAATACAAACTGATTTCCTTAGAGCTACTGTACCCGCAGACTTACCAGAACCATGAATATGGTTTACAGTGACAAGACCAACAGATGTTCAGTGCAAGCTGTATCCAAGGACAATAACAGAGCGGTGTGACCCCATTTGTTTACTGCATTCTCTAGGTCGTTTATAGTAGCACAGAGCTTGCAGTGGAAGAAGTGCGTTTCACAGTAGCGAAGATGAACAGGTGCTCATATATGGATTTTGGAGCACATTTTTACTGGCCTTTTTCTTATTTTGCTTCATACTACCACCGCTCATAATATGGAAAGCAACGAGATAGCAGTAGAAGAGATTTGTTTCTCAATACAGGAGACGGAGAAGTGCTCATAGCTCTTGATGTATGCATTTTGGAATTCAAGTTAACTAGACATTTTTGCTTCGAATTATAGTTCCTGTCATGTCTTTGAATACTGACCGCTCCTCCTGTGACGCTCCGTTTGAAGTATTGACAAGCCATGCTTTGTTGGTAAGGCACCATCCTGTACTTTGAAACAGAGGAAGGTCTTTTACCGTGGAACATCTGGCATTTGCAAATTAACCGACAAGGGGAGGTCAGAACGCTGGGATTACTTGGAACTTTGTAAGCCTTCAGTAGGCCACTGAAACAGCATATGTACTAGTAGTAAGGTGCACTACACTGGCAATTACGAGGGTCACTCCAAAAGAAATGCACACTATTTTCTTAAATCCATCTTTTATTCTACATGTTTGAAAGTTTTACAGTGTGTAGATACATCCTTTAGGAACAATATTTCATTTCTCCACATAATTTCCATCCCTCTCAACTGCCTTACGCCATCTTCGAACAAGTGCCTGTCTACCCGCATGGCAAAATTTTGGACCAACCAAGTTGGAGCCACTGTTTGGCAGCGTGCTCAAAGAGTCTTCATCTTCAAACCTTGTTCCACAAAGAGGGTCTTTCAGTCTTCCATAGCGATCATAGTCACATGGAGCCAGGTCAGGACTGAAGGGCGGGTGTTTCAGTGTTCTCCATCCGAGTTTTGTGATCGCTTCCATGGTTTTTTGACTGACATGTGGCCGTGAATTGCGCAACAGCAAAACATCCTGCTTTTGCCGATGTAGTCGAACATGACTCACTCGAGCTTGAAGTTCCTTCAGTGTCGTCACATAGGCATCAGAATTTATGGTGGTTCCACTTGGCATGATGTCCATAAGCAAGAGTCCCTCGGAATCGAAAAACACCGTAACCATAACTTTTCCAGCAGAAGGTGTAGTTTTGAATTTTTTTTCTTGGGTGAATTTGCATGATGCCGCTCCATTGATTGCCTCTTAGTCTCCGGTGAAAAATGATGGAGCCATGTTTCATCACCTGTCACAATTCTTCCAAGAAATTCATCTCCACCATTCTGGTACTGTTCCAAAAGTTCGCTGCATACCGTTTTTCTTGTTTCTTTGTGAACCACTTTCAACATCCTGGGAACCCACCTGGCACAAACCTTTTTAACGCCAACACTTTCAGTATTCTGCAAACACTTCCTTCCCCTATCTCAACGTAGCGTGACAATTCGTTCACTGTGATGCGTCTGTCAGCAGTCACCAATTCGTTAACTCTTTGCACATTGTCTGGAGTGTGTGCAGTACATGGCCTGCCACTGCGAGGACAATCCTCAATATTTCCGTGCCAGCTTTCATCACGTAACCTGCCTGCCCGACGACTAACTGTACTGCGTTCGACAGCCTCTTCGTACACCTTTTTCAACCTCTTGTGGATGTTTCCCACTGTCTCGTTTTCACAGCACAGGAATTCTATGACAGCTCGTTGCTTCTGACGAACGTGAAGTGTAGCAGCCATCTTGAAAACATGCTGGGACGGCGCCACTCACGGGAACAGATTGAACTAAGTTTGAAATCAAGCGGGAAGGATGTATCTACACACTGTAAAACTTTCACACTTGCAGAATGAAAACAGTATTTTTACAAAAATAGTGTGCATTTCGTTTGGAGTGGCCCTCGTAGGAGAAAATCCCAAGAGAGGTTTTACGCGTCTATTCTGTAACTGATGTGTCTGTGCGTAGATACTTGACTTTAGAATTCATCGTGGTCAAGTGGACAGATGTTGCACCTAATTACCCGTACGACTCCGCATCAGATACTTACTCTGCTCCTCTTTACAGACGCTGGATACTGCCCGCAAGCAAAGACGAACTCTGTGGAGAGGTTTCGTGGACACGCAGCTTACTACTTGTTTGCTGACGGCGAGAAAAGTAATTTTGACTTTTGACAGCTCCTTCATGATCGCCATTGTGTATTTGTCCGCAATCCAGAAAAAAAACAATTTTTCTCCAATTTCCTTTGCAGTGTCATCCTTAACCCACCACAGAGCTGGGACGTTTCCGTCATGAACAGTTGACCACCCGCCTCTTCCACACAGGTCATCGGATTGTT
Source organism: Schistocerca serialis cubense (assembly GCF_023864345.2). Taxonomy (NCBI): domain Eukaryota; kingdom Metazoa; phylum Arthropoda; class Insecta; order Orthoptera; family Acrididae; genus Schistocerca; species Schistocerca serialis. Next base: position 562,480,137 of record NC_064642.1, on the reverse strand, counting down.
CTTCTCGGAAAAACTGTACGTTGATAGTCTCAATGAGTCTGACATCTTGCTGCGCCCTCCCCCTCGCGACGCCAGTTTCCTGCTCATCTCTGCAGCATTAATGTTACAAAAAAAGGGACAATAAATAAACGGTGTTCATTGTACCTCTGCTCCACGTTCCCTACACTTTCCTCGTTTCCTGGAGGGTGGGAACAGGACTCGGTGGCCAGGCCTCGTTTTGCGACCCCTGCCCACTTCAACCTCCCCCCCCCCCTCCTCTATTTGGGCACCGGGAAGGATCCTATTATAATTGAGGAAAAAGTGGTTAACGTTTGAGCTACGTAAGACCAACGTGTGTGAGGCGACGGTTCGACTCCTGCTCAAACTTATCTTTTAATCTACGTTTTTTCATCGCTGGTCATAATATTTTATTTATATGACATTTGAGAGGTATTATCATTAAAAAACGTGTATTTGCATGAATTGATAGCGAATTTCTTGTTATTTGACTACTTACTTTTTTAATTAAATTTCATTATTAGAACAAACATATTTACACAACTGACATTTAAAATTGCTACACCACGAAGATAACATGCTACAGACGCGAAATTTAACCAACAGGAAGAAGATGCTGTGATATGCAAATGATTAGCTTTTCAGAGCATTCACACAAGGTTGGCGCCGGTGACGACACCTACGACGTGCTGACATGAGGAAAGTTTCCAACCGATTTCTCATACACAAACAACAGTTGACCGGCGTTGCCTGGTGAAACGTTGTTGTGATGCCTCGTGTAAGGAGGAGAAATGCGTACCATCACGTTTCCGACTTTGATAAAGGTCGGATTGTAGCCTATCGCGATTGTGGTTTATCGTATCGTGACATTGCTGCTCCCGTTGGTCGAGATCCAATGACTGTTACCAGAATATGGAATTGGTGGGTCCAGGAGGGTAATACGGAACGCCGTGCTGGATCCCAACGGCCTCGTATCATTAGCAGTCGAGATGACAGGCAACTTATCCCTATTGGTGTAACGGATCGCGCAGCCACGTCTCGATCCCTGAGTCGACAGATGAGGACGTTTCCAAGACAACAACCATCTGAACCAACAGTTCGGCGACGCTTGGAGCAGAATGGACTATCAGCTCGGAGACCATGGCTGCGGTTACCCTTGACGCTGCATCACAGACAGGAGCGCCTGCGTTGGTGTACTCAACGACGAACCTGGGTGCACGAATGGCAAAATGTAATTTTTTCGGATGAATCCAGGTTCTGTTTACAGCATCATGATGGTCACATCCGTGTTTGGCGACATTGCGGTGAACGCACATTGGAAGTGTGTATTCGTCATCGCCTACTGGCGTATCACCCGGCGTGATGATATGGGGTGGCATGGGTTACACGTCTCGGTCACCTCTTGTTCGCATCGACGGCACTGTGGACAGTGGACGTTACATTTCAGATGTTTTACGACCCGTGGCTCTACCCTTCATTCGATCACTGCGAAGCCCTACATTTCAGCAGGATAATGCACGACCGCATGTTGCAGGTCCTCTACGGGCCTTTCTGGATACAGAAAATGTTCGTCTGCTGCCCTGGCCAACACATTCTCCAGATCTCCCACCAACTGAAAACGTCTGGTCAATGGTGGCCGAGCAACTGGCTCGTCACAAAACGCCAGTCACTACTCTTGATGAACTGTGGTAACGTGTTGAAGCTGCGTGGGCAGCTGTACCTGTACATGCCATCCAAGCTGTATTTGACTCAATGCCCAGGCGTATCGAGGCCGTTTTACGGCCAGAGGTGGTTATTCTGGGTACTGATTTCTCAGAATCTATGCACCCAAATTGCGTGAAAATGTAATCACATGTGAGTTCTAGTATAATATATTTGTCCAATGAATACCCGTTTATCTTCTGCATTTCTTCTTGGTGTAGCAATTTTAATGGCCAGTAGTGTATATCTATTGACAAGTAAATGAAGAAGAGTTTTCCTGAAAATGTATGTCTATTGTGGTATGGAATCTCGTAAGATACCCGGGACTACTTCGCACCTCGACGCTTCGAGCTGCAGACACAGAGGCAGGCCCCATTGTCAGTCAATCTGCGCAGCGGTGAGGCATTTCTAATGCAGCAAAAACGAATAGTGTAGGTACAAATGTTTTGAATATCACAAAATTTACGCTTGTACTACAAAAATGAAGGGTTGAGCGGGGAGTCAAACCGTCGCTTCATACACGTTCGTCTTGGGCAGTTGGAACGCTAACCATTTGAGCAACATGAACTCCTAACGTCTGGCCTCCACGCACAGGTGCATCAGTTACATAATAAAAGCGTAAAACTTCTCTTGCGGTTTTCTCGGTACTGCCACAGTAGTGCACCATACTACTTGCGCAAAATTTTGGATATTTGTGGTAAGTTCCTATGGGATCAAACTGCTGAGGTCATCGGGCCCTAGGCTTACATACTACTTAATCCAACTTAAAGTAACTTACGCTAAGGACAGCATACGCACCCATGCCTGAGGGAGAACTCGAACTTCCCACGGGGTGGAGGGGGGAGAGGGGGCGAGAGCCGCGTGAAAACCGTGGCAAGGCGCCTCAGACAACGTGGTTTACTATTTGCACATTATGTTGTTTTAATGGCCTACTAACGGTGTACAAAGTTTGAAGTAACTCCGTGATCCCAATGTCGTGGCCACCCCTTGTGAATATCGTTCATGTCTAAATCTCGTCGTGTAAGTTTGGTTGGTTGGTTGGTTGATTTTTGGGAGCGGCCCAAACAGCGAGGTCATCGGCCCCAACGGAATTAGGGAAGGATGGGGAAGGAAGTCGACTATGCCCTTTCGGAGGATCAGTCCCGGCATTTGCCTTAAGCGATTTAGGGGAATTACGGAAAACCTAGATCAGGATGGCCAGACGCCGATTTGAACCCTCCTCCTCCCGAATGCAAGTCCAGTGTGTTAACCACTACGCCACCTCGCGTGTTTTTCTGCAAGTTTCCAATACTTTCAACTTCAAAATGTAGTTAACATGTACCCAGTTACCGAGCGAGGTGGCGCAGTGGTTAGCACACTGGACTCGCATTCGGGAGGACGACGGTTCAATCTCGTCTCCGGCCATCCTGATTTAGGTTTTCCGTGATTTCCCTAAATCGTTTCAGGCAAATGTCGGGATGGTTCCTTTGAAAGGGCACGGCCGATTTCCTTCCCCATCCTTCCGTAACCCGAGCTTGCGCTCCATCTCTAATGACCTCGTTGTCGACGGAACGTTAAACACTAACCACCACCACCACCATGTACCTAGTTTTTGATACAACTTCTGCTTTATTTGATTTCACTTACTGATTAAGTACAGTAAGAATGTAACAGATTTACGACCAAATACATTACTAACAAGATTATCTCGGTTATAACGCTAATAAATTTTTAAGAATGGAGTATGTTTTCACATTTGGAAAAACCTTAATTTTCCGAAGTAATTTTTGTAAATTAAGTGAATGCCATTCTTTAAAAATAGAACAGGAAAATAGAGGCAAAAGTCTACAAAGTGTTCCAAGGTATAAAATTTTCTCCTATTTAAAATTTAGGGGCTATGGCCTTGCCGCAGTGGATACACCGGTTCCCGTGAGACCACCGAAGTTAAGCGCTGTAGGGCGTGGTCGGCACTTGGATGGGTGACCATCACGGCCCCCATGCGCTGTTGCCATTTTTAGGGCTGCACTCAGCCTCGTGATGCCAATTGAGGAGCTACTCGACTGAATAGTAGCGGCTTCGGTCAAGAATACCATCATAACGACCGGAAGTGCGGTGTGCTGACCCCACGCCCCTCCTATCGTCATCCTCCACTGAGGATGACACGGCGGTCGGATGGCTTAAGACGGAGTGCTTTTTCTTTTCTTTACGACTTAGAGTGTAGTATAACGAGTGCAGCCAATGACCTTGCCACAGTGGTAATACTGGTCCTCGTCAAATCGCCGAATTTAAGCGCTGTCGGGCTTGGCTAGCACTTGGATGGGTGAATGTCTGGGTCTGTCCAGCGTTGTTGAAAAACGAGGTGTGCTCAGCCCTTATGAGGCCTCTTGAGCAGCTGCTTGATTGAGAGGTAGCAGCTCTGATCGTGAAATCTGACAACGGCTGGAGGAGCGGTGTGCTGAATAGGGGCCCCTCCATATCCGCATACAGTGACGCCTGTCGGCTGAGGATGAAACGGTGGTCGGTCCGTACCGTCGGTCCTTCCAAGGCCTGTTCAGATGGAGTATACTTCCGTTTAGTGACAAGTATAAGTACTGATATTTTTACATGTTGTACCTGAATATGTCCACACTGTGTGTTGGTTGTTGTTTCTCTGCATCGGACAGTCGTCCCACAAACACGTCACGTAATTTACTGCCTGATGTCCTCTGCACAGTCGTATCTGCACCACTAAGTGAACTATGCCTATCATTATAAACTGACCTTTTTGCGTCCATGTGTACACAATTCAACTAATGACATACTTTCTTTCTTCTTTCTTTTGCTACTGCCTTTATCCTGCATTGTACGCAGGGTCGGCAGGATTAAGTACGGATTTGGTATGGTTAATTTTAAGGGGTGGCCAGATACCGTTCCTGCCGCCACCTCATACCCCCAGGACGGAATTAGTGCACCCCAATTGTCTGTGTCCATTGTAAATCGTGAAATAGCGGGAATGTGCTTCAAATGTCAGCGAGTCGTGGAACTGAGGCGGGACGTGGGGACCAGCCCAGTATTCACCTAGTAGGATGTGGAAAACTGCCTAAAAACCACATCCAGGCTGGCCGGCACACCGGCTGTTGTCGCTAATCTGCCGGGCGGATTCGATCCGGGGCCAGCGCGCCTACCCGAGTCCAGGAAGCAGCGCGTTAGCACTCTCGGCTACCCTGGTGGGTCAACTACTGACATAATACTTAGTGGAAAATAAATCTTAATGGCTTCCTCTTGCCACATTAGTTGGAGGTACTAACCAATCCAAAAACATACTTCTCCTAATAGCTATAATTATTGTTCGGCAAATGAAGTAAATACTGATGTAATGTTGTACGGTATACCGTCTTCATCCAACAACAGAAATATCTGCACTTACAAGCATTACACCCTGCATATCCATTCTTCATTAACAATCAGGCTCAGTGATGTGTAGAGTCGTGCTATTCTCATCGAACTTAGAAATGTGGAGTTTTTCTTTCATCAAAAGAGCCGGCAAAAGGCCAGTTTTAAACCGTTGTCTGGCGTGGATAATATTGCACAGGTTACATACAAGGCAGAGAAAAACAGCTCAATAATGAATACAAAGCAGGGTAGCAGACGTTAAATCGTACAAATTTCTCCAGATAAGCATATGTAGAAAATGTTCCATTGTGGAGATACGGCCATAAAGCAACAGCCAATCAAGGTGGAGCATGAGGAAGTGTGTGCATTTAATCTAAGTTGCCACATCTAAAACATGTTGTTTTAAATGGTGCTGTTAATAATTAAATTAGCTAAAGATAATGGTTTCAACTGAACAGTCAAGCCTAGGCCAACAATAAAATCGTAACCATGGCTGGTTGCATTAGACGCGAATTATCTGTGGTGTTTACTATGTAAAACTTGACCATTAAATCAGCTACGCTAAAAGTACTGCCCTTAACTTGTTACTGTAAGAAGTTATGAATGATTTTCCGCTGCTTTGTATACCATTTTTGTATATTTGATTAATACGGTCAACATAGGCTGGTTCCAAGGCTGCAGTGCAAGTGGATGGAGAACTCAGTAAATGGTTTAGCACTAGTAAAGCATTTAGACAAGAGGAGGCCCTCTCTACGGTGCTTTTTAATCTGACTCTTGAAGAAGCTATTCAGAAAGTTTCAAATATCAATTACGCAGGTTCATATTCAAGCCAGATATGTGCATGTGCTAATGATGTAACAACTACACTGCTGGCCATTAAAATAGCTACACCACGAAGATGACGTGCTACAGACCAGAAATTTAAACGACAGGAAGAAGATGCTGTGATATGCAAATGATTAGCTTTTCAGAGAATTCACACAAGGTTGGCGCCTACAACGTGCTGATGTGAGGAAAGTTCCCAATCGATTTCTTATACACAAACAGCAGTTGACCGGCGTTGCCTGGTGAGACGTTGTTGTGATGCCTCGGGTAAGGAGGAGAAATGCGTACCATCACGTTTCCGACTTTGATAAAGGTCGGATTATAGCTCGGAGACCATGGCTGCGGTTACCCTTGACGCTGCATCACAGACAGGAGCGCCTGCGATGGTGTACTCAACGACGAACCTCGGTGCACGAATGGCAGAATGTCATTTTTTCGGATGAATCCAGGTTCTGTTTAGAGCATCATGATGGTCGCATCCGTATTTGGCGACATCGCGGTGAACGCACATTGGAAGGGTGTATTCGTCATCGACATAAGAACGAGTAGAATTTATGTAGGTAATACGAATCTATAATAAGTATTCAGAAATTTCTCTATAACAAAAACAAAATTTCCTGTACTGAGGGATACCCAACCCCCTCGATTCCGCTGTCTTCTTTGAGCTCGGATTATCTTGCAAAACTTAAATATCTTGTCAGTGTACACACGCTATCTCCCATTAATGGTATTTAAACACAAATACATCATCATAAATTTGCTTGAATTACTAGTACTTGACGTAAACATAAACGTTTTTGCATCGTATACGCTTTTTGTTTTGAAAGAGCTCAGATCAGTTGACATCATTACATTGGGTAGCCCTGAAAAACTTTCTGCAGGTGCGCTCATTACCAGGTTTGAAGTTATGGTGTATACAAAAATTACCACTTGATTTTGTGTAGCGATCCGTTTCATGTAGTGGCCCGTTATACATAGTTTCCCAGATGGAATGGTCAGTATTCAGGTATGTGACAGGGATGATCATTCGAAACACAAAAGCGCAGTAAACAAGGGATCTCAAGTAAATAGCTTAAGAGCAATGAGCACTTGTGCATCTTCGCTACTGCGAAACACATCTCTTCTACTGGACAAGTGCCCGTAGGTCGTAAGGCATGCATTTTAGAGCCCATGTATACTGAATATTTTTTCCGTGCTTTGTTCCATACTTATATCTACGAAAATATGGAAAGCAAGGAGCTTTCAGTAGAAGAGATTTGTTTTGCAGCGTCGAAGTTGTGATACTCACTGTTCTTAAAGTATGGATTTTTGAGCCCATGTTTCCTAGACTTCTTTTGTTTCGAAACATCATTCCTGTTATTTCCTTAAACGTTTGCCATTCCTCCTGGGACACCAAGCATATGTACAGAGAATTATCTGTCATGCTACGGGTACAGTAATGACGGTGTTTTCATAAAATTTAAGATCATGCAATTAACTCTGTAAATTTACAGAAAAACAAAAACGTCTAGCAAGAGCAGGCATTGCCTGAAGGGGGAGCGACTGTTAAAACTATGTTTTTCTAAACAGCCACAAGTTGTACTTTGCATTTTTTATTTACCGGTTTCGCCCTTCAGGTGAAATATGTTGTACAATCAATTTCATGTTTGGTGTCGTCAAATGTCATCATATACTACTGTACTTTAAACGTGCTTTAAACTCTAGTTTAAGTACTATAGTACATCCAATTTAATCTTTCGAGCTGTCAGCCAATTTTAAACGTAAGTCACCATACTGGAAGTAGAATATGCTCTTTACGTAACATCAATGTAAGTTTCCGTATTATTTCAATTTGTCTCTCTTACCGTGTATGTTCTGATAGTGCTCTTGTTCATTTGAAGAGCAAAAGCGGCAAATAAAAAATACATAGTGCAGCTTGTGATTGTTTTCTAAAACTTAGCAAAGATTTGTATGAAACGTGGGCTCTAAAGGGCATATCTTAAAGCTATGAATAGTTGTTCATCTTCGTTACCGTGAAACACATCTCTTCTACTGAACAAGTGATCGTAGCTTTTAAGGTACGATTATTAGGGCCTATATTAACTAGACTTCTTTGTTTCGAATGATAGTTCCTGTCATACCCCTGAATATTGACTATTGCCCCTGCGAAACCCTGTATAACGGGCTACTCCATAGACAGATGGCCACTCGAAATGAAGGGATAACTTTTGCATAAAACAAAACCCCTGTGTTATCCAATATAATAAAGATAAAGCATATGAACTGAAGTGAACTCTTTGAAAACGAAAAACTCATACTTATATGACACAAAAACGTTCAAGCAGTATACACAAATACCCGTAACCTAAGTAAATCCATGACTATAAATTTTATTTGAATACCACAAATAATTTAAAGTATCTGACCTGATTAACATTGTAAACATATCTGTATTAATTCAAAATATGCCTCTATGAAATTTTAAATCCTCCAAGCATGTGTTTGAAGTGTAAATACGCCAGTCTATAGTTTTCCAGTATAAAAGTGTTGTGCTCAATACTCTGTAGAAAATTTTTAAAAGTTTATGGCCAAAGAATGATTAGATAAAAAAAATTCGTTTTGTGATTGATGTGTACTATTTGTGAAGGTGCTGCCATTGTTTTTCTCAAGTGTTTTGTACTCTGAAGTTGATACGAATAAGACACACTTTAATGAGATTGGTCTCTGTGATCCAAGACTGTCACTTTTTCGTAACAATTATGCCACTAAGCATTAGGCTTATGGTATATTTGGAGAGTATAGTTGAGGACTATTTTCCATTTTTAGATCACCTACAACACTCAAATGCTTTAGTATGTGTAAAATCCCTAAAAAAATAATTATAGGATGACAAAGTGAATGTTTTTCTTCACAGTAATGCCCCAAGTTATGAAGCACATTTTTTGAAAAGATTGGAGATGTGCTCCATCTTGTATCACCGGTGACATGACTTTCCTGTACTGTGTCGAACTTCCCTAAATTGATTAACACAACATATACTTTAAAAAATACTGCACAGATATGTCGTTCCTGTTTGTTCTATGTAATATACAACAGTCATTCTTCTTCCTGTGTTCATGAGATAGTAATATCACCTCGGTAAAGACGTATACTGTTATGCAACACGAGGAAGGAAAATTACTGCGCATGGCACTCCAACTGGTAATAAGTGTTCTTGGTAGAGCTAATAGATTTTCAGCAGGTAACAAAAGGAAGTAAAATAAAAAAGGGTATCTAATCCAAAAATGTATATGCTGTATGAGATGATGGGTTTATTTCTTTGCACCTTTAATTATTTTCCACAATGATATGGGACACTTCAAACGCATTATAGTATTATAAAAGGAAGGAAGGAATAAATAGTGTTAACACGTCGTTAGAGAGTGCACATTTAGTATTTGCTGCATTGTCTGACACAGCCAGCAAAACGCTGCCTGTCAGTTTAAACTGATCTGTAATTCTTATTAAGGATGCTGACATGCTGGCAGCTGTATGCAAACCAGTGACTTGGGCACATCCAAGCAATTAGGACTGCAAGGTGGACTCTTGTGAAATGAAATGCCCTGTCATCCCTATAAAGTTCTCATTTGCTGCTGATGTCCAACCGTCTGTCATCAGACAAACTGTGTTCACAGCTAACAGTTTGTTTTCGATTTAAACCTTAGCTGCTGCGTAACTCTCTGAAAGAAGTACATTTGAAATATTCATCCTACATGGGATTTTATATGCATGATTAAGAGCAGAGCATGGACAAAACTACGAAGCTCCATAACTACAATCTAAAAAGTTTGCAAGTCTTTTGTGAATAGCTTAAGAAGCTTCCCATACATCTTTTTTCTGGTTTACTCCAATCCCTTTGGGGATGTATGTTGTTATGCCATTTTTTATAGCTTGCTGCCTCCAGGTGGTTGGAACAGCACACTTTTCCCACTATGCAGGTGACAAGGGTCAGCTCCACTGCCAACTCTTCTAACAAGTGTGGTTTGAACTCCAGGAAAACAATTTCATATCATCATAAGCAAAGATTAAGTTGACATCATGAAAGGGCACCACATTATTTCTGCTAATAAAAATACAATTTTTGTGTATAATATTCTACATGTCACTTGCAGCCTGAATATTTATTTCCTAGCAACTGATATTTGACTCAGTTCTACAGTAGTATTGATCGTAGCTTCACGTTTCTTCTTGGGATATTTTTCAATGCCAACATTAAATACATAAGATATGCAGGAGCGACCATTATTAATGTAATGTGTTTTCAGGTTAGTCAATAGTAACTGCGAGATTCCAGTTGCAGAAACTTCTAAATAAACTTCGTAATTAATTCTGTTTCTTGAGTCTCTGTTTTGTTGAAGTATAATAATGAGTAAAAGTAAAGTTATTAGAAATCCTCTGAAGGCTTTTAAGAAAAGGAGAAATGTTGGAAAGCCAAAGGTATGTGTTATTACTGTAAACAATAAAGACATAACCAAGTGAGTGAACCTAACCTCTCAAGTACACCTGCCCATAGCAGTCAAAGTGGGATAGAAAATACTTCACAGAAGAAGCTTGGTTCAATGAGTGAAAACTATGAATGTTTTATGGGCGAATCGGATGTGAATGAAATATTTGATATGTCGGTTCTCAAAGGAATTTTTTCAAACTGTGTAAGATGTATTCATTGTAGTGAAGTTGGTCTGGAACTCTCCATAATAAAGCACGTAGGACTTGCTAGTGAAATACAACTGAAATGTGATAAGTGTTCATACATGACCACCTTTTGGAACAGTGTTGCAGTAACTGCAACTGAAGAAAATGGTAGCAAAATCGACGAACACAACAACGAGCGATGCTTGCTTTAGACAAGGAACGCCTTCGGGCTGCAGACAGGGCTGTAAAGAGTCTAGAAATACAAGCAAGAGTAAACAGGAGGAGGAACAAGAGGAAGCTGGAGGAGGAGTTTGCAGAGGATGAAGATAATCCATCCTATGGACCTGGAATGCACTAAAAAGTTGATCCAATCTTTGTCGCTCGATTAGCAAAACTTTTATTTTCTCATACTAATTACATGTTTTCTAAGGATCTTCCAAACATATTTGTTTCAAACTTTCAGTAAATGTTACACAGTACCTTCTGCATAATTTAACACAGCCTTTTTCCAAAAAACTGTATATTTTTGAATATATAAATAAAAGATTGCAAAAAAATGTTGTGAATTTTCATTACAATTGAAAAAAAATCATCTTTAATAACTGAACTAAAATTTTGTAAAATCCCTGTGTTAAGTTGTAGCCCATATTCCAATAAATAATCTGTAAAAAGTTCAACTTCCTACCTGAAATACTTTGTGAGGAAAGATGTAATTTATAAGGGTTATTTTAACATTGCAAGTATAGGGTGTTCCGGAGCCCCTTAAAGCAATTTCGATGTGTTGGCTAGATTTAGTACACAGCGATGTATGACCTAAAATACACCAAACATAAACTGACCAGTGACTAAATTTTCTACTGCGAAGTTTCCAAAATACGTGCTGTGTTTACTTAATTTCGAAGTACATTATAGTTGTGGGTAATAGCGTCGCTCCATGAAACAGTTAAGTGGCGTAGCTATATTTCTACATGCTCCACCAATACAGGTTGCCTCTGAGTCGTATTGCGAGTTGCATTGGTTATCGTATTGTACACTACTGGCCATTAAAATAACAAAGATGACGTGCTACAGACGCGAAATTTAACCGACAGGAAGAAGATGCTGTCATACGCAAATGATCAGCTTTTCAGAGCATTCATACAAGGTTGGCCCCGGTGGAGACACCTACAACGTGCTGACATGAGGAAAGTTTCCAACTGATTTCTCATACACAAGTAGCAGTTAACCGGCGTTGCCTGGTCAAACGTTGTTGTGATGCCTCGTGTAAGGAGAAGAAATGCGCACCGTTTCCGACCTTGATAAAGGTCGGATTGTAGCCTATCGCGATTGCGGTTTATCGTATCGCGACATTGCTGCTCTAGTTGGTCGAGATCCAATGACTGTTAGCAGAATATGGAATTGGTGGGTTCAGGAGGGTAATACGGAACGCCGTGCTGGATCAAAATGGCCTCGTATCACTAGCAGTCGAGATGACAGACATCTAAACCACATGGCTGTAAAGGATCGTGCAGCCACGTCTCGACCCCTGAGTCAACAGATGGGGATGTTCGCAAGACAACATCCATCTGCACGAACAGTTCGATGACGTTTGCAGCAGCATGGACTATCAGCTCGGAGACCATGGCTGCGGTTACCCTTGACGCTGCATCACAGACAGGAGCGCCTGCGATGGTGTACTCGACGACGAATCTGGGTGCACGAACGGCAAAACGTCATTTTTCGGATGAATCCAGGTTCTGTTTACAGCATCATGATGGTCGCATCCGTGTTTGGCGACATTGCGGTGAACGCACATTGGAAGCGTGTATTCGTCATCGCCATACTGGCGTATTACCTGGCGTGATGGTATGGGGTGCCACTGGTTACACGTCTCTGTCACCTCTTGTTCGCATTGACGGCACTTTGAACTGTAGACGTTACATTTCAGATGTGTTACGACCCGTGGCTTTACCCTTCAATCGATCCCTGCGAAAAGCTACATTTCAGCAGGATAATGCACGACCGCATGTTGCAGGTCCTGTACGGGCCTTTCTGGATACAGAAAATGTTCGACTGCTGTCTTGGCCAGCACATTCTCCAGATCTCTCACCAACTGAAAATGTCAGGTCAATGGTGGCCGAGTAACTGGCTCGTCACAATGCGCCAGTCACTGCTCTTGATTAACTGTGGTATCGTGTTGAAGCTGCATGGGCAGCCGTACCTGTACACGCCATCCAAGCTCTGTTTGAATCAATGCCCAGGCGTATCAAGGCCGTTATTATGGTCAGTTCTAGTATAACATATTTGTCCAATTAATACCCGTTTATCATCTGCATTTCTTCTTGGTGTTGCAATTTTAATGGCCAGTAGTGTAAATCATATTGCCTCAGTGGCAATAGTGCCTTAGAGGACGTCTGTAAGAAATTCTGTCAAATAATAACTGTTGTATCAATGGCTACGTAACGTTGACTTTTGTTTTTCAAAAAACCACTATTCCAGTAGAGGTTGCAAAAAGAAAAAAAAAAAAACTTAACAGATGGAAATAACCAGTTACTGGGAAGTAGCAGTTATTACAAATGGCTCTGAGCACTATGGGACTTAACATCTGAGGTCATCAGTCCCCTAGAACTTAGAACTACTTAAACCTAACTAACCTAAGGACATCACACACATCCATGCCCGAGGCAGGATTCGAACCTGCGACCGTAGCGGTCGCGCGGTTCCAGTCTGAAGCGCCTAGAACAGCTAGGCCACACCGGTCGGCCGCAGTTATTACAATAACCGCTCATGTGTAACTAGCAGTTATTCCAATAACAGCCAATACTGCGTGGCACCATCCATTTAATAAACTGCCTTCTCAACTTTCACGTCATATGAGATCTGACAGTGGATAAATGAACAGAGCAACAGATTATCTATAAGGTATTGTATAGCTCACGAAAATAACTGTCTACTGCACGCCATTGTAAGTCTGTGGAAATAACCGTCAGTAGGTGAATACAAGTTTTTTTTTTTCAAATGATTCAAATGGCTCTAAGCACTATGGGACTTAGCATCTGAGGTCAGTCCCCTACACTTGGAACTACACCAGCGATATATATTGAACCATCACAGGTTAGCCACAACACATACTTTATCTCACATCACTAAAATGTACCTGATGAACACGGACGTTAATAATAACACCATTTGACAGCAGTTTAACAGCGCCACAGTGGGTCACGCCCATGTAGAACACATTTCAAAACCGAGCGAGGTGGCGCAGTGGTTAGCACACTGGACTCGCATTCGGGAGGACGACGGTTCAATCCCGTCTCCGGCCATCCTGATTTAGGTTTTCCGTGATTTCCCTAAATCGTTTCAGGCAAATGCCGGGATGGTTCCTTTGAAAGGGCACGGCCGATTTCCTTCCCAATCCTTCCCTAACCCTAGCTTGCGCTCCGTCTCTAATGACCTCGTTGTCGACGGGACGTTAAACACTAACCACCACCACCACATTTCAAAAAAAATTTAAAAATAGTTGTAGTCTTCGGAATTGAAAAAATTATATATCTATTAAAAGGTAATAGTCTGCAGATTCAGAAAACGCAAAAAAGTAAAAATTGAACTTTTCATGATTTTGAGCCTTTCCGGAGCCCCTTAAACACTGCAGTGAGATCCATATCTCTTTCTAGTCACAATTAAATGTGTGGTATAATGAGAGGTTGTGCCCACCGGGGCTAGCAGCAGTGCGCCACACGTGAGGCTATTTCCGCCTTCTGTGCCTTGTTGTACTGCTCCTGTGGCAACATGACTGCCTCACGGATATACGTCGCGTAACTTTTATTGCAATGTATTGTCGTTTCGCATTTGTATCGCCTCAGTGAGATCTAATGTGAGTGGTCCCCCTCCCCCAATAAAAACTTAGATCCTGGGCGCGCTCTTGCCTGATAATTTCTATCGCTTCCCTCAAACCTTTTTCACGATAAAAATTAAACAACAAGACAATACCCTTCTATCATTCTTTAACTCGAACCTATACTGGCCACATACTTTAATCCATCTCAGCTTTCATGCATTACTTGCCTGACTCTGTAATTATCCTTTTAAGGATTTCGAATATAATTTTTTTACCCAACACTGTCGATCCTTTCCGCAGGTTGACAAATAGTACAGAGGTAAGTCGTCATTTCCTTATCATTCCTCGTGTTTCAAAATTCAAGTTCAGGCATTTGTAAGGCTGTCGGTGAGCCCTTTCTGTGACTGATAAAAAACTGAAAGAAAGTTCACAGAACAGTTGACACGATTCACAGGAAAAGTGCTTCCTGAATTAGGTGATATTGCATCCACGCACAGAAACTGTTGCTGTACCCGCAATGATGAAACATCGATATAGTGCATTGGCACTTGGTCAGCGCTAGGAACAATAAAATAAATCACCTTTCTTTTTCTGTCCCTGTCATTAATGTTTCACTACAATCTGGTATTTCATGGTCTACGAACATACTTCCTTTTTATCGATCTATTTCACTAAAAAGCAAAAAGAAAGTACACTGCACATTTCAACCAACACTAAAATGCTTTCCCATACTTGTGCCAAACAAGCAGACACATATTTACACAGTTGCGTTGGTCTTGTACGTCACAGTCCCACTCCCTTCAGTTAAAGAGGGCAGCTGAAATGAGCCTGTCTTGCTAAATGTGATGAGACTGTTTACGCTTACTATTTCAGAAATATGTTGTCTTGTAGAATTACGAGCTTTACAACACTCCTCATGAACTCCTTAAGATCTTCGGGACTCATTTAGATTGTTGCAGCGCTCATCCTACGGCGTTGATGCCTTTTATCCTGCAAATTATCTAATTCTCTTTTTGTTAAACAGGTAAGATGCGGATACCGTTCGTCACCACAAACCTGCAGTACCTCGCTGCCTTCTGGGGTGAGTTTACCAATTTGAATCTTCTTGTGGCGGTATGGTTACTCCAAATGTTACGGCCATAAGTGCAAGAGACGGCTACAACAAAATTAAGTCACCGTGAAAAAACAGTCTCGTTCATACTAATAGGATAAAACACCTGCGCAAGCCTCTATAAAAGATTCAGTTTGCCATGGCTATCGTGTAATATTTCTTATGTATGAGACAACAAGGTCTAACCACTTCTGCCATGGTAACTTGCCAAGGATAGACAGGTGCACTGATCTAGTCTTTGGCGGAAAAGATTTTTTAGATGTGATTCAGCTGCACGACTTTAGTTACCACACCAGACAGGTGGAATGATCCTCAAACCAGTCATATGAGGGCTATCCGGTAAGTAACTTCCATTTTCACGTACAGTTTGGCCACGATAGGTTGACTCCTTTTAATGTGCAGCTCTAGCGGAGCTAAACAACACTAGTTGGAGAATGTTCATTTGGCTGCGAACGCTACCAGTATTTCTGTATGTTCACCTCTGTTTTAACGTAAGCTCAAAATACAGATAATGGTGTCAGCACTGCGGGAAGGAGTTGGTGCTATCTTACCCTCAACGTTCCTCTGTCCTCGGCAGTCATAATGTCGGAGCGAGGTACTCCCCCAGAAGTTCCAGACGGCCATCGCTATAGGGAAAGGGGGAACAGTTGCTACGCTTACTGACGCAGTAGGATAGTGCGCTTAGGGATGCCACAGTGAGAAACCTCACTGCTTCTCTTTCGTCTACCGTAGCCATCCAAAAGGAGCACTGCAACAAAAAAAAATAATTTGGAAGATATTATATAATACGGAAGGCTGTTGACTCTCATCGCAGAATTTGTGCAACTGGATGTCCTACATAAGACCGGTACGGCTCACGTATCGGTTAATCATCTCTATTCGAACTGCTTGTGAAGTGGCGACACTGTTCGAAAGTTGGCTACACTGCATTTTATCGGAAAATTGAGCGCAGATGCGTCAGTTGTTGTGAGAAAATAATATTCTTGAGATGTTACAGAAATCGGGCAATTTTTATTAGACCAGTGAATTGATAGTGTGGAGTGTTACATAAAGACAAGCTCCATCAAGGAATGTAAAGAAATGTTCCACGTGACGTGTCCTGGTAGGAAATTTCCCACGACCAGCACCACTGAAGATCTGTACAAGAAATGTTGGGCTGTAGGAGTCGCTGAAAATGTGCAGAGGAGTAGGTGATCGACAGTGAGGACAATAAACAGAATTCGCATGGACGTTACGAGAATTCCCCGCAAGTCAGTAAAGAGGTTACCATAGCAGGCTGGTATATCTGGTACCCCATGTACTAAAAGATATGAAAATAAAAGCCTGTATGGTGAGTCTGGAGCAACAGTTGAGATTTGGCGATCAGGAAAAAAAAGAGTTCATTATTGTAACTGGCTGTTAACATCGATTGCTAACGGTTACTTGGACCCCATGCTTTACTTCATGTCAGACTGGGTCTGGTTTCATTTGTCAGGTTACGTAAAGCCCAGAATTGCAGACACTGATCCTGGAACAAACCACATATCCTGCATGAAGAACCTCTCCACGCAGAGAAGATAGGAATTTGGTGTGCTTTGTCCGACATGCACATTATTGGCCACGTGTTTTCAATTAAACTTTAACAGTGCCAAACATCCAGAAATCTGTGACCCTTTGTGTGCACAATTAACAAATGCAGATAATCTGTGTGCAGTATTCCAGCAGGATGGAGCAACCACTCATACATCTGACCAAGGTATGGCCCACATCATCAATGTGTTCTCTGAAGACAGACTTGTCAGTATAACCCTCTGGCCCTAAGGTCCCCAGACTTAATGTCATGTGATTTTTATTTATGGGACACACTAAAAAGCAAAATGTATGTCGACAATCCTCGCACAAAAGATGATCTTAAACGGAAACTAGAGAAAGTAACAACACTACGTCTGCAGAATTACAGTGTGTTGCTGTTAACATCACCACACGAAGTCAACGATACCTGGATGCCGATGGCAACCACTTCCAGAATCTCTTATAAATAGGTAACTGCATGTTTTTTAACGTTGCTACGAGTGTCACTTCAAAAGAAATGCACACTATTTTTTTAAATCCATCCTTTATTCTACATGTTTGAAAGTTTTACATTGTGTAGATACGTCCTTTAGGAACAATATTTTCATTTCTAAACATAATTTCCATCCCTCTCAACTGCCTTACGCCATCTTGGAACCAACGCCTGTATACTCGCACGGTAAAATTCTGGACCAACCTGTTCGAGACTCTGTTTGGCAGCGCGCACAAGGGAGTCATCATCTTCAAACCTTCTTCCACGAAGAGAGTCTTTCAGTTTCCCAAAGAGATGATAGTCACATGGAGCCAGGTCAGGACTGTAAGGTGGGTGTTTCAGTGTTGTCCATACGAGTTTTGTGATCGCTACCATGATTTTTTTGACTGACATGTGGCCGTGAATTGTTGTGCAACAGCAAAACATCCTGCTTTTGCCGATGTGTTCGAACACGACTCAGTCAAGCTTGAAGTTTCTTCAGTGTCGTCACACATGCATCAGAAGTTATGGTGGTTCCACTGGGCATGATGCCCATAAGCAAGAGTCCTTCGGAATCGAAAAACACCGTAGCCATAACTTTTCCAGCAGAAGGTGTGGTTTTGAATTTTTTTTCTTGGGTGAATTTTCATGATGCCACTCCATTGATTGCCTCTTCGCCTCTGGTGAAAAATGATGGAGCCATGTTTCATCACCTGTCACAATTATTCCAAGAAGTTTATCTCCACCATTCTCGTACTGCTCCAAACGTTCGCTGCATACCGTTATTCTTGTTTGTTTGTGAGCCACTGTCAACATCCAGAGAACCCACCTGGCACAAACCTTTTTTAACGCCAACACTTTCAGTATTCTGCAAACACTTCCTTCCCCTATCTCAACGTAGCGTGACAATTCGTTCACGGTGATGCGTCTGTCAGCAGTCACCAATCCGTTAACTCTTTGCACATTTTCTGGAGTGTGTGCCGTACGAGGCCTGCCACTGCGAGGACAATCCTCAATATTGCTGTGCCCGCTTTCATCACGTAACCTGCTTGCCCACCAACTAACTGTACTGCGAACGACAGCAGCATCTCCATGCACCTTCTTCAACCTCTTGTGGATGTTTCCCACTGTCTCGTTTTCACAGCACAGGAATTCTATGACAGCAAGTTGCTTCTGACGAATGTCAAGTGTAGCAGCCATATTGAAGACATGCTGTGACGGCGCCACTCACGGGAACAGATTGAATTAAGTTTGAAAACAAGCGGGAAAGATGTATCTACACACTAAAAATTTCACATATGAAGAATGAAAACTGTATTTTTACAAAAACAGTGTGCATTTCTTTTGGAGTGAACCTCGTATTATCCATTCCTTTAGTTATTGCATTGTTACCTGAATCTTGGGCGTGAGGCGTCCGTTTTTTAAGGGGCACCCTATTAGGATGTTCAAATTTTCTGAGAGAAGTCCAATAAAAATGGGTCCAGAAATGCATACTTTCGGCGATAAACAAGTATTTACAGGAGGTGTTCAACTAGGCGTCCATTCATCACGATGCGCCCGTGTGCCCTCCAGCTTAAGGAATAACCGACCCTTAGAAGTATACCCAGTTGTTGTTGTACCCGCTGGCATGTACTGAAGACGTGACCCTGTAGTGTCCGCACATAGTTGATTGGCGTGGCGTAGACCAATTCTTTCAAGTGTCCTCATAGCGAAAAGTTTAGCGGATTGAGGTTGGGGAACAAGCAGGCCAATGTGTGGGGCCCACCCAACCAGTCCAGAGGTCCTACAATGTCTGCATCAGATGCTCACGCACATTGTGACGAAAGTGTGCTTCTGCACCATCAGCCACCATGCATCAACCACATCTGTATTTGTTGCTGCAATGACACAGCCTCCAGCAACGTAGGCAATAGATTAATAACAAAGTCTAGCTAATGCGCCCTAGTTATTCTGTTTGGTAGCACGTATGGTCCTTTTAATGTATTTCCAAGTATGCTTGCTCATACGTTGCCCTCTTTCGTGAATTGCTTGGGGATTAACGTCTGTCCATACATGCTGATTATGGAAATTCACAACATCATCTCCTGTGAACCTTGCCTCATCGGTAAATAAAAACTTGGATGTGAACAGTGGATCAGTGGCGCACTTCTGCAACAGTCATTGACAGAACCGCTAATCCTGTGGCCTTAGGGCCTGAACGCACTGTAAATGATATGGGCACAGCAGTTGTTCATGAAGTACCCCCCCCCCCCCCCCCAAGTAAGACAGTGAGAAACGCCTTCAGCATCTGCTATTCATCGCACACCGGTCCTAGGGGTTTCGTCCACCAAATGTAGCACATACGCCTTCCACTGTCAGTCTCCTGAGGTGCAAGGCTACCTGTGTCTCCCAGAGGCTGGAAAAGTATGCCGAGACGCTTATCAGAGCGCATTCTTATCTTGGATATTTTTCAGCGTAAAGCTACAGCCATTTGCTAAACCATAGCAGAACATCATATCCGACATTTCACTTGTCCAGTAGCAGGCTTCCATTGTTAACAAGTGGTGACAGAGAGAAATTGTAAATGTGATACACCACTTGTACGTACAAACAGCGCAATAACAGTAAACAAATAACTGAAACTGAGTTTGGAAGAAGGTAAAACACATGTTAGCTACCCACAATGGGCCGTACTGTACAATAAGGCGCACAAACACTACGAAAACGAACGTAGCCTACAACACGACTCGAACCACACAACAGACTGCAGACCACCTAACAGTAGGCAGAGTACTGCCTAACAGTAGGTAGAGTGCTGTGGGTAAGGTATCATAATATCCTGCCGACACATTGGACAGAGCACCATTGCAACAACTGTGCTAATATCCGCAGTCAAGCGTAGTGCAGCCCTTCCTATAAACACTTGTTTATCTTGGAAAGTATGCGCTTCCGAATCCATGTTTATTGCACTTATGTTTCTTTTTTCAATTATTACTATGACCTCTCAAAGCATTAGACACTTTTTCTTGAACACTCTGTGTATAAGGACTAAATGTGATGAGTGAAGATATTGTGTGTCAGTTGTATCCTTCAATTCAGAGTGGAAGAACGAATGTTCATGATGATGACAATAGTGGACATATGTCTGTAATTAATAACAAACTTGTACTGAAAATTGACAAAAAATTCTTAAACCCCGTGTTTCATGGTATTTCAAATTTCCAAAACTTTCCACAGATTTGTGAAGTATTTTTCATGGACCTTGACTAAGCAATTAGGGAGCAACAACTGGTGTGCTCACTAGATTTCAGAACTCTTCCTGATAATCTTATGTAAAGGATAGATTGCTACTCACCACATTGTGGAGATACTGAGACACAGACAGATACAAAAAAAAAAGACGGCTAAACAAGTAAGCTTTTGGCTAAAAGGACTTCTTCTGAATTAAACAACATTCACGCACACACATTCACACAAACACAACTCACACGCACATGATGTCAATGTCGTTGACTGCCAAGGCCAGACTGTGGGCAACGGCGCATGATGGGAGAAGCAGTCTGGGTGGTGGCAGTAAAGAGAAGGCTGGTGAGGGGAGATGGAGGAATAGCAGGGGAGAGGCGAGGATGGTAAGTGCTTCTTGTGGGAGCATACAGGGAGGGGTGGTGAGAAGGTATGGCAGATAGGTGAAGTTGGGCGATTAGACAGAGGTGGAGGGGGAGTGGAAAAGGAAAGAAGTAAAAAGACTGTGGGTCAGTTGGTGGAATAGAAGGCTGTATGATGCTGGAGTGGGAACAGGGAAGCGGATGGATTGGTAAATGACAGTGACTAACTAACGTAGAGGCCAGAAGGATTGCAGGAACGTAGGCTATATCGCAGGGAGAGTTCCCATCCGCTGCAGTTCAGAAAAGCAAATTTTGGTTGGAAGGATCCAGATGGCACAGTCTCTGAAGTGAAAAACGTTGTGTTGGGCAGTTTTCTCACCAACTGGATGGCCCAGCTGTTTCTTGGCCACAGTTTGTCACTGGCCATTCATGTGGACAGACAGCTTGTTAGTTGTTGTGCCCATATAGAACGCACCACAGTGGTTCCAGCTTAGCTTCTAGGTCACATGACTGTTTTCACAGGTAGCCCTGCCTGTGATAGGACAGAAAATACATGTGAGCGGACTGGAGTAGGTGGTGGTGAGAAAATGTGTGGGTCAGGTCTCGCATCTAGGTCTATTACAGGTATATGAGCAAAGAGGCAAGGTGCTGAGAGCAGGAGCAGACTAGAGATGGATGACAATATTGTGTAGGTTCAATGGGCAGTGGAATACCTCTGTGGGAGGAATGAAAAGGGAGTGGCCAGGACTTGCCTCTTTTCAGGGCATGTTGAGAGGTAGTCAAAACCCTTTCAGAGAACATGATTCAGTTGTTCCAGTCTTCGGTGGTACTGAGTCACAAGGGGGATGCTCCTTTGTCATCAGACAGTGGGACTTCCGGACGTGACTGGTAACTGAAGAGGTAAGGCATGGGAGACCTGTCTGTGTACAGGGTTGGGAGGGTAATTTTTGTCTGTGAAGGCCTCAGTGATAACATTTGTGTATTTCGAGAGTGGCTGCTCATCGCTACAGATGCAATGGCCACTGGTGGATGGGACTTCTTCGTATGGAATCAATAGCAGCTATCGAGGTGGAGGTATTGCTGGTTGATGGTAGATGTAATATGGATGGAGGTACTGATGTAGCCATCTTTGAGGTGGAGATCAACATCGAGGAAGGTAACTTTTTGGTTTGAGGAGGACCAGGTGAAGTGAATGGGGGAGAAGTTGTTGAGGTTCTTGAGGAATGTGGATATGGTGTCCTCATCCATGATCCAGATGATGAGGATGTCACCAATGAATCGGAATCAAATGAAAGATTCGTAATTCTGGATGTTTGGGAACGATTCCTCTAGACAACCCATGAATAGGTTGCCACAGGATGGTACCTTGCAGGGGCCCATTACTGTGCCCCCGATTTGCTTGTAGATGAAGACTTCAGAGGAGAAGTAATTGTGGTTGAGGATATAGTTGGTCATGGTGACCAGGAAGGAGGCTGTAGGTTGGAATCCATCAGGCATTTGAAAAGCTAGTGTTCAATATTGGTAACGCCATTGTCATTAAGGATGTTAGGAAAAGGGAGGTGGCATCAATAGTGCTGAGCAGGGGCACAGTGGGGTAAAGGAATAGGAACTGTGGGGAGCTGGTGGAGGAAATGGTCAGTGTCTTTTATATAGTACGGGAAGTTGTGGTTATAGGATGAAGGTGTTGGTCTACAAGACCACAGATTCTCTCCCTGGGGCACAGTAACAGTCCAGTAGAGTGTCCTGGGTAGTTGGATTTATGCACTTTATGAAGCATGTAGGAGGTAGAAGTGTAGGGAGGCTGTAACGTTGAGGAGAGAGAGAGACTTTGGGGAGAGGTTCTGGGATGGGTCGAAGGTTTTAAGGAGAGACTGGAGAGCCTGCTGGATTTTTAGGAATGGAGTCATTATGGCAGGATTTGTAGGTGGACGAATCTGACAGCCAGTGAAGCTTTTCTGCCAGGGAATACTTGTGGTTCAAAACCACACTGGTGGAACCTTAGGCAGCAGTAAGATTATATGATAGGGACCAGTTTTTAAGACATGAATTGCAGTTCTTTCTGTGCATGCAAGGTTAGCATGCACGCTTTGGGATTTGGGGAATGATGTCGAGGCAAGGGGGGGGGGGGTGATTTAGGGGCAGTGGGGGTGTATCACAGTTGAGTGGAGGACTGGCATGAGTCAGCAGGATTCAACATTAGTTTTGGGTTGAGTCTGATTAGCAGAGCTGGTGGCGAAGTGGACCAGGAGAAGGAGAGAAGGTTTTTAAAAAGTCCAACATAACTGAATCTGGGAATGGGGCAGAAGTTAAGGACTTTGAAAGGTAATGATACTTCTGTGGGACTAAGGCTTTTGGAGGAAAGATTCCTCACTGTGTATCAGGTCTGCTTAGGTTCTTGATTCTGTATGGTGATGGGAGTTTTCAAGGGGGTGGTAAATGTAGCAGGTCTACGAGACAGGGTTTGTCAGCTTTGAGGGGATGTGGGGGAGGTTTTGAGGCTGTTGTACAGGTGGCGGATGGTGACAGTCAAAGGCGAAAGTACGATGTGCACAGGTTGGAGTACTTTTTGAGGTGGCGTTGTGCTGCTCTAGTTCGTGGAGGACAAGAGTTTCAATGTGTGAGACAGGATAGAGGAATCTGGGATTGCACAGCAAGAGAATTTTATGGATACAGTGTAGGTAATGCAAGGAGGTTTGAACCTGATTTACATGGTTTTGCAGGACTATGTTGATGAGGGTTAAGGACTGGCGGAATGTGAGCAGATGAAGGTCATTGTGGAAGAAGGGATTGATACTGGAGACGAGTAATTTGATGGTAAGGCCATCTGTGGGTGTTCCATGAGCCACACAATAATGCAAGAACAGTACGAGTGATTGGGTTCTGGGTTGGCATAAGAAAACTTCTCTGTATTTGTGCAGATAGAAGGAGTAACGATCAATGGTGCAGGATAAAACCCCAAAAATACGTAAATGACGCAGAAGTAAGTGCAAACAAACTCGAAAAAATACGCCAAAATACGTGGGAAAAATAACAAAAAAAAGACAGAATGGATGAAGTACTAACAAGATGAAAACTGAATGATTAGGTCGATAGTTAATGGCGAAAATGAACTGAAATCGAGGTGAAAACACAATGACATCAAATATAAATATAAATAAAAACACTATAATGTCAGTTGTAGCTTAGTGATGGATATGTATGAAGGAGGGGATAGCAGATGTGATCAGATTAAGCGAGTCTGGATTGTGAAAACTAGAATAAGAGAGGAGAAAGAGTGGGGAGTGGGGAAGGGTTTGTAGGATGTACAAGTCCGTATGGCACACGAATATATGGAAAATAATATGCAGATATATATGAGAGTTACACAGGAAGAGTGATCAACTGGAAGGTCTAGGATTAATGATATCAGCGGTAGTAATGTGGGACATGAGATGCCACACCAACAACAATTACAATCACATAGCTGTGTGTTGTGCATGGATGAGATGGTTGATATACTGTAGCTCATAAGTCACAATGAGTGATGTGTGTTGGAAAGCGACATGTAAGCCACAGGAAATGAGAGAAAGAAAAGGATGCACACAGAGTAAAGTAATGGGTTAGAAAACAGTAACAAAGTAAAACAACATTGGGTTATGGTATGGAAGAAAAACTGCTAGGCAAAGTCAAAGAATGGAAAGCCCAGAATAGAATAACAACAGTATTATGAAAAGAATAGATTGCTACTGACCACATAGTGGAAACGTTGAGGCACAGATAGCCGCAACAAAAACTCTGCTAGACAAGTAAGCTTTTGGCCAAACAGCCTTGTTCTGAATTAGACAACATATAAATACATAGGCATGCAAACTTAACTCACAAGCACATGACCACTGTTTCTGGCTGCTGAGGCTAGACTGAAAGCAACAGCACATTATGGGAGCAGCAATTCAGGTGGTGGGGGTAAGGAGCAGGCTGGGGCAGGGAGGGGGAGGGATAGCAGGGAAGGGATGTAGGATGGTAAAGTAGAACATACAAATACTGTGGAGTGTGGGTGAAGTAAAAGACTATGTAATGCTGAAGTGGGAACACGGAAGGGGTAAGTAGGTAAAGGGCAGTGACTAACGAAGGATGAGGCCAGGAGGGTTACAGGAACGTAGGACATACTGCATGGAGAGTTCCCACTGCAGTTCAGAAAAGCTGATGTTGGTGAGAAGGGAGTTGTGTTTGTGTGAATGTGTGTGAGTGCATGTTGTCTAATCAGAAGAAGGAATTTTGAATGAAAGCTTCCTTGTTTAGAAGTCTTTTTGTTGTGTCTTCACTATATAGTGAGTAGCAATCTATCTTTTTGTAATACTGTCATTATACAATCCTGGATTTTGCAAAACTTTCTGAGAACAGTAGTAGAGTAGTGAGGTTTTTGGGACAGATTGCATTGTTGCCAGATGTATCCAAGATGGCGGCAATGACGCCATCCAAGATGGTGGCAATGACGCCATCCAAGATGGCGGCCTGTAGACTTGCCAACAGCGCATGACAACATCCAAGATCGCAGCTGTGACGTCAGATGATGACGCGAGTACCGTTATCCAAGATGGCCGCTTTCGGTGAGAAAGTGGCACGCCCCCCCCATGGCAGGAAGTATGAATTTTGGCGAGAAATTGAATTATGTCCTTCTATGGGTCACCTGGCGGCCCCCCCCCCCCCTTTCCGTCTTTTAATGATGGCACGTTATCCTCTTGCAGAATGGGCGGGAATTTCGAATTTTGGAGAGAATTTTGCTCTAAGAGCTTACTCATGCAGCTGAGGGGAGTTAGTATCGTGTTGCCCACACTAGAGACTGCTCATAATGTCGTTGAATTCGAATATAATTTGTTTAAATTTGTTTAAATTTATTATCTACCTACAGCAGTAGCGGCTTAGTGTGGTGTTACCAACACAAGAGGGTGAGATATCAGTGGTTGTTGAGCTGTCAGTGTGGAAGAGCATGTGTTCATTTAGCGAGATGTTGATGCCAGACAGGGGGAGTTTTAACAGCTGTATTACATGCACTCATTCAGCCAAGAAGTGCATCCACAGCACACTGCATGAAAAATGGAAGCGAGCATTAATGATAGAACACGTGAAGAGGAATAGTATGATCCTGCAAATAAATGCTTTGCATCGAGACGCATTAAAGATCAAATGCTCAATGTATGGAAACATCTGTCTCTGCTGTAACCGTCTATCATTTCTAAAACGTACATATGAGATCCCACCCCACAAGAGACAACTGCCTCCGATCCAGCAGGCCACAGAACTGAGCTAGTTCGCGAGTTCACCTCTAGAGGGCGCCGCAATGGGTCATGTGATCACGCAATTCAGCCAGTAGGAGCACAGTATCATGATGACATCACGCGTTTTTCTCAGCTGCAAGTGTGCCCCAGGCTCCTCATCCCCCAGCGGTCTGGAGGGGAGAAATACTGGGGAAAGGACTCAGCGTGTTCAGTGCTGCTGTAGAGTGGAAGGAGTGTACTGTAATTATTTTTGGAACAATTTATTTGGGGACGAATTTTACCTTGTTTATTTATTACACTGGTACAAAAATCTCACCCTGACGTGCTTGGAGTCACAATATACAGTTTACAGACCTGGAAACTACTCATAAATAATGCATTACACTGATGTGCAGAGCCGCAAACAACTCGTAAATTACCGAAAGAATCCAGTACACAGGATAAAGACATGCAAACGCTGTGTAAACACGCTCACAACGCTTAAACACCCGAAAATAATGCAGTGCACATAAAAAACGCAGCATAATAGCGACTGGAACCCTGACTCTACTGCATGGAAAGCCTAAGGGCAACCCCTAACACACGGAAATTGTCCAGAAGTGGGAAAGCAACGTTAGGTCAGTGTACGTCATTTATTTTGTTCAAGCAACTGACGCAAATATCATCCTAATTACGTAATTAAACACGAAGATTGGTCCTAATTACACAACTATATGCATACCGCTGCACAAGGACGGCATAAAATCGCAATACAGCGCAAAAAGTGATGATACCCTACACCTGGTGTCATCCTGCTGGGAAAAAATTTCGCAGTACCACTCGAAACTGATGAAAATATCGATCCTAATTACGTAATTAATCGCAAATATTGGGCCTAATTACACAACTATATGCATAGCACTACACCAGGACAGCAAAAATGCTCAATACAGCGCAAAAACTGCTGATACCATACAACTGGTGTCATCCTGCTGGGGAAAACTTTTCGCAATACCTCGCGAAAGCAGCGATAAAAAAATGTGTGTGAAATCTTATGGGACTCAACTGCTAAGGTCATCAGTCCCTAAGCTTACACACTACTTAACCTAAATTATCCTAAGGACAAACACACACACACACCCATGCCCGAGGGAGGACTCGAACCTCCGCCGGGACCAGCCGCACAGTCCATGACTGCAGCGCCCAGACCGCTCGGCTAATCCCGCGGGGCAAAGCAGCGATAGAAACACCCAAACTCTACCCTACATCTACAATCTGGCAGGAAAAACGTAGGGGCGTAAGGTACTATCTTTATTCTTTTTGGTGGGAAATATATTCAACTCACGAGATGCTGGTGTTGAACAGAGAGGAGTTTAGACAGTATATTACCTGTAAGCATACAGCATCTATCGCTGTTTGACATTGGAGTTCGCTACAGACGCCTACAAAAAATCACCCTACAGCCCAGGTAATCAAAGCCAATACATACTATTACAGCTGATGGAAAAAATGCATCACAGTTCTAATTAAACTTCGAAATCGTTATGAAAAAACCAGCACTTGTAACAAATGAGTCATAATGCAGCACATGTACAAGGGAAAATCGTCGTCCTAAAAGACTGCAGAGGTGGCGGTAGTTGAAAGGGCGTTCTCCTCGATATACAATCACAAACTGCCGAAAGTCGAGGCCCTCTCTCCACCTACAGGGTGGATGGACCGAGGGAGGGAGCTACTCCACCAGCAGCCTACTGTCCGCCTTCAGACAATGGCACTTCACCAACACAAAATCAGGTATAGTCAACTAAACAAAAAGAGATAAAAGAACGGCTGTCCAGAATGCATTTTGGACATCTAAAGCATAGTGACACAGCTGACACTAATGGTTAGGGGACGCATCTGCAGTGACGAGCTGTCACAGACTAGGCAGGTCCTCAATGCCTCCAATAGGCCTCTCGCTCTGGGATGGAAAATACTTTTGTTTAACATCACATATGACACACCTACTGGGACCGGGGCAGACCCACAGTCTCATAGAGAAGTCGCCCGCCGTTCTGCGCTGGACTATTTAACATCAACTCAAATCCTATAATAAAGCAACTATTGAAAAAGCAGGTAAAAAACATTCGCGACGATAATAAATGTTCTCTTTCCAGGAAAATAGACAAAGCCCAGTTTCATTTAGTTTTATGAGCAAAATCGGTATAGTTTTTAACGTTCGACTGCACTCGCATCTCATTATTTTGTGGCGTCCATCGAAGTGTACCGCCAATGATCACAAATGATCAGCAGAAACATACCCACCCTGGGTAAAATCCGGAAAAAGCTTCGAGTATTTTTATGCGAAAAATAATTTTTGGTTTTGTTTTTTCTGTAGTCGGATTACACTCACCAGGGAGGTCAAATGGGAATCTGTGGAGGGGACACAATGTTCTTTTCGGGGAACACTATTGAGATATTACATCTGAATCTGACCACAGAGGGATTCTACAGCCCACAACATACATTTTGCGTAAGGATCATGCTATTAAAAACGCGATCCTCATGACTACGTTACAGTCACCATGCATATAAAGCGGTGTTGAGTCTACAGGTACACACACGAGCCACTGATGGTGTTAGGCTTGCTGGTAAATAAGCAGTCAGCAATTTGGAATCAAGTCTATCCATTCAACCACTTAATTGCGTTGGATCCTGTAGAAACATTACAGCCATTGGTGAGTCATATTCGTGACACTCTCATATCTTGAAATTACTCACTTTTATCTCTTAGGGTGCATTCTTGTCGGTCCTATTAAATATATAGGTATTGGTTCATTGGAGCACACGGATCGTGATCAAAGTCGCTTCCACAGATGGGTGTAAAGTTTCATCACCTGTACTGTAAGATGACCATTCCCAACAGACTATCAATCACATGAGAGGGTTCCTGTATTTCTCTTCATAAGCAGTTTAATACAATGTTTTTTTTCGGTTGCATGGCATCCAATCAGTGTACACTGCTGTTTCTACCATGACTTAGAGACCGATGTCAGCTGCTGCTAAACCAACATTACACACTTCAATCCTCTGGCTCTCACGGGAAGCTGAACATGGCATGGCATAAACTGTACAGCTACCACACCACAGGCTGGTAGCAATAAAACACAGACGTGATGTTTCTCATTGACAAAAATGGGGATCACGTCGCAACATATGAAAACTGGAAGAGTGTGCAGTATTGTAGAGCGTTCCCAACAACTATCTGAAGGTGCTAGCCTGTACAGTTAATCTCATCTTTCGATCGAAAGGGTAGCGGATGTATCGATGCTCCATTTCGAAGAGCATTGTTCCTTCATTTTTCAGTCATGTGCATGATTACTGTTCTGGAGTTGACCATTGCCGGAAGGTACTGTTCACAACACGCGCGAGGTAGCACAAATAAAACGAGATACTGTTATCTTACTGGTGAAAGAAATAAAAATAAAAACACATGTACGGTATCGCAGCATATGTAAATATGACGATTTGGTAGGAATGAGGAACGCTTCCAAACAACTGTATTAAGGTGATGACCTTTACATTTAATCCCATGATCCACAGCGACAAGTACCAGATACCCAGTGTTCAGTCAAGGTCCCCCCATCTCCATGGAGTGATGTCACTCGATAATTATGCTGTGATCAACAGCGTACCCAGTGGACGTTCGGGATTGGAAAGACACAGTTGATACGGATCTATGTGCTGTAAAACACACCACAGTTGATAGTGAGATCAATTTTAGCAATTTTACTCAGAATTCGGTGAGAGCAATATCCACCACATTCTGCAGTCTGTTTAGAAACAGAGCGAACTGAGTTAATGCTATAGGAGCGTGTTTTAACCACTCGATGGAAATGGGAACATGTTCTCGTAGCTCCACCACTTGTGTTCGATGTGTAAAGTCAGCGTCAAATGAAGCCTGCTGCAGCAGCTCGACAACAGTACGAACTCTTATGCTGGTGTTTCTTGCTGGGAAAAGTAAAAAAGACTCTACATCGAATCAGATCCGCGTCCCTCAGAATCCATTCACGTCTATCATCCAAACATTATTCTGTACCATCCAGAAGAGAAAAATTACAAACTATCTGCGTGCCGGCATCGAGCACATGTAACAATCCTATTAAATATACGGGTATTTATCCACTGCACAGACCAATGTAAAGTTGCATCGCCTGTAGTGTAGGAGGATGATCGTATCCCAAAAACTATACAATAAGTCGCAAGAGATGCTCCCTGTGACCCGGTGTCGTTGTTTGAAACATTGCTTTTTCTGCTGTAACACGCTTTGTGCACTGCCATAAATTTTGTTTTTTACTGCCACGACTTCAAGTTCGGTGTCAGGTTCTAAACTGACATTAACACACACGCAGAAAACTAGACCTCGCATGGTATAAATCATGTTGCTACTGCTGCTACCATAACACACCACAAACAGTGGATGATTTTAAATAAAAGACAGTTACAACATAAGGAAACTAGAAGAGTTTGGTGGAGTTGTGGAGAGTCTCAAACTGCTGTCCGAAGGTGATTGACGACCTCTACATTTAAACTATGTGGCAAAGTGATGGAATAACTGATGGCTCTGCATTCCGTTTCGACTGATTCTTCGTATTGCAATCATATACGTGATCACTGTTTCGATGCTACTCATCCCCAGAAGGTGTTGACCCTCCACCAAAACTCTTTCTCCATCTCAAACAAGCGATGTCAGTCAATCATTATGTGGTAACCAACAGCATACAATCGGGTGGATGGGGTGAAAAAGACACCGTCGACATACTGTAATAATAAGCTTCACAATTGATAGTGCAAACAATTTTAGCAATTTTACAGTAATTTCAACACTGACCAACGACGTGACAGCATCATTCCCAATTTCCGTATAATCGCTAAACCGTCCCTTCTCTACTTTACGAGTGTCATTGCGAATGTGGATAGATGACTGTGCAGTACATCTATTCATTGTTAATTCTCGAACATATACATCATAAAAGTATGCCAGACAGCACTCTACATATTTCTAGCACCTTGAGCACAGTGCATAATTTACGATCTAGCTCTATGTGGATGGGAGTCAGACCATTCTCGCAGTCTTAGGATAAAATTAGAGACTGAAAGACCCCCTAGCATTGTCTTTGACCAGTCCACCCTGCAGTACTGCTACCTAGTTAATCTGCAGCTGACCAGAATTAGACTGCTACATTCGACGTCTCGTGAATGAATGGAGCTTGCT
This sequence comes from Schistocerca serialis cubense, assembly GCF_023864345.2. NCBI lineage: Eukaryota > Metazoa > Arthropoda > Insecta > Orthoptera > Acrididae > Schistocerca > Schistocerca serialis. The sequence goes on along the minus strand of NC_064642.1, from coordinate 562,448,593 downwards.
GAGTCCTCGCTCATCCAAGTGCGCAAGATTTCTCCAGACACGCCCACGTCGAGGAGGTTAGCACCCCTTATCGGTGTATAGTAGAATATTTGAAAGTGCTGTGATGTAATAGCAGACGTTTAAGAAGAACAAGGAACGAGTGGAGCTCCAGACGGATGGAGTTCGATGACTTTTACGTAAGTCAACCACGCTATCAATTTTAAAGTATTGTTCTAGTGTCTGGGATCAGTACCAGGAGGGTACTGGTAAGAGGGAACATAAACGCACACATGGTTCCTCACTTAAAGCAGGCTATAGTGTGAGATCACTTCCGGTTCCGACCTATCAGTCATGTGAAATGCAGCATTGTTATCGTACCATTGTAAGAAATATTTTTCCTGCACGTGATACACATCCTTCCTGTAGGTTTGTGTATGGTAAACTACGGTAACAAACTGTAAAATGAAAAAACAACTTCCTTCAAATATCGATGTATAGCGTCCACTGTTCACATCCGATCACAGTTCAGAAATTCAGAAATTATACTACGCTTGCATCACTCCTGTATAAAATGATCATTAGTCACGGAGAATACCTCTTTAAAGGAAACAGATAAACGCATAGCAGCGGCATCCGACATGTGAAATTAGACGTCATGCCACCACTAACTCTGTAAACAGGACATCTGTCAAGGAGGTGTATACATGGGGATTGCAGTGTCTCACAAACACCTATCGGTAACTCAGAATCATCTTAGTTATGAAACTGAAGTATCGATTATACAGTATACCCGAGATGAGACAAGGGAATGGAGTACATTGCATAAATCTTCATTCATTTAGAGGACTCTGTCGAAACAGAATGGTAACGTTCCTTCACACATGAGATGGAAGTCCTTTGATGACGGAGAGGTTTGCTGCTAACGATCGCAAACAAACATTGCTCTAAGTCAAATACAGAACACATTGTTGTATACGAGTCGAACGCAGGCTGAGTCACGCGACTGATGCATTCTGACAGAACAGCGGAAAAAATGGTCAAATGACCACCAAAATCTCCCTCTCTCTCTAGAATGCATCAGCAGTCTGCCATTAAATCGTACTTCGTTACAGCTCCATTTCAATCAATCACCCCATCCACTCTGTTATCCTTTAATGCAAATGCATGTAAGTTTAGAGACGAATGGTTCTTTTTTTCCTGAAAAGCGTCTAATACAGTAGTGAACTCGCGTGTATCACTGTTACCTCAATAGACATACAGTACAATGCCGCCTCGACGGAAAAAAAAGTAACTGTTTCCCTGACCCCCTTCGCTTGGATGTCGACGTTTTCTCGGATTCCTCTTGCTGTCACATGCTTGTTACCATGTACAAGAATTGTTTTGCGCCAACCAGAACAAACGCAACTACTTCCTCAATTTCCCCGCATTTCAGCGTATTTTCGCTCAATGTATACATTTTTTCTACCATTTTTCGCAATTATATAGATTTTTTATGTCACGTCTACCCATGCGAACATGACATAACCTCTCGTTCCATGTTCCAAAACTGTTTCTAAATGTAGTACATCTGCCAACACCTAGCGCAAATCGACTATTTTTCTGATCGGGAGGCTTAGTATAGCACTGTTCTCGATTACATCGAATCGCCTCCACCTGTATATTCCAAATTTGCAGTGCATTTGCTTTGTTTTCTGTATGTCTGTGCATGTGCAAGTGTCGTGGATGGCTCTTTCCAATTCCAACCGTCCACTGGGTATGCTGTTGATTATCGCACAATTATTGAGTGACACCACTCTGTCGAGATGGAGGGAACCTTGATGGAACTCTGGATATCTGTTACTTGTCGCTGTGGAACATAGGATTAAATGTAGAGGTCATCACCTTAATACAGTTGTTTGGAGGCATTCCTCATTCCTACCGAATCGTCATATTTACATATGCTGCGATACCAAACACGTGTTTTTAATTTTTTTTTTCACCAATAAGATAACTGTACCCCATTTTATTTATGCTGCCTCACGTGTGTTGTGAACAGCACCTTCCAGCAATGGTCAACTCCAGAACAGTAAACATGTACATGACAGCAAAATGAAGGAACAATGCTTTTCGAAATGGAGCATCGACACATCCGCTACCCTTTTGATCGAAAGATGAGATTAACTGTACAGGCAAGCACCTTCAAATAGTTGTTGGAAGCGCTCTGCAACACTGCACATTCTTCCAGTTTTCTTATGTTGCGACGTGTTCCCCACTTTTGTCAATGAGAAACATCACGTCTGTGTTTTACTGCTACCAGCCTGTGGTATGCCATGCCATGTTCAGCTTCCCGTGAGAGCCAGAGGATTGAAGTGTGTAGTCTTGGTTTAGCAGCAGCTGACACAGGTCTCTAAGTCATGGTAGAAACAGCAGTGTACACTGATTGGATGCCATGCAACCGAAAAAAAAACAACATTGTATTAAACTGCTTATGAAGAGAAATACAGGAACCCTCTCATGTGATTGATAGTATGTTAGGTATGGTCATCCTACAGTACAGTTGATGAAACTTTACACACGTCTGTGGAAGCGACTTTGATCATGAACCACGTGCTCCAATGAACCAATACCTATACATTTAATAGGATCGCCACATATATGTTTGGGTGGCAGGCAAGAATGCACCCTGAGAGATAAAAAGTGACTCATTTCAAGATATGAGAGTGCCACGAATATGACTCACCAATGGCTGTAATGTTTCTACAGGATGCAACGCAAGTAAGTGGTTGAATGGATAGACTTGATTCCAAATTGCTGACAGCATTTCTACCACAAAGCGTAGCACTATCAGTGGCTTGTGTGTATACCTGTAGACTCAAGACCGCTTTTTATGCATGGTGACCGTAACACAGTCTCGAGGATAGCGTTTTTAATAGCATAATCTTTACGTGAAATGTATTTTGTGGGCTGTAGAATCCCTCAGTGGGCAGCTGCAGATGTCATTTTCTCACTAGTGTTCCCCGCAAAGAACATTGTGTTCCCTACATGGATTCCCATTTGACCTCCATGGTGAGTGTAATCCAACTACATAAAAAACAAAAGCAAAAATTACTCGCCATGCAAAGTGACTCTCTTGATCAATTTCATTTCGAAATAGCGAGGACATTATATGGTGATCAGTAGTTTCGCAGAAAAATAGTCGAAGTTTTTTCCTGTTTTAACGCATGGTGGGTATTTCTCTGTGATCATTTGTGATCGATGGCGGTAAACTTCACTGGACGTCACAAAATAATGAGATGCGAGTGCAGTCAAACGTAAAAAACTATACCGATTTTGCTCATTAAAACTAAATGAAAATGGGCTTTGTCTATTTTCGTGGAAAGAGGACATTTATTGTCATCGCAGATGTTTTTTTCCTACGGTATATTGATAATTTTCACTTATGGACCGTCTGACAGCAACTGAATAAAACACAATTTTAGTGCCATACGCGTTTCGCCTTTATTTTCTGCAAGGCATCATCAGTGGCCTGGAATATGTACATATGTTAGCTATTTTATTTACATTTTTGTCACTGTGCCTATAGGTTATAAACAGTTCTGGTGGTTGGTATTTCCTATTAAGTGGTAATGTTTTGAACTGTACTTACAGAACAACACCAAAAATGCAACAGGAGCGTAATATGTAAGAAACTGTCTACGCAACCTGTAAGTACAGTTCAAAACATTACCACTTAATAGGAAATACCAACCACCAGAACTGTTTATAACCTATAGGCACAGTGACAAAAATGTAAATAAAATAGCTAACATATGTACATATTCCAGGCCACTGATGATGCCTTGCAGAAAATAAAGGCGAAACGCGTATGGCACTAAAATTGTGTTTTATTCAGTTGCTGTCAGACGGTCCATAAGTGAAAATTATCAATATACCGTAGTATTACGCGCAACTGAGGAGGACAGGACCACAAAAGTTGAAGATGTTTTTTTCCTCTTTTTCAATAGTTGCTTTATAATAGGATTCGAGTTGATGTTAAATAGTCCAGCGCAGAATGGCTGGCAACTTCCCTATGAGACTGTGGGTCTGTCCCGGTCCCAGCTGGAGCGTCCTACGTGACGTTAAACAAAAGTGTTTTCCATCCTAGAACGAGAGGCCTATTGGAGGCATTGAGGACCTGTCTAGTCTGTGACGGCTCGTCGCTGTGCATCCCCTAAACATTAGACTCGGCTCTGTCAGTATGCTTTAGACGACCAAGAGGCATTTGGGATAGATGTTCTTTTATCTCCCATTGTTTAGTTAACTACCGCCTCCTCTGCAGCCTTTTAGGAGAAAGATTTTCCCCTTGTACATGTGCTCCATTATGAACCGTTCGTTACAAATGCTGATTTTTCACAACTATTTCGAAGTTTAATTGGAACTGTGATGCATCTTTTTCCATCAGCTGTGATGGTATTGGCTTTGATTACCTGGGCTGTAGGTTGATTTTTATTAGGCGTCTGTAGTGAACTCCAATGTCAAACAGCGATAGATGCTGTATGCTAACATGTAATATACTTTTAAACTCCTCTGTGTTCAACACCAGCATCTTGTGAGTTGAACATATTTCCCACCAAAAGGAATCAAGATAGTACCTTACACTCCAGCCTTTTTCCTGCCAGCTTGTAGGGTGTAGAGTTGAGTTTGACTGCTACTGTTGATGGTTTCGAGAGGAAAGGCAAAATTGTTTCCCAGTGGAATAACACTAGTTGTACGGTATCGTCTCGTTTTTGCGCTGTGTTGTGATTTTGTGCCGTCCTTGTGCGGCGCTATGCATATAGTTGTGTAATTAGGACCTTTTTTGATTAACTACGTAATTAGGATTCATATTTGCGTCAGTTTCCCGAACAAAATAAATAAAGTACACTACCCTAACCTTGCACTCCCGCATCTGGGCAGTTTACATGTGTTAGGGAGTGCAAAAATGGTTCAGATGACTCTAAGCACGACTTAATATATGACGTCATTAATCCTCTTTAAACCTAACTAACCTAAGGACATCACATACATCCATGCCCGAGGCAGGATTCGAACCTGCGGCCATAACAGCAGCGCGGTTCCGGACTGAAGCGCCTAGAACCGCTCGGTCACGGCGGCCGGCTAGGGAGTGCACATAGGCTTTCCATGTGGTAGAATCAGGGTTCGAGTTGCTATTATGCTGCGTTTTTTATGTGCACTGCATTATTTTCTGGTGTTTAAGCGTTGTGAGCGTGTTCGCATAGCGTTACACGTGCATTATTTCGGTGATTTACGAGTAGTTTGCATGTCTGTGTCCCATGTACTGGATTATTTCGGTAATTTACAAGTTTTTGTGTCTCTGCCCATCAGCGTACTGCATTATTTACGGGTAGTTTCCAGGTCTGTAAACTGCATATTGTGACCCCAAGCACATCAGGGTGAGATTTTTGTATCAGCGCAATAAATAAACTAGGTGAAATCCGTCCCTAAATAAATTGTCAAAAAAATTAGTAAAGTACACTTCTTCCTCTCTCCAGCACCACAGATCGACCTGAGTCTTATTCCCACCATTTTCCCCCTCCAGACTGCACGGGGGATGAAGAGGCTGCGGCACACGTCAGCTGAGAAGTATCACGTGACATCATCATGATGTTGTGTTCCTATTGACTGAACTGCACGATCACGTTGTAACCTTCTCGTAAGTAAAATAACTTCCCGTACAAAATAGACTGAGCATTAAAACTGATGAATTTTGGTCGTAAGCAGCGCTACGTCAGGCTCTGTGAAATCAATCTGAATAAAGGGAAAGATTCTTACCTCATAATGGTGTCGCCGGATAACACTGTCTATATACCTGCTCCTAAATGGCACAGCTTAGTGCAATGCTGGCCTATCTACTACTACTGACCAACATTTGTCTGAGATTTGCATTATTAGGAAAAAACTGACTTTGCTTGTTGACACAGCTGCAAGGCTGGTCCTCTGATTATTAAACAACACATGACTATGATCTGGCAAAAATCTGTAAAATATTTAAATTTAAAGTAATGACTAGTAAAATATTATGTTCTGAAAAATCTTATTATTGAAAAGATTTCAGCAAACCATTACATAAAAATTGAATATTATAAGCCTGACTTAATTATTGCTGACAAATCACAAAAAGACTGAAACAAAACCGTATTAACAACTCAGGCAACAAATTTAAGCCTGCACATGGCGATGAAGAATAACAAAGTTTACCTTACACTACATGGCAATAAACTACGCTGCACCAGCGGCGACTGCTATTGCTCTCACAGGGCCAGCAACTGTACTGTAGCGGTGAGCTACTACGACTTCTCCGTAACAGCAAGCTATTGCGACTGCTCCATAACAACGAACTAATGCAACCGCTCTGTAGGAGCAAGTGAATATTACTGCTGCCGACACGGCTCTGACCTGCGATTCTATAGCAGCAGAGATGTTTTATATTACAGGCAGAGCGTGAGCTATACATCGAAATTACATTTGCTCCAGTAGGGCAGTGAACAGTAAACCTCTTACATAATGAACCCCATCCAATGTGACCTTTCAGGGTGCCCTCTTGCAGTGAACTCATGAACTAGCTCAGTTCTTTGGCCTGCTGGATCGGAAGCACTTGTCTCTTGTGGGGTGGGAGCCTATATGTGGTATCTCGAAATGACAGACAGTTCCAGCAGAGACAGGTGTTTCCATGCGTTGAGTAATTCATCTTTAATGCATCTCGATGCAAAGCATTTATTTGCAGAATCGTATTATTCCTCTTCATATTTTCAAGCATTAACACTCGTTTCCATTCTTCGTGCAGTGAGCTGTAGATGCACTCCTTGGCTGAATGAGTGCATGTAATACAGCTATTAAAACTCCCCCTGTCTAGCACCAACATCTCGCTAATTAAACACATGCTCCTTCCACACTGACAGTTCAACAAGCACTTATATCCCAGCCTTTTGTGTTGGTAACACCACACTAAGCAGCTACAGCTGTAGGTAGATAACAAATTTAAACAAATTTTAAAAAATTATATTCGATTTGAATGACATCATGAATAGTCTCTAGTGGGGGCAATACCATTCTAACTCCGATCAGCTGCATGAGTAAGCTCTTAGAGCAAAATTCCTTCCAAAATTCGAAATTCCTGGTCATTTTCCAAGAGGATAACACACCATCATACATTAAGTCGGAAAGAGGGGGCAGGGGCTGCCGGGTGACTTTTAGAAGGACATAATTCAATTTTCCGCCAAAATTCAAACTTCCTGCCAGGGGGTTGGGGTGTGGCACTTTCACGCCAAAAGCCGCCATCTTCGATAACGGTACTCGCTTCATCAGCTGACTCCACGGCCGGCATCTTGGATGACGTCATTCGCTGTTGCCAAGTCTACAGGCCTCCATTTTGGATGATGTCATTGCCGCCATCTTGGATACATCTGGCAACAATGCACTTTGTTCCAAAAACCCCACTACCCTACTACTGAGAACGACTGAACCTAATTGATGGCAGCTTCTCTGGACTTACCTTTTCGTTACAGTGTGGAACAATAATATATTGAAGAAACAGCCACAGTTGCGCAAATTTTCTGGTCTTTACCAGGTTTTGGCTAAATTAATCTAAACTTCTTCAGAAGCATAAAATTACTATAACATGTCAGAGTAAGGCACAATCCTCATTAAAATTAAAAGCGTACCATGGTACCAAGTTGAATTAAAGTTACTTAACTCAAGTCCAGCCCTGGCATCTCTTCACCATGCCATCGGTTGGCAGCGGCAGAATCGTAACGACAGGCGGGCCTTTGCATTAATGTGTAGACGAAACCCCAGTCAGTCGTGTGGAGCCATCGCTCCTAGCGCAACAAACTAAAGAAAGCGCGTCAAAGGTTATGCTTACGCTTTCATAGGGCGCTAAAAGAATCTTGTTTGTGGATTTTATGGAGTGTGGAAGCACAATTAGTTACTATGAGACATTAAGAAAACTGAAATAGCCATTCATAATGCTATCTCTTGACTAATGGTGATGTGCCTTTGGGCAACAATGCTCAGCCATAATATGTTCTGCAATCACAAGAACTGTAGTGCCAGGTCAAACGTGAAATTTTGAACATCCTCCCTACTGCACAGACATGGCTCCAGTGATTTCCAATTATTCATGAACATGAAAAAGTGGCTTAGCTTCCAACACTTCGGTTCCAACGAAAATGTAAATGCTAGCACAGGTTCGTTACAGTCTCAGATGGCAAAATTTTATGCAGAGGGCATTGTTGGTAATGTACAAGATGTGGTAAATTACTCACAAATTGCAATAATAATAAAAATAAAGAACCTCACTTCTGCTGGTCAACCGAACAGTGCAGTGATATAGTATGTCTCTACACTCGGCTTCAGTATCTCAAGGAAACCCGGGTGATGGAGCCCCTTAGGGAAATAGCGTACAGGGCTGGAAAGAATTCCAACGTGCACTCGGTTTGCCTGCCGGGGGCCTCATCCAAGATGTGGAGGCGGCCTTGCCTGCGGCTATCGAGCGTACGGGGTGCAGTCGTCTGCAAGTAGTTGCTCATGTCGGCACCAATGATGCCTGTCGCTTGGGTTCTGAGGCGATCCTCAGTTCGTACAGGCGGCTGGCGGATTTGGTGAAGACTGCTGGCCTCGCACGCGGGATGCAAGCAAAGCTCTCTATTTGCACCATCGATCCCAGAGTGGATCGGGGTCCTTTGGTTTGGAGCCGAGTGGAAGGTCTCAACCAGAGGCTTCGTCGACTCTGTGACGGTCTTGGCTGCAGATTTCTAGACTTGCGCTATTGGGTGGGGCATTGTAGGACGCGCCTAGATAGGTCAGGGGTGCACTACACAAAGGAAGCGGCTACTCGGGTAGCAAATACTTGTGGCGTGCACATGGTTTTTTTTTTTGGCTAGGTGGTAGTGCGAGGTGTCCTGATGAACATTCACCAGTCGACGTGCAGGCAGGGAAATCAGGAAGCGCTCAGTGTAAAGACACTTCAGCTGTCAAGATATTAGCAGTGAATTTTCAGAGTGATCGGAAGAAAGTTCCTGAATTCACTGCCCTCCGGGAAGCGTGTGGCGCGCACATTATTCTCGGGACTGAGACCTGGCTGAACCCTGAGATAGGAAGATCTGAAATATTTAGTGAGAATTGGAACGTGTATCGGAAAGACAGATTAGACACCGTAGGAGGTGATGTCTTCATTGCAGTTGACAAAAATATTGTGTCTACTGAGGTCGAAGTACAGTGTGATTGTGAAGTTATCTGGACACTTTTAACAGGGCTAGGAGAAATAAAGTTAATTGTTGGGTGTTATTACCGGCCACCAGGTTCCACCGTGACAGTTCTAGAATCATTCAAAGGGAGTCTACACTCTGTATCGCAGAAGTACCCGGATCATGCTATATTAATCGGAGGCGATTTCAGCGTACCTAGTCTAGACTGGGATGTATATGGATTCATTACAGGTGGTACAGACAAGCCGTCGTGTGAATTACTTTTGAACACATTATCCGAAAAATGTCTTGAGCAGCTAAATCGACAGCCAACGCGTAATGGAAATATTTGGGATCTGGTAGCCACGAACAGACCAGACCTCATCGACGGTGTCAGTGTTGAGACAGGGATTAGTGATTATGATGTTGTCATTACGACTATGATTACGAAAGTTAAAAAGTCGGTCAAGATGGCTAGGAGAGTATTCTTACTAGAAAGAGCAGATAAGCAGTTGTTAGCATCCCACTTAGTAAATGGCTTGGCTCTGAGCACTATGGGACTTAACATCTCAGGCCATCAGTCCCCTAGAACTTAGAACTACTTAAACCTCACCTAAGGACATCACACACATCCATGTCCGAGGCAGGATTCGAATTTGCCACCGTAGCGGTCGTGCGGTTCCAGACTGAAGCGCCTAGAACCGCTCTGCCACAAGCGGCCGGCCTTAGTAAATGAATCGACTTCATCTACTTCCGGTACGATGGACGTGGAACAATTATGGGCAAATTTTAAACATATTGTAAATCACGCATTGAACAAGTATGTGCCGAAAAAGTGGGTTACGGACGGAAAAGACGCACCCTGGTTTAACAGCGCAATTCGGAGAATGGTCAGGAAGCAAAGACAGTAGCACTCGCGGTACAAGAAAGATCTGGAGAATGAGGACAGGCAAAAGTTAGTAGAGATTCGTGCTGCTGTAAAAAGAGCGATGCGCGAAGCATTAAACCACTACCACCGTCATACCTTATCAAAAGATCTTGCTGAAAACCCAATGAAATTCTGGTCTTACGTAAAATCGGTAAGCGGGTCGAAGGCTTCCATCCAGTCACTCGCTGATCTGTCTGGCCTGGCAACGGAAGACAGCAAAACGAAAGCTGAAATTTTAAATTTAGCATTTGAGAAATCTTTCACGAAGGACAATCGTACAAACATATCGCCGTTTGAGTCTCGTACAGGTTCCCGTATGGAGGACATAGTGATGGACATCCCTGGGGTTGTGAAGCAGCTGAATGGGTTGAAAATAAATAAATCGCCAGGTCCTGATGGGATTCCAATTCGGTGTTACAGAGAGTACTCTACTGCATTGACTCCTTACCTAGCTTGCATTTATCGCGAATCTCTTGCCCAACGTAAAGTCCCGAGCGACTGGGAAAAAGCGCAGGTGACGCCTGTATATAAGAAGGGTAGAAGGACGGATACTCAAAATTACAGACCAATATCCTTAACATCGGTTTGTTGCACGATTCTCGAACATATTCTCAGTTCGAATGTAATGAATATCCTTGAGACAGAGAAGTTGCTGTCCATGCATCAGCACGGCTTTAGAAAGCATCGCTCCTGCGAAACGCAACTCGCCCTTTTTTCACATGATATCTTGCGAACCATGGATGAGGGGTATCAGACGGATGCCATATTCCTTGACTTCCGAAAAGCGTTTGACTCAGTGCCCCACTGCAGACTCCTAACTGAGGTACGAGCATATAGGATTGGTTCCCAAATATGTGAGTGGCTCGAAGACTTCTTAAGTAGTAGAACCCAGTACGCTGTCCTCGATGGTGAGTGTTCATCGGAGGTGAGGATATCATCTGGAGTGCCCCAGGTAAGTGTGGTAGGTTCGCTGTTGTTTTCTATCTACATAAATGATCTTTTGGATAGGGTGGATAGCAATGTGCGGCTTTTTGCTGATGATACTGTGGTGTATGGGAAGGTGTAGTCGTTGAATGACTGTAGGAGAATACAAGACGAATTGGACAGGATTTGTGATTGGTGGAAAGAATAGCAGCTAACTCTAAATATAGATAAATGTAAATTAATGCAGATGAATAGGAAAAAGAATCCCGTAATGTTTGAATACTCCATTAGTAGTGTAGCGCTTGACACAGTCACGTCGATTAAATATTTGGGCGTAACATTGCAGAGCGATATGAAGTGGGACAAGCATGTAATGGCAGTTGTGGGGAAGGCGGATAGTCGTCTTCTTTTCATTGGTAGAATTTTGGGAAGATGTGGTTCATCTGTAAAGGAGACCGGTTATAAAACACTAATACGACCTATTCTTGAGTACTGCTCGAGAATTGGGGATCCCTATGAGATCGGATTGAGGGAGGACATAGAAGCAATTCATAGGCGAGCTGCTAGATTTGTTACTGGTAGGTTTGATCATCATGCGAGTGTTACGGAAATGCTTTAGGAACTCGGGTGGGAGTCTCTGGACGAAAGGAGGCGTTCTTTTCGTGAATCGCTACTGAGGAAATTTAGAGAACCAGCATTTGAGGCTGACTGCAGTACAATTTTACTGCCGCCAACTTACATTTCGCGGAAAGACCACAAAGGAAAGATAAGAGAGATTAGGGCTCGTTCAGAGGCATATAGGCAGTCATTTTTCACTCGTTCTGTTTGGGAGTGGAACAGAGGAGAAGATGCTAGTTGTGGTACGAGGTACCCTCTGCCACGCACCGTATGGTGGATTTCGGAGTATGTATGTAGATGTAGATGTAGAACCGATGGTGGAATAAGATAGTTGAGGAATTGGTGAAGGTGAGAAATGAGCCCTATAATAAATGGCTGAGAACTAGGCTTGATGATGACCGTCAAACATGTGGAGCTAAATGGGAAAAAGCACAAAGGGCCATTACTAAAGTAAGAAATGAGGCGTGGGAGAAAGTTGGAGAGGATGTAGAAGAAAACTTTGGTGGTACTAGAGCAAATAGAACGTGGAAGTATAACGTGAAGACGATGAGAGTTGGAAACAAAAATACTGCTGGGATGACTATGATAACTATGAAGTAGTGAGTAAAGTATTAGAAAGCCCTGCTCACGGAGAAGAGAAAGAAACCTATACAACAGACGTTAGATTTGAAGGAAGAAGATGAAGGTCCATGGTTCAAATGGCTCTGAGCACTATGGGACTTAACATCTATGGTCATCAGTCCCCTAGAACTTAGAACTACTTAAACCTAACTAACCTAAGGACAGCACACAACACCCAGCCATCACGAGGCAGAGAAAATCCCTGACCCCGCCGGGAATCGAACCCGGGAACCCGGGCGTGGGAAGCGAGACAAGGTCCATGTCCACGACCAATAATCTCATAAGAAATGTGTAAAGCAATGAAGCACGTGGGTCCTGGGTCCAGGTGCAATAAACATAGAATCAATAAAGGCAGCTCCTAGGGTTGTGTATAATATCTTGGCCAAGCTGTATGTTAAGCTTTTGGAAGGGGACCAGGTACCCAAGGAATGGAGAAAGTCTATTATTACTCCTGTCTATAAGAAAGTGACTAGACAGGACAGTGAAATTACTGGGGTGTAAGTATGATGCCATCAGTAGCGCGATTATATGGGAGAATCTTAGAAGAAAGAATCAAAAGGACTGTGTGAAGGGTGTGCTATAGCACTGGCGCTATTTAAAATCTGTGAGGAGGATGCATTTAAAGCCAGGAGGAACAAATGTGGAGGCATAGGCGTCCTTGTGAGGGATGAAATCCTACACACATTTCTCATCGCTGATGACCAGGTCATCGTAGCAGGAGATCAGGATGATGCTGAGCACATGCTTTGGGATTTACAAGAGAATTATGAAAGATGGAGCCTCACAATAATCACGACAAAAACCGAAGATCTGAAGGCTGACGACAGTACCATAGGGGATCTCTAAGTTGAAGTCAGTAGAATCAGGGAATGTAACCTTTTTAAGAACCTGTGAGTTATGATGTCATCAAACTGAAAAAGCGAAAATGACATAAAAATAAAGCAGGGCAGGGCAGAAGGGCCACACGACAATTAACTCGGTACTTTGGAATAACAAAAAGGACCAAACAGGTGATACTTCGTTCAGTTATTGAAAACATCGCTACTTATGTGGCGGAATGTGGGCAATAAACAAGCATCAGAGAAACATGTTGCTTACACTAGAGAAGGTGTGGCCTCTTCTGGCTGAACCGTGCACCATGAAACGTCCCCTTAGAAAAATTATACATGACTGTGCTTAAACTGACACACAATATTTTTTTAGCGCAACGCAATCTGACTTTCAATGATCCCTACAAAAGAATGGCCCTGACTAAATTAACCTATACGTTTCACAAATCACTTACCTCACAAAAATCTTCGTTACTCGAACTACTGCAATACAGCGAGCGCCAATACTGTCGGCTAAATAAAAGATTCTAACTACTGAAGGCACTAACTACTGATAGGCATAGTTAGCAAATGAAAGATTTTCATAGAGAACAAACAATGTATTTACCTTAATAGTGTTCAAAAGTGATAATATATATATCAGTCCATGATATCCAATATTACAAATTTACTCTTTCTGATGGACACACGTCCAGATCGTCCGCTCTCAGAATTCCGCCATCTCTCTCCCCATATCCACCAGTGCTGACGGCTCACCTCCAACAGCGCAACGCTACGCGCTGTTAACAGCCAACTGACCAACACTACAATAGCAAATTCCAACAATGCAAACCAGCCACAGACTGCACACAGCACAGCCAGTGATTTTTATACAGAGCGCAACGTGGCGTTACCAATATAAAAACAAACAGCCTACTTACAACAATACAGACCATAATAGAGGCTACGACATCGATAAATCAGTAGTAGATACCACAGAGATGAAACGCTTAAAATGGCACGGACCTCTCGAAAGAATGGAGGACAGCCGATGGCCAAACAAAGTGGAACATACAGAGTGGAAAAAATTGTGTCACAAAATTTTAACCCTGGATAGCTGATGCCAGTAGGAACCAAATTACTAATGTTGTGTAGGTCGACAACGCACCATTTTTAAACTAAGGAAACTTGGCTCCACGTGCTACGATTGGCCGCAGGATTGCCCTGTTGCCGGATGCTCTGGATGCTTTGCCTGCTGGAGATAGCGATGTATCCAAGGTGGCCCGCACGCTCGTTGGTAGCGCGCCAGTCTTCCACTCTGGGGGCGAATCCGGCAGGGTCCCGACGTCTCTGATATGAGGTAGAGACAAACAGCGAGAGCTATTCGACACGTGTGCGCATCACGTTGGGGCAGATACACTTTTGATGCGAAAGCAATAGGCCTGTCTTCATCACCAAACCTGAGCGAAAGCACTGCACCGATTCTATAAGAGGAAGCGTCAACTTGCAACAGAACTGGTTTGTCAGGATCAAAGTGAACCATGCATCGATCACTAAGCAATGCATCTTTAAGCTTTTGAAACGCTTCTTGTCACTCATCTGTCCAAACAGAGGGAACTTTCTTGCGACGCAAGGGATGCAATGGAGCAGCGATTTGTGCAGCATTCGATATGAATCGAATATAATAGTTCATTTTCCCCAAGACTGACTGCAATTCTGTGACATTGCGAGGAACTGGCAGGTCACGAATGGTTAACAAATGTGACTAAAGAGGATGTACACCTTGGCTGTTTATGACATGACCAAGATACTGCAACTCAGGTTTAAAAAAAATCACACTTGTTCAGTCTACACTTTATTCATGCATCAGACAACACACGAAAGAAAGAAAGCAAATTTGCAATGTGTTCGTCAGGTGTACGGCCTGCTACGGCAATATCGTCCAAATAGTTTGAACAGTTTGGTACTTGAGCAGTCCGGTGTTCCAAATAACGTCGGAAAATGGCGGGTGCGGAAGGACTGTCAAAATGCAAACGCAAGTATTTAAACAAGTCAAAATTAGTGTTCACAACACACAAGATTTGAGATTCTTCGTTTGTGGTATTTGAAGATATGCGTCACGCAAATCAATTTTTGAATAGTAGCAACCAGCGCCTAATCTACCCATGAGGTCCTCTAGGCATGGCAGTGGGTAAGTATGAATCACAGTTTTGGTTAAAGTCAACACAGAGGCGAACGCGACCTGAAGGTTTGGGGAGCAAAACCGGTGGAATTGCCGACTGGCTAGCTTGTATGGTAGCAATAGCTCCGCTATCTTGCAATTCTTAATGTTCAGCAGCCACATAGTCCTGTAATGCAATCGGAACAGTTCTGGCCAGCCAAAATTTTGGCTGAGCATTGTCTTTCATGGTAATATGTGCAACAAAATTGTTAGCCTTGCCTAAACCTACAGAAAAGAGTTCAGGGGATTCTTTAAGCAAGTTAGCTACACTATCTGTGACACTGAATGCAATCACTGACAACACATTGTCCTGCATTTGAAAGCCAAACAAATCAAACGAATCAACGCCAAACATGTTCTCACAATCGCAAAGGGTGACACACAAAATAATCAGTCTTCTTCAGAAAAGACAAACACAAGTCTGTGCTACGTAGAGATTGTTAATGATAGAGGCTACCACGCGTCGGCTAACAAAGCGGCTACCGTTGAAGCAGCTATCGAAGTGGGCTGCCAACAGTCGGGCGCAGCGCTTGTGTCCTCTTCACCTAAGGGCCGCTGCTGCCGCGTTATCGTCCTGGAGGCAGGTCGGTCAGCGTGCGATTGGCTCACCTCTTCTCACAGCCTTCTCTTCTCTGTCGTTCCCGACTGGCGTGCCAGCGCCGACTTTACGCCGTGACATAGTAGGCCTTCACAAGTGCTATACACTGAGGCCCACTGTCCATGGCATTTTCACATGCAAATGACCAACAGCAACAAGGTGCATGCACAGACACAAACTAATCCCCATCGCGCCCCGTGGCCCACCGTGCAGTTTGGACGTCCTAACGCAAACCGTTCAGAAGTTATGACAATTTTATTTAAAATTGTTCAGTAATAGTCACCCTGCAGCTAAGAAGGTGGTGCTTTCATAACGCACTGGACTCGTATTTGGAAAGACAATGGTTCAAACCCTCATCCAACAATCCAGAGTCAAGTTTCCCGTAATTCCCCTAAATCGCTTAAGGTGAACGCCAGGATGTTCCTTGAAAGGGTATGCCCAATTCCCATCTCCATCATTTCTCAAAGTGAGCTTGTGCTCCATCTCTAATAACACCATCTTGGAGGAGACGTTGAACTCTTAATCTTGCTTGGAGTTGTGTGAAAATGGCGTGTTCCCACAGCGGCGCTGACATACCTGATGAGTGGCATGATCTCTGGCTGGGTGTCGCCCATCCTGCCGCGCCTCCAGGAGCCGGGGTCATGGCTGCCACTGACAGCAGACGAGGCTTCCTGGATCGTCTCCAGCCTGACCATCTCGTGTGTGCTGCCCATCATAGGCGTGCCGATTATCGTCGACATCGTCGGCCGCAAGGTGCTGTTCATCGCATCTGGATTGCCAGTGTTTGCTTCCTGGCTCATGGTTTGTACTGGATTTAATACCTCCTTTTCTTGAGAGGGACAGAGGTAGGAGTGCATGTTTTAACAAGAATATTCCTTGTGGAGTTTAATTGCACATAAAATTGTAGTGTAGAGGAATCAACTAAAAAAACAGCTTACTTGTATTTCAGTTCATTTTGAATAATTCCATGTTATGAAGCGAAGAAACTTCTGCTGATATTTTACTGGAAGTTAAATTTTGCGTAATAAATGTAACAGAATTGTAAGCTAAAGTTTTTCCACGTGTAGTAATGCATGTACAGAAAGTTCTTCTTAGCTTGAAAAAGTCTGATATGTATTTTGTTGCCTAATCAATATTATTGTCGTGCTAGAGCTCGGAACCAGATATCTTCACTTTATCTCTGATGCTTCATCAAGCAAATGCTTTTTGAAAACCAACTCAGATTGTAATCTTGTACATGAAAATTACATAAGGAAATCATCTGCATCGAAATATTGAAAGAATAAGAACAGTATCACACATGTTAAATTGGCAAAGAAAAATAGTAACTGAGACCTGTAGTCCATTTGACATACTTAATTACTTAATCACTCAGAAGAAATAAGTCCAATAATTAAAAAATATGAACAAGCTTCATAAAAAATGCTGTGATGCGCTTATGCTGCCTTGGCATTGCTTATATGGTTTTAATAACAGAATGCTTAAGCTCTGGAAGTGCTGGTTCACAAGAATTTCTCTCTCTCTTACACAGTGTTGCTATGATCACTACACAGTTAACAAATGTGTAATGCCGAGGTGGTCGATTTACAATTTTTGGACAAAATTGGCAATATGAATGATTGGAAGCAGCAAACTGAATATAGTGAATCAGATTTCTGCGCAACATTTCCCAGTCCATAGCACTCTACTGCTCTCCATGGTGGGCGAGGTGGCTTCTGTTGGACCTCGGAGATGAACGAATAACTCACCAACAATTTCCTCTGAGAGTTTACGGCTGAAGCGACCGCCAAGGTAACCTCACCACCATGTAGCATTCTTTCATCAAAGAATTTGGTACGCCAACTATCTATTTGCCAAAAGTTCAGATAGGAAGAAATTTTTCAAGTACCAATTTGCTCACGATGGAAAAATGTAAGAGGTGATGAAAAGAGAAGAGGTAAGTAGACTCCCTTCAACATGAAATTGCACACTGAATATTTAAGTCAGCTCATGAGACGTGGCCAATAGTTCATTTTAAAGTACAGGGCCCACCATACACAGCACTTCGATCACAGACCTGTTCTAATATTACATTGCTGATGTGCTACAAGAGTCCACATAGTCATTCTATAAAAGTGCACAGTGATACCACATCAGACTACCTGACCTCCATTTAGGCCTAGACTCATATAAGGGAATTTTAGTCTGATCTGCAGTATCTGCTAGATAAACTCCAATCAAAAAGTAATGTAGGCTGTTAAGGAGTGGCTATGCGTGTGTGGTGTGTTATTCAGTGCTGCATAACGTTTACCTCAGTTCTTTCATTCTGAAACACAAAAATTATTTGCCATTCTTTTGATGGGCTTGGGTGAACAGCAAAATTCATGCACTTTCAGTAGTTGTTCCACATAGCAGAAGAGTGGGTTTTAAAAAAGAATCCAGTTAGTGTGGGAATACGGCAAAGATCTGTCTTTTCCTATACTGTAAAAATAAACGGTGCTACATTAATATAAGTCCAATTTAAGGAGGAGCAGAAATCTTTATTTGCTTATGAGTTGCAAATGGGAAAATAAAATATTAAAGTCAGTCTTCCGCACTTATCTCCCTGCTCAACTAATTCAAGTCATCAAAATACTTTAACCCAAAAGAATTTTGAAATATCCTTTTTTCATGACTTAAAATCTATGAAATTGTAGTACAGAAGAAGAGTCGTAAAAAATATAGAATTGCTTTAGAAATAGTCACTGGAAATTAGAAGAAAGTCTCATACACAGTTGAAATAGAATGATGTCGTTCTCCTAGAACTATTACAGCCTTTTTGCATCACTACTGTTGGAACCTGACGTTAGTGTGGAGTGTGGACATCTGAATTGTTGAATAATACGTGAATTTCCAGAAGGAAGAAAAGTGGCAAGAGATATCCACAGCGTAGTATTAGCGGTCATCAAGAACTGGAAATGCCAATAAGTCAGTAGCACTTAGGTTAAAGGCTTCCAGGATCAGACAAGTGTAGTATCTGTTGTAGTTTCATTAGTTAACATACAATTTGGCCTCCATTACCTGGAACTTTGGCGGCTGTTAAGAAGCCACCGACTAACCGATAAAATTAGTTACTAATCCAAAGAATAGAAATAATGCACCTGAGAACTTGTGAGTTCCCCACTATCTGTCTCTGTATGAAATTTAGCCCCAATCTATAAAAACGTTTATGTATTGCCAAAACTAAGTACCCACAAACTGTTAGCCTACTTAAAACTGTTGCTGAACTTTGACTAAACACAACCTGATATGAGAATGATACTTTAGAGAGATTGAGTGGGTAAGACACATATGTGCACATCACCAGCCCAAAAACAAATGTATATTCAATGTGCCCTTTGTCCGAAACCAGTCCGATTAGGCCATACATCTGTACCAAGTTTATTGCTTCAAAATATCATTCCTGCCTTATTCCTGAATTTTGACGATTCCTTCTGGGATATCCTGCATAAAAAAATGCTCGACAGAAACTCTGTTTTTGTAATATGAAGATGGCTCGCCCGGTTGGCCGTGCAGTCTAACGCACGGCTTTCTGGGCGGGAAGGAGCATCTGGTCCCCGGCACGAATCCGCCCGGCGGGTTTGTGTCGAGGCTGGTGAACCGGCCAGTCTGTGGATGGTTTTTAGGCGGTTTTCCATCTGCCTTGGCGAATGCGGGCTGGTTCCCCCTATTCCGCCTCAGTTACACTATATCGGCGATTGCTGAGCAAACAAGTTCTCCACATAGGCGTACACCACCATTACTCTACCACGCAAACGTAGGGACTACACTCGTCTGGTGTGAGACGTTCCCTGGGGGGTCCACCAGGGGCGGAACCGCTCGATAACCCTAGGTTTGGTGTGGGGCGGCGGAGGGGTGAAGTGGACTGCGGTAGTCGTCGTCGGGTTGTGGACCACTGCGGCTGCGGCGGGGACGGAGCCTCTCCATCGTTTCTATGTTCCCAGTTAACATACAATACAATACATACAATATGAAGATACAAGGTCCAATAAAGTCTGGCACAATCGTCCTTCCAATTTGGCGAAAGGAGCAGCATGGCAAGAGGTAACAGAAATGTGCTGAAAGGTGCTGTCGGCCGACAGGTGCTGTTCGCTGACTCGGCGGCCATGCTGATAGCATCACGCCTGGTGGCTGGTCTAGGCGTCGGCGCCGGCACCTGCCTGTTACCGATGTACGTGGGGGAGGTGGCCGAGGCCAAGGTGCGGGGTATGCTGGGCACCGTCTTCCAGTTCGCCATGAGCGCGGGTGGGCTCGCCTCCTACTGCATGGGGCCCTACATGTCCTACTCGGCCGTGGCCATCGTGTCCGCCGCCGTGCCCGTGGTCTTCATGGTGGGCTTCCTCTGGATGCCCGAGTCACCCTACTTCTTGGCTCTGCGTGGCAGGGACAAGGACGCAGAAAGGACCTTGAGGCGGTTGCGAGGTGCCGTGTCTGAGGAAGCCATCCAGGAGGAGCTCGGCATTATTCACAAGTACGTCAAGGAGCAGCGAGGTGAGTAGCCCTCTTTGCATCTCACGTCAGATAGCTGTACTTATAAGGGACATCTTGTTTCATAGTACAGAATAATGTGACGCCACTGGGTAAATACACGATGAGGACTATTCAGAAAATAATTTTCTCCCACCAGCAGAATGTGTTGTTTTGAGTTCCAGCGACTGTTTTGATACAGTTCTCCACACTTGTCCATCCTGTGCTAGCTTCCTCTTCTCTGCTTAATTATTGCAACCTGCACACACTTAAACCTGTTTATTGTAGTCCAGACTTAATCTCACTCCGTAAATTTTATTCTCCGCCCATCTCTCTCTCTCTCTCTCTCTCTCTCTCTCTCTCTCCTACACACACACACACACACACACACACACACACACACACACTCACTCACTCACTTATCTCCGTTTCCAAATAGAAGATTCCTTGATACCTTTGGATGCATTCTATCAACTGACCCCTTCTTTTACACTACTGGCCATTAAAATTGATACACCAAGAAGAAATGCAGATAATAAACGGGTATTCATTGGACAAATATATTGCAGTAGAACTGACATGTGGTTAAATTTTCACGCAATTTGGGTGCATAGATCCTGAGAAATCAGTACCCAGATCAACCGCCTCTGGCCGTAATAACGGCCTTGAAAAGCCTGGGCATTGAGTCAGACAGAGCTTGGATGGCTGTACAGGTACAGCTACCCATGCAGCTTCAACACGATACCACAGTTCATCAAGAGTAGTGACTGGCGTATTGTAACAAGTCAGTTGCTCGGGCACCATTGACCAGACGTTTTCAATTGGTGAGAGATCTGGAGAATGTGCTGGCCAGGGCAGCAGTCGAACATTTTCTGTATCCAGAAAGGCCCGTATAGGACCTGCAACATGTGGTCGTGCATTATCCTGTTGAAATGTAGGGTTTCGTAGAGATCGAATGAAGGATAGATCCACGGATCGTAACACATCTGAAATGTAATGTCCACTGTTCAAAGTGACGTCAATGCGAACAAGAGGTGACCGAGACGTGTAACCAATGGCGCCCCATAACATCATGCCAGGTGATACGCCAGTATGGCGATGACGAATACACGCTTCCAATGTGCGTTCACCGCGATGTTGCCAAACAGGGATGCGACCATCATGACGCTGTAAACAGAATCTGGATTCATCCGAAAAAATGACGTTTTGCCATTCGTGCACCCAGGTTCGTCGTTGAGTACACCATCGCAGGCGCTCCTGACTGTGATGCAGCGTCAAGGGTAACCGCGGCCATGGTCTCCGAGGTGATAGTCCATGCTGCTGCAAACGTCGTCGAACTGTTCGTGCAGATGGTTGTTGTCTTGCAAACGTCCCCATCTGTTGACTCAGGGATCGAGACGTGACTGCACTTTCCGTTACAGCCATGCGGATAAGATGCCAGTCATCTCGACTGCTAGTGATACGAGGCCGTTGGGATCCAGCACGGCGTTCCGTACTACCCTCCTGAACCCACCGATTCCATATTCTGCTAACAGTCATTGGATCTCAACCGACACGAGCAGCAATGTCCCGATACGATAAACCGCAATCGCGATAGGCTACAATTCGACCTTTATCAAAGTCGGAAACGTGATGGTACGCATTTCTCCTCCCTACACGAGGCATCACAACAACGTTCCACCAGGCAACGCCGGTCAACTGCTGTTTGCTATGAGAAATCGGTTGGAAAATTACCTCATGTCAGCACGTTGTAGGTGTCGCCATCGGCGCCAACCTTGTGTGAATGCTCTGAAAAGCTGACAATTTGTATATCACAGCATCTTCTTCCTGTCGGTTAAATTTCGAGTCTGTAGCACGTCATCTTCGTGGTGTAACAATTTTAATCGCCAGTAGTTATTTGGAATTACGTTCAATGTACGTTTAAATTTATCTTTAAAAACAGCAATAGAATTAATATTATCAACGTCTACGTTGTTCCTATTACTTTGTGTAGACAAAAATTGTCTCTCTCTAGCCCTTCGTCTTTCAGTTCGACAGGTTAGCGTTCTTCTTCGAGGCATACTTAAAACAGATATAGTTTCCGTATAATAAGGGAAGTCGTAGCTATTCACAATGAAGACGCTGACTTCCAATTTTGTGGCGAGGGCGGCAAGCGAACACAAAGTTGGTTCTGTTTACTCTTAGACGAAAGAAAGTGAAAAAACAAAGCTAATAAACAGCGTTTGTTGCTCCAGACGGCTTCATTTTCCACTATTGACAGCATCAACGACGTCGTAGCTGTGGCAGTTTAGCTGCCCGGTATGCGTGTGCTGCTGCAAATGAACCATCTGCAAAATTTAATCATGAATGTCCCTAGAATGCGATTATACGGACCGTTGTTACTTTCTTGTCTCATTTCTACCACAACACCTGATAGGTACTTGTGATACAACTTGCTACCAATGTTAGCAATGTGAGAGACAGAGGAAAACTTATGCGTGTCTGTATACTTCCTTTTACCTCTTTTAATGACTATGTACACACATGATTTTTTTTTGTGCACGTCTATGGCAAACAATCTTTGAATTATATAAGTTTCGTATTTCTCCCTGTATAACTAATTTTAAACATCGGTAATTCAGTTTTCGAAGTTCACGTATTAAAAACGTTACCGTTCAATCAAACAGTTGCATTATTATTATGAATGTCCACATCCCCATTAATTTCTCTACTCAAAAATTGTCTCTGTCTATTTCTGCGTCTTCCGCTCGGCCCGTTATCGTTCTTCTTCTTGGCAAAGTCTAAAACAAACATGGTTTCCGTATAATAAAAGTCGGAAGCCATAATTATTCAAAATAAAGAAATAAAAAATTAGAAACTTACTTGAAATTTTATGGTAACGGCAGCAAATGACCACAAAGTACCTCTTACGGATAATTAAGCAAAGTAACGATTCCAATATACAGACTTTTGTTACTACACTCCTGGAAATTGAAATAAGAACACCGTGAATTCATTGTCCCAGGAAGGGGAAACTTTATTGACACATTCCTGGGGTCAGATACATCACATGATCAGACTGACAGAACCACAGGCACATAGACACAGGCAACAGAGCATGCACAATGTCGGCACTAGTACAGTGTATATCCACCTTTCGCAGCAATGCAGGCTGCTATTCTCCCATGGAGACGATCGTAGAGATGCTGGATGTAGTCCTGTGGAACGGCTTGCCATGCCATTTCCACCTGGCGCCTCAGTTGGACCAGCGTTCGTGCTGGACGTGCAGACCGCGTGAGACGACGCTTCATCCAGTCCCAAACATGCTCAATGGGGGACAGATCCGGAGATCTTGCTGGCCAGGGTAGTTGGCTTACACCTTCTAGAGCACGTTGGGTGGCACGGGATACATGCGGACGTGCACTGTCCTGTTGGAACAGCAAGTTCCCTTGCCGGTCTAGGAATGGTAGAACGATGGGTTCGATGACGGTTTGGATGTACCGTGCACTATTCAGTGTCCCCTCGACGATCACCAGTGGTGTACGGTCAGTGTAGGAGATCGCTCCCCACACCATGATGCCGGGTTTTGGCCCTGTGTGCCTCGGTCGCATGCAGTCCTGATTGTGGCGCTCACCTGCACGGCGCCAAACACGCATACGACCATCGTTGGCACCAAGGCAGAAGCGACTCTCATCGCTGAAGACGACACGTCTCCATTCGTCCCTCCATTCACGCCTGTCGCGACACCACTGGAGGCGGGCTGCACGATGTTGGGGCGTGAGCGGAAGACGGCCTAACGGTGTGCGGGACCGTAGCCCAGCTTCATGGAGACGGTTGCGAATGGTCCTCGCCGATACCCCAGGAGCAACAGTGTCCCTAATTTGCTGGGAAGTGGCGATGCGGTCCCCTACGGCACTGCGTAGGATCCTATGGTCTTGGCGTGCATCCGTGCGTCGCTGCGGTCCGGTCCCAGGTCGACGGGCACGTGCACCTTCCGCCGACCACTGGCGACAACATCGATGTACTGTGGAGACCTCTCGCCCCACGTGTTGAGCAATTCGGCGGTACGTCCACCCGGCCTCCCGCATGCCCACTATACGCCCTCGCTCAAAGTCCGTCAACTGCACATACGGCTCACGTCCACGCTGTCGCGGCATGCTACCAGTGTTAAAGACTGCGATGGAGCTCCGTATGCCACGGCAAACTGGCTGACACTGACGGCGGCGGTGCACAAATGCTGCGCAGCTAGCGCCATTCGACGGCCAACACCGCGGTTCCTGGTGTGTCCGCTGTGCCGTGCGTGTGATCATTGCTTGTACAGCCCTCTCGCAGTGTCCGAAGCAAGTATGGTGGGTCTGACACACCGGTGTCAATGTGTTCTTTTTTCCATTTCCAGGAGTGTATGATATTTTTATTTCCACTGCTGACAACTTCATCAACCTAGCAGTTATCGCACTGTCGCTAGCCGGTATGCGTGTATTACTGCAAATAAACCACATAAACATGAACGTCCCTGATTGAAATTTCAAGAAACGCTGTTACTTTCATGTCTCATTTCTACCATAGCATCTGATCGGTACGCCCGAGAGATTTTGGTAGTACTCCAGTCTTCGATGCTCACTTACTGGCGATTTTATTGCGTGATAGGCAAGGTGTCATCAGAGTTACTAATATGACACTATCCCCTTCATTTCTGCACTCTTAATGACTACATACATATACACTTTTTTTCTTTGTGCACATCTATGGCAAAGTATCTTTGAAATTATGTAAGTTTCGTTGGCCTCCTTGTATAATCAATATTAAAACCTGTCACTTTAACTTTTGTGCTCACGTATTAATATTATGGTTTCGGTATCTATACTAATGTATTTCGATTCGCTGCTTCTGGATTGTTTACAACAATTGCCTAGCAACTGGTTCAAATTTTGGAAACAGCAATGATGGTTCTCCAAAAAATGCTTATATGTGAACAAAAAATAGATTTCATAGCCATACACCAAACTGACGTCAGTGAGATGGTATGTACAAGGCTTTGTGAATCTGTTCCACGATCTTTTTTCAAGAGCTGGAATAATCTATTCCTTTTCCTAGACACGAGAAATCTTCAGCTGTTGCAGTTCATTTTTAATCTCTTCGCTTTCATAAATACGATCCCTTTAAAATTAAAAAGCAATGACAATTCTTTTTGCAGCTCAAGTAGGTCGTTTCTACTGTTCATGCAACATATGACACGAACTAAGGGTTGTAGATATCTCTCTTATTTCGTAATTGTTAGTTTATCCCCCTTACCTAGGTCTTTGATGCGGTGGGCTGTCAGTGGTATAATTTTCATGCTTTTCATCTAAATGGGTATAATAACACATACAGTTGATGCGTCATACACTACCTGGCAAAAAAAGTGAAGTACCCAGAACACATGATTGCTGTCAATGAAACTTTGTACATATATGCAGCATCAGTGGGTATGTAAATGATAAGAATGCAGTTCTCTGTGAAAGGTAGAATGGCAACCAGCTTTCAATGGTGTTGTTCATTTTTAGTGTTGTTACCAGACCTGATAGGGTATATAAAGGACGTGAACAGCATTACATGTTGAATGATCACTGTGAAGGGCACGGAAATGCCTTGTGCTCGTGCGAGACAGCGTTATCAGCCTGTAACAGAGTTTGAAAGACGTCTCGTTGTGGCTCTCCATTTCACAGGCTGGTTGAATCGTGCAGTATCCATCTGTGTGTTGCATTCGGATGTGGCAGTCGCCCGACATTGGATTGCACGTGAAAGTGGGGGCAGATACGCCCCTCGTCTATGTTACTGTGCCCCAAGTAAATGTAACCCTGTCGTATCTGCACCTGTCATTTGAGAACAGATAAAATACTGCATACAACATCAGGTATGAATTCAGGCCATGGTTGGTAGTGATTGAGGGAACTGAAAGCACAACGGTAAGTCACAGAAATCCTACACCCTTATATATTACTTCCCATGTGGCCATTTTTCAAAAGGACAGTACTTGTCTTTGTGAACTGTCTGCATGATGCTGAGGTACTCCCATGACCAGCAATATCACTAAATGTGTTCCAAATAGATATATGTGGGACCATCTCTAGCATCAACTCAGTCCCATTGCCAGAATCCTGGATATCAAGGACAAGTTACACCAGTTGTGGGCCAGTTTGCTTCATGAGAGGTCACAATGGCTTTATAACATCCTCCTAACCCAGCCAGTGCATGCATTCAGGCCACAGAGCGTGCAACGTCGTACTGGAAAGTGGGCTCATTCTACCAAGTTTTTTGTAAATCTGACTCAGTTTTATAATCACTGAAATAACTTCACATAGAGTTACAGCCTGTGAAGTTTCGTTCTGTTTTCCCCTACCCTTCAGGATGCTTCACTACTTTTGTCAGGCAGTGTAAATAAATAAGTGAGATATTTACATGGTTTCTAAAGATTATTGAACTATGTTGCTCCAGATGGTATTTAAACACACGTTGACCACGTTTTCATTTTTTAATTTGTAAATAAAAACAAAACGGCGCAGAAAGGTAGAGAACTTAAAAAGGAGCCCTGAATATTCACTGGAGACAGATGGACTTCCTGTGGGTAGGGATAGTTAGAAGATGGAAAATTAGACATTCTGTAGGTCATAGTGTCAGTATAAAGCTAACTAGTCCAGTGGGTTGCAACAGCGAGGTCATCAGTCCCATCTGATTAGGGAAGGATGGGGAAGTAAGTCAGTCACGCCCTTTCAAAGGAACCATCCCAGCTTTTGCCTGCAGCGATTTAGGGAGATCATGGGAAACCTAAATCAGGATGGCTGGAAGCACATTTGAACCATCGTCCTCCCGAATGTGAGTCCAGTGCACTTACCACTGTGTCATCTCACTAGGTGATGGAGAAAGAGGTCGGCATCCTGATGTTCAGTAGAGCATGGAGGGAATGGAGCTGTAAGCATGAATACATATTGGTGTGGATCCTGTTGTCTAAGAGAGTGAGGCAGTTGCATTTAGAAAGAGAGTATGCAGATTGTTTGTAGATGATGGACTGGTAATGTGGGTCAGTATAGGAGTGGCAAGAAACCGGGACTGAAAATTAGAGGGGTTGTGGTTAGTATATCGAGATGTTAGATGTGAGTGAGGGGGAGAGGTATTTGACGAGAAATTACAGGATTCATGTGTGGAAAGATAAACAAAAATTAATCGAAACACAAAGTAAAGTGGTTCAAGGATATAGAAGCAGTAATGGGACTTTGCTGAAGCAAATATCCAGGCAATGTTGGCATAGGAGAGCGTTGGTCAGATCTAGGTTTATTAGATATGGAGGATAGTGGAAGGGATGCAATCAACATGCTTGGTCAGTTACAAATGGCCGAGCAGTTCTAGATGCTTCAGCCCAGAACCGCGCTGCTTCTACGGTCGCAGTTCGAATCCTGCCTCGGGCATGGATGTGTGTGAAGTCCTTAGGTTAGCTAGGTTTAAGTAGTTATAAGTTCTAGGGGACTGATGACCTCAGCTGCTAAGTCCCACAGTGCTCAGAGCCATTTGAACCATCAGTTACAAATTGTAGGCTGTAGTGGTCATTGTATTGTGTGTTTAAGAGATGAATTTTCATGTTAGTTTACAGTGGAGTGTTAGTTTGAGGTTTTAGTGTGTTAGTTAGAAAAACATGGCAGTCTTAAGTGGTTATGTAGGAATCATGAACACCAAAGCTGGTGGTGGTGTGTCCTAAAATTATTACCTGGGTTCTTGAGGAGCCATTGGTTTCATCAGGTTGTAACCTGGTTAAGAGGAAGTTGGAGGAATTGTTGGGATTTTTGGAATGTAGGTTTGAGGATTAGGAAAGTGGTGTCATCAGACATAACCTTTTATTCTTATCGTTATTTCATTGTCTCACTCATCAGGATGAGGTTGAAGTGGTAGCAGAAGTATTAATAAATCATGGAGAGCTTCCAAAAAATTTTTGGAAGGTAAAAGATATGTGTGACATTGGTACCGCTCCAGTTTGGCTGTCTGATGCAGCAACTGCTTATGAATATTTTTAAATGAAACCAGTCACATTTGTAGAATATTTTTATTAGTAATAATTACATCATCTGACGATGACTTTCAATGGCGAAACGCCTAATTGTTATTAATAAAAACAGTTCTGTAACCAAGACTTTTTTCATTCAAGATATATATATATATGTTCTTTAAAATTATTAAGATAGTCTCTACATAACTATAAAGCACTTCACTTTACTGGACTAGATTGGTGGAAGGGGGATGAGGATAAGGAGGATTTCAGGAGGGAATGTGTTTTAGAAGGGATGTTGGGTAGAAGAGTTTGGGAAGAAGTCCCTGGTCAAAGTGCTGTAAAGGGAGTGTGGAAAATGTTGGAGAAGACGATGATGAGCCCTGAACTGGAGAGAAATAGGCGTATTCTGTTAAAGGAGGAAGGATGGGTAGAGTTCTGTGCATATTTTACTGTAAGGTAGGGAAAATTATCAGATGTGGGACCAGATGTGGAGAGACTGAAGATGTAAGGTTGGGGAATGTATTGGTGCAATAGTTTTCTAGGGTTAATGGACGAGAATGAAATGATAGGGTTGTTGGTATAAAGTTTGCAGTAAATATGGAAAACCTGAAGGTGTTCAGTGTGGGAGAGGAGAGAGCAGAATAAGCTCATATGGAATCATAGCAGAGGATAGTAGGTGAGTTAGGAGGTGAGGCGGGGTGCACGGCATTTGAGGAGTTGGACATACTGTATAGGTTATGCAGAGCAGAAATCCTTGTGAAACTGACAATAGAGGGTTCAGTTGGATTATGGTTTTGTGTGTATGGCACATGGTGGTGGTATGCAGTCCCCATGCTTAGCCGTTTAGTTGTTTTAGCAGTTTCAGTCCATTCTAGGACTTATGGAAGAGAGGGGAAATTCAGAAGCTCATATGAGATCGCAATGGGGGATGTTACACAGACAAGAAAGGCAGGGTTTAGTGCATGGTATCTGAAGATTTGAAGGAATTGGTAGAATCTATGTAAAGTGGAAATCCTTGTGACATTGACTTAAAAGAAAGTTGGTTTGATTAAGGCTTTGTACATGTAGAGTAAGGTGGAGGTAAGTATTCACCATGTTCAGCCATTCAGCAGTTTTAGTGACTTCAACTTTTGAGAATTCACATTTAGGGGTTAGTATGTGTAGTTTGTATGTTAGGTCACAGTGGAGGTCAGTTTGAGGCATTTTAATCGGATAGGATGATTTTAAAAGATGAGGTCAAAGGTATGAGGATGGAAGCTGTTGATAGTTCATTCTAAAATTATCGCCCCTTCTTGGAAGGACTGGTTCTGAGGAGTCACTAGTTGCTCCAGGAGGTACATTGGTTGAAAGAGCTGAAATTTCAGAGGTTATATTTAGGAATTGTTGATAATTATGTGACACAGTAGTGCAGCTGCATGCTTTGTTGGGGCAGAGGCCAGGCGATCGCGGCTGGAGCTGCTGGGTCAGCTGGTGCGGCGACGTGGAAACCGGCGGGCACTGGTGTTGTGCGTTGTGCTGATCGTGGCACAGGTGTTCACGGGGCTGGCTGTGCTCTTGGGCTACACCACTGACATCTTCCGGCAGTCAGGCGTGGCGCTGGATGCAGATGTGTGCGCCATCATCGTGGCAGCAGTGCAGACAGTGACCAGTGTTGCCACATCGCTGCTGGCAGATCGTGCTGGCCGGCGGCCATTGCTGCTGCTCTCTTTCGCTGGCTGTGGCGTCACCATGGCTGCGCTTGGTACCCTCTTCTACCTCAAGGACGTGGTGCACACAGACCTCACAGCTGTGCAGTGGCTGCCACTCGCCGCCATGGTCGTTTTTCTCGTGAGTATCTTCACAGCTCATTTACTCAGCAGCTGCCCCCCACCCTTCAGCGCTAAAACAAAAAATCGCTGCAAGAGCAAAAACTATTCTGTTATTCTCTAAGAAACTAATATCAGCTCGGGTATGGTGTGTGCTCTTGCTGTGCAACTTACTGTTACTACAAGAAATTGAGAGTGGTGCAGATGACGGCGCCCATGTTCATGCTTTGGTCCTACACTTTCGGAGGGTTTGATGTAGTTCCATGCTGTCACTAAACACCAGCTTATAGATACACAGACCATCTGAGAAAGTTATTAGATAGCCCTTCGTTAAATAAGTTCTTGCAATGAGTTTTCTGTGATGAATTCGTATCCAAGCCTAGTTTTTTAACTATCATAGTTTTATCACAATATGACTTCCTTACAAACTAGAAAATCTGTGAAAGATATGTAACAAGCATGAAAAGTAATTTAATTTTTTGATAAGAACAGAAATTTGATTGATGTCAACGGTGCAGCTGTCGTCGATCTGTAGGCTGGTATGAACACAAAGTGCTCCATTAGCCATGGTCTTATTAGAGGCAGTATACCAGTGCCTTTCTCTGACGTCTGAGTTGACTTATCCAGCTGGTTATAGAGGAACCTACAGTTCAACTTCCATAGGTGAGTGCTCAGTGCTGCAAACTGTCTTGTGAGGGACATGGGTTCAATTCGTGGTACTGATAGATGTTTTTTCCTTGCTGAGAGGACTGGAACAGCACTCAACTTTATGATTCCGATTGAGGAACTACCTGACCGAGTAGCAGCAGCAACAGTTCATGAAATCTGACAACATTTGGGAGAGCCGTGTGCTGGCGCAATGCCCCTCCATATTGCACCCAATGACGTCTTTGGGAAAGGAAAGATAGTCAAACTAGGATGTAAAAAAGGTATTCGTCTGCAGTACTGAAAATGACACTCTCAACATTGAACTTTATGGTTAGTACTTAGTAGTCCTTCCTTTCCTGTATACAGGGTAGTCCATTGATAGAGACCGGGCCAAATATCTCACGAAATAAGCATCAAACGAAAAAACTACAAAGAACGAAACTCGTCTAGCTTGAAACCAGATGGTGCTATGGTTGGCCCGCTAGATGGCCTGCCATAGGTCAAACGGATATCAACTGCGTTTTTAAATAGGAACCTCCATTTTTATTACATATTCGTGTAGTACGTAAAGAAATATGAATGTTTTAGTTGGATCACTTTTTTCACTTTCGGATAGATGGCGCTGTAATAGTCACAAACGTATAAGTACGTGGTATCACGTAACATTCCGCCAGTGCGGACGGTATTTGCTCCATGATACATTACCCGTGTTAAAATGGACCGTTTATATGATGATGTATAGCTATTGTGATCAAAATGCCCAACGGGCGTGTGCTATGTATGTTGTTCGGTGTCATGGACGACATCATTCAAGTGTCCGGACCGTTCGCCGGATAGTTACGTTATTTAAGGAAACAGGAAGTGTTCAGCCACATGTCAATCGTCAGTCACGACCTGCGACAAATGATGATGGCCAAGTAGGTGTTTTAGCTGCTGTCGCGGCTAATCCGCACATAAGTAGCAGACAAATTGCGCGAGAATTGAAATCTCAAAAACGTCGGTGTTGAGAATGCTCCATCAACATCGATTGCACCCGTACCATATTTCTATGCACCATGAATTGCATGGCGGCGACTTTGAACGTCGTGTACAGTTCTGCCACTAGGCACAAGAGAATTTATGGGACGATGACAGATTTTTTGCGCGCGTGTTATTTAGAGACGAAGCGCCATTCACCAACAGCGGTAAGGTAAACCGGCATAATATGCGCTACTGGGCAACGGAAAATCCACAATGATTGCGACAAGTGGAACTTCAGCGACCTTGGCGGGTTAATGTATGGTGCGGCATTATGGGAGGAAGGATAACTGGCCCTCATTTTTTCGATGGCAATCTAAATGGTGCAATGTATGCTGATTTCTTAAGAAATGTTCTACCGATGTTACTACAAGATGTTTCACTGCATGACAGAATGACGATGTACTTCCAACATGATAGATGTCCGGCACATAGCTCGCGTGCGGTTGTAGCGGTATTGAATAGCATATTTCATGACAGGTGGATTGGTCGTCGAAGCACCATACCATGGCCCGCACGTTCACCGGATCTGACGTCCCCGGATTTCTTCCTGCGGGGAAAGTTGAAGAATATTTGCTATCGTGATCCACCGACAACGCCTGACAAAATGCGTCAGCGCATTGTCACTGCATGTGCGAACATTACGGAAGGCGAAATATTCGCTGTTGAGAGGAATGTCGTTACACGTATTGCCAAATCCATTGAGGTTGACGGATATCATTTTGAGCATTTATTGCATTAATGTGGTATTTACAGGTAATCACACTGTAACAGCATGCGTTCTCAGAAATGATAAGTTCACAAAGGTACATGTATCACAACCGAAATAAAATGTTCAAAGGTACCTACGTTCTGTAATTTAATTTAAAAGACCTACCTGTTACCAACTTTTCGTCTAAAATTGTGAGCCATATGTTTGTGATTACTATAGCGCCATCTACCACAAACAGAAAAAAGTTGTTCAACTAAAACATTCATATTTCTTTATGTACTACACGAATATGTAATAAAAAGTTGGGGTTCCTATTTAAGAAAAACGCAGTTGATATCCGTTTGACCTATGGCAGCGCCATCTAGCGGGCCAACCATAGCGCCATCTGGTTTCCCTTTTCAAGCAAGACAAGTTTCGTTCTTTTTTAGTTTTTTCGTTTGACGCTTATTTCGTGACATATTTGGCCCAGTCACTATCAATGGACCACCATGTATAACCTCTTGCAGTCTCCTTGGCATGGACTTCACCAGAGAATTTTTTTTTTTGCAATGTAATTTTCAGCCATTCCTCTAGTAGAGTTCTTTAGTTCATTTCTATTCCACATCTGAAGACTCCTCATATTCCTATAGAGTACATTCCACAAAATTTCTGTTGGGTCAACGTCTGGGCATTGCAGTGGTGTTAGTGTTATGCCACACCTAAAGCCTTGCGTCTAGGCTGTATGCTTTGGATTATTGTCTTGTGTGAAAATATAATTCTCAGAAGGACCCATATTGTTCACACTTCTGGGTAGAAGTGTTTTTCGGATCTTTATGTAAACCTCGTGGTCCATAATTCCACCATTTGTACTCATGCAGCTCCAGGCAAATACTGAACATCCTCTAAGTTTAATTGAGGCTGTTGTATTTCTCTCTTCACGATTTCTTTGTCTCCACTCTGTTTGTTCCTCATTTCACTGAACCAGCTAAAATCGACTCTCGTCATTAAGTACACCCTTCTTTCAGAAATCAAACCCATCGAATTTATATTCTCTTGAAAATGCAACTTCCTTCCTTTTGTTGATTTTATGGTTTTCTACAGGCTGTTTTCCTTCCATACTCAGCTACATAAAACACATTTCTTACAATCTGTGCTAAAACAGACTTTCCAGTGTGCGTCTGAACTGCAGTAACAAGTCTTGGAGCGCTTAGTTATGCATTTTTTCTGATTTCTCTAAGTAGCTATCGTTTTCCCATCTCAGATAGAATTACAGGACGACCGCTTCGTTATTGGTTTTCGTAGATTTTTTTTTTTTTGTTATTAAACCTGTATATAATAGTCTCCACTGTTCTCGTAGGTCCGCCAATGGTTTCTGCGATTCTTCAAAAGATTTTACTTTTCGAAACAACTTGACACAGATATTTCTCTCTCCAGTTGTAGTTTCGCGACGTTTTCGAGCAATACTACTTAAATATCACTCAATGGCTTTGAAAACAGGCAAAGAACTATCCTCTCCAGTGTATGAAACGCAACTGCTTTAGGAAAGGGAGAGAGAAATGTTTCAGTGTGGATACATACTTGGAATCTTGTTTATTAGACGAATGTTTATTTGACATGAATTGGGGCATGATTTTAAATGACGTTGGTATGTTCACAAATGAAGCAACATATGAACCCAAGTAGCGTTTTATTTCTTAATATAGATATTAACCGATGTAAGGAAAGAGCTATTGTCAGTTTCTGAGCTCTGTTTTTGTGATTATGGTTTATATATGCGCTACGGTCGGACGAATACTTTTTGGTGTCACTGTAATGTGTTAGCAGCACACTGTGGCAGTCCCAAAATACACCCTGAAGCATCACCTTGCCTGATGATGTTTGTGTTTCCTCCTTTTTCGGCGGTAGAGAATCCACATTCTTCCGATACTTGGTGTGTTCCTTTGCCTCAGGGTCATGGTGATTCACATCCACCATTCGTCCGTGGTGGTTAGGTGGCTGAAGAAGTCATCTGGACTGGCCTGACGCAGGTGAAAAATTTCTGCAAAGTGCCTCGATTCCGCGGGCTTTTTGAATGGTGTAGGCCAACGGTGGGCAACCGCTGGCCTGCTGACCGGATGTTGCCCGCGATTGGCTTCATTCTGCTCCGCGGAAGAAATTCGTGAGGGAGTGAGTGAGACACTCAGAGTTGTATTCCTACTGGGACGCAGTTTTGGATGTTTCCGAAGTCAATTTTCAATAGCATTTCTGAAAAATATTTAAAACTGCCTGCTAATATTGCATATTAATACATTAAATTCCAAACACTTGGATGAAATGTTGCCAAAAAATTTCGATCTTACTATTTGTTCCTTGTCGATGGAAATCTGTTTTTCTATTGTTTCTCGTATTAATATTAGCAAATAATTCTTTGTCGTTGTGGAAATATTAGAACATTACAATTGTTGAATTAACTGTAATCAGTTGCATTTGTAGGGATTCATTTTTTTCTTGGTAACATTTTATTAAGATGCCTGGCATCCTATCTTCAAATTCTTATGTTTGTCATAAACATTGTTTCTTGCAACAGAAGTTTTCAGGAGAGCTATTGTAAAACATCGTAAGTAAAGAAACAATGTTCCCGAAGCATAAACAAATGTTAACATCTGAAGGTGGGAGTATTGGGGCAAGGGGGACACCACCCCAAAGTACCGTTATCTAAGATGCTGGCGATTACGTCATCCAAGATGGCGGCGGTGACGACATCCACAATAGTGGTGTTGACGTCATCAAAAATGGTGGCTGTGGCGTCATCCAAGATGGTGACTTTTGGGAGCGAAGTTCGAATTTTGGCGGAAAGACAGGTCAATTGGGCAACCTCCATTAACCTAACCCCCTCCCCTCCCCTTCCCACAGAAAAATGGCGGGAAGTTCAATTTCCAACAGGATAATGCATCACACCACGGTTATCTCAAGTAACCTAAGAATATCGCGGGAAGCTAGGTCACTTGGGCTACCTCCACTAACCTAAGATATCCAACCACCACCTCTTCTTAGGGATTGGTAGGAATAGGACTCAGAGTGCACTGGGCTACTGGAGAGAGGAAGAAGTGTACTTTATTTACTTTGGAACAATTTATTTAGGGATGGAGTATATTTATACAAGTGATGGAGAACACACACTCTGATAGGCCACACAGCATACAGACCTGCAAACTACTCCTAAACAACTCATGTATAATGCTCCACACATGTCCTTGCTAATTGTAAATTGTCAAAATAACGCATTGCACAACCTACAGACATATAAACCACTCGTAAATAATGCAATACATTTATGTCCAGAGAGCCAGACAAATCGTTAATTGTCAAAATAATAATCCATCTAAAAGACTCTGTAAACATGCTTGCTAATCATCAACTGTCTAAATCATGCACCAGTCTTTATTTAGACAATTGGAGGCAGCACCACCATACAGTGTGTTCGCCATGTGCTCCACAATCCAACTGAACTAGTACACAGTACCATTACCAGAGGGTAGTGTCATCTGTTCCATGATGTAATCCAAAATGGCAGCTATGATGTCAGCCAATGACGCAAGTACCATAATAGAAGATGGTGGCAAACAGTGTGTTCACCTCAAGGTCTGGACCTAGTACACAGTGCCACCACCAGAGAGCGCAGTCGTCCGTTTTGTGACATAATCCAAGATGGTGGGGAGAAATGGCGGCTGAAAATAATGGCTGTGCTAGACATAAGTTTGTATTTTGCATGCAATGTCTCCACCACAAGATCTAGACTCCAACTGACCTAGTACACAATGCTACCACCAGAGGGTGCTGCCATCCATCCTGTGACATAATCCCAGATGGTGGTCTGGGGTGGAAGAAAATGGCGTGAAAATTACTCAGCCTGCACTGGGCTGCTGGAGAGAGTAAGGAAGGAGTGTAATTTATTTGTTTTGGAACAGTTTATTTTGGGATAGAGTATATATATCACACTGACACAAAATACATGCTTGGGGTCACAATACACAGCCCACAGACCTGTAAACAACTCCTAAATAGCGCTCTGCAGACACACAAATTCCTCCTAAATTACCGAAATAATTTCAGTACAGACATGCAAACTGCTCCTAAATAATGCAATCCACAGATGTGCAAATACGAAATCCTACACTACCCAAATAACGCATAGTACAGCCTACAGGCCCACTTGCAAAATAATGCAACAGACACGCAAGCACCCTCCACCACCATCTGTCCACTGGGCCACACAGGAGTTTAGTGGCAGTCCCTGCAAAGTAACGTGGCCGTCAGCTGTCAAACCACGCACAGATGCCCGAGTGCATGAGGTGGCGACATCGCTTTCCCACTTGACACCTGAGAAATTCCTCACGAAATACATGTTCACCTAGACACCATTGCTGACGTGATCAGACGGGAGCGAAGACTTATTTAGAGAGCACAGTCACTCCAGGGGCATGCACCGTCATAGGCGCGAGCCGCCACCAGATGCAGGTGATCCTTCCCTCTATTTTCTGGTATCAGTCAGTGTTTACTGACATCACAGAAATCCAAGGCGCGCTCATGCTCCTCTCATACATGTGACACCTCTGGGCACCATGTGTCTTTACCATTGATGACAGAGTAGCACAAGCTGCTTTCTCCCTAGCCATTCTAACTAACCATTCGTGACATGTGGCTGACACATTGCCCCGAGTAGCTACAAGCGGATCTAGCAACATTCTCAATGTTATAATGAAACCACACAGCTTTCTAAAATAAGAACAGAGTCGAACTCCAGTAAATTGCATGGTATCCCAGAAATACTTAACATGATCTTTTGTAGCAGTTTTCAGGATGTCTCAACTTGAATGCATGGAAATTCTTGCCCTATCTGAATCTGTTTGCGAGAATAGCATATCATAACCCTCATCCATCACATGTTACCTTTCATGCTCTCAGTATACGCAAATGTTCTCACATCTATGTAGAGACACCTTTATCCCAGAACAAAGAATGTTATGTGAATGAATCGAGCATTAAGATTGGCTCTTATCGAATTTACCCTCTAAATTACTGATGCTGCCCATGTGGAAGCACCATCTACCTTTTTTTTTCCTTTCTGCAGATGAAACTTTTTGCGGTAAAATTATTTTGCTCAGTTCTCTAAATTGCATTGACAGTTAAACCCACAAATTTGTCTACAGACCATCAAATACATATGACACTCACATGAATATTGGGAGCAAAGATCGTACGAAAAGAGCATATAACTACAAATAAGTATTACGATTACTACTACAGTCTGACACCAATGGATGTACAGATAATGTCTCCTCATGGTAGCCGTGCTTCTGGAACGAATGTCAGTATCCACAGCGCACATTATTTTCCATGTAAAATATCTCTCTCATACCCTCTCGGTTACTGATGTGCTGAATCTCTATGTCCTTCACGATTAGACACACAGTCATCTTCTCTAGTCATACCACAACATAAACCACAGTACCTTTGCAATGCAATATATACATATTTTACAGAAAATAAGCCATAGTAACTTGACAATGCGATATATACACATTTTACATAAGCAGTACAGTTATCTTTTATATCTGTACATCACCCGAAAAATTTATGGTATGCCCACACATACACCAGCTATATGTCACAATTCTCCTCAGTCTCCAACCCAAAAATATATCACCGTGTACTGTGTCTGTGTAGTAAACATTCAATTCATATCCTCTGCCATACAAAATTATCCCTTTTACATCAGAAAGACGTCAGTTGATCGAAGTTACTCTCAGAACTGTTGTGCAAAGACTGGCTCGTTTCCCCCCTTGGTACAAATGCGTTACTGTTTCTGGTCCGGACCTGCCTGCTTGTTCGTGTTTCCTCACATATATCCAGA
Organism: Schistocerca serialis cubense; assembly: GCF_023864345.2. Taxonomy (NCBI): domain Eukaryota; kingdom Metazoa; phylum Arthropoda; class Insecta; order Orthoptera; family Acrididae; genus Schistocerca; species Schistocerca serialis. The sequence continues at coordinate 562,410,157 of NC_064642.1, read as the reverse complement.
GTCTGGGATTACAAGAATATATCTAATTTCGCATAGCATCAGCGTCCGACATGTGAAAATTGCAAGTCATTCCGTCACTAACTCCATAAACAGCACATTTGTCGGGCAAATGTGTACATGGGGATTGCAGCTCCCCACAAGCACCTATCGCTAACTTAGCTATGATGCTGAAGTCTCTATTTTACACCCAAGATGCGACAGGGGGGGGGGGGGGGTGGACTTCATCGCATTAATCAAAGTTCGTTTAGAGAAATGTGTCAAGCTTCATCACACATGAGATATAAGTCCTCTGATGACCGAGAGGTTTACCGTTCTAGAGAAGATGACTGTGTGTCCAATCGTGAAGGACATAGAGATTCAGCACATCAGTAACCGAGAGGCTACGAGAGAGATATTTTACATGGAAAATAATGTGCGCTATAGGTACTGACATTCGTTCCAGAAGCATGGCTACCATGAGGAGACATTACCTGTACATCCATTGGTGTCAGACTGTAGTAGTAATCGTAATATTTATTTGTAGTTATATGCTCTTTTCGTATGTTCCTTGCTCCCAATATCCATGTGAGTGTCATACGTATTTGATGGTCTGTAGACAAATTTGTGGGTTTAACTGTCAATGCATTTAGTGAAATGTGCAAAATAATTTTACCACAAAAAGTCTCATCTGCAGAAAGGAAGAAAAAGGTAGATGGTGCTTCCACATGGGCAGCATCAGTAATTCAGCGGGTAAGTTCGATAAGAGCCAATCTTAATGCTCGATTCATTCACATAACATTCTTTGTTCTGGGATACAGGTGTCTCTACATAGATGTGAGAACATTTGTGTATGTTGAGAGCATGAAAGGTAACATGTGATGGATGAGGATTATTATACGCTATTTTCGTAAACAGATTCTGATAGGGCGAGAATTTCCATGCATTCAAGTTGAGACATCACGAAAACTGCTACAAAATATGATGTTAAATATTTCTGGGATACTATGCAATTTACTGGAGTTCTACTCTGTTGTTATTTTAGATAGCCATGTGGCTTCATTATAACATTGAGAATGTTGCTAGATGTGCTTGTAGTTACACGTGGCGATGCATCAGCCACATGTCACGAATGGTCCATTAGAATGGCTATGGAGAAAGCAGCTTGTGCTACTCTGTCATCAATGGTAAAGACACCTGCTGCCCAGAGGTGTCACATGTATGAGAGGAACGTGAGCGCGCCTTGGATTTCTGTGACGTCAGTAAACACTGACTGATACCGGAAAATAGATGGAAGGATCTCCTGCATCTGGCGGCAGCTTGCGCCTGTGACGGTGCATGCCTCTGGAGTGACTGTGCTCTGTAAATAAGTCTTCGTACCCGTCTAATCACGTCAGCAATAGTGTCTAGTGGAACACGTATTCCGAGAGGAATTTCACAGGTGTCAAGTATGAAAGGGATGTCGCTACTTCATGCATGCATGTGCATGGTTTGACAGCTGACGGCCACGTCACCTCACAGGGACTGCCACTAACCGCCTGTGAATTCCAGTGGACAGGGTGTGGTGGAGGGTGCTTGTATGTCTGTTGCATTATTTAGTGAGTGGGCTTGTAGGCTGTGCTATGCATTATTTCGACAGTTTAGGATTTCGTGTCTGCACATCTGTGTACTGCATTAATTAGGAGCAGTTTGCATGTTTGTCTTGAAATTATTTCGGTAATTTAGTAGGAATTTGCGTGTCTGCAGAGCGTTATTTAAGAGTAGTTTACAGGTCTGTGGGCTGTATATTGTGACCCCAAGCATGTATTTTGTGTCAGTGTGATATATGTACTCTGTCCCTAAATAAAATGTTCCAAAATAAATACACTCCTTTCTTACTGTCTCCAGCAGCCCAGCACATACTGAGTAATTTTCGCGCCATTTTTCCCCTCCACAGACCACCGTCTTGGATTATGTCATAGGATGGATGGCAGCACCTTCTGGTGGCAGTATTGTGTGCTAGGCAATTGGAGTCTAGATCTCATGCTGGAGACATTGCATGCCAAATAAAAACTTATGTCTAGCACAGCCATTATGTCCACCCACCATTTCTCCCCACCATCTTGGATTATGTCACAAAACAGACGGCAGCACTCTCTGGTGAAGGTACTGTGTACTAGGTCCAGACCTTGTGGTGAACACACTGTTTGCCACTATCTTGGGTAACGGTACTGTGTCATCAATTGACATCATGGCTGCCATCTTGGATTACATCATGGAACAGTACCCTCTGGTAGTGGTTGGATTGCAGACCTCGTGGTGAACACACTGGATGGTGGTGCTGTCTCCAATTGTTTACATAAAAACTGGTGCATGATTTAGACAGTTGATGATTAGCAAGCATGTTTACAGAGTCTTTTAGATGGATTATTATTTTTGACAACTTAAGAGTTGTTTGGCACACTAGACGTAAATGTATTGCATTATTAACAAGTGGTTTGCATTTCTGTAAGCTGTGCAATGTGTTATTTTGGCAGTTTACAATTAGCAAGCACATGTGTGGAGCATTATACATGAGTTAATTAGGACTGGTTTTCAGGTCTGCACGCTGTGTGGCATGTCAGAGCGTGTGTTCTCTATCACTGTGACAAATATACTCCATCTCTAAATAAATTGTTTCAAAATAAATACACTCCTTCCTCTCTCCAGCAGTCCAGTGCAGCTGAGTCCTTTTCCTACCAATCCATAGGAAGAGATGGTGGTCGGTTGACTTAGGTTAGTGGAGGTAGTCCAAGTGTCCTTTCTCTCACGCCATTTTCTTAGCTTAGTAGAGATACTCGAATTGACCTTTCTTTGCTACCAAAATTCACACTTAGTGCAAGTTCCTAGGAAGAGGTGGCGGTCGGATGACTTAGGTTAGTGGAGGTGGCCCAAGTGACCTATCTTCCCGCGATTTTCTTAGGTTAGTTGAGATAACCGTGGTGTGATGCATTGTCCTGTTGGAATTTGAACTACCCGCCATTTTTCTGTGGGAAGGGGAGGGGAGAGGGTTGGGTTAGTGGAGGTTGCCCAATTGACCTGTCTTTGCTCCAAAATTCAAACTTCCCATCCAAAACCGCCATCTTGGATGATATCACCGTCGCCATTTTGGATAACGTCATCGCTGCCATATTGTATAAATCATTGCCGCTATTTTGGAGAATGGTACTTTGGGGTGGTGTCCCCCTTGCCCCAGTACTGATGGGGTGAATATTAAATGAATATACTCTCAAAAACGCATGTTTTTTCGCATAATTTGTTGATGAGTAGTGTCGGGAAAGAGGTGCCTTTCACATCATTGCATTACCCCATAAACATTAAATGCTACAGAAAATACAGTTTTGATTTTACTCGCTAGGAGCGCAGACGTTGCGTCACGTGATGAGGTTTCCTGCCACATTTAAGTATGTATGTGAATGAGGACTGCAGGTCACCAAACGTTCCCTATGACAGTGTAGGCAGTTGCGGAAACCAACATTCAGGTACTACGATCATCTTCAAAATACGGTGGTCTGTAGTTCTATTTAAATCAAAATAGCGATTTTCAGTTTACCACTATCGCCTCAATTGTGATGCGCAGATCTTGGAGCACTAGGGCCTCAGTCTACCATGCGATTACTGCTATTTCCTTCTTCAACAGTCTTGTTTGAGCATAATGGAAGCATCTTCGCCACCTAACCACTGCGTCATATGGTCGTGTATCGTAGCCATACACTTCCAACATCCTAACATGGACTCTTGCAGTGCTAATCCACTCAAAAAACACTCCATTTAAACAATGGGCTGCGCTGTTTTTAATTTGCTCACCCTTATGGTACTTCAAAGGAGGTACCTTATGATGAGGACACACGTTATATAATCAAAAGTATCCGGACGTCTGGCTGAAAATGATTTACAAGTTCGTGGCGCCCTCCATCGGTAATGCTGAAATTCAATATGGTGTTGGCCCACCTTTAGCCTTGATGACAGCTTCCACTTTCGCAGGCATACATTCAATCGGGTGCTGGAAGGTTTCTTGGGAAATGGCAGCCCATTCTTCACAGAGTACTGCACTGAGGAGAGGTATCGATGTCGGTCAGTGATTCCTGGTACGAGGTCAGCGTTCCAAAACATACCAAGGGTTTTCTACAGCATTCAGGTCAGAACTCTGTGCAGGCCAGTCCATTACAGGGATGTTATTGTCTTGTAACCACTCCACCACAGGCCGTGCTTTATGAACAGGTGCTCGACCGTGTTGGAAGATGCAATCGGCATCCCCGAATTGCTCTTCAACAGTGGGAAGCAAGAAGGTGCTTAAAACATCGATGTAGCGTGTGCTGTGATAGTGCCACGAAAAACAAGAAGGGCTACGAGCACCCTCCATGAAAACACGATCAGGTAATAACACCATCGCCTCCAAATTTTACTGTTGGCACTACATACTCTGGCAGATAACGTTCACCGGGCATTCGCCATACCCACACCCTGCCATCGGATCGCCACATTGTGTACCGTGATTCGTCACTCCACACAACGTTTTACCACTGTTCAATCGTCCAATGTTTACGCTCCTTACACCAAGCGAGGCATCGTTTTGAATTTATCGACATGATGTGTGGCTTATGAGCAGCCAAGAAATCCAAGTTTTCTCACCTCCCGCCAAACTGTGATAGTACTTGCAGTTGATCCTGATGCAGTTTGGAATTCCTGTGTGATGGTCTGGACAGATGTCGGCCTATTACACATTACGACCCTCTTCAACTGTCTGTCAGTCAACATACAAGATCAGCCTGTACGCTTTTGTGCTGTACGTGTCCCTTCACGTTTCCACTTCACTATCGCATCGGAAACAATAGACCTATGGATGTTTAGGAGCTTGGAAGTCTCGCGTACAGACGTATGACACAAGTGACACCAAATCACCTGACCACGTTCGAAGTCCGTGAGTTCCATGGAGCACCCCATTCTGCTCTCACACGATGTCTAATGACTACTGAGGTCGCCATGTGGAGTACCTGGCGGTAGGTGGCAGCACAATGTGTGGTGTCACGCCAGACACCACACTTGCTAGGTGGTAGTTTTAAATCGGCCGCGGTCCATTAGTACATGTCGGACCCGCGTGTCGCCACTGTGTGATCGCAGAGCGAGCGCCACCACAAGGCAGGTCTCGAGATACGGACTAGCACTCGCCCCAGTTGTACGGACGACATTGCTAGCGACTACACGGACGAAGCATTGCTCATTTGCAGAGCAGATAGTTAGAATAGCCTTCACTAAGTCAATGGGTACGACCTAGCAAGGCGCCATTAGTAACATTGCATGTATCTATGGAGTCTCACTTATATCGTCAATAGCGATGTACCAAGGATGGAATAAAGTTAAGTTTTCAAGAAGCTACGTACTTTTCTTTATAACATTCATTACGTATCCTGTTACAGACCTATAACTTGCCTGCTAAACGCGTGCCTTTCGGCTACTTCCGTGGCGTGGCTGTCTTGCTATGCCACAACACAATGCACCTAATATGAAAAATTTGTGGTTTTGGGGATTTCCAGATACTTTTGATCACATAGTGTATCTCAGTACAGAGGCGTACTTTTGATAACATATTGTTAAGTGTAGCCTCATGACTATTTCCCACACGCTGTGTGCGGTTAACCACATTCTAAGACAGAAAAAAAAAGATGCGCCACGAAGAAATTATCGGAATGCGACGTAAATCGGTGGATGTGATGTATGGGTACAAACAAACAAATGACCTGAATTTCAGAAAAATTGGATGATATATTCAACAGAAAGAATTTTGCAAATTCAGCAAGTCAGTAACGTGTTGACCCTTGCCAGCTGGTGTGGCCGAGTGGTTCTAGGCGCTTCAGTCTGGAACCGCGCAACCGCTACGGTCGCAGGTTCAAATCCTGCCTCGGGCATGGATGTGTGTGCTGTCCTTAGGTTAGTTAGGTTTAAGTAGTTCTAAGTTCTAGGGAACTGATGACCTCAGCAGTTTAGTCCCATAGTGCTCAGAGCCATTTGAACCATTATTCTCACACCTCATCGGTACAAGGCGCGCACGCTGAAGTGGGCCTAACTGGTCATCTTATGTCACATACGAATTCACCAACGCCAATTAAAATTAAAGACATCTTAAAATATTAATGACTCTATAAGTATATTTGTTTGTTATTGAAGAGGGAAAGCTCACTCTTACGAAACCCTTAAAGTTCGCTGACCTATTTAAAATAGGCTGTTGGATGCTAGGTGCACATTATTACAAAATGCGGCCAGGAACCGGCCGGGCAGCTTGCAGCCGCGGGCCGCATTTTTTTTAACCAGTAGGCCAGTCTATTGTTTCGAGACTGCATTTTTTACTCTGGAGCGGACGATGCGCTGCCTCCTAAAGTACCTGGAAGACTAAAATTATGCCGCAGACCGGCATTTTTTGGTGATATCCTCTTTTCTGGGAGAGCTATACTTGTAAGGTATGCAGGAAAGATTGTGTGAGGTGTGGTTCAAATGGCTCTGAGCACTATGGGACTCAACTTCTAAGGTCATCAGTCCCATAGAACTTAGAACTTCTTAAGCCTAACTAACCTAAAGGACATCACACACATCCATGCCCGAGGCAGGATATTCGAACCTGCGACCGTAGCGGTCGCGCGTTTCCAGACTGTAGCGCCTAGAACCGCTCGGCCACACCGGCCGGCTGTGAGGTGTGGAAAGCATGAGGGAGGTATAGGCAGAATTAAAGCTGCGTGTCGACTTGTGAGACGTACCTGGGCAGCGTAATCGGTAAGAGCATAGCCCGCGATGGACAAGGTTTAGGTTTCTAGTCTTGCTCAGCGCTCAATTTTAATCTACTAAGAACTTTGCATGTCGTAGAGAAGCCATAAAAGGGAGCAGAAGTCGTTCACGTCATGGCTCGAGCACTGCCTGCAGATGAGAAGGATTCTAGGTAATTTGAATTACTACAGAAAGTTGATGTTGCCTCAGGCTGGATAGAATGTTTTGCAAGGAATAGGGTCGAGAAAATCTTCGAGGCTAAGACTGTCTTGAAATTTGTCAAAAAAATTTGGCATTTAGGAAAATCGAAGTTAATATTAAACTATATGAAGGTTTGATGACATACAGTGGTTAAATACGCTACACCATCTTAACCATTCTACGAGCTGATAAGTGGGTAACCTATCAGGGGCTTTCAATAAGTAACGCAACAATTTTTTTTTCTTCAGACCATTTTGGTTGAAAACTCCGAAATTTGTTGTGGGATATCATGGAACATTCCCGCTTCAGCCCTTACAGTTTCATGAAATTCCGATAGTGACGACGCTATACATAGCCTTAAAAGTATCTGTAACGCGGATGCGTTCCATGCAGAGAGGTGCCATTGAGTTTTGTTAGGTAGAAAACCAGAGCGACGCAGATATTCATAGTCGCTTGCAGAAGGTCTACGGAGATCTGACGGTGAACAAAAGCATGATGAGTCGTTGGGCGAGGCGTCTGTCATCATCGCAGAAAGTGGCACAAACCTGTCCTAGCTCTCAGGTGAGGGCCGGTCGCACACAGCTGTGACTCCTGCAATGATGGAATATACGAACACTCTCATTCGAGCTGATCGACGGATCACAACCAAACACTTCGTTGCACACCTGGACATCTCTGTTGGTAGTGCTGACATTCTTGTCCACCAGTTGTAATACTCAAAGGTGTGCGACCGCTGAGTTCCTCGTCGCCTGTCAAAAGACCATAAACAGCAACCAAGTACCATTTATGCAGAATTACTTGCGCATTATGAGGCTCATCGCCGGCCGAAGTGGCCGTGCGGTTAAAGGCGCTGCAGTCTGGAACCGCAAGACCGCTACGGTCGCAGGTTCGAATCCTGCCTCGGGCATGGATGTTTGTGATGTCCTTAGGTTAGTTAGGTTTAACTAGTTCTAAGTTCTAGGGGACTAATGACCTCAGCAGTTGAGTCCCATAGTGCTCAGAGCCATTTGAACCATTTTTTGAGGCTCATCCTGACAAGTTTTTGTCGATCATCGTCACACTCGATGAAGCATGGGCTCATCACTTCGAAACAGAGACAAAAGGGCAATGCTTGAGGTGACGGCACATCACCTACCTCCGAAGAAAAAGTTCATAGCCGTGCCCTCAGCCGGTTGAGTCATAGTGACAGTCTTCTGGAACTCTGAAGGGTTTATTGCGCTGGATATCCTTCCTCATGGTGCAACGATCAATATGCCTTACACGATGGAATGTTAGCACCTCTAAATTTGTATTTTCTATTCCTTTTGGTTCACAAATGCTGTTTTGTTGGTTTGACAACTTCACATTTACAAAGGCATTACACTACAGTGTCATCACTATGGAGAACGCAAGCTACTGCTCCATACGTGTAATGCTAGTAATTGAATTTTATACTACTGGCCATTAAAATTGCTCATCTCGGAGGCCGTTGGGATCCAGCACGACGTTCCGTATTACCCTCCTGAACCCACCGATTCCATATTCTGCTAACAGTCATTGGATCTCGACCAACGGGAGCAGCAATGTCGCGATACGATAAACCGCAATCGCGATAGGCTACAATCCGACTTTTATCAAAGTCCGAAACGTGATGGTACGCATTTCTCCTCCTTACACGAGGCATCACAACAACGTTTCACCAGGCAACGCCGGTCAACTGCTGTTTGTGTATGAGAAATCGGTTGGAAACTTTCTTCATGTCAGCATGTTGTAGGTGTCGCCACCGCTGCCAACCTTGTGTGAATGCTCTGAAAAGCTAATCATTTGCATATCACAGCATCTTATTCCTGTCGGTTAAATTTCACGTCTGTAGCACGTCATCTTCGTGGTGTAGCAATTTTAATGGCCAGTAGTGTAGTTATAAACTATGTATAGCACTTGAGACAGTATGACTCACGGCACGCAAGTAACCACATTATATTCATCCAGCATTTGAATATGAGAAAGTGATCGCCAACAAAGTTTATACGTAATGTCAAACCTTTACGAAACTTTTGCTCGCTGACAATCCCCACTAACTGATGAGAGAAAAAGCGTTTATCGCTTACTATATATTCGCTGATCGGTCCGTCATTTTTCTGGAATATTCCGAAAAGCATTTTGACAATTCGGTTGGTTGGTTGTACGGGGAAGGAGACCAGACAGTGAGGTCATCGGTCTCATCGGATTAGGGAAGGATGGGGAAGGAAGTCGGCCGTGCCCTTTCAAAGGAACCATCCCATTTGCCTGGAGCGATTTAGGGAAATCACGGAAAACCCAAATCAGGATGGCCGGACGCGGGATTGAACCGTCATCCTCCCGAATGCGAGTCCAGTGTCTAACCACTACGCCACCTCGCTCGGTTGACAATTCGGGAACGATGAGGTAGTGCATTGGCTTGTTTAAGGTGGAGCTCTCCTACAAGCTAGTGCACGCTACGTAAATGGGTGCACTACACTGATCAGTTGCCTCGTTTCTGGTTCAGTGGCGAGAGACTCTGTTGAACGTAACTGGGACACCATTTCATTCAATCTAAACGTCTCCTGTCTACGAATACCTCCACTACCACAGCTCACCCCCACAGCTTAAACGGCGATTTGTATCGTCTCATAGGATCCCCGACGGACTTGTGCCCTGTCGTCGGCGTATACCAACGTGTACTGCGAATCATGAGTTCACAATATGCTTCCTTATGTTTACAGGATGCAATGACAGTGTTGTTGTGTCCGTAATTGCTTTCCATGATACACGAAATGCAACTGCCAGAGTAACACGTATGGAGCAGTAGCTTGTTTTCTCCACAAATGCAACTACCAGAGTAACACGTATGGAGCAGTAGCTTGTTTTCTCCACAATGATGACGCTGTAGTATATTGCCTTAGTAAACGTCAAGTTGTCAAACAAAGAAGACAGCATTTGTGAACCAAAACGAATAGACATTCAAATTTAGAGACGCTGACATTCCATCGTGTAAGGCATATTGATCGTTGCACCACGAGGAAGGACATCAAACACACTAAACCCTTCAGAGTCCCAGAAGACTGTCACTATGACTTAACCGGCAGAGGGCGCGGCTTTGAACTTTTTCTTCGGAGGAAGGTGGTGTGACGCCACCTCATGGATTGCCTTTTGTCTCTGGTTCGAAGTGATGAGCCCATGCTTCATCGTGTGTGACGATGATCGACAAAAAATGGTCACGATCAGCCTCACAATGCGCAAGCAATTCTGCACAAATGGTCCTTGGTTGCTGTTTATGGTCATTTGATAGGGGACGAGGAACTCAGCAGGCACACTCCAGCTGGTGGACAAGAATGTCAGCAGTACCCACCGAGATGTCCAGGTGTGCAATGAATGTTTGGTTGTGATCTTCGATCAGCTCGAATGAGAGTGTCCGTATATTCCATCGTTGCAGGAGTCACAGCTGTGTGCGACCGGCCGGCACCTGGGAGATGGGACAGGTTTGTTCCACTTTCTGCGATGATGACAGACGCCTCGCCCGACGACTCATCATGCTTTTGTTCACCGTCAGATCTCCATAGACCTTCTGCAAGCGACTATGAATATCTGCGTCGCTCTGGTTTTCTACCTAACGAAACTCAATGGCACCTCTCTGCATGGCACGCATATGCGTTGCAGATATTTTTAAGGCTATCTATAGCGTCGTCACCTATCGGAACTTCATAAAACTGTAAGGTCTGAAGCGGGAATATTCCATGATGTCCCACAACAAATTTCGGAGTTTTCAACCGAAACGGTTTGAGGCAAAAAAAAAAAATGTTGCGTTACTTATTGAAAGCCCCTGGAGCTGACCACTATCAGCTCGTAGAATGGTTAAGATGGCGGAGCGGATTAAATCGCTGTATGTCGTCAACCGTTCATATAGTTTAAGATTAACTGCGATTATCCTAAAGGCCAAATTTTCTTGACAAATGTCAAGACCATCCTTAGCCTTCACCGAGAGCAGCGGCATTTGAGTAGAGTTCTCAGCGTTAACAGACAAGCAACACTTGCATGAATAACAGCAAAAATCAATGTGCGACAAACGACGAACGTATCTGTTAGGACAGTGCGACGAAATTTGGCGTTAATCGGCTATGGCAGTAGACGACCGGCGTGAGTGCCTTTGCTAACAGCACGACATCGCCGGCAGCGTCTCTCTTGGGTTCGTGACCATATCGCTTGGGCCTTAGACGACACAGGTGAGTCCCGATTTCAGGTGGTAAGAGCTGATGTTAGGGTTCGAGTGTGGCGGAGACCCACGAAGCCATGGGCCCAAGCCGTCAACAAGGCACTGTGCAAGTTGGTGGTGGCCCCATAATGGTGTGGGCTGTGTTTACATGGAGTGGAATGGGTCCTCTGGTCCAACTGAACCGATAATTGACTGGAAATGGTTATATTCTGCTGTATGGAGGTCATTTTCCGTCACCCATGGACTTCATGAGCACAAACAACGATGCAACTTGTTTCCAGGCCAAAATTGTTTCCCGTTTGCTTGAAGACTACTGGAATATTCGAGCGAATGATTTGGCCACCCATATCGTCCTCCATGAATCCCACCGAACGTATATGGGACCTAACCGAGAGGTTAGTTCGTGCACAAAATCATGCACCATCAACACTTTCTCAATTGTGAAGGGATATAAAGGCAGGATGGTTCAGTATTTCTGCCGGAACTTCAAATGACTTGTTGAGGCATTGCCACGTGGAGTTGCTGCACTACAGTGGGAAAAGGATATGTGATCCGATATCAGGAGGTATACAAGGACTTTTGTCACCTCAGTGAACCCCTCTCAATGCTAAACGATTAGTTATAAAATTTAAATATTATTAAACAGTTCAGTTTATCTGAAGTTAATGTATTCAATTTAATTACGATTACTAGCCTTATAAGCGAAAAGGCTTTAAAATGGTTCAAATGGCTCTAAGCACTAAGCCGGCCGCAGTGGTCTCGCGGTTCTAGGCGCGCAGTCCGGAACCGCGCGACTGCTACGGTCGCAGGTTCGAATCCTGCCTCGGGCATGGATGTGTGTGATGTCCTTAGGTTAGTTAGGTTTAAGTAGTTCTAAGCTCTAGGGGACTGATGACCACAGCTGTTAAGTCCCATAGTGCTCAGAGCCATTTGAACCTCTAAGCACTATGGGACTTAACATGTGAGGTCATCAGTCTCCTAGACTTAGAACTGCTTAAACCTAACTAACCTAAGTGCATCACACACACCCATGCCCGAGGCAGGATTCGAACCTGCGACCGTAGCAGCTGCTTGGTTCCGGACTGAATCTCCTAGAGCCGCTCCACCACAGCGGGAAAAGGCTATAGGCCATCACATTGCAGCATACTGGTAAAATTGTGCAAGAGCCGGCGCTGATGAAGGATGATTGAAGGACGATGAAACTACGAGCACGTGACAGGGTGTTGAATGTCCACACCCCATATAGAACGTGGAGGTTGGTGGGTTTTACTCTCTGTAGAGTTGGACAGGTATGCATCTGTGGAAAAATCTAGCGACAGTGCACAGTGCTGGCGCAGGCGTTTATTTTATGGAGCATACTGTTCAGCGCGCATTGTTGAACTGGTGCTCAGCTGTGTTTTAACGCATTGACTCAACGAGATCATCATTTACGATTGCAGTGGGCACGGAGTCTTTGAGATTGGACCGTGCATCAATATAAACGTGTCGCCTGGCCGGATGAGTCTCGTTTCTTGTTACACATGGTCGATGGTAGTGGTCAGAGACGCTATTTCCCAGGAGAACAGTTGCTCGAAACATACACTGTCCCACGGACGGAGGTCAGTGGGGGCTATGGGTGGAATTCTTCTGGGCTTCTATGGGACCTATGGTAGTAATCGAATGCACGATGAGAATGATGAATTAGGCGAACATTACTGCGGTCCATCTGCATCCCTTCATGCCTGCTGTCTTCCCTAACGGTGATGGCATCTCCAGTAGGATAATGGTCTGTGTCACAAGGCCAGTATTCTGCTACTGTGATACGAGGAGCAAGATAGTGAACTCACGTTGCTGTCTTCCTCTTTTTCCCATTTCGAGAAGTATCAGTATGTCACTTCTTTGCTGGTTGGGTTGCGATAGGTTGTAGTGGGGGAGAAGACCAGACAGCGAGCTCATCGGTCACATCGGGTTAGGGAAGGACGTGAAAGGAAGTCGGCCGTGCCTTTTCAAAGGAAAGATCCCGGCATTTGCCTGGAGCGATTTAGGGAAATCATGAAAAACCCAAATCAGGATGGTCGGACGAGAGATTGAACCGTCGTCCTTCCGAATGCGAGTCCAGTGTGCTAGCCACTGCGCAACCTCGCTCGGTTCTCTTTGATGGTTATTTTTGTCGCTACCCAACAGTATTTTCTGAATCGTTCTGTTTATTTCGTTTCCGTAGTTTTCACTGTCAATCTATCATTATTTGCCTATGTTCTATAATATATGTAGAATGTGAATGGAAACGTTGCTCATAACTTCTCATGTAACTTAAGCTTGTTTTCAGTGAGGTATTTGAAATGACTTAGACAATGTTATTACTTCGACCTAGCAAATTTTTCCGTCGAATAGCTCCCACTTTTATGGGCAGCATTGAGTCCACATATGTGCTAGTGTAGCGCTTTAAGTGGAGGAAGGATGGTAGCTGTCGTATTGTATGAAAAATGAGTATCAGTGAAATAATAGTTTCCCCAAAGAGGGCAATAACTGGTTCAGGTTCGTGCTACTCATACATCATACACTATCCTTACACTTCATGAACTGCCGATAATGATACATGGTGATATAAACAAAAAACTGAAGTAATGGTCACAAACCTACCTCGAAAGTGTTATTATATTGTTCAGTTGTACTTATAAATTTTTCCTACCCTCTGACGTCAATCGAAATTGAAATCTCGTCCAAATACGGGCCTACCTTTAACATTTTGATTAATTCCCTTGGTGTCGGCTACAACAATGCTAGTTGTTAAATAAAAAGCACGCCCAACCGTTCTTGTATAAGTTTAGAACCGGTATTCCTGTATTTACTTTCTTCTTTACAAAATCCTGAGTTCACGGGATAATGCACTGTCGTCACCAAGAGAACGCCTGGATCTCTTACTGTCTTAGTTGTATCCACATTGCGTTACCAAGTAACCTTTACGACAATAAGAGGCAATTTTTCGGGTATATTGAAACTAGTGTACACAAGCCTCAGGTTATCCCTCATTTGAATCTTTCTAATGTCATAATATTAGCAAAATTTAAATACACTCAGTGAAGATCATTTAAATGGTAAACAAGATAATGCTCTCTCTAATCCATAATCGGGCTATCTCCATTAGATGAAGTGTGAAGTTCACAAATAAAATACTTTATTTTATGTAACATATTAAAAAATTTATTATTTATCAAACAACCGAGTAATAGTTCAACAGATACAGCCATATACAAGTGCAAAATGCATCAATTTTTTTAATAATATGTGACAGAATGAATTACATTATATTATATAGCTACCAAATTTTGCTGCTCCTTACAGTGGAAAGAGGAACTTGGAATTATTATTTAGTCACAAAGTTCACACGCTGTTGTAATGCAATGTTCATCATATATTGGCTTTTTATATTTCTTAAAACATTTTGTTGTTTCCTCTTCCTTTTGTTTCATTGAGATTTGCGTACAAAACAGTCACCAACGATTTTCAGACGTGCGTGCAACTCAACTCTGGCTCGTTCACTACCTGTTTTTCACGTGGCTCATCTGCAAAGGGGGTTGGCGGCGAACGGTTGCATTTGCGCCCTTACTATTGAGTCATATATTGGCTAGCTTTTGAACAGCAGTGAAATGAACTATACACGTTCAGGCTGTGTAAATGACTGCCTCACAATCGTGGTGGCCTTATATCGGCGTTAACCACGGGGCAGCGCGTATCTTGTCCAGCACAAACACTCCGGTACTGCTAATGCACCGATTTAGTTCAGAGCCCCCACACTGACTGTTCAAAAGCCTAACATCAGACGGACATCCGATTCCGAAATACTATGGACTAGGGAAGAAAGTCCTATCTCGGACGAGCCCCCAATTGCAACTGAACTCTGGTACGTCTACTACCTATTTTTCACGTGGCTCATGTGCAAAGGGGGATGGTAGTAAACGGTTGCATTTGCGCCCCTATTATTGAGTCAGATATTGCCTAGCTTTTGAACAGCAGTGAATTGAACTACACACGCTCTGATTGAAACTTATTTATTCAAAAGAAACTCTTTAACTTTGTGGCCATTCATTTTTAAGTTCACAAATAATAATCGGTGCAAGTCGTATACTGTTTGTCTCACACCCACACACTTTCACTTTGTTCCTTCGCATACAATGGCGTCCATGCTTGCACTCGCGGCACTTTCGCCGCTCCCAACTTGCCGCCACAGCGGGCAACGCACAAAGACCCCGTTTTCCCGCTCATATCCACAGTCCTGAGTCGGGTCACATGGCACCACACTAGTCATAATAATCCCTAAACATGGCCACAATTCGTTTACAGAATTTTATAATATTTAAATACTTAAGTCTAAATACATTATATAATTTTACACATTTATCACCACACTTTTATAATTCGTTGCAATTAATAGAAAACCAAAACACTACGTAACGGAAATTCAACGCCCATCAAAACACAAAACAAGTATTTTCCAGTCTATTTTGCCCAGCATATTATCTCTGTTGGTGTGCTTTAAATTTAAATTATGAACTACTTGAAAGAGCTCCATATTATCCCCTGTTACCTCACATGCAGAAGCATCTCGTTTTGCCTGAGCCGTAACTTGTTCAGGAACCAGAATTAGAAGCCCTCCTATCATGCACTCAGTGCCCAACTTCACGGGGAAATTTTCTCAGTTAATTAGGATTTGATGATCTAGAGATAATGGAAGGCATTGCCAAATGTTTTTCCAGATCCAAGAGAAAAACTCTGCATCTATGAGTCACATTTTCTGCTTGAGGATTGTTTTCTGTGTAAATATTGTATACCGCTAAACAAGCAATGTCCAGATTGTTGTAAAAAATACTAGAGGCCATCTCTGTGCCCTCATTTTTACACTGTAATGAGAACATAACTTGTCCATGTTATCAACGCCCCCTTTTGTGCTGTTATAATAATGTATAGCATTTGGCTTTGGAAGAGGGCCAAAAGTGGATGCCTCATGCATAATTTTCTTCTTCTTTGGAACATATGAACACAGAGAAAAGCTGTCGTCACTGAATCCACATATAGACGACAGTTCTTGTAGTGAAGAGGAAGGTTGCAGTTCTGGCTGCATATAGGGCTTGTTTCTGTATGTGTTGGGGCTTATGGGCGCTCAACGTCGAGGTCATCAGCGCCGGGCTTGTTTCTTTTCACAGTACCAACTATGGACAAAACACAAGTCATCAACAACCTTGCTAATGGTAGAGTTGTGAAAAAGTTGTTAGTGACTATATTACTACCTTTGAAATGTTAACATAAGTCTTTTGTTACCCTCTCTCCTTGATTAGTTTCTCTTCTTGAAGCAGTTTTACCTGTATAAATTTGGCCAATTATTGGATAAGAATTTCGTAAATCACAAATCCACCAAATTTTCAAGTCATATTTGGCTTGCTTGAGGGCATGCGTTGAGTAAATCTTGTCTTTCCTTTGTAAGGAAAAAGTTGTTCATCAACAGTTTGGCAATCAGAAGGCACACAGTTTCTGCGA
This sequence comes from Schistocerca serialis cubense, assembly GCF_023864345.2. Taxonomy (NCBI): domain Eukaryota; kingdom Metazoa; phylum Arthropoda; class Insecta; order Orthoptera; family Acrididae; genus Schistocerca; species Schistocerca serialis. The sequence continues at coordinate 562,393,488 of NC_064642.1, read as the reverse complement.
AGATTTGAATCTAGCGTTTTAAATACGTCACGTACTGCAGCAGCTTTGTCACTTTCCAAGTGATCAGCCCTAGTGTTCACGTTGTCAAATACTATAAACCTGCTTATATGGCAAAGCCTGTTGAGGGATAAGCTTGCACGGTACAATGGAAATGCATTTTTATCCACATTTCCTTTGTGTGTTCAAAATTAGTCAACCTCGCTCAAGCTACAGCTGGATATGCACCAAAATCGTCAGTTGTCAGGAGTTTCCACACTTTTGCTACTCCTTCTGAAAAAAAAAAAAAAGAATCATACGGCATTTATTGGCTGGGATATTCCATTCGGGGTTCGGCCACCGTATTGCAAGTCTTATAAATTGACGCCATTTCGGCGACTTGCGTGTCGATGGTGATGAAAATGATGATGGCCACAAAACACCCAGTCCCCTGCCGGCAATCGAACCTGGGGCCCTTGCGTGGTAGGCAGTAACGCTACCGCTGCGCTACGGAGGCGGTCTCTGAATTGGTGTTATAATTTGTGAATACCTGATTTGCCTTCCTGTTGGTTTCACTGGAAACTCTAGAAGATGCGTTTTATAGAAAGAAATTTTGTTGTACGCGTTGGACCAGCCCTTTCCTGCAAAATATTATGCTTCAGCAACTTTCTTGTCCCAAAAGGTTCCTTATGCCATTTAGTTCCATCTGTACCACGTAGAATACCTGCAGAAGACATAATCGCTTCACCGTCTTCGTCAGCTCTGTGATTTTCATCGCTGATGTATCACTTGCCTCTCTTTCAACTTCAGTATCATTACAAACATCAATAGCATCTTCCGTATCTAAAGCAGCAGCATCTTCCTTACTCGGAATCCATTCGTCTGTAGAATTTTCACGCCTGAAACCTGTAGCGTTACCCTCTTCCGTATATAGACATAACTTTCTAATATACTATCCTTTTGATTCATGGCTTAATCTGTTGTATTCAGATTTAGTGAGCTACAGTTTATCATCCATGAGAACCCGCAGCTGAGGCTCACAATAGCAAAGCTTACACAATAATGATAAGTTCATTACGTTGTGCAGCAGAAGTACAGAAGCCGACAACAATTAGAACGCCTTGTTGCAACGATTTCGTATGCACCCATGGCTCAGTGTTGTCAACCGTGACTGTACAACAGTAAATTCGTTAGGTTGCCCCGGTAACTTGGTTATAGAACAAAGTATAATTTTTGGAGTGTGGATACAAGGCATAAACATTATCACTGGCGCGCAGTTCGCCCTTGGCGTAGCGCGATTTAATGTATTTCAGTGTTCAAAGGGGATGGCGCACGAAAACCTGGCCCCGAATACTAAACCGTTCATTGCCGCCCGCCTGTTGTCATCAATTCAGTAAATATAGATTTTCTGCATTGTTGTTATTGTTGTTGTGGTCTTCAGTCCTGAGACTGGTTTGATGCAGCTCTCCATGCTACTCTATCCTGTGCAAGCTTCTTCATCTCCCAGTACCTACTGCAGCCTACATCCTTCTGAATCTGTTTAGTGTATTCAACTCTTGGTCTCCCTCTACGATTTTTACCCTCCACGCTGCCCTCCAATACTAAATTGGTGATCCCTTGATGCCTCAGAACATGTCCTACCAACCCATCCCTTCTTCTAGTCAAGTTGTGCCACAAACTCCTCCCCAATCCTATTCAGTACCTCCTCATTAATTATGTGTTCTACCCATCTAATCTTCATCATTCTTCTGTAGCACCACATTTCGAAAGCTTCTATTCTCTTTTTGTCCAAACTATTTATCGTACATGTTTCACTTCCATACAAGGCCACACTCCATACAAAAACTTTCAGAAACGACTTCCTGACACTTAAATCTATGTTAACAAATTTCTCTTCTTCAGAAACGCTTTCCTTGCCATTGCCAGTCTACATTTTATATCCTCTCTACTTCGACCATCATCAGTTATTTTGCTCCCCAAATAGGAAAACTCCTTTACTACTTTAAGTGTCTCATTTCCTAATCTAATTCCCTCAGCATCACCTGATTTAATTTGAATACATTCCATTATCCTCGTTTTGCTTTTGTTGATGTTCATCTTATATCCTCCTTTCAAGACACTGTCCATTCCGTTCAACTGTTCTTCCAAGTCCTTTGCTGTCTCCGACAGAATTACAATGTCATCGGCGAACCTTAATGTTTTTATTTTTTCTCCATGGATTTTAATACCTACTCCAAATTTTTCTTTTGTTTCCTTTACTGCTTGCTCAATATACAGATTGAACAACATCGGGGAGAGGCTACAACCCTGTCTCACTCCCTTCCCAACCACTGATTCCCTTTCATGCCCCTCGACCCTTATAACTGCATTTCTGCATTAGCTTATTTGTTATTTCTTCATTATCTAATTATTAAATCTATTTGTCGTTGTATCTGCTAGTGGCGGACAACGATTCGTGTGTAATTGGCGAGCAGTCTGTGCTCGGGGCCTGTTTTCTGTGCTACCCTTTAAAAAAGAGGATGGTACAGACAGGGACAGTACAATGTATAAAATATTTTTTTGCGAATAACTAGTCGTATACCCTTGTCTTAATCATAAATAGAATGCAGTTTTATGTTGCTGAATGAAGAGGACTGTATTCATGTTCGTTTCAATAAAACAGGAAGATGTGCATTGCCTATACTATTGAAATTTGCTAACTGTTTAAGTATGAAAATAATCTGCCATAAAAAATTGAGTAGATGCCTCGCGTACAACAATTTATTGTGTTTTCGGTTAAATTTAGTTCTTTTGAACGATATGTTTCCAAACTCAATGAATCAGTTATGTTAAAAAGTGGTAAATTCAGAATATTGCCCCCCACCCCTTCCCACTCTTGCATAGTTTTCTGCAGTCCCACTATGGCTCTGCTGATGGGTCGCTTTGCCTTCGCAGGTATTCAACATCCTGGGGATCGGCCCGCTGCCGTGGGCCGTCGTGGGCGAGGTGTTCGCGTCGGACGTGAAGGGCGTGGCTACCTCGGTCGTGGCGGTGGTGCAGTCCATCCTCTTCACAGCGCTCAGCAAGCTCTTCCAGGTGATCAGCGACGCCACGGGCGTCTACGCCGTCTTCTTCCTCTTCATGGCCAGCGCCGTCGTCGGCCTCGTCTTCACATTCTTCTTTCTACCTGAGACCAGGGGCCGCACCTTCATCGAAATCACACGGCACTTCGAGGGCGAAGAAGACGAAGAAACAAAGTAGCCATTTTTTCTGACTCTGGCTGAAATAAAGAACTCAAATTCGTCCGAGTGGGACTAAAATTCATTTGGAAATTTAAATTACCCACAATTCATTGAATTAACATTTCAGCCAAAGACAGAGAAAAATCTGTTAATGTCTCTGCATCGATGCAAAGAGTACGTTTGTTGCTTGTGTAGTCAGCCATGTGACTGCTTTGATGGGGGGCAGACGCAGTATTCTCTCTATCGCTAATCTCTTTGTCTCAGAGTAGCATCTCTGCCAGACGTCTTGAATTATACAGGGTGTTACAAAAAGGTACGGCCAAACTTTCAGGAAACATTCCTCACAAACAAAGAAAGAAAATATGCTATGTGGACATGTGTCCGAAAACGCTTACTTTCCATGTTAGAGCTCATTTTATTACTTCTCTTCAAATCACATTAAACATGGAATGGAAACACACAGCAACAGAACGTACCAGCGTGACTTCAAACACTTTGTTACAGGAAATGTTCAAAATGTCCTCCGTTAGCGATCATACATGCATCCACCCTCTGTCGCATGGAATCCCTGATACGCTGATGCAGCCCTGGAGAATGGCGTATTGTATCACAGCCGTCCACAATACGAACACGAAGAGTCTCTACATTTGGTACCGGGGTTGCGTAGACAAGAGCTTGCAAATGCCACCATAAATGAAAGTAAAGAGGGTTGAGGTCAGGAGAGCGTGGAGGCCATGGAATTGGTCCGCCTCTACCAATCCATCGGTCACCGAATCTGTTGTTGAGAAGCGTACGAACACTTCGACTGAAATGCGCAGGAGCTCCATCGTGCATGAACCACATGTTGTGTCGTACTTGTAAAGGCACATGTTCTAGCAGCACAGGTAGAGCATCCGTATGAAATCATGGCGGTGAATCGAGGAAGTACAGTACATACTGACGAAACTAAAATGAGCTCTAACATGGAAATTAAGCGTTTCCGGACACATGTCCACATAACATTTTTTCTTTATTTGTGTGTGAGGAATGTTTCCTGAAAGTTTGGCCGGACCTTTTTGTAACACCCTGTATTTCATATGTATTCTAATCTCTATCACTAGTACCGTGAATGCGTTAACATGTGTACTATCATCCTGTCTTTTCTTTATTTAAGTCATAAATGATCGTACGGCATTTATTGACCGGGATATCCCATTCGGGGTTCGGCCGCTGCATCATTTTCCACATATGATTTTTATCGTCGATTCTGTGGAGAATCTGAGTATCTCCTCCTTTCTTATCATAGCTGTCCACCTAATTTTCAACATTGCCCTGTAACACTACATATCGAAGATGTTGGTTCTCTTATTTTTATGTATTTCCACCGCCAAAGATTCACTGCGCTCAAGACGTGCTTTCTTATAAATATCTATCAATATGTCTATGTTTGATACTAGCAGCCCTATTTCGATAAATGATGTTCCCTTTTCTGCTTGTAGTCTGCTTCTTATATCTACGTCCTCATTAACTTCATCTACTACATTTTAACTAATTTTGGTGTTACGTTTATCACTAATTTCATTCCTGCCACTCCTCACTACTTTCGTCTTTCTTTGGTTTACTCGCAGTCCACATTATGTGTTTATTGTAGTGTTCAGTCCATTCAGTAGGTACTGTAATTCTTCTTGACTTTCACTGAGTACGGCAATGCCATTAGCTAATCTTATCAATGATATCGTTTCACCCAGAAACCGAATCCCACTTCTGAATCTGTCTTACATTCTGTCATTGCTTCTCGCACCAATTTTAATTCAGTTCTCTTGGTCTTCCTTTCTTACGAGCAGTCTTACAAGCTGCAAAGTTTTACAAAGCCTATTCCACACTCTTACCTGAAAGTAACAAAAGCATTAAATTTTTTTAATAATTTACTATTTTTTGTTATGAAATGTTTTTATGTAATTAATATCAATATACAGATCTACATTATATGTTATGGTATTACTACTATTTTAAAATAAGTTTAAAACCTATTTATATACATATTTTAAAAAAATTCTTGATTTGAAGCTTGTATATGTTGAAGGTTTGTGTATATTTGTGATGTCAGTTGTTCAATTCTCGTATGATAGTTGTTATCTGAGACGTTATGTTGTGTTAAAAGATTGATTATGTATTCAGTGTAGAAATGCAAGTTACTCGATACTCGATACAAAAGATACAAGAACTGATAACATGACTAGGGAATCGCTTACAGCAGTGTGCTTTTGCACAAGAGATTTTTGGCTTTGAATAGTGTCCTTACACTGTGACAAGTTTCATCAAAATTGACAAACTCAGAGGCAGTGGGTCAGTTCTAGCTCTCCAAAACGAGATGTTTGAACGAAACGTAACAGAAAAGGTTTGACGCAAATTCTGAAAATTTGAGTACTTTTTAATTAGTGGAGGTCACCTTCATAGTAGGAATCGTTTGAGTTTACACACGTCTATATTAGAGATACGCAAACTCGTTGATTTTTGGGAATTTGACCGTTAGTGAACGGCACTTTCAGGTACCTGTACATTTTTATCGCTCTCTACCCTTTTTTATCGAATTGTGGAATGTTGTATGGTTTTAAAACAATCAAAATGGAAAAGCAGAAACGCTATACCCAGTAACAACAGCGAATCCAAGATCTGAGCTGGGTGGGAGGGGAAGGATGAAAATCATTACTTTTGCTGTGAACGATGAAATAGTTTCGAGATTTCACGACAAATGTTTCTCGGTACCCTTGCCTACATGTTGGCCTTCTGGTACTGAATTGATACTGCACATACGTCTGTGTGGCAGGGTAGGACCTGGTTACATTTGTGAATTTCATTATTATTTGGGAGAGTGACCCATGCACACCCCTTCTCTGTTCCCGGCCATCAGAAGATGCTCTCATGGAGAATTTTCTTATAAAGAAAATACTTCTAATCTAATGAAACACATGCTCTACTCCAACTACAAAGTAAATATAATTAAGTAAAAGTGTTGTAATTTTAAAAATGGAAGTATGCTGATAAATATCTTTATGTTAAGGAGAAGTGGGATCGAAAATTTTCAAAATTCTAACTGAAAAAGGTTGATGACTTGAGCGAGCCAAACTGAGATCAGAACGGCCCCTAGGTAGCTTGACGGTATTTTAATTCTTTCAAATGTTTATCAGCTGTGCCTCAGAATCACATAACTACCACCAGGGTTTCAGAAGACAGCTGTATGAAACTACAATATGTACAGAAAATAGATACATGTCAGTGGATAGAGTATTGCCCCCCCCCCCCACACACAAGAAAAACTTACGTGACAGGTGCTCGATACAGGCACTGTTTGTGTCATAGAAAAAGTCTGTTGGTGAGTGCAGTACATTGAAGTTCCTGACATAAATTGCTTGAGAAGGCACGCCACCTACCTACTTTGGAGATCTACCCACTGGTTTGCCTATCTGCAGGAACAAACTACATTGTCCAGTCAAAATAATGTGAAAAACCTGGATAATCACCTTTTTCAGCGCGGGCAGCTGTGAGACACGCGCAAGAAGAGAGTCAGCGAGGTTCTAGAAGGTACTGACTCCAATGCCGAAGCCTGGTGTGCTAGGTTTCTCGGTTGAGGATTCTTGGTTCAAACAGCCTAATCGTGGTGGTCTCGCAGATTCTCGATTGGGAGAAATCCGGGGAGTTCGATGGCCCGGGGAATATGGTAAACAGCCTCGGTGCCTTTCGAACAATGCACATATACTGCGAGCTGTGTGACACGTTGTGTTGTCTTGGTGGTAGATACCATCGTGCAGAGGAAAACACAAACAGCATGTAGGGGTGGGACGGTTCCCAAGGGAGGATGCATACTTTTGTTGGTACATTGTGTCTTCCATAATGACAGAATCACCCAGCGAATGCCAACAATACCACAACGCTCCCCCTGCAGCCAGGACCCTTCCTATGTTTGTTGGAGGGTGTTTTCTTTCAGACGTTTCGCGCTATACACACAAGCTTGGGCGTCCAGTTCAGGTACAGGCGTACATGTTGCAGCTTTAGTCATCTGTGAGCAGCAGTGTTCAAAAATGGAAATATTTTGATAAATATATTTATGTTAAGCAGAAGTGGGATCGAACATTTTCAAAATTCTAACTGAAAAAGGTTGATGACTTGACCGAACCAAACTGAGTGGATGTGAGACACGCAAGAAGAGAGTCAATGAGGTTCAAGAAGATACTGACTCCAATGCTGTGGCCTGCTGTGCTAGGTTTCTCGGTTGAGGATTCTTGGCGCAAACAGCTCAGTCGAGGTGGTCTCGCAGATTCTCAGGGAGTTCGATTGCCAGGGGCATATGGTAAACTGGCTCTGGTGCTCTTCGAACCACGTACATACACTGCGAGCAGTGTGGTACGTTGTGTGGTCTTGCTGGTAGATACCATCGTGCAGAGGAAAACACAAACAGCATGTAGGGGTGGGACGGTTCCCAAGGGAAGATGCATACTTTTGTTGGTACATTGTGTCTTCCGTAATGACAGAATCACCCAGTGAATGACAACAATATATTCCCCAGACCACAACGCTCCCCTTGCAGCCTGGACCCTTCCTATGATTGTTGTAGGGTGTTTGCTTTCAGACGTTTCACGCCATACACACAAGCGGCCTTCTGTTATCAGTGGGCGTCCAGTTCAGGTACTGGCGTACATGTTGCAGCTTTAGTCATCTGTGAGCAGCAGTTAACCTGGGTACACGAACCAGGTGCCTGCTGCGGAGGCCCCTATGCAGCACGTTCGCTGAACAGTCGTTGAGAACAGGCTATTAGTAGGCCTTTGGCTCATCTGGGCGGTCAATTGCTCAATAGTTGTGCTTCTATTCACCCATACACGTCTCTACAGCCATTGTTTACCCCTGTCAGCTGTGGCCTTGGTGCGCCACAGTTGCTTCGGAGCCAGGCTGGATAGCACTGTTTTGCCACGCAAGGTATTCCTTAATCACGGCGTAAAGCGAACAGTTGGGAACTTAGTTGTTTCGAAAATGCTTCCACCCATGGCCCAAAGACCAATAATCATGACTTCTTGGACATCAGATAAATCTCCCCTTTCTTTAATACGACAACGACTGCACTGTTTTCTGCATCCCCCAACATGCTTCATATACTCTCCACTGGTAGTCTGTGAGTGATTATTGCACTTTGACGTCTAACATAGACGGTGGTCACATTATTCTGGCTGGACCATTCAGTGCGACAATACAGAGCGGATGATATGCCGACATGTTGTGACATACCTCTTACCTAGTACAACTATTCCATGCACGATATTACCAATCGAAACTTGGAGAGATGCTCTGTCCACTGTTTCGTGTACGTCTTCTAGTTTTCGCGCAGTCGTCTTCTGAAACCCTGGACATACACGTGAATAACCCTATATTTACCAACACTGGCACTCATAAAGATTATTTGTGAATGACAAAGTAAAAATAATGAGCACTTTGTTTTCAAAACATAGATTAGGCTACTGCAAACCGAGTTCCAGCTGACTGGGATTTCTTGTTTTAATTTTAGTACTCAATTATAAGAAAGCTATAAATTACCCATCGTGGACACAGGGCGGCTAACGCATAGAATTCAAAGTTTCGACTTCGACAATGGTTTGTAATTGTAAGAGGAAGGGAAATGCCATGTATGACAGGGACAACAACTCGGTTGTGAACGACGAACAATGGAACCGGAGCGAAGAGGGACAGACTGAGGGGCGGGAACGAGGAACGGCGAACTGGAACGAGGAATGAGTGACTGCCGAACGAGGAGCGAGACCGACTGCACGAACGGAGATGGAAACGACACCTACCTGAAGGGAACAGTGAACAACCATTGCTTGGAAGTCATTCCTCAGTCTTTCCTCTCAGTTTAGTGTACCGTTGCTTTGGACATGTTCCTTCTAAAACGACGGGCAATTAGTCCATGTTCCTACCTTCCAGTGCTCGAAACATTTACGTATGTCGTTTTACGTGTGGGTGAGCGGGAGCTGCACTCTGTTTTATTTCCGTTGGAGCGGAATGTTAAGTCTACAGTGAATTGCTCGTCCATAGATACTGAATCAATCGACTTTGATGAAACTTGTCAAGTCAAAAGCATGCAGTTCAAAGTAGAATAACAGTGGCGCACGAATACGGCGCGACATACAATCCTGGGTCGTTTTGTTTCTCGTATGGCACGTGGCTAAAAGCCACAAGATAAAATAAAAAATTCACTTCGCACCTTGAGACACCTCTGACTACGCCACAGACTAAGCTCTGAAGTTCCTCACCTCACAGTCAGCAATGCACATTTGGTTGTAATGCTCGAGATGCGAAGCCACTTACTGGTTCTCTGCGGTATCGTATCGCTGTTTATTATTACAGAATGATAACATAATGACATATTGTTTGGAAGGCTAACATAACTATGTTTTCGTCGGCTAGCTGCCAGATTGTTGTGCAATCTTGCTGCGCATCTCTTCATACGTGGCAATGACTCCCTCCTTTTATACATTCAACTCATGTAAAAGAAAGAGAAGTGTCATGATGACAACGAAATACATTGTGGAAATATTGCGCTAAGATGATACAACAGTATGCCAGCAGGTGTGTGTGTGTGTGTGTGTGTGTGTGTGTGTGTGTGTGTGTGTGTGTAGTATTTGCTTACAGCACCATTGCACTATGTAAGCCGCCTCTGATAGTACCAGCGCTTCAGATGTTTAGTACAGACTTTTGCTTCATACGCTTGTGAGACAGTAGGCGATACGCTAGTCTTGATTTAGGCTATAACGTTTTTATCTGTGACTGTAAAGTGTTGTAAGTGTATAAATTAAGAATTTTGAATAAATTTCTTTCACGTAATTCAGTGCATCTTTCAGTCCCCCAAGACTCCAGGAAGGAGATGGTCAAAAAATTCTGGCCTAATATATTTTTTTGGTAGTTATGGATGGCCCTTAAAAGAAACAAAGCCCATACAGTAGTACTTAGTACACAGACGAAACCACAGCATGAATTCTGTACCAACCCAGTGACAGTCTGTCATTACATTTTTTTCAATCCTTTGAAAATCGAAAAAAAAACGTTTTTTTTGTAATGTCTTAGACAGACCTCAATATGGAAGAAGCAAATACTATTCTAATTCAGTTAAAAATTCAACTAAACTACGTGTGCTTGGGAGATTATCTATGATACAAATGTTCACATTAGTATACAAACGTAATACAATATTTTTGCAACGTTTATAAGATGGCCATTTAACATCTGAGGATATTTGAGTGTACTAAAATTTGAGAAAATTACTACACAAAAGAAGAATACCACAGACAAAAAAAAATACATAACGGTACCCTAATGCTTGCAGTACAAACGAAGTCGGAATCCCAAAACATCCCAAATGTGTTCTATAGGATTAAGGTCAGGACTCTGTGCAGGCCAGTCCATTACAGGAATATCATTGTTGTGTAACCACTCCGCCACAGGCCGTGCATTATGAACAAGTGCTCGATCGTGTTTAAACATGCAATCGAATTGCTCTTCAACAGTGGGAAGCAAGAAAGTGCTTAAAACATCAATGTTGGCTTGTGCTGTGATAGTGCTACGCTAAACAACAAGGGGTGCAAGCCCCCTTCACGAAACACACGACCACACGATAACACCACCGCCTCCGAATTGTACTGCTGCCGAACTATACAAGTTCAACATTGTTAATTGGTAGCTCACTGGGTAAGTGTCAGATTACTTACCTGGTTCGGCATTCAATCTTCAGTCAGTTCTAGGATTTTTTTCTGCCTTTTGTCGCTTGTTTCGCCTTTGGTAATGATTTTTTAATGTGAAAAATGTCGAGCTGCACTACTGCTAGGAGCGCACGTTGAACAGCAGCCATATCTAGCTGGGTCAGTTCAAAGGCATGTGGAAGGAAATAGGTATATCTTTTTTCTGGTGTCTGCACAAAACGATTTATCAAACACAAAGCAGATCCGACCATTGCAGACACTTTTTCAGGAAGCACATTGCAAATGCCAAATAATGTCAACAACGACCTATGGCCTATTTATTGCCAGTTGGAATTGCCCTAATCTTTTCCAGCATTCAGAATGTGCTGTACAATTTGTTGCTTGTTACAAAGATGTTCATTGCCATACAACTGTTGCTTGTTCCAAAGCTTGTTACATGCTAGATGCCAGCAAAGTTTCGTTATTACAGTGTACATGCATACATATTCTGTAACAGTGAGTGATCTGGCACAACTGCGTATCAGAATGGTAGCAGTCAGATGGATATTAACAACAAAACCCGCCCATACCTACTCAGCAATCACAAAATTTAATTTTGGATCCAAACTGGCACATAAACGATACTCATAGCGATGCATTAAACCATGTTCCATCTTCTTCTCACAGAGGTAGAACCCAGAATTACCCTTTGATAAAACTATGTAACCTCTTGTACACCATAAGAAGATGAGCCTGGAATGGTTCGAAAACCGTTTCATGGAATAAGGAATTATTTTTAAAAAAAGTGACTCGTTGTAGTTTTCTGTATTCATATTAAACGGGAATAATTGTTGATTTTTTCCATAAATACCTTAATTTTTTAAAATTCATATGAGTAATATTAACTATCATCTCTATAGGAAAATTAGTCAATGAGATTCCTTGTTTGCTTGAAAAATCCTAAATGTTCCGCATATGGGTGAAAAACAGACATTTTTATAAATTGCAATTTTGCCAGTATGCTATAGGCGTAACAAAAATTACTTCTGGTGCCATCTGAGTAGCTTCTGGCTAAGGTAAACAGATGGCTGAAGATGGCAATCTTCATAGACATACTGCAGTACAGGCAGTGGTACTGCTTGACCTGAAGTTCCTATTTACAGTAGACAGCAATTCTGCTGACAGAATAGTGGGTGAAGGGGAGTATGGGGAAAGACAGATATATTTAGTCTACATCTACCTCTCCCACTCAGTCCCATCTGCATTGTTTTGCCCCTCCCCCATCTTCCCCCTCCACCTCCTCTCCATCCATTTCTCCGTTTCCAAAATAATATGGTGGAGACAGCAAACTTGCTCTAGTATTCCATTGAACAACTGCTATTATGCTGAAGCAGCGACATTTTTATTTATGTAAACAATCTGGCGTTATTAAATAAACAAATCGACAATTTTACTGGCCATGCAGCGCTTGAGACGTCAGTCATGTGTGCATGGTCAGGTGATTTTTTGCTGCCGTCCTCCCTCCCTGCTGCATTACGATCAGTTGCAACCCATGCCATAGCCGCAAGGGCTTCCCCCTAGGCTGTACTTACATCCCCACAAACACCCCATAGGAGAGTGAGGCTCCACCCACCCACGAAGACTCTGCGCTCACGGCAGCGACAACTGTCCCCATATGTATGACGGTGGCAACCGCCCCAGATACCCCCTGATCCCGCCCTCCCCCCTCCCCCGCAATGCCCATCCATGGCTGACCAGGACCACAGGCCCCCCCCCCTTACCCAAAGACCTTCTGCTCAGAGACAGACACAGACGCTAGCTGGCGTTCCCTGATACAATTCCAAGGCCGCCGACATGACGCAGATGGTCGTCTAGCTGGAGCATTCATCTCCCAGGGTTGTATAGACACTTCCTTCTGAGAGAAAGACGGTAGTCAGCTTTTCTTGTCAGCCACTCAGGGCTTCCCAGATGTGCTGCCACCTGCTGATCAGCCAGTTACTACTTGCTCTCCCAGGGCTGTCCAGGACCAGCTACTCCAGTGACCTCTTGCCGAGGTTGTAGAGGCTGTGGCAGATATATCATTCAGATGGTATGTGTGAGACTCTCAATCCTATCTGGGCAGTGTAAAACGATTTACGTGACTGATTTTTTTTAAAAAAAAAGTGAGACACACTGCAGTACAGCAAGTGAGTTTATTAACAGTAATCATGAAACATTTTCAGTCACGTATGGGTGGTCGAGGAGTAAACACTAAGTGTTCATTGACATCATCATTTCCATCACTGTAGCTACAAAAAAAGCTGTCATGTAAATATTGGCGATGATAACACATTGTCTCTACATGTACATCTACGTGATTACTCAGCTATTAATAATAAAGTGCCTGGCAGAGGGTTCAGTGAACCACCTTCAAGCTGTCTCTCTACCTTTCCTGTCCAGAAGGGCGCGCGGAAAAAACGAACACTTAATTTTTTCTGTTCGAGCTCTGATTTCTCTTATTTTATCGTGATCATCATTTCTTCCTATATAGGTGGGTGCCAACAGAATGTCTTCGCAATTGGAGGAGAAAACTGGTGATTGATATTTCATGAGAAGATCCCGTCGCAACGAAAATCGCTTTTGTTTTAATGATTGCCACGCCAATTGACGTATCATGTTTGTGTCGCTATCTCGCCTATTTTGCGATAATACAAAACGAGCTGCCCTTCTTTGAACTTATTCGAAGTCATCCGTCAGTCCCAACTGATACAGATCCCACACCGCACAGCAGAACTCCAGAATAGGGCGAACAAGCGTGGTGTAAGCAATCTCTTTAGTAGACCTGTTGCAGCTTTTAAGTGTTCTGCCAATGAATCGCAGTCTTTGGTTTGCTCTACCCACAACACTATGTATGTGATCGTTCCAATTTAGGTTATTTGTAATTGTAATCCCTTAGTATTTGGTTGAATTTACAGCCTTCAGGTTTGTATGACTTATCGTGTATTCGATATTTAGCGGATTTCTTTTAGTACTCATGTGAATAACTTCACACTTTTCTTTATTCAGGGTCAATTTCCACTTTTCGCACCATACTGATATCTTATCTAAATCATTTTGCAATTCGTTCTGGTCATCTGACGACTTTACAAGACGGTAAATGACAGCATCATCTGCAAACAATCTAAGATGGCTACTCAGATTGTCTTCTATGTCGTTAATATACATCAGGAACAATAGAGGGCCTATAACACTTCGTTGGGGAACACTGGATATTAATTCTGTTTTACTCGATGACTTTCCGGCTATTGCTACGAACTGTGACCTTTCTGACAGGAAATCACGAATTCAGTCGCACAACAGATGCACACATGTGCCTGTGCATGTGAAAATGTTCAAATGTGTGTGGATTTCTAAGGGACCAAACTGCTGAGATCACAGCTCCCTAGACTTACACACTACTCAAACTATCTTATGCTAAGAAGGACACACACACCCATCCCAGAGGGAGGACTCGAACCTCCGACGGGAGGGGGCCTCGCAGTCCGGGACACGGAGCCTCAAACCGCCAGGTCACTCCGCGCGGCTGTGCGTGTGAGTGTGCGTGTATTTCACTTAATATTGTTAAACATACAAGACTTTCTGTGAAAACCAAGATCGTGCACCGCCAGAAAAAGTAAAGTGTAATTCTTTGCCTATGTTTGATAACGTTGCCATGGAAACCTAGGAACACACATTAAATTTTTGTTTTGTTTGCCACAAAGAGTAGACATTTTTATTTGAGCCAAACATACTTAGGATTGCAAAATAGTTGGTAAGGGATAATACAAATCTTATTATTGCTTTCAAATAACATAATATGAATTTAAAACATATATGAAACACGTGTAGGAACTGGCATGACATCCAGTGATTTATAATTACGTGTAGAAATTGCTGGAAACACTCACAGCATCGAGTTTTTGTTATTTGTAAAAGATGACAGATGGATGATGGACGGTACAGAAGAAATTTGTAAGAGTTTTTCTTAAAGAGGTAATGCAGGTGCGTAGCACAACATGGACAAATATAGACATACGGCACATACTTACAAGCAAATGTCTGAGTATGCAACTACTAAAATATGCATGAGTAGAAGTATGTAATATGGATGATGTATCACTAGCAAGAGGTAATTACACAGTCATAAATTACACTATGGACAAATTTCGGTGAACACCTTGCATTCAGTCTGACAGACTACACAGAGAGAACATGCAACCATATGCGGATGTGAAAATTGAAATGATCAATAGATGTCTCAGAAGCTACACTACAAAAATTGAACCGATCAACTAAAGTGTTAAGGATATAAATGGTTGAACATAAAGCCATACTGAGATGGTTGACACAAAAGTCATGGAATTTGGAGGTTAGTCAATATGGTAGCTGCAAAATATTCAGAATTTGAAACTGACCTAGGGAATTTGGAAAAGCCCACCATCACAGCTAGCCTGAAAGTATATAACCTTTGTACTATGTCAGAGTCTGTTTGGTACGCAACAACAGTCGGCAAATTGTAAACTTATTGAGGCATGTAAAGTGATTCCACACAAATTATTATTGCTATGACTGCGGTAGTTGGAGAGTGATAAGTCTTTTAGGGAAATGGTTAAGCTGTTACTGAAACATTTGAACGGCTTCTGCAAAGAATCAATAACGCAAATGATGGTGAAGAAGAAGAAAGAAGAAGAAAACATACTAGTGATAATTTCATTAATCGTCACAGTTGTACTGAGATAGATGGAGTACATGGAGTGTGAGCCATGAAGAACCTCATGTGCTAGGTACATAATTTACAACTGCAACGAAACATGCAGTATACACTATGTGATCAAAAGTATCCCGATACCTGGCTAAAATGACTTGGCCCACCCTTAGCCTTGAGGACAGCTTCCACTCTCGCAGGCATACGTTCAGTCAGGTGCTGGAAGGTTTCTTGGGGAATGGCAGCCCATTCTTTACGGAGTGCTGCACTGGGGAGAGGTACGATGTCGGTTGTTGAGGCCTGGCAGGAAGTCGGAATTCGAAAACGTCCCAAAGGAGTTCTATAGGAGTTAGATCAAGAGTCTGTGCAGACCAGTCCATTACAGGGATGTTATTGTTGTGTAACCACTACGCCATAGGCCGTGCATTATGAGCAAGTTCTCGATCGTGTTTAAAGATGCAACCGCACAACCCGAATTGCCCTTCAACGGTAGGAAGCAAGAAGGTGCTTAAAACAATGTAGGCTTGTGCTGTGATAGTGCCACGCTAGAAAACTAAGGGTGCAAGCCTCCTCAATGAAAAACAGGACCACACCATAACACCACCGCCTCCGAAAATTGTACTGTTGGCACTACTAACGCTGGCAGGTGAAGTTCACCGGGCATTCGCCATACCCACACCCTGCCATCGGATCTCCACATTGTGTACCGTGTTTCGTCACGCCTCACAACGTTTTTCCACTGTTCAATCGCCCAATGTTTACGCTCCTTACACCAAGCGAGGCGTCGTTTGGAATTTACCAGCGTGATGTGTGGCTTATGGGTAGCCGCTCGACCATGTAATCCAAGTTTTCTCACCTCCCGCCTAATTGTCATAATACTTGCAGTGCATCCTGATGCAGTTTGGAATTCCTGCGTGATGGTCTGAATAGATGTCTGCCTATTACATATTACGATCCTCTTCAACTGTCGGCGGTCTCTGTCAGTCAACAGACGAGGTCGGTCTGTACGTTTTTGTGCTGTACGTGTCCCTTCACGTTTCCACTTCACTATCACATCGGAAACGGACAACCTAGGGATGTTTAGGAGTGTGGAAATCTCTCGTACAGACGTATGACACAAGTGACACCCAATCACCCGACCACGTTCGAAGTCTGTGGTCGCACGGGATTAGCCGAGCGGTCTAGGGCGCTGCAGTCACGGACTGTGCGGCTGGTCCCGGCTGAGGTTCGAGTCCTCCCTCGGGCATGGGTGTGTGTGTTTGTCCTTAGGATAATTTACGTTAAATAGTGTGTAAGCTTAGGAATTGATAACATTACCAGTTAAGTTCCATAAGATTTCACACACATTTGAACATTTTTTTCGAAGTCTGTGAGTTCTGCAGAGCGGCCCATTCTGCTCTCTCACGATGTCTAATGACTACTGAGATCGCTGATATGAAGCACCTGGCAATAGGTGGCAGCACAATGCACCTAATATCAAAAACGTATGTTTTTGGGGGAATTCGGATACTTTTGATCACATAGTGTAGCTCAGTGATAGAGAATTTTAAAATACACCTCGTTTACTGAACCTGCATTAATGTTCTTAAAATTTTCAAACTGTGTCACTTATTTACTTGAAGAATGAAGAAAAAAAAAGAAAGAAACAAATCCCCAGCAGGAAGAATAAGAAGCTCATGTAGTAAGAGGTACATAAACATTATTAAATCACTATTAGTTGATCAGCATGACAGCCCTGGAGTCATTGTTGACGTTCAGTACTAAAAGATGAACAGTCAGTCTCCGCGATGTACAGGGTGTCCGTAATTAACGTTCCACTTTCAAAATACTGTAGAAAGAGAACTACTGCTCAGAATGGAATGAAATATGAAAAAAATATTATTGATTTAGGGGGAAACATCATCGGACAAAAAAGTTACAAAACTTGACCAATAGACGGCGCTGTGAGCGTCAGAATACGTACACCAACAGACGCATGGCACTCACCTATTCAGTTTGCGTCCAAGACGCCCAACATGTCTTCTCCATGAAGGATCACGTGCTGCTCGTAAAGCTCTTTTACAAGAACGGTGACTGTGTGACAGTAGCCCTGCAGAAGTTCTGGACACTGAAGGACATGAAAATAGGTATTCGTCCGATATCTGGTAAGAATCTGGTGAAAAGAGTACAAAATTCGAAAAGACGGGTTCTTTTGAAGTGCAGAGGGAGGAAAGCAGTTGATCTGTCAAACATGTTGTAAGAGGTATGCGCTGCCTGCGATATGTAAGCGATAAGAGAATCTGAGACCAAAAAGCAGTGTTGTATGCAGTAGGAACTGTGTGGTTGTTGGAGTAAGTTGTTGCTAGCGAACAGTCTGGTGTATCGTGTTGGCTGGGCCGGTCGTGGTGCAGCGATGGCGGAGCCTGAGCGTTATAGTATAAGGTAAAAGCAGCCTCGCGCATATCTAGTAATGTTATGTGAACTCCCATGTAAATCTTTAATAAATGTCCTAATAATAATCTTTGTCATATAACGTAATTTCTAACAAGCATTCATTTCAATTTAAAGAATTTACTAATTTCTCCAATCCATGATCATTCCGATTGTTGCAAAAGAAAATCAGTTGCTTCCTTTCATAAATGACAAATCTAGAGGCCAGCATTGCACAGAGCTGTGCCGGAAAAAGCTATTGTAAGAGCAGATAGTTGGCGACTTTATTAAGGTAAGAATTTTTGCTTTTTTATTCAGAATGATCTTACAGGGCCATGACGCAGCACTGCTGTCGTCCAAAATTTACCAGGTTACTGAATTTATTTTTTATTACGAGGTTTAGGAATTTTTCTGTTTCGAGCTTACATTAAATGAGAAAAGAATTTTGTGGGTACATTAAATGGGAAACAAATTTTGTGTGGAGGTTAAATGTGAATGAATTTCTGTAGAGAGGTTACACTAAATTAAAATCAGAATCATTATCTATAATTATTATTTACACTATTTTTTGTGGAGAGGTTACACTTGGCGACAACCGGCCAGGATCGTATTTCCTTGTGAATCTCTGAGAAGTAGTCATATATCTGCTCTTATTTACTTAAATGTAGTTTGCATCTGGTGCAACGCATTTACTAATTTGTCACTCTTTCTTTCACAGATCATCGGCAATTTATTGCTCTTTGTTGTACTTGTGTTTGTTCCATTTTTGCTTTGTCTTTGTTTCATTTTTGTACTTAATTTTGATTTGTGAAAAATGCCGCGAAAAACTGTTAACAGTACATCTCTATGTGCAACGAGTGAAATAGCCGACTCGAATAATTTGACCGATAATACTTGCGACACTCAGTGTAATCGTGATAATCCTCTAATTACAGATAATCAGTGCCTGCCGATCACTAGTAATGATTTTGGTCCTAATGATGAACAAACAAATTCAATGATGTCCACAGTAAATGTAACAATTGATGACGCGGCACGTTCCGTTACAATGAATGCTGCGCAGTTTGACACACCTGGTTTGCAAAATTTGAATTATGAACAAATAATTTTTTTTAACGAAGGTGAACAATGTACTCAAAGTACGTCAGATTTGTTTGATTCCGATGTGGTGGCCAACAGTGCACATCCAATTGGCAAACCTTTTTGTGAACAATTACGCGAGGAAATTAAGGCTTGTGCTAGGAGCAGTAGTGAAGAAATTAGATCTGTGGCTCAAGGATCAAGTAATACACATGCAGCCACAGCTAAATTACTTAGAGATGAAATTAGTGCAGCCGCTAAACAATGCTCTGAAAATGCAACACAGTTACGCGACGAGTTTAAATTAATGTCAGCATAAGTTTCACGCACTCTGGATACGGAAGTCGATAAGAAATTTGAACAACACATCAGCCAAATTGACGAACGTTTTAAAGTGACAGAAATGAAAAATGTTTCAGTCACTAACGCGTCACAGCATACCCCACTTCCCGAACATTTGTCACACTCACACAGCCAGTGTAACTTAGGTAATTTACAGAGACTACGTGACGTAGAATCCGAACAGACACAGATAAATAGATTCTCACGCAATCCTGAACCTGTTCACACATTCAGAGACGATAACGTTGATTATAAGCAATTTTTATCCGTAAAAAAATTTAAGGTACTTAATTATGACAGAACACAGAGACATCCTTTGGACTGGATACGACAATTTGTTTTTGAATATTCACCGCCATTGCCTGTAACGCAGAAACTAAAATTTATTTGCAACGCATAAGAGACCTCAGGGGATTCATTACGCTTCGATGAATATGTGCCGTAGCGTGCACAGGGCCCCGAGCCGTAGTAGTGCTATTTCAGCTTTAGTTTTCTGCACTGCTGCCTTCTCATTTACTATCCTTTATATCTATCAAAACAGCTCTTCAACTATCGATCTATCTAGGATTAAGAATGTGTAAAGAAAACCCGACATGACAAGTTTTACCGAAAGTGACATTTTCATTAGACACTCCCGAAATGGCAAGAACTACTAGCGTAATTTTAATAACAGATAAAATTGTAATCATTAGTATGTACAACATTATCAGCAATCGTCAAAATTTTCAGCAATAGCAGACACATTTTGGTAACAATAGAGGTTTTTCCCAACAACAACAAAACCAGCCGGTTAGCATACCTAACCAACAATGTGGTCTGCAGGGTCAACCAAGCTTTAATGTTTCGCCGCCTACATGTATAGCGTCGTTTCCACCAAATAGTAACGCACAGCAACAAGGAAATCACTACGTACAGAAAACACATCATTTCAACTCCTATCGCAACGCACCGTATAGCAATGATTATCATGTCAGACGTAAAAGTTTTCAGCGTAACAGTCGGTCTTACCAGCAGCAAAATCATCCGCAACAACAGATTATCATGAATGAACCAGACAGTCGGTATCATTCCGAACCTAATGCATCAGGACGAAATAACAGAACAGTACAAATAGTTGAAATGCCACAGCATCCTCCCGCAAATAATAACACGTCAGAAAGAATTTGACTAGATACAGTACAGGTTGCATCTTCCAGCAACGCAAGCAATACTTTTGACACAGAGAATTTTGTTCACGAAAATGTTATTACTTTTGACGACATCCGAGACACTCTTTGCATGAAAAGCCAGTTATTCAAAAAACCATTTCCCACCCTGTCATTGAAGTAAAGATTGGATCATCCAAATTTTCAGCAGTAATCGATTCTGGATCACCTATGTCAGTTATAAATGAGGAAACTTTCAACGAATGTAACAAAGAGAATTCCTATCCTACGTTACCATTAGGCAAAACTAAAGTAAAAGTAGCAGTATCTGGTAAAGGAGTAGATGTAAAATTACAGACACATTTATCATTTTGTATTGCAGGTCATATATTTCACTCAAATTTTTGGATTGTTCCCTTATTGACGACAGACGTTATTTTAGGTACGAATTTTCTGGTACAACACGACGCAATTATTGACTTTCAAAACTCCTATTTAATGTTAAAGGAAGAAAATGTACAACTGGCTTTAGAATTTCAGCACTCTTTATCTGCAGAAGAACAAACAATTAATCGTGCAGAGGTCATTTCCGCATCACGTAACATAGGCTGTCATTCCACATTGTTCACAGATACGTACGTACACAACTATAATACTCCAGTCGAAGCCGACTATGACGTTATACAAATGATCTCTGATAAAGTTAAACAGAGCAGTGCAAATACAGACGACGAACGCACGCAACTACGCAAAATTCTTTTACAGCAAGCTCCAGTTTTTGACAACGTCACTGGTACTATGTCCGGTTTTATGTATGAATTTCAAATTAAACAGCACGACACATTTAAAGCCAAACATTATCCCATTCCGTATATTCACAGAGAACAAGTTAAGAAAGAATTGCAAGCTATGCTTGACCAAGGTATTATTGAACCGGCAGTAAGTCCGTACATAAACTCGCTCCATATTGTTAAGAAAAAGGATGGTTCACTTCGCCTCGTACTTGATTCGCGCCACATCAGTGACATTATTATTAATGAAACAGATCGCCCACAGACACTAGAAGAACTTCTACAGAAATTTCATGGTACTGCTATTTATTCTACGTTAGATTTGAAATCGGGATTTTGGCAAATTCAGCTCCATCCGAACTGTAGAAAGTACACAGCTTTTCTCTGTTTTGGTGACTGTTACCAGTTTTGCAAATTACCGTTCGGTTTAACAATTTCTTCAGCAGCATTTATTCGGGGTTTGAATACTGTACTTCCGACAGAATTAAAAAACAGAATCACAACGTATGTAGACGACATTCTTATTGCAGAAGCTAACTGCTCTGAACACAATCTGATTCTTGAACAACTGTTACGAACTTTTCGTGCACAAGGACTCACAGTTAATCTCAGTAAATCGCACTTTGGCAAAACTTCTATAAAATTTCTTTCTTAGACATGTAATTTCAGCAGAAGGCATTGCGCCTGACCCGGAAAAACTTCAAGCTTTACGTGACATTACTATTCCTACGACGAACAAACAACTACGCAGTTTTTTGGGTTTAATTAACTTTTTTCGTAAATTTATTCATTACTCTGCTTTAGACACCCCTAGATTATGTCAATTGACGGGTAAAAATACTATTTGATCCTGGGATAGCCAAGCACATTCTGAATTTGTGAATCTGAAAGAAGCTTTGTTGAATGCACCACTTTTATCACATCCAGATCTTACTAGAAATTTTTCCATTGCCACCGACAGTTCTAAGACCGCTTTAGGCGTACACATTTTTCAGGAAATTGAAGAAGATGGCACTACAGTAATTAAAAACATCGTCTTTGCGAGTCGCATTCTGTCACCCGCTGAACGTAATTATTTTGTTACAGAACTTGAAACATTATGTGTTGTATGGGCATTTACGAGTTTTGGCATTTTCTTCATGGAAGACACACTACCGTTTACACAGATCATAGAGCTATACAGTTTTTACTTTCCGCAAAATTTACACACGACAGGTTAAGCAGATGAAAACTTTATTTACAGGAATTTAAGTTTACAATTGTTCACATTCCCGGTACGCAAAATATTGTAGCAGACGCACTATCCCGTTCTCTCGGCAACAATCAGCAAGACATCGCAACCAACTTCTGCCAAACAAATTTCAGCGTCATGTATATTCAACAAGTTGCATTTGAAAATTTCATTTTGTCGTCATTATGAGACATAGCACAAGAGCAGAGTAAAGACAACGTGTGAAAAGTAATTAAACACTTTTGGCAAGATAGGAATAATTTTACCATTAGAAACCATTACATTGTACGCAATAATATTCTGTTTCGCCGCTCTCACCCTGACAGCAACAACTGGTTACTATGCATTCCTGAGGAGCTTGTTAACAAATTAATTTGCTATACTCATTTAAGTTACGGACATTACGGAGCCAGAAAATGTTTTCTTATACTGAGACAGAACTGTTATTTTGCCAATATGGAGAAACGTATTCGACGAGTTTTAGCGTCATGTAAAATCTGCCAAAAAGCTAAGTCAGACACGACTTCACATATTCCTCCAATACATCCCATTGTACCTGTTAAATTGAGACACATGGCCGCTGTAGACATTTTTGGCCCGATTCCCAGAACTAATAGAGGTTTTTGCTACATCTTTGTCGCAGTTGAACTCACTTCGAAATTTGTTACCTTCACTCCGTTACGCAAAACTACTGCTAAATCTGTTTCGAAAGCATTTATAAAACATTTTCTATTTCATGTAGGACATGTACTGAAAGTAATTTCCGACAATGGATCACAGTTTCGATCTGCTGTATGGACACGTATGTTACGAACAAGAAACATTTCTCCGATTTATATATCCAAGTATCACGTTTCTTCGAACCCTTGTGAACGACTAATGAAAGAAATTGGTAAACTGTGTAGAATATACTGCCATAAAAGACATATTGATTGGGACACACACATACTCTCATTCCAGGATGTAATTAATTCCATACCAAATGAATCTACTCTGCTATCTCCGACTGTTATACTGAAAAATGTTGAACCACCTAACAAAATTAAAGAATTAGTATCCTTTCCTACATCTCGTCGACTGCGACACCATGAAATAATCGACATTGCGCTGAACAACATCAAACGTGCCGCGGAGCGCCGGAGAAGACAGCAAAAGCAGGTTTGTACACGCCGTGACTTTCACATTGGACAGAAGATATTAGTACGTACACGCTATTTATCCAACAGAGCAAAGAATAGATGTAGTAAATTTGAGCTTCTATATGCAGGTCCATATCGAATTCGCAGCATTCCTCACCCCAATGTAGTACACGTTGAAACTTTGAGAACCAGAAAAAGCCAAGGCAATCACCATTTCTCCAATATTAAATCCTTTATTGAATGCACATACTTTTTGATTTATCACACTGTAATGCCATTTCCTGATTTTTATATGACCAATGATGTAATTACATTTATGTGACTACTTACTGATGATTATCGTATTTTTTCTTGGCAAGTGCCCGGCAAGGTAAGGTTAGCAGGTCGCTTTTCTTGTCGTTATATATCAGACCGTGCACATTTTTCTATTTTTCGTGTATGTATGATTGTTTTCCTGTTTTGTTTGTATGCACTACGCAATCTTTAAGATATAACAAACACCAGTTGACTTTGACATTTTTCATTATGATATCTCAACAGCTTGACTATTTTACATTTTTTTGCTACTACATTATGATACTCTGTGTACATTTTTGCACCTGAACACTCTATCTTTTTGACATAATACGTTTTCTGTCAGGCTATGCTGTATGCTTAATTATATCACTAGAAACCAGTTTTTATTTAATGGGTATATGATTTAAATGCAAGATATTAATCTTTATTCATCAATTTCAGAAAGCAATAACGTGTAAAAGAAATAAATTAGAGAAACCACAGTGGATTACTATGAAATGGGAATTTCACCTTCGGAATGAACGAAAGAAGATGCAATACCTCGTCACGAAGAGTAAATGGATCAGAATTAACAAGCATTAACAACAATATACTATACACATCTTATGATAGCAGTCTTAACTAATTTTTTGTTTCAGAATACGAGGCGATTGATGCAGGCTGTCAGACAGAACTACACATCTTAGTTTTAGAGATGAAATATGCTAGAAATAAGAAACTATACTATGAATAGTTATATGAAGTAAATGGTAATATGAATAATGAATAATGAAGTGTCTTTTGCAGATGATGATGAATGATGATGAATAGTTATATGAAGAATATGGTAATATGAATAATGAAGTTTTTCTTTGCAGGTGATGATAGTGATGAATTTTATATGGCCACTTAACGCACCACTTTTAAGTTTTTCTTTGCAGATGAGAATAATGATGAAGTTTATATGTTAGTTAAGAGATGCTATGTAGTTATTTAAGTATTTGTTGCAGTTCGTTTTGACAGTATGTCTTATGTCGCATGGTATAATGACTGAATGTTTTGGAAAGGACAGATATAGTACATACATATTGAGTACACGTTTCATTACCTGTTAATTCGAAGTTCACTACTTTTCAGCATAATATGCGATTCTTCTTTCAGCTGAATAATCCATTTTGTATTTTTTACAGGAGAAGCTATTCATGAAATTAATGTGCTATAAGCGGTTAGTCATTAAACCTGTTCTAGTACTTGCATTTTTTTTTACCCATTTGTGTGTGTTATTCATGAATGTGATCACATATACTCTACTTGCTTCATAAGCTTGCTACAGCTGACTCATGACGAATGACGTTAATAATGCTTATTTGCAGCAATAAGTCAAAAGCAAATATTTTCATGCCCCTGCAATTAATTATCGATCCCAACGCAATGCATTGCTAGTACAAAAAAAATGTATTACCAGTCCCAAATAATGCTACCAGTTTAAGAGAGTTCTGGGTAATACTGAATGACGTTTTCTAACCACAGACCATGAGTAATAGTTATAGTGTGTTGCATTTTAAATATGTCCTATGTCACTTGAATGATGAGTTCTGAGTAACACTCAATGATGTTTTGTAATAATGCATAAATACTATGCCAATAATTTCTGTAAATAATTTTTTTGTTATACTCTATAAATGCTATGCCAATAATTAACTCTCAATTTGAATGATGACTTCTGAATAATACTGAATAATGTTTTATAAAAATATAAGAATACTTTGTAACTGGCGAATGAGTGCCAATAATTATTTTAAATATGTCGTTTGTCACTTGAATGATGAAAAATGTTTTGTAATATTCAATACTTGCTATAAGTTTAGTAACTGGCCAATGTATGCCACTGTTTCTTATATTTTAAATTTGTATTATGTCACTTACATGCTATTATATATGAATACCAGTAGCTTGATGCTACACTCATTAGCTCCTGACTTCTGATGGTTTGTAACTGGCCAATACCAGTAGCTTGATGCTACACTCATTAGCTCCTGGCTTCTGATGGTTTGTAACTGGCCAATGAGTGCCAATGGTTACTATAATTAGATGAATTATGTAAATGGTATGCCATTAATTAACTCTTGTTTTGAATGATCACTTTTGAATAATGCATAAAAATATTTTGTAACTGGCCAATGAGTGCCAACGTTCAATGTAATCAGATGACTTATGAATATTATTCTGTAATACTTCATACATAGTACAGAAATGTTCAGTAACTAGGCAATGAGTGCCACCAATTACTCAAATCGGTTAATAGACTAGTGTAATTCTCAATGATGACTAGCATAAGACTTAATGTCCTTCACCTTCTGACCTAACTACCAGAAATTACTGCAATATCCGTTTGTCCTGTCCATCCTTATGATGATGGAGCACCATATTTGGTTTTTGCACTAATTCTACGTTGGTGAAAGAGTGTGGTGTTGACACATCATGCTGTCCACCACCTTGAACAATGGAGATGTTATTATGGTCCCACTGTTTGGTGTACCTAATGTACTACCAAAATGATAACATTGAATATTAATACGACATTTCAGTGTCTTGGGTACACTGTTTAATACTTCAGGAAGAGAACTTCAGATTGTCTCACTTGGTGTTGTGCTTCTGTAGAAAGATACGGACTTTCAGTGCAGCTACGTGCAATCTACTGTGCTACAACCATGATGCAATCCTTCCCATTCCTTTCCTAGTTCTTGTAAAATGGTAAAGACTTATACAGTGCGTTTAAATTCTTGTAAAATGATAAAGACATATACAGTGCGTGTGCACTTCATTTCATTTGTTAGCAAGATCTGTTGTCCTAAATATGCTAAAGACTTCTACAGTGCGTGTGCACTTTATTTCACTCCATGATATGTTATGTAAAAATGCTAAAGACTTCTACAGTGCGTGTGCGCTTTGTTTTACTCCTTGATATGTTTATTAGTTGTAAAAAACGTAGAGGTATATACAGTGCGTGTGCACTTTATGTCATTTGTCAATATGTTTTGTACTCATTGCGTATACATTTTGTCATTTCTTGATATGTTCTGTACACAGTGCATGTGTACTCTATTTCATTTCATGTTCTGCACTTATATATATATATATATATATATATATATATATATATATATATATATATATATATATATACACTCTGTGACTGCCAACTTAGTTAATTAAGTAGATTTTAGAAAAATTTGTTGCTCATGGCAAGTCCAATTGACTCACTATCGCTGCCAAATTTTTGCCCCCCCCAGTGGAGGGTCATGTAAGAGGTATGCGCTGCCTGCGATATGTAACCTATAAGAGAAACTGAGACCAAAGAGCAGTGTTGTATGCAGTATGAACTGTGTGGTTGCTGGAGTAAGTTGTTGCTAGCAAGCAGTCTGGTGTATCGTGTTGGCTGGGCCGGTCGTGGTGCAGCGATGGCGGAGCCCTAGCGTTATAGTATAAGGTAAAAGCGGCCTCGTGCATATCTAGTAATGTTATGTGAACTCCCACGTAAACCTTTAAAAAATGTCCTAATAATAATCTTTGTCATATAAAGTAATTTCTAACAAGCATTCATTTCAATTTAAAGAATTTACTAATTTCTCCAATCCATGATCATTCCGATTATTGCAAAAGAAAATCAGTTGCTTCCTTTCATAAATGACAAACCTATAGGCCAGCATTGCACAGAGCTGTGCCGGAAAAAGCTATTGTAAGAGCAGATAGTTGGCGACTTTATTGAGCTAAGAATTTTTGCTTTTTTATTCAGAATGATCTTACAGGGCCATGACTCAGCACTGCTGTCGTCCAAAATTTACCAGGTTACTGAATTTATTTTTTATTACGAGGTTTAGGAATTTTTCTGTTTCGAGCTTACATTAAATGAGAAAAGAATTTTGTGGGTACATTAAATGGGAAACAAATTTTGTGTGGAGGTTAAATGTGAATGAATTTCTGTAGAGAGGTTACACTAAATTAAAATCAGAATCATTATCTATAATTATTATTTATACTATTTTTTGTGGGGAAGTGTAAATCTCCATCTCCAAGGACATGTCAATAAGCAGAACTGCGGAATATGGGGAATGTAATCAACAAACACACATACTCACATCAACCAGAACCGCTTTACACTGCAAAGGTGACTTTGGGTTGTGCGTTGACAGCATCGTTTAATATAGTGATGTATTTTTACAAGGAGATGAGTCCCGAGGCTCCTGTTACCTGTACCATCGCTACTCATAAACGCTGTGAGAATCTTTTGAGCACCAAAGTCATTCCAACCTTTCAAGTGGAGGTGTGGGTAGGGTAATTTTTATGCAAGATGGCGCTCCTCCACAACATTGCACAGCCAGTGAAGAGGGTGCTGCAGAGGCATTAATTATCGATCGTCATTTCCCTACAGGCCAATAGCGTTGCCACAGTAGTAACTCCGATTCCCATCAGATCACTGAAGTTAAACACTGTCGAACTTGCTTAACACTTGGATGGGTGACCATCTGGGCCCGCCTAGTGCTTTTGGCAAGTGTGGTGCGCTCGACCGTTTTAAGACTAATTTAGGAGTTATTTGACTGAGAAATAGCGGCTCTGATTACGAAAGCTGACAACGACTGGAAGAGTAGTGTGCTGACCACATGCCCCTCCACATCTGCATGCTGTGACGCCTATCGCCTATCGGATGACGATGACGCGGCGGTCACACGGCCTTCCAAGGCTTGTTCGGAAAGAGTTTTTAGTAATTTCCCTACAACCTGGCCCTCCAGATCACTTGACCTTACTCCGTGTGACTCCCGGCTGTAGCATTATATGAAAGAAGTTGTGTTCATTGCTTCAGTTACGAAAACTACTCATTGAACGCACACATTGCGCAATGCATTCTGAATGTGACCCCCGCGACACTCCGATCTATTGTAAAACATGCTGTTTCTCGATTTCAGCTTGTGGCAGGAAACCATGGACACCATATTGAACGTGTCTTGCGCCAGTCTCACGATAATAATTGGAAACCGTTGTCATTTAGTTTTTTTATAAGGTTTTTGGCCCCAGGACACTAAAAAACCGATTTTCCCATCCTATTTTTATGACCTTGCGCTGCTAGATTGGCTTACCTACCTAACAGTGTCAAAATTGTTGACTGCCGAACCTGTGTAGTCATGCACACTGAACAGAATGGATGGTGTAAAGTGCAACTCAAACCATAGCTGTTGTATTACATTTGTAGCCAAGCCCAATTACGTTACAATTTTAAATTTTTTTATTCCATGATGTTTTCCCTTGCGTCAATAATATTCTGTTCAAATTTGACGTCATTCTGAGCAGTGGTTATTTTTCTAAACAGTTTTGAAACTGGACATTTAACTATGGACACCCCATGTATACATAATGACAATCGCAACGAATTAGTACAATGATTAATACTGCTCATAGCATTGGCCACAACAGGAAATACGGTTCGTATTAACATAGTCATATCAGTTATATCAGAACTCAGGGAAAGGTGCATTATCGAACAATTATAGAGACACTACAAATCAGTTTGCGACACATTCACACAAAGGAGTTTTATAATGTGAGGCTTAGGTGACTTATGGCACACAAACTTGTAGATACGTATCAATATTATTGGAAGAATGTGAGAACGGTGGCGGCTGCGACCAGAAGCAACCTCTCCTGCAACAACAGTGGCGACAATGACCGAAGACAGCTGTGGTTGCGACAATGGCAGTGGGAGCAACAGCAGGGCCAGGAAATGGAAAGCTGCCATCGGCCGTAGCAACGAGGCGGCAGTAACTGGAGGCAGCGTTGACTGTGCCTTAAACTAAGTCGATTATAAATTTTATCCTCCTTTACCTTCTTCTTTCCTGTCCTCTCTTTCATTTTCTTTCCCTCTCATGGTTTCTATCATGATCGCCACTCCTGAAGTGCGGAATTTATGTACACTACTGTCCATCAAAGTTGTTACACCATGAAGATAACGTGCTACAGACGCGAAGATTAACCGTCGGGAAGAAGATGCTGTGATATGCAAATGATTAGCTTTTCAGAGCATTCACACAAGGTTGGCGCCGGTGGCGACATCTACAACGTGCTGACATGACGAAAGTTTCCAACCGATTTCTCATACACAAACAGCAGTTGACCGGCGATGCCTAGTGAAACGTTGTTGTGATGCCTCGTGTAAGGAGGAGAAATGCATACCATCACGTTTCCGACTTTGATAAAGGTCGGATTGTAGCCTATCGCGATTGTGGTTCATCATATCGCGACATTGCTGCTCGCGTTGGTCGAGATCAAATGACTGTTAGCAGAATATGGAATGGGTGGGTTCAGGAGGGTAATACGGAACGCCGTGCTGGATCCCAACGGCCTCGTATTACTAGCAGTCGAGATGACAGGCATCTTATCCTCATGACTGTAACGGATCGTACAGCCACGTCTCGATCCGTGAGTTAACAGATGGGGACGTTTGCAACACAACAACCATATGCAAGAACAGTTCGACGATGTTTGCAGCAGCATGGACCATCAGCTCGGAGACCATTTCTGCGGTTACCCTTGACGCTGCATCACAGACAGGAGCGCCTGCGATGGTGTACTCAACGACCAACCTGGGTGCACGAATGGCAAAACGTCATTTTTTCGGGTGAATCTAGGTTCTGTTTACAGCATCGTGATGGTCGCATCCGTGTTTGGCGACATCGTGGTGAACACATTGTAAGCGTGTATTCGTCATCGCCATACTGGCGTTATCACGCGGCGTGATGGTATGGGGTACCATTGGTTACACATCTCGGTCACCTCTTATTCGCACTGACGGCACTTTGAACAGTGGACGTTACATTTCAGATGTGTTACGACTCATGGCTCTACCCTTCATTCGATCTCTGCGAAACCCTACATTTCAGCAGGATAATGCACGACCGCATGTTGCAGCTTCTGTACGGGCCTTTCGGGATACAGAAAATGTTCGACTGCTGCTCTGGCCAGCACACTCTCCAGATCTCTCACCAATTGAAAATGTCTGGTAAATGGTGGCCGAGCTATTGGCTTGTCACAATACGCCAGTCACTACTCTTGATGACCTGTGGTATCGTGTTGAAGCTGCATGGGCAGCTGTACCTGTACACGCCATCCAAGCTCTGTTTGACTCAATGCCCAGGCGTATCAAGGCCGTTATTACGGCTAGAGGTGGTTGATCTGGATACTGGTTTTTCAGGATCTATGCACCCAAATTGCGTGAAAATGTAAGCACATGTCAGTTCTAGTATAATATATTTGTCCAATGAATACCTATTTATCATCTGCATTTCTTCTTGGTGTAGCAGTTTTAATGGCCAGTAGGGTAATTCTTTTATTTGCATGTTGACCACGTTTTGTAACCCATATAAAACAGTCATCTCTGTCTTTCAAGAAAGGCCAATAATTTCATTATTTTGTTCCTCTCTCCGCTTCTATGCAAGCTTTCTTCTCTAGTTTAGAAATTAATTTCAAGGTATTGTTGCATATCTGTTTTTCATCATGAGAGAAAATAAGTAGTAGGGGAAAAAAGAAGGATGTTGACTGCGATTGATTAACTAACTAAACTAATTAAAATATGTCTCAGATCTGCAAGAAATGTATAGACCTATATGCAAAACTTATACAAATTCTCGGTCGTATAATCATTTTCTCTCTTGAAAATATTCTTTACAGACTTCTAATTTCCAGATTGTAAAATAATAATTCAAATAATTCATTGAAACTCATTCTGAGATGCACTCTAATAAAAAAAGATGTACCAGGAAAGAGTCATGCAAACTAGTCGTAAATTGATATATACAGGTAACGACGGGAAATGCAAAATTGTAAATTTTTGCCGCCACTGGATTAATGTGTGACTAAAACCAAACTCTGCCCGAAAAGGCCATGGAGGCCAACGGGACCGACCGGTCGCCATGTCGTCCTCAGCGCACAGGCGTCACCGCATGCTAATATGGAGGGGCATGTAGTCAGCATACCGCTCTCCCGGCCGTATGCCAGTTTAGGAGACCGGAAGCGCTACTTGTCGATCAAGTAGCGCATCAGTTGCTTCACAAGGGCTGAGTGCATCACGCTTGCCAAGAGCGCTCGGCAGACTGGATGGTCACCCATCCAAGTGCTAGCCCAGCCCGACAGCGGTTAACTTCGGTGATCTGACGGGAACCGGTGATGCCACTGCGGCAAGGCCGTTGGCATTAATGTATGATGATTCCGCGAATTTCACCGCGCAGCTGACAAGGATAGTAAACAGGGGAAGTCTTGACACCAGAGTATAGTCCTTACGAATTTCATTCTGTATACTCAGTTGGACAGTA
This sequence comes from Schistocerca serialis cubense, assembly GCF_023864345.2. NCBI lineage: Eukaryota > Metazoa > Arthropoda > Insecta > Orthoptera > Acrididae > Schistocerca > Schistocerca serialis. The sequence goes on along the minus strand of NC_064642.1, from coordinate 562,361,095 downwards.
ACTATTCCTCGCAGAGAGGCGTGTGAACAATATGCACAGATGTCAGCATTTGAGAGAGGATGTGTAGTTGGGCTCCAAGAAGCCGGTTGCAGTAAATGGCGAATCGCTCGACAGCTGAGTAGGAGCGATGTTGGCAGGGACGGGTGAACGATGGCTGAACACAGCATCAAGAAGGAAGCGGTCGACCCAGAGGGACGACAGAATAAGAAGACTGAGCAGTCGTCGGAGGGGCACTCAGAACCCTGGATCCATCTTTTATCATCGATCCGATTTGAAAATGGTGCTTCAGTGACCAAAAGGACCATTAATAGGGGACTCACAGGAAGAGGCCTGAGTTCACGACGCCCCAAGCGCCTATTGCTAGTGACCTTTGTAAAGCAACAAGTTCGTCTGCAGTGGTGCGCATTTTCGGTCTGGAATCTGAATGACTGGAATTGTCCACAGCAATGAGTCCTGCTACGAAATGGGCGCCGATGACCAGCAGACGCCCCAGACAGCGGTGGTACACCAACCTGGCTGTCGCCCGCAAAGTGGCCTGACAACCAGAAGTCATCGTCGAGGATGCATAACAGAAACCCTTTGGTTGTCATGATCATAAGACGCCCCAGACAGCGGTGGTAAGCCGGCCGCGGTGGCCGTGCGGTTCTAGGCGCTCCAGTCCGGAGCCGCGCTGCTGCTACGGTCGCAGGTTCGAATCCTGCCTCGGGCATGGGTGTGTGTGATGTCCTTAGGTTAGTTAGGTTTAAGTAGTTCTAAATTCTAGGGGACTGATGACCACAGAAGTTGAGTCCCATAGTGCTCAGAGTCATTTGAACCATTTTGAACAGCGGTGGTACACCAACCTGGCTGTCGCCCACAAAATGGCCTGACAACCAGAAATGATCGTCGAGAGTGTATAACAGAACCCCTTTGGTTGTCATCCGCGGCACTCTTACAGCACAGCGGTACGTCGACGATATCCTACGCGCTGTTTTGTTGCCCTTCATGGCAAGCAAGTCTGTGTTTATATTTCAGCAAGATAATGCCCGCCCACATACGGAGAGAGTTTCTGCTGCTTGCATTTGCGCTTCCCAAATCCTACCTTAGCCAGCGAGGTCGCCGGATCTCCACCCATTTAAGAATGTTTGTAGCACTATGGGCAGCGCCCTCCAACCAGCTCCCAATTCTGGCTATCTAACGCGTCATTTGGACAGGTTCTGACACGATATCTCTCTGGAGGGCACCCGACAGTTCTATCAACCAACGCTAAGCGGAATAACTGCTTGCATAAGGGCCACATGTGGACCAATGCGTTATTGACTTGCTCACTTTGTGAAGATTTTTCTCTTGTGTAAATCATCCAACTTTTCTGAAACTGTAATGCTTTGTTTGTCTGTAAATGGACATCATTCTAATAATTCCTTCGTGGTACGTCCTTTTTTGTATTAGAATCCAATTTTTCAACCACATGGAAATCAATATTCCCAAATTGCATTCATTAGAATGTATTATTCAACCGCATGGAAATAAATATTCCCAAATTGCATTCGGCATTAACTTTTATTAACATCGACATAAATCCGATCATCAAACAACAGGATGACAAAAAATGGTTCAAATGGCTCTGAGCATTATGGAACTTAACATCTGTCGTTATCAGTCCCCTAGAACTTAGAACTACTTAAACCTAACTAACATAAGGATATCACACACATCCTTGCCCGAGGCAGGATTCGAACCTGCGACCGTAGCGGTCGCGCGGTTCCAGACTGTAGCGCCTAGAACCGCTCGGTCACAACGGCCGGCCAACAGGATCACAGCAAGCAATAAACTCTATAGCTTTGTCATTAGAAATAATAAATAATGCTAGAGGTTTAAAATATCGAACAGTTGTAAGGTTCTTTTATTTAGAACACGGCCGGTTTCGGGCTTTTATAACATCATCCGATAACTTCGTGCTGTGACCCCGAACGCCGCGTTGGACGAGTACAGAACACGGTGTATCACCAGCGAGCGCAGAGCACGGAGCCATGTATTCTCTCGGTGATCATGAAAAAGAATTAGAACACAATTTTACGTAGTTACGAAAGAAACAAAGCTTTACTTTAAAACATACTAAATCTTAACATAATTGCGCCAAAGTCGCATAGGAGGGAGGCGATCATGTCGCTAATTAACGGTGGTACTGAATAAAGGATGGATTGGTCGTTAATGAACGAGGCATGCTTCGTAATATGACGCGTTTCAGACTTTGCCATCTTCAGATATCTAGGAGAAACCTGCTATACGTGATACGTACACACGATGCGCACGCAACAAGCATAAGAAGACTTATTCGTATGACTGTTATTTGCACATCTTCAACCTTTGTATCTATGTGCAGCATGTTGCGCCTAAATACCTGAATATCTGAAGTACGAAACGTATCATATTACGAGCGATAAAGTCATTCTATTTTTGAAGCATGGGTTTTTGACTATCGTTTAAAAAAGTTGTTGAAATGGCTCTAAGCTCTATGGGACTTAACACCTAAGGTCATCAGTCCTTTAGACTTGGAACTACCTAAACCTATCTAACCTAAGGACATCACACACATCCATGCCCGAGGCAGTATTCGAACCTACGACCGTAGCAGCAGCGCGGTTCTGGACTAAAGCGCCTACAACAGCTCGGCCACAGCGGCCGGCGACTTTCGTTCAATCCAGGCCTTAAGCAGTACTACTGTTAGCAATAAATTTTGTTAAAATGCATTGCAAATATATATATGAACGTCTGTTTCAGTTTGTGACACTACTAGAGTCATCGCATAAGGATAACGTAACTAATATACATACTAAGTATGATCGTAACTTTCTGGATACGTTCTTACCCTTCTGAAAAACAAAACTTTCAGCAAAACTATTGCAACTGGTCATGTTTCAACGCCTTGGTCATGTAGTGAAGGGCCTCATTATTCGATAACTGCATGAACAAGAGCTCCCTTTCGTGTTTGTTCTAATTGCGGCATCTTTCGGTTTTCGTGACGAAGAGTTCGCTTCTGCGAAACTGAATCAGTGATTTTCTTATGTCTACATAAAGAACTTGCAAGAACGGTGCCTTCCACGTATCTCGTAGTTTCCATATATGCTGTTCCGTTTGCTTTGTTCACTTTAAGGATGGTTGATAACTTAAGATGTTTTGCGGGAACAGATGATAACAAAGGATGTTTTGCGGGGACAGAAATCTTGGGAGCATGCACTTGGTGATTTTTTAATTATTAAAATTAATTTGTCTTTTGCATTTCTAGTCACCTCTTCGAACGCTGAATGGTGTTTCACCAGAAGGGTAAAGGTGCGCACGTCTCGTGGTTGGTGGGAGACTTGGTCAGTGATGGGACATGAGCGTTACACACCGTTGGCCTTTCAAAGTGGAACACCGTAAAGGCACCGTCCAACAAACCTCAGTTTGGTTTGAGGTGTAGCACATGGTTGGCAATGCATGGACTCGCATTTCAGAGAAATATAAAACATACATAGGAGTAACGCCACATACATTCGTTATATAAGGCAAGATTAGGGGAGATGGGTGGAATCCGAGACATGCAAACAACACCAGTCAATTGATACCGTAGTATAACATTCGCTCTGAAGTGCACTGCCATCTACAGAACAGCACTAGGAATTAATGCAGCTTTGTCAGTCATTGTCTGTGGCGCCACTTACAAGCAATACAGTTTTTAAAGATTTCATCAGTTTTCTTATAACTCCAGTTGTGGCATCGAAAGGAAGTAAGTCTGAGTATTCTTATTAATTTTGTAGAACACTTGTGATTCATAACTTGGTTATGAAACACGTATGTAACGCAGCAGCGATGGCGAGGCATTGTAGCATCTGTGACCAGAGAGTATGCGCTTGACCGCGCGAGTGTTGCGAGCGGTTCTCAGTCAGTAGTAGTCTTTGCGAGTTAGTTGTCGCTATGCAGAGTAGCAGTCAGTCAGTCGTTGCGAGTCTGTAGCTCTGTCTAGTTGAGAGCAGTACTCAGTCTGTAGTCGTCATGCAGAGCGGTCGGTCAGTAGTAGCAGCCCAGTGCGGTTGTGTGATGTAGGCGGTCGGCAACAATGGTCAAGATGAGGAATAAGGTATACTGTTAATTAACATAATCATTAGATAATGAAAAATTTTATTTATTGTAATTATTCTCCAACAAGTCTCCTAATAATAATTTTTTATTTCAAAAGCATTTTCTCAAAAGTTTATTTTTTTTGAACTAAAGATCTCGTTGCACTTCCCATTTCATTCCACTTCTTTTTGAAGAAAAATTTCACTAGAATTACAAAAAAAAAAAGGAGAATATTATTATTTGCAATGTAGTTCCTCCAAGTGGTGCGCAACAACAAGAGCAGATATGTGACATCCATTTATTCTGAGGTAAGACTTTAATTCTGATTGTTTTTACACAGGGCCAAAAACCGATATTTCGGTTTAATTGAATTTTCTTGTCACTGAATGGACTTTAATTTTTTGAAGGATTTATAATTGAGTCAGATTGCGAATTTCACATTTGTTGCCATTGTCAGTACATTTGATTGTGGGCAGGTTACGCATAGAGCCATGTCCATCAGCATTTCTAATTAGTATCGTTATTTACTTTTAAAATTTTTGTGGGGAGGTTACACTTGGCCCCCATTTCTATTAAGTATTGCTATATTTTCTCTTTAAAAAAATTGCGGTGGGGAGGTTACACTTGGCGACCCTGCCAGGATCGTATTTCGTTGAGAGTCTTTTGAGCGACAGTCAGATATCTGCTCTTATTTGCTTAGATAATTAGGATTTGGCGCAACGCTTTTAATAATATTGTGACTTTCTTTCTACAGGTCAACGGCAATTTGCTGCTTTGTTGTATTTGTGTGTTGCTTTTGCATTGTGCTTATTTGTTTTGTGAAAAATTTTGACTATTGTAAAAATGCCGCGAAAGACTGTGAATAGTGTATCGCGAAGTATTGTGAATGAAATTACCGACTTAAACAACGTGACCGATAGTAATTGTGATACGCAACGTAATGATGACAATCCTGCGTTCACTAACAATCAGTGCATTCCAACCACTAATGATGACTTTCACCTTAATGATGAACAAACGAACTCAATTGTCTCGTCTGTTAACTTGACGACAATTGATGACGCAGAATGCTCTATGGTAATGAGCGCTGTAGAGCTTAACACACCCGATTTGGAAAATTCAAGTAATGTACAGTCAAATCTGTCTAATGAAAATGAACAGATCACACAAAGTAGGACAGATGTATTTAATTCCGAAACAATGACTGATAGTATACATTTGACTGACAAACCTTTTTGTAAATTTCAGAATGACCAAATGGTTACAGAAAGTGAAACAATTCCAGATCCACTATTGAACAGTACAGATAATAGAAATGGTAATTTTGGCTCGGATCCAATTATGGCAATACTGATACAACTTAGGGAAGATAATAAACAACAGAATGAAAATTTCAAACAACTTAGGGAAGATAACAGACAGCTTAGTGAACAAATTAGAGACGTTGCCGCGCAGTGCCATGACACTAAGGAACAATTGCGCGTGGAAATTGAGGCTTGTTCTCAAAAAAATAGCGAAGTAATTAAGTCTGTTGCGCAAGAATTAAGAGAAATGCAAACAGCCGCAACAGAAACACTCAGAGACGAAATTAGCGGAGTCGCTAAACAATGCTCTGAAAAAGCTGCACAATTACGGGACGAGTTTAAAGCAATGACGGTAGAACTTTCGCGCACTATGGACGCAAAGATAGACGCGAAATTCGAACAGCAGAACACTCAGATTAACGAGCGCTTTAGTCAGCACATACAGAACAGTGATACGCGTTTCCGCAGATTTATTCAAGATCAAAACAAAGTAAAACGACAAGTCATGGAAACAATCACTGCACAGAGACAAGAGGACAAACGTAAAATATTCGCGAAAGCGAAGACGTATGTAGACAATAATATTACTACAGTGTCCGACAAAATTAATACCATAGAACAATTGAACGCGGAATTACGGGATGAAATTTCTGATCTTAAAGCAAAAACGGATACACACACAGTAAATATTCAAACAGTGACAGATAGATTCGAACAACTAGATCTAACACAGGATTGCGATGTCATCAAAGCTGATGTTAAAAAACTGAGCGAAACTACGCGCAAGTTGCAAAAACAGATTAATGCGTCTGATTCTAAAACCGATGATCAGGTTAAAATACTGACTGAAAAATGTGATGAATTGGCCAGTCGTATTGATGTTATCGAAAATACTAATGACAATAAATCAGACGATACTGCACCGGTTTCTTTTATCCAAACACCTGAATTTCAAAATTTACAGCTGACAATTAATGAAATCGATTCATCTAACAACACGTTACGTCGGAAGTTATCAAATTTACAACAAGAAGTAACAGAGATGAAAAACATGTCAGTTAATAACATACCACAACAGACGCCACTTTATGAACATGTGTCAGAGTCACGCAGCGCGTATAATGTGAATAATTTACAGAGACTACGCGAAGTAAAATCCGAAAAGCCACGCGACTTAAAATATGAAAAGCTACGCAACTTGAAATCCGAAATGACACGGACGAACAGATTCACACACAAACCTGAACGTGTTATCAAACCGAGTGTCGAGAACGTAGATTTCGAGCAATTTGCATTTGTAAGAAAATGTAAAGAACTTAATAATGACAACGTACAGGTACACGATTTGCACTGTATACGACAATTTATCTTTGTACATTCACCGCTATTACCTGTAATGCAGAAACTAGCTTTGAACCAGATGCGAAAATTTATTTTTGTATTTTTATCAGCATTACGTATTATGCAGAAACTGGAATTAGCAAGAATACAGCGATTTACTTTTGGAATTTTACCGCTATTGCTTGCAACGCAAAAGGTAAAATTTATTTGCAGTGCGTAAAAGACCTCAGGGGATTCATTACGCTTTAATGAATATGTGCCGTAGCGAGCATAGGGCCCCGAGCTGTAGTAGTGCTGTTTCATCTTTAGTTTTCTGCACTGCTGCCTTTTCTTCTACTATCCTTTATATCTATCAAAACTGCTCTTTAACTATTGCTCTACCTAGTATTAAGAAACAAGTAATGAAAACCGGATATGGCAAATATTTTACCGAATGTGACAATTTTCAGTAGGCACTCCCGTGATGACAACTACCGCCGTAATTTTAATAACGGATAAAATCGTAATCATCAGTATGTGTAAAATTATCAGCAATAGGAACCATATTTTTGTAACAATAGATGTTTTTCACCACAACAGCATGAAAGTAAGCCGCTTAGCATACCTAACCAACAATGCAGTCTACAAGGTCAACCTAACTTTAATGTTTCGCCGCGTGCACGTCTAGTCCCAGATCCAACAAATAGTAACGCATGGCAGCAAAGAAACAACTACGTACAGACAACACACTATTTCAACTCGCATCGCAATGCGCCGTATAGAAATTACTATCATGACAGACGTAAAAATAACGAGCACAATTTTCAGCGTACATTTAATAACAGTCGATCTTATGAGCAGCAACAACATCAGCAACAACAAATAATCAAGAATGAAACAGACAATAGGTGTCATCCGTAGCGTAATACGTCAGTAAGAGTTAACAGAGCAGTTCAAATAGTGGATATGTCACAGCATCCTCCCGTAAATAATAACACGTACGACAGAATTTAACCAGATACAGCACAGATTGCATAGTACAGTAACGCAAACATTACTTTTGACACGCAGAATTTTGCTCACGAGAATGTTATTTGAAACATGCTTTGTTGAATGCACCACTTTTATCGCACCCAGATCTTACTAGAAATTTTTCCATTGCCACCGACAGTTCTAACACCGCTTTAGGCGTACACATTTTCCAGGAAATTGAAGAAGATGGTTCAATAGTAATCAAAAACATCGCATTTGCAAGCCGCATTCTGTCACCTGCTGAGCGAAATTACTCTGTTACAGAATTGGAAACATTATGCGTTGTCTGGGCTTTTACGAGATTTCGGCACTTTCTTTATGGCAGACATACCACCGTTTACACAGACCATAGAGCTATACAATTTTTTGCTTTCAGCTAAATTTACTCACGACAGATTAAGTAGATGGAAACTATATTTACAAGAAGTTAATTTTACGATTGTTCATATTCCCGGCACACAAAATGTTATAGCAGACGCACTATCGCGTTCTCTCGGCAACAATCAGCAAGACGTAGCAACCAACTTCTGCAAAGCAAATTTCAGTGTCATGTACATTCAGCAGGTTGCATTTGAAAATTTTATTTCATCGTCATTACAGGACATAGCACAAGAACAAAATAAGGACAATGTGTGGAAAGAAATTAAACACCTTTGGCCAGATAGGAAAAATGTTACGATTAGGAACCACTACACTGTACGCAATGACATTCTGTTTCGCCGCTCTCATCCTGACAGCAACATTTGGTTATTATGCATTCCTGACGAACTGGTTAACAAACTAATTTGGTACACTCATTTAAGTTACGCACATTACGGAGCACGAAAATGTTTTCTTATACTGAGACAGAACTGTTATTTTACCAACATGGAAAAACGTATACGACGAGTTTTAGCGTCTTGTAAAATTTGCCAGAAAGCTAAATCAGACACCACTTCACATATTCCTCCTTTATATCCCATTATACCTGTGAAATTAAGACACATGGCCGCAGTAGATATTTTTGGTCCGATTCCGAGAACTAACAGAGGTTTTTGCTACATTTTTGTCGCTGTTGAGCTCACTTCAAAATTTGTTACTTTCACTCCGTTACGCAAAGCTACTGCTAAAACTGTTTCGAAAGCATTTGTAAAACATTTTCTATTTCATGTAGGGCATGTAATGAAAGTAATTTCTGATAATGGATCTCAATTTCGTAGTAGTGTATGGACACGCATGTTACGAGCTAGAAACATTTCTCCGATCTATATATCCAAGTACCACGCTTCTTCGAACCCTTGTGAAAGATTAATGAAGGAAATTGGTAAGCTGTGCAGAATATACTGCCACAAAAGACATATTGATTGGGATACACACATACTCTCATTCCAAGATGTAATTAATTCCATTCCAAATGAATCCACTATGCTATCTCCGACTGTTATACTGAAAAACGTTGAACCACCGAACAAAATTAAAGAATTAATAGAATTCCCCAAAAATCGTCGCCTACGACACCACGAAATAATTGACATTGCGCTGAACAACATCAAACGTGCCGCAGAGCGCCGGAGAAGACAGCAAAAACAGGTTTGTACACGCCGCGACTTTCACGTTGGACAGAAGATATTAGTACGTACACACTATTTATCCAGCAAATTAAAAGGTAAGTGCAGTAAATTTGAACTTCTATACGCAGGTCCGTATCGGATTCGCAGTATCCCTCACCCCAATGTTGTACACGTCGAAACTTTGAGAACCAGAAAATCGAAAGGCAATCACCATATCTCAAACATTAAACCGTTTATTGAGTGAAACCACTGTATGATTCAACACACTATGATGCCATTTACTAATGCAATTAATTCACCTGACTAATTATTGATGATTATCGTATTTTTTTTTTTGGCAAGTGCCCGGCAAGGTAAGGTTAGCAGGTCGCTTTTCTTGTCGTTACACATCAGACCGTGCATATTTTTCCAGATGAATTTACACATTTATGACTATTTCTGCAATTATATTTATGTGACTACTTATTGATGATTATCGTATTTTTTTTCTTGGCAAGTGCCCGGCAAGGTAAGGTTAGCAGGTCGCTTTTCTTGTCGTTACACATCAGACCGTGCACATTTTCCATTTTTTTGTGTATATGACTGTACTCCAGTTTTGTTTGTATGCACTATGAAATAGTTAAGATATAACACACACCAGTCGACTTTGACATTTTTTTTTTTTTTGCCTTATGACATCTCAACATCGTGACTGTTTCACATTTTTTTTGCTACTGCATTGTATTATTCTGTGTACATTTTTTCGCATCCGAACACTGTCAATGTCTTGGACATATTACGTTTTCTGTCATGTTATGCTGTATGGTTAATTGTGTCACCATAAACCAGTCATTATTTAGTGGGTATAGGATTTAAATGCAAGACATTAATCTTTGTTCATCAATTTCAGAAAGGAATGATGATTCTAAGAAATAAATTTAACATAAATGGGAATTTCACCTACGGAATAAACGAAAGGAGATGCAATAACTTTATGAGGAAGAGTAAAGGGATCAGGATTAACAAGCATTAACAAGACTATACTATACTCATCACAGAATAGCAGTCTTAACTAATTTTTTCTTTCAGAATACAAGGTGATTGATGCAGGCTGTCAGAGAGAACTACACATCTTAGTTTTAGTGATGAAATATGCTAGAGATAAGGAATAGTTATGTAATGAGTAATGAAGTGATTTTTTGCAGATGATAGTGAATACTGATGAATAATGACGAAGGATATGGTATTATGAATAATGAAGTTTTTCTTTACAGGTGATGATAATGGTGAAGTTATGATGATATGGATAATGAAGTTTTTTTTCTTTATGCCACATAGTTATTTAAGTATTTGTTGCGGTTTGCTTTGACAGCAGGTGTTACATTGCATAGTAGGATGACGGAAAGTTTTGGAAAGGACAGCTATGGAACACATTTTATACACATTTCACTACTTGTTAATTCGAAGTTCACTACTTTTCAGCATAGTGTGCGTTTCTTCTTTCAGGTCAATAATCCGTTTTTGTATTTTTTCCAGGAGAAGTTTTTCATGACACTTACTAAACCTGTTACTTATTATACCTGTTCTAGTACTTGCATTTTTATATTTTTTACCCATTTGTGTTTATCATTTATAAATGTGATCACATGTACTGCCTTGTTACATAATCTTGCTACAGCTGACTCATGACGAATGACGTTACCTATCCTCATTTGCAGCAATAGGTCAAAAGCAAAAAGTATTATGCCTCAGCAATTAATTATCGATCCCAACGCAATGCATTGCTACCAAAAAAATGTATTACCAGTCCCACATAATGTCACTAGTTTATGATAATTCTGAATAATACTGATCAACTCTGAATAGCATGTCACTCGAGTAATGACCTCTTAATGAGACTATATTCAAAATAATGCTTTGTCACTAGCTAATAACTGCCACTGTTTATTGTAATGCCTGTGATTATTAATGATTTGACTGTAATTAACTGATTTTTAATAATGACTTTGTAATGATCTGAATAATACTGAATGATGAACTATGTTTTATTCTATTCAATACTTGATGGCCTCTGAGTGCCAATAATTAATGTCAATCAACGAAATTGTTATTAATTATGCCATTAATTAACTCTTGTTTTCAATGTTCATACTTTGTAATTGGAAATAAATGTGATTGTTTAATAATGCTTTGTAATTAGAAGAAGGCTAATGATTCTTAATAGATTGGAATGACAAATGATTAATTAACTGTAATTAGGAGAAGGTTAATGATTCTTAATTATACTCTGTAATTGAAAAGAATGCGATTATTTCATAATATTTTGTAACCAGGAAAAGAAGGCTACTGATTCTATGTAAAACAATTAATGAACATTTTTCTGTAATACTACATACTTGGTACAGAAATGTTCAATAACTGGGCTATGAATGCCACGAACTATCAATGAAGACTGTAATTGTCAATATTATGTGACTTGATGTCCTTCACCTCATAAGCTGACTACCCTGAATTACTGCAATGTCCATTTGTCCTGTTTATCCCAGTGATCATGGAGCACTATATTTGGTTTTGCACTAATTCTACGTTGGTGTGCCTTGTAAGAGTGTGGTGTTGACACGACATGCTGTCCACCACCATGAGCGATGAAGACATTATTATGGTCCCACTGTTTGGTGTACCTAATGTACTGCCAAAATGAAAACATGGAACATTACTACGACAGTTCAGTGTCTTGGCTACACTGATAAATTCTGATGGGAAAAGAACTTCAAGTTGTGTCACTTGGTGTTGTACTACTGTGGAAAGATATGGACTTTCAGAGCAGCTGTGTGCAATCTAAAGTGCTACAACCATGATGCAATCCTTCCCTTTCCTATCCTGATTCTTGTCACATAAAGAAAAAAATTTTTTTTGGTAACATCATTTATGTTCATAGGTTATACATTTTTCGATTCGCTAAACTCCAGTGTGAGTACACTTATGTCACTGGTCGACATGATGTTTGCCATTATGTTTATTTGTTGTGAAAATACTAAAGACATTTTTCAGTGCATGTGCACTTTGGACATGAATTTTTTTTGCCATTATGTTTATTTGTTGTGAAAATGCTAAAGACATTTTTCAGTGCATGTACACTTGTCAACATAATATTTTTTGCCAGTCTGTTTATTTGTTCTGAATATGCTAAAGAATTTTTTCAGTGCCTGTGCACTTTGTTATCTGTCAAATAATTTGTATATACTTTTCTGATTTGCTACTATGTTTTGTACTCACATTTTGTCTTTGTCTGATATATTTTGTACTTAGTGCGTGTGCACAACATTTACTTTATGTACTACATCTAATTATTCTTGCCAGTCTGTTTATTTGTTCTGAATATGCTAAAGAATTTTTTCAGTGCCTGTGCACTTTGTTATCTGTCAAATAATTTGTATATACTTTTCTGATTTGCTACTATGTTTTGTACTCACATTTTGTCTTTGTCTGATATATTTTGTACTTAGTGCGTGTGCACAACATTTACTTTATGTACTACATCTAATTATTCTTGCCAGTCTGTTTATTTGTTCTGAATATGCTAAAGAATTTTTTCAGTGCCTGTGCACTTTGTTATCTGTCAAATAATTTATATATACTTTTCTGATTTGCTACTATGTTTTGTACTCACATTTTTGTCTTTGTCTGATATATTTTGTACTTAGTGCGTGTGCACAACATTTACTTTATGTACTACATCTAATTATTCTTGCCAGTCTGTTTATTTGTTCTGCATATGCTAAAGAATTTTTTCAGTGCCTGTGCACTTTATCTGTCAAAAAGTTTGTATATACTTTTTTCTGATTTGCTACTATGTTTAATATTCACATTTTGTCCTTGTCTGATATATTTTGTACTTAGTGCGTGTGCACAACATTTAAATATTCTGTAAGTTGTAGGATTTTGTTAATTGAAGAAAAATTTTGCCGCGCTTGGCAAGTCCAAATGACTCACCATCGCTGCCAAATTTTTGCCCCCCGAGTGGAGGGTTATGAAACACGTATGTAACGCAGCAGCGATGGCGAGGCATTGTAGCATCTGTGACCAGAGAGTATGCGCTTGACCGCGCGAGTGTTGCGAGCGGTTCTCAGTCAGTAGTAGTCTTTGCGAGTTAGTTGTCGCTATGCAGAGTAGCAGTCAGTCAGTCGTTGCGAGTCTGTAGCTCTGTCTAGTTGAGAGCAGTACTCAGTCTGTAGTCGTCATGCAGAGCGGTCGGTCAGTAGTAGCAGCCCAGTGCGGTTGTGTGATGTAGGCGGTCGGCAACAATGGTCAAGATGAGGAATAAGGTATACTGTTAATTAACATAATCATTAGATAATGAAAAATTTTATTTATTGTAATTATTCTCCAACAAGTCTCCTAATAATAATTTTTTATTTCAAAAGCATTTTCTCAAAAGTTTATTTTTTTTGAACTAAAGATCTCGTTGCACTTCCCATTTCATTCCACTTCTTTTTGAAGAAAAATTTCACTAGAATTACAAAAAAAAAAGGAGAATATTATTATTTGCAATGTAGTTCCTCCAAGTGGTGCGCAACAACAAGAGCAGATATGTGACATCCATTTATTCTGAGGTAAGACTTTAATTCTGATTGTTTTTACACAGGGCCAAAAACCGATATTTCGGTTTAATTGAATTTTCTTGTCACTGAATGGACTTTAATTTTTTGAAGGATTTATAATTGAGTCAGATTGCGAATTTCACATTTGTTGCCATTGTCAGTACATTTGATTGTGGGCAGGTTACGCATAGAGCCATGTCCATCAGCATTTCTAATTAGTATCGTTATTTACTTTTAAAATTTTTGTGGGGAGGTTACACTTGGCCCCCATTTCTATTAAGTATTGCTATATTTTCTCTTTAAAAAAATTGCGGTGGGGAGGTTACAGTTACACAAAGGAAATCAATGTGACAGTCTGTTGTGTAATTTGAACTGCGATGTTTCAACCACTTTGCAAAATATATAATGATTTGTAGCTGAGGATTGTGGCAGTCAACATGACCGGCATTGTCTCCACGACCGGGATTCCTCCAAGTAAAAGTAGTTTTGATTTTATGCCATTTGAATGGCAAGAAATCTCAAAAGAATTTCAAGTAAGGCCACATTGACACAAGAGCAGCTGTAAGACTATTAATGCTTGCAAAGATGGCAGTTCTATAAGACTAGTGGCGAAAGAATAAGGAATTCCTTTCAGCACCCCTCCAGGAGAGAATAAAGAAAGGAATGGAGGAGGCCCCTAGGATGGGTCACAAATCGCTAGTCACCGTTCAGCACGAGAAAGAAACTGCAGAACATCTCAAGAAGTTTTTCAAGGCGCAATGACTGCTCCATTAAATTTCGGGTGTACAGCCGCATAAATTCAGCTTCTCCTTCTAATATTTCGGCTGTATATCGTTCAGCCATCTTCAGGGTGAGCCGGATGACTGGCGTTCCAGGGCTCGCGTGTCGAGCGTCAGTTTTTTCGGCTCACTCTGAAGATGGCTGAATGGCATTCAGCCGAAACACATCTACATCTACATCTACGTGATTACTCTGCTATCCACAATAAAGTGCCTGGCAGAGGGTTCAATGAACCACCTTCGGGCTGTCTCACTTTTCCCTTCACATTCAATTATTCCACGAGTTCCTGTTGACTCTAAGTATCATATTCATCCAATAAGGCTTGCAATTCGTCGTCTTCGAACTGTTTTGGTGGTTTGCTGCGCTCGTCATTTCTCACGTCAAAATCACCACTTTTGAGTTTTTTGAACCACTCGAAACACTGTTTTTTCCAAAGAACTTGTTCGCCGAAAGCTTCGACAAGCATTCGATAAGATTCTGCAGCAGTTTTCTTCAAATGATAACAAAAAACCAATCCTGTCCGCAAATCGTAGTTCACGATTATGTGGCCCTTCCCGCCGGAGTTTCGAATCCTCCTTCGGGCATGATTGTATCTTGTTCTTAGCATAAGTTAAAGTCGTGTGTAAGTCTAGTGACCGACGACCTCAGCCGTTTGGTCCCCTAGAAATTCACACACACGCAAATTCGTCGTCACAATACTCGACATGTTTACGGATTTGAAACAGATAGCGATGTATGGAACTTGGGTTACTGCGTGTTGACAATCGTCGTCTGCCGTTACAGGAAGCAGATGGCGCTGCAGACGCGGTCTCACAGGCCATACACTGACGGCTAGCACCATCTATAGGGAACTTCTTTTTTCATACTTCTACACCTGGTACATATAGATGAGAATCTTAATTGGAAAATTCGTATTTTGGATCTCCTAAGGCGACTAGGTTCAGCAACTTTTGTAATCAGAATAATTACTAATTTTGAGGATATAGAAATTGGCAAGCTAACATACTTTGCATACTTTCACTCTCTGATGTCATACGTAATCATATTTTTTTGGATAACTCAACACTTAGGCAAAAAGTATCCACTACTCAAAAGAAAGGGGTTAGAATAATGTCGCACATCGTGTAGTTATCTGTTTAAAAGGTTATGAATTCTTACAACAGCCTTACAGTACATTTACTCAGTAATGAAATTTGTTCTCAACATCGACCAGTTTAAAAATAACAGCGGCATTCTTGATTATAATACCAGAAGAAAGAAAGACTTACACTATCCTCTTAACCTATCTTTGGCACAGAAAGGGGTAAAATATGCTGCTGTATAACTTTTCGATAAATTACCAGATGAAATAAAATGTCTGACAGGCAGCAGTAAAAGTTTCAAAAATAAATTGAAATCATATCTTCATGACGGCTCCTTCAATACTATAGATGAATTCTTGAACTGGAATAAATAAATCTAATACAATATATGCGTTTTGTGCCATTTAAGGGAATGGGGTCAGCAATAAGAATTTTAAGCTTTTTTTTACAAAAAAACTTGATTCATCTGTCAATTCCTTATGCACTTGACACGTTCCACATCATAACGGTTACCGTGAGATTGATCAACAGAACACGTAACTAACCAACAAACTAACCATGAGAGTTGGTTTTCTTCATTATAATGTTATATTTGTGCATTTACATGTTCGTGACCAAGTAACATTTATTCCTTAGACTTAATTCGATAACGATTTTTCTGACCATTATTGCCCCTATCTGTGGGCGCTGCCGGTCAGAACAGTACTTTCATTTGATTTACTTTGTACCCGAGAGCAAATAAATAATAGTGGAGAACAACATTGTTTCTAAATTTACGTATGTCAGTGAATATAAATATGCCATTTAATAAATAAGCATGCAAGTTTTTGATATTCTGATTTGGACTTTTCCATAAGTAACCGCCATTTCCTCTACACAGTGTGTTTCACAATCAGAAATCACATTTACTCATAGACGATGGCTGTTTGTGAGGAAATCGTATCATGCCTCGTGTAAGAAGGAGAAACATCTGCCAGCACATGTCGGAATCCGAACCATCAGGAACGTGGCTTAGCTAGACCGGTTTACCAATCCCTGATACAAAGGGTGTCCCAGGAGAAATGCTCAACGTTTAGAGATACGATACGAGCGATCTATAGAAGCAAAAAACTCCACTAAACACTGATTCCAAGATACCCACCTTCAGAGCTATGAGCACTTCTTCATCTACGCTACTATGAAACACGTCTTTTCTACTGCAAGTTCTTTGCTTTCCATATTTTGAGAGGAGGTAGTATGGACCAAAACAAGAAAAAATTTTCCAGTAAATATGGACTCTAAAATGCACTTCTTAATAGCTTCAGTAGAAAAGTTGTGTTTCACAGTAGCGCAGATCAACAAGTACTTCTTTATCTTGAGGTACGCACTTTAGAGTCAATGTTTAGTGAACTTTTTTCCTTGCTTTGGTCCATACTACCATCTCTCAAAATATGTGAAGCAAAGCTTGCAGCAGAAAAGATTTATTTATCACTATCGAAAACGAAGACGTGCTCATAGCTCTTAAGGTAAGCACTTTAGAGGCCACGTTCACTGCCTTATTTGCTTCAAATGATCGTTCCTGTCATATCCCTGAATATTGACCATTGCTCCTGGGACACCCTACAGACGCTCATTTTGGTCATGATATCAAGACTGTCACTCTAATATGATACAGTAAAGCCATGCAGTATCTCTAGTACCTGAGAGGGCAGACGTACAACGATGAGCTAGAACATTATGACCACTAACTTAAAAACTTGTTTGTCAGTCGTTGGAACGAAATATATCACTGATTCTGCGTATCAGGGTTGCCACAGTTTATTGGTAGGTTTGTGGAGGTATGCGGCAGTAGATGTCTTCGCACAGGTCATGTAATGCAAGTAAATAACAGGCCACTGATTTGCGTGCAGTGTGATTGTGCCCAATAGCGACCCACATCGATTTCATAGGATTTACATCAGGCGAATTTGGTCACCAAACATCAACGTGATTTCACTACAATACTCCTCAAGCCACTGTAGCACTGTTCTGGCAAAGAGACACTTACAGTTATACTGCTTAAAGATGATATCGCCGTCGGGGAAGACATCAAGCATGAAGGGACGCAAGTGGTTCACAGCTGTCAGCGTGTCTTCGCTTACTACCACAGGTCCGATGCTAGCGCAGGAGAATGTCTCCCGTAGCGTAATACTGCTCCCACCTGCCTGTGCCGTGGCGGCCTGTACGTTTCGAGCCTTTTCAACGACGGCGTTTGTGAAGATGACCAGAGACCTAGTGTAGAAAAAATGTGATTCACCCTAAGAGCCGACAGGTTTCCATTGTTCCACGGTTGAATCCCGATGGTCCCCAATCGTAGTTGTCGATATTGTTGGTCTGCATGTGAACACGTAGGGATCGTCTGCTGCGGACCCCAGTGTTCAACAATCTACGCGGAATGTTGTGCTCCGAAACACTTGTGCGTGCACCGGAATTGTGCTCCTTCGGCAGAGATGCCACAGTTCACCACCTGTCCTACTTTACAGAGCCGACAAGCAGCCGAACCCCACGTTCTTTGAAGAGTCGTGGATGTCCAACCATTTAGCGCCTCGTGGTAGCTTCACTGTATTTCTCTCTCTTTCCGTAGATGCCCACGACAATAGCACGTGAACATTCGACCAGCTTCGTCGTTTTCGATATACTCGTTCACAGGCTCTACGTAATAATATTCTTCCCTTTGTCAAAGTCGTTTATCGAAATGGATTTTCCAATGTACAACTAATATCTTCGCTAGGGTGATACCCCACCCGTGTCTTCTCCGCTTACAAACTTTTGTTACCGCGTCACGTTCCCACAACGGTATTAGGCGGCATCCAACGTCGCGTCGGGCAGTGGTCATAATGTTTTGGCTGCTCAGCGTACATGTAACAGCTAAAAAAAGTTTTTCTCCGCGGATAAAATTTCTGGGAATGGGTTTGTTCCTGGGGGACTCTAGAACCACTTTTCGATTTCGGTGTCGAGAGGTAGGATTGATTCCCCCCCCCCCCCCCCCCCCCCCCCCAGGGGCACCATTTCTTCCCAAATCTAACCCCTATTACCTGTATAGAGAGGGTTGTAAGAACAAACAGACACAAACTGATGTGCTTCTAGAGAGTGAGAAAGGTGGCAGGCCCTTCTGGCCCATCCCTCTTGCATTTTATCGGTTACGCAAAGTTTATTTACTGCATGTGCTTCGATCTTTTATGTGCTGATACAGTGATTGATCACTGTGTATTGTAATGCCTAGATGTTCAAATTACTTCTGGCTGTACAGCTCTCTTCTTCCTGCTGCTTTTTCATCTGTCTTCTTTTTCGTGGCCACAGCCAAGGCAAGCAGAGGGGTGCGTTAGCGAGGGCGTCGTACGAATTATTGGAAGGGCAGAAGGAACGGAAATAGCGGGCCTGACGGGCGCTGAGGGAACCGTGGGGTGGGATGCGGGTGGTCCATGGCCGATGGGTTGGCGACTGCAGCCGTGGCCACAGAGCACCATAGTAAATAAAGGGGCCTTTCCCGTGGCGAAGGACCTGAGGGCGTGCATGCGAAACTCCCACCGCTTGGGTACCTACCGCGCCTAGCGCAGCACTAGTCGCTCTTGGTCTAGCGTAATTTAATGCATTTCAGTGTTCAAAGAGGATGGCATTGCGTCCTTGGCGTGCTGCACGTTTCGAGCCGCATTTTACTTCGATGACTGCGTTTGTGGAGGCGACCATCGACCTGATGTAGCAAAAATGTGTTTGACTCGAAGAGCCAATACGTTTCCATTGATCGACGGTCGAATCTCGATGGTCCGGTGCCCACTGCCATCGTAACTGAATATGCCGCTGGGTCAACATGTGAACACGTAGCGGTAGTGTGTTGCGGAGCTTCATGTTCAACAATGACCGACGGACGGTGTGCTCCGAAACACTTGTTGGTGCACCAGGTTGTGCTCTTTCGGCAGAGATGCCACAGATCACCGTCTATCCTCTGAACCCCACATGCTGTGAAGAGTGATGGACGTCCACCCATTCAGCGTCTAGTGGTAGTTTAACTGTCCTATCTCTTTCCGTAAATGCTCACAGATAGTACCACTTGAACTTTAGACCAGCTTCGCCGTTTCCGAGATACTGGTTCACAGACTCTGCGAAATAACAATCTGCCCTTTGTCAGAGTCGCTTATCTCGTTGGATTTCCCCATTTGCAGCCCATATCTTCGCTAAAGTGATCGCTGTCCGTGTCTGCTCCGCTTCCATTCTTTTGTTCCAGCGTCACGTGCCCGTAACGCCACCAGGCGGCACCAACGTCGCGGCAGACATTGGTCGTAATATTTAGGCTTATCGGTGTATTGTTCGCTCAGATGCTGAGGATACTACAACCACGTGAGGAAATGAGGTTATTTGCAGCAAGACAGGTATCCACACAGACAGTGCAATGTCGTCTGGACGCTTAGACTGTCACAATGTTTCCCGACTTTTGCTGTCCTCCAGGAAAGTTCTTGCGCTCAAATTATTCTTGGGACCCAGAGTGGCTGAAACCCGAAACGGAAAGCTCTGAGATATTTAGCGAGTCGTCGTGGAACGTACAGGGTTATTACAAATGATTGAAGCGATTTCACAGCTCTACAATAACTTTATTATTTGAGATATTTTCACAATGATTTGCACACACATACAAAAACTCAAAAAGTTTTTTTAGGCATTCACAAATGTTCGATATGTGCCCCTTTAGTGATTCGGCAGACATCAAGCCGATAATCAAGTTCCTCCCACACTCGGCGCAGCATATCCCCATCAATGAGTTCGAAAGCATCGTTGATGCGAGCTCGCAGTTCTGGCACGTTTCTTGGTAGAGGAGGTTTAAACACTGAATCTTTCATATAACCAAACAGAAAGAAATCACATGGGGTTAAGTCGGGAGAGCGTGGCGACCATGACATAAATTGCTGATCATGATCTCCTCCACGACCGATCCATCGGTTTTCCAATCTCCTGTTTAAGAAATGCTGAACATCATGATGGAAGTGCGGTGGAGCACCATCCTGTTGAAAGATGAAGTCGGCGCTGTCGGTCTCCAGTTGTGGCATGAGCCAATTTTCCAGCATGTCCAGATACACGTGTCCTGTAACGTTTTTTTCGCAGAAGAAAAAGGGGCCGTAAACTTTAAACCGTGAGACTGCACAAAACACGTTAACTTTTGGTGAATTGCGAATTTGCTGCACGAATGCGTGAGGATTCTCTACCGCCCAGATTCGCACATTGTGTCTGTTCACTTCCCCATCAAGAAAAAATGTTGCTTCATCACTGAAAACAAGTTTCGCACTGAACGCATCCTCTTCCATGAGCTGTTGCAACCGCGCCGAAAAGTCAAAGCGTTTGACTTTGTCATCGGGTGTCAGGGCTTGTAGCAATTGTAAACGGTAAGGCTTCTGCTTTAGCCTTTTCCGTAAGATTTTCCAAACCGTGGGCTGTGGTACGTTTAGCTCCCTGCTTGCTTTATTCGTCGACTTCCGCAGGCTACGCGTGAAACTTGCCCGCACGCGTTCAACCGTTTCTTCGCTCACTGCAGGCCGACCCGTTGATTTCCCCTTACACAGGCATCCAGAAGCTTTAAACTGCGCATACCATCGCCGAATGGAGTTAGCAGTGGGTGGATCTTTGTTGAACTTCGTCCTGAAGTGTCGTTGCACTGTTATGACTGACTGATGTGAGTGCATTTCAAGCACGACATACGCTTTCTCGGCTCCTGTCGCCATTTTGTCTCACTGCGCTCTCGAGTGCTCTGGCGGCAGAAATCTGAAGTGCGGCTTCAGCCGAACAAAACTTTATGAGTTTTTCTACGTATCTGTCGTGTGTCGTGACCATATGTCAATGAATGGAGCTACAGTGAATTTATGAAATCGCTTCAATCATTTGTAATAGCCCTGTATATCGGAAAGACAGATTAAAGGCCAGAGGTGGGGGAGTATTCATTGCGGTTGATAAAAATATTGACGCTATTGAGGTCGAAGTTGAGTGTGACAATGAAATTATCTGGTCGCGTATAACGGGTGTAGGTGAAACTACGTTAATTGTTGGATGTTTTTACCGGCCACCCGATTCCTCGATGAAGTTCTAGAGTCATTCAAAGAACGTCTACGGTCAACAGCGCGTAAATACCCAGGTCATACAATATTAGTAGGAGGCGACTTTAACCTGCCGAGTATAGACTGGGATGCCGGGGTGGGGGCCACAGACAGATAGTCACACGAAATACTTTTGAACAGTTTTCTGAAAACTGTTTCGAGCAGCTAGCTCAGCAGCCCACATGAAATGGAGATATCTTAGGCCTTGAACATACAAATAGGCCGGGCCTTATCGACAATGCCAGTATAGCAACGGGGACTAGCGATCGCGATGTCATTATAGCAGGTGTGATTACGAAAGTTAATAAAAGAGTGAAGAAGGCTAGGAGGCTATTACTGCTAGACAGAGCAGAAAGCAGTTATTAACATCTCACTTAGACAATTAATTAGCCTCACTTAGTTCCAGTAATATGGATATACAGTATTTATGGGCAACGTTTAGGCAGATTGTAAACCATGGTCTGGAGAGTTACGTGCCTAATAAGCGGATAAATGATGGAAAAGACCCATCATGGTTTAATACGAAGTTTAGCGGATGCTGAGGAAGCAGTGGCTGTTGCACTCTATGTTCAAAAGAGGACGCACAAATGACGACAAGGGAAGGTTAGCAGAGATTCGTGTGTCTATGCGCGATGCATACAACGACTACCACCGTCACACCTTACCAAAAGATCTGGCGGGGAACCCGAGAAAATTCTCGTCTTATGTAAAATCGCCAAGTGGGTCCGGGGCTTCCATTCAGTCCCTTGTTGACCAGTCTGTCGTGGCACTTGTAGATAGCAAACCGAAAGCCGGAGTTTTAAATTTCACGTTCAAGAAATCGTTCACACAGGACAACCCCACAAACATACCCTCATTTGACCATCGGACAGACTCCCGTATGGACGTCATAGAAATACGCATATCTTGCGTAGAGAAACATCTGAAAGATTTGAAAACAAATAAATCACCAGGTCTGGATGGAATTGAGAGCTCGATTTTACAAAGAGTATTCTACGGCATTGGCCCCTTACCCATTTATCGTGAATCTCTCGCCCAGCGCAAAATCCCAAACGACTGGAAAAAAGCACAGGTGACTCCAGTATATATGAATGGTAAAAGAACGGACCCGCAAAATTACAGACCAATATCCCTACTTCTGATTGCTGCAGAATCCTTCAACATATTCTCAGTTCGAATGTAATAAACTTTGAGACTAACAACCTTATGTCTACGAATCAGCATGGTTTTAGAAAGCATCGCTCGTGCGAAACTCAGCTAGCCCTTTTCTCACATGATGTACTGCAAACTGTGGATGAAGGGCAACAGGCAGACTCCATACTTCTAGATTTCCGGAAAGCGTTTGATATGGCGCCTCCTTGCAGGCTGTTAACGAAGTTACAAGCATGGTATAACTTCACAGATGTGTGAGTGGCTCGAAAACTTCTAAAGTTATAGAACCCAGTGTGTTGTCCTCGACGGCGAGTGTTCATCAGAGACAAAGGTGCCGCAGGGAAGTCTGATACGACCATTATTGTTCTCTATATACATAAACGATTTGGCGGACACGGTGGCAGCAATCTGCGGTTGTTGGCTGATGACGCCGTGGAGTACAGTAAGGTGTCGAAGTTGAGAGACTGTAGGAAGACACAAGACGTCTTATACAAAATTTCCAGTTGGTGTGATGAATGGCAGATAACTCTAAATGTGGAAAAATGCAACTTAACGCAGATGAGTAGGAAGAACAAACCTGTAATGTACGGACACAGTATTACTAGTGTCCTGCTTAACACAGTCAATTCGTTTAAATATCTGGGCGAAACGTTGCAAAGCGATATGAGGTGGAACAAGCATGTGAAATCTGTGGTAGGGAAGACAAATGGTTTACTCCGGTTTATTGGAATATCTTTAGGACAGAGTGGTTCACCGCTAAAGGAGAGCGCATATAGGACGTCGGTGCAACCTATTCTTTGTAACATCCACGAGATAAATTTTGGCTACAGTGGGACGAGAGGAAATTATCCCTGTAACAGTTATAAACATTATCTATTCGACATATGAAAAAATAATGAAAACGATGATAAATATTAATTAAATATTAATTATTATATTAAATATTATATTAATTAAATATTAATTATCTGTATAATATTCTATGATGTAATTGGACATATCGATGTGTATCATACAAAGACAATGATAATTGTAAATTCCTTTTATGATCTGCGTTTGTCTTCCTTTGTTTTTACCTTTTGTTGGATGGCTTTTGTAGGTTGCGGACGCATATCAAACTGAGGTCTGTTAAGAAATTGGAACTATTTGTTAATTATTACTTGAGAATAGAATTCATTATTATTATAAATATGAGTGAATAATTATTTGTAACTTTAATTCCTCACTCAATAAGCATTATCTGTGTTAATTATTTCTTTCCGCTGCAAGGAGCGCAGCCATTGATGATAGCGATTTGTATCGCGTTTTTTTGTCTGTGTTTTCCTTAGAAAAAAATCAAATGTTTGCTTGATGAAGTCTAAATAGTGCACAATACGAAAGCAAAGTATAATAAGCATTTCAAATACTTATCCTATTTGCTCTAACAATAGGAAGTCGCTATCAATTGTCTGCCGCCATCTTAACAATTATCTCAGCGGCAAATTCAAATTACGAAACTCTGCAGAGATAAATGCCGAAGGTAATACAAATGTGTAAAATGTCCATTATAACTATCCGGGCTGTTATGCCGTGGTCTTGGACCTTCCATCAAGCTACGGACCCTATTGAAGATGCCTCCCGCAGTCGGAGACGAAACGTTGGGAATCTCCACAGAATTAATCAACCGACCACGGCATAACAGCCCGGATAATTATAATGGACATGATATTTCCGGCCGTGAAATTTTACATTTAAATGTGTAAAAGTAAATGTGCACCGGTGGTCCCGAACTCATTTTAATGAAAATAATTCGAATCAGATTGGTTCTTTAAAAACAGTGCTCATAACACGATCCTTATAACAAACTTTTCTAGCTGATTTATGGAGCCGAAATTAATTAAGCACGAGTTGCGAAGAATATTGTTTCAGGTAACATACGTCAGTGTTATGCGCGGCTGATAATCGGTGGTTTTAATGATCATTTTGCTGAAGATAACTGTTTCCATCACAATCAATAGTTGTATGAACCGTGATTTAGTGACACTTACACAACTTACAGACAACACTTTAACACGACGTTAACTTGGAGTTCTTTAGCAACTTGACCAAATCTTTAGCCGGGACAAAAATTATTTAGTAATTACTCAATGTAATAAAATAAGATTATCATTTTCATTTACAAATTAGTTAAATACCAAACCACCGAATAACACAGCTAACGCCAGGCTGGCGCCCAACGTGGGGCCACCAATATACAATACCAAACCATCGAATAACACAGCTAATGCCACACTGGCGCCCAACGTGGGGCCACCAATATACATTTATTCATTTTAATAATCGAAACTGTGGTGCCAAAACAAACTATTAATCATTGTATATTCACTTGTTTCATGAGCATTGACATCTTCCTACCAAACTGCTGTACGAATATGAATCTGCGCTGGTGCGAGACACATGAGTAACTTCATATAAGCAGTGCAGTCCACAACTCTCAATGAACTCAGCTAAGTACAGACGTTCAGGTTCAGTAATTGACCAGCAGCACATGATCAGCAATTAATGTGTCATTTTAAATTAAAATCAGTTCCTGCAGCGATAAGTAGTAACAATTGAATATTCTGGCTGCGAGAATAATATTTTTAAGTGTTATTTGTGTATATGTGTTAGTTATAAGATCATTTTGTGTCGATTGATGTTTGTCAGTGATTTATATATTTGTTGTGCTATGTTGGTGATAGAATGGTTAAACAAAAGAAACAAAATAAACCGAATGAGCATACTGATGCAGAGACGACATCAGAGTCTCAGGTAGAACAATCTACCCATATTTCTATCGAATTATTAGAAAATTTAATTATGAATGATAATTTAGTAACTAATGTCCCGAGTGATAGTGAAACTGAGGAGTTGCCAAAACAAACTGATACTCCTGCATTCAACCAGTTAGGAATTAATGACAATATTTCTTCTGGGCAAGGGGCAGAAGTTAGCAATGCTCAAGCTATGTCCATACACGATATGCTAACAGCATTATTTGAAAAGTTTACTATTAAAGAGCAGGAGCGTGAAAGACAACGTCATCAGGAAAAGGAAAAACGTAGACAGGAAAAGCTTATAGAAAAACAGCAACATGAGCTCAGAGACCAAGAAAAGGAAAAAAATTTATGGAAAATATAAACAATATTTTTCTGGAAAGAGATAAAGAAATTGTCCGTAGGATAAATCAAGTGTTGGTCGATCGTGATAATGCTATTACTACCCATTTCAAGCAGGAGATCGATGCAGTAAAAACCACTATTGAACCGTTAACAAACATTCCAGTTCAGGTCAATAGTCTTCGAACTGAAGTAGATAGACTAAGAGATCCAATTCAAAGCCTTGGCTACCGCTGTGGAAACAATGCAGGAGGACATTCCCTCGGAAATCCGAAAGCAAGTCCGAATAGAAGTAGCCAGGGTGCTGAGCTCTGAAAATCAAAACTTTGAAAATCTGACAGTATGCAGTAATGACAACACTGGTACTGACAGGCAAAAGATCGCAGATAATCTAACGGCGAATTTTAATGCACCGCAAGGAAGACCAAATTTTGGTAATCAACCGATATTACCAGAGCAATATGTGACACCAAGGAACAATAATAGTGGAATAGAATGTACTTGTAATAAAGTAACCACACTACCTGCGAATGATAGCAATTCCATGCACTTAACTACTTTGATGCATGAAGAAAGCCTGATTAAGCATAGACAGTTTCAAATATTTAACGAAGAAAGCAAGAAAAACATACATCCAGTAGTTTTCATTCGAAACTTCTAAAGTGTTCTTCCAAAATCAAGGTCGGAAGAACAGAAAATATAGTTTGTGGTTTCACATATTTCTGGTGATGCGTCGCTCTGGGCATTAAATGTAGCAGAAACTTGCAAGACTTTCCACGACTTTGAGAAGGCGTTCCTTGATTAATTCTGGTCAGCGTCTACTCAAGACCGACTCCGTGAAGTTGTTTACAATGCAGAAATGTACAATTCGAAGTCAGGTTCCTTAAGGAAGTACTTTGAAAAATCTATTAACACGACCCGGTACTGGGATGAGCCTGTAACCACCAGAGACTTATTGCGAGTGTTAAAAGCTAGATTACCCACACATATTAGAAAAAAATTATTTAATGTTACAGACATCGATCTGAAAGAATTTCTGTCTGTAATTGATTCTCTGGATCTAGTGCAAGAAGACGCCAGAAAAAAATTCTGACGTGATCAGCAATAATAATAGTCCTAATAGAAAAATTCATGGAATGGAAATAGGGGCGAAGGTAGTCCAAAGAAAAATAAAAGTAAAGCATATAGTAACGGAAAATACAATAATAATAATAGTAGTAGGAATCCATACAACCAAAATTTTGGTTATCCTAATAATAATAACAGTAATTATCAAAAGGCCGAAGAACACCAACAACTGAATGGTAATCAGAGACAGTACCACAATGAAAACCCAAAGAATAACAATAGCAACCGAAAGAGACGAAATGACAACAGTTCAGACAGTCCATATAAAGACAAGCCTAAAAATATGCGGGGTGACAGTGAATATTGGCGACAGCTAGGGCCAAGTCATTGGCAGCCGCAGCAAAATTCTATCAATTCAGGTCAGCCAATAAATTATGTACAGGCTATACCTATACCAAGCAATCATTATCCACCGTGGTGGGATCCAAACAGGCCTCCTCCGACTGAAAAGTCACAAAATGTTAGAATAGTGGAGGTACCTTCGGAAGCAAAACAAAACACTCAGAAGCCAACAAACTAATTTCGGTCCCTGTAGGGCCTTCGCCAGGTGACCGAGGCCAACAATGAAGGCAATAGGTCGACGGAAAAAAAATAATCATGATACGGTATCAGGATGGCAACAGGATCGAAGATGAGCTATATCAGGAACCTGCTGTCTCTGATAAGCCACAAAGGGAAAATATCCAAGCAAGTGTCACCGGAGCTGTAAATGGTGTAGCAACTACTATTCTGCTTGACACAGGTGCGAATGTATCAGTTATGAACACGCAGTTTTTCAAGAAGGTATCGGAGATAAGAAGATTGCCGATTTTGCCGGTTGCAAATTGTAAGGTTATAGGGGCATTGGGAAAAAAGGCACAGAGTATAAAATACCAGACACAGGTGGAAGTTTCCTTGGGAAATGATCGCTTATTATGCACGTTCCTACTAATGGATAACTTGTCAGTACCGGTGCTTCTGGGTCTTGAGTTCCTTCGGGAAAGGGAAGCTGTAATTGATCTCGCTCGTGGGACATGTGCACTTAAGTACCAACAGCGACCCATAACATTAATGCTGAATCGGGAGTTCGGTGCGAACCTTCCGCTGATGAGAAAAATGAATCTTTCTGTCAGCAAACACGGGTTGTTAGTCTTGGCTCATAAGCACCCACAGATGTGTCACAAAAATCGAAATAACGATGCACCCAGCAACGTGAGTGACATCGTCACAACAATAGAAGAGAAAGTACAGGAGGCAACTTGCATTAATGCTTCAGGGGCTAGACAATTAACAGAATTATTATCCGGATACCTCGAAGTATTCACTGAACGCCCTGGAATAATAAAAGATTACCTGTATAATATGAAAGTATATCCGCAAAAGACCTGTTGCAGAGCATCTTACTCGGTCCCCTGGACTTAGAAAAACGAAGGGAATATACAAAGCACCAATCAGAAGTGCAAGTGCACTACCCCATAACTGTAAATATAATGTTTATGGTAAAACAATTAGCAGTAATAATGTGATAATATTATGTATGTATTAGTTTATCAGCTTTTATGTCAAGTATTACACTGTAATGTTCTTGGATTATTTGAGCAAGGAGTAGAGAATCTCCATAAGAAATGTATTTTTACTCTAAAAGGGACCAATAACTTGATAAACACTTGAGTGTTATTGCATTAAATGTGAGGAATTTTACCTCCCTATACGTAGGATAGAAATGATTAAAATGCTTAAATAATATATTTGTTCGTGTGTAAGAATGGATATAACAAAAATATTTTCATAAGATTGAGTCAAGTAGTCCCACACACATAGCGAGTGTTGGTGGTGTGTGAGCTGTGTGGCTAAAAAAAAAACTGCTTCACCACTAGTGAAGCGAAATCTGAATGTGTACTGATTTAAGTACACGGTTTCATTACGAAGTCATTTAAAATGCTCTTATGAGCAACATTCCGGTTAGATAAACCGATTATGGACATCTGTCCCAAAAACATGGTAAATAGCAATCCCAATAAAAAAAATAAAAAATATAAATATATAAATATATGTATTTGTAATAAAAATGGAAATGTACTGTTATCTGGACAGTTCAGCAATGATTTCATGGTCAAGATAATGTAGCAGATTCTGAAAGTTTTATCTTGTCTCATGTTTATGTGACAGTGTAAAATTTTAAATTTTGTTATTCAGTCATGGTAATATGAACTTATGTGCAAGTGTACCAGACCTCATTACTTGAAAAGTGTCATTTGCATATAGATTGTCTGTTGAGTACTGTGGAATACTACTGACAGCAATCAGAACAGTGAAATGTGTTTCGCAGGAACTAGTGGACGCGTGAAGAACTGTGATTTATATTGTGAATAATGATGGACAGTGATAAAAACTGTGATCACGTACAGGTGGCTGTATTTTCTTGAAGCCCCTTGGACGGTTTTATTCCCGGTTTTCCGAGTCCAGTGAACCCAATTGGAGTGACAAAGTTGCCAGCAACGCTATGAACGTTGAGTACTGTTGACTGTATTAATAATTAACTTGAACTGATGACCTTTGTAGTTTGATACGAAGCGTCTTCGCGTGCCAAATTTAATGTGACATACTGTACAACCAGCCGCGCGGCAAAACAATAATGCAACGTTGGCTACGCAGCGCGTCGCGAAATATTTACAATCCGCTTAAGTAAACGAAGCACACTACGGACACTTGTATGATTGACGGTGCAGTGTTCAAAATGTGCATATTGTGATAAACTTAAATGTGAATCACTACATTGTGTTGAACACTGTCAAAATACAGAACATACTCCAAAAACAGTCTAATTTCATCCGCGAGTGAAATGGACACTAATAGACCTTTCCACAGGGTGAGAATAGTAATTATCTTGTCACTGATGGTTATATTTTGACATTTCATGTACCCATCGTAAACTGAGGGACGTGGGACGGAGAAGCAAGACCTGCTGCATCGCGGCTTGTAGCCAGCAGCAGATCCAAACCACGATGCAGCCGACGGCAGCCGACGCCCCACCGACTCGGCTGGGGGCGGTCCAGCAGCAGCCACTACCTGTCTGCGTTCCAACGGCTCGACACGGGGGCGGTCTTACGACGTCAGCGGCAAATTCTTATGACATTCGATAAATGAGTGACTTTGGAAATTGTTATGATATACCACCATGAAAAAACATTCATTATCTCAGATGCTTACAACAGAGTCATAAATTTGCATTTTTCAGCATTTTTATTACATTCATGTCAAGCCTGACTGTTGAAAGCAGGTGGCTGTATTTTCTTGAAGCCCCTTGGACGGTTTTATTCCCGGTTTTCCGAGTCCAGTGAACCCAAATGATGGGTGGGGGGGGGGGGGGGGGGGAGGCGGGGGGAGGGGGGGGGGGGAAGTATCCGCAGCAACTTCCGAGATAATACAGTCACTCGATTCAATCATAATTTTATCATGTCTAAAACAACATTGAAACTAAACATTTGCATCTTGAGAGTAGCAAATCTACGTGGATTACATGGACTGATAAAAAAAATATACAATAGAGAAACTAATTTTTTTCTCAGCCCAAGGGGCATTGTAACATCGACGAGATAAATTTTAGCTACAGTGCGACGAGAGGAAATTATCCCTGTAACAGTTATAAACATTATCTATTCGACATATGAAAAAATAATAAAAACGATGATAAATATTAATTACTTATATAATATTCTATGATGTAATCGGACATATCGATATGTATCATACAAAGACATTGATAATTGTAAATTCCTTTTATGATCTGCGTTTGTCTTCCTTTGTTTTTACCTATTGTTGGATGGCTTTTGTAGGTTGCGGACGCATATCAAACTGAGGTCTGTTAAGAAATTGGAATTATTTGTTAATTATTACTTGAGAATAGAGTTCATTATTATTATAAATATGAGTGAATAATTATTTGTGACTTTAATTCCTCACTCAATAAGCATTATCTGTGTTAATTATTTCTTTACGCTGCAAGGAGCGCAGCCATTGATGATAGCGATTTGTATCGCGTTTTTTTGTCTGTGTTTTCCTTAGAAAAAAATCAAATGTTTGCTTGATGAAGTCTAAATAGAGCACAATACGAAAGTAAAGTTTAATAAGCATATCATATACTTATCCTATTTGCTCTAACAATAGGAAGTCTCTATCAATTGTCTGCCGCCATCTTAACAATTATCTCAGCGGCAAATTCAAATTACGAAACTCTGCAGAGATAAATGCCGAAGGTAATACAAATGTGTAAAAGTAAATGTGCACCAGTGGTCCCGAACTCATTTTAATGAAAATAATTCGAATAAGATTGTTTCTTTAAAAACAGTGCTCATAGCACGATCCTTATAACAAACTTTTCTAGCTGATGTATGGAGCCGAAATTAATTAAGCACGAGTTGCGAAGAATATTGTTTCAGGTAACGTACGTCAGTGTTGTGCGCGGCTGATATTCGGTGGTTTTAATGATCATTTTGCTCTCCATAATGAGACTGCAAAAGTGCTAAAATATTTCGATCAACATATTTGTGTGAGACGTTTTTGCGATTATGAAGTTAAATTAGTTACGAATTAGTTACGATTACACGGCAGCCTTGAGTACAGAAATCTGTGAAATTCTCTGCTTCTGTCCGTATGCCGACAGTCTGCATAAGATAAACATAATTAAGTAATACTGAAATTTTATTTTATATTTTATGTGTGTTGTTGAAAAATATGAAATATAAAACCAAGTCTTGCGCAGTGCGACTGCACTACCATCTAACTGCGGCGCGTTTGCAATTTCCCCCTCTTCCCCCTCCTCACGCTCAGACAGCGTGGCCTGGCGGTGGGGGAAATGTGCCAGCCAGGCTGAGCTCTATTGCAGTCTGCTGGGGCTCGGCCCGCGTCAGAACTCATGGCCACCCTTATTCTAGGCAAACCATTAGTTTTTCCAGCTGTGCCGTTGCCTCCACATGACGAATTCTTTCTTTCCCTGAAATCCCACTTCCGTTGTCCTCTTGACCATCACTGTCATTTACTAATTTCGCCATCGGCCATAATTCCATAGCCAGCATCACTCTCATTCTGCAACCTGCCATCTAACCGTTACGTCACTATCGTCAACAAGCAAACTACCACGATTGTTTGCTAACTTTCCAAGGGATTGAGAGGTGTTGACAATTTCACAAACTTCAGCAGTGGAACCACAAACAGCAGGCCATACTGTTTTCCATGACTTCAGAACCAGTAGTTCAGTAACTTGATCCCAAGTAGATGCAGTCATAAAAGTCACATTGATATTTTCCGGTTTCAATCTAGAAATCACTCCAACCTCTCTGTGGTTAAAAAAAAAATGGTTCAAATGGCTCTGAGCACTATGGGACTTAACATCTATGGTCATCAGTCCCCTAGAACTTAGAACTACTTAAACCTAACTAACCTAAGGACATCACACGACACCCTGTCATCACGAGGCAGAGAAAATCCCTGACCCCGCCGGGAATCGAACCCGAGAACCCGGCCACTCTGTGGAGCCAACATAACTGCATCCGCACCATACCATATCGATTATATATGGTCTGGGAGACGAGTCTTTGGTATTGACAGCTCGGTAGCGTCTTTCCGTTGCCTAGCGACCGAAGGCAGGCAGCCAATGACGGCCTGACTTTGAGCGGGTAGCAAGGGCCACGTTGCCGCTCTGAAACCCGGTCGCGCGCGCTTATGAAACTTAACAGTGTCTCGTGTGCAGGCGCTGCGGTCGTTCGTCGTTTGTCTGAAGTTGAATTCGCAGTTTATTTCGTTTTTGTTGTTTTTAGTGTTTCTTTGTTTGTTTCGTTGTAAACAATGTCTAGTGCGGCGGGTAGTACCAGCCCAACACAAGAAGTGAAACGGAGGAAGAAAAGTGTGCTACACACCCAGGCCCGTGAATTCGTGTGCTCTGTGAGGGATTACTTTGAGAAAGAAAAGGACAAAGGTGGGCCCTTAATTCCTGTTGTTCAGGTTGTGAAGAGAACTGCAGCAGCATTGAAAATAAGTAAGAACACTGTTGTAAAGATAGGGAAAGAACAGTATAGTGTAGATTGTGGCGAGAGTGGCACAACAAAGCTGCACACACCAGGAAAGAAGCGACCGAGAAATAAGCAGGTGACAGCTTTGGACGATTTTCAGAAAGACGCTATTCGTCGTCATATATACAGCTATTATAGGAGAAGGGAACATCCCACTCTATCTAAATTACTGGTGTCGCTTCAGAAAGACGATCTTTTTAAAGGGAGCAAATTTTCATTGCGTGCAGTTTTGAAAGACACAGGCTTCAGCTATTCACTGTTTAACGGACGCAAAATATTAATGGAAAGGACAGATGTAGTTGCATGGCGGTGCAGATTTCTGCGCAGGATCATGGGTGTGGAATTCGAAAGTATAGTGTGGTTAGATGAAACTTGGGTCAATGCCAGCCATTCTTTACGTAGAGGCTGGAATGATGGAACGCCCGAGGTTACAATGGCAGTGCCTGTTGGCAAAGGAGGGCGTATTTTTGTCTTACATGCAGGAACATCGAAAGGTTTTGTGCCAAACTGCTTGAAAATGTTTCGGTCAAAAAAGACGGGAGATTACCATGAAGAAATGAACAGTGTAGTATTTCAAGAATGGTTCGAGACATCGCTTATGACGAATCTGACAAGTCCATCAGTGATTGTTATGGACAATGCGCCTTATCATTCCGTTGTTCACGATAAGGCACCAACCTTTGCAACAAAAAAAGACGATATCATTCAGTGGTTGAAACGGCGAAAAGTAGATTTCAGAGAAGATTTAAGGAAGGCGGAACTGCTCGAAATTGTGGCACAAAAGAAACCCCAATTTCCAACATATGTAATTGACGAGATTGCTAAGAGGCACGGGCATGAAATCGTTCGGCTTCCTCCATACCACTGTCACTTCAATGCAATTGAAGGAGTGTGGGCGCAGATAAAAAATTACATTGCTGCAAACAATAAAAATTCACGATCTCTGAAGTGGAAACTCTCCTTCCAGCAGCTATCAATAAAGTGACAAGCGAGACGTGGGCTAAAATTGTAAACAGCACTGCAAGTGCCATCAGAGAGGCGGCCAAAACCGAAGGGGTTGTGGAAGAATGCATCGAAAATTTAATTATACATCTGGGAGAGAGCAGTGATAGTTCGAGTAGTGCTGAGGAAGACAATGTCAAATCAGATTCTGACAGTGATGTGAGTGGTGTTTTTCCATTACAATACCTACAACGTATTCAGGAATGTAAGGAGGGAGTTTGCTATCGATCTACAACCAGATCATCATATTGTGAGTACTTTCTTCAGATTATAACTCTTAATACACTGATCAATTATTCTGTAGCTTGTAGTAGAACAAATTAATAATGCTAATACTTAACAATGGAAACCAAAACTGCTAATGTTCAACAACTTGCGAAAATAGTTTTCATTTCAGTTGTGAAGTTTAACAAATAACTTTATTATGTTTCAGCATCTTAGATACTTGTACTAAATAGCTTTTATCAGTTTTCGAGTTAATATATTTCAAGCATCAACTTTAAATAAATTCACGCGTACCAATACGACTTGTATTTTGTCTCGCTTTTATTTCTGCTGCTAGAGAATGCGTGTGTAAGTAGGCTGTTTATGTTTTCTCTATGTAAGTAGGCTGTTTAGGTTTTTTATTGGTAACGCCACCTCTGTATGACAATCACTGGCTGTGCTGTGGGCAGTCTGTGTCTGCTTTGCATTGTTGTAATACTCGCCATTGTAGTGTTAGGCAGCTGGCTGTGAACAGCGCGTAGCGTTGCGCAGTTGGAGGTGAGCCGCCAGCAGTGGTGGATGTGGGGAGAGAGATGGCGGAGGTTTGCAGTTTGTCATGAACTGATATATATATATTATGATTTGTGATGATATTAAGGTAAATACATTGTTTGCTCTCTATTAATATCTTTCATTTGCTAACTACCCCTATCAGTAGTTAGTGCCTTCAGTAGTTTGAATCTTTTATTTAGCTGGCAGTAGTGGGGCTCGCTGTATTGCAGTAGCTTGAGCAGCGAAGATTTTTGTGAGGTAAGTGATTTGTGAAAGGTATAGTTTAATGTTTGTCAGGGCCATTCTTTAGTAGGGAGTTTTGAAAGTCAGATTGCGTTGCGCTAAAAATATTGTGTGTCAGTTTAAGCACAGTCATGTATAATTGTTCAAAGGGGATGTTTCATATGTCGACCCTTAGCCTAGGATACCTCACTGGAATCTTCTGATTTTTCTTGTAGTTTGTGTATTTAGTGTAGCTTTTGTTTATTGCTAGCGCGTAATTGTAGAGAGAATCTCCTTTGTAGTTGTAGCCTTTCATTGTTGTACAGTAAAACAGATGTGGCATGCATATAGATTTGCACCAAGTATTTCGCAGCTGTAATTAACAAGATATTATTTTCAGTGTTATGTTAATGTGTTCTCTTATTTTTGCTCTTCAAATTGTGTTTTTCTGTGTTATCGTGTGAAATATTGTGACAATTATGGCGTGTGAAAAACGTAATACTAGGCTCCAAAGTAAACTGAGAAATGACAGTGAAGACGAAGGCAGTGTGTTAGAGCCGCAGAGTAATGAATTAACTAATGTTCAAAGTAGTAATTTGGTAATTGCGCATAGGGAAATGGAGCGGGCGGCAAACAATGGTGTAGACAGTGAAACAGGTAGTGAACAGGGAAGCGTTATCGATCGATTGGTCGGCAACAGCTCGCCTCAGGAATCGGGAATGACAGAACACAATATTGCAAATACTGCAGACTCAGGTTTTGGGTTCTCACCGTTTTCTCAAATGAGTCAAGACACATTTTCCGCTTGTCAAAATGTGAATGTTGCCGGTGCAACTTCACTGCCGAAAAGCACTGAGGAACATGTTTCAGACACCAGTGTATTGTTATTACAATTAATGCAACAAATGGGACAAAAGCTTGAAAAGTTAGACACAGTGGAACAAAATCTCAAGAAGTTAGACACAATGGAACAACACCAGAGACAAACACAGCAACAGTTAGACACAATGGAACAAAATCAGAGACAAACACAGCAAAAGCTTCAAAAGTTAGACACCACACTTGAAAAAACACGTGAAGATTTAACTACTGAGTTACATAACATTGAATCGAAATGTCAAAAAGTCTGTAATGACGTAAAAACTCAAATTTGTGAGCATTTTCAACCTATTTTTTCGCGGCATGAAAATGCATTACAGAATCACGAAGCAGCCATAAAAGAGCTGCAAACCATTGTTCATGAAAATCTTGAGACCTTGTGGGCTAAATTTGACTCAGTTGCATCTACCGATTCGGTTACGCAACTTGCAAAAGCTCAGGAAAACTTAAAGGACAAAGTAGATACTCTGAAACTTGGTTCAGAAAAACACGCTGAGGAAATAAGTACACTATCAGAGAAAGTAGCCGAACTTTCAGATCAGTTCACTAACTTATCTACAAAGGTAGATGATGATCTGAATGACACAACACCTGTAGCCTTCACTGACACAGAAGAGTATGAACAAATTAGAAAATTCAAACAAAATCAAAATCAAATCAATACACAGTACAAAAGAGAAATCCGGGAAGTGCAAGATCAGTTGGCACAAGTAGTACAAGAATTACGTATTTCAGAGGACACTCGCGCCCCAATACGGGAAGAGGGACATACAAATACGGAACAGACACAAAATAACAACACAGGGCACTTCGGAAATTGTGAAAGAAGTTGGCAAGGTACGCCGAATTTTGAGATGGAACCGCCGAAACGACGTAACTATGACCGAGATGCTACTCGCCGACACGATGATTTTGACTATAAGCTGTTCATTACTACACGTAAA
Source organism: Schistocerca serialis cubense (assembly GCF_023864345.2). Classification (NCBI taxonomy): domain Eukaryota; kingdom Metazoa; phylum Arthropoda; class Insecta; order Orthoptera; family Acrididae; genus Schistocerca; species Schistocerca serialis. The sequence goes on along the minus strand of NC_064642.1, from coordinate 562,324,008 downwards.
TTCAAAACGTTTAAGAATTCTGCCAACGACATTCATCCACAAGCATGGCTCCATCAATTCTCTCATTGTTTTCCTCCCAACTGGTCGTTGGAACACAGATTAGAATTTATGTGTGGCTACTTAGAGAATGAACCAGCTGTAAGAATGCGATCGGTCATTCACGATTGCCACAGTGAAGGAGAATTTTACCATGCCTTCCTCTCAGCGTATTGGTCTCAAGCCACACAAGACCGCGTAAAACATGGTATCATAATGATGAAACATTTCGAACAATCTGAATTCTCCAGTCTTGTGAAATATTTTGAAGACATGTTGCACAAGAATCAGTACCTGTCAAACCCATACAGCCCCTCAGAACTCATCCGCATTTGCTTAATCAAATTACCTGAACATTTACGGCATATTATTTTAGCAGGACGTTGTAAAGACGACATTGAAGCTTTTCAGGGACTGTTACAAGAACTAGAAATTGACACTGACAATCGCGGAACGCGAAACCAGGAACACAGCAATTACAGGTCACATCCGTCGCAATTCCGCGATGAAAGAAGTAATAACTTTACACGACAAGGCTATTCTCACAACACAAATCGTGACCAAAACAGACACCACCCGTATGACAACCGTTGGCAGAGTAGTAATAACTACAGGGAAAGATCACCTCTCCGTGGTAATGACTATCACAGAGACAATAAGAGAAACAGACAATATGGGAACCAAAATAAATACTATCAAGGGAGACAGAATAACTTTAGACGCAACGGACCAGCGCGCAGTTACGATTCAGGGAGAAATTCTCCACCATGTGACCGACAAGAAAGAAACTATGGAATCTACCGACATGACGACAGACGATATGATCGTAACGACAGACCTGAATTGCATCAGAACTGGCGGGATTCAAACAGAGCAGGGCCCTCTCGTCACGGTGAATTTGTAGAAGTTAGGTCTCCAAATCCCAATAACGACGCGCGCCAACAAAGAGACAATAGGCAATGACTCATACCGCAGGCAGCCACAAAACGCACGTATGAAACTAACGACGCAGCTGCCGTAGCTAGTAATTACGTAAAAATGGAAGACATTAGGGACATTTTACTCCAAGAACACGACGTAAAACATAACAACATTGCATATCCTGTGATTCACATTACAGTAAATGACGTAAAATTTACGGCAGTACTTGACTCTGGCAGTCCCATTTCAGTAATCAGTGAAACAGCCTTTAGCAAATGCAACAAATCGAACGATTGCCCCACACTTCCGTTACGTAAGATTAAATTACAAGGTGCAATCTTTGGAAAAAGTGTAGATGTACGCCAACAAACCAATTTAGAATTCTTTTGTCAAAGCCACAGCTTCTCTATGAACTTTCTCATTGTTCCATTATTGTCGACGGAAATTATATTGGGAGTAGACTTTTTGAATGAATACAAAGCAATCTTAAACTTTCACGATGCTGAAATAAGTTTAGAAAAAGAAGGTAAGTCAATAGCTTTGAAATTTGAAGATTGGCTCTCAAACCATGACGAGGAAATTAATCGGCTTTACCTTCTGTTAGACAACAGTTCGGACTTTTCTACGGAACTAGACACTAACAATCACTCTGCAAGTACTGACAGGGATGATATCGACGGCGCATTTGACACTAATAAGTTAATTCAGAATAAAATTCAAACAATTGAGAATTGTAATGACAATGATAGGCAAGACCTTTTTGAGATTTTACAAGCACATTCCACAGTTTTTACTCACAAAACAGGAACAATCAAGGGATTTCAATACCAATTTCGTGTTCGTGAGCATACTAAATTTTGTGTTAGACCATATGTAATTCCAGCACATTATAGGGACCGTGTTAGAACAGAAATACAATCTATGCTTGACGAGGGCATTATTGAGCCTGCAGTAAGCTCATACAACAATCCATTACATGTTGTTGAAAAGAAAAATGGATCGATCAGACTTGTCTTAGATTCGAGACAAATCAATACTATCATTATTCCTGAAACAGACAGGCCGCAGACGATAGAAGAACTTCTTCAAAATTTTAATGGTGTAAAAGTGTTGTCTTCCATTGATCTCAGATCCAGCTTTTATCAGATCGAACTTAATCCAGAATGTAGAAAATACACAGCTTTCCTTTGTTTCGGCGTTTGTTATCAGTTTCGGAAACTTCCTTTTGGTTTGAACATTTCTTCGGCAGCATTCATTCGTGGGTTAAATTCCATATTACCTGAGTTCTTAAAACGTCACATCACCTTGTATGTGGACGATATTCTGATAGCAGAAGCTTCATGGGAACAACATAATCGCATCATCAACAGTTTGTTACGTATTTTTGCAGAATCTGGAATTACAGTTAACTTGGAAAAGTCTGAATTCGGTAGGACAAAGGTGAAGTTTTTGGGACATATTATTTCTTCTGAAGGCATTCAGCCGGATCCTGAAAAGTTAGAAGCAATCAGAGCCATTCCAGTGCCATCCACAAAAAGACAAGTCCGCAGTTTTCTAGGTCTCGTAAATTTTTACCGTCGTTTTCTGAATATGCAAATTCTAGCTACACCAAAACTTTGTTCTCTCACTGGAAAAAATACTATTTGGAACTGGGACGAACAAGCACAGTTGGAATTCAATTCTTTGAAAGAAGCGTTACTTCACGCGCCAATCTTAGCTCATCCAGATCTGTCACAAGATTTCTGCCTTAGCACGGATTCTTCTAAAGTCGGTCTTGGTGCCCATTTATTTCAAGAAGCCATAGAAAATGACACTACCATTCAGAAAACCATTGCTTTTGCTAGCCGAGTGCTAACAAAATCTGAAAAAAATTATTCCGTTACTGAATTAGAAGCTTTAGCTATCGTTTGGGCATTTAACAAATTCCGTTTCTTTCTTTCTGGTAAGCACGTAAAAGTATACAGTGATCATCGTGCATTACAATTTCTTATGTCTTCAAAATTAAATCATGACAGGTTAAAACGTTGGGCATTGTTTCTGCAAGAATTCCGCTTCACAATAGTCTACATTCCCGGCAAGGAGAACATTGTTGCGGACGCACTGTCACGCGCACCGGCTGGGCTTGAGAAAAGTACCACAGAAGGCAACCTCGAGAAAAATTTCAGTATTCTTTACATTCAGAATGTCGCCTTTGAAAACTTCATCACCACATCTTTAAAGGACATTGCTCATGAACAAGATAAAGATCCGATTTGGAAAGACATCAAGAGCAAATGGCATGAAAGGACACACACACAGATTCGGCATTATTATCTGGTTAGAAACAACATACTGTTCAAACGCTGCACTGTTGATGACAAGCTATGGGTACTTTGCATTCCTGACGATTTTGTTAATAAGCTCATTTGGTACATTCATTTCAGCTACGCACATTTTGGTCCACGAAAATGTTATCATATTCTTCGAACGACTTGTTATTTTAACAATATGGAAAAGCGAATTCGAAGAGTCTTGTCTATTTGTAAACTTTGTCAAAAGGCGAAACCATCTACTGTCTCACATCGTGCTCCATTGTTTCCTATCATTCCTTCTAAATTGAAAGAATTTGCTGCTGTTGATCTCTTGGGACCGCTTGTCAGAACATCTAATGGATTTTCGTACGTTCTAGTCGCTGTTGAACTTACTTCAAAATTTGTTTCTTTCACACCGTTACGTAAAGCCACTGGACGGTCTGTATCCAACGCCTTTGTTAAAAATTTCTTACGTGAAGTTGGACACGTTAGTAAAGTCATTTCAGATAACGGACCGCAATTCAGATCTGCTGTTTGGTCACGCATGCTTCGCAACCATAAAATCAAACCTGTTTTTATTTCATTGTACTCACCACATTGTAACCCGTCTGAACGGATTATGAAAGAAATCAATAAGCTTTGTAGACTTTATTGTCACAGAAAGCATCAGCATTGGGACAGATATTTACACTTATTTCAAAACGTGCTGAATGAAATGCCTCACGACTCCACTGCTTTACCACCTACTCTTGTACTGAAGAATGAAGAACCACCGAACAGAATCAGAGAGCTTGTACCTTTCCCGAATACACGTAAACTTCGACACAAAGACATAATTGATTTGGCTCTTAAAAATATAAAATCTGCAGCAGACAAAAGGAGAAAACTACACGGTAAAGCAAATGCAAAGAAGTTGTATATTGGTCAGAAAGTTCTCATTAAAGCTCATTCATTGTCACATAAGAAGAAACACTTGAGTCACAAATTCTTTCTAGTTTACAATGGACCTTACAGAATCCGACGTATACCACATGATAATTGCGTTGAAGTTGAAATTCTGCGTACTAGGAAGAGTAAAGGTTTACACCACATTTCTCATGTAAAACCATTTATTGACAGATAATCTGCCTTTTAACTTTATCTTTGCCATAAAACGTTTCACTTCACGTTACTAGTATGCTTTAGAAACTGTTACCATGCAACAATGTTTGAAGTTCAATATCCAGCCAAGAACCAAGAGAAATTATTTAAACAGAAATTACGAATGCATTGTTATTGCGAACAGACGACACAGTGTAATTGTGTGTGTACATTCTTGCTTGTTAGTTGTACGATTAGAACATTTACCAGTACTGCTAATGAGATTTTAATGCAACATTTTGGTTTACTTGAAAATACATTCCGGATTTAAAGTACTTTCTGAGAGATACCAGATGACACAGAGGTTAGTTTATGTGACAGCTACACGATTTTTATCACGACGCTACTAATGAGTGACAATTTACAATGTTGCTTTTGCAGTGTATCTGTTTTATATCTGCACAGTTTTCTGAATTCTTCTAGGAAGAAAAACATGTTTTAGTAGTAACTTTTGTGGTATAGCAACAATGAGACAGCCTTTTTCGTGGCATAACAATACGTTACTGTACAGTACTTTCCTCATCACGGCAATAAGCGTAATAACTAAGATATCTATACGTAAAGCATTTCACTTTTGTGTATCATGAGGTAAGTACATTGACTTTAGCAGAACTTTGCTTACAGAGGACGATAACTACGACAGTTCCACAGAATTATCTTACAGCAAGACGCGCATTTAGCGCTACAGGACACGCATTTGAGTGATTAATCTTATACTTAAAACACTTATTTTCAAAGATTTTTTAATTACAAAGAAAGTTTTCCGTGATACATTTCATTCCATTGCTGTAATTTGTAACACCTGAGGGTATAATTACGTTTATCCTCAGGGGGGTACACGCTTACTTTGTGTACCATGTGTGTGGCAACCACAAGGAACCCTAGCTAATATGGTATTTGCTTATACAACTTTACACATCGGTACCATATTTCTCTAACACACAAATTACACAGCTATCTGATCATTTAACTGAGAGAGACAAACATTTTTTTACTACAGCAGTGACATATGTTTACGCAATTACAGAGTTGGATTACTTCACACTTACGAAATTGTATTTTGTCTGTACTGTGTGATCTGTTCATATTTTTTTGGAACCATTGTGGTACTATGAGAGCTTTGAATGATTTATTTGGTAAGGGAGCATGATTTTAAAGTACGTTTGAGGTAGATGACACTATTGAAATGAGCAGAGAATTTTTTTACGTTTTGAAATTATTGGAGGAAGTTACAACGATTTTGAGATTTGACTGAAGTGTTATGATGTTATTATTATGACGACGATGTGTACTATGCTGTTGAGGTATGTTTATGATAAATAAGCTGATGCTATATGAGGAATCTGATTATGCTATGTATTTCTCATGATGAAATATTGAAGAAGTGTCGACGAATATGTATATGTATAATGAGGTAAGGAATAATGAGTAGTGTTTAAGGACTCTGATTTATGAAAAGGATGTTGGAAACCAAGAAACGTACTTTATGAGTTATGAAATGTGTGACTGTATCACAATGCTGACGAATATTTTTTTTGGACGCTTATATTTATAGGATTTTGTTTCTACAGATTTGCAACGCTAATCCTTGACCTGTGAAATATTTTTATATGAGACTGCAATGGTAGCAGAAACTGCTGTCGTAAATATTTCCGCACGAAAGTTAAGTGACCACCTGCACGTAATGCGTCGCGGGCACCCAGCTGTGTCAGACAACTGGAGAAAAAGCCATTATTGCGAGCCCTTTTCAGCGGCACAGGTAGAAAAAAAAAGGGGACGTGGGACGTGTCAAACACCTGGAGAACAAGCCATTAGGGTGTGCCTTTCATCGCTAATGCGACACCCTCGTTACTTGAAAACATATGATTACTCGCACTTTGTGCTAATTACTGAAATGCTTATGAATTGATGGGAAATATTCGTACATCTGCAAACCTGATAATGACAAGTGTCTTTCTATGAGAGTTGAGAGCTACTGACTTACGAAATGCCACATGACTATTGAATGATGTTTTTATGCTTTGGTTTGCGTAATTGCTTATTTCACTTGATATCTGGTTTCCAGCTGTGTTGCAGCATTGCTTTTATAAAATGAAATGCATTTGCTAATGTGAACACTTTCTGTCAACAGATCTATTAAATAATTATTTTATGATCCACATTCTTTAAAAAAGGAGCACTTGGAAAGGAAAGAACACTAAGAAGGAACTAGTAACAGTAACACATAATTTTCTTTTCAAGTACATGGTAATATTTCTTTTTACAATCAGTTGTTGTGGTGCACCACTTTAATTACATAGACATTAAGATGTGAATATACACTTCCCTTATCTGCATTGTTGTTTTTACTGTAATATTTTTTTCTGCTTGAGCTATGTCATGTTTTGATATAAGTTATTACAATTGCTGCTGCTAGCTTTGCCAATCTGTATTTTTTGTCATTGCTGCTTGTGTTAATTGTTTTATGTGCTGCTGCATTGCCTCGTCCCTTAGTTTAGCATCTGAGCTCAGTAGATTTAAGTTAGCTTAAGAGGGGGTAGACTATAGAAGAGAATGAGTTGCGATGAATTGGAAGAAATGCATTGAGAATCTATACGAAAAAACGTACAGAAAGCAGGTATAGGTAAGATTTTCTTGGAAATAAATGATGAGGTAAGATAATGGAAAATAAAAATGTTGAGGTAAGAAATGAGTGAACATAGAAATACAGAAAGCATGCTTAGATAGAATTTTTTTGGTGGAAACAAAGGATGAAATAAGAGGAAAGATATATGAAGTTTTGGGTTGGACTGCAGTACCAAATGTTACACTGAAAACGAACCCTGTCCTTTCCTATTGGTGTTATCCCACTATGTGTTTGTGTACCCTTGTGTATTTGTTTTCTTCCTGTCTCTGTGTAGTTTCATAGAATTTTTTCTTCTATTAATATTAAGCTACATTCACTATGATGAGGAATACTGTTATCCTCAAATATAATTGGTATTCATAATATGTTATTTACCTTATAAATATGCTTACACATTATTTATTCTGTTTAATGCTCATGTGTGAAGTTGATGTTTCGAAAGTTATTGTGATCTTTTATGTATGTACTCATGTCATAATTCCTGTAACACTGATGTATATGTTATTTCGATTCTTTTGTAAAGCCTGTACTACAAATGTTATCTGTATTGTTATGTTCTTTAATGATGTATTTTGTACCTTTGTTATTGTATTTTTATGTTACCAAATTGTAATTGTTACCAGTTCTTCAAATTAAGTTACATTTCACTGCACACATTTCTGTTGGTCATAGTATATGGACAATATGTGAGAAATAGGGACTGTTCATGTTTGCACGTGTGTTAATAATTCTGCAAGGGACTGGATAACAGCATTGCTGGTTCTAAGGACAATTCCAAAAACGTTGTGAGTGCACAAGTGGTGGTTTATGGACTTGCTATATTCTCTGCAAGACTCTTTGATGGTGAATGTGCACCTGCACAATCGCAACAGATGGCTGCTGGCCATCTCTACAAGGACTACAGTGGGTCTGCATCTTTGATGGCCCACCATTACCATTATCTCTACAAGGACTGCAGTGGGTCTGCATCTTTGATGGCCCACCATTACCATTATCTCTACAAGGACTACAGTGGGTCTGCACCTCTGGTGGCCCACCAATACCATACTCTCTACCAGGACTACAGTGGGTCTGCTCTGTGATGACCTACCTACCAATATTCTTCCAAACTTCGAATGACTCTGCTGTGGGTTTGCTCTGTTGTGGCCCATTACCTGTCTGCATGTCGAGAGTCAGCACTGTCTTTCCGTTGGAAGGTCAACACTACTTCTTCAAGACTGCATGGAAATCCACTACTTCTATGTGCATTTTCTTTTACTGCTTGGACTTTGAGAAAAACTCTGCATTTTTACTGTGATGAACAATGTGGACTGTCTTTATGGACTGTGAGAAATTTTGATCTTTTGACCAACATAATATTAATAAGTGTGTGCATTTTATATCTTTGTTACTGTAATTGTGAAAAATTTTTGTCAAATCTGTATTGGCCAGTGCCCAACACCATTTGTAAAAATTTTTGTGGGGAGTATGGGGGCTATGTAAGTAGGCTGTTTATGTTTTCTCTATGTAAGTAGGCTGTTTAGGTTTTTTATTGGTAACGCCACCTCTGTATGACAATCACTGGCTGTGCTGTGGGCAGTCTGTGTCTGCTTTGCATTGTTGTAATACTCGCCATTGTAGTGTTAGGCAGCTGGCTGTGAACAGCGCGTAGCGTTGCGCAGTTGGAGGTGAGCCGCCAGCAGTGGTGGATGTGGGGAGAGAGATGGCGGAGGTTTGCAGTTTGTCATGAACTGATATATATATATTATGATTTGTGATGATATTAAGGTAAATACATTGTTTGCTCTCTATTAATATCTTTCATTTGCTAACTACCCCTATCAGTAGTTAGTGCCTTCAGTAGTTTGAATCTTTTATTTAGCTGGCAGTAGTGGGGCTCGCTGTATTGCAGTAGCTTGAGCAGCGAAGATTTTTGTGAGGTAAGTGATTTGTGAAAGGTATAGTTTAATGTTTGTCAGGGCCATTCTTTAGTAGGGAGTTTTGAAAGTCAGATTGCGTTGCGCTAAAAATATTGTGTGTCAGTTTAAGCACAGTCATGTATAATTGTTCAAAGGGGATGTTTCATACGTGTAGCAGACAGGGCGCCGCGTGCTGTGAGCCACGTTCGGCAACAGCGCCGTCTGCCCGCCGGAACTGTCAGTACCAATCACTCGTCTCACGGACTATACCGCACATTTTCGCGTTAAGTAAAAAGAAAAGGAAACAAAAATGAATCAGGAGATTCGTAGTTCGAGCTCCTTCAATAAATGAAAAAGGAATGAACAGGCCACATGTACACAGGACCTTGTACAACAACATAGAAGAACACAACACACAAACAATGACTACATGCAAGATACAACAGACCAAGAACCACACAGAAAACAAAATGACGCATGCTCATCTATAGTAATGAAACGGTTCACAGAACCGGCAACAATTTAAAGAAACAGGAACATCAAATGGGATACTGAACAGACAACACAACACAGAAAGTGGTCAGAGCACATGAAACATCCACAGACAAATTAAATAGATCAGGCCTATATGAACTTATATGCAACTATTGCCAATCAGTATATATGAGTCAAACGTGCAGGAACATTAAAAGAAAGATATTCTGAACGCCTCAGAGTTCTAAAAAGTAACAACTCGCATAACACATTTGCTGACCAAATAATAGCTGACAACCATCATCGTACTAAAATAGAAACAAGTTACAATATACTGAACTTAAAACAGAAGGAAAAAATTCCATATACAGATCGCATTAGGAGAGGGAAAACAAATTATAAACGACTACACCGCACTGTTCAGTAGCACACTATTTAAATCGTTAAAGAAGCTTTACAGAAAAGTCGACCCAAACAGATAAATACACACATACACGTGTGTACAGAGGGAGGGAAAAGGTAAACAAAATACAAATTCGGTATCAAACTGAATTGCGAATAAGTGAAAGTCAACTACAACTGTACACATAGCAGCAATATTAATATTGTTTTAGATAAGGCGGAAAAGCGTTATTTACCCAAGACGTTCGGCAAAATGTGTAGTGTTTGCTTGTGCTACTTTAACAACTTATGGGAATGAAGACGAGGAAAATTTTTCGAAAGCTAAATTTATGTAATTGCAAATATAGTCGCTAAATAGTTTTACACAACAAAATTACATTTAGATATAAAATGTTGTACTAACTCACGTTAACAACATTTAGCTGCAGATGGCCGACGAGAAGGTACCAATATCCGATAATGTCTAGACGGTCCTACATTTAGACGGTCCTACATAACCCAACAATGTGGAAGAATTAAAGTAATGACTGAAAGGGGCAAAAACTGTTTTTAGGCCTGATTTTAGTTGCAATAATTATCACTTAAAACACGTTCAGATTCCACAGATTTTAATACAGGAAATGATGGTGATGGCACAAAGATGCTGAAACATGTTTGGGTCTATATGAAAAAACAGTTGTTTGCATAACAGGCGGACTTTATAATCAGGAAACTTTATAGTAGTGCTTGTCTGTTCGCCATTAACCGTGAACTAAGAAACCTTGTACAATACACGTATGAGTGCAGAGTGCAGAGATAGTGTCAAGGAATGTTATACAGAACTTTGCACGTTGAGTAATGGGACATCCAGAACATTTCTTGATGTTTCCCGTGATGCTGAACACAACGCCAACACATAAAAAAAAACCGACGGAAATGTCCTATGAACATGTGTCCCATTTTCGATCGTTACAGAGCAGCAGCGAGTTGAAGAATTGGGTTGGATCAGTGATCAGTAATGGCGTGTAATTGTCGTGTTTGACTGTTTTTAAATTGAGCAAGTCCGTTGTGTCTGTGAATATAAACATGCCGGATAAGTTCAACCCTGCAGAATAAGCAGATATGTTGCTTGTGTACAGATACTGTAACAGCAGTGCCCGTGTGGCTGGTAGGAATACCAGACACATTTCGCTCTTCGACAAACCCTCTATACCTGGATGTTTCCCAGGGTCTCTCAAACACTATGTGAATCCGGAACACTACGCAGGATACACGTAACATCAGAATGTGGGGCCATCCAGTCAGTTGACGAAAGAGGAGACATTATTGCAATACCATAACCGAGTCCCACCAGCACATGGCGCATTAGCTGTCTGCTCGACATTGCACAAACACGAGTGTGGCGTACTTTACATTCTGAGGGTTTGTACCCATTCCATGTGCAGTCTGTGCAACATCTGTATCCAGGTAACTCAGTGCGCAGTCAACAATTTTGTTAATGGGTGATTGTACACGGAGACGTCATGCAATACACTTTATTTACAGATGACGCTACATTTACACGCAGTGGTATCTTGAACACTGTCAGGATGGAGCGTACATGGGATCAGAGAACTCACACGTCCGCAGCTCGTGGTCGTGAGGTAGCGTTCTCACTTCCCGCGCCCGGGTTCCCTGGTTCGATTCCCGGCGGGGTCAGGGATTTTCTCTGCCCTGTGATGACTGGGTGTTGTGTGATGTCCTTAGGTTAGTTAGGTTTAAGTAGTTCTAAGTTCTAGAGGACTGATGACCATCGATGTTAAGTCCCATAGTGCTCAGAGCCATTTGAACCATTTTTTTGAAGAACTCACACGGCACGAGGGAAACAAGATTCCAACCTAGATTCTCAGTGAATGTTTGGTGTGGTATGATTGATGACATGGTGATAGGGCCTGTATTCCTGTTATTTCGCGTGACAGCCGTAACATACGCACATTTCCTGATAGAAGACCTACCTCTACTTTTGGAAGATGCTACGTAGAGCAACTCCAACAAGTGTACCTGCAGCATGATGGATCACCGATTCACAGTACCAGACAAGTATCCCAGTATCTGAATAACACATTTCCTCAATGATGGACTGACCGTGACGGACCCATCAACTGGCCTGCCAGATCACGCGACCTAACCTCTATTAGACTTCTGTTTATGGGGCTGGTTATAGGGGGATGTGTACTCTGCGAAGGTGGAAATAGATGAAGAACTTTCTACTCGCATCACCGATGCTGTTACCCGCGTTATAGCCCAACGAGAAGATGTTCGATGTGAACAGGAGTACGCACTTGAAAAGAGGATTGAGATCGGTGAGCGACTTTTTGAACCCCTCTTGTAGGATGAATCAGTCATTTATCCCACCAACATTATGTCCACCACAGCGCCTACACAGCATTTCGGTTAATATTCACACTTATTTTCATAATCATTCATGGCTATGTCTTCAAGTCGCTCCAGTCCCGTAGCGATCGAAAATCGGACACTGGATCATAGGATTTTTTCGGTTTATTGTCACATGTAGAATCACCTCATAAATTAGGTGACATTCCTCCTGAATCACTCCGTATATGACGAGAACTTAAAAGCACTTGTGAAAACCTATTAGCGTACATGAGTATGGTGTAGGTTCGCTTCATCTATAGTCACTGGTCACTTTTCGTTTAAAGACGTGAGCTATGATTTATAGCACAACAGTTTCTACCTCGAGTGAGCGTGATGTAACGTGTCTGAGAGAGAGCTTCATTTCTCATCTGCTAGGGAGGTAAACGCTCCCGCTTAGCTGTCGCAAGTTGAAACCCTGTGTCACAAAAACCACACGTTTCGATTTTTGAAGACTTGTGATCAAACTTACAATGAGAATTTTTTTTACAAAATACTTTTCAGAAATTCAGGTTTTTAAAACATGATTTCTTATAATCAAAGCAAAGAATGACAATATTTAATATAAACAGTTGCTACCGTCTGTGTCACTTCGCTCTCTAGTAATGTTCGTTACGTATCGGCACAAGTCGGTAGTCTTCGCGACTATGACTTCATGTTTCCTGGAGTGGTAAAACAAAATTCCCTGAGAGGCTCCGGAATGCCGTTCCGGCGAGTTCCGGTCGAAATTCAGCCTTGGCAGGAAATTAAAGAGTTCTTCTACACATGGACCACCATCACCTTCAGCATGAGAACTCCAAGGCACACACGAGTGCTGCAACATCTCAGCAATCTGGCGCCTTGGGTTCATTGTCATCGATCATCACCCATGCAGCCCCGACTCGGCTCCATTCGATTTTCGTCAGTTTCCAAACCCTAAAGAACACTTTATAGAACTTCATGTTGATGGTGATAAAGATTTGTAAGCAGAGGTGAGGTTGTGGCTCCATCAACAAAGTGAAATATTCTAGTGACGGAATCAACAAACTGGTCTCTTGCTGAGAGAAATGTGGTCGTCGCCAGGAAGACTATGTTGAGAGAAAAAGTATGTTGATTTGAAGACTAACGATGAAGAATGTTAATAACGTTTGTTTACTTTCTTCTTTAATAGTTTTCCAGCAAGCCCTCGTATCTCTTTATTCTACGTCTCCAACATAGCAACAAATCTTACTTGCTGTGCATTCTTTTGTCTCCTTCGTTTCAAACATTATATCGATGCCAGAGAAGTTAGTTTTCGTTCACTATCATCAAATATCGAGCATTACAAGAATGGACACGAAAGCTGCGGCGTAGTTGATATCACTATAAAATAAATGTATTGAAACGCGAGGGGTTGTCGGAATGGTTTCACGAACAAAGTAAAATAAAAATACTAAAGTTATTCGGAAAGCTATCATGTCTGTTACTAATCCAAACGAATTTTATGTTGCCTGAACCATTTTAACAGAGGCCAAACGAAGCAATTTTGTTATGGTACTCAGGAGTCCCAAGTCAGATGTGACATGGTACACAGCTATATAATTGATATTGGAAAAATACAGTAATAAATATTAGAATCAATTCATACAAACGATTGTTCACCACAGCGGTACGACATTATTTCTGTAGTTTGGTCAATCACTGTTGTACGTAATTAGCATTTAAGTGGCACTCATTGCATTCATTTCAAGTAGGTGCCTAATACTAATTAGAAGGATTATTTTTACTTTTTATAAGCTGAAACATATTGTGAAATCAAAAAGCATTTGCCGACCGAAGTGGCCGTGAGGTTAAAGGCGCTGCAGTCTGGAACCGCAAGGCCGCTACGGTCGCAGGTTCGAATCCTGCCTCGGGCATGGATGTTTGTGATGTCCTTAGGTTAGTTAGGTTTAACTAGTTCTAAGTTCTAGGGGACTAATGACCTCAGCAGTTGAGTCCCATAGTGCTCAGAGCCATTTGAACCATTTTTTTTTTCAAAAAGCATTTATGTAGTTGAACTGGATTCAGATCAGAAGGTGATGAAACATTTCTTTTTTAGTTATGTCATTTTCGGGGACGTGATCTCATTACACTTCCGTCCCTTCACCACACACTATTATCTTAGCAGCTGGGCGAGATAGCACAATAGCTACTTACTGCACCTACTTATCTTTCAAGCTAATCTTCATCTAAACTGTTGTGCAATCTGTCGCAACTGTTCCAACCGCTATCGGTCTTCTTGTTTAGATATGAGAAAATGGAGATCGTTAATGAACGTCCAAGCATACAGAGTAGGTTCTCAGATATCTGTATGGCTCGAAGAAGTCTTCAGTAACAGAACCCAGAAAGTTGTCCTGTATGGCGAGTGTTCAGGAACAAAGGACAAACGAGTCGCCAGGTGTACTCCAGGGTACTGTGAAGGAACACTTGTTCTCAATACAGGCTGTTACAAAAAGGTACTGCCAAACTTTCAGGAAACATTCCTCACACACAAAGAAAGAAAATATGTTATGTAGACATGTGTCCGGACACGCTTAATTTCCATGTTAGAGCTCATTTTAGTTTCGTCAGTATGTACTGTACTTCCTCGATTCACCGCCAGTTGGCCCAATTGAAGGAAGGTAATGTTGACTTCGGTGCTTGTGTTGACATGCGACTCATTGCTCTACAGTACTATTATCAAGCACGTCAGTACGTAGTATCAACAGGTTAGTGTTCATCACGAACGTGGTTTTGCAGTCAGTGCAATGTTTACAAATGCGGAGTTGGCAGATGCCTATTTGATGTATGGATTAACACGGGACAATAGCCTTGGCGCGGTACGTTTGTATCGGGACAGATTTCCAGAACGAAGGTGTCCCGACAGGAAGACGTTCGAAGCAATTGATCGACGTCTTAGGGTGCACGGAACATTCCAGCCTATGATTCGCGACTGGGGAAGACCTAGAACGACGAGGAAACCTGCAATGGACGAGGCAGTTCTTCGTGTAGTTGACGCTAACCCTAATGTCAGCGTCACTGTATGGAGAGTGCTACGGGAGAACCAGTTGTTTCCGTACCATGTACAGCGTGTGCGGGCACTATCAGCAGCTGATTGGCCTCCACGGGTACACTTCTGCCAATGGTTCATCCAACAATGTGTCAACCCTCATTTCAGTGCAAATGTTCTCTTTACGGATGAGGCTTCATTCCAACGTGATCAAATTGTAAATTTTCACAATCAACATGTGTGGGCTGACGAGAATCCGCACGCAATTGTGCAATCACGTCATCAACGCAGATTTTCTGTCAACGTTTGGGCAAACATTGTTGGTCATGTCTTGATTGGTCCCCATGTTCTTCCACCTACCTTCAATGCAGCACGTTATCACGATTTCATACGGGATACTCTACCTGTGCTGCTAGAACATGCGCCTTTACGAGTACGACACAACATGTGGTTCACGCACGATGGAGCTCCTGCACATTTCAGTCGAAGTGTTCGTACGCTTCTCAATAACAGATTCGGTTACCGATGGATTGGTAGAGGCGGACCAATTCCACGGCCTCCACGCTCTCCTGACCTCAACCCTCTTGACTTTCATTTATGGGGGCATTTGAAAGCTCTTGTCTATGCAACCCCGGTACCAAATGTAGAGACTCTTCGTGCTCGTATTGTGGACGGCTGTGACACAATACTTCATTCTCCAGGGCTGCATCAGCGCATCCGGGATTCCATGCGACGGAGGGTGGATGCATGTATCGCCGCTAACGGAGGACATTTTGAACATTTCCTGTAACAAAGTGTTTGAAGTCACGCTGGTACGTTCTGTTGCTGTGTGTTTCCATTCCATGATTAATGTGATTTGAAGAGAAGTAATAAAACGAGCTCTAACATGGAAAGTAAGCGTTTGCGGACACATGTCCCCATAACATATTTTCTTTCTTTGTGTGTGAGGAATGTTTCCTGAAAGTTTGGCCGTACCTGTTTGTGACACCCTCTATACACGGCGCAATAGAATTAAAGGGTCACTTTTTCGAAACCCCGTAGTTCCCACCCATTGCGACGCTTAAGTTTGAAATTTGGCTCAAACGTGTGTACACACTTCCTCTGTGGTGATGCAATACCGTGGCGCCCTGCGACGTTACTCTCAGGCTCGACGTCGCTTTAAACAGAAGAGTGTCGGCACTTGCGAGAAAGAAGGCCATAGCTCAGTTCATCTGACGTGTAAAGTAGATTAAATATGTCACATTGGCACCAAACTTCACAAAATTTCTGCCCAACGCCACTGTGGACGTGTAGCAGGATAGCAAGGTCGTCACAGCCCCTCCTACCGAAATTTTGCCCCTTCTTTTGGCGCGTTTCTGATAGAGATCCGAACCGCGTCTCCCAGCCTTGAAATCACTTGTTTTTCGTTTGAGTGGCCGAGGAAAACATTCCAGATACAAGGTCGCTCAGAGTCGCCACGGAAAGGCCGCAGGGATAACAGGCGCCAATGAAACCACCTCCTTCCCTGTGGAATTGATTCCCACACATTTAGCGGTCGGAAACTACAGTTCGTAGCGTGATGAGCAACAGGAAAAATTTTTGACACAGTGCTGACACCCTTGGGTGGGGGGGGGGGGGGGGGGGGGCGGGTGGAGGGGAGGTTTCAACCCATCTCTGAGGACATTCTGGGCCTGAATCCCCATTAAACGTGATCTGATCCCTTTGGAGGGCAGTTTCTGCTCTTGTGCAGGTTGGAAGTGCTAGGGACCGTTCAGAACCATTCGACGCGATTGTGAAACGTCACTTATGAGTGATTGTGCTGCTAAACCCCTTACGTTATTTGATTTTCAAATAGCTGAGCAAAACTGAACGTACTCAGACATTTCTCTCTTTACTTATTCTGATCATCACTAAACTGACACACAATATTTTTAGCGAAACGCAATCTGACTTTTAATAATCCCTACAAAAGATTGGCCCTGACTAACAATAACCTATACCTTTCATGAATCACTTACCTCACAAAAATCTTCGTTATTCGAACTACTGCAATACAGCGAGCGCCAAGATTCTAACTACTGAAGGCACTAACTACTGATAGGCATAGTTAGCAAATGAAAGATTTTGATAGAGAAGAAACAATGTCTTTACCTTAATAGTGTTCAAAAGTCATTATATATATATATATATGTGTGTGTGTGTGTGTGTGTGTGTGTGTGTGTGTGTGTGTAGGGTGTTACAAAAAGGTACGGCCAAACTTTCAGGAAACATTCCTCACACACAAATAAAGAAAAGATGTTATGTGGACATGTGTCCGGAAACGCTTAATTGCCAGTCTTACAAATTTACTGTCTCTGATGGACACACGTGCAGATCATCCGCTCTCAAAACTTCGCCATCTCTCTCCCCTCATCCACCACTGCTGGCGGCTCACCTCCAACTGCGCAACGCTATGCGCTGTTCACATCCAACTGCCCAACACTAAAATAGCAAATTTCAACACTGTAAACCAGCCACAGACTGCACACAGCACTGTCAGTGAGTTTCATACAGAGCGCTAGGTGACGTTACCAACATAAAAACCTAAACAGCCTACTTACAGTTGTAACGTGCTCCAAAGCAGCTCAGTGTGTTTTCAGCACTCCAATTTTGTGTCTTCTCGTGGTGTGTTATTGGGAAGATACAATATTGACATACGTGGGAGTAAAACGGCAAAGGATCCCTGTAAGACCGCGCAGTTCTGTAGAGCCCTCAGTGGCATCCGCCCACCTTTGTTGAGAATTTTAAAGATGTACCTGTACAGACGACTCGTGACGGAGGCCTAGGAGCTCGCCGACCGGCAACTTGGATGGACTACTATCAGGCGCAAGAGTAGCAGTGTAGCAGTGAAAGAGCGGCAGCATAGCCTGACTGCCGGCGTCTGGTACTGTCGTAACGAGTTTTGGCTGCACAGGTACGTTTTCAAGCTGGTCATCAAAAGCGAATGGGTGGCACTGAAGGTTTTGCCAAACTGGTGGGTCTTACAAGCGCCCTTTGCCGTTTTATTCGCGCAGGTTTCCATGTCGCATCCCCCCACATAACCACACCACAGGACAACGAGAAATAGGAGGGATAAAAGAGCACAGGTAACTTTCGCTGCTTGGTATCAAGTTCAAATTTCGGCGAATGGTGTTGAATAGTCCCTGGTGATTCCAACCTACATACACGAATATAAACTGCAGTCGTGTTGCGCTCCAAATCTGTCAGATCAGATTTAATAGCGATGGAGGCCCACAGTGTCGTTAGAGATGGTTTGAAATGCCTGAGGGTCTCAGCCGAGTCAACGGTTGTGTAGAACGTCTTGCTGTTGCTCATCGCACTGCGACCGCGAAATGTATGGGACTCAACGCCTCAGGGAAAGGGATGTTTTCATCGACGTCCTTTATGCCATCCCCTGACGCTTCTTCGTGCCGATTCTCAGCAACGCTCTCAGGAGTGTTTTCCACGGCTGGTCACAATAAAACGTCGTGATTTCAATGCTGTGCGTCGTGGTTCTAGCCTTCACTGAAGAGAAGGGGTGAATTTCGGTAAGGGGAGCTGTGGCGACCTTCTTATCGTGTGACACACTGCAAGATTACACTTGCGGTATGATTTCAAAGACTACAGGTGACTATGAGTTTATACCCTCTTGGCAAGCATTTTAACTACACCACTGGCCATTAAAATTGCTACACCCCGCAGATGACGTGCTACAGACGCGAAATTTAACCGACAGCAAGAAGTAGCTGTGACATGCAAATGATTAGCTTTTCAGAACATTCACACGAGGTTGGCGCCGGTGGCGACACCTGCAACGTGCTGACATGAGGAAAGTTTCCAACCGATTTCTCATACACAAACAGCCGTTGACCGGCGTTGCCTGGTGAAACGTTGATGTGATGCCTCGTGTAAGGAGGAGAAATGCATACCATCACGTTTCCGACGTTGATAAAGGTCGGTTTGTAGCCTATCGCGATTGCGGTTTATCGTATCGCGACACTGCTGCTCGCGTTGGTCGAGATCCAATGCCTGTTAGCAGAATATGGAATCGGTGTGTTCAGGAGGGAAATACGGAAAGCCGTGCTGGTTCCCAAGGCCTCGTATCGCTAGCAGTGAAGATGACAGGCATCTTATCCGCACGGCTGTAACGGATCGTGCAGCCACGTCTCGATCCCAGAGTCAGCAGATGGGGACGTTTGCAAGACTACAACCATCTGCACGAACAGTTCGATGACGTTTGCAGCAGCATGGACTATCAGCTCGGAGACTATTGCTGCAGTTGCCCTTGACGCTGTATCACAGACAGGAGCGCCTGCGATGCTGTACTCAACGACGAACCTGGGTGCGCGAATGGCAAAACGTCTTTTTTTCGGATGAACCCAGGTTCTGTTTACAGCATCATGATGGTCGCAACCGTGTTTCGCGACATCGCGGTGAACGCATTTGGATGCGTTTATTCGTCATCGCCATACTGGCGTATCACCCGGCGTGATGGTATGGGGTGCGATTGGTTACACGTCTCGGTCACCTCTTGTTGGCATTGACGGCACTTTGAACAGTGGACGTTACATTTCAAATGTGTTACGACCCGTGACTCTACCCTTCATTCGATCCCTGCGAAGCCCTACATTTCAGCAGGATAATGCACGACCGCATGTTGCATGTCCTGTACGGATCTTTCTCGATACAGAAAATGTTCGACTGCTGCCCTGGCCAGCACATTCTCCAGATCTCTCACCAATGAAAACGTCTGGTCAATGGTGGCCGAGCAACTGGCTCGTCACAATACGCCAGTCACTACTCTTGATGAACTGTGGTATCGTGTTGAAGCTGCATGGGCAGCTGTACCTGTACACGCCATCCAAGCTCTGTTTGACTCAATGCCCAGGCGTATCATGGCCGTTATTACGCCCAGAGGTGGTTGTTCGGGGACTGATTTGGTTCAAATGGCTCTGAGCACTATGGGACTTAACATCTGAGGTCATCAGTCCCCTAGAACTTAGAGCTACTTAAACCTAACTAACGTAAGGACATCACACACATCCATGCCCGAGGCAGGATTCGAACCTGCGACCGTAGAAGTCACGCGGTTCTGGACTGAAGCGCCTAGAACCGCTCGGCCACCGCGGCCAGCGGTACTGATTTCTCAGGATCTATGCACCCAAATTGCGTGAAAATGTAATCACATGTCAGTTCTAGTATAATGTATTTGTCCAATGAATACCCGTTTATCATCTGCATTTCTTCTTGGTGTAGCAATTTTAATGGCCAGTAGTGTAGTAAGCCTCCCAATTGTGAACGTTGGCCTTTGACAGTGGTTGTTGTTGTTAGCCTGCATTAGAGGTTAACGCTTATATCAGAATCTACTTGAACTTGAATGCTGAAATAATTTAATGAAACAGTAGCCCTGTCCTCATTGTAGTCAGTTATTGATGGGTGATTAATATATCAACACGGGATTGATCTTTTATACAAAATTATGACAAAGTTTAATAATAAAAAAATAGGACAAATAATACAAGTTAAGCGTGACGAAAAATAAACTATCAACTGTTGGCGACACAAGTAGATGCAACAAATAGTTAACACTCCACTGGGTGGCGATTGGATGGCAAAGACTAAGGTTTGTCTGCTTAAACTATTTGTACTCAAAACATGGATAAATCAATTTGAAATTATTTAACACTGAATAGACTTTGGTGGTCTTGTTCTACACAGAAGTTGTACCACGATGGTGCAGCTGAGAGCAAGTGGTGACACTGTGATTCTGTTTGCTGTTAACAAGCCGGAGCAGCAATACTATACTCCTTTCTTGATGTGTAGCACTGTCTCAGATGACAGCCGTGGTGGAAGCGTCTGCAGAGCAGCTATGTGCGGCGCATGTAATTCGTTATCATGGCCACGAAAAATGCAAAGTCGAGGCTAGCGATCTATTAGACAGATCGCAGTTACTCTCTAATGGAGCTCTGAAACCTCGGCAGATTCCAGCATGTGACACTCCAATTCGCCGGTCATACCATGGACCAATTTGAATCACTCGTACGGCAGTGTGCACAAGGAGATCAAACCTCAAGGTGGCAGACCTAACACAAACAATTGCGCTCGCCACAGCGAGTTGTCCGAGATGACTGAGGTTTAAACTGTTGGTACAGCTAAGTCCTCATCACACGCTCCTAAGTAATGACCAATGCCAGTGCAAAGTGACACTCAGGACGAGTGTCCCAAGTCCAACCCACTCATAACTAGTCAAGACGAGGGTCCTCTCCAAACTGGAGTCTGAATCAGAAGACCAGGTAGCTCTGCTCCCCACTTTCCATCAAACCTAGGTAGACTCAACAAAAATATGCACGCAACTGCCCCCACAAGGGTTTTGTGTCAATCATAAGACGCCATAAGCTCCATGCTTCCACTCCAACTCATCTGCTCTACCCATTGGCTAATCCTAATCAGAGTTAACAATATTCTTCTCTTTTCTGGAGAAGCAGCCAATCCATGTAAACCCGCACAGAGAGGCGAAAACATAGTGCTCCCGACTTTTTTTTCCCAATACCACTTTAGGCAACGTGTTTTGAGTTTCCATTTAGCACCAGAGTGAACAACACATTTATCGCAGATATCATTATCTGGATGGCCCGAACATTACAGCGTGTCTGACCAAGAGCCTCGACTAAACTAAGAGAAGTGCTTTTGTGTCCCAACATAGACCATTTCAGAGCCGCTATAAATATTGTGTTCCATTCTAAAATTCTTTTGAAGGCCTGAGTCTTCCCAAAAACCTCGACAGTCAGTGCGACAATACCACCTGATGGCTCTGCTTCATGGTGAACATGGAAACTCGCACGTTTTTATGGTCGCGATGCGTTTACGACACTGTCGAAACGCCTGCCATGTCTAGAGGCGCCTAACATCTAGGTACGCAGTTTTTTCGTCTCTTTAGCCGAAAGTATTGTCCGCACACTAATGCCAAAAATTCTTGGGGCCAGTGTTCCGTCTCTGATAAGTGCTTCAAGATGTTCCTTTCCGTAATAGCTGCACATGGCTTCCAAGTCCCAAATGTCCACTGCAATATTTACTGTTAAATGTTAAATGACACAACTGCCTGCTTGTTCTCAACTCGAGAAAATACTATTCGACGGAGAGCCGCCATAAAGATCCCACATGCATTAACAACAAACATGCTCCCTTCAGTGCCTCTTCTTGTTGATGACTTCCTGTCGTCTCACAAAAATGATGTCTTGGGTGCAAAATCAACATTAAAGAGGAGCCTCGAATATGAAAAATACTGAGAGAGTGACTAGTCCTGTCTCAACGTCCGCGGTGGTGTTGGACAGAATTTGAAGTTTGTTGTGAATATGACATCATTAACCCACTTTACACGTCACACGAACTTCCGAACTGTGGCGTTTTTTCGCATATGTCGACATCATGCTGTCTGAAGCGTTGGCGAGCCCGAATGTGAAGTCGCAGAACTCCATGGTACTTCACCATTACAGACCAAGGTTTCACGCACGCGTGGGCCAGATTTTAAACTTAAGCGTCGCATGGGTGGGAATTACGGAGTTCTACAAAAGTGATTCTTTAATTCTATCCTACGGATAGAGTGAGCAGGAATCAGAGATTAAAACGTAAATGTCGTGTGAGTAGGGATGGAAGTCTTTCGATTTGACGCCACTTCGGTGACTTGCGTGTCGTGGGGATGAAATGATGATGATAAGGAAAACACAACATCCAGTCCCTGAGCGGAGAAAATCTCCGACCCAGCCGGGAATCGAACTCAGGCCTTTAGGATTGACATTCTGTCGCGCTCACCGCTTTTTTTTTTTTTGTTGATCTCACTTTGTTCTACATTGTTCGTTGAATTTGTTCGGGGCGGACGTCCGATGACACCCGTTCTGGTAGTACGTTGATCCGTTCACTCAGTTTTTATTTTTATTATTTTTTTATCACAGAGGGTAGCTAACCCTCTAACCGAACACGCTCAGCTACCGTGCCGGCACCACTCAGCTACCGGCGGCGGACATCAGAGACTGTTTGTTGATGTCACTGTAGTGTATGGGAAGGTATCGTTGTTGAGTGACTTTGGTAGGCTACAGTATGATTCAGACATAATTTATGTTTGGTGAGATGCATGGCAGATTGACGTAGAAAAAATGTAAGTTGACCTAAAAGAGTGAAAGATGAATCCTGTAATGTTGGAATGCAGTGCAAGTGGTGTGCCGCTCGACACCGTCACGTCGATTGATCGCGTATGGTCAGTAGTAAGGAAGGCGAATGTTGGACTTCGGACATAAACGCAGAAATGAATAGAACTGAGCGTTTAAAATGCAATAGGATGCAAGGTAACCTTTCTCGGCACTGGACGACACCTAGATACAAATAACGATTACTTGCCATGTAGCTATTCTTCCACAGGAAATAGAAGGTACAAGAGAAAAACAAGGGCTAAGTGTTCATCCAACCTCTAGACAACCCTAGCTATACTACTGGCCATTAAAATTGCTACACCACGAAGATGACGTGTTACACACGCGAAATTTAACCGACAGGAAGAAGATGCTGTGATATTCAAATGATTAGCTTTTCAGAGGATTCACACAAGGCTGGCGACACCTACAACGTGCTGACATGAGAACGTTTCCAACCGATTTCTCATACACAAACAGCAGTTGGCCGGCATTGCCTGGTGAAACGTTGTTGTGATGCCTCGTGTAAGGAGGAGAGATGGGTACCATCACGTCTCCGACTTTGATAAAGGTCGGATTGTAGCCTATCGCGATTGCGGTTTATCGTATCGCGACATTGCTGCTCGCGCTGGTCGAGATCCAATGACTGTTAGCAGAATATGGAATCGGTGGGTTCAGGAGGGTGATACGAAACGCCGTGCTGGATCCCACCGGCATCGTATCACGAGCAGTCGAGATGACAGGCATCTTATCCGCATGGCTGTAACGGATCGTGCAGCCACGTCTCGATCCCTGAGTCAAGAGACAACAACCATCTGCACGAACTGTTCGACGCCGTTTGCAGCAGCATGGAGTATCAGCTCGCAGACCATGGCTGCGGTTACCCCTGACGCTGCAGCACAGACAGGAGCGCCTGCGATGCTGTACTCAACGACGAACCTGGGTGTACGAATGGCAAAACGTCACTTTTTCGGATGAATCCAGGTTCTGTTTACAGCATCGTGACGGTCGCATCCGTGTTTGGCGACATCACGGTGAACGCACATTGGAAGCGTGTATTCGTCATCGCCCGGCGTGATGGTATGGGGTGCCATTCGTTACACGTCTCGGTCACCTCTTGTTCACATTGACGGAACTTTGAACAGTGGACGCTACATTTCAGATGTGTTACGACCCGTGGCTCTACCCTTCATTCGATCCCTGCGAAACCCTACATTTCAGCAAGATAATGCACGACCGCATGTTGCAGGTCCTGTACAGGCCTTTCTGGATCCAGAAAATGCTCGACTGCTGCCCTGGCCAGCACATTCTCCAGATCTCTCACCAATTGAAAACGTCCGGTCAATGGTGGCCGAGCAACTGGCTCGTCACAATACGCCAGTCACTACTCTTGATGAACTGTGGTATCGTGTTGAAGCTGCATGGGCAGCTGTGCCTGTACACGCCATCTAAGCTCTGTTTGACTCAATGCCGAGCCGTATCAAGGCCGTTACGACGGCCAGAGGTGGTTGTTCTGGGTACTGATTTCTCATGATCTATGCACCCAAATTGCATGGAAATGTAATCACATGTCAGTTCTAGTATAATACACTGGTGGAAATGGAAAAAAGAACACATTGACACCGGTGTGTCAGACCCACCATACTTGCTCCGGACACTGCGAGAGGGCTGTACAAGCAATGATCACACGCACGGCACAGCGGACACACCAGGAACCGCGGTGTTGGCCGTCGAATGGCGCTAGCTGCGCAGCATTTGTGCACCGCCGCCGTCAGTGTCAGCCAGTTTGCCGTGGCATACGGAGCTCCATCGCAGTCTTTAACACTGGTAGCATGCCGCGACAGCATGGACGTGAACCGTATGTGCAGTTGACGGACTTTGAGCGAGGGCGTATAGTGGGCATGCGGGAGGCCGGGTGGCCGTACCGCCGAATTGCTCAACACGTGGGGCGTGAGGTCTCCACAGTACATCGATGTTGTCGCCAGTGGTCGGCGGAAGGTGCACGTGCCCGTCGACCTGGGACCGGACCGCAGCGACGCACGGATGCACGCCAAGACCGTAGGATCCTACGCAGTGCCGTAGGGGACCGCACCGCCACTTCCCAGCAAATTAGGGACACTGTTGCTCCTGGGGTATCGGCGAGGACCATTCGCAACCGTCTCCATGAAGCTGGGCTACGGTCCCGCACACCGTTAGGCCGTCTTCCGCTCACGCCCCAACATCGTGCAGCCCGCCTCCAGTGGTGTCGCGACAGGCGTGAATGGAGGGACGAATGGAGACGTGTCGTCTTCAGCGATGAGAGTCGCTTCTGCCTTGGTGCCAATGATGGTCGTATGCGTGTTTGGCGCCGTGCAGGTGAGCGCCACAATCAGGACTGCATACGACCGAGGCACACAGGGCCAACACCCGGCATCATGGTGTGGGGAGCGATCTCCTACACTGGCCGTACACCACTGGTGATCGTCGAGGGGACACTGAATAGTGCACGGTACATCCAAACCGTCATCGAACCCATCGTTCTACCATTCCTAGACCGGCAAGGGAACTTGCTGTTCCAACAGGACAATGCACGTCCGCATGTATCCCGTGCCACCCAACGTGCTCTAGAAGGTGTAAGTCAACTACCCTGGCCAGCAAGATCTCCGGATCTGTCCCCCATTGAGCATGTTTGGGACTGGATGAAGCGTCGTCTCACGCGGTCTGCACGTCCAGCACGAACGCTGGTCCAACTGAGGCGCCAGGTGGAAATGGCATGGCAAGCCGTTCCACAGGACTACATCCAGCATCTCTACGATCGTCTCCATGGGAGAATAGCCGCCTGCATTGCTGCGAAAGGTGGATATACACTGTACTAGTGCCGACATTGTGCATGCTCTGTTGCCTGTGTCTATGTGCCTGTGGTTCTGTCAGTGTGATCATGTGATGTATCTGACCCCATGAATGTGTCAATAAAGTTTCCCCTTCCTGGGACAATGAATTCACGGTGTTCTTATTTCAATTTCCAGGAGTGTATATCTGTCCAATCAATACCCGTTTATCATCTGCATTTCTTCTTGGAGTAGCAATTTTCATGGCCAGTAGTGTATTTTCATAGAAATTTGAATATTATGTTTTGTAACGTGTTAGATATTCACGTAGCTGGCCCGTGAGTGCTGTCACTGGTTCTGTAATTTCGCCTTCACTATGAATATGTGATTGGAAATATCATCATCAATTGACTTAGTACTCTGCCTTTGTAGGGAACTGGACAGCTCAACCCATGAACCCTCTCCGCACGTGGGTGACACATCACCGAGGACTCTCTGGTGTACTAAAGCGTTCCTAATAGTGCCACAAAACGTTTGTTAACAACTACCACTTGAAGAAATCCAGAGCGATGTCAGACAACAAATCTATACCTAAAACGAGTCTGAAATAAAAGACTGTCTGTGTGAACGTAAGCTTTAGGGCTATATACTGCTGACGAATAGGTCTTGAGTAACCAGCTAGTGACAGTGTTGACATAACACGATGTTTCAAAGGTATCATACTTATCACACTCACGTAGAGCTCATATGATATTTGAGGAAGTAGTGGCGAGTTGAAGCTTTCATCCATGTCATGAGATGGGTAGTTTAGTGGGAAGAATATTTGCCGTGAAAGGCACGTATCGCGATGAGAGCCCTATGTTGGCACGTAATTTTAACTTTTCAAGCACTATCTACACGACGAGCGAAGTGACGCACTGGTTTCTATTATTTTCGTGAATCGTTTAAGGTGAATGTCTCACGTGTTAGCACGCTGTATCCGTAATTAGAGCATACGCGCCGGTGCCAGTTCGAATCCACCTAGAAGATTAACGACGAGGACTGAGTGTGCTGGCCAGCCCAGATGTGTTTTTTAGGCGGTTTGCCACGTCTCACTAGGTGAATACGGGGCTGGTACCCACGTCCCGCCTCAGTTCCATGATTCGCAAACGTTTAGAAAACGGCCGCACACTTTCACATGGATAACGCCTCATGCAGACAGTTGTGGTACACAAATTCCGTCCTGTCTAGTAAAGGGGTGGCCAGATCGGATTATAACCACGCAGACCTAGTGCAGGTACGACATAAAGACAAAAGAAACAGAAGAAGAAAAGAAGTTTCAGGCGAATTCCATAATGATTCCATTGAAACAGCAAGGTCGATTTCCTTCTGCATGCTTCCTCAATCCTTGCCTAAGCTCCATCTCTAATGATCTACATGCTGACCTGTCCGCAAGAACTTATCTTTTGATCTTTCTCTTGTTTACATATTTTCAACAGAACGTCTATGCATATATACACTATGTGATCAAAAGTTTCCGGACACCTCCAAAAACACGTTTTTCACATTAGGTGCATAGTGCTGCCACCTACTGCCAGGTACTCCATATCAGCGACCTCAGTAGTCATTAGACATCGTGAGAGAGCAAAATGGGGCGCTCCGCAGAACTCACGGACTTCGAACGTGGTCAGGGAATTGGGTGTCACTTGTGTCATTCGTCTGTATGCAAGATTTCCACACTCCTAAACATCCCTAGGTCCACTGTTTCCGATGTGATAGTGAAGTGGAAAAGTGAAGGGACACATACTGCACAAAAGCGTACAGGCCGATCCTCGTCTGTTGACTGACAGAGACCGCCGACAGTAGAAGAGGGTCGTAATGTGTAACAGGCAGACATCTATCCAGACCATCACACAGGAATTCCAAACTGCATCAGCATCCACTGTGAGTACTATGACAGTAAGACAGAAGGTGAGAAAAATTGGATTTCATGGTCGAGCGGCTGGTCATAAGCCACACATCACGTCGGTAAATTCAAAACGATGCATCGCTTGGTGTAAGGACCGTAAACACTGGACGATTGAACAGTGGAAAAACATTGTGTGGAATGACGAATCGCGGTACACTACGTGGCGATCCGATGGCAGGATGTGGGTAGGGTGAATGCCAGGTGAATTACATCTTCCAGCGTGTTTAGTGCCAATAGTAAAATTCGGAGGCGGTGGTGTTATGGTGTAGTCATGTTTTTCATGGAGGGGGTTTGCACCGCTTGTTGTTTAGCGTGGCACTATCACAGCACAGGCCTACATTGATGTTTTAAGCACCTTCTCGCTTCCCACTGTCGAAGATCAATTTGGCGATGGTGACTGCATCTTTCAACACGATCGAGCACTTGTAATGGACTGGCCTACACAGAGTCCTGACCTGAATCTGGGAATCTTGGGATGTTTTGGAACGCCGACTTCGTGCCAGACCTCACCGACTGACATTTATACCTCTCCGTAGTGCAGCACTCCGTGAAGATTGGGCTGCCATTTCCAGCACCTGATTGAACGTATGCCTGCGAGAGTGGAAGCACTCATCAGGGTTGAGGGTGGGCCAACACCATATTGAATTCCAGTTTTACCGATGGAGGGCGCCACGAACTTGTAAGTAATTTTCAGCCAGGGATTCGGGTATTTTTGATCACATAGTGTATGAAGGAGTTTAGCTCGTTGGAGAAAAGGGATAATGTGTAACATTTACACCAGCCGTGAGAGCAACTGTGATACGCCGTACAGCCCGCATCTCGTGGTCGTGCGGTAGCGTCCTCGCTTCCCACGCCCGGGTTCCCGGGTTCGATTCCCGGCGGGGTCAGGGATTTTCTCTGCCTCGTAATGGCTGGGTGTTGTGTGATGTCCTTAGGTTAGTTAGGTTTAAGTAGTTCTAAGTTCTAGGGGACTGATGACCATAGATGTTAAGTCCCATAGTGCTCAGAGCCATTTGAACCATTTGATACGCCGTACAACGGATTGAACAAAAAGTCAGAGTGATGAAATGTCAGCATCCATCTATTGCTACCACAAATGCTGCCCAAGTGGTCCAGAGTGCCTTTATATCTTCCTGGTGTTTGATGCATTATTCCAGGCGTTCCAATGGATTTTACACTGGCAGATAAGACTTTGGAGGCCTGTCAAGATGTATGATTGCTCGTCAGCGTTCTTCATGTCACGGGGTGAAAAATTTAGCGCTGTAAACGCCAATATTCTGTAAATGGAAGACAGAATTGCTAATGTTTTGGCATTCGTCAATACCACTGGTTCGTCACGTACATAATCTCAAATAAAAGTCCCAATTCTCTTTGATGAAAACATCTACAGAATGACCATCATTTCCTCCAGTTTCTATCATCCTTGCTATCGGCCCACGTGGAAGGCTTCCTGAAGTTTGATATGAACACGACACCACATGTCATTCACGCATTGAAAATGTTAAAAACATGCAGGTTTATATGACAAGTAAAAAATATTGATATTAATTATTCACAGTAGAATGGAAAGACTGGCAGAAGCCGACCGTGGGAAAGATGAGTTTGTGTTCCGGATAAATCCAGGAACATACGACGCACTGCTGATCTGGAGCAAACTTCTAACAGTAAACAAGTAGAATGGAACAACTTCTTAGAAATTTTGAATGTAACAGGGATAAAATACAGGAGGCGAGGTGTTATCAACAACCTGTATAGAAACCAGACTGCAATTGTAATAGTCGAAGGTCATGTTTGGGATGCAGTAGTTGTGAAAGGAATAGGTCGAGGCTGTAGACAATCATCGATGTTACTCATTTTGTACACTCAGAAAGCAATAAAGAAAACAAAAACAAATTTGGAATGCAAATTGAAGTTCAGGGAGAAAAAATAAATGTTTTGCAGTTTGCCGATTACACTGCAATTTTCTCAACAAAAAAAAGGTTCAAATGGCTCTGAGCACTATGGGACTTAACTTCTGAAGTCATCAGTCCCCTAGAACTTAGAACTACTTAAACCTAACTAACCTAAGGACATCACACACATCCATGCCCGAGGTAGGATTCGAACCTGCGACCGTAGCGGTCGCGCGGTTCCAGACTGCAGTGCTTAGAACCGCTCGGCCACCCCGGCCGGCTCTCTGATAATGGCCAACAGTTCGATTCAGAGACAGACTTTGCCGTTCCCGAGATTCTCGTTCCCAAGCGCCAATCCATAACAGGTCGCTGTCGGATTCCCTTATATCAGTGGATTTCCCCATTCGCGGCCTGTATCGGAGCTAGATATATTACCCCATTCGTCTCTGCACGGCTGATATACTTTCCTTGGCGCGCCAGACGGCATACAGCATACTGCGCTGCTCATAGTGTTTCGGCTCATCAGTGTATGGTAATTAAGAACATAATTTTAATGTGATGTTAAGATCCAAGCTTGAACTATTCGTTGATACTAGAATTATTTCTGTCACTTGTCGCTTCCTTCTCCTGTGGTAGCGATTTATTATTGTGAAAAGTGCCAAGTGCCACCGTGGTTCGGGCAACATGTTCAACTGTTGGTTCCCCCGTAACTAGCTAGATAAGTTCAGAGGAGGGCAAGGGCATACCAACCCTAGTAGGAACATGCCTAGTAACGCACATCGGTGGTCAAACCAAACGTCGGGTTCAAGACGGCTGTACTTACACCCTATTTACGAAACTTATTATGATAGGAATTAATCGAATATGTGCCATAGTAACTAGACTGGTACCCACACATATGGACTGAAACTAATGTATCGCGTGGAGAGTGTGTTAACGTATGCATTCAGAGCTGTCGATGGACCAGAAAGTTGACTGTTGTAGCGTATGTTTTCATGTAAGACCACTTTCAAGAACCTGGTCTGGGCTCAATAGTTTATTGCATTAGTATGCAACGCTTTCCATACATGCTTACTGAATGTCAGTGAGTGAAATGAGCAGAAAGAGGTCTTATCCAGTACATGATTCTCTGTGAAACTGACGGTTACGTGAACACAAATTGATAAGCCTGAACAGCGCTCTATTCGACTGCGACACGGCCAAAGTAACTGATGCATTCTTGATGTGATTCCACTAGCTCCACCAGTCGTGGGATGAAGAGCCGAATTCGATATCTTGATGTCACAACAATTCCTTTTTTATTTTGTGGCTAGTTTATCATTTAGCTGACCCTGTGAAATTACCACCACATTGGGGAACCCAAAGTTCATACAAAGGATTGTGTGAATTATCGCCACCAACAACATTCTGATAAGTGTCAGTTAAGTGTGGTGGGGGCCATAGGCTGACTTCAAAAAGGTTTTTTCCAGAAATCAGCTGACAGTCTTTACGAAGGGTCCTCTCTGCGAGGCACATTTCACCACTCCATTTTCTCGGAACATATTGGGTTACTTCTGCTACATCAGTGGCTCAACTGCGTACATACCTGCTGTAAGTTGTATTAGATATCATATAACTTACTTCTATCGACTGCTGTGCTTAGACTTACACGTGAGAGTAGAGTTAGATACTTCGAGCGTAACTTCTTGCTTTGAAGGCAATTCAAATAACGCCCACAGTATGGTGATGATATGGTGGTGTGCGTGCAATGCAGCAAGATCTCTAACGGCCATGCTAAAATTTGATGAGACGAGTTTGGCTATAGATCGTAAAATTGTTAAAATGCGAACAGCAGAGAAAAACGTAAAGAACTCCCTTAAAACATTCGCTCTCTCTCTCTCTCTCTCTCTAAGCAATTAATATCACACTGCAGGCAGAATCTCAAAAATAGAAATTTTTGCAAAGACATTGTGTAGATTGCAAGCTGTTTCACATAAAAAGGGAACGGTTTTAATAAATAAACTAATAACAGTAAGTGATCTGTATCCTAATGATCACGGTAGCATCAAATTTAGGATGTATTTCTTATAATAACGTAATTAGATTTGTGATCTGTGCATATCTCTTTGTCTGCTACGCCACACTTAAAAATTAATCACGACGCAGAGCCGATTTAATCAGTCGCTGGTATCTTAGGTGTAGACTCTGAGTAGATAACTGTTATCGGTACATTGTCAGTGGCTGGACACGCAGTGTGGCTATGCCCACGCGTATTGAGAGACCTTCACAGAGCTGGAACCAACAGTCACAGAGTCGCGATAGCAGCTCCCGCGCACTGCAGATCACTGCGACCAACTACCACGCTGTTCTTCTGTAACAGTATACTGCAACTCCAAGCACGCCACATTGCGCTCGCCTGTCGTACCCGTGCGTCTACCGGGCATGAAGTGTGGAAACGAACATTGGGCACCTCTCCCGAAAAGGAGACCTACCCACCTACTTATGGAAAGATGACGATAGGCACAGTGATAGATCACACGAGGGGCTTTCAATAATAATTCAACATACTTTTTTTCTCGGCCAATTTCGGTTTTAAAAAAATGCGGAATTTGTCGTACGATATCGTGGAACAATCCCAGTTTCATGAAGTCCTGCTAAGTGGTGGCGCTATATGTAGCCTTCAAAGTGGCATTTGTAACAGAGGTGCGTTTCAAGCAGAAAGCTTGAGTGTTTTTTCTTTTTCGCGGAAAACCGGAGCATCGCGGAAACTGATAGGCAGCAGTAGAACGTCTACGGAGACCTGCCAGTGTACAAAAGCACGATGAATCATTGGGCGAGGCGTTTGTCATCATCGCAACGAGGACCCGAAAACTTGTCCGACCACCCGCGTGTCGGCCGGCCGCACATACACTACTGGCCATTAAAATTGCTACTCCAAGAAGAAATGCAGATGATAAACGGGTATTCATTGGACAAATATATTATACTAGAATTGACATGTGATTACATTTTCACGCAATTCGGGTGCACAGATCCTGAGAAACCAGTACCGAGAACAACCACCTCTGGCCGTAATAACGGCCTTGATACGCCTGGGCATTGAGTCAAACAGAGCTTGGGCGGCGTCTAGAGGTACAACTGCCCATACAGCTTCAACACGATACCACAGTTCATCAAGAGTAGTGACTGGCGTATTGTGACGAGCCAGTTGATCGGCCACCATTGACCAGACGTTTTCATTGGTGAGAGATCTGGAGAATGTGCTGGGCAGGGCAGCAGTCGAACATTTTCTGTATCCAGAAAGGCCCGTACAGGACCTGCAACATGCAGTCGTGAATTATCCTGCTGAAATGTAGGGTTTCGCAGGGATCGAATGAAGGGTAGAGCCATGAGTCGTAACACATCTGAAATGTAACGTGCACTGTTCAAAATGCCGTCAATGCGAACAAGAGGTGACCGAGACGTGTAACCAATGGCACCCCATATCATCACGCCGGGTGATACGCCTGTATGGCGATGACGAATACACGCTTCCATTGTGCGATCACCGCGATGTCGCAAAACACGGATGCGACCATCTTGATGCTGTAAACAGAACCTGGATTCATCCGAAATAATGACGTTTTGCCATTCGTGCACCCACGTTCGTCGTTGAGTACACCATCGCAGGCGCTCCTGTGATGCAGCGTCGAGGGTAACCGCAGCAACGGTCTCGGAGCTGATAGTCCATGCTGCTGCAAACGTCGTCGAACTGTTCGTGCAGATGGTTGTTGTCTTGCAAACGTCCCCATCGTTGACTCAGGGATCGAGACGTGGCGATACGATAAACCGCAATCGCGATAGGCTACAATCCGACCTTCATCAAAGTCGGAAACGTGATGGTACGCATTTCTCCTCCTTACACTAGGCATCACAACAACGTTTCACCAGGCATTGCCGGCCAACTGCTGTTTGTGTATGAGAAATCGGTTGGAAACGTTCCTCATGTCAGCCCGTTGTAGGTGTCGCCACCGGCGCCAACTTTGTGTGAATGCTCTAAAAAGCTTATCATTTACATATCACAGCATCTTCTTCCTCTCGGTTAAATTTCGCGTGTGTAACACGTCATCTTCGTGGTGTAGCAACTTTAATGGCCAGTTGTATAGTTGGACTGCTGCAGCGTTGGATCGTGTGGACACTCCCATTCCAGGTGCTCGTCGGATCACGAACATGTCTATGACAACACAAGTCCTCACAAGAGTCCGTGCGCCCGAGACCACCTCACAGAACTTCACTGGAGTGTTCTCATCCACTGTACAGCCCGATCTCTCATCCACTGTACAGCCCGATCTCTCACCTTCCGACTCCCATCTTTTTTCCCCAACGAAGGATGCATTTTACTGGAAGCAGCAAGTGGATGATGGGGAGATTACTGACGCAGCACGATTTTGGCTAAGACGTCGACCAGTAGGTTGGCACGTTGTGGACATATAAGGCCTCCCGGTAAGACGGCCTAAGGTCCCGCATTGAATGGAGACTATGTTGAAAGACAGGGTTTTATAGCCAAAAGAGTTGGGAATAGCATGGTTTATTGGAATCCTGAATAAAAGAAACCTGCTTTCAGACAGAAAATGTGCTGTATAATGTACTCCCAGGGTGCATAAAACAATCACTTTATTCCAAAAAACATATGCGATGAAAGCATTTACAGTGTCTTCATGGACGCTAGTTAATTAAGTCTGATAACACAGAAATAACAAACTTTCAGACTTTGATTCAAGGATCCCTTGAAAGCTCCTGTTGTTCAAATGGCTCATTGGCTCTGAGCACTATGGGACTTAACATCTGAGGTCAACAGTCCCCTAGAACTTAGAACTACTTAAACCTAACTAACCTAAGGACATCACACACATCCATGCCCGAGGCAGGATTCGAACCTGCTACCCTAGCGGTCGCGCAGTTCCAGACTGAAGCGCCTAGAACCGCTCGGTCACAACGGCCGGCGCTCCTATTGTGATTAGCTCGCTGGTATACACCAGCAACATTAGGAATTAATATAAACCCCGTCGGACGTCTCTAAATGATTACAATTAAATTCAAGGCTACAATTTCAAACTCAACCAACGTGACCCGTCCCTAGAGCGCTGAGTGACGAGGGCTCCTGCTGCGACTGCGAGCTGTTTGTGACGGACTGCTGCAATAAACCACTGTGGCTGGTGCTGAGATGTGTACAACGTGGTTGTAACTCCATGATTAGTGCTGTGATGGTGACTCCTCGGTTGTCAGTGCTGCCAGCATACTGGACGGCTGATGTCTGGTGGATTTCCGACGGCCTGTTGTGGTCAGCCATAATGTCGACATACAGTCCTGTCAAGGTTGTAGCAGCCCGAGTTTCGGCAGCCCGCTGGTTATACTCGCATTGCTGGCAGACCACGATGCGGGATACTGAAGCATGCTATACCATGTATGAGTTCTGTGTCTAGTCAACGAAAAAACTGGAGAACAATGGAAGCAGCTCGTAACTTTGGATATTCTACCAGAATGGTTAAGGAATTAGGTGATCATCAAGAATAAAATGCAGTTAATGCACTGCTAAAGAATTTGGGTCAAGATATATGTTAAAGGTGGCTAAGACACGTTCATCAGATGCTTTTATGGACCCTCAGCCTCAGGATCAGACGCTTCAGTGCGGAACCGCGCTGGTGCTGCGGTCGCAGGTTCGAATCCTGCCTCGGGAATGGCTGTATGTGATCAGAACATTTGAAGGAGAATTCGGAGAACATTTTCCGAAAAATTTCCTGGCCATGCTGTAGCATTAGGTGGAGCTGTCAACTTACCAGCAACAGACTGGAAGACTCAGGTGATCAGGCAGGGAGTTGGGACAGACAATCAGTTGAAATTTTTCTAAATGCTTTATCCGGAAATTACTCTGAACAGCTATTCAAAGAATCGATGCATGAAGATAACATCTTAGATCTACTGTTGACAATCAAATCCGAACTTTTCGACTCGGCACAGAACAGAGATTCAAATGGTTCAAATGGCTCTAAGCACTATGGGACTTAACTTCTGAGGTCATCAGTACCCTACACTTATAACTACTTAAACCTAACTAACCTAAGGACATCACATACAGCCACGCCCGAGGCAGGATTCGAACCTGCGACCGCAGCAGCAGGGCGGTTCCGGAATGAAGCGCCTAGATCCGCTCGGTCACAGCGGCCGGCTCAGAACAGAGACTCAGTGCTCCTAAGGCCATTAGAGAATCACTGAAATGGCTGTAAATAGAAATGCAGATACAGGTAGAAAGATATTTCTGCCTAAGAAGAGCGAAAAATTTCATCTTCAGAACTAATAGTGTTGAGCACCATTGGACAAAGTAGCAGAATGTTTTACAATACGCTTTAGACAAGTGTGTGCCGACCAAAGTTGTGAGGGATGGAAAAGACTCGCCGTGGTTCTACAGCTATATCAGGAAGCTGTTAAGAAAGCAAAGATAGATTCACTGTAAATTTAACCTACCAAAAGCCCAGGGGAGGCTCCTGCATAGGTTTGTAAGTTTGCGCTACCCCAGTGTCAGTTTGTGGGTATTATGTTGACGAGCTGCGCAACGGATTGTTCTGACAACTACCCTTTGGCTCTTGCAAGAAGCAATTTCCACCCCACACTACTACAGAAGTCAGACAGATGCTCCTAACGTACCAAAAATGAATGCCTGACAAACTTTCAGCAATAAATGTCTTCTGGAGTCGTCTGCTGTAAGAAAAAGACACAAAAATATTCTGTTTTCTTACGCAACTAGTGGTATACTTGGGTACTGGTGTATTGCTAGTTAGTGTAAGAAAAACATTAAACGAACAGAAAATATTATTTATTGGAAAATCTGAGAAAATGAAGTGAAACTTTATTTATAAACTGATACACAAATTTCTGGGTTCTTTTCGGAGTAGGAGGTTAACTCTTATGGATAGGAATTCTGTTTATGAAATTTATATACAAAGTGTGGGAAAGCTCTTTTATCCCTTTTCCTTAAGAATGTTTTGTACTCAGCAGAATGGCTGAGAGCCACGCCTACTCAACTTGAATAATTATCCAATTGAATTTTTCTAAGTACGGTCGAGACTGTCATGTGAGAAATGTAAGGGAGTGACGTGAATGAAATACGTTATTTCTAATGGAGGAAAAACTGGGCTCACCTACGCTGTAGTGCACAATACCATGAGCTGCGACAACTGCTGTCTGTGTCGTTCGCCGCTGAAAAATAACAAAACTATCTCTTCCTATCTAGATTGACCTTCGCCAATCGAACTCTCACTATGCCTTGATGAACTCAAGGACTCCTATCTGCCCCTAGTCTAACTATTGGCGTGATACACTGGTCAGATAACCAGTCCACCGCGATGGCACTCAATGTTCACTCACAGGCACTAACTAATACTCGGTCTGTGTTCACACCGCACATTAAGTGTCGTGGCCAACACAGTGAACAAATGCTTAATCGCAAGCAACTCAATATAGAGTATCACTCAGATTCACTAGCGACAGAGGTGCTCTCTCAGTGCAGTACTGAGTAGAGACTTTGTTCCTCGCTCTCTGCGTCCACGCATGAGTGCACTCGCTCCCACTACGTGTTCCCACTTCAAGAGCCTCACCGGAACGACCCCTCGCCACGCAAAAAGCGAAAGGTCGTATCATCCAATGTCTTTCCCTCACTCTTCTGGCTCACTGCATCAGAAATAGTCAGCCAATCAGTGTTACTCTTACAAACGGGAGAATGGCACTCCGTTTAAGCCGATCAATCCGGAAATATATAGCATCTGTGTTAGGTGTTTACTGTCCACCTGTGAGAACTGTGAAACTGCGCACTAGGTCTGTCAAATAATACTTATGCTGTGGCTCTCCCAAGCAATACAGTGGGTTTTGCTTTTGAAGTGAGCAAGCACGCCATTATCCCTTTTCTCTGACAAAACACTGTTATGGTCCCTGGGTGGTCGGCCGGCCATTGCAGCTGTGTGCTAACTCACTCTCCTACGGACTTTCCAGCGGGCTGGTTGCCTCCGCCGAACAAAAACTCCTGTGGCCATCGTGTCTTGAATATTTGTGTACGCCAGCCTCGACTTTTTAATCTCAGTGGGGACTTGCGATTTATTTATTAGATTTGCATTTCGATTAAATGGAAATATGTAAAATTGACTCTATCCTATAGAGTTTGGGCTTGAATGAAACGTCTTGATACGCAGAATACCATGGGGAGGTCGCAATATGTAAGAGATGAAGGTTAGGAGACCACGCCACGTTACACCAGGAATAATTCTGCTAAACTGTGCCTGCTTTTTGAGCTTTCTATACCAGTGAAGAAGTAGCGCACGACTCATCTCTTCTGTAATGCCCGGTCTGAGCGGCTAAAGCAGCTGAGTGGGACGAAAATACGCCGTCAGCCACTGGGGTAGCGCTAGGCATGCAAACGCTCACCTGGGTGTCTCAGGGTTGTGCGGGATGCGGACGCAGTGCTTGTCAACACTTTTCTCGTATATGGGTCTTGTGTGTATAAAAACCCCAAGCGAGCAACCAGGGCCAGGGAGTGAACAAGGAAGCCGGGACGAGCTGATCAGCATTCGCCCCCAACACGCGGACAAGCCAAGCCTGCTAGCATGACTGGGCGTGCAGACGCTTCGCACAGTCAAGTACACTAGCAGCTGCAATCGAGGTTTCTGGAAGTTTCCTTCGGTCATAAAGCGAATGCCACATCTCACCCCTTTGACCTCTCCAAATAAATTCCTAATAAGAAGATATAAAATAAAGCCCCCCCTCCCCTTTTAGTACAACAAATAAAGAGTGCCAAAACAGTGTAACGTAGTTGGTACCATAGGTCCGATAGAGCAAACGCTCTCAGAGGCCAGTCCTTCTTCTGAAGAGAATCGGAGCTCTCAGATCTTCGACCAAAGTCGGATTCTAGCGCCTCCTTACTAGTTCACGTGCAGCTGCAAGCGATGTAACACTCTCCCACGCATTGTGTCTGTTACTTTGGTGTGGCTATAGAGAATTTTGAGACAAGTGAATACGCGAAGCAATGAGACACGTATTTCCCTTGCTCTTTGAACCCATCAATTTACGCAGTTTTTAAGAAAAATTATAAATCAACAGACGACGAAGGCCGACTCCTACTTTAACAATTTTGCAGTCAGTTAAAACGAAAAGTCGTCAATTCAGTAGAAAATTTAACTCCAAACTCTACAACTTGCGTGAATGTGGTTGTGACTGGGAAAATGTATCGTGTTGTTTTCCTTGTTTGTTATTTTAGGAGCTTTCGTGGGCTAAACACACAGTCTGTGACATTTAACACCCCCATTACAAAATTAGGAAACACGAACTTTATTTGGTCCAGTTGAAATTCATGTTGAATCTGACAAGTGTAGGAAATGTGAATATAACTACTCAATTAGAAAGGGTGCAAGACAGAGATGCTGTTTTTCGCCCCTACTGTTTAATCTGTACAGAAGCAGTGATGAAAATAAAGGTACAGGAGTGGAATTAAAATTCAAGGTGATAGAATAGCAATGATACGATATGATATCAATGACATTGCTATCCTGAGTGAAAGTGAAGAAGAATTATATGATCTACTGAATGGACTGACCTAGGTAGCAAAATAACTAATGACGGACGGAGCAAGGAGGACATCAAAAGCAGATTAGTACTGGCAAAAACGGAATTCCTGGGCAAGAGAAGTCTACTAGTATCAAACATAGGCCTTAACTTGAGAAAAAATTTCTGAGAAGGTATGTTTGGGGCTCAGCGTTGTGTGGTAGTGAAACATGGACTGTGGGAAAACCGGAACAGAAGAGGACCAAAGCATTCTTGATATGGTGCTACAGACGAATGATGAAAGTTAGGTAGACTGATAAGGTAAGGAATGAGGAGGCTCTGCGCAGAACAGCAGATTAGAAGAGAAAAGGAATGTGTGGAAAACACTGACAACGAGAAGGTATAGGATGATGGGACATCTGTTAAGACGCTATGGAATGACTTCCATGGTACTGGAGGGAGCTCTAAAGGGCAAAAGCAGTAGAGGGAGACAGAGGTTAGGATACATCCAGCAAGTAATTGAGGATGTAGGTTGCAAGTGCTACTCTGAGAGAAGAGGAATTCGTGGTGGGCCGCATCAAACCAGTGAGAAGACTGATGACTCAAAATAAAGAAATAAATAAAAATACACGGTGGGTACAGGAGGTCTGTCCCATTAAACAACGAAAACGTCACCCGTAATAGGTACATACTAAATCTAATTATTATACGTATTCGTTTCTGTGGTGTGTTGAAACATTCCCTCAGACAACACGATGAGACTAAATCATGTTCTAATCCTGGCATTTTTCGTATCTTGATTGATTATGGTGGATAATTAGTCTCGTTATTAAAATGGTATTTAGAAAAAGCAACAGTTTTCAAAGTCATCTCTAAAACCATCCAGAACGAGCTCCATTAATGCCTAGTGCCTAGTCAACCACGAGGAAATTAGAAAGTAAATGCGGGTGCTGACAAAACCAGTGACGTAGCCTGTGTTTTGCAGATGGTTACAGAACACTATTACTGGAAGACCAGTTGAAAGATTTTGGGACGTCACAGCACCATAAAAGCGTGATTATATAACAGATATTAATGTTTGTGATACATCGAGCGAATCTGTGAAACTCTTGAATGCGATAACTACGATTACAATGGCCACGTCAGAAGCAGAACGTTGTTTTCCTTCACCGGAACTTATCAAGACCTTCTTAAGGAACAATATGACTTTCAGTGCTCTCTATCGAACGAGATTTCGTTTTAGGAATCCCTGACTGCAATCAAAGAATGATTGAAAACTTTGCAAATATGACGGAAATAAGAATGGAATTCCTGAACAAGTGATCAACACATCAAACGACAGAGATGCAATCGAACGGTATTAACACCGGTGCCGTTGAAAAAGTTGAGTAAGACCTACTGCTCTTTACGTGAACAGTTGCAATTCATCTTAATTTCTTTTATTCTTCGAAGTAATACTTTATATTGTGTACATGTTTTGGTGTTATTATTTGTAGATGCTGCAGTGACATGAACAAACGATCTGTTCGTATTACTGATTACAAAAACATTAGCAGTTAGCTAATTTTCCCTCCGTTGTTAATGATTTTCTTGGCGAGAAAAGTACACCATCATCTTTTTTACGACACTGCAGTGCCTGTTTTATTCCGAATTTCGATGCAAAGTTCCTTCGGACATGCGCGTTTGTGCGAAGGCACAGCCACTGCGCCGACTACAGCCGTTATGAAATACGTGAAATATATTTGTAGTTGTGAACGTGGACAACCATCATCTGTATAATGGAATGACGGCTATGAAAATTTGTGCCCGGACCACGATTCGAACCCGGATTTCGCGCTTATTGCGAGCGATCACCTTACCTTTTTTTTTTTATTGGTCGTTCTGTTTGTTCTGGGCGTATGTCCCATGACGCTTGTTCAAGTTCATCATTAATCCATTAACTCAGTTTTTTTATTACAGAGGCAACTAATCCTCTGACCGAACATGCTAAGCTACCGTGCCGGCACTGTTTGGCTATCTGATCATTACTCACGGCCAGCCCCAAACTTCCACACGTCGTCAACCAGCCGATGGTTGTCCATATTCGCAACTGCGAATACATTTAAGTATTTCATAAGGGCTGTAGTCACCGCAGTGCCTGTTCCTTCGCACATGTATGCTTGGCCGAAGGAACTTTGCATCGTAATTCGGAATGACACGGGTACTGCAATATCGTATTTAACCGCCGACACCGGGAAGCGACTTTCAAGTAAAATGTCTCCTCTGTACGGGAATAAATATAATGGCTGCACGAGTACAGGCTGTAGACACATGGCTGACGACATATGAAAGTTGGGTCGGGCCATGAGTCGTGGTGAGACAGCGAACTTGTAAGGTGACTGCTCGCGATAAATGGGAAATCGTGTCCCGGTCCGGCACAAATTGTCGTTGTCGTCATTTCATTATACAGCTGATGGTCGCCCATATTCGCAACTGCGAATACATTTCATGTGCCATCCTTTTTGGTCACGAGCCGCCGCTATCAAAGCCTCACACACAAACCAAAACTGAACGAAGTCGAAATTAGCGTAACTAGAGTCAAGCGTGAAGCTTTCAACGAAATCGAAAGTAAATTCTATCAACCGACTTGCCAGAAAATTCTAAGAAGTTTTGGTATTACATTAAATCACTAAACGGGTCGAATTCATGTGTCCAGACACTCTATCGCAATAATGGCATCGAAACTGAGGATGACGCAGGCAAGGCCGAAATACCAAACATTCTTTTTTTTTCGAAATCTGTTTCACTGCGGAATATCACACGGCAGTTCCCAATTTAAATCGTCATACGAAAGTCAAAATAACGGATATCGAGTATGTAGCCATGAGATAAAACGGCAACTGAAATAGTTCCACAGAGGAAAGGCCACTTGACCTGACGGTATACCAGTTCGATTCTGTATAGTTTGCGGAAGAACTGGTTCCTGTTCTAGTGGTGGTGTACCGTAGGTCACTGGAAGAGCGAAGTATTCCTAATGACAGGGAAAAAGCCCAGCCATTCCCGTTTCCAAGAAGTGTCGTCGAACATCGAAGAACAGACGTACGAAACTGTAGGCCAATATCTCTGACGTCGGCCTGCTGTAGAATTTTGGAACATATCTTGTGCTCGCATATTATCACATTTCTGGAGACCAAACATATCTCTAGCAACAAACACGCGTTCCTAAAACAACGATCGTGTGGAACCGAGCTCGCTCTGTTCGTCGACGAGACCCAAAAGCAGTAGACAAATGTGCCCAGGTTGAAGCCGTGTACTTTGACTACCTGAAGGCGTTCAATGCAGTACTGTACTGCCGCCTACTAAAGATAATACTAGCGTACGGAATATGAAAATTTTGTAGCAAACGGACACGGCACGTCACTCTCAACGAAAAGAAATCTTCAGACGGTAACTTAACTTTGCATATACCCTACAAAAGTGTTTAGGATTATTACTTTTCGCAATATATATAAATGACTTAATGGATAACGTCGGAAGTTGGATGAGGCTTTTTGTGGGTAATACTATTGTATAGAGAGATGTCGCAAAACTAGCAAATTATAGCGAAGTGCAGGAAGAGCTGTTGAGGATCGACACCCGATACAGGGAGTTGAAACTGGCCCTCAACATGAACATGGGTAACGTTGTTGTTGTCGTTGTGGTCTTCAGTCCTGAGACTGGTTTGATGCAGCTCTCCATGCTACCCTATCCTGTGCAAGTTTCTTCATCTCCCAGTACCTACTGCAACCTACATCCTTGTGAATGTGCTTAGTGTATTCATCTCTTGGTCTCCCTCTACGATTTTTACCCTCCACGCTGCCCTCCAATGCTAAATTTGAGATCCCTTGATGCCTCAGAACATGTCCTACCAATCGGTCCCTTCTTCTCGTCAAGTTGTGCCACAAACTCCTCTTCTCCCTAATTCTCTTCAATACCTCCTCATTAGTTATGTGGTCTACCCATCTAATCTTCAGAATTCTTCTGAAGCATCACATTTCGAATGCTTCTATTCTCTTCTTGTCTAAACTATTTATCGCCCATGTTTCACTTCCATATATGCCTACACTCCATACAAATACTTTCAGAAACGACTTCCTGACACTTAAATCTATACTCGATGTTAACAAATTTCTCTTCTTCAGAAACGCTTTCCTTACCATTGCCAGTCTACATTTGATATCCTCTCTACTTCGACCATCATCAGTTATTTTACTCCCCAAATAGCAAAACTCCTTTACTACTTTAAGTGTCTCATTTCCTAATCTAATTCCCTCAGCATCACCCGACTGAATTCGACTACATTCCATTATCCTCGCTTTGCTTTTGTTGATGTTCATTTTATATCCTCCTTTCAAGACACTGTCCATTCCGTTTAGCTGCTCTTCCAGGTCCTTTGCTGTCTCTGACAGAATTACAATGTCATCGGCGAACCTCAACGTTTTTATTTCTTCTCCATGGATTTTAATACCTACTCCGAATTTTTCTTTTGTTTCCTTTACTGCTTGCTCAATGTACAGATTGAATAAGATCGGGGACAGGCTACAACCCTGTCTCACTCCCTTCCCCACCACTGCTTCCCTTTCATGCCCCTCGACTCTTACAACTGCCATCGGGTAACGTATCCCGTATAAAGGCGCTAAAGATTCATTATTGTATGATTACACGATTGTAAGAACTATCACTCAAAGCAGTCACATCAATAAAATTTCTAAGATTATGTGTACAGAGGGATTTAGAGTGGAACGACCACAAAACTAATCGGAGAACAGGCAGATGCCACAAAGATTCACTGGAAAAATCATCTGGAAATGTAGTTCATCAGCAAAGGAAGGAACTTATAAAACACTCGTTTGACCAATAGTTGAGTGTTGCTTGTCAGTCTGGGATCCATACCAGCTAAGACTGAGAGAGGAAACAGAAGTGTAATGTACCTAGAACTAATATACCTATGTTCGTCTACAGACTCTATAAGCAACCCGAGCTATCAGCAACGGGAATCTAACCTGCGTAACACTTTGTGCGTGTTGTATGAGTGTCAGTTTCACTGCCATTTAAGCCCTCAACAGATCTTTACATCAAAAACGTAAAACTAACGTTTGGACAAGCTATCTGACTGCGTATTTGAATATGAAAAACTACAGGAACAAATGAACCTGTAACAATGAATACCTAAGCTATCTGACTGCGTTTTTCAACAAGAATTTTCTAGTGATACAGTATCTGACTTGTGCAACGCAATCTACTGGATTAGAGTACATGGCATGTTGTGGTGTGTCAGTGTCTCTGTTTTGGCACTAAGTTTTGCACTCACCT
This sequence comes from Schistocerca serialis cubense, assembly GCF_023864345.2. Taxonomy (NCBI): domain Eukaryota; kingdom Metazoa; phylum Arthropoda; class Insecta; order Orthoptera; family Acrididae; genus Schistocerca; species Schistocerca serialis. The sequence continues at coordinate 562,279,142 of NC_064642.1, read as the reverse complement.
CTTTAGATGACTGCCTTTTTCCATGTGGTTTACAGCAATTCGCAGCAGCAGTGGCTAAAGTTTATTGTTACTAAGAATGAATTTAATAAAAAGAAGTTTTCTTGCGTCCTGTTAACTACTAAATAACTTGTAAGAAAGTATTTCATAAATTAAGTCTATTTAAAACTTCAGAAATCATCATGACCAGTTATAGACCAATGACAATGACTTTTTTTTTTTTGGTCATCAGTCTACTGACTGGTTTGATGCGGCCCGCCACGAATTCCTTTCCTGTGCTAACCTCTTCATCTCAGAGAAGCACTTGCAACCTACGTCCTCAATTATTTGCTTGACGTATTCCAATCTCTGTCTTCCTCTACAGTTTTTGCCCTCTACAGCTCCCTCTAGTACCATGGAAGTCATTCCCTCATGTCTTAGCAGATGTCCTATCATCCTGTCCCTTCTCCTTATCAGTGTTTTCCACATATTCCTTTCCTCTCCGATTCTGCGTAGAACCTCCTCATTCCTTACCTTATCAGTCCACCTAATTTTCAACATTCGTCTGTAGCACCACATCTCAAATGCTTCGATTCTCTTCTGTTCCGGTTTTCCCACAGTCCATGTTTCACTACCATACAATGCTGTACTCCAGACGTACATCCTCAGAAATTTCTTCCTGACATAGGTGTCAATAATGACTGAGTGCCAGATTAGCAAATTATTTCAATTTCCAAGTTACATTAACATTTAATAACCACAGTATACACTCCTGGAAATTGAAATAAGAACACCGTGAATTCATTGTCCCAGGAAGGGGAAACTTTATTGACACATTCCTGGGGTCAGATACATCACATGATCACACTGACAGAACCACAGGCACATAGACACAGGCAACAGAGCATGCACAATGTCGGCACTAGTACAGTGTATATCCACCTTTCGCAGCAATGCAGGCTGCTATTCTCCCATGGAGACGATCGTAGAGATGCTGGATGTAGTCCTGTGGAACGGCTTGCCATGGCATTTCCACCTGGTGCCTCAGTTGGACCAGCGTTCGTGCTGGACGTGCAGACCGCGTGAGACGACGCTTCATCCAGTCCCAAACATGCTCAATGGCGGACAGATCCGGAGATCTTGCTGGCCAGGGTAGTTGACGTACACCTTCTAGAGCACGTTGAGTGGCACGGGATACATGCGGACGTGCATTGTCCTGTTGGAACAGCAAGTTCCCTTGCCGGTCTAGGAATGGTAGAACGATGGGTTCGATGACGGTTTGGATGTACCGTGGACTATTCAGTGTCCCCTCGACGATCACCAGTGGTGTACGGCCAGTGTAGGAGATCGCTCCCCACACCATGATGCCGGGTGTTGGCCCTGTGTGCCTCGGTCGTATGCAGTCCTGATTGTGGCGCTCACCTGCACACGGCGCCAAACACGCATATGACCATCATTGGCACCAAGGCAGAAGCGACTCTCATCGCTGAAGACGACACGTTTCCATTCGTCCCTCCATTCACGCCTGTCGCGACACCACTGGAGGCGGGCTGTACGATGTTGGGGCGTGAGCGGAAGACGGCCTAACGGTGTGCGGGACCGTAGCCCAGCTTCATGGAGACGGTTGCGAATGGTCCTCGCCGATACCCCAGGAGCAACAGTGTCCCTAATTTGCTGGGAAGTGGCGGTGCGGTCCCCTACGGCACTGCGTAGGATCCTACGGTCTTGGCGTGCACCCGTGCGTCGCTGCGGTCCGGTCCCAGGTCGACGGGCACGTGCACCTTCCGCCGACCACTGGCGACAACATCGATGTACTGTGGAGACCTCACGCCCCACGTGTTGAGCAATTCGGCGGTACGTCCACCCGGCCTCCCGCATGCCCACTATACGCCCTCGCTCAAAGTCCGTCAACTGCACATACGGTTCACGACCAAGTTGTCGCGGCATGCTACCAGTGTTAAAGACTGCGATGGAGCTCCGTATGCCACGGCAAAGTGGCTGACACTGACGGCGGCGGTGCACAAATGCTGCGCAGCTAGCGCCATTCGACGGCCAACACCGCGGTTCCTGGTGTGTCCGCTGTGCCGTGCGTGTGATCATTGCTTTTTCAGCCCTCTCGCAGTGTCCGGAGCAAGTATGGTGGGTCTGACACACCGGTGTCAATGTGTTCTTTTTTCCATTTCCAGGAGTGTATTTATGAATGGGCTGAAGAAAATAATTATTATTATTTGGAGGATAAAGAGGCTTCTTTAACTGACAAGCAAAACGTGGCATTATTGCAAACTCGGACTAACAATCACGAGCCTAACCCTGCAACTGATTTTCCGCTATGCTTCAAGATTTTACCTTGAATTTCATTTTCAAGAGTAGTTAAGCCATCTAACTCTCTCCTGGCTGTATAAATGAAATCAGGTCTTGAGTGTGGTGAGATCTGCCATCACCGACGTGAGGGCAGCATGACACGTCTTCTGTCTCCGAGCTCTCGACCGACACTACTACTTCCACTCTCGCAGACAGACTTCGTCTCAAAACAATGCTTAGAATCGCGCTCCCATGTTTCGTCCTCAGATTGTTACTATCGATATCCGAGTGCTTATTTTGTTTCCAGTTTTACACAATGCAAAGAATAGCGTTAAGTTGGCTATATTGTTTTCAATGTAATGGAGAGTTCTGACACATTCCTTACAGAAGATCCAAAGAATACCAGCGTGTTTCATGAAAAGTTCGCTAAATAAGCACGAAAGCGTCCCTGTGATCCTCAGCTAACTCCAGTGCAGGCGCCGCAAGGGAGGCGTTATGCATCACTTTGGAAAGTTCAGAGAGCGTAGGCTCCTAGAAGAGTCAGGCAATATATTGCGTCCTCCTACGTGTATTTCGCGAAAAGTCCATCAATGTAAAATTAAAGTTCGAGCCCTCACGGTAGTGCACGAGCAATTTTCCTTCCAGTGAAGCGTTCGCAACTGTAACAGGGAAAGCGGAAATAACAGTAGTAAAGAAAATACCCTCCGCTACATACCGTAACGTGACTTGTGGAGTGTATATGTAGGTGCGTATGTGCACGTACTGTATTAACTGATACAGACCATTAAATTTTGAAGTTCTGTGTACAGGCATATTGTCTGACATCTCTGCCAGATGAATTCTCTTGCTGCTCAGATACAGAAGTCGAGAGTTGATAGAACTCGATTTTCATGATCGTGTAGTATGGCGCAAATAACGCTGTCGTGGGTGTCAGCCCTACGGTGATCGTTCACTGTGCGTTATCTACATCTATACTCCGCAAACCTCCTTCGCCCTTCCGTCCTTCTTTGGACCTTCTCTACCTTTTCCAAAAACCCAACCTGGTAGGTAGTGCCAGACTGATGAGCAATACTCAAGAACTGGTGTTTTGTAAGCCACTTCTTTGGTGGATGAATTATATTTCCCTAAAATTCTTCCAATGAATGTCAGTTTGACGTCCTCTACTATAAGTTTTACTTGAGCATTGAAGAATGAGTCCTGGCGGATAGTTACTTTTACTTGAGTTGCGGTTCCTACTGTTACCAGTAATTCGCCTATTTATACGCATTACATTGCATTTATTTACGTTCAGAGTCATCTGCCAGTCCCTACATCAGTCATCGCTCTTCCACATGAAACGCAACACGGTTGGTCATCTTAGGCGTTGCGCCGCTTCCCGCAGTGTATTTATGATAGTTTTGTTTTGTTTTGTTTTGTTAACAACTCAATAAGTACAGCAGTTTATTGTAGTGAGTGTGACATAAATTTCGGTATTTACATTCAAACTATCTTCCCTGTGTAGATATTACCTGTTTACTACATGTAAGCTTATTTCTGTGATTTTTTTATTACGTGAATTCTGTGGTCGTTATACTGTGAAATTCTTATTCCTTTCGTTTTTATGATCTAGAAATTAATAAAGCTAGAAGCATCTAAACTGAAATACATATTTTCGTAGTACTTCAAGTGAGATAACTATTATGAACCAAATTGAAAATACGGATTCTCTGACTCCAATTTGTGGTTCATTTTATTGAAGTTATTTATCTGGAATCACTTTCTTTTGGTAAAGCATAGTCAAGTCTGGGGAACTATGTTTTAGTGGCAAATGTGAAGAATTATGAGCAGGCGAATATTCAACCAACCAACCGATAGCAACTATCGACATTTGTGTAACGATAGATTCTTTTCTTTTCTACGTCCACACGCCAAAGATCAATAGTTGTACTATCCTTAATAGAGGACAAAAACCACAATGTCGCACACAGGTCTTCCCACATTTGGCCACAGATTTCTGGCTTTGGACAACAGACAACAGAGTAATCTGCGAACAGCCTCAAGGAGCATCCGACGTTAACATCTATATAACATACTGTACGTGTATTGTATTTAAACAGTAACAACACTTCAACAGTTCTTTGAGATACTCCCGAAATTACCTCTGCATCTGTTGTGTTCGTTTTATTAAGGACGACGTGTTGTATTTATTATATCCACTAGGAAGTTCTAGTTCGTCACAAATCTAGTGCGACACTGGATGAGTTCGTATTTTGTCGAATAAACGACGGTGCTAGGCTGTATGAAAAGCCTTCCGAAAATCTCGGAACACAGCATCAACCCGGTAGCATCTGTTTACGGTGCTTTGTATATGCTGGATGATTAGAGCGAGTTGAATTTCTGAAGATCTCCGTTTACGGAATCCGAGATGATTATTATACAGGGGATTCTCTTTCTTAAAAATTAATGCATGAAGGTAAAACATGTTTCATAATTATACGACGAACTGACGTTAGCGACGTAGGCCTATAATTATGTGCATCTGTCATGGGACTCTTTCTGAAAACGGCAACGACCTGTGGTCCTTTCCAAACTATTCGTACCCTCCTACGATCAACTGCCGCTAGGGGAGCAAGTTCTTTAGCGTAGTCACTGTATAATCTCACAGCTATCTCATCCGATCCAGATGTCTTCCCATTGTTGAGGAGTTGTAGTTGATATTCTATTCTACGTCTACGTCTATGTGATTACTCTGCTTTCACAATAAAGAGCCTGGCACAGGGTTCAATGAACCAACTTCAAGCTGTCTCTCTACCGTTCCAGTCTCGAACTGCACGCGGGAAAAACGAGCACTTAAATTTTTCTGTGCGAGCCCTGATTTCCCTTATTTTATCGTGATGATCATTTCTCCCTATGTAGGTGGGTGCCAACAGAATGTTTTCGCAATCGGAGGAGAAAACTGGTGATTGAAATTTCATGAGAAGATCCCGTCGCAACGAAAAATGCTTTTGTTTTAATGATTGCCACTTCAATTCAAATATCATGTCTGTGACACTATCTCCCCTATTTCGCGATAATGCAAAACGAGCTGCCCTTCTTCCGCGATCACTTCAGCACAATGTTTTCCACTGACTCCACGTAGAACCAAAACTCCTTAGGAATTTTGGTCGGATCAGCCGGCAAATTTTACTTTGGAAATCACTGAATGATCCAGTCACTGTTCTGCTTAAGCTCATTTTGACTTCGGTCAATAAGGCTTTGACTTCGCTGCTGTAACTCTCTTAGCTTTCGTAGCAACTTTCCAACGCGGCTGTGTAACCACGGCTGATCCAAGCAAGCTAAAGGGTATGGGACTTTCTGACATCTTCATGACGTCACGTGCTCAATGTCATTAGGTGCACTAACACTAGCACTTTTCAAGCAGTGTTGTAAGGGACTGGAAACATTACTTGGATGCGCTAATCTAAAGCTGTCCTCACGTAAGACGTGTTTCTCATCATGAAGTAGTCCACAGTGGTTAAAGCATGCTTAGAGACGAGTTGGTACAAGACACGGAACATGTTCCCCGTCACGATTTGCGGTGCACCACTCCACAGCAGCAGTTGTCGCCTGCATCTGGCTTGCAAGTGATACATCTCTTTTACGAATATGGATGCGCATAAAATTGATATGTTGGCTCTATTACAACGCACATTCCCTGCTTTGTCCATAACCTAACGACCATGCCGTTCTTTCTGTAATTCAAATAAATGATAATATATCTGTCGCCCACTTCGCACTCAAATGACCTTGAAAAGTGCAAGTGTTGGCGCAGGTGAAGACATTAACATATGACGTCATAAAGATGACAGAAATCTCCATCCTCTATCTCACTCGCACTCCTCTTCTCTCCAGTCAGTCACAGCCTACTATTAAAATGAAACAAGAAATCGAAATCCAAATTGGTGGAACTTCCCAGTTGCGGTTTGTAACCGCATCCCTGTTATCCAGTCGGAGCCTAGTATTGCAGCTGCCATTAAAACTGAAACAGCCCATCACAATTTCGTTCTGTTCGCAAGAATACCTGAATGACTAATTATTTATCAAAAATTACGATTGCAGTATTCCCATTGCTAAATATACCAGCAAAACACACATATATATACTATGGGATCAAAACAATCTGGACACCCCCAAAAATATATTTTTTTTTTCATATTAGGTGCATAGTGCTACCACCTACTGCCAGGTACTCCATATCAGCGACCTCAGTAGTCATTAGACATCGTGAGAGAGCAGAATGGGACGCTCCGCGGAACTCACGGACGTCGAGCGTGGTCAGGTGATTAGGTGTCACTTGTGTCATACGTCTGTACGCGAGATTTCCACACTGCTAAACATCTCTAGGTCCACAGTTTCCGATGTGATAGTGAAGTGGAAACGTGAAGGGACACGTACAGCACAAAAGCGTACAGGTCGACCTCGTCTGTTGACTAACAGAGAACGCCGACAGTTGAAGAGGGCCGTAATGTATAATAGGCAGACATCTATCAAGACCATAACACAGAAATTCCAAACTGCATCAAGATCAACTACAAGTACTATGACAGTTAGGTGGGAGATGAGAAAACTTGGATTTCGTGGTTGAGCGGCTAAATGCCAAAAGACGCCTCGCTTGGTGTAAGGAGCGTAATCATTGGACGATTGAACAGTGGAAAAACGTTGTGTGGAGTGACGAATCACGGTACACAATGTGGCGATCCGATGGCAGGCTGTGGGTACGGCGAATCCCGGGTGAATGTCATCTGCCAGCGTGTGTAATGCCAAGAGTAAAATTCGGAGGCGATGGTGTTATGTTGTGGTCGTGTTTTTCATGGAGGGGGCTTGCACTGCTAGTTGTTTTGCATGGCACTATCACAGCAGAGACCTACATTGACGTTTCATGCACCTTCTTGCTTCCCACTGTTGAAGATCAATTCGGGGATGGCGATTCCACCTTTCAACACGATCGAGCATCTGTTTATAACGCACGGCCTGTAGCGGAGTGGTTACACTACAATAACATGCGTTTAATGGAGTGGCCTGCACAAGGGTCCTGACCTGAAACCTATAGAACACTTCTCGGACGTTTTGGAACACCGACTTCGTGCCAGGCCTCACCGACCGACATCGATACCTCTCCTCAGTGCAGCATTCCGTGAAGAATGGGCTGCCATTCCCCAAGAAACCTTCCAGCACCTGATTGAACGTATGCCTGCGAGAGCGGAAGCTGTCATCAAGGCTAAGGGTGGGCCAACCCCATGTTGAATTCCAGCATTACCGATGGAACTTTTTAAGTCATTTTCCGCCAGGGGTCAGAATACTTTTGATCACAAAGTGTACACCGGTCCCCTTCATATCACCGAAGTTAATCGCTGTCGAGCTTGATAAACATTTCGATGTGTCACCATCCGAATCTGCCGAGTGCTGTGGCAAGTGGGGTGCACTGACCCCTTGTGAGGCCAATTGAGGATCTACTTCTCTGAGAAGTAACAGTATCGGTTACGAAAACTGACTACGATTGGGAGAGCGGTGTACTGACCAAATGCCCCTCCGTGTCCGCATCCGGTGATGCCTAAGGGCTCAGGATGACAAGGCGACTGGTCGACACCGTTAGACCTTCAAGGCCTGTCCGGACAATATTTTCTCGAAATTTCCATCACCAGCTTTCTCCTCCGAAGGCCCAAATATTTTGTTGACTCCCACCTACACAGGGTAAAATAACAGTCGTGATAAAGTAAGTGACAATAGAGCTCGCACGTAAGGATTTAGGTGTTAATTTTTCCCACGTACTATTCGGAAGTGTTCTATAAACCCTCTGCCTGCCAAACTCGCAAGATTAAAATGCACTGCTCTGCTTCTTTCGTGAGTTACCGAACACCGTCAAAAAGTAGGCTTACATTACTGTGTTACAAAAAGGTGCTCGGTCCTAGTCAGGGCATACAGCCAAACACGCGCGCACTTCATTCTGAATCCTGTTAAGCCACTTGGAAACTTCGGCTCTTAAAACATACCAGCGCTTTAGATATTTCGATTACTATCTGCTGATTAGGTACTGCGACCTGGCCAAGAAGTGGAAGCGCTATCTTAGCTGATACGGATAAGATACTCGTAGATTATGCACCCTTGACTACGCAGAGTTACAAGGTTAAGTTGTTATCAATTGAACAAACTGCAGCTCATTTCATAGGCGACGTTCTGAGGTGTGTAAGTTATGCAATTTCAGGTGAGGGATATCAGAGATAGACAAAGAAAATGATCTCAGGGAGCCGGAAAAACAGGTAGTACACCTGGAAAGACGACGCCGATTTTGATTCGATGGTTGCATATGCTGCCTGTGGGATAGTAGGTGTACTGATAATGGTTTCAACGTTGTCCGCCAGCACACAGCGTAGTAGCGTAGCTACCAGAGCGCCATCTGTGTCTGAGAATGCTCACAGCCAGAAGGCTCACTGTGGTGCAAGCGTGTGATGCAAACAGGCAAACATGTCACGATACATTCGTGCTTCCCACAGCTAAATGAGCGAGTTTGAAAGGGGTCAAATTGTAGCCTTCGAGATGGTTCTTTCGGAGGACTGCCATACACGCTGGACGTGCTGCGTCACTTCTGCAACGATACTAGTATGAGTGGTCACGTGAACATTCTCAACTCGTAGATGAGGTTCTGGACGTTCACACAGCACAGACGCCCGCCAGGATCGTCTTATTGTAAGGACAACACAGATAAAAAGCTTGTGAGTACAGACGTGTCAGCACGAAGTGTTGCAAATATTTTATCAGCAGTTGGACTACATACAGGCACACCTCTAGCATGTCTTCCACTCACGCCATAGATACAGGGTGGTCTATTGATCGTGACCGGGCCAAACATCTCACGAAATAAACGTTAAACGAAAAAACTACAAAGAACGAAACTTGTCTACCTTGAAGGGGGAAACCAAATGGCGCTATGGTTGGCCCGCTAGATGGCGCTGCAATAGGTCAAACGGATATCAACTGCGTTTTTTTTAAATAGGAACATCCATTATTTATTACATATTCGTGTAGTACGTAAAGAAATATGAATGTTTTAGTTGGAAACTTTTTTCGTTTTGTGATAGATGGCGCTGTAATAGTCACAAACATATGCTTCACAGTTTTAGACGAACAGTTGGTAACAGGTAGATTTTTTAAATTAAAATACAGAACATTACGTAGGAAGTCAGCATACATTGCACCATTTACATTGCCATCGATAAAATGGGGGCCAATTATCCTTCCTCCCATAATGCCGCACCATACATTAAGAAGCCAAGGTCGCTGATGTCCCACTTGTCGCAGCCTTCGTGGTTTTTCCGTTGCCCAATAGTGCATATTATACCGGTTTACGTTACCGCTGTTGGTGAATGACGCTTCGTCGCTAAATAGAACGAGTCCAAAAAATCTGTCATTGGCCTGTAATTTCTCTAATTTCTCTTGTGCCTAGTGGCAGAACAGTACACGACGTTCAAAGTCGTCGCCATGCAATTCCTGGTGCATAGAAATATGGTGCGGGTGCAATCGATGTTGATGTAGCGTTTTTGAGATTCCCGATTCTCGCGCAATTTGTCTGCTACTGATGTGCGGATTAGCCTCGACAGTAGCTAAAACACCTACTTGGGCATCATCATTTGTTGCAGGTCGTGGCTGACGTTTCACATGTGGCTGAACACTTCGTGCTTCCTTAAATAATGTAACTATCCGGCGAACGGTCCGTAGACTTGGATGATGTCGTCCAGGATACCGAGCAGCATACATAGCAGACGCCCGTTGGGCATTTTGATCACAAAAGCCATACATCAACACGATATGGATCTTTTCCGCAATTGGTAAACGGTCCATTTTAACACGGGTAATGTAGCACGAAGCAAATACCGTCCGCACTGGCGGAGTGTTACGTGATACCACGTATTTATACGTTTGTGACTGTTACAGCGCCGTATATCACAAAGCGAAAAAAGTGGTCCAACTAAAACATTCATATTTCCTGACGTTCTACACGAATATGTAATAAAAAATTAGGGTTCCTATTTAAAGAAACACAGTTGATATCCGTTTGACCTATGGCAGCCCCATCTAGCGGTCCAACCATAGCGCCATCTGGTTTCCCCCTTCAAGGTAGACAAGTTTTGTTCTTTGTAGTTTTTTTCGTTTGACGCTTATTTCGCGAGATATTTGGCCCGGTCACGATAAACGGACCACCCTGTGTACTTGGACGGCTGGAATGGTGCCATCAAAGGATCACTTGGGAGATGTCTTCAGCAATGAATGCAGAGTCTGTCTGCACGCAAGTGATGGTCGTTTGCGCGAACGACTTAGACTGGTGAGTGCTGTCTCGTAGAGAGCATTCGCCCAGGACACGCTGGCCCTACACTGGGCCCTATGGCCTGGGGTGCGATAAGCTGCAACTATCGTTCATCTTTGGTGTTTGTGGAGGGGACACTAACCAACCTTCAGTATGTGCAGAACGTTCTTAGACTTATTCATTTGCCTTTCTTGCAAAAGGAAGGACATGTATTGTTCCAACAGTACATTGCTTGCCCACACACTGCTCGTGAAACTCAACGTGCTCTGCAAGACATGCAGCAACTTCCCTAGCCAGCACGATCTCCGAAGTTGTCTCCAATCGAGCACGTGTAGGATATAATGGGACACGAAGTGAGTTGGGCAACACATCAACCGACAACTCTTACGGAACTATGCGAACAGGTCGAGCAGGCATGGCATAACGAATCCCTGAACAGTGTTCGTCATCTGTACGATCGACTGGATGCCAGAGCCAGCACATGCATTGCGCCCCTGGAGGCTACACCACGTACTCATACGGGTGTTTCAGTATGGGCCAGTACCTGGTACCTTAGAACCGCTTGTGCCATTGATATGTAAATGTACTCAGTTCATGTACTCCATATGCACTGCAGCAGCAGTATCTCTTGAGTGAATTGGAAACCTCAAACAGGGTGTACTACACTACTGGCCATTAAAATTGCTACACCAAGAAGAAATGCAGATGATAAACGGGTATTCATTGGACAAATATATTATACTAGAACTGACATGTGATTACATTTTCACGTAATTTGGGTGCATAGATCCTCGGAAATCAGTACCCAGAACAACTACCTCTGGTCGTAATAGCGGCCAAGATACGCCTGGGCATTGAGTCAAACAGAGCTTGGATGGCGTGTACTGGTACCGCTGCCCATGAAGCTTCAACACGATACCACAGTTAATCAAGAGTAGTGACTGGCGTGTTGTAACGAGCCAGTTACTCGGCCACCATTGACCAGACGTTTTCAATTGGTGAGAGATCTGGAGAATGTGCTGGCCAGGGGAGCAGAAGAACATTTTCTGTATCCAGAAAGGCCCGTACAGGACCTGCAACAAGCGGTCGTGCATTAGCCTGCTGAAATGTATGGTTTCGCAGGGATCGAATGAAGGGTAGAGCCACGGGTCGTAACACATCTGAAATGTAACGTCCACTGTTCAAAGTGCCGTCAGTGCAAACAAGAGGTGACCGAGACGCGTGACGAATGGCACCCCATACCATCACGCCGGGTGATACGCTAGTATGGCGATGACGAATACACGCTTCTAATGTGCGTTCACCGCGATGTCGCCAAACACGAATGCGACCATCATGATGCTGTAAACAGAACCTGGATTCATCCGAAAAAATACAATTTGCCATTCGTGCACCCAGGTTCGTCGTTGAGTACACCTTCGCAGGCGCTCCTGTCTGTGGTGCAGCGTCAAGGGAGAGAGGAGGAGATTAGTGTTTAACGTCCCGTCGACAACGAGGTCGTTAGAGACGGAGCGCAAGCTCGGGTGAGGGAAGGATGGGGAAGGAAATCGGCCGTGCCCTTTCAAAGGAACCATCCCGGCATTTGCCTGAAGCGATTTAGGGAAATCACGGAAAACCTAAATCAGGATGGCCGGAGACGGGATTGAACCGTCGTCCTCCCGAATGCGAGTGCAGTGTGCTAACCACTGCGCCACCTCGCTCGGTAGCGTCAAGGGTAACCACAGTCATGGTCTCCGAGCTGATAGTCCATGCTGCTGCAAACGTCATCGAACTGTTCGTGCAGATGGTTGTTGTCTTGCAAACGTCCCCATCTGCTGACTCAGGGATAGAGACGTGGCTGCACCATCCGTTACAGCCATGCGGATAAGATGCCTGTCATCACGACTGCTAGTGATACGAGGCCGTTGGGTTTCCAGCACGGCGTTCCGTATTACCCTCCTGAACCCATCGATTCCATATTCTTCTAAGAGTCATTGGATCTCCACCAACGCGAGCAGCAATGTCGCGATATGATAAACCGCAATAGCGATACCCTACAATCCGACCTTTATCGAAGTCGGAAACGTGATGGTACGTATTTCTCCTCCTTACACGAGGCATCACAACTTTGCACCAGGCGACGCCGGTCAACTGCTGTTTGTGAATGAGAAATCGGTTGGAAACTTTCCTCATGTTAGCACGTTGTAGGTGTCGCCACAGGCGCCAACCTTGTGTGAATACTCTGAAAAGCTAATCATCTGCATATCACAGCATCTTCTTCCTGTCGGTTAAATTTCGCATCTGTAGCACGTCATATTGGTGGTGTAGCAATTTTAATGGTCAGTAGTGTATTTTCTTTTCCGGCAGTGTAGATCACCAGAACTGAAAGTACGGCTGGTAAGTGGAGGTGACCTGTGACGTAATGAAGTGCCCGTGGTAACTGGCTTTTGGAAGCCACTTTTTAAGATGTTTTCTTCGTTTACACCTCTCTCACTATGAAGAGCAACAACTTAGTTTTAGAGCTATAGTCGATTTTCACAATGCCAATATGCTGAACATCCACTTATTCTTTTTAACATACAGTCAATTACACTTAACTATGTTCAGTGTATTTGGGGAGCAAAATAAGTGGCGATGGTCCAAGTAGAGAGGATATAAATTGTAGACTGGCAATGGCAAGGAAAGCGTTTCTGAAGAAGAGAAATTTGTTAACATCGAGTATAGATTTAAGTGTCAGGAAGTCGTTTCTGAAAGTATTTGTATGGAATGCAGCCATGTATGGAAGTGAAACATGGACGATTAATAGTTTGGACAAGAAGAGAATAGAAGCTTTCGAAATGTGGTGCTACAGAAGAATGCTGAGGACTAGATGGGTAGATCACATAACTGATGAAGTATTGAATAGAACAGTGGAGAAGAGGAGTTTGTGACACAACCTGACAAGAAGAAGGGATCGGTTAGTAAGACATGTTCTCCGACACCAAAGGATCACCAATTTAGTATTGGAGGGCAGCGTGGAGGGTAAAAATCGTAGAGGCAGGCCAACAGACGAGTACACTACGCAGATTCAGAAGGATGTAGGTCGCGCGTGATTAGCCGAGCGGTCTAAAAAGGCGCTGCAGTCATGGACTGTGCGGTTCGTCCCGGCGGAGGTTCGAGTCCTCCCTCGCGCATGGGTGTGTGCGTTTGTCCTTAGGATAATTTAGGTTAAGTGGTGTGTAAGCTTGGGGACTGGTGACCTTAGTAGTTAAGTCCCATAAGATTTCACACACATTTGAACATTTTTTTTTTTTTTTTGAAGAATGTAGGGCGCAGAAGGTACTGGGAGATGAAGTGGCTCGCACACCATATAGTAGCATGGAGAGCGGCATCAAACCAGTCTCAGGACTGAAGACCACAACAACAACATGTTCAGTGACAGAAAGAACAGATACCATCTTCGTATATACAAAATATATCTGCTTAAAAAGCACATAAAATTTCACTAGACGCCTTCATAAGAGGCAGTCTCCACATCTTTAATTACAGAGAAATAGTATCTGAGGCAGTTGAAATATTTGTACCAATTAGATAATAAAAGATGTTGCTGATCCCCCATGGTACACAAAACAGGTGAGAACACTATTGCAGTCACGCGGGCTGAGGCAGCTTGCCACGTTTCGCGCGGCTCCCCCGTCGGAGGTTCGAGTCCTCCCTCGGGCATGGATGTGTGTTGTCCTTAGCGTAAGTTAGTTTAAGTTAGATTAAGTAGTTTGTAAGCCTAGAGTCCGATGACCTCAGCAGTTTGGTCCCACAGGAACTCAACACAAATTTCCAACACTATTGCAGAAGCTGCGAAAAAAGCATGCCACATTTAAAGAAACAAAACCTCCAAGATTAGCGATGTTGTACTGGAGTTCGAAACTTAGTGCGGACTTCAATGGCCGGCCGGAGTGGCCAAGCGGTTCTGAGCGCTACAGTCTGGAATCGCGCGACCGCTACGGTCGCAGGTGCGAATCCTGCCTCGGGCATGGATGTGTGTGATGTCCTTAGGTTGGTTAGGTTTAAGTAGTTTTAAGTTCTAGGGGACTGATGACCTCAGAAGTTAAGTCCCATAGTGCTCAGAGCCATTTTTTTTTTCTTACTTCAGTGCGTCATGCTTTCAATAGCTTCCACAATGAAACTCCGTCTCAAAATCTGACAGAAAAACCAAACACATTCTGGTCCTCTGTACAGTACACCAGCGGTAAGAAACAAGCAATGCCTTCACTGCGTGATGCCAGTGGTAATATTACCAATGCCAGTGCCACTAAACCGGAGTTATTGAACGTAGTTTTCAGAAATTCCTTCATCAGATATCCTCAGTATAGCGAAGCCGCTTAAAGCACTTAATAAACGCAAGTTTTCTGGTTCAGACAGCATACCAATAAGGGCCTTTCAGAGTATGCTGATCCAATAGCTCCACACTTGGCATCCATATATAACCACTCGCATGACGAAAGATTCATACCAAAAGACTGGAAAGTTGCACAGGTCAAACTAATACTAAAGAACGGAAATAGGAGTAAACCTCTGACTTACAGACCCATATAATTAATGTCGATTTGCAGTAGGGTTTTGAAACATATTCATTACCTCAAAGATAACAGTCTATTGATACACAGTCAGCACGGATTCAGAAAATATCATCCTTGTGAGACACAATTAGCTCTTTATTCACACGAAATAATGAGTACTTTCGACATGGGATCTCAAATTGATTCCATATTTTTAGATTTCCAGAAGGCTTTTGACACCATTCTTCATAGGTGAGTTCTAATAAGATTGCGTGCCTATGTAGTATCGCTTCAGTTGTGCGACTGGATCCGCAAAATCCTCTCAGAAAGGTTACAGTGCGTAGCAATCGACGGAAAATCTTTGAGTGAAACAGAAGTGCTATCCGGCGCTCCCCAAGGATGTGTTATAGGCCCTCTGCCGTTCCTAATATACGTAAACGATTTAGGAGATAATGTGCCCTCTTAGATTGTTTGCAAGTGATGCTGTCGTTTACCATCTGGTCAAGTCATCAGCACACGAAAACTAATCGCAAAATGATATCTGAACGGTGAAAAATAAATCACACAAATCTAAACAATGTCAATCCCACTAAATACCTAGGAATTACAAATAGGATCAATTTAAGTTGGAACCATCATATAGATAACGTTGTGGAGAAGCAAACCAAAGACAACGTTTTATTGGCAGAACACTTAGGAGATGTAGACGTCTCCTAAAGAGACTAAGGTGTTTGTCTGTTGCTAGAGTACTGCTGCGCTTTGATTACCAGATAGGACTGACAGAGGACACCGAAAAAGTTCAAACAAGGGCAGCTCGTTTCGTGGTATCGCGAAATAGGGGAGAGAGTATCACGGATGTGGTAAGCGAGTTGGGATGGTAATCATTAAAACAATGGTGTTTTCCGTAGCGGGGAGATCTTTTCACGAAA
The DNA here is from genome assembly GCF_023864345.2 of Schistocerca serialis cubense. Taxonomy (NCBI): domain Eukaryota; kingdom Metazoa; phylum Arthropoda; class Insecta; order Orthoptera; family Acrididae; genus Schistocerca; species Schistocerca serialis. Next base: position 562,263,105 of record NC_064642.1, on the reverse strand, counting down.
TTTCGATCACCAACTTTGAACATGTAAACACAGGAACAAATGGTCATCACAAAAAAAGAGAGAAAGCAGAGCTCGTACAGAAAGATTCAAGTGTTCACTCTTCCCACGCGCTGTTAGAGTTTGGAACGGCAGAGAAGTAGTCTGCTAGGTACTTAACGTGACCTGCGGAAGAGTCGTGTAGATGTAGATGTAAATGTAGAAAATATGCAGGTAATATCCGTTCTGAGACGTAAACGTAGTTTTGACTTACGTAGTGAACACGTGACAAGGGTCTTTGAGTCATCGCAAAGGTTCTGAGGTCTCCAAACTATGTTTTTATCCGCCATTTTTTCGCTAATAAAACTTTAGAGTGCGCTGTCTCTTCATAATGGGTAATTCACGCCTATACAGGTTGTCTTGAACTGGAAATTACTAGCCAATTATTCCACCTACTAGCTTAAGCATGTTACAAAAAAATTATTTTGTCATATGAAATTCTTTGTGGTTGCAAATCAAACAGCCATTTTTTGCTCTACGGTAGCTGTAACCTAAAAATGTTTTGCATTTTTATGTAAAGTAGTGTAAAGTGAATGTGTGTTGGATGGCAAACGATTTTGTTTTAACGTTATATTATGTATATTTATTTGTTATTTATTTGTGTCAAAGTATGTAAATGTGCCTAAGTACAAACAAACTGTAAAAACTTTACTGATCTACAGGGAAAAGAAGAGAACAGCTGAAAAATGATCTTGTCGGAGCACAAAATGGCTCTGAGCACTATGCGACTTAACTTCTGAGGTCATCAGTCCCCTAGAACTTAGAACTAATTAAACCTAACTAACTTAAGGACATCACACACATCCATGCCCGAGGCAGGATTCGAACTTGCGACCGTAGCGGTCGGCTATAGGTTCTCATGTTAGTGGGGAAGGCGGAATGAGAATTAAGGCAGTTGGTTCCCACTTTTTTTTTCAGAGTCTTTTAACGAGAGGAGGTACTTCGACACGAGCATTTTTCAGCTAGCTGCTTTTATGAATGGTTCTGTTGTTTTCTAGTTGTAATTGACTGTTGACAACAAACTTCATATTGGAGTGAATATACTGTGAGGTCTGCAGCTTCGGCTCTGTTCGGTAGCTTGTCTGTCAATCGTGTGGTTCCGGGTTTGATTCTCGTCCGGATCGGAGATTTTCTTTGCTCTGTTGCATCGTACAAATTACCTGATCTTCGTTACAAAGAAGTGCAGTTCACCGAAGTGGTGTAAAATGGAGAGACGGCCCAATACTCCCAGGAGGGGTTCTCCCACTCCATAAGGCTGCTATCAGAAAATGATTTTGAGATGATGGCTATGTTTAGAAGCGATATACAGGATTTAAATTTATTGAGAACGAGTATTTCCGCTGTACTGAAAGAGCAGAAGATAAATAAGAGGGAGTGCAATGGCTTAGGGAACGATACAGCAGACACAGTGCATGGTAGTCTCTATGCTTGTCGGCACACAGCCATGATATCTGTTCGTAGGCAGGAGTAATATGACAGATACAATGTACGTCATAAATGTATCGTAGACAAGCATTCAACGATAGTTCCAGCCGGCGTTAGTTCTCATAGGAAAGTCCTTGAAGGAAACGACGAAATACTTTTTTTAAATTTCTGTAGTGTATGAAGTGATTCTGACACTTTAGAGATTGTAGCTGTGTGTTCAATCCAGTCTAAGTGATGGCCTAGAAGTATGCCGACATTCTTTCACAAGGAGACAAAGTTTTCTGTGTACCGTTTGGCACTAAGGGTGGAAGAGGCTCTCTGAACTGAGGGGTAACAAGTCTTTTGAACAACTAAGTGTTAAACGCCCACTATGACAAGTAAGTCAACGCTTACGTGGTGGATGGATGGGCACAATTTTGTTAGGATTGCACTAAGGTTTAACTGGGCCCGCCCGATTAGCCGGCACGGTAGCTCAGCGTGTTCGGTCAGAGGGTTGACTGCCCTCTGTAATAAAAAACTGAGTTAATGGATCAACGACGAACTGAAACGGATGTCTTGAGACGTCCGCCCCGAGCAGATACAACGAACGAAAGCGAACAAAACGAGATTTAAAAAAAAATGACTAGCGGTCTAACGCACGGCTTTCCGGAGCGGGAAGAAGCACCTGGTCCCCGGCACGAATCCGCCCAGCGGATTTGTGTCTAGGGCCGGTGAACCGGCCAGTCTGTGGATAGTTTTTAGGCGGTTTTCCATCTGCCTCGGCGAATGCGGGGGCTGGTTCCCCTTATTCCGCCTCAGATACACTATGTCGGCGATTGGTGCGCAAACAAGTTGTCCACGTACGCGTACACCACCATTACTCTACCACGCAAACATTGGGGTTACACCCGTCTGGTGTGAGACGTTCCCTGGGGGGGTCCACCGGGGGCCGAACTGCACAATAACCCTGAGTTCGGTGTGAGGCGGCGGAGGGGTGAAGTGGACTGTGGTAGTCGTCGTGGGGTTGTGGACCACTGCGGTTGCTGCGGGGACGGAGCCTCTCCGTCGTTTCTAGGTTCCCGGTTAACATACAACAAGGTTTAACTGAAGGTCGTCAGTGTGTATGTGATTTTGTAATGGGAGAGAATAGTCGACTTACCATTAAATTATAATGAGAAAAATAATAGACTGAACACTGCTCGTTATTAGAACTGTGATATTACATTCGTCCCTTGTGAGTTTTTTGTTCCGATAATTACACGCTGTTGACAGGATGTAAGGCATGAGCGGAACCATCGTACGGCACTTTAAGGAAGATTTTTGCCTGTGAGTTTATCAAGAAGAATCTCAAAGTCGACGGCTTGGAATGTTGAGGTCCAAAAATCACATAATAGTGGCTCCTTGTTTGTCTATAGCTGTAGGCAGTAGGTACATGTAATGAAGTGGTTACTGTGTTAGATGATTAATGAACAGTTTTACAATAATTTTCAATTGTATTCTTTAGGAAATTGTGACTCCTTTGTTCTATTCAACCTCCTACATTGAAATTAAAATCATATATACAACATCCCTAATGAGTCCCATTTAGTGAACTATCTCAAATACGTTTATGTTTTACAGATTAAGATGCGGATTCCGTTCATCACCACGAACCTGCAGTACCTCGCTGCCTTTTGGGGTGAGTTTGCCACTCTGCATTTTCTTTCTTTTAAATGGCTTTTCTGAATGTCGGGTGCGTAAATGCAAGTAAAAGATACAACAAAATAAGTTCAGCGTAAAAAGAAACAGTCGCGTTCATCCTAACAGTGGGATATGCCTCCTGAGTCTTAGATAAGAGACAATTCGCTACAGTTGATGTACGAAGTGTAGGAAACAATGTCCAGCCACTTCTAGACAATGTAATACAAAGCACTGAAGAAGCGTGTCATACGCAACACAAAACGTACAATAACACAACACCCATCAGACGAAACACGTAAGCTTTTATCACGGTGTGTTCAGTTTGATTTGTCAGTGAACAGTATAGTACGCACAAATGCAGAACTACATAATGATGGAGACTGAAGTACAAAGGGCGTTCAAAAAAGTTTGCACAGCCGTCTCTAATTTTTTTATTTTCCGCAAGAGGCGAATGAAATTTCTTGTGAACATACTTGGAACATTTAGCTTTAAGTTGATATATAAAAGTATTTTAGTTTATTTACAGGTGAGCCATAATGGACCGTGAAGTAGATGTCAGGTTGTGACACAGTTCGGTGATGGAGTTCCTCTTCAAGACCGGCGATGAGAGGAAGTTGTTCCCTGTTTAAAAACGGTTATCTCTCTCTACTAGACAATCCACGACGCGGTAGACCATCGACGGCAGGGAGTGAGGTGAATAAGGGCACCATTGACCAAATCATCCAAAATGACAGATGTGTGACGACACGACAGCTTGCTGAAATGACTCTTTTGTCGTTGGGTAGTGTGGTATCACTGGTACTGTCACTAGGGTACAGAAAAATCTGTGCACGTTGGGTGCCTAGATTATTGACAAGAGAAATGAAAACGATGAGGAAGAATGTGTGCGAGGGTCTCATGAAGACTTTCACTGAAGAGTGGAAACCCAGGATGAAACATGGTTGTTTTTGTCTGAAACTGAGAGCAAAACCCAATCCATGGAGTGGCGTCATCCGGTTTCCCCTAGGAAAAGAAAGCAAGACTTTCACTTACAGCAGGCCGAAAGGTGATGGCCTCCTTCTCTGAGGATCAGTGTGGTGTCATTTTCATTGACTTTTTGGAACCTGGCTCCACAGTTAACCAGTACCGTCACTGTTCGTCATTCGACAAGCTGCGACGTGCCATCAAGACCCACAAACCACAGCTTTAGGGTCAGTTCATCAGACTACACCATGACAATGCCAAACCCCATACAGCCCTTATGACGCAGGAGAAAATCAGGATATGGGTTGCAAAATTGTTCGACATTCACCCTACAGTCCGTCTGATTTTTACCTCTTTTGTCATCTGAAGACCCACCTGAGGGGTAAAACATTTGACAGTGAGAAATACCTTATTTCCTCGGTCAAGCGATGGTGTAAAAGCTAGTCCCCAGAATTTTACCAAAGTACATTTACATCATGGAAAGAACGTTGGGCCACACACGTCACAGCTGATGGAGGCTTCATTGAGTAGGCTGAGTGTATAGCTAAATGTTCCAAGTATGTTCACAAAAAATTTCATTCTCCTCCTGCAAAAAATAAAAAAAAATTAGAGACGACTGGGCAAAACTTTCTGAACGCCCTTTGTAATAAATGAAATTTGTACCACCGCTGGGATTGGAACTCAGGTCTTCTGCTTACTAGGCAGATGCGCTAATTTAGTTCACTGTTTCAGCCTATGTCATTATTATGGATAAATGTGAAACTCAGTATGTGTCAGGAACATGAACTGTATATCATTAAATGCAGAATTGTTCTCTCACAAGGGTTTTTCAAAATGGCGACCACCATGATAACAACAGGGTGTGTCTGCGATCGACTGTCTTGCACGATCAAGAATCCTAAGAGTTTGGCGTATTACTATCGTGGCGCCGACAATGCTAGTAACCAAGTCCATGTGACTGTCGACTGAATTATCATAATCTAAGCTCATTCACGAGTCTCAGAAGAAGAAAATTCCATTGGTGTCATTTCTGGCCATTGAATTGGCCACGGGAAAGAACCAGTTCAAACGACCACTGTTGTCCAAACGAAATGCCTTTACTCCGCAATGAGCAACTGGAGACGATGGGTCCCTTGTACCAAAATACTCGGAAAATATCAATGAACACTCTCTATAGTTTTGTCAGTGGAGCTCTGTTTCACTTTGTACACACCAGGTAGCCCTTCTAAGACACGTCAGGCGCATTTTCTCTGATCTTTCGGCGGATATTTGCAATTTAATATTTTGGATTAAGTATCTGGAGTCAGTCCAAACAAACACTGCCCATCGCGTCTTCCATGCGATACCCAGCGTCGACGGAAAGCGTCGGTTTACTTCCTATTAGGAAGAAAATGATTTTTAAAGCGTAATTTTACGTGACTATTCGATAGCACTGTCCCTAACTAGCGTAGTGGGGTATTTGTTTTATCGTTATGTATTAATAGGACAGTAACAGAGAAAGAATAACCAGTGCTCCACCAAGGACCGAGCTGCGCTGCTGCATGGCAAAAGATGGCTGGGGTGGCCGAGTGGTTCTAGGCGCTGCAGTCTGGAACGCGCGGCCTCTACGGTCGCAGGGTCGAATCCTGCCTCGGGTATGGATGTGTGTGATTTCCTTAGGTTAGTTAGGTATAAGTAGTTTTAAGTTCTAGGGGACTGATGACCTCAGATGTTAAGTCCTATAGCGCTCAGAGCCATTTTTTGATTCGTGCAACACTTCTCAGAATATTGATTAAGTATTTGGGACCCATTCCAATAGGACTAACAGGGATATTCGACGTATACAGAGAAGAGCAGCACGAACAGTTATAGGTTTGACTGAGCAGTGGTAGCGCGTTAGGGAAATGCTGTAGAAACTGAACTAAGAGACGTTTGAACCTAGAAGCAAACTATTGCTGTGGCATCAGACGCCAAATGCTACGTATTGACACCAGATGTTGTGGCATCAGACGCCAAATGGGGCGTATTGACACCAGATGTAGAGGGCGAGTGCCAGGAGGTGCAGTATTAAAACTCGGCGAGAACTTTCCAAATGATTTATTGTTTCCACTACATTGCCCCGTTCACCTCAGTCTGCGTCACAATGCCCCGCATTGCTGAGGTAGCACCCCAGCGGCCTGTGCACGCAACACTGTGTCGAGCCGGCCTTGTACACCAGCTGCAGAGTTCCCATTTCGTCAGGATGGCTGCGCCAGCACCCGACTCAGTGACCACTGTCCTCGTTGTCTCCGCACTGCTCCACCAGAAGCCGTAGGTCGGCCCTGCTGCTGCTTCTTTCACGGCTAGCATAGCTGGGAACGCAGCGGCAACGACTGCCCGTGATCCGGCGTCCGAATCTGCAGCCCCTTGTCTGGGAAGTCTCCTACGTGTGTCAGGAGCTGAGACGACTGCCCATGGTAGCGAGCCAAAGAGTGGCCCGCCCTGGCTGTCTGCGGACCCTGCGTCGGCCTCAGAGAGTCTAACCAGCAACCCGTCGTGGACTGGGATGCTGTCGCCCGATCTGTTGCTGCGTGTAGCCCAGCGGAGTGATAAGCCCCGCCGTCCAGGAGAGCTGCCACGCTTGAATGACTCTCATTAGAAAACAACACCTATTTATACGCGGCTGTGCGCCTCTGTTTCGCTAACGCGTCACTTTGGGTCATGTACACACCACACCCCGGTTGTGCCAGTGGGCCCCTTTTGCCTATATCTTGCGCCATGCGAACCGCTGTGTTTACACTTTTCAGTGGTTCGATGGCCCCGTGGCTTCCATTCCACTTCTCAACTGCTGGTCAGCGTAACTTATTGCAGTCCTGCCCGCACCTGGTTGTAACTTGTGCTCAGAATATCGCACAAAACTAACTTTCCCTATACCAAATGGTGGTGCTGCTACGCTATTCCGAGAAAGCCTATGTACAAAGGTTTAGGAACAACTTTAGACGATGAATCTAGGAATGTATTACAACTGCCTACTATCACTTCCGTAGAGATCGAACTACAAGATCAGACTAATTACTTGGTGTGCAGAGGTGTTTAAGCAATGTTGTGTCACGAGTTATCATTTTACCTGTGATATCTTGACAGTAGCGTCCATGTAACTTGTCTTTTTGAACGAAGTTAAATGTTATGGGAGCTCCATCTTTCGTTAACATGAGTTTACTGGAGGAGAACTCTGCTACTGCATTCACCTATCTAAGTAAATCACGTCCTATAATCAAGTCTGCAATAATATTTGGCACCGCTAGGCAGCTGCATTCAATTGCACCATTACTGAGATCCATTTTGACTCTTGTCTGTAGTCTGATGCAACAAGAGCGTCCCCCTACAGTATCCAATATTCCACAGTTCACCACGGGGAAGGTTAGTAACTTTGTTCCTTCCCGCAGATTCCTGAAAAGAGCTGCGGAGATAGCATTCACACTCGCAGCTGTGTCGATAATCCCTAAAACATTATACCATTCAGCGCTGAGTAATAACTGTGGGGTGGCTGCTCTAATCATTTCTCGCTTCGTTAGCATTTGGTTGCTTTCGGTTTGTCTGCCAGTATGAGGGTCCTAGACTTTGTTGGTACCCGGTATTGTAACAACTATCATGTCGTTTGCTTCGGTAGCTGTTCCCATTGTTACCCCTGCTGCCATTTCATGGTCTGCTCACATTATTAAACATACCAATAGAATCTCCTTGTTGTTTATCATTAGTGTTCAGTTGCAACTGGTAGCCCTGAATGTCACGGTTAGAATAATTTGGCATGCTTCGACCATTGTGCCCGTTGATGTTGACACCTCTCGCTTTGACGTCTTCCATTAGCATGTCGACAGCATTTACAATACACAAAAATTCTTCAAAATTAATGTCATTGACATGTAGTATCTTTCCATAATGTGAAGTGGCATCTTTGTCTTTAGTGTTCTTACAAGGTGTTTTGCAGAGATCTGTTCTGACAGATACATGGTTTTGTTATGATATCTCTCAAAGTTGTTTCACAGGCTACCTAGACGTGGATTGTGCGCAAGATAAACAATCTAACGACGATTCCAGTCTGCTGTCGATTGTGTCCATATAATTCACATAAAAATTCACTATGCCAATATTACTAGTCTGTGAAATGAAAATGCCTATCTACTGCTAATAAATATTCTTCACACCCACAGAATAGCCAGCGGACACAGAAATGGAACTGTACATCTCACTTTCCTTAGCACACGTGTGGTCATCAGATCTCTTTACAGACATTTCCCATACACACATCAACTCGGATTTAGTTTGACATCAGTTCATCTCCAATAACTGTGCATGAAAAAGAAACACAGAATTAGTCACTTACATTAAATATAAATTCAGTACCTGTAAAAGAAAATTTTTCAGACAAATTATTGTAATATGAAGACATGTCCGGAAGAACCATCTTCATATACAGTTAAGGCTAACCAGCCATTGACCTTCTTCTTCTGTGCTGAATGCACACACATTGCCCGAACTCTTACGGGACTCGATAAGATTGTCTGACGCGAGTAATGAGTGTAATGGGCAGGGGCACTACGAATGTATTGTGTGGACGTGAAGTTGGGAATGTGGGTCTCATGGTGTGCATGCGCGGGATAAATCCCTGCAGTCACACTCTCCTCTGTGCCCTCGACGGCTTAGATGGCGCACCTCTTCGCTAGCTCCGAGGTAACACGCTTGCCTCACAAGTTCGCTTTTGTTTGCCTTTCAAGATTCGCTGAAAGCCAGACTCTTAATTATTTCGTACTCGCTTCGGCAGTACATATACTAAAATTGGAACGATAGAGAGAAGATTAGCATGGCCCCTGCACAAGGATGATACGCAAAAAGCCGGCACGGTAGCTCAGCGTGTTCGGTCAGAGAGGCGGTAATACAAAAACTGAGTAAATTAATCAGCGATCAACTTGAACTTTGTCTTGTGACGTCCGCCCACACCAAACCCAACGAACAACAACGTACAAAATAAAAAAAAGATGGATAGAGCGTCTGCCATGTAAGCAGGAGATCCCGGGCACGAGTCCCGGTCGGGGCACACATTTTCAACTGTCCCCGTTGATTTATATCAACGCCTGTCGAAGCTTAGGGCAGGCGTCTCCAAACTTTTTAGTCCGCGGTCCACATTGACTCCTCCACGAAGTCATAAGGGCCAAGATCTACCTAGTGGGATTAAAGCACCCTAGCACTCCATGGTCACCGTAATGTAAGGCTAAAGGAAAGATGAAATCGCAGAAAATCTAGGGTTGTGGGAATAGCTAGCACTGAAACGAACTACGATTTTTATTTAATTACATAATTTTGATTGGTGGACGTACCTGACCGAAATTCTGTCGTATTTTATTCTGGCGAACTTCACCGACAAAAAAGTATGTCACTGCACATTCTTCACGAAAGCGTCCTGCAAGATCTCAAAATCATTGTTAGCAACACTATTATTGCTAGACGTAACAGAGGCAGAGTATGTCGACGCATTGTTATTTCAAGCGGCGCAACAATAAGTTTAGTTATGTAGTCTTGTAGCGAGTAGCAGAGCCACAGCATATATTTGATAGCTCTGTTGCGTGATTGTGTCTATGCTGCGAGTGTCCCACGAGTTTTTTAGTGTTTTATGCGCTGTACTAGTAGGTGAGACGACGAAGTGTGGGACAATTCAAAGTTTGAATTCGAAGAGACGAGGAAAATCTGAAAATCGGAGAATGGTCTGTCTGTTTATTTTGGATAGCCATAAGTTTAACCATGACCTTCCGCTTTGTAAAGATAGAGCTCCAACAATGTAGCGGTGTATTGGCCGCGATAGGCCTCGAAAGTCAATTGTTGGCAGTATAGGTACCGCCTCAAATATTTGGCGGGCCGGATACCGGGGATGTCCGGCCAGCTAACGCGGCTCGGTTTGCCGGCCCTCGCGGGCCGGTTTCGGCCCGCGGGCCGTAGTTTGCTTAATATACAGAACAAAACTTCATCTCCTGGCTTAGGGTCTTGATTTAATTATCATTTCAAATTATTGTAAGTTTGTTCACGAATTCAAGTATGCATTTTTTCACTGGTGGCTAAGTTAAAACGTTTTCCTGTTGTTTCTTTCTTTATTCAGTTTTACGTATTATATTTGGTGTTGTATTTTGTAATTGTAGTGTTGGCAGAAGAGCCAACACTGTGTTTCTAGAGGAGGCCGAAATGCACGCGTTTAATTACACGCTGACTGGCGTGAGGTCTGGAACAGGACAATATCTTGAGAATTGCAAATAAAGTACGTAGTTGATATAATACTTAACTTTAATCCACAATTGTAGAACATCTCTATTGATGATACATGCTTCACATAATCAATATCAATTGAATACGGCGCCTTGCTAGGTCGTAGCAAATGTAGCTGAAGGCTATGCTAACTATCGTCTCGGCAAATGAGAGCGTAGTTGTCAGTGAACCTTTCCTTGCAAAGTCGGCTGTACAACTGGGGCGAGTGCTAGTAAGTCTCTCTAGACCTGCCGTGTGGTGGCGCTCGGTCTGCAATTACTGACAGTGGCGACACGCGGGTCCGACGTATATTAATGGGCCGCGGCCGATTTAAAGGCTACCACCTAGCAAGTGTGGTGTCTGGCGGTGACACCACAGTAATGCTGAACAGTATGTGTTATAATCCACCCATCTAAATTCGTCGTATGGCACATTGGGAAGATCAAGTGAATGTCCTCAACCAGTGTCGAGTGGCATTATCTTGGCCAAGAGGTAAACAGTTTTAGCCCCGCAGTCATCTGAATTCGTGATGAGCCGCAATGCTTGTAGTACTGCTTTGTTGCGAGTCCCTTAGCGTCTCCCTGACACCATATCCTCATAGAATTTCTGAAACTGGTCTATAAGATTAAAAATAACTTGTTAAGATAGTAGTTGAAATCCAGCCTCACCATTATTCTGTGGTGACCACCTATTTATTCTCCAATTCTTGCTTAATATACAGAACAAAACTTCATCTCCATTATTTTGCTGCCATGTTCCCCAGTACGCAGTCCAAGATATTCTTTTCTAACAATGTCTCCGGTTCACAACACTGTCACTTAACAATGTCTCTGATTTTACGTACGTTATAGCATAGTCCATATATGTTACGAGGCGTGCTTTTTAAGTAAGTACGGTTTTGCCACGCCTCGGCTGCAGCGCTGCAGTCAGCGTTCTGCACATGCGCACTGGGTACCTACATCAGTTGTCTACGCACTGACCCCATTACAATCTGATTCTTCCTGTTTTACGTTGTGTACTGAGTGTTTAAGATGCCTCTGAAAATCGTGAGTCCCGCCGACTGTGAAGTACGGGCTCATATAAGATTTCTTAGTGCTGAAGGCCTAAAAGCGATCGATATTCATCGTGAGACCTGTGCAGTTTACGGAGAAAACATTATGAGTGATAGAATGGTAAGAAAGTGCGTGAGAGCATTTAAAGATAGCCGCACAAATGTGCATGATGAACAACGGAGTGGGTGTCCTTCGGTCGTTAATGAAAGTTTGGTGCAAGAAGTGGACAATAAGGTGAGACAAAACAGACGCTTTACAATTTCCTCCTTGCGGGATGACTTTCCTAATGTTTCTCGTAGTGTTTTGTATGGCATTGTGACCGAGCACTTGAATTACCGAAAATTGTGCGCACGTTGGTTACCGAAAATGTTGACGGATGTGCACAAAACCAAACGTTTAGACAGTGCATTGACTTTCCTTGAGCGGTACCACAACGACGGTGATCATTTCTTAGGCCAAATTATTGCGGGCGATGAAACATGGGTGGCCTACGTCACACCAGAATCAAAGCAACAGTCCATGGAATGGCGGCATTCAGATTAACCCAGAAAAGTGAAGTATAAGCAAACAATTTCTGCCCAGAAAATCATGTGTGCAGTTTTTTGGGACAGAAAAGGAGTATTGCTTGAGGAATTTCTGCCTCGCAATGAGACAATCAATGCAGCAGCTTACTGTAAGACATTGCACAATCTGCGGCGTTCAATTCAGAACAAAAGATGTGGCAAGTTGAGCAAGGGCATCGTTTTCCTGCAAGACAATGCCCGTCCGCATGTGACGAATCAGACCAAAGATCTCATCACATCTTTTCGATGCTAAACTCTAGATCATCCTCTGTACAGCCCCGATCTTGCGCCCAGTGACTACCATCTGTTCCTGCACTTGAAGAAAAACCTGAGCGGTCAGCATCTTCAAGACGATGACGAAGTCAAAACAGTGGTGATGCAGTGGTTAACAAGTCAGGCGGCAGACTTCTATGAGGAGGATATTCAAAAACTGGTACAAGGTTATGACAAGTGCCTCAATATAGACGGAAATTATGTAGAAAAGACTTTTAAGGTACAGGCCTTCATGTAAAAATAATATTATTGAGATATCTTAACACGCCTTTTTTTAATTTCAAAACGGTACTTACTTAAAAAAAACACGCCTCGTACATTACTAAGAGCTTCAATCTTAGTCAATCCTTGCCCTTACGCAAGCAGTTACTCGGCTTGGCATTAACTGATAGAATTGTTGCATGTTTTCCTGAGGGATATCGTGCCGAATTCTGTCCAATTTGCGCCTTAGATCGTCAAAATCCCGAAAAGGGCTGCTGAAGCTAGGGTTTGGCAAGCACAAAGAGATGTAGAAGAAATTCTTGCCGTGTGCGGGCAGACATTATTTCGCTGAAATGTAAGCAGAAGATGGCCTTGTCATGATGGGCAACAAAACGGGGCTTAGAATACCGTCTACTTACAGCTGAGTTGTAAGGGTTCTACGAATGTCAACCAAAAGGGTTCTGCTATGGAAAGAAATGGCACTGAAGGCCATCACTCCCCGATGTCGGGAGGCCGAGTCGGGTTGGTATTACAATGCCGTCCAGGGTGTCTGCAGACGTCATCGTCGCTGTTCATCGGTGCGCAGTTCGAAGTGGGACTCGTCACTGGACACAATTCTACTCCAGTGCGTAAGATTACAAGCCAAAGACGTGTCTGGATACGCCCGGAACAGGCACCAACCTAACTGTCGATTGCCATATGGCTCGACAATCATGGGTGATGCGGAGGGGTGCTACTTCTTTCCATAGTAGGACCCCTTTGGTTGATATCCTCGGAAACCTTGCAGTACAGTGGTACACCGACGATATCTACGCCCCGTTTGTTGCCCTTCTACATGCATACTCCGCAAGCCACCTGACGTTGTGTGGTGGAGGGTACTTTCAGTACCTCTATCGGTTCTCCCTTCTATTCCAGTCTCGTATTTTTCGTGGAAAAAAAGATTGTCGGTATGCCTCTAGCGGCCTCTAATCTCTCTGATTTTATCCTCATGGTCTCTTCGCGAGATGTACGTAGGAGGGAGCAATATATTGCTTGACTCCTCGGTGAAGGTATGTACCGAGCAACTGAGCGTCTCTCTTGCAGAGTCTTTCACTGGAGTTTATCTATCATCTCCGTAACGCTTTCGTGATTACTAAATGATCCTGCAACGAAGCGTGCTGCTCTCTGTTGGAAATTCTCTATCTCTTCTATCAGCCCCAACTGGTACGGATCCCACACTGGTGAGCAGTATTCCAGCAGTGGGCAAACAAGTGTACTGTAACCTACTTCCTTTGTTTTCGGATTGCATTTCCTTAGGATTCTAAAATGAATCTCAGTCTGGCATCTGCTTTACCGAAAATTAATTTTATATTGTCATTCCATTTTAAATTACTCTTAATGCCTACTCCCAGATAATTTATGGAATTAACTGCTTCCAGTTGCTGACCTGTTATATTGTAGCAAAATGGTAAAGAATCTTTCTTTCTATGTGTTCGCAGCACATTACACTTGTCTACATTGAGATTGAATTGTCATTCCCTGCACCATGCGTCAATTCGTTGCAGATCCTTCTGCATTTCAGTAGAATTTTGCATTGTTACAACCTCACGATATACTACAGAATCATCCGCAAAAAGCCTCAGTGAACTCCCGATGTTATCCACAAGGTCATTTATGAATATTGTGAATAGCAATGGTCCTACGACACTCCCCTGCGGCACACATGAAATCACTCTTACTTCGTAAGACTTCTCTCCATTGAGAATGACGTGCTGCGTTCTGTTATATAGGAATTCTTCAATCCAGTCACACAATTGGTCTGATAGTCCATATGCTCTTACTTCATGGCAAACCATCCTGAGCTCACATTTCAGCGAAATAACGCCCGCCTGCACACAGCCACAGTTTCTGCTGCCTATCTTCGTGCTTGCCAAACCCTAACTTGGCCAGCAATGTCACCGTATTTCTCTCCAGTTGAGAACGTATGGGGCATTATGGACAGTGCTCTCCAGCCATCCCGAGATTTTAACGATATAATACGCCATTGGAGCGAATTTGACACGGTACCTCTCAGGAGAGCATCTAATAACTCTATCGATCAATGCCAATCCGATTAACTGTTTGCATAAGGACCAGGAGGAGGACCAATGTGTAATTGGGCTGCTCGATTTGTGAAGCTCTTTTTCTTGAATAGATCACCCACTATTTCTGAAATTATAATCGTTGTCTCTACATGTCAATCAGATGTACCGATTTCTGTAAAATTCGGATAATTCCTTGGAGTTGCGTCTTTTTTTGTCTCAGAGTGTGTTAGCTTTTTCAGGTTTTACTTGTTAGTCAGTACTGTTTATTCACATTGTCCCCAAACACATTCAATAATTTTTAATTCTATTTCATTATTATGTGTCATATTATAATTGATTTTTACGTAACTGCCATGTAAAAGATTAAGTACTCGTGAGATTCTACTCTGATGAAAGAGAAGCTCTCAACACCCTAATCAGGTCAGGTTAATGAAAAAAAAAACACTACTGCCCATTAAAATTGCTACACCATGAAGATAACGCGAAATTTTAATCGACAGGAAGAAGATGCTGTGATACGCAAAAGATTAGCTTTTCAGAGCATTCACACAAGGTTGGCGCCTGTGGCGACACCTACAACGTGCTGACATGAGGAAAGTTTCCAACCGATTTCTCAGACACAAACAGCAGTTGACCGGCGTTGCCTGGTGAAACGTCGTTGTGATGCCTCGTGTAAGGAGGAGAAATGCGTACCATCACGTTTTCGACTTTGATAAGGATCGGATTGTAGCCTATCGCGATTGCGGTTTATCGTATCGCGACATTGCTGCTCGCGTTGGTCGAGATCCAATGACTGTTAGCAGAATATGGAATCGGTGGGTTCAGGAGGGTAATACGGAACGCCGTGCTGTATCCCAATGGCCTCGTATCACTAGCAGTCGAGATAACAGGCATCTTATCCGCATGGCTGTAACGGATCGTGCAACCACGTCTCGATCCCTGAGTCAACAGATGGGGACGTATTCAAGACAACAACCATCTGCACGAACAGTTCGACGACGTTTGCAGCAGCATGGACTATCAGCTCGGAGACTACAGCTGCGGTTACCCTTGACGCTGCATCACAGACAGGAGCGCCTGCGATGGTGTACTCAACGACGAACCTGGGTGCACGAATTGCAAAACGTCATTTTTTCGGATGAATACAGGTTCTGTTTACAGCATCATGATGGCCACATCCGTGTTTGGCGACATCGCGGTGAACGTACATTGGAAGCGTGTATTCGTCATCGCCATACTGGCGTATCACCTGGCGTGATGCTATGGGGTGCCATTGGTTACACGTCTCGATCACCTCTTGTTCGCATTGACAGCGCTTTTGACAGTGGACGCTACATTTCAGACCCGTGGCTCTACCCTTCATTCGATCCCTGCGAAACCCTACATTTCAGCAGGATAATGCACGACCGCATGGTGCAGGTCCTGTACGGGCATTTCTGGACACAGGAAATGTTCGACTGCTGTCCTGGCCAGCACATTATCCAGATCTCTCACCAATAGAAAACGTCTGGTCAATGGTGGCCGAGCAACTGGCTCGTGACAATACGCCAGTCACTACTCTTGTTGAACTGTGGTATCGTGTTGAAGCTGCATGGGCAGCTGTACCTGTTCACGCCATCCAAGCTCTGTTTGACTCAATGCCCAGGCATATCAGGGCCGTTGTTACGGCCAGAGGTGGTTGTTCTGGGTACTGATTTCTCAGGATCTATGCACCCAAATTGCGTGAAAATGTAATCACATGTCAGTTCTAGTATAACATATCTGTCCAATGAATACCCGTGTATCATCTGTATTTGTTGTTGGTGTAGCAATTTTAATGGCCAGTAGTGTAAATACGATAAATAAATGACGCTAGTGTGTACCAGAGACTGCGGGTGGGTGAGTGCAGGGTGTTCCCACAGCGACTCTGACGTATCTGACGAGCGGCATGATCTCCGGCTGGGCGTCGCCCATCCTGCCGCGCCTGCAGGAGCCGGGCTCGTGGCTGCCGCTGACTGCGGACGAGGCCTCCTGGATCATCTCCTGCTTCACCATATCGACCGTGCCTACCAAAATAGGGGTGCCCTTCATCGTCGACGTCGTCGGCCGCAAGCGACTGCTCATCGCATCCGCGCTGCCGGTGTTTGTTAGCTGGATCATGGTCTGTACTGAATTCAATCCCTCTTTTCAGTTTGGGGACTAAGGCAAGACTGCCACTCTTAACAACGGTGTTCTTTGAGGAATTTAATTTCACTCAAAATTGTAGATATAATTGCTGTGAAAATGTGATTAAACCGAGGAGAAATTGGGAAATGGAATTAATATTAAGAGTGAAGAAATAAAAACCTTGATATCTGCTCATAAGATTGTCATTCTGTGAAAGACGGCAAAAGAACTGAAAGAGTAGTTCATCGGAATGAATTATGTCTTGAAAGGATGCTGAAAGTTGCACGTCAATTCGCACTTTCATTTTTTGCACACAGTAGTTTTGCTTTCCTAAAGTAGCGATTTTATCTTTGCAATGCTTTGCGAGTTTAATACTTTGGTTAACTTCTATTAGCCGGTAGAAGCTCTTTAAGCTCTCCCTTTGTGTCTTCAGCGATAAATTTGTTACTGGAGACACAAAGAGCTAGCTCAAAGAGTTGCGTTTGGAGGCCTGTTTGGACCATCAGCCTATGGGAAACGTTCACGTGAGTGGGACCATCAGGCGATACACACTGAAGGGACAAATACAGAGATATGTAAATAGGCTGAATACGGCACTGCGCTCGGCAACGCCTATATAAGTCAACAAGTGCCTGGAGCAGTTGTTAGATCAGTTACTGCTGCTACCACGGCAGGTCATCAAGATTTAAGGGAGTTTGAACGTGGTGTTATAGTCGTCGCACGAGCTATGGGACACAGTACCACCGAGATAGCGATGAAGTGGAGATTTTCCCGTATGCCGGCCGCGGTGGTCTAGTGGTTCTAGGCGCTCAGTCCGGAACCGCGCGACTGCTACGGTCGCAGGTTCGAATCCTGCTTCGGGCATGGATGTGTGCGATGTCCTTAGGTTAGTTAGATTTAAGTAGTTCTAAGTTGTAGGGGACTGATGGCCACAGATGTTAAGTCCCATAGTGTTCAGAGCCAATTCCCGTATGACCATTTAACGAGTGTACCGTGAACATTAGGAATCCGGTAAAACATCAAATCCCCGACATCGCAGGCGAAATAACGTCAGACTTCAGAAAGAATGCGTTAATTCCTGTTCCGAAGCAGGTAGGTGCTGAGACTGTGAATACGACGAAACTATGAGTTTAACAAGTCACGGTTGTGAAGTATTGACATGAAGTATGTATAGAAGAATGGAAAAACTGGTAGAACTCGACCTTGGTTCTGCAGAAATATGGGAACAAGCGAGACGACACTGATCGCACGAATTATCCTAGGCTGAATAAAGGCAAATATGCATTTATAGCATTTTTAGGTATAGAGAAAGCTTTTGACTGGACTACACTCTTTGAAATTTTGAAGGTAGCAAGAATAGAATACAGGGAGCGGAAATTTACAGTTTGCTCAGAAACCAGACAGCAGTTACAGTAGAAGGACGTGAAGTGGAAGCAGTTGTTGAGAGGGAAGTGAGCCAGGGTTGTAGCATTACTCCGATGCTGTTTAGTCTATGAATAAAGCAAGCAGCGAAGGAAACCAAGGAGCAGTTTGGAAACTGAATTGAAATTCTAGGGAAAGAAACAGAAAATTTGTGTTTTGTCGATTACATTGTAATTCTGTCAGGGGGCGGCGGACGACTAAGACGAGCAGATGAACGGAATGTCTACTGTATTGGAAAAAGATGAACCTCAAAAATGAAACAAGCGTAACAGAATGCAGTCGTATTAAATCAAATGATGCTATAGGAATTAAGAAATCATGCACTAAAGGTAGTATAAGGGTTTTCGGATTTGGGAAGAAAATAGTTGATAATTACCGAAGTGGAGAGGACATAAAGTGAAGACTGGCTATAGGAAGAAACATTTCTGAAAAAGAGCACTTTGTTAACATCTCTCTGTATACAAACTGAAGTCGTTTGCATATACAGGCTAATCTCAGGAACTGTTGTAGGGATTTTGATCCGATTTTCACTAATGGATCCACCGATTCACGAAATATTTCGTACAAATTGTCAGATTACGATTAATGAAGTTGAATGAGCTCCACTATGCCACATTAACAGAGATTCATGGTAGGCCCAAGCCCACGGTTATGACATTATTTGGCAAGCTATTCACATGTATTAAACAATTTTTAAAAAACAACTACAATAATAAAACACAATGAAATAATCTTTTATAAATCAGTAGTTCTTACAACACTGAGTGAACTGCTTGAATTCAAGGAAGTACCATGTCTTATCCAACTTAAAAACGACAGCAAAATGATACCAGGCTAACACAATGATTTTAAATTACAGACCCAAAATTTAACACGGTCATTTAAGAGACCTGACAAAATTTAAGCAAAATTTTTGAAGGTCAAATGTAACAACGATTAGCACAAATTTAGTAGTATGTAAAATGTTTAAATAATTTAAATGTCTCAAACTAACAGAATGGTTTAAAATACAGATCAAAATTTTTGAAGGTCAATTATAACAATGACTAGCACAAATTTTGTAAAAGGTAACATGTCGTGTCGCCAATACGGTCACCCCTGTCAGGCCTGGCCAATGCACGTTGCATGGGGGCTTAATTAAATTTTGATATGCAAATAATTTTTAATTTTAGTCGCTGTCTGTCCGGTTACGCAGTCTCGTAAACGGTTGGCCCTGATTAGTATTAGTACGCAATCTGACTGCATAGAATAACAACAAAGAATGAGAGAAAACTTCCGTTAACACAATTAATTAATTAAGTCCCCAGCAACTATAAAACCTACGAAACAACAAAACACAAGTGTAGCTGTTCTGTGTGTGCAAGTGTGATTCAACGTACACATCTGGCACGGTTCTTCCTCAATAAGACCAGATATTTTAAACATCATTTATACTGAAGTAATTTAAAAAAAAACCAGAAATACTATAATTGCACATAGAAACCAGAAATACAGTCTAATACAAGAACACGAGCCAGATGCTTTGTTGACTGAACCTGTAACCAATAGGCATTATTGTTCAAGACATTGAAATAATACAAAAAAAAGGAATTTTTTTACCTTCATATATATTGACGAAAAGCACATTACAGCATCCCTAATCCAACAACATCTGGTGTCTAGCCCATCAAAACAATATGACAATATCTGAACAAGCACTCTCCATGGGAACCTCTCAACAACGACTCACCACTGCTAGATTTCAACAAGCACTGCCTACTACAACTTCTCACAAGAACTTTCCACTACCACATCTCAACCAACACTGCCTACTGCTACTTCTCAATAAGCACTGCCAGTGGAGGCGGCTGAATAATACTCTTTGACGCAATCTCTGGCGCTGTGGCTCAGTGTAGCCACCTTTCATATGCCCCTCCTCCACGGGCCAGAATTTGATGGTATTTTTGCCAGCATTGGTGGTGAAAATACCACCAAATTCGTCAAAAAAATACAGACAAAAATAAAAGATAATATTAATAATTAAATATCACATAACTAGCTAAAATTTTGGCTTTGCACTGACCCTTCAATAACCTAATATATAAAATACAGTAAGGAATACAAATGCTTTTATACATGTGATTTTACATAATAGTTTACATAAGTATTATTCAATCAATGGCACCCAGTAATGTTGAGCAGGTGCAGACACCAACAAGTGACATTATTTTAGTAGAAGCAGTCCATCAGTGGCACCCAGTATTGTGGAACAGGTGCAGACACCAACAAGTGACATCATTTCAGTAGAAGCAGTTCCATCAGTGGCACCCAGCAATGTTGAACAGGTACACACAGCAACAAGTCACATTATTTCAGTACAACCAGTCAATCAGTGGCACCCAGTAATGTTGAGCAGGTGCAGACACCAACAAGTGACATTATTTCAGTAGAAGCAGTCCATCAGTGGCACCCAGTAATGTTGAGCAGGTGCAGAGACCAACAAGTGACATTTCAGTAGAAGCAGTTCCATTAGTGGCACTCACCAATGTTGAACAGGTGCAGACACCAACAAGTGACATCTTCAGTAGAAGCAGTTCCATCAGTAGCACCCAGCGATGTTGAGCAGGTGCAGAGAGCAATAAGTGACATCATTTCACTAGACGCAGTCCATCAGTGGCACCCAGTAATTTTGAACAGGTGCAGACACCAACAAGTGACATCATTTCAGTAGATGCAGTTCCATCAATGGCACCCAGTAATGTTGAGCAGGTGCAGACAGCAACAAGTGACATCATTTCAGTAGAAGCAGTTCCATTAGTGACACCCAGTAATGTTGACAGGTGCAGACAGCAACAAGTGACATCTCATCACTGGTTGAGCAGTTCCAACAGTGGCACTCAGCAATGTTGAACAGGTGCAAGTAACAGTCCATAATATTCGCTATCGCTAATCAGACAATTTATCAGAGTTTATCAGCAGAAATTAAACATTACCAAGTGGCACACATCAATGTTGAACCAGTGCAGGCATGAACAACAGTTCAAAATTATTCTCAATGCTCTTACACTAAATATACAAATTATAATAAACACACAAATGATATCAGATAATTGTCATATTAACTATAACAATAAACAAATAACAGTAAACCTATAATATTTATGGGTGTCAGTGCAAGCCACAACAAACAAGAAAAATAATATTTAGGAGATAGATCGGTACCAATTATTTGGGATTAGGAAAGGAAAACACACAAAACACACTCACTCATCTTTCATCCACATTTAAGTACTACTGTGTAATTGAATAGTGTTAACTGTGTAAATGCAATTCTGTCCAAAATTTTATGTTCAACTTGTGTATCAAGTAGTAGCGGCAGCAATGTATAACAGTCAATAATAGTTAGTCAACGTCGTAGTCATCATGTCAAGACCAATGTTTGCCAAGCCAAATCAAAATGTACGGTTGCTGAACAACTGTCAGTGTGCCAAAATATGCAAATGCTTCCTCTCTCTCAAAAAAAGTGTATACTGCTTAGTGATTTAACAAAGCATGTATGTAGACAATCTTCTTTCCACTTGAGTGTTCTAGTCTGCCATTTTCATCCTCCTTGTTCCATATAAACCAACAAAAAAAAAAAAAAAATATGCTCCTCACTTACTGTACCTCTTATCCACCAAAACTCCAATAATCATCAGCATCACATAATCTTAATACTTCAATAATACCTCTTACGTCGATACATATAAACTTTATCATCAATATCATTTACCTTACCTCTTGTCCACCAAAACTCCAATAATCATCAACTTCACACAATCTCAATACCTCAATTATACCTCTTCAGTACGTCAACACATATAAACCTTATCGCCAATATCATTTCACTTCCATAACAACTCTTTCCTCTAGTCAGTCTCCTCGAACAAGTACAGATAAAATCCTAGTGCAAACTTCAATTCATCATCCCATGCAATCCGAAGACACAGTGTCCACACACAACGTCTGTGTAGTCCACCTGAGTCAAATCTTCTACTCATTATGAATTATAAAATACATTTTGGTTACCTTGTCCATCATAAAATAAAAGAAATGCATACATGACCTCTAACAGCCTTTAGTTCGTATAACTTTCAGTAAGTAGGTGCGAGTACGTGGTATGAAAGATCACATAAGACTTTGAATGAATAACTCGTAATATTTCACAGTGTGTACACCACTTCAAGAATCATGGCAAAACAGAAGCAAACATGTGGAGTATTTCTTGTGTCAAGTGTCACTTACTATTTCAATTGCTCACGAAGAATGCAGTGTAATAACTGTCAATGGTCTAAACCTAGTGTTGGTGTGTCATATCGTTAGCTTCCTTCCTATTAGCATAAATTTATACAGCTTCCATAAAACCTCCAGCTCATGTGACTTCAATGAAGTTTCTTGTGCCAATGTCGTTCGTAGAATTATAGCAGTTCATCGTCTTATCTTAAAATATAAGGCACTGAGCGTAAGCAAAACATGCAATAGCGAGTAAATATACCAGTAGAGAACAAAATGTTAACAAGTGGATGTAGCACAATCCCTATAACGAGGCTCTGCCAAGCATACAATCTATAATTAATACCATAGTGTAACCTAAACTCTATGTCTGTACACAGTATATCAGCATTTCTATATACCAAATTAAAGAGTAGTTATGACAACAAACAGAAATGCATAAATATGCAATCCATACGCAAAGCAGCAAATATGTATCTTACATAATAAACAGGTCATTAGCATCATGTCAGCATAATCAAATAAATGTTAATATGTAATCTTAATAAGTAAACATGAGGGCGCAAGCAGATAAATCACAAAGTATAACCTACATACATAACCATATCAGCACAATTAATCAGGTGACAATTATAATTTAAATAAATAAGCACAGCAGACACATAATTTAAAAAAATGTGACAGCAGTGAAAAAGCAGTGCAGCCAAGCGATGCATAATATACATAATTAACAACCCTGTTCATTAATCAATCATTGTGAAAATCAGTTAACACAAAGTATAAATCACGTAATCGGGAGCAGCAAATTACGTCTAAAGTACGTACCTAAGTGGAAATATGTTACCTGAAAAATAAACTCAATTAACAGTTACCTTTTTGGTTTATTACTTTTTTTCTTCGAAATTACATTCTTCCTGAAATTTTCTCCATAGCAAGTCCTCTTAACGTCGGAGACACACAGAATTTACCTGAAGTTCTTAAATATTTTATACAACCGTATCCTGAAAAATACTGAATATTAATAACATAATTTTTCAAGTCACTATAGCTTTATACTGATTTAATCGGAGAAATTAGACTGAGTATTTGTTTACGGCTGTCAGTGCATTCGCACTGAGCGCTCGATCAGCTGTAGGTACGCGTGACGTAGGAAGTAATTGTTTGCGGTCAACGACTGCCTTGTGCGGCGCGCAGACTTGACTGTTGCTTTGAGTATGTGCCGCCGCCGGAACACGGCGCGGTATCCTTGTATTCTCTGTGTGTTTACATGCAACTATTGGCCATAAATTGGTAGTGGCAGCAGAAGACAACACAGCAGATGGACAGAAGCATTAGTTCGCGCAGACTTGACTGTTGCTTTGAGTATGTGCCCCCGCCGGAACACGGCGCGGTATCCTTGCGTTCTCCGTGTGTTTACGTATAACTGTTAGTTTCTCAGAAGTATTTCATTCCACAAAAATTTTAACGTTAGATATATGATGTATTACCTTAGAGCGTCGAGATTTAAGAGTTTCTACTTCGACAGTGTTACCATGAATAATTTTACGAATTCTATATGGACCGTTATAAAGCAGAAAAAATTTGCGACACAAGCCCTTTTCTTTGTGAGACAAACGATGAGACTTAATTAATACCTTTTGACCAACTGACAAAGTTTTTAAACGACCAGGACGTTTAGCTGATTTCTCTCTTCTAGCAGCCGCAGATGCAATATTTCGTAGAGCCAGGTTGACAACTTCAGTATGCCGCAGTTTCCGTGTAGACGGAAAAGGAACGATTTCAGAAATGCGATTTGTCGGTGCTTTATTTTTTAATATCAATATAGGCGGTAAAGAGGTTGAATCATTAGGGAGTTCATTCAGAATGTTTTGAAAAATATGAAGATACTGATCCCAAGTTCTGTGATTCTGATGACAATAAAGTCGACACAATTTATTGATTTCCTTCATCCATCTCTCTGAAGCGTTAGATTGAGGGTGAAAAAGTGAAATGAAAATTGATTTAATCTTACGACGCCGTAGAGTACGAAGCCAAATTTTAGAACGAAACTGTGAACCACTATCTGATATAACCTTATCAACATGACCCACGTCTTTAAGAAAATGTTTGATGAAAGCATTAGATACTGAACGAGCTGTTGCTTTGCGTAAAGGTGTAAAACACACATATTTTTATGTCAATTCCACTGCTACCAAAATGTACGCAAAACCATTAGTAGAACGAACCACTGGACCGAACAAATCGACTGCAGCCATGTCCTTTAATTTCGCTGGAATGATAGGAAACAACGGTGCTCTGTGAGAAATAGTTGGCGGCTTAGCCTTTTGACATAATTTGCATTTGGCAAGAACAGATCGAATACGTTTTTCCATATTACTGAAGTAGCAATTTTCTCGTAATTTATGAAAGCATTTTCTGGGACCAAAGTGTGCATAACTGAAATGTGTACACCAGATCAGTTTATTAACCTGCTCATCAGGAATACAAACTAACCAAACAGAGTTGTCGACCTATTTTCGTTTAAAAAGAATATCATTGCGAAGTAAATAATACTGTCTAACAAAAATCTTTAGATAAATCCGGATGTGAAAGAAGTGGAGCAGCAACTAAAGCATCAAGAAGTCGTTCAAATTCTGATTGAGCCTCCTCATCCCAACACCAATTAGAATTCTTTCCAGATAGTTCACATAAACGAGGTGTGGCCAAATTGTCCAATTTAACAAAGCGTCTAAGAAAATTACAGACACCAAGGAAACTACGAACATCACGTTTTGTGGTAGGAACAGCATAATTACGAATAGCGTCTAGTTTCTCTGGATCAGGAAGAATACCTTCTGTAGAAATAATATGACCAAGAAATTTCACCTGAGAACGACCAAATTCAGATTTTTTCAAGTTCACTGTAATGCCAGCTCTTGCAAAAATACGTAATAATGAATCCAAAATTTTGTTATGCTCACTCCAAGAACGTTTAGCAATAAGAATATCGTCGACATATGAAGTAATATTATTACGAATATAAACAGGTAAAATTTCGTTTAAACTATGAATGAATGCTGATGAAGATACAGTAAGTCCAAACGTTAATTTCCGAAATCACTTTTGGGTAAATTAGTCATATCTGGTTATTCGTTACCGACTCTCTAGATAGATTGATAGTTGAAGAGTTGTTTCGATAGATACAAAGAATAGTAAAAGAGAAGGCAGCGGTGCAGAAAACTAAAAGGGAAATAGCACCACTACAGCTCGGGGCCCTGTGCACGCTACGGCACATATTCACTTAGTGTAGTGAATCCCCTGAGGACTTTAATAGCCGCACATAATTTCCAGTTTGTGACTTAGTGGCCAATTTGGTGGAAGTGCGTACATAAATTGATCTAACCATGAACATGGATGTATGCCGTTCTCAGAATTGCGAAAGACCTTAAATTTCCGAACAGTTAAGAAGTGTTTATAGTCAAAGTTTTCTCCTTGTGGCGACAAAGACCTACCACGTCTGTCCCTGTCCCAATGTCGATCATTGTCAAGTTCGCACGCCTGGTGCTCTCTTGCTGCTTCTCGTAAATGAAATAAATTACTTTCTTCAAACCCCCCTGCTATCTGTGATTCTAAATTTCTTCTGCTGTCTTTTCCTACGATTTCACCTTCAATTTGTTTGACTTGCTTTCATAACGCCTCAAATTCCCTTTTAACGCGTTCATTAAATTTTCCCTGATTTTCAACATGTTTATTTATGTTCTGGTACTCTTCGGTTTCTGCAAATGGTAATGGAGCTGTATCATCCGAATCTCTGTCCCCACTTAAACTAAGACTTGTCAGTTTATCTGAGATCTCCTCAACTCTTTCCGATGAGTCACCTACTTTTTCTTTCTGTTTATTTACGTCTTCTGTAAGTGTCGCGACTCGGGTTTCGGTATTGTCACATTTAGTAGTTAACTGCTCATACTGTTGCGTTAAGTTATTTATTCTGTCATTTGGTACGGATTCCTCGATTCTTTCAAGTATTTCTTCCTTATCGTGTGCACGTTGTAAATTTAACTCTGAAAATTTTTGTACTATCACGCGATCTCTTTCTTCCTGTTCTCTGTCCTGTTCCTCTTGTCTAATTTCTATTGAAATTAAACTATTATTGTGAGCATTCAAAATCGGTTGTACTTCTTCTCTAATTTCTTTCTTTGATTCATCTTTCATGTTTTTGAAACATGTCCCTATTCGTGAGCCTAACTGTGTTTCCATTGTTTCCATCTCGGTTTTAATTGTTCCTATTTGTAAGCCTAACCGTACTGTCAAAGTTTCCATCTTCGTTTTAATTCTTCCTATTTCTGTTTTAAATTCAGATCGTATCTGTGATCCCACATTTAATATTGCACCCATCAATTGCTCCATATCTTCTGTCGTTAATCTCGTATTCCGAAAATTTTTTGATTGTGAAAAATTTTGAATTGGTTCCGGACTATTTTCCCGACTTATTAAATTGTTTTCAACTTCATTATTCATCATACTGTTCTCCTGTGTTGGCGAGTTCGCCATGTCAACAATTTCGTCATTCTGACTATCCATCATTTTTGCCTTTTTCATCGATCGCGTAATCATTTACAAAACATACAAAACTCGTCACTATACGAAAATTACACACAATGACACTTTATCACCAACAATATCATTCACACGAAATGCTTCCCTCAAACACGATTAACGAACAATTGAAATCTTCACAATTGCACAAAATTATCAAACCCGTATACAAGACAACAAAAATTAAATTCTGCAAAAAATACCATTAGAAGAATGACAATTACCAAATCTACACATGCAATATAGGCTACAATTACTAAACTACAAATTACTTCAACAATACTACTGTCTGCTATTTTTACAATCAGAAGAATTCCAAGGGACGATCCGAAGCAGCGGTCGCCACGTGCATGGGGGCTTAATTATAATAGATTGCAAATAATTTTTAATTTTAGCCGCTGTCTGTCCGGTTACGCAGTCTCGTAAACGGTTGGCCCTGATTAGTATTAGTACGCAATCTGACTGCATAGAATAATAACAAAGAATGAGAGAAAACTTCTGTTAACACAATTAATTAATTAAGTCCGCAGCAACTATAAAACCTACGAAACAACAAAACACAAGTGTAGCTGTTCTGTGTGTGCAAGTGTGATTCAAGGTACACATCTGGCACGGTTCTTCCTCAATAAGACCAGATATTTTAAACATCATTTATACTGAAGTAATTTAAAAAAACCAGAAATACTATAATTGCACATAGAAACCAGAAATACAGTCTAATACAAGAACACGAGCCAGATGCTTTGTTGACTGAACCTGTAACCAATAGGCATTATTGTTCAAGACATTGATATAATGCAAAAAAAGGAATTTTTTTACCTACATATATATTGACGAAAAGCACATTACAGCATCCCTAATCCAACAACATCTGGTGTCTAGCCCATCAAAACAATATGACAACATCTGAACAAGCACTCTCCATGGGAACCTCTCAACAACGACTCACCACTGCTACATCTCAACAAGCACTGCCTACTACGACTTCTCGACAAGAACTTAACACTACCACATCTCAACCATCACTGCCTACTGCGACTTCTCAATAAGCACTGCCAGTGGAGGCGGCTGAATAATACTCTTTGGCGCAATCTCTGGCGCTGTGGCTCAGTGTAGCCACCTTTCAACGTATAGACTACAAAAACAGTATCTGACCCATCAGGCAGCAGAAGGACGCTCGTAAAATAAGCCAATGCGACAAGGAGATGCCTAGAAACACCAACATTCAATTAGCACGATAACACACATGTAGCAAATGGCTGCCTGGACAAGCAATCCAGACTAAGGTACAGAAATAGCCGGCAAACGGCGATTAACAGATTAAGAAGTTTACAACGACCGGATGCAATCTCGAAATCTCTTCAAACATTTAATTCGCTGGGAAAATTTTAAATTTCATGTCAGACAGTTTTTCGGGGAAGAGATGGCCTCAGATGTAAGAAGTTTCGACAAGCTGCGTGGTAATAGAGCAAAACAAAGTTCTTTACGTTTTTTAGCGAGATGTCGGGATCATGGCATAATACCAGAATTTACCAGAGTGGCACATTTTATTAAGACTGCCACTGCACTTGAGGAGGCCAGTCATACTATTGGCAAGGAGCGAATTTGTTACACAAAGGTTGCATGCTATTTCCATCTATATCTGAAGGTTGGAGCACTTCTCTCTCCTGTGTCATGGCATTGGAATGAATGAGTGACTTCAGCCAAGTTTGATTGGTTATACAAGGATGCAATTTCTTGGTAGAAATCAAAACTTGATCGTTTGGTGCGATGACAGCCGTCCACCACAGGGAATACTGCAAGAAGTTCCATGGTCAACTTCATGGAGAAGATCTGACTGATGTGACGCTGTCTATATTGGGTAAAGTACTCAATCTTACACCTGCACCTAGTGCACTAAACTAAACTAAACTCCTCCCGAACAGGCCATGAAGGCCCAACGGGACCGACCGGCCGTCGTGTCGTCCTCAGCCCACAGGCGTCACTGGATGCGGGTATGGAGGGGCATGTGGTCAGCACACCGCTCTCCCGGCCGTATGTCAGTGTCTGAGTCCGGAGCCGCTACTTCTCAATCAAGTAGCTCCTCAGTTTGCCTCACGAGGGCTAAGTGCACCCTGCTTGCCAACAGCGCTCGGCAGACCGGATCGTCACCTAGTGCACTACCTTTCATAATTTTTCTAAGTGGTGGTGAAGAAGCTCTATGGCGCTTTCCTATGGAAGCTGTTGAAGAAATAAGAAGGGAAACTTCTCATGCTCTTTTGAAACATCCTCCTCAATGCAGTAATATAACCACTGAAGAAAGAGCTGCACTAAAAATCTCCTAGAGGACCTGGACATAGTGGTATCCTTGTTTTATTTTCTCATAATTTGCACTTGGAGAAGTTGTATGACCTATTTAGTGATTCTATATAAAGGAATATTGATCACAACGCTACAGCACGTGTCCTGCAGAAGACGTGTACACGCCTGAATTCGTCTTCGTTACCTTCAGAGTTGGTTAAGATGACATGAAAGAATACCACCAAGACTGTGTGGCCTTCCTAAGGTGCACAAAGATGGTATTCGTTTACGGCCTATAGTGATTAATATTGATGCCCCCACATATGATTTGCCGGCCGCGGTGGCCGTGCGGTTCTAGGCGCTTCAGTCCGGAACCGCGGGACTGCTACGGTCGCAGGTTCGAATCCTGCCTCAGGCATGGATGTGTGTGATGTCCGTAGGTTAGTTAGGTTTACGTAGTTCTAAGTTCTAGGGGACTGATGACCTAAGATGTTAAGTCCCATAGTGCTCAGAGCCATTTCAACCATTTGAACCCACATATGATTTAGTCAAGCATTTTGCTTTCTTGCCGAGACCATTGGTTGGCAAATGCCCAAATCATATACGGAAAGTATCCTATTGTATTAACAGACTGGGGTTCTCCATCTGAATCTTTTAGTGAGTTTTGATGTAGGATCTCGTTTTAAAAGGTACCTCTTGAGATTCCATGGCACTAACTGGTAAACAGTTTCAGGCAGCCATCACTGCTTTGTTTCGGCACGCTCTTCCCTCAATTTATTATTTGTTCAACCAAGGATATTTTGAACAGATTAACGGAGTCATCATGAGCAGCCCCTTGTCTCCTCTGGTGGCTAACTTTTCTATGGAGGATTTTGAGGAAAGAGCACTTGAATCAGTGGTTCTTAAACCAAGTATTTTTTGAGCTATGTGGATGATACTTTCATAGAGTAGCCCTATGGAGAAGATTGGTTAATGGAGTTTTTACATCATCTGAACTCCATTCATGAGAACATTCAGTTTACTATGCAGTTAGAGAGAGATGGTTGTCTCCCATTCCTCAATGTTTTGGTTGAGCAGAAGAGTGACAGATCTCTGGGACATTTTGGTTATCATAAGTCCACTCACACTGGTTTGTACTTACACTCTTCACGTTGCCATCATCCGTGACTGTGCTTAAAACCCTTGTACACAGAGCCTCTACAGTGTCGGATGCAGATTTTTTGCCTAAAGAGTTTGCACATTTAAGGCAGTGTTCAGACACAATGGATTCGCTACCCGGAAAAATTAACAGGGTATCCTCAGCTAAAACCAAGATCTGGGAAGTGGACGAAGAGGAGAACGTACCAGCAAAGTCCTTAGCTTTTCTTCCCTTCGTTGGAAATATTTCCTTCAAAATAGCGAGAACCCTTAGTAATTTTCAGGTGAAAGCGATTTTCAGCCCACCATCTACGATTGCGGACCTGCTGGAATCAGTGAAGGATAATTTTTTATTACGGAAGGCGGGAATTTGCAAAATATCTTGCCAGTGTGGTGTGGCCTATATAGGACAAACAACACGCACAGTGGGAGAACGCTGCATAGAACATAAACGTTGCACTCGCCTTTTGCAATCTAGCAAATCTGCAATTGCAGAACATTGTATCTATCTCCAACGGACATTGAATGCAGTGTGATGAAACATTAATTTTGGCCACAGCCATATCTTTTTGGGACTCCATTATAAAAGAATTCGTTGAAGTATGCATCGTGAAATACAGGGTTATTACAAATGATTGAAGCGATTTCACAGCTCTACAATAACTTTATTATTTGAGATATTTTCACAATGCTTTGCACACACATACAAAAACTCAAAAAGTTTTTTTAGGCATTCACAAATGTTCGATATGTGCCCCTTTAGTGATTCGGCAGACATCAAGCCGATAATCAAGTTCCTCCCACACTCGGCGCAGCATGTCCCCATCAATGAGTTCGAAAGCATTGTTGATGCGAGCTCGGAGTTCTGGCACGTTTCTTGGTAGAGGAGGTTTAAACACTGAATCTTTCACATCACTATGCGTGAAACTTGCCCGCACGCGTTCAACAGTTTCTTCGCTCACTGCAGGCAGACCCGTTGATTTCCCCTTACAGAGGCATCCAGAAGCTTTAAATTGCGCATACAATCGCCGAATGGAGTTAGCAGTTGGTGGATCTTTGTTGAACTTCGTCCTGAAGTGTCGCTACACTGTTATGACTGACTGATGTGAGTGCATTTCAAGCACGACATACGCTTTCTTGGCTCCTGTCGCCATTTTGTCTCACTGCGCTCTCGAGCGCTCTGGCGGCAGAAACCTGAAGTGCGGCTTCAGCCGAACAAAACTTTATGAGTTTTTCTACGTATCTGTAGTGTGTCGTGACCATATGTCAATGAATGGAGCTACAGTGAATTTATGAAATCGCTTCAATCATTTGTAATAGCCCTGTATCTAATGAACCATATCAGCGGTTACTATCTGGATAATGGATGGAATCTCGTCATCTCGAAGCTATGCTCCAGGCGAATATGTCAATATACTTGATGGCTGAGGGGAGTGGCAACGCTGAAGACAGTTGGTCCTTGTAGTGCCACCAGTGGGGGCGCTGCCGCCGGGGCAGTGTGGTCCATCTGTCACCGTGACCGACACATGCGCGAAAGTACTCTCACCGCGCTATATAGGGTGGAGCGGAGAACGTCGTTGCCAGTATTCGATGGCCCACCTGAAGATGACTGGCAGGAATCCAGTCGAAATATTGTGGAGTGAAGTTTATGGCCGGCCGCGGTGGTCTAGCGGTTCTAGGCGCTCAGTCCGGAACCGCGCGACTGCTACGGTCGCAGGTTCGAATCCTGCCTCGGGCATGGGTGTTTGTGATGTCCTTAGGTTAGTTAGGTTTAAGTAGTTCTAAGTTCTAGGGGACTGATGACCTTAGAAGTTAAGTCCCATAGTGCTCAGAGCCATTTGAACCATTTTTGAAGTTTATGATGATCTGCTGCAATCCCGAAATCTCTTGAAACATTTAATTCACCGGGAAGATTTTAAATTTCACATCATCGAGGTAGTGACTGACGCATTCCCAGAATATGATACAATAGGCGAAACAGCACAGTGGCCCCAGTAGCTAAGCCAACAAACATAGGTTCCAACTGGTGCAAAATGCAGTAACATGCTTAGAATCCTAGGTGAACCGTATCTGGAAATATCAAGTACCGTGTAATAATAAGCAACAGCAAAACAGTTGTGCCAGTCAGGAAGTGGAACAGATTCCAGAATGATGTTTTGATTAAGTGCCCCATAATCAACAATCCTTGCCTTGTCTCTTGGGGACCAAAAATATTGGGGAGGCATAAGATAATACGGAAGGCCTAATAACCCCATCCCTAAACACGTGATTGATGTTTTATCGCAATATCCCCACTTCAGGGGTGTGGGCCAATCAAAATGAAGCTTGTCACACCAGAACATCATCAGTTACACAGATATTGTACTGAATCCTGCCCGAGACCCCAAACTGATTAGTGAAGAGATCAGGCTAGTTGCCTGAGGTACTCAGCACCTGCCTAGCCTCAAACTCCCCCAGATGGCTCACAATGGATTTGGAATGACGATTTAAGCGAATTTACATTGCTAAGAATACGGCAAGAACAAAGGGCTGTCTTCTCTGAAAGACAAAACTTAAAGACGAAGGTCTTGCTACCAAAATCCAGCACGAAACCAGTCCACTGAATAAATTCACAACCGAGAAGTAGGGTTACAAATACATTCCTTACAACGACTAACTTAATAGACCAAAAAAGCTACAAGTAGATAATTTACCTCGACATCGCTTGTCTCTGGCTACACCTACCCATTTACCACCTGAAACCTGAGAAGCAGCAATTATGGTACAATAAGGAAACGGAATTATCCAAATCCAAAAGGCCACACACATGTCATTGATTGAGTTGGGCATGTATATGTATGGAATCGAAGAATGGTTAAGAGCGAGAACGCTAGCACAGCAAGCAGGAGGCTTACAGGGAATGGCCTTGGCTTGCTCTTGGACCTCTCTCGATGCGACACTCACGCATGAAATGACCCCCTCTTCCATATCAGAAGCGATCGCGGCGACTCAAGGAGTTAGGAGATGGATCACGGGTTTTATTAACTCGGCATTGACGCGCAGATTCTAGCTCTTCGAGTCAGTTACGCTCCTTATCGGTGAACCTAAATGCCTCCATAGAGGATACCAATTCATTCAGCTCAAGAAATATGGTGGACTTTCATTCAAAGCTAATACGCGAATGATCGTCCGGCCACATTCCCTGCAAAATACTTAAAACACTTTCATGTTCCATGACTCCCATCTTTAAAGTGGCGACAGCTATGTGGACACGCTCGATATACTCAGGCAAGATCTCGGTACGTGTCTGTACCTGCCAATAATGTTCACGCTCCAATTCATTCCCAAGACGATAACGTCACTTTTATCATACGACCTCTCAATTCATTCAACGTGCCCTAGCTCTAAAGTATTTCGGAAAACATGCCGCTCAACAATTCTCGAGTCAAGGGATATAATAAACGAGATATAACAGAATATGAAATTCGTAGCGCATTGGCATGGAGTTCAAAACGAACAGTCAAACGCATCATATTCTCAGTCTGGGTCAAATGATCACAGGACAGTTTAGAAATATCCTGAAGCAAATCCTTACTCGGATTCGGTAAGTTAGTAAACATGTCGGGGACTGATCTATTCAGAATTTGAACCTATTAAAAATTTGAACGTTTATGTCACTGATAGCCTGATCCGACCAACTCGCAAGGGACCACCATCTTCCATACTCCTCGTCTCCCCATCTAAACCCAATGTGCTTGAGCTAACTTGTAACTCTTTCACCTGACCGAGCAATTGATTAACTACATCTTCTTGTTCGCTACTAAGCTGAAGGTACTTTAAATCGGCGAGACGTTTGTCCTAATGAAATAGTTGAGCCTGAACTGTAGATATCTGTTTACTTCGCCGATGATGTCAGGGGAAATATGAACAGGACTGCCCAACGGTGCACATAGCCTTGCTGCCAGTACCCCAACGGTGCCCTCAATCAGCTGTTGCTGTAACTTGAGCTCATACTGAAGCTGCTCCTGCTTTAAATAGGTCACGCCAAGGCATTCTGTACTCCATCCTCCTGTGGTGTTTTCCTGTAACAAATACGGTGAAATTTAGAAACAAGAAAATAGTGGTTAAGGCAATTCACATATGAAGCAATCAATGATGTCGAGAAGGCAAGACGACGCCTCATCGCCTTAGCCAGTAAGAAATAACCATGTTCTGCGTAATCAATTGAACTCCAGCAAGGATTAACAGAAATTCATGGAAGGCCTAGGCCCCAGGTTATGACGTCATTTCTTATTTGCCTAGTGATCCGCATAAACTATTTTTTTTACAAACAACAACAATATTACAGCACAATAAAATATTTTTTTTGAATCAGTCGTCCTTAGAACAATGAGTGGAATGCCTTGGATTCAAGGGAGCACCATAGCTTAACCAATTTAACAACGACAAGTACAAATTTAGTAACTGGTAAAATATTTAAACACATTTAAATCTCTAAGTTAACAAAATGTTTTAAATTACAAATTAAAATCGAAGACAGTCTTTTGAGATAGCTGGCAAATTCAAGCGATACAAGAACCAGCAAATGACCTGGCTGACAAGGGAAAACTTGATACAGAAAGGGCACGGCACGAAAAGGGATCCAAGCCAAAAGACAAAAATACGCGAACTCTGAAAGATTTAGGCCCACACGAACCAGAGAAGAAAAAATTTAATTCAAACAGCAGTCACAGTGCCATTAAGGCTGCTTCACTCTAGGGAACGACAGCGGCCTGTCCCAAATGCAGTCCAGTAATATCGTGTGACCGTTGCGCTCACCCTTGTCACCCTGGGCCAATTGCACGCATAGATTGCAAAAACAGCAGCTGATCCCTCAGGCAGCAGCAGGGCGCTCGTAAAATAAGAGTCATGCCACAAGAAAATGTCTAGAAACACCAGCATGTCGAATAGCACGATAGCATACTTGAAACAAGAAGTTACCTGAACAAGTAATCAGAATAAGGTACAACAACAACTGGCGAACAGCGATTAACGGATGAAACTAGGAATTTCTAGAATAGTACAATTTAAAGACTGCCGAGAGCCAAGAATAAGTATATTAACCTAAACAAGCTACAAACATCGTTTGAGAAGATTTTAAACTTCCTTCCAGGTTACAATCCGGTTCTGTTAATACCGTAACAGTCAGATACCAGTACAAGATGGCCCGCAGACCCAATCAGGCTCCAAGAATCAGGCAGGGAATCTCTCTTTACAACAGCCAATGGTGTCAAACAAAATTTTACAGCCTACCAGCAGTACACCCGATATAATAATAGATGTGGCCAGATCAGAATCTAAAGCATAATTAAAAGAGCACGTTAATCGTAAATGTTCACGTCAGCACCAATTCCCACCGCACGTAACAAACGATGACAGTAATAATGTTAGGCATCATTTGGCAAGGAGTATAACTCTGTTAAAACCAAAGAATAAAAACCTGTCACCCCAATCGTCAAGCCCAGGGACCACAATAAAGGTACTTTTTAGTAAAGCAACACAGTGAACACATATGTGGTCAGGCTCAAACATTTATATAAGCGATACACATCACACACTGGGGGATCCAGACTTCCCACAAAGCACGTATTCACGACTCAGGGAAGAAAGACGTAGGGCAGGCCAGTAACAACAGACAGCATGGTCCGACAACAGGAAAGATGTGTTCTTTCAGACCATCGAACTCAGCTAATCATAATCAAAGTCGTTCCCGTTGTCATGATTCCCTCAGAGCGAATCGGCGAAGACACCGACCACCGGCGCGTGACAGTACACGTTTCCTACAACCGACCTCCTTCCTCCTCGTACCCCGGTGTCTGTGCGTTTCAAAATCGCCGCCTTCCAGACGTTTCAAACCGGAAGACGCGGCGCAAGAGCGCTGTCTGGCGAGCAGAGGTAAAACGAACAAGAGATACGATCTACAGACCGCAGTCGATACCAGCCGACACGGCGCACGATTAGTGAAGCTGTGAAAACGATGGCACTGCCACCTACCGAACAATCGCCTTAACTTGAGGGAGCAGCAGTATCTAGAGTTAGAAGATGTAGCAGATCTTTCTCACGTCTGATAACTAGTTACGGATATGCAAGTTGCCTTCGTGACACAGAACTGATTGCAGTCGTGTCAGAACAACCGCACAGCGAAAAACTATGCGAGTCCAAAACCGGTGATTTTCAATTATTTACGCATAGAGTAAAACGCAGCGTGGGACGCATTTTTACTTTCCTTACTGAAGAACGTTTTACAGCAGCGCAGCAAATGACCTAACTTTAAACTTCCTGCTTTGCTTGAATCAAACATAGATGCGAACTCGATTTTCTGCTGGTTGCTGGTTTAGTCTTCTGAAAATCAAAGACTTGGACACGATCTTCTTGCATGGAATTCAGGAACTTCATGCGGATGAACACATAAGGTTTCGAAATAGTTCTACAGATGGTTTATGGATAAAGCGACGATTTCGAACACTTAGATTACCAGTTGTATCTCACTGCAAATTCTTCGAACAACGAGTAACTCAACTTCGAATTATCGCCGTAAATGCGAGCAATAATACGGACATTACCACCTCATTATTAGGCTGCGATGTGATCCTTACAATTTGAAATAATCAGTTTTTTTAATCAGTAACTCCCCTGCTCCAGTTTGAGAACAATTTCCTAGCCAAAAAACACGCAAATCCAAAATATGAGGGGTTTTACTTTTTATTCTTCAAGTAGTTTTTTTTCGAAAAACCACTTCAGAAACTTATCCAAAAAACATGCAAATCCAAAATTGGGGGATTTTACTTTTTATGCTTCAAGTAATTTTTTTTTCGAAAAGCTACTTCAGAAACTTTCGTTCAGCAGCGTGGTTGATGACTCGATATTCATCTTTCTGCTTTCCTTGAATCAAACCTACGTGTAGTCGGCCGTTGTGACCGAGCGGTTCTAGGCGGTTCAGTCTGGAACCGCGCGACCGCTACGGTCGCAGGTTTGAATCGTGCCTCGGGCATGGATGTGTGTGATGTCCTTAGGTTAGTTAGGTTTAAGTAATTCTAAGTTCTATGCGACTGCTGACGTCAGAAGTTAAGTCCCATAGTGCTCAGAGCCATTTGAACCATCTTGTGGGTATAACATGTCTTGAAACTGACCAACTCATTTGTATAAAAAAAGGCAATTTTCACTTCTCGCCCACTCCCTGTATAAGTTTCTGTAGACGCTAATGATTGTGTGGATCACAAAATTCTACTTGGCATATTAAAGCATTAAGGCGTTAATGGGATCCCTCTTGGGTAAACGGAATCTTAACAGAATACAGAGGTTCTCAGTGACAGACTGTGTCTCAGGCATGGAACTATCCTCGTAAAGGGAGAACATAACATATGGAGTGCAGCGAGGATCGGTACGGGTCCGTTCTTATTTCGAAGGTACATAATGACCTTCCAAAGACTATAAATTGTAGTTCAAAGACTGTAATATTTGTTGGTGACATAGGCATACTACCTGAATGATGCTTATTACATTAATCAGCCAGAACATTATGACCACCTGCCTAATAGCCGGTATGTCGACAGAAATAAGCATGGGAGCAATTCCTTGGTAAGTCGCCGGAACGAGTTGCCATCACGTTTGCATACACAAATCACCAAATTCCCGTTAATTGCTGGAGGGGGAGGAAGATCCCACCTGTGTTTGATCGGGTTCAAATCTCGCCAGTTGTGGGGGGAGGGGCTGCATATCAATTGCAACACGTCACTGTGTTCTACATCTACATCTACATACATACTCCGCAATCCACCATACGGTGCGTGGCGGAGGGTGCCTCGTACCACAACTAGCATCTTCTCTCCCTGTTCCACTCCCAAACAGAACGAGGGAAAAATGACTGCCTATATGCCTCTGTACGAGCCCTAATTCTTATCCTATCTTTTGCCGCGAAGTATAAGTTGACGGCAGTAAAATTTTACTGCAGACAGCCTCAAATGCTGGTTCTCTAAATTTCCTCAGTAGCGATTCACGAAAAGAACGCCTCCTTTCCTCCAGACTCCCACCCGAGTTCCTGATGCATTTCCGTAAAACTCGCGTGATGATCAAACCTACGAGTAACAAATCTAGCAGCCCGCCTCTGAATTGCTTTTATGTCCTCCCTCAATCCGAGCTGATAGGGATCCCAAACGCTCGAGCAGTACTCAAGAATAGGTCGTATTAGTGTTTTATAAGCAGTCCCCGTTACAGATGAACCATATCTTCCCAAAATTTTACCAATGAACCGAAGACGACTATCCGCCTTCCCCACAACTGCCTTACATGCTTGTCCCACTTCAATCGCTCGGCAATGTTATCCCCAAATATTTAATCGAGGTGACTGTGTCAAGCGCTACACTACTAATGGAGTATTCAAACATTACAGGATTCTTTTTCCTTCTCATCTGCATTAATTTACATTTATCTACATTTAGAGTTAGCTGCCATTCTTTACACCAATCACAAATCCTGTCCAAGTCATCTTGTATCCTCCTACAGTCACTCAACGACGACACCTTCCCGTACACCACAGCATCATCAGCAAACAGCAGCACATTGCTATCCACCCTATCCAAAAGATCATTTATGTAGATAGAAAACAACAGCGGACCTACCACACTTCCATGGGGCACCCTCACCTCCGATGAACACTCACCATCGAGGACAACGTACTGGGTTCCTCGAACCACTCCATCACACACGTGGCCTTACGACATGGCGCATTATCTTGTTGAAATTTGCCACTGCCACCAAGAAACATGATCGTCATGAAGGGACGTACGTCGTCTGCAGCAAGTGCACGATACTCTTTGGCCATCATGGTGCCTTGTACGATCTCCACTGGATGCCCAGGTGAACGTTCTCCAGAGCATAATGGAGCCGCCGCCTGCTAGTCTCCGTCCCGCAGTACGCCTGTCAAGGAGCTGTTCCTCTGGAAGACGACGGATTCGCGCCCTCCCATAGGCAGAACGGAGAAGGTATCGTGATTCATCAGACCATGCAACGCTCTCCCACTGCACCAGCGTCCAGAGCCTATGGCCACCTGGCCATTTCAGTCGCAGTTGCCGATGTCGTGGTGTTAACATTGGCACATGGATGGGTCGTTGGCTGTGGAGACCTATTGTTAGGAGCGTCCGGTGCGCTGTGTAATCAGACACACTTGTGCTCTGGACAACATGCTTGTGGAGATGAAGCAGCGATTAGTATGATTAACCAATTATTCAAAAACAGTCTTAATCGCATTTACTATTATTATGCCGTCAACCGGCTTCAACCCGACGTAGGGGTCATATTATGGGCGTTTATACTGTGAAATTATGGACATCCGTCAGAAAGACTCCATTATACAACAGCTAAAATTACGTAAATTTAAAATATGTTACCCATTGGTCGACTGCTGGTGGTGTCACTCCTGTCTACATAACGGCAGGAAACTATGCGAGACTAACCCTTCGTATGGGCTTAAATAGCGTGCTGAGATCACGTGAATAGACGGCAACACCCCCAGCGGCGATCAAGTTATAGTGTTAATTATAAATAATTGTAACTCTTTTTAATTCGAATGGTTTCGTTTTCTGTTATTTACTGTCACTTACATTTATGTTAAACCAAGGTGACTAGTAATTACATATAATAAACTGCATTAAAAGCCGTTGATCGCCGCTGGAGGTGTTGCCGTCTATTCACGTGATCTCAGCAAGCTATTTAAGCCCATACGAAGGGTTAGTCTCGCATAGTTTCCTGCCGTTATGTAGACAGGAGTGACACCACCAGCAGTCGACCAATGGGTAACATATTTTAAATTTACGTAATTTTAGCTGTTGTATAATGGAGTCTTTCTGACGGATATCTATAATTTCACAGTGTAAACGCCCAGAAGATGACCCCTACGTCGGGTTGAGACCGGTTGACGGTATAATAATAATAAATGCGATTAAGACTGTTTTGAATAATTGACACTTGTACTCTGCCTAGCATTAAATTCTGATGGTAGTTTCGCCACAGTTTGCCGCCTGTCCTGTTCACCAGTCTGCCCAGCCTACGACGTCCGACATCTGTAATGAGAGGTGGCCGTCCAACACCACAACGTCTGGACGTGGTTTCACCTTGGTTTCGCCACGTGTTGCAGACATTCACCACAACACTCCTAGAACACCCGACAGGTCGTACACTTTCCGAAATGCTCGTGTCGAGCCTCTGGGCCATTACAATTTACCCTCGGTCAAACTACGATAGATCGCGCGCCTTCCCCATTCTACACACAAGACAGCACGCTCACTGATACCACACGTACCGTGCGTGGGTCTGACTAGCAGCCATTCCTTGTCAAGCGACGCTGCTATCTTCTGTACGGTTTTACGACGGTGAGTCAAATGAAAACCTTAAATATTTTTTTAAATATCATTTATTGTGCAGAAGTGGTACAAAGCTGTATCACTTTTCAACATAATCTCCCTCACGCACAATGCAAGTCCTCCAGCGCTTACAAAGTGCGTAAATTCCTTTAGAACAAAATTGTTTTGGTAGTCCGCGCAACCACTCATGCACCGCGTGGCGTACCTCTTCATCAGAACGGAACTTCTTTCCTCCCATTGCGTCTTTGAGTGGTCCAAACATACGGAAATCACTTGGTGATGGGGAATGGTGTCATTCCTTGCTCGTTCTCTTCGTTTCCGGTTGGTTGGAAGTGATCCCAGGTTTCGTCCCCAGTAACGATTCTTGCAAGGAAGCCATCACCTTCTCGTTCAAAGCGCCGAAGAAGTTCTTCACAACCATCAACACGTCGTTCTCTCATTTGAGGAGTCAGCTGCCGTGGCACCCATCTTGCAGGCACTTTGTAAAACTGGAGCACATCATGCACATTGTGGTGTGCTGACCCATGACTAATCTGTAAACATGCTGCAATGTCATTCAGTGTCACTCGGCGGTTTCCTTCACAATGGATTCTACTGCTGGAATGTTCTGTGGAGTCACAACTCGTTGTGCCTGACCTGAACGGGGAGCATCTTCCACTGAAGCCACACAATTTGCGAACTTCCTACTCCATTCGTAGACTTGCTGCTGTGACAAACATGCAACACCGTACTGAACTTTCATTCGTCGATGAATTTCAATAGGTTTCGCACCTTCACTACGCAAAAACCGAATAACAGAACGCTGTTCTTCCCTGGTGCAAGTCGCAAGTGGGGCGGCCATCTTTATACTGATACTGCGACAGTATGTGTGCATCTGCATTATGCTGCCACCTGCAGGCCATTCTGCACGCTATTTGTAGCACGCTTACCAACTTACAGGATAACGTCGCGAAATTTCGATTTGTTATTACAAATTTAAGGTTTCATTTGACTCACCCTCGTATATTGATTGTAGGTTGGTAATAATAATGTTCTGGCTGATCAGTGTAAATGGCACTCTCAATTTATTCACAGTTTTGATTTCTTTGGATTACGAAATGGTCTTTGCAAACTTTTCGCAAAGATATCCTGTAGTCAGTAATGGACAGCTAGTGCAAGATCTCCCAGTCATCTCTCTGTGAGACACTCCTGAAGTAATGTGTTTCACGTCTGGCGAGTTCGACTTGCTTTCAACCAATGAAAGTAGCGCGCCGTCAAGTTGTCCATGTGGCTGAGAGTGTTTGAATTCGTATTCTACCCCTCACGCCAAAGCGAGGAAGTTGAAGCAATTTGGAGGTGGTAGCTGCAGTTCTAGAGATCTTTTGGTGACACTGCTGCAGTTATTTGCAGAGGCTGTTAGTAGTCAACGATTAATACATTTAACTCATGTGATACTCGTTTTCATACATGTATTTTTCAAACTTTCCGAATGCTGAATTGATGATGAACTGCAAACGTGATCTCTGCCTAGGCACGCGATGTTGCACAAGCACAG
Source organism: Schistocerca serialis cubense (assembly GCF_023864345.2). Taxonomy (NCBI): domain Eukaryota; kingdom Metazoa; phylum Arthropoda; class Insecta; order Orthoptera; family Acrididae; genus Schistocerca; species Schistocerca serialis. Next base: position 562,220,901 of record NC_064642.1, on the reverse strand, counting down.
AGGTAGTTTATTCTTCATAAAATGGAACCTTATTACAGGATCTTGTCGTAGTTACTCAATCCGATGCATTATCGTCATTCTTTCATATATTTTAGATTATTCATTGTCTTACTGGGATACGTGCACAGAAAACTTCTATTTTTATGGCTGCTGGAAATTCGATTCAAGTCCATGTGTATTGTGATTCTCACGCATTGCATGTTCCTGTTAGCCCACTTTCAAGTTAATACAGTGTATCGGTTCACTATTACTGTCCTTCATGTCTGTTCTCCCAAGTCATTTATTTAATTTTCGTATGCAATACGGTACTGATGCACGCTTTGTGTAGCGCCATATTGAACTCACTTGTTGGCAACATCCCCTTTGTCTATTGAATGATTATTCATAGTACAGAGAATGAAAAAGCTCAATCATGAACAGCTCTCCTGCGTTATTAGTAATAAACATACCGTCTTCTTGCTTGACTACACCGAGGTGATAAGTCATGGGATGGCGATATGCACATAAAAAGTGGTCCATTGATCGTGACTGGGCCAAATATCTCACGAAATAAGCGTCAAACGAAAAAACTACATAGAACGAAACTCGTCTAGACTGAAGGGGGAAACCAGATGGCGCTATGGTTGGCCCGCTAGATGGCGCTGCCATAGGTCAAACGGATATCAACTGCGTTTTTTTAAATAGGAACCCCCATTTTTTATTACATATACGTGTAGTACCTAAAGAAATATGAATGTTTTAGTTGGACCACTTTTTTCGCTTTGTGATAGATGGCACTGTAATAGTTACAAACATACGGGTCACTATTTTAGACGAACAGTTGGTAATAGGTAGGTTTTTTAAATTGAAATACAGAACGTAGGTACGTTTGAACATTTTATTTCGGTTGTTCCACTATGATACATGTACCTTTGTGAACTTACCATTTCTGAGAACGCATGCTGTTACAGCGTGATTACCTGTAAATACCACATTAATGCAATAAATGCTCAAAAGGATGTCTGTCAACCGCAAGGCATTTGGCAATACGTGTAACCACATTCCTCTCAACAGCGAGTAGTTCGCCTTCCGTAATGTTCGCACATGCATTGACAATGCGCTGACGCATGTTGTCAGGCGTTGTCGGTGGATCACGGTAGCAAATGTCCTTCAACTTTCCCCACAGAAAGAAATCCGGGGACGTCAGATCCGGTGAACGTGCAGGCCATGGTATGGTGCTTCGACGACCAATCCACCTGTCATGAAATATGCTATTCAATACCGCTTCAACCGCACGCGAGCTATGTGCCTGACATCCATCATGTTGGAAGTACATCGCCATTCTGCCAAGCAGTGAAACATCTTGTAGTAACATCGGCAGAACATTTCTTAAGAAATCAGCATACATTGCACCATTTAGATTGCCATCGAAAAAATGGGGGCCAATTATCCTTCCTCCCATAATGCCGCACCATTCTTTAACCCGCCAAGGTCGCTGATGTCCCACTAGTCGCAGCCATCGTGGATTTTCCGTTGCCCAATAGTGCATATTAAACCGGTTTACGTTAGCGCTGTTGGTGAATGACGCTTCGTCGCTAAATAGAACGCGTACAAAAAATCTGTCATCGTCCTGTAATTTCTCTTGTGCCCAGTGGCAGAGCCGTACGCGACGTTCAAAGTCGTTGCCATGCAATTCCTGGTGCAGAGAAATATGGTACGGCTGCAATCGATGTTGATGTAGCCTTCTCAACACCAACGTTTTTGAGATTCCCGATTCTCGCGCAATTTGTCTGCCACTGATGTGCGGATTAGCCGCGACAACAGCTAAAACACGTACTTGGGCATCATCATTTGTTGCAGGTCGTGGTTGACGTTTCACATGTTGCTGAACACTTCCTCTTTCCTTAAACAACGTAACTATCCGGCGAACGGTCCGGACACTTGGATGATGTCGTCCAGGATCGCAATTGGTAAACGGTCCATTTTAACACGGGTAATGTATCACGAAGCAAATACCGTCCGCACTGGCGGTATGTTACGTGATACCACGTACTTACACGTTTGTGACTATTACAGCGCCATCTGTCACAAGGCGAAAAAAGTCGTCCAACTAAAACATTCATATTTCTTTACGTACTACACGTTTATGTAATAAAAAATGGGGGTTCCTATTCAAAAAAACGCACTTGATATCCGTTTGACCTATGGCAGCGCCATCTAGCGGGCCAACCATAGCGCCATCTGGTTTCCCCCTTCAATCTAGACGGGTTTCGTTCTTTGTAGTTTTTTCGTTTTATGCTTATTTCGTGAGATATTTGGCCCGGTCACTATCAACGGACCACCCTGTATACAAAATGGCGTTAGTAGTGTGTACACAAGGTATAAAAAGCGCAGTGCACTATCAAGCTGAATGTATACTCAACTCATTCGTGTGAAAACGTTTCCGACATGATTACAGCCGTACTACGTGAATTAACTGAACGCGGAATGTAGTTGTACCTAGATGCATGGGACATGCCATTTCGGAAATAGTTAGGGAATTTAGTCTTCCGAGATCCACATTGTCAAGAGTGTGCAGAGAATACCAAATTTCAAGCGTTTCTCTCACCATGGACATCGCAGTGGCCGATAGCCTTCGCATAACGGCCGAGAGCAGCGGCATTCGCGTAGAATTGTCAGTGCTAACAGACAAGCAAGACTGCATGAAATAACCACAGACATCAAGGTGGGACGTACGACCAACGTATCCGTTAGGACAATACGACGAAATCTGACGTTAATAGGCTATGGCAGCAGACGACCCAGTCACATAAGCTACACTTGTAATTTTCGAGCTGCTTGTTTTATTGTTAGGGTGCATTCTACTGTAACTGCTCCTTTTCTCACTATTTAAGATCTGATGGAGTTATGAAATTGTTTATTGGGTCATAAACATTACTATACAAGGCATAGATTCAACAAATCGGGGCTTAATCTATGACAGTAATGTTAGTAGACCAGTTCTTAACACAGTGTGCCATAATCTAGGGTCCAAATTCAGCCCCAGCAGACACAGCTTAGATTTCAGCTGGAGAAGCATACAGGTAGATCGTACCTTATTCTCGCAAAGTCTCATGCAATTTCAAAACATCAATAGTGACCTGTTAGTACCATAGGTAGGCGTTAATGGCCATACGCCAATGAAACAGATTGTGAAAAATAACTTGGTGTCCAGCTGAATACTGACCAGCCGCTGTGACCGAGCGGTTCTAGGCGCTTCAGTCTGGAACCTCTCTGCTGCTACGGTCGCAGGTTCGAATGTCCTTAGGGACTGATGTCCTCAAATATTAAGTCCCATAGTGCTTAGAGCCATTTGAACCATTTTTTCCAGCTGGATACCAAGTTAAAACGGAGTCAACATACGAAGCTCAATTCAGCTTGTTATACCTTTAGAAGCTTGGTTGTCCTATGGTATGGTATTCTGTGGAGCCACAATGAAAGACACAAAAATATTTTTCATCTAGGCTCTATCTCCTTGTCTAGGTTGTGGAATGGTGTTACAACTCCCTTGGGAAGGTATTCAACAAGCTCTAGTCTACAATAAAACATGAAACTGAGAATTGAAAAAAAAATATTTCTTATTAGGCCTTTTTTTACAAAGTTTCTGAATATCTGGATTCTACGATTGAAAAGTTCTGTCACCTACATGGCAAGTAGTTGTCTTCCTTGTAAAGTTGCATGGCAAGTAGTACTGTCCCGTAAATAGAACTCATTTTCTTTGAGAAACACCATTGCAGGCAAGTAATATTAAGCTACCAATTGCAGGTAAGCAGCAGCTGTATAGTAAACTGAGAAGGTAGCAGCATTTTGCACAGTACCAACTTTCTTTCTGCTTTACTCGATTACATTTAGCTGTAATAAGCATGAGTAACATTGAGCATTATTGTGATATTTTGCTGATAATAGACCATACACATTAAGTATAGATAGTTTCAATATTATTTTTTTATCTATGGTATACCTTGACTCGTTCCACGTTCCTTAAGGTTCTCCTTGTTGATAGTATTAGCATGGTGTATAAGTTCGTATCGTTTTTGTGTTGCATGTTGGTATTCCGATTGCTATGTGTTTATCTATCGATTGTGATTCTTTATTTATAGTTCACTGTTGCTATATGTATTTACATATTGTCAGTTTTCATTAGGAGATAGTGAATGGAGCCGTGGGTGCTAGAACATGGGTGGCCAAGTGAAGAAATAGAAGCATTTCCGACATATTTTTCTGTTTGTGTTCAGTAGACGGATGACAAGAGCGGCGGCAACCAGAAACGTTTGCACCCTGTACGGGGATAATGCCATTAGCCAGAGCGTCGCAATAAAATGGCTGTCTCGTTTTAAGGAGGATGGTTTTAACATTTGCGACTCTCCACATTCAGGAAGATCTTCGGCGTTTGATCAAGATCGCTTAAAGACATTAATCCACAATGATCTACGCCAGTACACTCGAGAACTGGCATATGTGATGAGCTGTGATCATTCCACCATGGTGCTACATATTCATGCAACAGGGAGGATTCAAAAATCAGGTGTATGGGTACCGCACACTCTAAGCCAAAATCGCAAAAATTAGGAGCATCTCTGCTACCTCGTCATCAACTGGCTCATGACAAACATCGACCACTCCTATCCTGTATAGTTATTGGTGACGAGAAATGTTGTCTAAAATAAGAGAAAGCAAGGAATTGCTGTGCCCAAACAAAGCAGCAGCTCCCCATACAAAGACGTGCGTGCAACCACAAAAGATAATGTTATGTATCTGGCGGAACAGCGACAGTGTAACGTACAAAGAATTGCTTCTGCAAGGTGTAACCATCACTGTTGACATTTATTGTCAACAACTGAGATATCTTGCAGAGCAGTGTAAGAACAACGACCAAAAAGAGTGCGAGAAGTGATGCTACTCCACAATGACACCCGCCTGCATTCTAATAGACCGTAAAAAAAAAACACTATACAGGAGTTGGGTCGGGAAGCCATTCTGCATCCACCTTATTCACCTGGTCTTGCGCCCTCAGGTTTGCAACTTTTCTGCTCCCTATCAAACAACCTTGAAGGAACTTCCTTTCTGGAAGAAAATATGCTCCGTTCATGACTCCACGAGTTTTTCGCCTCAAAGCTATATGATTTTTACAGTCGTGAAATCGAAAAGTTTCTCCACAATTGGCATACTGATGAAGATAATGTGGGAGAACGTATTATTGATGACTAAAGTCTCTGTTATGTGTATCTGTTGTGATTATTAAACTTGTGGAGAAATGCTACAAACTTACGTACGAACCTAATATTTACAGAACACGATGAATGAGTGAATATTTAGGGGTATAGAAGAATATTAAGTGGTTTGAGATCCATCATGCACTATTTTAAGAAACGTTTTTGGAGCAGTGATCAAAAATTTTGAAAATTTTTCTTTTTAAAATTCAGTCTTGATCACACCACGTATGTTACAAGAACATAGGTGATCGGTTTCGGTCATATCACATGACCATCATCAGATCTGTAATTTAATTTAGAAAGTAATAGAAACCTTACTAGATTGACAATAAAATATGACAAAATGGTTATAAGGATAAAATACAATAAGACGTGTTATACCCATGGCATCCTTAAAAGATGGTAGGTGGAGCACTCTTGTCAGCTGCTCCGATGTCAACTGGTGCCAGCAAGTGACGAGCATACGCTTAAATACGAATATGCTCCGCCTACCTCTTCTCCCTCCACCTCACGTCAACCAATCAGTATAAAATATGTTCACATAATCGTCAAAACGTAAAAAAGTACAATAATAACATTAAATAATTATGTATAATATATCTCTTTACAACCATGCAATTACTTAAATATTGTATAAAATATCAATTAAAAGCTTTAAAATACATCGTCTGTGCAGTTATTTTAAAGCTTTTAATTGATATTTTATACAATATTTAAGTAATTGCATGGTTGTAAAGAGATATATTATACATAACTATTTTATGCTATTATTGCACTTTGTTTTTTTTTACGTTTTGACGATTATGTAAGCCCATTTTATACTGATTGGTTGACGTGAGGTGGAGGGAAGAGAGGTAGGCGTATGCTCGTCACTTGCTGGCATCAGTTGACATCGGAGCAGCTGACAAGAGTGCCCCACCTACCATCTTCGAAGGATGCCATGGGTATAACACATCTTATTGTATTTTATCCTTATAACCATTTTGTCATATTTTATTGTCAATCTAGTAAGGTTTCTATTACTTTCTAAATTAAATTACAGGTCTGATGATAGTCATGTGATTTGACCGAAACCGGTCACCTATGTTCTTGTAACATACGTGGTGTGATCAAGACTGAATTTTAAAAAGAAAAATCATCATGCACTAATTATGTCATGTAGCACTCATTTGGAGCACATAAACTCTGACAGTGTTGGTTCATATGAGTAGCTGGAATGAGGAGGAAACATAGTAAAAGGTAACAAATTTTTTGACTGTTGTTATTGGCCGCCGGCCGCTGTGGCTGAGCGGTTCTAGGCACTTCAGACCGGAACCGCGCTGCTGCTACGGTCGCAGATTCGAATCCTGCCTCGGGCATGGATGTGTGTGATGTCCTTAGGTTAGTTAGGTTTAAGTAGTTCTCAGTTCTAGGGGACTGATGACCTCAGATGTTAAGTCCCATGGTGCTTGCAGCCATTTGAACCATTTGTTGTCGGCCGACAGGTGCTGTTTGCTCGCTCGGCGGGTATGCTGATAGCATCACGGCTGGTGGCTGGTCTGGGCGTTGGGGCCAGCATCTGCCTGGTACCGATGTACGTGGGGGAGGTGGCCGAGGCCAAGGTGCGGGGGATGCTCGGCACTGTCTTCCAGTTCGCCAATAGCGTCGGTTTCCTCGTGTCCTACAGCATGGGCCCCTACATGTCCTACTCGGTCGTGGCCATCGTGTCGGCCACCGTGCCAGTCCTCTTCATGCTGGGCTTCCTGTGGATGCCCGAGTCACCATACTTCTTGGCTCTGCGTGGAAGGGACGAGGAAGCCGAGAGCGCCTTGAGGAGGCTGCGAGGTGCCGTGTCTGAGGAAGCCATCCAGGAGGAGCTCGGCATTGTGCAGAAGTACGTCAAGGAGCAGCGAGGTGAGGGGCTGCACCTTACTTTGGATCTCACGTCAGACAGCTGTACTGATAATGGATGTTTTGCTTGTTAGTATAAAATTATATGGCATCATTAATTAAACATACGATGAAATTCACCCAAAAATTAAGTTTCCCACTCCATCAGAAAATAGCAGATCATAAATTGAGAGACATGTATGTGACAGATGAAGAACATTGCAATGAACACTTACACTACTGGCCATTAAAATTGCTACAGCAAGAAGAAATGCAGATGATCAACGGGTATTCATTGGACAAATGTACTATTCTAGAACTGACATGTGATTACATTTTCACGCAATTTGGGTGCATAGATCCTGAGAAATCACTACCCGTAACAACCACCTCTGGCCGTAATAACGGCCTTGATACGCCTGTTCATTGAGTCAAACAGAGCTTCGATGGCGTGTACAGGTACAGCTGCACATATAGCTTCAACAAGATATCACAGTTCATCAAGAGTTGTGACGGACGTATTGTGACGAGCCAGCTGCTCGGCCACCATTGACCAGACGTTTTCAGTTGGTGAGAGATCTGGAGATTGTGCTGGCCATGGCAGCAGTCGAACATTTTCTGTATCCAGAAAGGCCATTACAGGACCTGCAACATGCGGTCGTGCATTGTCCTGCTGAAAGGTGGGGTTTCGCAGGGATCGAATGTAGGGTAGAGCCACTGGTCGTAACACATATGAAATGTACCGTCCACTGTTCAAAGTGCCGTCAATGCGAACAAGAGGAGACCGAGACGTGTAACCAGTGGCACCCCATACCATCACACCGATTCATACGCCAGTATGGCGATGACGAATACACGCTTCCAGTGTGCGTTCACCGCAGTGTCGCCGAACACGGATGCGACCATCATGATGCTGTAAACAGAACCGGGATTCATCCGAAAAAATGACGTTTCGCCATTCGTGCACCGTGGTTCGTCGTTGAGTACACCATCGCAGGCCCTCCTGCCTGTGATGCAGCGTCAAGGGTAACCGCAGCCATGGTCTCCGAGCTGATAGTCCATGCTGCTGCAAACGTCGTCGAACTGTTGATGCAGATGGTTGTTGCCTTGCAAACGTCCCCATCTGTTGACTCAGGGATCGAGACGTGGCTGCACGATCCGCTACAGCCATGCTGATAAGATGCCTGTCATCTCGCCTGCTAGTGATACGAGGCCGTTGGGATCCAACACGACGTTCCGTATTGCCCTCCTGAGCCCACCGATTCCATATTCCGCTAGCAATCATTGGATCTCGACCAACGCGAGCAGCAATGTCGCCTTATGATAAACCGCAATCGCGATAGGCTACACTCGAAACTTTATCAAAGTCGGAACATGATGGTACGCATTTCACCTCCTTACACGAGGCATCACAACAACGCTTCACCAGGCAACGCCGGTCTACTGCTGTTTGTGTATGAGAAATCGGTTGGAAACGTTCCTCATGTCAGCACGTTGTAGGTGTCGCCACCGGCGCCAACGCTGTGCGAATGCTTTGTAAAGCTAATCATTTGCATATCACATCATCTTCTTCCTGTCAGTTAAATTTCGCATCTGTAGCATTTCATCTTCGTGGTGTAGCAATTTTAATGGCCAGTAGCGTATTTCCATGTTGAGTGGCTATTTTATGTAGTGAAGGATTTTGTTCTTGGAGAACTTATTAACATTTATTGCAATGCTAATTATAACTGATCCATTTCATTTGAATTTTAGCAATCAAGTACACAATAACTGCTTTTACTTCCACAAACTTTATCTCTTCTGAACCATTGATGGTAATTATTCTTAAAAACAAATAATTATTGCTGACTACCAAATGGGGCCAGTATGATGTGCTAGCATCGAGGAACTGGTGGCTTCAATGCTACGTACATTAGATGTCATCCCTGGACAGCAATCAGTCATATACAGCTTATTATCTATAGATAACTGTTCTAATTCTCTGTCTACGAACTATCATCAACAGTGTGTAAGAATTGGTGCAAGTTATGCAGACATCAGCACTGAATCTACAAGAAAGTAATTATAACCAAGAAACAAATATGTTCTGTAATCGTACAGATAACTGACATCAGTGAGAGTCGTCCGAAGTTCGAGGAATGTGGGCTCCTCAGTCAATTTGGCTCAAGGTAAACTTCAGCGACAGAGCCACTGGATAGTACTTTTTAAACAATTCTTCTTCTTCTTCTTCTTTCGATTTCGGCCATCTTTGGACCACGTTCAACAATTCACTTGCCCGGCTTTTTGATCTTTTTTTCTCTCTTCCCAATATTTCCTCATCATTTTCGAGTGGTTCCTCCTCCGCTCTTCCGACCATTTCCTGTTATTATTCTTTAGTTTCGTTTCTTCTGGAAAACACTTAATTTCGTTCACTATTTGTCTAAACTTTTCCCTGTCCATGATTGACTCACGGGTGACATTAAAATAGGCCAAATCCTTTTTCACCATCTGTATCCATTTATTGTTGGTTTTTTCGTTCCTGTTACTATGTTCAAACACTTTTCTTGTTAGTCTGTTTCCATCCATCCTCGACAGGTGACCATAAAACGTTAGTCTGCGTTTACGCATTGCCTCACTCACTTTCTCAATAGTTTTGTATATTTCCTTATTACTCTTTAGCTTGTACTCTTCTCCAATCTTTCTCGGTCCTAATATTTTTCTCAAAATTTTCCTTTCTTTCTTTTCCACGTTTTCTATTTCCCCCTTTTTGTTAAGAGTTAGGCACTCCGATGCATACAGGCATTCTGGTCTAATGACAGTTTTATAATGTCTTAATTTAGCTTGAATCGAAATGTTTTTTTTGTTATATATGTCTTTGGTTTTTTGAAAAGCAAATTCCATTTTCCTTGCTCTCGCCTGGTTTGCACTCTTGTCTAAACCATTCACTTGAATTATTTCACCTAAATACTTAAATTTTTCTACTCTCTTAATATTGCCGTATTTAGTAATAAGATTTTTCTTGTTATTTCTATGATTAGACATATACACGGTTTTTTCAAATGAAATCTGCAGTCCAGCTCTGGCCGAAACTTCTTGTAGTTTCTCCAGGTAGTTCTGAGCTATTTCTTCGTTTTCTGTAATTATTGCCAGATCGTCTGCAAAAGCTAAACAGTCCACTTCTATTTTTTCTTTTTTTGTTCCAATTCTGATGTCATTCTTGGTGCCTTTGAGTTCTTCTTTCCATATTCTCAATATCTTTTCCAGTACGCAGTTGAAGAGGATTGGGGATAAACCATCACCTTGTCTAACACCTGTTTTAATTTCGAACTTCCTTGAAATTTCACCCATAAATTTAACTTTGGCCTTACTGTTTGTTAGCGTCTGTTTGATAATTTGAATTGTTTTCGTATCGACCCCAAATTCTTCCAATACTTTCAGTAATGTTTCTCTATCTACCGAGTCGTATGCTTTTTTGAAATCTACAAATACTATTGCAAATCTCTGGCCTCTTGAGATTCTGTAACGAATTAGTGTTTTCAGGTTAAATATTTGTTCAACACAGGATCTACCTTGTCTAAAACCTGCTTGATATTCACCTATTTTTTTATCCAGAACTGGCTCCACGATTTGAAGTAATTTCCTTGACAAAATTTTGTATCCTACTGGTAGTAGCGAGATCCCTCTATAATTATTAACATTCATCTTATCTTTAAACAATTCATTTTTTAAAAATATAATCCCTTTTTCGTTGAAAAGTAACTCTAATCTTTTTTCAGTTGCACTAAGTGCTTTCCACTATCATAGGACATACGTCATGAGCTAGTAGTTGCAAACTTCATGCTTTTGAAAGTGCTTTTTCTTAAGTGTTGTTTCATCCCCCTTACCTCAGCAATAGAAGTGTCTCTCCCTTCAGCCAAAGCCATATTAAAATACGTGATTCAAAAGGACATAATTTTAGATAGGCTTTTACAATTATTAAAATGTATTTGTCGCGCTTTACATTCTGAATTAAGAAACCTGTATAATGAAATACAAATAAAAATAATAAGATGGTGCAGAAAGGTAACAGTCTTAAGAAGAATGGCTACATTTCACACAAACTTGAAGGATGTGCATAGAGAAGAGATAGTTGTTAGTAGGCTGTTTAGGTTTTTAATTTGGTAACACCACGTAGTGCTCTGTATGAAAATTGCTGACTGCGCTGTGTGCAGTCTGTGACTGGTTGGACTCATTGGAAAATTCGCGTGTATTGTAGTTGGATGTGAACAGTGCGTAGCGTTGGGCAGTTGGAGGTGAGCCGTCAGCAGTGGTGGATACGGAGAGAGAGATGCCAAAGTTTTGAGAAGTTGCTATAAGCGGACGATCTGGACGTGTGTCCACTAGAAAAAGGAAATTTGTAAAGATGGATGTCATGAATTTTTATATATAATATATATGTGATGACTTTTGAAGACTATTAAGATAAATACATTGTTTGTTCTCTATCAAAATCATTCATTTGCTAACTATGTCTATCAGTAGTTAGTGCCTTCAGTAGTTAGAATCTTTTATTTAGCTGGCAGTATTGGCGCTCGCTGTATTGCAGTAGTTCGAGTAACGAAGATTTTTGTAAGTGATTCGTGAAAGGTATAGGTTATTGTTAGTCAGGGCCATTCTTTTGTAGGGATTATTGAAAGTCAGACTGCGTTGCGCTAAAAATATTGTGTGGCAGTTTAGTGACGATCAGAAGAAGTAAAGAGAAAACTGTCTGAGTACTTTGTGTTTTACAGAGTTGTTTCTGCATCAAATAACGTAGAAGTTTACCAGCACAGTCTTTCATAATTTTTCAAAGTGTACGTTTCATAGTTAAAAAGGAAAGTTTGGCCGGCCGCTGGGGCCAAGCGGTTTTAGGCGCTTCAGACCGTAACCGCGCTGCTACTACAGTCCCAAGTTCGAATCCTGCCTCGGGCATAGATGTGTGTCATGTCCTTCAGTTAGTTAGGTTTAAGTAGTACTAAGTCTAGAGGACTGATGACCTCAGATGTGAAGTCCCATAGTGCTTAGAGCCATTTGAACCATTTTTGGAAAGTTTAGATATTCTGTAGTGTCGTTGCGTTTGGGTATATGACAAAAGGGTCTGGTGGGTTGGAGCTGTAGATGTGATGGCAGAACGGTAGTGGATGCTACGAGGCAGAAATAGAGAAGGGACTGGGCTGTAGAATCAGCTGTGATATCATGACGAAAGGGTCAGTGAAGAGAGGAAGGTAGGGAGCTGTATTACATGATACGACTGGAAGGATGATTTGGATTTGATAGGGTGGATAAATGTCAAGATAGATGTCATTCTCTGGGACAAGGAGTTGGATGCAGTTATGAAGTCGGGAGATCAGAAGCAGAGTAAGTGTACACTACTGGCCATTAAAATTGCTACACCAAGAGGAAATGCAGATGATAAACGAATGTTCATTGGACAAATATATTATACTAGAACTGACATGTGATTACATTTTCACGCAATTTGGGTGCATAGATCCTGAGAAATCATTACTCAGAACAACCACCTCTGGCCGTAATAAAGGCCTTGATACGCCTGGGCATCGAGTCAAACAGATCTTGGATGGCGTGTACAGCTACAGCTACCCATGCAGGTTCAACACGATACCACAGTTCATCAAGAGTAATGACTGGCGTGTTGTGACGAGCCAGTTGCTCGGCCACCATTGACCAGAGTTTTCAATTGGTGAGAGATCTGGAGAATGTGCTGGCCAGGGCAGCAGTGGAACATTTTCTGTATCCAGAAAGACCCGTACAGGACCTGCAACATGCGGTCGTGCATTGTCTTGCTGAAATGTAGGCTTTCGCAGCGACCGAATGATGGGTAGAGCCACGGATCGTAACGCATCTGAAATGTAACGTCCACTGTTTAAAGTGCCGTCAATGCGAACAAGAAGTGACCCAGACGTGTAACCAATGGCACCCCATACCATCACGCTGGGTGATACGCCAGTATGGCAATGACGAATACACGCTTCCAAAGTGCGTTCATCGCGATGTCGCCAAACACGGATGCGACCATCATGATGCTGTAAACAGGACCTGGATTTATCCGAGAAAATGACGTTTTGCCATTCGTGCACCCAGGTTCGTCGTTGAGTACACCATCTCAGGCGCTCGTGTCTGTGATGCAGCGTCAAGGGTATCCGCAACCATGGTCTCCGAGTTGATAATCCATACTGCTGCAAACGTCGTCGAACTGTTCGTGCAGATGGTTGTTGTCTCTTGACTCAGGGTTCGAGACGGGGCTGCACGATCCGTTACAGCCTTGCGGGTAAGATGCCTGTCATCTCGACTGCTAGTGATACGAGGCCGTTGGGGTCCAGCACGGCGTTCCGTATTACCCTCCTGGACCCACCGATTCGATATTGGATGTCGACAAACGCGAGCAACAATGTCGATAAACCGCAATCGCGCTAGGCTACAATCCGACCTTTATCAAAGTCGGAAACGTGATGATACGCATTTCTCCTCCTTACAGGAGGCATCACAACAACGTTTCACCAGGCAACGCCGGTCAACTGCTGTTTGTGTATGAGAAATCGGTTGAAAACTTTTCTCGTGTCAGCAGGTTGTAAGTGTCGCCACCTGCGCCAACCTTGTGTGAATGTTCTGAAAAGCTAATCATTTGCATATCACAGCATCTTCATCCTGTCGGTTAAATTTCGCATCTGTAGCACGTCATATTCGTGGTGTAGCAATTTTAATGGTCTGTAGTGTCGATGGAGGATGGGTGAGATGTAAGGGTATAGGAGCAACAAGAAATCAGGTTAGTATATTAGAGATGAAACAATGTACTTGTTGTAGTCGAGTTTGCGGACAGGGGGTAGACAAATGGATGCAGAATGCAGGACAGGGAAGATGGTGTAAATTCAGTTGGAAGGATTGAGAGAATTACATTAGAGCAGTTAACCAATCAATAATGGCATAGGGCGCGATTTGCATGTTCAACCAGTCAGTAGTTACTATCCATTGTGATCTTCCTATTGGATGATAAAGAGGTGGGATTCCAGTATTCGCTGCCAGTTGAGCATTAGGTTGAGGTAGTTTACTGCGTTAACTAATACGATAGGTGTAATATGTAACGATGTGAGTGATGGCGGTACATTGTAGAAGTATTGCCAGAGATTTTGAAGATTTTACCTTGAGGAAACATTGAATACTTCAAGATGTAATTCGATCTAGGAGGAGTTGGAGGGATCATTGGGATGTCTTAGAGTGTAGGGTAGAGTCTAGGGAAGTACAGATCATTAGATGTATTGTTTATGATTTGATTGCAATAAAATGGCCGACAATGTGTTGTTGGGACAGAGACCCAGCGGTCGTGGCTGGAGCGGCTGGGCCAGCTGGTGCGTCGGCGCGGCAGCCGGCGGGCTCTGGTGGTGTGCGTGGTGCTGGTCCTGACGCAGGCGTTCGCGGGGCTGAGTGTGCTCATGGGCTACACTACTGAGATCTTCCAGCAGTCGGGTGTGGCACTGGATGCAGATGTGTGCGCCATCATCGCGGCAGCAGTGCAGACAGTGAGCAGCGTCGCCACATCTCTGCTGGCAGACCGCGCTGGCCGCCGGCCACTGCTGCTGCTCTCGCTCAGTGGCTGCAGCCTCACCATGGCCACACTCGCCACCCTCTTTTACGTCAAGGACGTGGTGCGTGCAGACCTCACTGCAGTGCAGTGGCTGCCACTTGCCGCCATGGCTGCTTTTATCGTGAGTATCATCTCAATATGTAAACTGCGCCCCTAGATTAGGCCGACAACAAAACCAATTTCTGTTCACCCGTGAGATCAATGGCATCATACGCAACTGCACTCAGTCTCGTGATCCATTCCCTGACTTCCAGCAGACGCACCATGTTATCTTGAGTGGAGATTCATCGACACATGTAGCTGTAGGGAAGTATGTAGGAATACTCCGTGTTCATGTCATTTACAGTGTCTATAATAATTAATATCAGAAACTGTGACTTGTGAAAGCCTTTTTTGGATATTCTCTAGTGCAATACGTTCATGTGCATCTTTTTCGAGCTTTTACACACACTTAGAGATGGAATTTACACTACTGGCCATTAAAACTGCTACACCATGAAGAAATGCAGATGATAAACGGGTATTCACTGGACAAATATATTATACTAGAACTGACATGTGATTACATTTTCACTCAGTTTGGGTGCATAGATCCTGAGAAATCACTACCCAGAACAACCACCTCTGGCAGTAATAACGGCCTTGATACGCCTGGGCATCGAGTTAAACTGAGCTTGGATGGCGTGTATAGGTACAGCTGCCCATGCAGCTTCAACACGATACCACAGTTTTTCAAGAGTAGTGACTGGCGTATTGTGACGAGCCAGTTGCTCGGCCACCATTGAGCAGACGTTTTCAATTGGTGACAGATGTGGAGAATGTGCTGGCCAGGGCAGCAGTCGAACATTTTCTGTATCCAGAAACGCCCGTACAGGACCTGCAACATGCGATCGTGCATTATCCTGCTGAAATGTAGGGTTTCGCAAGGTCCGAATGAAGGGTAGAGCCACGGGTCGTAACAGATCTGAAATTTAATGTCCACTGTTCAAAGTGCCGTCAATGCGAACAAGAGGTGACCGAGACGTGTAACCAATGGCACCCCATACCAACACGCTGGGTGATATGCTTCCAATATGCGTTCATCGCGATGTCGCCAAACACGGATGCGACCATCATGATGCTGTAAACAGAACCTAGATTCATCAGCCATGCGGATAAGATGCTTGTCATCTCGACTGCTCGTGATACGAGGCCGTTGGGATCCAGCATGGCGTTCCGTATTACCCTCCTGAACCCACCGATTCCATATTCTGCTAACTGTCATTGGATCTCGACCAACGCGAAGAGCAATGTCGCTATACGATAAAGCGCAATCGCGATAGGCTACAATCCGAGCTTTATTAAAGTCGGAAACGTGATGGTACGCATTTCTCCCCCTTACACGAGGCTTCACAACAACCTTTCACCAGGCAACGCCAGTCAACTGCTGTTTGTGTATGAGAAATCGGTTGGAAACTTTCCTCATGTCAGCACGTTGTAGGTGTCACCATCGGCGCCTCCCTTGTGTGAATGCTCTGGTAAGCTAATCATTTCCATATCACAGCATCTTCTTCCTGTCGTTTAAATTTCGCGTCTGTAGCACGTCATCTTCGTGGTGTAGCAATTTTAATGGCCAGTAGCGTGATATGTTATTTAACTGAAGGTGGTTTTGCTCAGCTAGTTTTCGTCTGTTCTTACTTAGGTTTCCAAAAAATTCAAAAATTTAAAAATTTCGAACGTCGTTTCCACCTAACGCCTGTTATCTATCCGGTGTACCCGTAGAACTCTTCGGTTTTATTCTTCTTTTAAGAGCCATCATTAGTCTTCTGGGTTCCCTGAATTTTTGGGGGAGCCTTCCTTTTCTTCATATTCTTCCAACTATCTTTTTACATTTAAAATAAGACATTTTGAGGCATATAGTCCTTCTGGTTTTGTAACTGAATTACAGCACCTGATTATGGCCTTCTAAGGTACCGCTCATTTTTTTACCTGTTCTGTGGTAGTTTCTACAACAGACCTAGTTTACTGGCTCTTCCTTAGACTGCCCCTTCACACAGACCATTGGGTTGGATCCGTTCCCCTAAGTATTTGGATTTATCAGTAATTTTAATCATGGCATATTTAACCTCTAAGTATTTCTCCCTTTAGTGCCTTTGTTTCATATATTCCGTCTTTTCCCACAATACTTTGAGAACAATTTTTCCAGCGATAAAAATCTCCAGCATTCTTTGCGCACCCTTTCAGTTTCTGGCTAAAAGAGCAACATCATCAGCAAAAGCCAACACTTCATTTTCTGGTTGTTTCCTTTCTTCACAAGATGTATTACAGTTATTCCTTCCAAAGTCAGAGTTTCTTCGAGGACCATATGAAAGAATTGGTGATAATCAGTATCCTTACCTGATCACTGCCTTTATTTCGAGAGACTCAGAGATTTCTCCAAAGAACTAGACTTTCGAAATGATGTCTCTATGTTTTAGGTTTTGCCTCGTTTTTCTATCAATTCAAAATTCCTCTAAAATCTTAAATAAAGTTTTTTATCATTAGAACCATATTCTGTTTTGAATTCCACAAAAATTGCTACTGCTATCTGTCTCCTTTTTGCTGTACTTACACTACTGGCCATTAAAATTGCTACACCAAGAAGAAATGCAGATGATAAACGGGTATTCATTGGACGAATACATTATATTAGAACTGACATGTGATTACATTTTCACTCAATTTGGGTGCATAGATCCTGAGAAATCAGTACCCAGAACAACCACCTCTGGCCGTAATAACGGCCTTGATACGCTTGGACATTGAGTCAAACAGAGCTTGGATGGCGTGTACAGGTACAGCTGCCCATGCAGCTTCAACACGATACCACAGTTCATCAAGAGTAGTGACAGGCGTATTGTGACGAGCCAGTTGCTCAGCCACCATTGACCAGACGTTTTCATTTGGTGAGATCCGGAGAATGTGCCGGCCAGGGCAGCTGTCGAACATTTTCTGTATCCAGAAAGGCCCGTACAGGACCTGCAACATGCGCTCGTGCATTATCCATCTGAAATTTAGGGTTTCGCAGGGGTCGAATGAACGGCAGAACCACGGGTCGTAACGCATCTGAAGTGTAACGTCCACTGTTCAAAGTTCCGTCAATGTAATCAAGAGATGACCGAGACGTGTAACCAATGGCACCCCATACCATCACGCCGGGTGATACGCCAGTATGGCAATGACGAATAGACGCTTCCAATGTGCGTTCATCGCGATGTCGCCAAACACGGATGCTACCATCATAATGCTGTAAACAGAACCTGGATTTATCCGAGAAAATGACGTTTTGCCATTCGTGCACCCAGGTTCGTCGTTGAGTACACCGTCGCAGGCGCTCGTGTCTGTGATGCAGCGTCAAGGGTAACCGCAGCCATGGTCTCCGAGCTGATAGTCCATGCTGCTGCAAACGTCGTCGAACTGTTCGTGCAGATGGTTGTTGTCTTGCAAACGTCCCGATCTGTTGACTCAGGGATCGAGACGTGGTTGCACGATCCGTTACAGCCATGCGGATAAGATCCCTGTCATCTCGACTGCTAGTAATACGAGGCCGTTGGGATCCAGCACGGCGTTCCGTATTACCCTCCTGAACCCACCGATTCAATATTCTGCTAACAGTCATTGGATCTCGACCAACGCGAGCAGCAATGTCGCGATACCATAAACCGCAATCGCGATAGGCTACAATCCGAACTTTATCAAAGTCGGAAACGTGATGGTAGGGATTTCTCCTCCTTACACGAGGCATCACAACAACGTTTCACCAGGCAACGTCCGTCAACTGCTGTTTGTGTATGAGAAATCGGTTGGAAACTTCCCTCATGTCAGCACGTTGTAGGTGTCGCCACCGACGCCAACCTTGTGTGAATGCTCTGAAAAGCGAATCATTTGCATATCACAGCATCGTCTTCCTATCGCTTAAATTTCGCGTCTGTAGCATGTCATCTTCGTGGTGTAGCAATTTTAATGGCTAGTAGTGTATTAAAATGTTATTGAAATTCCATATCTGTTACACGCATGACCTATTCCTTTGGAAACCAGTTTCATATTATCCAATGAGGTGATAGGGCTGTTCTACAACTTTTCTCTGCAGGCGCGCTTGGTGAATACCTTGCAGGCAATTAATGTTAAGGAAATCCCTCTGTAGCTTACGGTGTTGGTGTATGAGGGCATATTTACAGTCTTTTCGGTTTCCCGTATTTCTTCTACAAGGTGGTGTTTTCCATCTGCAGTGGCATGTCTTCCAGTCTTCCAAACGTCTGCCGCAATACCATCTTCATCTGCTGGGTTACTATCCTTGAGCCCCTTGATTACCCGCCTGATTTTGCCGATTTGAATCTAAAATATTGGCATCTAAATTATTGGACTGGATTGTAATCTAAATTATTGTGAATTTATTTCTAAGCACCCAGTCTTTCCCAAGACTCTTTGCAGTTTATCAGCACTTGGTCATTATTACACTTTAATTAAGACTACTATCATCACAGGCTGATTATTTTTTAACAACAATCACAGAAAGTAATGCATGTGTTAAAACACATTTAATTTTTTTAAGGAAAGGCTCAGGACTCATACAGGTATTTATATTACGAAACAGACATTCAACTGTGAAAAGTTTTTTGAAAAAACTTGGGTTATTGCTTCATTGGCTGTAATTGAACAATATATTTCCATACTTCTAGCTATTTCTGAAGATATCTAGTTCTTTGTAAAAGTTCGTTTCTTAACCTTTGTTCATTCCGTGTAATATTTGAAGATAGTTTTTTTAGTATCTGACGCGATTCCAGTCATTCCCCACCCAACCCAAATATCTATATGGAAGAAAAGTCAGAGATACTCGGGCTTCATACCACAGCCGCGATTGGCTCCCACCGCTCCTGGGCCCGTCCGCTGACGCAACAGTCAGTAAATATCAAGGCGCTGCAATTTACCGTAAGTTCTCGTTATTCCCTGAAGGCTTCGATAGACGCCGTTGGTACGAGTAATGTAGTGATTGACCTTGCCGGTGTTTACGTTCCCTGACCTGTCTGCACACGCTTACGTTTCCCGTTGCTACTCTGTTGACTTCGCTTCTGATTAGACGCTCTCTCTGTGAACTTCACCGTCATCGACTACAGGAATCATCTGTTGGTTCCCGGGCTCTGCATCACCGTCAGTGTGAGTGATCGTAAACTGTTTTATCTGCAACGACAACAATAAATACAACAACGGCAACAGCAACAATAAGATAAACAATTGAAATTCCAATGTCAACACCAGCAACAGAACTGCCGGAATTGCTGTTACAACAACTGCAAAACCAACACCAGTCGTCAGCTGCAGCTGCAACAACAGTGCCACCCCCTACCCCCGGACGTTCACATGTTTCGAGCGTTGGGAGATCTGTTTACACCGTTTGTTCTTCGCTGCCAGGCAAGTCAAATAACTGAACCAGAACATAAGAGTGAACTCCTCCTATCTTCTTGTAATGTTGTTGTTGTTATGGTCTTCAGTCCAGAGACTGGTTTGATGCAACTCTCCATGGTACTCTATCCTGTGCAAGCTTCTTCATCTCCCAGTACCTACTGCTGCAACCTACATCCTTCTGAATCTGCTTAGTGTATTCATCTCTTGGTCGCCCTCCACGCTGCCCTCCAATACTAAATTGGTGATCCCTTGATGACTCAGAACATGTCCTACCAACCTATCCCTCCTTCTTGTCAAGTAGTGCCACAAATTTCTCTTCTCCCCAATTCTGTTCAATACCTCCTCATTAGTTATGTCGTTTACCCATTTAATCTTCAGCATTCTTCTGTAGCACCACATTTCGAAAGCTTCTATTCTCTTCTTGTCCAAACTATTTATCGTCCATGTTTCACATCCATATATGGCTACACTCCATACAAATACTTTCAGAAATGACGTTCTGGCACTTAAATCTATACTCGATGTTAACAAATTTCTCTTCTTCAGAAACGCTTTCCTTGCTGCCACTGCCAGTCTAGAAGATATATCCTCTCTTTGCTCCCCATATAGCAAAACTCATTTACTACTTTATCTCATTTCCAAACCTAATTCCCTCAGCATCGCCCGAGTTAACTCGATTACATTCTATTATCATCGTTTTGCTTTTGTTGATGTTTATTTTATATCCTCCTTTCAAGACACTGTCCATTCCATTCAACTGCTCTTCCAGGTCCTTTGCTGTCTCTGACAGAATTACAATTCTTGTAATAGACTACACGAAGTGGTTTCAGCTTTTCTGATGTTTGTAGTTTGCTGAATGATAATTATAGTCATAAAACCAGCTATGCAAAATTTTAATCAGTCTGTTAAGCAAAGTGAGCTAGCATATGCAGCATTGCTGAAATGCAAGGCATAACATGCAAGTGTGATTTTTTCCTGTAAACAGGGTGGCGCCTTGTATTGGTGATCATTTATCTGAGGGTACTTAGCAGTCTACGGCCCTCATAGTTGGTAGGCACGTAAACAGAAGCGCTTTGTTTGCCGTTGGCGTGCACCAAAGCGACCGCAAGCTCATACAGATGTTTCCTCCACGACACTGTCAAAGAGTCCAAACAAGTCGTGTCTAAATTGTGGCCCATAGCCCGCATCTCGTGGTCGTGCGGTAGCGTTCTCGCTTCCCACGCCCGGGTTCCCGGGTTCGATTCCCGGCGGGGTCAGGGATTTTCTCTGCCTCGTGATGGCTGGGTGTTGTGTGCTGTCCTTAGGTTAGTTAGGTTTAAGTAGTTCTAAGTTCTAGGGGACTTATGACCACAGCAGTTGAGTTCCATAGTGCTCAGAGCCATTTGAACCATTTTGTGGCCCATATATCAACAACGTAACTACCCTTTCCTTGGCATCACCAGTTTTGCGTCGGCCTTAGTGGCCGAGCGGTTATAGGCGCTACAGTCTGGAACCGAGCGACCGCTACGGTCGCAGGTTCGAATCCTGCCTCGGGCATGGACGTGTGTGATGTCCTTAGGTTAGTTAGGTTTAAGTAGTTCTAAGTTCTAGGGGACTGATGACCTAATAAGTTAAGTCCCATAGTGCTCAGAGCCATTTGGACCATTTTTGAACCAGTTTTGCATGCGATAAACCGAGGCATCCGGCAAGCGTTTACCATGACTATTGGACAACAACAGTCCCCAACGCACTGAACGCTTACTTGCCGGTGCCAACATCAGCAGCAGATTGGACGCAGAGCTGATGCTGCAGCTGGATATTAATGGAGCAACGGCAGAATTCCATCTGGTCTCTGGCGCAGCCGTGTCTCCGATTAACGTGCACTCGTACTGGCGGATCGACTCCCCACAGCCGTGGTGCTCTCAGCACGAACTGGCTGACGTGCAATAGACAATCGATCCCGCTGCGGGGCCGGATTGTGGTCCAAGTTAAGTACAGAAATGTTGCTCGCAACGAATTCTGTTGGCAGCAAAATCCTGGGTGGCAACCAACATTTTCAGCTTGTTCGCTTTTACCTTTTTGGTTTCCAATGTGAAGACCAAGTGAACCTAGTTTCAACCAAAATTCCACTCAGAGAACTTAATATGTTATTTCTGCACTCTAAGGAGCTCTTTGAATCTACATAAGATTGTGCAGTATGGTTCCAAGCCATGCATCTTTACAGCAATTAGTAGTGCCTCTGTTTTGTAGAGCAGTCCAGTGCTTTTCGCCATGCGCACTCAAAGTAAAGTAGACGAATTGCAGTGTATGGAAGCATTACCCCCGGCTATTGTCTAGCCAGCGAGCAATGACCATAGCATTAGTTAAGAAGCCAAATGGATCATATCGAATTTTTGGCGACCTTAAATCCGCCATTTATGCTCAATCTAATATTGGTCTATATCCAACACCTATGCCAACGGACTTGTTAGATGTTCTGCCTCACACGTTCACATGGCGAGGTTGCATCCAAACACTATCAAAGGCAACATGAATACGCTGCTCCAGTGTCTCCACATCTGGAATGGTCTCTGCATACACGATAGTTTTGAGATGGCCACATAACCAGAAATCGCCCAGGTTGAAATCCGGTAAACGAGCAGGCAATTCAACTGAACCTCTCGTCCCAACCGTCGACCAGGGAAGACACGACTGAAATGCGTCCAGACGTTATCGGTGAAGTGAGCTGGAGAACCATCATGTGGGAGCCACATAACCCTTAGAATCATCAATGGCACTTCTTCCAGCAGAGGAGGCAAAGAAATCAGCAAGAAACACCTGTAGTTCCGGCGACTGGGAAGGATGACTGGTCTCAAAATACGGTCGCCAATTATTCCGGTCCACACATTCCGGCTGTACTGATGATTCGCTGCCACCATACAATGAAATTCCTGTATACTATCCCACAGATGACTGTTATGAAAGTTGAAGACACCACTCCGTATAAAGGTGGCCTCATCTGTGAATAGGATAGATTGCACAAATCCCGGAATCGTGGTTGCATGGTGGAGAAACCAGTGACAAAACTGCTCCCAATTAGGAAAGTCTGTCGCTAGTAAGCCCATCACTCGCTGTAACTGATAAGGGTAGTAACAATTGTCGTGGACTACCCTGTACTGGCGAGCCAACTGCCTGGTACTGACACGGCGGTTGCCTTCCACAGCGTTAATCACATTTTTCTCCAAGTCTGGTATCCGAACATTTCTAGTTCGTCCTTCATGATTTCCTGCTTCCTCAAACGACCCTGTCTCACACAAACGGGGAAACACTGTTGCAAGCATTAAATGCTGTGGTTGTTGTCGGCAGGGGTATGTCTCCTGATTTAAACTTGCTGCCTGCAGCCCCTTGCCATTTTTGCCTTTTCGTAAATAAACATCTTGTCGGTGTATGTGTACAACGCTGTATCACGTCCACTGTGAAGGTAAGTCAGCAACAGAACTGAACCGGACACAGCATTACCACTTACTAAGGGAGGAGAGAGCGCTACGGCATGACCTATGAGGTACAGTACCACCCTCTGGGAGGAAACAATGCATACAGGGTGTTACAAAAAGGTACGGCCAAACTTTCAGGAAACATTCCACACACACACAAATAAAGAAAAGAAGTTATGTGGACATGTGTCCGGAAACGCTTAATTTCCATGTTAGAGCTCATTTTAGTTTCATCAGTATGTACTATGCTTCCTCGATTCCCCGCCAGTTGGCCCAAGGTAATGCTGACTTCCCTGCTTGTGTTGACATGCGACTCATTGCTCTACAGTACTAGCATCAAGTACATCAGTACGTAGCATCAACAGGTTAGTGTTCATCACGAACGTGGTTTTGCAGTCAGTGCAATGTTTACAAATGCGGAGTTGGCAGATGCCCATTTGATGTATGCATTAGCACGGGGCAATAGCCGTGGCGCGGTACGTTTGTATCGAGACAGATTTCGAGAACGAAGGTGTCTGGACAGGAAGACGTTCGAAGCAATTGATCGGCGTCTTAGAAAGCACGGAACATTCCAGCCTATGACTCGCGACTGGGGAAGACCTAGAACGACGAGGACACCTACAATGGACGAGGCAATTCTTTGTGCAGTTGACGATAACCCTAACGTCAGCGTCAGAGAAGTTACTGCTGTACAAGGTAACGTTGACCACGTCACTGTATGGAGAGTGCTACGGGAGAACCAGTTGTTTCCGTACCATGTACAGCGTGTGCAGGCACTATCAGCAGCTGATTGGCCTCCACGGGTACACTTCTGGTTCATCCAACAATGTGTCAATCCTCATTTCAGTGCAAATGTTCTCTTTACGGATGAGGCTTGATTCCAACGTGATCAAATTGTACATTTTCACAATCAACATGTGTGGACTGACGAGAATCGGCACGCAATTGTGCAATCACGTCATCAACACAGATTTTCTGTGAACGTTTGGGCAGGCATTGTTGGTGATGTCTTGATTGGTCCCCATGTTCTTCCACCTACGCTCAATGGAGCACGTTATCACGATTTCATACTGGATACTTTACCTGTGCCGCTAGAACATGTGCCTTTACAAGTACGACACAACATGTGGTTCATGCACGATGGAGCTCCTGCACATTTCAGTCGATGTGTTCGTACGCTTCTCAACAACAGGTCCGGTGACCGATGGATTGGTAGAGGCGGACCATTTCCATGGCCTCCACGCTCTCCTGACCTTAACCCTCATGACTTTCATTTATGGGGGCATTTGAAAGCTCTTGTCTACGCAACTCCGGTACCAAATGTAGAAACTCTTCGTGCTCGTATTGTGGACGGCTGTGATACAATACGCCATTCTCCAGGGCTGCATCAGCGCATCAGGGATTCCATGCGACGGAGGGTGGATGCATGTATCCTCGCTAACGGAGGACATTTTGAACATTTCCTGTGACAAAGTGTTTGAAGTCACGCTGGTACGTTCTGTTGCTGTGTGTTTCGATTCCATGATTAATGTGATTTGAAGAGAAGTAATAAAATGAGCTCTAACATGGAAAGTAAGCGTTTCCGGACACATGTCCACGTAACATATTTTCTTTCTTTGTGTGTGAGGAATGTTTCCTGAAAATTTGGCCGTACCTTTTTGTAACACCCTGTATATGTCTGTGACTGCATGGTACAGCGCGTATTAGACCGCAGTGTTTGCAACAAAGTTTGATTGAATAAATGGTCTCTAGCACGGAAACCATGCATTTTCGAACGTAAGTTCATCAGACCGTTTTTTCCGTATCCTCTCACCCATCAATCCCTAGAGTTTGTACCCGGTGGAGAAAATCACGCTATACAGGATCTCCACGTGAAGCAGCACTGATTTCCAAATGCAGTGTAAGGAGAAGCACCATGGGATCTAGTAGTTAGTGGCTTCATATAAAATAACTCAGAAAGTTATGTGCAAGAAATTAATACTCTCCCACACGGTCTCCTTTTGTAACTCATAAAATACGAGACAATACTCTATCTGAATCCGTGTGAGCACAAGCATGTCTGGCGTGATGGAAGCTATTGCATCTACAATTCTTCTGCGCAGATCGCCTTGATCACGTGTAGCCGAGAATACAGAATATCTTAAACTTAACTCGTTGGGAAGAAATCCAGAGGGGTTGCGTCTGGTGTGGCGGCCCCCTGATTTGCTAATCAAGTACTATGCACTGCTGTGGAAATGTTCAGTCCAGGAAGTCACGAACCTGTAAACTCCAGAGCAGTGGTGCGTCTTCCTACTGGCTGCAGGGCAAAAAGCTGAGGGACAGCAAGTTGCACAAGCATGTCCAGATAAACTTTTTCTGTTACTGTTTGCTAGACGGGGAAACGTGATTGAATTATCCTGTTTTCATGAGCACACACCACACACTCATCACCTCGTTGCCTTTGACATGTTGCTCAGACTAAACTACCCATCTGTGTGAAAGATTGCTTAGTCAGGGAAAACAGTTCCAGATAATTGGCTTTTTCGTCCAATCCAGTCCTCTATCTTAATAGGAAATTCGTGACGAAACTGCAACTCGTTTTGCTTCAGCGCTTGCACAGTTTGAACTTTGTAAGAATGCAAGTGAAGTCGTTTATGGAGCAGTTTGTAAACTGTTGAATGATGAATGTTTGCCGGCCGGAGTGGCCGAGCGGTTAAAGGCGCTACAGTCTGGAACCGCACGACCGCTACGGTCGCAGGTTCGAATCCTGCCTCGGGCATGGACGTGTGTGATGTCCTTAGGTTAGTTAGGTTTAAGTAGTTCTAAGTTCTAGGGGACTTATGACCACAGCAGTTGAGTCCCATAGTGCTCAGAGCCATTTGAACCATTTTTTTTTATGAATGTTTAGCTCTCGTGATGCTCAGATAAAGGACTTTGATCGGCTTCTTTGGTAGGTCTCTCTGACTTCCTGTGCCAGTTCATCAGATGTGCGTTTTCTGCCAAAACCTGACAGTTTACAGTTACAGTGCTTAGCAGCTGGTCATTGTTGTTGTTGTGGTCTTCAGTCCTGAGACTGGTTTGATGCAGCTGTCCATGCTGCTCTATCCTGTGCAAGCTTCTTCATCTCCCAGTACCTACTGCAACCAGCATCCTTCTGAATGTGCTTAGTGTATTCATCTCTTGGTCTCGCTCTACGATTTTTACCCTCCACGCTACCCTCCAATGCTAAATTGGTGATCCCTTGATGTCTCAGAACATGTCCTATCAACCGATCCCTTCTTCTGGTCGAGTTGTTACACAAATTACTCTTCTCCCCAATTCTAGTCAATACCTCCTCATTAGTTATGTGATCTACCCATCTAATCTTCAGCATTCTTCTGTAGCACCACATTTCGGAAGCTTCTATTCTCTTCTTGTCCAAACTATTTATCGTCCATATTTCACTTCCATACATGGCTACACTCCATACAAATACTTTCAGAAACGACTTCCTAACGCTTAAATCCATACTCGATGTCAACAAACTTCTCTTCTTCAGAAACGCTTCCCTTGCCATTGCTAGTTTACATTTTATATCCTCTCTACTTCGACCATCATCAGTTATTTTGCTCCCCAAATAGCAAAACTCCTTTACTACTTTAAGTGTCTCATGTCCTAATCTAATTCCATCAGCATCACCCGACTTAATTCGACTATATTCCATTATCCTCGTTTTGCTTTTGTTGATGTTCCATCTTTTATCCTCCTTTGAAGACACTGTCCATTCCATGTAACTACACTTCCAGGTCCTTTGCTGTCTCTGACGGAATTACAGTGTCATCCGCGAACCCCAAAGTTTTTACTTCTTCTCCACGGTTTCTAACACCTACTCCGAATTTTTATTTTGTATCCTTTACTGCTTGCTCAATATACAGATTGAATAACATCGGGGATAAGCTACAACCCTGTCTCACTCCCTTCCCAATCACTCCTTCTCCTTCATGTCCCTCCACTCTTATAACTGCCATCTGGTTTCTGTACAAATTCTAAATAGCCTTTCGGTCCCTGTATTTTACCCCTTCCACCTTCAGATTTCGAAAGAGAGTATTCCAGTCAACATTGTCAAAAGCTTTCTCTAAGTCTACAAATGCTAGAAATGTAGGTTTTCCTTTCCTGGTCATAACAGGCCCTAATCGTATTAATATGAGGTGGCTCCCTTTGAAAGTTACAGTGAATGTTTCTGTGAATAGCAGTGGGATATTTTGGTTCCACATACCACACTACGCACTGGGCACTTTTTTGAGGTGTAGTCATTTCTTGTAAATATTTAGCAAATGAAACAAAATGAAATAAATTGTTTGGAAATGAATCTACATAAAACGCTTTAAGTTACTTTACATGATGCTGCAAACCGCAGTTTTTTCAACCACATTTGAAGTTCAGGGAGGTCTCAAGTGAACAGCCCATATAAAAAATGACAATTTTGTAGTTTTGCCCCCTCCTGCACGATTTTCTGCAGTCGTTCATGGCTGTGGCTGACGAGTGCGATCCTCGGTGCAGGTGTTCAACATCTTGGGTATCGGCCCGCTGCCGTGGGCCATCGTGGGCGAGGTGTTCCCGTCGGAGGTGAAGGGCGTCGCCACTGGGATCGTGTCTGTGGCGCTGGCTATCACCACCACGACGCTCAGCAAGCTCTTCCAGGTGATCAGCGACGCAGCGGGCATCTACTCCGTCTTCTTCCTCTTCATGGCCAGCGCCGTCGTCGGTCTCGTCTTCACCGTCTTCTTTGTACCGGAGACCAGGGGCCGCACCTTCGTCGAGATCACACGGCACTTCGAGGGTGAAGAAGACGAAGAGCTAAAGTAGCCATTTTTCTGGCTCTGCACGAAAGAAACAAATGAATGACTCCAGTCTGTCGGAGTATGGCTATAAATTAATATTTAAACAGCGAGGAATTCTCTTCTTTGAGAATAAATAAACATACAAAAAGTGTTTCTTAATCTCCACACAGATGCAGATTGTAGGCTTCTTGCATCTCTTGCTGATTTGATGCCTCTCTTCACGACTTTTTCTCCTGTATCGTCCCTTTCATCTCAGAGCAGCATTACACGCAGCGTCCTAAATTATTTGTTACCTGTAATGTATATCTTCTCCCGCAACTCTTGACGCCTACGGTTCCCATCAAACTAGGTGGCACAGCAGTAAGACACGAGAGTCGTATTCGGGAGGACGGCGGCTCAAAACTGCAGTTGATCATCCAAATTTAGGTTTCCCGTGACTTCCTTAAATCACTTAAGGTAAACGCCGATAAGTTTCCATTGAAAGGGCACAACCCATTTCCTTCCCTATCCTTCTTCACTGAAAACTTGTACTCTGTCTCTTATGACCTCATCGTCAGCAGAAAGTTGAACCAATATCTTCATTCTTTTCCTCTGTGGTTCCCCCGTGTCCTATCATTCTGTCGTCTCTCTAGTTGGAGTTTTCGGTATGTTCGAGAAGGACAGAAGCTGAAATAATGAATTAAAATTTATGGCAAAACCGAACTTGAACGCAGGTCTTCTGCTTATTAGGAAGATGTGTTGCCCACTACACCACCCTGGCACTGTGGCAATACGCTTACATGGAATACCTTAATCCAGTGCCCTCCCTAACACAAACTTCAATTCATATCTCAGCCCATCTCTACTTCCCCCTTCTCAGATCGTCAGTACTGCCACGGCTCTCCAATATTCGAACAGCAGCCCAGCACTGGAATAGAGTAAATCGTGAAAGTGTGTCAGCCACAGTGCCAGGGTGGAGTAGTGGATAACACACCTACCTAGTAAGCAGAAGACCCGGGTTCAGTTTCTGGCTGTGCTACAAATTTTAATTCATTACTTCGGTTTCCATTCTCATCGAAGATAAAGTTAGGACTAAATATGTCTCCAGCAAAATGTATTTGCATCAGATTAATTAACAGCATTTATTTTCTTGCCAATTGTCTTCATTTCTTATCTAACCAGACCCTAAATTTTCAGCATCTCAAACGTTTCGAGTCCCTCCTTGCCTGGTTTTCCCACAGTCAGTGGTTAAGTACCGCTGTTCCAGAAATAAATGCTGAGAAATTATCTCAGATTAAGACCTGTGTTTCTTACAAGCAGCTTTCTTTCGGCGACTAATATTATCTTTGCCGTGGGTAGTCTTCTCGCATCCACCTCGCTACATCCGCCATGGACTAATTTGCTTCCAAACTGCCATAACGATTTCACTCATCTGCTACGTGGCTCCAATGTTGAGGTGAACATATCAATTTCAAGATTAGAGAACTAGGGCTCAATGTTCTGTCAACGTCGAGTTAATCAGACAGTATGTCACTAATCCCATTTGTTCTGCTCCTTATCTTCGCCTTGCATTGATTTACTTTAACTCCATATTCTATGTTCTCTTCATTCAATTTATCAAACCTTGCAATTCCTTCTCGCTTCAAAGAGAATAGCAATGTCATCAGCGAACCCTTCTCACATTTCCTTCATTGCTTCTTTCCCCCATTTTAATCTGGTTCCAATGGCCTTCCATTCTCATGTGTAGTTTAGCAAACTGAGAATGAAGGTGAACAGTGAAAAAAAATCTTATCAGCTTACAAGCCACGTCACTTTGAATAAAACACTGCTGCTTTCGGTAACTGTCTCCACCATTGGTATCAGGAGTAAAAAAGCAACACCACTGACCTTTCGTTTTTTACTCATGATGACGATGGTTGGAGCAGCTATCGAAATCTCGAGTGTTTTGTTCTAAGTGATGCGAATTGTAAACCAATAAGATTTTTTTCCTAGAATGCCATCATGAAAGGCTCCAAGGACACAATATGTACGGTGCTCCTTCCACATTCTGTCTGGAAGTAACACATGTTAATAATTACAATATTTTATTTTATGAAATGTTTTCGTGTAACCAATAACAGCATTTTGATCTTACATATCGATTATTGTCTTACTATTATTCTGAAATAAGTTTTAACATTACTTATACATTTTTTACAAATTTCTTAATTTAAAATTTGTAATTGTTGAAGATCTGTGTATATTAGTAACGTCAGTATTTCAAGTTTCATATGATATTTACTGTATGTGATGTCATGTTGTATTAAACAGTCGGTTATCTGTTCAATGTAGATGTGCAAGTTACTAAATACTCTACAAAAAAGACGTGGGACTGACAATGTCCCTAAGGAATTACTTGTCATAGTGTGCACTTGCAGACTGATTTTTGGTTTTGAATAGTGCTCTTACACTGCGACAATCTGCATCAAAAACAACCAAAACAGAGCTGTCCACCACCAAATGCTTGTACAAAAATAGAATGAAATAGATACTGAAAATTTGAATATTTTATACTAGTAACCATTTGAGTCCACACACATCTACGTTAGAGATGGGCAAACTCGTTGACCTTTGTGGACTAGTTCATTGATGGCTAGTCCTTTTCGGATCCCATTTCTGGAATGCTGTACAGGATTTAAAACAGTCAAAATGGAAATTAGAACTACTATACACAATAACAAGAGAGTGTCTGGGATCAGAGCTAAGAGGGGGCAACACATTAGGTTTACAATGAACGTCGATATAGATTTGAGATTTTATGACAAACACTTCTGGGTACACTTCCTACTACTCAGTATTTATTACATATTCTGCCTTACATTAGTTACTCAATTAATACTATACGTCTGTAGTACGTGTGGTGAGGCTTCATGCGAGTCTGATTTGTAAAGATCAGTTTTCTTATAGGGGAGCGGATAGTGTCCCCCCCCCCCCCCCCCCACCCCTCCATCTGCCATTCCCAATCACAAGGTACTTAATGCAGAAATGGGATAAGTAAGCACTCTAAAAAGAATGAGGCCAACAGAACGAGGATGAGGCAAGGACGAGAGACCATGAACCTGAAATGAGGATGAGACCATCTGAACGAGGTTGGGTCGGGAATGAGAGACAATGGAACTGGAACGAGTGACCGACTGACGTTAAGAACAATACTGACTGAACGAGTGTTGGAGGAACTGGAACAAGTGACTGCCTAACAAAGAACGAAACCAAATAAGCGAAATCGAAGTGGGGACGAGGGACAGTAGAACTGGAACAAGTGACCACCAGGCAAAAAAACGATACTGGCTGAATGAGACAGAGGTGGGAACGAGGGACAATGGAAGAGGAACGAATCACCACCCGACAAAGATCAATACTAAATGAAAAAGACGGAAGTGAGAACTAGGGATGGTGGAGATGGAGCGATTGACCACCTGAGGAAGAATGACACTGACTGAAGAAGACCAAGGCAGGGACGAGGGACGAAGGAACTGGAATGAGTGACTGACCGAAAAAGAACGGTATTGACTGAAAGAGAACGAGGGACAGTGTAACTGGAGCAAGTGACTATCCGGGAAAGAACTATATGGACTGAACGAGATCGAAGTAGGAATGAGACAAACCTGAAGGGAACCACAGACAATCGCTCCTTGACAGCAATTCCTCAATCCATCTGTCCTGTTTAGTGAACCATGTCTTTCGATTCATTGTTCCATGAACGACCCACCTCCAGTCTACATTTCTTCCTTTCACTGGTCGAAGCGTTTCTGAATGTCTTTTTCTGTCTAAGCAGGAGCCCCACCGATTTTTTTAATTTCCTCTGGAGCGCGAAGTCATGCCTGTAGTAAACCACTTTTCAACTGGCACTTGGCGGACAGATCTTGATAAAAGTTTTCACAGCAGAAGAGCGCAGCTCAAAGTAGGCCAAAGTTTCCTCACCTGTATGACAAGACGAACACTCGCTTTAAAACGCTTCTCTATCCTTTCGTCCTCGTATGGCAGTCAAGTGATTAATAGACACAACAATAAATAAATTAAAAATCCATTTCCCACTCTGTGACGGTTCTGACGATGGCACAAGATAATCTCTAATTCTCCTCACCTTGCAGTCATTAGCACTTGTTTGGTTACAAAGCTCGAAATACGAGACCACTTACTAATTTACTGTGACATCGTAAGCTGGGCACACTTCGACCGATTTTCAGATTCAGCTGTGATTGACTCTTCTTCAACTTCTGTGATATTTAAGTCAGTCAACATATGGGCTCGAAAAAATGGTTCAAATGGCTCTGAGCACTATGGGATTTAACATCTGTGGTCATCAGTCTCCTAGAACTTAGAACTACTTAAACCTAACTAACCTAAGGACATCACACACATCCAAGCCCGAGGCAGGATTCGAACCTACGACCGTAGCGGTCACGCGGTTCCAGACTGAAGCGCCTAGAACCGCACGGCCACACCGGCCGGCATATGGACTCGTATGAGAGGGTTAAATACTAATTAGTACATTACATTTTCTAAAATGCAGAGGAAGTAATGAAAAAAAAATTGTAGGTGGTAAAGCATGGATTTGGGGATACAGTGACCAGCCCATACTCACACCAAAACTGTCAACTATCATTCCATTTGTTGTCAGTCTTTCAAAAACACAATGAAACTTGAACCACCCACAAATTAAATACATTGACCTAAAATTTTCTTAAGTGCTTTATTAACCCGCATAAAATAAAAAACTAGTGTAGTACATAAATCGACCTATGTGATCCACAATTAATATTACAAATGTAATGAAAGGTTCTAGAATGGAGTACTACAAACATATCTCGAAATTTAGTTCAGCATAATACCTTCAGTTTCATTCATCTTAAATCTAAATCTTCTTTTCAAAACGTCCATTGCACTTAGAACTAAGGTTATCTGTTGTTCATTTATTGAGTCAGTATGTGTCACTTGTGGCCTAACAAACTTCATTCCTTGTTTCCAAAGATATCTGACATTATATGTTGTACCTCAATCACTGCCTGACCCTCAACAGCTTGCAATGAGCAATACGTGAATAATATTTAATTCTCGTAGTTGTATGCACATTAATAATTACAAATGAGCCTTCGTCTATATACTGATGATCAACGTTTGTATTCCTTAGTTCCACAATGTCATGGCGTCAACACTGTTTACTAAATTGTGTATCTGTAACTCTATGTCACAATGACCACTGGTCAAAGTAACCACAAAAGAGAAAAATTATACACATTACCTCAGAAATAATAATATACTGGCAGTTAGATTCATAGTGGCAGATATATTCATGTCAACAAAAACTAATCAATGTCTGTTTACAGAATTAATCGAGTAACGCACGTGATACAATTGAAAACAGCGATGGCTTTGCAGTTAAATTACATTGGTGGATTTTGCACAACCAGGTTTTAACACACTTTTTCGTATACAATTATAAGTCGTAACATGTTCGTCAACCGTTGCACATGACATGGCGCCATCTAACATAAGTTGATGGAACATTACCACCAAACAGCATGCACTAAACACCCGATTGAGAGCCACCAGAGATCTGTAAAGCGTTTGGTGTGTGGGTGGTCAAAGTAACTGTAGTAGTCAAAGTATACCCAGTTTACGGTGTCTTAGCGGTGACTGAGTCCAAGATCTTACATTTGAAAGACGCTGATGATGTATAACTTTCTCGCAGGTACGCTGCCAGATTGTTGTCTTTTGTTGCTGCGTATTTTTATGTTGTTGTTGTGGTCTTCAGTCCTGAGACTGGTTGGATGCACCTCTCCATGCTACTCTATCCTGCGCACGCTTCTTCATCTCCCAGCAACCTACATCCTTCTGAATCTGCTTGGTGTATTCATCTCTTGGTCTCCCTCTACGATTTTTACCCTCCACGCTGCCCTCCAATACTAAACTGGTGATCCCTTGATGCCTCAGAACATGTCATACCAACCGACCCCTTCTTCTAGTCAAGTTGTGCCACAAACTCCTCTTCCCCCAATTCTATTCAATACCTCCTAATTAGTTATGTGATCTACCCATCTAATCTTCAGCATTCTTCTGTAGCACCACATTTCGAAAGCTTCTATTCTCTTCTTGTCTAAACTATTTATCGTCTATGTTTCACTTCCATACATGGGTACACTCCATATAAATACTTTCAGAAACGACTTCATGACACTTAAATCTATACTCGATGTTAACAAATTTCTCTTCTTCAGAAACGCTTTCCTTCCCATTGCTAGTCTACATTTTATATCCTCTCTACTTCGACCATCATCAGTTATTTTTCTCCCCAAAAACCCCTTTACTACTTTAAGTGTCTCATTTCCCAATCTAATGCCCTCAACATCAATCGACTTAATTCGACTACATTCCATTATCCTCGTTTTGCTCTTGTTGATATTCATCTCATATCCTCCCTTCAAGACGCTCTCCATTCCGTTCAACTGATCTTCCAAGTCCTTTGCTGTCTCTGACAGTATTACAATGTCATCGGCGAACCTCAAAGTTTTTATTTTTTCTCCATGGATTTTAATACCTACTCCGAATTTTTCTTTTGTTTCCTTCACTGCTTGCTCAATATACAGATTGAATAACATCGGGGAGAGGCTACAACCCTGTCTCACTCCCTTCCCATCCACTGCTTTCCTTTCATGCCCCTGAACTCTTATAACTGCCATTTGGTTTCTATACAAATTGTAAATAGCCTTTCGCTCCCTGTGTTTTACCCCTCCCACCTTCAGAATTTGAAAGAGAGTATTCCAGTCAACATTGTCAAAAGCTTTCTCTAAGTCTACAAATGCTAGAAACGTAGGTTTGCCTTTCCTGAATCTTGCCTCTAAGATAAGCCGTAGGGTCAGTATTGCCTCACGTGTTCCAATATTTCTACGGAATCCAAACTGATCTTCCCCAAGGTCGGCTTCTACTAGTTTTTCCATTCGTCTGTAAAGAATTCGCGTTAGTATTTTGCAGCCGTGACTTATTAAACTGATAGTTCGGTAATTTTCACATCTGTCAACACCTGCTTTCTTTGGGATTGGGATTATTATATTCTTCTTGAAGTCTGAGGGTATTTTGCCTGTCTCATACATCTTGCTCACCAGATGGTAGAGTTTTGTCAGGACTGGCTCTCGCAAGGCCGTCAGTAGTTCTAATGGAATGTTGTCTACTTCCGGGGCCTTGTTTCGACTCAGGTCTTTCAGTGCTCTGTCAAACTCTTCACGCAGTATCATATCTTCGATTTCATCTTCATCTACATCCTCTTCCATTTCCATAATATTGTCCTCAAGTACATCGCCCTTGTATAGACCCTATATATACTCCTTCCACCTTTCTGCTTTCCCTTCTTTGCTTAGAACTGGGTTCCCATCTGAGCTCTTGGTATTCATACGAGTGGTTCTCTTTTCTCCAAAGGCCTCTTTAATTTTCCTGCAGGCAGTATCTATCTTACCCCTAGTGAGTCTCTACATCCTTACATTTATCCTCTAGCCATCCCTGCTTAGCCATTTTGCACTTCCTGTCGATCTCATTTTTGAGACGTTTGTATTCCATTTTGTCTGCTTCGTTTACTGCATTTTTATATTTTCTCCTTTCATCAATTAAATTCAATATTTCTTCTGTTACCCAAGGATTTCTACTAGCCCTCGTCTTTTTACCTACTTGATTCTCTGCTGCCTTCACTACTTCATCCCTCAAAGCTACCCATTCTTCTTCTAATGTATTTCTTTCCCCCATTCCTGTCATTTGTTCCCTTACGCTCTCCCTGAAACTCTGTACAACCTCTGGTTTAGTCAGTTTATCCAGGTCCCATCTCCTTAAATTCCCACCTTTTTGCAGATTCTTCAGTTTTAATCTACAGTTCATAACCAATAGATTGTGGTCAGAGTCCACATCTGCCCCTGGAAATGTCTTACAATTTAAAACCTGGTTCCTAAATCTCTGTCTTACCATTATATAATCTATCTGAAATCTGTCAGTATCTCCAGGCTTCTTCCATGTATACAACCTTCTTTTATGATTCTTGAACCAAGTGTTAGCTATGATTAAGTTGTGCTCTGTGCAAAATTCCACCAGGCGGCTTCCTCTTTCATTTCTTACCCCCAATCCATATTCACCTACTACGTTTCCTTCTCTCCCTTTTCCTACTACCGTATTCCAGTCACCCATGACTATTAAATTTTCGTCTCCCTTCACTATCTGATTAATTTCTTTTATTTCATCATACATTTCTTCAATTTCTTCATCATCTGCAGAGCTAGTTGGCATATAAACTTGTACTACCGTAGTAGGCGTGGGCTTCGTGTCTATCTTGGCCGCAAGAATGCGTTCACTATGCTGTTTGTAGTAGCTTACCCGCACTCCTATTTTTTATTCATTATTAAACCTGCTCCTGCATTACCCCTGTTTGACTTTGTATTTATAACCCTGTATTCGCCTGACCAAAAGTCTTGTTCCTCCTGCCACAGAACTTCACTAATTCCCACTATATCTAACTTTAACCTATCCATTTCCCTTTTTAAATTTTTTAACCTACCTGCCCGATTAAGGGATCTGACATTCCACTCTCCGATCCGTAGAACGGCAGTTTTCTTTCTCCTGATAACGACGTCCTCTTGAGTAGTCCCCGCCCGGAGATCCGAATGGGGGACTATTTTACCTCCGGAGGACGCCATCATCATTAACCATACAGTAGAGCTGCATGCCCTCGGGAAAAATTACGGCTGTAGTTTCCCCTTGCTTTCAACCGTTCGCAGTACCAGCACAGCAAGGCCGTTTTCGTTAGAGTTATAAGGCCAGATCAGTCAGTCATCCAGACTGTTGCCCCTGCAACTACTGAAAAGGCTGCAGCCCCTCTTCAGGAACCACACGTTTGTCTGGCCTCTGAACAGATACCCCTCCGTTGTGGTTGCACCTATGGTACGGCTATCTGTATCGCTGAGGCACGCAATCCTCCCCACCAACGGCAAGGTCCACGGTTCATGGGGGGGCGTGTATTTTTATACACAAGGTGATTACTTCATCTTTCATATGCGTGCCACATATAAAAGATAAGAACAGTTCTCCTGAAGCTTCAGTGTGTCAGGCAGAACCAGATGATGCCAACAAGCTACGTTGTCAAAATGCTGTGGCAAGAAGATACGTCTGCAATGTACCGCTGAGAACTCTACACGTGAATATGTCTCTTATATTTTTCTACAGCGCCTTCGAACTATTTCTGCTTCACATGCTTGTGAAACACAAGATGATTCACTAGCCTTAATTAAGGCTACAACGTTTACATCTTTGACAGCAAAATGATATGTATGTGTAACTTAAGAATTTCAAATAAATGTGTTTCATGCATCTCAATGTAACATTAAGTTCCCCAGGAACCCAGCAGGGAACTGATCAAAAAAAGCTGGTCGTAACGTATTTGCCAAGAGTTACGAGCGGTCATTAAAAGATACGAAGATCAATACTATAGTTCTTCACAAAAGAAAGTGCAATATGTATTCTGTAAAAACCCAGTGGTAGTCTGTAATTACTTTTTCTGTTTCCGTAGAAAGTCGAAGAATATATTATATTATGTTATCACTGACAGTTTTTGCTGCAGTATGTTGAAATAATACAGGGTATTTCACAATTCCTATTATAGTCTTCAAGGTTTTGTATAGAGAACTTAGTAAGTAAAGCTTTGATAAGGAACCCATGTACGGGAATGTACCAAATGGATACAATTAAGTTCGAAGATCAAATCACTTCAAATCGCCCACTTCGCAGTGGGCAATACATGTACCGATGACGTTTCCCAGTTCGCCCGATTCCATCGCATACTATTTTCGCCCAGTGGCAACAATAGCTGTGAGAAGCTGGTACACTCACAACCAGGAGGGTTCATTGTGGTGGTCCATCGGCGCACATCAGGGTTTGTGAACTGTGTATATGAAATCATGTTTCGCAGATACAACTTTTACAACAAATAGCATTGTCACCACAGGGAGCAGATTCTTTAGAGCACACAGGTCAGATCCCATCGTATCTGCCGAGTGCGTACTGTGAAATGGTAGTTTTGAAAGTGATCCGATCTTCAAACTTATTTCACATCTAGATGGTTTACTTCTGGACACGAGTTCCTTAGCAAGACTATAAGTAGTAAGTCCTCTGTACAAACTATATAAACCTGAAATACGAATTGTCAAACAACCTTTATACTAACTACACTGTGCTAATGGAAATAAGACGCTTAGCTTCCGGTTAATTAAACTTTTGATTAAACTGTGTTTGCTTGGGAGACTATCCATGACTTTTAATTCACATTACTATACAAATATAACCCAATATCTTTGAAAATCTACAAGCTACCTTACGAGAGATTGAACGTCAGGGTAAAGTTCAATGTACAAAATTTAAGAAATTCCTACATAAACAAAGATACCACATGAAAAAGTACTTAACAGCACCCTAGTGTTTTTGCCTGCAGAACTGTATATATTCTACACTGTATTTTGACAGCTCAGTGGGTAGTATGTGTCAGGTTAATTATTTGATCCGCGTTTCAGTCTTCAGTCAGCCCTAGGATCTTTTTTGTAACTTATCGCTTGTTTCGCCTTTGGAAATTATTTGTTAATGCCGAGTTGCACTGTTGCTCGGAAGGCACATTAAACTGTAGCTACCTGGGTAAGTTAGTGCGAAGCGTGGAGGAAGGCAATAGGTATACTGTTCTTGTGGTTTATTCCTTAGAACAGAGGATTTTTCTGGTGTTGGAATTCCACCGCCTAGAACACAGTGTTGTTGCAACAAGACGAAGTTTTCAACGGAGGTTTAATGTAACCAAAGGACCGAAAAGCGATACAATAAAGGATCTGTTTGAAAAATTTCAACGGACTGGGAACGTGACGGATGAACGTGCTGGAAAGGTAGGGCGACCGCGTACGGCAACCACAGAGGGCAACGCACAGCTAGTGCAGCAGGTGATCCAACAGCGGCCTCGGGTTTCCGTTCGCCGTGTTGCAGCTGCGGTCCAAATGACGCCAACGTCCACGTATCGTCTCATGCGCCAGAGTTTACACCTCTATCCATACAAAATTCAAACGCGGCAACCCCTCAGCGCCGCTACCATTGCTGCACGAGAGACATTCGCTAACGATATAGTGCACAGGACTGATGACGGCGATATGCATGTGGGCAGCATTTGGTTTACTGACGAAGCTTATTTTTACCTGGACGGCTTCGTCAATAAACAGAACTGGCGCATATGGGGAACCGAAAAGCCCCATGTTGCAGTCCCATGGTCCCTGCATCCTCAAAAAGTACTGGTCTGGGCCGCCATTTCTTCCAAAGGAATCATTGGCCCATTTTTCAGATCCGAAACGATTACTGCATCACGCTATCTGGACATTCTTCGTGAATTTGTGGCGGTACAAACTGCCTTAGACGACACTGCGAACACCTCGTGGTTTATGCGAGATGGTGCCCGGCCACATCGCACGGCCGACGTCTTTAATTTCCTGAATGAACATTTCGATGATCGTGTGATTGCTTTGGGCTATCCGAAACATACAGGAGGTGGCGTGGATTGGCCTCCCTATTCGCCAGACATGAACTCCTGTGACTTCTTTCTGTGGGGACACTTGAAAGACCAGGTGTACCGCCATAATCCAGAAACAATTGAACAGCTGAAGCAGTACATCTCATCTGCATGTGAAGCCATTCCGCCAGACACGTTGTCAAAGGCTTCGGGTAATTTCATTCAGAGACTACGCCATATTATTGCTACGCATAGTGGATATGTGGAAAATATCGTACTATAGAGTTTCCCAGACCGCAGCGCCATCTGTTGTTGAAAATTGTAACTACTGTAATTTCGAAAGTTTGTCTGCCTGAAAATGTACTGTTGTCCCAAGCATATTGCAACAAACGGTGTATTTCTATCGCTGCTCGTTTAGTTTTTATTGCCGTTTCAAATATACCGGTCATTTTTGAACCTCGAGATGAGTGAAAAATTTACTTTTGCTGAAAACGGGGTGCAAGCTACCCAGATTGTACTCATCCAGTTTTTGGTAATGAAAGTGCGTAGTGATTTCGATAATCTTTAAACATAATTTCAAAGATTTTCTAGACTTTTTCTCATTTAGATGCTTAACGTCAAGTATTTCACACATTAACTCATTTGTAAAGCAATCAGACATTAGAAGTTGTTTTATAAATGAGGGTTGTACCGGTGAACACTGTTTTACCTAATGTTGTGCGCGCAGGACAGACAAGGAGGGGACAAGGAAACACCAGAGGTTTTTCCCAGAACGGATAACACCGAGGCAGCTTGCTGACGAGGCAACTTGGAATTTCCTAAGTGTTTCGCACAGCTGCAACTTTGATTCTCATAGCTGGGGGTCATCTGGCCATTCGAAACTGGTACTAACCAGCCACACGAAGTCTTCCTGGAAATAAATTAATTTCTAGAATTTTACCGGTTCACCTACAATTATCGATATTTAAGGCTCTTTTTATGAGAACAGCGGGATGTGTTTGCATTGTTCAACTGCATGCGTGAACTCTTTTCGGTTGAGTTGTTTGGGGGGAAGAGACCAAACACTGAGGTCATCGGTCTCATTGGATTAGGGAAGGACGGGGAAGGAAGTCGGCCGTGCCCTTTCAAAGGAACCATCCCGGCATTTGCCTGAATCGATTTAGGAAAATCATGCAAAACCTGAATCAGGATAGCCGGACGTGGGATTGAACCGTCGCCTTCCCGAATACGAGTCCAGTGTGCTAACCACTGCGCCACCTCGCTCGGTCTTAGCTTTTGCTTCTCGCACTTTTCATATTACAAATACAGTTACGAACAACTTAAATTGGAAGAGACACACAGAAAATGTTGTGGCGAAGGCTAACCAAAGACTGCGCTTTATTGGCAGGACGCTTGGAAAATGTAACAAATGGTTCAAATGGCTCTGAGCACTATGCGACTTAACTTCTGAGGTCATCAGTCGCCTAGAACTTACAACTAATTAAACCTAACTAACCTAAGGACATCACACACATCCATGCCCGAGGCAGGATTCGAACCTGCGACCGTAGGGTCGCTCGGTTCCAGACTGTAGCGCCTAGAACCGCACGGCCGAAAATGTAACAGATTCACTAAACGGACTGCCTACGCTTCCCCTGGTCGTTCTCTTTTAGAATACTACCAGATAGGACTGACGGAGTACATCGACAAAAGTTCACAGATGGGCAGCACGTTTTAAATTATCATGAAATAGGGGAGAGAGTGTCACAGAAATAATACAGGATTTGGGATTACATCATTAAAACAAAAGCGTTTCTCGTTATGGCAGATGGGCAGCACGTTTATAAATTATCATGAAATAGGGGAGAGAGTGTCACAGAAATAATACAGGATTTGGGATTACATCATTAAAACAAAAGCGTTTCTCGTTATGGCAGAACCTTCTAATACAACTTCAATCATCAATATTCTCCTCCGAATGCGAAAGTATTTTGTTGATGCCGACCTACGTAGGGAGAAGCGATCATCATAGTAAAATAAGGGAAATCAGAGCTCGCACGGAAAGATATACGTGTTTGTTTTTTCTCCGCACTGTACTAGACTGGAATAATAGAGAATTATTGAGAAGCTAGTTCGATGAACCCTCTGCCAGGCACTTAAATGTGATTTTCAGGGTATCCATGTAGTTGTAGTTGTAGTCAGTGTGTTTCTTTGCCAAATAATACACGCTAAGACAAAAAAAAAAGATGCACCATGAAGGAATTATCTGAATGGGACAGAAATCGGTTGATCTGATGTACATGTGCAGACAAACAAATTATTATAGTTTTAGAAAAATTGGATTATTTATTCAAGAAAAAGAGTGTCACAAACTGAGCAAGTCAATAGTGCGTTGGTCCACATCGGCCCTTATGCAAGCAGTTGTTCGGCTTGACATTCATTAACAGAGTTGTTGGATGTTCTCCGGAGGGATTTCATGCGAAATTCTCTCCAACTGATGCCTTAGATCGTCAAAATCACGAGCTGGTTGGAGGGTCCTGCCCGTAATGTTCCAAACATTCTCAGTTGGGGAGACGTACAGCGGATTTGCTGGCCAAGGTATGGTTTGGCAGGTACCAAGACAAGCAGTAGAAACCCTTGTCGTGTGCTAGCGGACATTACCTTCCTGAAATGGAAGCCCAGGATGGCTTGCCACGAAGGGCAACAAAATGGGGCGTAGGATATCGGCGACGTGGCGCTGTGCTGTAAGGGTGCAGCCGATGACAACCAAAGGGGTCCCGCTATGAAATGAAATGGGAGCATCATCTTTTCTGGTTATCGGGACGTATGTTGGGTAAGAGTCAAGTTGGCATTCCACCGATGTGTAAGGCGTCTCCAGACATGTCGTCACTGGTCATCGGGGTCCACTTAAAAGTAGGACTCACCACTGACGACAATTCTGCTTCAGTCAATGAGATTCCGGGCCTAATAAGCCCGACAACACCGCAGACTGGATTGTTGGTGTACATAGGTAGTCGGTGCAAGGAGCGCCGTGAGCTCGGGTCCCTTTCTGTGCGCCACCTGTTAATGATCCTTGCTATCACTGAAGCACCGGTTGCAGGTTGGATCGATGATAATGATGAATACGGGACTGTGAGTGTATCTCTGACGATTGCTCTGTCGTCAGATTCTGTTCTGTCTCTTTAGGTCGACCGCTTCCTTCTTGTCTCTGTGTTCGGCCATTGTTCACGCATTCCTGCCAACATCGTCGAATAGCGGCATCACACCTTTTCGAATGCCGAGTCATTCGCCGATTACTCCAACCGGCTTCTTTGAGCCCAACAACACGTCCTGTCTCAAATGCTGACATCTTGATATATTGTTCAGGCGCCTGTCTGCGAGGCATAGTTGTTGTCCAGCTGAGCGCACGGTATCAGATTAGCAAGGACTTTATGCCTTGATATCGACATGTCCCCTATTCACTATACTTGCCTGCCGCGCGATGGTATTGCGCCACAGCGTCAGATAATCGCCATAGGCTGCCAAAGTTACGGTTTTGCATCTTCCGCCGATACCTTTATGAATATCAACCTGTAACCAATTTACATAGCTCCTTTGCGTGCGTCGTTTTTTTGTAGAGTGTATTTGCAAGAGTCGTTAAATAAGAAATTTAGCCGGCCGAAGTGGCCGTGCGGTTCTAGGCGCTGCAGTCTGGAACCGCGAGACCGCTACGGTCGCAGGTTCGAATCCTGCCTCGGGCATGGATGTGTGTGTTGTCCTTAGGTTAGTTAGGTTTAACTAGTTCTAAGTTCTAGGGCACTAATGACCTCAGAAGTTGAGTCCCATAGTGCTCAGAGCCATTTGAACCATTTTTTTTTTTTTTTTTTGAGAAATTTAATCTTTTTTTACTTCAATGAATTGTCTTTGAAGTTGAAATATCAGCAGATGGCGTAGCACTGGTTCTAAGTCTTAGCTGTCAGTATTGAAAATAAAGAAAAACTAAGTAATGCGTTTCAGGAAATACTCATTAAAAAAAATCGTTGTTACAGAGTCGCCCAGTTACACAGATGTTCGAGTCGTGGACCATGAATATTTGAAGGAAAACGTTTTCTATATACTTTCACACCCTGGAACAGAACCTTTCTAACTTTTCAAACCGTAAAATGTGTAGATAAAATTTGCAACTATAAATCAGCTTTCTTAAGCTACAGACTAAAAGTTTAATCGATATAACAAGTAAGAAATAGATAATGGTTGAACAACAGCCAAATAATCACAACAGGTAGTTTGATCAAATTTTGAGCAGGGAGATCGTAATAATGTCGAAACATTTTACCAATAATGCTGCCCATAGCATCAACCTCAGCATGGCGCATTCGCCGACAGTTTTGTCATGTGTAGGGATGGAGCCAGTTTGGTAGAGTCTCTAGTGTGATAAATCGGTTGTGATAATCTCTGGACGTTATCGTGATCAAACAAGTGCTGCAGTGCGCGCCCAGATGTCGTGGCGGTGCTGTTAAGTAGACATTACGATTACGTGTCGCCAGCGGCTGGGGTCTCTTTCTTGCGGTCTCGGTCGGCAGTCAGTCAAAGCCACAGTGTTTTAAGACTGGTATTCTGAGTGTCAGTGTGTGCTTAGCAGTGGTGCAATTAAATCGCAAGTCTGCAAGTTGTGCGGTGAAGTTTTTGATTTGAGTCCCCAAGAGCCCGTCAAGACTTCTACCTTCAGAGGCTAATCTGTTCTAATTAGATCCGCATATCCGGCAACATTTGATGATTTGTGCGATACGTCTGAAGTATTGTGGAGCGAAGCAAATTTCGGTCAGAGAGAGTTGTACAGGGCTCTGAGTGCAGCGATTTGACGCCATTTACAGTCTGCAGCATGTTTGACGTTGATGATTAGGACAGTGCATTGGCGTATTAAGAGTAGAAGTAAAGGTTAATTATTTGTCCAAGTCGGCTGCTACTAGGTACAGCTGCTTGAAGTTTTTAAATCATGATTTCTCTTGCAAGTGATTATAAGTGATTACAATTTTATGTAAACAGTGTACTGCACAGTCACCAGTCTTTACACTATCTTTTGTGCTCGCTGCTGTGCTAATAAA
The DNA here is from genome assembly GCF_023864345.2 of Schistocerca serialis cubense. NCBI lineage: Eukaryota > Metazoa > Arthropoda > Insecta > Orthoptera > Acrididae > Schistocerca > Schistocerca serialis. The sequence continues at coordinate 562,175,945 of NC_064642.1, read as the reverse complement.
ATAACGAAAGACTTATAAATTAGTTCTGTACGCTAAGCTATGTGCATTGGCTGATCAGTTATAGCTTAACTAGTCTTAGTACAGATGCATTTTAAATTTCTGCTAGAGAACTAGAACGGATTTAATACTCCAATGTTCTAAGCTTTTTGTTTAAGGCCTTATGCCAGTCACGTGCTGGTTACAGAAGATATATTAAATTGAAATCGCTTTTCTGCTCCGGTAATCACTCTGTTTTCAAGTGAGTCAGAAATGCATTTGCTCCTTGTTTGTTTGCATTAATAAGTTGTACCTTTGACTGTTTTACAGTTTTTTCTATGTTCTATTTGTATTATCGAAATGTATCTGATTCAAAATGGTTCAAATGGCTCTGAGCACTATGGGACTTAACATCTGAGATCATCAGTCCCCTAGAACTTAGAACTGTTTAAACGTAACTAAACTAAGGATATCACGCACATCCATGCCCGAGACAAGATTGGAACCTGCGACCGTAGCGGTCGCGCGGTTCCAGACTAAAGCGCCTAGAACCGCTCGGCCACATCCGCCGCCTGTATCTAATTATTTGAACAATTATGCCCATGAGTGGACGCGAAGATTGAACTGGCTTCCGAACTGCTAATATGAAAGTCTTTCATAATGGTCCAAGAATTCATATTAACATCTTTCCTATTATGCTTATTAATTTCAAGTTTTCAAGTTTGGTCGATTTGGTCCAGCTTCTGTAAACCTTTAAAGTTTAACGATCTTTGCTATTGCTTGTGAACTTTGCTAAATTAAAAATTGAAATAAAGTTTTGCTAATTTTTTTAAATTAAAATTTTCTATGGCCTTATACCTTCCGCTCGCCCAAACCCTCACTAGAAGTTTCAGGTATGAGCTGCACTTGGAGAATCTGTATGGCTGTGGCTACGGTAGACGGATGTCTACTGTGCTGTCACGTGGAAAGCAGAACATAAGGATGTTTCGTATATTGACAAATCACTGTGACGGTATTAATCTGTGAAGAACCCGCCAGGTTAGCCGAGAGCGCTAATGCGCCGCTTCCTTTACTCAGGTAGGCGCGGCGGCCCCGGATCGAATCCGCCCGGCAGCTTAACGGCGGAGGCCGGTGTGCCGGCCAGCCTGGATGTGGTTTTTAGGCGGTTTTCCACATCCCACAAGGTGAATACGGGCTGGTCCCCACACCCCGCCTCAGTTACACAGCTCGCAGACATGTGAGCACATTCGCACTATTCCAAGGATTACACTCGACACAAATAGTTGGAGTACACTAATTCCGTCCCGGGGGGTACGGGGTGGCGGCAGGAAGGGCATCCGGCCACCCCTTAACTTAACCTTGCCAAATCCGATTAACTATGTCGACCCTGCGTCATTGCGGGAAAAAGGCACAAGCAAAAGAAAGGTATTGTTCTGTGAAGCAGGACTAGAATAGATCTAAAGTCACTCAAATGTTCTCCAAAGACCATTTCGCCGGGACTGAGGCTAGAGAGTCCTTCACCAACACTTCAAGACGTGTTCAGCCTCTTGGCAAACGACACCCATAGCGGCTGCACACTGCCTCCCGCCCGTCTCTGCCTCAAGGCTACAGTGTCACTCTGAACGCCGTCTTTTGCGCTGCTATTCGCACAGCCTGCGCATTGGGTGGTGAGGTATTACTGTGGTCGTTGCCAACAGCCGAGTGACATGTTACGCAATGCGTAGTACACAGTTCATTGATTCTCGTTGTGTTTGGTTAGATCAAGTCAAGCTACTGCGAGAGCAGAAGACACTAATCACCCGCAGAGGACGCCGCTAGAACGTCTGACCTCAAACATACATTCGGTGCGGTGTTTTCCAAATTTTAGCCGCTACTATAGTGTCGTGTGAGGGGTTTAGTGCTCTGTGTGTGTTCCATCAGTGTGGTTAAGAACCTTAGCGCTGACAGCCGAGATCGAGGTGCTACGTGGCTGCATTATCACCTTTCTATAGTGGTCGTGAGAACAGATGTCTTGACTAACGAACAGTTAGGAGTGGTCAGTAGGAGGTTGATCAACCCAGATCGGAGCAGTCGGTCGTGTCACGCACATCACTGGAAAGCTGATATGGCGCCGAACTTCAGGGTCCGACATACCCGATAAGTGCTACGTAGAGTCTGTCTGCAAACTGACAACAGAGCAGTCTGTTCGTCAGTCTCTCTTAACAGCCGAGAACTGGCCATAGCCCGAAATCGTAGGTGATTGGCTGATCAGCTGCGACGCTAGGATTCGAATGCGGATCTCTTTCGATTCGTCTATTCGCAGTGCTTTTCAGTGTTCGAATATTGTTTTCAAGACTTGTGAAAGCGACTGCAAAGTATCTGAGTTATTTTCGAATTTGTTATGCACGCTGTACTGTATGCTTTGCACTTGGGTGAGACAGCAGATTGTATAGATTTACGGCTGTGAGGGTAAATATGAGCAAAATTGTTAAGGCTTCCGTGGCCACTTGTTGACCACCGGCAACGGAGGGTGAAACTTTGACAATACCAGTCACTCTTGTTGGCGAAACGTCAGTAAACTCATCAGACGAACGTCGGCCGAAGAACCCGAGACAGAAGCAAATAGGCAGTTTGTAAATATGAGCCTTTATCTAAGGAGATAGAGAGTGACCCTCTTCCATTCACTTAGTAGTTGTAGGATTTTCAGTCAACACTTAGCCATCAATTTCGTAAAGACGTACAATGAAATTCTCTAAAACACTCGAAAAAATCGTTTTGGTGTTAACGGAATTTTCGAGTGCTTATTAAGTACAAAACATATCGCACATTTACCTGCAATTGCCGGTAGCTCAGCGTGTACTGTCATAGTCTGATTTTTCCAGTCTTATTAGTGACACCTTTTTTTTACTTTTATTTGAATCCTATATTTATTATCAAATGGAAATGATAACAAATAAATACTGATCACAATTTTCTAATAAGAATAACATATTTTATATTTAATTACTAGTCGCATACAAAGAAATTAAAATTTTATACCGACTTGCGAAATGCCTCGTTGTTGAAACGAAAAAGATTATACATATCAATAACGCTGTTTAAACGCTAGAAATAAAAAAAGTATTTTATGATCGTATTTGGACGGAATGAGGAAAGAAGAAATCAGAGGGCATTTGCAGTAAACAGAGGAGCTATAAAACACACTCAAAAAACGTATTTGCAGTTGACTAGCACGTGTTTCTGTAAACACTGTCTTGCGTTTTGAATCTCCTGTACACAAGAAGAAGTTATTAGATGACCCCTGTCGGGCTGCTTGTCACGATAATTTTTTGCTTCCTTACTTAACTCACAGTGACTCTCAACACTGCAGGCGGCCGTTTCAGTTTGTTCCTACAAATATCATTCGCACCAAGTATTGCAACGTACTGATTTTTTTCAGGCAGTGCATTTCTTTAAAATTTCGTGCCTACGAGTGTCAGGCTTTATGGGGTCTGTATCTTCCAGTCTTTGATCCAGGAGACCAGGATTTGTTTCAGTTCCGGTACTGCAGCTCACTGTTCGCATGGATAAATTTTTAGCATATTTTATTCGCGTTTTTAGTTGTTTGCTGTAACACTGTTCATTATAAAAATGCGTGCACTTGAAGATTTTTTGCTAACCAAATGCCTTTTGGAGTATTTTATAACATCATGCCGTACCGTACCTGCAGATATATTATCTAAACTATGACAGCATTTATCGGGGGGCAGAGACACGCTTCTTGTTAGAATTGTTCTTTCGCTTCGTTACTGTAGAACAAAAAAACGTTATAGGGTCTCAAAAGCGCTTGCTATTTGTACATGAAAAGCATTCAGCCTATTCCGCCTTCAAACGTTTGATGACAGTCAGAAATGGACGACTGCTTACGATTTCATTTTATCTGGCGCAATTGTTTCACTAAGTTTTTGCCCTCTACATGGAAAACATATCTTACAAAAACTGTAGTCTGTAGTCCTATTACTGCAATGATTTGTTTGGTGAACAATCTTCGAAACAGAAATCTCCAATTTTTTTACCATTCGCTGTATGAGCTCAGGGTAGTGTAACGGGACAATGGTTTCATTAAATCCTGATGTCTCGTTACATCTAACAAACCTGAACTCAAAACCTACGTCAATGTAGAAGTTCCTGTAGCATAATGCCCCAATCCAAAAAAAGACATTTAAGAGCAACAAACATTCAATATATAGTTGTCACATGAACACAAATTCTGCAATACGTAGCAAGGGGCGTGAGTAGCCTTAGAAAGCCACTGTTAGTGTCCCACAAACATAATCTGGCCAGCAAAACTTAAGGATGAAGCTATGTTTCGAAAGATGTGTCATTGTCAAGTACCCCAGCTGGATCAGACTTGAATCAGACATAGAAAAAAATGCTACTGTCCACTAACTGAGAGAAACACGCAATGAGACGAGCAGAAATGACATTTCTGTTCAAAGACAATAAACATAGTGACGTGAAAGTGCTTCTCGGTTGGCCATAAGGTTGAAAAAGAGTTCTTATAGCGAGGAGTTCCATTCCTCCATCAAAGCGGTTGACAACCGCCAGGTGGTCGTATGTGCATGTGGACGTGCAGTCTGCAATACGTCTTCCCAACACATCACACACTTGCTCGATAGGATTTCAATCGGAAGAGGGTGCGTGTCTTGGGGGGGAGGGGGGGTTGCGGAGGGGGGGGGGGGGGCGGCCAAGCTGTTCCATTCAGCGAATATTCTCTCGTTCCAAGAGTTTTTCCACTTTGCAGCTCGATGTGATCGCGCTTTATCGTCCACAAAAATGAAATCATGACTGAAGGCACCCCTGAAAAGACGCGCAGAGGGAAGAAACACAGAATCAGAATAACGTTGACCGGTGTGTATACCGTGCTGTAAGATTTGGAGGTTAGTGCGCCCATGTAACATCATACTTCTCCACACCCTAACAATTGGACCACCAAAATGACCATGTTCGACAATGCCAGACTTACCCTCATATGGCGAGAGATGGGAACACGAAACGCTACCAGGAGCACTTTCGTGCTTGTGTCGTATCGTCATTTTGATGCTTCCTGTTCTGTAATGAAAAATAGATGCAGAAAACCACTAAAAAGCAGTGAGAAACAATTTGTGCTTAATGACTTCGAGAAATTTTAAGAAAAGAGCCGTCGTTGCCGACAGCAATAACAGATGACAGCTCTTGTTTTGAACTTCGTTCCGCCAATTCTGATGCGAAAGTAGTTGAGAGCTTGCCACACCAGTGAACGAGTTTTGCCGTCTATGGCTTCAGTATTTAATTGTACTATGAAATGTCAGCTATACCTTTTTTACATTACACACAACTCATGCTGATGAAATATTCTATATTTGTAACAGGTTTCTCTACTGGTCATTCTCTTTCGCTCTCTAGTAACTTTCGCTTTCTGTTTAATCCCATATGAGACACATTGCGCAAGTTATGCCCTACATTATTTCATAGTTCTTACAAACTGTACGAAGTGAAATAATATGATGTTTTACTGTTTGGCCTGCTATTGAACATTTTTTAGAATGGGGAAAGTTTGTGTAAACGTTCCTTACTTCTTCAGCCTGAAACGGCTGGATGGATTCGGAAGAAATTTGGAATGGAAATTGCTTATACCCTGAATTAACACATAGGCTTCTTTTAAAATGGTGTAGTCAAGATATCTATTGATTTGAAGAATATAACGCGAAATGTGGAATAAAATTACTCTTAGAAAAAGCAATTTACTCTTTGACTTATGGCAGCGCGGAGTGGCCGCGCAGTTAGAGGTGCCATGTCACGGATTGCGCGGCCCCTCCCACCGGAGGTTCGAGTCCTCCCTCGGGCATCGTTGTGTGTGTTGTCCTTAGCATAAGGTAGTTTAACAGTTGGTAGTGTGTAAGTCTAGGGACCGGTCACCTCAGAAATGTGATCCCTTGGGAATTCACACACATTTGTACACTTTTTTTCTTTGACTTTTGAACTGTATCGTATTTGTGAAAATATTTTTGTTGTTAAATATTTCCTACATAATACGACCAAACGTAATGAATACAATGCTTATACAATCCTCAAAGTGTTTATCCATACTTCCATACAAGCCCGTTGCATCTTAGCAGCTGAGCGTCAGCCGTATCTCATAGCTTCTAAGACACTTGAAGACGCACAACGACGATGTCATTTATATGCTGTAAGACAGAGAGATGTCGTGCCTTTACATGTAGAACGTGGTAGGCCTTTAATCAGGCTGGATGTGATTGTGAAATGCGAGCGTATCCACTGGTAAGAGGCATGCAAGTGAGGGCAGAGGACATTTCGAGTACAAACTTTATAAAATTTGCGCTCCACCAAACCAGAAATTCCTTATTTTCTTTCTTCGTCGAGTTAGTATGTTTGTTAGTCCTTCACGCTGAAGCGGCTGGGCAGATTTGGATGGACTTTGGAACAGAGATAGCCTCCACCCTGAATTAACACATAGGCTACCTTTTATTCCGAAAAAATTCCCCGATCCCGTGGGCTGGTTACGTGGCTACTGTTACAGTGGGATGGGTAACACGACTAAAAAGTCATCCATGAAAGTTAACTTTCAAATCAGTGCTTTAAGTTTAGCGTAGAGATTAGTTTTTAACTGTTTTGGCAAATGAAATCAGTACGTATATAAATCTAGGACAGTACAAATACTCCTGTAGGATAAGAACATCACTAAACACTCTAACGTATGGATAATAAAATATTTCGTGGCATATAGAGCGTTTTCGAACTGTATTGGATTGTGATATTATCGGGATTTGCATTTGAATGATTTATAAATTTTTTTGCGGATTTCGTTTGTTTCTAGACACACGATTGTTCAGAATAATCAATGTCGGGAGCTTGAAATGTGGAGATTTCTCAAAATCTGGTGTTTCTGTCCGATGACACGAGGTTTGCTGGGCCGCAAGTGGCCCGTGCATCAATATCTCCAAGAGATAACTATTGTGGATAGTGAGTTTCGACATAAATATGTCTTTATAGATAACTGTTTAACAATGCGGGGTTACACATACAGGGAATTTGACGTCACTTTGTTCGGTTGTTAAGATGCGTTAATGCAACACTTAGCCTAATTCTCACCTGGCGGGGTGGGCGTTGATTTGTGCAACTACTGGTCACATGCACCAGCAAGGCGATGTGTTGGCTGCAACACAAACATGCCGTAATAATCATGCGTACGAGACTGTAATCAACAAAGCGTGATTTACTACTCGACCACCATATTATTGCACTTGGCCAACTGAATGAGGTAGCGCAGTGGTTTACACACTGGACTCGCATCCGAGAAGACGACGGTGCAAACCCGCGTCAGGCCATCCTGATTTAAAGGAAATGAGAACTAAATTAATATCCCCAGCTGCTGACGGGCGTTGATATATATCAACGGGGACAGGTGAATATGTGTGTCCCGACCGGGACTCGAACCCGGGATCTCCATACATCAGCACGGCTTTAGAAAGCATCGCTCCATCGAAACGCAACTCGCCCTTTTTTCACATGATGTCTTGCGAACCATGGATGAAGGGTATCAGACGGATGCCATATTCCTAGACTTCCGGAAAGCGTTTGATTCGGCGCCCCACTGCAGACTCCTAAGGTACGAGCATATGGGATTGGTTCCCAAATATGAGAGTGGCTCGAAGACTTCTTAAGTAATAGAACCACAGTACGTTGTCCTCGATGGTGAGTGTTCATTGGAGGTGAGGGTATCATCTGGAGTGCCCCTGGGATGTTTGGTAGGTCCGCTGTTGTTTTCTATCTACATAAATGATCTTTTGGATAGGGTGGATAGCAATGTGCAGCTGTTTGCTGATGATGCTGTGGTGTAGGGGGAAGGTGTCGTCGTTGAGTGAAATGGTTCAAATGGCTCTGAGCACTATGCGACTTAATTTCTGAGGTCATCAGTCGCCTAGAACTTAGAACTACTTAAACCTAACTAACCTAAGGACAGATCACACATCCATGCCCGAGGAAGGATTCGAACCTGCGACTGTAGCGGTCGCTCGGTTCCAGACTGTAGCGCCTAGAACCGCACGGCCATCGTTGATTGACTGTAGGAGGATACTAGATGACTTGGACAGGATTTGTGATTGGTGTAAAGAATGGCAGCTAACTCTAAATATAGATAAATGTAAATTAATGCAGATGAATAGGAAAAAGAATCCTGTAATGTTTGAATACTCCATTAGCAGTGTAGCGCTTGGCACAGTCACGTCGATTAAATATATGGGCGTAACATTGGAGAGCGATATGAAGAGGGACAAGCATGCAATGGCAGTTGTGGGAAAGGCGGATAGTCGTCTTCGGTTCATTGGTAGAATTTTGGGGAGATGTGGTTCAGCTGTAAAGGAGACCACTTATAAAACACTAATACGACCTATTCTTGATACTACTCGAGTGTTTGGAATCGCTGTCAGGTCCGATTGAGGGAGGACATAGAAGCAATTCAGAGGCGGGCTGCTAGATTTGTTACTGGTAGGTTTGACCATAACGCGAGTGTTACGGAAGTGCTTCAGGAACTCGGGTGAGAGTCTCTGGAGGAAAGGAGGCGTTCTTTTCGTGAATCACTACTGAGGAAAATTAGAGAACCAGCATTTGAGGCTGACTGCAGTACAATTATACTGCCGCCAACTTACATTTTGCGGAAAGACCACAAAGATAAGATAAGAGAGATTAGGGCTAGTACAGAGGCATATAGGCAGTCATTTTTCTCTCGTTCTGTTTTGGAGTGGAACAGGGAGAGAAGATGCTAGTTGTGGTACGAGGTACCCTCCGCCACGCACCGTATGGTGGATTGCGGAGCTTGTATGTAGATGTAGATCTCCTGCTTACATGGCAGACGCTCTATCCATCTGAGCCATCGAGGGCACAGATGATAGTGCAACTGCAGGGACCATCACGCGCACGCCTCCCGCAAGACCCACATTCTCACCTTGTATATTCACACACGACATTCTTAGTCTCCCACCCCAACACACTCATTACTCGTGGAAGACATTCTTTCCAAGTTCCGTAAGAGTTCGGGGAATATGTGTGTACCTGCACAGAAGAAGACACTATATTCATACAAGTACATCCTGATTTAGGTCTTCCGTGATTTCCCTAGATGGAGTCAGGAAAATGCTGGGATGGTCCCTTTGAAAGGACATGGCCGACTTTCTTCCCCATCCTTCCCTAATCCGAAGGGGCCGATGACCTCGCTATTTGGTCTCCTCCTCCAAATCAAGCAACCAACCAAGCATCTGGCCATTATCAAAAGCACTATGTGACATTTCAGTAAACAAGAACACACACTGTACGGTCAATGCTTTCAGGTCAATTATGCACAAGCTATCGACGCCGATTAGATGCGGTCTCACGATGAGGTGACTGAAGCGCCCACATTCCCGGGTGCAGTAATATTGCGGTTGATTAATACAGGGTGCGTCAAAAAAATTTATACAGACTTTGAATCGTCATAGAAAATTTATTTCCCGTTTTACAATGTTAAATTTCTGGAAATGGGAAGCTTAAAGTCCAATTGGAAAAATAAATGTACTTTGCAAATGTGATTAATGTTCAAACTAGTGGCCTTCAGCATCAATACATTCATCGTACCAAGGTGTCCAATGAGATTTCTGCGCACACTGCCTGAATCTCATTCCAAAGTGTGTCCAGGTTACGTGTTTTACGTTTGTACACCTCATATTTTACTGTGGCCCTTAAGAAGAAATCCAGCAGCGTGAGGTCTGGAGAGCGCGCAGGAAACTCAATTGGTCCCCTGCGTCCTATCCACTGGCCTGGCACATTGTGATCCAGGTATGCTCGTACGTCCCTATGATAGTACGGCGGGGCGCCATCTTGTTGGAAATAAAACTCATCATTACCGTATAATGCACGAATGGCAGGGAATATGGAGTCAGCAAGCATTGTTAGGTACGTTTCTCCAGTAACAGTACCTTCAAAGCGGAAAGGCCCAATGAGTCCCCTTGCAGACAAACCACACCACACATTTACACCAGGCAAATTCACAGCCTTTTCAACTGTAATGTGAGGATTATCTTCAGCCCAGTAGACACAATTGTGCCTATTGACAGTTCCATTGAGTTTGAATTGGACTTCATCCGACCAAATTATGATACCCATAAATCCCAGTTCACGTCTCACCATCTCCTAAACCCATTCACAAAATTCTAACCTTCGATCTGGATCGTCGTCACTTAGCTATTGCACCAGCCTTGGAATGTACACACGAAACTTGCCTTTCTTCAGAATGCGTAGCACACTACTAGCACTTACATTACTCTCACGTGCCGCTTGCCTCGAAGATTTATGAGGCGATCGCTGAAACAGTTCCAAGACCGCAGTTGTGGAATCATCACTTGTAGCTGCACGAGGTCGGCCTGATCGACCTTTATGCACATCACACACTGTTCCATGAATTTCGAATTTGTCTCGTAGACGTGTAATTGTTAACCTTGAAGGTTGTTCTGTACCATACTCATTTCTCCACTGTCTTCGGACTGCAGCTACATTCTCAAACTTCCAGTACCACTTAATTATCTGATTCCGCGCTTCAAAGCTCAAACGGACGTCCGCCATGTTGCAGTTACTTCCTTGCCACTGCTGCCACCTGTTGAAGAAATATAACATTACTTTCTCACAGATATTTAACCTTGTAGAAAGGGAAATAAATTGTCTATGACAGTTCAAAGTGTGTATACATTTTTTTGACGCACCCTGTATGTTTCTTGGAAGGCAGAATGCGATGAGGTAACAAGAAACGCTGCAGAATACATGGCGCATTGTTTACTACCGTGTCACACTTACGATGAACGGAGTATAATTCAAGATCCGATATGCGCCTCTGGCGCGCTGTTGCAGCAGAAAGCAGCGCCGGCGTTTACTGTACTGCGAACAGCTGTGACCGCTTCCGGTCAGGGCAAGGTCGGCAACTGCGAGGCCGCTGGCGTCATGCCGAGGAGAAAGAGAAAGCACGACACAAGGACGAGGCAGCTCCAGCTGGTCAGTGTAATATCCAATTTACTGCATCAGTGACGCCCATCTGGATCCGCTGTTCGTTAGTAAACTGCTCAAAAAACGTTTTGCTTCACCCTCAAGACTTACACTGTACGATCGAAAGTATCCGAACAACTATTAGTGGACATTAATATGGGGCTGTGACGTCCCCTCTCCCCTTTTGTTGTCGCTGTTGATGTTGAGCCGCTGCTGCTACAGCTCGGTCGGTAGCGAACTGCTGCGTTTACCCGGCCCGTGTGGCCGTGCGGTTCTAGGCGCTTCAGTCTGGAACCGCGTGACCGCTACGGTAGCAGGTTCGAATCCTGATTCGGGCATGGATGTTTGTGATGTCCTTAGGTTAGTTCAGTTCAAGTAGTTCCAAGTTCTAGGGGACTGATGACCACAGATGTTAAGTCCCATAGTGCTCACAGCCATTTGAACCTTTTTTTTTTTTGGTGATTTTAATTGTCTGTTACGGTTTTATGATGATTTGCTATGCCGGGTTAGTTAGTTACTGCAGTATTGAGTGAATTATTCATCACCGGCGTCGTTTCACACCGCTGAAGCGAGTAAAAATTCATCTGCGGTTCAGTATCAGTAGTTGTTACGTTGGAAGGCAGAATTGTTCACTACGGCACGACGCAAATCCAGAGATAATCTATAATGCTATCTTGATTTCGTGCGCCGTAATATTATTTCGGAAAAACACTCCTTTCAATGCTTAATGTTCATCAAGTCACTCTTTCAAATAAATGTTCACAGTTAATTAATTTTGATCATCAATTATCTCACAGTTCAATTAATGTGGAACTGACACGAGAGATTTTCATTACTGACGAACAATTTTTATTGTTCCTTCTTAGCAGTTAATTTATAATCATCACACCACACCATACCGATGGATCAGATCAATTACGATTCTTTTCAGTTCGGTGATCGTGACAATTACGACAACTTTTACAATCGGCGTATTTGTATTATCTTCATGTGGTCGTATTAATGTTTCCTACTCAAGGCTAATCAGGTATTGCAGTCTTCGATACTATGTCCATTCGTCTATGTAACTGTTCACTTTGATGAAAGTTGAGTCCAACAATAATATCTCCAATAATTAAAGTTCATTAACTCGTCGTACACTATCAGAATATCACTTCAGTTCAAATAACTAAGAACAAAGTCCGCGCATCTCTATCACGCAATAGTACTTTTTTTTGATAGAAACCATCTCGTAGCGTTCCGTTTGTACCACTATATCAAACGGTGCTCTCTCACGACTTGATAGCAAGCAAGCTAGCAAGCGACTAACATTTCCATGAACGAGCATTGTAGACGCATTGAATTTTCTTTTCGCCGCGTTTACAACTCTCTTTCGCAATAAATGTTATCTCTCACCGCTACGGTCGCAGATTCGAATCCTGCCTTGGGCATGGATGTGTGTGATGTCCTTAGGTTAGATAGGTTTAAGTAGTTCTAAGTTCTAGGGGACTGATGATCTCCGAAGTTAAGTCCCATAGTGCTCAGAGCCGTTTGAACTATTTATCTCTCACCGACACATTACTTTGGACTTAACTTTCGTCGTACTGATTTGCAGTTATTACTGAGATGTTTGATAGCTAATTAAAAATAACCTTTCTTTCTTTCTACCTTTATATCATGACATACTCAGTAATTATTGAAATTAGTGTTCATCAAAACTTTAAGGTGTTATATTATTGTCAAAGTTGTCGTACCTGTCAGGATAACACTGTTCGCTACTTTAAATTATCATGACATTCTTATTTGGGTTTTCGGGTTTCTTGGGGTGTTACACACTGTACGATAGAAAGTACCCGAACAACTATGAGTGGACATTAATACTGGGATGCCCATCCTTTATGAAGACTTGAACTTTCCTGGGGTAGTTTCTGTTGTGTCTAGGAAACCTGCACACTCGGTTCTCTAGACAACCAATCAAACAAGTCGTATTAATGAGTTTTATTACAATGAGCAAAGATACAATACTTAACTTTAGCGACATACAAATAATCAATCCTCTTCAGCTTAAACAGTCTCAAGTCTGTGCTACGTAGAGAGTTCAAGGGAATTGGTCTAGAGTTGCAGTTGCTATCCAAGCCACTAGGCTTTATGAAACGTCCCCTTAGAAAAATTTGTGAATGACTGTGCTGATAAACCCCTTACGTTATTTGATTTTCAAACAGCTGAGAAAACTGAACATACTCAGACATTTCTCTCTTTACTTATTCTGATCATCACTAAACTGACACACAATGTTTTTAGCGCAACGCAATCTGACTTTCAATAATCCCTACAAAAGAATGGCCCTGACTAACAATAACCTATACCTTTCATGAATCACTTACCTCACAAAAATATTCATTACTCGAACTACTGCAATACAGCGAGCGCCAATACTGTCAGCTAAATAAAAGATTCTAACCACTGAAGGCACTAACTACTGATAGGCATAGTTAGCAAATGGAAGATTTTGATAGAGAACAAACAATGTATTTACCTTAATAGTGTTCAAAAGTCATAGTATACATATCAGTTCATGACATCCAGTCTTACAAACTTACTGTATCTGATGGACACCCATGAATCATGTACCTTGCCGTTGGTGGGGAGGCTTGAGTGCCTCAGTGATACAGATGGCCGTACCGTGGGTGCAACCAAAGCAGAGGGGTATCTGTTGAGAGGCCAGACAAACGTGTGGTCCCTGAAGAGGGGCAGCAGCCTTTTCAGTAGTTGCAAGGGCAACAGTCTGGATGATTGACTGATCTGGCCTTGCAACACTAACCAAAACGGCCTTGCTGTGCTGGTACCGCGAACGGCTGAAAGCAAGGGGAAACTACAGCCGTAATTTTTCCCGAGGGCATGCAGCTTTACTGTATGGTTAAATGATGATGGCGTCCTCTTGGGTAAAATATTTCGGAGCTGAAATAGCCCCCATTAGGATCTCCGGGCAGGGATTACTCAAGAGGACGTCGTGATCAGGGGACAGAAAACTGGCGTTCTATGGATCGGAGCGTGGAATGTCAGATCCCTTAATCGGGCAGGTAGGTTAGAAAATTGAAAGAGGGAAATGGATAGGTTAAATTTAGATATAGTGGGAATTAGTGAAGTTCGGTGGCAGGAGGAACAAGACTTTTGGTCAGGCGAATACAGGGTTATAAATACAAAATCAAATAGGGGTAATGCAGGAGTAGGTTTAATAATGAACAAAAAAAATAGGAGTGCGGGTAAGCTACTACCAACAGCATAGTGAACGCATTATTGTGGCCAAGATAGACACGAAGCCCACACCTACTACAATGGTACAAGTTTATATGCGAACTAACTCTGCAGATGATGAAGTAGTTGATGAAATGTATGATGAGATAAAAGAAATTATTCAGGTAGTGAAGGGAGATGAAAATTTAATAGTCATGGGTGACTGGAATTCTACAGTAGGAAAAGGGAGAGAAGGAAACGTAGTAGGTGAATATGGATTGGGGCTAAGAAATGAAAGAGGAAGCCGTCTGGTACAATTTTGCACAGAGGATAACTTAATCATAGCTAACACTTGGTTCAAGAATCATGAAACAAGGTTGTATACATGGAAGAACCCTGGAGATACTAAAAGGTTTCAGATAGATTATATAATGGTAAGACAGAGATTTAGGAACCAGGTTTTAAATTGTAAGACATTTCCAGGGGCGGATGTGGTCTCTGACCACAATCTATTTGTTATGAACTGTAGCTTAAAACTGAAGAAACTGCAAAAAGGTGGGAATTTAAGGAGATGGGACCTGGATAAACTGATTAAACCAGAGGTTGTGCAGAGTTTCAGGGAGAGCATAAGGGACAAATTGACAGGAATGGGGGAAAGAAATACAGTAGAAGAAGAATGGGTAGCTCTGAGGGATGAAGTAGTGAAGGCAGCAGAGCATCAAGTAGGTAAAAAGACGAGGGCTAGTAGAAATCCTTCGGTAACAGAAGAAATATTAAATTTAATTGATGAAAGGAGAAAATATAAAAACGCAATAAATAAAGCAGGCAAAAGGGAATACAAACGTCTCAAAAATGAGATCGACAGGAAGTGCAAAATGGCTAAGCAGGGATGGCTAGAGGACAAATGTAAGGATGTAGAGGCTTATTTCACTAGGGGTAAGACAGATACTACCTACAGGAAAATTAAAGAGACCTATGGAGAAAAGATGTAGGATGTAGATGAGGATGAAATGGGAGATCCGATACTGCGTGAAGAGTTTGACAGAGCACTGAAAGACCTAAGTCGAAACAAGGCCCCGGGGGTAGACAACATTCCATTAGAACTACTGACAGCCTTGGGAGAGCCAGTCCTGATGAAACTCTACCATCTGGTGAGCAAGATGTATGAGACAGGCGAAATACCCTCAGACTTCAAGAAGAAAGTAATAAGAATGTAATCCGAAAGAAAGCAGGTGTTGACAGATGTGAAAATTACGGAACTGTCAGTTTAATAAGTCACAGCTGCAAAATACTAAGGCGAATTCTTTGCAGATGAATGGAAAAACTGGTAGAAGCCGCCCTCGGCGAAGATCAGTTTGGATTCCGCAGAAATGTTGGAACACGTGAGGCAATACTGACCCTACGACTTATCTTAGAAGCTAGATTGAGGAAAGGCAAACCTACATTTATAGCGTTTGTGGACTTAGAGAAATCTTTTGACAATGTTGACTGGAATACTCTCTTTCAAATTCTAAAGGTGGCAGGGGTAAAATACAGGAGGCGAAAGGCTATTTACAATTTGTACAGAAACCAGAGGGCAGTTATAAGAGTCGAGTCACATGAAAGGGAAGCAGTGGTTGGGAAGGGAGTGAGACAGGGTTGTAGCCTATCCCCGATGTTATTCAATCTGTATGTTGAGCAAGCAGTAAAGGAAACAAAAGAAAAATTCGGAGTAGGTAAAGTCCATGGAGAAGAAATAAAAACTTTGAGGTTCGCCGATGACATTGTAATTCTGTGAGAGACAGCAAAGGACTTGGAAGAGCAGTTGAACGGAATGGACAGTGTCTTCAAAGGAGGATATAAGATGAACATCAAGAAAAGCAAAACGAGGATAATGGAATGTAGTCGAATTAAGTCGGGAGATGCTGAGGGAATTAGATTAGGAAATTAGACACTTAAAGTAGTAAAGGAGTTTTGCTATTTGGGGAGCAAAATAACTGATGATGGTCGAAGTAGAGAGGATATAAAATGTAGACTGGCAATGGCAAGGAAAACTTTTCTGAAGAGTATAGATTTAAGTGTCAGGAAGTCGTTTCTGAAAGTATTTGTATGGAGTTTAGCCATGTATGGTTCGTTGGTTGGTTTCGGGGAAGGAGACCAGACAGCGAGGTCATCAGTCTCATCGGATTAGGGAAGGATGGGGAAGGAAGTCGGCCGTGCCCTTTCAGAGGAACCATCCCGGAATTTGCCTGGAGTGATTTAGGGAAATCACGGAAAACCTAAATCAGGATGGCCGGACGCGGGATTGAACCGTCGTCCTCCCAAATGCGAGTCCAGTGTCTAAACACTGCGCCACCTTAGCCATGTATATCAGTGAAACATGGACGATAAATAGTTTGGACAAGAAGAGAATAGAAGCTTTCGAAATGTGGTGCTACAGAAGAATGCTGAAGATTAGATGGGTAGATCACATAACTAATGAGGAGGTGTTGAATAGAATTGGGGAGAAGAGTAGTTTGTGGCACAACTTGACAAGAAGAAAGGACCGGTTGGTAGGAAATGTCCTGAGGCATCAAGGGATCACCAATTTAGCATTGGAGGGCAGCGTGGAGATTAAAAATCGTAGAGGGAGACCAAGAGATGAATACACTAAGCAGATTCAGAAGGATGTAGGTTGCAGTAAGTACTGAGAGATGAAGACGCTTGCGCAGGGTAGGGTAGCATGGAGAGCTGCATCAAACCAGTCTCAGGACTGAAGACAACAACAACAACAACGGATGGACAGACGTCCAGATCATCCGCTCTCAAAACTCCGCCATCTCTGTCCCCACATCCACCACTGCTGGCGGCTCACCTCCAACTGCTCAACGCTACGCGCTGTTAACATCCAGCTGCCCAACACTACAATAGCGACTATTTCAACAATGCCCACCAGCCACAGACTGTACACAGCACAGTCAGTGATTTTCACATAGAGCGCTACATGGCGTTACCAACTTAAAAACCTAAACAGCCTACTTACAGCTTGAAGCTGCTATTGAACTGGGCCGTCACCAGTCGGTCGCAGCGCGTATGTCCTCTTCACATAGGGCCGCTACTGTCACGTTGTCGTCCTGGAGGGAGGTTCGGCCAGCCTTCTCTTCGTTGTCGTTCCCGGTGCTTGACTTTAAGCCACAATAGTTTCATTGCGGCGTGTGAATATCAGTGGAGGCGCGTTGGTCCTCAGTAACCGAAATCAGAGCAGGTAGTGATGTTGAGCTCGAGGGTCTGGAGTGAAGTCGACTCATCCCAAACGCGTTCTATTGGACTGAGGTCGGCCCTCTGGGCAGGCCAGCCCATGTCAAGGATGTTATTGTCCACTAGCTGTAGCCTCATGGGTTCTGCTTTTATGACACGCTGCATTCTCATACTGATACAAACATTGTCTCGGAACTGTCTCTATGCTGTACGCAATACACAACGCTCTAAAAAGTGTTCATATGATCCCGCAATTAACATTTTCCTTAGCACAGTAAGGGGACCTCGCCTTAGCCACGAAAAACGCCCCCATACCATTACATTACCTACCCCATGCTTCGCTTTAATCACTACGCGACGTAGCGAGTAACGTTCTGCAGGCATTCTCCAAACCCAAATCCTTCCGTCGTATTGACACAGGGTAGAGTTCACCAAATCACTCGCTTCCTGTCAGTCAAAGTCCAGTGCCGTAGCCCTCTACACCGCCTCAAGCTTCGCTTAGAATTAACTACAGAAATGAGTGGCTTATGAGGAGCTGCTCGACCATCGTACCTAATTGTTTTTAACTCACTTTGCCTAGGCATTATGCTAGCTGGACGCTGGAAGCGATTTGGAACTCTTGAGTGCTTCCTCTCGCTGATTTCACGCGATATATTCCAATCACCCATTTAGTACACGAGGTCTGGCTGCTCTTGGTTTAGCTGTGGTTCTCCTTCGCGTTTTCACTTCACAATCACATCTATAGCAGTCAATTTACCAGCTTGGAAACGGTGAAGTGTTCCTGATGGATTTGTTATTCTGGTAACATCCAATGACTAGTCCACATTCAAAGCCACTGAGCTACTCTGCCCGACCGAGTCTGCTGTTACTGCTTCTATACGGACAACACAACAATCCCCGCCTCCTTCTATACTAGCGGGCCCGCCTCTTGTGATATCTACGGATCAGTTCTGCACTACATGGGGATGTCTCGATACTTTTGATCAGACAGTGTACATTTTTTGCACTCGTAAATCTCTCTCTCAGTCCTACACCACTGGCCATTAAAATTGCTACACCAAGAAGAAATGCAGATCACAAACGAGTATTCGTTGCCCAATATATTATACTACAACTGACATGTGATTACATTTTCACGCAATTTGGATGCATAGATCCTGAGAAATCAGTACCCAGAACAACCACCTCTGGCCGTAATAACGGCCTTGATACGCCTGGGCATTGAGTCAAACAGAGCTTGTATGGCGTGTACAGGTACAGCTGCCCATGCAGCTTCAACAAGATACCACAGTTCTTCAAGAGTAGTGACTGACCTTCAACACAATACCACAGTTCATCAAGAGTAGTGACTGGCGTATTGTGTCGGGCCAGTTGCTCGGGCACCATTGACCAGACGTTTTCAATTGGTGAGACATCTGGAGAATGTGCTGGCCAGGGCAGCAGTCGAACATTTTCTGTATCCAGAAAGGCCCGTACAGGACCTGCAACATGCGGTCGTGCATTATCCTGCAGAAATGTAGGGTTTCGCAGGGATCGAATGAAGGGTTGAGCCACCGGTCGTAACACGTCTGAAATGTAACGTCCACTGTTCTAAGTGCCGTCAATGCGAACAAGAGGTGACAGAGACGTGTAACCAATGGCACCCAGTACCATCACGCCGGGTGATACGCCAGTATGGCGATGACGAATACACTCTTCCAATGTGCGTTCACCACCATATCGCCAAACACGGATGCGACCATCATGATGCTGTAAACAGAGCCTGGATTCATCCGAAAGAATGACGTTTTGCCATTCGTGCACCTAGGTTCGTCGTTGAGTACACCATCGCAGGCGCTCCTGTCTATGATGCAGCGTCAAGGGTAACCGCAGCCAGGGTCTCCGAGCTGATAGTCCATGCTGCTGCAAACGTCGTCGAACTGTTCGTGCAGATGGTTGTTGTCTTGCGAACGTCCCCATCTGTTGACGCAGGGATAGAGACGTGGCTGCACGATCCGTTACAGCCTTGCGGATAAGATGCCTGTGATCTTGAGTGCTAGTTATACGAGGCCGTTGGGATCCAGCACAGTTTCGTATTACCCTCCTGAACCCACCGATTCCATACTCTGCTAACAGTCATTAGATCTCGACCAACGCGAGCAGTAATGTCACGATACGATAGACCGCAATCGCGAAAGGCTACAATCCGACCTTTATCAAAGTCGGAAACGTGATGGTACGCATTTCTCCTCCTTACACGAGGCATCACAACAACGTTTCACCAGGGAACACTGTTTGTGTATGAGAAATCGGTTGGAAACTTTGCTCATGTCAGCACATTCTAAGTGTTGCCACCGGCTGCAACCTTGTGTGACTGCTCTGAAAAGCTAATCATTTGCATATCACAGCATCTTCTTCCTGTCGGTTCAATTTCGCATCTGTAATACGTCATCTTCGTGGTGTAGCAATTTTAATGGCCAGTAGTGTATTCTGACCACAGGAAATCGCTACGTACAGCCACATGTGTAAAGGAGGTAGCAGTAACCTGCATTCTGAGTGGAGTCTAGGAGAGCGCTTTCATTTCCGGTCATGAACTGTTTCTCAGCGCACGTGACGATCGCGACGTGTCTGACAGCCGAGATATTGTACCCGTTTGACATCATGGACGGGCACAACACCTGTGGACTGTTCGATCAAGAAGCATGCCGGGAGAAACTGAGGATTCACAACTGGGCCTAAGTTGGATTTGTCAGCATACCCTGAAGGGACATTTCAATTTTAGACCATGCCTACTTACTAACTCTACGGCAAGAATTGTTGCCAGCAACAGAAGTTGTCTGCCGAGTTGGTGTACACCACAGCGAAGTTAATCGATGATTCGATCAGTATCGTCCGAGACAAACAACATGAGATCTGCCCGGTAGTACTCGCCCACATTCAACATCACCACCTCACGGGTGCTGCTTAGAAATTGTGCCATATAGTTCTCGACGATAATTCAAGAGAAATGGTTCAATACCTTTTTTTTTTTTTTTTTTTTTTTTTTTTTTTTTTTTTTTTTTTTTAAGCGGCCGGTAGGGCTGTGTCAATCCAGCCACTACACAATCGTCTCCAGGCTATCAGTTATGCGTCAAAGCGGTCATTACGAACAATAGTTACAACCCCCCCCCCCCCCACCCATTCTCCCACCCAACATCGAGGTCACGAAAAATGACGTCGCGTTCTCTACACTGACAGGTAAAGGAATTGTTTGATGTCAAATTATCGCCGTAGAAAAGTATGAAAACGGCCAAGAGCCAACGCATTATTCAGGCGTACAATCCTACAGATTCAGCAAGGGGATGGGCCGATTATATTTCGGGCCGATGTCATCTACGGGTGGGCGACGCCTCTCATCATCGCTGTGGAGGGTAATTAGAGCTCTGTGCAGTATCGGAACAGTATCTTCCGGCCTCATGTCCAGCTCTACAGTCAAAATACAGGATGCCCACGTGAAATCTCCCTGATTTCCAAATGCAAATAAAAAACTACGGGACATAGATATTAGCGGGTACATTTCAACAGATGATGCAATGCGCGGTCAGGTACGCAAAAACGAAGTCACCCATTCCTCTCCAGAATTCTGAAAGGAAGCCACTGGAAATTAAGACGGTTAACGTATGGTATGACATCTTCCCAGCCACTGAGAGTATAAACAAACACTCAGGTTCTTGCAGGAAACGCGCACCTAACGAAATCGTGGAGCAGATTAGACCAGAGCCAATCAAAGTCATTTCGCCGAACATCGCGAGAGGAAAACATCGCTTGCTCAGTAGTTCACAAGGTGCTGCGTAAACTACTTCGGTTGCTGTCTTACGAAGTTCGAATTGTGCAAGCATTGAAGCAAGCAACTTGTAGCTACGCCACGAATTTGCTACTGAGACTGAGAGATCGGGCAAAGCCACAAGTATCTAGAAAATGTCCTGACGAAAGAACACGTGTAGGAAGGTTAACAGGCACATCATTCGTAGCGTCTGTGATTCGGAAAACAGCCTCCCCCCCCCCCCCCCCCGCTTACCACAGTTTTCAGGAACATGTCGGAGATAGCGAAACGGTGACGTGTGGTGTACGTCGATAAAAGACAGAATACCTGGACCATTTTTCTTCTTCGAGCAAACAGTAACAGCAGCCATTCACCTGGCCGTTTTTCAGCAATTTACTCTCGTTCAGCATTTTCCCTTTCAGCCAAATACGATATCTCAGCAGGTTGAGGCACCACCGCACTGGAGTTTATGTGTTCGTGATATCCTGGACAGAACATTCCCACAGCGATGAGAAGGTCGTGATGGACCAATGAAGTACCGTTTAGATTTCTTCCAATGGGATTATGTGTAATATATTGCTTACGCCTAGGCTGTAGGTGACCTTGGCGACTGTGCGGCTGGTCCCGGCGGAGGTTCGAGTCCTCCCTCGGGCAAGGGTGTGTGTGTGTTTGTCCTTAGGATAATTTAGGTTAAGTAGTGTGTAAACTTAGGGAGTGATGACCTCAGCAGTTAAGTCCCATAAGATTTCACCCACATTTGAACATTTTTTTGACCTTGGCGATCTCTGCAGAATAGTTGTGGATGCAATGGCTTCCACAACGCCGCACATGCTTGTGCGCATGTGGGTTGTGATACAATACCTTCTAGACATTTTAGGGTTGCGAAAGAAGCCCATGTAGGAGCATATTAATTTTCTTTTTGAGTTACTTTATATAAAGCCGCAAACCGCAAGTATGTTACACAGATTTTTAGCTGCATTTGGAATTCAGTGAAGTATTGGCCGTGTGTTCGGATATCAAGAATGTAAGACACGGACACATGTACCCACCCAACCTCTGAACGCCTCCCTACTCGAGGTAGGAATCAACCAAATGCGATGCCCTGCGGTGCCTGCTGACATTAAACTGATTATGTACGTATGGGACGAGTTGAAACACACAGTGCGACGTCGTCGACACTGAGTAGCATCAAGAACCCGGCAGTCGATGACTTGGACCGTCTTGACTAGTAACGTCTAGCGCACCTTGTAACCAGCGAGCCTAGGAGATACCAAATGAGTCGTAATTCATGGTGCTGGACAATACGTCACTGAAAGTTACCAAGCAGCGCGTTGTGATTTTACATAAGTCCAAAGACAGGTACTTTCCAATATATTGCCTCTATTTTGGTTGTTCTATTTTCTTCTTATTTCGCTGTAAAGTTTTGCTATTATACTCAACTATTTGTTACCCTCGGCTGCACTCGCATAACAGTAGATTTGTTAAGAGTGATGGTAAGCAAGAAAGCTAGTAATTTATGAATATTTGTGTATGTAGTCGTACGTATGTGCGATGTATAAATGTAAGAGGCGTATTTTTTTAAACAAGTACCGATTTGAAACAAAAATTAAATAAGCAGACCTTTCTTAGTAATTTTATTTTTACAACACAGCCTGTACTTTAATCTACTATGCTTCATAATTCCCACCACTATGAAGCCAGTTTCGTATCGTACAAGCTGCTGTGAATACCATCCTCATAGAAATCTGCCGCCCGAGCAAAACTTTCGGTAATTTAAACGTTCTGTAACAACCGAATATGGCATACTTCCTGACACTTGAGGAACATAATTACATAACGTCGAAATCGTTAGACTCGTTCTCACTTTCTCATCAACTTTCTGCATCGTCATCATAAACATTCGTGCGGTTATCCTTAAAAGCTCTCACCCATTTCCGTACCATCCCATCGCACGTAATGGTCAAGAAGCGTGCTTTATGCGGTTGCTACAGAACGTTCAAATTATCGAAGGCTGTGTTCAGGTGGCGGACTTCTAAGATGATGGTATTCAAAGCTAGTTCTACAATACAATAGGTGCCTTAATATTGGTGGGAGTTATGTAGAAAAGTAGATTAAAGTACTGGCTTTCTCGTTAATACTAAATTGCCATAAAAAGTCTACTTGTTTTATTTCTATTTCAAAACGATACTTACTTCAAAAATACCCCTCGTGTGTAGTGGCAGTTCATACGTACACAGTGAAATGTGTGCCTGCTATTTTGCCATCTGTCTAACATTTGTTAAAAAAAATATTAAAAACTAGAAGTTTTTCTTTATTAATCATTTATCGCACGATCCTAACTCGACACACTTCTATTAACAATGTTTTTGGCGTTGCATTCTTTTGCAAGGGAGTAAAGATTTTTTGGGATGGATAAACGTGATCACATCCACAGAGTTGTCGATGATACTACAGCGGTTTTTCTAAGTGCCCACTGACAACTTTAAAACAGTTTTTGTGGAAAAGGCGCGACGTCGCTCTCTCTGTCTTACAGCGTTTAAATGGGGCCTTCGTTGAGAGTCTTCAGGCGTTTCAGGAGCTATGAGTGCTTGTGACGCACAGGGCCTAAAAATGCGACGGGCTCGTGACTGCTCTCTTGTCTCTCTAGCTAACACGGTAGCTCGGGGTTCTGCTTCTAAGTTGCGGCGAAGCTGAGAGTGATCCGAAGATTTCTATTAATTTTCGCAGCTCGAGTTCTCCTACAATTACGTGCTGAATCAGACTTACGTTTGCGAGCCATGTCGTAAAATGAATAATATTAATAATATACTCGTACTCTTAAGGCCTTCCTGATGTAATAACTTTAAATACAGTTCTCGGGCTTACCATCAGATTTTAATATTGTATACCCACAATATATCGTCGTAGAAATTGTCCAGCTTCGCCAGGCGGTGTACCAGTTCTTTTTAAAATCCAGACACCGCGCGCACGAGTAAACATTGGACTGGAACTGTCACGGAATAATATATAAACACATCGAGTCGCCGACATTATGTAAAACCGTTGTTCCATTCCATACTCCATCCTCTGACTTTTCTTTTAGTAGTCTATGTTTTTCCTCGTGGTTCAAGCTATCTCCATGCCAAACTTTATCAAAATCGGTCCATCAGTTTAGCCGTGAAAATGTAAAGGGCAGAGCAGATTCGCATTTATAATATTAGTATGGTTAGAAACAAGCAAGAACAGCAATGAAATGCTGACTGAGGCTTTTGTAAGACAATACGTATCGCAGATTATTTTGCCATTTACACTAAAGAGCCAAAGAAACTGGTACACCTGCCTAATATCGTGTAGGGTCCCCGCGAGCATGGAGAAATGCCGCAACACGACATGGCATGGAATCGACTAATGTCTGAAGTAGTGCTGGAGGGAACTGACACCATGAATCCTCCAGGGCTGTCAGTAAATCCGTAAGATTGCAAGGGGTGGAGATCTCTTCCGAACAGCACTTTGCAAGGCATCCCAGATATGTTAAATAATGTTAATGTCTGGGTAGTCATATGGCCAGCGGATGTGTTTAAACTTAGAAATTGTTCCCGGAGCCAATCTGTAGCAATTCTGAAAGTGTTGAAACGTCCCCTTTTTAGAACAATTATACATGACTGTGCTTAAACTGACATACAACATTTTTTAGCGCAACGCAATCTGACTTTCAAAAATCCCTACAAAAGAATGGCCCTGACTAACATTAACCTATACGTTTCACAAATCACTTACCTCACAAAAATCTTGGTTACTCGAACTACTGCAATACAGCGAGCACCACTACTGCCAGCTAAATAAAAGATTCAAACTACGGAAGGCACTAACTACCGATAGGGATAGTTAGCAAATGAAAGATTTTAATAGAGAACAAACAACGCATTTACCTTAATAGTCATAATATATATATCAGTTCATAACAAATTACAAATCTCCGCCATCTCTCTCCCCACATCCACCACTGCTGGTGGCTCACCTCCAACTGCGCAACGCTACGCGCTGTTAACATCCAGCTGCCGCTGCCCAACACTACAATGGCAGACAACAATGCAAACTAGCCACAGACTGCACACAGCACAGCCAGTGATTTTCATACAGAGAGCGCTATGTGGCGGCGGCGTTACCAATATAAGAGCCTAAACACCCTACTTACAGTGTGAGGTGTCGCATTGTCCTGCTGGAATTGCCCAAGTCCATCGGAAAGCACAATGGACGTGAATGGATGCAGGTGATCAGGGTGCTCACGTACGTGTCACCTGTCAGAGTCGTATCTAGACGTATTAGGGGTCCCTATCACTCCAACTGCAAGTGCCCCACACCATTACAAAACCTCCACCAGCTTGAACAGTCGCCTGCTGACATGCAGGGTCCATTGATTCCTGAGGTTGTCTCCATACCCGTACACGTCCATCTGCTCGTTACAATTTGAAATGAGACTCATCCGGCCAGGCGACATATCACCAGTCATGAACAGTCCAATGTCGGTATTGACAGGCCCAGGCCAGTTTTGTCTTGTGCGTATCGATGATGTTCCGTTGAATGGTTCGCACGCTGACACTTTTTGATGGCCCAGCATTGAAATCCACAGCAATTTGTGGAAGGGTTGCACTTCTGCCACATTGAACGATTATCTACAGTCGTCGTTGGTCCCGTTCTTGCAGGATCTTTTTCCGGCCGCAGCGATGTCGGAGATATGATGTTTTACCGGACTTCTGATATTCAACGTACACTCGTGAAATGATTGTACGGGAAAATCCTCAAAAATGGCTCTGAGCACTATGGGACTTAACTTCTGAGGTCATCAGTCCCCGGAAAATCCCCACTTCATCGCTGCCTCGGACATGCTGTGTCCCATCGCTCGTGCGTCGACTGTAACACCACGTTCAAACTCACATTTAGATCACCTACCATTGTAGCAGCATTAGCAGACCTAACAATGTCGTCAGTTACTTGTTGTCTTATATAGGCGTTACCGACGGTAGCGCTCTATTCTGCCTGTTCACATCTCTGTATTTGAATACGCATGCCTATACCAGTTTTTTTCTTTTTTAGGCGCTTCAGTGTATTTTAGAGAGATGAATATGAATTGACATTATGTCTAAATTAATCAATGGCCGTTTTAATTCTAATACTTCATGTTTCCGTGAAAGTTTACAGTAGAATGTCCATTTTGCAAGTGTGTCCTCTCGTTCTTTGCTATCCTGTGAAAGAAAAGCTGTTAACCTTTTGAAAAGACATCCCATGTACTGAAACTTCCTGACAGACTAAAGCTGTGTGCCGGGCCGAGACTCGAACTCGGGACCTTTACATTTCGCCGGCAAGTGCTCTACAAAGGGAGCTACCCAAGCACGACACATGCCCCGTCCTCACAGCTTTACTTCCGCTAGTACCTTGTCTCCTACCTTCCAAACTTTACTGAAACATGGTTCGCGGGAGAGCTTCTGTAAAGTTTGGAAGGTAGGAGACAAGGTACTAGCGGAAGTAAAGCTGTGAGGACGGGGCGTGAGTCGTGCTTGGGTAGGTCACTTGGGCCGGCACGGTAGCTCAGCGTGTTCGGTCAGAGAGCTGGTTGGCCTCTGTAATAAAAACACTGAGTGGAAGGATCAACAAACAAACTTTAATAGATGTCACATGACGTCCGCAACGACCAAACCCAACGATCAAAAAATAAATAAATAAATTTAGATGGTAGAGCATTTGCCCAAGAAAGGCAAAGGTCCCGAGTTCGAGTCTCGGGCCGGCACACAGTTTTAATCTGCCAGGAAGTTTCATATCAGCGCACACTCCGCTGCAGAGTGAAAATCTCATTCTGGGAACATCCCATGCGCTGTTTTTAACATCGCAGAAATTCCTGATAGTAACAAAGGTCGTATTTATCAATGTCGTCAATGAAACGTTTACTGTGTGCATTTCGCTTTTACTTTGCGGCAGATAACTGAACCCCGCTCGACGTCGTGTCCCCCCCCCCCCCCCCCCACCCTCTCTCCGTAATTTCCGCACCACCGACTCGACTTGTGCCTGTCAACATTTGCTTATATGTTCCTCCACTTGTGTCAGCACTGTCAGCGCGTTCTCCTCCTCAATGTCAGTAAATTTGATGACGCTGACAGTATATAATCGTGACTTGTCATGAAGGCATTTTGAACGATCACCACCCGTACTCGCAGTGCAGAGTAACAACAAACGCCAGTTTGGACTGGGTCGTTGCTGTGCCCGGTCACATGATCGATTTATTTCCTGCAACGCCGGGTATTCGGTTCGGTTGCCGGGGTAGGAGCGGTTTCTACGTAGGGCACCGTGTTCCGACTGTGCTTCGACTGTGCGCCTGCCGTGTCGCCTCACTTACATTCCCACGTAACATACTATGTGAAAGCTGTTCAGTCACCAATGGAGCAAATAGATGTGGATGTTGTTGTGGCTCTCGGGATTTATTTCGTTTTGTTGAGAAGAAAACAAGAGTAGTAAATAAAGAAGCATCTTTACTGCGTTCACCCTCTATTCAGAGCCAGAGAAGAATAGGGAGAATTCTACACGATACTTAACAGGCTCGTTGATGATCCTATAAAATTCGTAAAGTATTTTAGAATGAAGAATTTATTGAAGGCCCTCTACTTGAACTTCAGAGAAAAATCCCACGAAATGGAGAAAGTGTATTTCAGCTGAGGAAAGGCTGGCTATAGCACCAAGGTAAGAACGTCCAGTTGCACTTGCAATTAATTTTGTACATAATTATTATTTATTTACGCGTTTATCATTGATTGATCATTATTCTGTTCAATCTATTCATTGTTTTGTGGATACCTTGTTGTTATGGATTCTCAAGTTTCTATGAGCTTCTGTTATGGAACATCCTCTGCATCAGTTTATCGCATCATCATTTTCATCTGCAAGCTCATCTGGAAGCTTCTGTCGCCTGTTGAAATACCGGAGCCAACTGAGGCAGCCGCTGGACGGCTTTTACAAAATAAGTCAGTGCTGTTTTCAGATCGTTATCACGCTTCCAAGAGAAATCGAAAGCCCTTGGCTTCTGTATATCTGGACAGCATGCCTTAATGTTGTAGAATTTGCAGGTGAGGAAGTATTGCGATCCACCGAGGATGGACCTCCCTCAACCTCATATTCATTTATATCATCATTTAGGAAAGTTTGAAAGTTCATAAAATCTTACAGTTTTCAAGAAACGGAATTAAAAACTGATTTTCGTCTTCCAGCATCATTTTCTTCATCTTCTTTGCAGCCTGGTCAGATGTGGTTTTGCGTCGAGCAAGAACTGGAATAAAATACGGTCACAGAGTGCTCATTTGCTTCTGCATTCATCACCTATAAGTAAGCAAAATTGTAGCTGATTGTGAAAAATATCGTCACTGTTACTTTCAACAAGTACAACAGAAGGTTACACGAACAGGAAATCAAAAACTATAGTTACTGGATTTGTTAAGCTTCTCACCGACGTCCCTCCTTACATTGTCTTTGGCAAGAGTTCTGAACAAGTATTGGTTGGTTTAAAAGAAGGGGGGCGGGGGGGGGGGGGGGGGGAGGAACCAGACTACGTGGTTATCGGTCCCTCGCTCCGAATAAAACAATGCCACAACGGTGAGAATAAAACAAAGGAGACTTACAACACAAAATGGAATGAAAGGAAAAACCACAACAACAATGGAAGGGCAACAAACACTTAAATTGACAAAAGGGGATAAGAAAACAACAGAGACCCAAGAAAAAGGGAGAAGAGATTAAAACAAGAAAGCAGATTACTACGGCTGGCTGACGATGAGAATAAAAAGGAGAAGCCAGTCACTCTGCAACACATTAAAACCTCCACCCTGAAAGCACTAGGGTGGAGGACACACAGGGACAAAGGTCATGTGTTAAAACTTAGATCAAACGATAAAACCCACCCTCACGAATATAACGTAAAACTAAATCAGCCGATGAGGCATTGTCACATAAAATTAGCGGCTAAGAGCCCGGTAACCTAAGATTTCGTCGCAGGACACTCAAAGTAGGACAGTGCACCAGAATACGGGCCACTGTCAACCGGGCGCCGCACCAACACTGAGGCGGGTCTTCACGGCGAATGAGGTAGCCGTAGATCGCCCAAGAATGGCCAATGTGGAGCCGGCAGAGAACCACAGAGTCCCTGTGAGAGGTCCGCATGGAGGACTGCCACACATTCGTAGTCTCCTTAATTGCATGCAGTTTGTTGTGCGTACTGAACTATGCCATTCCGTCTCCCAAAGCTGAAAAACCTGGCGGCGTAATAACGATCGCAGGTCAGTTACGGGGATGCCGGTCCCCAGAAGCGGTTTCCGTGTAGCCTGTTTCGAGAGCCTGTCGGCAAGTTCATTTCCTGGGATTCCGACGTGGCCTGGGCCCCACACAAACACTACGGAACGACAGGACCGTTCCAGGGCATAGATGGACTCCTGGATGGTCGCTACCAAAGGATGGCGAGGGTAGCACTGGTCGATAGCTTGTAGGGTACTCAAGGAGTCATTACACAAAAGAAATGACTGGCCAGGGCATGAACGGATGTACTGAAGTGCACGTGATATGGCCTCCAGCTCTGCAATGAATACACTGCAGCCATCGGGCAAGGAATGCTGTTCAATGTGGCCTCTGTGGACTTAGGCGAAGAGAGCATGGCCATCAGCCATCGAGCTGCCGGCGTAAACCACTTCAGAGCCCCGGAACACGTCAAGAATCGAGAGGAAGTGACAGCGGAGAGCCACGGGAGTAACTGTGTCCTTAGGGGCATGCGAAAGGTCCAGACGAATCTCCGGCCTGGGTGTACACCATGGAGGGGCATACGGATGCACCTGGTTGGGAGGTTCAGATAGAAGGGATCAGACGCGAACCGCAAACGTGAGCCCTGACCTGGGCTGCCGATGTGGGAGATGAGCCGCCGGGGGTGGGAAAAGGAGACGATAATTCGAACGCGCAGGAGAACTACGAACGTGTGCAACGTAACTGGCGAGCAGTTGCGCACGCCTAGCCTTCAATGGAGGGACTCCAGCCGCCATCAGGACGCTGGTCACCAGACTCATCCTAAAAGCACGTGTCGCTAGCCGAACGCCACAGTGGTGTACTGGGTCGAGTAAACGCATCGCTGAGAGCGCCGCCGAACCATAAACCAGGCTCCCATAATCAAGGCGGGACTGAACAAGGGTTCTGTAGAGCTGCAACAGCGTAGAGCGATCCGCACCCCAGTTGGTGTTGCTCAGACAGCGGAGGGCATTGACGTGCTGCCAGCCTCACGAAGGTGAGGAAGCCAAGTCAATCGGGCGTCGAAGACCAGTCCTAAGAATCGATGTGTCTCGACTACAGTGAGTGGATCGTCATTAAGGTAAAGTTTTGGTTCTGGATGAATGGTACGACGCCGACAGAAGTACATAACACATGATTTTGTGGCTGAAAACTGGAACCCATGGGCTAGAGCCCATGACTGCGCCGTATGGATGGCTCCCTGTAGGCGCCGCTCAGCAACACCAGTAGTGGTGGAGCAGTGCGAAATGCAGAAGTCGTCTGCGTACAGAGAAGGTGAGATGAACGGCCCTAGAGCTGATTCAAGACCATTAATGGCCACTAAAAGTAGATACACTCTATACAGAGGCCTGGGGGACTCCATTCTCCTGGATGTGGGGGGGAACTATGGGAGGCACCAACTTGAACACGAAAGTATGGAGCGACAGGAAATTTTGGATAAAAATCGGGACCGAGCCCCTGAGACCCAACTCATGCAATGTGGCAAGGATTTGATGTCGCCAGGTCGTGTCGCAAGCTTCTCATAACTCAAAAAAGACGGCAACAAGATGTTGGCGTTGGAAAAGGCTGTTCGGATGGCAGAATCGAGGGACACAAGATTATCAGTGGTAGAGCGACCCTGACAGAAACCGCCCTGGCATGGAGCCAGTAGGCCACGTGACTCCAAGACCCAACCAACAGCCGACATACCATACGTTCTAGCAGCTTACAAAGAACGCTGGAGAGGCTGATGAGCAAGTATTACAAACTCCTCGTCCACGTTTGTGGAAAGCATACTGAGGCTAGTGTGACGTCAATCAGGACACGTGCGTTCGAGAGAGGACCGTAGCAGCCGCGGCAGAGCCGAACACTGAACGAGCACCAAGAGGCAAGGTACCTGCGCGTTGACGTAGTTTCCATTTGACGTACTGTGTTCCCACTGCGCACTTGTCATCTGTGTGGAATCGCTCTCCAGACAAATAGCCTACAACGTGACAGGCGCAAGGCATGGCCTCAGCAGCGACACGGCAGGCTATGTGGAAGCGAGGTACTTGACGCCTGTGCGAAGTGAGTAGGACGAGTTCAGTCGCGATCCCGTGTTTCAGACATCGTCGGACCACAGTCGAAACGCAATCTGAAAGCTGTACCCCATGTGGAAGCCGGCCCTTATTCTTCGTTTGTGCTTCAAGCAACATATCTTCGCTGTGCGTAGCAGTCACCTTCACACACATAGCTGACCAAAGCTGTCAATATTATTTACACAAGTATAAGATTAGAGCAAACGTCTCAAAAATGAGATCGACAGGAAGTGCAAAATGGCTAAGCAGGGATGGCTAGAGGACAAATGTAAGGATGTAGAGGCTTACCTCACTAGGGGTAAGATAGATACTGCCTACAGGAAAATTAAAGAGACCTTTGGAGAAAAGAGAACCACTTGTATGACTATCAAGAGCTCAGATGGAAACCCAGTTCTAAGCAAAGAAGGGAAAGCAGAAAGGTGGAAGGAGTATATAGAGGGTCTATACAAGGGCGATGTGCTGGAGGACAATATTATGGAAATGGAAGAGGATGTAGGTGAAGATGAAATGGGAGATACGTTACTACGTGAAGAGTTTGACAGAGCACTGAAAGACCTGAGTCGAAACAAGGCCCCGGGAGTAGACAATATTCCATTAGAACAACTGGTAGCCTTGTGAGAGCCAGCCCTGAGAAAACTCTACCATCTGGTGAGCAAAATGTATGAGACAGGTGAAATACCCTCAGATTTCAAGAAGAATATAATAATTCCAATCCCAGAGAAAGCAGGTGTTGACAGATGTGAAAATTACCGAACTATCAGTTTCATAAGTCACAGCTGCAAAATACTAACGCGAATTCTTTACAGACGAATGGAAAACCTGGTTGAAGCCGAGCTCGGGGAAGATCAGCTTGGATTCCGTAGAAATGCTGGAACACGTGAGGCAATACTGACCTTGCGACTTATCTTAGAAGAAAGATTAAGGAAAGGCAAACCTACGTTTCTAGCATTTGTAGACTTACAGAAAGCTTTTGACAATGTTGACTGGAATACTCTCTTTCAAATTCTGAAGGTGGCAGGGGTAAAATACAGGAGGCGAAAGGCTATTTACAATTTGTACAGAAACCAGAGGGCAGTTATAAGAGTCTAGTCACATGAAAGGGAAGCAGTGGTTGGGAAGGGAGTGAGACAGGGTTGTAGCCTCTCCCCGATGTTATTAAATCTGTATATTGAGCAAGAACAGTTGAACGGAATGGACAGTGTCTTGAAAGGAGGATATAAGATGAACATCAACAAAAGCAAAACGAGGATAATGGAATGTAGTCGAATTAAGTCGGGTGATGCTGAGAAAATTAGATTAGGAAATGAGACACTTAAAGTAGTAAAGGAGTTTTGCTATTTGGGGAAGAAAATAACTGATGATGGTCGAAGTAGAGAGGATATAAAATGTAGACTGGCAATGGCAAGGAAAGTGTTTCTATAGAAGGGAAATTTGTTAACATCGAGTATAGATTTAAGTGTCAGGAAGTCGTTTCTGAAAGTATTTGTATGGAGTGTAGCAATGTATGGAAGTGAAACATGGACGATAAATAGTTTGGACAAGAAGAGAATAGAAGCTTTCGAAATGTGGTGCTACAGAAGAATGCTGAAGATTAGATGGGTAGATCACATAACTAACAAGGAGGTATTGAATAGAATTGGGGAGAAGAGGAGTTTGTGGCATAACTTGACAAGAAGAAGGGACCGGTTGGTAGGACATGTTCTGAGGCATCAAGGGATCACAAATTTAGCAGTGGAGGGTAAAAATCGTAGAGGAAGACCAAGAGATGAATACACTAAGCAGATTCAGAAGGATGTAGGTTGCAGTAAGTACTGGGAGATAAAGAAGCTTGCACAGGATAGTGTAGCATGGAGAGCTGCATCAAACCTGTCTCAGGACTGAAGACCACAACAACAACAACAAGATTAGAGCAAATAATAACAGCGAAATGCAACAAAGAGACAAGTTGTCGTAGGTACCAGTATAGCCATCAAGTGCCTGGACTGAAGTCTTTCTATAAAAGATGTTGGGGATGCCACACAGCACACACATACTACTCTTTATATGTGGGATGCCTGCCGGCCATTGCAGTATAATTACTCTGGCTCGGATGTGTGTGGCGTGTATGCTTGACGCAGGGCAGAGCGCTATGACGCACTTGGACCCGAAAGCGAGTTTTCCCTTCCCGGTCGCACCTCAGCTACAAAAGTTCACCGACAGGTTTCATGTACGTCTTTACCGAGGAAGTTGGGGAAGTACCCGGGCGAGGCGCTAGGCAGCTGACGTCAACAGCCACGTGACCGCTGATTGTCAGTGGCCCCTGCTGGTGATTCCCAGCAACTCTGTCATTTGGTGCCAACGCAAGTTACCCGTCCACACACGAGAAATGAGAGCGTTTTTAAACGAGGAGCTGGTCGAGTTCTGTGACGTCACAACGTGAAAATTCACGTTCCACGGCATTCTGAACCTTTAAAAACTAAATAAGACAAGTCAGATTTTTGCTTTGGTGAGATGACTGTGACCAATGAGGTGCAACAGCGCGTTCTGCGTCACGAGCAGAACTTTTGAGGCGCCATATTGGGTCACGTAGTTCCAGATGAAGCCCGTATTTGGTGGGTTTCATATTATACTTACGACCTACGAATATATGCCGTTTAAAAGCACATTGAGGATCTCCCAAAAAAACGTCTTTTCTTATGTGATTTTTTAAAATGAAATGACGAAAAACGTCGTATTCAATTTAAAGAATTGTCCTATTTGGCAGTTTTCATATTATAACTTGCGCATTTTGAAAATATACCGCTTCAAGGCAACAGCTCGTTGAAGGTTTATCAAAAATGTTTCATTTTTAGTAAGATTTGTCATAATTAGATATCAGTTGATCACATATTGACAGTTTAAGCCTTCAAGATTTTGTAACATCAAAGGCACAGATAAATATGCACAGAAGTGAAGTGCAGCTGCAAACAAGCGCAACGTTATGACATCGAATGTAGTTGGTTCATGTCCTGTTGTCTCCAAGTCCACTTCTTCTGTTTTGTAATTTTGTGAACATGCCAGGGAACATAGACCAACATATTGCTAGATTTATTTCTAAGTAACTGCCTTATTCGTCACAGTTCAGTATTTATTTATTGATTCATCCGAGCTACTTTCTAGATTGTGGAATGTATAATTCCCTAATAAATACTGCGTGATTGTGTGCATCCCATGTCTTTCAGTAGGAGATCTTGTACTTTATTGTTTAATGTCTTGGAACTGAAAATAAGCACTGCTCTAATAAGAATATACATAGAGTTTTACTCAAAAGTGAGAATGAATGGTGTACAAAGTATCGGAAGTTGTCACACTGCAGTTATTACCGCCTTATTGAATACAGCTATGGAGGCGACGTAAATAAATTTAATAAATATCAAGCCAATTAGGTTAAATATATATGCTTTATCCGTATCCTTTACAGTTTTTATTGCATGAATGTTTGTTTTCTTTTGTTTCATGTCGAGATCAAGGGCTACATAATACATCGACAGTGAGTCGGCTCCGCTGTGGCCAGAGATGCTGTACTGTCCACTGCCACAACTGATGTGACGGGTAGAGATAGCGAGAAAAACCTGCTGGCGATTGTTTTGAAACTCTGGTTTTCAATTTTCATTGATAGGTGCTATTGTGATTAAAAGAAAAAGAAGATAACCAAACGTGTCTGCAGTGAATTCTAATGTTGTAAGAATCAGCCTGCAGTTGCATGCAAGTAAAGTCATACGTTAATACAAAGACGATAAAAGTACTTCGAGTTGAAAGTTAATTTCACATTGTATTTATTTATGGTATGGAGAAGTCAATTTAGTTTCAGAAGAAGATTTTGTAACGGATCAGTGCTGTGTATATATGTTCAAAAATGGTTCATATGGCAACGTCTGAGGTCATCAGTCCCCTAGAACTTATAACTACTTAAACCTAACTAATCTAAGGACATCACACACATCCATGCCCGAGGCAGGATTCGAACCTGCGACCGTAGCGGTCGCGCGGTTCCAGACACAGCGCCTAGAACCGCTCGGCCACCCCGGCCGGCTGTATATATGCATTTCTATTTAAGTGGCAGAATAATTCTGAAATTTTTCAACTATGAGGGGCAGTGAAATGAAAACCGAACACCCACCACAACGGGACAATGGAACGGCTCCATTCCAAATTACTCACCACATGCGATAAGACATCTGTCCCACTGGGAGACGAGCTGATCAATTGCTATTCGGTAGAACATGGTCAGCCGCTGACACATCCACAACCGCACCCACTTTTTCACCTCCTCGTCCAACTGAACCGACATCCACGCATGTCTTTCTTCAAGCTGTCAAAGATGCGAGAATCACATGTTGAATGATCGAGACTGTACGGATGATGTTGCAGTGTTTCCCAACCAAACCGCTGAGGTGTAGCCTTTGTCCAATGGACAGTGTGGGGACGGGCGTTACCGTGCAACGGATGATTCCGTCAGACGGCAAAACCAATAGTGGAAACATCCCACATCTCGGCCACCAAAGAAATTCAAAGCTGTTCGCCCAAGTTCCGGTAAGGTCATTATACCTTGTTCTTCGACTGCAAGGGCCTTCTTTCTGCTCGTCGAGTTCCTCAAATCTGGAACCACAATCAAAGCTCGGTGCAATAAAAACACTTTGCGGAAATTGCGATACACCATAAATTCTTAATGTCCAGGAATACAGTCGGGCAAAATCATCATGTTTCACGACAACACCAGCCCCCACACCGCTCATTGGCTATGCTTTAGCGGTTTTTTTTTGGGAAACACCGCATCATCGTCCTTACAGCCCGGGTCTTTCTCCGCGTGTTTTTCACAACTTTGTCGACCTGAAGAAAGACATGGGCGTACGTCGGTTCCAGTCGGAAGAGGAAGTGCGAGAGTTGGTGCGTTTCTGGGTCTGTCAGCGGCTGATCATGTTCTACGAAAAAGGAACTGATCATCTCGTCCACAAGTAGGACAAATATCTTAACTCGTTTGGTGATTTCTTTTGAATGGTCCCGTCGTGGCGAATATTCGGTTTTAATTTGACTGCCCCCAAAATTCGAGATCGATAATAGTCTGAAATAACTGCATGTGGATACGAATTTCACTAATTTACAGCAACATCGACTGATTACCGTGGAAATTGCAGTTTTCGATAGAACAATTGAATGATTTTTTTAACCAATCAAATCTCTTTCGGAAACAAGGCTCTGCAGTCTATCAAAGAAATAATTCAGTGTTTCACTTCGACCGAGCACGGTTAAACAGATTACCTAAGTGTCAACCCGCCTAAATTCACTTCTTCGGACCAGAAATGTAACACCACGCCTGGTGAGCGTACGTGGGACAGCAGAAAGACTAAAAGAGATTGTAAACCCATTCAAGAGGGCTCTGAGCTCATTGGAAGCGAGTACGGAAGAATCTCCTGAACCTCCGACGACTTTGGAAAGATAGGAGAGCGAACTGAGCAGCATGCTGCTGTTCCCTGGACCAGACAGCTGATGACGTGTGTTGCTGACAACCACGACGCAGGCGAGGACGAGACATCGCGACCTGGTGGCGGCAGCCGAGCGCATTTGCTGTCTGAGGGTGGAGATCTACACCACGTTCCAGCCAACAGTCTACAATTAATCTTTCCGATGAGTTCGACTCGTTTTGGCAGTGAAAAGGTTGTACAGTGTTGCGTAAAAGCTAAAAGGCGGAGTGTCGTGTGTGTTTTTTTAAGTTAAGCGCTAACACGCTGGGCTAACACTTGGACAGGGACCACCCAATCTGCCGAGCGCTGTTGGCAAGTAAGGTGCGCTCTGCCCTTGTGACGAAAACTGAGCTACTTGATTGAGAAGTAGCGGCTCCGATCTCGTAAACCGACATACGGCTGGGAGAGCGGTGTGCTGACCACATGCCCCTCCACATCCGCATCCAGTGATGCCTGTGTGCTGAGGATGATATGGCTGTCGGTCGGACCGTTGGTCCTTCCGGGGCCTGTTCGGACGGAGTCTAGTTTAGGTTTAGTCGTAAGTGTTTAGCAAGCTATTGTGGAAATTTTGTATCATAAAAAATCTAAACTACAATTATCTACCCACTTTGAGTAGAGATTTGATGAAGAGGACGCATCCTTCTGGGTCCTAAAAGCAATTCAAAAACAGACAATTCAAATTGACAGTTAAATAATCTAATCACACACGTTAATAGTCTAAGTACACAGGTTGAGAATATTGGAAGAGGGAAGTCCCATCGACAGCGCAGATATCAGTGACGGAGCACAAGCTCGGATTACGAAAAGATGAGGAAGGAAATCGGCCGCCCCCTTTTCAAAGCAAACATCCCTGCATTTGCCTGGAACGATTTAGGAAAAACCTAAATCTGAGCCGGCCGCGGTGGTCTAGCGGTTCTAGGCGCTCAGTCCGGAACTGCGCGACTGCTACGGTCGCAGGTTCGAATCCTGCCTCGGGCATGGATGTGTGTGATGTCCTTAGGTTAGTTAGGTTTAAGTAGTTCTAAGTTCTAGGGGACTCATGACCACAGATGTTAAGTCCCATAGTGCTCAGAGCCATTTGAACCTAAATCTGAATGGCAGGAGGAGATTTTAATTGCCATTCTCCACAATAAGAGTCCACCTTCTCGGTTTGAGAATATAAAAACGGAATTGAATCAACAGGTAGATAATCTAAGTATTAAGGTTGCAAATGCGCATTCACAATTAGAAATGAGTATTTGTAAATCAAGGGAGGAAAAGGCTCAAATGAAGCAACGTATATAAACATTAAGCGAACGGATAAGGAATTTAAAAAAACAAAAAGAAAGATGAAATTGACGAAAAGCAACGTCATAGCAACAAGAGAGATTATTAATCAAACTGATCTGGTTCGTAAAGAGTTTTTAGAGTTCATGAAGGAAGTATCGTCAGGCATCGGAGGGAGATCGGAAAAACAGATTATGTAATGTATAGTGATATTTAATCTTGCTGAAGAGGGATGTAAAGAGTTAGAAAATTTAAAATCTGACATGTAAGAAAACTTAAATGCGTTAAGTGTCTTCAGCCCATTGTAAGGGTATTTAGATTGTGTGGAAGATCATGGAGTACCAAAATCCGCACTTAGGACGCTTAGAAAGGGAAGAGGGCTGTTTGCAAGAGGTATGCAAGCAGTCTCTAAGTCTTCTACGCAAAAGCGGTCACGTATTACGGACAGAAGTAGTGAAAATGAGCAACGAGGGAATAAAACATTATTAGATTTTCCAGATAGTATAGTGTAACCTCTGGAACACAGAACGAATACAAACAGTTCACGGTGTTTCCACGATACTAGTGAAAATAAACCACATTCCCTGAGTTGAATGGTAAAAAGGGTAAACAATAGTCACACGGCACGTCATTTCCCAAGTTTCAAGGCAGAAGTGGAGCTACATCCGATTATAATTTTGAGAATCTTTAAGGGAGTTGTACCTACTTCACGGGAAGACAGAAGGATGATCCAGTTTGTGATATGGCACTCAGAGGCTGAAGCCGCAGGATGAACTGTCCTTCACAAACTGGATTTCCAAAACTGGGCAGATTTCTCACAGCAATTTGAAGATAAACGCTGATCACAAGACGAACAACAGAAGCTAACTGCAGAATTACAGCAAATCACTTCCCTTATACTAAACGGTGCAGAGAATTTGCAAAATATTTATGGTGGCGCTCGAATCGAAGAACTTAGTGGAATTCGCCTTATTGGGGTACTTAGTAGTAGAATGCCTGCGTATGTTAGAGAAAGAATGATTGGGGGAGAAAGGTCAAAGGCTATTGCTACACGTAGCTACCTAGGGCAATACCTTGAATAAACTTCGGAAAGATGACAGGTTTAGGAACAATAGAGAAGAATGTGGCAAAAAAAGTAGTTCAGAACACAGGAGGAAAACAATAATACCGGCCGTTACTGTCAGTTTAAAAGACAGCATCCTGAGACTCGGGTAAAAGGAGACATCAGGAACGGTTAGAAAATGCGGTAAGATACAGGGGAATCACATCGTAATAAGAAATCCACAATCCATAAGAGAAGTGTTTACTGAGACGTCAGGCAATCAATGGCGTCCCGAGAAAAGGGACAACCTCTGAAACAGAAAACTAAGAATAACGGTCAGCCTATAGATATAAATTTTATAGGATATTATAGTAGAAGGAGCTTACAGAAAAAATTGTTAACTAAAAACAATCAATTTAGAAATACCATCTCTAGGAAGCCCTTAATTAAAGGAATGGTTGATGACATGTGGGTGAACATTACTCTAGACTCAAGAAGTGATGATAGGAATTAAAATAACTCACTTTCATTAGGTATCAGTTGTCTTCGCAGACACAAAGCTTTGTTAGCTTTTAATAACCTTTCTGTGAGCTTACAAAACGATGATAAAGACATGATTGTTTCGTTCATGTATTCAGAAGAAGGGGAACAGGTTACCCCATGTACACAAGGACAGGTAGCTGTTTCAGCGAATTTACTTTCGGAAACAGAAATTTGAGTTCACAGCAGTGACATAAACTATCCTGTCAATAATATCGAACAAGATATAGAAAACAGGTGCAGTGAGAATAGTTGATTAAACAAGGAGTGAAGGATTGAATTAATTGTTGTTATAATTCAGCACTATTATCTCTGAAGGACCTGGAGTTCAAAATCAAGAACACAGAAGCTTTCTGTAAACATCCGTATGCTATACCATTACCGTTAAACGAAGTATTGTTGTTATAATTCAGTACTATTATCTCTGAAGGACCTGAAGTTCAAAATCAAGAACACTGAAGCTTTCTGTAAACATCCATATGCTATACCATTAGCGTTAAACGAAGTAGCTGCGAGAGAAATCACGAAGATGATACATCACGGGATTACTGAAAGATCACAAAGTACTCTTAATAATCCACTATTAGCTGTAAAGAAACCATGAGTGGGTGTACGTATGGTCCTGGATGACAGGGCACAAAACCAAATAATCGAAATGGAGAGAGATCGGCCTGTTCCTGTGGAAAAAATTAACTTAACTGGATGGGGCAACAAATATTAGTAGTATGGACTTCACAGCCGGCTACTTGTAGGTTCCTTTGCATCCAGATTCCAGAAAGTATATGGTGCTCCTTTTTAAAGGAAGGTGCTAGTAATTCAACATGTTGGCTATTGGTTTAAATATTTGGTTTGCTGTTTTCTTTCGAGAATTAGACTTGGCTCTTGAGGAACAGCTATTACGGAAACAGGTTCTTTGTGTCGATGTTTTAATAATAAATCTGACCTGGAATGAGATATAGCGGTATTAAAGAAAGTTTATATGCAGATGAAAGAGAAGGGAATCACAATCGGAAGGCTGGAAGTGAAATTTCTAGGTCATATTGCAGATAGTAGAGGGGCTAAACCAAACACATCTAATGTAGAAGCAGTTTCCCAGTGTCTCAGTCTAAGGAAGAAGGAACAGAGTAATTTTTGGGAACAGTAGGAATTTTTAGGCTATTTTTACTGGGAGCCAATTTGACCAATATTGTATGACTAGACTTACTCAGGAGAGCGGTATGCTGACTGTATGACCCTCCATATCCGAATCCAGTGACGCCTATCGGGTAAGGATGAAACAGAGGCCGGTCGGTACCGTTCGGTCTTCCGAAGCCTTTTTGGACGGAGTTTTGAGTTTGGAGTTTAGACTTACTCAAACAGAGATCAGTGCTGCACTGGGGGAAAGAAACATTTTAATAGTATGAAGAGAGATTTAGTAAATGCACCAATCTTGTTCCATCCTAAGTAAGCGGTCATGATGGCAACAAACGCTTCAGATTATTTTCCAGGGGCAATTAAATAATGAGGAATGCTGACACCAGTCAGTTGCTTTCACTAGCCGTGTTCTAAACAAACATGAGAGGAACTATTACGTCACGGAAAAGGAATCCCTTGTTGTGGTATGCTGATTTCAAAGATTTTGCTTTCTGCGAACTGGAAGGAAAACAATAGTTTACGTGGATCATCAAACATTATCTTTCCTGCATCATAGATTAATGTAATGTGTACCATGTCTTCGAGAGTTTGAATTTGATGTGCACTATGTACAATGTTTACAGAATTGTCTTTCTGATGCCTTCTGTAGGCTTCACATAGGCATACCAACAAGGTCTAGGAGCTGGATATCAGATCTACTTTTTAAATACTGCAGGTCATTGTCAGAGAGTTAGGCATCTTGCTGAAGCTATAAAATTTGAACAGATCAATGGTCCACTGTTAGCAAAAGTAATCAGACAGTAAGGGTAGGTAGAGAAATGAACATTCTATCACAATAATGGGTAATGTATAAAGATGGTCCTCGTTGGAAAATTTGCAATCTAGAAAGATCATGGAAAACTTGTACGCGTTACACAATAGTCCAAGGATTAGTTACACACGTACATACATAAATGCATATAGACATGAAGATTGTGGCCATTTTTGGATTAGAAAATGTATCTGACATGTAAGGAAATATTATTTCACAAATGTGACAAAAATAGTACGGTAAATACTAAGTATCTATCAAATGCGTCAATGAGTGAAGGATTTGAGCCCTCTTATTGGGTATAAACATTACATCATTATTCCAAGAACATTGTGCGATTTAATTGCAGTGGATTTTTTGGTGCACTTCCTCGCAGCCTAGGAGATGTTACTTATATGCTTGTTATTCTAGGATGCCATTCTAAACATGTGAAATTGTACACAAGAGGGCCACTGCATAGGAAGTAGTTCAGTGCGTAATCCGCGATTTCTTTCTTCATTGTCAAGTACCTAAAAATTTGTTATCTGCTTATGGCAGTACACATTTAAG
This sequence comes from Schistocerca serialis cubense, assembly GCF_023864345.2. Classification (NCBI taxonomy): domain Eukaryota; kingdom Metazoa; phylum Arthropoda; class Insecta; order Orthoptera; family Acrididae; genus Schistocerca; species Schistocerca serialis. The sequence goes on along the minus strand of NC_064642.1, from coordinate 562,133,569 downwards.
TAACCATTTTTAAGAGGTGTTAAGGTCTGCACATACTCAATACATACTCATATCCAAGTATCAGCCCCAGGGGAATCGTGCAGGATGTGTGGTGGAAGAATTAGGCTGTCTCTGTAAAACATATTGTTCCTCTAAACAATCTAAGTGGATCAGCTTAAAGCCTGAGTTCCAGAAGCTTTTGAATGTACTGCTTCAGCTGAATATGAAACTTGCGCCTCTAGAGATAGTAAGAGAGAAAAGGTAGTAGCTGAACCACTATTTTTATTAACAACCTCGCCATCATACAAATTGATCTAGTACACGATTCCTTGATCAAAAATACCGAGCAGAGACATACCAGCACGCACAGAAACCAGTATTTCAGGTGGGAGATTTAGTAATGGATAACACACACCCCAAAATTCAAATTATAATAAAGAAGGAAAGAAATTTTTTCATCCGTATGAGATTCTGTTACAAGTCAACGAGATCCCACATCCTAAAGCATTACTGCTAAAGGAACAACTTTATATAGCACAGACCAAGTGGAAAACTTTTTCAAAGCGAAGAAAAGTGACTAGTCAAACGTGATATTGGTCAGATTTTCTTCTTTTACTTTTGTAAGCCTTGTATTGACTAGTAGTCTAGCATTTTTTAAAACTTCTGACTAACACCGTCGTTGCTCAGGACAACAATGCCATCGCATGCTCACGTAATATGTTGTAGGTCGGTAATGCATTTACAACGCGCAGAGATTGCTCAATTTTCATATGAAAAAAGTGATCACCTCTGTCGATCACTCTCAAGTTGTTGCAAGAATAGAAAAAAAACGCCACGTCCAGATGAAATCCCAATTTTAAAAAGAGTAATGTTGAGTACTTGCCTCTTATGTAGCTTGGAGTTATCGCGAATTTCTCATCCAGTGTGAAGCTCCAAGTAACAGGATAAACGAGTAGGGTAATGATTATATGTATATATATAATTTGCGTCGAGACTGTAGGATCACGCAAAGCATTTTGCCTCATTTGAGCGTTCTTTTTGATCTTCCATCTTGTCCTTGTATACTTTTCTGTCTTCAGTTTCTGTTGGATCGATTTTTTCTGCTTCTAGGTCCAGTCTGACCTGCGTGATCCATGGTATTGTTGATTTGACTCCTTGTATGTATGTTAGAATTCTCTTGGTGAGTCCTTTTGCTGATAGCCTGATGATGATGTGCTCATAGGACTTCAACCATCTTTTTCTGACATCTGCTGCTGTGTTGGACATCTTCTCTGTAGTTTTCCTAGAGTGTGATCTGTATCCCTCTTCTGTCAGCTTTGAGCCGAGAATTTTCCTCATGATTTCCTTTCTTCCTTCAGTATACTTTCCATGTCACTTTTCGTATGGAGTGTTAGCGTCTCACTTGCATACATTATTTCAGGCTTGATTACTGTGTTGTAGTGAATGGACATGCATTTTTATTGTATACGTGCTGTGTCTTCCCGAACGCTCTTTTCATTTTTTGTAATCGAGTCTTTTGTCCCCTCTTTTGTGGGTCAGTGGAATGAATAATTAATCTAATCTAATCTTTTCTCCTCCTGTAGGTTCCAGGATCTCATCTAGATACTTGAAGTGTACAACTCTGTTTATCTTGCCGTATTTTGTGTCTAATTTTGTTACGTTTAATTTTGAGCAGAAAAATTCAGACTTCTCGAAAGAGATTTGCAGCCCAACTTTTTCCGCGCTTCTTTTAGTACCACTGTTTGTTTGGTTGCTGTTGCTTCGTTGTATGATAGTATGGCCGGGTCATCTACGAAAGCTTGGTTTGATAATTCTGTTTTGTCCCGGCATGTTGTTTCCAGTGTCCTTGAGTTTTCAGTTCTTTTTCCCCATTCCCTCATTACTTTATCCAGTACTAGGTTGAATAATAGTGGGAATAATCCGTCATCTTGGCGCACTACAGTTTTGCTCATGAAGGGATCAGAGATTTCACCCATGAATTTAACTTTCAATGCTGTGTCAGCTAATGTCTGTCTGATTAATTGTAGTGTTTTTGGGTCAAGGCCCTGTTCTTCAAAGACGTTGAACAAGGATTGTCGGTCAGCAGAATCATACGCTTTCTTGAAGTCTATGAAGGTGCATATGTTTGGTGCTTTCCTGATGGCCTTGTGTTTTAGAATTGTTTTCAGATTGAGGATTTGTTCTGTGTATGAACGACCAGGTATTCACCAATTTTGTGTTCTAACTGTTCTTGTGCTCTCTGGAGTAAGCATACTAAGAAAGTTTTGTAGGTGACTTGCAGCAGAAAGATTCCTCTATAGTTGTTTACATTCGTCCAATCTCCTCTCGCGCGCAGGGGATGGATACGTGCACATTTCCAGTCGTCAGGAAGTTTTTCTGTTTGCCGGATGGTAGAGATTATTTTCGTAAGCTCCTGTAGTGACTTTGGTCCAAGGTTCTTTAGTAGTTCTGTAATGATACTGTCTTCACCGGATCTCCTGCTGTTTTTTTTTAGATTAAGTATGTGTTTGCTGATCTCTTCACAGGTTGGTGGCAGCGATTCTGGTTGGGTGGAGGTAAGTTGTGTACAGGAAATCTTTTTGCAGGTTTAGGGCAGTTAAGGAGATCGGAGAAATAAAGTGCCAGTTCTTGACAATTCTCTTGGTTAGTTAGTGCTAGTTTTCCATCTGGTTTCCTAAAACACAAATTTTGAGGTGCGTACCCGCAGATCTTTCTTGAGAAGGTCCTGTAGAATTCTGGTTGCGGAAGCTTACCTCTATAGCATCCAGTTGCTCCTTCATGTACTTTCGCTTCGTTTGCCTAATAAGTTTTTCAACCTGTTTTCTTGACTCTTGGAAACAACATGGGCGTTCTGGGGATTTTTTACTATTTTAGTCCTGAAAAGCTTGTGTGCGTATTTCTAGTGCCTTTTTACACTCTGAGTTCCTCCAAGGGTGTTTAGTGTTCTTTTTCCGTGGTATTAGTTATTTTGCTTTTTGCATAATCTATCTACGAAATTCTTCCCATGTCTTTGTGAATCTTGGCCATCACTCTCTCTAGTGTTGCCCAGAATTTCTCTGTTGATGTGATATATATATATATGCATATCAAATAAGAATAAAAGAACAGATTCACAAAATTACAGATCAATATCCTTAACGTCAGTTTTCTTCAGAGCCTATATGCAAATTCTCAGTTCGAACATAATAAATTACACTGAGACAGTACAGCTTCTGTCCGCAAATAATGATGGACTTAGAAAACATTGCTCAGATGAAACTCAGCTTGCTCTCTTCTCTAGTGGACCATGAATGAAGGACAACAGGCAGATTCCATATTCCTAGGTTTCTGGAAAGCATTTGAAACAATGCTTCACTGCAGACTGTGAACGAAGATCCAACATATGAAACAAGTTTCCGGATATGTGAAAGGTTGGAAGGCTTCTTAAGTAATGTAATCCAATACGTGTTCATTAGGAATAAGTGTATCGCCAGGAGTGCCTCAGGGAAGTGAGACAGGACGGCTCTTTTTCACTATATACATGAACGATCTGCCGTCTGGGTGAGCAGTATCCTGTGACGCTCTAGTGTATGGGTAACTGTCGTCATCATGTGACCGTAGGGGGATACAGGATAATCTGGGCAGAATTTCTGTTTGATGTGTTGGGCGGCAGTTTGCACTAAATATAGAAATGTGTAGGTTAATGCAGATGGGTAGAAAAAGCAACCCTATATTGTTCGAAAACAGTATTGGCTGTTTGCTGCTTTAAATGGCTGTGACGATTAACTGTCTAGGCATAATGTTACAAAGCAATATGAAATTGAATGGGCAAGTAATCTCAGTAGTAAGGAAGGCAAATGGTCGATATCGTTGTTTTCGGATAATTCTGGGAAACTTTACCTCTCTCTAACGGAGACCACATACAGAGCACGTGTGCGACCCTTTCTTCAGTACTGCTCAAGTGTCTTAGCTCCCCACCATATTGAAGAATGACACTGAAGCGGTTCAAAAGCGTTCTGCTAAACTTGTTACCAGTAGGTTCGATCAACACATGAGTATCATGGGAATGCTCTGTGAACTCATATGGGTATCCGTAGAGGAAACATGTTCGTTCGTGAAAAACTACTGAGAAAATTTAGAGAACCGGCACTGGATGCCGTCTGCAGAATGATGATACTGCCACCAACGCACATGTCAGCTATGAACTGTGAAAACAAGATAAGAGAAATTGGAGTTGATAAGGAAGCATATAGTATTTTAATAAAAATTTATTATATTTTAAATTTTGACAATACTTGGTTGTAACAACCAAGTAACTACCTACTGTGTGAATGATGGATGTATGGAAAGCAGATGTAAGTCTTAAGTCTGTAAATGGTGGAAGTTTAATTTTAAATCTTGTAGATAATCTTACTGTTCTTAACTGAGGATCACTGAAATGAATAATTTACTTTAATTTTTGACAATACTTGGTTGTAATAGCCAAGAAACTAGCAAATATCTGAATGATGGATTTAATGAAAGCAGATGTAAGTATTAAACCTGTAAATATTAGAAGTTTAAATTTAATTCATGTACATAATTTTACTGTTTATTGACTGAGGATCATTAAAATTAATGAAACTCAAGTTTTTCTAATTACATTTTTGTAATGTGTTTATCTAACATGTTCCACACCCAGGAGGATTCCCTTTTTTATGGGTCTATGGAATGAATAATTAATCTAATCTAATCTAAACTGGTAGTGGTGCAAAGTGTCCTTCACTGTGCACCGAAGGATGGCTTGTGGAGTTTGTATGTACATGTAGACATAGATGTTACAAATCATATTAAATGTTTTGCAGTTTGGTATATTTCTTCATTACATCTTATTTACATTTATGATATAAAATACAAATATTGCAGTTATTTTAAATAATTTTATATTTACCATCATTGTTGAGTATATATTATTTTGTAGTTTTATAAATAACAGTCATCTTTCACTTAATATTTGTACATAAAACTTGTGCAGCCGAAGAGCGAGCATGTGCATGTCAACACACGTGACAGGCTGGCGCTGTCTGATGTTTGAATATGCATCTGTCAGGTCCCAGCACCATTTTCACACAGGCACTTAGTGCCCATCATCGCCGCTAAAAAAAAAGTCACGCGTTTCGGATTATTCTCGTCTTGCAGCAGGCACAAATGCAAGAGAAAAACAGCATCAGTTGTCTCTGTCAAACAAGTATCTTCAACACAGTTGAAAGGGAGAAAGAGTCACAAAAACTACTCAGTTTTACCAGATCAAAATACAACGTTTAACGAAGTATACTGTCTGGACGAAAGTCGTCACATTCTTACCGACATGCACGTTTGTCTAGTAATGTGCTGCAACGAGCTAGTGTCGTGTTATCACGTCAGAGATGAAGGGCCGGGTGCTGCGGGTGCTGCGGCACAGCTGGAGGTTGCTTCTCGGTGGATTCTGGCGACTCGGCGGCGTCCCCCTCGAAGTGTCGCATGATCTCCAGGAAGGAGCGGCCCTTGGTCTCGGGCACGCAGAAGTAGGTGAAGACGAGGCCGGCGGCGGCGCACGCCGAGAAGGAGAAGAAGACGACGTGCATGCCCACCCGGTCGCTGACCACCTGGAAGAGCTTCGCCACGGCCGTCGAGCTCACGCTGAGCACCACCGTCACGATGGCCGTGGCCAGCCCCTTCACCTCCGAGGGGAACACCTCGCCCACCATCGCCCACGGCACCGGTCCCAGCCCCAGGATGTTGAACACCTGAAAAAAAGGCCCGGACACTCCTACAGGCGGCAGTCGTAATGGAAGCTGCACTGAGCGGCCTGAGCTACCCAAGGGTATTCCAATTTGGAGATGTGTTCTCTATGCCGCCTAAATGCAGCCGCCAGATGTTATTTAGTTAATTAGTTAGTTAGTTGCAAGTTTCATAATTCATCTGTACGATCCTTGTATCGAAATGACGTGGAACAAGTCAGTTTATAGGATCAGTGTTAACATTAATGACAAAATTACACTACTGGCCATTAAAATTGCTACACCACGAAGATGACGCGCTACAGACGCGAAATTTAACCGACAGGAAGAAGATGCTCTCATATGCAAATGATTAGCTTTTCAGAGCATTCACGCAAAGTTGGTGCCGGTGGCGACACCTGCAACGTGCAGACACGAGGAAAGTTTCCAACCGATTTCTCATACACAAACAGCAGTTGACCGGCGTTGCCTGGTGAAACGTTGTTGTGATGCCTCGTGTAAGGAGGAGAAATGCGTACCATCACGTTTCCGACTTTGATAAAGGTCGGATTGTAGCCTATCGCGATCGCGGTTTATCGTATCGGGACATTGCTGCTCGCGTTGGTCGAGATCCAATGACTGTTAGCAGAATACGGAATCGGTGGGTTCAGGACGGTAATACGGAACGCCGTGCTGGATCCCAACGGCCTCGTATTACAAGCAGTCGAGATTACAGGCATCTTATCCGCATGGCTGTAACGGAAAGTGCAGCCACGTATCGATCCCTGAGTCAACAAATTGGGACGTTTGCAAGGCAACAACCATCTGCACGAACAGTTCGACGACGTTTGCAGCAGCATGGACTATCAGCTCGGAGACCATGGCTGCGGTTACCCTTGACGCTGCATCACAGGCAGGAGCGCCTGCAATTGCGTACTCAACGACGAACCTGGTTGCACGAATGGCAATACGTCATTTTTTCGGATGAATCCAGGTTCTGTTTACAGCATCATGATGGTCGCATCCGTGTTTGGCGACATCGCGGTGAACGCACATTGGAAGAGTGTATTCGTCATCGCCATACTGGCGTATCACCCGGCGTGATGGTATGGGGTGCCATTGATTACACGTCTCTGTCACCTCTTCTTCGCATTGACGGCACTTTGAACAGTGGACGTTACATTTCAGATGTGTTACGACCCGTGGCTCTACCCTTCATTCGATCCCTGCGAAACCCTACATTTCAGCAGGATAATGCACGACCGCATGTTGCAGGTCCTGTACGGGCCTTTCTGGATACAGAAAATGTTCGACTGCTGCCCTGGCCAGCACATTCTCCAGATCTCTCACCAACTGAAAACGTCTGGTCAATGGTGGCCGACAATTGGCTCGTCACAATACGCCAGTCACTACTCTTGATGAACTGTGGTATCGTGTTGAAGCTGCTTGGGCAGCTGTACTTGTACACGCCATCCAAGATCTGTTTGAGTCAATGCCCAGGCGTATCAAGGCCGTTTTTACGGCCAGAGGTGGTTGTTCTGGGTACTGATTTCTCAGGATCTATGCGCCCAAACTGCGTGAAAATGTAGTCACATGTCAGTCCTAGTATAATATATTTGTCCAATGAATACCCGTTTATCATCTGCATTTCTTCTTGGTGTAGCAATTTTAATGGCCAGTAGTGTATTATTGAGTCCTACTCATACAACTACACTTAACAATAATTTCTTTTTTACTGGCTACCGGCTTTTACGTTGGAATTCGTCAGTGGATTAAAAGAATTTGTCCAGGACAAGTAATTTTAAGTTATATTTAAAATTCCAAAAGAGAATTAATCAGAATGATGCAAAATTACTACAAAATTGCTGAGAAAACAAGATTACATGTTAACGTAGAAAAGACAGAATACCTGCCCATAAGTAAGAAAACTAGAAAAGATGCACTTCTGACCGTAGATGGGTTCAGTTTCAAGACTGTTGACCACTTCAAGTATCTAGGAAGTCTTTTTAGTAAAAACAACAAAAGAGATATAGAAATAGATGCCCGTTTACCAACACCAAACAAGAGACTTTTTAGTTTCATCAGTCAGCTAAGAAAAACATCACCTAGCAGTAACTTCAAAATCCACATATAGCAATCGACAATTATACGTATGTATGTGCATCTTTTCTGGTTTTCTTACTTATGGGCACGTATTCTGTCTTTTCTTCATTAACATGTAATCTTGTTTTCTTAGCAATTTTGTAGTAATTTTGCATCATTCTGATTAATTCTCTTTTGGAATTTTAAATATAACTTAAAATTACTTGTCCTGGACAAATTCTTCTAATCCACTGACGAATGTATGTATATTTCTGGGTTGGGTTGGGTTGTTTGGGGAAAGAGACCAGACAGCGAGGTCATCGGTCTCATCGGATTAGGGAAGGATGGGGAAGGAAGTCGGCCGTACCCTTTCAAAGGAACCATCCCGGCATTTACCTGGAGCGATTTAGGGAAATCACGGAAAACCTAAATCAGGATGGCCGGACGCGGGATTGAACCGTCGTCCTCCCGAATGCGAGTCCAGTGTCTAACCACTGCGCCACCTCGCTCGGTTGACCATTATACCTGTGATGTTATATAGATGTGAAACATTAATATTTAGAAAGAAAGATGAAGAAAAACTGTTAATATTCGAAGGAAAAGTACCAAGGATAATTTTTGGACCAGTATACGACGAAAATAACATGGAATGGAGAATAAGAAGAAATGAAGAATTAAGAGAGCTGTACAAACACCGTAACATCGTCGAAGTGCTCAAGAGGAGAAAGTTAAATTGGGCAGGCCATATAGCAAGAATGACAGAGAATAGACTACCTGGAATGGCATTCAGCAGAACAATAGATGGAACCAGAGAAAGATGGAGACCCAGAATCAGATGGCGGGATAACATTCGCGAAGACACAACTAACAACTAGGATGAACAGCAACAGCAACTGGACAAACAGCGCATTGGACAGGGAGAAGTGGAAGAGGCTCATAGAGCAGGCGTATGGTCGAAAGGCCCTTGCCACATGTAAAGTAAAGTAACCTGTCAGCTATTTTATGTTCTTAGGCAAATGGTCAAAAATTTTCGTTGCTGCTTGTTGAACTCCTTTCTGAGTCACTGTCAGCTTGTAATAGGTAATGAAGGTCATTTTTACCTATAGTGTTGTGGGCATAGACATCTCTATTCTTCTCAAGTTGTAATGTATTATTTAGGGCGAATTTCACTAGCGAACATAGTATGTACTGTGACGGCTCAGTTAAGACGCCTAGCTCCATGGCGTTTGTGGGGAACACAACATATTATTCTTACTGCTCGCTTTTATGCAGTCAGTACTTTCTTTCTAAGTGATGAGTTACCCCAGAAAATTATTCCGTAAGACATTATTGAGTGTAAATATGAAAAATATGTCAGGTTGATGGTTTGTTTGTTTCCCAAATTAGTAATTCTACGAAGACCAAAAGTATCTGAACTTGATTGTTTGAAAAGCTCAGTAATATGCTTCTTCCAGTACAAGTTTTTATCAGCAAGTACAGCCAAAAATTTGGAGCATTATGCCGTATTTGCTGACTTCTGTTCAAGTGCTACATCAATTGTTAGTACGATTAAATTTGTTGTACAGAACTGAATATAGTTAGTGTGTGCGTCTGTGTTTTTTTCCAAAGTATTGAGAGGATTCATTTTCGGAGAACCATTTTATAATTCTCTCTAATCTGATTTATTAACAATAGAATCGTCTGCAAAAAGTACCAATTCTGTTTGTTGAATGTTAACTAGTAGGTCATTCAAATACATTATGAATAGAAGAGAACCCAAAATTGAACCCTGTGATTTTTCCCCACTCACTAAAATTTTCTACCCTTTCGACACGGAATTATTCAGCACAACCTTTCGCTCTCTGTTTGTTAAGTATGATTCAAACCAACTGTGCGTAAAGCCATCAGTTCCGTAAAACTCGAGTTTTTCTAATAGAGTAATATGATTTACAACCAAACGCCTTGAAAAGCTCACAAAAACATCAACTGGCGATATTTTATTATTTAAGGCTTGTACTATTTGATGATTGAATGTATAAGTAGCATTCTCAGTCGAGCAACGCTTCTGGGATCCGAACTGTGATATGCTAAGTAAATTGTTTCCGTTTAAGTGTGAGACTACTCTTCAGTACATAAATTTTTCGCATGTTTTGGAAAAAGATGTCAGTAAGGAAACTGGACGATATTTGTTTAAGTCTGTGTTGTCATCTTTCTTATGAAGAGGTTTAACAATTGCATATTTTAACATCTCTGGAAAAATTCGCTGTGTCAGTGATGCGTTGCATACACCACTAAGGACATTACTTATTAAGTTGCGACAACTCTTCAGAATTATGTTTGAAATTCCATCAACATCACATTGACTTTTTTTTTTTTTGTTTTTAATTTCAGTGGAGGATATTGGTCCTACTTCTAGTTTCTCAAAGCTTTATGGATTGACATTTTAAATACAGTTTCTTGCTTCTTCAACTAAACCATTTAATCCTATTTTTGTTGCTACACTTCGATGCTATATTCTGCGTCTGCTACACGCAGGTTATATTGAACGAAGCAGCACATTGCAAGTTAACTGACTTCAAACGTGTGATGGTAATCGGAGCAAGAAGCGTAGTTCATATGTAGGAGATTAACAAGAATTCAGGTTTCCGTCTGCAAACTGCAGACTTTTCTGGCTGCCATCCATTTCAAAGACAGAATTATTTAATTAATACAAAACTGAATCACAGATTCGAACTGTACTACAGATTACGAACCAAATGACCGAAGTCACGCTTTGATTGGATAGATAATCAATGAGCGGTAACATTTGATAGGCTAATTTCCCCCACAAAAGTAATTTTTCCCACTATTCCGATCCTACTGACGTGTTACCAAGGAAAATGGCCACAGGATGAGAAAGTTCGCATAATCTTTAGATTTCCGGAAATAAATTCAGTAAAATAGTCCAAAGTTGGCATGTTCGTTGAAAAGGAAGTCAATGGCTATTGCTTTCAAACCGGCTATGGGCCACGCTTCCGCACATGCAGACCCTTTTCCTGTGGGGGCGTTAGGCTGGTGCCACCATAGAAAGACCAGCTTAAAAGGGAGAGAGTTTCCCCCGCCACAGTACGTGAAACGCTGCTAGAGGGTCAATGCCGTCTCGTTGATCAAACTGGCTGCAAGGAATTATCGGGTGGTTATAATTAAAGTGCAGCTGCTCACAGAGGTCCATTGTGGGGCGTAATGATCGTGTCGCAGTGAAACTTCGTAGATATTCTAATGCGTTAATGCGGAACTGATTTACGCTGGAAAAAAAGAATTCCAATTTTGACCACCATCTGCAACTCTGGCGCTGTGAATGCAAGAGAAACGTGTGGAAATGTTTCCATATGTAATGGATTAGGAACGGGACGTGGGCAGAAAATATTTAACAAGTGAGAAAGGTATAATGCTGACTTTATTATTAACCGCCGCTTACATACTTTGTTCTGTATGAACACCGGAAACGTCGACGAGATGCTGCACCCGTAAAACGACGTGACCAAAAGATGTTCGCAGCAGTTCCGGTGGAATCTGAGCAACGTTTTCCTTTATACTGGCCTTCAGATCAGGTAGAGACGCAACGAGTCCCTGGTAAACGCGTTCTTTTAGATACCCCCAGAGTCAAAATTCACATGGATCCAGATCAGGTGATGTAGCAGGCCACACGTCTGGAAAACCTCTGGAGGTGACATGTTTGCTGAAAGTTGCATTAAGCAGACCTTACAATGGGCGAGCGGCATGAGGCGTTGTTCCATCATGAATGAAAACAGAGGTTTCCACAAAGTCCAGAACAGGAATCACGGGCTGTACAAGGAGGTCTCGATTACGTGCAGACGTCATGGTGCACCTCAAAGGCCCTCTGGGTGTACCACATTCAAAGAAGAACGAACCAAGAATAAAGATGCTTGTAAATCCACACCACACGGTCACATACGGCGAGTGCGCAACACGAGGTTTAACAGTACCCCAAACTGACAGTTGTGTGTATTCACTGTACCCTTAGTGTAAAATGTGCCCCTTCACTCTATAGAATATGCCCTGGCCACATGTCATCAACTTCGATTCATGCCTGAAACCAGAGAGAAAACTCAGAATATTGCTGCGGATCATGTTTCAGTTGCTGCAGCTTCTGGATCTTGTGCTGGTACCAGTGTAAAATAGACTGCAAAACTGTTGACCATAGGGTGGAAAATTCTCGTTACACAGCACGAGCACTATAGCAGTACCCGGGGCACGTGCTGCGTGGTCAGTTACAGCAACAGCAACCTCGTCAGAGTCTTCCAACGGGACAGGTGCTGCACCAAGCTCTCTCATACTTCCGAACTTCATTGTCATCTTCTTTAAACCATTTAATGACGTTGGGCCTCTCTTCAGACCTTTCAGTTGGAGATACTCTCTCAATGCAGCGCTGTAATTCCTGCCATTCACATAAAACAGTTTCACTAACTGCGCACGTTCTCTCTTCTCAATAGCCTCATTGTTCATCCATGTTATGGACTGTCAAATGGCAGTGTGGATGTCAAGCCGTTATACAAACAGTGTACAGCGCCAGATTTTCATCTAATGAAAGAAGGAAGGAAGAGTGGATTTAACGTCTCGGCGATATCGAGGTCATTAGTGACGGAGCACAAGCTCGGATTGTGTCAAAAATGGGAAAGGAAATAGGCCATGCCTTTTCATAGGAACCATACCGGTATTTGCCTGGAGCGATTTAGGGAAATCACAGAAGACCTTAGACTGGATGGCCGGCGGGGGTTTGAACCGACATCCTCCCAAATGAGAGTCCAGTGTGCTAACCATTGCAACACCTAGCTTGATAGATTTGCATCTGCTGGCCACAACTGGAACTAATTTGTTTTGCAGCGTAAATCGGTTTCGCATTAACACAGCAGAATATCTGCCACGTTTCGCTGCCATACGATAATTACAGCCACACTTGACCTCCGCAAGTAACTGCACTTTGACTACCACCTCCCGCTACTTTTCACTGGATTAGTCATTTCGCATTGTCTCCACCGAGAAAATAAAACAGAGGGACTCACACTCCAAAAAATGGTTCAAATTGCTCTGAGCACTATGGAACTTAACACTGAGGTCATCAGTCCACTAGAACTTAGAACTACTTAAACCTAACTAACCTAAGGACATCACACACATCCATGCAGGATTCGAACCTGCGACCGTAGCGGTCGCGCGGTTCCAGACTGAAGCGCCTAGAACCGCTCGGCCACACCGGCCGGCGACTCACACTCCCAAACCCACTTACGAGCAGTATCTAATCGTGCCACCATCTTACTTGTAACGTGTACAGCAAACTCACGATAGGAATCTGGTTGCACATTTAGAAGATGTGGACTATTTTGGCGATCGTTGTAACATCGCGGCTTGCGTCTGGTTCTGCAAGTTGACAACCACCAATTCACTTGTGCTTTTGTGGTAAGCAACGCTTTCAATGCGCCCACTCTCGCTTGTCATCTCTGCTTATCTCATGGTTCTCTTGTAACTGCTTGTTTATTACCCTTGCGGTTATTTCACTCTTTCGATACATCTAGTAATTTTCCGTAAGAGCTAGAACGAAGCCGTATTTCTATTTTCTAATGTATTTTATGTATTCTTTTCCCATGCATAGCTTTTTTGTACCAATGGTAGGCAAATTGTGGATTCACGGCTTTTCTCATATTGTGGAGGCTGCTTTACCATTTACCATGTGTTGCAGGTGAAATGCGGATTTTGAATTCAATTCTTCTGTAGCCCTTCCATCCGTCTCTAAGTAACTCTAACAAGCTACTAGGGAAACACCTGCTGTAGGCTCGCAATCTCTGATGTTCAACAGTCAAGAACACCAGCAGTTTTTGCAGGTATGCCAAAATTTGTTTGTAAAATTCCAGGAGGGAGTCACATAACAGAGTTTATGGCACGTTTGTGTTATCAATAGCTGCCAATTATCATATTTCCATTTTAATTAAACTTTTCCTATGTGATAATCATACCCTGTCTTTTCATTTGTTAACCTGTTCACGAGTGGTGACGAAGCAATGCAATAAATTCCACTAGGGCTTCACAGGCCTGGAATATATAACACCACACAAACAGGTTCATACAACAGCAGCTTCACGTTTCCAACAGCGTCCAGGGACAGATCTTCAATATCGCAAAGAGAATGTTTCCACACGAGTACTGGGACACGTAGGACCACTACTAGTGTATGAAGAAGGGACGTCACTCCACATCCACAGAGCTATATGGGGCAGTCGACAGTGTAGTGTGAGAAATCACTGCCGATTTTAGTCTAGGGTGTCTGGAACTCATTTCTGCTAGGACGGTGTCGAGACAAGTGCACTGCTTAGGCTACAACAAGCGACGACCGACTTCTGTCACAGTGCCTTTCCGTTAATTTTTGGTCACTCTGCGTATTTTCTGGGTGTGGATATGAGTATTAAAGTTGTATGTGAGATATGTTTGTTCCATATAAAAAACGAGAGTGTAATGGGGTCATACGTCATAACATGTGTATTAGGCGCACTTGGTGGGCGTGTCTGGAGTTTCTAGTCACTCAAGCAGCAACCAGATGAGTCAGATCTAATGGGCAACAGCCACATAGAGGTAAATAGGTCTTATGGTTCATCCCTGGAAAAACACATCTAAATCTAATAATGCGAGTTGGTAACGACAAATCTGATGAGTGACCATGGATGAAGTGTTCCTTTTCTTAAAAAAAAAAAAAAAAAAAAAAAAAAAAATCCGTTCTTCTGCCTGGTTTGATGGTACCCGCCACGACTTCCTCTCGTCTGCCAACGTCTTCTCTCATAGCAGAGTAGCACTTACACATAACGACCTGAACTATTTGTTGGGCGTATCCAATCACTGTTTTCCGGTACACTTTTTACCTCTACAGTTTCCTCTAGTACCACGAAATTTATTCCTTGAAGTCTAACACTTGTCCTGTCATCCCCTCTCTTCTTCTTGTCAGTGTTTTCCTGATATTCCTTTCCTTGTTAATTCTGCGGAACACCTTCTCATTTCGTAATCTCTTAGTCTATCTAACTATCAACATACTTTTACAGAGCCACATCTCAAAAACTTTCAACCACTTCTTTCCCGGTTCCTGGGCGCAATAGCGTCAGAAATACATGTTAAAGTGAAAGGAAACTTATATAATCAATTAAACTAGAGCTACACAACGTAGAAATACATCACTGTATAGCGAATTTGACGGTGAAATTGCTGGCAATAAGAGCTCCTCAATACATCTCTTTCAAAATTAGAACAGAAGAAAGATGAATAAATGTGGTAATTCTACAAAATGGCCATGAAAAAATTGCTACGGGATTTGACAACGTGTTGTTGGATACCGTATATCAAGTACATGGTGACCTGGAAGTTAGTATTTGATAATGTACTAATACACAGAACAGTGTAGGTAGAGAGGTAAAACTTGACACTCATGCCTGAGGCATGGGGTTTTATCGAAACCAACAACGAGAGCAAAAATCAGCCAATATATGGCACTAGACAGCAACACGTCAGTGACACCGCATGAGAATCGTGTATGAAATGGCCTGTATTGAGAGAGGGAGACAGATACGCCAGCAATCGCATTAGAAAATTGTAGCGAAATGCAGGAAGATCTGCAGCGGATAGGCACTTGGTGCAGGGAGTGGCAACTGACCCTTAACATAGACAAATGTAATGTCTTGCGAATACATAGAAAGAAGGATCCTTTATTGTATGATTATATGATAGCGGAACAATCACTGGCAGCAGTTACTTCTGTAAAATATCTGGGAGTATGCGTGCGGAACGATTTGAAGTGGAATGATCATATAAAATTAATTGTTGGTAAGGCGGGTACCAGGTTGAGATTCATTGGGAGAGTGCTTAGAAAATGTAGTCCATCAACAAAGGAGGTGGCTTACAAAACACTCGTTCGACCTATACTTGAGTATTGCTCATCAGTGTGGGATCCGTACCAGATCGGTCTGACGGAGGAGATAGAGAAGATCCAAAGAAGAGCGGCGCGTTTCGTCACAGGGTTATTTGGTAACCGTGATAGTGTTACGGAGATGTTTAATAAACTCAAGTGGCAGACTCTGCAAGAGAGGCGCTCTGCATCGCGGTGTAGCTTGCTCGCCAGGTTTCGAGAGGGTGCGTTTCAGGATGAGGTATCGAATATATTGCTTCCCCCTACTTATACCTCCCGAGGAGATCACGAATGTAAAATTAGAGAGATTAGAGCGCGCACGGAGGCTTTCAGACAGTCGTTCTTCCCGCGAACCATACGCGACTGGAACAGGAAAGGGAGGTAATGACAGTGGCACGTAAAGTGCCCTCCGCCACACACCGTTGGGTGGCCTGCGGAGTATAAATGTAGATGTAGATGTAGAATGTTGGCTCAGTATAGAAGATCCGCAACTACAGCTTTACGACCCTATAGCCATAAGAATGGTATTCGAACAGGTAAACGTTCTGTGACAATTTTCGCAGTGAAGGAAATGATCATGAACTTCGAAGCCTCTGGTTGTTTAGACCAGGGGTTAAACATTTCCTCTGACGGAACACTTTCAGATACTGGTTCTTTGATGGAACACCTTGTTTATTTTGAAGGTTAATGTGATTAATACAATTTTTAAAAATGGGAGAAATGTGTTTTGTTCAGTGATTACATCAATTTTAAGTCACAACTAGTAGCATAGAAATCATAACAAAATTTTTTAAAAATAAAAATTGTCGAAAAAGGCCATGATGTTAATGGGTTTTCGCGGGACACCAGTATTTCGCGGAACACAGTTTGGGAAACCCTCATTTACACGACAAGCCCCGTAGTGGGCGACCAGACACAAGTGCTACTGCTGCTCGGACATTTCATGAAAAAAAGGAAACTTCAGCGGGGCTAACCTCCGCATGGTGAAGTCAGCGCTCGTAAAGTCGCACATCGCACTTGCATTCCACGCACTACAGTTTGGAGAGCGCTAAGGTGTAACCTCCACTGTTATCCGGACAAAATCCAATGTCATCATGAACTGTTAGGCACAGATTTTGTGACGCGAAGAGAATTTGCGCGTCGGCACTCCCAAAAAATGGGGAAAGATGATGATTGATTGTCTTAAGTGTTGTGGACCGACGAAGCCCATTTCACACTGCGAGGATCTGTTAACACCCCACAAATGCAGAATTTGGGCTATCGATAGTGGAAACCCCGCTATATGACGAGAAAGTCTCGGTGTGATGTGGATTTACCTCATCAATCGTGATCGAACCCTTTTTAAAAAAAAAAAATGCGGGGTGGTGCTTTTCAGACGGTCAGCGTGACGGGTGCGAGGTACGCCTGTGTGTTACAGAATCGCATCATCTCTAGCCTGCTGGAAGGTACGACATTTATGCAGGACGGCGCTCCACCCCATACTGCTACACGTGTGAAAGATCTCTTGCGCACATCGTTTGGTGAGGGTCGCGTGCTGAGTCTCCACTTTTGTCACTCTTGGCCTCCCCGGTCCCCAGACATCAGTCCGTGTTTTATTATTGGTTGTGGGTTTACCTGACGTCACAAGTCTACCGTGATCGTCCGATCTCTGTAGGCTGCTAAAAGACAACATCCGACGGCAACTTCTCGCCATGCCTATTGCTACACTGCACAGTGCTGTTCACAAGACTATCCCTCGACTACAGGTATTATTTATGCATGACGGCCGAGATGCTGAGCATTTGTTATAAAGAACACTATCTTTGCTAAAAATCAATTATTATGCTATTATTGCATTTGTATCATATGAAGCGCCCTCTGTTGGTCATTTTGTGCACCTTTTTTATGATTTCAATAAAATCCCATTCATTTCAAGCATGTGTGTCAGTTTTTACGTCGCTACTTACATCGTTCCGTGAAGTATTGAATTGTCACAAGAACTTGTGGTAACCCTGTATTACAACGCTATGTGGCGATCTAGACCATAGACACAGTCGTTTAGCCGGCAGGTGCATAAAACAGCAGTAGAATTAATGAATATCACATAATGATTTAACATACTAACACGTGCAACATCATCCATTAGAATACTTCATATATAATAATTAACTTTTTTAAATCAGGAGTACAACTGACATAATACCAGGCAAACGGTATAATGTAGCGTACGCTTGCACACACTGGCTGTATGAGAATGAAAACTGCTACGTAAATGATATTTTCATGTCACTAGATATAATAATTAGAAAGTATCTTTTATATCATTGAAATATGTTGCAAAGTGCGATTCATCGACTGAGCTATATCTCTATTTAGTCGAAGAAATAGGATATAAACCCAACCACAAAAAGCATAGAATGCCGTGTACTTAGAGATGCTGATGAACATTGTAACTCAAATAGGCTAACTATTATGCATTTTATTTTCAGGGGCTATGGCCCGGAAGAGTGGAATGAAGCTTAGTTGTTCAGTTCTACATTGGTGACAAGTTTATTGGTGCTTTTCAGACCTATTGAATACTTTTGTTTTCTCTTCTTGATTATAAATTTTACGTAGTTTTGACTCTTTCGCATTGTTTTTACAGTAAAGCCTCCAAGTATGCCTTAAACATGATCCGTTTAGGATGTTAGTAAAAGATGATATCATTTTCGCGTTACTTTGAATTTTCCCTTTAACGTCTTAGTGCCTACGCGATCCTTCAGTGGCATTTGAAATTAAACTGCAGAAAACTAACGACATGGCGAGAAAAAGGAACAGTTACACAAGTAACAAGTAACAGCGACATATTTATTAGAATAGTAACGGGAAGGTGGCATGGGCGAGAAAGAATACTGTTTCCTCCGCCACGTACTTTACAGTAGATATTCTGATTTATATATAACAGAAAATGATAATTACTCTCTTGATGGAAGCAACTCAAATAATGTAGGAAGTGTATTAGACGCCTCCAACAACACGTTAACAAGACTAATGTTGCAGGCTGACGAAAATTTATTTTTCACAGGTAAGTACCAAAAAGGTCTAGTGACGGTTGTCATACTAGTAAATGGTGCCATATGTGTTCAGAAATACCGAGATACAGTGCAATGAAGAGTTGACATCGCAGGGTTATATTTACAGGTTCACCGGCCTTGTAACGACGAGATTTCACCGAACTAACAGGGTCTTGTTAATTTTCAACAAGTAAACCTTAAACATTAGTGTCTGTAAGCGGAGACAGAAATTTTAGAGGCGAATCAGGAATTTCAGTTTTACTTGGCCTACTGTCTTGCGCTTGAATCAGATGACTGAGAAATAGGCAACACATATTGCCAACGAAAGCTGTCGTGTCCCAGAGGATAACCGATCTTAAACGATGCCTAACGTAATCGGGAAGCGTCAGCTAACATTTTGTCTGTACCAAACTTTGTTTCCCCTGACGTGTCATGTCACACCTCGGCGTTTGTCGCAAGGACTTTGAAGTACCATGTATTTATTATTGGTTGAATTGCTGATTCGTGGACGAGTCTTACATCTACTCCACGACTAATGTTGACGTTTAATGTTGTTGTTGTTGTGGTCTTCAGTCCGAATACTGGTCTGATGTAGCTCTTCACTTTGTACTGTGCAAGCCTCTTCATCTCCGAATAACTACTGCAACCTTCATTCTTCTGAATCCTCTTACTGTATTCATCTCTTCGTCTCCCTCTATGACTTTTACTCCCCACATTTCCCTCCAGTACTAAGCTGATGGTCCATTGATGTCTCACAACGTGTCCTATCAAACAGTACAACCGATACCTTCTTTCTTTTCTCCCAAGTTGTATTCAGTACCTCCTCGTTAGTTACGTGATCTACCCGTCTAATCTTCAGCATTTTCCTCTAGCACCACATTTCACTTCTATTCTCTTCTTGTCTAAACAGTTTATCGTCCATGTTTCACTTCCATACAGGGCTACATTCCATACAAATACTTTCAGAAAAAACTTCCTGACGCTTAAAATCTGTATTCGTTGTTAACAAATTTCTCTTCTTCAGAAACGTTTTTTCTTGCCGTTGCCAGTCTACTTCGGTAATCATCAGTTATTTAGCTGCCCATATAGCAAAACTCATCTACTACTTGTCCGCCACCGTAGTTGAGTGGACAGCGCGCCGGCCTGTCATGCCGGGGGACCCGGGTTCGATTCCCGCCTGTGTTCGGGATTTTCTCTGTTCAGGCACTGGGTCCTCGTGTCGTCTTCATCATCAACTCATCCTCATCGACGGGCAAGTCGCCTAAGTGGCGTCACTTCAAAAGACTTGTACCAGGCGACTAGGTCTACCCGCCGGGAGGCCATCGCCACATTTCATTCCATCTACTACTTTAAGTGTCTCATTTCCTAATCTAATTCTCTCAGCAGTACCTAATTTAATTCGACTGAATTCGATTATCCTTGTTTTGCTTTTGGTGATGTTCATCTTATATTCTCCTTTCAAGACGCTGTCCATTCCGTTCAACAGCTCTTCCAAGTCCTTTGCTGTCTCTGACAGAACGAGATAATGTCGTCGGCAAATGCCAATGTTTTTATTTCTTTTCCCTGAACTTTAATTCCTACTCCGAATTTTTCTTTTGTTTCCTTTACTGGCCAACTGCCTTGACGCAGTGGTAACACCGATTCCCGTCAGATCACTGAAGTTAAGCGCTGTCGGGCTGGGCTAGCACTTGGATGGGTGACCATCTGGTCTGCCGAGCGCTGTGCACTCAGCCCTTGTGAGGCAAACTGAGGAGCTACTTGATTTAGAAGTAGCGGCTCCGGTCTCGTAAACTGACATACGGCCGGGAGAGCGGTGTGCTGACCACATGCCCCTCCATTTCCGCATCCAGTGTGGGCTGAGGATGACACGGCGGCCGGTCGGTGCCGTTGGGCCTTCCAAGGCCTGTTCGGACGGAGTTCCTTTGCTGCTTGCTCAATGTACAGGTTGAATAACATCGAGGACAGGCTTCTCAACCACTGCTTCCCTTTGATGCCACTCGACTCTTTACACCTCCCGTCTGGTTTCTGTGCAAGTTGTAAATATTCTTTCGCTCCCTGTATTTTACCCTTGCTACCTTCATAATTTCAAAGAGCGTGTTCCAGTGAACATTCTCAAAAGCTTTCTCCAGGTCTACAAATGCTATAAACATAGCTTTGCCTCTTCTTAACCCATCTTCTAAAATAAATCATAGAATCAGTACTGCCTCGGGTGTTCCTACATTTCTCCGGAATCCAGACTGATCTTCCCTGAGGTTGACTTCTACCAGTTTTTCCATTCTTTTGTTAAGAATTCTTGCTAGTATTTTGAAACCATGACTAGTCCGCACAGGATACGGTGGCCGATGCGCAGTGATCCGCTTTCGCTGCGCAAAATGGCCGAGCGGTCCAAGGCGCCTTGTCACGGTTCGCTCGGCTGCCACCGTAGGAGGTTCGAGTCCTCCCTCGGGCCATAGGTGTGTGTGTTGTCTTTAGCGTAAGTTAGTTTAAGTTAGATTAAGTCGTGTGTAAGACTAGGGACCCATGACCTCAGCAGTTTGGTCCCATAGGGCCTTACCGCAAATTTCAAATCAGTTTTCGTGCAAAGCGCTGGGAGAACTCATTCGTTTGTTCATTGCGGTAATATTCACACCTGCCAGCACCTGATTTCTACGGAATTGGAATTATTACATTCTTCTAGAAGCCTTAGGGTATTTCGCCTGCCTCCTACATCTTGTACACACATAGAAGAGTTATGTCATTGCTGGCTCACCCAAGGCTATCAGTAGTTCTGACGGAATATCGTCTATTCCCGGGGCCTTTTTCAACTTAGATCTTTCAGAGCCTTATCAAATTTTTCTCGCAGGATTACATCTCCCCTTTCATCTTCATCCACGTTCACTTCCCTTTCTTTAATATTGCGTTCAAGTTCATCCCCCTTGCATAGACTCTCAATAAACTCCTTCTACCTTTCAGCTTTTCTTTCTTTGCTTAGGACTGGTTTATCATCTGAGCTCTTGATATTTATTCAGCTACTTCTCTTTTCTCCAAAGGCCTCTTTCATTTTCCTGTAGGCGGAATTTATCTTTCCCCTAGTAAAACAGCTTCTAAAACCTTACATTTGCCCGCTAGCCGTTCCTGCTTAACAATTTTGCACTTCTTGTCAATCTCATTTTCTAGACGTATGTATTCCCTTTCGCCTGATTCATTTGCTGTTTTTTTTTTTTTATATTTCCGCCCTTCACCAATTAAATTCAATACATCCCACGTCACCCAAGGATTTCTGCTAGGCTTTGTCTTTCTACCTATTTGATCCTCAGCTGCCTTCACTAATTCATCTCTCAAACCTACCCACTCGTCTTTCACTGTATTCGTTTCGCCTGGTCTACTCAATGGTTCCCTAAAGCTGTCTACGAAACTCTCAACAGCCTCTGGTTGTTTCAACTTATCTAGATCTCAGTTTCTTAATTTCATACCTTTTGACAATTTCTTTACTTTTAATCTACAGTTCATAACAAATAAATTGTAGTCAGAGTTCAAATATGCCCCTGAAAATGTCCTGGAATCTCAAATCTGCTTCCTAAATCTGTCTTACCATTTTAAAATCAGTTTTAAACCTTTCAGTGTCTCCCGACCAACAGCAAGGTCCATGGTTTATGGGGAAGGGGAGGGAGGGAAATGTTTACAAGGTAATAAGGTAATTCCTAAGTCATCTTCTAAATCATCGCTACATATTCATCATGTATCATAGATCCCCAATTTTGGGAATGTAACTCTCTATTAAAGCTTTTTTGTACTAGAAAAAATCTTGTTGCGTCGCATATTACTGAAGCCCTATGCTGTTGCGAGAAAGGGATTATACCGATAGGAATTGTCCTCGCAAGCCAACGGGATTAAGCCAAAGGTCGGGCGTGGAATGGGTCTGTTTCATTAAAGTGAATATTACAAATAATGTGAAGAATAAAATTAAATACAAAAAATTTAAACACACAGTCGATCATCATCCTTTTATAGGACGCTACAATATGCCGTGAGTAAAATACTCTGACAGTTGTACAAATAAACTTTGGTATTAGCTGCTAGCAATGAATGTAATCCTTAACAGCACACCCGTTCACAGGTTCATTGGTAGACGGAATATTCCAGATTCTTCGTAGAGTGGTGATTCCCAAACGTTTCGCGCAACAAAGGAAGATTATCTTTCTTTTGGTAGCTATTTCTGTGGACCACTGTTTACTCACCGAGAACCGAATACAGTGGAGATTTATAGTCCCATGTACAACTTGGTGGAGAGGTTGGTGATAAATAAGGATTGACTTGACAAGACTATGTCTCCACAAAGTTGTCGGGTGTTGCAGTACAAAGAGAATCTAGAAGCATTACGGTACTCGTGGAATCCACCCTCAATAACAGCCGAACTAGCATGGAAGCAGACCCGAAAACGGAATTACGATTTATGTAGTAAATCGCAGAGGACTTACGGAAGCGAACGAATGGACCTGTGAAGGTTCGAGTCTTGAGACGTCTTCTTGCTGTAAGAGGACGACATTTTGTGTGTATAATTCTCATCCCTAAAAGCAGAGCGGCTGTTCGACTTATGGCCATTTCAGAGAGAGCGAACTGATAGTGGGGCAGAGGGAGTCCAAATTGGGAACATTTTGGGAGTCGATTTGCAGACCGGCATTTACCTTACAACCGAGGGAAATCTCCTAAAAACCTCGATCAGAATTTGATGATGAGAACAATTTTCACTATAGTTTTGGGACAATATGTAGCAGAGAAATATATGAGAGCCAAGTGTATGTGTACGCACATTTGAGTACGTTTATGTAGAGGCGAGGACTTCCTCAGCATGTGCACTGTACTTTTGTCTCTACCAATCGCAGCTGAAGAAACTCGTGGCCGTGACGCGTGCAGTACGATACTCTTGTTAGTTACGTAAAGAAGGCAAGGCTAAAGGAATTGCGAGAAGGTTGAGACGCAGTTTCACAGACGATTATCCTCATCGCTGTTGATGTATGGTACATTAATAGGCCTGTGCTGTGAGTCACATCTTTGGAGGAAGATCAGGGTGGAGAGGATGTCGTGGACTGACACATGTGTTACGTTGTGTCTGATTCAGGTAAGTATTCCGTGATATAACCTCACCGAGAAGAATATTAGTCACACCTTGAAAAAAGTGCAAAGGTCGCTTTTGGAGCGCTGTAAATCAGGCAGTCACGCAACCGTCCAGCACTGACGTAACTAACGGCAGTGACGTGGTATGTATGTGCTAGTGGGTTGTATGGATACACCGCAGTAAGATGGTTCCGTGTGGAGAAACGACAGAAAGGACCTATTGTATTTGGATCTGCTTATGACGACACCTCGAATGATGGTGCCCGGTTTGTTGGCGTATCCACACAGATTGTGCAATATGCTCAACAGGGAACAGTATATCACTTGCGACTATGCAACATGAGTTACGAAGAATGTTCGTAAAATTAACCTAATGACAGGGACCAAATACGAATGACACACCAAGTCAATAAAAATCAGTTTCAAAGCCGACAGATATTGCAACTGTCTCTCTATCTCAACCTGATTCTTAGCGAACATCTTGAACGGAACAGCATATAACAGAAATTTCGCAAAAGGTCATTTCTCAAAGTGGCACTGAGAGCTACACGGCTTGACTGGGCCAAACGAATACAGGAGAGAAGCTGAATGGGGCTGTGTAATGTGGTCCGACGCGCCGCGACTTTGCCACTTTGCAAATGATGCGACACCTCGAGCGCGCCGAAGGCCCGATCAGGGATTTAGCTTGCAGTGTGTGGAGGGTCCAGTTCAGGCTGGAGGTGGTTCGATTTTGTTATGGGAGACTGTTTTTCGTACCATTACTTGGGCTTACTCCTTCAGGTTACATGAAACAAGATGTTTATTTCAACATTGTCAGTGTATTGGTATGTCCTTTCCTCTATGCCTTCATGATGAATACGCAGTGGACGCTCTCGTTTTCCAGGTTGACAACAGCCGTGTTGACATCTGTATGCATAGGATCCTTGTCCAAGGAACACTCGGACGTCATATGACACATCGACTATCTTGGTCCTAATCCTGTAGATAATGTCTTATTTGGAACAGGGGCGCGGGCCGCTGTGGTCGAGCCGTTCTAGGCGCTTCAGTCTGGAACCCCGCTGCTGCTACGGTCGAGGTTCGAATCCTGCCTCGGGCATGGATGTGTGTGATGTCCTTAGGTTACTTCGGTTTAAGTAGTTCTAAGTCTAGGGGACTGATGACCTCAGCTGTTAAATCCCGAAGTGGTTAAAGGCATTTAAACCATTTTGGAACAGGGGGTGAAACTTAGCAATCAACATTCCCGCAGTTTGATAGCTGTACGGGGATGCAATCATCGGCGAGCTGGTTCAGGTGGATATGACATAACTGGGGTAATTTGTGGACTCTTCAATGCCGAACTGATTCCGTTATAGAGGTTAAAGGTGGTGGCGCGATATTATCGGGACGTCTCCTCAGGGTGGCTAATTTTTTTCCCAGTGTGCTTGCAACTCATTATACTGAAACTTTCTTGTCACAATATCAGCTTTCAAAGCTCTCCTTTCTTCTGCATATTTTGAATCGCAAGCATATTGCGAAGATGTTCCGTAACAAGTATCGGTTAGTGAATGTATCACAGTCTTTGACTAGTTTAATAAAGCACATTTACAAACTGGCACTTTGCCAAGTAAATGAGAGAGCCAGTAGTAAGCCAGTGCGTGTTACGCAGGCGTCTATATGAGTCCCGCTTGAATGACACAAGGCATTCTATTCTGATCCTTTCTGCGTTTCTCTGTGGTCTTCCGTGAGCGGCCCTGGCTGTTGCGTCCACGTTTCCACTATGAACGACTGATGTAGTAGCTCTCTTTGAAGTTTGTGTCTGATGGTCATTCTTGTGCAACGAGCTACAAAAGTTTAGTAAGATTGCAGCTACCAATCTGGTAGCTTGGTGCAAATTTTGCTTGCAGCTTTTCATGTCTTAAATGTGCCAACGGAGAAATAACACATCCAACCGATTTAATTGTTTAATACATTGCCTTCTCGGAATGTAACTTAATGGCTTTTAAATTTTCATTCTGATGAAGACATCTTTAGAGGTGGAGAAACCTAGGTCAGTGTATTAAACAATTATTTGCAACCGGCTGGCTGAGTTATTTCTTTGTTTTATATACGGTTGCTGAAAGAATGCCGTGTTCAAAATGGTCTTTAATGCGTGTTTACTTGTGTTCAAACTCAACGCTCATTGTTCAGTGAGATAGTCGGCTCTCGATGCACGTGGTACAGGAACGGTTTTTCATTAATCCATCCGGATCAGTGCTAGACATAGCGTGATGCTGCAGTGTGATGGCTGCGTTGACTCAGGGTTTAACAAGGGGTAAAGTGCTTGTAGTCGGCCAAGCGCTTTTCCCCTTTTCTCTCTAACATGCCGTCCCCAGTGCGGGACCATAGAGTGGGGCCTCCCATAATCCACTGAGGTCGATGGTCACTCTGAGAAACGTAATTACACTCCTGGAAATGGAAAAAAGAACACATTGACACCGGTGTGTCAGACCCACCATACTTGCTCCGGACACTGCGAGAGGGCTGTACAAGCAATGATCACACGCACGGCACAGCGGACACACCAGGAACCGCGGTGTTGGCCGTCGAATGGCGCTAGCTGCGCAGCATTTGTGCACCGCCGCCGTCAGTGTCAGCCAGTTTGCCGTGGCATACGGAGCTCCATCGCAGTCTTTAACACTGGTAGCATGCCGCGACAGCGTGGACGTGAACCGTATGTGCAGTTGACGGACTTTGAGCGAGGGCGTATAGTGGGCATGCGGGAGGCCGGGTTGACGTACCGCCGAATTGCTCAACACGTGGGGCGTGAGGTCTCCACAGTACATCGATGTTGTCGCCAGTGGTCGGCGGAAGGTGCACGTGCCCGTCGACCTGGGACCGGACCGCAGCGACGCACGGATGCACGCCAAGACCGTAGGATCCTACGCAGTGCCGTAGGGGACCGCACCGCCACTTCCCAGCAAATTACGGACACTGTTGCTCCTGGGGTATCGGCGAGGACCATTCGCAACCGTCTCCATGAAGCTGGCTACGGTCCCGCACACCGTTAGGCCGTCTTCCGCTCACGCCCCAACATCGTGCAGCCCGCCTCCAGTGGTGTCGCGACAGGCGTGAATGGAGGGACGAATGGAGACGTGTCGTCTTCAGCGATGAGAGTCGCTTTTGCCTTGGTGCCAATGATGGTCGTATGCGTGTTTGGCGCCGTGCAGGTGAGCGCCACAATCAGGACTGCATACGACCGAGGCACACAGGGCCAACACCCGGCATCATGGTGTGGGGAGCGATCTCCTACACTGGCCGTACACCACTGGTGATCGTCGAGGGGACACTGAATAGTGCACGGTACATCCAAACCGTCATCGAACCCATCGTTCTACCATTCCTAGACCGGCAAGGGAACTTGCTGTTCCAACAGGACAATGCACGTCCGCATGTATCCCGTGCCACCCAACGTGCTCTAGAAGGTGTAAGTCAACTACCCTGGTCAGCAAGATCTCCGGATCTGTCCCCCATTGAGCATGTTTGGAACTGGATGAAGCGTCGTCTCACGCGGTCTGCACGTCCAGCACGAACGCTGGTCCAACTGAGGCGCCAGGTGGAAATGGCATGGCAAGCCGTTCCACAGGACTACATCCAGCATCTCTACGATCGTCTCCATGGGAGAATAGCAGCCTGCATTGCTGCGAAAGGTGGATATACACTGTACTAGTGCCGACATTGTGCATGCTCTGTTGCCTGTGTCTATGTGCCTGTGGTTCTGTCAGTGTGATCATGTGATGTATCTGACCCCAGGAATGTGTCAATAAAGTTTCCCCTTCCTGGGACAATGAATTCACGGTGTTCTTATTTCAATTTCCAGGAGTGTATTTTGGCCTGGCTTTTCGCAGCGCTGAATTTCAGGCACCACTTAGTGGCCCAGGCACCTAGGACGTCGCATGCTGTCTGCAGGCGACGACGTAAGAACTCAGCTTTTAGGCAACGAGCGTAGAGTGCGGCATCATCCATATAAAGTGCTAATGACACTCTCTTCGCCTTTGGATCGTCTGAGGTATGAGGGTATGCAGCAGGGGCCAAGGACAGAGCCCTGCCACACTACCGATAGTGTAGGCTTTGCTGTCGATACAGTGTCTCCGGCGTGGACATTGAATGTGCGATTATGCAGGTAAGCGATGCGACTGACGTGCGGCGTCGGTACCGCCAATACAAAAAATTTGTAGAGAAGTTCCTCGTGTCACACAAAGATCTTGGAGCTGTCCAGAAGTACTGTCCCTGAGTATTCCCGACGCTCCAAGGCTCCCTTCGCGTCCTCCACAAGACGCAGAAGTTGTTCTTGAGTACTGTTACCACGCAGAAAATCGAACTGTGCAAGTGGTATTAACTCCTGGCTATTAACGTGCACTATAAGCCTTTGATCATATAGATGCTCAAAGACTTTTGAAATGGCGTCGTTAAGACTTACAGGTCGATAGTTTTGCAGGGCTCTTGCATATTTTCCATGTTTAGGAATGGCAACTACTTCCGCGCATTTTTCCACGCAGAGGGGTAGTTGCCAGTCCTTAAGATATGACCGAGTTGTTGGGTCGGAGGGCATCAAGTGGCTTAAGCATAGCGTACGCCACCTGTCACAGCCTCCAGCCTTCCTAATGTTTCGATAACGAAGCTGGATTTCCACTTCCTTCTCAGTAATAGCGTCTATGGCATCACCTGCGGTCTCGTTCATAAGAAATACAGGTAATCTTTGCCGCACAATACGAGTGTGCTGCTGGTCAATTACGTCCTCCATTAGCTTGACGTTGCCTGCAAATGCGTCAGCCAAGACACTGGTCTATGCAGGTTCACAGGCAGTTTCTCTGCTGACTTGCAGGGGAAAAATGTGTTACCCTTTACTTAGAAATTGTTTTGTGCCACATTAGGCGGTGACATCGTCACTAGTAAGGTATAAGGTTATCAGACGGACCCCCAAGCATTCTTGTTTCACATGTTTCATCTCCAAGATATATCATATACACATTCTCTGAACCAGATGATGAAAGTTGTGAGGTAACCGGCGAGTTGCGGCGCCCTGGAAATATTCTAAGTTCAGAGTTGGCGGCCACCGCTCGGGCCGCGAGGCATGGCCGAGCTCGTTAGCATCAGCGTGGTGCCTCACAACGGCCGGAGCACGTGGTCCATCGAGCACGTGGCTGGGAATTCCTTGGTGACGCTGTGCGCTCGGAGGGCTAAAGATGGCGGACTTTGTGAAACCATTAAGGTTAGAAATTAATAGTAGCCAGATGAATCATGATACCTCAAAAAGAAACATGTACATTACTATAATTTGCACGACGATTCTGATGGTGTAATCAGATTTTCAATATCTTTATTAGTTTAAAGTTTAGTATCCGACGGTAAATTGTACAAGTGACACCCAGCAACGAATTTCCAAAATCTAAACGCTTCATCCGATTTCGTCGATAGACGTGTCTTTAGAAAGCTATCAGTGTAAACCTAAATTGGTATAAATAACAGGCACGTAACTTGAATAATACATGAGTAAAAGTGGCCGATTACTATCGATCGCGTCAAGCTATAAGTACTCCACAGTTACGCGAAAAAACGGTAGCAGCATGCTTATAAATATATTTATTCATCTATGTCTTTCTTTATATCCGATATATACTATTCATGAAGAAGTTGGTTAAATATTTACTGTGTATTAGAGAGCACAGAGACATTAGGCTACTGGCCTACCTTTTGTTCTATTCCTTTGATATACGTTTATTTAATTTGTTTATGTATCTAATAATGTGTGTTAGAGCGTGTTTATGGTCCAGCTGTAGGAATATTTATTTAATTTCAAGTTATTTAAATGTAAATCCAGTATTTCGTATGTGTTTCAACATGTTTGTGAGTGCACGTTGGCTTGGAGACATGGAGGGAGTGCTCTAGCCAATCACAGCGCTCGTTACTAAGAGAGAGATGTATGTTGGTTGGGGAGGAGCGTCGTTTCCGGAGAATGCGGCGCGAGAGACGGCACAGGACACGGAGGGTGCTGGACGTGAAGGCTCGACGTACGGTTCCAGTAAAGACTTGGAGTGGAGCAGTTTGCGCGTGATTGCAAGAGATAGAAACATTTCGTAGTGACGACTTGTGTACTTGTGAGATTTCTGTGGCTTCTGCAGTGAATACATAGTAAGCGTTTGGAAGTGAATATCTCACGACCTATGTTGTTGTTAATAACTAATTACGTGAAGTAGGAATCTATTGTTTCCCTCTTATTCAACTTATATTTTATTTAATTGCTGAACCATCGACACCAATAAGTGTTTTGCAGAAATATAGCGCATTCTCAAAAGTACTTCTACTATCGTACTCATCATTTAAAGTCGTTAAGATAGCACCTGCAGATTTTATTTAATTGCAATCTTTCATTTATAAACGTCTATGTTAAGTTCAAAATTCTCAATTAGGAACCTTCGACCATTCGATTCATGTGTGTGTTCTTATCGTATGCAGTAGACTCAGCAGTATTTGGCTTGTAATGCGGCAACTACGTATCCCAGCCACTAGAGAATATTTCAACTCTGGTCTGAGGGTACGTAGTTGAGGGCCATCACACCATCATTCACTTCATTTTTGTTATTTGAAAGCCCGCGAAGTGATATAAATAATTGATTATAAAATTCACTTAGATATTCATTTATGCTCACAATTCTTTCCGTCACGCAAAGTAAGCACTAACTAGTCTTGAATATGTTTTTAAAATGTAGTCAGATTGCGTTATAAATCACTTATTGGGTCGAAACTTCACGTAAATAATGTGACTTATCCTGGGCGTTCTTCTGAGGATACACTAGCATGTACCTGTAACAGTACACAAAAAGAGTAGTTGGCTTATAATAAAGGTTAAACATATAATATAAAATGTAATAACTTGAGACGCATTTGAGAGATTTATTGGCGGTTTGCTTCTACAAGTATGGTAAACCAAAATGTTTTCTGTGTGTGCTTGCGGCAGTTGGTACCACATGCGCATGCACGTAACTGCTTTGTTCATGTAAATGTGCGTCAGTAGACATGTGGACTTCCTAGAAGAAGGTGTTCTGCGTGATTTCTCTAGCGGAACTTACGTCTGTTGCACTGGTATAACGTCGTTTTTGGTGTGGGTATGACTGCGACCAAATGACGATGTTCCCGCTTAATATAATAATCAAGAAATGGGACAAAAGACTACGGCAAACTGGAAGTTTGCTTCCACGCCGAGCTCGCAGTTCCAGAGGCTACTGTGGAATTAATCCTTCCAGCAGACCTCTCGTAAGTCTATCCGAAAATCAAGTAAGCAGTTACAGCTACCTTGTCCGACAGTACGCGACATCCATAAAACGTTGCACCCACGGGACGTGACGGAAGGCATTTGTCGAGACAGTTCTGGCAAAAATGGATGAAAATGAGGCAGTCCTCAATTTCGTCTGCTTCTCAGAAGATGCTACATTCCACACTTCCGGCACAGTAAACATGCATATGACGACCTGAACACCCCCACACAGTGGAGAGTGCGAAATGCTTCTCCGAAAGTGAATGCGTGTTGTGGAAGTTGAAGGATGGGGTTATAGGCCGATTGTCATTCGCAGAGCCTGCAGTTAATGCAACACGTACGTAGACATGCTGTACCACAAGTTCCTCGTGGTGTGATATTTGAACAAGACGACTTACTGTGCCATTCTGCAAACATTTTGAGGAGTTTCATGAACCATGAGTTCCCAGATCGCTGAACTGGGAGAGGTAGTCCATCGATTGCTTGGCCCTCTAGAGGCCCAGATATTAGGCCATTTGATTTTTTTCGGCGTGGGTTTACCAAGAATCAAGTGTACCAGATACCAGTTTGTGATCTACCAGATCTACACCATCGCATTTGTGCATCTATCGCAAATGTTACGCCTGCAACGTCGCAAAACACTTGGAGAGAAGTGGAATACATATTAGATGTTTGTCATGCCACTAATGGGGCGCATATCGAAGTGCGTTAGGTGTGTAGAAAAACATTTTGAGTTACCATACTTGTAGAAACACACCGTCAACATCTGAGTTACGTCTCAAGTTATTACACTTTATATTATTATATGTTTAACCTGGGCAACCTGTATTTATGATGTATATGAGCAGACTTAAGCGATGAATGAAAATTTGCCCCAACGCCGGGTTTTGAACCTGGGTCTCGTGCTCACTAGGCAGATTCGCTAACCACTATGCCACCCGGGCACAGGGGCTTTGCACAACTGGTTGGACTTCCCTAGCACACCTTCCTCCCCAATAATTCCATTTTATCCCTGAGCCCACTTAGTATTCCCCCTAAACTTGAACAGCATTGCAGAAGCTTTCCATCTGTATTGCAGTAGCACCTCAGCATCGAACAAAACTGGGGATTCTAAATGAAACCCAGGCATAAGTGCTTTAATCAGGTGAGACTATATGGATCTAGAGACCTTTTCAAGTCTCAAATATCTATGATTTATATAGCAGACTGAAGCGATGAATGAAAATTTGTGCCGAGGTTGCGATTCGAGCCTGTTTCTTCTGCTTACGAGACAGATGCGCTAACCACTACACCACCCTGGTGGCACAGTGGCTTTGCACAAAGTTCATGAACTACTCTAGCGCACCTCCCTCCTAGTGGGCTGAGGCACGAATGGGAATGTCGATTGGGGAGAGAGGCATGCTAGTGTAGTCAGTGCAGTTGTACATAGCCACTGTACCAGCATGGCGTAGTGGTCAGTGCATCTGCCTTGTGAGCAGGAGACTTGGGTTCGTATCCTCACCTTGGTACAAATTTTTATTCATTGCTTCAGTCTGCATATACAGGGTGGTCCATTGATCGTGACCGGGCCAAATATCTCACGAAATAAGCGTCAAACGAAAAAACTACAAAGAACGAAACTTGTCTAGTTTGTAGGGGGAAACCAGATGGCACTATGGTTGGCCCGCTAGATAGCACTGCCATAGGTCGAACGGATATCAACTGCATTTTTTAGAATAGGAACCCCCATTTTTATTGCATATTCGTGTAGTACGTAAAGAAATATGAATGTTGAAGTTGAACCACTTTTTTCGCTTTGTGATAGGTGGCGCTATAATAGTCACAAACATATGGCTCAGAATTTTAGACGAACAGCTGGTAACAGGTAGGTTTTTTAAATTTAAATACAAATTATTTCGGTTGTCCCAATGTGATACATGTAGGCCTACCTTTGTGAACTTATCATTTCTGAGAAAGCATCCTGTTAGTGCGTGATTACCTGTAAATGCCACATTAAAGCAATAAACGCTCAAAATGATGTGCGTCAACCTCAATGCATTTGGGAATGCGTGTAACGACATTCCTCTCAACAGCGAGTAGTTCGCCTTCCGTAACGTTCGCACATGCATTGACAATGCGCTGACGCATGTTGTCAGGCGTTGTCGGTGGATCACGATGGCAAATATCCTTCGACTTTCCCCACAGAAAGAAATCCGGGGACGTCAGATCCGGTGAAGGTGCTTCGACGACCAATCCACCTGTCATGAAATATGCTATTCAATACCGCTTCAGCCGCACGCGAGCTATGTGCCGGACATGCATCATGTTGCAAGTACATCGCCATTCTGTCATGCAGTGAAACATCTCGTACTAAGATCGGTAGAACATTACGTAGAAAATCAGCATACATTGCACCATTTAGATTACCATTGATGAAATGGGGGCCAATTATCCTTCCTCCCATAATGCCGCACCATACATTAACCCGCCGAGGTCACTGATATTCCACTTGTCGCAGACATCATGGATTTTCTGTTGCCCAATAGTGCATATTATGCCGGTTTACGTTACCACTGTCGTTGAACGACGCTTCGTCGCTAAATAGAACGCGTGCAAAAAATCTGTCATCGTCCCGTAATTTCTCTTGTGCCCAGTGGCACAACTGTACACGACGTTCAAAGTCGTCGCCATGCAATTACTGGTGCATAGAAATATGGTAAGGGTGCAATCGATGTTGATGTAGCATTCTCAACACCGACGTTTTTGAGATTCCCGATTCTCGCGCAATTTGTCTGCTACTGATGTGCGGATTAGCCGGGACAGCAGTTAAAACACCTACTTGGCCAGCATCATTTGTTGCAGGTCATGGTTGACGTTTCACATGTGGCTGAACAGTTCCAGTTTCCTTAAATAACGTAACTATCCGGCGAACGGAGCGGATACTTGGATGATATTGTCCAGGATACCGAGCAGCATACATAGCACACGCCCGTTGGGCATTTTGATCACAATAGCCATACATCAACACGATATCGACTTTTTCCGCAATTGGTAAACGGTCCATTTTAACACGGGTAATGTATCACGAAGCAAATATCGTCCGCACTGGCGGAATGTTACGTGATACCAATTACTTACACGTTTGTGACTATTACAGCGCCATCTATCACCAAACGAAAAAAGTGGTCCAACTAAAACATTCATATTTCTTTACGTACTGCACGAATATGTAATAAAAATGGGGGTTCCTACTTTTAAAAAACGCAGTTGATATCCGTTTGGCCTATGGGAGGGCCATCTAGCGGGCCAACCATTGCGCCATCTGGTTTCCCGCTTCAAGCTAGACGAGTTTCGTTTGATGCTTATTTCGTGAGATATTTGGTCCGGTCACTATGAATGGACCACCCTGTATATATCATAGATGTTTGAGAGTTAAAAAGGTCTGTGTAGGAGGAGGAGGAGGAGATCATTGATTTATATCCTGTCTACAGCGAGGTCATTAGAGCACATCTCGGATTAGGGAAGGGTGGAGAAGGAAAGCGGCCGTGTTCTTTCTAAGGTCAATCCCGCGTCCGGCCATCCTGATTTAGGTTTTCTGTGATTTCCCTAAATCACTCCAGGCAAATGTCGGGAAGGTTCCTTTGAAAGGGCACGGCCGACTTCCTTCCCCTTCCTTGCCTAATCCAATGAGACCGATGACCTCGCTGTCTGGTCTCCTTCCCCAAGCAACCCCAACCAACTTTCTAAGTAACTATCCCGGCATTCGCCTTAAGCGATTTAGGGAAATCACGGAAAACCTAATTCAGGATGGCTGGACATGGGTTTAAACCGTCGTCGTCCCTAAAGCGAGTCCAGTATGATAACCACTGAGCTACCCTGCTCGGTAAAAACAAAAAAGGGTCTCTAGAAACATACGGTCTCATTTGACCCAGTGTTACTTCCAAGAGTGGCCCGCGCTGTCAACACTAGAGTGGTATACTCACGAGGAAGCCTAGGAAGGCGGTGAGCGGCAGCCACTGCACGTCGGACAGGTCCGCGCGCACCACGTCCTTGAGGTAGAAGAAGACGCCCTCGGCGGCGATGGTGAGGGCGCAGCCGGCGCAGGAGAGCAGCAGCAGCGGCCGGCGGCCCGCGCGGTCGGCCAGCAGCGCGGCCGCCACGCTTGTGGCCACCTGCACGGCCGCCACCACGATGGAGCACACGTCGGCGTCCAGCGCCGCGCCCGACCGCTGGAACACCTCCGTGGTGTAGCCCAGCAGCGTGGCCAGCCCCGTGCACACCTGCGCCAGCATCAGCCCCACGCACACCACCAGCGCGCGCCGGCTGCCGCGCCGACGCACCAGCTGGCCCAGCAGCTGCAGCCACGACTGCCTGCAACCTGCCGCGCACATCGTCAACACGACAAGTTCATTTCACTGGCGTCTGCTTCGCCTACAGTCCAGCCAGCACCAATCCACACAAGTGGTATATACAGGGTGAAAAGTATTACACCGACAAACTCTGGGAGGTTCTAGGGGACCTCAAAACAAATATTTTTCCCTAATGTCATTTTTTCCCATGAGGATTATTTAAACCGGTGGAGGCCGTATTACGCTCTTCAGCTGTTAGAGGCCGTATTACGGTCTTCAGTTGTTAGAGGGCGTATTACGCTCTTCAGTTGTAGGCAACTGCTGTCCAGTGTAGTAGTGCATTGTCTGTGTTTACTAATGGAACGATACACCTGGAGTAAATACACTGATATGGTTGGTGCGTACTACGTAGCGCACCACAACGGACGAGCTGCACAGCGGGTTCATCAACAACAATATCCTAATCGCCGTATCCCGCATCATAAGACCTTTGCTGCTGTCTACCAACGCCTGCGAGAGACCGGGTCATTTAGCAGATTACCTGGACAGGGACGCCGTCGCACGGTAAGAACGCTGCAATTTGAGGAAGCTGTCTTGCAGCATGTGGAGCGGAATCCTTCAATCAGCACTCGTGCAATTGCACGTAACATGGGGACGAATCAGACGAATGTAAGAACAGTCCTTCGAGAGCAAATGTTACGTCCATTTCACTTACAGCGTGTCTACAACCTGGAACCAGCTGATTATCCACCCAGAGCACAGTTTTCGCAGTGGTACCTGGAACAGTGTGAAATGCATCCTACATTTCCATCCTCTGTGTTGTTTACCGATGAAGCAACGTTCGGGCGTGATGGAGTCTTCAACATCCACGATTCGCATGTTTGGAGTGACGATAACCACCATGCCACACTTACTAGCGCTCATCAAGTGCGGTTCTTCGTTTATGTGTGGGTCAGTGTTGTTGGGGACTGTTTAATTGGACCGTATCTGCTACCTAGGTCATTAAATGGGCAGGCACTATTACAGCTTTCTCGCCAGAGCATTGCCAGAATTACTGGAAGACGTCCCGCCCCCTTCAAGACAACGCATGTGGTTCCAACATGACGGGGCTGCTCGATCCCCATATATGCCCCCTCTGGACATTTTTGTGTGGAGAGAGATGCACAACCTTGTTTACGCAACTCCTGTTGCATCAGAAGAGGATCTGGTTGCCCGGATAGTAGCAGCAGCAGGAACAGTTCATGTTACTCCTGGGCTTTTTGCCCGTGTCAGACAGAACATGATCCGACGGTGTAACCTTTGTTTATGTGTCAATGGAGCCATTTTTGAAAATCTACTGTAATTGAAATTAGGTTGCGTTAATGTGTTGCCTCTTGGTCATAAAAAATGGAAAAGTGTTTGTTGGTTTAAGTAATTTGCCGCCACAGAAGTCTTCCTATACCGGTTTAAATACTCCTCATAGGAAAAAATTACATTAGAGAAAAATATTTGTTTTGATGTCCCCTATAACCTCTCCGAGTTTGTCCGTTTAAATACTTTTCACTCTATATAACAAATTTGAATAAGTCCATATAGCGAACATTGTAGATGAAAATCTCAACAAAAATTATTATTTTAGAGTAGCTGTACTTGGCCACACTTTGCTGTGGCTCTGTCAGCTTAAGTGGAAAAGAAAGAAAAGACGAAGTTCACGTTTCTAATATGTATGGGAATTCGGTATACATCCTAATCGTCGGCCGGAGTGGCCGTGCGGTTCTGGGCGCTACAGTCTGGAACCGAGCGACCGCTACGGTCGCAGGTTCGAATCCTGCCTCGGGCATGGATGTGTGTGATGCCCTTAGGTTAGTTAGGTTTAATTAGTTCTAAGTTCTAGGCGACTGATGACCTCAGCAGTTAAGTCGCATAGTGCTCAGAGCCATTTTACATCCTAATCTCTTTCTCTACCCTGTCTCTGTCTATCTCCCCCTGCTCTTTTCATTGTCCATCTCCTCCTCTTTTTCCTTCCCTCTCTCCGTCGTCTCCTCCACCTCTCTCTGTCCATATTCTCTTCTCTCCCTTCTCTCTCCATCTCCTCCTACTCCATCCATCTCTCTCCTCTCTCAGTCCATCAACTTCTCCCCATTTTCTCTGTCGACCTTCTCCTCCCCCCCCCCCTCTCCATCTCCTCCTGGCCCATCTCTCTCTCTGTCCGTCTCCTCCTTCCCGTTTATCACGTCCATTTTCTCCCACCTCTTAGTCCATCTCCTCTTCCTCCCTCTCTGACATTGAACGTTGTTTGTTGTTATTAGAAATTCACATTCTGTAATAGTATTCTAATCATAATTAGCCATAAATACAACTTACCTGTTTGCTAACGTTTTACTAGTGTATATTTTATAATGCTTCCCTATTATCAAATTTATATAAATTTATGTGTTACATATATTTAAAAAAGAAGGTAAATACAAACATGCGTTTATACCAGTGGAACGTTGCGTCAAGGTTTAAAAGCGATCAGTCAAGCACTTCCGGAAATTAACGATTTTGGACAAACCAACGTCTACATTTTTATAACATTTCCACTTATGTTACACATATATTACATATATACCAGCTGGTGTCCAATGGTTATACAAAAACACTTGCGTATTTGAATGCAACGTTGCGTCAAAATTTCGTAGAAATCCATCAATAACTTTCGGAACTTTGAGATTTTGAGGAAACGAACGTCTACGGTTGTTCTTATATAGAAACTGTAAATATTCCAAAACGCAAATCTCTGAGATGTTTTTGACCCAATGGTTTGAAGTTTTGACACAACTTCGCATTGGAGTACGCATGTGTTTAAATACACCTGTTTAATACACGTAATATGTAATTTTTTTATAAATGTAATAATACCGAAACGTTGCTACAAAAAATTCAAAAATTATTTATATATATATATATATATATATATATATATATATATATATATATATATATATATATATACCTAAAACCACACCTCTATTAAAATGCAACGCTGTGTCAAAATTTCAAAGCAATCGGTCAAGAACTTTCTGCGATACACGATTTTGAACAAACAAACATTTACATTTCATTTATTCAGAACGTTACTAAGAGAAAAATATAATGAAGAGTACAAACACATTAACTTTTTTCTTAAAGGTGCGATGGTGTAAGTTACCTGCAACAATAGAGGTTTGAAACGCTGTTGCTGTATAGAGCTAGTACGTGAGGATTCCATGACCTGCAGCTTCTAGCTGATTGATGTCTGCTTTGTTCTGATCCCAAGGTATGCCTTCACCTCTGCGCTGTGTGAAACAACTAATACAGTCGACACACTGCATACAGCAAGTGCAATAACATATGCAGGAAACAATGAAAACATCAAAGTCGCCACCGGGTTCCCAGCCCGGAATAAATAAAGCTAAACGAGGATTATAATTGTCATGCCTCAACTACCACATATTACTGGTTTGCTTTTACGGAACGTAGTGTACATATTATGCTGATTACTTGCACTAAAACAGCTATATCATGAATTGTTTCCGGCTAAGGAAAACCAAGGCCAATGGTATCTGAGACACACACGTATCTGTCATCCCATGATGGTCAATAGAGAAGTCTTGTCCATCCACTACTCAAGAGTGTACAGGACCAAGTGTTCTTCGATCGGTGTTGTCTCCACACTGATTCGCAAATCGAATGTTTATTTATTTATTTCATTTATTTAGGCATTCATTCACTTTCAAAGATTAAGCCCTTCTGGCTCCTTGTTATTGTAACTAGACATCGTTAGTGAATCAGCATTACAGTTCGTATGGTGCATGAGCAGTGTATAATGATAATTTGACATCTAGCAAATACGTCTGGCAGCGCTACACAATGAATCAAATGTAGGGAAAAAGTTTACTGGTCAGTAGATGAGATTAAAGAAAGAAAACAGAAAGCAATGAGAAATGTATGGACAGTTTACAATGTGACAGATATCGGTTTCCTGTTTGGCTGAAGGAAAACAACTGGTATGTGCCCACAGCGAAGCTACTCCAGTGATGACAAATATAGCTTCAGTCAGCTCTTGAATGCGGAAAGATTTAGGATAAGATGCAGATCAAAGGGTATTTAGTTCCAGAGTCTTACAAATATCGTTGTATATTGCTAATGTACAGCATAAATTGTAATATTGGCTCAATAAGGATGTCTGGTTAGACGTAATAAAGGGCTAGAAACCCCTGAGTTTTCCAGGTGAAATAAATAAAGAAACAAACGTCTTGAATGCAGAATGGTTTTGTATAATAAGGAGGTTACAGTGTAATTTTGTCCACCGTCGTACGCCTGAAATGGAGAGGTTGATGGACAAAGAATTAGTGTACAGCCAAGGTACTGAAAGTACCCTGTCTGGTACTGCAGGATTGTAAAGATAAGTACCTTATATGTGTGGAGAGGTCTTGAAGACGTTAGTGAATAAGAAAAAGCCTGTGATAATCACACCTCCTGTCTGGCTACATCCAGCCTCGCCGAGCATACGAAAGACCGGTGTGATTAAACAATCGAATGCTACACATGCATCTTACGAAATCTTTAACAGCTACGTCGAGAGTCGTGTGGAGTTTTCAGTATTTGTGCCGTGGTGAACAATATTGCAGTTGTAAAGATTTGGCAGGACTAAATACTGGACAAATTGGAGAGGGAACATTTTTCTAAATTTTTCGATTGCATGTAAGCTGGAGACAGATTTCCTCCATGCTGCACCAGTTTGCTCTTCCCAGTTTGCATGCTTATTCAAGATTACGCCGAGATCTTCAGCGTTTTATG
Source organism: Schistocerca serialis cubense (assembly GCF_023864345.2). Classification (NCBI taxonomy): domain Eukaryota; kingdom Metazoa; phylum Arthropoda; class Insecta; order Orthoptera; family Acrididae; genus Schistocerca; species Schistocerca serialis. Next base: position 562,093,346 of record NC_064642.1, on the reverse strand, counting down.
ACAGGGTATTCTGATGCCATGACGTATTGGGTAAAGTGTTACTGGGTAAACTGTTTTACGAGAATTGCCGCTGATCAACTTTCGGTGAGATATGAAGATAACCTGTTGCTCTTTGGGGTTTACTTTAAGATCCAGTTTCTTGACCATTGCAACCCTGAACAGTAGTCGTCGTCATTCATATCCAATACAACACGACCTGTGCACATGGGACTGACGCTTAGATACACCTGGAAGTCGTAAGCATGTAAGTGTCACAAGAGCGAAGCATGGAAGAAGTATCATTGGTCCAAAGGGTGAACACAGAGAGCACAATCTTTCGTGATGACTCGCCTATCGCACAGATGACTCCTTGATATCCGTTTCTGAGGTTACTGACGATGCACATTACTGAACTGTTTGAGAAATTAAGCGGTTTTATTTTCATAAGTAACACATCGAAATCGACAGTGTCAAAACACGTGGTGAAATCGGTCAGTGTTGGAATGGTTACGTCACATCTGTCCATAACGTGTAAATCAAGTATTTCGTTTTTGGTGTGGATACACCATCTGATTAAATGTATCCGGACACCCCTATGTAATGCAGAACTGACCACTAGATATCAAGAGAGACTGACTGGCCAGTATTAAGACAGACAGGGAATATTCTGGTGTCGGAAATGGTCACAGTGGAATGGGTCTTCAGACTGACTGGCCAGTATTAAAACAGATAGGGAATATTCTGTTGTCGGAGTGGTCACAGTGGTATGGGATTTCAAACGTGGGCTAGTCATTGCATGCCAGCCATCTCGGCCAGTTCAACCATTCTGTCTGAGAATGGTTTTTGTGGTTAGCGCGTGGTCTCCTTGCTGCGCTTGAAAAAATGTTAAATGAGGAAGGATATGAATAGATTTAACAGTATCGTGGACTGCGTATAGTAAAGGAACAGTTCGCAGATGATGACTGATTGTCTCAGCATGACAATGCACCCTGTCATAAAGCAACATCTGTGAGGCAATGGTGTGTGGACAACAACGTTCCTGAAGTGGACTGGTCTTCCCAGAGTCTCTACCTAGACCGCTATGGAATACACCTGGAATGAGTTAGAGCTTGGACTCTCTCTGACCCCAACTCCCAACATAACTACCATCTCTGTTTCGACTCATGAGGAAGAATGAGCCGCTATTCCTCGACAGACATTCAGACACCTCTCAAAGTGTCCCCAGCGGAGTTCAAGTCGCCATAAACGCTATGAGTGTACACACTCTGTGTTAACATTCACTAATAAGTATCCAGATACTTTTGATTAGGTGTGTTCCAACATTATGAATTACCTCGAAGAAAATGGTCTACTGATGCACAGTCAACATGGGTTTAGAAAACATCGTTCCTGTGAAACACGACTAGCTCTTTATTCACATGAAGTGTTGAGTGCTATTGACAAGGGATTTCATATCGATTCCGTATTTCTGGATTTCCGGAAGACTTTTGACACTGTACCACACAAGCGGCTCGTAGTGAAATTGCATGCTTATGGAATATCGTCTCACTTATGTGACTGGATTTGTGATTTCCTGTCACAGAGGTCACAGTTCGTAGTAACTGACGGAAAGTCATAGTGTAAAACAGAAGTGATTTCTGGCGTTCCCCAAGGTAGTGTTACAAGCCCTTTGCTGTTCCTTATCTATATAAACGATTTTGGAGACAATCTGAGCAGCTGTCGTCGGTTGTTTGGAGATGACGCTGTCGTTTATCGACTAATAAAGTCACCAGAAAACCAAAGCGAACTGCAAAACGATTTAGAAAAGATATCTGAAAGGCGCGAAAAGTGGCAATTGACTGTAAATAACGAAAAGTGTGAGGTCATCCACATGAGTGCTAAAAGGAATACGTTAAACTTCAGTTACACGATAAATCAGTCTTTTTATGGCTGCCCGGGCCTGGCAACCATAATTTGGATATGGAGTAGGACGTGACCAGGTTGTGACTAAAATCTGGTGGCAGGAAAACGATTAGTGACAAATAAGCGCCAGCTAGTATAAAACAGTTACTCAGCTTTATTGACAGCGAAGAGTGTACCGTAGTACAGTTCCAATTAGTGTCCAAAGCATGTTCCTGATTCGTGGCCTAAGTCGTTATACAGTAGTGAATCACACAGCGAGCTAGCTAACCAGACAACGAACGACGGCAGTGACGACTGCAGCGAGCTGTCTGCCAGACTCCCAGACTCGGGGCCAGCGCTCCTGCTATATCGTGTAGCCAGAGGGCGCTGTAGGCCCCAGCTCAGCAATGGCGCGGCGTCTTCGGCCGGCGGCAACGCCATGCGCCGCCGGCGGTGGCGACGGGAAACAGTGGCAAGCGATGCGACGACGGCAGGGCGCGTGCGCTATTCTCTTGGGTCCACGGATACAACAAGTCTAATCTAAAAGCCGTAAATTCAACTAAATACCTAGGTATTACAATTACGAACAACTTAAATTGGAAGGCACACATGGAAAATGTTGTGGTGAAGGCTAACCAAAGATGCGTTTTATTGGCAGGACACTTAGAAAATGTAACAGACCTACTAAGGAGACTGCCTACACTACGCTTGTCCGCCCTCTTTTGAATACTGCTGCGCGGTGTGGGATCCTTACCAGATAGGACTGACGGAGTACATCGAAAAAGTTCAAAGAAAGGCGGTACGTTTTGTATTATCGCGAAATATGGGAGAGCGTGTCACGGAAATGATACAGGATTTGGGCTGGAAATCATTAAAAGAAAGGCGTTTCTCGTTGCGACGGAATCTTCTCATGAAATTCCAATCACCAACTTTCTCCTCCGAATGCGAAAATGTTTTGTTGACACCGACCTACATAGGAAGGAACGACCACCACGATAAAATAAGGGAAATCAGAGCTCATACGGAAAGATATAGTGAGCCGTGGCAGAAAATGCTGTTTTGAAGAGCGCGCCGCAGCGCTTAGTGTGAAGCACTCGCCCTCCGTTTCTGGCGGTGGCGCCGCTGTTGCAGTCGCAGCTTTGGTGTCTCCCTCTGGTGGGAAAGGGGAAAGGTAGCCTGTTCACGTGCATTTAAGGGGCGCTATGAGCTCGCCAGTTAAGCAGTCTGGGGTCAGTCGGTCAGTCTGGGTGAGCCTGGAGTCAGTCGGGGGTCTGTCTCTCGTCCGAATTTGTGGGGCAGTTAGCGTCTGTCTGTCGTCTGGAGTGCCAGTATGTCTGTCGTTCGAATGAACCTTTAAGGCCGTTTGGATCAATCGGTTGGTCGGTCGCGCACTGAGACACAAGATGACTTGTCCGTCTTGAGCGTCGGCGCATGTGAGGTCGCCACGTGAGTCCAGTGGGCCGCGCCGTATAAGCGAGAGGTCGCTTCGCGGTCGACACGAGAGCAACAGGAGTCAACCCACGACATCAGTCTGGCCGGTGCGAGCTGCGACGCCGTGGTGTAACTGGTTGTCCGAGCGCTTCTGGGCCCCTTCAGTTACCATCTTGCGGAGAAGGGCTCGGTCCTTTCCTGGTGCAGGGATGTCGTTTTGCCAGTGGGTGTGTTTCCTCTGCATGGTTGGGTCCGAGCCAGTATTTCCGTCGTCGTGTGTCTGGAAGTGAGTGGGAGACGCACCAGCAGTGCAGTCGCGACGGAGCAGCAGTCGCGGACGGAGCAGCGGGCAGTCGGTCGGTTGGTGCGGACCTGGAAAGACGGGAGATCGGCGCGCCTTCCTGCGTCCGTTGATGCGGCTTACAGCGGACGGTTCGTGAGAGCGATTTGGGGGTGCTGCGCCAGGTCTTCTCGAGAAATCGCAGTTTATTGGAAGTTAAGTGTTTTGTGATATATTGTGTGATTTACTCTTGTTAAATTCAACTTGTTTTCTTGGTCAGTCTTTCGTCTCCAGTTTGCTCGTTTGTCTCTCGTCCGCATTTGTTAGGCAGTTAATGTCGGTCTGTCGTTCTCTATCATGTTTGTCGGATTTCGTGTGTTAACGAATTTTTTGCTCGGAGTGTAACGGCCTAATTCCTGAAATATGTTTTGATCTTGCCTATCAACTTGAGAGGCGGTATCTGTGTACTGTAGAGCATCTTAATTGGTTTGGCCAACCTTGTAGAATTTTATATGAGATTGCTTTTATGGGCTTTTATTTAAATGCTCATTTTAGTATATAAAGTTGCCACCCTTCCGCCGTAAGACTTTTCTTAGAAGGCAAAATTAAGTTGCACCTTCGGTGGCAAGCTAATCTTTTAATTTTAGTATTTGTACCATTTCCATCCCTCCTCCTACGGGGTGCATAGTTTGTGTGCTTGTGTGAACTGTTAAAACTTTTACTTTAAGGTAATCTGGTGTGTTGCAGATCTGCACCAGTGTAGTGTTTCAGGGGCTGTTGTGAGCGGTCCTGACTACGGCCGTGTCAAAAGGGAGCGGTAAGGTTCTGAGTACTCCAAAATTTGTTTCTTTCTGCCTCTGAATAAATTGTAACTTGATATTTAGAGGGTGCTTTCTGGTTACAATTTTAATTCTGTTTTTTTTTTAAAAAAAAAGCTTTTAGGAATAAAATTCCCATTTGTTAAAAGCAATTTGATTTTTATTTCATCAGTTACTCCCTGGCAACTACTTCCACGCTCACGTAGTGTGACTAAATGTGTTAATGTTCTTGATGAATAGCTAGTGAATAAAAAAAAATTTTAAGAATATTCTTTGAAAATAAATCCACGGTTCATATAGGTGTTCATTCTTTCCACGCAATATAGGAGATTGGAATAATAGAGAATTGTGAAGGTGGTTCGATGAACCCTGTGCCAGGCAGTTGAATGCGATTTGCAGAGTATCCATGTAGATGTACCGGGTGATCTAAAAGTCAGTATAAATTTGAAAACTTAATAAACCACGGAATAATGTAGATAGAGCGGTAAAAATTGACACACATGCTTCGAATGACATGGGGTTTTATTAGAACCAAAAAAAAAAACATATTGCTGGACGCGTGAAAGATCTCTTGCACGCGTCATTTGGTGATGATCGTGATCGTGTGCTCAGCCGCCACTTCCGTCATGCTTGGCCTCCCGGGTCCCCAGACCTCAGTCCGTGCGACTATTGGCTTTGGGGTTACCTGAAGTCGCAAGTGTATCGTGATCGACCGACATATCTAGGGATGCTGAAAGACAACATCCGACGCCAGTGCCTCACCATAACTCCGGACATGCTTTACAGTGCTGTTCACAACATTATTCCTCGACTACAGCTATTGTTGAGGAATGATGGTGGACATATTGAGCATTTCCTGTAAAGAACATCTTCTTTGCTCTGTCTTACTTTATTATGCTAATTATTGCTATTCTGATCAGATGAAGCGCCATCTGTCGGACATTTTTTGAACGTTTGTATTTTTTTGGTTCTAATAAAACCCCATGTCATTCCAAGCATGTGTGTCAATTTGTACCTCTCTATCTACATTATTCCGTGATTTATTCAGTTTTCAAATGTATACTGACTTTTTGATCACCCGGTAGATGTAGAATATTTTTAGACTTGAGTCTAAGTACAGTACTGTGTTCAGCTGCTGACCTTTTTGCTGCTCGACGCACTTGCGGACGACGGCGAGCTCCTGTGCGATGTCCTCGTCAGGAACGGAGCCTCGGAGTCGCCGCAGTACGCGCTCTGCGTCCTCGTCGCGGCCGCGCATCGCGAAGAAGTAGGGCGACTCGGGCATCCAGACAAAGCAGGCGAGGAAGACGACGGGCACGGCGGCGCAGGCGATGGCCACCGCCTCGTAGGAGAGGTAGGGGCCCAGGCCGAAGGCCAGCAGCGAGCCCGCGCTCAGCATGAACTGGAAGAGCGTGCCCAGCGCGCCGCGCACGCGCGCCTCCGCCACCTCGCACACGTACATCGGGCCCACGCACATCACCGCGCCCACCCCCAGGCTGGCCACCAGCCGGGACGCGATCAGCATCGCCGCCGACTCGGCGAACAGCACCTGTCGGCCAACGAGGAAACTAATTTCTGCTCGAGTGTGTAATTGTACTTTAATTACGTAACCATTACGGCACCTCACCTCAGCCTCTCGATACCAGCAATATTCTACTATGTTTCTGTAAAATAGTTAACATATTTCTGTGACAACACTCAGATTTGATTTTATTAATGTAGAGGTACTTCGATACATCGATATGTATACAGGGTGTTACAAAAAGGTACGGCCAAACTTTCAGAAAACATTCCTCACACACAAAGAAAGAAAATATGTTATGTGGACATGTGTCCGGAAACGCGTATTTTCCATGTTAGAGCTCATTTTATTACTTCTCTTCAAATCACATTAATCATGGAATGGAAACACACAGCAACAGAACGTACCAGCGTGACTTCAAACACTTTGTTACAAAATGGCTCTCAGTACTATGGGATTTAACAGCTTTGGTCATCAGTCCCCACACTGTGTTACAAGAAATGTTAAAAAAATGGTTCAAATGGCTCTGAGCACTATGCGACTTAACTTCTGAGGTCATCAGTCGCCTAGAACTTAGAACTAATGAAACTTAATTAACCTAACGACATCACACACATCCATGCCCGAGGCAGGATTCGAACCTGCGACCGTAGCGGTCGCTCGGCTCCAGACTGTAGCGCCCAGAACCGCACGGCCACTCCGGCCGGCGGAAATCTTCAAAATGCCCTCCGTTAGCGAGGATACATGCATCCAACCTCCGTCGCATGGAATCCCTGATGCTGATGCAGCCCTGGAGAATGGCGTATTGTATCACAGCCGTCCACAATACGAGCACGAAGAGTCTCTACATTTGGTACCGGGGTTGCGTAGACAAGAGCTTTCAAACGCCCCCTTAAATGAAAGCCAAGAGGGTTGAGGTCAGGAGAGCGTGGAGGCCACGGAATTGGTCCGCCTCTACCAATCCATCGGTCACCGAATCTGTTGTTGAGAAGCGTACGAACACTTCGACTGAAATGTGCAGGAGCTCCATCGTGCATGAACCACATGTTGTGTCGTACTTGTAAAGGCACATGTTCTATCAGCACAGTTAGAGTATCCCGTATGAAATCGTGATAACGTGCTCCATTGAGCGTAGGTGGATGAACATGGGGCCCAATCAAGACATCACCAACAATGCCTGCCCAAACGTTCTAGTAGTGTAGAGCGATGAGTCTGATGTCAACACAAGCACCGAAGTCAACATTAACTTCCTTCAATTGGGCCAACTGGCGGTGAATCGAGGAAGTACAGTACATACTGACCAAACTAAAATGAGCTCTAACATAGAAATTAAGCGTTTCCGGACACATATCCACATAGCATCTTTTCTTTATTTGTGTGTGAGGAATGTTTCCTGAAAGTTCGGCCGTACCTTTTTGTAACACCCCGTATATTGCAATGATATTATTCTTATGTGTATTCTTTCTTTTGCCACTATGATCTTTGACGTACTTGTAACTCTGATTTTTGGGCGCGTATGCGGTTATTAGAGAGTCAAGCTTTGGTCGTCATGTTAAAGAAACGCAAATTGTAGTCAGTTTATGAAGTGTGAACTTTAACAGTGAGGAAGATATTTTCAAGTATTTTTTTATATTGTGAAGTGATGTTTTGGAACGAGTTACGTGATATTGCAACAAAAGTAATAAAAAAGAAGTGTAAATTCGGAGTGCTGATTACTTTTTTACAACACCATTGTCCTTACTTGCAAAAGTTTAATCTTCAAGAATGGTTTATGAAACACATCTATAAAACTTTTGAATATCGCAGAATAACACCTAGGCCTCTTTGCATCCGAGCTTGGAATCATCACTACCTAGATTTTCGACGATTGAGTCATGAGTTCACAACGAGCCCAGCGTGGGAAACACGAAAAGATGAGTGCCTAGTATATCCATTATTTCAAGAAATGACTTTATTAACTGTGCTCTAATGACACCTGCCACATAATTTAACTTTGTTGTTGCCCCAAAATGCAGTATTTAGCAGCGTGAGCAACACTACAATCGTAGTTAATTTTTTACCTTTGTTGTGGTAGGGTTGTTAGAAGTGGCAGTCAGCGAATGGGATAACACTTTGCCCCTATTTCAAATTATGTTCTACACAGAATCCCCCAATGGATAGCGCAACTACCTAGAAAGCAACAGCCCGAGGTTCGAATCCCAGCACCTGTACAAATTTTAATTAATTGCTTCTGCCTATATCATAATCATGTTTACTGATTGTTTTTTAGGTTAAGCACATATAAGGCTGAACTCAAACAGCGGATTGTACATGGTTATTAATACGAGGGTCACTCCAAAACAAATGCACACTATTTTTATAAAAATACAGTTTTCAGTCTGCATGTGTGAAAGTTTTACAGTGAGTAGATACATCCTTCTCGCTTGTTTTCAAACTTAGTTTAACCTGTTCCCGTGAGTGGCCCCGTCACAGAATGTCTTCAAGATGGCTGCTACACTTGACGTTCGTCAGAAGCAACGTGCTGCCATAGAATTCCTGTGCTGTGAAAACGAGACAGTGGGAAACATCCACAAGAGGTTGAAAAAGGTGTATGGAGATGCTGCTGTCGATCGCAGTACAGTTAGACGGTGGGCAAGCAGGTTACGTGATGAAAGCGGGAACGGCAATATTGAGGATTGTCCTCGCAGCGGCAGGCCTCGTACTGCACACACTCCAGACAATGTGCGGAGAGTTAACGAATTGGTGACTGCTGACAGACGCATCACAGTCAACGAATAGTCACGCTACGTTGGGATAGGGGAAGGAAGTGTTTGCAGAATACTGAAAGTGTTGGCGTTAAAAAAGGTTTGTGCCGGGTGGGTTCCCAGGATGTTGAGAGTCGCTCACAAAGAAACAAGAAAAACGGTATGCAGCGAACTTTTGGAATAGTACGAAAATGGTGGAGATGAATTTCTTGGAAGAATTGTGACAGGTGATGAAACATGGCTCCATCATTTTTCACCAGAGACGAAGAGGCAATGAGGTAATCAATCGAGTGGCATCATGCAAATTCACCCAAGAAAAAAAATTCAAAACCACACCTTCTGGAAAAGTTATGGTTACGGTGTTTTTCGATTCCGAAGGACTCTTGCTTGTGGACATCATGCCAAGTGGAACCACCATAACTTCTGATGCATATGTGACGACACTGAAGAAACTTCAAGCTCGACTGAGTCGTGTTCGACCACATCGGCAATAGCAGGATGTTTTGCTGTTGCACGACAATGCACGGTCACATGTCAGTCAAAAAACCATGGAAGCGATCACAAAACTCGGATGGACAACAGTGAAACACCCGCCTTACAGTCTTGACGTGGCTCTATGTAACTATCTGTGGTGTGCATACTGTAAGACTTTCGGTACACACACCATCAGATTATTTGACTTGTCACTCTAACGAAGTAGGCGAGTGTCAGCAATATGTCTCGTGGTTTTATCGTGGCGTGTTTATGTTCTGCCGTTAGGTCAGACGATAGAAATGCCCCTTGCAAGCTTAGAGTAGCAGATTGACGGTGACCAACTTTAAACAGAATTTGATTAATTTTCACACACATTTATTAAAATAATAAAAACATAGAAATTACGTAACTTGATTCTGGATGCTGTTTACAATTGACAATCTGAAGTTCCTTTGGTCTTGGTATGTTAATCTTATTCTCACATATCTCTGATACTTGACAAAGTGTCTATACATTTAGCTTCATGGCTATGTACAGGAATATGATAATCTTATTAGGCGCAGACTGAAACTTTCTATAGACAAGTACAGACTGGTGCAGACATATGCAGACTAATGCATACTGTCTAATCGGAAGTCTGTACACTCGTTATAATACCTCGAGCGTTCAGGTATGACTGCATGAGTGTGATCCGCGAGGAGAAAAGGTTCATTGGCTGCGTTACATATTAATACGCGGATCGGCGGAAGCAGAATTTGGTCCGTCTCGAAGACAGCGCCATCTCGTAGTGTGGAGACGGACGAGCGCTGCGCCTGCGCTGTTGTGCTTAGTGGGGCGCGCTTTAGTGGGAAAGTTGTGTACGCGCTGACTACGCAGAACTATGTACACAACACTATCATCTCTTTGGGAAACTGAAAGACTCTCTTCGTGGAAAAAAGTTTGAAGATGATGACTGCCTTGTAAACGCTGCCAAACAGTGGCTCCAACAGGTTGGTCCAGAATTTTACCGTGCTGGTATAGAGGCGCTGGTTCCAAGACGGCGTAAGGCAGTTGAAAGGGATGGAAATTATGTGGAGAAATGAAAATATTGTTCCTAAAGGATGTATCTACACACTGTAAAAGTTTCAAACATGTAGAATAAAAGATGGATTTAAAAAAAATAGTGTGCATTTCTTTTGGAGTAACCGTCGTAAATGAATGAAAATACCCAAATAACCATTTCCAGTAGAAATAGGGAGCCAACTCTTATGGCAAAATGTCCGTCTAAACAAAACACCGAGTCCAGCTTTTCAGTTTTTTGGATTGGCAACATTGCATAAGTGAGATGATGGGCGCCTGGAAGTGTCCGTGACCTATGGGGCAGCGTTCCAACAACCTATCATTCTAGCCTCGGAGAAGTGTATGAGTATAGTGCTACACAATCCCAAATCCAGAAGCGCTGTACACTGAACGAAGTAGTAAGGGACGAGGCGTCAGTACTGACCATGAGCCAGGAGGCAAAGACGGGCACAGCGGAGGCGACGAGCAGCGTCTTGCGGCCGAATACGTCGACGACGAAGGGCACGAGCAGGACGGGGAGCGGCATCACCATGCTGGTGGCGGAGACCACCCACGAGGCCTCGTCCGCCGTCAGCGGCAGGTGCGAGCCAGGCTCCCGCAGCCGCGGCAGCATCGGCGACGTCCAGCCGGCCAGCATGCCGCAAGACAGGTACGACAGCGTCGCTGCGGGGACAGGTGAAGATGCAGTGGTATACGTGTAGTCCGCCTGTACAACCCATCTCCCCTCTACGTAAACTGTTTTACAGCTAACTGCCATGCTATACCAGGATGCTAGACGGCTAGTGCTCAGTACGGAGGCAGTCAACCATCTTCTACATCTACATATACGCTGACGTGACAAAAGTCATGAGACACCTCCTAACATCGTGTCGGACCTCCTTTTGCCCGGCATAGTGCAGCATATCAACGTGGCATGGATTTAAAGATTCGTTGGAAGTCCCCTGCAGAAACATCGAGCCATGCTGCCTCTACAGGGTGGTCAGAAAATGTGTAAAATGCTTGTAGGGATGTTACAGGGCAGGTTGTACTGAGACATAAATGTTAAGAAAGAAATTCGATACGTTGCTCCGTTTCCGAGTTATTTAGCATTGAAATTAGCCAATCAGATCGTCGCGCGCGTAAATTCAAGTTTCAGCTAACGAGGCAAAGCACTCGTTGGGCAACACCGCCCCTGGCAGGCCGCTTGAATGCGAGCGCGCGACGCCCCAATTGGCTAAATTCTATGCTAAATAACTCGGAAGCGGAGCAACGTATCGAATTTCTTTCTTAACATTTATGTCTCAGTACAACCTGCCCTGTAACATCCCTACAAGCATTTCACTCATTTTCTGACCACCCTGTATAGCCGTCCATAATTGCGAATGTATTGCTGGTGCAGGATCCTGTGCACGATCTGACCTCTAGGTTACGCCCCTTAAATGTTCGATGGGATTCGTGTCGGACGATGTGCGTGGCCAAATCATTCGTTTGAATTGTCCAGAATGTTCTTAAAACAAATCGCGAACAATTGTGACCTGGTGACAAGGCGCATTGTCTTCCGTAAAAATTCCATCGTTGTTTGGGAACATGAAGTCCAAAAATGGGTCAAATGGCTCTGAGCACTAAGGGACTTAACTTCTGAAGTCATCAGTCCCCTAGAACTTCGAACTACTTAAACCTGTCTAACGTAAGGACATCAGACACATCCATGCCCGAGGCAGGATTCGAACCTGCGACCGTAGCGGTCGCGCGGTTCCAGACCGAAGCGCCTAGAACCGCTTGGCCACTCGGGCCGGCAACATGAGGTCTAAGAACGGCTGAAAATGGTCTCCAAGTAGCCGAACATAACTATTTTCAGTCAATGATCGGTTCAGTTGGAGCAAAGGACCCAGTCGATTCCGTGTAAAAGCAGCCCACACCGTTATGGAGCCACCACCAGCTTGCACAATGACTTGTTGTCAACTTGGGTCCATGTCTTCGTGGGGTCTACGCCACACTCCAGCCCTACCATCAGCTCTTACCAACTGAAATCGGAACTCATCTGACCAGGCCACGGTTTTCCAACCGTCAAGGGTCCAACCGGCATGGTCACGAGCCCAGGAGAGGTGCTGCAGGGCCGGCCGAAGTGGCCGAGCGGTTAAAGGCGCTACAGTCTGGAACCGCAAGACCGCTACGGTCGCAGGTTCGAATCCTGCCTCGGGCATGGATGTGTGTGATGTCCTTAGGTTAGTTAGGTTTAAGTAGTTCTAAGTTCTAGGGGACTTATGACCACAGCAGTTGAGTCCCATAGTGCTCAGAGCCATTTGAACCATTTGGTGCTGCAGGCGATGTGCTGTTAGCAAAGGCACCCCCGTCGGTCTCTGTTGCCACAGCCCATTAACGCCAAATTTCGCCGTACTGTCCTAATGGATATTTCTATCGTAACTCGAACATTGCCGCTGCTTTCGACCGTTAAGTGAAGTAAGTCGTCCATTACGTTGTCCGTGGTGAGATGTAGTGCCTGAAATGTGGCATTTCGGCACACTCTTGACACTGTGGATCTTGGAATATTGTATTTCCTAACTATTTCCGAAATGGAATGTCCCATGGGTATAGCTCCAACTACCATTCTGCATTTCAAGTCTGCTAATTCCCGTCATGGGTTCATAATCAAGTCAAAAACCTTTTCACAGGCATCACCTGAGTACAAATGACAGCTCCAGCAATTCACTATCCCTTTATGCCTTGTGTACGCGATACTATCGTCATGTGTATATGTGCATATCGCTATCCATCACCTCGGCGTAAACATCCCGTAAGCCACTGTACGGTGCACGGCGGGAAGTACATCTTACCACTACTATTCATTTCCATTCCTGTTTCATTTGGAAATTTAACAAGGCACAAGCGACTGTATGAACCCTAATTTCTCTTATCTTGCCTTTGTAACCCTTACGCGAAATGTTTGTTGAGCGCAGTAGAAACATTTTACAGTCATCTGCAAGAGTAGTTTCCCTAAATTTTCTCAATAGTGTTTGGCAAAAAAGACCGTTGTCTCCTATCCGGCGATTCTCTTTTGAGTTCACGAAGTGTCTCCTCAATGACTGTGTTGATCGAACCCAGCAGTAACAAATCTAGCAGCACGCATGTGACGTACATCAGTGTCTTCGTCCAAATCGAACTGGTGGGGAACCTAAACAGTATAACAGTGCTCAGGAATGGATCACGCTAGTGTTCTATCCGCATCCTCCTTTATAAATGAACAACATTTTCCTAAAATTCTCGCAAGCACCCGAAGTCTAGCATTTGCCTTTCCTACTACCCTCCTTATGTGTTCATTCCACTTCATGCTGCTTTGCATCATTACGACTATCTACACCGACATGACTTTATCAATCAATACACCATCAATACTGTATTCTAACATTGCATGGTTGTTTTCCTGCTCATCTGCATTAACTTACATGTTTCTACATTTCCAGCAAAAAAAGAACTCAGACACAGTACACTCGGAAAAAGGAATTCGGTAATGGCTCTGAGCACTATGGGACTTAAGTTCTGAGGTCATCAGTCCCCTAGAACTTAGAACTACTTAAACCTAGCTAACCTAAGGACATCACACACAGCCATGCCCGACATGCCCGAGGAAGGATTCGAACCTGCGACCGTAGCGATTTCCAGCAAGCTGTCAGCCATCATACCAACTAGAAAATCTGTAGATGTCATCCCGTATCCTCCTTTACTCTCAGAATAGCGATACTTTCCCGTACACAACAGTTCCACCAGCAAACAGTTGCAGATTGCTGCTCACCTTATCCATCAGATCATTTGTGTATATACTGAATTAGAGCGATGCCAGAATTTTAATAACCACTACAAGTCCAGCAAAAAGAGGAGAGTGGACATTTGAAGCTCCTCATCTTCTACGTCCTACCTCCACAGCTGAGTTGTCAGCGCGGCAGAAAGTCTTGCGAATAGTTGGGTTCGATTCCCGGCCAGGTTGGAATATTTTTCCGCTCGGGAACTGGGTGTAGAGTTGTCATCACCATTTCATCCTAATCGACACGAAAGTCACCGAAGTGACCTCAACTAAAACAGCCTGCACCAGGGGATCGGTTTACCCGACAGGAAGCTCTAGCCACACACACGTTTCATTTTATCTGTATATCTACCTCTACATGCTGAAAGCCACTTTTTGTACCAGTGCCGTTTCCCCACTTTCCTGTTATATCCGCGAATAGTGTGGGAGCTACTCTAGGTAGCCTCCATATCACCTCTTACTTTTTTTTCTCCTCGTGTTTATTTCGCTAGATGTATGTGGGAGAAAGTAGTACCTTGTCAGCCTCTTCTTTGAATATATCCTCCAGTAGCTGTTAACAGTAAGCGTCTCTGCGAGGCACAACGTATCTCGTATAGCGGCTGCCAGTGGAGGTTGCTCAGCGTCTACATAACCAAATCGCGAAGAAACGCATCGCTCTTCATTGGATCTTCTCTATTTCCTCTATTAAGCTTACCAGGCATGGGTGCCAGACTGAAAACCAATGCAGAAGAATCGATCGAACGTGAATTACAGTTCCTTACGATTCACCCAATTAATCTCAGCCTGGCCCCTATTTTACGTTCTATGCAGTCATTTCACTTCAGTCGCCTGTACGGTTATTTTACAGTTCGATTTATCCCCAATATGATAATCTGTCTCTTCTGCAATTTGTAAGCAGTACTTTACATTTATTTACGTACATAGTTAACTGCGAATCAATACACCGATCGTCGATGCTCTGCAGGTCTTTCAAAAGCTTACTGCAATCTCCATGCATTAGACTCTTCTTTTCAGCAACTAGACTGAAGAGCCAAAGAAACTGGTACACCTGCGTAATGTCGTACAGGGTCTCCACGAGCACGCAGAAGTGCCCCAACATGAAGTGGCATGGACTCGACTAATGTCTGAAGTAGTGCTGGAGGAAATTCACATCACGTATCCTGCAGGATTGTCCATAAATCCTTAAGAGTACGAGGGGTTGGAGATCTCTTCTGAATAGGTCGTTGCAAGGCATCCGAGATATGTTCAATAATGTTCGCGTCTGGTGAGTCTGGTGGTCAGCGCAAGTGTTTAAACTCCGAAGAGTGTTCCTAGAGCCACTCTGTAACAATTCTGGACGTGTGGGGTGTCGCATTGTCCTGCTGGAATTGCCCAAGCCCGTCGGAATGCACAATGGAGATGAATGGATGCAGGTGATCAGACAGGATACTTACGTCGTATCTAGACGTATCAGGGGTCCCAACTCACTCCAACTGCACACGCCCTACACCATATCAGAAACTCTACCAGCTTCAACAGTCCCCTCCTGACATGCAGGGTTCATGGATTCATGAGGTTATCTCCATACCCATACACGTCCATCTGCTCGATACAATCTGAAACGACTCGTCCGACCAGGCAACATGTTTCCAGTCCTCAACAGTCCAATGTCGGCGTTGACGGGACCAGATGAGGCGTAAAGCATTGTCTCCTGCAGTCATCGACGGTACACGAGTGGCCTTCGGCTCCGAAAGCCCAAATCGATGATGTTTCGTTGAATGATTCACACGCTGACACTTGTTGATGGCACAGCACTGAAATTTGCAGCAATTAGCGGAAAAGTTGCACTTCTGTCACGTTGAACGATTCTCTTCAGTCGTCGTTGGTCCCCTTCTTGCAGGATCTTTTTCCGGACGCAACGATATCGTAGATTTGACGTTTTACCGGATTCCTGATATTCACGGTATACTCGTGAAATGGTCGTAAGGGGAAAATCCCCACTTCATCGCTACCTCGGTGATGCTGTGTCCCATCGCTCGTGCGCCCGTCTATAACGCAATGTTCAAACTCACTTAAATCTTGATAACCTGCCATAGTAGAAGCAGTAGCCGATCTAACAACTGCGTCAGTCACTTGGTATCTTATGTAGCCGTATCCGACCGCAGCCCCGTATTCTACCAGCTTACATATCTGATAACACGTGCCTATACCAGTTTCCTTGGCGCTTCAGTGTACATCTACCGCGAATCGTCCCACGGAGCTTCTGACGTCATCCACTAGATAATTTAAATACCTTACAAGCAGCAACATAACCCACTCACATCAGGGACTTGCACGTTTTTCTTTTTACGGAATGTATCAATGTTCGCGAATTAATAATGGTCAAGCTGTCAGTGACAGAAAACGCGTGTCAGTAGACAAACTGAAAACCATGATTTGACCGACTAAAACCTTACTGATATTACGCATACACAACCCCGTATTTAGATAACGTTATGTCCATGGGCCCAATAACTTTTTTCGTCCTCGCCCCCCCCCCCTCCAACAACAAACTTAGTCAATTTTGAAAAACATTTAGCAACAAAATTATAAATACAGTATTTAAAATAAGTATATATATATATATATATATATATATATATATATATATATATATATGGAATTATGGTAATTGATTATTATATCAACAAAGAATATCATCAGTTCAATGGTTTCGTCTTGCCTTATTATCGGCAAACACATTTATCACATTTTCAAAGTCCAGTTTCACAGTCAGATCATTTTCTATTGCTAATACAGCCAAGTGATTCAAACCACCTTGAGTCTGAGAAGCACGCAAGTAGTTCTTAACCCTTCCAAGAACTGAGGAGGATCGTTCAGCAGAGCAGTTCGTCGCTGCTGCGGTCAAATAAATATTGCACAGCGATACTGATTTTTGGATAAATATCAATGAGGGATTTCTCTGTTAGCATTTTATTTAAGACTGGTAAAGGCGGACCTTTCTCGTATCTAGAACTCAAAAGGATGCTTTTGAGATGGGCACATTGTGTTCCAAAAGAATCCTCTATGTCCCCTGAGTAAAAATGCTTCAGCTGTTTTTCAGTATTATACATTTCATCGAGTCCATTTCCATCAAACTGATTAAGAAAGAGAACTTTTCAGGAAACTCTTTGTAGACACCAAGACAATTTTGAGCTCTGCGGATAGTCTATTCAAAACAATTAAATAATTGGTCTTCAGTACGTCACCTTCAGATTTGCAGACCACCGTTTCATTTTCTGACCCAGAGTCATCAAAGAATTTCTTTCGTTTCTTCACGCGTTTTTCTTGAGTTTCATTGACTCGCAGAAGATGTTGCATGGTCTCCAATTTTCTCTCTGTCAGCTTTTTGTACGCTTCAAAAGACTTAGTCATCTCATCAATGAAAGTCAGAAGTGAAGTATAAAGTTCCACTACCGCAGATATGTCGTCTTCTTCCGGCTGTAGTGCTGTACTCACTGCACTGAAACGTTCCAGAATACTCCCCCGTATTGCAGCCAAAAATGCAATATTTTTAGAGTTAAGCTCTTTACAATATCCCTGTAGCTTCTGATTCAATAACAGTCTTTTCTGTGACAGTCTTCCCCATAATATTGATAATTTCTTCATAAGTGCTAAATGGTAAATATGAGGTGTTTCCTTTACCCTGTTTCCCATTTTTAGTTATATGAGTTGCTAAGAATCGATCAAATTCAGCTATCAGCTCTAAACACATTGCCATTCCTTAAGGAACCAAACTGTTCTTCATTTCCACGAAATGGCAGTCCCCTTGAGCAAAGTTTTTTCGCTACAACCACTGCCTTCTCAAATACTTTCAGTTGTACATAGTATTTCCCCTTTGTCTGAAACTTATGGCGATGTGCACTGGAATTTTCATGTTCATTCACCCTTTGATTAGCGTGTTCCCAATCACTAAAGCCACTTGTAGCGTACTGGGATGAATCCCCAAACACTTTAAATGGTGCACAGTAAAGTGATCCCTGACTGGGTGAGTAAATCAAGTAATCGCGTTGCACGAAGTCTCCATTCAACAATTTCCTTTCAAACAAATCCTTAAACATAAATCTTCGTTTATCAGAATATGCACGCTCTGACTTCACAGAATCACAGCTTATATTCTGATTAAATCCGTATTGTACTACGTGATCTCGTGTTTTGTCACTGATTTCCCAAAAGAAAGGATCTTTATCAACAGTAAAATCTGATGAAACTTCCCCTTGGCCCAACTGGATTCTAACATTTTCATTACAAAGAAGAAAACTTCTCTTGTCGAATCGATTACATGTTATTACCTCATCAACTCCATTATTTTATAGCATTCAGGAAAGTAATTTTCAGATGCTTACCAGTAAACGCTGCGATGTACTGCAGTGTTCCAGTGAAGAGCAGCCTCATCTTTCCTGAAAGGAAAAAAAAATAGTGTTACATTTTTTTCTCGGAATGAGAAGGAGTAATAACCTAAAAAACACCACGGTAGATCTGCTGCACGTCACGGGTAAAATGATGTGTGAATCCTGGATCCTTCCTGGTCATGCTGACAAAGTTTTACGAATTTATTTGTTAAAGTACAGACAGTGGAAATTAAAATGTCCTGTTGTGCCTCTCCTGCTCCGAGTCGGCCTTTTTGACATCCTACCCTCTTAAAGTCTTCCACTTGTCCTTTAGTCTCTTGCGTTTTTGTTTTTTTTTTTTTTTTTTTTGTTTTATTTTACCTTAGTTAGACCCATGCATTGCAATTCTCGTCTAGCCATTCCTGCTGTGCCATTTCGCACTTCCTATGAGTTTCATTTTGTGGTGTCATCGAAAGAGGCCACTCGTACCCTTGCCGTCAGAAAGCCCGCCAGCTCGAACGTCAGAATCTGCTGACCCCGAGGGGTGGCGCCAGCGTTTCAGTACACGCAAACCAGACGCAGCACGTCCCCAGTCAGGGCAGACTACACAACACTAGCGCCCCCTCCGGCGCTGGCATAAAGGAGGTCGACGATAGCGCACTGGGCTGGTTCGTCAGCGCAGATCGTCGCCTCGTTTCGACAGCTCAGCTCCGCGGGAGAGCGGCTGTTAGGTGAGCGAGAACCACAGCAGCTAGAAAGTCAGTTTACAGTTGAGTTGACAAAAGACGTTATTCAGGGATTGGAAACACTTGTTACCTTCTGCATGACAGCTTATCAAAAGAAAAGTAAACGCGTTTGATTACTGCCTACTGATATCTTGTATTGTGCCCAGCTACCCACGTCTGTCTCCCGCCTCCTAGTCGACGTATTACTGTTGTGACCACCCGAGATCAATACATTTTTTAGACGTCTATACTCGCTTTTGCCTGATTCATTTGTTTTATTACTCGTCAGAGTAGTCCGAGCGTCATTGACCCCATAACTTGCCTGGACCCTAGGCGCGAGCACCAGTTCCCCGGCCGTCGTAAAGTCGTCTACGCAGTGGTAGCAGCAATAGGTTTATTTAGCAGAATTCACGCAGTATAAGACGTCATGTTGATGACGTGCGGTGCCTCCAGGCGGCAGAGCCCACCAGCGCAGCGGTGCGCTCGTGGAGCACGGACGTCAGAGGTCAGACTCGCTTGCGTCAGAGGCCTTGCGGCTTGAGCTGCATCAGACCGGCTCACCAGCAGCAAAGGCGAGGAAGCGACGAACGCCAACAGCCGGCAGCAGTAAGTCAGGAACTAGGCGCCCCCAAGAGCGGACTGCGAACCGAGGACCCCTTGACGGAGTCCAGGAGTTGGCTGAGTTAGCCTGCAGCAGGCAGCAGCGTCAAGGCGCCAGTTCAGGACCCGCCAGCATCAAGACTAGGGGCTGCCCATAGACCAGCGGCTAGATGTAGATGAGGCTAGGTGGCCGACAATGAGTTGGCGGCTGGCTTGGGCATTCTCTGTGCGGGCACCAGGCGACAACAGTTAAATGTGGCTGGGGCGTCAATTATTTATACTATCTCCACCAGGGGTTTCTATGAAAAGGCGCCGCTTTCTGTCATGTGCGGGCCCAGGCAGTCGGCTTCTCGAGGTAATCAAGCTATCCAATGTGCCAGGCTGGTGGCTTGCATCGCACTACTTCAGCCATACCATACTGTGGCCCTGTCTGCAGAATTTGGAGACAGCAGGCTGGCTCGTCTGGTTACAGGGTGCGAATGAAATGTGATGGTCCAACAGCTACGTTTTTATACTTTTCCTTTCGTCAATTGCGTTCAGTATCTCATGTGTTATCCAAGAGTTTGCAATGGGCTTTGTCTTTTTGCTTATTTGATCTTCTGTCTCCTTAACTATTTCATTTCCCAAGGCCGCCCATTCGTCATCTGTTGTGTTCTTGCACCTTTTTCAGTCAGTCATTGTGTAATGTTCCCTTCTAGTCTCAACAACCTGTGGTTTTTTCAACTTATCTAAGTCCCACGTTCTTAGGTTCATACACATCTACAGTTAAGTCGGTTTTAATCTGCAGTCGAAAACCAATTAATTATAGTCAGATTTTACTCCTCCTTATTACTGTTTAAAATGTGGTTTCGAAATCTTTATCTTACCATTCCACAGAGTGTAACGAGTATAAGCGCAAATATTTTTAGTGTGGTACCTTAATATTTATACACGTCAGTGTGTTGGTTGTTTTTTCTCTGTGTTCCAGCAAGCACGTCACATCATTTACTACCTGATGTTTTCTGCATGATCGTAACTGCACCACTAAACAGACTATCCCTGTCAGTATAGACAAACCATTTTGGGTTCAGGAGTCCACACTTCAACACTTGACATGTTGCACAGGGGAAAATAAACATTATCGGCTTGCTCTTGCCACATGTACTCTTGAAGGTACTAGCCAAACTAAAAACATACGACTCACAATAGCTATAATCATTAGTGTGCAAATGACTTAAATACTGACGCAATGTTGTTCAGTACACCGTCATAGAAATATCGGCAATTATGCCCCTTACACCTTTTGTAATCAATGCGGAATCTTACAGTGTCTCCAGATCCCTTCTCTGGGTACAAACTGTGTTTGTGGTGATTAATTTACACTGCGCGCAAAATTCTACCATCTGACATCCTATTTTTCATTTCCGTACGCTGCGTGCAGGATTCAACCAGCTGACTTCCTGTTTCATTTATTTCCCTTCCTCTACCTCCCTTTCCCCCAGTTCATTTTCTCGTACTATTTTTCCTTCTCTTACTTTTGTTATTACCGAATTCCAGTACCCCACCTGAATTAAATTTTCGTCTCCATTAACTATCTGAATAATTTTTTTATGTCAATATACATTCTTTCAATCTCCTCATCTGCAGAACTATATGGCATATAAACTTGTAATGCTGATGTAGATGTTCGCTTTGCATGTAACTTTGTTATGATAACGTGTCACCATGCTGTTCATAGCAACTTACCGGCATTCCTATTTTCTTAATCACAATTAAGCCTACTCCTACCTGATTTAGTGTCTATATCTCTGTACTCACTTGACCAGAAGTCTTCTTCTCCTCATCGCGTTTCGCAGATTCCCACTTTATCGAACTTCAGCCTATCCATTTCCGCTTTTAAATCCTCTAATCTACCTAGACAATAAAATATGAAACATTCCAAGCACTCTGACCCGTAAAATGCCGCTTTTGTATTTCCCCATCATGACATCTTCCTGAGTAGTTCCCGTCTGCAGATCCTAATTGGGGACCATTTTACCTCCAGTATATTTTACTTAAGACTATCCCATCCTTAAACCAAACAGAGAGCTGCATACCCTCGGAAAAGGACTGTAGTTTCTCCTTGCTTTCAGCCGTTCGCAGTAGCAGCACAGCAACATCATGTTGGCTATGTTACAAGGCTCAATCATCCAGACTGTTGCCCAACAACTATTGAAAAGGCTACTGCCCCTCTTCAGGACCTACGGGTTAGTATGGCTTCTCCATAGATACTCTGGTAATTTTCCTTCGTTGGGAGATGGAACGGAGTACTCCCAGCCTCGCGATGCCAACTGAGGAGTTGCTTGACAGAGTAGTAGCGGCTCGAGGTCGAGAAAATAGACAACGGAAGAGCGGCGAGCTCACCACACACCCCTCCATACCACATCGAATGACGCCGTTGGAAGAGACTGACACAACGGGCGGTCGCTACCTGTGCTGCCACCAGAGCCGATGGACGGAATTTAGAGAGAGTACTACTTGTCTCAACCAGTATCGTTACTGAAAAGAATAAAAGTATAATGTATTCGTTGTCTATGAAAATCTATGTTTATAGCTTATCTTTGGTCTTAATACATACAAAATATTGGTCTAGTACTGAGAAAAAATTGTTATTACATTTCACAGTTTCGGCATGTATGTGAGTGTATGTATTTCAGAGACACATGAAAACGATATTCTGAGGAAAGTAATATCGCTCTGAAGCGAAAGGAATTTTTTTTTTTAGGTTTCAGCGAAAGAGAACTATCTGTTAGGAATCTATACTTTCGCTCTCTGAATGATGGAAGTACTCTTCTCAGTAACAGTGTCTCGTCTAGCACGATCAAAGAAATTTTATAAGGTATAATCCATTCTAATGATAAACATTGCAGATAATGATGAAACCTGAGTTAACACGATGACTCAGTATTATTTCCGCCTTTTTGTGGTGCTAATATTTGTTAGACCAATTCACACTTAGATATAAATTAAGAGAGAAAATTAGGTCGATTTGACGGACATCGACATCACAACAAGCGTTGCAATTGTGGTTCACCTAGTTGCGCACACTAATAAAGATACAGTGGATTTCAAATATATTTTACTGAGTCTGTCATTCTTCCTGTGATCTGAAAAGAGAAAGAAAGGTTGGGCTGCAACATCCTGTCAACAGCGAGGCCATTGGTTCGAATAGGACAACTTCTTGCAATGAGCAGTAGTTCCATGCATTCATTTTTGTAATGCTGGTACAGGTTTGGTACTCCAGCTCACTATGGATTATATTATGTAGATGAGACATTTCGGGTGTCTGGTTGATTTGTAACTATCTGCTGTTATTTACTTATCTGTATGTCAGACATCGCTATTGGTTTGGATACTTTCGCAAGTGTCTGAAAAAACAAAATATTCCACTTAAATAACGTAGAAAATGGGGAGGATTTTGCATCTATGTTATTTTCTGCAGATACTTCCTCACAGCTTTGCTTTAGCAAAGTCCTCGAAAGATCCTGAAATTTGTGGTCTGAAGCAGATTGTTTACAGGCCTGTAGATTGATGAATTTTTCAAAACTAGCTCTTATTATTTGGCAGCAATGGATAGAGAGATCAAGATCTTTTACAGGTATATCACAGTGTTTCCTACACGTATATGTGTAACCGCACGATTAATTTGCTAGTGGTGAAAGATCTGTTGGCCAACTATAACGTGTCAGAATATCTTAAGGATGTTTTGAGAGAGCTACCGATTTCGTCAATGACAGTAGCTGTTATTTTTTTTTTATTTTTTGTATATGCTACTGGCACTTCGTTATTAGTACCTGATATTTCCAATTATACATTCATCATAAACCTAAGTACTTTTATAAAAACTAAATTCCGCCCGAACCGGCCATGAACGCCCAATAGTTGCCGACCGGCCGCCGTGTAATCCTCAGCCCACAGGCGTCACTGGATGCGCATGTGGAGGGGCATATGGTCAGCACACCCCTCTCCCGACCGTATGTCAGTTTACGAAACCTGAGCCGCTACTTCTCAATCAAGTAGCTTCTCAGTTTGCCTCACAAGGGCTGAGTGCACCCCGCTTGCCAACAGCGCTCGGCAGACCGAATGGTCACCCATTATTGATTTTAAACTGCGGTCCTTTTCTGTAACATTCTCCTTCCTGCGAGAAAGTCTTCCAATAACAGATTGCACTTTTACACCAGGACATACCACATACTAAATTTGTTTCTGTCTTCTTCTACAGGGTGTTACAAAAAGGTACGGCCAAACTTTCAGGAAACATTCCTCACACACAAATAAAGAAAAGATGTTATGTGGACATGTGTCCGGAAACGCTTAATTTCCATGTTAGAGCTCAATTTAGTTTCGTCAGTATGTACTGTACTTCCTTGATTCACCGCCACATGTGTGGGCTGACGAGAATCCGCACGCAATTGTACAATCACGCCATCAACACAGATTTTCGGTGTACGTTAGGGCAGGCATTGTTGGTGAGGTCTTGATTGGGCCCCATGTTCTTCCACCTACGCTCAATGGAGCACGTTATCATGATTTCATACCGGATACTCTACCTGTGCTGCTAGAACATGTGCCTTTACAAATACGACACAACATGTGGTTCATGCACGATGGAGCTCCTGCACATTTCAGTCGAAGTGTTCGTACGCTTCTCAACAACAGATTCGGTGACCGATGGATTGGTAGAGGGGGACCAATTCCATAGCCTCCACGCTCTCCTGACCTCAACCCTCTTGACTTTCATTTATGGGGGCATTTGAAAGCTCTTGTCTACGCAACCCCGGTACCAAATGTAGAGACTCTTCGTGCTCGTATTGTGGACGGCTGTGATACAGTACGCCATTCTCCAGGGCTGCATCAGCGCATCAGGGATTCCATGCGACGGAGGGTGGATGCATGTATCCTCGCTAACGGACATTTTGAATATTTCCTGTAACAAAGTGTTTGAAGTCACGCTGGTACGTTCTGTTGCTGTGTGTTTCCATTCCATGATAAATGTGATTTTAAGAGAAGTAATAAAATGAGCTCTAACATGGAAAGTAAGCGTTTCCGGTCACATGTCCACATAACATATTTTCTTTCTTTGTGTGAGAGGAATGTTTCCTGAAAGTTTGGCCGTGCCTTTTTGTAGCACCCTGTATAGATTGCTGAACTGCTTATTTGCTGAAGTTCGACCAGCTGCAATTTTTGTTTTGTTCACTGCATGTTTTGATGACAGTCTGTTAGATCTGTTCATAGATTCAAACATGCATGTGAAATGAATAAAGGTAGGCATCAAAGGCGAGTCAAATAAGATTCAAATGGTTCAAATGGCTCTAAGCACTATGGGACTTATCTTCTGAGGTCATCAGTCCCCTAGAACTTAGAACTACGTAAACCTAATTAACCTAAGGACATCGCACACATCTATGCCCGAGGCAGGATTCGAACCTGCGACCGTAGCTGTCGTGCGGTTCCAGACTGTAGCGCCTAGAACCGCTCGGCCACTCTGAGTCAAATAAGGCAATCGGATTCTTTTGTAGACTACCTTCCTCAGGAGCTGTAGAGGTAAAGAACTTCACTAGACATTATCGAGTTTTGTACAGCAATGAACACAAGCCATTACTGATGCTGCAGGCGACACCGCTGATCAGCGTAAGCTGCTATATGATTACTAACGCTGGACTCAGGTGCACAGCACAGAGGCAAACAGCGAAATAGCCGCTTAGATGTAACTGTTTGCCTCAGCACGTTGTTTCTCATCGACTGTGACCATAGTGTGCGTCGCTCATGCCCGCATGCACCAATCGAGTTGGAATGTACGTAGTTTCGACACTCGACTCTCGTATAGTATGATTGTCGCCAGTTCACATCAAGCTGTCAGGTATTAAAGTTTCATTTTGTTTCCTTAAATCGCTTGAAGCAAATTTAAGAGTTTCTCAGAACTATACGTACTTGCCTGCGGTGAGTTATCCGCGACCCACACTTGTAAAAAAAAATACTCACAGAACACTATCAGTTTCACTGTCTTATATCACTTTAAGAGTGGTTCATTAATAAAGATCATAGGCACTGTAAGTCTGAGCTTGTTTTTTGTCTCTAATGGCTGCTACCATCACAAACATGTTATAGGCTCGAAAAAACCTCTCATACACTCTTATCTGAAGAATGTAATAAACACTGGACACAATCACCAATCATAAGCTCGGCATGATACGTGGTGAAGGTGCTGAACCTATTGTAGCCAAGCAATTTTATAATCCAGAGTTTGCAGAAAGTAATCCACTACCTGTAGTTCTCATCGAAGTGCTAATTTCGCATCTTGTTGGAAATGACCGGCGTTAACACGCTGCTCAGTGACTGCCTTGTAGGGAAAGCCGTCTCCCGCCACAAGGCAGTCTTTTTTTCATCGTGACAATCTTCACCTCCTTACTCTGAAGAGACTTGGGTTATCGAAGAGTATGGTGTACCCTGATGAGCATGACCACTTGCGCAATCGCAAAGATTTTGTCGCTAGTATTTGCACTTCATCTGAACCCATTTTGTTAATCTGACACGTCTTTGCGCCACGTTTTACAACCACGTAAAAGAGAAACTGCAGGTTGCTGCTTCTGGCCCAGTTTCTTCCAGTGCTATCGACACGTTACGGACAACACTAGCACAGTAGAAAATTCAGTTTGGCTGTGTGGGACTGTAATTCATGTAGATTACTGAAAATCAGGATAATACGCGAAGATTAAAAATAAGAGACGTTTATTAAATACTATAAAAACACACAATACATTTATTTTGAAGTAAATACAAAAACTGTAAATTATATTCATTTATTATGAGCCGATATTAGGAAAAAAACAACACTCAACCAGTAAGTTTCTTTTGAGCCAGGCTCGTCTTACGTTTACGTGCAGCACGATCACGCTGGCGTTTCACAAGCCTTATTTCGGCCAAAGTAGTTTCCATCCAACGTTTAAAATGAATCGTTATTGTCTCACCCCTGTGCACGTTTTGACTTCAGGTTGAGCGCCAACTTCGTTAGCTAATCTATCATCACTACTGTCATTACCTGCAGAGGAGCAAACGGCGCTAAATTTCTCTTCAGAAATCACACCGTCATATGCGTTGAAACTCACCAATGCTGGCCACCTTAGAGTCATTGCGTCACTTCCTACAGTGTGTTCGCAGTTGTTTCTTTATTTTATTAACAATGAGCCGTAAAATTTAGTTATCTTGCTCAAATCATCTATTAGATACACATGTTAGCTATTTCGCTATGTGAAGTAACATATGTAATTTGTATATTGTAAATACTGTCGTTGTGAAGTTCTTCTTTTTTTGTGGTCCTGGAAGTTAAATTTTGATAGAAGCAGCTTAACTGAAATCCAAGTACTTCCGTTTTATATAGAATGAGGAAGAGTGAAAATATAAATTATGTGAATGCAATACTAATTCGTTTTCAAAGAGAGAATTGTCTACAGTGTGGAATCGTTTTCTTTTAGTAAAGCGCAGTCACAGGTGGAAAAGTAACTTATTGATAGAACTGTGGATCTATCAACGGCGCGGCACTCTATCAACCACTGCAATTGCATACATTGTCGGTAAGAGTTCTGTTACATTTCCCTTTTTTAACGTCCGCGTGGCTGAGCGCGAATTGTTGTACTAACGTTATTAGAGGCAAAAACCGCCTTGTCGCAATGTCATGAACACCTATGGCTGAACGTCTTCGCATGTTTGCAAATGGTCCAACGAATTCCGACTGGTCGACATTGTCACCAGTTTATTAAGTGTACAAACTGCATCTGTGGAATCACAAATGACTGTCCGTAGTGCATCGAACTTTTCATCTTGGAACACTGATACCTTCTTCTTCTTTGACGTGATCTTATCAGTAGCAACAAACGGTTCAATACTGTACTGTCCAATGCTAATTTTTTAACTGGCACCGTGCCAGCATCTGTGTATGACGGTTGACTGAATTGAAATTTAATGGTTGTCACGGCCGATTGTTGCTGCTGTGATTTCCGGACACTCCAGTTCCGTACAATTTCTGTACAAAAAAATAACGATCCACATGAACGACGAACCTGGATTAATGTGCCCTGAATAAAGGAGGTTCCACAGCAGCACATACTTTAGTGCGATAGATGAAATGTATGCTGTTGTTGGTTGGGATATCCCAATGAGTGGTTTCAGCCCTGTGTTAGAAAGTACGCTCTTTCGCCGTGCACACTGACCCCTATCCTGGCGGATAAGTGAGAGCTGTCTCGTACACACTGAGGTGACAAAGGTCATGCGATACCTCCCCATATTGTGTCGGCCTGCCTTTCGCCCGGAGTATAGCAGCAACTCGACGAGATGTGGGCTCAACAAAGCCCCCTACAGAAATATTGAGCCTTACTGCCTTTTGTCCACAATTGCGAAAGCGCGGCACAATTTATTGCACGAACTGACCTCTCGATTATGTCCCATAAATGTTCGATGGGATTCATGTCGGACGATCTGGGTGGTCAAATCATTAGCTCGAATAGTCCAGAATATTCTTCAAACTAATCGTGAATAACTGTAGCCCTGTGACATGGCGCATCGTCGTCCATAAAAGTTCCGTGGTTGCTTGGGAACATGAAGTCGATGAATGACTGCAAATGGTCTCCAAGTAGCCCAAAACAACCGTTTCCAGTCAGTGATCGGTTCAATTGGACCAGAGTCCGCCACCATAGCTGAGTGGAGAGCGTGCCGGCTTGTCATGCCTGGGGGCCCGGTATCGATTCCCGGCCGGGTTGGAGATTTTCTCCTCTCAGGGACTGGGTGTTTGTGTCGTCTTCATCATCCGGGATACCCTCGCCACACGACTTTTCATTTCAATTGGACCAGAGGACCCAGTCCATTCCATGTAAACACAGCGCGCACCATTGTTGACCCACCGCTAGCTTGCACGGTGTCTTGTTGACTACCTAGGTCGATGATTTCTGGGGTTTCGCCACACTCCAACCCTTCCACGAGCTGCTACCAACTGAAATTGGGACTCACCTGACCAGGTATCGGTTTTGCAGTCGTCTATGGTCCAACCGATAACGCCACGAGCCCAAAAGAGGCACTGCAGGCAATGTCGTGCTTTTAGCACAGTCAATCGCGTCAGTCGTCTGCTGCCTTTGCCCATAAACGTCAAATTTCGCCACACTGTCCTAACGGATACGTTCGCGGTACGTCTCACATTACTTTCTACAATTATTTCACGCAGTTCTCGTTGTCCGTTAGCACTGGCAACTCTAGGCTAACGCCGTTTTTCTCAGTCTTCAAGTAAAGGCTGTCGGCCACTACGTTGTCCATGGTGAGGGGTAACGCTTGAAATGTGGTATTTTCGGGGTAGTCTTGACTCTGTGAATCTCGGAATACTGAATTCCGTAGCGATTTCCGAAATGGAATGTCCTGTGCGTCCAGCTCCAACTACCATTCCGCATTCAAAGTCTGTTCATTCTCGTCGTGAGGCCATAATCAAGCAGGAAGCCTTTTTACATGAATCATCTGAGTATAAATGACAGCTCCGCTAATGCACTGCCCTTTTATACCTTCTGTACGCGATACTACCGCCATCTGTATCTTTGCATATTGCTATCCCACAACTTTCGTCACCTCAAATGGTTCAATGGCTCTAAGCGCTATGGGACTTAACATCTGAGGTCATCAGTCCCCTACACTTAGAAATACTTAAACCTAACTAACCTAAGGACATCACACACATCCATGCCCGAGGCAGGATTCGAACCCGTGACCGTAGCAGTCGCGCGGTTCCGGACTGAAGCGCCTAGAACCGCTCGGCCACCGCGGCCGGCCGCCACCTCAGTGTATGCATTTGTAGAGTGTGGGTGAGCGTAATGGATCTGATTGTATGATGTTTATGTTGTATGTGTGTTTGTGGAATACAGGTGAGTGTAATGGACGCTGTGGGGTGTAGTGTTCTGTTTGTATTGTAAGACGATGGTGATGAGAAGTGAGAGAGTGCAACCTGGTGCCGACGCATAGCCTAGTCTTCTCCAATAGCACCAAGGGGGTTGCCGAGCTTAACGCCTCTTTCCGACAGACGGATCACCATCAAAAGTGTCACATGCCTTCACTTCATGTCACACTGGAGAGGGGTTAGATATTTAGTCCAGGACGTACGACACCACCGCTCTTCCCCTTGCCGACCAAATACTGACATGTGAAGATTTCATCCGCTACCAGGATTCGAAACGGCCTGCCTCCAAGTCGAGTAGCACCGCTAAGGCGTACGTTAAGCCGTCGGCATACGGACCGTGCATCCGAACGTTGAGCGTGCCGAGTTTCTGACGTCATAGCGTGGAATAGCGCGTTCGGGAGTCTTTCCGAACGTGCAGAGCAATATCTGCATGTCGGATATTATGAGCGTGCGTCTGAGCGTTGGCCAATGAGATGGAACAACGCCACCTACGTCACACGCACGCCGTCTCCCTTCAGTACAGAGTTGTGAGGCGTCATATTGGAATTCATTTCAAGCCTATATGTATATATGTCGTTTCTGAGCACCAGCAAATTGAGAATCACTGGAAAACCCATTGTTAGTTGTGTGATTCGATCCAATAAATTAATGAGACACATCATATTCGAAGCCAAAGAATTATTGTAACTTGCGTATTATGAGAGTAGGCTATTTGAAGGCAGCGACACACTGAAGATCCACCCAAAACGCTCTGTTCTTGGTACAATTTGTTATAATTAAATTTCAATTAGTAACATAATTACCTACGATTAAAGTTTTTACCAAGGGCTAAGTAAATATGACAGTTGAGAGGTACTGTTGGTTTGGCGTAGTGAGTAGCGTCTCTCTGCAGTAAAGGGTTTTTTGTTGGGGCGGTAGTTCACGTCGTAAGACTTCCAATTTTTTTCCCCTAACATTCGCGTTTTTATAAGGTTCTGATACTTTATTATTAGTTTAATATAAGTATATACTATAATATTTGATGTTTTGTAAATATAATTTTACCTTTTTTTCAGGGGTGACTTTGTCCGATTGGCTTAAACTACAGGACAGCTTGCGCTACCTGTATAAAGATATTTTGCTCCTTTTACGCTTCGTAATTCACATGTTGCAAAGATTCTGCTACTGGGTAGGAACAGTGATCAAGTAAGACTGACCCTGGGGTTTTACTAAAATGTGGGAATGATGAAATAATGTTTATCTTATGCGGAGAAGTATTTCAAATTTGTACCGCACTGTTTGTAATGGAACTTTTATAAGCCTGTGTCCTTATTGATTGGACGTGGTACTTTCCCTTTCGTGGACGATGGAGGAAATGTGCGTTTTAATAGAGCTAACGTGGGAATTTTACGCGCGCCCGTTGAGTAAACAGTGTGATTTACGAACTAGAAACATCCCTCAACTGCCGCTGGAGTGCGTTGCGATCGCGTATACCACGTTGGGGCCCACGTACCATATGCACAAGTCGCATCGTTCCTGAACGTTCAGCAGCACGTTGAACTTGGCACGCTCAACGTTAACGTTCGACAGCACGGTCCGTGTGCCGACGGCTTTAGCTACCTCGACTACGGGTGCTGGCTCTAGTGTGGCGATGAGAAAGCAAGTGTAAACGGCGATCTCAAGTCAGGCGTTCCCCTGCAGAGCGCCGCTGGCAGAACTGTCTTGCCTGGCACAGCGCCACAACCGAGAGAGGCGATTCCGTTAACGCGGTAATAGCGCTGTGGGAAGCTGTTGGCAAGGCTGTGCGCTTCAGCAGCAATTCGCCCGCAAAGGTCTCGCGCCTTGCGCAACGCTACGTGTAGGCGCCCAGCGCGACCTTCAGCCGTTGCGCACCTGCCACCTGTCGCACGTGACAGCGTCCGCAGCTGAGCGGTCACGTGCCGCACCATCTCCACGCGGGTACATCCTCACATTTCCACTTCTTTACCGAGGCGGATTCTCGGCTAAGGAACTTTCTTATCCGTAATTCCCGGCCACTCTACGTGTTTATCTCTCTGGTTTAGTCTAGCCTGGAGCAGAGGAACTAGCTTTTCCCTATTCCGCCTGAGTTGGATTGTTGTCTTAACCTATTAGACCGTCTTTCCCATGGCAGCAGGGGCTTTCCTGCACCTGTTGGGAAATAAAATTATAAGAAGTCCTGGCGGGAAGCAGTATTTTTCAGTGGGTATACTACAAGCAGGAGTGAGATATGAGCAATGCAAATATTTGCAGTTTGCTTCTGTAGCTGATTGACTGAAAATCGTGGGTGTTTTAAAAACATTCAACAGCTGTTGGAAGCTCATTTGTTCGAAGTGTTCGCCGGCAGCCTGTAACGTTTATGCTGCGTTGTGAGTTATAATTTAATTTCAGTACAAAGTGAAAGCCGAGCGTTGAACAATGCTATTCAACCTCCGGCGAGGTGCAAAGATACTGCTCTCACGTTCTCGTCTGCTAAAACAAGCTACAGTCTTTAGCTATCTAGTGAAGGTAATATACGAGGTGTGCTCAAAGAACACGGCGAATAGTTTTATTTTCAAAATATTGGTCGGCTGTCAGTAGGACTCGAGCACTCAGGTTTCCGTACAAACTTAATGTTATATGTATAAATACAGGGCTATTACAAATGATTGAAGCGATTTCATAAATTCACTGTAGCTCCATTCATTGACATATGGTCACGACACGCTACAGATACGTAGAAGAACTCAAAAGTTTTGTTCGGCTGAAGCCGCACTTCAGGTTTCTGCCGCCAGAGCGCAGTGAGACAAAATGGCGACAGGAGCCGAGAAAGCGTATGTCGTGCTTGAAATGCACTCACATCAGTCAGTCATAACAGTGCAACGACACTTCAGGACGAAGTTCAACAAAGATCCACCAACTGCTAACTCCATTCGGCGATGGTATGCGCAGTTTAAAGCTTCTGGATGCTTCTGTAAGGGGAAATCAACGGGTCGGCCTGCAGTGAGCGAAGAAACGGTTGAACGCGTGCGGGCAAGTTTCACGCGTAGCCCGCGGAAGTCGACGAATAAAGCAAGCAGGGAGCTAAACGTACCACAGCCGACGGTTTGGAAAATCTTACGGAAAAGGCTAAAGCAGAAGCCTTACCGTTTACAATTGCTACAAGCCCTGACACCCGATGACAAAGTCAAACGCTTTGAATTTTCGGCGCGGTTGCAACAGCTCATGGAAGAGGATGCGTTCAGTGCGAAACTTGTTTTCAGTGATGAAGCAACATTTTTTCTTAATGGTGAAGTGAACAGACACAATGTGCGAATCTGGGCGGTAGAGAATCCTCACGCATTCATGCAGCAAATTCGCAATTCACCAAAAGTTAACGTGTTTTGTGCAATCTTACGGTTTAAAGTTTACGGCCCCTTTTTCTTCTGCGAAAAAAAAAACGTTACAGGACACGTGTATCTGGACATGCTGGAAAATTGGCTCATGCCACAACTGGAGACCGACAGCGCCGACTTTATCTTTCAACAGGATGGTGCTCCACCGCACTTCCATCATGATGTTCGGCATTTCTTAAAGAGGAGATTGGAAAACCGATGGATTGGTCGTGGTGGAGATCATGATCAGCAATTCATGTCATGGCCTCCACGCTCTCCCGACTTAACCCCATGCGATTTCTTTCTGTGGGGTTATGTGAAAGATTCAGTGTTTAAACCTCCTCTACGAAGAAACGTGCCAGAACTGCGAGCTCGCATCAACGATGCTTTCGAACTCATTGATGGGGACATGCTGCGCCGAGTGTGAGAGGAACTTGATTATCGGCTTGATGTCTGCCGAATCACTAAAGGGGCACATATCGAACATTTGTGAATGCCTAAATTAACTTCTTGAGTTTTTGTACATGTGTGCAAAGCATTGTGAAAATATCTCAAATAATAAAGTTATTGTAGAGCTGTGAAATCGCTTCAATCATTTGTAATAACCCTGTATATGTTCACCCATCCCGGGAATCGAGAGTCTCCACGATTAACAAGTCCCAGATTTTTTCATTCGCTGGTACTGTGAAATCTTGCTTCTTGTCGACTCCCACGATTTTAGGTCATCGGGAACCACCATACAGGTGTTGATGAGTGAGCTTTCGAGTATCAAAATATGTGACATAAATAGCCGTATCTTTTGGCTGCATTGACTTAGAAGCTTAAAATGTTGACACTTCAAGGGACCATAGACCTTAATATGTGACATAAACTTGAATTTGATACCTTGACAGACTAACAACAAAGCGATCTCATAAGGGTCCGTTTTTACAGATTGAGGCACGAAACTCTAAAAAGTAATAAGCTTACATGGAATATGATTTAATCTCCCTGAAAGTACTGTCCCTGGCTAGCAACGCTCTTATCCCAACGTTGAATCCACGATTGGAAGCATTGCTGTAAGGCTTCTTTAGAAAGTGCGTTCAGCTGCTCTTGTCATTGCCAGGAGTGGTGTCAAAACGATTTCCTTTAAGCAAAGTTTTAATTTTCGGCAGGAGCCAGAGGTCGCATTGTGCTAAATCTGGTGAGTAAGGAGGACGGACAGAAACAATTTTTCCGGCCAAAAACTCGCGAAACAAAAGCGAGGTATGGCGCGGCGAGCTGCTGTGGTGAAGAAGGAAGCCACTGGCCCATTTTTCTGATCTCTTTATTTCTACATGGTTTGCAAACGTTGTAGTACGCCCTTGTAAAATGAAGTGTTTACAGTCGTCTCCCCTACAACAGGCTTTGATCGCACTATGTCCTCGATATTGGCATTTTATTGCATCTTGAAACATAATGTTCAGAAGTTGTCCGAAATCCATGATGTGCGGCGGAGCCGGCCGGAGTGGCCGAGCGGTTCTAGGCGCTACAGTCTGGAGCCGCGCGACCGCTACGGTCGCAGGTTCGAATCCTGCCTCAGGCATGGATGTGTGTGATGTCCTTAGGTTAGTCAGGTTTAAGTAGTTCTAAGTTCTAGGGGAGTGATGACCTCAGAAGTTAAGTCCCATAGTGCTCAGAGCCATTTGAACCATTTTGTGCGGCGGACACGGTAAACAAAACCTCATTCTGGCGTCTCTGGACGCTGACTGAGGAGTCAGAACAAACTCCAACATGACTCCGTCTGTCTCAACGGATCAGGGTATCGGAAAAAAATTCTTTCACCGTAGTTTTTGATCACACCTCACATCTATACACTTTACGTTGGAGGAATAGCTGACTGACCAATCAAGTGCCACCGCACAAGAGTTTGCAGGAAGCGTGCCCAAGTAGACTGTGAGACAAAGCATTCTGTAGTCGGCTTTCCGCTTCTGCGAGCTGTTTTTGGGCTGTCTTTTTTTCCGGAGTCGCTGGGACTAAGAGCATCGCGAGGACAATGCCTGCACTCATACAGTGTTTGGTATGGTGTTTCTTTTCGATGGCCATTTCCATGCTGCAACATAGAGAACTTACGATGAGACCGGTGTTAACAGATGCAGCTTGATCTAATATGTCGTTACAGACTTTTCAGTTTCATAGATGTGCCTGCCTATGTATCCAAGATTAAGATCCGCTTTTCAAAGAGAGAAGTTTCTTCTGCGTTGAAGGATCGATATTATTATTTCATTTATTCATCCGTGAATGTAGAGCATGGCATATTTTACCTTACTACGGGAATTTTAGATTCAATAGGTTTTCCTTTTGTTCTGATTTTTATGTTTGTGAATTTGTACCTCACGTGGTCCGTTGGAGGGCGAATATAATCGTCACATTGCAGTTTCTTACTGAATTATAGTGTAATGGCGTGAAGTTAGTCTAAATTTCATTTGATTTATTTTCACTCCACAATAATTTATGAAATTTATAACGTATTAAGGATTTTTCCCATGTGCTTTTCTATTCATACTTAAATTGGTAGTAGATGTGAGCACAAGCCATTAAATGCATTTTACCTTCAGCGGAATCATTATTCAAAAAACTTGCCTGCAGAATACAAATTTTCCAATTTTTTGCGTGCATTTAGGTAGTATAAGGCAAATTAGTGCTTCCATGTACCTCGAGACTTCATGCCTACTCTGAATATGTTTGGAATGATAACTGTGTAATGACTGCTGCCACACTGTAAGAAAGTCAATCAGTTTCCTACATTGCCACTGTGCGCGCAGTGATTGTGATCTTTGTCGCATACGACGAACAATCATGGAAAGTATAGCTGTGACCCTGTATTAACTTTTTGTCTAAAAAGTTTTTGATAGGCTCTCGGAAGACGTAACGTAATGATTTGTACGATAAAACACTTACTTACTATTGTTCCGATGCTCGTTATGAAAGGTGTGATGTAATCTGATCTCTGCAGTAAATGGAGTACTACGTAGTTCCTGCTTTCATTCGAGTAGACCGTCAGCCTTCCTTGGATCTGATGATTATAAATGAATTATTTATGGCAAACAGCAATTTTCATTACTGTATGTGTGAAAGGCTTAATTATCTCTCTGTGTGGAAGACACATATTAAAGTAAGCGCTGTTTAGTATCTTCTCTGGTGTGAATTCCAATAATGAACTCTCGCGTTCGTAATAATTAGCGACATAGTTATAACCTGCACTTAGTTCTTCTAATTTTAGCCCAATAGCTTAATCGTAGTATTGTGGAACATGGAGATAGTCATTAATATTTTCTGCCATCTCCAGATGAGACAGGTCCGATATAGCACTTAAACATTCCTCTCGTAAAGTAAACAGACACTTACTTTAACAGTATTGTAGTTTCTTTTGTGAATAGCCTCTAAGATCTACAAGGCGAGGGCTTAACATTCTCATAGCATGTGTCCTTTCTACACTCCTGGAAATTGAAATAAGAACACCGTGAATTCATTGTCCCAGGAAGGGGAAACTTTATTGACACATTCCTGGGGTCAGATACATCACATGATCACACTGACAGAACCACAGGCACATAGACACAGGCAACAGAGCATGCACAATGTCGGCACTAGTACAGTGTATATCCACCTTTCGCAGCAATGCAGGCTGCTATTCTCCCATGGAGACGATCGTAGAGATGTTGGATGTAGTCCTGTGGAACGGCTTGCCATGCCATTTCCACCTGGCGCCTCAGTTGGACCAGCGTTCGTGCTGGACGTGCAGACCGCGTGAGACGACACTTCATCCAGTCCCAAACATGCTCAATGGGGGACAGATCCGGAGATCTTGCTGGCCAGGGTAGTTGACTTACACCTTCTAGAGCACGTTGGGTGGCACGGGATACATGCGGACGTGCATTGTCCTGTTGGAACAGCAAGTTCCCTTGCCGGTCTAGGAATGGTAGAACGATGGGTTCGGTGACGGTTTGGATGTACCGTGCACTATTCAGTGTCCCCTCGACGATCACCAGTGGTGTACGGCCAGTGTAGGAGATCGCTCCCCACACCATGATGCCGGGTGTTGGCCCTGTGTGCCTCGGTCGTATGCAGTCCTGATTGTGGCGCTCACCTGCACGGCGTCAAACACGCATACGGCCATCATTGGCACCAAGGCAGAAGCGACTCTCGTCGCTGAAGACGACACGTCTCCATTCGTCCCTCCATTCACGCCTGTCGCGACACCACTGGAGGCGGGCTGCACGATGTTGGGGCGTGAGCGGAAGACGGCCTAACGGTGTGCGGGACCGTAGCCCAGCTTCATGGAGACGGTTGCGAATGGTCCTCGCCGATACCCCAGGAGCAACAGTGTCCC
Source organism: Schistocerca serialis cubense (assembly GCF_023864345.2). Lineage (NCBI taxonomy): Eukaryota > Metazoa > Arthropoda > Insecta > Orthoptera > Acrididae > Schistocerca > Schistocerca serialis. The sequence goes on along the minus strand of NC_064642.1, from coordinate 562,056,059 downwards.
TAATTTGCTGGGAAGTGGCGGTGCGGGCCCCTACGGCACTGCGTAAGATCCTACGGTCTTGGCGTGCATCCGTGCGTCGCTGCGGTCCGGTCCCAGGTCGACGGGCACGTGCACCTTCCGCCGACCACTGGCGACAACATCGATGTACTGTGGAGACCTCACGCCCCACGTGTTGAGCAATTCGGCGGTACGTCCACCCGGCCTCCCGCATGCCCACTATACGCCCTCGCTCAAAGTCCGTCAATTGCACATACGGTTCACGTCCACGCTGTCGCGGCATGCTACCAGTGTTAAAGACTGCGATGGAGCTCCGTATGCCACGGCAAACTGGCTGACACTGACGGCGGCGGTGCACAAATGCTGCGCAGCTAGCGCCATTCGACGGCCAACACCGCGGTTCCTAGTGTGTCCGCTGTGCCGTGCGTGTGATCATTGCTTGTACAGCCCTCTCGCAGTATCCGGAGCAAGTATGGTGGGTCTGACACACCGGTGTCAATGTGTTCTTCTTTCCATTTCCAGGAGTGTATAAGGAAGGACACAAAGGCACTTTAAATTTTGTGAAGAAATTACAAAGTTTTATTACAATGTTGCGTTCAGATAAATATAAGTTCAGGCTATCTACTTCTGAACATATCAATCCAGTCCAAGTCAGTTAACTTTAATATTAGTTCTTTGATAAAAACTGTGTAAGAAAGGGAATATTTTCAGAGCATTTTCCCTCCAGGTTGTATCAGTTACATACTAAATTTAGTTCAAAAAGTAGTAGGAGGCTCTCAAAAGTTACACTGACTGCTATATCAGTGTGCATCAACAGAGAAAGACAAGTTCTCACTCATCTATAACAGATACTCATGACTCTTGGACCTGAACTTTAGGAACGTTTCAGTTGCTATGAGGCTGTACCCCTGACCGATGGCAGGCTGTAGAACTCTTGTAAGAGCTGGAGGCAATACCTGTTACTTCAAGTGATGATAGCTAATATATAACTTCACTAAAACTCAAACTGACTATACTGGAATCGCTACTCATACTGACAATTCACATTTGTAACTCTGTTTACTAGAAAGTAACTTTCGGAAAGTAAGCAGATACGTCCTATTAACGTTAAGAAGGTCGGCTGAGATGTCCGATGTTTGCTGGAAACGTTTCCTGCTCGAGCAAGCGAGAAATTGTTCGGCGCGGTCATAAAACAGTCTAGCTCGGTGCTGGGTGATGTTAACACATAAGTTGTTATGGAACGAACAAGTTAGCGTTTCTTAGTGTAGCGCCTCAGCATGGTGCGCTGCTGTTGGGTTTGCTGATGTCAGATTCTCTGTGTCACGAAGCCAAAGGATGTGGTGTAAACGGGACAGTGAAGTACATGGCTCATCCCACACACACACACAGGACACATCTTAGTTGTCACAGAGTCCCCATTTTAGCACGGCACTTTTACTTCGGCCAACTCCCACACGAAGACGGTTAAGTGATCCTCATGCCGGCCGAGACAGGCTGTTTCACGGGTGATCCAGTCACATTTATCTCTCTCCTCCCAGCAATGAAGGCTCTCTTCTGCCTTTGACTTCACTAGTGGAGCGTTTCTTGAGATAAAGCTTTTCCTGCTAAGAACACGTTGAGCAACAGGTTCATGCTCATGAAGTGGTTATCCTATTGAGTTTGCTCATTTCGGATTTGTCTGTTACTGTTTGATGTCGGGCGGTGCTATTCCGGTCAGAACCTGCATTTTCTCGTTTGGAACTGGTATCAAACATCCTGTCACCTGATGTCATGTTTGGTGAAGAGCAGAGTCAACCTGCTTCGAGTGGCAAGTTTGGGACCAAAGCCAACGTTCGACACACATGTGGGCTTGCTCCGCAACTTGTGTCTTTAACTTTTTCTAGGAGATTGTTTTGTGCTGCAACCTTAATTCTGGCAGTATCGCACAGCTCCTTGCATGTCTTACTCCTATCTAGAATAACTGCGAGGTATTGTGGGGCAGAGTTGTGACTGAGGGGAGTTTGTAGCCATGGGACTTTTAATTTGTAGTTGGCATGTTCATTGTGGTGGTGTAAACCGTAAACCGCTGAGTATAATTTTGCTAGGATCTGGCTTCAGGCTGTTGGCTTCTTAATATTCGCCTACGTTGTAAAGCGCAAAGAAGTTATGTGGCTGCTCTTTGGGGTACAAGTCAAATAATGTGGGAGCAACAACGCTTTCTTGAGGAAGACCATTTTTTTTTGTTTTCCGCCACCAACTTTTGGTATTTCTGCAGAACGGTTCTGCAGTGATGTTCATAAAGCCGTGTTGCAAACCTTTGAGAGATATTTCCTGATGTAATTGTATCGTACGTCGCACACAGGTCGACAAAGGCAACACCAGTGACGAGATCTTTCTCATATGCTGGGTAAGATCCAAAACCTGCCCTGCAAAAGATGGCCCAAGTCGGAAGCCGACTTTCTGTCTAACCATCTTATTTAATACGGCTGCCCACATTAATAATGTGGAACCCGATTTTGTTAATCAAAAGCTTGAAAGCGAGAAATGGCACTTTGTTTGGAATATTTGTCACCATGAGCGTCTTGGATGCCTGCAAAATGGAGATTAGATTCTAACCTCCTTGGCCTGAAAACATGAGTGACATGTATTCCTTAACAGTATCTACGTTTTGGTTCAAAATGACTCTGAGCACTATGGGACTTAGCATCTAAGGTCATCAGTCCCCTAGACTTAGAACTACTTAAACCTAACTAACCTCAGGACATCACACACATCCATGCCCGAGGCAGGATTCGAACCTGCGACCGTAGCAGCAGCAAGGTTCCGGACTGAAGCGCCTAGGAACCGCTAGGCCACAGCGGCCGGCTCACTAGTAGGGTAGTAGTCTATTCTAGATCACAATACATGGATGTCTTCGTATTCAAATGTACGGTAGTATAGGCTATTCTGTATCACAGTACATGGACAGCTCTGTAATCGGAACTTAAAGCACGTGTTTTCAGATTCCTAGCCGGAGATTTTGTTACACATAGTTTCCAGATGAAAGTCTTGTATGACAGTAGTAGCGATCCTCAAGGCAATGTTGAAAATGGCCTTGTTAGAAGCTGCGATTATGGTGAGAAATTCTAATGGGGACAATGAGACATCGATAGAATACATGAGGCAGGCAGGCCTCTCTTCCAGTAACCGGAAAACCACCGAGAGCAGACCGTTACATGGAGTCGCTTGAGCGGGATGTTGCAAGTTCAGTCTTAAGTAAGGCTCATTTGAAAGTGTTGTATCAACAGTTATGACACGAAAAATATTAGCTGCTACTGCTTCACCATGTGCATTAGGAGGGCGACAGAAAATAAGTGTCCGAGAGGTGCAGGGATCAACATTCTATGGGATGCATGTATTACATTCCACAAAATGGACACCGTAGACAGTCAAGAAATGTACAAAACAAAACATTAACTTGCACCATGAAAACCGAATGGTAAATGGCACACAAGAATGATCACAAAGTTTCTCACCATCAGTTCGAAGGCGAACTCCTTGGCAGCTGCAAAACGTGCAGGGCGCTCAGCTAGATATTGACTTTTAAAGAATGCACATTGGTGTAATGGGGTGATAAGAACTGGTGGAACGCGAAGGCATGCAACAGAATGCGGAACAGTCTGTCGTACAGCTTTTCGTGAAATTGGGTATCCACTAAGGCTTAGCCACAGGTACTGCAGTAATGTGTTTTATACACACATAAAAAAAATCCAGAGGCTGAATTTGTCCAGTTGTTCCAGACAGTGGCGGATACATATGGGGGGTGCGCGGGGCGCCCCCACCCCCATTGCGGGGCCGCCCGCATTGCCTCCCCTACTTTGAAAAAGAATCACTCTTTGTGATTAAAAAGAGACTAATGGCAGAGATTCTTCAATATAAGCAAACGAGCATAAACGCCCTTAATGATAGTGATTCTGTTATGCAAGCGTTGTCTGTTTGTCCTACATCTGACTATCCTACTTTGCACACGCTGTACAAAATATTTGCTTGTCTACTTGCATCTATTGCTACCGTAGAAAGAAGTTTTTCAACACTGTGGCGTTCAAAGATATGGCTGAGGTCCACTTAATGGCTTAGCTCTGTTGAACACTCACCCTGACATTGATTGTCCTATTGACGATGTAATTAACCAATTTTCCAGGAAGAATAGAGCATAGAATTCATTATTTAAGGAAGATAACCACAATTTAACTGTTTTATGTCATATATTGTCTTGTATATGTGTATAATCAGTTTAAACAAAACTTTCTTAAACTTTGCATGTGATTTGATTATTTTTTATTACGTTAAAAATAAAGGTAGCTCACGATATCTTTAGCACCCCCTCCTTGAGGTTTTTCTGTATCCGCCACTGGCTCCAGGTGGTGTGAACTACAATGTCACACACTTTTCAGAAGGGATAGTTTGCTCTAAAGGAGCAATTTTTGTACGCAGACCACGAATCAAGCAAAAATCAGTTATTTTGACCAACTATTGGCCAAAAGCAGTGGTACCTCCAATTCCCAGGGTTCCTAGCATATGCATTTCCTCTTCAAATCCAGATTGGTCGTAGCTGAAAACGAATTCTTTACTGAACTTACTGGACGATAGGATAAGTTTATTTATCTCACCCACAAATTTTCGGGGCGATTCCGTAGTTGCTATACAGCGTCAAGTTGACGCTTTGTTTGAAATTTAGTTATCTTACGTCTTTCAATGCTATGGCACTGCTTGAAGTTATGCAGCCATCCGCTGCTTCCCTTGAAATCACTGTAATCTGTGTCGCGCGCAGTTTGAGGTGCACAACGTTGTAGGTCACTATTACGCACATCCTGTAAATTGAATCGAACGTCCTTGAACACGCGCAAACACCAGTTTTTGTAACAAGTGCGCATTGTCCTCCCTTGAATACCTGTAGTTTTTCTTATGCACTACATAACCATATTGCTGCGGAGTTACCCGAAATATGTTCATACTTCTTTTTTTACTATGCAGTGGATGAGCTTCCTTGTGCGTAATGATATTTAGTACCCACTCCTTGGACAACTATTGTTCTTTACTACGCTTCACTGCAGACGGGATTCGTGAGTCCCTATCCGACAAGGATGTTAAACTACATGGCTCGATCCATGTTTCAGTATCACATTCACTTGTTAAGCACGTATCGTCAACACTATACTTCTCACGTACATTGTCTGGACAGTCGAGCGTAGACACACACATTCCACCAACTCATCTTGCAGAAACGTTAATACTTCATCTGCCACTTCATGCTCACTCTGCGAAATCGCTTGGGTTTCTTCCTGACCAAGGGTCAACAGCGGCAATTGTTGTTGTAGATATAATGCAAAGTATGCTCTGCTTATCTTTGCAATTGCTCTGCTTTATATCAACACCATTAGCACTGTACCACTGTTGTGAGTTACTCGTCGACTAAGCAGTTCGACTACGCTTCGTAGCCTCATGCTGTGCTCACCATTAGATACTTACACCCCACTGTGTTGCACGTATTGTGGTTGCATGGTAAACAATGTGTGGGGCGTCGAATGCCGTAAACGTCATGGTCTTTTACGACCTTGCACTCGAGGGATCCCCTGTTAGGATTTATTCTCGCAGCTTATCCGACGTACCCCTCCGTCTGCAGTTTCACATAGGGACCAACTTGCGGGGTTCCGATGCTGTGAAGTGTCGTGGTAGGAAGATTCCACTTCTTTTACACGTGCAGGAGTTTGCCTGCACCGTCCCAGGCGTAGGAGGTAAGTCACGGGTCCTCTGGATGGATGCAGTCCTTAAAAGTGTTCAGCATCTCTGAACTCAGCAGTTACGATTCTAAATGATCAAGAAAATTATTCTTATACCGCGGAAAGAATTCGAGCTTGCATCACATGTATAGCCATGGTATTCCGCTAAGTCGTTTTCTGGCTTTCTAGGCGAACATTGTGATTTAGTGAAAATAAACGTCTTGTGTGACAGCTAACTGTCCCTATATGACTGTAGACCTCGCGTCTTTGAGCTATTGCTCTGTTTTGTATATATCGAGACTAACGGTGGATGTTGCTAGGAGGCTAACCAGAGGCGCCGTATTGACTGATAACGGTGTGCTCTTTCCCGTCCAGTGGTCAGACTGCAAAACATTTTTGAATTCTGTTAAACTGATGGTTTTGGAGCACTGACGGAATATGGCCCAGTCTCGCGGATCAAAACGCAGAAGGCGAAACTTACGACTACTTTGTAAGTGTAGCAGTGCAGAAAACTGGACCACTTCTGCCAATAAAGGCTTCCTCGTAAATCTTCGCAGAAATTCGTCTCTTGCCCCAGGAGCGCAACGATTCCGGCCGCAACTACGAATTGGACTTAGCGCGACCCCATGGCATCTCCGAGGACGAAGCGAAACAACGTTGCGACGGAGGTACATTTCACATGAGTTTCTCGATCATATGTCGATGGGAATCAAGGAACGTGTCGTGCAAGTGAGAACACCGCACTGTAATTTCCCATACTGGAGGCTGCAGACGGTACGTAGTGTTGCAACACAGCACAAATGAATAATGATATGTGAACAGCATGTTGCGTTAGTCTAAACACCAGGAGCAGGCGCGACTCGTAGTTAAAGGCTCTGAGACGGAGCTAGCCCGGAAGATATGTTCAAATACAGGGTATTTCAAATAAAGAATATGCCTCTGTAACTTACAAAATAATAGGTGAAAGAAATATTTATTGAGACAGATGAACATAAGAAATGTTTCACTTTCTGCAGAGTTATGAACATAATTTAATGATTTGTTTTTCGGAGAGTTGCAGCAACGAGATACAACACTTTAAATAGAAAATTAGTTTTTCCTATTATACAGCTGATGTATTGAAACCGGCAGAGTACAAATAAGCTTAAATCAAATTCATATCACATTTAGTTTGGGAGCTACTAACTTTCCAAGGGTCAGTAGTGGATGCAGCTTGCTGTACGTAATACTGGGCTGTGTGGCGGTGGGTGTTCTGATGGCGGAATGTTGATGGAAGTGAGGTGTTCAAATGTGTGCCCATGTTTCTGAATGCATAACACAACATGCTTTCCAAACTACCTGCGGACAAGATTTAGAGTCGCCACTATCACAGAGTGACAAGCTTCCTCGATGGACCATTTTAAGTCATCTGAAGCTTTGGGTTCAGTTACATTAACACGATCGTTCAGATACCCCCACAAAAATAAATCTGCTAGTGTTAAATCGGGCGACCACGCGGGCCGTTCCTGAGGACCACGGCGCCCCAACCATCTTCGAGACAATTTATTGCTCAGTTCTTCCGCAACTTCACGCACAGAACGGCTGGGTGACCATTGCGCTGCATCCACATACAGCCTCTAACGTCTAGTCGGACATTTTCAAGGAGAGCACCTGAATTGTCAACGACAAAAGCTCGATACACCTCACCTGTCAGTGTACCAGCGAAGTGATGTGTACCGATGATTTCATGCACAAGGATTCCACAGCACACATTAAGGGACCACCTCCGTTGACATCAACAGGATCTACCTACTTAGGATTTTCTGTGGCCCAGTAATGGATGTTATGATCGTTCACTGCACCAAAATTTGAGAACGTGGATTCATTGGAGAACGTAACACTTAGTAAGGCGTCCAGACTGAAATTAACCTTGTCCCATTCACAAAAGCAACTCTCCTATTGAAATCATTCCCAAGCAGCTCCTGTGTCAGCGACAGCTAGTACGGGTGAAACCTGAGACCCTGTGCTATACGCCACGCGGATGTAAGGCTGATACCAGTGACTGCAGCAACGTCTCGTAGTCTGACATGAGAATCGTGGTGTATTGCAGCTAAAACAAACACCTCCATCTCTTAACTTCTTGCAGGTCTTTTTCTGTTACAGCCACGCCTTCTCATACTACTTATTTACTTGAAGTCGTTGTTCAGCACGTAAGAACGTAATGGCCGCCAGAGCTCTTCGACCAGGATATCTCACGACATACATCTTAGCTGCTTCATTGGCATCGTATCAGCTTTCGCTGGGCATCAGCAACATGTAATTGTAATCGCTGATTCTGTATACCATGTTTATTTGATGTCAGTATTTGTTTGTGAGGTCCGACCTGCAGCGTATACGGTGTAAGTCTTATTGATGTTTTTAATAATATCAGGCATCTGATATATCGATATTTAATATAGCCATTACCGGCGCACGATATATCGAAGAGAACAATCGATATACCTACGGAAATACACTCCTGGAAATGGAAAAAAGAACACATTGACACCGGTGTGTCAGACCCACCGTACTTGCTCCGGACACTGCGAGAGGGCTGTACAAGCAATGATCACACGCACGGCACAGCGGACACACCAGGAACCGCGGTGTTGGCCGTCGAATGGCGCTAGCTGCGCAGCATTTGTGCACCGCCGCCGTCAGTGTCAGCCAGTTTGCCGTGGCATACGGAGCTCCATCGCAATCTTTAACACTGGTAGCATGCCGCGACAGCGTGGACGTGAACCGTATGTGCAGTTGACGGACTTTGAGCGAGGGCGTATAGTGGGCATGCGGGAGGCCGGGTGGACGTACCGCCGAATTGCTCAACACGTGGGGCGTGAGGTCTCCACAGTACATCGATGTTGTCGCCAGTGGTCGGCGGAAGGTGCACGTGCCCGTCGACCTGGGACCGGACCGCAGCGACGCACGGATGCACGCCAAGACCGTAGGATCCTACGCAGTGCCATAGGGGACCGCACCGCCACTTCCCAGCAAATTAGGGACACTGTTGCTCCTGGGGTATCGGCGAGGACCATTCGCAACCGTCTCCATGAAGCTGGGCTACGGTCCCGCACACCGTTAGGCCGTCTTCCGCTCACGCCCCAACATCGTGCAGCCCGCCTCCAGTGGTGTCGCGACAGGCGTGAATGGAGGGACGAATGGAGACGTGTCGTCTTCAGCGATGAGAGTCGCTTCTGCCTTGGTGCCAATGATGGTCGTATGCGTGTTTGGCGCCGTGCAGGTGAGCGCCACAATCAGGACTGCATACGACCGAGGCACACAGGGCCAACACCCGGCATCATGGTGTGGGGAGCGATCTCCTACACTGGCCGTACACCACTGGTGATCGTCGAGGGGACACTGAATAGTGCACGGTACATCCAAACCGTCATCGAAACCATCGTTCTACCATTCCTAGACCGGCAAGGGAACTTGCTGTTCCAACAGGACAATGCACGTCCGCATGTATCCCGTGCCACCCAACGTGCTCTAGAAGGTGTAAGTCAACTACCCTGGCCAGCAAGATCTCCGGATCTGTCCCCCATTGAGCATGTTTGGGACTGGATGAAGCGTCGTCTCACGCGGTCTGCACGTCCAGCACGAACGCTGGTCCAACTGAGGCGCCAGGTGGAAATGGCATGGCAAGCCATTCCACAGGACTACTTCCAGCATCTCTACGATCGTCTCCATGGGAGAATAGCAGCCTGCATTGCTGCGAAAGGTGGATATACACTGTACTAGTGCCGACATTGTGCATGCTCTGTTGCCTGTGTCTATGTGCCTGTGGTTCTGTCAGTGTGATCGTGTGATGTATCTGACCCCAGGAATGTGTCAATAAAGTTTCCCCTTCCTGGGACAATGAATTCACGATGTTCTTATTTCAATTTCCAGGAGTGTAGTACCGACTTACCGGCCTATAAGAATATCCGCTGCACATTGTAAATACACTGCCGGTTTTAGAGGTGTATATTTTGTAAGTAGGCTGTTTATGTTTTCTTATTGGCAACGTTACGTAGCGCTCAATATGAAAATCACTGGCTGTGCTGTGTGCAGTCTGTCGCTAGTTTGCATTGTTGTCTGCCATTGTAGTGTTGGGCAGCGGCAGCTGGATGTGAACAGCGCGTAGCGTTGCGCAGTTGGAGGTGAGCCGCCAGCAGTGGTGGATGTGGGGAGAGAGATGGCGGAGTTTTGTAATTTTTCATGAACTGATATATTTATATATGATGATATCAAGGTAAATACATTGTTTGTTCTCTATTAATATCTTTCATTTGCTAACTATCCCTATCAGTAGTTAGTGCCTTCAGTAGTTTGAATCTTTTATTTAGCTGGCAGTAGTGGCGCTCGCTGTATTGCAGTAGCTTGAGCAGCGAAGATTTTTGTGAGGTAAGTGATTTGTGAAAGGTATAGTTTAATGTTAGTCAGGGCCATTCTTTTGCAGGGATCTTTGATAGTCAGATTGCGTTGCGCTAAAAATATTGTGTGTCAGGTTAAGCACAGTCATGTAAAATTGTTCAAAGGGGACGTTTCATATGTCGACCCTTAGCCTAGGATACCTCACTGGAATCTTCTGATTTTTTCTTGTAGTTTGTGTATTTAGTGTAGCTTTTGTTTATTGCTAGCGCGTAATTGTAGAGAGAATCTCCTTTGTAGTTGTAGTTTTCATTGTTGTAGAGTAAAACAGTTGTGGCATGCATGTAGATTTGCACCAAGTATTTCGCAGCTGCAATTAACTAGACATTATTTCCATTGCTACGTTATTTTATTTTGCTCTTCAAATTGTGTTTTTCTGTGTTGTCGTGTGAAATACTGTGACAATAATGGCGTGTGAAAAACGTAATACTAGGCTCCAAAGTAAACTGAGAAATGACAGTGAAGACGAAGGCAGTGTGTTAGCGCCGCAGAGTAATGAATTAACTGATGTTCAAAGTAGTAATTTGGTAATCGTGCATAGGGAAATGGAGCGGGCGGCAAACAATGGCACGGTCAGTGAAACAATTAGTGAAGAGGGAAGCATTATCGATCGATCGGTCGGCAACAGCTCGCCTCAGGAATCCGAAATGACAGGACACAATTTCGCAAATACTGTAGATTCAGGTTTTGGGTCATCACCGTTTTCTCAAATAAGTCAAGACACATTTTCTGCTTGTCAAAATGTGAATGTTGTCGGTGCAAATGCACTGCCGAAAAGTGTAGAGAAACAGATTCCAGACACTAATACATTATTATTGCAATTAATGCAACAAATGGAACAAAATCAGAGACAAACACAGCAAAAGCTTCAAAAGTTAGACACAATGGAACAAAATCAGAGACAAACACAGCAAAAGCTTCAAAAGTTAGACTCATTGGAGCAAACTCTTGAACGAACACGTGAGGATTTAACTGCTGAGTTACATAACATTGAATAAAATATGAAACGTCCCCTTTGAACAATTTTACATGACTGTGCTTAACCTGACACACAATATTTTTAGCGCAACGCAATCTGACTATCAAAGATCCCTGCAAAAGAATGGCCCTGACTAACATTAAACTATACCTTTCACAAATCACTTACCTCACAAAAATCTTCGCTGCTCAAGCTACTGCAATACAGCGAGCGCCACTACTGCCAGCTAAATAAAAGATTCAAACTACTGAAGGCACTAACTACTGATAGGGATAGTTAGCAAATGAAAGATATTAATAGAGAACAAACAATGTATTTACCTTGATATCATCATATATAAATATATCAGTTCATGAAAAATTACAAAACTCCGCCATCTCTCTCCCCACATCCACCACTGCTGGCGGCTCACCTCCAACTGCGCAACGCTACGCGCTGTTCACATCCAGCTGCCGCTGCCCAACACTACAATGGCAGACAACAATGCAAACTAGCGACAGACTGCACACAGCACAGCCAGTGATTTTCATATTGAGCGCTACGTAACGTTGCCAATAAGAAAACATAAACAGCCTACTTACAATTTAAATGCTGATTTATTTTTAGATATTCTGTACATCACCAAGCAAGCAGCCCCCTTATCCCCCTTGGAGCAAGAATTGAAAGGAAAACGATGCAGCTTCACGTTTAGCGATAACTACTTCGCTAACAATGTTAACAGCATGTAAGTGGAAAAATTAAAGATGTCCGATGGGTATGTCGTTCGATTACGTCACATATAGCATTTGTCCAGAATACTTGATGTCGACTTCCCTGTTTTATCATTTCTGCCGACACCAGCTACCTAGCAGTTGTAATGTCAAAACTGCCTGGTGAAGTTAAAACGTTGCAGTTTCTATTAGTAGCGCCGATCGCCGGTTACGTCAGCATTTCCCCTCACATGTCTCCTCCCACCGCAAAGACCAAACTCGTAATTTAGATTTTTGTTCATCATTTTCAGCAACTGTTTCTGAAGAATGCCGATGTGAAGATATAGCACACTAGTTGCGTTAAAAAAAAACGTAACTGGTGTGCTATTTCTTCACATCTGTAAACTTATTATTCTGTTTACATAGCCAGCCCCCCCCCCCCCCCCCCTCCAAACCTCCCGCAAGCCGCACCGCAGTGTAATCGGACTTCTTTGCGCCACCTATAATTGCTACACACAGTCAAAGAGAAAGACTGAACATGATGATACCTCAAAAAGTAGTAAGATTCCTTCACACAGTGAGGGTAAAATTACGTTCTACTACAATTTCAAAATCACAATTCCAAATATTTACCGGAAATTGCGGAAAAAATATAATACAAAATAAAAATATCGGGACTCGATATTGACATTTCGGTGTCGATATATCGGTGAAAGAAATGCCGCTGATATACGTCGTATTTTATGGAAAAATATCAATACATCGATATATTTTTAACAGCCCTAACACAGTCGGTAGTCTAACCGAACATGACTCTAATACCGCATCGAGGAAGCTTGTCGCTCTGTGGCACCGGCGATGTTATATCTCGTCCACAGGTCGTTTAGAAGGCGTACTGCGTTGTGCATTCAGGAATATGTGCACACGTTTTAACATCTCACTTACGTTAATAATCTGCTACCAGAACATCCATCTGCACGCAGCCAAGCATTCTGTACAGCATATTGCATCCATCCCTAGAACTTTGAAGGTTTCTAGCCCCCAAACTAAATTTGATAGAAATGCGGTTGAAATTGATCTGTACACTACTGGTTTAAATACATCAACTATATGATCCCCCCATGAACCATGGACCTTGCCGTTGGTGGGGAGGCTTGTGTGCCTCAGCGATACAGATGGCCGTACCGTAGGTGCAGCCACAACGGAGGGGTATCTGTTGAGAGGCCAGACAAACGTGTGGTTCCTGAAGAGGGGCAGCAGCCTTTTCAGTAGTTGCAGGGGCAACAGTCTGGATGATGGACTGATCTGGCCTTGTAACATTAACCAAAACTGCCTTGCTGTGCTGGTACTGCGAACGGCTGCAAGCAAGGGGAAACTACAGCCGTAATTTTTCCCGAGGAAATGCAGCTTTACTGTATGATTAAATGATGATGGCGTCCTCTTGGGTAAAATATTCCGGAGGTAAAATAGTCCCCCATTCGGATCTCCGGGCGGGGACTACTCAAGAGGACGTCGTTATCAGGAGAAACAAAACTGGCGTTCTACGGATCGGAGCGTGGAATGTCAGATCCCTTAATCGGGCAGGTAGGTTAGAAAATTTAAAAAGGGAAATGGATAGGTTAAAGTTAGATATAGTGGGAATTAGTGATGTTCGGTGGCAGGAGGAACAAGACTTTTGGTCAGGTTAATACAGGGTTATAAACACAAAATCAAATAGGGGTAATACAGGAGTAGGTTTAATAATGAATAAAAAATAGGAGTGTGGGTTAGCTACTACAAACAGCATAGTGAACGCATTATTGTGGCCAAGACAGACACAAAGCCCATGCCTACTACAGTAGTACAAGTTTATATGCCAACTAGCTCTGCAGATGATGAAGAAATAGATGAAATGTATGACGAGATAAAATAAATTATTCAAGTAGTGAAGGGAGACGAAAATTTAATAGTCATGGGTGACTGGAATTCGTCAGTAGGAAAAGGGAGAGAAGGAAACATAGTAGGAGAATATGGATTGGGGGGGAAGAAATGAAAGAGGAAGCCGCCTTGTAGAATTTTGCACAGAGCATGACTTAATCATAGCTAACACTTGGTTCAAGAATCATAAAAGAAGGTTGTATACCTGGAAGAATCCTGGAGATACTAAAAGGTATCAGATAGATTATATAATGGTAAGACAGAGATTTAGGAACCAGGTTTTAAATTGTAAGGCATTTCCAGGGGCAGATGTGGATTCTGACCACAATCTATTGGTTATGAGCTGCAGATTGAAACTGAAGAAACTGCAAAAAGGTGGGAATTTAAGGAGTTGGGACCTGGATAAACTGAAAGAACCAGAGGTTGTAGAGAGTTTCAGGGAGAGCATAAGGGAACAATTGACAGGAATGGGGGAAAGAAATACAGTAGAAGAAGAATGGGTAGCTCTGAGGGATGAAGTAGTGAAGGCAGCAGACGATCAAGTAGGTAAAAAGATGAGGGCTAATAGAAATCCTTGGGTAACAGAAGAAATATTGAATTTAATTGATGAAAGGAGAAAATATAAATATGCAGTAAATGAATCAGGCAAAAAGGAATACAAACGTCTCAAAAATGAGATCGACAGGAAGTGCAAAATGGCTAAGCAGGGATGGCTAGAGGACAAATGTAAGGATGTAGAGGCTTGTCTCACTAGGGGGAAGATAGATACTGCCTACAGGAAAATTAAAGAGACCTTTGGAGAGAAGAGAACCACTTGTATGAATATCAAGAGCTCAGATGGCAACCCAGTTCTAAGCAAAGAAGGGAAGGCAGAAAGGTGGAGTATATAGAGGGTTTATACAAGGGCGATGTGCTTGAGGACAATATTATGGAAATGGAAGAGGATGTAGATGAAGACGAAATGGGAGATAAGACACTGCGTGAAGAGTTTGACAGAGCACTGAAAGACCTGAGTCGAAACAAGGCCCTGGGAGCAGACAACATTCCATTAGAACTACTGATGGCCGTGGGAGAGCCAGTCCTGACAAAACTCTACCATCTGGTGAGCAAGATGTATGAGACAGGCGAAATACCCTCAGACTTCAAGAAGAATATAATAATTCCAATCCCAAAGAAAGCAGGTGTTGACAGATGTGAAAATTACCGAACTATCAGTTTAATAAGTCACAGCTGCAAAATACTAACGCGAATTCTTTACAGACGAATGGAAAAACTGGTAGAAGCGGACCTTGGGGAAGATCAGTTTGGATTCCGCAGAAATGTTGGAACACGTGAGGCAATACTAACCTTACGACTTATCTTAGAAGAAAGGTTAAGGAAAGGCAAACCTACGTTTCTAGCATTTGTAGACTTAGAGAAAGCTTTTGACAATGTTAATTGGAATACTCTCTTTCAAATTCTGAAGGTGTTAGGGGTAAAATACAGGGAGCGAAAGGCTATTTACAATTTGTACAGAAACCAGATGGCAGTTATAAGAGTCGAGGGGCATGAAAGGGAAGCAGTGGTTGGGAAAGGAGTGAGACAGGGTTGTAGCCTCTCCCCGATGTTATTCAATCTGTATATTGAGCAAGCAGTAAAGGAAGCAAAAGAAAAATTCGGAGTAGGTATTAAAATTCATGGAGAAGCAGTAAAAACTTTGAGGTTCGCCGATGACATTGTAATTCTGTCAGAGACAGCAAAGGACTTGGAAGAGCAGTTGAACGGAATGGACAGTGTCTTGAAAGGAGGATATAAGATGAACATCAACAAAAGCAAAACGAGGATAATGGAATGTAGTCAAATTAAATCGGGTGCTGCTGAGGGAATTAGATTAGGAAATGAGACACTTAAAGTAGTAAAGGAGTTTTGCTATTTAGGGAGTAAAATAACTGATGATGGTCGAAGTAGAGAAGATATAAAATGTAGACTGGAAATGGCAAGGAAATCGTTTCTGAAGAAGAGAAATTTGTTAGCGTCGAGTATAGACTTAAGTGTCAGGAAGTCGTTTCTGAAAGTATTTGTATGGAGTGTAGCCATGTATGGAAGTGAAACATGGACGATAACTAGTTTGGACAAGAAGAGAATAGAAGCTTTCGAAATGTGGTGCTACAGAAGAATGCTGAAGATTAGATGGGTAGATCACATAACTAATGAGGAGGTGTTGAATAGGATTGGGGAGAAGAGAAGTTTGTGGTACAACTTGACTAGAAGAAGGGATTGGTTGGTTTTGAGGCATCAAGGGATCACAAATTTAGCATTGGAGGGCAGTGTGGAGGGTAAAAATCGTAGAGGGAGACCAAGAGATGAATACACTAAGCAGTTTCAGAAGGATGTAGGTTGCAGTAGGTACTGGGAGATGAAGAAGCTTGCACAGGATAGAGTAGCATGGAGAGCTGCATCAAACCAGTCTCAGGACTGAAGACCACAACAACAACAACAACAACAACTATATGATAGAAGAAAACTTATGTTCTATTTAAAAAATTGCAAATCGTTGCTCTAACTCTCTGTCTCCCTTAAATATTCCTGCCACATATTATTCTGTAAGTTTCAGACGCATACACTCTACCTGAGACATCCTGTATATTTTTAAGTAATCGATTACAGAATTTGAATTATCAGGACGCGTTTAGAATATTTCCCACACAAATTTAAATATAGACATCAACGTTTTTGAAGCTGTTGGCACTGAGTGATGTTTATCGAATGAGTAGTAGTTAGACTTAAGGTTGCGCCTTGAAATGGCGATTAGCTCCCTGTAGCCGAGGTCCGTGGGCGTGGCCGCTTCTGAGTACAGCTCTTATGAGCATCCTGAAGGCTCTTTTCACTAGCCGAAGGATATTCTACCAACCTCTACACGACTTTCACGACCCACCGCTGCAGCGCAGAAAACTTCTGTTTTCCGGTCTTTTGACCTAGTCGCTCATAACACCTCTTCATTTTCCACCTCATTTTTATTTTCCTCTTCGAAACCTAACTCTGAATCACTATCATATTTGCTTCAATAATTCTGATCAAGACCTGAGTCATCGTTGAAGCTGAACTCACTCTGTACTTCACCAAGCATGGACTAAACACATTCAGCGAGTTTAGGATCGGATACTTCTATTTCATTACAAGAAGGTAACGCCATTCAGTTTAGGACGGAAGAAAATACTTCGTTAGAAAAATCTCATACTCGGTATGGTAGGGTCAGTCTAGTCCCAACTGAAAGAAAAATTGGTGTACTATCAAACACTTTACCACAGGAATTGTTATAAATATAATGTATGTGTAAGAAATATTTAATTTCCACAAATTAAAGACCTGACTGGTGAAAGTCAACTGCAATATAACATCAAACACTACTTTCATTTTCCTCTGCTAGTCGCCTTTGTAAGAATTACATCTGCAACCGTGTAACTATAGATATGAAAAATTGGTGTACTATCAAAAACTTTACTACAGGAATTGTTATAAAATAATGTATGTGTAAGAAATATTTAATTTCCACATATTAAAGACCTGACTGATGAAAATCAACTGTAATATAACATCAAACACTACTTTCAATTTCCTCTGCTAGTCGCCTTTGTAAGAATTACATCTGCAACCGTGTAACTATAGATATGAACTGCCTGTTATCCAAAACATTAATGGTACTTGCCATTTTTGTAGGTTTAGGTGCTAAAAATTCGCATATGTTATCCTGGATATTTGCGCTACGAGATGCTACCCTCTCTTGTCACGGCCTACTCGCACGCTAGGCAGTAAAGTCTGTGTGTACTGCGTTTACAAGCTGTGAGGCAAAATGACTAACTTAAACAATTTTTAAAAAATACTTGTAGAGCAACTTAGCGGCTAAAATTTTTACTGTGCATTTTTTTCGTTGTATTCTTCCTCAATAAAATTTTCTTAGGATGGGTTTCGACATGTAGGATTGGGCAATTCCCTTATGAGACCTGCAGTGCTACAGTGTTACAAAATTCCAGTCCACATGACCCCATCATACCAGTTACGGGTCAATATAACAAACATCAGCTTAGGTTTCTATTTCTTCCACCCCACCATTTACAAAGATCTACGTCATTAGTCATCAGATGTAGAAATTCTGTGACGACGGCACAAGTCTCGTATTCCTTTTGGAACGTAAAAGTCCTTTTATCGCTCTAGTGCTCAGTTTGTTTCATACATTAATCTTCATTCTCTTTATCGCTGAAAATATTCTTTCCGCACTAGCTGACAAATGGGGTAAGCAAAACAGCGAGATAATCATGGCTGATAACTTGGGGAACGTAGGTGTACCATATCCCCATCTCAGCTTACGGACAGCATTCCAGAATTCGGCCGGATCTGTACTCTTCGATCCTACCTCTGTATTTCTCAATAGCCTTCATTCAGTGTCAATTTCTTGAATGTCATTTTTAATTAAACTTGGGAACTTACGTACAGGACAGGCAACAGTCAGCATTTTCTTGTCTCTAACGGAAATTTGGTCAATGCTTCCAAACCTTTTAGTACATTATTGCTGAAAAGAAACCGTTTGAATAACTGTTGAGCACTCTCAAAAAAAGGTCTAAACGTCGAAGTTTAAAGTTCTTCAATTGGTCACAAGTCAGACCTGTATTTTTATCAGTGTTCAACGAAACCTTTGTTCCTAAATACAGTTCATAAAGCGATTTAAAGTAAGTGGGATACTGCCTTTCTTTCAAGAGGGTTGGTTCTGGAAAATTTTTATTCATGTAGCATTCTAAAACCATTTTCAAAGTCACCTCAACGACAACATACATGATGTTGATTTGACGAGACTCTGATTGCATTTTAAGATTAAGTGTATTGAAGCCAGGCAGCACAAAATCCAAAAAATTAAGACAGTGTCTTATAGTATTATCATTTAATTTACACAGAATTGCGTCGTTTGTCAGAAGTTTGTCGTTAGCCACAGCATCGATAAAAAACAGTTTCAGAGAGTCATATTGCTCAAGAAGCACGGATACAACCTCATGTAAAGAGATCCTGCGTGTCTGGCTGGGATGAATTAGTCAATGCGGTTTCACTTTTACAAAGTCCTGAAATTCTTTCAGTTTACCAATACTCTCAGGACTACGATGGAAATAATTATACACATCGCTCGCTAGGTCTTCTATGCCTCTAGGAACGGTTAAGCAAGCGTAGCAAGCGCATAATGCAAATGAATGGCAAATGTATTTCATCACGAACTGCTCTGGAATATCTTGCTTAAATGAAGTGGATAAGGAATGACGGGCTCCTAACATAGCATTCTCTCCATCCGCTGCGAAACCAACCATATTCTCTTTGCAGGGAATATAACTGTCAGAGAAGACAGTTCCAGATATAATGTATTATTAGTAGCGTAAGTAAATTGAATCAGTCCTAGAAAGGCATCAGTAATTTCATTTCCCTCACTCAGAACACGTATTGCCAAACACATATCTTTTATGCACCCCTTATCAATCGATTCATCAACAATTCGACTGAATTTATTTGTCTTAAGCGTGTCCATTAGTTTCACGAAACTTGCCTTACTTATAACATTATTTATGGTTCCAGTTGCTCTTATTCTGACACAATGAATATATTTTGCGACTTATGAATCAGGATACATTGCTTGGATGAGTTTCGGTAAATGTTCGGTAACCCAAAGTGATAAATTACATTCTGCAACACAACTAGCAGGACGAATTTCACTGGTCTTAACTGTGTCATGTAATCTTGAGCTGTCACCAACTAATGACATATCGATAAGTTAGTTTGCCTTTACTGGGCGTCACAATTACATACTTCTTAGCACTCGCGTGCTTTATTATGTCACTTTTCCCAGAGGTAATTTTTAGGTCACAATTACACGCACAGCAGTATGCACTATAAGGATCTTTCTTGCTGCTTGTGAGCCAACCACTAAAGATTGTTTCTTTTTCCTATTGGCGACTACACACTGAAGAGCCAAAGAAACTGATAACCTGCCTAATATCGAGCAGGGCCCACGTGAGCACGCAGAAGTTCCGCAACACGACGTGGCATGGACTCGACTAACGTCTGAAATAGTGCTGGAGGGAAGCGACAGCATGAATCCTGCAGGGCTGTCCATCAATCCAGAAGACTACGTGGGGATGGAGATCTCTTATGAAAAGCACGTTGCAAGGCATCCCAGATATGCTCAATAATGTGCATGTCTGGGAAGTCTTGTGGCCATCGGAAGTATTTAATTTCAGAAGAGTGTTTCTAGAGCTACTTTGTAGCACCTCAGGACAGGTGGGGCGTCGCATTATCCTGCTGGAATTGCCCAAGTCCGTCGCAATGCACAATGGACATGAATGGACGCCGGTGATCAGACAGGATGCTTATGTACGTGCCACCTGTCAGAGTCGTATCTAGACGTATCTAGGATCCCATATCACTCCAACTGTACACGCCCCACACCATTACAAAGCCACCACCAGCTTGAACCATCCCCTGCTGACACACAGGGTCCATAGTTCACGAGGTTCTCTCCATACCCCTACATGTCCATCCGCTCGATACAATTTGAAACGAGACTCGTCCGACCAGGCAACATGTTTCCAGTCATCAACAGTCGAATGTCTGTGTTGACGGGCCCAGGCGAGGCGTAAAACTTTGTGTCGAGCACTCATCAAGGGTACACGAGAGGGTCTTCGGCTCCGAAAGCTCATATCTACGATGTTTCGTTGAATGGCTCGCACGCTGACACTTGTTGATGGCCCAGCACTGAAACATGCATGTCCGCAGCTCGTGGTCGTGCGGTAGCGTTCTCGTTTCCTACGCCCGGGTTCCCGGGTTCGATTCCCAGCGGGGTCAGGGATTTTCTCTGCCTCGAGATGACTGTGTGTTGTGTGCTGTCCTTAGGTTAGTTAGAGGTTAGTTAGGTTTAAGTAGTTCTAAGTTATAGGGGACTGATGACCATAGATGTTAAGTCCCATAGTGCTCAGAGCCATTTGAATCATTTTTTTGGAAATATGCAGCAATTTGTGGGAGGGTTGCACATCTGTCACGTTGGACGATTCTCTTTAGTCGTCGTTGCTCCTGTTCTTGTAGGATCTTTTTCCGGCCACAGTGATGTCGCGGATTTGATGTTTTACCTGATTCCTGATATTCAAGGTACACTCGCGAATAAAGGCCGTAAGGGAAAATCCCCCCTTCGTCGCTACCTCGGAGATGCTGTCTCTCATCGCTCGTGCGCCGACTATAACACCACTTTCAAATTCACTTAAATCTTGATAACCTGCCATTGTAGCGGCAGTAACCGATCTAACAACTGCGCCAGACACTTAGTAACCGATCTAACAAATGCACCGGACACTTTTCTTATACACGTAAGCGTATCCGACCGCACGCCGTATTCTGCCTGTATACGTATCTCTGTATTTGAATACGCATGCCTATACCATTTTATTTTTATTTATTTATTTATTTATTTATATTTCGGCGCGTCAGTGTACTTCGTAGCATATTTTACCTTTTTGGGCGCTATCACCACATATTCAGATTGCGACTTCGAACTCATATCTAAACAAGCACATCAGCCAGTACTTTGCAGACAATTATGGTGTCACCTGATAACAGTCATTCACCGCTTAGACCTGTGATAATTGTTCGATTCCTTGCACAAGCTTTGTTGTTCGTATGCTCCTTTGTTGAATCGGCAAAACTGAATACATGAGCTGGGCAGCGTTTGTTTTTCTTGGCTTCGCCAGCTATTGCGGCCAAACAGTACAGTAGTAGTACAGCGGGAGTAATTGTTAACGCTATGTCTCGTTATGATCGAAGTAATAGGAATGTGTTATGTAGCAGCATATACTGTCGACGAAGGAATATCGGAAAATTTCGGAAGATTCGCTCAAAACTTCAGGAAGATCGGAAACTTTCGAAATTTCTGGGATAATTAAAAAAAATCGGGAAGTCTTCCGAAAATTCGGAGGACCTGTCAACACTGCTGCAACGAAAGGGAATCAACAGAGTGGATCAATCTTTGCTATCGAATCTTTGTCTCTGTATATCTTCATTATTCTTTGATGCGTCATTAATCGGCGTTTAATAGTAACGATTTGATAGAGCTAAATATAGATTTTGTTTTCGGAGTTCGAAGTTCTATCCGCTGTAGGAAAGGTATTCTAAAGTAATAAACGTCTCGCCAGAGTGCACTAGAATACGATAACAACGTGGCACCATCTAGTGAGACCTTCACGAATGATCGGAAAAAATAAACGCGCGAAACGTGCAGTTAAGTTCACTTACTAAGAGTTCACTTCTTGCTAACAGCGTTTGCAGGATAAAACATGTTATTAGCGAGTTCCTTTTTCCGAGTGTATTGTGCCTGAGTTCTTGTATTTTCGTGCAGATAACTGTAGTATATCGCTAGTCTGAAAACAGCACAATAGGAATTCAGTGTGCAGTTTGTTAGAAAAAAATTTTGAACATGAGCTTCTTATGAAACTGAAGGAACTTAGAGCGCCGAGACAGATCTCATCATATCAAGACGAAAAACAATGCAAAGCGAGGTAACAGTAGGCCTGTATATGTCATTTCAATAAAGCAATATACAGTAACATTTTTAGCCACCAATGTCACATTTCCTGATAATTCAGCACAACGAAAGATACTAAAAATGACGCATTTTGGAGAGGTTTTTTAATATAGCATATCACTTAAAATGTATATTTTTGTAATACACAAGTGTATTCGCAATACGAAAACCAAGTAATACAGCATGATAGCTTTGCAAATACCTAAATCAATATGGAGACTGCTCGATTTGGTTCTGTCAGCCAAACATATGACCTGTTACGTCATGGAACATCACTGATTCGTTGCGTGGGCTCCTACTACATCTTAATAAAACAGGCACTTCTATTTCGTATTTATTCGCCGATGCACTAAGTCAAATACTAGGGGGTCGTTTTGTCCAGAAATAAAAGTATACATTTCACTTAACTTCACTTCTTACCTTAAATTACTGTTTTGATAATGTACGGCCAATACCAGGCTCTTGACTCTCAATAAGTATGTCTTTCCTGGATGGGAATATACGTAATGTCCGAGTACAGGTTGTGACACATGGACGACGACGTATGGAAGATTGGATCTGGCTGTGATTCGTGCACCATAGCCGAAGTTGTTAAGGCGACCGCTCGCATTAAGCGGGAATTCCCGGTTTCGAGCTCTGGTCCGGCACAAATTTTCACTGTAATCATTCCAGTATACAGCCGATGATGGTTCACATTCGGAATTACGAACACATTTCCTCATATACAATGGTATAGCGATCCTATCTCTGCTCTTTTCCCAAATATAGTGTAGTCTTATCGACTTTTATTACCAATGGATGGTCGTGCCTGCTAAGCTGCGTGACCTAGATACAAACTTGGCTGTCTTTCTCAGCGTATAGCTTTGGACCCGGGTATAGAAACTAAATTAACACTTTGAGCGCTGTTTCGAAGTAAACTGTACGATCTTTCTGATGTTAACCTTTGTACCTGTCTGAATATTAATTAGGCTATCGTACTTCTTCCAGAGCGCTAAGTGAAATACTAGGGAGTCGTTTTGTCCAGAAGCAAAGGTACACGTTGGACTTCTTACCTTAAATTACCGTTTTGATAATTAATGTTTCCCATTAAAGCACGTGTTAGTATTTACCAGGCGCCAGGAACCAATACAAAATCAACTTCAGAACTTTCTTCCTGAAAATTAATAATTCCACCCTCTAATATCTGTCACCAGGCTGAAGCGACGTATTTTGATAGTGAGTCTCCTCATAAAATCTGGAATAGTTAATGAATACATATTTGTACCGCAATATGCACCAGAATGAAACTAATAAGATGTTAACAGATTTCCTAGTCAAACATTACTTTATGAACTTTGCAAAGAAAAAGAATTAGTTTTTGTCATCAGGCTCATTTTATTTCAGTGTTGAAAATTTTTACTAAAATTGCGTTTCTCCACTTTTTCCGTTTTGAACGACACAAACATTGCACTAAATGCAATTAGTGTTTCACATAATTTATAAAATTTATGGTAGGATTTAAGCAATGTAAATTATAGGTACTTGAAATAATGTGGTAACACTTTTTGGAATAAACTGTCAATATATTAATCCAAAAGCACTTTCATCACGCTTTATGTTAACGCACGTCTGCCCTTCTTTTACAGGAATAATAAGGAAGTAAATTGTTAGTACCTTGCCATGTCAAGAGCCGTGCAGTTGATAATATGGTGCAAAAATGCTTCTGCAGATTCTTCAAGTCTCATATTATTTAGATAGGTGAAACACACTATAATGTCTACCTGTTTGAATCGTTGTTGAAGTAAGATGTTGTAATTGTTGTAACACCATATTTTAGCTCGGAAATCTCGTGCATTCACGGCTATAGTTAATATGAGATGACATATTATTGCAGAAGCACTAATTATGGCCTTCCTACATAAACTGGACCATTGTTTACACAAAATATTAAAATCTTGTAGAGTGCACCATTATGTGACCTCACTCAGCCACTGAAAGCTGGCTCTCTCCCATTGCAGTCCGTCGCTGTACCACTCGTTTCCAGAAAGAGAAACGACACGGCCAACCTACCTAACCTGTATCAACACTGTCTACTGGTTCACGACCTCCAGTGACAATAAAAGCTCTTCTTCCGAAGTGTTTTCGAACAGCTTCAATCTGTATATGCTCATCTTCCGTACTAGTTATTTTGCAGCTGAGGAATCAATTGTCTTTCAGAGAATAGTTTTCAGTTTATTACAGTAGACAAATCTTGCTTTTAAACGTGTCGCTGATAGAGGAGTACAGAATACATGGACAGGAAGTCTTTTCTGTTTGTCGTGTGTTTCTACAGTGCTGCTGCATCCTCTGCATGATGGTTACTTCCCAAATCAGTGAAATCCACCTAATTGCCTTCATTCTGAACTTTCATCGCATTATTAGAAAGTTTTGGAAGTAAATAAAACCCAGACCTGGGTTTCAAAATACAGCAACGGGAGACCAATTGTATTAAATGGACATCGTTATTTCTGGTCTCAGAAATGACATCATATCGACAGTAAAATTTTGTTTGGTCCCCTGCGTGGTCCCGCCTACTGCCGTAAATGGTTCTGTGTTATGCACCTGATTCACTCTGGCGTCTCTCTAATTATAGTTATAGAAATTATTTTTTCTCAATGGTCATTTTCCGTTTTTCAAAGCAGCGTAGTAATATCTATATTCTTGATAAATATAGTGAGAACACTTCCTGTAGGAACTCCTTAGGCTCTAAGAACACTGCGTCTTTAATAAACAGTAAAAAACAGTTTTTTTTACGATAATGTTCAGAACGGTCTCTCAGACTTTGTAATTTGATGATAGAGCTTTTTCGTTGATGTAGTCAGTATTACATATGCGTGTCGTAATCCCAAAAATAAGCTTACATGAATAAGCATCACGTGAAGGGTACATGCAATATGCTAGAAAAGCGGATTTCTCTTGTTACATAGCTCATATTACGCATTTAGAATCGGTAGTTATACATATTTTTGTACGAACTTTCTTTTCAATCTAAGAGGAATGCCCTTTATATTTACGTGATACGCAATCGGTTTGAGCTAAGAGCCATGTGTAGGACGTACGTCTGAAGGTAAAACTAAGGTTACTGCAATGGAGCGTAGATTAGTGCGAACACTGTGTTAAGGCTCGTGCTGAAAACGGAACAGCAGGAGAAAGTTGCTGCTGGCGGGCGTTGGCAGCGCGTTCTCCTTTGCACAGCATGCCATTCCCACTTCACAAGCGGTGGTTCGACAGTGGTTGGAGAGAGCTTGCGAGTGTCCGTCACGCGAACTCAGTTGCAGGCACAGCCATCACCAGGTTTCGTTTTATACATAGGATATTAGGGGACCGCGTTTTGCACTTGAATGAGATTGCTCACCCAGCAAGTGCGCCGCCCTTGAATACTTCTGTTATATTTGTATGTCTCATGGGAGAGAAAAGTATGATACAAACTTCAGCTGGTAGATACTACGACATATCGTAGAAGACTGACAGATTAAAGAAAGGCAAACCGCAATTATAGCATTTTTATATTCAGAGAAAGTTTTCAGTAATGTAGACTGGAAGATACTGTTTGCAATTGGGAGCTGACAGGGATAAAATACAGTGAGTAAAATATAGCATTTTGATCAGTCTTTCAATATTGACAAGCTACACTTAATAACGTTATTACTGTAATCAACACTGACTTAGGTACCAGTTCTAGTTTAAGATCTGAGGATGGTAGCTAGTAGAGTTGTATAACTACCATAGGCTGCTGCAGACTATTTAAGTAAGTGGAGACTGTTGGTTTCCTAGTAGCTTTGGTCAGTTAACGCCGTACCCACATTACCTGTATGTTAGTTGTGTTGTATACCTATCAGGCGTTGCCTCCTATAGTCTGCTTTCTTTACATATGTGATCAGTGTCTTACTACACGTCCTTAAAAAGCAGAAGCAGTGAACCATCTAGAAACTGAATAAGGATACGTAAATGGCTGGTTAACCTACGCAACATTTTTGTTCCTCTTAGTTATCCTCCTATCTGTCACTTAAAAATAGAAACTGTCAATGTTTCGTTCAAGTTTTATTCGAAAACTGTTGGTTTGCAACGTGAAACATACATTTTTTACGTTTGTGCATTTCAACTGTACTTGCATCAAAAGTAACTGCTTTGGTTACATAAAAGCGTGGAAGTTACTCTATGAAATAATTTTTATTACTAATAAGATGTAATTTACATCGTGTAGTACGCAGTGGACTAACACTGAATGGTGCGCGGTGGCTGTAATATTGGGACGAGCCCCCCCCCCCCCCCCCCCCTCCCCAAAAAAAAAGAAGACAGAGAGAGAGAAGTCGTCGGCTCCCAATTTCTTTCTTGCACATTCATTTACGTTTCTTTCGCTACCAGGGCTGCCAATACTACCGGTAATCCTACCAGTTACTACGTCATATATGTAGCGTATCAAAACTACCGATATTTTTGGTGGAGTGCAACTCTAGTTGCTAGTCAACCGAAACCAGTAATCGTCAAAATGTAAACACATCTTGTCGAGGTCGAACTTAAACATAAAATAATCACCACAGATATAATGTATTGACTTCAATTGGACCTCTCCAATCCCGTCACTTTTATGACAACGTCAGGCCCAGCCGGCTACTGGCTCCGCCATCTAATATGAGGAGTCTGCGTGCGGAACACGTGCGCGATTACTAAGCCGCAACCATCACCTAGATAACAAGAAGGTGACTAACGAGAATTATACACCGACACACAAGGACGCGTTTGCCAACTCTTTAGAATTTTTTAGATTTCTATATTGGAAAAAATAATAATAGTTTTGTGGTTCACGAAGGATCACACATTCCTGACTGGATATACATAACACATCACATCCACTCCACAGGGCCAATGGCGTGCCTCCTACACACGTGAAAGCAGCTAGTCTGTCTGTCGATTTTGCGACATCGAAACCGCTCCACGAAATTTCTGTTAACATTAGCGCTTCCAGTCGGTCAACCTGAGAACCAGAAATGCAGGTAGTTCACTTCAGTTCTTTGATAAATTGCTTTCCTCGCTAAATAACTCCTCAGGAAGGACTTTCGATAAGTTTCTTTCCAACAGGTGGAGGAAAACAGGTGCCATCATGGGGAAGTCACTATATCTTAAGGTAGCCTACGACCACAGCCCATTAAGTAGAAATGCACAAACACCAAAGAATCATCTACAGGCCAGAAAACGCCCCCTTCTCCCACAGTAGCCAAGAGACACAGACAAAAAATATGTGTTACAATCAGTTAAACAGAATGGATAGCGTCATGTAAAGCGGTTGTAAGGTAAATAACAATGAAAGTAAAACAAGAATAATGGAGTAAATCCGAATTAAACCAGGTGATGAACGGCGAATTACATTACGAAATTAGACGCTAGAAGTGGGAGGGTTCTCCTTCCTGTTTTGGGAGGAAAGTAACTAGCCATTACGTAAATAGAGAGGATATAAAATGCAGACTGCCAACAGCATGCTCAGAGGTGTAATTTTTTAACATTTAATACAAACTTAAGTTCTACAAAATGGATGATGATGATGAAAGGTTTAAAACGACCAGATTACTTAGTGGTCAGTCCCTCGATTCACAAAAAAATGACAGAAAAAGAGTGAAACGAGAAAAAAGAGAGCGGTCAGTCCAGGTGCTGTGACCACGTCATCATGTGTGTGACAACAGCCTTACCAGGATAGTCAAAAGTGAGATAAAACCCAGTCAGATGAAAACTGTAGCTGCTTACTGAATGATTCACCATGAAGGATCACTATAGTCAGTACAACTAAAATGGCGACCTCTGCGATGTCAGCTGGGTGGAGTACTTCAAACTCTCTCTTAGATAAGACAGGTCGTCAAGTGTTTTACATTCCTGAATTATCTTCTCCCTGCTGAAAACTTAAAAAGTCGGTGAACGAAGGGGCTGTAATTCTGGGCAGTTTACACACGTAGAGGGCTGTTTGCAAGGGATGACCCCATTTTTTGTCGTTTCATATGCCCCACAAGTCGACTCATTAGTGAAGTTGGAGGACATGTGTCCAAACCTCTAGCAAATAAAGCATCTAATAGGAGGAGGAAAACGTGGCCCAACATTACAACTACGTACCCCAACCTTTACTTTCTCAGGTAAAACATTTCCACTGAAGGCTAGGATGAGAGATCCAGTGCCCACCCTGTAATTCTTGGGCCCTCTTTCGATGTTATGAACAATGTGAACTCCACGCCATTCTAAGTTAGCACAGAATTCGTCTGTATGTAGCGTCAGGTCCAGATGTTAAATGACACCTCGAATCAAGTTGAGTTTATTATGAGGCGAGATAGTATCTGGTATATCCCCGAGCTTGCCACGGGCCTATGATTGGTTAGCATTCAATGTTTTGATCAACAAAAATCCATTTCTATTCTTGTTTATTCTAACAAATTCTCCAAAATGACCCTCAATATTTTCAACAAAAAACAGTGGTTTCATTGTTGAAAAAGATTCCCTGTCAGTTCCAGAGCATACCAAAAACTGGACGAACTGTTCATCTCCATATCTTCTCGCCAGACTCACATCCCAAAGCGTGGCCAAAACCGGAAACGCCTCGGGGTTGTAAGCCTCTGCATTAAACTCTTCCCTTTTACACTACTGGCCATTAAAATTGCTACACCACAAAGATGACGTGCTACAGATGCGAATGCAAATGATTAGCTTTTCAGAGCCTTCACACAAGGTTGGTGCCGGTGGCGACACCTACAACGTGCTGACATGAGGAAAGTTTCCAACCCATTTCTCATACACAAACAGCAGTTGACCGGCGTTGCCTGGTGAAACGTTGTTGTAATGCATCGTGTAAGGAGGAGAAATGCGTACCATCACGTTTCCGACTTTGATAAAGGTCGGATTGTAGCCTATCGCGATTGCGGTTTATCGTATCGCGACATTGCTGCTCGCGTTGGTCGAGATCCAATGACTGTTAGCAGAATATGGAATCGGTGGGTTCAGGAGGATAATACTGAACGCCATACTGGATCTCAACGGCCTCGTATCATTAGCAGTCGAGATGACAGTCATCTTATCCGCATGGCTATAATGGATCTTGCAACCACGTCTCGATCCCTGAGTCAACAGATGGGGACGTTTACAAGACAACAACCATCTGAATGAACAGTTCGACGACGTTTGCAGCAGCATAGACTATCAGCTCGGAGACCATGGCTGCGATTACCCTTGACGCTGCATCAGAGACAAGAGCGCCTGCGATGGTGGAGTCGACGACGAACCTGGGTGCACGAATGAGAAAACGTCATTTTTTCGGATGAATCCAGGTTCTGTTTACAGCACCATGATGGTCGCATCCGTGTTTGGCGATATCGCGGTGAACGCACATTGAAAGCGTGTACCCGTCATCGCCATACTGGCGTATCACCCGGCGTGATGGTACGGGGTGCCATTGGTTACAAGGCTCAGTCACCTCTTCTTCGCATTGACGGTACTTTGAACAGTGGACGTTACATTTTAGATGTGTTACGACCCGTGGCTCTACCATTCATTCGATCCCTGCGAAACCCTACATTTCAGCAGAATAATGCACGACCGCATGTAGCAGGTCCTGTACGGGCCTTTCTGGATACAGAAAACGTTCGACTGCTGCCCTGGCCAGCACATTCTCCAGATCTCTCACCAACTGAAAACGTCTGGTCAATGGTGGCCGAGCAACTGGCTCGTCACAATACGCCAGTCACTACTCTTGATAAACTGTGGTATCATATTGAAGCTGCTTGGGCAGCTGTACCTGTACACGCCATCCAAGCTCTGTTTGACTCAATGCCCAGGCGTATCAAGGCCGTTAATACAGCCAGAGGTTGTTGTTCTGGGTACTGATTTCTCAGGATCTATGCACCCAAATTGCGTGAAAATGAAATCACATGTCTGTTCTAGTATAATATATTTGTCGAATGAATACCCGTTTATCATCTGCATTTCTTCTTGGTGTAGCAATTTTAATGGCCAGTATTGTATCTACTGAGATGGCCTTGTTGACACTGCCACCGGTATGAATGACTGTTTCATTGCGGATCATACACCGTGGTGCCACTCCAATCTAAGACTCTCCCCATGGGCGTCATCCCGCAACAGGAAAGGCTACCTAGCGTATTATCTGTTGCCCCGAGTCCTTGTGCCCCGGACTGGATAGGCACCTACCTCCCGTCATACATGGGGAGGCTGCAGCTCTGGCATCAGCAGTGCGAGCCCCGAGTTGGCAGGTGGCTACAACTGTGAGGGTACTTGACGACCCCCCCCCCCCCCCCCAAATTATTGGCTACCATACTGCATACTGGATTTCCGGTGCCAAACTTAAATCCATTTTAACATCTGACGCTCTACTCCTTTTCACTTTTGTCAGACATCAGCAGAAACACACTGTGAGTGCGTTAGCTTCAGTAGAATAAATGAGTGAGGTTAGGAGTGGACCCTTATTCTATGACACAGCACATCGGTGTTTAGCTGTACTAAATTTGTTTTATACCTGTTTTCTTGTTAAAGAAGCACGTGGGTTTACATAGATTGTGACTTGACAGTTTCAGGACAGTTACAAAGATAACGCATTATTTCCTGTTTAACAGAAATAACACTGAACACAACATAATCTAATTTAAATAAAAGGTTCTCTACAAGAGTTTTCTTACTTCTAGACAGTGCACTTGGCCGACATTACGACAAATCATCCGATTCAGTACTATTTAGGATGAAAATCAAGTCTACGTAGGATGGTTAGCTTTGTGACAAGATGAGCAAAAGATTATTCAAGGCTGCTCTGGTTCACAGTTGATGCAAGCTGCTGATCGAACAATTTTGCTCCTCTGCCAGTGGCAATTACCTTTAGCTGCGATATGCTGTCAGCTGCATGACTGCTCTCGCCCTCTGAAAAACCTATAAAAAGCTAATCAAAATTTTTAAAAATTTTATCAGTTGAAGCTCTCCTATGTTTCTTGTTAGACGAGAAAACATACGCTCATCCCTATTCTGGAAAATATGGCGATAAACACATGCATAGATGGAGCAGCGTGTATGCTTCAATGCCCTCTCAGTTCTCACAAGAACAATTAACTACGTGGCTGTTTCATTTCTCACTATCGGAGCTCAACAACTCTTCAGCTAATTTCTAGCTGAATGTCAGCCAAAGTGAAAGCAGTGTTCACACAAAATTCCTCATTTGGCGTCATATAGAGCGTGATGCACCCTGTTCTACACTTGACGCTGGTTCAGAGGTGCCTCCGAAGTTTTTGGTATTGTGTCTTTCATAGCAAACTCTCCCCCACCTGTGTCCTTTCGTGCTTCACGTCACGGCTTTTTCAGACCAATGGGAGCGTCCCTTCCATCTTGTGGAAACAACCCCTGCCAATCGCAAAAGGCCTACCTTTAAACTGCGTCGCAACATCGCCCCTTTCTCTCCTTCCGAGTTTTATTTCAGCCAGTCGAACATTTTGTGCCTGCTCCCGATGCGTAAAAGTTGCACGTGTACATCACAAGCGTACCACGGGCCTTTCACGTGATCAACTGTGTCGCTGGTCTGTTTGTATCCATCTGGAAGTTTTCTAAAGAATTTCTCTGTCGCAAGCAGCGCTGGGCTGCTACCTGCTCCCCTCACTGTACCGCCCGGCGCGTTCGTTGTCTCTCTTGCTGTGGGTCACCAACCCCTCTTAGAATCCTTCTGTTGTATGCAGACCGTGACGGCGCAACTTGTATCTGCCCCCAAACTAAAACGTTTCTTGCAGCAGCTTCTTTCACCTTTCACTCACTGACATGCAGAATTTGGGTTCGGTGTGTTAATACTGTCGAATCGAGTGTCATCGCTTTGCATTACATCTGTACATTTTTGATTGGCAAATCTGCTCACTACCATTGACGTCAGGTGACATATTCATCTACTTGATACGATGTGTAACTTTTCATTAAGATGCGAAATTAACATTCATTCAAGCTACCATCTTACAAATAATAGGTGCAGAAAATCACAATGCCCGAGGGATAGATTATGCACTGTTTAAGGTTCCTTCCCCAAATGGTCACACTTCTGTGAAATTTAGGAAAGTAGATGTCAGACACTAAAAGGGAACCATGAACAATTTAGCCTGAAAGGTTGAGGGAAAGGTGCTGGAATAAGCTAAAACTGATGGGTGGCCGAATAATAACCTATTTGTCAAAGTAAGCATTGCTCCACATTCCTATTGGTACCCGCCAGAACCATACTGACGGTCTTATTGCCCATCTCGCTGCGATTCGTACCAAGGTGGTTATTCCGGCTTTTGACAGGTGGTCACATTAATGTGACTGGACAGTGTATATCTTGCACTGAAAAGTGTGCTCCGCACTTTTTGGTGGTTTGCAAAGTCGAACTGCAGATGTGAATCACGTTCATGAAGTTTTCCATGGCTAGATCTGTCACGCCGCTGCTATTTTTCATAGCACTATACTGACAATAAAATAAACTATTCTTTATTGTTGCACCTGAATTTAATTTTACTATCACTAACGGTAGAACGCGGAGAGTATCAAATGAAGAAACCAGGCATGGTCACAGTACGAAACTGAGCGAGTCGCTTGGGGCAGTTACACATTTTGATTCGAAAGCTGCAAGCAAATACTCGAAATTGTAGTCACGAGTAAAAATGTTTATACGATACAAATAATGATATTTAAAAGGATATGAGAATATGAACAACACGAAATGAAGGAAGGTAGTCATAGAAACAGTATGAAAAGGAAGGGTACAGAGAGCTTCGTAAACAGTGTCTGCAACTTAAAGAAGGTAACTCAGTAGTACATAAGCTAAAGAGAATAAAGGTGTAAATTTAGGGTGTACAATCGGAACAGCGTAATTGAATGGTTGTTTGTTATTATATGTATATATCTTTTTACCATGTGTACTGATGTAATTTTCAGAAAAAGCCTTTAAGACCATATTTAGACGATCTGAGTTCCTTATTTGATGTAGTATTTTCTAGTGCTTCTTGAGGTTTATTTGTGAATATCTCAGTTTATATTTGGCTAGCAGGCAGCGGCGCTGAATTGTGTACTGCATGCGTTTAATACTGAAGAAATATCGACGTTTAAGGTATTTCATCAAGTAGTTGCTTAACGCTTTACGGATTCTGCGCACGTTTATTACATTTTGTTGCTGTGTTTTAATGCACGGCGTATGAAGATTTTGTTACCGGAGGCTAGCAAGTAGGCAGGATCGCAAGGCAGACTGTGACGCGCGAAATGA
This sequence comes from Schistocerca serialis cubense, assembly GCF_023864345.2. Taxonomy (NCBI): domain Eukaryota; kingdom Metazoa; phylum Arthropoda; class Insecta; order Orthoptera; family Acrididae; genus Schistocerca; species Schistocerca serialis. The sequence goes on along the minus strand of NC_064642.1, from coordinate 562,022,464 downwards.
TGACGCAGCGTGAGAACGGCCGGGCGAGAAGAGCCGTACCTATCATACTGGAACGGAAAGGGTGGTGATTCACGTACAACGTTGGGAGCCAAGAAGCGACTCTTTTATTATTTATATTTACTGCTTGAATGTTAATATTCGGCTCCAGCCGTGTTCATGACGTTACTTGCACGTAGAACTTGTTAATAATTTCAGTATCATTCACTTCATCCGGAAATTATAATTACAAATTTCAGTTATTGTCAGTGCTTATTGATGGAAAGATTGGACCAATGACAAGAGCGCCCTGAGAGGGCAGCCTCCAAATGTGACTTAGCGGTGCTCGAGAACTACTGATAAATGACCGCGAATCTTGTTATGAATATTAACGACTGATTAGCTCTAGAAATCGCTTCACTAACAATGCGACTGGACAAACAAAACAAAATTAGTTAGCACTCTAACATTTTACGATTTTCATTATGCTTAGCTTTTAAAGCTATCCACTTGCCACATTATTATGCAGTGTTTTTGCACAAGCAATGGAGCTCGCTATAAACGGAGAAAAAATCAATTGTGGCAGCGTCTACGAGACTCGAGGTAAACAGGTTGACTACAACTGAGTTACGAGGAGTGGTGGTGGGGGTGGGGGGGAAGACGGGGGCCGATGCACTGGACTTTCATATGTTAATCACACGTAACATCACTGTGTGTCCCCGTGTACATATTGTGGCAGACAATATTCGGTATTTCGCACATTCACTCTCCTATCTGTTGTGATAGTGTTTCAACCTGATGGGTGGTCTAAGCATGATATCTGCACTTAGCGGCTGTGCACCTTCATTTCAGAAACTGGAAAACGTCTCGTAGTCCTGGTCAGAGCTTGAACTTGTAGATACTTCCCATTAAATTTGTCAAAAGTTCTTGTCGCTAGCTACGGAACCACGTCCATGGGACAGACGAATAAGGGTGATAGCTTGACTAGACTGTTGTGTTGTGGTTTTCAGTCCTGAGACTGGGTTGATGCAGCTCTCCATGCTACTCTATCCTGTGCAAGCTGCTTCATCTCCCAGTACGTACAGCTGCCTACATCCTTCCGAATCTGTTTAGTGTATTCATCTCTCGGTCTCCCTCTACGATTTTTACCCTCCACACTGCCCTCCAGTACTAAATTGGAGATCCCTTGATGCCTCAGAACATGTGCTTTCAACCGATCCCTTCTTCTGGTCAAGCTGTACCACAAACTCCTCATCTCCCCAATTCTATTCAATACCTCCACATTAGTTATGTGATCTACCCATCTAATCTTCTGCATTCTTCTGTAGCACCACATTTCGAAAGCTTCTATTCTCTTCTTGTCCAAACTATTTAACGTCCATGTTTCACTTCCATACATGGCTACACTCCATACAAATACTTTCGAAAACGACTTCTTCACACTTAAATCTATACTCGATGTTAACAAATTCTTCTTCTTCAGAACCGCTTTCCTTGCCATTGCCAGTCTACATTTTATATCCTCTCTACTTCGACCATCATCAGTTATTTTGCTCCCCAAATAGCAAAACTCCTTTACTACTTTAAGTATCTCATTTCCTAATCCAATTCCCTCATCATCACCCGACTTAATTCGACTACATTCCATTATCCTCGTTTTGCTTTTGTTGATGTTCATCTTATAACCTCCTTTCATGACACTGTCCATTCCGTTCAACTGCTCTTCCACGTCCTTTGCTGTCTCTGACAGCATTACAATGTCATCGGCGAACCTCAAAGTTTTTATTTCTTCTCCATCGATTTTAACACGTACTCCGAATTTTTCTTTTGTTTCCTTTACTGCTTGCTCAATATACAAATTGAATAACATCGGGGAGGGGCTACGAATTCTTCCGGAGACGACGTGTCACTGTCGGCCGGAGAGCCCGCTGTTCCTCCGCTCAGTACATGAATTTAAAAGACAAAGATAACTGGCCGGCGTGGAATTCAATGCCGCCTGCTGGCGCTGCGCACACGTCACACGGTAAGGAGCAGGCACCAATGGCGAGTCATTCTAGCGATGGTACGGAATGTAAATGGGAAAATTCGCTGACGTACGCGACTTTCACAAAGGGCAGATTATTTATGTCCGGCGCCTGGGAGCGAGCACTCGGAAACAGCGAAGCTGGTCGACTGTTCGCGTGCTGCTTTCGTCATCATCTGTAGAAAATGGTTGGATGACGGTGGAACAACGACTAGGAGACAAGATGTTCGACGTCCACGCCTCATCGCCGAACGTGGAGCAGGATATGTGGAGATCTACCGCAGACCTGGCACCACATTACAATGCTGAATCTTTCGGAGCCCGCCGTTTAGAGTACGTAGTTGAACATGGGGCTCTTCAGCTCCCTATGTTTTCCAAAGTACCCACCGATGTTGTCGATCACGAATACATTGGGCACAGAATCATCGACGCTGGATCGTAAATAAATGGGACCGAATCGCGTGGTCTAATGACTCACGTTTGTTGTTATACCAGGTCGCGATGGTTGTGTCTAGGTACGCCATGATACAGGACAGCGGCTGTTCGAAATACACACCACGCTACGAACGCAGGGCAATATTATGCTAGGTGGGAGAGAGAGGCTCTTACGGAGGAGGTTCAAATGGCTCTGAGCACTATGGGAGTTAACATCTGAGGTCATCAGTCCCCTAGAACTTAGAACTACTTAAACCTGACTAACCTAAGTACATCACACACATCCATGCCCGAGGCACGATTCGAACCTGCGACCGTAGCGGCCGCGCGGTTCGGTTCCAGACTGAAGCGCCTAGAACCGCTCGGCCACACCGGCCGGCTACGGAGGAGGGTAGGGGAGGGGGAGGCGGGGGGGCCATTTACCTTCCTTGGGACCTGTGGTAGTGACTGAAGGCACCATGACAATTGAGGACAATGTAAACGTTATTGCGGACCACACGCACCCCTTCACATTTGCCGGTCGTTGTGGCCGAGCGGTTCTAGACGCTTCAGTCCGGAACCGCGCTGCTGCTACGGGCGCAGGCTCGAATCCTGCCTCGGGCATGGATGTATCTGATATCCTTAGGTTAGTTAGGTTTCAGTAGTTCTAAGTCTAGGGGACTGATGGCCTCAGATGCTAAGTCCCATAGTGCTCAGAGCCATTTGAACCATTTGAACCTTCACATTTGATTTCTTCCCCGGTGACGGTGGGATCTTCTGACGGGATCATGGCCAGAATCACCAGACAGCTGTCTGAGCAGCATGATAGTGAAATGACGTTGATGACTTGAGCACGAAGTTTGCCTGAACTGATCACGTTGGACAATATCTAGGACGCTATCGGGCGCCAGCTTTGCATCCATAAACCGTCGGCACGTAATTTACTTAAACTGCGTGAATTACGTGAATGGCATAATTATGTAGTGCCATATACGTCCGTAAACTCACAAAGGACTTTTCGAATCCATGCTACGCAGAACTGCTGCAGCATTGTGTTAAAAAGCTGGTCGTAATGTTTCCATTCATCAGTAAAGAGTATCACTCTGCAAAACTATTTGGTGTTTACAGCCGTTACTAACAGGCTATAACGATGTTGGGAGAGGCTTACATTCTGCGACAGCGTTTACGGCCCCTGGGCGGATGATGTGCAGAAGACAGCTGCGCGGCTGGTCTATCAGCACTCAGACTCTTTCCACGTTCCGTAATGTGTGAATTTCCGTCGCATTTGTGTGTCCTATCGTGTTTTACGTGCGTGAAACTACGGTTGACCTTTTTCTGTATTATCCTATGTCTACTGTGAGTTTTTTCATAAAGGCAGACACACCTATAAGGCGCCAAGTGTTTTACAAACAGGCAAGATATCTTATTTTTAAAGTGTACTCGTTTTTCAAATGCGGGGCAGATCCGGGCGAGCCGGTCTGCGACGTTTTCAAGGTGGAGCAACGTAACGTAGTTGTTGTGTATGCATTTTCAGTCGAGGTGACAACCCAGCATTCCTTGTGAGCTGCGCGGCCAGAGGCCATTAACGTTGTCGTCGACGACAGTGGATTTGGCGGTGGTATTCCCCATTTCTATTGCAGTTCTTCTAGAAAGATTATTCCACATGAAACGAGTAGCCGAGTAACGGGAAACCATAATTTAAGCAGGAGATCGAGTCCCGGTCGGGCACACATTTTCAGCTGTCCCCGTTGACATATCAACGCCTGTATGCAGCTAGGGGTATTCATTTCATTGTAATTTCATTCTAACAAGCTGTATGGTCACCGATGGTATCTGTTCTTTCGGACATGTCCGAAAGAACAGATACCATCTTCATATACATGAATAGTTCGGTAATGTACGTGGATTACAAACTATTGCATCATATGTGAAGAAAATAAAGATTAACGACGTCCACTTTCTTGTAAGCACAAAAATTATATTCGTTTTATTCAAACATGTCCTACTACAAACAGGTGGCATACATATCAGTGTTACACACCCATCCATGAAAAGAAATCATAATGACACTCCTTATCTAGCAATGATCTTAAATGCGGCATACGAACTTGTGGTGAAAGACAATGCATACATAAGCTTTTTGAAATAAATTGCAGTTAGGAATCTTAACATCAGCCTACCTATAATAGCTCTCAGATATTGTGAAAAAGAATTTAACAGTGCACTTAAAGATCCAAATCGAAAGAAGGCGCCTATAGTATACAACATTCCCTCATACCATTGAGACCCTTGGGAGAGCAACCCATTACAAAATTATTGCTCCAGTTGTGCAGGATATAAGCGACAGGTGAAATACCTTCAGACTCCAAGAATAATCTAATAATTCCAATTCCGAAAAAAACAGGTGCTGACAGATGTGGATACATCCGGTACATCACTTTAGTAAGTCATATTTTCAAAATACTGATACGAATTATTTCTAAAAGAATGAAAAAAATTGGTAGAAGGCGAATCTCGGGGAAGATCAGTTTTGGTTCCCGAGAAATTTAGGAGCACGAGAAGCAGTACTGACCCTATGACTTAGAAGACTACGCCTGCTTAGCTGCGTGGTTACGTGCTTACTTCCCATGCAGCGGGCCCGCGTTTGATTCCCGGCCGGGTTGGAGATTTTTCTCCGCTCATGGACTGGGTGTTGTGATGTCCTCATCATCATTTCGTCTTCATCACCGGCACGCAAGTCGCCCAGTGTGGTGTCGACTGAAATAAGACTTGCACTCGACGGCCGAACTTCCCCGGATGGGGCCTCCCGGCTAACAATGCCACACGCTCATTTAATTTTTTGATCTTAGAAGATAGGTTAAAGAAAGATAAACCAACTTTTACAGCATTTGCAGGCTTAAAGAAAGCTTTCGACAATTTTGAGTGGAAAAACTCTGAAATTTGGAAAATAGTAAGGATAAAATGAAGGAAGCGAAAAGCTCTATACAGACTGCAATTACAAGAGCCGAAGGACGTGGAAAAGAAAGCAATAGTTGAGAAGGGAATGAGGCAAGGTTGTAGCCTATCCCCCATGTTATTCAATTTGTACACTGATCAAGTAGTAAAGGAAACCAAGGAAAACTTCGGAGAAATAGTTAAAGTTCAGGGAGAGGAAAGAAAACCTTTGAGGTCTGCGATGGAATTGTAATTCTGACGGAGACAGAAAAGGACATAGAAGTGCAGCTGAACGAAATTGATTATATCTTCTAAAGACGTTATAAGATGGCCATCAACGGAAGAGAAGCAAAGGTAATGGAATGAAGTCGAATTGAAACAGGCGATGCTGAGGGAATAAGATTAGGAAATGATACACTAAATGTACGAAATAAGTTTTGCTATTTGAGTAGCACAATAACTGATAACGGCCAAAGTAGAGAGGATATAAAATTCAGACTGGCTATAGCAAGGAAAACATGTCTGAGAAAAAGGAATTTGTTAACTTCAAAAATAAAATTAAGTGTTAGGAAGTCGTTTCTGAAGCTGTTTGTCTGGATCGTAGGCTCTTACGAAAATGGCACGTGGACGGTAAGCAGTACAGACTATAAGAATAGAAGCTTTTGAGATGTCGTGCTATAGAAGAATGCTGAAGATTAGATTGGTGGATCTAGTACCTAACCAGGAGATATTGAATCATACTGGAGAGAAGAGAAAGTTATGGCACAAAATGATTAAAAGAAGTAATCGATTAACGAGACAGATTCTGAGGCGTCAAAGAATTGTTGGCATGGTACTGGGGGGAAGTGTGTGTGGGAGGGGGGAGGGAGGGGGAGGGGATTAAAAATTGTTTAGGGAGAACACGGGATGAACAGAATACGCAAGTTGAATTGCCGTAATTATTAGGGGATGAAGATGTTTGTACACGGTAGACTAAGTGGGCAGAGCTGCATCAAACCAGTCTTTGGACTAAAGACCACGTTAATAACATCGCGAAATGAACATTAACATAGGCGTGCTGGAAATTAATCCCGGATCTCAGGTGTTACATGACAGTAATTTTTGTCTCGCGTCTGCTGCTCTGCCTGACCTATCACCTCTGCCGAGTTGTGACGTTGGCGGAACTTTTTTCTGAGCCATTACGCAGAGAAGTAGGAACACGTGATGTTACTTCATCATTGTATGTGCAGGCGCTAGTGTCTTATGACAGTATCTGGCGACGAATATCTGCTAGAAAAGAGTAATGTGGAGGATTAGCTATTAGTAGTCAACGCAATCAAGAGCAAAGGGCGGGAGGGAGAGAGAAGAGAGGGGGACGGAGGAGGGACGGAGGGAGAGCTCAACTGGACAGCTAAATCAGAGTAGCCAGATGGAAATCTAAGCATTGCTCTTTCTTAAGACAGGTTTGGTTTCTTAGTCCCTGTTCGGTAAGTGCTTCAAAAAGCAATGTGCCGTCCAGTAGGGACCCAGATTTTTCGATTGTAGCACAAGTAAACAGACACGTCAGACATGTCTGCAAACAGCAAACCGTTTACACTCTTCAGTATACTTCCGCGTATTGCTATAATAGAGTAGGAGAAAATGAAACTTGTTTCTGAATATTATGATTACTCAATAACATTTCTCAACATGCAGGGAGAAGAGAGATTCTCTTTGCTTAACTTGTTTTTTCCTTGAAGAGCAGAAGGAACGAAATTAACGACTGAGTAAGGCACAGAAGCATCACACAGCCTGCTACTCACTGACGGAGCAAAGGATTATACGGGAAGAATCAAATAGCTGACCACTTTCGAATAAAATCGAGCTGTTAAGTCAAAATAGCTCTGAGCACTATGGGACTTAACAGCTCAGGTCATCAGTCCCCTAGAACATAGAACTACTTAAACCTAATTAACCTAAGGACACCACACACATCCATGCCCGAGGCAAGATTCGCACCTGCGACCGTGGCGGTCGCGCGGTTCCAGAATGAAGCGCCTAGAACATCTCGGCCACTCCGCCCGGCGCTGTTAAGTCATATTCTCATCAATAGTCTGATTACGTGTAGTGGTGTAGCTGTGTATTAGTAGCAGTCTTAGCTATCCTGCGCTTCAGTCTCCGATGGTACGCTTTTATAATGTTTTCCTGCATGATTTCAGTCGACACTAGACGACAATACTAATGTTTCCTTATAAACTTTGTGACGTTTATGTAATAACAGGCTGCTTCGCACGCATTTGCGTAGTAATACCATCAAACATATTTTTAAAGACACGTATAAGGTCTACTGAAGAATAAGTGTAGGAGTATTAATGAGTAGTTTCCCTTTCTACGTAGTATGGACAAAAACAATTTGTTATGGTGACTGTCAAATAGCTTTCTTTAATATGGTTCACAGACGGCAATATCCTCTAAACTTTTCACCTTTATTAATGCTTCTAAGGCATGGTCTTCTTCGAATGTACTTCTGACCAAAAAGCGATTCTATTACCTGGAGTCCAAGGTTTTTGTTAATAATATTTTTTTGCATTCTTGTGACGATTTTCTATAGAAACTTTCATCCTCTAATACATATTTCTTTATGTCTAACCGAGAAATGAAATACCAGTTTCGATGGATTTAGCTTTAAAAAGTTTTTAATAACAATAAACATTTTCTCAAAAATTTTCATCCACTATTTAACCCCCTTAGCGGCTGATTCAAAAACAGTGCAACATATGTTTTCTTTGCTTCCATCAGAGATGTGAAATACAAGTTCTCCTAGATTTAGCTTTAAAAAGGTTTTCATAATGAATAATTTCAAAAACTTTTCATACCCTATTACGCTCCCTTAGGGGGTTAAGTTTCAAAAAGACTGAAATACGTATTTTTTCACTTCCAGCCGATAAGTCAAATACCAGTTTTCAAAGATTTAATTTTAAAAACTGCTCTCAAAATGAAACATTTCATCCCCTCTTTAAACCTCTTAGCTGTTGAATTTCCAAAATAGTGAAATGTGTGCTTTCTTTTATTTTCACGCGAGAAGCCAAATACAAATTTTCATAGATTTAGCTTCAAAAATGCTTTCATAATGAAATATTTCCATAAAAATTTCCATCCCCTCTTTCACCGCCATAAGGATTGAATTTCCAAAAACAGTGTAACACGTATTTCTTTATTTCTATTCAAATTTTAACAGATTTATCTTTAAAAATGCTTCAACAAAGAAATATTTTCAAAAAGACATTTCATCCCTTATTCCATTCACTTAGGGGTTGAATTTCCAAAGACGCTGAAACATGTGTTCTTTTTATTTCCAGTCGAGAAGTCAAATACCAATTTTCATAAATGTAGCTTTAAAAATACTTTAGTAGTTCTTTAATAATTATTTATTTTCAGAAATAAATTTTCACCCACTATATTACCCACTTAGACGTTAATTTTCCAAACATACTGAAACATGCATTCTTTATTTCTGACACGAGAAACCAAATATCAATTTTCGTAGATCTAGCCTCAAAATTGTCTTAACATCGACATATGTTCAAAAAAACCTGTCATCCCCTATTTTACCCCATTGTCAGTAGAAGACAAGAAAAAAGAAACCTTCTTAAACAACGCCTACAGTATAAGATCAAGATCCTTTCAAGTTTCTATTCTTAATAGCTCGGACAGGGCGATGATGAGTCAGTGAATAAGTCAGTTAGTCGGGACTTTGCTATCTACATATATGTTACTTCATATGTGAGTGTGACACCTTCCAACAAGAAAACGCAAGACCGCATGTTGCCTGCGCTATCTTACCTCGATACATTGTTGATATGGCCAGTAAGTTCTCGAGATTTCTTACTTAGTGAAAACACGTGGCCATGTGGTGCCTAGAGACTGCCCGACTTCGATTGATAAGCTGTATCCCATAGTCGAAGCAGAATGGAATGACGTACCCGTATCTGTCATGGAATAAAAGTTCGACTCGATGTCCCACATGGATTAAAGTCATTTTTGCCGCCAAATGTGACAGCTCGGTATCCTAAACTTCGCTCCCTGCTCTCACATCACCTACAAGTTTAATAACACATTCTTCCTATTTACGCGCAATAAGTAAAATTTCGTGATTTTTCTTACCTTCCTGGTGCAGCAGTTTTAATGGCCAACAGTGTATGTCCCTTGTGACAGGGTAACGCAATGACTTCTATCGATTCTGTTCCCCCAGCAGCGCTGTTCCCACATACCTCGTGAGGAAACCGCTGGCAGTAGTGTTCTGAAATCATAGGCAGAAACACTAATGACAATGAAAATTTGAGTCAGGCGTGCTCAGATGGCATAGTGGTTAAGCCAACTGCTCGTGGTAAGAGGGAAATACAGGTTCGTGTCCTGATGTGGCACAAATTTTGGTAAAAGAACACCATCGATGTCCATGGCTGTTTGTTGTGTTGCTGATGTTGGTAATAACTTGCATAAGAAACGATGGGAACAGAATACGATGACTCGTGAGTCTGTGGTCGACAGCCAGTCACAATGATCGTTCATAATTTCTTATGGTTGGTAAATAATGTTAGCTGGTATTTTGTTCTGTTAGATTAAGAATTTAACCAAATCTCAAAGTTTCGGAAAAATCGGAAATGAGACAGAGAAGTAAGTTATTGTAATGACGAATGTACGAGGAGCGTTCAATAAGTATTTCTTTTACTTGTGCCTTTTTCCCGCAATGACGCAGGGTCGGCGTGGTTAATCGGCTTTGGCAAGGTTAATTTAAGGGATGGCCGGATGCCCTTCCTACCGCCACCCTGTACCCCCCCTGGGACGGAATTAGTGCACCCCAACTGTCTGCGTCCAGTGTAATACATGGAATAGTGCAAATGTGTTCAGATGTCTGCAGGCCGTGTAGCTGAGGCGGGACGTGGGGACCTGTCCGGTATTCACCTAGTGGGATGTGGAAAACCGCCTAGAAACCACATCCAGGCTGGTCGGCACACCGGCCTCCGGCGCTAAGCCGCCAGGCGGATTCGATCCGAGGCCGGCGCGCCTACCCTAGTCCAGGAAGCAGCGCATTAGCGCTCTCGGCTAACCTGGCGGGTGAGGAGCGTTCAATAAGTAATGCAACACTTTTCCTTTCTGAAAGCAGGTTGGGTTTATTCAGGATTTCAACACGACATATTATTCCCCACTCTTCTGGCTACAACATCCTTTTTGTCAACATAATCTCCGTTCAACGCAATGGTCTTTACGCCAGCTTACTGGCAGGGCCTGTATGCCCGCAAGGTACCACTCTACTGGCCGACGTCGGAGCGGACGTCTTGCTGTATTGATAACCTCCCCATCATCCACGTACTGCTTCCCGCAGAGTCCATCCTTCGTTGTGCCAAACAGATGGAAGTCGGAAGGTGCGAGATCCGGACTGTAGGGCGGATGACGAAGGACAACTCAGTGAAATTTTGCGAGCTCCTTTCGGATGCGCAGAGTTGTGTGAGGCCTTGCTTTGTCGTGGAGGAGGAGAATTTCGTTTACGTTTTCGTGCCAACGAAGACGCTGAAGCCGTTTCTTCAGTTTCCTGGAGGCCTGCCGGCACGCGGGAGATGGGACAGGTTTGCGCGACCTTGTTGCGATGATGACAGATGCCTCGCCCGACTCACCGTGCTTTTGTTCATATCAGGTCTCCGTAGACATTCTGCAAGGGCGTATGAATATCTGCATTGCGCTGGTTTTCCACCAACTGAAACTCAATGACAGCTCTCTGCTTGGAAAGCATCTCCATTACAGACGCCACTTTAAAAGCTACGTATAGCGTCGCCACCTATCGCAACTCCATGAAAGTGTAGAGGCTGAAGCGGGAACGTTCCACTATGTCCTTCAACAAATTCTGCATTGTTTCAACCGAAATTGGATGAGAAAAAAATGTCTTGCATTCTTATTGAACGTCCGTCGTATGTCTCAGGCTACACTATACATTTATCGACTATGGCAATTGTATTTTCGTGTTGACTTTCGTTGGCCTCGCCAGCACACAAAAGCATTACCACATTCCAACCTACCCCTGGACTCGGGCTACACTACAGGTTACTCTGTCTACACATCTAGCTTTCTCAGTCACCAGACGTGCGGTAGCGTTCTCGCTTCCCGCGCCCGGGTTCCCGGGTTCGATTCCTGGCGGGGTCAGGGATTTTCTCTGCCTCGTGATGACTGGGTGTTGTGTGACGTCCTTAGGTTAGTTTGGTTTAAGTAGTTATAAGTTCTAGGGAACTGATGACCATAGATGTTAAGTCCCATAGTGTTCAGAGCCATTTGAACCATTTTTTTCAGTCACCAGAAAAACACGGAAATGAGTAACCAACCTTAAAATCCACAATAACCAGTTCACTGACAGTTAAGCTGGCACTCACCAATATCGAAAACAAATGTAATCAATTCGTATCTGCTGCCGAAAGAAATCATTGTCACTGGCTACCGTATACTATCTCCGTCTGGCTGCGATTAACGTCAATGAACTGCAGACATCAGCACGCAAAGCAAGAACCGCCGATACCGTAAGTGCACTTCAGTAGACGAGAGAACTGAACAAAATGCAGAAGCTCCGAATGAACAACGTTGGAAGAAAATTTGTTGCAGCGTTCCAAAGAAATAATCGCAAAATTCATCTTAAGACTTTCAAGCAAATCGTGAAAGCGTGGTCTGGATGTATAGACGGCGCTCAGTCAGGTGGGTTTTTCATGGCTTAGAACTGGCAGCCTTTATATGAAACATGACTTCCTTCCGCAGTTACACCAGCATTTGTTTCTCCCGCGAGACAAAAAGTTTCCCATGAGTTTGTTCCGCCGTTAGCGCAAACTGCTGAACTCCATTTCCGTCACACGTGTACGATGGCATTTTAAAATCTGACATTTTCCAGAAAACGCTACTGACTCGTTCTACGGTGGCGTGTAAGGCAGAAATTCTTGCGTGGTTTATAGCACAGCTTAGATACCTGCGAGCAACTGAATAGGTTATTAAAAAGTTAAACGCGGCACCCTAGCAGTTTCTGTAGAAGTTACCGGCTCTAAAAAGAGCTGTGTTCGGCGCCAAGGCGGCTTGTGCAACTCGCGGGAAAACAATATGGTCTGATTTCTGCGTTTGTCGTAACATTTCTGGTTTTAGTAAAGTAAAAGTACGCTACTTTTACAATCACAGAAAAATTGCCCCCGAACGCTCCCAGCACAGCTCTAAAGCCTTATTAGTTGTTCAGTTATGTTTCACAGATGTGGGATAACTCAGTGTGCAAGCTATTTTACACATTTCACTTTTGTGTGAGTGTATGTTGATAAACTTTAGATTAGTGTATACAACGGCAAAAAATGCTTTAGCAAAAGTAGCCCTCAATTTATTCGATTACGTTATACAAACAAACACCGTCCGAACAGGCCTGGAAGGCCCGACGGTACCGACCGGCCGCCGTGTCATCCTCACACTGAGGCGTCACCGGACGGGGATTCTGAGGGGCATGCGGTCAGCCGTTATCAGTTTTCGCGACTGCTGTCGGTACTTTTCAATCAAGTAGCTCCCCAATGGCCTCACAAAGGCTAAGTGCATCCCACTTGCCAACAACACTTGGCAGACCCGGACGGTTGTAAGTAGGCTGTTTAGGTTTTATGTTGATAACGCCACGTAGCGCTCTGTATGAAAATCACTGACTGTGCTGTGTGCAGTCTGTGGCTGGTTGGCATTGTTGGAATATTTGCTATTGTAGTGTTGGGCAGTTGGATGTGAACAGCGCGTAGCATTGCGCAGTTGGAGGTGAGCCGCCAGCAGTGGTGGATGTGGGGAGAGAGATGACGGAGTTTTCAGAGCGGATGATCTGGACGTGTGTCCATCAGAAAGAGTAAATTTGTAAGACTGGATGTCATGAACTGATATATATATATTACGACTGTTGAACGTTATTAAGGTAAATACATTGTTTGTTCTCGGTCAAAATCTTTCATTTGCTAAGTATGCGTATCAGTAGTTAGTGCCTTCAGCAGTTAGGATCTTTTATGTAGCTGGCAGTATTGGCGCTCGCTGTATTGCAGTAGCTCGAGTAACAAAGATTTTTGTGAGGTAAGTGATTCATGAAAGGTATAGGTTATTGTTAGTCAGGGACATTCTTTTGTAGGGATTATTGAAAGTCAGACTGCGTTGCGCTAAAAATATTGTGTGTCAGTTTAGTGATGATCAGAATATGTAAAGAGAGAAACGTCTGAGTACGTTCAGTTCTGCTCAGTTGTTTGAAAATCAAATAACATGAGGGGTTTACCAGCACAGTAATTCATAAATTTTTGTAAGGGGAGGTTTCACGGTGTCCATCGTTTACATTATATGGTGACTAAAAAATGTAAATATCGTATGCCATTGTCGCCTGGGATTCCCCACAGGGTAGCTTCAGCCACCGGGAGGAAAGAGTATTCTTCCTCCACGCACATTGGTCCTTTCCTTAAGGATTTCTTAAACCTGTGTAGTACTTGTATTTGTGGAGCGGAGGTGAGTGTAATGGATGTTTGATGATGATGATGATGATGATGATGGTGATGAGAGATGAGAGAGGGTGGAACACGACGCCGGCAAAGAGCGCACTCTTCTCCCATACCACCAAGGGGTTCGCCGAGCTCTTAAAATCCCCATCAGACGAACGATCACCATCAGCAATGCCACATCCCCTTACTTCATGAGACACTCCGGATAGTTTTGGAATTTAATATGCGACACTGGCGCATGGACTGGTGATAAGGCACGCTATACCATCACCTCACCCTACCGGCCAAATACTGGGAGTGAAAATTTCATGCAGCACTAGGATTAGAAGCGGTGGATTTCCGAGTCGAGCACCACCAGAAAGTCGAGCGTTACCGGCCTTCGCTACAGAGGCGCACTATGTGCTGAGTAAATCAAAGCCGAGTAAAGCTGTCATCTTGAATACCGCATTGGTCTACTGATTGCTAGTGAAATGTCAGGCGCATTAACCAACCAGATTTGAGTTTTCAGTTGTTTCACTTTTATTATTGTTATCATTATTATTATTAATTCAGGGCAATAAAATAATCGCTTGCTCAGTGAAATGTTGCATCAGTATAATAACAATTTATTACACCAGCGAAATGTCGCACTGTCCTACGAAAATGTTAACCATGGTAGCACAACATAAGAAATAAAATCTCGAATGCTTAGCACAGAGAAATTTCATGTTTTCCTGTGGGACAGTTTTAGTTTTAGTTCATAATTTTTTTTATTTATATTGACGTAACAGAGTTCTTTACGAAGAAACGTGACGCTTTCCGTAGACTATGTTCTACAGTACTTTTACTTTAGTCCCTTGCTGCGATTAAGGGACGTCTGTAGTACTATAGAATTTGCTGATAACCTGCACATAGTTCGATCGCGAGAAAAATATTTGTGAAGATTTAGTATACAAAAATATGTCAGACTAGGATCGTTTGTTGTGTAGGCTTGTAATTATGGATACTATTTTTCAGGATATGCTTCCGTATTTCCAGCCAAGTTGTTTGTTCTATATCGGGCCCACACAAAAGAGCAACTCCCAGCAGCTGGAGAAGAAAACTGGTCGGTCGTCGAAGTATTAGCATGTAACAGGAATAACTCGTCTGAACACTCGCAAGCACGTCTTTAATCAGTCATACCAAGAACATCGGAGATATATTACTTGGAATTTCAAACAGGATGGCTTATTCACAACAAATTTCATTGCAGTATGTATGTGAAGCAGTGGCAGAAGTGCCTATCCTTAAAAAGATTAAGAGGAACCATTCCTGTGTGGCTAGTTTTTATTCAACAAAAGTTTCGTCGTCATGATACATTAATTTCGACTTCTTCATTATTTTCAACTGAGGCATAATTCACACTGTACCTTCTAGCGCCTTATAATAACAGATCGTATACACACTGAGGTGAAAAAAGTCATGGAATAGCGATGCGCCCGTATACAGATGACGTTAGTATTGTGTAGACGAGATACAAAAGGCCAGTGTATTGGCCGAGCTGTCATTTGCATTCAGATGATTAATGTGAAACGTTTCCGATGTGATTAAGGACGCACAGTGGGGATTAACAGACGCTGAAGACGAAATGGTAGTTGGAGCTATACGGCCGGCCGAGGTGTCCGAGCGGTTCTAGGCGCTACAGTCTGGAACCGCGCGACCGCTACGGTCGCATGTTCGAATCCTGCCTCGGACATGGATGTGTGTGTTGTCCTTAGGTTAGTTTGGTTTAAGTAGTTCTAAGTTCTAGGGGACTGATGACCTGAGAAGTTAAGTCCCATAGTGATCTGAGCCATTTGAACCATTTGATTTGGAGCTATAGACATGGGACATTCCATTTCGGAAATCGTTAGGGAATTGAGTAGTACGGGATCCACAGTGTCAAAAGGTTGCCGAGAATACCGCATTTCAGGCATTATTTCTCACCACGGGCAACGCAGTGCCGACGGTCTTCAGTTAACGATCGACAGCAGAGGAGCCTGTATAGAGTTGTCGGTGCTATAAGACAAGCAACACTGCGTGAAATAGCCGCAGAAATCAATGTGGACGAACGACGAACATATCCGTTCGGACAGTGCGGCGAAATTTGGCGTTAATGGGCTATGGCAGCAGACGACCGACGCGAGTGCCTTTGCTAACAGCACGACATCGCCTGCAGCGACTCTCCTGGGCTCGTGACCATATCAGGTGGACCTTAGAAGACTGGAAAACGATGGCCTGGTCAGATTAACCACGATGGTAGGAACTGATGGTAGGTTTCCAATGTGACGCAGACCCCACGAAGCCACGGACCCAGGTTGTCAACAAGGCACTGTGCAATCTGGTGGTGGCTCAATAACGGTGTGGACTGTGTTTACATGGAATGGATTGGGTCTTCTAGTGAAACTGATCGATCATTGGCTGGAAACAGCTATGTTCGGCTACTTGGAGACCATTTGCAGCCCACTCAACTATGGAGTTTTTATGGATGACAATGTGTCACCAGATGATCTGATTGGTTTGGAGAACATTCTGGGCATTTCGAGAGAGTGATTTGGCCATCCAAATCACCCGACAATAATCCCATCGAACGTTTATGGGACGTAATCGAGAGGTCAGTTCGTGCACAAAGTCTTGCACCGGCAACATTTTCGCCATGATGGATAGCTATAGAGAGGCAGCATGTCTCAATATTTCTGCATGGCGCTTCCAACGACTTGTTGAGTCCATGCCACGTCGAGTTGCTGCAAAAGGAGGTCTGGCACGAGATGAGGAGGTAGCCCATGGTTTCTGTCACCTCAGTGTATATTCATGAAGGAAGAAAGGAAGGAAGGAAGATTAGGGTTTAACGTCCTATCGACGTCGAGGTCATTAGAGACTGAGCACAAGCTTGGATTGTTTCAAGGACGGGGAAGGAAATCGGTCGTGTCCTTTCAAATGAACCATCCCGGAATTCGTCTTGTGCGGTTTAGGGGTATGATAGAAAACCTAAATCTGGTTGGCTGGACTCCGATTTGAACCGTCGTCGTCCTGCATGCGTTTCCAGTGTGCTAATGATGGCACCAACTCGCTCATCATACTCCGTGATCAAGCAAATTTCAGAAAATTTCAGCGTTTTTTGCGTCTGTACCTACCGTCAAATTTCTCAGGTGTTGTTAAAATACGTAATGCTCACAGCCGTAACCTAGACCACTGTGATAGGTGCAGGTGTTACGGAGTTGTCGTGAGACGAATTACATAGATAACGGGATGAAATGTTTCTATACGCCAGAGGATGCTTAACCTTTCACAGCATGTACTAAAATAGAGATATTTGTCATGAAAATGATTTTTGCGATGCAAGTTGCAGTCATAGTGACTGGAAATAAAGCTGACAGTCAAAGGCGAAAATACTGTCCTTCAAAAATTTTGCATGAAACGGAGTCTTGTAACATAATTTTGAATGAACACAGCGTACTGTTCTTTACGCAAAATATACTGGTAGTAAATCATAATTTTCTTTCTAAAATGTCATCTCTGTGAATACGATTCCATACGCTATTGTAGACTCACATCGCACTTAACCTGAAGGCTGCTAACTTGAATTCCGCTATGGAAAAAATTTTCATTCTCGTGATTGGCCAGCAAAGGGAGGAAAGGACGCAGACATAAGTTCCTGATCGCCAGACTGTGAGCCAGTGGTTCGGTTTAACCCCAACCCTCTCTGCGCTCTCTCACAGTGGAACTTCAAATTAAATTGTCATTAGCGACCCATGTTTTGGATGTGAACGTTGATTTCGGGAGCCCCATTTGACCTTAGCGAAGCTTCCTAGCATTTCCCCAACCATTTACAACACAAAAACATCACTTAAGTGTTATCGATCAGCCCGAATAGCCGCGCTCATTAACGTGACATTTCCGGGATTCGGGAGGCGCGCCGGACCTGGCTCGAACCGCCCTGTGAGTTAACGTAGGGGATCCATGTGTCGGCCAGCCTAGATGTCATTTTTAGGCGGTTTTCCACATTCCATTAAATCACTACCTTACTGGTTCACACCGCCCGCCTCAGCTACAGACTGCGCAAACATTTAGTATCCGTCTCTGCATAGGATTTACTCGTACTTTAGCTGCAAACGCAGGGGGGTATCCTGATTCCATCCTGGAGGGTGAATAACAGTCTCATGACAGATATTTACTTTCTTCATGCCCTTAACCGCCAGCAGCAGCAGCACTAACTGTTAACCGTACAGTAGACATACACGGAATGCTTCATAATAAGTAGGAAGAAGGTCAAGGTAAACCAGTGTTGCCCAAGGCTATCACTTTGGCTACATACTCATCTGTCTTCTAAAAACAGTATAATTTAGGATGGGCAAAACATCTACATCTGCTTACATACTCCGCAACCCATCGTATGGTGCATGGCGGAAGGTACATTTTGTCACTACTAGTCATTTCCTTTACTGTTCCAATCGCAAATGGAGCGAGAGAAAAAACAGTATTGACGTTCTTCTGTAAGAGCACTAATTTTTCTTATCTTCATGGCTCTTAAGTGAAATATGTGTCGGTGGTTGTGGAATCGTTCTGCAGTAAGCCGCAAATGCCGGTTCTCTAAATTTCCTCCATAGCGTTTTGCGAAAACAACATCGTCTTCCCTCTAGGGATTGCCATTTTTCACGAAGCGTCTCCGTAACGCTCACGTGCTGATCGAAGTTACCGGTAACAAATGCAGCAGCGCGCCACTCAATTGCTTAGAAGTCTTCCTTTAACGCGACCTGATAGGGATCCCGAACACTCGAGCAGTACTCAAGAACAGGTCGCACTAGTGTTCTATACGCGTTCTCCTTTATACATGAGCTATACTTTTCTAGAACGCTCCGAATACTCCGAAGTCGACCATCTGCCTTTCCTACGACCGCCCTTACGTGCTCGTTGCATTTCATTTCGTTTTTCAACGTTGATACTGAATCGACTTGACTGTGTCAGAAACTCACCACTACTACCGTGTTCCAACATTACAAGATTCAATAAGGTTCTTCCGGGGGGTTGGGTTGCTTAGGGGAAGAGACCAAACAGCGAGGTCATCGGTCTCATCGCATTAGGGAAGGATGGGGAAGAAAGTCGGCCGTGCCCTTTCAAAGGAACCATCCTGGCATTTGCCTGGAGCGAGTTAGGGAAATCACGGAAAACCTAAATCAGGATAGCCGGACGCGGAATTGAACCGTCGTCCTCCCGAATGCGGGTCCAGTGTGCTAACCACTCCGCCACCTCGCTCGGTCTTCTGGATATGTGACCGCAACGTCAATAAGTAAAATCCTCTTACGTTTCGGCCACTGTTGCAAGTGACCTTCCTCAGGGTGTAATGCTATCTGGTTAGTTCTTATATGCTGCCACGAGGGATTAGCCGAGCGGTCCAAGGCGCTGCAGTCATGGACTGTGCGGCTGATCCCGGCGGAGGTTCGAGTCCTCCCTCGGGCGTGGGTGGGTGTGTTTGTCCTTAGGATAATTTAGGTTAAGTAGTGTCAAGATTTTAAACATGGCTGCAGCAGCAACTGTTAAAATTCTTCACAATAAAGGATGGCAGCCAAAAACAGTTGCAGGATAGAATTTTTTTTATTAAATTCTTGACCAAGGTTTCGGTACATTTCCTGAATAGAAAGACACATTCATTAGAAAAGCCATATCAACGAAAGTGAGAAACAGAAGCTTAAATAACGGTGAAATTGCTAAAGTAATACAGGCACACAATCTTTAGTACTTACTAAAATTACATCATGCACTGGAGAATAATGAAACAATTATGCCAAAAGGCGTCGTCAGTAATTAAAATATCATCTCCATTTGTACGACATGTGTAATGGGTACAGGATCAAAGCGAACAGTTTAACAATGTTACTTCGCCTATGAACTGTTGAGACACGAGTGTGAAGGCACTAAGGTAGATTGTTTCGCCGAGAGAGGGCACTTGCATGTGCCAGACTCGCGCATATTACAATCCATAAATACATACATAAGCGCATCAAAATTATTAAAGGTTGTGTTAATTCAAACTTTGTCTTAATAAATAAAGCGTATCACGCCAATTAAAGACATTTATGTAAACTATAAATATAGAACCAAATTTATCTGTGTCCTAGTGTCAAACGGATAAAGCTTGCGCTTGGAACATCTAACGAGAGAGGGCACTACTGTAATGCGCGAGAGTCTCACGTAATGTAGGCAGTGAAATACATACTAGCGAAACAACCAAAATGTTCTAATAAAACGAAACCATCTGTCTGTATGAATAAAACATAGTAGTCATTTAACCACACATACACATTGAAATTCATAATTAACAAACATCACAATATGTAGATCCCAACAAGATAGGAAAAGCGCATTTCACCGGCATCATCAAGCAAGAAAATAACTCCTAGTCAGCCAGACTATATTACATTAAGGCAATGAGGGGTTTGAAACTGTCTAAAAAATTTTTGTTTCGAAGCTGCACCTGTTCATTAAGAACAAAACCATCTTTTAGAGACAGATGCTTGAAAATCTCTAATTCTTCGAGCAAGTCTAGTTTGTCACCTTTATCAGCTTCATGAAGCAGCTCTACGTCGTCCAGTTCTCTTGGCGTGTGCTGTAAGAGCCATAGATGTTCAGCAAAAGTGGAATTATATACGTTTTCCCCATTTTTACCTAACTTGTGTTCTTTATACCTAACTTTAATGGGTCTACCTGTCTGCCCTATGTAATAGTTTGGGCAGTCGTTACAAGTAATTTTGTATACACCAGACTTAGTGCTGAGTTCTTCTCGTGCTCCAATATTATGAATTACTCTACGTTTGAGGCTATTATTTACGGAAAAAGCAACTCTATAACCGTATTGTTTCTGTAAAAGTCTTTTAATCTTATATGAAACGTTCCCTAAAAATGGAATAGAAATGAAGTTATTACTCTCATAGTTCTTTGCCCTGTTATCTCCTAAAGTAGAAAATTTTACAGCTGTTTTTTTCTTAGCAATTTGGTCAATTAATTTAGGGTCGTATCCATTGTTAGTGGCTATTGATTTTAATAAAAATATTTCATTTTCAAAACAATTCTGTGCTAAAGGTGTGCTCACAGCGCGATGAACTGCAGAATGAAAAAAGGCGATCTTGTGAGTTTGAGGATGACAGGAATCTGCTGGAATAATATTATCAGAAAAAGTTTCTTTACGGAAAATGTCGAAGCTAATGGTGTTACCCGATAACTTAAGTTTCAAATCAAGAAAATTGAGTTCTCTCTCGTTATTTTGTATCTCTTTTGTAAATTTCATTTTCTCGTGGAAACTGTTGAAAACATGAAACAGTTGTTGTAGATCTTGGTCACAACCTTGAAATAGTATGAGTATATCATCAACATAACGAGCATAAAAAGAAATCTTATTGCCTAACGTAGGGTTGTTTTTGAAGAAATTTTCTTCTAGTGCATTCATAAAGATGTCAGCAAAGATGCCAGCTAACGGGCAACCCATGGCTAAGCCGAATGGTTGCTCATACATTTTACCATTAAACTGAAAGTAATTGTAATCTAGTACAACCTGCAGTAGTGACATAAGTTCCGACAACTGTAGCTCACTTAAAGTTTTATGTTGTCGAATGTTACCTTCAATAATCTTAAGAGTGATATCCACTGGAACATTGGTGTATAAACTTACGACGTCAAAAGAAACCAAACGAGAGGAAGAAGTGATCTCTATTGATTTTAGCTTGTTTATTACATCAGCACTATTTTTAACAGAGTAATTGTTTTCAAAAACAAAAGCTTCTTTAATTTTAGTGTGTAAAAATCTCGCTAATTTGTGATGTGGGCTCTTTATTCCATTAACAATGGGACGAACTGGGTGTTGACTTTTGTGTACCTTAAACTGACTTCTAAGCGTAGGTGCTCTAGGGTTCATGTTAATTAAGGTTTTCTTTTGAAACTCTTTCATAAGATGTTTACTTCTCCTTAACGTATCTCTAATTTGCTTTTGTAACGTAGGGGTATGATCTTGCTCAATTTCAAATATACCATTTTCTTCGAAAAAAGCCAAAGTTTTAGCAATGTATTCACTTTTATAGGCTACAACAAGCGAATTTCCTTTGTCTGATTTAGTGATGAGAGCCTCATTATTTTTTAATTTACGGTTAATACTAGTAATAATGTTACCACCTCTCTGTTTTAAATCACTGTTTTTTACCGACTTGACCTCTCTTTCTATAATTGCGCTACATTCATGAGCTATCCTATTTTGTTGGGATTTTTCAGTTTTTACGGAGTCAAGACCAACTTTAAGGTCAACAATAAAATTATCTATCACTTTAGGATCGTTAATATCAGGCATGAAATTGTATTTAAAACCTCTCGCTAGCATGGCGCTTTCTTGAGGGGTAAAGCTTATGGAAGTTTTGTTTAGTACTCTGTCGAAAAATTGGTGTTCGCAATTGACAGTTCTTTTTGCATGAACAACATTAGATTTTGGGGTAACATTTTCCAGTTTATGAAGTTTAAAATCATGTCTACACTGAATTTCAACCTTACGATTGTGTAACCACTCATTAACACTATGCCAAACACTGTCTACGTGAAAGTTAAAATAATCTTTAAAAGTTCTAGTAATATAGAGATACAAAGAGTAAGCTTCTTCATTTAGTTTATCTTTCTTCTTATAAAGGTCACTGATTCTGCAGGTTGTACTAGATTACAATTACTTTCAGTTTAATGGTAAAATGTATGAGCAACCATTCGGCTTAGCCATGGGTTGCCCGTTAGCTGGCATCTTTGCTGACATCTTTATGAATGCACTAGAAGAAAATTTCTTCAAAAACAACCCTACGTTAGGCAATAAGATTTCTTTTTATGCTCGTTATGTTGATGATATACTCATACTATTTCAAGGTTGTGACCAAGATCTACAACAACTGTTTCATGTTTTCAACAGTTTCCACGAGAAAATGAAATTTACAAAAGAGATACAAAATAACGAGAGAGAACTCAATTTTCTTGATTTGAAACTTAAGTTATCGGGTAACACCATTAGCTTCGACATTTTCCGTAAAGAAACTTTTTCTGATAATATTATTCCAGCAGATTCCTGTCATCCTCAAACTCACAAGATCGCCTTTTTTCATTCTGCAGTTCATCGCGCTGTGAGCACACCTTTAGCACAGAATTGTTTTGAAAATGAAATATTTTTATTAAAATCAATAGCCACTAACAATGGATACGACCCTAAATTAATTGACCAAATTGCTAAGAAAAAAACAGCTGTAAAATTTTCTACTTTAGGAGATAACAGGGCAAAGAACTATGAGAGTAATAACTTCATTTCTATTCCATTTTTAGGGAACGTTTCATATAAGATTAAAAGACTTTTACAGAAACAATACGGTTATAGAGTTGCTTTTTCCGTAAATAATAGCCTCAAACGTAGAGTAATTCATAATATTGGAGCACGAGAAGAACTCAGCACTAAGTCTGGTGTATACAAAATTACTTGTAACGACTGCCCAAACTATTACATAGGGCAGACAGGTAGACCCATTAAAGTTAGGTATAAAGAACACAAGTTAGGTAAAAATGGGGAAAACGTATATAATTCCACTTTTGCTGAACATCTATGGCTCTTACAGCACACGCCAAGAGAACTGGACGACGTAGAGCTGCTTCATGAAGCTGATAAAGGTGACAAACTAGACTTGCTCGAAGAATTAGAGATTTTCAAGCATCTGTCTCTAAAAGATGGTTTTGTTCTTAATGAACAGGTGCAGCTTCGAAACAAAAATTTTTTAGACAGTTTCAAACCCCTCATTGCCTTAATGTAATATAGTCTGGCTGACTAGGAGTTATTTTCTTGCTTGATGATGCCGGTGAAATGCGCTTTTCCTATCTTGTTGGGATCTACATATTGTGATGTTTGTTAATTATGAATTTCAATGTGTATGTGTGGTTAAATGACTACTATGTTTTATTCATACAGACAGATGGTTTCGTTTTATTATAACATTTTGGTTGTTTCGCTAGTATGTATTTCACTGCCTACATTACGTGAGACTCTCGCGCATTACAGTAGTGCCCTCTCTCGTTAGATGTTCCAAGCGCAAGCTTTATCCGTTTGACACTAGGACACAGATAAATTTGGTTCTATATTTATAGTTTACATAAATGTCTTTAATTGGCGTGATACGCTTTATTTATTAAGACAAAGTTTGAATTAACACAACCTTTAATAATTTTGATGCGCTTATGTATGTATTTATGGATTGTAATATGCGCGAGTCTGGCACATGCAAGTGCCCTCTCTCGGCGAAACAATCTACCTTAGTGCCTTCACACTCGTGTCTCAACAGTTCATAGGCGAAGTAACATTGTTAAACTGTTCGCTTTGATCCTGTACCCATTACACATGTCGTACAAATGGAGATGATATTTTAATTACTGACGACGCCTTTTGGCATAATTGTTTCATTATTCTCCAGTGCATGATGTAATTTTAGTAAGTACTAAAGATTGTGTGCCTGTATTACTTTAGCAATTTCACCGTTATTTAAGCTTCTGTTTCTCACTTTCGTTGATATGGCTTTTCTAATGAATGTGTCTTTCTATTCAGGAAATGTACTTCTGATGAAGGTATATTTATATGTACCGAAACCTTGGTCAAGAATTTAATAAAAAAAATTCTATCCTGCAACTGTTTTTGGCTGCCATCCTTTATTGTTAAGTAGTGTGTAAGCTTAGGGACTGAGGACCTTAGCAGTTAAGTCCCATAAGATTTCACACACATTTGAACAATTTTTTCTTATATACTGGCGGAAGAGGTTGAATTCTGATAGGGTACTGAGGATGAGAGGAGGGTTGTTAGACGTTCTTTATTGTTTGTTTGAAATAATAAAAAAACACACCAATAGAGGACTCTAGTACTTCTGCTCCTCTTCCTCAATACACAATCAGAATTCGATAACAGCCTCTTCCGTCAGTATACAAGAACCAAAATTTTTAGCATTTAGTATTTAGCAACAAACATCTGAGGATGGCCATTTGCAACAGTGGCCAAAACGTCGGAGAATTTCACTCATTGACAATGCGATCAAATACCCAGAAAAATTTTATTGCGTGTGACATTGACCGCGGAAGCCTACGCTTGCATTACAGGATTGTTTCTCCTACTCATCTGCGCTAACGTACATTTTCTTCTGAATCTAGAGCAAGCTGCCATCCATTATGCCACAGAGAAATTCTCTCCAAGTCATTCTCTATCCTTGTACGGTTACTCAACGAAGATACTTTCCCGTATACTACAGCGTCATCAGGAATGGTGGCATATTGCTGCTCATCCTATCAGTCAGATTATTTATGTACGCAGAAAAAAAACGTGTAAAGGCAGTGATCAGCCTCGCTGAGCCACTAGCTTTGTCCAGAACGCAATCGGCTGCTCTTACCTTATTGCGGTGTCTGACGGTGCGGAGATGTACGGGTAGCCAGTGCGGAAAGGCTGCAGTAGGCGGAGCCGGCGAATCGTCGGCCGAGCATCCGTGTGGGCTGTGAGCTGGTAGCAGCAGTAGCAGAGTAGGCCGTGTGGTCCGCGGTGGGAGGGCGTCTGCGGCAGACTGGATGACCGCGCCAGCGAGCCCCAGACCCAGCCAACGGGCCGCGGCTTGCCCCTCCACCGCCGACCGCTGCCTTCACCCGCTGCTCCAGTGACGCACTCAGGACTGCAGGCTCGCTTTGGCACGGCACGGGACGTGCTTTTTAATTAACTTGGACAAATGCTTGGTACATACTGTGCTGTCTTACAGTACATTCATTCACTATCGGCTTCGACAACGGACCATCTTCACAGTGGAAAAGTATCTGCTGCAACAGCTAACGTAGCATGCATGCTACTTAACCAGGACAGTATAAGCCGTTGCTGACTTGAGAACGTAATAAAATAGACGCTTAACCCTGTAATTCTCTTAAGTTTTCTAGTCATCAAGGGCGTATACACTACTGGCCATTAAAATTGCTACACCAAGAAGAAATGCAGATGATAAACGGGTATTCATTGGACACATATATTATACTAGAACTGGGATGTGATTACATTTTCACGCAATTTGGGTGCATAGATCCTGAGAAATCAGTACCCGTAATAACGGCCTTGATTCGCCTGGGCATTGAGTCAAACAGAGCTTGGATGGCGCGTACAGGTACAGCTGCCCATGCAGTTTCAACACGATACCACACTTCATCAAGAGTAGTGAATGGCGTATTGTGACGACCCAATTGCTTGGCCACCATTGACCAGACGTTTTCAGTTGGTGAGACATTTGGAGATTGAGCTGGCCAGGGCAGCAGTCGAACATTTTCTGTATCCACAAAGGCCCGTACAGGACCTGCAACATGCGGTCGTGCATTATTCTGCTGAAATGTAGGTTTTCGCAGGGATCGAATGAAGAGTACGGCCACGGATCGTAACACATCTGAAATGTAACGTCCACTGTTCAAAGTGCCGTCAATGCGAGCAAGAGGTGACCGAGACGTGTAACCAATGGCACCCCATACCATCACTCCGGGAGATATGCCAGTATGGCGATGACGAATACACGCTTCCAATGTGCGTTCACCGCGATGTCGCCAAACACGTATGCGACTATCATGATGCTGCAAACAGAACCTGGATTCATCCGAAAAAAAAAAAAACGTTTTGCCATTCGTACACCCAAGTTCGTCGTTGAGTACACCATCGCAGGCCTCCTGTCTGATATGCAGCATGAAGGTTAGCCGCAGCCATGGCCTCCGAGTTGATAATCCATGCTGCTGCAAACGTCGTCGAACTGTTCGTGCACATGGTTGTTGTTTTGCAATCGTCCTCATTTGTTGACTAAGGGATCGAGACGTGGCTGCACGATCCGTTACAGCCATGCGGATAAGATGCCTGTCATCTCGACTGCTAGTGATACGAGGCCGTTGGGATCCAGCACGGCGTTCCGTATTACCCTCCTGAACCTACCGATTCCATATTCTGCTAACACTCATTGGATTTCGACCAACGCCAGCAGCAATGTCGCGATACGATAAACCGCAATCGCGATGGGCTACAATCCGACCTTTATCAAAGTCGGAAACGTGATGGTACTCATTTCTCCTCCTTCCATGAGGCATCACAACATCGTTTCACCAGGCAACGCCGGTCAACTGCTGTTTGTGTATGAGAAATAGGTTGGAAACTTTCTTCATGTCAGCACGTTGTAGGTGTCCCCACCGGCGCCAACGTTGTGTGAATGCTCTGAAAAGCTAATTATTTGCATATCACAGCATCTTCTTCTAGTCGCTTTAATTTCGCGACTGTAGCACGTCATCTTCGTGGTGTAGCAATTTTAATGGCCAGTAGCGTACTTTCCTGGTTAAGTAGCACGTATGCCATGCGAAGTCGTTAGAATAAATATTTTTCCACTGTGAAGATGGTCCATGATCGAAGGCGATAGTGAATAAATGTACTGTGACATACCAGCGTGTGTATCATGCATTTCTCCAAGTATATCGATGGTGTTGATAGCTGCCTGAAAAAATTTTTCTTCTTGCGCAATTAGTAAAACACCCAATCTGTTGCTAATTGAAAGTTTTATTAAAACCCCTTTACTACGGTTTCAATATTTATAAAAAAATCTTTTTCGGAACAAAAATGTGGACAACTGGATTACATGTTGTGACAGAGGTACGTTAACATATAGCCAAAAGGCGTCGTCTAATATAAATTTCACGTCCAAATTAAATTAAAAGATGCACGACATGGCTATTGTCATGTGGTACTTCCTCACCAATGTACAACTACTGCAATAACTGTACGATACGTCAATAACCATGTGTACATATTTTGATTTAATGTGGAGGTGAAATTTTACATCTGACGACGGCTTTCGGCTATAGTTTAACGTATCTCTGCCCTAACATGCAATCCAGTTGTCCATATTTTCCTTCTGAAGAAGACACGTGATTTCCAGGTTGTTCCCCTTCTTCCCAAGGTGTGTTTCTCTTATTCCTTCCGACTTCTGAGTTTCCTTCCAGATTTTCATTATTTCGTCCGGGACGATATTGAAGACAATGAGAGAAAATCGTTCCGCTCGTTTGGCCCTTGTCTTTATTTAAAAGGGTGTGGAGATTTTTCCAAAAAAATTTAACTTCCCAAATGTTGTCTGTCTCTTACGATTGCCCTCGTTCTTCTGTCATTTATGAATTCCTCTAAAACTCTAAAAGACTTTTATATTCGATACAAAGTTCTCAGGCGTTGCTGGCAAGGATTATCTCCGTTTCTGCTAAACAGCGGATTTAACACTCTCGAGAGCGATGGTAGATACTATGGCTTTAGAAGTGATTACATAACTTCAAGTTTTTTGATTTGTCAAGCACTCCACTCTGTGCGGTTTTCTTGGCACGGCGGCGGGTTCGGCACTGTCCTGCACTTACGGTGGACGTGAAACTTCACGGAGGAGAGCCGAAACAGAATCCCGTCTTTCCTCTGTCGGTTCCTCGTGTAGGCCTTATCGAACTGCAGAAAAGAACCGCCCCAACACAGTGGCGCGCTTTCTCCGCCGGCAGCTGTCAGCACAGCATAAACATGACTGCAGTGTAGAAGTGTTGTACACTATGGTTTTTAGACGGCGAGTTTTTTATAACTTTAATATTGTGTTACGTAAGGTAGTACAGGATGTACATAAAGTCCGGGAACACTTTCACTTATTTATTGCACAAGAACCAAACATTGTACAGATATTATACATATGACATTTTGAAGAGAAACCCTGAAAGGATTTTTTTTTTCCATGTATACCGCCACAGCGTAGTTTGGTAATTTGCCGATAGTCAGCTCTGGTCGCAAACATGGCGAGTTCAGATGCGGTGCGAGCTTTCTGTGTGTTGGAGTTCGACAAAAAAAAAAAAAGTGTGCTACAACTGTTCAACGGATGCTTAGAACCAAGTACGGTAAGAAGCCACCAACAGGGAAGGCCATTTACCACTGGCACAACAAATCCGCTTCTCTTTGCCCGGCAAAGAGAGGCGGACGTCCCAGTGTGAGTGAAGTGAATGTAGAGTGCGTGCTAGAGACATTCATAAAGGGTCCAAAGAAATCGTGCATCCTGTGAACTCGTAATGGTTCCAGTCACAGTGTGGAAAATCCTGCAACAGAAGCTGTCTTCAAATTGGAGCTAGTGCAGAAGCTCTTATGACGACGACAGACACAAGCGTTTTGACTTTTGTTCGCAGTTGCAACAATTGAACGAGGATGGGGACGGCATTGTTGATCGCTTAATTTTTAGCGACGAAGCCACTTTTCACAATAATGGGAAAGTGTACAGGCATAATTGCTGAATCTGGAGTACAAAGCATCCACAAGAATGCATTGAATTTGAGTGCGATTCCCCAAAGGTAAATGTTTTTCGTGCCTTGTCACGTCGAAAACTGTACGGGCCATTCTTCTTCGCCGAAAGCGCTGTCAACATGTCCTACATCGTGAAGTTCGTGGGTGTCTGAACACAGAGCTGCCGCATCGATGGATCGGCCGTGCTACAGAAGGTGACAGCTGTTTCATGAAATGGCCTCCCCGACCACCAGACCTCACTCCGTGTGACTTTTTTCTGTGGGGACACATTTAAGATCTGGTGTATGTACCGCCTCTACCGCATGATGTAGCAGAGCTCCGGGAGATAATACGGGAAGCGACTGCCACAGGCGACGATGCCATGCTGGGATGGGTATGGCAAGAATTCTATTACCGTATTGACGTCTGCTGGGTCACTCTTGGTTCGCATATCGAATGTTTGTAAAAAAAAAACTTTCGGAGTTTCTCTTCAAAATGCAATATGTATGACATCTGTACAATGTTTAGTTCTTAAGCAATAATTAATTGAAAGTGTTCCCCGACTCTATGTACACCCTGTATTATAGTGCCAACATGACTATACACTAAGAAGTGTTTTATGGTTTTATCTGGAACTGGGTTTTCGTTGTTGGTTTCTATATGTCCTCTGGACTATACCAAGACATTGAGCGACAGTCTCAGTTACTACCTGTAGTTCATACTATATCGTATGCGGTATTCAATATAAATGTTTTGTATACAGCAGTGGCGAATATAGCAGTTAATTCGCAGCATTTCGGTTCCCATACTTAACATATATTGTCTTTAATGAATCTATATTGCCGGCCGCGGTGATCTAGTGGTTCTAGGCGCACAGTCCGGAACCGGTACATGCGCAGGAAACAGTGGCGTTTTGTAGCACATGTGTTTCGGGACGGTTTTCTCAACTTATCACCAATACCGTGGACTTACAGATCTGTGTCGTGTGTATTCCCTATGTGCCTATGCTATTAGCACCAGTTTTGTGTAGTGCCACGTTGTGTGGCACCACATTCTGCAGTTATCCTTAATTTATGAGCATGAGTGTTGTTACATTCGATTATAGTATCCATGCCTGTGTTTCAGGCACGATTCCTCATTTCATTCGATGCTGAGGAGCTATTCCAGGGCAGCTGAAGAGCCTCTGTAGTGCTGTTCGAATTTAGGACGAATACGAAGTGAGTTCAGGCGTGAATGATAATTTGGACTGAGGAGGCAGACGTGCTAGGGTAGTGCGTGCAGCTGTGCAAAGCCACTGTTCCAGGATGGTGTAGTGATCAGCGCATCCGACTATTGAGCAGCAGACCCCGTTTCGAATCCCAGCCCTGGTACAAATTTTCATTCGTCACTTCAGTCTGCATGTGTACATCATATTTGTGATCGTGTCTCATATTACATAAATCATTTAAATATAAGTACAGTTACTGTTATTATCAATTAATCATTCGCTCACACGGACAACACGACAACTCTTCGGTAAGCAATTACAGTATGACAACTTTGGGGTCCCTGAAAGTGGCAGCAATCTGAAACAGAGCAGCCGACAAGAAGTGTTACGAATGGTGCCGACTTTTAATGGCCAGTAGTTGGGGGCTGGCGGCAAATTCATCGCGCTATGTAGATTATCAACTAATAGTACGATCGGTACATATGCAGCCCGAGGGGTTTCCCTACAATGGCTCTTAAGGAAGAATGTTTGACGACCACTGGTCTAGATCATACATCACAGCGCTACGTGCTTAATTTTTGTCTCCAGAGGTTGGTATATCTCTCAACAGTCACCGTATGAAATTGCATCATTCCATCCAATAGCTGGCTTTAGGCAGCTGTCCATCCAAGGCGCAGTCTGTGAATTCTCTGAAATGGAGAAGAATCGAGTATTGATGAAGTTTTGCTTAAAGGAAGTTTTTCACGCCATCTGAAATTCAATCGGTGTTCGTAGATGTACACGATGACTGTTTATCACTTTCTATAGAAAAGAAATGGGCTACCGAACATAAATGAGATCGTGAACTGTCCCAGAAGATCCACGTGAAGGGGTTCAGAAATCGTCAAGAGCAAGATATGATATTAGAACATCGGGACACGAAGTGCGTGAAACTGCAAAGTTGTAGGGGTTTCAAAAGAACGTCTCGGCTACATTTTTCATGGAGAACTGCACACGAAGAAACTTTGTGCAAGATTGGCGCCGTGCCTACTCAGTTTTCCATCAGTGATTGTCGGATTTTCGCATAAACGTACCGATTCTGTGCGTCGGTACTTGTAAATTGATGAAATATGAATGCACCACGAAACATCACATTCAGAACTACAGCCAAAACAGTGAACCGAAGATATTTCCTTGGCTCCAAAGAAGGCGAAGACGATGTGATCAGCTCACGGCATCGTTGCTTCAGGATATGAAAGTATTTCAGCTGAGTGATTATCTTCAAAAAAAATTTTGCAGTAACAGTAGAATATGATTCTAACCTTCTAATAGATCTCAATGGATAAATTTCAGAAAGGAGACCCGAATTGCAGAGGAAAAAAGTCATCTTTAGTCAAGATATTGCACCTGACCACAAAGGTGTCTTAGCTGTGGGAAAATGGAAGGATCTGCTCCGTGAAGTGTGCGAGTATCCGTGCTATTCCCCCGAACTGGCATCCCCAGACTTCCGTTCTTCCCAAAAGCCAAAGTCTTCTTTGCTGTTCAGCATTTTCGCCTAACCAAGAAGCAATTGCATTTCTAGATGAATATTTTGTATTACTTCCAGAGGTATGGCACTGAGATGGAATAACGTCACTAAAACGCCGTTGGACAAAGTGAATTAATGTAAGGAGATAAAGGTTGGTTGAGTGGCGGGAGAGGACCAAACAGCGAGGTCATCGGTCCCATCGGATCAGGGAATGACGGGGAAGGAAGTCGGTGGTGCTCTTTCACAGGAACCATCCCGACATTTGCCTGAAGCGATTTAGGGAAATCAGGGAAAACCTAAATCAGAGTGGCCAGTCGCGGGTTTGCACCGTCGTCCCCCCGAATGCGAGCCCAGTAGGCCAGATAAAGACCAGTGCGCCACCTCGCTCGATAGAGAGTACGGAGTATGCTGATAACTAAAAGGTTTTTGAAAACCTATTTTCTCGCTTACGTTACGAAGATGAGAACTTTTCAGACCACTCTGGTACATCTCAGAGTTGTCTTACCCTGAGGCAAAGCATGCATAAGCGACACCCCTGCCTATCCCAAAACACTCTGCACATCATTTGTCGGATTGAAATGATTTGCAAAAACAGACATAATGTCTGATAGGATAGCAGCAATCAGTGATTTTACAATTTACTTATAATCCGTCTTGATTGTAAAATTTTTATTCATATAACCGGTTTCGGCCTGGATGAACCGAAACCGGTCATATGAATAAAAATTTTGCGGATTATAAGTAAATTGAAATGGTTTGCTTGAACTTCCTTTGCTTTGGTGATGTTCGGTGCCTCCATTTCGTGGATTGTTGTTTCGATTCTGGTATAACATTATTCACCCATTTTTCGCCTCCAGCGACAATTCTTCTTCAAAATGCATTACCTTCATTAGGGTAGTGCTCAAGGAAATTCAAAGCACTGGCAATACGATTTGTTTTGTGGGTCTCGTTCAGCACTTCCAGTACCCAAACTGAGCACAATTTCTGTAATAATTTCAAGAAAAACACTTTTTAAACTATAGAAAATGCATTAAATAAGGCAGAAATCGTAAACTGTGTGTTTTCTTGAACCTCTGCATCAACTTTCTGGTCCAATGATGACAGGTAGTCGCCCACTTGGCGCTTCATCAAGAACATTAGTACTACGGCCATCGGGAAACACTCGTCCATTTTCTTGCATTTCATCGCTAACAGAGTTTACTCTTAAACATCTTACTAACCTACTGATGAATTTCGTCCCTTTTTAGGTATTTTGCAAGCAGAGAACGAATTACGCCGCCTATTTCGCACCCTGTGGGATTTTCAGTTAACAATAACAAATGGCAAATTTTAAACAGCTGTAATGTAACATGTCAATAGCTCTTTGTAGTGGTTATCTGTGAAAACGTCGATGGTTGCGGTTGTATCGTCTTGGTTCTGTGTCAACGGAAAGGAGTATGAATAGCGTGCGTTTTGAGATGTGAGTAAATACTGTAGTATTAGTTTTTTGAATTAATAGGGTATGTGATTAAATATAAGCCCGCCTGCATGCTTGGTAATTTTTTTAATTTTTTAAATATTTTTTGTTGTATGTAAAATTATCGGCACGGAAAAACTTTTTAATTACATAATTGATTTAATTACTGGGTCGAGACCACCATTTCGTCTTTGGACTGAGAGCTCATTGGCTCTTATTTCTAGAGCCATTTAGACAGTGTCCGTCCCAATCCTAGCCGTGGATAAGTTAGTCTTGTAAACCCTCTGTAGAGCTTGTAAGTGTAATCTGTCCCTGAGGCGTCCTTCGACGGCTAAGTGGTGGGAAACGTCTCGAGAAAGTCAGAGCTCGAGATTCACCAGTATGATGCCCAGAAGTAATCTGCTAGGAATCGTCGGTTAATTCTAAAGAATGGAAGGTGAATTTGAGATAAATTATATATCTATGATCCATTGCAAACTGACGGAGCATGATATGACGAAAAGCATGTATTAAGCACTCAGTCAAGGAGAAAAGACAAGATAAAATCAGCATGACTTTGGCGGATCGAGCTCCGTGAGAATATTTGAGCTGCCAAATTGAATGTTCTTATCACTCGCTGTAACGTTGCGTAACTTAAATGACAAACTAAAGTACTGAAGCAGATAAAGAACTGAATTCACTGGGTTTTTAACCAGAAATTACAGGACAGCCGGCATGATAAGCTAAACAAGTGGTCGACAGACTTTTTTTTACTTAAGAGCCAGTACTGACCAAGTTACCTGCCATTAGGAATGTGGGTACACTCAACGGCTGTAGTCTTGAACGAACTTTGAGAGACGCCCGAACAACAGAAGACCGACGCACTATGACATGCGTTGATACTATGAAATAGTGCATTGATAATAGCTAGGCAGTAGCTGAAATCTAGATTTGCCTAATAAAACCTGAAAGGAAAGGACGACTGATTGCTGCGCTCTATCATCTGACCGAGCGAGGTGGCGCACTGGTTATCACACTGGACTCGCAATCGGGAGGACGACGGTTCCAACCCGCGTCCGGCCACCCTGATTTAGGCTTTCCGTGATTTCCTTAGATCGCTTCAGTCAGTTGCCGGGATGGTTGCTTTGATACGGCACGGCCGACATCCTTCCCCATCCTTCCGTAAACCGATGAGACCGATGACCTCACTGTTTGGTTTCCTCCCCCAAAGCAACCAACCAATCTATCATTTGAAACACAGTATTGATATTGTAGGACGACGCGTCAGGTCGCATAGGAAGGGGTGGCGGAAGGGGTGTGAGGAATGGAGGGGAAGGGGGGGGGGGTAAAGTGACCACTCGAAATGAAGTGAAATTTTCAACAATCCGTAATCATTAATAGAAACTTACCACTTACACATTTTGAACCTACGTATTGTAAGGTATCACACCAAATACTTCTAAGTGAAAAAGGAAATAATATTGTGGACCTAAAAGAATTGTTCTGACAGCTTACATAGCGAAATGGAGGTAGATCTGCAGCGGATAAGCACTTGGTGCAGGGAGTGGCAACTGACCCTTAACATAGACAAATGTAATGTATTGCGAATACATAGAAAGAAGTATCCTTTATTGTATGACTATATGATAGCGGAACAAAGACTGGTAGCAGTTACTTTTGTAAAATATCTGGGAGTATGCGTGCGGAACGATTTGAAGTGGAATGATCATATAAAATTAATTGTTGGTTAGGCGGGTGCCAGCTTTAGGTTCATTGGGAGAGTCCTTAAAAAATGTAGTCCATCAACAAAGGAGGTGGCTTGCAAAACACTCGTTCGACCTATACTTGAGTATTGCCCATCAGTGTGGGATCTGTACCAGGTCGGGTTGACGGAGGAGATAGAGAAGGTCCAAAGAAGAGCGGCGCGTTTCGTCACAGGGTTGTTTGGTAAACGTCATAGCGTTACAGCGATGTTTAGCAAACTCAGGTGGCAGACTCTGCAAGAGAGGCGCTCTGCATCGCGGTGTGGCTTGCTGTCCGGGTTTCGAGAGGGTGCGCTTCTGGATGAGGTATCGAATATATTGCTTCCCCCTAGTTATACCTCCCGAGGAGGTCACGAATGTAAAATTAGAGAGATTCGAGCGCGCACGGAGGCTTTCCGGCAGTCGTTCTCCCCGCGAACCATACACGACTGGAACAGGAAAGAGAGGTAATGACAGTAGCAGGCACGTAAAGTGCCCTCCTCCACGCACCGTTGGGTGGCTTGCGCAGTAAAATGTAGATGTAGATGTAGATACCGGCTTTCCGTACCTAAGAGGGTGCTGTGGCCAGTGCCATCGCAAAAGGTTCCCATTTTTATTTTCCTGATTTTCGGGTATATATTTTAGGCACCTTGAAGACCTACTGCGACTGCAAAAGACCGTTTTCAGTCACGTAGTGCGTAGAGCCATTTGAACCATTTGAACTTAACATCTGTGGTCATCAGTTCTGTAGAACGTAGAACTACTTAAACCTAACTAACCTAAGGACATCACACACATCCATGCCCGTGGCAGGATTCGAGCCTGCGACCGTAGCGGTCGCGCGGTTCCGGACTGAAGCGCCTAGAGCCGCTCTGCCACAGCGGCCGGCTATAACTTAACTAATTCCAAATTGTCGAAAAGGGATAGAATGGCGGATGATAGTTTTTTTTAAGTAACGAACTATTATTGGGGTAAACGTCTTGGCCACTTTTCCCGGCACATAGTGAGGCCACTTTTCCCGACTGGACGCCATGTCGGCATTAGTCATTCAGAGAACTGAAATAAATAACAAGGAACTACATTTGTAGGTCAAAAAACGTTGTTTAAACATTATACTATGACAAATTATTACTCCCATACAGTTGAAGTAGTTAGAATAATACAAATGACGTACCTTACGATAGACGGCTGAGAAACGAAAAAGGTTTTACTAAAAAATGATGCAACAAGCTTCCTCTGTCAGTCTGACAACAATGGCGATCTATGTTAGAACTAGTCCGACCACTTGATGACGTGCAGCGACGTTGTTCAGGATAAAAAAACATGCAATGGCCCCTTTCCCGTCCTCGCCACTTTACCACACCGTACACAACCGATGTTAATTGGTGACCTACAAAAATTAGTGTATGTTATATTAATTAATAATAATAACTACAACGAGAGACACGATCACATGAGTTTACTAAATTAAAAGCTTGAATGCTCATTATTAATACTCCACATTAATACTATATGTTCAAGTTTTTAAAACATGGTGAGCAAAAAAGGAATTTACAACATTAGAATGATACAGAAATTTATTGAGATAACTTACAGAATGGGTACATGTGTCATTTTGTGCCAAATAACCTCATGTTTGATTCAAGTACTGCGTCAGTACCCCGTTCCGACACCAATAGCGCCATCATAGTGCACAGTTGAAATAGCTACTTTCACTGGTGCGAAGCATGTACTTCGGTTTCGTGAAATGAACTCTGCAACAATCGGGGTTTCATTAAAGACCATGTGTATGTTCTTCCCCGACCAAACAATTTAACGGAACTGAAAAATCGAATCTACGCTACCGTTGCACAAGTTACGCCCCATTGCTGAAACGAGTGTGGAGAGAAATTGGTTACCGATGGGACCTTTGTCGCACCAGAAATGGCAGTCACATCTAACTAAAATGACACTTCACACTTTTGTGTGAAACATGAGGTTGTTTGCTACAAAACGACATATCTTACGATTCTGTAAGTTATCTCAATAAATTTATATATCGTTCCAAAGGTGTAAAGCCCTTTTTGACCCACCCTGTATGCATATGTTCCTCCAAGAACCGATGGAATATTCCAGAAATGTTTACTAAATTATTTTAATGTCTTTTTTTTTTTTTTTTTTTTTTGCTCATTGCACTGTATTACAATAGCCTTCATTTGAACGTATTATTTGCTGCAAAATGCACCACTTTTAAAGATGATAGTCTCTGTGATGCGCATTCACGAATCCATGCTACATCCGTTTGACATTTATACCATAGCAGCTGACCGGTGCTAGATGAGCTCGCACATGAGTTGTCAGCATTGGAAGACAAACAATAAAATATTCACCCTCTCACTTCTGTTAACCCCGCGGTGGTCGCGCTACATACCACTCCACCCCTGACGTAAGCGGCACACTTTACTTCAATCACAGCCGAATCCATCAACGTCAATTAAAATGAATCGCATTTTAAAATATTATAGTCTCTAGGTATTATTGTATGTTTTTTACTAAGCAACAAGCTCTTAACCTCAGTTGACGTCTCTTTATTCCGCTGTTAGCTACTAGAAGGTTGGTTGCTGAGATGACGAAATTCACGGGATAGCGATATGCACTTATAGAAATGGCGATAGCATCGCGTGCACGAGGTATAAAAGAGCAGTGCATTGGCGGAGCTGTCATTCGTACTAAAGCGTTTCATGTGAAAAGGTTTCCAACGTAATTATGGCCGCACAACGGGAATAAACAGACATGGAACCCGGGAAGGTAGTTGGAGCTAGACGCTTGGGAATTTCCATTTCGGGAATCGTTAGGGAATTCAATATTCCGACATCCACAACGTTAAGAGTACGCTGAGAATACCAAATTTCAGGCATTATCTTTCCATGGACAACGCAGTGGCGGACGGTCTTCACTTAACGACCGAGATATCAATGAAGGACATGCAAAGAACGTATCCGTTAGGTGATGGGCTATGGCAGCGGACGGCCCACGCGAGTGCCTTTGCTAACAGTACATCAGCTATGGCAGCCCTCCTGGGCTCGTCACCATATCGGTTGGACCCCAGACGACTGGAAAATGGTGGTCTGGTCTGGTCTGCTAAAAGCGTGGTCGATGCTGCAATCAGGGCAGCAGCGCACCAGATCGAGCAAAGGAATCCGGAGCAAAGTTCAAGAAAAAAGCACGCCCGCGTAATTTCTATGTTTTGCGTCTATCGCTCTGGATGATGCCCAAACTAGTCTCTCTGTCGGTCGTGGAGAGAACTGCTCCTTATTCCACCCTGCAAGCACCAAACACCATTGCGCTGAGTCCGCCAAAAGCCCGGCACTGCCAGTCATAGTGGTAAACTCCCCGTCAATTACACCTCTGAACCTAGTGTGCTGGACACCCACTACACATGTAGGTAAACAATATCCTCCGATGAACTAACTTCCTGCCAGAGTAAACGGCGCCTACAAACGTGAGCTGACGTCACGGCCAGGCCACAAACCATCGAGCTCTAAGATTGTGTACATGGCACGCCATAGATGTGGGAGCATGCATTATGCAAAGAATGAAGCGTACGTGTGGCATCAGAGGTCGCATAGTTCCGGGGGCCAAACACACAGTTACAGAAAAACCAGGAAAGTCTGGCTCTGCAGGTGGAGTCTCGTCATTTCGCACACAAGCATCGTGTGACCAAGAGAACGCACCATCCTCGATGTAAAACTATTAGCGAAGGCGCAAGAGTGGAGTGGCCGGCAGAACCTGAAAGGCAGCCGCGAATGTCCCACCCAGCGTACAATGGAGGCCGCGAGGTTCGAA
Source organism: Schistocerca serialis cubense (assembly GCF_023864345.2). Lineage (NCBI taxonomy): Eukaryota > Metazoa > Arthropoda > Insecta > Orthoptera > Acrididae > Schistocerca > Schistocerca serialis. The sequence continues at coordinate 561,983,599 of NC_064642.1, read as the reverse complement.
TCCTGCCTCGGGCATGGAAGTGTGTGATGTCCTTAGGTTAGTTAGGTTTAAGTAGTTTTAAGTTCTAGGGGACTGAAGACCTCAGAAGTTAAGTTCCATAGTGCTCAGAGCCATTTCAACCATTTTTTGGGGAAGAAATGGTCCCCTTGGAGGGAAAAAGAGTCGATCCCCCCTCCCGACACCGAAATCAAAAAGTCGTTCTAGAGTCCCCCAGAAACAAACCCATTCCCGGAAATTTTAGCCCCGCAGAAAAACTTTTTTAGCTATTACATGTACGCTGATCAGCCAAAACATTATGACCACTGCCCACCGCGACGTTGGATGCCGCCTAGTAGCGTTGCGGGAACGTGACACGGTAACAAAAGTTTGTAAGCGGAGAAGACACTGGCATCTCTGCCGAAGGACCACAATTCCGGTGCACGTACAAGTGTTTCGGAGCACACCATTCCTCGTAGATTGTTGAACATTGGGGTCCGCAGCAGACCACACCTATGTGTTCACATGTTGACCCAACGATATGGTCAACTACGATTGGGGACCATCGGGATTTGACCGTGGAACAATGGAAACGTGTCGGCTCTTGGGGTGAATCACATCTTTTCTACACTGGGTCTCTGGTCATCTCCTCAAACCCCGTTGTCGAGAAAGGTCCTTCAGTCCGGAACCGCGGTGCTGCTGCGGTTGCAGGTTCGAATCCTGTCGCCGGCCGGTGTGGCCGTGCGGTCTAGGCGCTTCAGTCTGGAACCGCGTGACCGCACCGGTCGCAGGTTCGAATCCTGCCTCGGGCATGGATGTGTGTGATGTCCTTAGGTTAGTTAGGTTTAAGTAGTTCTAAGTTCTAGGGGACTGATGACCACAGATGTTAAGTCCCATAGTGCTCAGAGCCATTTGAACCATTTTTTTTTTCGAATCCTGCCTCGGTCATGGATGTGTGTGATGGCCTCAGGTTAGTTAGTCTAGGGGACTGATGACGTCAGATGTTAAGTCCCATAGTGCTTAGAGCCATTTGAACCATTCTGAGAAGGCTCGAAACGCACAGACCACCACGGACACAGGCTGGTGGGAGCAGTATTATGCTATGGGAGACATTCTCCTGCGCTTGCATGGGACCTGTGGTAGTAATCGAAGACACGCTGACAGTTGCGAACAACCTGCATCCCTTTATGTTTGATGTCTTCCCTGACCACAGTATAACTGTCCGTGTCCCGGAGCCAGAACTGTGCTACAGCGGTTTGAGGAGCACTATACTGAACTCACGTTGATGTCTCGGTGACCATATTCGCCTGATGTAAATCGTTTGGAATCCCTCTGGGTCGCTATCGCGTGCCATCACCGCGAACGCAAATCAGCGGCCCGTTATTCACGCGAATTGGTGCCCATGCGCAGACACCTAACGCCACATACCTCCACAAACCTACCAACTAACTGTCGGATCCCTGATACGCAGAATCAGTGATACATTTCGTTCCAAAGATGGAAAAGCAAGCTATTAATCACGTAGTCATAGCGCTTTGGCCCATCAGTGTATGCTCTTCAGCCACATGGTATTATATTCGAAACATGACGTCGAAGGGACCGACGGTTTATGATAGTTATAACCAATAGTCGCACAAACTGGAAGTTTTTTTTTCTTAGGCTGCCATAGACTTAAAACTTAAAAAGTAGCAATACAATATTTGTGGAGAGATACTGAAGAGAAATTTTTCTCATGTTTATGCAGTATCTACAGCAATAACACGCTAGCAAAATGCGAAAATCTTTAACAAGTGAAGAAAGAAGTAGCATAAATGTAAAGTGTTCAATAATGTTGAACACTGTCTCGGGTGATGAATGAGACAAAACTTTGAGCATGATGAAAACTTACTCTAACTGCTGCGTAGTAGAACAGTCATGAATGACACAACTTCGTTCCAGTTATTGTAATACAAAAATTAATCAACAGTACCAAAATGATAAGACAGTATTCTATACTAAAATTGCATCAAGGCCTACACTTTCTTCTGTTTCTCTTTAACGTGTTGAACAAATGTGATATACTGTACACATAACCACAAAAGATCAGTTATTCCATTTCTGTGCTTTGCACACACAACAAAGACAGTTTAGTTTTTTAACCAGTTGCTGCAATACAGTAACACGTACTACGTTATACTGTCCTGCATAACATAATAAGCTATCTTTGTTTGCTTTTTGCATTAAAGATGTGAATACGCATTTGATGATGTATTCATTTTAAAACTTCTTTATTGTCATTTTTATTAAAATCTTCTCTGAAAATAAGAAATGTTTCTAACATTTTCACTGCAATGAGAGCTCCGTTGAGTGATGACACAAAAAACTGTTCTTCTTGCTCATTTCCATGTTCATCAATCATGTGTCGGCTTTGAATGTCAGCTACAGTTTCTTATTCACTCGCTGAGGGGCACACGATAAGATTGTCGTCTACCTCGTTGAAATCCGAGTTAACAAAGACGGACAAAGTTTCTGCACTAATTCCACCAGAGAAATGTCATTCTCATCTTCATCATTAGCTGCTTAAAATGTATGTGACATCTTTACAGCGATGCTTGCATTGACTGTTTAATAGACTTACTGATTTTGAAGCCAACAATCTACCGAAAACAGGAGTCTGAAAATAAGCGTTACATTGATGTTAGTAATACCCAAATACATTAATAAAAATGCGCATTGAACGTTATAGCCGATATTTATATATAAGCTTTTCACGCTAATTAAGGCCATATAAGCAACGTCTTTTCCGGATGTACTTGTGACCAAAACCTGATTTGTTAGCTGGGGCCCAAAGTTTTTGTTAATCATGCCTTATGCGTTCTTGTGGAGATATTTCCACAGCAATTTCATGCCCTAACATACATTTTTGTATACAATCGGGATATGAAATTGAGAAATTGAATATCAATTTTCATAAATTTATCTTTAAAAATGTTTTTAATACAACCAAATATTTTCTTAAAAATTTTCACCCTCTATTGACAGGAAGTGCAATATGGCTAAGCAGGGATGGCTAGGGGACAAATGTAAAGATGTAGAGGCTTATTCCACTAGGGGTAAGATAGATACTGCCTACAGGAAAATTAAAGAGACCTTTGGAGATAAGAGAACCACTTGTATGAACATCAAGAGCTCAGATGGAAACCCAGTTCTAAGCAAAGAAGGGAAAGCAGAAAGGTGGAAGGAATATATAGAGGGTCTATACAACGGCGATGTACTTGAGGACAATATTATGGAAATGGAAGAGGATGTAGATGAAAATGAAATGGGAGATACGATACTCCGTGAAGAGTTTGACAAAGCACTGGAAGACCTTCATCGAAACAAGGCCCCCGGAGTAGACAACATTCCATTGGAACTACTGACGGCCTTGGGAGAGCCAGTCCTGACAAAACTCTACCATCTGGTGAGCAAGATGTATGAAACAGGCGAAATACCCTCAGACTTCAAGAAGAACATAATAATTCCAATCCCAAAGAAAGCAGGTGTTGACAGATGTGAAAATTACCGAACAATCAGTTTAATAAGCCACAGCTGCAAAATACTAACACGAATTCTTTACAGACGAATGGAAAAACTGGTAGAAGCCGACCTCGGGGAAGATCAGTTTGGATTCCGTAGAAATACTGGAACACGTGAGGCAATACTGACCTTACGACTTATCTTAGAAGAAAGATTAAGGAAAGGCAAACCTACGTTTCTAGCATTTGTAGACTTGGAGAAAGCTTTTGACAATGTCGACTGGAATACTCTCTTTCAAATTCTAAAGGTGGCAGGGGAAAATACAGGGATCGAAAGGCTATTTACAATTTGTACAGAAACCGGATGGCAGTTATAAGAGTCGAGGGACATGAAAGGGAAGCAGTTGTTGGGAAGGGAGTAAGACAGGGTTGTAGCCTTTCCCCGATGTTATTCAATCTGTATATAGAGCAAGCAGTAAAGGAAACAAAAGAAAAATTCGGAGTAGGTATTAAAATCCATGGAGAGGAAATAAAAACTTTGAGGTTCGCCGATGACATTGTAATTCTGTCAGAGACAGCAAAGGACTTGGAAGAGCAGTTGAATGGAATGGATAGTGTCTTGAAAGGAGCATATAAGATGAACATCAACAAAAGCAAAACGAGGATAATGGAATGTAGTCGAATTAAGTCGGGTGATACTGAGGGAATTCGATTAGGAAATGAGACACTTAAAGTAGTAAAAGAGTTTTGCTATTTGGGGAGCAAAATAACTGATGATGGTCGAAGTAGAGAGGATATAAAATGTAGACTGGCAATGGCAAGGAAAGCGTTTCTGAAGAAGAGAAATTTGTTAACATCGAGTATTGATTTAAGTGTCAGGAAGTCATTTCTGAAAGTATTTGTATGGAGTGTAGCCATGTATGGAAGTGAGACATGGACGATAAATAGTTTGGACAAGAAGAGAATAGAAGCTTTCGAAATGTGGTGCTACAGAAGAATGCTGAAGATTAGATGGGTAGATCACATAACTAATGAGGAAGTATTGAATAGGATTGGGGAGAAGAGAAGTTTGTGGCACAGCTTGACCAGAAGAAGGGATCGGTTGGTAGGACATGTTCTGAGGCATCAAGGGATCACCAATTTAGTATTGGAGGGCAGCGTGGAGGGTAAAAATCGTAGAGGGAGACCAAGAGATAAATACACTAAACAGATTCGGAAGGATGTATGTTGCAGTAGGTACTGGGAGATGAAGAAGCTTGCACAGGATAGAGTAGCATGGAGAGCTGTATCAAACCAGTCTCAGGACTGAAGACCACAACAACAACATTGCACTCCCTTATGGGTTGAATTTTCAGAAACACTGAAGCACATTTTTTTTAAATTTCTAACCGAGAAGTCGAATACCAATTGTCATAGATGTAGCCTTAAAAATCCTTTGGTATTTCTTTAGTTATTATTTATTTTCAGTGTCAGTACTCAGCGAAGGCCTCTATCAGCTTCATTTAAAGTTATTCTTTGGGAGAACAACCAATAATTGGCCTTACCCCATTACTTTATTCCATAGATAAAAAGGAACTCTCGTTTACCACACGTGCAAGGGTTGCTCTGAATCGTAACTAAATGAGAAAAGCTAAGCCCTGATCGCTTAGACTGATAAGACAATGCGAAACTTGTGTGTTTCGATGCGACCATGTCGTGATGAGTAAATTTATTCATACTTGCTGAACACTTCTAGCAATGTCTGTCTATAAGAGTGGGAGTGATTTAGGTCGACACTAAATTCCATAACAGAATCGTTAGTTTATAAGATGAAAGCACTTCCATTTGACATGAGAGAAGTTCCTTGAACACTAATTTTAGGCTAATGTGGTTCCCTACATATACACAACAATGAGGTTTATAGTACACAGACGAACACACGAAAAATTGGGGTACTAAATTACATATGAGAGTCAGTAGGAAAACCTCTTATTGGACATTAGAGTTTAATCACGATGTGCTATAAGGAGCTATCAAAACGTTTCTGTTCGAAGGCCGTACAGTCCAGTATGCTAATCAGGCAAACTCACCATGGACTTTGAAGCAATGATCCCACGATGCGACAAGTTGAAGATACCTGTTTGGTGAAACACCGTGTTCTACTCTGTGAAGAAGGCCGTAACTGCCTGCTGCACATCCTCATCCGACAGGAATCGTCGATCCTTCAAGGCCTTTTTTAAGGGATCGAAGGCGTGATAATCGCTTGGACAGAGATCAGGACTATAGGGTGGGTGCTCGAGCGTCTCTCACTTGAACTCGTGTAACTTCTGCGTTATGACATTTGCGATACCGGGATGTGCGTCCCAGCATGAAACTCGGTGTACCATTCCACAATGGTGATTTTCGACGGACATGCTGCCCCGTACACATTCCTTATTCTCCGACGGATGTCTACCAGTGTTCATACTTTGGCAGCAAAGAAAAGAATAAAAGCACGTCGGTCCTATTTGAATGCATTTGATAAAAACGTCACCATAGTCCACTTTTTCGCATTTACCGCACGCATGTCACAAAGACATGAATGCTACACTAATCCCTTACCTACATTTCAGTGCTTATGTACTTGCATAGGAGTAGTGCTACGTTGCATACGTGCTGCAGCAAACCCCGAAACAAAAACAATTTATTCCTCCTTATGCAGACAGGATGAGGCATAAACAGATACAGGAATGAAAGGGCCAACCCCTTGGTAACAAACTTCGACAAAATTAAATAAATTCATTTTGCACCCTAAAAGTTATGCGTGCGTGTCTCGGTTATACACAGGGACTCGAGTTCTTGTTGATAAAAGGGATGGCTAATTGAAAGTCACCGTCCTGTTGCCAGTGGTGTCCAGTACTTCACTAAGTCGGGACTTGAATTTACTCAGCATATTGTTTTCAAACAGAAAGAATTACATTCGTTATTTGAATAAAAGAGTGATCGGAAGAATCATTTACAACAACGATCAATAGTTACTAAATGCAGAAGTATGGGGCAGGGGGCTCATTCAAGAAGGTCGACAAGTCCGTTCTATCATTGGGATTTCGTTATTGCTAAGGCTTCCTCCCTATTAACACTCCGTTAACTTAGCCACATTTTGTGATTGGTAGAAAACAACTAAATGTACAACTAATCACTAAGCGCTATTCCTGAATGTAAGATTCAAACTTATACATTAACATTACTAATCTTCGTACGCAAATCGTCAATGAGGAAAACACGACTGATCGCTGTTATTTATGAAGGTGCTGATACCTTCAAGTTCGACAACGGCCTAACTTTCACAACTCAGCCTCACTCAAGCTAAGCCCTTGCTCCAGAGGAACATTCATACTCACCGAGGTCTCAACGCAGAGTCGTTCCAACAGATTTTAGAAAGTCTCCCAGACTCAGTGTCTGGCTAGGCCAACCAGCAGATTGCAGAAAACACTGGAGGTCATTGCACCAGCCTCGCCTGACAAAGTCGTTGAACAAACATGCTTCACCGACTGTCCCTGCTGTCGAGACATCTTCGCGGGTACCGGGCGCGGTTGGGCCACCCTCTCCCCAAGGGGAGTGCCGGGCTCAGCGGCGTTCGCGGCGCACGAGGCGGAGGGTAAATGTGGAGGCTGGCCGTGTGGCATCGCCAGCTCTGCCTGTGAGTGTACATGTGGCTGCCCATTCAGCAAGGTCCGAGCAGGCACACGGGGGGGAGGGGTTAATTAGCTATTGGGAGCTCCAACGTTAGGCGGGTGATGGAGCCCCTTAGGGAAATAGCGGAAAGGTCGGGGAAGAAGGCCAGTGTTCACTCTGTCTGCTTGCCGGGGGGCCTCATCCGAGATGTGGAGGAGGCCCTGCCGGCGGCGATAGAGAGCACTGGGTGCACCCGACTGCAAATTGTTGCTCATGTCGGCACCAATGACTCCTGCCCTCTGGGTCCAGAGGTCATCCTCAGTTCGTACAGGCGGTTGGTGGAATTGGTGAAGGCGGAAAGCCTCGCTCGCAGGGTGGAATCAGAGCTAACTATTTGTAGTATCGTTCCCAGAACCGATCGCGGTCCTCTGGTTTGGAGCCGAGTGGAAGGCTTAAACCAGAGGCTCAGACGATTCTGCGGAGATCTGGGGTGCAAATTTCTCGACCTCCGCTATCGGGTGGAGAAATGTAGGGTCCCCCTGAATAGGTCAGGCGTGCACTACACGTTGGAAGCGGCTACAAGGGTAGCGGAGTACGTGTGGAGTGCACATGGGGGTTTTTTAGGTTAGAGAATCCCCTCCCTAGGCCCGACAAGACGCCTCCTGAGACGGTGCAAGATAGGGGTAGGCAAAATGCAACAGGGAATAACAATATTAATGTTCCAATAGTAAACTGCAGGAGCGTCTATACAAAGGTCCCAGAACCGCTCTCATTAATAAACGGTCACAACGCCCATATAGTACTAGGGACAGAAAGTTGGCTGAAACCAGAAGTAAACAGTAATGAAATCCTAAACTCAGATTGGAATGTATACCGCAGAGACAGGCTGGACAGCGAATGGGGAGGCGTGTTTATAGCGATAAGAAGTGCAATACTGTCAAAGGAAATTGACGGAGATCCGAAATGTGAAATGGTTTGCGTGAAGGTCACGGTTAAAGCAGGCTCAGACATGGTAATTGGATGTCTCTATAGGCCCCCTGGCTCAGCAGCTGTTGTGGCTGAGCACCTGAAGGATAATTTGGAAAATATTTCGAGTAGATTTCCCCACCATGTTATAGTTCTGGATGGAGATTTTAATTGGTTCAAATGGCTCTGAGCACTATGGGACTCAACTGCTGAGGTCATTAGTCCCCTAGAACTTAGAACTAGTTAAACCTAACTAACCTAAGGACATCACAAACATCCATGCCCGAGGCAGGATTCGAACCTGCGACCGTAGCGGTCTTGCGGTTCCAGACTGCAGCGCCTTTAACCGCACGGCCACTTCGGCCGGCGAGATTTTAATTTTCCGGATATAGACTGGGAGACTCAAACGTTCATAGCGGGTGGCAGGGACAAAGAATCCAGTGAAATTTTTTTAAGTACTTTATCTGAAAACTACCTCGAGCAGTTAAACAGAGAACCGACTCGTGGCGATAACATATTAGACCTTCTGGTGACAAACAGACCCGAACTATTTGAAACAGTTAACGCAGAACAGGGAATCAGCGATCATAAAGCGGTTACGGCATCGATGATTTCAGCCGTAAATAGAAATATTAAAAAAGGTAGGAAGATTTTTCTGTTTAGCAAAAGTGACAAAAAGCAGATTACAGAGTACCTGACGGCTCAACACAAAAGTTTTGTCTCAAGTACAGACAGTGTTGAGGATCAGTGGACAAAGTTCAAAACCATCGTGCGTTAGATGAGTATGTGCCAAGCAAGATCGTAAGAGATGCAAAAGACCCACCGTGGTACAACAGCCGAGTTAGAAAACTGCTGCGGAAGCAAAGGGAACTTCACAGCAAATATAAACATAGCCAAAGCCTTGCAGACAAACAAAAATTACGCGAAGCGAAATGTAGTGTGAGCAGGGCTAAGCGAGAAGCGTTCAATGAATTCGAAAGTAAAGTTCTATGTACTGACTTGGCAGAAAATCCTAAGAAATTTTGGTCTTATGTCAAAGCGGTAGGTGGATCAAAACAAAATGTCCAGACACTCTGTGACCAAAATGGTACTGAAACAGAGGATGACAGACTGAAGGACGAAATACTAAATGTGTTTTTCCAAAGCTGTTTCACAGAGGAATACTGCACTGTAGTTCCTTCTCTAGATTGTCGTACAGATGACAAAATGGTAGATATCGAAATAGACGACAGAGGGATAGAGAAACAATTAAAATCGCTCAAAAGAGGAAAGGCCGCTGGACCTGATGGGATACCAGTTCGATTTTACACAGAATACGCGCAGGAACTTTCCCCCCTTCTTGTAGCGCTGTACCCTAGGTCTCTAGAAGAGCATAGTGGTCCAAAGGATTGGAAAAGGGCACAGGTCATCCCCGTTTTCAAGAAGGGACGTCGAACAGATGTGCAGAACTATAGACCTATATCTCTAACGTCGATCAGTTGTAGAATTTTGGAACACGTCTTATGTTCGAGTATAATGACTTTTCTGGAGACCAGAAATCTACTCTGTAGGAATCAGCATGGGTTTCGAAAAAGACGGTCGTGTGAAACCCAGCTCGCGCTATTTGTCCACGAGACTCAGAGGGCCATAGACACGGGTTCACAGGTAGATGCCGAGTTTCTTGACTTCCGCAAGGCGTTCAATACAGTTCCCCACAGTCATTTAATGAACAAAGTAAGAGCATATGGTCTATCAGACCAATTGTGTGATTGGATTGAAGAGTTCCTAGATAACAGAACGCAGCATGTCATTCTCAATGGAGAGAAGTCTTCCGAAGTAAGAGTGATTTCAGATGTGCCGCAGGGGAGTGTCATAGGACCGTTGCTATTCACAATACACATAAATGACCTTGTGGATGACATCGGAAGTTCACTGAGGCTTTTTGCAGATGATGCTGTGGTGTACCGAGAGGCTGTAACAATGGAAAACTGCACTGAAATGCAGGAGGATCTGCAGAGAATTGACGCATGGTGCAGGGAATGGCAATTGAATCTCAATATAGACAAGTGTAATGTGCTGCGAATACATAGAAAGATAGATCCCTTATCATTTAGCTACAAAATAGCAGGTCAGAAACTGGAAGCAGTTAATTCCATAAATTATCTGGGAGTACGCATTAGGAGTGATTTAAAATGGAATGATCATATAAAGTTGATCGTCGGTAAAGCAGATGCCAGACTGAGATTCATTGGAAGAAGCCTAAAGAAATGCAATCCGAAAACAAAGGAAGTTGGCTACAGTACGCTTGTTCGCCCACTGCTTGAATACTGCTCAGCAGTGTGGGATCCGTACCAGATAGGGTTGATAAAAGAGATAGAGAAGATCAAACGGAGAGCAGCGCGCTTCGTTACAGGATCATTTAGTAATCGCGAAAGCGTTACGGAGATGACAGATAAACTCCAGTGGAAGACTCTGCAGGAGAGACGCTCAGTAGCTCGGTACGGAATTTTGTTAAAGTTTCGAGAACATACCTTCACCGAAGAATCAAGCATTATATTGCTCCCTCCAACGTATATCTCGCGAAGAGACCATGAGGATAAAATCAGAGAGATTAGAGCCCACACAGAAGCATACCGACAATCCTTTCCACGAACAATACGAGACTGGAATAGAAGGGAGAACCGATAGAGGTACTCAGGGTACCCTCCGCCACACACCGCCAGGCGGCTTGCGGAGTATGGGTGTAGATGTAGATGTAGAAACAAAGGGACTGAAACTTTTCATACTATCCCGCGCTGCCTTTACTGGGCCAATCGCAAGGTAAACTTTTTAGAACGGCGGGAAAGCTCGTCATTATAGGTTAATTCAAGCCTCCAAGCCAGGTTCGAAATACCCACCAACGAGACTTCTGAGCTCTCCACACAGAGAAAGAAGGAGAGGAAACTGCTCTCATTTGAAACTACACAGCCATATTCCTTTCTCATGCGGACAACTAAATCAGGACGTGGTACCTGAAAGGATGATGCTGCTGATCTCAGTAAAGGAATAAAAAAGTAAAGCAAAATGTCTCCTAGAATCCTTCCCTCAAACAATGACATGTGATCTAAAAATAATACAGGCAGCCTCGGAAGTGATTGAAAAGAGCAAAACAATGAATCAGAAATTACGAAAGTAGCCGTGCAGCTTTCGATTATGTCAGCATCAGCATTCCCAGAATTCCCTCCCCATCCCTCATTTACCAGAATTTCCTTCCCCCTCCCGCCTCCCCCTCTCCCGTCCCCGTCTCCCCAATGGCCAATGGCGCTATTACATGTATGCCCTCATCCAGTCACACTGGGACTCCAGAGCATGGACGTTTCAGTCAATGACATGCACATCCACCAATGCACCCCTCCAGCAATTCTAATTTTTACGATTCAAGTGCGTGAGCACATCAGTTGCTGTCTGCACTTCGTGGATGAAGGGCCTCCCACTGCTTTTGAGCAAGATGCCCTCAGTTGTGGCTCGGCCTTGGGTGTTTGTTAAAACAAATTAACTTCTTTTATTAGCCGAACTACGTGACACTATAGTGAGAAGCGTACAGTAGAAAATAATGACGTCGTAACATAGTCTCCAAAATGTTAGTAGAGTGGCACGAAATCCAGAGAGAAGGCCTGTGACCAGAAGTATCCAAATGGTCTGATGGCATCGCACCAGCATAAACGCAGTGCATGTCTCATAATTGTGACGTATATGTGATGTATGTACAGATTCACAATGGCATAACACAGGTGCTATGCTGGCTCTGAGCACTATGGGACTGAACATCTATGGTCATCAGTCCCCTAGAACTTAGAACTACTTAAACCTAACTAACCTAAGGACATCACACAACACCCAGCCATCACGAGGCAGAGAAAATCCCTGACCGCGCCGGGAATCGAACCCGGGAACCCGGGCGTGGGAAGCGAGAATGCTACCGCACGACCACGAGATGCGGGCAGGTGCTATGCTGACGGCCTGTGTCATGCCTGTATTGTCTTCCATCTGCGTCATCATGTGCTATCGAGAACCATATTTAAGTTAGTACTAAAAGTACCTGCATTATTTATCAGTCATCCAATGTTGCTCATGCTCTGTTGTGATGGATTACGAACTGTAGCGAGTTGTGGCACTAAAAAAAAATTGGTGAGGTAGATACACTGCAGTGTGTTTGATGTCATAGCATATTCCACAGCATATTAGCTGAGTGGCACGAAATGCGGAAATTGGTAAAATCGGTTGTAAAACTGGCAATCTGGTAGGATGCCAAATCTGGAAATTGGTAAAAGTGGCTTAAAAATGGCGATTTGGTAAGATGCCAAATCCAGAAAAAGGTGATTTGTGGAATAGACATAAATGCAGTTGTACTAGCCACAAAAGAATTGGCATCCATTCTTGCAGGTGCGTATTTACCTTAAATATTCGAGTGCTGTGCTTTAATGATTGCTGAACCGCTGACCTCCATAAGCCCTGCAATGAGAAGCAGAGTTTAAAAAAAAGTGACATAAGATACTTTGATACAGCAGTATGTGTGTGACATCATAGGATATTCTGCAAAAGGTGGTAAAATATTAATATAAGATACTTCGACATTAATGTCTGTGAATTCTACAAAAAAAATGTTCTTCCATCGCTCATGTTGTGTGAGTGAACCTAAAAATGATAGCCAATATTACCATAATTGATGGCTTTCACATCCAGCAGCAAAGTATTGGAGATTTTCTGCATCACACCATAAATGCTGAGACTGGGTAATGCATTTGCATTAAATATTCGGGTGCTGTGAATTTGCATTAGCAGTCGTGTATATTAGAGTTTTTATATGATTTAATGAGCTGATTATGTGGCACCAAGCCCGAAATCGCTTTTTTTTTGCGAGTCTCTGACTGTTCCGACAAACATGCATTTCTGCTGAGTTGACGATTGCTAAAGGTATGAAGTACTTTCGGAAGCCCCAACGTGTCAGGACAAATATCCAGGCTACTGCTGTGTGTAAGCCAGCACGTATGCCACTGCACAAATATTATATTAATGCAGCAAGAGAAACATATTGTGACATTAAACAATCACAAATGTACAGCTCTCGAATATTTAATGCAAATGCCAATCTACAAGTATGGATGCATTTACACACTGCATTTTGGTCTGTTCTACTAATTCACCATTTTCTGGATTTGGCATCCTTCAAAAATGAGATTCTTACAGCCAGTTTTATCTGTTTCCTACCAAATTTCCAGTTTCACAAACAATTTTATTAACTTTCGGATTTGGTACCACTTGATTAACATTTATAGAATGTGCTACGGCTTCGCTCACATTGCAACGTCCAAGTATCTTACCTCACCATTTTTTATTCCACATCTAACTGCAGGAACTGATCCACTTACGACAGAACACAGTCCTTGACAGAAGAGCAAGTTGGAAGAAGAGCAACAGTACACGGTTGATAAATAATACTACTTTTGAGCACTAAATTAATAACGGGTCTCGGAAGCGCATGATGACACTGACATAATGTGACGCCGACGACGTCAGTCTAGCGTCAATATTACAACAGAATAACACCAGCATAGCACTGGTTACACTGAAGCTATGTGATGCATACGTCACAATTATGCCGCATGCACAATGTATATGATGTATGAGGCTGTCAGATTGTTCAGATAGCGTTGGGCGCAGGCTCTCTTATTGGATTTGGTGCCATTCAACTAACATTTTGTAGACTATGCTCTGACGTCATTATTTTATACTGTGTGCTCCTCACTGCAGTGTCGTGTTACTGGAGTAGTAATAAAAAAATTAACTTGTAACAAATACCGGAGCACGGTACCAAAATAGAGAAAACATTGTTTGAAATCAGTGGGAGCTCCTTAATCCTCGAAGGCAGACAGCAAACGATGGCAGTCAGGCAACTGAATTATAAAAATTAAAATCGCTTCAGGGGTGGAGGGGCTGAACCTGTACACCATTGGTTAAAACGTCAGTGCTGTGGACCCCTACGCTACTGGATGAGAGTATGTATGTAGTACTGCCATTGGCCATGGGAGAGGGAGGGTGTGAGCTGGAGGGGAGAAGAGAATCCTGGGAAATGGAGGACGAGGAGGGAATGTCGGGAGTTTCAATGCTAATGTCAGCGAAATATAAAAAGCACAATAGCCTGCGCACCGGATGGTGATGTCATCAGTTCCTAGTATACTGGCGCCAAAAAGTGCTGATACTTCCACTGCACTCCTACTGTTGACCATCTTGTCTCACGGTGGGATAAATGTATTAACAATAATAGTGATTACTTTTGAAACAATAAACAGATTACTTACTTTCTCCCGTGTGTCTCGTTTTTATTTGAGTGCACCGTTTAGGAAACTTCCATCTGAAAAGAAGTCTTTTCTCTGGAGTGTGGACTTTTATGAATGTGGAATGTGGATGATAAGCAGTTCAGAGAAGAAGAGAATAAAACCATTTGAAATGCAGTACTACAGAAGAATGCCGAAGTACAGAAGTAATTGATTGCCAGTTTGGTAACTAAAGGATGTGTGTGTGTGTGTGTGTGTGTGTGTGTGTGTGTGTGTGTGTGAGAGAGAGAGAGAGAGAGAGAGAGAGAGAGAGAGAGAGAGAGAGAGAGGAGGGGGGATTAAATTGTAGAGAGAGAATAAAGCTTGACCATAGAAGCAGGTTCAAATTGATGTTGGTAATGGCAGCTATGCAGAGATGAAGCGGCCTTAACAGCAACAACCAAATCTCGACTGACAATACCAAGAAAAGCTTAACATCATATACAAATTTAATAGAAAAAATTTGACCGAACATACGGCGCAACATATTAGCACAACAGAACAAAATTAAAATTATTATATAAACCTGTACAACTGAAATGATTAAGCGTCTTGATGCTATCTAGCATTATAATTACAATAGACAATGTGTGACATTTTATTCATAACAGACAAAACAATGTTAATACGAAAAATGAAAGCCGTAAATACAACTGTAAGCTGTTATGAGGACATTGGTAAAGTGTGAATAATACAATAAAAAATTAGGTGGGAGGGAGGTTGAATGGGTAGGGGAAAGAGGTAGTTAAAATAACATGTGACAAGCAGGTACAAGAGAGAAGCGAGCTGCTGGTACAAGGATGATGATGATGATGATGATTATGATGATTTATTGCGGGGGGCGCTACTGATACAAGGAAGAGCGAAACCAGATCTACATATCCAATAAATCACCACAACCATTTACGATTCGTGTTGATTCGCTTGTTAAGGACGTTGTGTGCATTACTCACAGGACGTTTCTAAATTTCAAGTACATCTAAATCTACACCATTCGACTTAAAGTGCAAGCTGGACACCCCATTTCAATCGGCCGAGGGAATGATTCTTGCTAGCTACATGACATCCAAGAAGAGTAGGGTTTTTACAACTATGATCTCCAAATCTGATCCGCATGAAATTTTGCATACGCCTGCCTTCGGAAATTTATCTACCCTTTGGTCTATTAAACTGCGTAAGACGGAACTGACTTTCTGCCGTGCACAGAAGCCAATCTCCACTTTAGCTTTTGCAACGGCATTTGGTGGACAAAATTTGTATCCTTGTACAACGGTCAGTAATCTTGTATCAAGTCTGCTCATGTTTCTTACCACTACAACATGTACCTATTATGTCCACTGTTTACTTGAAGTTCCAGGGTTCATGTCTCCTCATGACTGTAATGTCTTTAACTGTATGTCTTATGTTTGTTATGTAACCCATTTTTATTTCACATGTAGTTATGTTCTGAAGATCGCAAACGCCGAAACGCATAATACTGGATTATAAAATCAGTTTGCATTCAGTTAGTGACTTTTACCAGATAAATAGCTACATAATGATTGAAAATAACTATGAAACAAATGTTTTAAGATAATTTATTTAGACGTACTTACATTTTGAGTGACAGGAATTTGGTGCGCCACAATCAAGTTAAAGTGGAGTATTTCACACTTCATCTACATACATACTCCGAATCCATCATACGGTGCGTGGCGGAGGGTACCTCGTACCACAAATAACATCTTCTCTCCCTGTTCCACTTCCAAACAGAACGAGGGAAAAATGACTGCCTACATGCCTCTGTACGATCCCTAATCTCATCTTATCTTTGTGGTGCAGTAAAATTGTACTGCAGTCAGCCTCAAATGCTGGTTCTCTAAATTTCCTCAGTAGCGATTCACGAAAAGAACGCCTCCTTTCCTCTAGAGACTCCCACCCGAGTTCCCGAAGCATTTCCGTAACACTCGCGTGATGATCAAACCTACCAGTAACAAATCTAGCAGCCCGCCTCTGAATTCCTTCTATGTCCTCCCTCAATCCGACCTGACAGGGATCACAAACTCTCGAGCAGTACTCATGAATAGGTCGTATTAGTGTTTTATAATCGGTCTCCTTTACAGATGAATCACATCTCCCCAAAATTCTACCAATGAACCGAAGATGACTATCCGCCTTCCCCACAACTGCCATTATATGCTTGTCCCACTTCATATCGCTCTGCAATGTTACGCCCAAATATTTAATCGACGTGACTGTGTCAAGCGCTACACTACTGATGGAGTATTCAAACATTACGGTATTCTTTTTCCTATTCATCTGCATTAATTTACATTTATCTATATTTAGAATTAGCTGCCATTCCTTACACCAATCACAAATCCTGTCCAAGTCATCTTGTATCCTCCTACAGTCACTCAACGACGACACCTTCCCGTACACCACAGCATCATCAGCAAACAGCCGCACATTGCTATCCACCCTATCTAAAAGATCATTCATGTAGATAGAAAACAACAGCGGACCTACCACACTTCCCTGGGGCACTCCAGATGATACCCTCACCTCCGATGAACACTCACCATCGAGGACAACGTACTGGGTTCTATTACTTAAGAAGTCTTCGAGCCACTCACATATTTGGGAACCAATCCCACATGCTCGTACCTTAGTTAGGAGTCTGCAGTGGGGCACCGACTCAAACACTTTCCGGAAGTCTAGGAATATGGCATCCGTCTGATACCCTTCATCCATGGTTCGCAAGATATCATGTGAAAAAAGGGCGAGTTGCGTTTCGCAGGAGCGATGCTTTCTAAAGCCGTGCTGATGCATGGTCAACAACTTCTCTGTCTCAAGGAAATTCATTATATTCGAACTGATAATATGTTCAAGAATCCTGCAGCAAACTGATGTTAATGACATTGGTCTGTAATTTTGAGGATCCGTCCTTCTATCCTTCTTATATACAGGCTTCTCCTGCGCTTTTTTCCAGTCACTCTGGACTTTGCGTTGGGCAAGAGATTCGCGATAAATGCAAGCTAAGTAAGGAGCCAATGCAGTAGAGTACTCTCTGTAAAACCGAATTGGAATCCTATCAGGACCTGGCGATTTATTTATTTTCAACCCCTTCAGCTGCTTCACAACCCCAGGGATGTCCATCACTATATCCTCCATACGGGAATCTGTACGAGACTCGAACGGCGGTATGTTTGTACGATCCTCCTGCGTGAAAAATTTCTCAAATGCTAAAATTAAAATTTCAGCTTTCGTTTTGCTGTCTTCCGTTGCCAGGCCAGACTGATCAGTGAGTGACTGGATGGAAGCCTTCAACCCGCTTACCGATTTTACGTAAGACCAGAATTTCCTTGGGTTTTCAGCAAGATCTTTTGCTAAGGTATGGCGGTGGTAGTGGTTGTATGCTTCGCGCATCGCTCTTTTTACAGCAGCACGAACCTCTACTAACTTTTGCCTGTCCTCATTCTCCCGATCTTTCTTGTACCGCGAGTGCAACTGTCTTTGCTTCCTGAGCATTCTCCGAATTGCGCTGTTAAACCACGGTGGGTCTTTTCCGTCCGTAACCCACTTTTTCGGCACATACTTCTCCAATACGTGATTTACAATGTGTTTAAAATTTGCCTATAATTCTTCCACGTCCATCGTACCGGAAGTAAATGTAGTCGATTCATTTACTAAGTGGGACGCTAACAACTGCTTATCTGCTCTTTCTAGTAAGAATACTCTCCTAGCCTTCTTGACCGACTTTTTAACTTTCGTAACCATAGTCGTAATGACAACATCATGATCACTAATACCTGGAGGGCAGTAAATTCAGGAATTTTATTCCGAACACTCTGAAAATTTACTGCTAATACACTAATGGCCATTAAAATTGCTACACCACTAAGATGACGTGCTACAGACCCGAAATTTAACCGACACGAAGAAGATGCTGTGATATGCAAATGATTAGCTTTTCAGAGCATTCACACAAGGTTGGCGCCGGTGGCGACACCTACAAGGTGCTGACAAAGTTTCCAACCGATTCCTCATACACCAACAGCAGTTGACCTGCGTTGCCTGGTGAAACGTTGTTGTGATGCCTCGTGTAAGGATGAGAAATGCGTACCATCACGTTTCCGACTTTGATAAAGATCGGATTGTAGCCTACCGCGATTGTGGTTTATCGTATCGCGACATTGCTGCTCGCGTTGGTCGAAATCCAATGACTGTTAGCAGAATATGGAATCGGCGGGTTCAGGACGGTAATACGGAACGCCGTGCTGGATCCCAACGGCCTCGTATCACTAGCGGTCGAGATGACAGGCATGCACGAAGAGTTTGACGACGTGTGTAGCAGCATGGACTATCAGCTCGAAGACCATGGCTGCAGCTACCCTTGACGCTGCATCACAGACAGGAGCGCCTGCGATGGTGTACTCAACGACGAACCTGCGTGCACGAAAGGCAAAACGTCATTTTCTCGTATGAATCCAGGTTCTGTTTACACCATCATGATGGTCGCATCCGTGTTTGGCGACATCGCGGTGAACGCACATTGGAAGCGTGTATTCGTCATCGCCATACTGGCGCATCACTCGGCGTGATGGTACGGGGTGCCATTGGTTACACGTCTCGGTCACCTCTTGTTCGCATTGATGGTACTTTGAACTGTGGACGTTGCATTTCATATGTGTTACGACCCGTGGCTCTACCCTTCATTCGATCCCTGCGAAACCCTACATTTCAGCAGGATAATGCACGACCGCATGTCGCAGTTCCTGTACGGGCCTTTCTGGATACAGAAAATGTTCGACTGCTGCCCTGGCCAGCACATTCTCCGGATCTCTCACCAATTGAAAACGTCTGGTCAATGGTGGCCGAGCAATTGGCTCGTCACAATACGCCAGTCACTACTCTTGATGAACTGTGGTATCGTGTTGAAGCTCCATGGGCAGCTGTACCTGTACACACCATCCAAGCTCTGTTTGACTCAATGCCCAGGCGTATCAAGGCCGTTATTACGGCCAGAGGTGGTTGTTCTGGGTACTGATTTCTCAGGATCTATGCACACAAATTGGGTGAAAATGTAATCACATGTCAGTTCTAGTATAATATATTTGCCCAATGAATACCAGTTTATCCTCTGCATTTCTTCTTGGTGTAGCAATTTTAATGGCCAGTAGTGTATCTTGATAGCTGAAGTTTCTTTACACTGAGCGCGTCCTGATTTCCATGCCTGCACGTCGTCTGGTGAGTGTTCATCAGGACACCTCGCAGTACTGCCTAGCCTAAAAAAAACCCATGTGCACGCCACAAGTACTCTGCTACCCGAGTAGCCGCTTCCTTTGTGTAGTGCACCCCCGACCTATCTAGGGGCGTCCTATAATTCCCCACCCAATAGCTCAAGTCTAGAAATCTGCAGCCAAGACCGTCACAGAGTCGACGAAGCCTCTGGTTGAGACCCTCCACTCGGCTCCAAACCAAAGGACCCCGATCAACTCTGGGAATGTTGCTGTAAATAGAGAGCTCTGCTTGCACCCTGCGTGCGAGGCCAGCGGTCTTCATCAAATCCGCCAGCCGCCTGTACGAACTGAGGATCGCCTCAGAACCCAAGCCACAGGAATCATTGGTGTCGACGTGAGCAACTACTTGCAGACGACTGCACTCCGTACGCTCGATAGCCGCAGGCAAGGGCGCCTCCACATCTTGGATGAGGCCCCCGGGCAGACAAATCGAGTGCACGTTGGATTTCTTTCCAGCCCTGTACACTATTCCCCTAAGGGGCTCCATCACCCGCCTAACATTGGAGCTCCCAATAACCAGCAAGCCTTTGCCCCTGCGTGCCTGCTCAGACCCTGCTGAAGGAGCGGCCACCTGCCTACTGACATGACGAACGGGCGAGGCCAGACGGTCAGCCTCCATATTGGCCCTCCGCCTCGAGCGACGCCAACATGTTGCAGTCCTCCACTCACCCTGAGGTGAGGGCGGCCCCAACGCGCCGGGTACACTAGAAGGTGGCTCGGCGGCGGAGTCAGCGGACGCAGCAAGCGACACCTGGGGTGTCTCAAGCGACGCGCCAGACCCTCTGCCGTCGCTGCACCTCGAGGCAGCAGCCTGAAGGCGGCTGACCGTGGCCAACAGCACGCTCAGCTGCTCGCGAACCGCGGCTAGTTCCTCCTGCGCCCGCACACAGCACGCACACACCCTATCCATCCTACTGCAAATATCGGGACGTATAGCGTTGCGACAAATAAAACAGCAGTTGCAACTGCACAGTTGCATCACCAGCGATATACGAACAATTACTTACGAACCAAGCAATCAAATGACCACGACTACACCACTATACAGATATTACAATGCGATCCTACCCCTGTCTTAGTACAAATGACAACCGCCTACGCGATGTTACACTCTACCGTTATTAATATTTGATACTACCCCTTTCTAATTCAAAAATACGCAAAGACCCGAAAAATTTCACCACGCAAGCACACAGACACACAAAGTAATTTTAATTAAACCTGCGGAACTAATATGAAAAACTGAATATACGACTACTTTCTGCTACTGCTGTCCGCACACGTCACTCTGCAAGCACAGATGAAACTGCACTGGCCTCTGTCTGCTGCTAACTGACTCTACGAAATAAGCAGAAAGCACTGGCTGTCCAAACAAACAACTGACTAACGACTCCGCGAATTTATACTCTACAGCTATCAATAAGCAATATTATGTAATTAAATATGCAAGCGCACAAACACTCGCAAAGAAATTAAGAATCAAAGTACAAAACAAATATGAAAGCTAAATATGCGACTCGCTACTGCACTGCTGCTTAAACTCAGTTATAAATATTACTGGTTTTCATCACTCAAAAAATTATAAATATTCACATCGCGTTCAGTCAACTGTGATTGTCGGTCGAATCTGTAGCTAATTATTAGTTATTGCAGTTGTTTTGTATGGGATTGATCTCGAAAAGAAGTGACGCTGCCCATGCTCATGAGACATCAAACGGTCCTATTTACAACCCCTGTCGCTTTTATGGGGATTCGCTCAGTACGACGAGAAATCTATCCTTTCATGCTACAGCGTCAGCACAATAAATATTCATGATACTTGCTATCCAACTGAAACACTTTAATCGCTGGTCACTAACACAGGCAAAATAAACTCGTCACTGCCTGTTCAGTTACAGTCTAGGTGTCATTGTTTCAAGAATGTTAAAGGAGAGCGGTCATACAATAGTGCTAAGAAAAAATATTGCGCAGAGACACTAATGCAGAATGCTGGTTGCCAACGACAGGGGTATGTGACCTTCAAGTGTTAATTACGATTCTATTATACTGCTCGTGGGCGGAACGGAAGTATAATGGCTGCTTTGTGATGTATGCAGCCCGTGTATGGCTACCGCTCCTAATCAGCAAAGCACATGTGGACAGGAAGACACCTGTGTTGAAGCAGAATTTGGAGGTAGGTAATTAATTACGAACTTATGGTATGCGACTAAAGATCGCGGCAGCAGCTGCGATGGCAGAAACGGACACACAATTGTCAACCATGTTGCCAGTCAACGGCTTGCTCTAAGATAGTTTCGCCTGTGAAATTCCAGTTGTGGCAGAGCGTCGCTGCCGCTTCACATTATACGAAATGTTACAGTGTCAGTGCATATTGCGTCGCTAAACAGATTAGGTGGTCAGCATTTTCACATTTTCGTTGTTGTTCTATTAACAACATTAACAACTGCATCGTATGACACAAAATAGCATCTTTAGATTTGTGCCACATTGTTTCTATAAACTTCCGCCCGATAAGAATAGGTCAAAGGAAACAGGCTCACCACAAGACTAGTTATATTAGAAAAGAATGTAACTGATGTGAAAATCCAAACCGCGGTATAAATTAGTCTTAGACCTTTCAGTGCGATAAGAAAGAATAAATTTCCCTTTTCTAGAGAGGGTCTCGTGCCAAATTGCAAATATCATTTGAGGAACCGACATTGGGGTCAAAACCTCGCCAACTGAATAAAATTATCCATAACATCAATATTTGTAAAACCAGACCCGTATAAGCCTGTTTGTGGATATTAGCTTCATTAAATTGTAGAGTCGCATAGTAGTTTAGGAGGTAGATAGTGGATAGTTCGGATTGAAGACTTTTACTAATTACACTTTCGTTTGCCATACGAATTAAAATAATGGGACAAGCTATTCACACGTATGGCTCCCCCAGCAGTAACGCCAAACTGACGTGTACGTATCCGACAGCACTTTCCGAGTAAGCCACTGACACTAGTTTCTCCCGTGGGTAACAGGACAATTGGAAACTGCAGACACAACAGCTAAAAACATCACGCGCCGCGATTCAAGATGTCGTCTTATGTTCCTGTCTAATAGCACCCTCCGGAATCGCGAAGTATTCGGAAAAAACGGCCGAATGTTTTTGGCAAGCAATAACACAAATGTCACTACTGGCGTTTCACTCGCAGCAATTCCATCCTTCGACTTTTTAATCCGACAGAAGTCGCAAAATTGAAGAAACTTGTACTTGAGAGCGCTTACTCTTGCATGTAAGTTAAATCAGACACTGCAGAACACATTTCTATTACGTTCGTCAGAAAGCCCCAGAATGTGTCAAAAATACTAAGATGAAGACAAAAATATTAGTGTGAAGGAGGATGCCAATCTACGAGCAGCGTTCGCTAAGTAATGCCATACTTTCTTTTCCTGAAAGCAGGTTGGTTTTATTCAGGATTCCAATACACCAAATTATTCCCCCCCCCCCCTCCCCCCCCTGTTTTGGCTACAAAACCCTGTTTTTCAACATAATCGCTGTTCAGTGCGACAGCCTCACGCCACCTTACCGGGAGCGCCTGTCTGCACGAATGGTACGACTCTACTGGTCTACGACACAGCCAACACCTTGTTGCATTAATAACCTCTCCATCATCCATGTACTGCTTCCCACAGAGTGCATCCTTCATGGTTTCATTGGGCCAAATAGATGGAAGTCGGAAGGTGCGAATCCGGGCTGTAGGATGGATGAGGAAGAACGTCCAATGAAGTTTTGTGATCTCCTCCCGGATGCGCAGACTTGTGTGTGGTCTTGAGTTGTCAGGGAGGAGGAGGAAATCGTTTGCATTTTTGTGGCGACGACCACGCTGAAGTCTTTTTTTCAGTTTCCTGAGAGTAGAAAAATACACTTCACAGTCGATCGTTGTACAATTAGGAAGGACATCAAACAGAATAACCCCTTCAAAGACCCAGAAGACCGTCATCATGACTTTAACAGCTGAGGGTGCGGTTATGAATTTTTTCTTCGGATCAGAGGTGTTATTGCGCCACTCTATGGATTTCTGTTTTGTTCCGGTTCGAACTGATGAATCTTGTTTCATCGCCTATGACGATGTTCGACAAAAAATTGTGATGATCATCCTCGGAACGTGCAAGCAACTCCGCACTGATGGTCCTTTACTGCCCTTTACGGTCTTCTATTAGGTACCCAAGAGGTACACATCTTCGAGTACTCCAAATTTTGGACGAGAGTGTCAGCACTATCAATAGGTACGTCCAGTTGTGTTTGACTGTGATTCGTCGTTCACCTCGAATGAGAGTGTCCGCACGTTCCAACACTGAAGGAGTCACACCTGTGTGTGGGCAGGCGGCACACGAGAGATGAGAGAGGTTTGCGTGACCTTTCTGCATTGATGACAGACGCCTTTCCCAGCTACTCATCGTGCTTCTGTTCGCTGCCAGGTCTCTTTGCACACTCTGCAACTACTTACGAATATCTGTGATCTGCAAAAAGAAACTCGATGACAGCTCTCTGCTTGCAACTCCCCTCCGTTACAGACGACGTTTTGAATGTTGTATATAGCGCCGCCACCTAATGGAACTTCATTTAAACTATAGGGGCTGAAGCGGGAATATTCCACTATGTCTCACAACGAATTCCGCATTTCTTCAATCGAAATTGGCCGAGAAAAAGATATTGAATCACTTATAGAACGCCCCTCGTACTTTCTTGAACTCCATAATGCACATCCTTAACCGCTACGCTAAGATACACTACACTTAATATCTCTTGAAGGTTTTTACCGTCGACGCGTCATTAACTGACATTTAATTATAAGAAACGGTACCAAGGGTGACGTGCCCGGAGACCATCGCCATCAGTTTAGTGTCTGTGCCGTCGTGATTGTGATTTAGTGTTTTTGCCGCCACGCTCCTCATTCACTTTTACCGTCTCATTCGTCAGTGTTTGTGTGCCGTGCCTACAGTTTTTCGCTTGTTTTCGTCGAGTGTGAACGGCTTCACGTTTTTTATTTATTGTATCTCCTGTTTTTTAACCACCGATTTGTTACTTTTCTGTCTCCTTTTTCTCTATTATTGTAATGCTTGTGGCTGAAGAGCGGAGTAGATGTATCCGCTGCCAGCCCGCCTTTGTATAAGGTGAACAAACGACAATAAAGAAAGAAAAGGGTGACGTGTTCGTGAAAAATCTTCAGTGTATCATTGCCTTGGCGTCTTCGCATCGAGTTATACATCATTTTGACGTCATGTGTACATTAAGCCAAAACGTTGCTTTGTGTAGCAGTTGTTATTGTGACTTTACTTTCATTGGCTATAGGCCTATTTCGGCTCAAAGGCCATTTTCAAGCACTCTGCAACATGTAGTACGGTATTTAGATCATATATCTGTGAGTTTTCGTAATAAGTAATTATTTTGTACATTTGGCCTAAGACTTACTTCCATATTACGTCGTCGACGCTCTTGCTGTCAGATATCTTACTTGATGCGTTTTTAAGCAAAGCACAGGCGAAGTTATAAATTACTCGCTAAGTAACAGAATTTTAAAAAACTTTGACGTCAGTTCCCAGTAAGCCAAGCGTGTCCCTAGCTGCTCCCTTAATACGCTTGATCTGTATTACCGGTGTTACCTTTCACACCTTACATAAGACCGAAATAAGTAGACAGCCAAAAGAACACTCGACTTAAATCCATAAGCCTTTCCCACAATGACATATGATCAGGGCCGTACCGAGGCCATGGCAACATAGGTAACCGCCAAGGGCGCAGTCACAGATGGCGTGCAAAAACGGACCGAAAAAATGACATGAAAGAAAGGTGGATAAGAGTTAACCTGGAGATTCACGCTTGTTTTCCTACCACTTAATGTTTCTATTCTCTGCCCGCGAGAAGAAGCATTTCTTTCGGATTGCGACTGTACACGCATGCTGTTGTCACTGTGTCATTTCGTAGAATTAGCATCATATTGGTACGTGTCCAACAGTGCACATGATTCGTACAGCTGTCACCTACACAGCTAGCTCGTGTTTAACAATGGAGTTTTTGTTGTTCTTCGTTATGATCACTGTTGCGAAATCAGCTTTATTAGAGCTAATTTTGGTTACTTTTTAGCTAGCTAATGATTGAGTTAGTTCGGGTCCTGAAGTATGGCTTTTTTCACAACCATTTGGCTTTTTTCTGACTTTTTTCTTGACTGCAGAAAAGAATTAAAATCCATATTTTTCTTTGGTGAAGCTCAGAGTAAGAGAATAGCTGTTTACCCAGCAAAAATACTCTCTCTGACTATAATGCACAATTAATTAGAACAAAATAACATAGTGGCTTAGAGTATGGATACTCCTGACTGGAAATTATTTAGAATAAGTAATGACCCGGGACGAAATGTTTTTAAGAACAGTTTACAGGAAACGGCCTGGGTTGAAATTTATAATGAAGCAAAGGCTAACATAAAATTTAATGTGTTCCTTGATAAACTCATATCAGTATTTGAAAACTGATTTCCACATAAGCTAATCAGGTAGGACACTAAACAGCCATGTAAAAAAAAAGACCACATGGATCACTAGAGGGGTTAAAGTATCTTGTGAAAGTAAAAGAGAACGTCTCTTTTGGCAAGAACAAGTAGATATCCTGCACTAGTTACACGCTACAAAACTACTCGAAATTACTAAGTAACATGCACATAATGTCTGAAATCAGTTATTCCGACTACAGACTTGAGGCTATATGGAATGTAGTGAAACAGGAGACCGAACAACCAGTCACAGAAACAGGATAACATCACTGTTGAAATGAATGTGAGGGCTATAAATGATGAGTCACAGGTAGCAAACATATTTAATAATCATGTCTTAAATATAGTAGAAAATATAGGGACAAACAGTTCAAGAGAAAAATCACAGCAGTATGTTGAAAAAGTAACTCTCATAAAATTCAATCATATAAATTATCACCATCTTCTGCTTCTGAAATTAAGAAAATTACACATTCTTTCAAAAATAAAAGCTCATCTGGTTTTGATGAGGTTTCCAATCGAGTACTAAAGATTCGTTCCCATACAATAAACCTGGTCTTATCTGAAATACGTAATGCATCACTAACTCAAGGCATTTTTCCAGGGAGATTGAAATACGTCGTTGTTAAACCCCTCCTTTAGAAAGGTGGCAAGAGAGATATCAATAACTAACGACCTGTTTCACTGCTCATATCATTTTTCAGAAGGTGATGCAGTCTAGAATACCAAGTATCTCACCGTAGCAACAATAATATCCTCAGAAAATCCCAGATCGGGTTTCAAAAGTTTGCTCTACTGAGAGTGCCATTTACATATTCACTAATCTGATTTTACAAGCATTAAATAATAAAATAGCGCTGGTTAATATTTTCTGCCATCTATCTAAGGAATTTGACTATCTGAATCACAGCTCCTAGATAAATTGAAGTTTTATGTAATTGATGGCACAGCCAACCCATTGATACTGTCATACCCAACCAAGAGAATGCAGAATGTTGCACTTATTAATTCAACTAATATAATCAGGGGACGTAATTCTGACGCGAGAAATCACGTATGGTGTTCCGCAAGGCTCAATCTTAGTCCCACTATTATTCCTGATGTTTGTAAATGATTTTCCGTCTGCTATACAACAAGCAGAATTAGTTCTTTTTGCAGATGACACTAGCATAGTAATCAATCCAAGCATGCATACAGAAACAGAAGAAATAGTAAACAAAGTTCTTAAAAGTATCATTGACTGGTTTTCTGTCAATGATCATCCTCAGTTTTAAAAATAGACAACATATTCAGATCTGCACTCTAGGAGTGCCACAACAATAATAAGTGAAACACATGGCGAAGAAATAATAAATAGGGTGAAAACTTCAAAAGTTTTAAGCGATGAGAATTTAAACTGGAAAAAGCTCATTTTGGAACTCCTTAAACAAATTAGTTCAGCCACGCTTGCACTTAGAATCATCGCAAATCTTGGGGAGAGTCAAATCAGTAAGCTGACGTATTTTGATATTTTCATTCGATAATGTCACAACGAATAATGTTCTGGGGTAACTTATCTTTAAGAAAGAATGTCTTCATTGTTCAAAAACGCGCTGTAAGAATAATATGTGGTGCACACCCACAGTCATCTACAGACATCTGTTTAAGAGGTTGGGCACTCTGACTACTGCTTCACAGTATATTTATTCTGTCATGGAATTTATTGTACATAATCCACTACAGTTCAAAAGGAATAATGATGTACATTGTTACAATACCAGAAAGAAAAATGGCGTTTATTACTCCACATTAAGGTTGTCTTTAGCACAAAAAGGGGTGCTCAATGCTGCAACAAAGAATTTCGATCACTTATCCACTGATATGAAATGCCTGACAGACAGCAAACGAAAATTTGAAAACAATCAGAGAAACTTTTTCCTTGACAACTCTTTCTATTTCGTAGAAGAATTTCTATTTATGTACTGTGTAAAAAGATGATGGGTAGGACTAACTCACAACATATGTACATCTTTTTTTTTTTTGAAAAAAAGTTAGAATGTTCAGAATGTAACCATATGTACAAACTAATGTGCGATGTGAATGTAAAATGACTCGTTCCACATCATTACGATCTATCGCGCAAAGTTATCCATGGAATAAGAAACTAACTTACTTACATAAAGTAAAATTGTGGCACTGAACTAACATTTCAAGACATGCCTTAATACCCCGTGACTATGTATTACTAGATAGAAGTTAAGAGCACAAAAAGCGAACTAAATCCATGTGGGTGTGCGTTCTGGCTCACCAGCACACTCAAGACCAAAAATGCAACTAGGAACCACTAATAGTTGGAAACGCTTTTGCAGCATAGCTGACATCAGCGAAGTAACGCAACTTCGCAATAATGAAAGAAGCTGTTCTAGGCAAAGCAGACTTTGCTTTATGCAGTATGAATCAGACAGAATAAACAATATTCCAGCGACCGAACTGAAGAGAAGGGGACAGTGAACTTCAGTTCAGTGCAGTAGTTACTTAAGTGTAAGAAGTAATTTAATACTACTCTGTAAGAAATGATGTAATGTAACAGTGCAGATATTGTGAAGTAGGTCGTATAAATACCTACGTCATTTGTATTTTTAATGTGGGAAAAAAGAAAGCTGAACGATGGAACTGACACGAAAATGTTTATTTCAACATATTTCGTACGTCAAAATGTCCTTGTTTAAAAATGGACTGATATTTGACACTCATAGTGTAGAAAAAACATTGAAAAAAATAAATTCCACAACAATACCCTTTGTTTTATGTCAACCTTTTTCTGGCTCTTTATTGTAGGATCATTTAGCTTATTTCGTTTTGGAAAGTTGGCAACGCTGGCTAGGATATTGCGGTGTACTAAAGGTTAGCGAGCGGGTGCCGAAGCAAGAATACTATATGAACGAAGACCTCCGGATCTCACTTATTTCTGCCAATTGAGAACTGTAGTGAAACTGTTTAATCTCGGATGCTTCAAAGCATTTAATACAGTGCCAAGTAAACTGGGAAGCAGACCTCACACATAACAAACCTCACATTAATTTACTGATGGGAACGCCATAAATGAGAGCACTGTATATTAGGTATTTTGAAAAAATTACAGCAGATTTTCGTGCGAAATATAGCACAAATATCGATTTAGCTGAAATAGTTAACGAAACAGCAGCTTTTAAATTCCGATAGGAAGAGGTTCCCATCTGGATATTTTGAAGGTTTTTTTGTGGATTACGAGATGCTTATGCAAACACCGAAATATCTTTGAAGATGTTTATGACAGTTCCAGTAACTTCTGCATCTTGTCAACTCAGTTTCAACGAATTAAAAATATAAATGTAAATGTCGTGTGACTGGGTAGACTGTTCGCCGGGTGCAAGTCTTTCGATTTGACGGCACTTCGGTGACTTGCGCGTCGATGGGGATGAATTGATGATGATAAGGACAACACAACACCCAGTCCCTGAGCGGAGAAAATCTCCGATCCAGCCGGGACATACTGGTGCGCTGACCGCTCAGCTACCGGGGGCGGACAACGAATTAAAAATGATGATAGGACACAGCTGCTAAATTTGGCTTCAGTGACATAATTAGTGAGTTTCTTACGTTCAAAAAACAGTGGAAAGAAAAGTTATATTAAAAATTCATTTCATGCAAAGAAATATAGTCTCAGCACTTGTAAAATCTGTTCTTTGTTATACATCGTGCTAAAATAAAGTCTTTGCCATAAACAATAAGACATAGATTTTGTTTTGATTTCAGATTTTTTAGAGAGTTCACAACAATTATTTGTAATAACGTACTACAGTGATACATCTCGTTTATTGCATGTAATATTTTTCGTTTATATTGCTCATTTAAGCAATATTTTTCAATAACGGTTCGTTTTCATTAAACAGACCTTACAAATTACAAAATTTCCAAAATATGTGAAGAAAAAATTTCAGGAATCTGCCAATGGCTCAAGTTCACCTGAGTTGAGCTCTGATTGTGACTGTATCGTCCGTCAAGTTGATGTTCCCCAGCAAAGCACGCTTACAGGTCTTCACACATCAGCTTACGTCCTTCCTATTTTTCAACACTCATTCAGTTACTCATAGGTCATTAGGTATAGACACATCACAAAAATACGAACAGCAGTAAATCTTTTTTAAAATAACAACCTACAATTTTCATTTGGTAATCCACTTCCTCACCTCAAGACGAGCTCAAAACGCTGCAATAGTGTACCACTCACGTGAACATGACGTTACTAAAAATGTAGCACAAAATTTACTTTCACTCTCCTGAAACAGCAAACAATGCAGGTACCCAGGGGTGCCAACATGAAGGATGTCCAGTACATAGTGTACTGCGTACAAGTCGTGTTCTGAACTGAAGGTATGCTGCCATGTGGATTGGTCGTGGAGGAACAGTGTATTGGCCTGCTTAGTGTCCTGATATAACTCCTTGGGACTTTAATCTTTGGGCACGCATAAAAGTGGTATCTGTCGCGTTATTCCAGCAACTCCAGTGAAAATGCAGGAATATATCTTGCTTGCTTGTAAAGCATTTCAGCAGGCAAGGCGGTGAAGGTATAAAGTTGTTAAAGGCTTAAGAAGCTGCTTCAAATCGATTATTGAAATTCACAAAATTTAATTTACCAGGCTACATTTTGAATTATTCGCACAGAGTTGTAAATAATAACGTCAGTCAGTGTTATATCGAGTAGTTGCAGGTATTTGCTACTCTTCAGGCTGCGTCTTGAAATTGTTTGGGTGGGCGGGTGGTGGGTGGGGGGTTGGGGGGGGGGGGCAAGGCTTCTACAGAGTATAGCTCCAATGGGCCTCTTGGAGGCTCTGTTCGTTCTGCCTAAGCGTGTTCTACCTACACCAAATGACGTTTACATCCTACTGCTTACATCGAAAGGGAATCAACGGAGTGGCTGAAACTTCACTATCGAATCCCTGTCGCTGTATATGTCTACTACGATTTGATACGTTTGTAACCATTTGTTTCTGGCAATGGCAATTGTATCTCCTGCAGGAAACAGATACTAAGTTTGTAAATGTCTCACTGGAGTGCTCTATAAAACGGTTATATAAATAGCACTACCAAATGGGATTTGACAAATGATCAGAGAAATAAACGTGCGAAACACGTTCCGTTACCTTCAGTTTCCTTTGCTTGCTGACGGTGTTTGAGGTTTAAAGTGTGTTATTAGCAAGTTTCTTTTTAATGAATGTATTGTGCCCGAGTTCTTGTGAGTTTTATTTTCTTGCAAATAAGGGTGCATACTACGAGTCTCAAACGAGCACAGTACGAATTCAGTGGGTGATTTATTAGGCAAAAATTTGGTACAGGAGCGTGGGACGAAACTGAAGGAACCTGCTGCACCCAGACCAGTCCTAAAGATCAGTCAAGAACAAAAAACAGCGCAAAGCCAGGCAAGGCTGATATATATTCGTACGTAATTTCAGTGGAGCAATGTATGTATGCCAACGACCTTGCCAGAAGGGTACGCGTCCACCTCCTGATGCCCTTACCAAGATGTAGAAGGCGTCGGCCGCTGCGGCGTGGGCGGGTCCTGTTCCACCGGCACGACGAGAGGAGGCGAAAGCTCCAGCTCCATGGGTTCGTCCCGCAGTGTCATGATTACGCCCTCTGGCGGCTGCTGTGGCCGCGCTGTCCTCGGGATCCGTGAATCTGCGGGAAGAGATACAGAAGGATCACCATGCTCATGGCAGTGGGGAATTTGTTTGATTGTGATGTCAGCGCTGCAATCCGTTTGGGCCTGAAATGAGATGCGCCAAGGATCTCGCCTCGCACCCACCGTCTGCTGCCGCTAAAATCCCTGAAAAACGCAATATGCTTCGCGAAGAGATACTTGCGACCTTCCTTCGACCCCGAATACCGAGGAGGGTGGAGCAGTGTCCGATGGCGACTGCCGTGAAGCAATTCCGCCGGCGATGGTCCAGGAGGCGAGAAACAGTTGCAATGCTTGATCAGTAGTGTGTGCGGGGCGAAGTTTGGGCATCTGCTGCTTGAAGGTTCAGACAAAACGTTCCGCTTCGCCGTTTGACTGTGGATGGAACGGTGCACTTGTTAGATGCTGTGTGCCATTGCATTCACACAATGTTTCAAATTCATTTGACGTGAACTGAGGGCTGTTGTCCGACACTATGACTTCAGGCAAACCTTCAAGGCAAAAAGTAGAGTACAATGCCTGACTGTGCTCCTTGACGTTTTCAAGTTCATCGGCACAACAATAGGAAACTTGCTATAAGAGTCTACCACAATCAACCAACGAATGTTCCAAAAAGAACCCGCAAGGTCTATGTGCACGCATTGCCATGGAGAATGCGACTTAGACCAAGCAAAGAATTTTTGTGGCGGAGCGGACAGATTAAGCTCATACGTGATACTGTGACGTCATTTGTTCTACTTGGGTGTTCGTACCGTGCCAAGTACAATGTCGACGCGCTAACTGTTTCGTACAAACAATCTCCCAGTGTCCTTGGTGAAGTAACTGCAACACTTCTTTCTGCAAAGCTTTGGGGATCAACACACGTGATATCCATTGTCATTTTGAACAAGAATCAGACCTTGCTGTATAGCGAGGCTATGCCGACGTGAAAAGTATCGGCGCACTACAGAGTTCTTTATGCTATGCACTGAGCGAGGCCAGGATGTACTAATGTATTTTAGCAAAATGTTCAAATCTGAATCAGCTTCCGTGGCATGTGCAATTTTCCTATAGTTCAGTGGAAAGGACTGAAGCAATTCAGAATCATGAGCATCGACGTGACAACAAGATGCAGCAGAAGCGTCAAAGTCTGTAGCAGGGCCAACTGAAAGACGTAAAAGTGCGTTCGCATTGCTATGTTGAGCTGTCAGACGACACACAATCTCGTACTGGCCTTGAGACAACAACAAAACCCAGCTTTGCAATTTTGGAGCAGTTCGTAGAGGAACCGCAAATATTATAACTAAAAAACGTTCACTTTGTTCAAGCAGTAAAGAACAGTCAGTGTTGTGTAGTGAAAACTGTCCAGATCGCGGTATGTCAACAAATAGCATCACCCAAAAAGGCCCATCTGTTTCAAACAATAAAAAATATACAGAAACATGCATTTCGGGTACCGCTCTGATAAACAACGCAGAACAAAACAATATCGACCACCTGAGACTGTGCAAAAAAGATCGACAGGTCCTTATACTCGCAGACAGTCACGGTCGTCAAATTGCAGAAAGAGTGTCTAGCCTTTTACCAAGCTACAATGTCATGGGTTTCGTGAAACCAGGAGCTTGTTTTTCGGAAGTAACAAAACCAATTGAAAACTCTTGTAAAAACTTTGGACCATCAGACTACGTGGTAAGTTTTGGAGGTGCGAACGATGTTGCAAGGGATCAAGCCAACGAAATAAAAATAGCTCTTAAACGTGTACTGAAGCAGACAATCCACACGAATGTGTTACTTATTAACCAACCACAGAGGCATGACCTACCTTCCTGGTCATGTGTGAATCAATTAGTGATTAAGATAAACTCTGACATAAAGGATGTTTGTGGAAAATTTGAGCATGCAAATGTAATAGATGTAAGCACTCTTGAAAAATCCATGCACACCAGACACGGACTTCATCTAAATTATGCTGGTAAACAATACCTAACAAAGAAAATATATAATTTTGTAAAGCATTACACTAGAAAACTTACCAGTACGTTGGATAATCGGCTCATAACAGGCAATGAAAGCAAAAAAAAACAAAGCAGAACATGTTAAAGGGGTCCAAATTGACTCACAAGGAAGGATGAAACCCAAGGAAAGAACGAATAGCACAAAAATGGGCCAAAACACATTAGATAAATCGTTGGGAAGAAACACACTCCAAGGGACAGGTAGAGGTTTTTTAGAGTAGCTGAGGGTGCCACAGGGGAATGTGTTACAGAACAAACTTATACATACACTTTAAAAGTCGTTCACCAAAATGTACGGTCTCTACCAAACAAACTTGATGAAATAAATGTACTTCTTAGGAATGATTGGAAGGAGGTATCAGTTTTATGTTTTTGTGAGCACTGGCTAGAGAAGGACCATTTACAGTATTCAAACATAACCGGTTTCACTCTGGCAAACTACTTTTGCAGATCAATATCGAAGCTTGGAGGAAGCTGCATTTATGTAAAAGAAAACATAGACTATAAGATAATAGACTGTGTACATCACTTAGGAAGCGAAAAACACTTTGAAGCCTCAGCTATTGAAATAACATCAGGAAAAACTTTAATAATGTGTGTTTACAGATCACCCAACAGCAATGTAAACATTTTCTTTAAAAAACTTGACCTTGCACTAGGGAAACTTAAAAATACTTGCAAAACTATAGTTCTGTGTGGCGATTTTAATATTGACCTCTTAACACACAGCCACCAAAGAGAAAAATTCCTTAATATTATTGAAGAATATAACCTGTGCACTAAAATAAACTCCCCTACACACGTAACAAATACTAGTGCTACACTTATTGATCCGATCTTTGTAAACACTGACATGCACACCTCAGAAAACTTTAATACCGGCTACAGTGACCACAATGCACAGCTACTTACTGTATGCGGAAGTGTTGATTTGTCTAGGAATGGAAGTGTTATCTACAAGAGAAAATTCAGCATGCAAAATATTGAGCACTTCAAACATATGCTAAGTACCCACTCATGGAATAAAATCTACAACAGTTACAACACAGATGAAAAACAGGATAATTTCATGGAAATTTACAGACATTGTTTCGAAATTGCATTTCCAAAAAAGAAAATAATTTCTAAAGGCCCCAGCAAACCCAAAACTTGGATTACATCAGGGATCAAAGTATCATGTAGAAGAAAAAGGGAACTTTTTGCACCATCAAAAACAGATAGAGCCCTGAATTTGCTCACCACTTCAAAAAATACAAGTTAACTCTGAGTCGTGTAATAAGGGAAGCAAAATTAAGGGAAAATGACAAACTTATTATGGAATCATCAAACAAAGCTAAGACAATGTGGAATACGGTACAGAGACTTACTGGAAAGGTGGAAACACACAAAAATATTGTATTGTCACAGGCGGGCAGCAAGGTCACTGATCCAAAATTAATTGCTAACCACTTCAATTCTTACTACACCAATATTGCTCGTGAGTTAGCGAGGGAACAAATGGGAAAAACATCAAACAAAATATTACAGGAAATATCTGGAAATAGTGTAACAAATACATCCATGTTCCTCCGTCCAATAAGTAGGGAAGAACTGTTAAACAGTATAAAGTCATTAAAAAATAAATATTCAGCTGGAGTCGACGATGTGCCAGACTATATTATAAAAGTATCAGCTGAACAGGTACTCGCACCACTGCTAGATACATGCAATTCTTCACTATCAAGTGGTATTTTCCCACAACAGTTAAAAACTGCAAAAGCTGTACCCCTTTACAAAAAGGGCGATCGGCAGCAGATGGTCAACTATAGGCCTGTGTCACTCCTATCAGGTTTTTCAAAAATCATTGAAAAACTAGTTCTGCTACAACTAACTGATTTCTTTAACAAAAAAATATGATTTCAGGATGTCAGCATGGCTTCAGGCCTCAGTGCAGTACTGAAACAGCCACTTTTAGCCTCATAAATCGTATTTTAAATTCAGTGGACAATCACAAAAATGTTTCGGGGATTTTCCTGGATTTAACAAAAGCATTTGATCTAATAGACCATGAAATTCTCCTAAGAAAGCTAGAGTGGTATGGTGTAAGAGGCCTGCCACACGAGTGGCTGAAATCCTACCTAGAAAATCGCTCTCAGATAACAGAGGTAAAACACATGGAAAAAAACGAACTCCAAGCTTATCAATCGAAACCTTCCACATTAACCCACGGCGTACCACAAGGCTCTATTTTAGGTCCCTTTCTCTTCCAAATTTTCATAAACGACTTCCCCCTACATGTTCAACACTCCGAACCAGTGCTATTTGCAGATGACACAAGCATATTAATTGAAGGTGAAAATGAAATAGCTCTAAGTTTAAATGCTAAAGTCACAAGTGAAAATGTCTCAGAGTGGTTTATGAGGAATAAATTACTGGTAAACCCTCAAAAAACAGTCGTCTTACACTTCCATACACAACAAAATAAAAACCCATTAAAACCAAACATGTCAATGGAAAACCAAAGAATTAACAGTGTCACTGAAGCAAAATTTCTTGGCATCTACTTACAAGACAATCTTAAATGGAATTCCCACATCACTTCACTAAATTCTAAACTATCCAAAATGACTTATGCGATGAGGATTATATGGAACAACACAAGTCCTGAAACAGTTAGAGCAGTGTATTACGCTTGCATACACACCCTATTAAGATATGGCATCATATTCTGGGGAAATTCTCCTCATTGCATAACCACATTCCAGAAACAAAAAAAGATTGTGAGGGTAACGAAAAATGCCAACAGCCGAAAATCATGCAAACCATTCTTTAAAGAACTGGGGATTCTACTCCTACCATGTATCTATATACTAGAAGTTGTAATGTTCCTAAAAAAAAGCATGCTAAAAATGGAAATGTATTTATTCAAAATAAATCTGTACATGAACACCATACAAGGGCAAATAGTGACATGCACAGACATCATTGTTATACCACACTGTGCAAGAAAGGTGTATATCACTCAGGTTCACATTTGTTTAATAAGCTGCCAAGTAACCTAAAGGCCATAAACAAAATCCATAGCTTTAAAAAATCTGTAACATCATATCTCTTGGAAAACTGTTTTTACTCAGTAACACAGTATCTTGAAAAATAAGTTGGTTGTAACAATATAAAAATGTAATGTAACAATATAGCAATATAAAAATGTAACAATTTATAAACGTAATGTATACACCAATGTAACAGTATATTAATGTAATATCATTTTGTCCAACATCTAAGGTATGGTACTGTATATGTACCACAAAGATTCAGGACGTAAATAAATAAATAAATAAAACCGGCTTCATCGGATGAAACAAGGATTGCAATGGCTTGTGGTCCGTTACTAAGTAGAATTTTCTGCCATACAAATAGTGGTGGAATTTGGTGACATCATACACTATAGCCAATACCTCTTTCTCTATTTCTGAATAGTTATACTGAGCTTAGGACAACACTTTTGATGCGAAAGCAACAGGCTTGTCTCTATTACTAAATCTGTGAGAATTTCGTAAGAGGAACCGTCAACTTGCAACACAACTGATTTGTCAGGCTTAAAGTGAACCAAGCATCGATCACTGAGCAATGCATCTTTAAGTTTTTGAAAAGCTTTTTGACACTCATCTGTCCACACAAAGGGGACGTCCTTACGACGCAAGCGATGTAATAGGGCTGCGATTTTTGCAGCATTCCGTATGAACCGAAACTAATAGTTCATTTTCCTTAAGACTGACTGCAATTCTGTGACATTGTGAGAAACTGGTGGGTCACGTATGGCTAGCAAATGTGAATGAAGAGGATGTAGACATTGACTGTTAATGACATGACCAAGATACTGCAACTCAGGTTTTAAAATGTCACACTTGTCCAGTCTACACTTCAGTCCTGCATCAGGTAACACACGAAACAAAGCACGCAAATTTGCAATGTGTTCTTCAGATGTACGACCTGCTGCGACAATATCGTCAAAATAATTTGAACAGTTTGGTACTTGATCAGTCAGCTGTTCCAAATACCACTGGAAAATGGCGGGGCAGAAGCACTGCCAAAAGGCAAACGCAAATATAAAAACAAGTCCAAATGAGTGTTCACAACACACAAGTGTTGAGATTCATCATCTTGTGGTATTTGAAGATAGGCGTCGCGCTAATCAATTTTTGAAATGTAGCGACCAGCGCCTAACATTTTCATGAGATCCTCCGGGCTTGGCAGTGGATAAGTATCAACCACTGTTTGTGGGTTGACTGTAGACAAAGTCAATACAGAGGCAAATGCGACCTGAAGGTTTGAGAGGAGCAAAACCAGTATGAGCGCAATAGCTCGTCTATCTTGCAGTTCCTTAAGTTCAGCAGCGAATTTGTCCCATAATGCAATGGGAACAATGCTGGCCCTGCAAAATTTCGGCTGAGCGTTGTCTTTCATAGTAATATGTGCAACAAAGTTGTTAGCCTTGCCTAAACTTTCAGAAAAGGTTTCATGGAGTAAGCTAGCTACACTGTCTCTGGCATTGAACGCAGTCACTGACAACACATTGTCCTGAATTTGAAAGCCAAACAAATCAAACGAATCAAGGCCAAATATGTTCTCACGATCACGTGACTGTAGCACAGTGAAAGCCTCAGTTCGCGTATGCGAGTGATACATGACAGGCAAAGTACATTTTCCGAGAACGGAAATGCCTTGTCCATTATAAGCCGTCAGGTGCAAGCTAGTTTTAGACAGGCGTGGGGAGCCTAAAAGTTCGTAAGTGTTACAAGATTCAGCAATGTAACACAGGCACCTGCGTCCAGCTGAAATTTCACACGTTTTTGAGTAAGATGCAAATGAATAAAAAGTTTGTTGGACTGGCGTATCACTGAAGAAACTGTTTGCTTGCTAGTTTTGAATACATTGCATTGATTACATGGGCTTTGTGGCTAGATTTTTGTGAGTGCGCAGCATTCTTATGTTTTTTCCTTTGCAAACATATGGATTGTAGGTGACCTTTCTTGCCATGAGCATAACACTGTGCTTGTCTGGATGGCCAATCTAGGCGTTTGTGCCGTGAATAGCAAACGAGGGCATGACTTAATTCTATTCACTTATGTAGCCGCCTATTTAGAGAACTGTTTACACGGCTTGGCGCGTGCATGCTGTTGCTGCCTAATGGGCCACTCATGAACAAGGGACGACTCAACCCGACAATAGCGTACCATCATTTCTTCTTGTCCCAGTAAGTAAAGATGCTATAAACTTAGTAAGATTTAACTCAGTATGTAACTAATATTGTGATAGTGATACTACATTATTCTTAGGAAGTTACAGGAGAGAGACTGTGCTAGCGGAATGGTTTCTGTTAGAAATCTGCATGCTCTTCCATATATGTGATAATTCTTGACTCCCAGCATGTGATGTGGGAAATACAATAACATTTTTAAAACTGGATAAATTTTTCATGCAATCTGCGGGCTGCATATTTTTGCTCTTCGAAGCTACACTTCAATATTACAAAACAAAAAAGACATTTCTCATGAAGCACAGATCATTATATGTGCTAGCTCCACTGATCATTAATATTCTAAAAGCAAACTTGCTTTTATTTTTGTATACAGGTCTTTTGGCCATTTCTTTTGTCACGACCAAATTTTTCCTTATGTCTTACTTTAAATCTGTGCCTTGTTTAATTAACGGTCTGATTTACATGGATACCATTGTACTATTCCTGCTACAAACCTAGTTATACCTTTGAATTTTGAGATTTGTGTGTACCTAAACTGTTCCAGTTTTGTGTCAATTTATTGAAGAATGTACCTGTCTGCGTGTATTTTCTGAAGTAAATATAGGGTGAGTCAAAAAGGACTTTACAATTTTGGAATGGTGTAGAAATTTACTGAGATAGCTTACAGAATCGGTAGATGCATCATTTTGTAGCAAACGACCTAAAGTTTGATTCACTGTGTTGTCAACAGAATATAACTTTTTCCAACCAGACCGAGGGCAAAAAAGTCTGAAAATGTCTTAAAGGAACTAATTTCAAATTTTTATTCCGCAACACAGAAATGATAATGGAACGGCATTCGCTCGAGAAATACTATATAAATAATATTTTTTTTACTAAACTTATCTAACACGGGATAAGAATGTCGTCTTCATCATTGTTGTCATTGTCCTCATAGGAAAGAGAAGCTGCAGTAGAAGTTGGACTCGATTTGTATGATTCAATTGCCCCAATTATTTTGAAGACTGACTCAGTAAGTACGTATTTAAGGCAGCACCGATTCTTTTGCAAAAATTTGCACGAATCCCTATTATGCCGTTTACCGTTTCGATACACATTCGATTCCTTATCTTCGTTTCCACGAGATTCGACTGACTGAATATTCTTTCTACCTCGCCGTTCGACCAAGAAATTACGAGCCTAGATATCGCATATTCTGCAAGTTCTCTGGAAGGATTTTCACCCCTTGCGTCATGGTACCCGAAAACCTCACACCAGATATCGACAATTTTGTTAACGTTACCCAATTGAACGATGGTCAGTTTTTCCAATGCAATTCAATTCTTATACTTGTATCGTTATCCAATTGCGAGCTTTCTAACGGGGGAATTACGGATTCTTTTATCACTACAAGTGCCTTTGAAACTTCAAGAAGAGATAATTTCCTCAATACTTTCGTCTTATGGAGCAATCGTTGCTGTAATTGTTTGACAATTGAACAAACAAATTTCACATATCTTTATCTAATATTTTTTCGTCCTCTTCTATTGTTTTCTTCCAAATTCCTGATTTTTGTTTTCAAATGAATAGCGGTATCTAAGATATGGCTTTGGACCTAGGTGATTTTCGAAAACATTGTCAAGATAGTTTCTCTTAACCGTGTAGGTAGAAATGACAACTTGTTAAGAAGAGATTGAATAATGACTACCAGGTCATCTAATAACTTGCATGGATCCACACCATTTGACTCGAATTCCTTATTTACTCTGTACGAAAACATAGAAAGATAGGTTTCAAAAGTTGCAAATATACTAAGTTAAGTTCGTCACTGGACATCGAATAGAGCATTTTATCTGTGTAGCATTTTTCACTTAGCCTTGCAATTGTAAAAAGAGTTTGTAACTCAAGCCATTGATCAGTTATTCTACATACCGCAGGTTCAATAGGTAACCAGCTCGTGTCACAAGCTTGGGGGATTTTCACTGGTTTCTCCCCATCACTTAGGATGAGAAAATCTGACGATAAAAGAGCTGTCGTGCAGAAGATCGAAACAACCAGTTGTAACTTTCCCTAATCAAAAAGTCCAAATTTCTTGGAAGACATTATGCAATTGCTGCAGAGATTGCCAACTTAATCGAATGACAGGTACACCTTTTAAGTACGGTAAGTATCAAATGTGGAACCTCACTTTTAAATATTTCATACCCTCCGTTATTAATACCAACTGTCACATTAGCATTATCTGCTCCTGTTACCTGCTATTGCTTTAAATTGTAAAATAACTTCTTTCAGCTCCTCTTCAATAGCTGATACATTAGATCAGAATTGCATTTTTCAAGGGCAGCTGGTGTAAGAAAAGACGACACAACCTATGATAAATTATAGCTATAGCTAGAACTTTACTGGCACCAATATAAGTTGATTAGCAATTAAAATACCGTACATACCGTCATCAACTTCGGTTCTCAGTTCTTTCGCAAAGTGCCGTAGACACTGGCGAGCAGATTGATGCCGTATTCCTGGACTTCAGGAAGGCATTTGATACGGTTCCGCACTTACGTTTAGTGAAAAAAATACGAGCTTACGGAATATCGGACCAGGTTTGTGATTGGATTCAGGATTTCCTAGAAGAAAGAACACAACATGTCATTCTTAACGGTTCAAAATCTGCAGATGTAGAGGTAATTTCGGGAGTACCGCAGGGAAGCGTGATAGGACCTTTATTGTTTACAATATACATAAATGACTTAGTTGACAACATCGGTAGCTCCGTGAGGCTATTTGCAGATGACACGGTTGTCTACAAGAAAGTAGCAACATCAGAAGACTCGTACGTACTCCAGGAGGACCTGCAGAGGATTAATGCATGGTGCGACAGCTGGCAGCTTTCCCTAAACGTAGATAAATGTAATATAATGCGCATACATAGGGGCAGAAATCCATTCCAGTACGATTATGCCATAGGTGGTAAATCATTGGAAGCGGTAACGACCGTAAAATACTTAGGAGTTACTATCCGGAGCGATCTGAAGTGGAATGATCACATAAAACAAATAGTGGGAAAAGCAGGCGCCAGGTTGAGATTCATAGGAAGAATTCTAAGAAAATGTGACTCATCGACGAAAGAAGTAGCTTACAAAACGCTTGTTCGTCCGATTCTTGAGTATTGCTCATCAGTATGGGACCCTTACCAGGTTGGATTAATAGAAGAGATAGACATAATCCAGCGAAAAGCAGCGCGATTCGTCATGGGGACATTTAGTCAGCGCGAGAGCGTTACGGAGATGCTGAACAAGCTCCAGTGGCGGACACTTCAAGAAAGGCGTTACGCAATACGGAGAGGTTTATTATCGAAATTACGAGAGAGCACATTCCGGGAAGAGATGGGCAACATATTACTACCGCCCACATATATCTCGCGTAATGATCACAACGAAAAGATCCAAGAAATTAGAGCAAATACGGAGACTTACAAGCAGTCGTTCTTCCCACGCACAATTCGTGAATGGAACAGGGAAGGGGGGATCAGATAGTGGTACAATAAGTACCCTCCGCCACACACCGTAAGGTGGCTCGCGGAGTATAGATGTAGATGTAGATGTAGATGTAGGGTCAAGAACATTCCTGATAATAGTGTTACACTTTGTACAATGTATCTTAATCTGGCTTACAATAGCACTATCTTTGAACCTTTTTTTACACATTTCTCCAAAATGATCACATGACATATAGCACAATGTGGTGACACAAAATGGGCAAGTGATCCTTCAGCTTCATTATGTCCCATGGAATGCTCTACTAGTTTGAAAATCTCTAAGATTTTTCCATATCCACCTTGTGGCATGTTTGTCCTATGAGCCTCTCAGTCTGATGTCACCTCCAGTGCCAGTTTCCTCTTCCAGCCCTTTGTGACATATAGTGTGCCACATCATGTGGCTATAATTTTACTGACAGTCACCAACTTCGTCAGTTCTATGTCTGTAATTTTATATGGTTTAAAGATTACCTTATTATGAAGTATTTTACATGATGAGAGAATTTTGCTCTTAAATCTGTTCATCTGTTACTACATTTGAGCTTATAATATCCTCATAAATCTATTCAGCACAATAACCATCTACCAGCAATCTTGGTTTTACTCTGTGTATATGGTTTTGTAATCTTTTTAG
This sequence comes from Schistocerca serialis cubense, assembly GCF_023864345.2. Taxonomy (NCBI): domain Eukaryota; kingdom Metazoa; phylum Arthropoda; class Insecta; order Orthoptera; family Acrididae; genus Schistocerca; species Schistocerca serialis. The sequence goes on along the minus strand of NC_064642.1, from coordinate 561,940,307 downwards.
ATAATTGTTTGGCTTATCTTATTAAGACACCCATAGTCAGTGTCAAAACCGGGTTAATGTTGCAACGGGTTGGCTGTATTTTATATATATATATATATATCTTATTCTTGTACTGTTGCATTTAAAATTATGAGTAATATGTGTACACACGCACAAAAATACAGATCTTCAGAATTGTTTTCGATTTTAACATTAAACAAAGAGCAGGCTTCAGGACTGGTAGATCATGCACTGAACAGATTTGGTGTCTGAAGACAGTATTAAGAACATATCGAAGTGTCAATGTACTTCTTACCTTTGTGGACTTAAGAAAGCATATGACCCTACTGACAGGCAAACCATTTTCTGCTCTTTAGAACAGCTCATAGTACACAGAAAAATTACAGAACTAAACTGTTAGACTCTCACAGACAGAGGATCTCAAGCAGAGTTTCTTGATGAAATATCTGAGGAGTTCGACAAGGAGATGGTCTGTTACACTTCTGTTTAACATAGTATTAGACAAGATCATCAGCGAATGGGGGGAAAGAAATCGGGAGTGCAAACAATGGGACCACAGGACACAAAATCAAAGTGCAATGTCTAGCTTTTGCTGATGGTTTAGCTACATTCACTAAGAATGTCAAAAAAATTAAGTATATAATAGAGAAGTTACACAAGATAACATCAAAGACAGGTCTCCAAATATCACATACGAAGACTCATTTGACGAAAAAGTTACATCAAAACAATCGTACTATAAACAAAATATGGGAAAATTTCATATGTTCTTCTTTTAAACATCTCAGAGAAATCATAGTACCATCTGAACAGTAAAGTTAATTTAACATACCTTGGGTGCACTGTTCCCCCAACCATCAGGGACACTAGTCCCCACTTCTCAACCAGAGAAGTGTAAGTCTTCTTCAGCTCCTCTCGCTAAGAAGGGGTCCCTTGGGTCACTCTCTTCCCAGGTTTCTGCTAGTGGGAAAGATGACCTGCCAGTGGCTGAAGTGCCCAAAAGCAGCTGGTCATAGGGCTTCACGATCATCCTCAGTCCCAGAGACTGAATCAGTGAAGCCCTCCCAGCCAGAGAAACCCAAGGACCAGCGAAAGAAATCCAGAAAGAAGACCCCCAAGACCAAAGGAATTGTGGTGACACCCACACCACCACTGCCTACAAGCTCTGCATATGATGATGAGGTGAAGATTCTGGCATCAGCTGAGGATGTAGGTCTCGCCAGACCCTCAGACACAATGAATACAGCCTGGTCAGGAAATAAGTCAATGGCAGCAGGTGACTCTGAGGCGTAGACTACCTCATTGAGTGTTTCATGCATTCTCAGTCTCACGATCATGTCATCATCCTCCAGTGGAATTGCAGCTGTTTTTTCCACCACCTGGCTGAGCTATGGCAACAGTTAAGCTTTACACCTGCTTTCTGCATTGTGCTCCAGGAAACTTGGTTCCCGGCAATGCAGACCCCTGCCCTTCGCCGCTACAGGGGATATTACAAGAACTGTAGCGAATATAATACAGTGTCAGGTGGAGTTTGCATTTATGTCCTGAACTCAGTATCTAGTGAACCTTCAAACTCCTCTTGAAGCTGTGGCTGTCAGGATATGGACGACACAGGAAATAACTGTCTGCAATGTATATCTCCCTCCAGATGATGCGGTGGCCCTGAACATATTGGCTGCACTGATTGATCAACTCCCTAAGCCTTTCCTACTTTTTAACGCCCATAACCCTTTGTGGGGTAGCACCATGCTTACTGTCCGTGGCAGAGATGTCGAAAATTTACTGTCTCAACTCAACCTCAGCCTCTTAAATACTGGGGCCACCACACATTTCAATGTGGCTCATGGTAGTTACTCGTCCATTGATTTATCAATTAGCAGCCCAGGACTTCTCCCATCTATTCATTGGAGAGAACATGACGACCTGTGTGGTAGTGACCACTTCACCATCTTCCTGTCACTGCCCCGACATCATGACCACGGATGCCTACCCAGATAGGCTTTAAACGAGGCTGGGTAGCTTTCACCTCTGCTGTCACCGCTGAATCTCCCCTACATGGTCCTATCTATGTTGTGATCGAGCAGGTGACTACAACGATAATTTCTGCGACGGAAAACGCGATCCCTCCTTCTCTAGGGTGCCCCTGGCGGAAGGCAGTCCCTTGGTGGTCGCCGGAAGTCGCTGAGGCAATTAAAGAGCGTCGGCGAGCTCTGCAGCGACACAAGGGGCACCCTTCCGTAGAGCACCTAACAGCCTTTAAGCGGCTCCGCGCCAACGTTCGCCTACTTATAAAACGACGGAAACAGGAGTGTTGGGAGAGGTACGCGTCGACCATTGGGTGTCGTATGTCACCTTCCCAAGTCTGGACAAAGATCAGATGCCTTTTTTGGTACCACACCCCAACAGGTGTCCCTGGCTTTAACATCAATGGCTTGCTCTCTACCGACGCAAACCCAATTGCCGAGCACTTTGCTGAGCACTACGCTCGAGCCTCTGCATCGAACTACCCTCCAGCCTTTCGCACCCTCAAACGGAAGATGGGAAGGAAAGTCCTCTCATTGACTACACGCCACAGTGAACCCTATAATGCCCCATTTACAGAGTGAAAACTCCTCAGTGCCCTTGCATATGGCTCTGACACAGCTCCTGGGCCGGATCGTATCCACAGTTAGATGATTAAACATCCCTTGTCTGACTGCAAGTGATATCTCCTCGTCATCGTCAACCGGATCTCGTGCGGTGGCGTCTTTCCATCGCAATGGAGAGAGAACACCATCATTCCAGAGCTAAAACCCGGCAAAAATCCGCTTGATGTGGATAGCTATCGACTTATCAGCCTCACCAACGTTCTCTGTAAGCTGTTGGAATATATGGTGTGTCGGCAGCTGGGTTTGGTTCTGGAGTCGCGTGGCCTACTGGCTCCATGTCAGGGCGACTCCTGCCAGGGTCGCTCTACCACTGATAATCTTGTGTCCTTCGAGTCTGCCAACACCTGGTTGCCGTCTTCCTTTAATTACGTAAAGCGTACGCCATGACCTGGCGACATCATATCCTTGCCACATTGTATGAGTGGGGTCTTGAAGGCCTGCTCCCAATTTTTATCCAGAACTTCCTGTCGCTCCGTACTTTCCACGTCCAGGTTGGTGCCTCCCATAGTTCTCCCCATATTCAGGAGAATGGCGTTCCTCAGGACTCCATATTGAGTGGATATCTATATTTAGTAGCCATTAACGGTCTGGCAGCAGCTGTAGGGCCGTCGGTCTCCCCTTCTCTGGATGACTTCTGCATTTCGTATTGCTTCTCCAGCACTAGTGTTGTGGAGCGGCGCCTACAGGGAACCATTCACAAGGCACAGTCATGGTATCTAGCCCACGGCTTCCAGTTTTCAGCCGCGAAATCGTGTGTCATGCACTTCTTTCAGCGTCGTACCGTTCATCCGGCACCTGAACTTTATCTTAATGACGATCCACTCACTGTAGTGGAGACGTATCGATTCTTAGGACTGGTTTTCGACGCCCGATTGACTTGGCTACCTCACCTTCATCAGCTTAATCGGGAGTGCTAGCAGCACTTCAGTGTTCTCCGTTGCCTGAGCAACACCAACTAGGGTGGAGATCGCTCTAAGTCGCTGCAGCTCTACAGAGCCCTTGTTCAATCTCGCCTTGACTATGGGAGTCTGGTTACAGTTCAGCGGCGCCCTCAGCATTGCGTTTACTCGACCCAGTCCACCACTGTGGCGTCCGCCCAGCGACGAGAGCTTTCAGAACGAGTCTGGTGACCAGAGTCCTGGTGGAGGCCAGAATCTCTCCATTGAAGGTTAGGTGTGCACAACTGCTCGCCAGTTACGTTGCACACGTTCGTAGTCTCCTGTGCATCCAGATTACCTTCTCCTTTTCCCAACCACAGAGGTTCATCCCCCACATCGGCGGCCCAGGTCAGGGCTAATGATTGCAGTTTGTGTCTGGTCCCTTCTGTCTCAGCTGGAGTCCTTCCCTTTACTACCTCTACTTGAAGTCCATTCAAGTACACCTCCATGGTATACACCTCAGCCGAAGCTTTGTGTGGACCTTTTGCGTAGCCCTAAGGACTCTGTTAACCCCGCCGCTGCCTGCTGTCACTTCCTCTCGATTCAAGACAAGTTCTGGGGCTCTGAAGTTGTTTATACCGACGGTTCGATGGCTGATGTTAATGTTGGCTTCGCCTATGTGCACAGAGGCCATATTGAACACCATTCCTTGCACGCTGGCTGCAGTGTATTCACTGCAGAGCTTGTGGCCATATCTCGTCCACTTCAATACATCTGTTCCTGTTCTGATGAGTCGTTTCTTCTCTGTTCTAACTCCCTGAGCAGATTATGGGCTATCGATCAGTGCTACCCTCGCCATCCTTCAGTAGCGAACATCCAGGAGTCCATCACTGACCTGTAACGGACCAGTTGTTCAGTGCAACGAACTTGCTGACAAACTGGTCAAACAGGCTATGCGGCAACCACTCCTGGAGATGGGCATCTCTGAAGCTGACCTGCGTTCTGTCTTACGCCGCAAGGATTTTTGGCTTTGGGAGATGGAATGGCATAACAGTATGCACAACAAACTGTGGGTCATTAAGGAGACTGCGAATGTGTGAAAGTCTTTCCTGTGTGCTTCTCGCAGAGAATCAGTTGGCTGTTGGCTGTTGGCTCCACATTGGCCATACATGGCTCACACATGGTTACCTCCTCCATCATGAGGACCCACCTCAGTGTCACTGTGGCTCCCAAATGACAGTCGTCCACCTCTTGCTGGACTGCCCACTTTTAACTGCTCTGCAGTGGACCTTTAACTTTCCCAGCACCCTACCTTCGCTGTTGGGCGACAATGCCTCAACAGCAGCTTTAGTTTTATGTTTTATTCACGAGGATAGGTTTTATCATTTGATCTGAGTTTTAGCGCATGTCCGTCGTCCCTCTGTGTCCTCCACCCTAAGGCTTTTAGGGTGAAGGTTTTAATATGTTGCAGAGTTGCTGGCTTTTCCTTTTTTATTCTCATGGTCAGCCAGCCATGGTAATCTGCTTTCTTGTTTTTAATCTCTTCTCCCTGTTTCTTGTGTCTCTCTGTGGTTTTCTTGTCCAGTTTTGTCCATTGTAGTATTTTTTGTCCTTCTGTCGTTCTTCTGGTTCTTCCTTTCCCCTGTTGTTGTGCCGTATGTCTTCTTTGTTTTCTTCTTTCCCTTGGGTAATTGTTCCACTGGGAACAAGGAACCGATAACGTCGCAGTTTGGTCGCTTCCCCCCCCCCCCCCCCTTTTTAAACCAGCCAACCAACCAACCTACCAACCAACCAACCTACCAACCAACCAACAATGCAAACCTGTGTAGGGCTTTCTTTCTTTCCTGGCTTTTACTGTGCATTTATCAGTTGTTTCGCCAACTTACACCTTTGCAAGACCTGGCCACCTTATCATTTCATGCAATGCGATAGAACACATGTCATTGTGATGCATGTAGAATTATACCTTTGTTAAAAAAAAAAAAAAAACTAATCTCACAAAGCTTGGGTTGTGGATCTACACAGGTAGAGTTGAAGTTGTAAATTTGTCACTAGCACCCATCATGAATCCTACACTGATCACATGGTGTGTGATGTTATTATTCATGTGGCCCCAGATAGGGAAGTCTGCAAAAAAGCACTTCAATGTGAGAATCTGACACTTACAGATTTGCTCAATACAACACAGTCCATTGAACTGTCATGGACCACAGGCAATTACACTGCTATGCGGGGGTAGGTATCGGAAGTTGCTCATTCAGCCCCTGTTAGGCAGGCTGTAATTCTTCAGGACGGTGGGGAAGCCATTGCCGCAGTACAATCGTCAAATCAGTGCTGCATGGGGCAGTGGTGGTTATGACCATTGGCCATGGCAGTGACCATTTGCCCCCGTTCTTCTTTGCCATACTGATTCATCCAACACGAGCATGCCATGTGCCCTACGCATTGGGTGGTTTTGCAACGAGTGTCAAAAGAAAGACCACATTGCATTGGTGTGTAGCTCCTCTTCATGTGGCAAACATAGTAGAACTGATGGACATAATCTGTATCTCTACAGTGATGGTTTCCCCAAGCAAATTGTTACTGACTTGCATGTGTTTAATGAACTGGTAAAAATGCAGGTGTACTTAGGAGCTGCAGCAGCTTTAGTAAACACACAAATGTATAATGGATTTGAGCTCCCCTCCCCTCACACAGTTTTCACAGAAGTTGGTTAGCTACAATAAAAAGCAGATTACAATTCAAGGTCACTTCTCCGCTCCAATCTCTTACAGATCTGTTGTTCACCCTCTCACCTTCATGTTGTGGATATTGCAGACCTTCTCAGGTTAGATGCATTTAACACTTTCGGTTCCTCCATTGCTGATGAGGTAAATTTTGTGTTGGATCAATTTCCGTATCAGCAACTAGAGTCCCTCTGCTCCAAGTTTTCGTCTCTGTTTTCCCACTTCTTCCACTGAAGACCACCTTAGCAATCTCCAATCACTGTTTTCTGTTTTGCAGTCTGCAAGTCTCAAGTGCAATCTTGTCAAATCTCGGATTTCCAGCCATCAGTCGAGTACCTACATTTTGAGGTTTCTCACACAGTGGTCAAGCCGTTGCATCACCTTGGTGACGCAATTACGGCTTTTCTGTGGCTGACCTCCATCAAGGAACTAAAGGCGTTTATGGGTAAAGTTGTGTACTACCATAAGTTTTTACTGGATGCATTCACTGTGGTGCCACCACTTGCATGTACTTTTGCATAAAAACGTGCATTTTTTTCTGGTACCCAACTAGTGACTAAGCGTTCACTTTGCTTAAATGTAAGCTTCAATCTGCCCCGTGTCTGGCCACTTTTCAGCTGGATCAGCGTCTCATGTTGGCTACAGGATGGCTCTCAGCATGGACTTGGCACAGTGTTGGCAAAGCAAATATGCAGACGGGTCTCAATGACCTATTTATTACTCATCAGCAGTATTCTCAGACTGAAAAGAAGGCTTTAGCCATTGTGTTTGCCCTCAAGAAATTTCACATCTTCCTATATGGTTCTAAGTTCCAATTAATCACAGATCACAAGCCATTGTTTGCTGTTTTTAGCCCTTTGGCTCCGGCGTTGGATAAGGCAGTGCATCTTTTGCAGTGGTGGCTCTCTTCCTCTCCCATTATCATTATCAGCTCCAATGGTGCAACTTACCAATGCTGATATCTTATCTTGGCTTCTGATCAACTGGACCTGTCAACTGATCAGGATGAGTTGCTTCATTTCTATTATGATATTGAGAAACAGAACATGGTCACTAGTGCCAAGAATAGCAGTGGCCATTGCCATAAATCCTGTACTTAGTCAGGTTCTCTCTTTTATGCAACAAGGTTAGCTGGAAAAGCCCCCCGACTGTGCCTGAAATCCCTCCAGCGCTGCCTTTCTGTGTGTCAGGGTTCATTCATTAGCTACAGACTACATTGCTCCTGGGTTATGATTCTCGTTTCCTTATGCCATAATGTATTGTGGCTTCTGCCTATCAGTCATTGTGGGACTTCTTGCATCAAAGCTTTACCCCACCGGTATGTGTATTGGCCAGGCATAGAAGGGGACATTACACTGCTTAGGACCACTTGCACTCTCTGTGTTCAGCAGCAGACAGCCCCCTGGGCATCTTTTTCCCCTTGGCCAATGCCACAGCGTCTGTGGGAGCATCTACACGTTGACTTTGCTGCGCCCTCCCTAAATTAGTATTGACTCATTGTAGTGTACACCTATTCCATGTATCCATATATGGCACATTGTCTGTCCACATCCATGGTGACCACTATTTTGGCACTGCCGAAGATTTTTGCAATTGAGGGACTTCCGTATTCCATGGTTACTGATAATGGCCCCCAGTTTCTTTCTTGAGAATTTGCATGTTGTTGTCAGGCTAGTGGTGTTCATCATCCCACTCCCCTATTTCATCATCATTCTAACAGTTAGGCCAAATGCTTGGTTCGGACATTTAAAACTCAGATGTGGAAGTATGTATCCATCATGTCCTCTGAAGCTGCTTTAGACCATTTTTTGAGCTCATACCATCTCATTTCGGTGGGAAGAAGAGCCCAGCAGAACTACTACATGGAAGCCAACCACAAATCCTCCTTCAAGTGCTACCTCTGATGCCAGGTGTGCCAGCATTACCAGCTCCATGATGGTTCTGGCTGGGTGCGCCTGTCTGGGTTCCTGCTGTTATCAAGCATAATTGGAGCCAGCACCTGTGTGTCATCCACACTTCTGAGTGGTGGACATCCCGTCTCTTCAACCAGCTGCTTCTGCACGTAGTGGGGTCTCCCTCTCCCCCATTGGAGCCAATGCCTGTTCCTGTCTCACAGAAGGTGTGGTTGGTGCCACAGAGAGGATCGCTGCTTGGCAGATCACTGTCTGGGGTTACTGCCTCTGTCCACATTCCTCGACTGCCATTGCTGGTGCAGCCCCCACTGCACCTGATGTCACAAGCACTGTCGCCTCCATTGTCGGGTCGTGTGCAACTGTCGTCCCAACGCCCCCACTGACATCTCTGGCACTGACTGCTGGCCTCAACAAAGACATTGCTACAAAGGCACCATCCCCTGTCCTGCCCTACAGCCTCTCCCGAGAGGGGAGATGGAGCCAAACTGCCTCCCCATCACTTCTGCCCATACTGGTGCCTGCCTTCCACATGCTGCAATAGTCGCCATTGATGATGAACTGGACGTCAGTGCAATCGTTGATGTTTCCTGTGACTCTTAATCTTAGTGCATTTTTTTCTTTTTTTCATGGTACCAGTGCTTTTTTGGTACAAGTACTTTTTCAGTACCATGCTATTTTCTGCACCATGCAGTTTTCCTCTATCATGCATTTTTTTCTGTATTGTGCATTTTTTCTGTGCCATGTATTTTTCTGTACCTACAGTTTGTATGTATGTGGTTTTACCACTCCAGGAAGGGACGAATGCATATCTTCACTCATGACCCATGCAATTTCAAAGATCGCACATCCATAGATTTCACAGGCCCACTTATAGAGGCCATCTGGGTCGGCCCCCTGGTGGGATCTGGTGAGCCATCAAAGAAACAGTATTAGTTAAGGGATTGCAAATGAGTGCTCAGCTTATTCTTTATCCTGTATTACTGTTGTCCAGTCAATATGTTAAGTGCTAAACACAACTTGTATCTTACATGTTGCTCTATAAAGTACTGTGTTCCATAAATCATGTTTGTTCTTGCTATAGCAGATTTATTTTTAACTTTTTCTATGAATTGCTACAGTATTTTTTTTAGCTATGTAAACTGCTATGTAGGAAAAAATTGTTAGTAAATTCTAGAAAATTCTGTATTTAAATATTGTCTCTATTACTGTGGATTGGCACTCTCTTCATCAAAAAGTACCTGGAAAAGTTTTGATTGCAAATATGAGAGTTTTACTGACTTCCATCAGAGATGATAACTGGTACAGTAATATTCACTAAGTAACAATGTGCACATCGAGTGCAGATAAATAGCACACCTAAAGGAAAGTGTTGATGTGGCTAGTGTTTGATGCAGGTTGATAGAAATTGTGTGTAGTGAATGTTTTTGGGTTTTCCTTCAGCTTCAGCAATCAGTTCTTGAAATTTTGCTATCAAAACTTCAGCTCTTCTCACTTACAGCACTTTTACTTTGTGGGCCTTTCACTTCTCATTTCAGTACTGATTGGATTGGTAAGTAAAAGAGATCTTGCATGTTATCTGACTCTGGTAGTCAAAGTCCAATATTTTACAGCTGGCCAAATGTCCACCTTTATTTGTCTCCCATGGCAGGTTGAACGTTTGCAGCACTTTAGAAAGTAATCACAATAAAATACTGTTATATTCTGGCGTATATTATAATTTATTACATGCTGATGGCTATTAAAAATATTATTCCTTAGATATAACAGTTTTTCTTCAAGCCACAATGTACTACACAGTTCCCTATTTCCCCACAATAGTTTTTATAAGGCCTGCCCACATTTGTTCTTTTCTTTTTTCTGCCTTCTTAATGATACTTCTTTTCATTTTTCAGAAGTTTTGTGGTGGGGGTGTGTTCTCCTGTTTACTATTTATATTTCAGTTGACGTAGATTGTGCTGCTCCTTAAAAACCAGAAACATAAATGTTTTAGAGAAAGAGAATGGGACAAATATAGTCCTAACCCACAGTGTATAATGTTAGGGCCCTAACAATGCTAATCCTGACAGGTTTATTATAGACTTTTCCATTGTTCAGAGGTAAAATGAATCAGTAACTGCAACAACACACAGGCATTCACTGCTATGTATTATAATAAATTTATATACCATTCTAAGGTAAAATAGTCCTCCATTCAAATCGCCTGGCAGTGACTAATCAGGGGTGTGTCATCGTCAGGAAAAACAAAACTGGCAGTCTACAGATCAGAATGTGGAATGTTAGATCCCTTAACCAGATCAGAAGGTTTAGAAAATTTAAAAAAAGGAAATGGATAGGTGGACATTAGATAAAGTGAGAATTATTGAAGTTCAGTGGACCAATGAACAGGACTTCTAATCAGATGAGTACAGGGTTATAAATACAACATCAAATAAAGATGCCGGTAATGTCAGATTAGGTCTAACAATAAATGAGAAAAATGGAATGTGATTAAGTTAATACAATCAACATAGTGAGAGCATTGTTGCAGCTAAGACTGGCACAAAGCCAATACCCAACACAGCAGTGTGAGTTTATATGCCACCTAGCTCCAGAGACAATGAAGAGATTGAAAGAATGTATGATGAAGTAAAATAAATTTTCAGATACTTAAGGGAGAGCAAAATTTAGTCGTGATGTGTGACTAGAACTTGATAGTAGGAAAATAACGAGAAGGAAAAATAATTGGAGAATGTAGACTGGAGAAAAGGAATGAATAAAGAAGCCATCTGGCGAAATTTTGCACCGAATATAATTTAGTCATCACTAACACTGGATTTAAAAATTGTGAAAGTAGGCTGTAAACGTGGAAGAGACCTGGAGACATTAGAATGTTTCAGATATACAGTATATTACGATAAGACAGAGATTCCAGAACCAGATTTTAAACTGTGAGACATTTCCAGTGGCACATGTAGACTCTGACAATAATTTATTGGTTATTAACCCTAGATTAAAACTGAAGAATTGGCAAAAAGGTAGGAAATTAAGGAGATGGCACCTGGGTAAGCTGAAAGAATCACAGGTTGTTGAGAGTTTCAAAGAGGGCATTAGACAACTATTGACTGAAACAAGAGAAAGGAGTACAGTAGAAGACAAATGGGTAACTTTGGAGAAGTGAAGGTAGCAGAGGATCAAATAGGCAAAAAGACAAGCCTTAGGAAATCTACAGCTATCACAGGAGGTACTGAATTTAGCTGATGAAAGAAGGAAATATAAAAAAGGTAACAAATGAATCAGGTGAAAGGAAATACTAACATCTAAAAAATGGGATTGATGGGAACTGAAAAATGGCAAAACAGAAATGGCTCAACAGGAAATGCAAGGAAGTAGAAAAATTTAACTATGGGAAGGATAGATACCACCTGCAAGAAAATTAAACAGGCCTTTGGATAAAATAGAAGCAGATCTATGAATGTCAAAAGTTCAGATGGGAAACCAGTACTAAGTGAATAAGGGAAAGCAGAAAGGTGGAAGGAACATATACAGGGTGTCCCAGCTATCTTGTCCACCCAAAATATCTCTGGAACAATAACAGCTATTGGAAAACGACTTTCACCGGTCTCAATGTAGGGTTGGGGCCCATGAATGTACATATTTGGAAACATTCTAAAACGAAAGCATATGTGTTTTTTAACACAAACTTATGTTTTTTTAAATGGACCTCCTATATTTTTTCTTCAGCAATCCATAGCATGACAAAGCACATACACAATGGCGTTGATTGCATCACAATATTCCCATTACATCCCAAGATATTAAGACGCAAAGTTGATGCTTGAAACAGCCGACATGCGCTGCTAGCGCATGTCCTGAGACTCAGGCGTGAACCCCATGCTGCCCGTAATCCGAATGTGATTGACATGCGTAATCACACTTCCATACTTATCAAGAGGTCCGAAACGAATAATGTGGTCTGCTGCCATCCTGCATTAATGTCATACATTCCAGCAGGTATTTATCCCATAGGCTAGGGGTGATGCGGTTCTGTAACATATCTGTGTACTGCAACGTTAGTCACAAAGTTAACTTCGCTTATCGTTAATCCGTTACTAAAAAGGTAAGGCCGTTCAACATTAAAACTTTACTTTACTATAGATCTAGTGCAAGTGACAGTTAATCATTCACTCGTAACAGTAAAATTCATGTTGATGGTTTTAGTGAAACGAGCAAGTGGACTAAAAGTTTTACTGTTGTTTAGGTAAAAATGTTTTGATTTGGGAAGTTCAGGTAGGACATAGAAGATGAATGTAAACATGTTTAACCAGTTAGTTTTATTATCACATAATTATCAATGTTATGTTTATCTAATGCATTAAATGACAAATTGTTGCAAACAAATGTTTCTTAACATCATTTGGTAAAACGGCCCTTTGTAGAAACTTCCACTGTGATACCAGCACTACATACTAAACATAGCGTTCACATCTCATGCTCAAAGTGATGCCTATTGGCTTGCATACATAGGGTCACTCTGCAGATGAAGGATGCCCTACTTCGTGCTACTGTACAAGCATCAATAATGCGTTGCTTCATGTCCTCTGGTGTTGTTGGTTCATGTTGGTAAACAGCATCCTTCACTGCTCCCCAAAGAAAATAATCCAGCGGTGTAAGGTCCGGAGATCGGGCAGCCCACCTAACTGGGCCACCTCATCCAATCCACCTACCAGGGAACTTACGGTTCAAAAGTCGTCGTGCTCGTAAGGCGTTATGTGCAGGGCATCTGTCATGCTGATACCACATGACGATTCTCCGGTTCAGAGGTACGGTGTCCATGAGAACAGTAAGATTGTGTCATATAAATCTGGAGTATTGTCTGCCATTTTGGATGCCATTTATAAAGAAAGGTCCGATAATGGTATCTCCAATAAACCCACACCAAACATTAACTTTCCATGGACATTGATGCACTACCCAACGGCGCCATTTTGGATTGTCTGCGGACCAATAATGCATATTCCTCATATTGACAATTCCTTTGTTGCAGAAAGATCCCTCGTTGGTAAAGAGAACATCTGCAAAAAAATTTGGATTAGTCAGAAGTTTTTGCTGAGCCCACCGACAAAATGTTACCCTATTGCGGAAGTCATTTCCATGAAGATCCTGGTGTATATGGACATGGTAAGGATGAAACTTATGACGTTTAAGAATAAGCTGTGCACTTGATTTCGACACACCAACTTCACGTTCAATTTGACGTGTGCTGATTTGAGGATTCACAGCTATGGTAGCAAGCACAGCAACTTCAGCACATTCATCTGTGCGTGTTCTAGGACGATGTCGAGGTCTTGGATTTAAGCTTCCCATTTCACGTAGATGAGATGTGAGATGACCAAACATCCGGCGCGAAGGTGATGGCTTGTCAGGGAATCATCTTCTGTACAGTCGTTCTGCCTGAACAGCATTTCGTCCACCTACAACAGGGTACAGTACAGGTATGTAGAGTAGGGTAGAAAACAGACATATTAACTTAATAATCATAATGTTCACTAACAGTACTATCAACAAACAAGCAATCTCATAATGTATTTCCCGTCAACGTACATTCTCCATAGATCAGCAGCATTTCTACCATATCTTCATGTGTGTACATTATACTGTACAGTATAAGTTCCACAACACAACGTTTATTCACAATGTGTACTACCTCCATGCCGTCACTAGATTACTCTGATGCACGACTACACTGGCAAGCGGTGTACTGCATGCCAAAGCAACAACAAATGGGATTCTCGGAGGGTGGTGGAGTACAGGAGTTTGCATGGGTTGCAAATCATAAACAAGGCGAAGTGGTAACTGTGGCAGTAGTGGGAACTACATTGGACACTTGACTAGGTGGAGCCAGGCCCTGCGTGACAGGCACAATGGGTCATATAACGCATTAGATAAACCTTATTTTGGGTGTGCAGGATAATTAAGACAACCTGACGGGTGTACACCGATCGGTACTGATTAATATTGTGTACGTAGATACGTAAAACGTTCAAGAGGGAAACCATTATGTGCTTATGAGAGTTGATAGCAGCAGACCGTATTATTCGTTTCGGACCTCTTTATAAGTATGGAGGTGTGGTTACACATGTCAATCACATCGCGATTACAGGCAGCATGGGGTTCACGCCTGAGCCTCAGGACATGCGCTAGCAGCGCATGTCGGGTGTTTCAAGCGTCAACTTCGCGTCTCAATATCTTGGGATGTAATGGGAATATTGCGATGCAATCAACACCAATGTGTATGTGCTTTGTCATGCTATGGATTGCCGAAGAAAAAATATAGGAGGTCCATTTAAAAAACATAAGTTTGTGTTAAAATCCCATATGCTTTCGTTTTAGAATGTTTCCAAATATGTACATTCATGGTTCCCAGCCCTACATTGATGCCGGTGAAAGTCGTTTTCCAATAGCTGTTATTTTTCCAGAGATATTTTGGGTGGACAAGATAGCTGGGACACCCTGTAGAGGGAATATGCAATCGAAATGAACTTGAAGGCAATATTTTATAAAGGAAAAGGAAGCAGAAGAAGATAAGAGAAATGTTAATGCAAGAAGAACTGAAAGAACACCGAAATATCTAGGCCAAAACAAGACTTCTGGAGTAGACAACATTCCTTCAGAGCTGCTGATATCCTTGAAAGAGCCATTCATGTCTAAACTACTCCACCTGAAGCCCAAGATACACAAGACAGGGTGAGCACCCCGTACTTCAAGAAGAATGTAATAATTCTAATTGAAAAGGAAGGAGATGCTTACAGGTGTGAATATTAACAGAACTGTCCGTTTAATAAGTCATGGTTGCCTAATACTAACACTATTTCTTTACAGAAGATTGGAAAAACTGTTAGAAGCCAATCTCAGGGAAGATCAGTTTGGGTTCTGCAAAAATGTTGGAGCACATTGCCAACCCTAAGACAGGTTAAATAAAGCCAATTCTACATTTTTAGTTTTTTAAAAAGTTTTTTACAATGTTGACTGGAATACTCGTTTTTTGAAACTCTGAAGGTAGAGTGTGTGTACAGTAACATGGCTGGTAGATGTGGAGCCATCAGGGCACATGTGGAAAGTGTGGTAAGGATGGGTGTAGCATGCAGGTGCTGTAAGGGAAATGTTGAGCGCTGCAGGGGAAAGCCATTCTAAATTGAAGCCTGTGCTCACATTTTTGTAAATATTAAGTGAAGCACATGTACACCAACAGTTGTACAGTAACAGTTCAGAAAGATCTACTATCATCTCTGCTTTGGCTTGTATCTAAAACGAATTCCACTGGAACTGCAACAAAAGCAGCATTTTATTTTTGCCTGGCTTGTTAACCTTTTGTAACTTTCAAAGAAGCGTCATGAGTAGCAAATTTTGAGTAGAACCCACATTTCTCTTGCTGCTATGTTAAAATTTGCTTCTTTTGCTATAACACAGTGCAGTTTACACAATTCCACCTCACTAACATGTTGTGCAGATGCATTTGCAAGAGAATTCTGAAACATTGGTTTATTAAGTGTATTAAGTGAGGAACTGAGGAAAAGTAAGGATGATAGCTTATGAAAAACCACATTCTCACTACAAAAATAAATATGTAATGCCTTCACTTATGTCGTTATAAAACTCACAGAATTTCTTGTTTCACCACCTATTGATGGGCCTCAAAAACTACATTCTTTCATTGAAAAAGGCTGAAGTTAGTGGAATAAAGTGACAGATAATGAAATTTTGCATGATAACCATATAGCAAAATACTCTCCTCTTTGTGTGCAATCTTTTGCCAACATGTCATTTCACTATCTCAAATAATTTATGAAACATGAGGAATGTTGTGAATATTCTGTTCTTTCTTTATGAAGTTGCCATCCCTTCCATGTCAAATGTTCCTTCCCTTAAAGCCTTGGCATTCAAGGCAAATGTATTTGTTTGGATGCAGACTTTTTACAGCAATACACCACCACTCTCACTTCAGCCTTCACTGGACATAGTTATCCCAACAGCCTAGTTCAAAAGCATATTTCCCGGACTATCAGATCTATTCCTGGTACTGCTGATCCCTCCAAAAATAGCTTCAGAACACACCACTTGTCACCCAGTGTTATCCTGGTCTTGAATGTATGAATCAGCTACTTTGACAAGGCTATGACTAAAATCATGCCCTGAAATGAGATCCATTGTGTCTGAGATTTTGCACACCACAAATACAATAGTTTTTGTCACCTTCCCTATCTCTCCAACTTCCTTGTCAGAACCCATGCTCCTACTGGGTCCATCATCCTATCCTACGGCTCCTACAACTGTGATCATCCCCCACTGCAAGGCTTGCTCTATTCACCCACCTACCACCACCTATTCCAGCACTGTAACTGCCAAAACATACACTATCAACGGGAGAGCCACCTATGAAATGATACATGTCATTTACCAGCAGTTACATAAACACTGTTCGGCCTTTTATGGCGGTATTACTACCACCCAGTTACTAGTCAGGATGAATGGGCATAGGCAGAGGGTGTGTAGAAGCAACACACAATATCCCGATGAGAGCATGCTGTACAACATGACAGTCATGACCTCTCTGCCTGTTTGACAACACACGCCATCTGGATTCTTCCCCCAGACACCAGTTTCTCAGAATTCTGCAGGTGGGAATTAGCACTCATCATCCACCTGGCTTTAATCTATGTTAATTTCTTCCCCCTCAGCATTCGTCACAGTGATTAGTCCTTTTCTCACTCCACTTTAGTTTTCTATATCTTTCATTTTCTGACATCTATTTTTCACCATCCCACCTCCCACCTCTGTCGCAGACAATGCACATAGCTTTTCACTGTTATTAACTTGTGCACAATGTTTTAGTAGTAATCTCTGTCTTGCTTGTTTTCCTGTCTTCTGCCTTTAAGCTCTCAGGTTTTCAAATCCCGTCCTGTGCATTCCTCATCAATCAGTCTTTCCTTTCCGTCTCCCATGACCTGGTGTTGTGGGTGACTTTTCCTTAAAACTCTCTGTTCCTTTTCCTTCACCCCCTTTCTTCTCCTTCAGCTGTTCTGCCAGGAGGAGGTGGTATTGGCTCCGAAAGCTTGTAAAAGTTAAACTCTATCGTGTGTATGTTTCCCTGCCGCCGCTTGGTGAGTAGGTTTTTCATCTATGCATTTACATTCTATTGTTGGGGGTTGGGTTAGGTTGGGGTTGTTTGGGGGGGGGGGGGGGGGGGGGACCAAACAGCGAATTGATTATTTTAGTTGTTATATCAGCCCCACTGGGCATCATTCCATCTTATGTAACCCTCTTGTCACTCTTTGTCGTCGTCTGCCTTATACAAATTATCGTCCCTTTTGTGCTAGTAGTCTGATCGTTTATTTATCTGTACCACCCAGATTAATTAACACTTTGCCCTTACATCTTTTCTAGTACCAGTTTTCGTGCACATGCCCATTGTTATTTGCATATAAGAATTCCACTGTTATTTATGAATTTGCCTAAGGTTCACTACATTGCAGGGCGTTCTCCTGATTGTCTGTCACCAATATATTTTCAAATTTGGCAGCTATATTCTTTCCTACCCTCCACTGACCCTGTTTATATGCAAGGTGCATTTGTTGTTCGCCACACCGCTCTGATCGAGTTTTACTGCCGTCTGCTATATTACTTTATTTGCAAGCAGAGTAGTTTACATATCTCCTGTGACTTACTCTCTCTATCTGGGCAGTTTTTAAAATTTTGTTTTCTTTCACGAATTTCCATATCTTTTTTTTTTTTTTTTTTTTTCCTTTCCATCATTTTTTTCGGATAATATAGACAACTCTTGTGGCGAGAAGTTCTTGTCCACTCATTGCCTCTTGTTAACCATTGTCTGTTCTCACAATTTTCGTCTGAATTTTCTCTGCTTTTCTTCCATTTTTCGATCTTTTTCCACCCACTGCTACTCATTTTCGCCACTCCCATCATTTCCAAAACGTCCTCACTTGCCTTGATGAATCCCATCACATGTTACATCTGCTCTTTTCAGAAACATGCTTTTGCACTATCAAAATTAAAGTCCCACATTCTGTTTCTTGAAACCCTGCTTGTCCCAAAGGCCTGACATTGAAAGTCTCTGTTCTATACCAGCCTCTTTTACAGTTTCAAATACAGTAATCTGTTGCACTTACCCAACTAATCTTTGACCTATATGCCTCATCTGCCAATTTCCACTCCACCAGACTTCCCTCCTTCTACAAAATCCTTCAGTCATCTGCCTCTCATGTTTCCTTGGGTGATATCATCCATCAAGCCAACTTCAGACTGCAACAGCATGCCAGACTTCACCTCAAAAAGCTGTCCCACCATCTTCTAAACTACCTCAACAATGGTGTTTCTCTTCCTGTCCCTCTGCAGCTCCCCAAACAGTAACATCATCAACCACCACACCTCTCCTACAAACTGAGCTTCGTCAACCTCTTTAACATCCCACAGCCTTCACCACTGCCATACCAGACCAATAATAACTCGTAATGACAAGAACCAGTCACAACAGTACAATGTTCTCGACCTCTCGTTCAAAGCACTGTCCCCCCGAATTATCTGTATTATCCAAGGGTCTCACTTTCAGCCCTAAACCTGTATTTAACCATGCTGTTTTGGTGAAGGACCTACTTTCCTTTACACATAATATCAACCAGAAAAATCACTTTGCAACCCAATCCCAAAACCTTTCCAACAGCAAACCTGACATCGGACCCTGCCTTGAACAATTCTGACCCCAATCCCAACTTGATCCACCACCATTACCTCAGAAACATCCCTTAAAAGCCTTCCAAGAAGTCCTCACATCCAGTGCTGGTTTACAACGTTTCCTCAGATCCTCTGTGGAACTCCATGCTTTACATTGCCGAAAAGCTGAAGACTCCATTATTATCCTCCCAGAAGACAAAGGACCTACCACTGTGGTATTTGACCGACAGGAGTATGTTAGTGAAGGTCTATGTCAGCTGTCTGACACCTCTACATACAGCATCTGCCATCAAGATCCCATCCCTGTGATTCAAATTGATCTGAAGTCCCTCCTGAAAACCTCAGGCTTCTCACAAGGGCTTACACCTCAATCCATAGAACTTCTTACCCCACCTTTTACCTTCTTCCTAAGATCCACAGAACCAATCATCATGACTGTCCTATAGTTGCTGGCTTCAAAGCACTAGAATTTGTCATTTCCATTAGTATTACTACAATTACTCTAAATTGTTCTAAAATAAATTATAATCATTATTTGCCCCATGTTCCTCATTAAAACAATTAATACCCCCATCTTCAATCACTCTCCTCCTCCCACCACCCATATAATTTTTGACTGCCATCTACTGGCAAGAATTGATCTTCATGTAGATCCCTAACAGTGTCCTGACTTCATCCATCCTGTTCATTATCATGTACTTTCACTGACCTGAAGCTGCACATCGATAATCTCACAACCCATCTTCTTCAATCAACCTCCTTCTATTACTAATCTTGAGAAACATTTGCTAAATAAAGCACACAGCACTGCAGTAATTCATTTCTCATCTTTTCATATTTATTAACACACCATGTCCCCTTTTTGATGGTCAGCCTTGTAATGTACAGGAGCCTTAATATTCATCCACATCAGTAAGATAAACTGATAAACATTCACAGTGTTCACTTGTGGTAGATTAATATCTTACTTTACATGACTTTGATATACATAGTGACTTCACATTTAAACAGTTTGGTGCTAGTTCAGTGAGAACAAAACAGTGTTTACAAAATGAATGCTATCCTTTGACAGGCTGATTATGTATTGTCACATAATTAAATTATGATTGCTCAACATGAACTTGTAACTTTACATTTTAGATGCTCATTACAAACTGACTGGAAACTACATGGTGAATCATAGACCAGAAACTACATAATGTTTATCATTTTGGCACTAGACCTGCACTAAAAAGCATGGCTGGCCTAAAAATTATGTAATGATACGTAGGCTGTTTATGTAATGGCTGCTACCTTCCAGTTCACTGTCTTAGTGTGTCATGCCTTTTTTCCCCCCAGACTTTGAATCACCAATCTTTGGGGTACATCAGATCAATCACTTCTTAGATGCTCGTGTTCTCTTTTTCTCCCAGTAGTTCTTCATTCTGTCTGATATCTTCTTTCTTTCCTCCTCTGTCTGATATCTGAATCGGTTTCCTGTTGTTGATCTTAACTTGGAACCTCGTAGTTTTGTCTCTGGTCGCGGTCTGGGCTGTACCATTCTTTAACATGACTTCAGTAATCTGGAGTTCTCTCAAATCCCTTTCAACTTCCTTAATCCAACTGGGTTTAGTCCTCTTTTTTTTTTTTTTTTTTTTTTTTTTTGTTTAGTTAGTCTGTCGGCATTCGTTTGATGTATGTGTTCATAGAAATCAATCCTCCTTTTCCTTATGGTTTCCAAGTGTCTCTCTGAATTTGCATAGAGAGCTTCATTTCTTTAGAAAACTTGTTTACTATTTTGGAATTTGGGACGCATAATCTTCCTCAAAATTTTCCTCTCCTTGATTTCCAATTTCTCCATTTGCCCTTTCCTCCCCATGACTAGTGTCTATGCTGCATAGAGTGCTTCTGGCTTAATTACTGTGTTATAATGCCTTATTTTGGTAAGGCTTTCTTATTGTATGTGTTTTTGGTTTTCTGGAAAGCTAGTTCCATTTTGGTAGTTCTTGCTTCCATCGCTTTCCCTTCAAGATTGTTCCAGTCAATCCATTCCCCTAGGTTCTTGAAACTCCTAACCACCTCTATTTTTTGAGCTCCTACTTTAATTCTCGCAGGAGTATCTAGTATATTCGTCATAATCTTCATTTTTTCATAAGAAATCTTAAGTCCTATCTTCCCTGCCTGCTCTTGTAACTTGGCGATTTGTTCTTTAGATACCTCCCTTGTTTCTGCAAGGAGCACCATGTAATCAGCAAATGCCAAAAACTTAATCAGATTCCTTTGTTTTTTGTTCCAAGTCTTATTCCTGCTCTCGTTCTTGCATTCCATTCCCTGAAAACATTTTTGTGTGCACAGTTATAGGGTCTATTTATAGATATACCAAATATGGAAATTTACAATTTGATGAAATTCAGAGCTATTACATTTTAGATATTAACAGAGAAATCAACAAAATTAAAAGAAACAAAGACACAATAGTCAATGATGTTAGTTTGGTTAACTAAAAGCAAAATAATAAGAAAATGGCGAAATTATTGGTTTTATTTTATAGAACTGGAGTATCATGGAAGGGGATTCAAAACTTTGCTAGAAACTTTTGAGAATGTAAAATATTCCAATTAGAAAATTTCATTAACTAACAAATTCTTTTAATGCAAATTCACATTTTTTGGAAAATTAAAATCAGTATTATAAAACTGTGCTACTAAATTTGGGAAATAATTACATTTTGAGACTGGAATATTTCGATATGAATAATTTTTGAATTATGAAGTTCTTGGTACATGTAAAACATTTGTTGAAAAGAGTAGAATGAGGGCTTTTAATGAGCTGTAGTAATGTAGAAATAAAACAAATTTTAGCTCATTGAAAGTTTCACCTTACCACGGTTTGCATGAACAGCAAATCACAAGTATTTCTTTAACGCGTTGGCCGCCACAGCCAAAATGAGTAAACAGCTTGTGGAAGTCATGTTAAGTGGTTCATACAGTTTTATTTGTCTTCTCATTTGTAGTCCATCTGTAATACTGACAGGGAAATGGAGCCTGTGAATCATCTCATAGTTGGTTTACAAAGCAGAAAGTTCAGTTCAGATGCTAACTACAAGACAACTCCTTATCAACATAGCTGCTGGTAAACCTTTCGAGATGTGAGGTCACGGTCCAAGAAACTCTTCTGTTCCTGAGGTTTCATCCAGGACTCTGCTGGACATCCTCAGAGACGCTCCTCCACTGAGTCTTGCTGACTGACTGGTCAGACATCCAAGAGCAACATAAATACTGTAGGAAAGGGGGAAAGGGGGCATGGTCAAAGGAACACGTGATGAGCAGAGATAATCCTTGTCAGAGATAAAACTTAACTATCCATTATCGTCTTGTCAAAGATAAAACTGCCTAGCGATTTTGGAGACCTACTGTCCATATGTCACTAAGTTGCTCTTTCCTATTAAAACTGCCCTGATGCTTCTAAATTTCAATGACTTCTCTACACAGTCATGGATAATAATTTGACATCGTAGATAAAATTTCTGTTTCAGTAAACTTCACTTTGTGGTTTCCTGACTGAAGAGCATGCTCTGCTACAGCTGATCTCTATTTTTCCTAGTCAGTAAAGACTTTTTGTGCTCTTTTAGCCATCTATTTATGCTCTTCTTGGTAGTTCCAATATCAACTTTACCACGCATACATGGAATTTTGTATACACCACATGTTGGCAGAGGAGGATGTTTTTCCTTCACTGATCGGAGTACTTGACTTATTTTCTTCATTGGTCTAAAGACCGGTCTGATGTCATGTTTCTGTAAAATCGTATCGATCTGATCTGTTACTTTTTTAATAAAAGGGAGAGAAACTGTATTTTTCCATCATTGTGGTTCTTCCTTATCCTTCGGTCTTCTGTTCCTTGATTGCAAAAATCTCTTTACCTCTTTCCCTGAGTACCTATTTTTCTTGAAAGCCTACTTCAGATGTTTTATATCAGCATCCAGGTGTTCTGATGTGCATATCCATTTGGCTCTATCGACTAGACTTTTAATAACACCTCTCTTTTGCCGTGGATGGTGATTGGAGTTTTTATGCAGATGTCTGTCCATATGTGTTACTTTCTGAAAAACTTTATTTCTGAACTACCATCTGACTATCTCATAACTAAAACACCCAAGAAAGATATTCTGTTATCATTTTCCATTTCCATGGTGAACTGTATTTTTGGATTAATGTTATTTAGAAGATCAAAGAAATCATCCAAAGCCTTTCTACCACGGGACCAAACCACAAATGTGTCGTCTACAAACCGGTACCAGCAAGATGGTTCCTTATTTGCTTTGTCCAGAGCTGGTTGTTCAAATTTCTCCATATAGAAATTAGCAATCGCAGGATCTAATGGGTTACCCATTGCTACATCATCAGGTTGTTCATAAAATTCATCGTCCCACTAGATGTAATGTCTAAAAAAAAGCAGTCAAATCTCCTGGAAAAATATCCTTTATAAAAATCATAACTTCGTTAACTGTAATCATAGTGAAACATCAGGAACAGAAGAGTTTCTTGGACCACGACCTCACATTCCGAAAGGTTTACCAGCAGCTATGTCATCTGGTTGTGAAAGCCTTCATTCTTGGCAACAATCAGTCACCATGTTGCGTATTTCAAAGCATGTTCAACAATATGATCAATTTCCTTGTTGAAGCTGTATCAGTAGTTGTCTTAGTTGTAGATGGTCCACTGATGTTTATTGTTGTCTCTGCTCAGTTTTTCTTTTAAAATGGGTAGTAATAAGAGGGGACAGAGTGATGTAGAGACTGAACAGCCAGCTAACATGAATGAATCAGAATCCAATGAGGTTGTGGATGAATTCTCAGATGGTGGAAGCAAGAGGGCCCATGCGATAGTTTGTAGGGACGTCTAGAACCAGGGGTATGCTATATTTTTAACAGTTTGGAAGATGAACGGTGACATAAATATCCATAAAAATTTTCAGATCTAACCATGTTAAAAACCAGTGTAATACTACTGACTTTTAAAACATTTTCTTGAAGGAAAAACACCTGACTAATCTTACCCATAGGTATAGACACCCTTGGGTGGAAGTCTCTATGAACTGTGTCCATGTGAGATTCGGATGCAGACAACAGTCAGTGCAATGAAGAAGATGAGAAAGTTGGTACAATAGCAGGCACTATGAATAACAGTGATGAGTGGAGTGACATTCCGTAAGGTCCACCAGTATTTGTGTTGAAGGAGAATGAGGGATTGAAATTAGACCTACAAAAATTTGGCATCAACGCACTTTTCTTTCCTGGAAAGTTTCTAGTGTCATTATCTAAATGCAAGCCAGGAGCAGAAAAACATGAGAGTTGAAGACCAACCAGGTTCTTGAGATGGAGAGATACAGATGTTGTGGAAATGATAGTATTTCTGGGGCTTTTGCTGTAAATAGGACCCTGTTGTTCCATTGATAGAACATTACTGGAGTACAAGTCCTTTATACAGTGTCATGGTCTGGAGATCTGTTATGAGTAGTAACAGATTTCATATGTTATCGAGATTTCTAAACTTCTCAGACAACTTGTTGCAGTCTAATGACTGGCTCTACAAAATTAGGCCCATTTTGGACCATTTCAATAGCATCATCAGCAATAATTACGACCAGACAAGAATCTCTGCATTGATTAATCAATCGTTTTGTGGCATGGCTATCTGTTTTCCAGGCAGTATATCAAGAATGAGAGACACAAGTACAGTGTAAAAATTTATGAACTATGTGAATCTAATGGTGTGGTTCTCAAAATAAAAATCTGCTATGGCAAGTCACAGGGGAAGGCTGAGATGGGTCATGCATCTGAAGTTGTTTTACACCTGATGGAAGCTTTCTTGAAAAACGACACATGCTTCATACCGACAATTTTTATAATTCTTTGTCACTTACAGAATTGTTATAGACTTACAAATCCTTTGTGTGTGGAACATTACATAACAACAGAAAGGAAAACCCAAAATCGTTATTTGCTATGAAACTGAAGAAAGGTTGGAGGGACATAGAAAAGAAATGACAGTGTTGCTGTTGGGAAATGGAAGGATGAAAGGGAGTTCCTGACCATTTCTAATATGCATTGTACTGAAGTGGTGGAAGTTTACAATCAAAATGGCAAAGTTGCTTTGGGACCAAACATAGTCAGAGACTATACCAATGGCAAGGCAGGTGTTGATCAATCTGATCAAATGCTGTCATATTATTCAGCAGTATGAAAAACTATTAGAAGACTGAAAAAGTTTGCTCTACACGTAATGGTTCAAATGGCTCTGAGCACTATGCGACTTAACGTCTGAGGTCATCAGTCGCCTAGAACTTAGAACTAATTAAACCTAACTAACCTAAGGACATCACACACATCCATGCCCAAGGCAGGATTCGAACCTGTGACCGTAGCAGTTGCTCGGCTCCAGACTTTAGCACCTAGAACCGCATGGCCACTCTGGCCAGCACATGTAATGGAAATTTATCTGCACAATGCAAGGAAGAGTACCAAGAATCTAGCTTTTAGAGAAAAAATTATTCAGTCATTGATGGGAGACAAGATGCCAGACACTCAAAAGAAAATCACAACAGATTGCAGCTTTCATTATTTAGAGGTAAAACCCAGTACCGAGCAAAAAGTGCGGCCAAGAAAACCGTACAGTGTGTGCATTCAACAAAAGTATCACTGTGAATCATGGTGCTTTTGTCCCACATCATGGTGCTTTTGTCCCACTTGAGAAGAAAAGCTGGGTCTTTGTGTAGATTAATGCTTCAATACGTATCATCAATAAAAAACTTTATTTTAATTACCATTAGTGACACAAAATATATATCTTATTTTTAAAGCTAAAATATTTGTATGCACTTTTCTGTTTGTTTATTCCAAGTGTGAAAATAAAAATCCTGCTCCAACACACCCAGACAATACTGTACCTGTCCCTGACATCCGAGATCTGTGAATAAGATGTATTTGCTACAAATTTTTCTGTATCTGACTTTA
The DNA here is from genome assembly GCF_023864345.2 of Schistocerca serialis cubense. Taxonomy (NCBI): domain Eukaryota; kingdom Metazoa; phylum Arthropoda; class Insecta; order Orthoptera; family Acrididae; genus Schistocerca; species Schistocerca serialis. The sequence continues at coordinate 561,914,426 of NC_064642.1, read as the reverse complement.
TGCATAAACTCCTTTCCTTTGAGTTAATTTGTAGTGGGTACATGCAGCCGGGTCATCAGACACAAGATAACTCATAATTGGCAGTAATAATAAAATATTTCCTGGTGAACTAATTATACTCGAGTCACCAGCAACAGGAAAATTACACAGTGAACAATAAAGATTTACAAGTCCCTGCTTGAACAAGACATTATACATTGCAGTTATTAACAAAATGAAATCAGGCAAGGAAAAATATGATGTTGATATCAGAACTGGTGTAAAAACAAGTAGGACAATCTCACCCTGCTCTGTTACAACCACACTTCAAGTCATTAGCCTTTACTGCTTCTTCCTTAACTCTGCATGAATCATACCATCAGTCACATCAACACTATCATCAATACGTAGTAAAATGTCTTCACCACCCCCCTCCCTCAATACATGATTTCCAGAACCACCTGTTACCAAATCAGAATCACTGTCACATCTAACTTTTGTCTCAACATTACCCATGCATCAGCATCAGCATCCAACTCAAATTCTTCATTACACACATAATTAGAATTATTAATCCATTCACCTGATATGCCTCCTTGTTACACTACCCACAAAATCTCTGATTCCTCCCTCTTTAAACTCTTTTCTAAATTTGTTAGTCTAAGTTTGATTTACATCCCTTGTCACAAAATGAAGTGTTCCTAATAGTATGACATCAGTTTTCCCACACATTTCCTCTGCCATATGGTCTCCTGTTATCTTGTAATCTAGTTTTCCTTTCCAAACATCTGATTCAGTACTCAAATCCTTCTGTTTACATTCCTGTTACTTTCATTCCAATTAAAGACCCATTTATTTCTATTGCCCCCTTTCGCAACATTCATTCCCAACATTGCTAACTCTTTTTTCTCAAAATTTCCCTTATTAAATTGGTATAAATTATAAAAATATTTTGGTAGCAGGTAGAACTTGAAATATTTTCTGAAAACAGTAAGAACATATGCAACCACATGGAGTTTAAACAGTAAGTCAAAAAAGACAACATATCATTAAGGGGGCTGGTCCATGAATACCAGGGGAAATCTTGAAGAAATCTTGCAAATGAAATAAACCATGCTAAATATTTACATACATCATAGGTACACATTAGTCAAAATACAAACAAAGTAGAAGGTTTATTTTTTCCTGTAAGTTCTTTACACTGTTATCTTTAAAGCATACTATTGAATAGATGGTGCTGTCATAAATTGTGGTACAAAAAAGTTTTAAGTATGATTATCAAACATTTTGGAAATGAATGCAGGGTTTTTCTTCAAAAAAGCATTTTATTTTCAAAGTTAAGTCACAAGACTAGTCTGGTTTTTATTTAAGCATGTTTTAAGACAGTATACAAAATTTTAGCTCTCTATCTTTAATAGATTTCAGCCAAAGTGTACCAGAACAAGAAATAATTTAACTTTCGGGACATTCAAGGTGAAGTTAAAACCTGCTTTTTCTACTAAACTTGCATGGCGCTAATGCATCCCAGGTCCATATTCATCTTGTTTCCTGTGTTGTCCTTCCTCTCTTCTCTTTTTCACACTTCTTATTCTTGCTTCTTAGTGGCTTCCAACACTGATTTTTCTGCTTCAAAGAGTCTCCTGTGGCCAGTGGCTATTAGAGCTCTACGCATATTTAGTCCGCCAGGCACTCCCATCAGTTCCATAACATTAAGCCTTGACACTGCACCATCATTGATACATAAACAGTATTCTTTAACACACCTATTTTCAAAGTATTTAGTCCTACTAGAACAGCTTTTGGTATCCTTTCCCAGATACAATTGTTGAACCTTTCTTTGAGTCCTACTATGTAAACATTTCTCTAATAATCTTGTGTCACTAAGATCCCTATATGTAGGTTTTATAGCTTCTTCCATTATAGCAAATGGGAAAGAATGTTTATGGTTGTAGGTCTCACTCTGAGTAACAGCCCGGTGGTAGTCACACAATGTCACAAAACAAATGGCATGCTTGGAACAAGTGTTCCATAAGGCTGTTTAGCCAAGAGTCCTGTAGTCTCAGCTATACTCCATGTCTTCCGAGCCAAGATGTTAGCATCTGGAAATGCTTCAAGGCCACCATAATCTGCTTGGTTGCTCCATACAACAGCAAGTGTCAACCAGTTACTACCTCCAAACACTGCTTGTACACCACACGTGAAGTTCAGATGGAGTCCAGTGCATGACATGGATTGTCATCTGTGGAGGATTTATGAAAGAAGGTAGCCCATACTGCCTTTTTTACTCCCTCAATGTCATTTTTATTTTATCTTATGACTTGTCCATAATAATACTGCAACCTGTCTATTTCTTCGTCTGTAAGCTGATCACTCCACTAATGCTCTTACTATCAGCTAATTTCTTTCCCTAAAAATCCCTCTTAAAGTTCCTCAGTCTTGTACCTAACCTTTTCTGGACATGTCCAACACATTTTTGTGTCAACATAAGGTTTGGATTCACAAAATTTTTGGTACCCTTTTAAGTCTCCACCTCCTAGGTTATATCACACCATATTTATGACCTGTGAAATATCTTCACGACACCTTCTGATTCCATCCTACACTACAAAGACTAAAATTAATCAAAACATTTATGATGTTCATTTCCACTAGTACAGCCATGACAGTATTTGGTAATACATTCCACATCAATGACTTTACCACTGTCCAAGGAGGTAGCTGTCACTACACAATTTAGGGAACTATGGCCTCTTTGTTGCCGGGATGCATCCAGGGGAGCAGACATGCAAGTATTGCTGTCATTCATGTCCACCCTTTCCTGAACAGCATTTTTCATACTATCATTTGCTACTACTTCTGAAGTCTGTAGAATAATTTTATTGTACCTGTCAAACCTTGTTGGGAGAGGTAAGTCCATAAGAAAACAGAAAATCTGAGCACTTCTGTACCCTTTGCTTATACACCTCACAGCATAAGAAAGTTTAATATTTGTGTTATACACTCTCTGTTTAGTTATGCCACAAGTATAACCACATTCACTTAAATCACACAAATTACAAACAGTTCTTAATTTTGATGCACAACCTCTTCTACCACGTATCTCCTCAACCACCTTCACAACACTCTTACCACATTCTTTAGACTGCAAAGCTTTATTTATTAATTCAGACAGAGCAGAGAGTTCAACAATAACACAACCTGAATCAATAGTTGGCATCTCTGTATTATCAGCATTAATACTGTCAAGCCCATTGTCCAAATATATCAGCTTTAGCTTCGAAGCACTTGGAGCAGTTGAAGCTGATTCAAGTGTTATATCATGCTGTATTTCAGTATTAGCAGGGTTAATCCGCTTGGTGTACTGATTTCCATAGAATTTATGTTGTTTAACACTAAACTTCTTAATTCTTCCCAACACTTTCACGTGGGATAAAAATACTCATACACACAATTACTTCGCTGTAAACACAATATTTGCACAAAAACAACAGCAAACATGGACTAAACTCTCTGTATAAACAAAAGATAAGCAACTGCAAAGCTTTTGCAGGTTACTCAGCTTAAGGGACTAAAGAGCCACCACAATAAAACAAATGAGAGCAAAATTTTATTTTTAACGGAGTTGACTGTGTGCCATGGGGACGTTGTGGTGCATGCAGCCACTTTTAAATTCCTCTAATATGGTACTTCCTGTGGTCCATTTTCCTGAAAGTAAACATTTTCTCATTCAGAAAACTAGAGAGAATTTTTAAGACAAGAAATAAAAAATCGATTTTTTGACAGTTATTCACATACAAGTCCCCTTAAACTTATTTCTGTGCGTAACATCAGATACGAGAAAAATTATCACACAGTGACATTTATTGGCAATACGCTTGCACAGTGGAAAACTAGTTGATGACAAGATTCTGCAGTGGAGAGACGGATATGAAGTGTATTTTGTAGGTGATGAAAAGACAATGCTTCCTTATGCAATTTTAACTTCACTGTCTCTAGTACATATCTGCAGTGGTAAATACATCACAGGAGGTCATCTGCACAACAACACCTGCTAGGTATACCACATGATATGTAGCCCAAGGCCTCTGTATTATTTTGGGCTCTCAATATTGTTCAATCTCATCATCAACTAGTTTTCTGCTGTGCAAGCATATTGTCAACAAATGTTACTGTGTTACTATTTCACTTGTATCTGATATTTTACAAAGATAGAATTTTGAGATACACCTTACCATATTTTACAGACTATAAGATGCTATGGACTATAGGACACACACAATTTTTTTAGGATTTAAAGAAATATATTCTTAGTTCATAAAACTGAACTGACCTTTAAAATCCCTGAAAATCATAATCTGAACTCTCCTCTTCCCCCCCCCCCCCCCCCCCCCCCTCCCATCCTCTCATAGTTAATGAAATTTAAGAACCTCACCAGACATCATCCTCATCTTCACACTAAAGTTAAGTATTTCGTAAAGTTCTTTTAATAAAGTATTGTTAACTGTAACTTACTTAGTGTTGTCAATATTATTTTGTTGTAGTTCCACTCAACATATTTGTCTCCTGTGATAAAGCTGAGTGGTTGCTCTATGCTTAGCATGTTACCTCAATAACAGCAACTACTTTCTGTGGTAGGGGGGCTCCCTTTCTGCCAACTTTATGTTAAATGACAAGCTTATTTTGTGAACACAACAATAACTTTAGACTTAATTAGAGAAATTTTTTCATAAATATCACATTTGAATAACCCATCCTTCTTTTCTAAGGATCCTTTTATATCAGCAATTTCTGATCATATAACTTTTGTCCTCTCCTTTTTTTTACATTCTGATGAATCCAAAATTTTTGGAGTTTTTTCTCATTCTTCAGACAAGTTTAGTCTGACATTTTCAATCCTTTTACCAGCTACTTCCATCCAGTCATTGAGTTGTTTTGATCCTGATTCAGTATTAAGTTTTAATTCACTGATCTCTGCCTTGAACTTTTTTATTCATTGTCTCACTTTGAAATTTCACCGTTTGTTTCCACTAGCTGACAACACAGTTCATTTTTAGTTTGTCATTTGGTTGTGTAATTTTGTTCAGTTTTTGACTCATCAGTTGTGTTATTTGTTTCTGCTACCTAACAACTTATTTCACTTGTTAGTTTGTTCACTTCATTTTACTGCCAAAATGTTTTATCTTTCTCAACAGATATTCTGTTTGCCACGTCTGAAAAATCAAAAGAATTGTGTTAGAACACAACTTACAAACACACATCCCACCACAACATCACAAGAAATGTTCCTGCTCACATCTGAGATGTAAACTGCTTATCTTCATGAAATGGAGGTGTCTATGATTGTTAACTAAGTCCACATTCTTTTTGTTCACTGCAGGTAGTATTTAGATGATTCTCTTGAATATAATGCATCCTTACACCATCGGAAGTAATATTCTCATGACAAAAATGTTTAGACATTGACAATTTATTTGCAGTTTCTTCCCTTTTAACTTCTCCATTACAAAACCTTTTCATTATCAATCAGACTGAGCAACTGTTGTACCCTAACTGAGGCATAAGTTTTTTTACATATATAGACTGAAGCAGTGAGTGAAAATTTGTAACAAGTCCAAGAATCAGATCTGGGTAAATCATATCTAACAATGGAAAATCCAGGATGGAATAATGACAACATTACAAAAAGGAAAGTTGCTACTCACCATATAGCAGAGATACTGAGTCACAGACAGGCACAACCAAAAAACTGTCAAACAAAGCTTTTTACCAAACAACTCTGTGTGATAGGCTTTAAAAATCATATTTGTATGAGACCAGTAAAGTCTCTGATATTGTATCATTTAAGCTGAGGCTCAAGTGTTGACCAGGGCTGTAACCGTGGTTGGAGGAGACTGTCCAAACTGAGCCATGCAGTCACTTATGTAATCCTTTAACAATTAGAATAGTGTGTACTTCTTTGTTAAGATTTACAATGTAATTACAGTCTTATAAACCTACAAGGTTCACATTAAAATTTGCTTGACAGTTTAGATTCACACAACTGTTATGACTATTTTTATCATTATTTTCATTACCAGACTTTTCTAATTTTAATATTTTTTGTTAAAATCTTTCATCTCTGTATGAAAATTGTGTGGTATTAACAATATACCTAACATATTGCATATCTCTGTGGTTATTTTGTTTGTGAACTATTTCATTTTCTAGAGTAGTAATGCAAATAAAAGAAAAATAAGAAATAGCATATTGAATAGCACTGAACTGATACCATGAAGCAATATAATAATTGAAAAATTAGCTACAAGAAATGAAATATACAAGTGTACATGAGGTATATTAGTTGTGTGTATTGTTCTGAGAGTCTCAGAATGTTACATTACAAACTACAATTATAATTTTTTAATAAAAGTAATGTGTTTACTCCAATGTTCCTTGTAACATGAAGAATAAGATTGAGTTTGTTCCAGAAATGCAATTTACATCCCTTAAATACTGAAAGACACATGGTTTCCTCTTTGTGGCCATTATTAACAACTGGAAGTAATGCATTCAACAAAATAAAATAAATGTTTGCTGTGCAAATCTGTCCATTGGACACTGTTTCAGAAACTTACATATCAGTTTCATTGTTTATTTTCTGTAGTGCCATCAGGCTGAATAAATCCAATTGCAGACTTAACCCATACTAGAAAAGTTAAGCCAATCACTGTGGGTTGAACTTTAGGCATTCATCTCAGCAACCAGAAGGGCTACTAACCTCTGGCATAATAAGCACTCAATTTAGTGAATTCAGGTCTGTCAGACTCGAGTCAGTGGAAGTGATCAAGATCTAACAGAAATTAAACAACTTTGCTATTATATGAAGTTGCAAGCATACCAGTTTGCTCATATACTTTAATTGGCAATAGCGGATCAAATCTCTGTTTGCCCACTGAGCAAGAAGTCAAATCTTTTGCCATTCTTTAGTGTGCACAACCATGACAAAAAGGAATACCTTGAGAATTGGATGAGGCACACCTTATAAGAAGAAGACAGAAAGTTCTCAGACCATAGTTATGCTGCCAAACAAGGACATTAATTAATGAGGGGACACAATGAACAGGTCCTAGTAGAAGGACTGGGTAAAAGTTGAATATTGTTTGTTCCTTTTAATTAATATCTTGACTATATTTATTATCACATTAAAGTTGACCAATATATTACAAACATCATCAGCTCATTTCTTTTGAGAATAAATCTTTTTTACTAGCTGCTAAAATTAAATATTTTTCATCTATTAAGACAGTGTAACATTAGGAAAAGTTCATCTACATTGAGAATCCAAATTTTTCATTATATTCCAAAAGCATTACAAAAGCAGTTAACTTGCTTCAGCCACTGAATCTTTCTTATTAAAACAGTGCCATATAATTCTTTATGCTTCAAAAATTTAAGGCAAAACAATTTATACAAAGAGATTCCTTAGACCACAATCAATAAATGATGGGGAACAAATCAGGTATGAGATCAAGGTGCAAGACCACAGGCACCACATTACACTTCAAGGTAGACCTCGGGCACCAAAACTACAAGGCATGAAGTTAACACAGGCTCAACTACAACATACATAAAACCTCTCTTAAATAAAGCAAGGATAAAACAACAGTTCATTGGCCCATCTCAAAAGGCACTGTACTCAAAGCCAGAGCAGAAGTGGGCCAAGAAATTTGACAGCATCAAAACCAACATTATTCTGAAAAAAATTCATATTAAAGTTAATCAAGCATGCCAAACAATGCAGAGTATCTTTTCAGGGTGCAGCATGCCATCTATCAGTTACCTCAGTCATGAATAAATGCTTGGCTAGAAAATTTTAAGTTAACTACATTGAAGAGAAACAAGTGCTTCAGTATGTCTGAAGGATTACTCAGGCAACTATTAACTAAAACTTGACAAAAATTACAAATTACTAATGGCTCTGCACAGCAGTTGTCACTACTAGAAAAGTGAGCTTGTTTCTTAATAATAATAAAAAACACCTGAACAGTTAAATAGAAAACAACAATACAGGTCAAAAAGACTTAAACCTAAAATTATCTCCCAGTGCTATTTGCCTTTTTAGTTTAAAAGGAATTAGCCTTAATAGATCCAGTAATTTGTTTACGAAGTAGAGGGTTGAACACACATGACATAAGTTCAGAAATGTGTTGTTGTTGTTGTTGTTGTTGTCTTCAGTCCAGAGACTGTGCAAGCTTCTTTGTCTCGTAGTAACTACTACAACCGACATCCTTCTGAATCTGCTTAATGTATTCATCTCTTGGTCTCCCTCGACATGTTTTACTCTCCTTGCTGCCCTCCAATACTAAATTGGTGATCCCTTAATGCCCCATAACATGTCCTACCAACCAATCCCTTCTTTTGGTCAACTTGTGCCACAAATTCCTCTTCTCCCTAATTCTGTTCAGTACCACCCTGTTAGTTATGTAATCTACCCATCTCATCTTCAGCATTCTTCTGTAACACCACATTTCAAAAGCTTCTATTCTCTTCTTGTCTATTTATCGACCATGTTTCACTTCCATACATGGCTACGCTCCATACAAATATTTTCAGAAAAGATTTCCTGGCAAATCTATATTCGATGTTAACAAATTTCTATTTTTCAGAAACACTTTCCTTGCCATTGCCAGTCTACATTTTATATCCTCTCTACTTCGACCATCATCAGTTATTTTGCTTCCCAAATAGCAAAACTCTTACTACCCCAATTATCTCACTTCCTAATGTAGTACCCTCAGCATCACCTGATTTAATTCGACTACATTCCATTATCCTCATTTTGCTTTTGCTGATGTACATCTTATGTCTCCTTTCAAGACACTGTCCATCTATTCAATTGCTCTTCCAGGTCCTTTGCTGTCTCTGACAGAATTACAATGTCATCGGCAAACCTCTATGTTTTTATTTCTCCTCCATGGATTTTAATTCCTACTCCGAATCTTTCTTTTGTTTCCTTTACTGCTTGCTCAATATATAGACTGAATAACATCAGGGATTGGCCACAACCCTGTCTCACTCCCTTCCCAACCACTGCTTCCCTTTCATGCCCCTCAACTCTCATAACTCCTAGTATCTGATATGAGAGGGAGTTTCACCTCACAACTGAGCTTAGAGATACGTAGCCAAACTCTTGATAAATAAAAAGAAAAAGCTTCTCAAAAGAATAGAATAGTGCTGTACCCTAACAGTGCATTGTGAAGTACACACATGCTCAAGTGTTAGAAATGCTCCTTCAAAGCATGACAGCCTGTCTGCCATAAACAGTTGCATTTTCTGTTCATCAGCCATAACTGTTACAAGAATTAAATGGAAACATTTTAGGTAGTGCTTAGTCACAACTTATGAATGGCAATTAAAAACTCAGCTTACTGAAACCAGAGTTTAAGTGGTCACCAAGTGTTTTTCTAGTCATATTTACATTGCGCACACACTTTCTTTAAACTTCACTGTGTCACGAAAATATCATTGGAAGAGCCAACTGTTATGTTTGAAAGACAGTGACAGTCCACTCACAAAAAGTCCTATGTGAACATCTTTGATTTATTAACTGAAATAAACCCCCATCATCATGGAGGCACAATCCTCTGAAATGCATAGTGGAAGCAATAATAAATGTGCCTGATTACAGTAACTTGCACTTTCAGTTTATCTTTGGCTAATTTAGGCCTATCACTCAGCCTTAAAAAATGGACATAATTTCATCTTACAATTTGACTTACATTTCTTCAAACACCAAACAGTGCTTGGTCACAACAGCTACCTCATTATTTTCTGCACCTAAGCCATATCAGCAACCTGTGTTTCAAATTTACTGTGCATTATGTCAAGCAGCTTTTCATTCAGACTCATGAGGCTGTGTGGACTCCATTACAGAATTTTCCATTGTTGGAACAATCAATCCACTGACAATGTGTGATATGTTATTGGTGATGTAATGTGTTGTCTTTGAAAACACTGTTTTTATGTCTGGAGTTGCTTTGTGATCATATCATGTGTGTTATACTGTGAGCAATAAGGCGATTCTTTGTACATTAAGAGTTAATTTTATTTCTTCGTGTACAGTTGGGCTGAAATGAGACAATTGATTTTAACCTTATGTGAATGAAATTTGGATTTGAGAGGAGCAGTATCTGAAGGAGCTGTGGGCTGATAAGGACTGCAGAGCATTACGACTGTGTGTGAGTGTACACATTCAGTTCCTTTCATGTTTCACTAGTATTAGGATCCTTTAAGGGCAAGTAATACTGTGTAGATCAGCCATTTTCATTTACACAGTCTAAAGTTTAAAAAAAAATTAGAAGCCTGTAGTGCATGTTTATCATGTCATTTTGCTTCTGTTTTCCTGTGAGACAGTGTTACAATTAAGTGATTTGCGGTTACCACAAAATTGGTTCATTGTTAAATTACTGTTAGTGTGGAAGAGAGCATTTTTTCAAGAGTTTGAGTAAATTTTATGATGTGTTATGGTTACAACCCATCACAAGTTTAAAAAGGCACAACACACTGAATATTAAGCAGGTAGTGAACAGTGGGGAGCAGGCTGTGTGTAGTGAACAGGCGTTGGATCCTTTTTCTCAGATGTTAAATAAGATTCAGTCATTGTTCAAACACCAGAAAGAAGATCTGGTCCATGCACCAGCAAACTTTAAAACAAGATTTGTGTCAGAGTTTAAAGCAGGAAATATCCACACAAAAGCAAGAATTCAAACATCCTTATGTACTGAGATTGAAGGAGTACGAACTACACGAGAGAGAGAGAGAGAGAGAGAGAGAGAGAGAGAGAGAGAGAGAGAGAGAGAGAGAGAGAGAGAGAGAGATCCAGTTATCATGGTGCCTTGCAGAGTGGAATACAGGAAGTTTCAGTCTCATTCTACTCTGCTTAATTGGATTGCTGAACTTAGGAAGACGACAGGAAACTGCCTGAAATGGTTAGTAATTTACGTGGTGAAGTGTCAGAATTACACAAAGATCATGAAGCCTTATCTGGTACTGTTTAAAGATTAACAAACAGAGTTTTGCAGTTATTCCATGGGCAAGACTGGGCTCTAAACAAAATATATACTGCACGGAAAGAGAAATTAGATAACTTCCATACCTGGCGAACATATAAGGATACTCAATTGGTAAAGTGCAGGAGGAAGTCAACTCAGCTGTAGAGACAATTATATTGCAAAATGAAAATTTGACTAAAGCAATCACTGAAGGATTAAAGGAAGTGAAAACACAGAAAGCAGATGATTTTGGCCAATGGTGGACTGAAATAAATCATTTTCTAGAAGCAGTGAGTCATGAATTAGTTGGGGTAAATGGAGAGTTGTGTGATAACCAGTCTTTTATCGGTGAATGGACAACATTCCATGGCATTTGCTCCACAACATCAAATCACAACTAGTGGTATGAATTTGACAATCCAATTGCATACAGTGCATGCGGCTCAGAACAAATTAGTTGCTCTTACGTTGGAAGCGGAACTCATTAAGAACTGGGGAAAGAGTGTGTGTGTGTGTGTGTGTGTGTGTGTGTGTGTGTGTGTGTCTCAACATACCAACGCTTTTGTCTGGTAAGTTATCATCATCTTTGTTTTTAGATATATTTTTCCCATGTGGAATGTTTCCCTCTATTATATTCATTAAGAACTGGCAATTTCAAGATTTCAACCTGGAATGGAGGACAATTCAACCCACTGTTTTTCTTCGTGCATTTGAAGCTGCATTGCCATGAGTGTGGACTGAAACACAGAAGACTGGTTATGCGAGTGGATCTGATAGTACCCTTTGGGCAATGGATGCAGCTGAGTCATGCCATACCTATGAACAATGTGAGAAAGCATTTATTGCAAAATATTGGTCAAATGTTATACAGGAGCATGTGGGTAAAGAAGTATATGGTCCTAAACCTTTTAATGTTCATCAAGATCATTTATGCGAGTACTCTGAAAAATATATTTATAAAAACAAATATTAGATGGAACCAAGGGCAAATAAAGATTTACCATGGATTCTCAAGGCCAAGCTGCCACTTTAAATAAAGGAAAAAAGGTACATGTGAACAACTAGTCTGGAAGAGTTCTTGTTTGTGTTAGACTCTCTTGATCTGTTGTATGAGGAACACACCCATGCATGTTGCTGCCAGTCCTAAGTAGTCAAAATTTAGCTTCCTGCAAATAATATTTTTAGGTCACTTACCCTCTCCTACTGGTATACTACTGGATAACAAAAGGATTAGTGCAATTCAGAATGCACCTGTACTGAAGGACGTTTAGCAACTTAAAGAATTCTTAGAACTGATGTCATTTTAGTATCATTTTCTCTCAGATCATGTCATGAATGTGGAACCTCTGTTTAGTTTGCTCAGGAGGAATATCCCATGGCAGTGGACTACCGAGTGTCAGTTGACTTTTGAAAGGATCAAACAGCTTTAGTCAACTCATCTTTATTGGACTATCCCAACATGAATATCTAGTCTGGAATTATTACAGATGCTTCATCCTGTGGGGTAGGTTCCCATGTAAGCAAATGGAGTGCCAACGTTCTGTGCAATTGCCTTTGCTATACACATTATAGTGTTTGTGAATGGACTTGTTACACTACTGAATTAGAGGCTCTAGCAGTTGCCTGGTCATTTAGAAATTTTCATTACCACCTCAGTGGGACACACACAGTTGTGTATTATGATCGGCAGGCATTAAGCTTTTTACAGAAATGTAAATTACTCCATCCTTGCCTAGCTACATGGACGATTCTTCAAGAATGTGGATTTGAGATTGTTTATGTGAAAGGTCACGATAATCTAATTTCTGATGCACATTTTCATTTGCCTGAAGGATTAAACAAGAACAAAGAAGTAGATGAGCATACATCCAAGTTTACACACTTGATGGCAACTGGAAGGCCATTTTAGACTGTGCGGATTTGATGGGGTCCCTACCTCGAGCAAAGGGAGGGAGAAGTGTGTTGTAGATTTTCATGACTTATTTTCATAGTACCTCAAGCTATATGCCTTAAAAATAGCAATGTGTCAGCCAATAATTAAAAGGCTCACCAGACACACACTCCACACACAGGCAAAGCCGAGGCATTGTTTGATGGTGCAGCCAAGTTCACAGAATGCTGTTCACAGAATGTTGTTCACAACATTTTGTATGGGGGATTGGTATCGAGCAAACCCTGACATCACAATACAATTCTGATTCTAATCCAATTAAAGACTTTTCATGAATTGCAATGCTTTATGAGAACCTACTGTCACTATCGTCAAGTGACCTCAATCGACTACCTTCAACCATTTGGAGAGAGATAGAAGAGTGAGATACACACTTCTACCAATGCACCTCTGTTTGAGTTGATGTTGAGAAGGTGGGAAAAAAGAAAATGGCTTGACAGACTGCCAAGAGCTCCAACTAATAATGAGTCATGGGAACAAAAAATCAGAGTGTCAGTAATCAGTTTGACCATAAGAGCATGTGAGTGAAAGCAACTATATAACAAAGGTACCCCAAAAACTACAATAATTTGAAGTTGGCATTAAAGTACTTCTCTGGAATCGTCCTCAGTCTTTGGTCCTAAAAAGCAGGACGAGAAATGACAATTACTTTATACAGGACCATGCAAAATAACACACACACACCACATCCTGGGATTTATCATCTGGCATACCCAACGAGTAACCAAGTTAAAAGACTTTATCCCCATAAGAACTTAAAGAGGTACTGCTCTTGAGCATTAGTTCATGATCCTCTTTAAGAGTAATGTTTTTAGTAATTAGGGTTAACCTACGTCTTAAGTTTTTTTCTCTCCAAATACAGATAGGCTATTCCCTCAGTATATGTGTAATTATGTATAGTTGCAAGTTTCCAATTAAATGAGTTTTTTAGAATAAAATATAGAAAGGAAATGAACAATTTAACTAGGAAAAATATTGTGTGTTACCTAGCTAGGTTGTTACAGCATACTAGTCACAATGAAGTTTTATTAATAAATCTAAGTGGTTTGTCTTTTTTATTTTTTTATTTTTTTAATTACTAGAATCTTACTGGCTGCAACATGTCACACAAGGGTGAATTGTGTTAATAGGGATTTCTGGTTGTATGCTTATGAATTTTTCATGATTAGGCTTCAAAACCTACACTGTTGTACTGTCATGCGACTAGTAAACACCCAACCCTCAAACTGCTAAATGCCATCATGATGGAAGGAAGACATTACAAATTAATTGCACTAGTAGTTGATGAAGTGATACCAATAACTTGAATCCAAATATCTCTTGACTTTAGCTGAAGTGAAAGCAAGTGAATGATAACCCATACTGAATCGTTTTTTTTAACACTGATTAACAAAACAGTCTTTTCCATCTCTCATTTGACTGTTCATTCATTTCACATCTGCCACCAGTGGTGGTGGTGGTGTCCACTCCTACCTGAAAGAGTGCCGCCACCTTGCGGCATCATTCCACATTCAACCATTTCCCAGCTGGATCCATCCTTTCATGGACTTCCCAACTCCTTCCTATCACCATCTCAAGTCGACACCTCCAGTTGCAGACTTACAGCTGATCCAAAGCCGACTTCAAGAATTATGATAACTGTATCTTGTAGTGGTTTTTTTTAACCAACCTACCCTTGACTCACACTCATTCTTAACTATTTTTTTTAAGTGCAATAGCATCAGTATGACACTAACAAGCATTGACATCTACCACAATAACTTCCCTCAGAACTGAAGGCCTCACGCTCATTTTTAGCTGTTTTTCCTTAAGGTGTCCCCAAATGGGGAGGCAGAATTGTTAATGCTGGGTTTATGAGCTTTTCTGGTTTTGAGATACATAATTTTGGGTGGGAATGGGTTGTGAAAATTATACTATGCCTACACAACAATACAAGAAACTAATATCTTTATTTATTACTGTATTGACCTTTATCATATCCTGTGTACTGTATTAACTATGCTCATAAATTAGCTGTACAACAATGACTAACATATGATGAAAAAATGATTAAGAGAGATTCTTTACAGCACACTTTAAATTTTTATAATTTGTGGTGTGAACTTCCTTTATGTATACGAACTTTCTGCCATGCCAAACTTACTGAGCTAACTTATCTTCTACAAATAAATAAAATGGTTCAATGAACTCACGTGTTTCCATGCTTTAAGGATATGTTCCCATTTGGGGGAGGGGCTGTATCTCCAAAGCATGCAACAGAGTACGACAAAACATTATTTTGTCCACAGTAACATCTTTTTGGGACTCAGTTATAAAATAATCCATTGAAACTCGTGTCGCGGAATGTCTGGTGAACCCTGACAACGGCTACCAGCGGATAATGTGTGGAATCCCATCACCTCCATCTGCTCCAGATGGAGATGCCAGAATACTCTGATAACTTGTGGTGAGCGGCAATGCCAAAGACAGCTGATCCTTGCTGTTCCACCAGCAAGGGCGCTGACACTGGGTAGTGTGGTCCTCCTGTCACCACGACTGACACGTACTCGGCAATACTACAAGGGTGGTTTGAAAAGTTCTCTGAATGAAATAGAAAAAAATTACTTACATCACTGAAACTTTTTTTTTGCTTTTCAATGTAGTCTCCTTGTAGATTAATGCACTTGGTCCAACGATGTTCCAGTGCCCTAATCCCACCTCGAAAATTAGTTTCTTCCAGTCTGCAAAATAGTTTTCAACTCCAGCTATCAATTCTTTGTTTGAAGTGAACCTTCATCCACCAAGAAAAATATTCAGATATGAAAAGACATGGAAGTCTGATGGAGCAATATCAGGTGAATAATGTGGATGTGGCAACAATTTATATCCTGGTTCATGTAATTTTTATGGCGACAGCACATGTGCGGGCGCACTTTGTCTTGATGAAAGACGACTTTCTTCCTCACTAAGCTTGCCCTTTTTTCACGTATCTTTTGTTGCAATTTGTCCAGGAGGTTAGTGTAGTATTCTCCAATAATTTTTTGCCCAGTGGGGAGATAATCTGCATCTGTAACTCTGCCATTGCCGGTCCCAAGCCTGGGGCCCCATCTCGCAAGTCATGGGGAAGGAGGAGGGGGAGGAGTAACAACCTCGTAAAAAAACCTGGGTCCATCTGGCTCCGAACGGTAGCACCCAGTTAGGGCCCCTACCTAGGGTTACAGGTGAAGCCCGGCCAACGGTCTCGAAGGCGGAAGAGGAGCGTCGCTTCCCAACGGCAGAGAGTGGAAGAACCACTGAGGCATATCAGGTAGCAGCTGTAATCCATGTTAGGGGCGGCTACCAAAGGCATCTGCGTCCCCATGTCAGGGGTGGCCTGAACACATCTTCTGGGGCTAACAACTTCAGTCGTATAACTGGACAGACATGAGCCGTCCCATCAAAAATTTTTTTTAGCTCATTGAATGGATCGCACTATGGAATCAAGATTACCCCAGGGGGACAATCCCCCATTAACGCAAGCAGGCATTCGGATTCTGGGGGACCTACCAAAAAGTGCATAAGGGAAGAGTCAGAGCTCCCAAGAACCTCAAAGAAGATTAAAATTAGAACGACCTTCACAATTAGAACCATAAATGTACAGACAATGATTAAGACTGGCAAATTTAAACAGGTAATAGATGAGATGAAAGAGAGAAGCATTGGAGTACTAGCAATGCAAGAAACAAGATGCACTGACGAAGACACAGTGGAGTCAGAAGACTTCATAATACTGAAGGGGAAACCAGAAGTTAAAGTGGGAAAGGAAAGACATGCACCTAGATGCTTTGGTACAGGGTTCATAGCAGACAAGAGATATGAGGATGCCATAACTGAAATGAAGAGCAGATCAGAAAGGATATCAACACTGACTTTTCAAGCAGGGAACAAAAAGTATACAATAATAAATGGACATGCACCTACAAATGACAAGACCAGTAAAGACAAGAAAGTTGCAGGTAGTTGCAGATAGTTTCTCGGAAGAGCTAGATGATACACTGAAAAACATACCATATAGACATGTAAAGATACTCGTAGGAGATTATAATGCACAGATTGGAAGAGAGTAACAACATAAAGGAGTAGTGGGTGAGTATCCTGCACACCAGCAGACAAACAAAAATGGAGAAAGACTAATTGAACTGTGTCGAGAATACAAAATGAGATTGATGACAACAAACTTCAGGGCCAAACCATGTAAGAAAAAGACATGGGCAAACCCATGCACCCCCCTTGGGAAATTCCAAATTGACCACATAGCAATCAGCTGGACAAATGCTAAAGAGATCATGAACACAAAGGTCAGGAAGAACACAAGAATAGAATCAGATCACTATCTTACGGAAGTTAAGTGCCTTTGGATTCCAAACAGGGACAGACCGCCAAAGACAAATAGGACAGAAAACATAAAGGTAGACAGAGACAAATTAAGACACAATCGATCCAGATATGAAGAATGGGACGACATGAAGTGAAATATGGCGAAACAGGCTGAACTATGGGGAAAGGAAGAAAAGAAATGAAAGCACTGGTGGTGGAAAAAGGAATGTGAGGAAGTGGTAGACACTCGCAGGAATGCCTGGAGAAACTGGAGCAGCAAGAAGGGCCCAGAAAAATGGGAAGTTTTCTTAGGAGCAAGAAAGGAAGCGGCCCGAACAATAAGATGGACCAGAAGACAGAAGATGAAGCAGGAACTGGACAAGATTGAGACCAACTTCAGGAAAAACAGCAGCAGACACTTTTTCGGGCAATTCAAAGAGAGAGTGATTGGATACAAGGGTAGAGAACTGTTTATAAGAGAGAAGAAAGGGGAGCTGGCTGTCAGTGTGAAGGAGAACGTCGTATTTTTGCAGAGCACTTTCACAACCTGCTGAACTGTGGACCACCTGAAGAAGAGCTGGAACTGGGGACTGACACAGAAGAGAGAGAGAGAGAGAGAGAGAGAGAGAGAGAGAGAGAGAGAGAGAGAGAGAGAGAGAGAGCCATGCCCTCCAACCAGGGATGAAGTTGCACATGCCATAAGTGATCTGAAGAATAATAAGGCAACTGGAGAAGATGGTATAGCAGCCGAGATGATAAAGTGGGGAGGCAAAAAAGCAATACGCAACATGACCAACATAATTCACCAGATCTGGAGGACAAAGAAGTTGCCAGAAGGATGGATGGATGAATGAATGCAATTGTAGTACCAATACCCAAGAAGGGGGACAAGAGAGATGCAAACAACTACAGATGAATATCGCTACTAGAGGTTGAATACAAGGTGCTGTCAAAACTATTGCTCAAGAGAGTAGAAGAACAGGTAGAAAGTACAGTTGGTGACTACCAAGTGGGATTCAGGAAGGGAAGAGGTGGTGTAGAACAGATATTTATCCTGAAGCAACTGATAGAACATAGGGCCTTAAAAAACAAAAAGACAGAAATAACCTTCGTGGACTTCACAAAGGCATATGACTCCATCGACAGACAGACTCTTGTTAGGATCCTGAAGAACAGAGGACTTTATGGCACTGCACAAGAACACACACAAGAAATTCTGACAGATACAAAAGCAAGGCCGAGATTCAGAGGAGCAATGTCAGAAGAATTTGAGGTCAAGACTGGTGTTAAACAGGGACATGGATTGTCACCATTGTTGTTCAATATAGCACTGGACGAAATGATCAGGCACTGGAGAGCAATAAACGAGGAAATGGGAATACCAAAGACCCATGTGGGGGACAAAAAGGACAACAAGGCTCAAGTGGACTGCCTAGCCTTTGCAGATGACAAAGCAATAGTAAGTGAGACGGAGGAAGACGCAAAGACAACTCAGCAACTTAAGTAAGGTAGCCAGAAAGGTGGGACTGAGGGTTGCCTATAACAAGACAAAGACATTAAACACCACTGCAGACTGGGAAACACCGGAAGGCACTGTGCAAATGGTGGACAAATTTAAATACCTGGGAGAATTTATAACAGGAAGGAACAGGAGCAAGGAGGGAATAACAGAGGATAAAGAAGATGGGGTCATCCTTCTGCATGACAAGAGACATATACAATAAAAAGAATATATCCACAGAGGTAAAGATAAGCCACTACAAGGCAACAGTGAGGAATGCAGTATTATATGCTGCTGAAATGATGACACTAGGAAGAAATGGGGCAGAGCAACTAGAGAAAGGAGAGAGAAAAATACTGAGAAAAATACTAGGTCCCAAAAGAGGTGGACAGAGGTGGATGTGAAGACCTAGGGACAATATCAGGGGAAATCAGACTCAAAAGGGCAAGGTTTGCTGGGCATGTAGTTAGGATGAGTATGGTCAGAATGACGAAGAGTGTGGGAAACAATAGGGAGGACAAGGGGAAAGACAGGAACCAAGTGGGTCGTTGAACTTCAGAAGGACTGGTTGGAATTGGGGGTCAAGGTCTAAGGAAAGAAAAACTGGAGGAACAAATATACACTGACAAATATGCCGGAGATCAATGACAGAAGAATATAGGAAAAGATTAGGATGTCACCAGTGAAGCCGCCAGGAGAAACGGAAGCTGAAGATCTCAGAAGAGAGCGGGAGAGAAGAGAAAGAATGAAGAGGTTCTGGGAAAAGAGGAAGAAAATGCAGTCCACAAAGGGGCTACCTGTGGTCCTACAGAGGCCGTAATGCAAGAAGTAGTAGTTTCCTCTGTGGTCACAAGCTGATGCAAAAAAAGTCTTGTTCTTTTCTCATAAAATAGGCCAAACATTGTTCAGATATATCCATTCTTATGCGTTTTTGAACCAGCATCATGAGTTGTGGCACCCATCTTGCAGATAGTTTTTTCCATTTCCAATTCTTCAGTTAAAATGTGATATACCCTATCAGATGACATCTAACAAGCGTGAGCAATTTCACGCACTTTCAATCGGTGATTCTCCATGGCCATTTTGTGCACTTTTGCAGTGATTTCTGGTGTAGTGAGGCATCTTGGCCAATCACTGTGCAGTTCATCATCCAAGCTCTCCCAAACAAAATTAAATTTATTTGTCCACTTGGCAACAGTTGAATATGAAGGAGCCGAACTCCCCCAGTGTGTTCTGAAAATTGGTATGAATGTCCTTTGCTTTCATACTTTTCCTTATGAAGTACTTAATCACTGCTCGAATCTAGATTTTTTTCCACCTTCGCAAA
The DNA here is from genome assembly GCF_023864345.2 of Schistocerca serialis cubense. Classification (NCBI taxonomy): domain Eukaryota; kingdom Metazoa; phylum Arthropoda; class Insecta; order Orthoptera; family Acrididae; genus Schistocerca; species Schistocerca serialis. The sequence continues at coordinate 561,894,303 of NC_064642.1, read as the reverse complement.
TCACTACATAGGAACAACAACAGAGCCATGTCACCACCACAGCTCTCCTCCAAGAGCACTGACGTGGCAAGTGCTTACAGGCAACAGTCCAATGAAGATAATGTGAACAACTCATTGTGATCTCGTGACGATTGCGAGAACTTTCCAAACCACCCCGTAAGGCGGATAGGAGAATGACTTCGTCAGTCTTTGATGGCTCACCTGAAGATGACTGGCAAGGGTCCAGTTGGACAATCAGCTGCAATCCTTACATCTCTTCGAACATTTAATTCACCGGGAAAATTTTAAAATTCACAGGCAGATTGCTGTCACATAACCATTCAATGACAGCAGCATAATAGTTGGTAAGCCCTCAGTTGCACTTCAGTGTCTATTCAGACTACTGAAATGCTGCTGCCACTGGTATACACTGTGGCATCACAGCAATTACTTTATACATGCATTCAGGCTTTTTTTCCTGGTTGACACTGCCATGCATGTCAGAACACTCCATGCTTCATGTGTACCTGATTGTAAGCCAGATAATCAATTGCAATTGAAAGCTGTAAACAACTTGGCATTTGGTACCACTGGACACAGGATTTTAATAGTCAATGGAGGCCTCACCGCTTCCTTTGAATGGACATCTCAGGTTGCCAACATGGATGAGCCTATTTTAGGTGCATATTTTCTTGCTCAGTATGCTCACAACTTGTAAACACAGCTGATAGTAATACCATAACTGGAACACTGTGTTACTCTGCCATTGCATATTTAAGAGAATAGACCACATTGGCATATATGACAGTCAGCAGCTGGCAACAGTTATGAACAAGAACACTGAAAACAACAGTCATGTGTCAGCATAAAAGGTATGGTGGTGGTGGTGGTGGTGGTTGTGGTTAGTGTTTAATGTCCCGTCGACAACGAGGTCATTAGAGACGGAGCGCAAGCTCGGGTTAGGGAAGGACTGGGATGGAAATCGGCCGTGCCCTTTCAAAGGAACCATCCCCAATAAAAGGTATGCAAAGGTACTGTAAATCCAGATCCAGTCAATACAAAACCTGTTCAGAGCCACATGGTGATCTATATAACTGTTCATCTGTTGGAAAATATTCTCCATGCTTTGTTATCTAACCTGGATAATGTCAAGAAGTAGTATAAGTGGTGAACAATGGTTCCATGTCAAAAATCACTACTTAAGATACAAGCCGTCTTCCACAAAGAAAGTTACAAGCTGTTGGGACAGAAACAGTGACTTTGAAGATGGAAGATGCTTTCTCCAAAAGCTTATGCAATCATCACATTGTGGAACTTCTGCTTGAATTATGGACACAACAGCATAGCATTAAACACAATACCATTTATTATACACTGAAGATCCAAAGAAACTTGCCTGCCTAATAGCTTGTAGGGCTCCCACAGCATGACATGGTATCGACTCTACTAATGTCTGAAGTAGTGCTGGATGGAACTGACACTATGAATCCATAAAAGTCTGAGAGGGTGGAGATCTGTTGGAAAATATTCTGAACAGCACATTGCAAGGCATCCCAGGTATGCTCAATAATGTTCATTGGAGAGTTTGGTGACCAGCAGAAGTGTTTAAACTAAGAAGAGTGTATCTGGAGCCACTCTGTAGCAATTATGGATGTGTGGGGTGTCACATGGTCCTGCAGTAATTGCCCAAGTCTGTCGGAATACACAGTGGACATAAATGGATGCAGGCAATCAGACAGGATGCTTATGTACGTGTCACTTGTCAGTCATATCTAGACGTATTTGGGGTCCCATATCATCTGACTGCACACGCCCCACACCATTGCAGAGCCTCCACCAGCGTCAACAGTCCCCTGCTGACACAGGATCCATGGATTCATGAGTTTGTCTCCATACCCATACATGCCCATCTGCTTTATACAGTCTGAAATGATACTCTTCCTTCCAGGCAACATGTCTCCGGTCATCAGAAGTCCAATGTCGGTGTTTAATGGCCCAGGCAAGGCATAAAGCTTTGCCTCTGGTGGTCATCAGGAGTACACGAGTGGACCATCATTTCCAAAAGCACATATGATGTTTCGTTGAATGGTTCACTTGCTAATACTTGTTAATGGTCCAGCATTGAAATCTGTAGCAATTTGTGGAAGAGTTGCATTTCTGTCACATTGAATGACACTCTTCAGTCATCATTGGTCCTGTTCTCGCAGGATCTTTTTCCAGCCACAGTGATATGGGAGATTTGATGTTTTAGCAGATTCCTGATATTGGTTCAAATGGCTCTGAGCACTATGGGATCTATGGTCATCAGTCCCCTAGAACTTAGAACTACTTAAACCTAACTAACCTAAGGACATCACACAACACCCAGTCATCACAAGGCAGAGAAAATCCCTGACCCCACCGGGAATCAAACCTGGGAACCTGGGCGTGGGAAGCGAGAATGCTACTGCACTACCACGAGCTGTGAACTTTCTGATATTCATGGTACACTTGTGAAATGGTCGTACAGGAAAATACCCACTTCATTGTTACCTCAGAGATGCTGTGTCCCATTGCTCATGCACCATGTTTGAACTCACTTAAATCTTGATAACATGCCACCGTATCAAAAGTAACCCATCTAACAACTGCACGAGACACTTGTCTTACATAGGCCTTAATGAATGCAGCACCACATTCTGCCTGTTTATGTATCTCTGTATTTGAATACCAATGTCTATACCAGTTTCTTTGGCGTTTCAGTGTATATGTACTGCTCTGTGCCAAACAGTTTCACAACATGTCTGTAGAATTGCACCTGAGCTCCTAACAAACAAAAGCAATTTTAGAGGACATCCTCCAGGCTGGAATTATACATTGTTTCCAAAGTCTGCTGTTGTTATCCTAGCATCTATCACCTAAGAATGATGATTCATTGTGTCCTTGTGGTGAATCCCAGAACTTTTCAAGACAGGTACCCAATACTAAACATTCAGGACTTCACATGTGCATTAACAAGCTAAAGAGTTTTCAGTGTTTTATAGTCTGATGTAAAGCTTAAAATCAAATTCCTGTGACACCCAACACATCCAAAAAACAGCAGTGATTGCACCTTCTGGTCTGTTTGAATTTTTGGTTATGCCATTTGGCACTAAAATAGCACCTAACTTGGCAAAATTTTGCTTTGCTTACCTGCTTGACATTATGGTTTTCTCACCAAACTCTTGTGTCTCATCAGATGGTATCTATGTGTTACTATATACCTCAAGGCCAGCAGACTATCTACAATTAAGACGTTTCCTTAAGGTGGAAAATTTTTGTCACCAACCTCTCCCAGCAACAGTTCAATAATCACCACTCGCAGATTCATTCTCAGGTCATGAGACCACAGGCAAAAACAGAAGCAAACTTTAGTAATGGAGAAAGCTTTCCACAATCGCCAGGCTAATCTCTCTAGTGCAGTGCTTGTTCACTGTGCCAATAACTATCATCATAGATGCTAGCCAAAATTCAATTGACCACCATTAATAACCATTAAGTTTTTTTCTAAAAGCTATCGAGTCTTTATGACAGAACATTTGGCCATTTATGGGAGCATTAGACATTTTCAGCCTCAAACTGAGGCTCGACCTGTAACAATATACACGTAGTATGTGACAGTCCAAAATGTGTTGTGTGTGGTGTCATGGTAAAATCAGTCACCTTAACTTCATACACATCAACTGTACAATCAATATAAGTTAAAACATGGTGTATGGACATATGTGATGTCTTTATGTTAATTACTGTGAAAAAATTGTTATAGATGGAAGGGGAGTAGAAAGACACTGAGCTGTGGGTGTTTCCAGCTGTACAGCAACATGGGCGGCACTGAGAGGCAGCTGGTCACAGAGAAATGTGCCAACAGCCATCATATACAAAACATAACTTAAAAAGTGGTGGTAGCACTATTTGTTCAGAAACTTTACTACCAATGAATACAGCAATTTAATGGGGAACTTTAGCCGATTTCTAAAAATGTTAGTATCCAGTCCTACAGAGGTTTGAAGACACAGTTCAAATGTTATACAGCACTGAATTGGATTCGCATTTTTGTTATTCTCAAATGAAATGAGAAACAGATTTCCATCTCCATAATTGTCCTATTTAAGGTTTTGTTCATTCTCTTATGATCTCTTAGTCAATCTCATGCTGAAACCCATCCTTTATGTCCTTCCTGTATTGTGTAATGGAACAGTTCCTCATAATGGGAACTATGTGGTAATGGATATTTTCCTTATTTCACTTTCCTAGTAATTCTTTGTTACAGTTGATAAGAAATGTGAAACTGTCAGACTATTTAAATGAGGATGTTGGCAGTGAATGTAGTAATCTTATCTGCACATTACCCATTAAAGTCCAAAACATCAAGCGTAAATTTCATCTAACATCAGCATGACTACCAGTACACAAACACACATTACATTGAAGTTTCAGGTGTCCTCAGAAGCAACAGGAAACCAACTCTCAGTCACACAGTACAGTATTCTGTATGAAATGTAACAATATTAGGATGGCGTGCAGTTTCAAACAGTCTTTTTGTTGTGCCTGTCTGTAACTCAGCATCTCTACTAATGGTGAGTAGCAACTATCCTTTTAATAATATTAGTACAATATTCTACTTAACTCTGGCAGAGTACCCTTAAATAGCACATTGCTTATACTATGACGAGAGAGAGAGAGAGAGAGAGAGAGAGAGAGAGAGAGAGAGAGAGAGAGAGAGAGAGAGAGAGAGAGAGAGAGAGAAATATGCACAACAATTTTCCTCTCTGCACTGGAATATTTTATTTCCAAACAACATTGGGTAAATTCTCCAAAAGGATTGAATATTTTCAATTTATTTAGAACAAATTTTATCCATAACCAAAAGTTTACTGTGCACATTGCCAAAAAGAAAAAGAATTCTGTACCGACCAGGTTTAAGTGATACAGTATATGCTAATCAGAAAAGCTGCTACAAAATAATTTTGTCCATGTTCACACAAATAATTGAGTAATCAGTAATAAATTGACAAGATAAATCTCAAGTCTCTTCAGCACAAAATTATTCTTACTTTATACTTATATTAATCCCTTGAATCTATTACAGTTACGTCTCTATTCTTACAACTAATCACAGCCATTACTGTCTTGGAAAAGTTTACTCCTTACAAATCTGCCACAATACAGAAGTTTGAAATAAAATACCGGTATCAATTTATAGTTCATTGAATGTGTTTTCTGTTTTATATGTGATACTTAATCTTCAATAAATTTTTATCTAAAAAAATTAGATTTAACAGTGTTATACTTCAGCATTGCAGCAGATTTGTATCTAAGCAAAAGTTAAGTAAAATTTGTATATTTATCATACAGACTGTTTTGCTTCAGAAGTTAACTATATAAATCTCTTTTACACGTACACACACACACACACACACACACACACACACACACACACACACACACACACACACACACACACACACACACACTAAATAATTTCATTGAGCAAAATGACTTACAATAATTTGTACAATTTCTGGCATATTTAAACAGGAGTAACAGTGGTCCTTTTCCTATTAACTGAATGCAGGAATGTGAATGCATTCATATTACAAGAAAAAATCAAATGCATATTATCCAATACTGTAAACAACAGACAATTGGAAGTGATGTATAAAACAGAGTCATATGCTCTGCTGACAACTAAGATAGTTATTCTTCAATTTCTAAATGTACATTGTCTGCATCTGAAATGTATTTGTGCTTGTACTTCTCAAAAAAGTTTACAAGTTCTTCAGAGAATTTATTGTGGAGCTCAGTGATTTGTTCCTGTGTCGGGTCTTCAACTTTCTTCACTTCAATTGGTGAGCCAACTGTAAAAAGAACATGTTAATGTGTTAGTTGGTTTGTTATAAACAATTAAATTTATTTCCATTTACATTCACTTACTTAAGGTCACAAAAGTGAATATTTCTACTATGTACTGATGAATTCCTCATACTGTAATAACAAACGACAATACTGACTTCACAAAATCTTATTTATGCACTTGCTATCCTAGAAATACTTATTTTCGTTTCAGTCAGTTCCAGCAACAAACTATACAGGAACAAGAGTTCAGGCCATTATGTACATCATTTTTTGTTCAAACTGTCAGTGTAAAAATGGAACAACTGCTGTCTTGACTCTCCACATCCTTGATCAGGATACCCAACCGAAGTTTTTGTCTGACTGATGTCATTATCAGTCTTTTCCCTTGCAACAAAAGTGACATTTAATTATAACCCACCTCATTTATGTCGGTGAATTATTTAATGTACCAACACATGTGTAGCCAGTTTTCAATATTTTTGGCACATTGACTTAAAAATGTTTTGTTACCTAATTGACTTTACCATTCAATGAAAGGTACCTACATTTCCCACATAATATGTTACCTCTTGCTGTTTAACCTTAATTCAGCTTTATGTTTAGTAAAGGGAGTTCCTGGACTTTGACTTCAGTTTTCTTTGCTACAAAGTAGCTTACTATTTCCTTGTCAAAACAGAAAGACATCAATCTCTTAAATTTCTGTCCAACAGTTGCTACAGTGGATGTTCATAGTTCATTTGTAGTCTGATGCTGTCTGTGTAAGTCACACTGTGGTTGGGATTCCACATTAATATTTAGGTTCACTTATAACTATATGCATGAGCTGCTTCTTAAAGGCAGCCAGTTCTACGAAGAAGAAATGACCTGATCCCTTGTTTTATTTTGATATCACATTTTGTTGATTGCTGTTATTTTTGGCTATTTCTATCGGTGTCACATGTTGGCTATTTGTACTACTGGTATCTGCATTTTACGTTGAGTTACATTCCATCTTGCATTTTCCATTGTTGAATTGTGTAGTGCTATGTAGCTTCAGAGTTTTTTCAATATCATGTTTCATTCTTTCTTGTTAGCTTTGGCTATTAGCATTACTGGCAGCCTTTAGCTTTTTGTATTGGTATCAGAATTTTAAGTAAAGCTCATAGGTCAAGTAACGTTTTTGTTAACAGTTCTAGTTTGTTTGCGCAATATGCATTTTTTCATCTTCGAAAGCAACTATCGTATATGGTTTTTCTTTGTTTCATTTTGTATGTTTTACTATTATCAAGATTTTGAGGCAGTTATTTTAGGTTTTTATCCATCCCTGCACAAAACCCCCAATTTCTCCTGATTTTCCCTGCATATTCAATGTTTATTATTAAGAATTTGTATGAGTATTTGACATTCATTTTTTGCGCCATGGGAACGGACAATGTCATTGGTCATCATTTTGAAATCACCTTTGTGTTGCTTTTTTTGTAGCTTATAATGCATCATTGGTCAAAGTCAGTAGATGATATTCAACACCTGGATAAACCATAGTCTTCAATCATAAGAATCTTTGACTACTTGTCCACTGATGTAAACAATCTGATTGAAAATAACATTAACTTCAAAACAAACAGAAATCTTATCTGGTTGACAACTACTCTGTTCTCTAGAAGAATTTAAACATTTTTAAGCTGATGAGGATGTCAGTACTTATTCTGCCCTGACTGTACAGAATGTTGTTAAATTGTAGAGTAACAATACTAATTCAAAATAATACAGTCCCAGATAAATTTTACAATGAAAGTAGTCTTAACATTCTCCAAGAGCATTACTCTGATTTCAGCCTCCAGGTATTAGTGTGTGCCGGCATTTCAAGGCAAAGTACTTGACAAATACAAATTTCAGAATGGTTAAAAAAGCAGCAGCTGTTGAATGGTTTAAAATATGATAGCTGTATGTTCTTGTATACAGATTACTTATGCTCTTAGAGTAATTATTTGTATCAAGTTCAGCTGGGCTTTTAGGGCACTACATTCAATCTGCAAATTATTTTGTTTAAGGTTATTCATAAGCATCCCTGGGGTATATGAAGATGATTGCATGTAAACAAGACATACAACCAATGAACACTTGTCAGTGGATAAAGCATCTACCGAAGTTTTTAACTTATAGGTGCTCAATATGACCATTTGTAATACTGAGGCAGTTCAGCATTGACGTAATCATTAACATATGAAGGCAAGTGTGGTGGAGCACCATCTAGTTGTAAAATGAAGTCTTCACTGTACTGCTGGAAGTGTGGCACAACCCATTGTTGCATTGTGTTCAGGGCATGGAACCCCCTCACAATTTTTCTACAAAGAAAAATGATCCATAAACTTTTGAAGAGGACATGGCATGAAAGATGCTAACTTTATGCGAGTCATGAATGCACTCCACAATCTTGTGTGGATGTTCTGTGCCCCAAACATATGCATTATGACGATTCAGCATTCCAGACATGTGAAACATGACTGACTGAAAGCCAGCTTCTTTGCAAAATGATTTTCCTCCAGAAGTCAGTACAAGTCATTGTGAAAGTCAGAATGAAACTTTTTTCAGAGTAGTCAGTGCATGTAACAACTGCAGACGATAAGCTTTTACACACAGATGTATGTTTAATAGGTCAGACAGTTTATTGCAGTATCTGCAGTTCTCTGCTTGGACATGTCTATTCTATGGGCTCCTGCCTATTCTATGGGCTCCCATCCATAAACTTCTCTGCTGATTACATCTGAAATCTTTTCTTCACAGTGTTACACCCCCAGAATGATATTCCGGATAGGTGTGAAAATATTCGAAGTTTTTCTGGCCAGTACCAGAGCCACAGTAGAAGTCAAGGCACACTAACGTACTATATCTAGATTGGAATGACAACCCAGAACAACAGCCAGTATTGCATGCAGCTTGAGCACACCACCAAGTTAAATTACCATAAACTACCCGAGCTAGTGGACTAAGGTGTCAACAAAGTGAAGTGACCCCATGAGGAAAGCAGGATAATGTCATTCTGTTGACCATGTGCAGGGAAGTAACAATACCAAAGACATACACAAGAACAGCTTTCAGAGCACACGGTGCAAAAGCAAGTGAACAGGAAGAGTGAAGAATGGAGTTAGTATACCACAACAGGGTGTAGGCTGCTGACAGGTTCAGAAAACTAGGGCACATTTGGTCATTTTTGCCGCACAGTAGCATCACCACTGTAGACTGATCTGTAAAAAGACCTCTACTTCTGCAGCTTACTTCCCAGTTTGCAGTTTACCAGTCCCAAGGTGGGCCCTGTGACACTCCATCTGTGGCCCACCTAGACGACTACAATTTATGCTGCAAGAGCCAGCCCATTGTGAAGGACTTAACTGCCACAGGCTGCTGCTTCCCCATCATTGATGCCTTCAGCCTCCTACCACCAGGCCCCCTGGAGGCCTCGTTGATGGTACCTAGTGAGTTGTTTAACTACCATCAATTCAAAGGGGCACAGCAGCTGCTGCCACCGCCCAACATATGTCTGCGAGTTGTAATGGTACTTGAATTATGTAACCATTACAGCACCTCATCTGAACCTCTCGATACTAGTAATATTCTACTGTGTTTCTGTAAAGTAGTTTACATATTTCTGAGGCAACATTCACATTTGATTTCATTTGTAATACATCAATATGTTTATGTTGCAATGATATTATTCTTATGTGTATTCTTTCTTTTGCCACTATGATCTTTGCCATACTTGTAACTCTGATTTTTGGGCACATAAGCGATAGTTAGTTAGTTAGTTAGAGTCGGACCTTGAAAAAATCAAGTCTTGGACGTCATATTGGAAAGACTCATAACGTAGCCAGTTTATAAAATGTGAACTTTAACAGTGACTGTGAGGAAGATGTTTCCAAGTATATTTTGTATTGTGAAGTGAAGTTGTGTGTGTTACGTGATATTGCAATAAAAGCAATTAAAAGGAAGTGTAACTTAAATTCGGAGCGCTGATTACTTTTTTACATCACTATTGTGCTAACTTTGAAAGATTTATCTTCAAGAATGGTTTGTGAAGCGCATCTACAAAACTTTTGAATATAGCAGAATAAAACCTAGGCCTTTTTGCATCCGAGCTTGGAATCACCACCACCTAGATTTTCGACGATTGAGCCATGATTTTACAACGAGACCAGCGTGGGAAACACGAAAAGATGAGTGCCTAGTTTATTCATTATTACATGAAATGACTTTATTAACTGTGCTCTAATGACACCTGCCACATAACAACTATGTTGTTGCCCGAAAATGCAGTATTTAGCAGCGTGAGCAACACCACAATCATTATTAAATTTTGACCTTTGTTGTGGTAGGGTTGTTAGAGAGAACACTGGAATCACTGGCTGGTCTCTCTCTGAGGGGCCATGACTGAACACTTCATGACTACAGCCAACTTATGCCGAGCTGTTGGCTGCCTTTCTTTGGCACAAACAGCATCAACGAAAGTGCCCTGGTAACCCACTGGCCATGTCTTATGCTGTCAGCACCAATGCAGGCAGGCAACACTGACCAACTTATGGCTAGCTAACCGATGTTGCAGGGTGCCAAGAACACACACCTCTCTCAGTGGCATTCAGGTGTGCACAACACGCCGGCCTCAGTGCATACCAGTGTGGCCAGCACCCTTATGCTCCCCTGGCTACTGGCAACCTTGAAGAAAGACAACTGCGTAACTATGAATAATAAATGTGTATTTAGAGATGTCATATTAGCCCTTCTGGTGTTCAACATGTCCTCACCACCAAGTGTCATTCTATGCCATCTTGGCAACATAAAGACCACAGATGCAGTCTTCTATATTTGGTGTAAGTAATTGGATACCATTGGTAGACATTTTCACGTGGTACCACACCTGCAAATCTGCAGTATCAACAACCTACATTATCTGCCAAGCTGCTCCTTTAGCTCTCCTGCTACATTTTACACTTGCCAAATATCCAGTGTGATGAGAGACTCATGCGTGCGTGCATGCGTGCGTCCATCTGGTTTGTCATATGAACTTTGAAGTGTCATTTGTTAAACTACAGAAGTCTGGAGATCTATCTCAGTTCCATGACAATTTTAAGGAAGCTTTCTTTCACCTGGTCAGAACCCATATTGTAATTTGTGTCTATATGAATTGCCACATATGCAGGCTGTGTCAGAATATGTAACATATGTAAAATGTTTGGAATGAGGCACATTAGTTTGCAAATTCTTTTTGGGCCACAATATGTTGCAAGGATTAATATAGTATGTTTCTCATATATGCATTGTGGGTACAGTTTACCAATGTTTTTCCTTGTATGACAGCAGATGGAGGTTACACAAATTGTTTACTGTGCATAACAAGCAGCATTCTATGTCTGCATACATTTGTAACATGTGGCAATATGCTGTTTAAGACTTTTCCAACGTAGTAAACGCTTCATCGGTTCACAAGCATCACGTTGGATAATGTAGTGGAAGTTGCACAATATTTCGACAAGACAGCTGCTCATCATCTTCAGGTGCCAAAGATTGCACAATGTTATCTGACATGACAGCTGTTAACTGATGAAGCATATGTGACAGTGTTACATGAGACACTTAAAGCCTTGAAAGGGCAGATAGTCACATGGTTGGAAACCACAACCAAACAGAAGGAGTTGAATGAAGCATTAGTAAAGAAAGTAGCAGCATTGGAAACTATTAGTGAGCAAATACAATCTGATCTGGGTGAGGCAAAAGCCTCATTCAATATACCAGTTCCTTAAGTTGATCCCATAGCAGGTAATCTAGCGACTCATTTTTCAGCAAAAACAGATGAGGTGTGTATTTATCAGTGATGTGAGGACCGCTGCTAAATTTAGGCAATCGGTTGGACAAAACTTGTTTAAATATGGTAAGTTACAGTTAGTGGGTGATGCAAAGACATCATGTACAACAAGACCCTTAGCAAGGCACAAACATTTGATGAGCTGGCTACTGGACTCATCCAGCATTATCACTAACAGAAAATCATGAGTTTTTTGTTTTGTTTTTTTAGGTAGAAACTCGGTGGATTGTCTCAAGAATACAGCAAGTGAATGAAGTCCTCCTCTGATAAAGTTAAGCACAGACTAGAGCTAACACTGAATGTAGAGACTAACATTTTGCACGAGTTGGAAAATGGAACTTCAGTTGTGTTTTTGAGGGGTATTTCCACCAATGTGTCAAGAAGACTGAGGGTAGAAATTCAAAGCGATTTGGTCACTGTCATTAGGATCACTACACAGCTGGAGGAAATTGACATTGTTATTCTGGGACAAAGCGACCATAGTGTTTTCTCCTCTGAGGTAAAGTGTTCTAGATGTGGGTGTATAGGATACATCAAGAAGCAGTGCCATCAGACAAAATGTTATGAATATGTAGAAGTAGGGCATGAGGTGCAGTGTAGCTAATGCAAAAGGCAAAATAAACACTGTCTGGGTAAGTGTTCATTAAATGCACAAGAGGGTGCCTCAACTGTCCAACGGCATTCTCAGTGAAACAAAGTACTGTACAAATGTGAACAGAAATAGAATGCTGCTTGTTATGCATAGGAAACAATAGGAAACTAGTTTTTGGTGGACATGGCTGCTCATGTGTATGTCATTGGTCGGAATCTCTTAGACAGGAAGAGAGAGGGATTACATGGGTAAGGTTATAATGTCCTCATATCATTGGGGACAACACTGCTCAGGTTTAGCGTTGTACCATGCATGGTTTGTTTTGTTTTTATACAATATTTGGATGAAATCATCTTCACTGAACTTGTCACCCACAGCTCTCTGTAAGTTTGTAACATATAGCAGTTTTGTTATAGTTTACCAAGTCAAAATACTAGTTCTAGTACAGGAAATCTTTGTTAATTAAAAAAAGCTTGAATAATACAAAAAGTACAAGTTGGAATATCAACAGTATTAGGAACCACACATTGTGCAACAGGATGGTCTACTTTGCTCTTGGCCAGAAGTTTGGTAGTGGCTGTTATACTGGCAGACAGCTGACTGGTAGTCATACCAATCCTCTAAGCTGTGCAAGCATTGCAGCAGAGCTGGTCTACAGCATGCCTGCTTTGACAAGAGGCCCAGCTTTTCTGAACTGCACAGATAATAGTTATCGTTACAACACATTCTCTGCTCCCAAAATTTTCCTGCCTACGGCATCCTACTGTCACCACACCATCCAACAGTTCGTGCCTTCCCTGCTCTATACCTCTCCCACATGCTGTGCTGTGCTGCCTTTTTGTAATATTGTAAATACTATAGAAAGTATATGAGAGTGATAAAGTGCTTTCTTTTGTACTGTATTTTTGTTGGTCCTGTTTATGCATTTGACATTGGACAAATTAATTTATATATATACAAGTTACAGTTATTTCTATGCATACATAGTACAATTAAATATTTTATATAATACTCTCCATACATTTGAATATTCAGTGGAGAAAAAGCAGTGATGCTGAAAACATGTCTTTGGAAAATTTTTTAAGTTTTTGACCCCAGTAATTGTTTTTATGTTGTTGGGAAGCATGTTATAGATTTTAACTCCCATGTGGAAATTACCCTTTCGGCACAGGGATGCTTTGATTTGGGTGGTTAAGTTTTTGTTTTGTCTGGTAAAGTGATGATGAATCATTTTTTGCAATCTATTATCCTTACCATTTACATTTATTTTAACGAATAAAATATTTTCCATAATGTAGAAGTATATCCATATTTAAAGTGATTATTAAAGTAGGCTCAATACACACACTTTACTGTCTTATCGCTGCAGGAAGATTTTAGTGAACAAACAAGGTAGCAGCTCTTTTTCAATTTTGCTTTAAGATATCCTATATGCTTATTCTACTTTGCATTGTTTTGTAATCATAATTTTAAGAATTTGGCATCTGTCCCATGACAAATGAGTTCACTATTGATACAAATGAGTTGTACATAGCCCTGTTCACAGCACTGATATTTTAATGCAATAGTTTTTTTCTTTTTATTAAATGCTGATTATTGTGTGCCACTTGCCAAGTTTACAAGTAACAATATTTACTGATTACTGTAATTCTTCCTAACTTTCCACCTTTAATATGATAGAGGTGTCATCTGGAAATATGACTGTTTTTATTAGTATCCACATTTAAACTTAGTTCATTAATGAACAAAAGCAACAGAAATTGTCTCATCACTAATCCATTGCATATTTAATTAGATTATAATCTGATAAGTGTTCAGAAATAGTTTTAAGGTTGACAGTGGGCTTGATGCTCACTGCTTGCTTATGATTGCTCAAAAAGAAATGGATCCATCTGTTGAACATACCTCAAATTTCTTACTTACCAGTCTTTGGGAGCAGACTCTTATGATCTACAATGTCAGAAGCTTTCACTAGGTCTACAGACACTGCTCTTCATTCCTTTTTAGTGTCTGTCAAGCTTAAGGTACGTTTACATCTGTGCACCTTGGGACTAATCAACACGTTGCTATAGCTTTCCCCACATGGAGAAACACACCCCGTTTGAATGGAACCACTAGCACACACAAGCTGAGGAAGAGAAATGCACCTACACACATCCCAGTACTTGCGTGCATGGCAAGAACAGTTGCACAGCGATTAAGTGAAAGGCTCACACGTGTAGACGCACCTTTAGTACGTACTTACCACACTTCATAAATGGCAGTAATTGTTGACTTCTTATTTCTAAATTTGTGCTGATTATTACATAGTATTCTGTTCTTAATTACAGTTACCCTACGTTTGTCATGCATAACCTTTTCGGTTTTTGAAATGCAGGAGGAAACTATGGTAGGTGCATAGTTACTTATATATTTTTACGTATTGAAATTACATTAGACAGTTCAAGTAGAGCAGAGAAAGTGTCTGCTTGAAGTGAGCAATCTCAACAAATGTGTAGGTAGTTAGCTGAACCAGATCAGAGCACTCATCTTTAAGATTGTTGCAGAGACTCTAAGTGCCTGCAAGTTGGAGTTTTGTCATTTTATTGCTTTTGCTACTTAATCTTGGGTGACAGTTGTGATTTACATTGATCTACTACACATGCTTATTAATTGGATTTAGTATTGTTATTTATGTTTGATATCGTTTACTGTCTGCAATACCTGTAAAAAATGATGTTAAATCAGTTGGCTACTTCTAAAGAGTCTGTTACTTTATTTTATTGTGGTAGTGTTGTATTTTTACATGATGCTCTGTTCTCACTAGTTTCTGTTTCTATGACACTCCACCTGGTGATTGCTTTATGTGCTGAATTATTTATCATTTTGCATTATTTTTGGTACTCTCATTACTTTGGAAAATTTTTGTAATGTGTATTTCAGGTGAAGAATTATTCAAGTTACACATTTTATGTATCAGTCTTCTTCAGGCATGAGACCCCTCATTCCATAGTGATCCAACTGTTTGCTCTACAATGTCCTTTATGGTTACAGTTTTCTGTGGAAATGCAACTTGAAGGTAATACATTAATACATGAATGAAGTGTTATATGTCTCACTTAGGTCAGTAATTTTAGAAACTTATCATTTTCTTTGCACAGTAGTTTGTTATCCTGACTGTAGCACCTACATGTGGTACTGAATACTGCCTTTTACCTTCAAGGTTAGTATGTGAAGTACATAGGCACTAAAGCCTGAACAGAACAGTTTTCGTGAAATGTTGAATAAACATTGTATAAACTTTATTTTACTAGAAACTGATCTAAAGCTGTTTCACAAGTGTGTATTACTCAGATAGCAGCATATACTACAGCATTTAAAGTCTAGTAAGTAGTAAGTTTCAAAAGAACCTCTGTCTACTTTTTGTAAGAAAATCAATTTTTAATTTCTTAATAATTATGAAGTCACATTCCATTTTGTTTTCTTTGTTTAGTAATGATTCTAATTTATTTAAGAGAAGTTCAAAATTTCCAGATGGTGTTTGGTAAACTTTAGCAATAACCAAACTGCAGTCTCATTGTCCTCAACATTTCTTTGAGTTAAGGGAATAGGGCCATCAAAATCTACATTTGCCTCTATGTACATCACTACCACACCTTACTTGCTGTCATTCCTGCAATAGTAGGAAGATATAATGAATTTAGTTATTTATGTGTGTTTTCCCGAGGGCATGCAGCTTTACTGTATGATTAAATGATGATGGCGTCCTCTTGGGTAAAATATTCCTGAGGTAAAATAGTCCCCCATTCGGATCTCCGGGCGGGGACTACTCAAGAGGATGTCGTTATCAGGAGAAAGAAAACTGGCGTTCTACGGATCGGAGCGTGGAATGTCAGATCACTTAATTGAGCTGGTAGGTTAGAAAATTTAAAAAGGGAAATGGATACGTTAAAGTTAGATATAGTGGGAATTAGTGAAGTTTTCTGGCTGGAGGAACAAGACTTCTGGTCAGGTGACTACAGGGTTATGAACACAAAATCAAATAGGGGTAATGCAGGAGTAGGTTTAGTAATGAAAAGTAAAATAGGAATGCAGGTAAGCTACTACAAACAGCATAGTGAACGCATTATTGCGGCCAAGATAGATACGAAGCCCACACCTACTACAGTAGTACAAGTTTGTACGCCAACTAGCTCTGCAGATGAAGAAATTGAAGAAATGTATGATGAAATAAAAGAAATTATTCAGATAGTGAAGGGTAACGAAAATGTAATAGTCATGGGTGACTGGAATTTGGTAGTAGGAAAAGGGAGAGAAGGAAACTTAGTAGGTGAATATGAATTGGGGCTAAGAAATTAAAGAGGAAGCCGCCTGGTAGAATTCTGCACAGAGCACAACTTTATCATAGCTAACACTTGGTTTAAGAATCATGAAAGAAGGTTGTATACATGGAAGAACCCTGGAAATACTAAAAGATATCAGATAGATTATATAATGGTAAGACAGATTTAGGAACCAGGTTTTAAATTGTAAGAGATTTCCAGGGGCAGATGTGGACTCTGACCACAATCTATTGGTTATGATCTGTAGATTAAAACTGAAGAAACTGCAAAAAGGTGGGAACTTAAGGAGATGGGACCTGGATAAACTGAAAGAACCAGAGGTTGTACAGAGTTTCAGGGAGAGCATAAGGGAACAATTGACAGGAATGGGGGAAAGAAATACAGTAGAAGAAGAATGGGTAGCTTTGAGGGATTAAGTAGTGAAGGCAGCAGAGGATCAAGTAGGTGAAAAGACGAGGGTTAGTAGAAATCCTTGGATAACAGAAGAAATATTGAATTTAATTGATGAAAGGAGAAAATATAAAAATGCAGTAAATGAAGCAGGCAAAAAGGAATACAAACGCCACAAAAATGAGATTGACAGGAAGTGCAAAATGGCTAAGCAGGGATGGCTAGAGGACAAATGTAAGGATGTAGAGGCTTATCTCACTAGGGGTAAGATAGATACTGCCTACAGGAAAATTAAAGAGACCTTTGGAGATAAGAGAACCACTTTTATGAACATCAAGAGCTCAGATGGAAACCCAGTTCTAAGCAAAGAAGGGAAGGTAGAAAGGTGGAAGGAGTATATAGAGGGTCTATACAAGGGCGATGTAGTTGAGGACAATATTATGGAAATGGAAGAGGATGTAGATGAAGATGAAATGGGAGATAAGATACTGCGTGAAGAGTTTGACAGAGCACTGAAAGACCTGAGTCGAAACAAGGCCCCCAGAGTAGACAACATTCCATTGGAACTACTGACGGCCTTGGGAGAGCCAGTCCTGACAAAACTCTACCATCTGGTGAGCAAGATGTATGAAGCAGGCGAAATACCCTCAGACTTCAAGAAGAATATAATAATTCCAATCCCAAAGAAAGCAGATGTTCACAGATGTGAAAATTACCGAACAATCAGTTTAATAAGCCACAGCTGCAAAATACTAACACGAATTCTTTACAGACGAATGGAAAAACTAGTAGAAGCCGACCTCGGGGAAGATCAGTTT
Organism: Schistocerca serialis cubense; assembly: GCF_023864345.2. NCBI lineage: Eukaryota > Metazoa > Arthropoda > Insecta > Orthoptera > Acrididae > Schistocerca > Schistocerca serialis. The sequence continues at coordinate 561,876,495 of NC_064642.1, read as the reverse complement.
GGATTCCGTAGAAGTACTGGAACACGTGAGGCAATACTGACCTTACGACTTATCTTAGAAGAAAGATTAAGGAAAGACAAACCTACGTTTCTAGCATTTGTAGACTTGGAGAAAGCTTTTGACAATGTTGACTGGCATACTCTCTTTCAAATTCTAAAGGTGGCAGGGGTAAAATACAGGGAGCAGAAGGCTATTTACAATTTGTACAGAAACCAGATGGCAGTTATAAGAGCCGAGGGGCATGAAAGGGAAGCAGTGGTTGGGAAGGGAGTGAGACAGGGTTGTAGCCTCTCCCCGATGCTATTCAATCTGTATATTGAGCAAGCAGTAAAGGAAACAAAAGAAAAATTTGGAGTAGGTATTAAAATCCATGGAGAAGAAATAAAAACTTTGAGGTTCGCCGATGACATTGTAACTCTGTCAGAAACAGCAAAGGACTTGGAAGAGCAGTTGAACGGATTGGATAGCATCTTGAAAGGAGGATATAAGAAGAACATCAACAAAAGCAAACGAGGATAATGGAATGCAGTCGAATTAAGTCAGGTGATGCTGAGGGAATTAGATTAGGAAATGAGACACTTAAAGTAGTAAAGGAGTTTTGCTATTTGGGGAGCAAAATAACTAATGATGGTCGAAGTAGAGAGGATATAAAATGTAGAATGGCAATGGCAAGGAAAGTGTTTCTGAGGAAGAGAAATTTGTTAACATCGAGTATAGAGTTAAGTGTCAGGAAGTCGTTTCTGAAAGTATTTGTATGGAGTTTAGCAATGTATGGAAGTGAAACATGGACGATAAATAGTTTGCACAAGGAGAGAATAGAAGCTTTCGAAATGTGGTGCTACAGAAGAATGTTGAAGATTAGGTGGGTAGATCACGTAACTAATGAGGAGGTATTGAATAGGATTGGGGAGAAGAGAAGTTTGTGGCACAACTTGACCAGAAGAAGGGATCGGTTGGTAGGACATGTTCTGAGGCATCAACGGATCACCAATTTTGTATTGGAGGGCAGCGTGGAGGGTAAAAATTGTAGAGGGAGACCAAGAGATGAATACACTAAGCAGATTCAGAAGGATGTAGGTTGCAGTAGGTACTGGGAGATGAAGCTGGCACAGGATAGAGTAGCATGGAGAGCTGCATCAAACCAGTCTCAGGACTGAAGACCACAACAACAACAACAACAACAACAACAACAACAACAACAACATGATGTATGTCTACTTAATTCAGGCTTGCACCAGTGTTCATAAATGCATATTTCTGAGATATCCTTTCGCCGTTATCTTATCTGTTAGTAATACATTAGTTTCACTAATGTTGTTATCAGAGATTTTACATATAAACGTTATAAATGTTTAAATCACGCTCTTTCACAGCTTGGTAGCTGCATGTAATATTTGCAGTATCTTACACCTTTAGCTTATATTCATATTGCCAATAGTGTCACCACCTTCATTGTTCTTGTTCACACACCAGTCCATAGTTCTTTACAGGTCTATACTCTTGCTTTGGTTTGGCAATTTCACTTTGTTACAGTGTTTTTTAACCCATCTATCCATTAATGTGTCATTTGTTTTATTTGTACATCTGAAAATAAGCCCATCAGGTGCCCTGCTGTTTCTCCTTTTCTGCGTATTTCTGCCTATTTCTGCCTATTTCTGCTCACATACTGGTCCATAACTTTCTTTCTGTTGTGGTTTGGTGGTTGTTGTTCTTCAGGGCAGTCTTTTTATTTACTTGTTTGTTCATTTGTGTATGCTGTATTGCTGGTTCTATACTAGGCTTTTTATATTTGCTAAATGTATGAAAGAGGCAAGTCTACTGCAAATGTGAATCTTTATTTATCTGTTTAGATGTAAATCATGAACTGTGTCTTTGCTTTTTTCCAGACATTCCATTTCAAAACACTCAGTCTCTTCCTACAAACAGTAGTAGTAGTAGTAGTAGTAGTAATTGTAATTTTTTGCTATGAAATGATTGGCTATTTTTCCATTCAGGTCTTTGGCATCACATTTAGAGGTACTTTCAAATGGTTCAAATGGCTTTGAGCACTATGGGACTTATCACGTGAGGTCCTCAGTCCCCTAGAACTTAGAACTACTTAAACCTAACTAACCTAAGGACATCACACACATCCATGCACGAGGCAGGATTCGAACCTGCGACCGTAGCGGTCGCGCTGCTCCAGACTGAAGCGCCTAGAACTGCTCGGCCACTTCGGCCAGTTTGAAGAGGTACTTTAAAAATTGTTATATTGATTTTGTGTCTTAGTTTTAATATGCATCCTAGAGGATCCGTAACGTTCATTGTCATTTGAGTAATCAATAACTATTAATGTATTGTTTACTGTGAAATCCTTAGTTAATTTATCCAGTTTTTGAACAACTTAATTTTGAGCTTACACAAACTTACCAACAGTAGTAACAGGATTCCTACGAGGTACAATACCAAAGGAGTACTGAAACAAACCACGACCAATTGGAAGCACTGGTGCCATTCCAGTAATCTTGCGGCAAAAGTGCTGGAATTTCAGAAGTCTTGTACCTTCTAGTTGATCATAGAGATCAGTCTCCCCAAATGAGATAACAGGAACCAGTGGACAACTGAAACAAAAGTGAAACTTACAATTCATTTTCACTTATTTTCACCTAGTTTTAATTGATCTTTTTTCCTTTTGCTTTCAGTAATGTTCTTTATTTGTGAGCCAGTGCAATTAAACAACCAAAAAATTAAAAGACATTTAACAATGACTTGGAACTTTACAGATACAAGAAGCATAAACTAAAAAGTCACTTGGAAGCACCAGTAATTACAGATGAGCATCATATTTATTTTGCAGATAAACAGCATATTACAATTTCAGTAATGTCATGTGTGTGAGGGATTTTTCAGCAGCTGTAAGTCATTTCAAGACATGGTCAAAGGTGTATGAAACACTAGCAGACAATGTGATTAAGCTGATTAAGTGTTATTTGGGGCTGCATGATAAGATGAGTCTTTTTTTAAATATTTCTCGTGTATTCATCCAGATGACATCGTCCAGAAGACATTATATTTTGTTAAGCCGGGAACCCCGCCTTGTAGCTGGATCTCTAATGTCTCTGCATGATGAACCAATGAAGAAAGACAGCAGCTTTCGGGTAAGCAAGATCTGGGACCAGTATGGTGCATTGCCAAAGCACAGCAATAATGTATGTGCAATTACACTTCTGCAATGGCAATTTAAGAATGCAGATCCATTGTTGAACATGCCAGTAGATACGTGCATCCAACACCAACTGAAGCACAATTGAGGACATTGCATGAAGTCAGAGAGAGAGGGAGAGAGAGAGAGAGAGAGAGAGAGAGAGAGAGAGAGAGAGAGAGAGAGAGAGAGAGAGAGAGAGAGAGAGAGAATGCCTGAAGATGGCAAGAAGTCTGTTTACTAAAATATCGCAGTTTCTGACTATTGCTACCCCACTGAACAGCCGAGAAATAGTCAAAATTTTCTTATGGCCAGAAAACTAAAATCACGCAAGGTGAGTGCTGTTTTGTTGCTTGTTAGCAGCATGGCAGAAACTGCCAGAACAACTTGCTCTAGTGTGTTACACCTACTTTGGAGCCAGCTATCCTTGGCAAGACTTTTCAGTGTATGTGGATAGAAAGAATTACTTGTCCATGCAAATGTCAAATCTCTAAGAAGGTGAATATTATGGGAAGAATGTTTTGATGTGGAAAGTATCATTTGTCAAAACAGAATCACTGATTATTTTTAAATGCGGTGTGGACAGGTAAGAGAAATCAAAAGTGAAGGACACCGCAATGAAAGTTTACCTGTTGATGAAACAAACATGTGATGTGGATCTGACAGGTCTTTAACTCTTCAGGGAAGTGGACAGAATGACTCTATGAAGCAGTGAATTTTTCCTACCAGTAAGACGTGGTTGTGTATCATGGATAGGCATTTAATATGAGATTACACATTCCCAATGCACGATCTCCATATATGTTAGCATTTGTTAATATTACAAAAATTTCTGCAGCACTGAAGCATGAAATGATAAAAAGAAAAATCTTTTACATACCCATGTTTCAGTGCTAGCCTGATGAAACCACGTCGTCGCTTCAAAATTACTCGATATGTGCGAGGTTTGCATTTCAGTGCTTCAGATGCACCACCCACAATTAACACAGCAGCATTTCCTCCTCCCGGTTTGTCCATAAGATACCCAATGCTTTCTGCAGAAGCGGAACATCCACCTAAAACAAATGATTTTTTTTCTTGACACAGTTCAAAAGGGGGTTGACAATTTTCTACTATGAAAACTGAATTAACTGAAGTACAGTTTAGTTTGTTCACTCAAATTCTAGTCTACATGAAACTCCTAAAAGTTACAAAGTATCTATTACCTGTGGCTTGGTGCTGCAAAATACTAAAGTAGTTCTACAGTTGACATTAATGAACTTCGTAATTATTTTGGGCAAAGCTGTGATACGAACATCACAAAACAGAGTGCAAATGAACAAGTGTGACAGCTTGTGAGTCTATTCTGAGCCATGTCCTTTGCTTCGACATATCTTCAGTAATGCCTAGCATATTTTAACATTTGAATCTAATGTGATATTAAAAACTGTTTCTTTGCACAGTGCAATTATTATGACTGATTGAATGATTAATGACGTGGACATTCCTTCATTTGATAACTTAACCTTCTACCATTGCTATGATGATTACATTTCTAGCATTCATGTAATTCTGCAGCCCATTGTTGGGGGTCCTGTTTCCACACAGTAGTCTATCGTATGTGTGGCTCAGAACTTATGTTTCAGGAATATTATTTAATATTACACTGATTGTTTTCATATTTTCACTATACAACTTTTCTGTAAGCTATTTGATGTGAACTGTCATATTACAGGTAAAATTTCTGGAGGAGTATTATCTAGCAGAAGGTGAACTTTATATGAAACTTCTGTTTTATGAAAGGATTGGGTAATATATTCTTAGAGTATGTTAAAGTATTTCCTGATGGTTAATTACAACCTACACTCTGCAAGAAACACTGAGGTGCACAGCAGAGGGTATGTCCCCTTGCACCAGTTATTAGAGTTTCTTCCTATTCCATTCATGAATGACAGACAGGAAGATTTGTCTGTCTTCAAGAGTCTTCCAGTTCAGTTCCTTTAATATCTGTGACACTCTTCCATGGATTAAACAAGCCTCTGACCACTTGTGCTGCCCTTCTCTGTATATGTTCAATATCCCTTGTTAGACCTATCTGGTATGGGTCTCTCTCACTATAGCAATATCCAGAACCAGTCATCATTTAAAGTAAGTCGCCAATCTCTGTACCACTTTGAAATCTTAAGACCTTACTGGATATTAATGCAACTATTTTCATATGGAACTTCATTATAGATAACTGCATCATCTGCAAAAAGCCTTATTTTACTATTAATATTTTCCACAAAGCCATTAAAACATGACATTAATAGTAAGGGTCTCAACTCTTCCCTAGGGCACACACAAAGTTACTTCTACATCTGACTCTCCAGCCAAGATAACATGCTGCATCCTCCCTACCATTATGTCCTCAACCCCATGCGTTCATGCTTTTGACAATAAGTGTAGGTCTGGTACCAAATCAGATGTTTCTTTGGTTCTATCGGTAACAGAAAGGTAGGATCAAGTGCTGTGGTAGGGACCATTTCTATACACAACAGAAGGATTGTCTGTGTCAGTATCCTACAGTACTGGCTCAAAGTATGAATATTAAACACTTTTGCCTGCGTAGGCAAATGGAGCAAATTATTTGGTTCTTTTTACATTTCATGTGGTCTATGGTGGGACTTATGAAGGGATCATTAGTTCATGGGCAGTTACATAAAAACTCAAAAAGGTGGTTTTTTACAATTTTTGTATCAAAATCCAGGCCACACATTCTGAGAATAATATGCACAGCAAATGGCTGAAATTTTTGTGATATATTTCTAAGATCCTGATCTCAAAGAAACCCTTAAAATTTTCTCAGTATCTTTATCCATTTCCAGGACAGAAGTTCGAAATTACACTATTTTTACATGTAAAACACGCATGTAAAACACGCATGTAAAACACGCATGTAAAACACGCATGTAAAACACGCATGTAAAACACGCATGTAAAACACGCATGTAAAACACGCATGTAAAACACGCATGTAAAACACGCATGTAAAACACGCATGTAAAACACGCATGTAAAACACGCATGTAAAACACGCATGTAAAACACGCATGTAAAACACGCATGTAAAACACGCATGTAAAACACGCATGTAAAACACGCATGTAAAACACGCATGTAAAACACGCATGTAAAACACGCATGTAAAACACGCATGTAAAACACGCATGTAAAACACGCATGTAAAACACGCATGTAAAACACGCATGTAAAACACGCATGTAAAACACGCATGTAAAATCTGGTGTGAGGCGAAAATTTAGTTCATGAAGTGATGTATCTTGGGAGAATATGCTATAACGTGACATATCTGAAGGATTCTGGGAACCCCATGTTGTTCTGAAACACATGCAAAACTTTTGTGTATGTAAATTGCGGTCTGAAGTGTAAAATTAATTTTGTGTTATTTCAGTTTAACATAAATAAACTATCAAAATTTTACTGACCCATAAAATTCTTTTTATATGAGTGACACGTCTTGTGGCAAGGAAAAGAAAGTAACAGTGAAAAAATGCTAATTGAGCATGAAAAATGCAATTATGATTCTGTTTGAAAGACTGGTTGAAATGTGGGGTACCAGCTGCCTCATTCTACCTCCCTCAGCATGTTTAAAATTTTTCCAAAAATTTTGGCATGTAAACATACACTATGTGATCAAAAGTATCTGGACAACTGGCTGAAAATTACTTACTAGTTCATGGCACCCTCCATCAGCAATGCTGGAATGCAATACGGTATTGGCCCACCCTTAGCCTTGATGACAGCTTCCAGTCTCACAGATATATGTTCAATCAGATGCTGGAAGGTTTCCCAGGGAATAGCAGGGAGTACGGCACTGAGGAGAGATATTGATGTTGGTTGGTGAGGCCTGGCACGAAGTCGGTGTTCCAAAACATCCCTAAGGTTTTTTATAGGATCCAGGTCAGGACTCCATGCAGGCCAGTCCATTACAGGGATGTTATTGTCATGCAGCCACTCTGCCACAGGCCATACATTATGAACAGGTGCTCGGCCATGTTGAAAGATGCGATCACCATCCCTGAATTGCTCTTCGACAGTGGGAAGCAAGAATGACACTATCACACCATAACAACAGCGCCTCCGAATTTTACTGTTGGCACTACACAGGTTGGCACATGACGGTCACTGGGCATTTGCCATACCCACATCGGATCGCCACAATGTGTACCATGATTCGTCACTCCACACAACATTTTCCCACTGTTCAATCATCCAATGTTTACACTCCTGACACCTAGTGAAGCAGCATCTGGTATTTACTGGTGTGATGTGTGGCTTACGAGTATCTGCTATGCCATGAAATCCAAGTTTTCTCACCTCTCACCTCACTTTCATAGTACTTGCAGTGGATCCTAATGCAGTTTGGAATTTGTGTGTGATGGTCTGGATAGATATCTGCCTATTACAACCCTCTTCACTGATGGCAGTCTGTCGGTCACAAAAATGATTATTTGCAACAATGTTAAACAATGCTATAAATATCTGAAATTGTGGTTTTCTTTTCATTTTAGTATCACGGCTTCTAAAAGGAAACTCATTCTGTTTGGCATTAAGCAGAGACTCTAAATTTTGTTAAGTTGAACTGAGGTTCCGCACAGGAAGATATTGCTGCTGCGCACAGTGCTGGATGAGCAACTGCTTATTACATCAAAAAAGAAAGAGTTATTTGACAGTACAAAACCCAGTTCGACAATGAGTTAGTAAAACAGAAGGTTATGTGAAAGAGAGGGAATGAAGTGGTCATAGCTGTTCATAGTACGAGAAAGATAGATGAAGATATCATAAGCATGTAGGAAAGTAATAGTGAAAGTGATGAACAGGCCATAGCAGGAGAGAACAAGATTTCTCACACTGATAGTGCCGTAGCTGCAAACATGTTCCTGGAGTATGCTATGCAGCAACCTTGTACAGTACTGATGTTATTGCTCGTAAAGTAGCTGCGGGATAAATCTTTCTCCTGTCACATGTCACTGTGACAACTGAAAATTTGGGGCATGTATTATAGTGAGTTATACTACTGGACATATACAGATGTAAGGACCAACTTTTCTATGAAAATGAGTTTTTCTTTGGCTTTAACGAAGTATAGTCTCTGTATGTTTCAGACAGTATCAATAATCCTGCAATTCCACTAAGCCAGCACCCACACATCAAGGAATGGCCAGATTACTGAGATTCTTGTGTATTAAAGTAGTTTGTGTGAACTCCATAACCATAATGAAGTCATAAAAAGCACGAGGGCATTGTCTAGTAGAACTACACTATGATGGAAGAAGAATGGGGAGACGGCAGCAAAAACATTAAAGTGAGAGTAAAAATACTGGATAACTATTGTGAATGTATACATATCTATATTTCTTTTCAGTATTATTTCTCGTCATTCTATCATTCACCAATTTTCTCTCTTCAGTCTGTGTGTAGCACATTTTTTCATTTCACTACTCATCCACAACTGTTTTATCTTTCATACAATGACAAGAGCTGTTCTGGTGTAGGCATATCACTTTAAAACATCAACTTCTCAACAAAAGTATTTTTGATCATCTAATTAGACATATAAGAACGAGTGTTTCCCATGATAGTTACTGGCAGTTTCATTTATATAAATCTGCATTCCATATTCAACTACAGTGCAATGTTATAGGAAATATTACCCTTTAAATATGAGTGTCATTGAATTCACATGTCAGATCATTTACTTACTTGTTATTGAGTTGCCCTGTATATAGTTACACTCAAATGGCAATTTTTTTTTTTTTTTAATGCATTCTTGTGTATCTGCAGACAATCATGATTTCTCTCTCTTTCCTTCTTCCCTTCCAGTCATGGAATTAGTTAAAACACTAAGCACATGCAACAGAACATTTAAACAACTATCTATCCATTCTGGAATACAAAAGTATTTTTAGTTATTTGACTAGGATAACTGGGGGGGGGGGGGGGGGGGGGGGGGTTGATGTTGCTGATAATATTTTGATTACCAAATAGAAATGTTATTAAGTGCAAGTATGACTGCAGGGTTTATGTATTGTATGCTTCCATATACTCTGATCCTTTCAGTCAAATGTGCCACTGCATAAACCACAATTCTAGAATTTATAACATAACTATCTTATGAAATGATAATTAGTAAAGTGTCTCCAATTCTCATAAAGATTCATATAAAATTTTTCATTTAATTTATAGACCCTTTATTTTTTTATATATATTAATTCTATGTCACAAACAAACTATCTGATTATTGAAAAAGTAGAAAAGTAAACCAACCTAAGGATAAGCAGAGCTCTCTGAAGAAAGGAACCTTGAAATGTTGTTCCAGTGTAAGAGGATAAACAGTAATTCCTGGGAAAAGTTTGTCCCACCCCATATAATCGGTGGAGAAGCAGCCAAAAACCCCTGCACTCAGCACACCATGTGGAAATGCACAGAACAGGTAATTGCGATTTGGATCCAATGGTTCAATACGTTCAAGGCGTAATGGAAAGAAGTCCCTAAAGTAGCGCCACCACAGCCATCGCCGTGCCCATTGTAACCTGTAACAAATGAATGTGTTATGTCAGGTGTCCAGTTTCAGAGTATATTGTAAATGGCAAAGAATAAATACTCAAATGTGAATGGACATGATTAGAAAAGGTCAATATCAGTCTCTGCAGTTGTCATTGACTTCATAATGGGGTTTAGTTATAGAAAATTAATATCAGCCATTATTATTTAATGTAAACACACGCACACGCGCACACACGTACGTACGTCACAAATATTGTTAGTATTCATACTGCTCTAATCTTTATCAGATTAAAGTGTACAAATACCATGAGCTTTCAAATTTAAGTCAAAAGGTAGATCTATATTTACTTACCAGAAGAAAATGGATGTAAGGGTAATAGTTTACTTCAAACTATGGAATGTGCTGATGATTTGAGCTTTTAGATATCTTTGTTTCTTCTCTGCTCAAAAAAATTAGATCAAGTTGGGGCACCAAAATGTGCACACGTATAATGATTCAACTAGTATTCACAATATGACAAGAAAGTCATTAATTTTAAATACTATGTTGCTGAACCTTTGTTAGCTACTGAAATAACCACAGTCTAAAGAGGAACTGTGGGGCTTGACATCAGAACCACTGATAATTGGTCATTTTTAGAACTGCCACTGGATTATCACTAAATGTTAATAAGACCCAGTTTGTGCATTTCCAAGTAAGGAAAAAGTTGAGGATGAATTAAGTATTACATTGAATGGCAGTGAGTTACTACAAGTTGAGTCAACCAAGTTTCTGGGAGTACACATTGACAACAGTCTAAAATGGTCTGAATATATTTTGCATCTCCACAAAAAACTGAGCTCAGCAACATTCGCTGTTATTATTTCCACTGTATGTGACCGAGACACCACAAAAACTGCTTTTTAGTTATTTCCATGCATTATTGCTGTATGGAATAGTTTTCTGGGGTAATCAGCCACTATCCAAAAATAATATTCATTGCCCAAAAGAGGGTTATTAGGATAATGAGCGGAGTCAGCCTAGACATTCTTGTAGGAACCTTTTCAGAAAGTTAGGGATACTGACAACTGCATGCCAATATGTCTACTCCGTGTTATGTTTCATTGGTAAAAATGGACAATCGTACAAAACCAATGACTCGTACCATACTCACAATACCACGAGGAAGATGGACCTCCATTATGAATCAAAAAAACCTTACTATTGCACAAAAAGGAGTCCATTACATGAGCTGCAAGATGTTCAATGCTCTCCCACCATCACTGAAATTACTTATCCATGAGCTTCCCAAATTTAAACAACAGCTCAAACAGTATTTATTAGATAATTCCTTCTATTCGGTAGAAGAATATTTCAGTAGAGTTAACTGTAATTGATTTTTTTCATTTACTAACTTGATGTGCTATTGTGCATTACGATACTCACAATCACTGTTAACATTACTGTGTCTTTCATTTAGCTATTAAGATATACCATATTTTTAATGTAATTTTTAATGTAATTTTTTCTATACCTATTAATGTGTATTTTGTCTTATACCAGATATCCTCTTGCAAGAGGTACTTGTGTGTATTCCTTTTGTATTATTTGTAATAATTCTGACACATCCTACATCCATGTGAATGCCTCGCAGTATTGGATATGTGGGATATAAATAAATAAATAAAAATAAATAAATAAAAAATCGCTAATGACCCAGGTGTTTGTTTCCCTTTTATAATCCTGTGTCAGAGGGTTATTGTAGCTACTACTAAATCTTTTCTTTTAAGTATTGGACATTTTATTATAATCTCACCAAAATAAAATAACTTATCACCTTATAAATTATGAGAACTTTTCTGAGTGTCCATATCAACTAGCATCACACACTGAGCACAAATTATAATCTTTTGATGTGCATTTTTTGCAGACAGTTTTTTTTACACATATGATACTTTACAAACGATTTGTTTCCAGCACTTGGACTTGACAAGGCAACATCTGGCTTCTTTTTCAGACCAGCCTCAATTTTCACATAAGGATGCATAGTGCTGACAATCAGGACATTCTTGCTGCTCTTTCCCTGAAAAACAGTAATGTCATTCTTCGACAACACTGTACTATATAACACTTTTTTAGCTTTTTGACAGAGGCTTGTATTTCCCTGCAAGATCACTTCATGGTGCCCACATTACTTTTAGCATTTGCTTTCAAGGTTTCAGACAAATCCAAGTAGGTTAAAAAATGGTCATTTATAACATTTCTTCCTGTATTCAAAGGAGGTCAGGCCAACATGTAAACTTAATTGTTGCAGTTGGCAAGTGTTTCTATGCAGCACACAGATAAACAAAAAATAAAACTATAAACATGCATATCTTCTTCAGCATTCAGTAAATCACTACATAGTGTAAGATGATGATCATACAAACTACAGGTTGTGGCAATTCTTACTCAGATGGAAACCCCAGTGGCTCACCTTCAGATTCATGAGTCAAAATCTCTCTTGTAGCATTTACTATGTCCTCCTCTGTTCTCAGATATTTTTCCATAATAAATATTTATGTTTCAAGCACTATTTATATAGTTAGAGTCCCCTATTAACGTTTTATTTCATGGAACAAAGCACTGGCAGTGAGATACTTGTGCACACGTTCAGATGTGTTTCAACCTGATCTCTCCCCTCTTCACTGCTACAGAACTGAACCATCATATACTGACAAAGTGAGTTTTGAGATTGCTGAGCAAACAATATTTCAAAATAAACATGAAGACATATATGATGTGAGATTGCTAAAACAGATGTAGCATAACTGACCTATCCACACTTCTATGTGGATCTTTATTTTTCTCTTTCAGTGTTTCCCCATAAAAAGTAAAATAAAATATGATTGTTACGCAACTTATTTGCTACAAAGTCGTAGAAATTCAGCAGTTTACACAATAATATAAAAAGTGACCTATGGAAGAATTAGGGGATGGGTCATGACCAGCTGCAGTTATGTTAAGAGTACACAGATTACCATCAGTTGCTCTGCAAGGGGAATGGGATGAACACGAAAATTAGAGGGAGAAGGAACATCATAGGCTGTGTGCCTTTATCTTTGACTATTTACACACTTGGATATCCATAGTTTCCTCAGTTAAAAGTCTGAGTTCAATTATTGCCATCACTTTCTTCATTATGTGAGAAGCATAACATGTAACTTCAGTATTCACTTAGGTGTTATCATTTAACACAATAATGTACAAATCTGGCATTTTACAGTTTCTAGAATGAAATTGTGTGTCACAGATGCTCTTCAATCACTTTTCTTTTCATTGATTACATATAGCTTTATTACAATTCTTGCTTGCAAGGACAGATTGACATTTGCACCATGAAAAAAGCCAGATCTCCCAAGGGAATTTTTATTTTATGAAGAGACCCTCATTCACCCAGCCATCAGGACATTTATTCAACTGGAAGAAGAAATGCTCAGTTCCTGTTTTGTTGAAAGGTGTCAGCTGTTGATGGATACACAACTACATCTGCTATTGGCTCCATCTGACAAACTGATGTCCATGCATATCTTTCTTTAGGTTGCCAAAGACATGCAAATCACATGGTGAAAGGTCTGGGCTGTACAGAGGATATTGCACTGTTTCCCAACGAAAATGCTCACTCATAGCCTTTGTCGAGTAGTGGTTCTTTGCTGAGGAACTTGTTTCCATATGATCACCAGAGCTGTGCTGTGAACACATACAGACAATGTCTGCTACACAGCTTTCTGAAGAGCAGTTGAACCATAGGCACTAGTTGTATGATAATATGACAGTTGGATGAACACATTAAGCCAGTCCACAAATTACATAGGCCAGAACCCAACAGCAGCTTGCACCTGTAATGTGACATTATGCCATTACCCTACCACAGCAGTGACAGTATCTTAACTTTATAGTGGTGCCACTTGTTGCAGACACTGTGTTATGGCAGGTATTCAGTTTTCATTTGACTGCCCCTTATAGTAGTGTGTCTAAAGTTTACTAGCAACACAATGTCTGGCATTATATGCTAATCAACTCCAGGAATGCAGGATTATTGCTGCATAAGCACTGACCTGTTCCTCGGAGTGGTCTGGTTCAGCTAAATTTTATATAACAGTTGCCAAGTTAGTAGTGGTCTTGGAAAGAAGTCAAGAGTACACTAGCACTTCACAGCACTTCAAACTGGTGAATCATCAGCATCTGCTCACAGAGCTGTGCATGTACTCAATCAAAAACCTTGCAGTGTAATGTTAGTACATCTCTTTAATACAGAGACTGTTGTTCAGCTTACGTACTGCAACTGGCTATTGCAGCCAGTACACAATGGGGAGGCTGATCCTGAAATGCTCTTTTTCTGATGAAGTATGGCTGTATTTATTGAAGCATTTGGACTCTAACAACTGACATATGAATTTTGAAAATCCTGAATCACCTCACTGTTGTGTGAAAACATGACCATTGTGTTCAATTAAAACAAAAAATAATTTCTGAATAATATTTTTTTATGAAACCTTAACTTCTGATAGGATATTCTGTATCATCAGGAAAACCTCTTAATACTGTGATAGACATGTTGACAATAAGTGCTCTTACACTGTCTTGTGTGAAACAACTGTGGGTTTTTTTCATTGGTTGTTAGTTCTGTTAAAATTGCTATATATAGTTCACATACCTTTGAGGCAACATGGTTTGATGGAGGACAATCAGTCCAATCTCCAATGACACCAGCACTCTACAAACCACTATAAAGTGTGTGTCAGAGCACACTTGCCATTGTACCCATTATTAGGGCTTTATTACTTCTCATTTACATATGGTAATGATTGTGTTTGCTGCGTTACTGCAAACCTCAGTCCCATTTTCACATCACGCAAAGACTCTCAATGTAACTGATGAGGATTTTCTGAACTCCAATGTCAATTTGTTCTTCAAGTTCAAGTACCTCAATAAAGGCAGCCACAGTTCAGAAAAAAGAGCATATTAAACTGGACATACTTGTTGCAGTATATGACACAAGTTGATAGTTCCATTAAGACTGGTTACCTTTTAACTATGAGAAATAATCTGAAGAAATAATAATAATAATAATAATAATAATAATAATAATAATAATACCCCGTGGAGGCCCGGGAAAAGAATCGGCCTCCGGTATGTTCTGCCAGTCGTAAAAGGCGACGAAAAGAACAAACCACTAATAGGGCTAACCCCCCTTTTAGTGTGATTAGTTGGTTCAGGACAGAACTAAAGAAGCCTCGGACAAGCACCGTCATGGTCGGGGACGACGCTTGAACCCTATGCCCGCCCACAATGGTAACGACACTGCTAGCCAACTGGAAAATGATTTAAATCCAAATACAGGTGTTTTGCAGGATATGCTTCCTGCAACCACCCTAGAAGGAAAACAAAGACAGAGGATGAGATGGTCAGATGAAGTTAATCGACACCTCATGTTCTGTTATTACCAAGCAACAAACCTAGGAACCAACACAACTGGATACAGATCACAAGTATACACAACATTTATTACCAGATACCCAGAATTAAAATTTTTAACAGAACAACGATTAGCTGATCAGATCCGTGTAATAATAAAAAATAACAGGATACCCCAGTCAGAATTAGAAAACATCAAACATCAAGTACAACAAATACTGGAACAAAATGTGCAATCAGAAGAAGAAGAAAATACAGTAATGGACTCAAACATCCCAGAGCAAACAAACAAAGAACAACATGCACCAATTAAACAATCAGAGGAAAACGAAATCTTAAGACAGCCACCAGAACAAGCACAAATAGAACACAAAGTGACACAGATGTTAGACATAGAAGAAAAATTTCAGCTAACATATATAGAATACAAAGACACAAATACAGACATTAGACCATTCTTGCGTAGACCACCAAATAACCCACAAGTCAAAACAACAATAAAAACTATCAACACAGTCATACACAACAAAATAAATGAAAATACAACTATGGAAGAGTTACAACTACTGGTTTATATAGGAGCACTCACTACACTAAATATACACACTAGGCAGAGATCAGAACCAACCAACACACAGAAGAAAACCACAAAACCAGCATGGCAACACAGGCTACAGATCAAAATAGAAAAACTGAGAAAAGACATCGGACTGCTAACACAATTTATAAGAAATGAAATCTCGGAAAAAAAACGAAAAAGGTTAGGTAAAATCTCACAACAAGAAGCGACAGAGCAATTAGATGAAAAGAAGCAGAAATTACAAGCATTAGGCAAACGACTCAGAAGATACAAAAAAAGTGAAAATAGAAGGAAACAAAACCAAACATTCAACACAAACCAAAAGAAATTTTACCAGACAATAGATAACACACACATTAAAATAAACAATCCACCAAACATAACAGATATGGAACACTTCTGGAGCAACATATGGTCAAACCCGGTACAACATAACAGGCATGCACGGTGGATACAAGCAGAAACAGACACATACAAGATGATACCACAAATGCCTGAAGTGATAATTTTGCAACATGAAGTCACCCAAGCAATTAATTCTACTCACAATTGGAAAGCCCCTGGAAATGACAAAATAGCAAATTTCTGGTTAAAGAAGTTCACCTCAACACATTCACATCTAACTAAATTATTTAACAGTTACATTGCAGACCCATACACATTCCCTGATACACTTACACACGGAATAACATATCTGAAACCTAAAGATCAAGCAGACACAGCAAACCCAGCTAAATATCGCCCCCTAACATGCCTACCAACAATCTACAAAATATTAACTTCAGTCATTACACAGAAATTAATGACACATACAACACAGAACAAAATTATAAATGAAGAACAAAAAGGCTGTTGCAAAGGAGCACGAGGATGTAAAGAGCAACTGATAATAGATGCAGAGGTGACATATCAAGCTAAAACTAAACAAAGGTCGCTACATTACGCATACATTGATTACCAAAACGCTTTTGATAGTGTACCCCACTCATGGTTACTACAGATATTGGAAATATACAAAGTAGATCTTAAATTGAGACAGTTCCTAAACATAGTTATGAAAAACTGGAAAACCACACTTAATATCCAAACAAACTCTAATATCACATCACAGCCAATACAGATTAAGCGTGGAATATACCAAGGAGACTTATTAAGTCCTTTCTGGTTCTGCCTTGCTCTGAACCCACTATCCAACATGCTAAATAATATAAATTATGGATACAATATTACTGGAACATACCCACACAAAATCACACATTTGCTATACATGGATGATCTAAAACTACTGGCAGCAACAAATCAACAACTCAACCAATTACTAAAGATAACAGAAGGATTCAGCAATGATATAAGTATGGCTTTTGGAACAGACAAATGTAAGAAAAATAGCATAGTCAAGGGAAAACATACTAAACAAGAAGACTACATATTGGATAACTACAGCGACTGCATAGAAGCGATGGAAAAAACGGATGCCTATAAATATCTAGGATACAGACAAAAAATAGGAATAGATAATACAAATATCAAAGAAGAACTAAAAGAAAAATATAGACAAAGACTAACAAAAATACTGAAAACAGAATTGACAGCAAGAAACAAGACAAAAGCTATAAATACCTATGCCATACCAATATTGACCTACTCATTTGGAGTAGTGAAATGGAGTAACACAGACCTAGAAGCACTCAATACACTTACACGATCACAATGCCACAAATATAGAATACATCACATACATTCAGCAACAGAAAGATTCACATTAAGCAGAAAGGAAGGAGGAAGGGGATTTATCGACATAAAAAACCTACATTATGGACAGGTCGACAATTTAAGAAAATTCTTTCTAGAACGAGCAGAAACTAGCAAAATACACAAGGCAATCACTCATATAAATACATCGGCTACACCACTGCAATTTCATAACCACTTCTACAACCCTTTAGATCACATAACATCAACAGACAAGAAGAAAGTAAATTGGAAAAAGAAAACACTACATGGCAAGCACCCGTATCATCTAACACAGCCACACATCGATCAAGACGCATCCAACACATGGCTAAGAAAAGGCAATATATACAGTGAGACAGAAGGATTCGTGATTGCAATACAGGATCAAACAATAAACACCAGGTATTACAGCAAGCATATTATTAAAGATCCCAATACCACAACGGATAAATGCAGACTTTGTAAACAACAAATAGAAACAGTAGATCACATCACAAGCGGATGTACAATACTAGCAAATACAGAATACCCCAGAAGACTTGACAATGTAGCAAAAATAATACATCAACAGATTGCCTTACAACGTAAACTTTTAAAACAACACGTTCCTACATACAAGTATACACCACAAAATGTACTGGAGAATGATGAATACAAATTATACTGGAACAGAACCATTATAACAGATAAAACACCACCACATAACAAACCTGACATCATACTCACCAATAAAAAGAAGAAATTAACACAACTAATCGAAATATCCATACGCAATACAACAAATATACAAAAGAAAACAGGAGAAAACGCGGACCTTGATCAAGCGTCACTTCCTTTTAACTGTACAGTATGTGTTATATTGCATTTAGGAACTTTCGGGTAATTGAACATGTATCAATAACTATGGATTTCTGTAGTTGTATATATATGTTTGGATGTAGCTGTATTGCATTGATGTACTGGTGGATATTGTGTGGTATGACTCCTGTAGTTGATAGTATAATTGGTATGTGTCAACTTTATCCTGATGCCACATGTCTGACTTCCTCAGCCAGTTGGATGTATTTTTCAATTTTTTCTCCTGTTTTCTTTTGTATATTTGTTGTATTGGGTATGGATATTTCGATTAGTTGTGTTAATTTCTTCTTTTTATTGGTGAGTATGATGTCAGGTTTGTTATGTGATGGTGTTTTATCTGTTATAATGGTTCTGTTCCAGTATAATTTGTATTCATCATTCTCCAGTACATTTTGTGGTGTATACTTGTATGTAGGAACGTGTTGTTTTAAAAGTTTATGTTGTAAGGCAATCTGTTGATGTATTATTTTTGCTACATTGTCAAGTCTTCTGGGGTATTCTGTATTTGCTAGTATTGTACATCCGCTTGTGATGTGATCTACTGTTTCTATTTGTTGTTTACAAAGTCTGCATTTATCCGTTGTGGTATTGGGATCTTTAATAATATGCTTGCTGTAATACCTGGTGTTTATTGTTTGATCCTGTATTGCAATCACAAATCCTTCTGTCTCACTGTATATATTGCCTTTTCTTAGCCATGTGTTGGATGCGTCTTGATCGATGTGTGGCTGTGTTAGATGATACGGGTGCTTGCCATGTAGTGTTTTCTTTTTCCAATTTACTTTCTTCTTGTCTGTTGATGTTATGTGATCTAAAGGGTTGTAGAAGTGGTTATGAAATTGCAGTGGTGTAGCCGATGTATTTATATGAGTGATTGCTTTGTGTATTTTGCTAGTTTCTGCTTGTTTTAGAAAGAATTTTCTTAAATTGTCTACCTGTCCATAATGTAGGTTTTTTTATGTCGATGAATCCCCTTCCTCCTTCCTTTCTGCTTAATGTGAATCTTTCTGTTGCTGAATGTATGTGATGTATTCTATATTTGTGGCATTGTGAACGTGTTAGTGTATTGAGTGCTTCTAGGTCTGTGTTACTCCATTTCACTACTCCAAATGAGTAGGTCAATATTGGTATAGCATAAGTATTTATAGCTTTTGTCTTGTTTCTTGCTGTCAATTCTGTTTTCTGTATTTTTGTTTGTCCTTCCCTATATTTTTCTTTTAGTTGTTCTTTAATATTTGTATTATCTATTCCTATTTTTTGTCTGTATCCTAGATATTTATAGGCATCTGTTTTTTCAATCACTTCTATGGAGTCACTGTGGTTATTCAATATGTAATCTTCTTGTTTAGTGTGTTTTCCCTTGACTATGCTATTTTTCTTACATTTGTCTGTTCCAAAAGCCATATTTATATCATTGCTGAATCCTTCTGTTATCTTTAGTAATTGGTTGAGTTGTTGATTGGTTGCTGCCAGTAGTTTTAGATCATCCATGTATAGCAAATGTGTGATTTTGTGTGGGTATGTTCCAGTAATATTATATCCATAATTTGTATTATTTAGCATGTTGGATAGTGGGTTCAGAGTAAGGTAGAACCAGAAAGGACTTAATGAGTCTCCTTGGTATATTCCACGCTTAATCTGTATTGGCTGTGATGTGATATTAGAGTTTGTTTGGATATTAAGTGTGGTTTTCCAGTTTTTCATAACTATGTTTAGGAACTGTATCAATTTAAGATCTACTTTGTATATTTCCAATATCTGTAGTAACCATGAGTGGGGTACACTATCAAAAGCGTTTTGGTAATCAATGTATGCGAAGTGAAGCGACCTTTGTTTAGTTTTAGCTTGATATGTCACCTCTGTATCTATTATCAGTTGCTCTTTACATCCTCGTGCTCCTTTGCAGCAGCCTTTTTGTTCTTCATTTATAATTTTGTTCTGTGTTGTATGTGTCATTAATTTCTGTGTAATGACTGAAGTTAATATTTTGTAGATTGTTGGTAGGCATGTTAGGGGGCGATATTTAGCTGGGTTTGCTGTGTCTGCTTGATCTTTAGGTTTCAGATAGGTTATTCCATGTGTAAGTGTATCAGGGAATGTGTATCAGGGAATGTGTATGGGTCTGCAATGTAACTGTTAAATAATTTAGTTAGATGTGAATGTGTTGAGGTGAACTTCTTTAGCCAGAAATTTGCTATTTTATCATTTCCAGGGACTTTCCAATTGTGCATAGAATTAATTGCTCGGGTGACTTCATGTTGCAAAATTATCACTTCAGGCATTTGTGGTATCATCTTGTATGAGTGTTTCTGCTTGTATCCATCGTGCATGCCTGTTATGTTGTACCGGGTTTGACCATATGTTGCTCCAGAAGTGTTCCATGTCTGTTATGTTTGGTGGATTGTCTATTTTAATGTGTGTGTTATCTATTGTCTGATAAAATTTCTTTTGGTTTGTGTTGAATGTTTGGTCTTGTTTCCTTCTATTTTCACTTTTTTTGTATCTTCTAAGTCGTTTGGCCAATGCTTGTAATTTCTGCTTCTTTTCATCTAATTGCTCTATTGCTTCTTGTTGTGAGATTTTACCTAACCTTTTTCGTTTTTTGTCTGATATTTCATTTCTTATAAATTGTGTTAGCTGTCCGATGTCTTTTCTCAGTTTTTCTATTTTGATCTGTAGCCTGTGTTGCCATGCTGGTTTTGTGGGTTTCTTCTGTGTGTTGGTTGGTTCTGATCTCTGCCTAGTGTGTATATTTAGTGTAGTGAGTGCTCCTACATAAACCAGTAGTTGTAACTCTTCCATAGTTGTATTTTCATTTATTTTGTTGTGTATGATTGTGTTGATAGTTGTTATTGTTGTTTCGACTTGTGGGTTATTTGGTGGTCTATGCAAGAATGGTCTAATGTCTGTATTTGTGTCTTTGTATTCTATATATGTCAGCTGAAATTTCTCTTCTATATCTAACATGTGTGTCACTTCGTGTTCTATTTGTGCTTGTTCTGGTGGCTGTCTTAAGATGTCGTTTTCCTTTGTTTAATTGACGTGTGTTGTTCAATGTTTGTTTGCTCTGGGATGTTTGAGTCCATTACTGTATTTTCTTCTTCTTCTTCTTCTTCTTCTTCTTCTTCTTCTTCTTCTGATTGCACATTATTTTGTTCTAGTATTTGTTGTACTTGTTGTTTGATGTTTTCTAATTCTGACTGGGGTATCCTATTATTATTATTATTATTATTATTATTATTATTATTATTATTACTATTATAGATGTAATACTAAAATAACGGTTTGCAGAGAGAAAATAAACCTATTTTGTAAAAACAGTGCATTGCAAGATCAATCCCGCATCATACAGATATGTAGTAGCCAGTTGCATTACTGACATCAAGCAACAGTATCTGAACTGGTTACTTTGTGAGTTTTCAGTTTTGTTTTGTTTTGTTTTGCTTTAGGGCACAAAAAACAACTCAGGTCATATGCACCCAAGTCAGAACTATAGAACACAAATACAGAGGGGAGTTAAGTGATTATATGTCAGTCCCAATTGACAGAAGAGAAGATAGCTAAAAACAGACACGTGGGAAAAAGGCTAAAAAAGAACAGAGGTCCAAAACTAAAAATTAAATGTCCTTCACCATATTGATTCAGCAGATAAAAAGTAAAACGCGGTCGACAGCCCGCTTGTCATTCGCTAAAATGGCTGATAAATCAGATGGCAAACCCAAGCTGGAAAGAAAATGGTTAGAAAAAGGGCAGTCCATCAGGAAGTGATGGACAGTTAAAATTTGGGCACAATATATACGAAGTGGTGGGGTAGTGCCACTTAGCAAATGATGATGGCTAAAAAGGCAGTGCCCAATATGCAGCCAAGTTAACCTCCTCCCAGCAGGAGGGCCGAGAGGTGGTCATCAGAGGCACTGGGTGAGGCTTAATAAGCCAAAGCTTATTCTCATGAAGGTAGGACCATTGACAATGCCAAAGGGACATCACCTCCTGACATGTCAATGCAGAGTTCGTCAGAGGGAATATAGCACTCGCAGGCTGAGGTACGAGGCCTGCAGCCTTGGCAGCAGCATCAGTAGCCTCGTTTCCTAGCAGACTGACATGACCAGGAACCCACTGAAACACGACACTGGTTCCACCAAGAGTGGTCAAGTGACAATTTTCCTGGACCCGCTGCACTAACGGATGAGCAGTGTACAGAGCGCATAGACTTTGAAGGGCACTGAGTGAGTCTGAGCACAGGACACAATTGAAAAGCCTGTGTCGCCAGATATACTCCATGGCCTGAATCAGGGCAAAGAGCTTGGCTGTAAATACTGAGGAGTGTGCTGGAAGCTGATATCAAAAGAAACGGGTGACAATAATGAAGGCACACCCGACCCCATGGTCAGCCCAAGAGCCATCAGTGTATACAAAGGTTCTATCGCAAAGTTCCAGGCAAATGTCCTGAAACTGAAGGTGATAGACCAAGGCTGGAGTAGTGTCCTTAGGAAGCAAATGAAGGCCAAGGTTAACACTGGCTGCTTCACAAAGCCAAGGTGGTGAAGGGTTCACATCCACTGGGAATGTTGCAGGTAGTGTGAAGTTACTCTGCCGTAAGAAGTGTCCAAAGCGGACTCCAGGAGGTAACAGAAGAGGGACAAGCCCCATACTCACGATCAAAGGAATCATCAAAGATGGAGGCATATGAGAGGTGGACACACATGTCAGACAAACTGCATGCATATTGCTGAGAAGAAAGCCATGGTGGTAAGACAGTGGTAGTTCAGCAGCTTCAGCATACAGACTCTCAACCGGGCTAGGGTAAAAGGCACCCATGACCAAACAGATGCCACAATGGTGGATAGAGTTCAGCTGGTGTAAGAGGGATGGGTGTGCAGATGCATGAACAAACGACCCATAGTCGAGTTTCGAATGGGCAATGGACCAGTACAAATGGAGAAGGGTGGCTTGATCAGCACCCCATGAAGTACCATTGAGGGACCGCATACAGCGGGCTGCTAAGTAAGATACATGGGAGAACCAAGAGTGTTTCCTATCGAGCATGAGCCCCAGGAATTTTGTAGTTTCAACAAATGGAAGGGCAACAGGCCCAAAATGGAGAGATGGTGAGAAAAACCACTTGCGCCATCAGAAATTCATACAGATGATTTTGTCAGTGGAAAAGCAAAAGCCATTGTCGATGCTCCAGGAGTAAAGACAACCAAGACAGCACTGAAGACACCGCTCAGTGAGACATGTCTGTAGAGAATTGCAATAGATGGCAAAATTGTCAACAAAAAGGGAGCCGGAGATGCCCAGCGGAAGACAGGCCATTTAGTGTTAATAGCGATAGCAAAGATTACAACTCCTGGATAAAGGTGTCCGACAAGGCAGAACCCACATGCACCTTGAAAACTCTGTCTTGTACAAATGCCCAAAGAAAACAGGGCAGACGCCCAAGGAAGCCCCACGTATAAAGAGTACAGAGGATACCAGTTCTCTACCAGGTGTCGTAGGCCTTCCCCAAATCGAAAAACACAGCCACAGTCTGGGATTTCCGCAGAAAACCATTCAGGACATAGGTGGACAAAGTAACAAGATGGTCAACTGCAGAAAGCTGTGCTCAAAGTCCATAAGTCCACACTGTGCATTCGCTAGTGAATCGCGAGACTCTAGGCACCACACCAGCCGGGCATGAATCGTATGTTCCATCACCTCACAAATGCAGCTGGTAAGAGAGATGGGGTGGTAGCTAGAAGGAAGGATTTTGCCTTGACTGGGCTTTGGTATGGGTATGACAGTGGCTTCACACCAGCGTCCAGGAAATGTGCCCTCTGCCCAGATGTGGTTGCACGTGTTGAGCAGAAAGCGCTTGCCCACAAGGAAAAGGTGCTACAACATCTGAATGTGGATGGCGTCTGGCCCAGGGCCTGAGGATCAGGATTAATGGAGAGCATGATCTAACTCCCTCATAGTAAAAGCGGCATTGTAGCTCTCACGATTCACTGGAGAGGCGAAGGGAGGCGAAGGGAGGCGAAGGGAGGCGAAGGGAGGCGAAGGGAGGCGAAGGGAGGCGAAGGGAGGCGAAGGGAGGCGAAGGGAGGCGAAGGGAGGCGAAGGGAGGCGAAGGGAGGCGAAGGGAGGCGAAGGGAGGCGAAGGGAGGCGAAGGGAGGCGAAGGGAGGCGAAGGGAGGCGAAGGGAGGCGAAGGGAGGCGAAGGGAGGCGAAGGGAGGCGAAGGGAGGCGAAGGGAGGCGAAGGGAGGCGAAGGGAGGCGAAGGGAGGCGAAGGGAGGCGAAGGGAGGCGAAGGGAGGCGAAGGGAGGCGAAGGGAGGCGAAGGGAGGCGCCCGAGTCACCTCCACTCTTTTCTGATGGAGAAAGGCAGGATGATGGTGGAAAGAGCTTGTAACTACCACAAAATGGTGGCCCAAGTGTCCATGATGACATCATCAGTTACAGTCAGGACAGAAATTGGGGATTGAATCTTGGTTCCAGAGAGCCATCTGAGGTTGGCCCACACAACAGAGGAGGGTGTGGAACTGTTAAAAGAACTAATGAATGAAACCCAGCGAGCTCTTTTGCTCTCCCTAGGAATGCAACGACACTTCACACCCATCTGTTTATAATGAATGCAGTTTGCCTGCATAGGGTGGCAGTTAAAATTGCAGACAGCACATCTCTGTGCATGAACAACACTGCGGCATGCCTCAGTCCACCAAGAGACTGGGACACAATGTGGTAAAGAGAAAGTGTGGGGATTGAATGCTCTGCAGCAGTAAGGGTCACGTTTGTGAGGTTTTCCATCTGGTCATCACAATTGAGGAAATCTTGTTCTTTGAAGGTCGCCAGGGAAGAGTAAAGCTGCCAGTCAGGCATGCATGCAGATGGGGGTAGGAGTCAGCAAACGGAGAGCACATGGGAAATGGTTGCTTGAGTAGGTGTCAGCAGAAAGAACGGACCATTGAAGATGAGGGGGGCAAGCTGGGCAGTGCACAAGGAGAGGTCCAAATGGGAATAGGTGTACAAGGAGTCTGTAAGGAAAGGGGGTGCTCCAATGTTGAAGCACAAGAGGTTAAGTTCGTTAAGGTGGTTTGCCAAGAGGGCACCTCTCTGGCAGGTCCTGGGAGAATCCCAAAGGGGATGATGTGCATTAAAGTCACTCAGTAGCAAAAGGAGGGGAGGTAGCTGCCCAATAAGTTGAAGGAAGTCTGCCCTGGTGACAGAAAATAATGGAGGATTGTATATGGTACAGAGGGAAAAGTCAGGTGGGGCAGGAAAAGGCAAACTGTGATGGCTTGAAGATTGGTAGTCAGGGAGATGGGTTGACTATGAATGTCATCCTGTATGAGCAGCATGACACCCCCATGAGATGGAATGCCAACCTCAGGGGAAAGATCAAAACGAATCAGTAAGAAATGTGAAAGCTCAAAGTAGTAGTGAGGGTGAAATTTCATTTCCTGAAGGCAGAGTACAAGGGAATGCTGCAACGCTAAAAGCAGCCATAAATCCTCTTTGTGGGACCAAAGGCCATGAACGTTCCATTGGGGGAGAGTCATGATGATGAAGAGATGTAGAGTGTCACCTCGACGACTGCCGAGTGACATCTGGGGAACAGGCACTACTACAGGCCACAAAAGGAGGAGGATCCTGCTCTACGGGGTCCATAGAAGCATCAGCTTGCTTGTGCAGCTGGTCTGTGGAGTCCAACACTGAAAAACAGTTGGTGCACAACGGCGACATGGAGGCTGACTGGGCTACGGTACCACTTGACACCACCACCAAAGAGGATCGTCGAGTTGGTGAAGGAGAAGACCGTTTGTCTTTGGTCGACTTCTTCGAGGCTTTCCTGTTAGATGAAGAGTCAGGTGTTGTTTAGCTGGAGGGACAGAGGAAGTCTTCATGGGAGTACTACTACTGTCCTTTGCAGCCTACCGGTTGTGAAGCTGGTGGCTTCACCTCTTGAGGTGAGAGTTTGACAGTTTGTTGCACAGCTGGATGGGGGGAAGGTGATGCTACCTGAACACTGGGCGATTTCACAACCTCAGAGCTGAATTGGAGGTCTTATGTCTGCATGGCCATGTCCTTCATGGAGCGAGGGGTAACAAGAACATATAGGTGCCAGACAGGAGAATGCAGGTTTTGCGACTAGGCACTAACTTGCGAGTGATGGGATACACCACCTTTTCCTTTACCCAGATCTCAAACAGCTGGCTCATCAAGATACACGGGACAATCCTGAGAGGAGGCAGTGTGGCCGCCATTGCAGTTGATACAGCAGGTAGGAGGAGGTGAGGAGGTGGACAATCACCCTTGTGCACATCCCTACCACAGGTGACATGTGGCTGGGTATTGAGAAGACGTTCTAGTGTGGTTGAATGATGACATTGGTAGCAGCCCATCAGGTTCAGAATGTACGGCCAGGTGGTGATAATTTCATAACCTGTTTGACGGAAGCATCACTCTATCAAAGGTGATAAAGAGAGTGCAGGTGGGCACTAAGGAGGTTTCTACCTTTTTCATTACATGATGCACAGCACTGACACCCTGATCAGAGAGGTAAGATTTGATTTCAGCCTCAGACTGTCGGGCAGCCTGGTGTAAATTATACCACAGGAATAATTCAAAGTTCTGTGGACCTCGACACGAACAGGGTAACCATGGAGAAGCTAGGCATCAAGCAGTTGTTGTGCTTGAGAATCAGAATTGGTCTCCAAAAGCAAAGTGCCATTCTGTAAACGAGAGCAGGATTTCACAGCACCAGCAATTGCATCTACACCTCTCTGAATAATAAACAGATTTACCATGGCGAAGGACTGACCGTCTTCAGTACATATTTCCCCATGATTGCCAGCGTCTCAGATGGCACACTCCTTCCAACTGCCCGCCCCCCCCCCCCCCCCCCCCCCAATCACAAGGGGGCGCACCCACCTTCAATTCAATGATTGTTCACACCTCACATCACACCACCTGAACACCTTACAGAGGGACCAATCAGCAATTTGGGGAGGTTACAGCTCAGGCAATCACCCCTCCCTGGGCCTGGGGTACGTGCGAACCCTACCTATCGGCCCAGGACTGGGAATTAGGCATTACTCAGTCACCTGTTATGTGTCAGACATGTGGGCCAGCCTTCAGGGGCACACAGGGAGGAAGACGAAACAGAGTATCCTCAAACACCAAAGCAGAGGAATAGAGGATAAGGGAAACAAAGGAGGGGGGAAAGGGGGGAATAAAGGTGAGACTGTTCGCTTATCAGTGACAGAATGCAAAACATTCCCAGTAATACCCCAGACAAGTTCCCCAAGGGAGGGGAAAAAGAATAGTAAGAGAATAGACATGCAGGACGGAAGAGAAAAAATGCTGCAAAGGCTGGGGCCCCATGGTAGCCAAGCACAAACCCACCAAAGAGTGGCGAGCCCCCTGGGGGGTCAGTTTGACTTGGTGCACAACTGTGAGCAACCAGTCTTAAATGCTACATGATGCAATAAAGTACTCTGATTTATTTATGAGACCTGTTTTAACTCTTCTGTTTTGACTGTAACTGATGCCACCAGACATGGTGTGAGGAGTAGACTAGTGCATGCACAGCAGATAGGGCATTCCTTGATGGAACACTGAATATAGTGCTTGCAACTTGCAAGAAACACCCAGTAGATCTTGATTGTACCTTTTCCTCAGCACAAATATACACTGCCAGGAAAAGTTAGTACATCCTTTTAGAGGTTTCCAGTTCACTCAAGATATATTGTTGCAACAGTGTATGTGGAGTACATGAAATTATTACCTTTACAGATTTAGAGCACTAGCACTTCTAAGGCACCTGATATTGATTCATGTTGAAACATCTCTATTAAAATGGTTCAAATGGCTCTGAGCACTATGCGACTTAACTTCTAAGGTCATCAGTCGCCTAGAACTTAGAACTACTTAAACCTAACTAACCTAAGGACATCACACACATCCATGCCCGAGGCAGGATTCGAACCTGCGACCGTTGCGGTCGCTCGGCTCTAGACTGTAGCGCCCAGAACCGCACGGCCACTCCGGCCGGCAAACATCTCTATTAGTATATTGTGTAGCCTCCATGGGCGACAATGCAGGTGCTGACTGGCATCTAGCTGATCATACACAGATGGTGAATATTACTCATCACATCCAGTCCCACATGTGTTTAACTGGAGACAAGTCCAGAAATTGTCCTGGCCAGGGAAGTTACTGCACACTTCACAGAGCATGTCGAGTTTCACAGGAAGTGCGTGGGTGAGCATTGGAACAACACATCACCTTCCTGTTGCAAGAATGGCAAAAGAACAGGCCCGACAACAATCTGCACATATCAAGTCCTGATTAGCATTTCCTCCAGACCATAAGGCCTGGGGTGGTGCAAGTGTGTCCTGGACAAATGCACTCAAGGAGACAGCACTACCAGGTCTATGTTGTATGTGTAGATGACAGTCACTTGCACACAGGCAGAATCTACTTTCATTGCTGAAGACCAGCGTGCACCATTCCATCTTCCAAGTGATCCTCTGATGGCACCAGTGAAGCCATGCATGTCGATGCTGTAGCATGAATAGAAGATGGGCTAGAGGAGTGCATGCCCATAGTTCCACTATTAATATCTGGCTTGCAACAGTTTGTGTGGACATCTCTGGGCTGTGGTGGCTGTACCGTCTGCCCCTGCTGACTTACAATACAGTGAACCCTAGCAGAGATCTGAGCTGCTTGAACATCCAGAACCTTGGCAACAGGTGTGAGAATGTCCACATGATCACTGATAGCAGCATTGTTGCACAATAGAACTTCAATTTTTTGTAGCAATTCATCCAAAGTACCATCACTCCTCTTGGAAGGTCAGAAGTTGGTCCCTTTCAGATTTGCTCAGTTGGCTGTAGGAAACACAAATGCCTCTGTGCCATGGTTGCCTGCTTGCTTGCTTCACACGTTTGCTCCACACGTTTGCTCCACACTGAGCCTTTTGGCTGTGAGCATTCCTGTTAACAGACAGACACAGATGCTCTGGTAGCTGTGCCACTACAATATCTGCTGGTGGATGACACTGAAATCACTATCAGTGTATCTGTTACCCCATCTACATCTACATGGTTACTCTGCAATTCACAATTAAGTGCCTGGCAGAGGGTTCATCGAACCATTTTCGTACTACTACTACTACTACTACTACTACTACTACTACTACTACTACTACTACTACTACTACTACTACTATGCTACCATTCCACTCTTGAATGGAGTGTGGGAGAAAGGAACACCTAAAACTTTCTGTTCGAGCTCTGATTTCTCTTATTTTATTCTGATGATTATTCCTCCCTACGTAGGTAGGTATCAACAAAATATTTTCGCACTCAGAAGAGAAAGTTGGTGATTGAAATTTTGTAAATATATCTCGCTGCAAAGAAAACTGCCTTTGTTTCAGCGACTGCCACCCCAAGTCGCATATCATATTGGTGACACTCTCACCCCTATTGCGCGATAACATGAAACAAGCTGCCCTTCTTTGCACTTCTTTTATGTCCTCTGTCAATCCTACCTGGTAAGGATCCCAAACCATACAGCAATATTCCATCATAGGATGGACAAGTGTAATGTAGGCTGTCTCTCTAGTGGGTTTGTTGCATCTTGTAAGTGTTCTGCCAACAAAGGGCAGTCTTTGATTCACCTTCCCCACAATATTATCTGTGTGGTCTATTCTATTTAAGTTTCTCATAATTGTAATTCCTAGGTATTTAGCTGAATTGAGAGCCCTTCGATTTGTGCAATTTATCCTATACCCAAAATTTATCAGATTCCTTTTAGTACCGATGTGCACAGACATCCATTTTGTGATATGACTGTCTTCTTGGGAGGACAGTGTAATTAGAGAATGTGTTAATGATTTACTTGACTCATGTGTACTTCTGTGTGTTAGATTCCCACACTAACAATCACGTTCTAGGACACCAACCAAGCACAGTATGTGGCTAACCAATCATCCATGTACAAATAGTAATAATCAAAACTCAGTCTGGCCATAAATCATAGATTATACAGCATCCGACTGCAAATGAAGTGTGTGATACGCAAACATCATGTAACCTGTATCACTGATAATAGCCTACTTTTTGACCACCACTTTTCCATCAGATTAGATTGAGGCACAGCTACCGATGTCAGACGTGTACAGGTAAATATGGTCAGGCTTCAACAGCCAACATTAAATTAGTTTTACTAGCATATATTGAAATGTGCAAGTAAGCAAATTTCTACAACTGCTGCATAGAACAAAATGATTAAGTTGGTTAAGCTAAAGACTGCAAGTTGAAGACATTGAAATCCTCGAACTCGCCTCAATCATTCTTTTGCTTTTTGTATTATTTTGGCGACTGTTTCATTGGGTGTATCTCCTCTCTTGTATGATTGCAGTATGTATGGTACAGTACAAGTGTGATGCTATGCATGGAAAAAATGATGAGGGGCACCATAAAAACAAGACCAAAACAAAACCCTCATTATATATGTGCTTATCTTTCAAACTAGATAGTTATGTGAAGTTATATTTCATTGGGTCATTTTAATCCATGTTTTTTTTCTATATTAAACTGAAGTAAAATGTGATACCAGACTTTGAAATGATAGTGTAATTATACAAGTTGAAATTCACAGGTCATAAAAGAATGAGCACGAGATGAAACAACACTCCAAAACCACCACCTTCACCAGGCCTATAATTTCAGCAATGACAACCAGTGACAAATTTTTGGCTGTTGAAGTAGCTATAATATTCCATACAGTGAAGTGCAATTTAAGTTATAATAGTGCAGACTGTGGCGAGAAACTTAAGATAATCACTAGTTGACTAAGCTGTAGTAGGAAATACGTGCCTGTGAATGCACAAAGGCAGAAACAATAGTGAAAATGTTTCATGTCTTAAGAATGTTGACTGTGTAAATATTCTTCAAGACCCTAGTAGTGACAATTTTTTCAGTTGCTACAGAGGCTTTGAATTTAAAAAATCAAAAATGTTCCCCATAATGGTTTAGTATTTTTATCTCCTTGACGTTATTAAAAATGAACTGTATTGAACAGGTAGATTAAAGTGCATGTGGGATTTATAGTCTGAGTAAGGGCACAATTGGAAAATATGCTTCAAGTTTTGAAAACCTGTCATTTTCCATGGACAATGTCAAAGTAAATTTTGGAAAACAGAACTCTGTAATTAAGCTCTTACGTGATGAAAATGATAGCACAATCAGTGCAAATAGCTGTAATCTTATTTTAAACAATGCTTGTAATCCATTAGATTTAGATATTGAGGTATATGCCTTAAAGATATTCAGTCACTTTTCTTCTTCAGCTAGATGGAGAGAGGAACCTTTTTTTTCTCATCTGTAGACAAATGGTCAGAATTCTGTTGCACATCATTAATGCTAAATCATTTCAATGTTTCACAAATTATCCAGATTGTCTCCTTCCTCCCTGTGTAACCAGAGAAGTTAATTTCAATGTGCTACAAGAGGTTTTAAAATATTCTGAATTTGATATAAATGAAGATTAACTATATGTTGAGTTCTTTAGTGTAAGGGAAATTTTAAATGAGAAAGTCAATCTTGCTGGTAATGCTTGTCAGCACTGGCTGTTTGTGTTTTGCGATTCTAAATGCAAAGGATTTAGTGTACTGAAATAGAAAAAAATCATGTTTTGAGTATTGCAGGATTGAATGCCCACACAAAGAGTTTTCAACTATGAACAATAAGTGGACTGATGTGAGACAGAAGTTCTGTTGAGCTCATTAAATGTGAACTGCAAATCTTAAAACATGAATCTAACTTGTTAAGAATTTTTCAGACATGCAAAAGGTAATAAGTTTCCTTCCAAATGCAAATCAGAGTGTAAATATTGGTAAACATGTTTGTGCATGCAAGTGTTTAATGTATTTTAAGTGAGAGAATGAGAATTCCACTGGTCTCATGAAAGTAAAAATTATAGTGGCTGTGAAATTTTCCCTCTGCCTTTGGTGGTAGAACAATGATGCATTAAAAAGACTACATGTTTATGATGATGTAGACACAAATTGAGTATTTAACAATTATGACAAAGAAATTTGCTACTCACCATACAGCGGAGATGCTGAGTTACAGATGCACGCACGCACGCACGCACGCACGCACGCACCTACCTGCACTCTCAGGCAACTGAAACCACACTGTGAGTAGCAGCACCAGTGCTGGATGTGAGTGGCTACTGGGTGCGAGTTAGGGGGCGGGGAGGTGGAGGGATAGTATGGTGGGGATGGTCGACAGTGAATTGCTGCAGGTCAGACAGAGCAGGGGGGGAGTAAAGGAAAAGGAGAGAAATAAAAGACTAGGTGTGGTGGTGGAATGACAGCTGTGTAGTGCTGGAATGGGAACAGGGAAGGGGATGGATGGGTGAGGACGGTGACTAATGAAGGTTGAGGCCAGGAGGATTATGGAAACATTGGATGTATTGCAGGGGAAAGTTACCACCTGTACAATTCAGAAAAGCTGGTGTTGGTGGGGAGGATCCATATGGCACAGGCTGTGAAGCAGTCATTGAAATGAAGGATGTCATGTTTGGCAGCATGTTCAGCAACAGGGTAGTCCACTTGTTTCTTGGCCACAGTTTGTCAGTGGCCAATCATGCAGACAACTTGTTAGTTGTCATGCCTACATAAAATGCAGCACAGTGATTGCAGTTTAGCTTGTAGACTACATTACTGGTTTCACAGGTAGTCCTGCCTATGACGGGATAGGTGATGTTAGTGATAGGACTGGAGTAGGTAGTGGTTGGAGGATGTATGGGACAGGTCTTGCATCTAGGTCTATTACAGGGGTATGAGCCATGGGATAAGGTGGTACAAAACAGTCCCCCGTGCCTTATCTTTCCGGTCTCCCACCACCACCACCACCACCACCACCACCACCACCACCACCACCACCACCACCACCAGGCCACAGAGGAGCAGTCCCTCATGACTCAGTACTACCCAGGATTGGAGCGACTGAATTACATTCTTCTCCAGGGTTTCAACTATCTCTCATCATGCCTTGAAATGAGGAATGTCCTGCCCACTATCTTTCCCACCCCTCCCACAGTGGTATTCCGCCATCCACCAAACCTACATGATATACTCCTCCATCCTTACACAATCTCCACTCCCAATCAGTTACCTCATGGCTCATACCCCTGTAATATGACCTAGATGCAAGACCTGTTTCATACATCCTCCTACCACCACCTACTCCAGTCCGGTCACTAACATCACCTATCCCATGAAAGGCAGGGCTACCTGTGAAACCAGTCTCGTGATTTACAAGCTAAGCTGCAACCACTGTGCTGCATTCTATGTAGGCATGACAACCAACAAGCTGGCTGTCCACATGAACGGCCAACAACAAACTGTGGCCAAAAAACAAGTAGACCATCCTGTTGCTGAACACGCTGCCAAACATGATACCCCTCATCTCAATGATTGCTTCACAGCCTGTGCCATATGGATCCTTCCCACCAACACCAGCTTTTCTGAACTGTGCAGGTGGGAACTTTCCCTGCAATACATCCTACATTCCCGTAACCCTCATGGCCTCAACCTTCATTAGTCACTGTCCTCACCCATCCAGCCCCCTCCCTGTACCCATTCCAGCACTACACAGACGTCATTCCACCAACACACCCAGTCATTTTGTTTCTCCCCTTTTCCTCTACTCCCCCTCCCCAGCTCTCCCCTGACCTCTGTCTGACCTGCAGCCTTTCACCCCCACCATACTATCCCTCCCCCTCCCCACCCCAGGCTCCTTCTTACCCCCACCAAGTCACCACTCCCATCATGCACTGGAGCTGCTGCTCGCAGTGTGGTTTCAGTTGCCTGAGACTGCAGTCGTGTGTGTGAGTTGCGTTTGCGTGAGTGTACGCATATGCATTGTAACATTGATGAAGGCCTTAATGGCTGAAAGATTTAATTGTGAGACTTTTTTGTTGTGCCTATTTGCGACTCGGCATCTCCTCTATATGGTGAGTAGCAAATTCCCTTCTTATAATTCTTACATTCCATCATGGATTTTCCAATGTTTGATTTTTGCAACTGTAATATTTTACAGCTATATGATACAAGGGAACTTCAAAAAGTAGATAACCACATCATCATCCCACACTAAGATCAGTGACCCATCAAGAGTAGTCATTTTCAGAGGAGAATACATATTCTGGGTTCCCTGTCTACAGTTTTGCTGTTGAACAGGTAATAGATGCATCCTAGTATGATTCACCATGAAATTCTGGCATACGTGGATGAAGTGCAATATCACATCCAGCAGTACAGAAATTGTGCAAGCAGTTTAACCAAGGCCACATAAATATGGTTGATGGTGATCAGGGAGGAAGGACATCAACGTTGACCACAGACCACTATGTCAAGGTGTACAAGTGCAGGGGAGGAGGAGGTGGTGATTGTTGCATTCCACTTATGATGAGAATGTACAGGTGGATGAGTGATCAGGATTTCAAAATGGGTATCAAGGGCTGATGTTAAATGGTATAACAGAAAACTTGGCCAAATAAAGGTAATATACTTTGGTGTATAGGACAAGAGGTGCACCTAGCAAGGAAATTACCAGGTGCAGACCAGTCTAGGAGGATGAAAAACTAAAGAAGTGGTTAACAGAAGGGGAGGCAGTTTGTTTAAGTCCTGTTTGTGGCCAGTCATGGTGTGCAGAGACAGATGCTCTTCCTCCCAAGAAACACATCTGTTCTAGTCGAGGTCTGGATCACAATAGATAAGCAACTGTGTTCTGCTCTGCAGAATCTTTGAGAGTCCACACATGTGACCTGCCTAGCACAAATGATATTGGCTACACTGCTGGCATGAATTCACCAGCAATTTCAACAGAGGGCTGAAAGTGTGTGCGTGTTAGCAGCTTTAACCAGCAGAACTACTGTGATCCCGAAAGCCAGGCACCTCATGTCCGTAGACATACTCAGATTTGCTGTGGGTGATGGTAGCTTTTGATGTAAAATTTTTAAACCAATTCCCTAAAATATTTCTTAACTTGCTGCCACACTGTACACAGGCAATCAAAGAAATGATTGCAGTGATCACATATTTCCAATGACAAAGACATTCACACAGTGGATAGCGGATCTGTAATGGACCCATAAACAAGGAATTGATTTTTATCACCAAGAAACCGAATGGTTGCTATAATATATCTACTGTTGTTTACAGATACCTTGTGACTATATTGAAATATAATGACATGTACCTGTCTCTCTTGGAAGTATTGTGCAGCATGTTACTTTTCCTGCTGCAGTAGTGTGCAACTTACATTTTAAGTTCTGTCATAGGTTAACGTTATAAAGGAGAAGCATGGATGCATATCACTAAAATATCATAATGAATAGGGAACTGAAGAGATGGCTTTTATCCAGCAGTTACAAGGTGTGATGGATAATTTACTATTTCATACCAGTTATGACTTATCACTCATGATTGGACAGATTATATCAGATATCGGTTTTAAAATACAACAGCAGGAACACTGGAGACACTTTACAGTTGAACAAAAGATGCTTAAATGTCATCATAATGATTCACATCTCAGAAATAATTACTGACAATTTCTTTAGCAATTCACTATTTCAGACAATTTTGCTCTAAGTACTGTAGATAATGTATGAATGACAGTAGTACGTTATATTGAGGGCTACTACTGGGAACCTTTCTTACATATTTGTTGACAAAGATTTTATCCATCCTACCGTCATTTTGATTGTGGTGAATTATAGATTTCATGTCTGTGACTGAAGATTTCTTGCTCAAGTTAGACATGAGCAATACAGCTGAAGACACACTTATTTCATTGATTTGATGATCTGCATTTGCACACTTTTTATAAGGTACCCTGTCAGTAATAACAGTTAACATCATGCTGTTGAAGTGACAGTAGCTAGAAATACTTGGGGTTCATTACCTGCGACCACCGCGACGGCAGACCTCCCAGTCATAGGCACACCAGGCAGCGTAGGCAAGTGCAATGTAGCGCAGGCGTGTATACAGGACTAAGTAGACTAGCAACAGCCATGACATTAAGCCGCCAAATGGCAGAATCACAATCCACATTAGAGCTGCCAATGTCTGCAGGCGCCGCTCCAGTGGCACGAACAATGGTGCAAACTTTATTCCCAGCAGCTCCATCCTGCAGCAATGAAAAGTTGACATTTATGATAAGGAATCACAAAAATGATCTTTCACTGGCTCATGCCTACTGATTCTCCTTGAAATGGGGCTGACTCAACCAGAATTACATGTAGATACAGAGGGAGGGAGGGAGGTTTAATGAAATGTTAGGTACATGCATGTATTTCTTTCTAATGTGTGCCTTCTTGTGATTTTGGCATTGTCATGTGGTCCTGAGAAGATAGTTGTATTCTGAATGCTGTTAAGAGTTTTTCCTTTTTTTTAAAATTATTTGTCATCATTGCCAAAGTTAATAATGTGAGAAATATAAACAAGTACTGCATATGTCATTGTTGTAAGCAGTATAAAACCAAGAGTTTTCATTTGGAAAACCATACTGATATTGAAAAACTGAACTGTGTATAACTGACAAAGCACAATGTAACTAGGTAATTCTGTAAGAAATACATAGCTCTTTAGAAAAAATATCATGTTTGTATCAGAAAGATTAGATTTGTAAAAGATCATAACTCAATTTTACATGAAAATATCCCATTCCATCACAAGAAGTCTCTTAAGAAACTATTTGAGACAATTAATTGCAATTACATTTACAACAAAGAAAAATGCTTGAATTCTTAAAAGCTTATAAATGCTATCATGATTGTGGTTGTTGGTATAGGTCTCAATTCTCTCAGTTTTCGTATCACTACTATTTCATTCATTCATTCGTTCAGTTCATCCTCAGTTATGTCTTTGTAATCGTTGCCTGAGTATTGACAAATAAATCAAATGCATGATCACTAAAGTCATAGGATAACACTTTTAGACTGACTTCAATTTTGTTTTAAAAATTAAGTAATGCCATTTTTGGAGTAGTTTATACAATTTTTCATCACAAATTTAGCCAGTGTGATGTAACTAATTTATTGCTACTGCAGTTAAACCAATTTCCAATCAAAATAAGGTTATTGCACAATTGGCTAATGACAAGTAAAAAGAAGGAGCACTTCAGTCTGCACTCAAACATGTCAAAACTGCCAGGTTTTTCTCTCAGTTATGCATCTATCCCTATTTTACCACCACCTACTGAACAGAAAAGCTGCTGTTGCTTTAAGGAGAACAGAGCCTCTGCACCAAGTGTGTGTTAAAATTAAGACTAATCAGCATCTATGCATGCACTCTGTAAGCCACTAGACACCCCATATTCGACAACTAGGCAGGATTCAACAAACTATGAACACGGACAAGATGTGGGAGCTGAAGGACCTTGTTACAGAGCCTACAGTCATACCCCCACTGATCTACTTATGTGCGGGTAAGAATCCTATGTCAAAATAGTGAATTTTCTTTACTGATTATCAGTTTTGGCTCGTTATTGGACCATCTTAATATCAATCTAACATAATGTTCAGTGTGCAACACTCATGAATTACACATTTTTTATGGTTAAGTTGCAGTAAAGGATGAGGTCCCTGTGAAAAACCACACCTTGTACCATATTTAGAGACTGGTGGGGGGTAATAGACACAGGAATTGTGCTAAGATGGGTACAGGCACGAAGGGCCGCAGATTGGGCAGCTGAAGCAGTTTTGATCAGCAACGAACCCGACCGCATCTTGCTCAGGGAGTCCACTTCACCAAACTTGGCTTCAATGTGTTCCACAAAGAATAAAGGTTTGGTATTGGTGAAAGTATCTCCATCAGTCCTGGTGCAAACTAGATAACGGGGGAAAGGTTTCACCCCTAGCCGATGGGCCTGACCCTCTTCCCAGGGGGTAGCCATGGAAGGGAAGGCCGAAGGGGCAAGAGAAGCAGCACTTGAAGAATCAGTTCCATGCAGAGAGATGGCCGCAGACGAACGGCCAGAGTTCTGGACCCATATGCGTTTCATTTGCATACTGTCCGCCCTGATACCACCCACTCCAATCAGGGGCTCTCGTCACAGGCACCACCCAGCCACAGCAAGGGCCGTCTGGCACGGCGGCCATTGCCGGGAGCTCCGATGCTCCAGGAGGACGAGCAACCCCTCCGAGGCATGCGTGAGGTGGTCACAGCTCAGTTATCAGAAGTGTGATACCTATGTGATCAGGGGGCTCAACCAAAAGGGTACACAGCGACCCCACCACACGGGCTGGCTACCGTGCTGGTTATGCACCCTAGCATCAGACAACGACGTGAAAGAAAAGGTGGAATGTACTAGGAGGGTGCACGTCGGAGACACTAGGTAAGGTGCTCTTCCCCAAATGGCTCACACTACGGAGGAGAAATTTTGTAATGGAGGTCAAACCCCAGAGGGGGACCAAGGAATGCCAAAAGGAGGA
Organism: Schistocerca serialis cubense; assembly: GCF_023864345.2. NCBI lineage: Eukaryota > Metazoa > Arthropoda > Insecta > Orthoptera > Acrididae > Schistocerca > Schistocerca serialis. Next base: position 561,837,660 of record NC_064642.1, on the reverse strand, counting down.
GATGATTACGCAAAGCCGAATTGTAAAACCAACAGAACCAGGAGGATAGCGGGGGCCAACATAAGCAAGGACACCAAGAGAGGGAGAGGAGAGGAGAGGGTGACGGGAAAGGAGCAAGGAGGGGAAGGGGAAAGAAATGCAGCCCTGGAGAGAGAGAAGGCTGCAATAGCTCGGGGCCCCCACGCACGTATCCACAAAAGAGTTGTGGAACCTCTGGGGGGTCTAGCTGGAGAAAACTGGACCTGTGCAACACCTACATGCACCCCCGCAAACCACCCTACGATCCAAGCCAGACGATAACTTGCACCACTGAGTCATTCTTGTTCCCATTCCACTCGCAAATGAAGCAAGGGAATACGTCTGTGTGTTTCCGGACGAGCCCTTATTTTTCTCGTCTTCGTGGTCGTTATCGAAATGTACGTTGATGGCAGTAGAATCTCTCTGCAATTTGTCGCAAATGCCAGTTCTCTAAACCTTCTCGTCAGCTTCTCGTGAAAAGAACTGGGGTTTGCGTTTGAGTTCACTGAGCACTCCCGTAATGTTAACGAGTCAATCGAGGCTACCAGTATCAAATATAGCAGCACACCTCTGAACTGCTTCAATGTCTTCGTTTAATTAGATCTGGTGTGAATCCCAAATACTCCAGCTATACTCAAAAAAGTGTTGGGCCCGCGATGTGTTTCACAGACGAGCTACACTTTCCTAGAATTCTCCCAAGAAAACGAAATCGCCTTCCCTACAGCCGACCCTACGTGCTAGGGTGGAGTCTATTCAGTGAGAAATATTATCCAAACTACATTGACCTAAGAAGCGACAGCGTAAATAAAAACCGTCATCAGGCTGAGAACTTTCCACCTGGTCCTCGTACTACGATGTAATAAAATTTCAGAGTGTGAGGGTGATAACGAGCTGTCATGCATCATCCACTCAGAAAATCAGAAAGATTGCTAAATGTCGTACACTGTCAAGCTACGCCTCAAAAAGAAATGTGTGAAAAAGAAAGCAGGTTGTATTGTTTGAAGTTTGCTGCTCCATGAAAGTGAGCGAAATAAATTGTGAATAAGGTAATTCATTACAAGTGATGGAAATCTGAATAAAGAGTAATGTCATCAGAATAAGCTACTCCAGTAAAAACAAAACAAAAAAAAAAAAACAAAAAAAAAAAAAAAAGAGGCTCTGAGCGCTATGGGACTTAACTTCTGAGGTCATCAGTCCCCTAGAACTACTTAAACCTAACTAACCTAAGGACATCACACACATCCATGCCCGAGGCAGGATTCGAACCTGCGACCGTAGCGGTCACGCGGTTCCAGACTGAAGCGCCTTTAACCGCACGGTCACACCGGCCGGCCGACCGTAGCAGTCCCGCGGTTCCGGACTGCAGCACCTAGAACCTCACGGCCACCGCGGCCGGCTTCAAAATACAACTCTGGGATCATAAACGAAGGACGGCAGGTACTCTATACAATATAAAGTAGGAAGTTAAAGCTGCTATGTCACATATTTAGAGCCAGCATATGCTTACCATGGTGGGAGGGAGAAAAAAGGGGCAGAACAGGCCGAGGTGGAACGTCTTCGAAGACCGTCACTCAATACTAGCAAACTATGAAAAGCTGGAAACCGAACAAAATGCCAAGTCATAGTCTTTTACAACACTGTTTTCTTCCTACAATTTTGTTTCTCTCAGTAGTGACATATTCCAGCTAGTGTGTTGTACTTACACAAATTAATATTTCTTACTTGCCCATGAAACAATCATGAAATAAATCAGAAGGATTCTTTTAGTAATGGTTTTTCTCGTATAAAATATTTATCATAAAAAATCACTGAATAAATTCATATATGATAAGAACACGGAGCTTTGTAATGTAAGAATGGGGTAAGTGGCGCTTAGGTAGTTGGGGGCGATGTGTGTGGTTTGTGGTTTCTGGATGTCAACAGAACGAGCATTTTATTGCTTTGTCGACAGGGTTATGTATGCATGAGAACGTTATGTTACCAGACAAATTACGCCTTCTGAATTTATTGAGTTACTTAACTCACTTTTGGAGCACTTACAAATCTGCAGTGGACTACAAAAAAGTAACTGTCGGGGTGTGAGGAGGAGGAGGGAGAAATTTAGGAAGTAATGTTGAGGTGGTCGAAGATCATCAGCTCAGCAGGTTAAGGGCGAGGAATAGCTCTCTAGCTCCACCATGAGCTGATTCAGGAAAATATCTTAGCATTCACTTAAGTTATTTAGGAAAACGCAGTAAATTCTACGTAATGACCGCACGGGGATATGAACCCAAGAACGTACCCAAAATTGTGTGTAAGCCAGGACGTCACCTCCAAAAGTGAAGAAAGAGCCACCTGTCAGTATCTGAGAGCGATGATAACATTGAGAGCAGAGTATATTTGAAGAGGATACGTTTATCGGTACCTGACTTTCCAGATAATGTCGGTTGAGAGGAAAGTCTTGGTACTTCAGGAACACACGAAAGCGAGTCGTGATTGTGCCGTTTGTCGGGTAAAAAATGCGAACTTCACCGCAAAAACCGGCACGCAGGTGCTCCTCAAGAAATCAAGAAAATCCTTAATAATTTAAAATAATAAGCATCATGTGGAGTACTAGATCAACATTACTATTTTACATTCAAGTATCAGTTGTCGAAATTGTGTGCTCTGGCATGGATTCACTTCGCTTGGATGCTCCTGAACATAGCTCTTATTTAGCTCGTAATGTAACCAGAATTCAGAAAAAACTACAAAGACTTATGTAGATGAACTGTTGCTTTGAAGGATGATTTTTGTTTTAGAAGCGGAAGTACAACTTCAAACAGCCAACATCGATTTTGTACAGCATTTATTGTGTGACTGGATTCAGCAAACTACGCTGCCATCATCAGAACTTCTGCAGTCCAGTTCACTGAATCTTAATCAGATGGGTATTGTACAATGTCACATAGGTCGATACATCATGAACATGAGATCAATAGTATATCAGCAAGTCAAGCATAAAAGAACTATTACATAAAATAACGCACAAATTGCACTCATTATACATGCTCCTGTTCGTACATTAGCAGAATGGAGACTCTCGACTTGCGGACACATGGTTCACGACATGGGGAATTTGGGTCTGACCGTGGAGCAAGCTCGGGTAAGGCGACCGCTAGCGATAAGCGGGAAATTCGGGTTCGAGTCTCTGACTAGCACAAATTTTCGTTGTCATTCCATTATGGTGAGTCCATATTCACAATTGCGAATACATTTCGTGTAATGAGTATGAAGTGTCACAGTGACAAAAAAATAAACACTCGTCTTTGGCGTTTTGAAGAACGGCCGTGGAATAGATGCACAAAATTATAGAACTATATCTCTGACGTCTATTCGAAGAGAAGATAAGCAAATAAGTAAAACAAAGACAGTAGAAATGACCAACAGGCAAGGAACAACCTCAAATACATTTCTAGAAGAAGTCAAACTAGAATCTGTTTCCCATTTCAACTACCTAGGAAGAATACGATTAAGCAGGAAATACTCAGCAGGCACAGAAAGAATCCATTTTTTACAGTCAAATCAGAAATCCTGTCTTGAAGGATAAAAATTCCACGAAAAGCAAAAGCGACCATGTACCACACCTGTTCCGTACCATATGGTTTATAAACATGTGTCCTACCTCGGCAGAATTGAGGCAACAAATGTATTCATTAGAACTATGACCCAAAAAACTAGAAAGGCCAAAATCAGGAATGAGGTGAATAGAAAAGTAGCTGGTATTGAGATTCCTGTTACCAGTGTCAAAGAAATGCAGGCTTCAGTGGTAATGGGCGCATAATGAGAATGAACAGCGAAAGACCAGCCAAAAGGTATTTCAAGCTGAACCTTGTAGCAAGAAGACCACGGGGAAGACCAAACGCTGGATACAGACTGCAAGATCAGATGTGGAGGAGAAAGCACACAAATGAGAAGTTGGCGTGGAACGATGTCTGAAGACGTAGGAGATGACGAGCGCTTCCACACCACATACGGGAAAACGGAGCTCGACGTCGACGACAATGATATCTGTGATAGCGGTCTGTTGTTGAATTTTCAAACACGTTTTATATTCTCATATTTCTCGAGATTAAAAATCTCCTCTGTAGGAAAACGCAACGCTTCCCGCAAACAAGAATCGTTTGAAATCCAACCAGCTCGCCCCGTTCGTCCACGAGAGAGAGAGAGAGAGAGAGAGAGAGAGAGAGAGAGAGAGAACAGTAGAAACTGTTTCGAGTAGATTGTTCCCAGACTTTCGAAATACTTTCAATAGTGTTCCCGCACTGCCGCCTAATTAAAATACGAACGCATTTAGTATCACATCAGCAGTGTGATTCGACTGAGGAGTTCCTGGCAAATAGAAGGCAGCGTTTTATTCGTAATGGAGAGGGGTATCTTCTGACGTAAAAGTAGCTTTAGGCGTACGCCGAGGGAGTGTTACTGAACAATTAATTTTCACAATACATATAAATCACCTAGTATATAACGAGCTTCCATGAGGATTTCGTAAATGATGCCGTTGTATAGAGAGAAATCGGAACGCTAGAAAATTGTTGTGAAAAGCATCGTGTACAAATAGGTGTGATGACCCAGTACTGTTCGATTACAGGATTGTCGGTAACAGGAAACGTACATCCATTAAAATATGTAAGTATGCGTACGGAAGTCAAACGACGTTATAAATTAATCGCAGGTAAGACAGATGCCACGTAGATTCATCGGGAGAATCTCTAAGAGAAAGATGTAGCTAACAAGACTCTCCTTCGACGAATACCTTAATATTTCTCGTCTATATGGGATCCATACCGGATAGGATTCACAGAGGAAATAGAGAAGATCGAAAGAAGATTAGCGCGTTCCTTGAAGGTTCATTCAGCAAGAAAGAATGAAAGCGCCCGTGCCATGTTTATCCAACGCCAATGGCAGACGGTACAAGAGTGGCATTCTGCATGTGTGGATTACTGTTAAAATTCTGAGAGTTTACGCCTCTAGAAAAGGAAGCCAACATATTGCTCCTACGTATATTCCTTGAAAGACCATGGGAGTATAATTAGGAAGATTCGAGCTTGCACGGATGTTTACCAACATTTTTTCTTTCCACAGACTACATGCGACTGGAACAGGAAAGGGGGAAGCGACAGTAGTACACAAAGTACTCTCCGCCATTCACCATTAAGCTGGCATCCGAAGCATGGATGTGTGTATAAAAATCGTAAGAGGTTATACAAACTGCCTAAAATTTGGGGGCAGCTTAATCATGTTCCATACAACACGACGTCTCGCAATCTGGGATGAATGCACTTTTCCGGGTTTGGAGGGATTAGTGATGATCCAACACACTACTCCGAACTAACGCCGAGATCCACAAATTTCCACAAGTTTTGGAGCCGCTAACAGTATTTCGCTGACAGCCCTGTGTGGAGAAAAAACTTCCACCACAATATCTGATAAAATTCTAAAAATTATTCCATTGCAAGCACTGTGAAACGTCACTATTGTGTTGCAAGGTTTGTCACAAAGACAGTAGTTCTGGAAATGACCATATCACCACAGACATTCTGAGGTGACAAAAGTCATGGGATACTTCTTAATATCGTGTCGGACCTCCTTTTGCCCCGCACAGCGAGCAACTCTACATGGCATGGACTCGTTGGAAGGCCCCTCCGGAAATATTGAGCCATGCTGCCTCTACAGCCGTCCATAACTGCGACAGTGTTACCAGTGCAGGATTTTGTGCGCAAATCGACTTCTCGATTATGCCCATAAAGGTTCAATGGGATTCGTGTTCGGCGATATGGGTGGCCAAATCATTCGGTCGTATTGTGCCGAATGTTCTTCAAACCAGTCGCGAACAACTGTGGCCTAGTGACATGGCACATTGCCATTCATAAAAACTCCATCGTTGTTTGGGAACATTAAGTCTTTGACTGGCTGAAAATGGTCTCCAAGTAGCCGAACGCACTCATTTATAGTCAATGATCGGTTCAGGTGGATCAGATGACCAAGTCCATTCCACATAAACACTGCTCTCACCGTTCTGGAGACACCATGCATTTGCACAGTGTCTTGTATGCAACTTGGGGCCAAGGCTTTTTGGGGTCTGCGCTACACACTAATCCTACCATCAGCTCTTGGTAACTGAAATCGGGACTCACCTGAGCAAGACAGTTTTCCAATCGTGTAAGGTGTCCAATCGATATGGTCACGAGCCCAGGAGAAGCGCTGCAGGCGATGTGCTATTAGCAAAGGCACTCGCACCGGTCTTCTGCTGCCATAGTCTATTAACGCCGCTCTGTCCGAACGGATACTTTTATGTCCCAGATTCATTTCTGCGGTTATTTCACACAATGTTGCTTGTCTGTTAGCACTGCCAACTCCACGCAAACGCCGCTGCTCTTGGCTGTTACGTGAAGGCCGTCGGCCACTTCGTTGTCCGTGGTGAGAGGAAACGCCTGAAATTTGGTATTCTCGGCACACGCTAGATTCTGTGGATATCTCAATTTTTAATTCTCTAACAGTTTCCGAAACAATGCGTCTAGCTCCAACTACCGTTTCGCTTTCGAAGTCCATTAAATCCCGTCGTGCAGCCATAATCACGGCTGAAACCTTTTGTCATGAATCACCTGAGTGCAAATGACACCACCATTGCACTGCCTTTTTACGCCTTGTGTACGCGCTACTACCGCCATACGTATGGGTACATATCGCTATCCCATGACTGGTCACTTTATTGTACTTAACAATATACCAAAAACCGAACAGAGAAAACACACTTCCATCTCAGAGTCCCTCTAAACCTAATGTGCCCATACCGTTTACTCCATGTCAGCAACCTGGATATTATCTGAAAAACACGTACGAGAGTTACGTTCGTCTTGAACCACGCCATCTGTAACTTCTTTCAAAGATTTCCTGAAGGCAAGAGATCATCCCGAGCATTTGTCCGCCCATTCGTAAAAACGACCTCCTTCGAACTTAGTATGGGTAAGAAAAGCAGAGAAGCTAAGGAACTAGTGTTTAACATCTAGCCGACAGCGGCGACGTTTCTGGCAGTTACAAACAAGTGACGGTACAGGACAAACGCCAACTCCGACAACATTTTTCAAGTTCCCCACGGATATTTTCTGAATACTTTGGTGTATTGATCTGTGGGCTCCGATGGTCCGGTTCAGAGTAATACTGTGATTCCAGTTTGTTCGGTTACCCCAATTACCTCTGTTTCTATGAAAATACGTTACCAACAGTGAAAACGTTTATTTTCAATCACCAAAAGGCTCAATATAAAACACAGAGTAATGCAACAACCTCAAGAGATGCTGTCGCTGTGTAACAACTCAGCACGGCATCGTGCCGCTCTACCGTCGCATTCAGTGAAATCACACACGAGTTGCACTGATGTGTGTGTTAACGTACAACTAATACTGCCGGGAAAACAAATCCGAGATTGAACTGAGCAGTAGTCAGTGTAAACTTGAGGGCGAAGAGGAAAATGGATGTTACTGTTGCCAACACCAAATACCGTTACTAAATGGAACAAGTTTATTTCCAAAAAATAGAGCATATATTTTGCATTTGTACTGTTCTGCAGATGCCTCCAGGCCAATAAAGATACGAAGTTAAATGGGAACAAGGATAACAGATCAAACGAAATATGCCTATTCTAACGAGTCACCGGAGACCATATGTTCCTGATATCGAAGTACCGAGTAAATATCCTTGAACCATCTCCAGAATTTCGTCAGTGCAATTAGAGTTCGCCTTGTATATGGTTTCCCCTTCAAAACTGACTATGGTATTAAACAGTACGTTTCCTCCACAAACGATCGGTACTGCAAAGTACGGCAACAAGATTTCTGTCACACGAACTCTGTACCAGACGACGTTGTACCGATTCACTAAAGCAGTGGTTTCCGACCTAGAGGTAATTACCCCTGAGGGGTAAAACGTATTTTTATGAGGAGTAAAAACAAACGAGTTCAGTTTTATATCGGTCTCTAAAGTACACTATTACTAAAAAATTATTACTACTATCACTATTTCGTAAGACCGTAATACTGATTTATATAAATTTTCAATATTTGTGTTTTTTTTAAACACTAACCTTAACGCATGACAATGTGGAGGTTACAGCTTGTGGAACTAATGTATCAAATATATTTTCGACAGATAGTCCGTTGAGATATATATATCACACATTCTAAAATATCTCATGAAAATTCCTGCTCCCAGTCAGTTCGAGCACTGTCAAAAATTACTTCATTATTTGCTCCATTGATAGCAAATCAACTAAATGACCGAACATCACAACCGTGACTGTGTAAAGGCTACTGCAATGCTGTAGATCCTACATAAAATTACTATTGACAGTGGTCAGATACAAAGCAATAGCAGCCTGGAGTCTTGCAATTTTTGCCACTTCAGAAGTAAGGAGTCCAGCAATCAAGTGATTTGTAAACATTGCGTATAGTGGACACATGTTAACTTGGTTGACTTGAAATGTGGGTGCAGCGTGCGGGTGAAGCAAGCGTCGCTATGGAGAGGAATGGGGCAGAGGATGTACGTTTTGTATTAAGTGCCTACCCTCCATGTGCATAGATTCCTTTCTTTTCTGGGAAGAAATAGTAAGTAGCAGACGCAGTGCACTCAGAATTACTTTCTCATTGTAACAAAAAGGTCATTCGAAATAAGTAAAACCAGTTTTCTTTGGCTCATTAGCTCGTGGATTAATAAAGTGCCTACATTTATCTTTCGTCATTTTAAAAAGTGTTCGAAGAAAAGGCTTCTTCATTTTAAAGTTTAGTTAGACACATTTTTTATGTAGAGGATACAGAGATCTACTCTATCTGGAGAGAGTGATATCAGAAAGGTTGGGAACCACTGCACTGAAGTGAATAATCGACATTTCCAGACTATAGTTACCCTTATAGGTTAAAATCTTTGGAAAAGAGTAGTTCTTGCATACGTTATAAGGAGTAAATGATAACTGTTGAGGTGCTGAATGTGGGAGATACCGGATCATATCCTTTACAGCTATAAACTGGCGCTTCTGGCCACTCAAAGATACTAGCGAGGTTTTCAACAACTTCAGGCGAATGCTGGGCTGATTGCTTATACTGACTACATTTTTTATGGGTCCCAAGCATTCTCTAAATAACGCTCCACCTACACTCACTCCGACGTCAACAACACAGTAACTAGTTATAGTTCCTTTGGATCTTAGTGGAGATGACGGTGGTGATTTGACTGTTGACAGATACTTTACCGGGTGCAGCCAATATGTCGAAGTAAACCACTTCTCTCTTTATCAGAGATGTATCTGTGAAATTATGGTAATGCTACACGTCACATGAATGCGACCATCAGGATGACTATGTACCTGATATATTCTGGTAAAACCTGTATCAATTTTTTGGCGGATAAGGAGGAAAGAGAAGAGTTAGCTACTCCAATGTGCATAATATTCAGGATTATTAGACCCTCTCCACTTTCATCAAACTTTGACATCAGAAAGGTACGTAGGGCCAGTATGTCCAATCCTCCCTAGTGTTTATTGTAGACGGTTATTTTGGCAAATGTGGTGGAAAGCTTTCGCTTGTACCTGACATGTCTATTGTGCGTACTGGGTCCAAGCGTTGCACCATTAGTTGATGTTCAGTGTAAACAACCAATGCTGGCAAGTATTTTTCATTCTCTTGTCACTACCGCAGACCACAGGTTCTGATTTCAAGTGAAATGGAACAGCAAGTGGGTATTTCTAAACGAACAAGCGCACCAAAGCCGTTTTCAATGGCTGTGAGCGTATTGTTGATGTTTCAGGTGATAAAACTACGAACTTATTTGCAGATTTCACTAAAGCGGATGATAATCCATCATATTTGTCTACCAGTTCAGGTTAGTTTAATCATTTCAAGCATCGGTACGGCGTCCGTTGTAATGAAACATGGGGGAGGCAACGTAGATGGCTATACAAAGAGCAAAACTGTAAACATTTTTTTACACGTTAAAGTCCATTTTAACCAGTATCAAAAGGGTTTATTTTCTGAACTAACAACTAGCCGAACAATCACTTGCATCCACGAAGAAATTGGTCCTAGTTTTAAGGCTGCTACGAATAGACAAATATTTTCGTAGGAAACGCTTTAGAAAATTTTAACTTGATCCCATTAAATCTTGCACTCTTAAAAACAGACGGCAATGAAGGGCTCTGATAGAAGTTCACTGTCGGACAACAAAAGCTTGAATGACATTTTCAAATTTCCGTTATTTTGCACAAGAACTTAGTTTTAAGTATACTCTGAAAGAAAAAATCGGATCCAAATGTTCATTACTGATGTCCCTAGCCGTCAAAGTTCCATTGAATAAAATGGAAATATCCAGGTTCAGTTTGAACTGTGTTCTCTAACGCGACAGACCAGGTTAACAAACCAACTACCAACAAGCTAACGGCTTTTCCAAAGGAAGTTGACGCTTCAAACGAATCCAGAGCGCCTACTTCAACTGCAAATGATTCGGAAAATCAACAAATTGGATTGAACGTAGCAGCAGAAATATTCTGATGCAGATGATCAAGAAACTATTTAGGTTGTTAAACTAGACTTTTGATGACTTAATAAAGCTGCCGTGCTGCGTATGTTAAGAGTGTTGTGTGAATCTTTTCTATCGCTGATTAATTTGTTTTCTGAATAACAACAACTTACAAAAAGATGATGCAGGTTATTTTTCGTAAAAGCTGCACAGTGATTGTAGGGCAGGACCCAATATTTCACATATGAGGTAGCTAATTTTATCGGTAGTGAGGTGGTATATGCCTTTAAACTGAAGAATAATGAAGTCAGTGGTCCGGATGGAGTTTAACTAAAGTTACTTAAGCTAAGCAAAGTCGATTGGTCTTAGCCTCCCAACAACGTTGTTCAGTGTTATCTGTGCATCAGTAAAGAAGATATCTTATGACTGGTCGAGATAAATATCTATACTACTGCCAAAGAAAAACTCCTTACGTCTTGATGACTATCGTAAATTAGTTTGATGTCTCACGTACTCAAAACATTTCTGCGAAACACACACACACACACACACACACACACACACACACACACACACAAGAAATGTGAATCCCATTTGAACGTGACCCGGTTTGGCTTCCGAAATGGGGGTTTTAACTCGTGAAGCACTCTTCTTAAAAATACTACTGCTGAGATGCAGAAATACAAATGTCAATGTGTTCGCTTGTTTCAGCGACTGTAAAAAAAGTGACTGCGAGAGACACAAAAAGATGGAGATTTTGGGGTCAAATGCTGTAGACCAAAACGATTTACTTATCAGGAACAGCAGAATTGGCTACAATTAGTGAAGGCGTTCGTCAGCGTTGTATACTGTTACCTCGCTTGTTAGCAAGTATTCTGAAGAAAGTTTTGTAGGTAGTGTTGGCGGTAGAAAGCAACGGGATCATTAGAAACGGAATGATACACAACAATATTAGGTACGCAGATGACATTGTTGTCAAAGCAAATGATCTTCCTGCACTCCAGCTCATGACAGACGTTTTAGTCCAGCGCAGGGAATAATTTAGCATGTTTTCTGACACTACCGAGACCAGTGTTAGTCTTCTTTGAAAGAAGAATCCAAGCAATCTTGTCAAAAGTAAATAAGATTGAACAAACATCTCCTTTATGTACTTGTGTGTTGGACTAGCAGTGTGACTGCAAGAAAAAGATCAGATCTAGAACAAAACAGGCCAGGAGACAATTTATTAGCATAAAAAACTTTTCTTAAGATCGGATATTAGTCTGCAACTGAGAATGCGAATGATTCGTTGCTACGTGTTCATTTTTCTCTATGGGTGCGAAAGCTGGACCATTGACCAATATCTAGAGAAAAGAACTGATGATGCGTTTGAAATGTATCTTTATCGCCGTCTATTACGCACTCTTGGATGCGGATAATTTCAAACTTAGGTCATCGGGTGAAAGAGCAGAAAAAACTATAGCTCACTGTAAAACAAAGGAGAACTGAATACCCAGGATACATAAGAGGCTAAAGATACCAGGTATTAAGACTCATCATTAAAGGGAAAATACAAGGAACAGGTCTGCTGGAAGACGAAGGAACTCGAGGCTGAAGGACACGGATGGTACCACTGTCTTCCACGCTGCAACGTCACATGCAGATTTGGCTAAGTGGAACGCCAACCTCCGCCAGGAGAAGGCGTCTTGAGAATTTTTACGAGATTTTGTTGGAGTTATGGCAAATGGTCAAAAGTATTAATTAAAAATGCGCCCCTGCAGGCCTGCACTAAAGGGAGAGATCATTTGGTGAACAAATTAACAATAATTTGGGCAAGTATGGAGATAGTTTGAACTTTCCGAGTTCCGGTGTAGTATTAGACTAAAAGTGAACCAGTTCAACTGTTTACGGGAAAAATGCGTCAGATCAGAGTCCTTATATTCTTTATGAATTACCCTCGTATTTAAGAGACAGAACGAACAATACAACTGTGTCATACGATACACAAAACGGAACTAAAGCTTTTAGTGTGGTTGCGAAATAACCTCGTTTGCATGTTCTAAGGTAACTAATTCAGTTTTTATTTCGGCATGGGAGTTCTATTTAATCATCTGAATGAAAACTATTAGAGAGCGTATGAACCATGCAATTCACTGACATTTTATGTAACTTATTAAGTGTTGCTGTAATTCGAGAAATTTGTCCTGTTCCATAGGTACATATGAAAAAAATTAACAGGCTACACGATCAGATACAAATGATTCAAATGTAGAAGCAGAACTGTAACAAATGTCTCATATACTTAGAAGAGTAATTTATTGATTGGAGTGAGGGGAAAATGGAATTCAACACAGGCTCGTTAATGCCCGATGGTTGGTTGATGGATTGATTTTCTTGGGGTGAGGAGGGGAGGGGGGGTGACGTGTAAGGGACCATACAACAAGGTTATCAGTCCCTCGATCCAAGAGTGGTGGATCCAGAAGTAGAGACGCCCATCAAGAACGTTTTCTTATCTGATAGATTCATAACTTGAAATTGAGAAGGCTAAAAGTTGTCATTTTTGTAGCGTCAATAATAAAACCAAGAAAAGGAAATCGAAAAGTATGCTGGTGTCTCCATGCGACAGGAAACGTCCCACCCACAGCTCTCTCAACCCTGATCCATTACAGTCAGGAGCGCCCACTATTCCAACAGTGCTACACCTAGTATAGAAAACTGGGTGTGCCAGGAAGGAGACAAACTGAATCTAAATGAGATTAGAGCAAATGAAAGAGGGATAGAAGAGTAGCCTGGTCAAGGAGGTAGTGTCGGGGAACCTACAGACGTAGCATACAGCTGGACGCACCCCATCCTCAATCACCCTGCCTCCGCTCCAGAGCTATATTAGAACCTTATGACTGAGAATAAAAACCACTATCACGGAGAAAACTAAGAACCAAGTCAACCGTCCGTGATTCGTCCACCAGTATTAGAGGCACCGATTCCGGAAGTCCATACTTAACACCGAGGCCCAAAAGACGGGAGCATTCCACCAAGATGTGCTACTGTATGTAAAGCTCCATAACTACAATGTGGGGGTGGCTCGTTACACAAAATGGTTCAAATGGCTCTGAGCACTATCAGACTTAACATCTATGGTCATCAGTCCCCTAGAACTTAGAACTACTTAAACCTAACTAACCTAAGGACACCACACAACACCCAGCCATCACGAGGCAGAGAAAATCCCTGACCCAGCCGGGAATCGAACCCGGGAACCCGGGCGTGGGAAGCGAGAACGCTACCGCACGACCACGAGATGCGGGCTACACAAAATGAACCTGGCATGACGAGTTAATGTCCATTACGTTATGTGCAGTGCACTTTCCGGTGGTGCAAGCAGTATTGCTGTCGAATGCAGTATTTTGCTGTGCTGGGGTTCGTGATAAAATCAACAGATTGATGCTATTATATATGGCGACACCAATGAAGCTGTTATTTTGTCCCTTGGTACGCGTCTTTAAGTTATCAGTTCTGCCTTTATTAGCTTAATTTCTGAGTGCAGTACAAATTCTAATAGAATCAATTTATATATAAAAGCGAGTCTGTATTGTCAAGTTTTCCATTGTCGCAGAACGATCTATGATTATGATTGCTCTGTTATTAGTAGGAGCCTCTGTTTCTTTTTTAATAGTAATAAAACCATAATATGTCCAGAATGATTATTCCGCGAAAAAATATTAATTAAAATAATAATTAAGAAATGGCTATGTTACCAAATGGTAGCGTTATCTTGCTAACATTAAGGACATAACGAAACAACATTAGGCCTACATTCTCGATAGTTTACATAATAAGAACTGAAATGCCCCACAGGTGTAGAAAAAGTGCAAATAATTATTAACGCTGTCATCCTGAATAGTTTTCATTCGACTTTGAGAGCTTCGATAATAACGTGCTTGCCCTCCGTGAGCTTTTTCCACTGCCTGACATGATCCGTATATCCGTTGCCGTTCTTCAATAAGAGCCCATGAGAATTGGTTGTTGATTTGGGGGAGGAGCCAAAGAGCAAGGTCATTAGTCCCACCAGATTATGGAAGGATGGGAAAGGAAATCGGCAGCCCTTTCAAAGGAACTATCCTTGCATTGGTCTTAAGAGATTTAGGAAAATCGCGGGGAACGTTAACCAGGATTGCCGGACGCGGGTTCGAACTGCTGTCCTCGCGAATGCAAGTCCAGTGTGCTTTCCACTGCGCCACCTCGCTCGGTCCATCGGAGTTCTTGAAAAGTGTGGTTGAATAGGACGACCGCAAACGTCTGTCAAGTATGCTCTACATATGCATAATGGGGCTTAAGGTCAAGCTTCACTGCCGGCCATTCTATTACTTCACAATGTCCAGGCTTCACAAGCCATCCCTGCTGACTCCCGCCACACAGACCTCGACATTAGCAGCAAGTCAGGGCCACCACCGTATGCCGCAGCCACCACATGATCCAACAGGATCTGTTCAATGCACTGCCTGGCAGTAAGGTGACCGTGAACAAAGACAAGATCTGTGTGGCTGTCAACACTGAAGCCTCCCCATTACATCACAGACCCTTAGGAATGTCTATTTCCTGGACAAGATGTGGCACGTACTTCTCACCACGGGTCTCTGCACACGAGCACGATCATCACCTTTCGTCTGGGCATATATCGACTCACCTGTCAGACGTTTCGCCACAGACTAAGTTTGCCAGTTCACATGGGAATGGCAAAGCTCATGGCGAGCTACAAGATATGTCAAGCAGGGTACTCGAACAGGACGTCTGGGTTGTAAGGTCCTTTCTTGTAACCCGTTCATTACAATCTCATAGGACACAGCGGCTCCATTGACATTTCCGAGGCAGTCTTCCAGTCCTCTGGCGGTATTCGTACGACACCCGAATCGCGGATGGTCAGATATCGATCTTCGCGTGCAGTTGTAAAGCATAGGCGACTTTGTCCAACTCGCCTGTCTCCCTGTAGCTTGTCCACAACCTATGGATGAAACTTTGAAAGTCATTGGCATCTGCAGCAACACGACCGAAAGTTCATCCTTTTTGGATAAAACAGACCGCCCTTGCAACTTGCACTGTATCAAGATGTCGCATTGCATGTGCCTAGTTGAATACAACGTCCACAAACGACAACTGCGATCTGTGTGCCTCACTAGAAAACACTGGGACACCAGTACACCCTACCTTCTGAAGGGTCGCCTTACACTACTGCATAACAAAACCAATAGACACCTAGTAGCTTTAATTGTTACCTACACAGAAAGCGAAGATCAATCCATGCAGTAAGACCACAGGTACCGCCTGACTCAAGAGATTTAACACGCCGGACTTGACGCGTGATGCCGGCCGCGGTGGCCGTGCGGTTCTGCAGTCCGGAACCGCGGGATTGCTACGGTCGCAGGTTCGAATCCTGCCTCGAGCATGGATGTGTGTGATGTCCTTAGGTTAGTTGGGTTTAAGTAGTTCTAAGTTCTAGGGGACTGATGACCTAAGATGTTAAGCCCCATAGTGCTCAGAGCCATTTGAATTTTTTTTTTTTTTGGCGCGTGATCCCCTGATTCCTTCGAACAGTGTAGAAGCGTCTCTGAACTGTGACAATACTGTCATGACCAATTTAGTGACGGATTATGAATCTTGTATTTGCCTCTGAGTGCATACATACAACAAAAGTTTCACATTTTTAGGTCGAAGTTGGGCACGTTATAGCTGTTTATAGCCTCAGTAAAGAAAGTGTTTATGTCGTATAAATCTGGAAGCTTCTATAGGCCTTAGATAACTAGCTGTTTACAAAGGTCCTCTACCACACGTTAAATATAACTGCGATCAGCGAATTTCCCTACACGAAATTTTACTAACATTTTGCTGGCTTACAGGACAAACTAGGAACAAAATATCATTTCTAACATTTTTTCCCAGATAACATATTTCCTGATAAAATCATAATATATATTCAGGATCTTGTATTACACAGATATCTACGAAGAGTACTTCGGTACACGCATACTAATAGTACGTACGTTAAGGAGAAGGAAACAGGGCTGTAAATTGACACTCAGGCACATGTTGGCAGCACGAATTAACTCCCGCTTGATGACATACTGAAACTCGTCATTTCGCTGTCGTCTAGGCACCTAACAAAACATGTCAGATGGTAGCGTAGAAAATTATTTTATTATAGATGGGACTTGAATAGAGGTAGTGTTACGCTTGTTGCACATTCAAATATATTATGGGGATGTCACAAATTTAATAAACGAATGTTCGGAAGTGACGCAGGTACGGACAAATGTGTCTGGTTTCCCTCTAGTAGCTTTACTCACGAAAGGTGCTCTAGAATACTTAAGTCTGTATTCCACCAAATGCGACCACCACTTAGTTCGCATTACGGCAACCGTGATATATTTTAAACAAACTCTCAGTCTTGCAAGCTTACCATTACGAACAAATTATGCTCCGCTATGTAATTATATCATGTGTTTTGCGTCTCATTTCATTTCGGGGAAATGCTTTAACGTGTTAAATTTATCAGTCTTCCAAATACAAAATTAATTTTATTTGCAACGCATTTGGCTTAATCCGCTGTTCTGAAAGAATCTGATGGTAATACGCTCATTTATCATCCATTCGGGTTGACAGCAACAACTGTCAGTCCGCACACAGGCATATTTATGTTTCAGCGTCATTTACTGTATACATGATTTATGGAATTTCGTAAAACGCAAAAAGTTTTTGTTTCGTATAGCAATACAAGTAATTATGGGGTGTGGTCTCTGAGTAACAGGCGTTCTTCACTGACTCCGAAGTATTCAATTTGAGTTTCGACTGATGTTCACGACGGCCGTTATTTACGCTATATTGCAATGAATTACTGTTAATAGAAATGTTTTTAAGTAATAGATATACGTCTTTTGAATATTTTAGAACCACAAATAGGCGTAACATACGTGCGTAGTGAACTGTGAAGCAATCTGCTCGCTTCCGATACATTCGAAAAGAGAAAATATTTATATTCCGTTTACTTACATCCCTAGCACTCCAACTGATTTGGAAAATTATTATTTAATTGAGGAAATTTATGAAAACGAATATATCACGTCTGAGAACAGTTTCCTTTTCGGCATTCACATGTTTCCTCAAAAGATAAAGAACCTCTGTGTTCATTATTAAACGCGTTGCTTCAAAGGAACACTTAACGGTATCACGGTCTGTTACAGCACCATATTAAATTTTAAGAATGGGTTTCAACCCTTGTCTTGCAGTCCCCTCCACATATTACGCTAACAGAAAAATTTATGCTTTAGCTCTTTCTGTAACGAATATTCTACTAGTACACAGCCCAAGTTCCGTTTCGTCAGCATTCTCAAATATTCATACCGATTTCTTTTTTCTTCAGAGAATCACGAACGATTTCTCTCCTAAGCAGCTGCCTTTTGGTGTACTCTTAACCAACAAGCCGAAGTAACAATGCCAAGAAGGAATGTTGATAGCTGTGCAGACATTTAGAATTCCCGTCTACACTTGGTCATCCAATTATTTATTCACTAGCATTTAATACGAATCTCGCGCACGTCTTACATGTAAAGCAGCCTCTGCTCTAGTAGACACACCTGATCAGGGTTCAGAGCAAGACACTTATAACACCGTTAAAAAACTGACACAAAAATTTTGTGTCTGGAACAACAACCCACACAAAGCAATAGGCAGAAGATGAAAGGCAAACGCAAAGGTCTAATGTTCAGCCACATATAGGGCACTGTCTGTGTCCGTAAAGATGGTCTTGTGCGTAAATGGTCATGATGGAACGGTTCAGGTGGTATTCAGCGTTCTGATACAGAATACACGTGCATTTGTCATTCCTATTAATGAATGCTCATCTAACGAGGTTAGCCTATCAACTTGAGACCTCTGTCAGTCGGCTGAAAGTTCATAGATAGTGTCTTGCAGTCTCAGCTAGTCCGCATTCCCTCTGACAGTTCAGAGAGGATGTAATACTAGTTTATCACAGTTTCAGTCATTGTTCCTCACGAATAACTATATGTTTAGGAAGCCCGCTGTTGACCAGTCTCTAAGGCTGCTTTGTGTCCATAGAGGGCGGCGTTCGTCTGTCATCTACTACTTGTCTCGTGTGGAGCTGCTATGCAAATCAGCTATATTTTATCTGTGGGAGTCGTTCTGAGGCGCACTGACAATGCGCTGTCGTGATGGTAACTTCGAACTGTATGGCATGAGTATGGTTCTCATAGTTACGTTACGTATTCCGCTTCAGAGAAAGTCACTGCTAGAGCTGATGTTTGCAGCCCCAACGTCTGGCCATCCCACGTTCTGCTTACAGTTGCAGACTGATTTCCGGGCACATATTTTCGTATCTCTGTTCATTCCCTGCTGTTTAAAGGTAAGAACTCTGTCCAATTTCATACTTACGTCAAGTGTTTTACAGTGTCGCTGTACTGTAATTGACGCAAACTCACTGTCTCTTTGCGTCTTGTCTGCTTCTGAGATGAACGGCACACGCATGGGTGTGGTCCGAGATGTTTTTTAGTCATAATGCAACAAGAGATGTTACAAAGCCACGCAAACAGCTTCGCTTTTCATTCTTCAAAAAATGTGTCCCCGGGCTGCCACTGTCGTATCACCGGTGTAAGCGATCACCGAATTCTTGAATAGATTAAGTGGTTCTTCGTGTACATATGTTGCAAAGCAGTGGTGCAAGTACGGTCCTCCGAGCTAGTCCATTTTTCTGCGTTTACCTTTGACCATACTGTGTAGCAGAAACGTCTAATTCAGTGCTGATCAGCTATCTCGGCCCTTACAGCAGATTCCAATTTTTTTCCATTCATTCGTAACTCTGCAATAGTGAGAAATTTATTTAATATATACTGTAATAATATCTGCAGTTATGTCTAGAGTATGAATCAAATTCGCACACACTGAAGTCCCCGCACGATTCCTTGCATACTAACAGTATAAAAATGTCTAACAAGATTTCATGTCCTGCATATTTTCGGAAAAAAATAGACGTCAAATAAATGCGATTTGGCAACACTAATATGTAAGGATACCTTGATTGAATTCTGTATAGCTTTTCTCCGAGTTTAGGCGTAATATTTCACTATCTAATTTTAGGCTGCGTGATATGGTATCTGGCGTCTTAAAGTTATACGGAAAATACAGCAGATCTTATGCAAAACATGTGCAACTATTCAACACTAACAGGGAAATGTGGAAACAAAGGCTTTACTAATCCACTTGTTTACTGTATTGCGCCGATAAATGTGGAAGAAGTGTAGCGCGATTCCACGCTGCTCTTTGCGATGCGGTTATACTGCGAAACGTTCAGAGTAGCATGATCCAGGGAGATCTAAGAACTTTTGTGAAAGACGTCACCGACACTGTATTTAAAATGTTACAAGTAGCCGCTCTTACTGAAGGTAGTATATATATATATCTTCTTATTGATAGGTTTTGTAGTTATTCCTGTCCTATGACAGGTAATGTATTTTTAGCTGATGGTCACTCAACATGAGTCTTCCTCATGTGTCTGACCAATAATTGCTATCACCAATTTAAAAAAAATAACACAGTAAGCTACAAGCATTTTGGGCTGATCAAAAACGAAAAATGCTGCTAGGCCTGGAATAGAACATTAACTATTCCGAAGCAAAACTAACCATGCGCTAACTAGGGAGCGCAGTGACAGTATTAAACCAAAGTACTTTTTCGCACATGCGATTACAGTGTTGCCAAAATGCCTTTGACGTCCGTATTATACCAAAAATATGCAGGGGACAAAATTTTGCCAACAGACCTTTTTGCACTGCTAGTATGTAAGGAATCAAAGTGCATCAAGCTTTATTCGTCGTGTATAACAAAACGGTTATTCCCAAACTGGCGTGCAGTGTAGGCTGAATGGAACCCGTGGATTTTCAACATTGAGGAAATTTAGGACTCCTGCATGCGATGATATTTGTTGAGGCCCTACAAATTTCTAGCATTCTCCAGCAAATGGAAATCCTACCTTCGTTCTCTCTGGAACAGCTTTTACGTATTCCACATCAAATCGCTTCATAGCACCCAAGCTACTCAATTGAAACGACGGCTCATAAATGTATCTGCAATTCATTAACCAAATACGATATTTATTCCTCCATATTACGCGTAGGCTATTTATCAGCAATGAATTTTAACTGGGTACACTCCGTTCCTAGGAAGTTATATCAGCAAAGACTCAAATTGGTACTCCTAAGAACCGTGACGCGAGATGAAGTAGAACTTATTACAACATATAATTACACTTAATGCTGTGTTTCGAGACACGTGGTGACAGATGTCATCAAAGCTGTATCCACCACACAAGCCCACAAATTTCAGGTTATTAGGCAGCGTAGGCCACAAATAGCAAACCTTAGTCCCGCTCAACATTACACCTATAGGATACAATTTGTAACACTGAGGCAGTATACTACGGTGTTTGCAGCCAACCTAATTCAGTTCTCAGTTGTGTTAACTGCCGAGTAGTAATACTTGGTTTGGTTGCGGTTTGCGAAAGTTTTGCTATCTCTTTAACTTTATACTCGTATGTGTGTATTGGTAGTCATACTGCGTTGCGGGTTCATCCTGTTTAGTGGCTGGTGTTATATTTCAAGGGAGAAACCACTTTCACAATCTGATATGAACACTCAAGTTCTAAAAAGGGCAGCGACGTCAGCGTCGACAACCATCAACCGTCTCTCCCTCCTTCCCCCCCTCCCCCCCCCCCCTCCCTCCAAGCATCCACCGCTGTTTCTGTTTCATTAAAAACTTCCTTGCTCCATCAAACAGCTATTCGCATACCTCAATGTTCCGCCCACAAACATTTCATTTTCATTACCATCATAATTACGTCCTCCAATCTTGTCTGGTGCGCAATCCATTTGTTTGCCTGGAATTAACAACATACATCTCCCATGTTGCTTACTGAGTAATCCCTAGTTTCTGATTCATCACTGAAAATCCGTCTACCGTCGGCAAAAATTCATAACATACACCTGCTTCAAATTTTCCTCTTTAGACACATTTCAAGCTTAGTTTTGGTAACCCTGTTTAATTTACCAGAAGCATTCTAGTAGATTTTACTAAATTTCTGTTCCTTCCCATTCAGATAATTGCCACTAATTCAAAATACTCATATGGTTCTATTAATTGACTGAAAACTTACGAGCACATCGAAAAGAAAGTGCCATTCCAAATCTTAGTTATAACCGAGATTGAGTCCCATTTTAAATGTGTTGAATTATCTTCTTTCAATCAGCGTAAAAATATCTGTACTATAGAAACAGTATCACCGTCCTTAGTGAGACAGCCAGCCCGTTTATGTTCCACTGAAACGTAACCCAGTTTAATGATCTGGAAAGTGCTACCAGAACTGATAACAGTTTTTGTGATACCGAATTTCTCTGCCTCATTCGTCTATTTTCTCGCTAACGTCATGACATTGATTGACCTGATTCACATAATTACATTCTTCAATATACTAAGATCAGTGCTTTGTTTCTCACGTGCTGTCAGCACAAATTTTATTGAAACTTAGTTAAAAACTTTCTCGAGATTATGAATCCCAGGGAGGCTTGTTAATCGTACTGTTTCGTTTACAGTAATAAACGTACGTACTTAGACTTCCTGTACTGCACTCATAGGTAGCACACCGCGCCTTGTAGACGTCCACCGCAGCGCACGGGGGGCACAGCACCAAGTTATAACACCTGAAGACGGACTTATAGGAGCCCGAAACCGGTCGTGTCATGATAAAAGAACATTACAACTGAAGCGCTATTTTCAACCTCTGGCATAATGCTCAGCTGCGGATGTTCATCCAACAGGATTATTTGTAAAACTAAGTTTCATTTGCTACTAAACATCCTTTCTTCCCAATAACTATTAATTGGAGAGAGAGAGAGAGAGAGAGAGAGAGAGAGAGAGAGAGAGAGAGAGAAGCGCTATAGTTCTATTTGTGCCACGAAGAATCAGAGCAAGAGGGCAAGGACGCCAAGACGAGTCTCCTAATGCAATGGCCTGCTAAGCCCATTTCTGTGATCCAGTTCTTGTAGGTTACGCTTTACTCGACTTCGTGTGATCGCAGGTTTTCGCGAGCGCAATCAGGTTCCATAAAATTAACTCTCGGTTGTAAGCCGCTCGTGTAGTGAAATGTAGAACTAACATTTCCGTCCAGTGCCGTAATTGATCTCGTTACGCTCGTAAGTGAAGGCTGCATTCGAACAAATATTTTAGCACTGCGCGATTGTGCAGGAACTGTACCGAGAGTTGCAGGAAATATACTGAACGTAATTTAACTGGAACATATCACAAAACCAGAATGTATTTAGCTGATGTGAGCGTGACTCAGGACCGGCTCCAGGGATTATAGCACCCCGTGCGAAGATTTCAAGCGCCGCCAGTCTAGACACGCAAAACGATATCTCCAATCTTCCTCCAGTTGCGAAGTACTGCTATGAACGTGATGTAGACACTGAGTTACGTTGGCAACCATAGATGATACCTGAGCAGCGAAGAGCAACAAAGTTATGATCTTTGCTTTGGACCCATATCTAAGTATCAGAGAAATCGTTGGGCCAGCTTTTAGTAAAATTTGCCATATAGGGTGGCCCAGGAGGAATGGTCAATATTCAGGGATGACAGGAACGATCATTCGACACAAAAATATCTGGTAAACATAGGCTCCAAATGCATACCTTACGAGAAATGAGCCACACTTTTCGAATTTTTATCTGAAGATGCTGCCATGAAACGTGGCTAGCTAGAGAAGCATTGCGGCAACATAACGTGCACTGGAAGCCCACCAAATGCTTTCGAGGATCATATTACAGTGCCCGAATCAATAAGTCTGCTGTTGGAGTTTGATTAGTGTCGTCGATGAGTTCAACAACGACGTTTTCTTTGCCAACATCAGACCTGTTTACTCTTCTTTCACCAACGCATCTATGAAGTTTTATTGGTGTTTCAGTGTAATACCAGTGGCGAAGTTTTGGTGTCGTCGACGTACGTAAACTGCATCTCCGATATGCGGCAAACTGTGATACACACTGCTCAGTATAGGCGTGTTTTTGCAGCGTCATAGTTTATCTTACTGCCGAGTTGCAAAGCGAATGAATGTCTTAACAGCTTTCTGCCACGTCATGTTGCTGTTTTAGCAGTTTTAACGTGCATCTAGGTTAGTTCATTTGAGCATAAAAACCCGAAGAGGTTATCACCACCAAAAAATCAATTATTGTACTTAACGATATAAGATTAAAGTGAAAATTATTTAATTGCAGTGACGAGACAAAGTTTTATTCTTGAGCCAATGCATAGGTAGCGGACAAGATATTCTCTGCCTTACCCTTCTCTCTTCGGGCGCTAATAATACAAAGGAGGCCGTCTTAAACACGAGACACTAGAAAGGAGCTATCGTAGTACAAAGCTTTCAGTCTGGGAACTGGGTACGCTAAAACGGCTCGAGTGGTAGAGCAATGCACGCTACAGGCGTCTGGGCCCGATTTCCAGTCCATGCAATGAAATTTCATCGTCCCGTTTACTTTTAAAATGCGGATCCTAGTTAAGAGCGCCAGAATCCTTCGGTTACTCAAAATACATCCTAACAAATATTTCAACCGTAACTAAAGTGTGGTTCAAGATATCCAAAGATCCCAGAATTTGGAAACCATTGCCAGAATATTGTTCAGTGTTAACTAAGCTATTAATGTCTGTAGCACAGAGAAATAACACAAAGTATGGATTCTTTCATAACACGAGGACAAGTGCAATTGAATCTCTGCTGATGCTAACATAGAATTCCGAGTGACATCTTTGGAGAATTAGTACGTCATATTCTGAATTATTTGCACTGTTAAAACCCACGCGCCCATTGTATACATATACGAAGATCCGGCCCTATTCTCGTCATTTATTTGGTCTAATTTCCTCACTTTAAAGTTTTCTTCAGTAAATCAAATATTTTGATCTTATTCGCTTAAACTACTACTAGTAGATTACCAGCACCACGTGCCGTCCAGTTCAGTACTAGTCCTTTCTGATCACTGAGCTACACAAAACTCAGGTACGAAAATACATGTATTTTATCCATCACACCATGAACGAACGCCGATTAAAATTACGTTGTGTGCAAATAATGAAATCCCTCGAAGGAACGTAAGAACTTCAGGAAGTCGTCACATGTTGTCCACGATAAGACGACTGCGCAAGAAAGAGTGACGCATTGTCAGTTTTCTGTGCACAGTTCTGGATCGGTACGGATAGAAGGTGATCACAATGGGAAGTGTGGGGGAGGAGTGACATGGCGCGTTAACTGGAAACGTACTGCAGAGCTGAACTACGCGGGACAGTAAGGAGATTCTGGGCAAAATGTCTCAATTGCACACAGATTCACCTTGAAATTCTGGTGACGTATGGACGAAATGTCGCGCCCTAGCGATAGTGAAAGGGTGCCAACAATGTTATCAGAGCCACACACACGTGGATGATGCTGATTGTGAAGATAGGCCATCGACATCGACCATAGGCGACAATGTCCAGCCAATCGAGAAACAGATTCGCAGCAATCACAGAATGACTATCGCGGCCACAGCTCACAAGGGAAGCTCTCCACCGCTCCCCCGTAAGATTTTGTGGTAAGACGGCACAGTGGACAGCCTGTCTAAAACTGACCACAGATCAACCATTAGAACAGAAAGAAGGTCCACTGAACTGTGAAAAAAGCAAAATAGAAACAGTGAACAGTCCAAGGTAAAGAGGTGCATCGTAGAGATGGGCAAACTCGTTCATCCTTGGGAACTGGTTCACTGGTGATCGCTCTTTTTTGGAATTGAAAATTAGTAGCATAGGTGACTGAAGATGTAAGCCGCCAAGAGGGAGCACTTGCATCCCCCCTGGAGTACAGAGTTTTTGTTCAAATGGCTCTGAGCACTATGGGACTAAACATCTGTGGTCATCAGTCCCCTAGAACTTAGAACTACTTAAACCTAACTAACCTAAAGGCATCACACACATCCATGCCCGAGGCAAGATTCGAACCTGCGACCGTAGCAGTCGCGCGGTTCCAGACTGCGCGCCTAGAACCGCTAGACCACCGCGGCCGGCTAGTTTTTGTTCATAACAGAATTTTTACACACTTTTCGTGATTCTGCAAAACCTCTTATTTAGCCAACTGTAGCGTTATGTGGCTGATCACAGCCACAATATAAGGTGACGCACGAAAAACCGGCCCCGAGTACAGACTGTTCAATTGCGCGCGATTTGTTGACCGCTACGAGCAGAATAGATAAACAAGTAATAATTAAGCAGTGAAGAAATAAATAAGCTAACGCAAACAACAACTTCGAACAACACGTGTGGATTGGTGAGCAATAATGAGCAGTCTAATACTCGGTTGGTTGGTTGTTTGAGGTTAAAGGGACCAAACAGCAAGGTCATCAGTCCCTTGTTTCAAATAGACTCCATTCTGCTAACGGGACATCTCAGTATAGTCAGAAAAATAAAACGGATAAAGGGGAAACGTAAAAGGGCAGTCACGTTGTCATTAGTAAAAAACAAATGAGGGAAGTTGGCAAGAGAACGGACCCAACACTATGCTGAAACAGCATAGGCAAGACCACCTGTGACTTATAAGGTACAACTGCTATAATGCAGAAAGTACGTATGGGAACAGAAAAACTAACCAAGCCTTAAAAAGAAGGGGTAAAAACAGAGTAAAAGGGAAAGAAAAGAGGATTCCGGTCAGGGAGGTGAATCGGGAATCTCTGAACACTGCCTACAGTGGGAGACACCCAAACACTCACCGCCCTGCCCCAACACCAGAGGGAGATTAAAAACTTTAAAACTGAGAATAAAAACCACTCTCCCGGAGGAAACCTAGAACCAGAGAGACCATCCGGGAATCGTCAGCCAACATCAAAGGTAAAGTGTGGGGGAGTCTGTACTTAGCACGCAGAGCCAAAAGAAGGGGGCATTCAACCAAAATGTGGGCCACTGACTGGAAGGCTCCACAACCACATAGCGGGGGTGGCTCATCACGCAAAAGGAAACCATGGGTCAGCCTGGTATGGCCAATGCGGAGACGACACAGTGTGGTCGAGTCCTTGCGGGAGAGGCTAAAGGAAGAACGCCATGGGCCTGTATTCACCTTAATGGCACGAAGTTTATTAGACAGTGGAGTAGCCTCCCAAGAATTGGCCCATGACTGTGCAAAGTGGGATTTGATGTGAAGCCGTAAATCCGCTGCAGGAGGGGTTACAGAAAACGGGGGGTAAGTAACTGCTCCCCCAGCCAAACGATCAGCGAGCTCATTACCCGGGATACCCACATGGCCCGGGACCCATAGGAAGTCAATGGAACAAGCAGCACGGTGAAGATCAGCGAGATGGTCATGGATGGCAGAGACCAAGGGATGGCGCGAAAAACACCGGTCAATAGCAAGAAGGCCACTCATCGAGTCCGTACATAACAAAACGCGGTTGTGTTGGGATTGTTTAATAAAGGTAAGGGCCCGGGAAATTGCCATCAATTCCGCAGTAAACACCCCACATGAGGGTGGCAGTAGATGATTTTCCGTTCCAACAAAGGACGTGAAGGCATACCCAACATGATCAGCAGATTTAGAACCATCAGTGTAAAAAACAACAGCATCCCGAAACTCCCATAAAATTTGGCGGAAAAAGGAACGGAACACCACGGGGGGGATGGAATCTTTCGGACCGCGGCGGAGATCCATCCGAATTCGAGGCCGAGGAACTAACCAAGGAGGGGTGGAGGGGGGGGGGAGCGAGGAAGACAGGACAAAGAAGGAAGCCGAAAATCACGGGTAAGAGACGCAAGGCGCAGCCCAACCGGTAAACCCGCCCGAGGGCGGGAGTCAGGCGGGCGACGCCCATGGTCTGGGAATAGGATAGAATAGGAAGGATGAGCGGGAGAAGAACGGATAGTAAGGGCATAAGACACCAGAAGCTGGGACCGCCGAACAGAAAGGGGGGGGGGGATCCCAGCTTCAACCAGGAGACTATCAACAGGGCTAGTAGGGAAGGCACCGGTGGCCAAACGGATACCACGATGGTGGACTGGATCCAGCACGTGCAGCGTGGAAGGAGCAGCTGAACCATAAACTTGACAACCATAGTCCAAACGTGACAGAACTAGAGCACGATAAAGACGGAGGAGGAGGGAACGGTCCGCACCCCAGGAGGAGTGGGCAAGGAAGCGAAGGACATTGAGTTTACGGAAACATCCTACCTTCAGGAGTCTGATATGGGGCAGCCAAGTGAGCTTGTTGTCGAAAAGAAGACCTAGGAAACGAAACTGTGGAACCACAGGCAATCTTTGTGCAGCGAGATAGAGCTCTGGATCAGGGTGGACCGTAGTACGGCGACAGAAGTGGACCACCCGCGATTTTAAAGGAGAGAATTGAAACCCGTGGGAGAGGGTCCATGCAGAGGCACGCCGTATAGCCACCTGGAGCTGCCGTTCTGCAGATGGCATCGAGGAGGAACTAACCCAAATGCAGAAATCATCCACATACAGGGCAGGGGCGACCAAGGGACCGACAGAGGCCACAAGTCCATCGATAGCAATAAGGAAAAGAAGGACACTCAAGACAGAACCCTGTGGGATGCCCGTCTCCTGGGTCCGTGGAGAACTAAAAGCAGTACCAACTCGAACTCTGAATGACCGATGGATCAGGAACTGGCGGATAAAAATCGGGAGTGGGCCCCAAAGACCCCACTGATGAAGGGTTAGTAAGATGTGATGGCGCCAGGCCGTGTCATAGGCCTTGCGAAGGTCAAAAAACACTGCAACCAAATGGCGGCGCTGGGAAAAAGCCTGCCGAACTGCGGATTCCAAGCGAAGCAAATGATCGATTGGAGATCGTCCCTCTCGAAAGCCACACTGGTAAGGGGACAATAGATCCCGAGATTCGAGGACCCAAGTGAGCCGACGGGCTACCAGCCGTTCAAGTAACTTACAACCAACATTGGTCAAACTAATTGGCCGATAGCTGTCAACAGATAGGGGGTTCTGACCAGGCTTAAGGACAGGAACCACAATGCTATCCCTCCACTGAGAAGGGAAGTCACCCTGGAGCCAGATACGGTTAAACACCCGAAGAAGATGGTGCCGTTGTGGAGCACTGAGATGTTGAAGCAGCTGGTTATGAATGGAATCTGGGCCAGGAGCCGTATCATGAGAAGCAGATAGAGCAGAAAGAAATTCCCATTCAGTGAAAGGTTCGTTGTAAGATTCTGACTCACAAGTGGTGAAACATAAGGTGACAGCTTCAGCCTGCTGTTTTTGATGAAGGAAAGCAGCTGGATAGGAGGCCGACGCTGATGCCACTGCAAAATGGGTCGCAAGATGTTCTGCGAGAACTAATGGGTCCGTACAAATGCCATCTGGGAGGTGAAGGCCTGGGAGGGTGGACTGCCGATGGCAACCTTGGAGAGAGCGAAGTGTAGCCCATACCCGTGACAGAGGGACAGTGGAACCAAGGGAAGAAACGAATCGTTCCCAACATATCCGCTTGCTCTGTTTGATTAAATAACGGGCTTTAGCGCGAAGGCGCTTAAAGGTAGAAAGGCTGGCTACAGATGGGTGCCTCTTAAAGTGTTGCAAAGCTCGACGGCGATCACGGATGGCAATGGCAATGGCCGTACTCCACCACGGGACTTGCCGACGACGAAATTGTCCAGATGAGCGCGGGACAGCAAGGTTAGCAGCGCGAACAATCGCGTCAGACACGTCACGTAGGACGTCATCAATACAACCCGACAAAGAGGGAGAAAACTCGACCTGTGCAGTATATAGAGGCCAATCGGCGCGGTGGAAAGACCAACGAGGTAACCTCTCCATCGGGGAGCGGGAAGGGAGCGTGATAATCAACGGGAAATGGTCACTATCACAAAGGTCGTCGTGTGGCGACCAGTGTAATGAAGGGAGGAGAGAGGGAGAAGAAAGAGAAAGATCAATGGCAGAAAAGGTACCATGACCAGCACTGAAATGAGTAGGGGAGCCATCATTAAGAAGGCACAGGTCGTGGTCTGCAATAAATTGGTCGATAAGAAGACCTCGTCTAGATGGAAAGGCACTGCCCCACAAAGGATGATGAGCATTAAAATCCCCAAGGAGGAGGAAGGGAGGAGGAAGTTGCTGAAGAAGGGTGGTTAAGGCAGCAGGTGTAAGAGTCCTGTCAGGAGGGAGATAAAGATTGCATACTGTGACTGCAGAGTCTAAGTGGACCCTAACAGCAACTGCTTCCAATGTAGTTTGGAGAGGAATCCACGTGCTAGCAATGTCTGTACGGACCAACGTACAAACGCCACCAGAAGCCCGCAAGGGTCCGACCCGATTTCGACAGAAAACACGGAACCCACGGAGGGTCGGTGAGTGAGCATCAGTAAAATGAGATTCCTGGAGAACCACACAAGCTGCTGAGTAGGACGAAAGAAGGGATTTCAATTCCGGAAGGTGACGATAGTAGCCATTACAATTCCATTGGAGAACCACAGAACGATGGTTTAAATGAGGGCTGAACACGCTAAATCCAGTCATACCGCCGGGTCCCCACCTGTCACCGACAAGGAGGGGGCGACATCCATAAACGACAGGTCAGAATCCGGTTGTGAAGCCGGGGAAGGGACCTCCGGTGACACCAGAGGCTCTTTGTCCCGGGACTTATGTTTCTTCTTCTTTTCAGGCTGAGATCGAGGAGGGCTGTGTGGCATAATGGAGCCAGCTGCAGCAAGATCAGGAACAGAAAGAGACCGGGCGACCTGGGGGCCGATAGACCGCGGCTCTCGCGGTCGCCGCGCTGCAGCAGACCTTTGACCTGGAAGGTGCCGGGAAGGGGCATCCCGGGAGAGGCGCCCTTGACCGGCAGACGCCGAAGGAGTGGGACACTTCTCCGGCTGGGGAGGGGGAGCGGCGCCCAGAGGAGAAGGTGTGGGAGCCGCAGGGGAGGGGGGAAGGAGAGGGGTCCGGGACGGGGGTAAGGAAGGGGGAGGAAGGGATGAAGATGTAACCAAGGCGTAACTAGATGTCATGGACACAGGGTGCAATCGTGCATATTTCTTACGGGCCTCTGTGTAGCTTAAACGATCAAGAGACTTATACTCCTGTATCTTTTTTTCTTTCTTATAGACTGGGCAATCTACTGAACGTGGAGAATGACTACCATGACAATTTACACATACAGGAGGGGGAACACAGGGACTCCCCTCATGGAGTGGACGTCCACAGTCACCACAGAGAGGGTCCTGGGTACAGCGAGAAGACATGTGGCCAAAACGCAAGCACTTAAAACACCGCATAGGAGGTGGGATGTACAGCTTCACATCACAGCGATAGACCATAATCTTAACTTTCTCAGGAAGGGTATCCCCTTCAAAGGCCAGGATAAAGGCACCAGTATCAATACGATTATCTTTAGGACCCTTCTGAACACGCCGAACAAAGTGAACGCCCCGCCGTCCGAGATTGTCCCGAAGTTCCTCATCAGTTTGAAGGATGAGGTCTCTGTGAAAAATTACACCTTGTACCATATTTAGAGACTGGTGAGGGGTAATGGACACGGGAATTGTGCCAAGATGGGTACAGGCACGAAGGGCCGCAGATTGGGCAGCCGAAGCAGTTTTTATCAGTAATGAACCCGACCGCATCTTGCTCAGGGAGTCCACTTCGCCGAACTTGTCTTCAATGTGTTCCACAAAGAATAAAGGTTTGACACCGGTGAAAGTATCTCCATCAGTCCTGGTGCAAACTAGATAACGGGGGAAAGGTTTTGCCCCTAGACGACGGGCCTGACCCTCCTCCCAGGGGGTAGCCACGGAAGGGAAGGCCGAAGGGGCAAGAGAAGCAGCACTTGAGGAATCAGTACCACGCAGAGAGACGGCCGCAGAAGAGCGGCCAGAGGTTTGGACCCTTATGCGTTTCATCTGCATAACGTCCGCCCTGATACCACCCACTCCGATAAGGGGCTCTCCTCACGGGCGCCACCCAGCCACAGCAAGGGCCGTCTGGCACGGCGGCCATTGCCGGGAGTTCCGATGCTCCAGGATGACGAGCAACCACTCCAAGGCATGCATGAGGAGGTCACAGCTCAGGTATCAGAAGTGTGATCCCTGTGTGTTCAGGGGGCTCAACCAAAAGGGTACATAGCGACCCCACCACACGGGCTGGCTACCGTGCTGGCTATGCACCCTAGCATCAGACAACGACGTAGAAGAAAAGGTGGAATATACCAGGAGGGCACACGTCGGAGACACTAGGTAAGGTGCTCTTCCCCAAATGGCTCACACTACGGAAAGAGAAATTTTGGAATGGAGGTCAAACCCCAGAGGGGGACCAAGGAATGCCAAAAGGAGGAGATGATTACGCAACAAAGCCAGAGTGTAAAACCAACAGAACCAGGAGGATAGCGGGGGCCAACATAAGCAAGGACACCAATAGAGGGAGAGGAGAGGGCGAGGGGAAAGAGGTATGGAGGGGAAAGGAGGGGAAGGGAAAGGAAATGCAGCCCGGGAGAGAAAGAAGGCTGCAATGGCTCGGGGCCCCGTGCTCGCCACGCACGTATCCACGAAAGAGTTGTGGACCCCCTGGGGGGTCTAATACTCGGGGCCGATTTTTCGTGCGCCACCCTGTACTAATGAAATGACGTAGAAGTTACTATATTCTCTTTACAAAATGTGACAAGACACTATTATGGAGCGCGGGCTTCATTCGATTGTAAGTTTGTCTGCCTTCCATAACAATGAACATGCTCTTTTACCTTGGATCAAAAAAAGAAGGAAAATGGCCACTCGTGTATGCCTTGCCAACTTCCTTTGCATGTGCAATAACAAAAATCTTGCCTTTTTACAAGTATTTCTTCTGCTGTTTATCGAAATAATGAAGTAAGGTGATATGCCGTTTTGTTACCTGAAAAGATGTATTACGTACCACGTAATTTTTATGTAATGTACGTAATTATAAAATACATTTTAATTACCTGTCATGGGCGCTGAATAGAATATGAAAACAACCAGAAGTTCGGAGTTCAGAAAAGGTTTGAAACAGATCTAGAATGGGCGTGCGCAGTGAACGAAACGAGTAACAACTCGATACTGAACTATGAGCAGTCTGCAGTGGAACTGCGACGAGTGGCCACGCGAAGGACGGGTTCGGCCAAGAGAGACCGAGACAGAGAGAGACGGGACCGGGACCGAGGCTGGAACGAGACCGGCCGATGTGCCGTTGCGGGAACGAGGCCGACCGTACCCCGTTCCCGGAAACTATAACCCATAACCGCCGGAATTCATTTTTTTGTGATTTTTAAAGAATTTGCATTATTATGTCTGTAAAAGGCATAAATTACAGAACAGTTGTTTCGACGAAAGTTATTACCGTCATTAGCGAGATATTTGATGTTGCCATATGGCAACGCTAGGCGCTTTCACTACCTAAATTTATATTGATTACAACTTTAACTAAAGTAGGTTATTGAAATTTCTTATTACATATACAAGTTTTGTGCAAATTTATTATTCAGTCTTCATCATACAATTGGTACCTTATAACACAGTACAATTAATAATCACAAATTAAATCTTGAACTCAGCATTATTTTGCATGAAGTGGAATAAAACAGTCAATACACAGTCCCACATTACACTTTGAACCCGTTGTTCTCACAACAGATTTACAGTCCTTGTGTGGACACCGTTTCTTCTTCTTTCCTTCTGTGTGCTGGATGAGGTGGTCAATCTTATCAAACGTAATTGAATCTGATATGTGGCTGTCGGATCATGTCCTTGATGCAGATGGTCTCCCGGCTTCTTTTGGTAAAGCTTGGTGTCTTTGCAAGTACACTGTTGCTACTTCTCTCTTGAAATCAAGCTGAGAAATAATTTAGTTTCTTGCTTTATTATACAAAATCCTACTGTTTTGTATGGCGACATCTAACATCCATGTAAAAAGACACCAGTACCATTTCTTGCTTCTTATTGCAATGCGATAGCATATAGCATGCTAGATTCTGATCCATCTGATCAGTACCTCCCATAAATGTATTATATTTGGCTACCAGTTTTGGTCTGGGAATCACCATATTTCGCATTTTTAGTTGCGAGAATCTCTTGAGTTGGCCAACTTGTTGTGCACCACATGAAGAAGAGATCATTGTGACAACTGAGTTGTCCAGCCACCGCACATACACAATCTTCATCTGTGTCTACATTCGGATCTGGGGGCTCAACAAACACATAACGTTCAATATCGTCATTATAAAGAATCTCCAGCGCCTCAGCAAGGGAGAAACCTCTTCTAAAACAAAAAAGAGAAAATTCGTCCTTTTACTGAGTACAAGTGCTTAGCGTTGCCATATGGCAACACCGACGTTCAAACGGCCTAAATGAACGCAATTTATTTCACAGCAAGTAGTAACCTCCAAAGAAAAATATATATTTCCAACACTGCTTACGCCCCAGAATTTAAATGTATTGTTAAAACTACTGCATTGTAGTGATCTTTACAGTCTTGCAGAACGGAATCCAGTGCTTCCAACACACTCGCTTCGTTGATGTCGTGGGATCAACAATTTTTAAAAAGTGTTAAACGTTGCCATATGGCAACGCACGGCCGCAATTGAGGTGAACTATGAAAGACCTATCCTTAGAATTCGTTCCTCGCTCGTTCCGTTCATTTTTATAAATCGTTCCTTTGGTTCCGTTAGTTCGCGAACGACATATCTCTAGTGCATGGAGCAAAGTGTCGGTGTCGTGGTTGTGTGGTTACAGTACTGGAAGGGGAGGTTGTGTGTTCAAATTTCCTTCTTGTCCATCTATTTTTTTACATAAAATTATTAACTGTCCGTCCGGTCATTTGTGTGTGTGTTCGTCGCGTAACGTCCGCCTGCAACAACGAGGTGTAAGAAAGACCTCCAGACGTACGTACCTCCTATTTGTTGTATCCAGGTACCACGTATTATGACGCTCACCTTCCGTTTTGGAAGTTGTGTCTCTTGCATTATTTTTTGCAACATAGTTCACACCAGTTTGTTTTTTTCATTTTTGTGGCAGGACTATGGAGCATCCCACCTGCTCTCACTATAACATTTAGTTGCGTCGGTAACTATTATATGACTCTATAACCAATGTATAGTGACAATTCCCAAGACTACAGAAGGAGAAAGTTACGTCAAATTACCGGACGGAAAGTTCATAACTTTGTGAAAACGTGGGGCGTGAGGGAGGTTTGAAAACGGAACTCCCCTTCGCAGACCTGTTTTCATGCTTGATCTGTGTTCAGTTTTTGACAGACTGTCGAATGGGCCATTTTCCCACAAAATCTGAGGGGGTTAGATGTCCATGTCAAATAGTCAGTTCTCGTTTCGTCGTCCGCGACCGTCTGCAGTATCGGAAATTTGCACACGCCGGCTTCTGCGTTGCTGTGACGTGCACACAAAGGCGCAATATTTATGCCCATAAGGAACAAGATGCCAGGAAAGTTAAACAAAGAAGGTGTCCCGCGCGACAGTGCAGCACTCGACACGGCGCGCACAACACTAGCTTTGCTTCAGTGTTTTCTACGGGAGATTCGGAAGCATCCGTCACACAGTTCATATCTTGCACCATGCAATTTCCATCGTTTTCGAGAAGCTGAAAGAACATCTTGGGAAAGTTTTCCCAACGACGATGATGATCACATACTGGTCTTTGAATTGCTCAGTAAACATGGGGCGGATTTCTATCTTCGAAGAATTGAACGATTGGTAGAACGTTCCGACTGCTGTTCACAGAGACCTGGTAACTGTGTTGATAACTAGTATCATGTATCTGTGTCACTTTGAAGTTTAGTGCAGCATTCAATAAAAGTTACTTGGCCTGCCATCATTATGTGTAATTTTTTGATGTCCCCTCGTACGTCACTGTAGATGCACGCAGGGTAATCAGTCCAGACACTAAAAACCAGCGACTGTTTTATATGACCAAAGTGAACGTCGCTCTTTTGTTAACCATGACCGTCAAAATTTAACAGGCAACGCCTAACAATTGAACATAAGAGTGCGCCACATTTATGGACTCAGCTAGTCTCACTGACTTCTAGGAAACACTGGGTAGCAGGATTCGAGTTTTGGCCGGTACCGAATTCCAACTCTCTGTATAAGAAATCTAAATATAATTAGTGGATAGACTTATTTAAGAATTTAACCAGAAAATATGCGATACATGAGCAGTCCCTTTATAGTATGTGTTCTCAAGCTCCTCTGTAAGAAGTAACGCAAGGAAAGACAAGGTTCTCTTCCGTATGTACAGTAGTAACACTTCAAGCGCTGACGTCACCAAGACCGCCAGAAACGCCTACAACAGGAATACCTATAAAAACGCATGGCCTTCCAGCCGATTTGTTCACTGTAACAGTGACTGCGTCTCGCCTGAAGTGCAACACATCCAACGCCCACAGACGAAAACTTGTTTCCATAACTGGGAGTACCACTATAATAAATCTGCCGTTATCTCTCCTTGTCTCCCGCTTTTACTTCACGCCACTTCTCAGAGCATCCTTACATTTTTCAAACTGACACCACGCTCTGTTTTCGCTGACATCCGATTGAAAATGCGTCACAAAACAATTCAGAAGAAAATGTAGTGTTTCATTTTAACAAGTGAAAATTCCTAGGAGTACCAGCGTGCTCAGAAAGCTCTCGAGAACAACTACAGGTTAACTGTACAAGTGTCAAACGTGCTGTAACTATTTTATCTTGCACACAGTGCATTAGGATAGAACATTCCACAGGTTCAACAATACTAGCTCTAGAATAACAACATTTTATTCTAAACAACGCATTGCTATAAAAGCCTGTTGCAGAGGACGAGTACTATTGTATTATAAGGATTTATTCCAGATCCATTCACGTACGGAACTGGAGAGGATGAGTAATTGTGCATCCCTAAAAGAGCTATTATTTCCTAGTTCCATAGATAATTCGCGCGTTTTATATCCAAACGTTTTTCTGACGATAGATTTATAATGTAGGATTCCAGTACACCATATAATTCCTCACTCTTTTGGCCACAAAACCCTCTTTTTCGACAATCTCCGTTCCATGTGACGGCCTTACGCCACCTCACTGTGGGGTGACGTTGGGGGGGGGGGGGGGGGGAGGAGGAGGCTGTATGCCCTCATGGTATCACTTTACTGGTAGACGTCGGAGTCGGCATCTTGCTAATGGGAGTGTGTTTCAGCACTACCAACAGAGCCGTCCAATTGTGCAGTGAAGTTTCGGAGAGAGCCGCAAATCATCTCCAATGAGTGTCCGCACATTCCAACATTGCAGGAATCACAGTTACGAGAAGCTGGTTAGCACGAGGGAGATCGGGCGGGTTCGTGCGACCTTGTTGCGATGATGACAGACGCCTCGCCCAACGACTCACCGTGCTTTTGTTCACTACCAGGTCTCCGTAAACACTTTGCAAGCACCTCTGAATATCTGCGATGCTCTGGTTTTCCGCCAACAAACTCAATGACAGCTCCGCTTGGATAGCACCTGCGTTGTGACGCCATTTCGAAGGCTACGTATAGCGCTGCCACGTATTGGGACTTCATGAAACTATGGGACCTGAAGCGGGAAATTTCATGATGTCCAACAACCAATACCGTATTTTTCCAACCGAAACTGGCACAAAAAGTGCTTCATTATTTATTGAACGCCCCTCGTAAAAACAAATGTTAGGGACTCACTGTAGCTTAAATGTAGTAACATAAGTATTTCTACTGAGCTGATCACGAAAGACGACTACTAGATCAAGTATTCTAACGGCTCGGTTTTGTGCAGTCAGATTTTTGCAGTTTGTTACTTTTTACAGAAAATCTTGCCACTAAACAATCAGTGGAAAAGTAACATATGTTAATTTGTAAATTTAGTAATTTTTGAAACCAGTAATTAAGTGAATAGCACAAGTTAAAGTGTAAGTAGAGCAGTATATATTTGTTCAATTTCAGATGTTTATCCATGTGTGTAATTTTATGTTCACAATATTCTCGTCCTATAAGGGGCTGACGCCGGTTTTTGGAATGTTTTATGTACGTTTTCGCGAGATAAGCAATTCCCGATTGTCTTTTCCAGTAGTAGTTAGAATCTCCATTTTGGCAAACCTGTGTCTATTCGCGTCGCCATTTCCTTCGTCCGGAATATTTCAGTACTTATCTTCTGTAGATAAAACTGCGGTTTCCAGTATCATGAAATCTGTCCCTGCCATTTATAATGGAGATTAAGTAATTCCTCTCCATATATCCACAGAAATATAAAAGAAGATGTACGTATGTATGTTCCACATCTCCTCCTAAACCACTGACCCATTTCAAACAAACTTGGTACACATTTACTGTATAGAAAGAATCAACATGGGAGTTAGAACCATCCACCTGTCAGTGGGGTGGCGGTGGGAGGTGAGAAAGCAATATAGCCCACGACATGCGAATAGCCATACTTTATTTGCCCAGTATTTGAGAATGAGAGCACTTAGAGTGTTGCAACAAACTGTGCACATAATTTCAAACCTTTAAGAAACTACTACTCGCTGGCGCTCACATATCACTGAATGTACCAGAAAAATTATGAGATCCGTGTATGACACTTAGTACAAGTCTTACGATGCCAAACACAAAGCGTGAAAAACTGCTGCATATCACACACTGTTTAAATTTATTACTTTGTTGCTACTAACTACTTTAACACTTTTCACAGACAGTATCCGCATTTG
Organism: Schistocerca serialis cubense; assembly: GCF_023864345.2. Classification (NCBI taxonomy): domain Eukaryota; kingdom Metazoa; phylum Arthropoda; class Insecta; order Orthoptera; family Acrididae; genus Schistocerca; species Schistocerca serialis. The sequence continues at coordinate 561,799,348 of NC_064642.1, read as the reverse complement.
CCACTGAATGTACTGACAAAAATTGTATCTGTACTGCACATTGTTCAGGAGATACGACGTCAAATACTGAGATGCAAGAAAAAACTACACAATGCATGACGTTTCAATTTATTACCTCTTTACTACTAATTCTATTCACAACTCATTTTGCATACACTAGGCACACATGCCTTTGGATGTACCTGCAAAATTATAGGCCTATTACTGTACAGCTCATATTTCAGGAGATATACTATGGAGGTTAAGAACCACCTTTGTATTTGGGTGAGCGTGATCACATGGAGATAAAAGGGAGGATGAGGACATGGATAGATGGTGAGGGGAAGGAAGAGAAAGGCACAAACAGGTGAAGATGGTTTACAGAAGGGAGAGTGGGAAGGGTCAGACGGGCAGAGCAGGAATGGGGACAGGGGAGAGACTGGCAGAATGTGAGGAGGAGGAGATGTTCTAAGAGAAGATTGGAGTAAATGAATAGCCAGGCAATGCCAGGTCTCTCAGCTAGACTACACATACAGTAAAGAAGACTGACTCATCCAGACTACACCGTCACGTAGATTGGTGTCGGGATGCTGAGAAGAACCACAGCTCTACCATGTGCTGGTTATCAAACCATCCTTTTTTGTGGTTTTAAGGCGCACAACTACAATGGTCATTAGCGCCCAGACTAAGTTAGGAATGCACCGCAAGGCACAAGGTTAGAACAGCAACTAAAAGGGACAATACTATAAAAGACAGAGGCAGAGCATTAAACAGCATAATCAAATGTCCGTAGACAGGTTTGTCAAGTTGATAAAACGAAGAACGCGAGCAGCTGCTCCTGGGTCATCCGCTAAAATGGCATCCAGAGTACATGGCAGGCCAAGATCAACGCGCAGTGTATTAAAATTCGGACAGGACGTTAAAATGTGGCGTACCGTCAGCAATTGCCCACATGGGCAGAACGGCGCCGGTGCAGCCGCCAGCAGATGGCGATGGCTGAACCGGCAGTATCCAATTCGTAACCGGGCCAAAACTACCTCCTCCCGCCGAGAAGGGCGTGAGGAGGACGTCCAAGCCGCGGAAAGAGGTTTCAAGGCCCGAAGCTTGTTGTCCGTAAGTGCAGCCCAATCGGCATGCCACAGCGATAAAATGCGCCGACAAATGACCCTGCTACAGTCTGATGAAGGGACACAACAAGAAGCTCTCCCAAGCTAGAGGACCGCAGCCTTGGCCGCAGCATCTGCAGCTTCGTTCCCAGGGATACCGACATGGCCAGGAACCCATATAAAGCTAACCGGAGAACCGTCGTCCACCAGCTGCTGAAGAGAGCGTTGGATCCGGTGCACGAAAGGGTGAACCGGATACGGATCACTGAGGTTCTGGATGGCGCTCAGGGAATCGGAGCAGATGACATAAGCAGAATGTCGGTGGCGGCAGATGTAAAGAACAGCTTGGTAGAGGGCAAATAGCTCAGCTGTGAAGACCGAACAATGGCCATGGAGACAATATTTGAAACTGTATGCCCCGACAATAAAAGAACATCCGACACCGTCATTGGTCTTAGAGCCATCTGTATAAATGAAGATCATATTAAGGAACTTCGAACGAAGTTCGACAAAACGGGAGCGGTATACCGAACCGGGGGTAACCTCCTTTGGGAGCGAGCTGAGGTCAAGGTGAACGCGAACCTGAGCCTAGAGCCAAGGTGGCGTTCGGCTCTCGCCCACTCGAAAGGTTGCAGGGAGTGAAAAATCAAGGTGCTGAAGGAGGCAACGAAAGCGAACTCCAGGGGGTAGCAGGGCAGAGACATACAACCCGTATTGACGGTCGAGAGAGTCGTCAAAAAAGAAACCGATAAGACGGGTGGTTGGGCATTGACAATAGCCGACAGACATACCGACAAAGCATTATATCGCGCCGGTAGGTTAGTGACAATTCACCGGCTTCAGCACGAAGACTCGACGGGACTAGTATAGAACGCTCCGATCGCAAGAAGTAAACCCCGATGTTGTATGGAGTTGAGGCGGCGTAAGATGGACGGCCGTGCAGAGGAGTATACGAAGCTCCCATAATCCAGCTTGGAGTGGACGACTGACCGATATAGGCGAAGTAGGACGGTTCGATCCGCTCCCCACGACGTACCACTGAGAACACGGAGGACATTTAGTGAACGGGTACATCGGGCAGCCAAATAAGACATGTGGAGACCAGCTAAGTTTCCTGTCAAATGTAAGACCTAAAAATTTTGTCTCCACGAATGGGAGAGCAACGGGACCGAGTCGTAAGGACGGTGGGAGAAACTCTTTGTAGCGCCAGAAGTTAATACAGACCGTCTTCTCGGCAGAAAAACGGAAGCCATTGGCGACACTCCAGGAGTAAAGACGGTCAAGACAACGTTGAAGACAGCGCTCCAGGAAACATGTACGCTGCGCGCTGCAATAGGTGGTAAAATCGTCCACGAAAAGGGAGCCTGATACATCAGCTGGGAGGCAATCCATTATTGGATTGATCGCTATGGCGAAGAGAGCGACGCTCAAAACTGAGCCCTGTGCCACCCCATTCTCCTGGCGAAAGGCGTCTGACAGGACAGAACCCACACGTACCCTGAACTGTCGATCCATTAAAAAGGCACGAATAAAAAGAGGGAGGCAACCGCGAAGGCCCCATGTATGCATGGTGCGGAGAATGCCCGCCCTCCAAAAAGTGTCGTAGGCCTTATCCAAATCAAAGAACACAGCCGCGATCGGGCTCTTCCGCAAGAAGTTATTCATAATGAAGGTCGACAAGGTAACCAGATGGTCAACAGCAGAGCGGCGCCTACGAAATCCACATTGTACATTGGTAAGTAGGCGTCGAGACTCGAGCAGCCAAACCAACCGAGAGTTAACCATTCGCTCCATCACTTTACAGACACAGCTGGTAAGCGAGATGGGTCGATAACTGGAAGGCAAGTGCTTGTCCTTCCCCGGCTTAGGAATCGGGACAACAACAGACTCACGCCAGCATGCGGGAACATGTCCCTCAGTCCAGATGCGATTGTAAGTACGAAGAAGGAAACCTTTACCCGCAGGAGAAAGGTTCTTCAGCATCTGAATATGAATAGAATCAGGCCCTGGAGCGGAGGACCGTGACCGGGCAAGTGCATTTTCGAGTTCCCGCATGGTGAATGGGGCATTATAACTTCCACGATTCGAGGAGCGGAAGTTAGGTGGCCTAGTCTCCTCTGCCTGTTTTCAGGGGAGGAAGGCAGGGTGGTAATGAGCGGAGCTCGAAACCTCCGCGAAAAAGCGGCCGAAGGCATTGGAGACATCCTCAGGGACTACAAGGACGTCATTCGCGACCGTCAAGCCAGAAACTGGTGAGTGGACCTTAGTGCCAGATAGCCGGCGCAGGCTACCCCAGACAACAGAAGAAGGAGTAAAACTGTTGAAGGTGCTTGTGAAAGCAGCCCAGCTGGCTTTCTTGCTTTCTTTAATAATACGACGACACTGTGCACGTAATCGTTTATAAGTGATGCAATTCGCCACTGTAGGGTGGCGTTTAAAGGTGCGTAAAGCACGTCGACGAGCACGTAAAGCGTCTCTACATGGTGCGGTCCACCAGGGGACCGGTACGCGACGTGGAGAAGAAGTAGGGTGAGGGATGGAATATTCAGCAGCAGTGAGAATGACTTCCGTGAGGTGTGCGACCTGATTATCGCAGCTTGCGAAGGTTTGATCCTGAAAGGTCGCCCTGGAAGAGAAGAGCCCCAGTCTGCGTTGGAGATGTTCCAACTAGTTGAGCACGGAGAGGGGGTATGATGCAAGAGATGGATAACACACGGGAAGTGTTCGCTCGAATATGTATCAGAAAGTGCATACCACTCAAACCGGCGTGCAAGTTGGGTAGTACAGATAGAGAGGTCTAAATGGGAATAGTTGTGAGATGTGTCCGAAAGAAAAGTAGGGGCGCCAGTATTGAGGCAGACAAGATTGAGGTGGTTGAAAAGGTCTGCTAACAAGGAGCCCCTCGGGCAGGATGCTGGAGAGCCCCAAAGGGGATGGTGGGCATTGAAGTCTCCAGTTAACAAAAATGGTGCAGGTAGCTGAGCAATAATTTGCATCATGTCTGCCCTGGTAACGGCAGACGACGATGGAGTGTTAACGGTACAAATGGAAAATGTAGAAGTGGGGAGAGTAATTCGGACGGCAACTGCCTGCAGGCCTGTGTGCAATGTGATGGGATCGTAGTAAATATCACCCCAGACCAGCAACATAACCCCTCCATGAGCCGGAATACCTGCCAGAGGGGGTAGGTCAAAACGCACAGAGGTATAGTGTGCCAAGGCAATTTGATCACATGGGCGTAGCTTCGTTTCCTGGAGAGCTACGACGAGCGGACAGTGCAAGCGGAGCAGCAACTGTAAGTCCTCTCGGTTGGAGCGAATGCCGCGAATATTCCAATGAAGAAGTGCCATCGTGAGAAGAAAAAGGAGAAGTAAGAAGGGGTCACCTCGAAGGCCGCTGAGGGCCTGGCTTCGAGCGAGCACTACCGCCGCTATTTAGGCGGAGAGTCATCATCCATTGGTTCAATAGGTTCATCGGCCATCTTGTTAAGATGGCCGGGAGGGGGAGCATCCTCCGTCGGTGAACGGCCAGATGTTCGGGTACCAGCGGTGCGGCCAGGCGAAACGGATGACGGCCTGGGGCGGCAACTGCCGGGTGGCGCAGGAGAAGAAACGCGCCGTGGCGGAGAAGGAGAACTTTGCTTCCTATGAGCCTTCTTGGAAGGTCGTTTAGTGGAAGTACTGGTGGATGGCTGGGAGTTCGAGGTACGTAGGAAGTCTGCACGGGACGGTTCCTTCTTGAAGGCCCGTGCATCTGACTTCTGGGTCTTCGTCTTGGCAGAAGCTGATGAAGGTGCTTGTGTCTTAGGGGTGACGGGAGTAAGAGGAGACGTTGACCGGGCGATCTTAGCACTGGCCGAACGGACGACCGTAGTGCTGAAGGTCAGATCGCATGTCTGCGTCGCCACCTCCCTGGTAGTCCGAGGAGAGGCGAGGACAGTACTGTATTTCCCTGCTGGGAGCAGCGTGGGCTTCCTACTAGCAAATAGCTTGCGAGCAGCCGAGGTGGACACTTTCTCTTTGACCCGAATTTCCTGTATACAGCGTTCTTCCTTGTAGATGAGACAGTCGCTGGAGGACGCTGCATGGACACCCTGACAGTTCACACAACGAGGAGACAGAGGTGGACAGTCACTCTCATGGGCATCCCTGCCACAAGTGACACATTTAGCCGCATTAGACCAAGACTGGCGAGTGTGATTAAAACGCTGAAACTGGTAGCAGCGCGTAGGTGTCGGGACATAGGGGGCGAACAGAAATAACCTCGTAGCCCGCTTTGATGCGCGACGCAGCTGAACACTATCAAAGGTCAAGGAAAGTGTCCGGGTCGGTACAAGGTCATTGTTCACCTTTTTCATGACCCTATGGGCAGCCGTCACGCCCTGCTCAGCGAGGAAAGACTGAATCTCCTCGTCAATCAATCCATCGAGTGATCTAGTATATACCACACCACGCGACGAATTCAAAGTTCGGTGAGCCTCCACATGGACAGGGAACTTTTACAGGAGTGTGGCCTGAAGCAGTTTTTGTGCCTGAAAGGCGCTCTCAGTTTCTAGTAACAAGGTACCGTTACGCATCCTCGTACAAGACTTGACAGATCCGGCTATGGCATCTACGCCCTTCTGGATAACTAAAGGGTTGACAGATGAAAAATCCTTTCCATCCTCAGACCGAGAAACTACGAGGAACTTTGGGGCAGGCGGTAGTACTTTTGTCACTGGGGACTGGTCAAGTTTCCGTTTTTGGGCAGAAGTCGAGAGAAGAAGAAGAGAAATCCATTGCGGAAAAATTCCCCATGATTGCCAGCGTCTCTGATGGCGCGCTCCTTCCTTGTGGGGCCCTCTCACGTCACTCCCACCCTAGGTGAATGGTTACACCTCAGGTCACACATCCCGAGAAACGGATGGAGGGACCAATCGGCATGGTTGGAAGGTGTCAGCTCAGGCAATCACCCCTCCCTGGGCCTGGCCTTTACCAGGGGGTACGTGCGTGCCTTACTTGCCTACCCAGGGCGGGGAATTATGCGTTACCCCGTCACCGGCTACAAATGCGAACATGTGGGTCGGCCTTCAGGCACGCACAGGGAGGAAAGAAGGAGAGGAAGAAAGAAGGGAGAGAGAGGACAGCCTGTCTCAAACGCCGAGGCGGAGACCAGAGGGTGGGTAAGGACGAGGAGGAGGAGGCGGCGGCAAGGAGAAGGAGGAGGAGGCGGCGGCAAGGAGAAGGAGGAGGAGGAGGCGGCGGCAAGGAGAAGGAGGAGGAGGAGGCGGCGGCAAGGAGAAGGAGGAGGAGGAGGCGGCGGCAAGGAGAAGGAGGAGGAGGAGGAGGAGGCAAGGAGAAGGAGGAGGAGGAGGAGGAGGAGGAGGAGGAGGAGGCAAGGAGAAGGAGGAGGAGGAGGAGGAGGCAAGGAGAAGGAGGAGGAGGAGGAGGCAAGGAGAATGAGGAGGAGGAGGAGGCAAGGAGAATGAGGAGGAGGAGGCGGCAAGGAGAATGAGGAGGAGGAGGCGGCAAGGAGAATGAGGAGGAGGAGGCGGCAAGGAGAATGAGGAGGAGGAGGCGGCAAGGAGAATGAGGAGGAGGAGGCGGCAAGGAGAAGGAGGAGGAGGAGGCGGCAAGGAGAAGGAGGAGGAGGAGGCGGCAAGGAGAAGGAGGAGGAGGAGGCGGCAAGGAGAAGGAGGAGGAGGAGGCGGCAAGGAGAAGGAGGAGGAGGAGGCGGCAAGGAGAAGGAGGAGGAGGAGGCAAGGAGAAGGAGGAGGAGGAGGCAAGGAGAAGGAGGAGGAGGAGGCAAGGAGAAGGAGGAGGAGGAGGCAAGGAGAAGGAGGAGGAGGAGGCAAGGAGAAGGAGGAGGAGGAGGCAAGGAGAAGGAGGAGGAGGAGGCAAGGAGAAGGAGGAGGAGGAGGCAAGGAGAAGGAGGAGGAGGAGGCAAGGAGAAGGAGGAGGAGGAGGCAAGGAGAAGGAGGAGGAGGAGGAGGCAAGGAGAAGGAGGAGGAGGAGGAGGCAAGGAGAAGGAGGAGGAGGAGGCAAGGAGAAGGAGGAGGAGGCAAGGAGAAGGAGGAGGAGGAGGCAAGGAGAAGGAGGAGGAGGAGGCAAGGAGAAGGAGGAGGAGGCAAGGAGAAGGAGGCAAGGGAAAAAGTAAGGAAGTAAGGAAGACAGTGAGAGGGAGATGGACAAAGAAAGGAACCAAACGAAGGAAGAAACCAAAATAATTGATAAACCAAAATGACCACAATTATAAGTTATGGAACTGTCCATATCCGGACGCAGGCACAAACTACCCCCTTGATGGGGAGAGAGTCCTTTTAGTCGCCTCTTATGACAGGCAGGAATACCTCGGGCCTATTCTAACCCCCGGACCTGCAGGGGGAATCAAACCACCTTCTCTACCCCTTGGAGTAGAGGATGAAATAAAGATGGGTGGTCAGTCAGGGTTACTTAGCGAAACACAGAGATCAATTCCTCACTCAAAAGGTAGCTGATCTGGAGTTAATAACATCTGGGAGAAATTTGATCGGATTATGGAAGTATGTAGGAGTGGTAATATCGAGGTCTCTCCCCAAGGCTCACCTGTGATGAGAGAAACCCCTTCACATATGACCCCTGCAAACCCAATGAAGGACAAAGACCATCTCAGGATAATTCCAGGTGATTCGTCATAATAAAAGTGGGAAGGCTAAAAATGTAATGTATCACATGGAGCGATGATAACAAAATCTTCCAGAACTGCTAGCATGTGGGGGGGGGGGGGGGCAATCCCTTATGCAGTCCCATCCCACATCCCACCTCCAACCAGTTGTTGTCACTGCTGCTGCTGCTGCTGCTGCTGCTAAAGAGGGGAACACTACCTATTATTCAGAGTGCAACTCCTAAAATGGAAAATAGTTGACGGCAGAGAAAGGGGCTATCTGCATCCAGAAGCAATTAAAATAGGAAGAGGGATGACCAACGCAGCTGGTGAGAGGTAGGATCGAGGAGCTCTAGACCCAGCATGCAGTGGGAGGTACCTCAATCCCGACAGTATATCTTCCCCCTCCTCCCATTCCGCTAGAAATTGGAAACTTAGTGTTTGAGGATGAAAATCACTCATTCATTGAGAAAATATAGATCCAGTTCCACTGTCCACGAGTCATCTGCCAATATTAGAGACAAAGAATATGGAAGACCATGCTTCAGTCATAGTGAGCCAAACAAGAGGGCATTCCACCTAGATATGAGTTACTGTCTGTAATGCTCTATAACCACAACATGGGGGTGACTAATTACAAAGGAGAAAATTGAGTTAATATACTCTTAGTATGACTGGTGCAGGGTTGACATAGGATAATGGATTCCTTCTGGGAGGAAAATGAGCTCCTTGTAGCAGTAGTTGATAGTGCAGAGCTTTTTAGAGGAGGCAGTAGCCCACCAGATGTTCCACTTCCGAATGAGGAGAGATCTTATTTGCACCTGCGAATCAACACCTAGAATCGTCAAAGTCAATGGAGGGGGGGGGTAAACGATTCTCTAGGCATATGGTCGGCCATTTCATTCCCTGGGATACCCACGACCGAGAGAATGACTGCTGAGCATATAATACACCTAACGTCAGAGGAAAGGTCATGACTAGCAAATAGAACAAGGTTACATGAGTAACGTCAATCAGTAGCCTGTGGACTGCTCACTGAGCCATTACACATTAAATGTGTCTAGAGAGGTTGTTTAATAAAATGTAGGGCTTTGTTCATGGCTACCTGCTCTACCATAAAACCGCAACAGGTTCCTGGCAACAATAGATGTTGCTGACTGGTGGAAGATGTAGAAGCATACCGCATTTTATCCATGGCTTTAGAGCCACCTGTGTGAATGGCAGCAGCACTCATACTCCTGAAGAACATGGAAAGCACAATCTAAGACGTTAGGCGAATGTTGTGGCAGAGGGCCTCGAGAGGCACTCGACCTGGTAATCCCACTTGAAGGGTGTCAGGAAGGGGAGGAGTCGATGCCCTTACATGGAGAATTCAATAAGTAGAAGGATTAGGAAATTGTTGGACAGTGATAGTATCAGTAAGAAAGTGTTGGTACCATCACAACTGAAGAGCAGATCCCCTTGGGCAAGCACAGTGTTTATTGGACTAGACTGGAAGGTGGTCAGTCTCTCTTCACTATAATGGACTGGGTCCAACAATTTACAGCTGAACGTGCCACTCAACCGTGAAACTGTTAAACCATAGCCGAATCAGAATTAGACAAGGACTTGGTAAATCTGAAGGAGAATAAAGCAATCCATGCCCCAAAATTTGTTGACAAATGAATAGGGGGCAGCCATGCCAGCTTTTTATCAGGTAAGTCCCAAAAAGCATCTAAAAGCATTTAAAACACCAGAAAGGAATGACCAAGGCAAATGCCGACAAAGGAAGGGTCGAAGGGACTGCAGACGACCCACCATGCAGCAGGAGACACCCCAATCCCAACACACACACACACACACACACACACACACACACACACACACACACACACACACACACACACAATTATATATATAATTGTGTGTGTGTGTGTGTGTGTGTGTGTGTGTGTGTGTGTGTGTGTGTAAGTTTTTTATATGCAAACTGAGGTGACGAATGGGAATTTGTGAGAAGGCTGGGATTCGAACATAGGTCTGCTGCTAACTAGGGAGATGCATTACCACTATTCTATTTAAGAGCTGCATGGACTAACCTAGCTCACCACCTTCCTCACACCGAATTTCCTCTCACGCATCAGCTCACTTGGTCTCGCTCCTAAACTCGAACAGCACTGCAAAGGCTCTCCAACTGTACAGTAATACCACCTAAGCATAGAAAGAAATAGGTGATCCTGCCTGAAACACAGGTATATGTGCTGTGAAGTATATAGTTCCAGGGACCTTTCCAAGTCTCGAACATCTATGATATACGCAAAGCCACTGTGCAGGGTTAGGTCTGCCTTGTATGCAGGAGATCAAGGTTCGAATCCTGGCCTTAGTAGAAATTTCCATTAATCACTTCAGTCTGCGTATATACAACACATTTTTAAGATTTTAAAAGGTTTCTGGAACCACTTAGTTCCATAAAACTGGATTTTACTGTTGTGCATATCCAGTGTACTAGGAAGAATAGATGATTAAATTTGTAAGTGATTTGGGATATGAAAGCTGTGAAAGTGTACCGTGCTTTCACCTTTGGCAGCAACAACGGCTCTAACCCTGGTTGGGAATCGAATCTACTAAGTTTGAATGACAGGTAGGGGGCACGTCATTCCTCGCTGTTTCAACTATGCCAGAGTTCATCATTCGTAGTAGGTAATTGGTGGTATGCCAGTCCCTCGGCAACGAATGACCATAATTATGTTTCCAATGGGCGACATCCTGATGTGGGAAACTCCCATCGCAGCCCCCCCCCCCCCCCCTGATTTAGTGGTAAGAGGTCCAGTGGATGATGATGTCGCGGTCTTCAGTCCAGAGATTGGTTTGATGCAGCTCTCCATGCTACTCTATCCTGTGCGAACCTGTGCTGTCCGGTGGATAGCCCGTCAAAGGCTAAACACAGATCAAGCACGAAAACAGGAAGGTATACTGAACTGCGGAAAAACAGCAAAATCGAAATAGTGAATGGTCCAAGAACAGTAAGTGCAATAAAGAGCAGCCTGAAACAGCAATGACGTTATAGGTAAGTGGTCATGGTGTTGGACAAGCCAGGTTCAAAACTCCATCATGCGATTTTTTAAATTTTTTTCACAATATTGTGAACTGACAGTCCGGTGATTGCAATGTTTGTTCTCTTTCTGTAGTCTTGACATTTGTCGTACTATCCACTGGTTATACAATGAACAGCCAAAGGAACTTTTAAACTTACCTAATATCGTGTAGGGCCCCTGCGAACATGCAGAAGTGCCCCAACACAACATGGCATGGACTCTACTAATATGTGAAGTAGTGCTGCAGGGAAATGACAACCATGAATCCTGCAGGGCTGTCCATAAATCCCGTAAGAGTACAAGGGAGTGGAGATCTGAACAGCACGTTGCAAAGCATCCCAGATATGCTCAATGATGCTGATGTCTGGGGAGTTCGGCAACCCGCGAAAGTGTTTAAACTCTAACGTGTGTTCCTGGAACCCCACTAACAATTCTGGACGTATGGGGCGTCGCATTGTCCTGCTGGAATTGCCCGAGTCCGTCGGAATGCACAATGGACATGAATGGATTCAGGTGGTCGGACAGGATGTTTACGTACGTGTCACCTGTCGGTCATACCTATACGTATTAGGGGCCCCACGTCACTCCAACTGCACAAGCTCCACACCATTACAGTCTTCATCAGCTTGACCACTCCCCTGCTGACATGCAGGATCCATCGATTCCATACTCGTATACGCCAATCGGCTCAATACAATTTGAAACGAGACTCATCCGACCAGGCAACATGTTCCCAGTCATCAACAGTCCAATGTCAATATTGACGGGCTCAGGCGACACAAAGCTGTGTTGTGCAGTTGTCAAGGTTACTGAAGTGGGACTTCGGTTCCCAAAGCCCGTATCGATGATGCTTTGTTGAATGGTTTGCATCTGACATTTGTTGATGCTCACCAGTGAGATCTGCAGCAATCTGTGGAAGGGTTGCACTTCTGTCACGTTGAGCGATTCTATTCAGTCGTCGTTGGTCCAGTTCTAGCAGGAATTTTTTCCGGCCGCAGTTATGGAGATTTGATGTTTTACCAGATTCCTGACATTCACGATACACTCGTGAAATGGTCGTACCGGAAATACCAATTTCATCACTGCCTGGGAGATTCTCTGTCCCATCGCTCGTGCGCGGACTATAACACCAAGTTCAAACTCACGTAAGTCTTGATAACCTGCCGCTGTACCAGCAGTAACCGACGTAACAAATGAGCCAGACACTTGTTGTCTTATATAAGCGTTGCCGACCGCAGCACCCTATTCTGCCTGTTTACGTATCTCTGTATTTGAAGACGCATTCCTATACCAGTTTCTTTGGCGTTTCAGTGTATGAGTCGTACGGTAAGACTACGTTACCATCACAAGTAAGTGTGATGAATAGTGAGAGCATGCGAGATACCACATAGACGTCTAACAGAAATGAAAACTAACGAGTGTGAACTATATTACAACAATGGAATTCAAGATTCAAAACTTCCAAAACGGAACAGAACTTCAGAAACGTTAAAAACAAATGTTGTGTCAGAGCATAGAGAAACTGTGATTGTGAAACCTATGCGTTTATTTGTTGCAACTTACATGACAAACTATCATGTTTTCGTCATTTTCTTAGGAGTGATCACATTCACACTCATACGAACACCTGTATCGGGCAAGGAGGCATATCTCATTTACCAGTTGTACAAGTCAGGTAAGTCGATAAGCTATTCCTATCATATGACACACCGGCACTAATGCCGTGTATGATACACCAGACGATGGAAGATTCGGTTGATTTGTCGACTTGTCATCAAACGTTTGCGGTTCCCATTTGAAAGCCACTTCCTTTCGGCTGCTAATAGAGTAGTTGTGCAGAATCAAATGGTGTTATAGGACCCTAACATACACATCACTGTTGACAAGGACGTTACACCACGACACGGACAAAAATAAAGCGAACAGCGAAAAGAAAAAAAATGACACGAGGGAGGGTAGAACCACCACCACCACCACCACCACCACCACCACCACCACCACCACCACCTCTAGGCGGTGGTGTTAGAACCCGGTTCGCCAGCTTGGCACTATTAGTCTTAGAACCAGAGCAGGATGTGGATCAGGCAGTCCCCAGGCAAGAATATCGATTATTGGCATCATCTACCAAAACTAGAATACAGAGGCTGCAGCTATGATTACTAGTACGATCCGGAGACTATAAAAAATCCCACGCTGCAAAAAAGTATGGAACTGGTATAACGCACCGAAATTTCTAGCTGTGCGGCCAAAATTATTTCAAAAGTTGGCTGGATACTACTCTTACACCCGTGAGTAGGTGTGATCGTGCATACGTGTAATAGGCTCTTTGCGTATTTAACTTGCAGAAAAAGCTACAGCCTCTTGGCCTTACTTGAAACACTTTGAACTTCGAAGCCATCCTGCATCACAATGGCAATGTATCTATGTTCTTTGATGAGTGCCTGATCTACATCCAGGTCTGGTTCTGTGACCACTAGTGCGTGTTATTTTCGTGCATTGTTTTCCTTGTGCGTATCAGCGAAAACAATGAGGTGAAGAAGACCTACATAAACAGAACGTTGCAGTAACAGTAAATCTCTTGCGTGACGTCAGTGTCAGCGGGCAGAGGGCGAGAAATCCACAAATTCATGATCAGTGTAAGGAAATAATATGTATGTAATAAATGCCCCGCCATCCTGGCCATGATCGGTAGATGTAAAGTTATTTAAATTCGTGTCGTTACCACTTACAGAAAAGTGATCGAGTGGCAAAGCAAAACACATTTTCCTAATTTTATAATCTAGTCATTTTTGAAAGGATATTACTCCAAAATCTTAAATTTCCAGGAACGAAGGAAAACGGATGAGTTAATGGAATATAACAGGACGGGATTTACTGTGTTTAAAGAACAGAATGAAATGGATATTTTGCCATTACTGCAGTTGCTAAGCTTCGCAATCTCTGAAAGAGTCCAAAATCTTCGAATAAGGTCCTTCCTTTAATGTAATTCACAGGCATGGTCACGTTATGTTTTTAGCAGTGTCTTAAGTTCATTTTTTGTTGAAATCTTCAGTTGGTTAGCTTGATGGCGAAGCATTAGCAATCACTCCACAATATTTTTTTTCGCCATACTCTCATGATTACCCGTTCCACCATGAAAAATTTCCGGTTACATACTGATGTATCTGCCTATATGTCAAGATCTTATGGCTGAAAATGGCTAATGCCAAAACTGCAATCGCAAAATTAAATTCTGACAACTGAAAGCAAGCTGAAATCCTCTAACAAATTATAGAAGCTATGGACCAAATCTTCACGAAAATTATAGGAATGTTCACTAGTGGGAAAAAGCCGCTCCACTTTATAAAAATGTTTAATGGTCACTCGAAATGCACACATTCGAATCATGCCTTGATTCTTATTTTACCTAATGCAATAGTCGAAAAACAAACTCAGCTCTGACATTTTCTGGTACATCTTTTTTATAATCACATAGGAAGAACAACACTTCATTTGCTCCTTTTTGGCAATGTCTTCATGGTGTACATGCATTACACTCTCATTCTCCTTGTTATGGATACAAAACACCTTTATTATTATCTGCCTTAGATTAAATGCATACTGTATAGGCAGTTTTGATAGTAACGAGTTTTACGTTAAGTCAGTCAGCATGCTTACATTCTTCCTCTGATTTTCATGCTCTTGGGGAACTTATAAGCTCTATGTTTATGTAAGAGCCTCGCAGCAACTATTCTTTTAGCAATATCGTTCTACAGAGGACATTTCATTTCCTAGTTCTCATTTCATGCATTTGTTACTAGTGATGAACCGAATGAAAGATTGAAATGTTTCCTAAAATGTTTGGCATAGTATTATTCCAGAAATGGGATTTATTTTTTGAGACAAGCCATAAGTACCCTGAATTGTGTGCCTGGAGTCTAAATATCTAAATTCACGTGAGATTTACGTGACCCTTATTCAGGAAATAATTGTGCGATCATGTATGAGTTTCACTTGTGCAAGTGCTATAACACGGTTCTTATTACCAATACCGCGCACTTCTTGCGGACAACTGCCGAAACAATTAAGTCTACGTAGTATTTTTCTTGTTATACCAAAGAGAGAAACTAAAGCTGTATGGGACACTACGTCGTTCATTGTTTACTGGGAGAAAAAACAGACATTTGACCATTTCCTAGAAGGCTCATACTCCCTGGACGTCGTCCTACGTATTGGTTTTGCAACAAGGAAACCAATTAAAAATGCGTCCTGTTCATTTTTGTGTTAAACTCTTGAAAGCACTGCAGTATACCTATATAGTCATTTCCTGTAAGCTTTTAGAGACTCTTGGCACGGTAACTAAAAGAAAGTAAAACGAAAACATTTCATCTTATTTTCAGACGCAATATGCACCAATAAACGTAATATATTTTGATACAGCTATGAAAGCGTTGTACTGACATTCGTCGTTATCAACTTTTCCTTCTGCAACGTTTTCCTGTGTGGGTAGTATAATCAAGACTTTTTTTTGCAAAATTCTGTTCGAAAGTTCCAACATTATGTTCTACTTTTCTAGATACTGTCGGTATGTTTCAGATCAATACTTGACGCCATTTTACATCTCGCAACACTTTTTCAGAAATAACATCTGAACTACGAAAAGCGGAACGTAATGCACAGTGCATTAGGAATTCGTCTAGTGTCATGCGAAGATGATCAATGATCACCACTGAAAAGGCATTATTCCAGTAGTAAATGGCTCCAAAAATGATGTCGCTGTAACGAAGTCGCAAAAACGTTTACAAAGTGTAGAATAAAGCCCTTTTCATGTACAAAGATGTTTTTGTGTCCATAGAATCTGGTGCCGTTGTTCATCTTTGTCAAAATTTGGAGGAAGGCCCTTTCAAAACTGATCATCAATTACAGTTTTTTGAACTATTTTTTCTGCAAACATGTCGTACGGAGCCTATTAACTGCATCCTTCGGTGTTAGCAGCGGTTAACCAATTATTTACAAAGAAATGTTACTGCAGTAACTCACTAACCACGTAATTGCTCTATCACAAAAGTTCTCTTGAAGAAACAGTCACGAGACATTTGTGCCCCAGCATACCGTGCGAAAAAAATTGAACTATGGGAGCTGACAATACACGTCGCTTACAATGCATTCGTTTACTTAATGAAAATAAAATTATAAGACCGATTATCGAATTACAAAATGTGCCTGGGAAGGGAGTAAATTTCGCAACTGTTTGCGACATGCCTAGAATGGAAAAGATAATTGTCTTGGTGCATACGGAGAGCCAGAAATCCACAGTAATAAGTGTCTGTAGATCTTTCCCTGAATTATTGTTCTCTGCATATATGTAGAGATTTCAGGCTTTCGCTAGAAGCGTGCAGTCAATAAAGAGCTGCTCGTGCAAAAAACATCTTGTCCCCAGATGAATCTCTGCCACTTAACGTTGTCCTTGACTCATTTACAAGGTCACTTTCAAAGGGAACTGCAAGCGTTTGAACTGGAAAGGAAAGTTTGTTGGAACGATAGGAATTTGTGGTATCTACACAGTTTCTCCATTGGCTCTGCCGGTGATGGTGGCCTGCATGGTATGCTTTCTCAGCTCCGTGGTGCCCTACCTGGTGCCAGCACACAATCTTAGCGCATCCAAGTGCTGTGAAGTATATGTTACACTTTCACGGAGTTCATTGATTTTATCCTACGTGAACATTTCTGCCGTCTTAGATTTATGTACATATTTCATTTGTCAAAACAGTATACAGCTAATCTCGACGCTAAACTTTAAGTACTGATTTAATAGTTAACTTTCATGAATGACTAGTTTCATTACCCTTTCCCCGCAAGCAGTAATCACGTTTTCGGAATAAAAATTAGTCCATTTGTTATTCCGGGTGTAACACAATTCCATTCCAAATTTCTTCCAAGCCCGTCAAGTCATTTCAGTGTGAACGAGTAGAAACACTCAAACTTTCGCATACGTTTCATAATACCGATTGTTTAATACACACAACAATTTATTTTCTCCACAATTATTTTTGAATTATTAAATATAATAAACCCCACTCCATGACCGAGGACGGGCACAGAGTAGAAATATCCATGCGATATTACTACTCGCGGAGCAATGTCCACTGCTGCTATTGTATTCCCAAGCTGAAGTCTTATTTAGGTGAATTTTAAGAACTTTAATTAACGTTATCATCTCACTTCGATGAAAATCGAAAAGGGAGTAGTGTGACAAAGAATAAAGTATATGTGACAAAAAATGTTTTCTTACGGCACTTGCACAAGTACTTTAGCGAAAACCACAATGTCCACGTACCAGTTTTTTTGTGATGCATGCAAAATTTAAATAGTGCTTTATCTAGACCTTGATTTCTCAGTAAAACTTTCTTCACAGCCGACTCAAACTATGTACTCATTTCCAACAGAAAACTACAAAAGACTATTTTTAACTTTGTGATCTCTATACGTTTCGATGTGACGGTTGAATGAATTTTATTCAAGTCACCAGTGTGTGTAAGAGCTGGGGAAGCTACGAACGTAGCAGTAACTTTCGTGCAGTAGCAGCTTATCAATTTACGTGTCATATGTCATTGGAAACCAAAGCATTCCACAAATACATTGCGTAAACGCCCGTCTCACATGTTGCAGCGCTGTTCCTGAGGCTCCTGCTGGCCCTCAGTGACGTCACTTCGTCGGCCAGTAGCACTTCAGAACTGTCACTGCCAAGCCGTATTTCTTCTACAGACCTTGCACATTCGCGTGAGCCATATGATCCGACGTTAGCGAGCATCAGTACCGCAGAACGATAAACCGCTGTCCAGATACGCCACAATGCTGCCACTGTCAAATTCCGACACGCAGGCACGAGACTTCAGACAAACATTCAGTTGTGATTTCTAAATGGGAAACCCACTGCGAAATTTTCCTCTTGCGCAAAATGTATATGACGTAAGTCCTGTGTGTTCCGAACGATTGCATATCCAAGCACGCTGTACACGTCGTTCCGTCTGTTGCATACGACCTTCGTCGTGCTGCAATTTAAAGGATCGGCAGAAGTTTTAGAGAAACAATGGAATCTGCGTGGGCGATCGTGCAGTCGAACCCCGCTCTCCCCGGAAGCTAGTCCAGTGGCATGATCACTGCATTCTATTTTAAAATTCGGTTACCATTGACTAGTTTAAAATAGGAGGTATTGTAACATCCCTCAAGCTCTTATATGGATTCCACTGATTACCTCTTCCTCAAAATGGCTTTCGAAAACTAGGATACTGTGGACGCAAGAACACTGGCGCGGAGACGAAATCTTATAACTTGAATACGGTTCTAAAAGGACGAATTGAACACGACAATATTTTACATAGATGAAGAGTGATAACTTGTAAATACAAATGATTTATGAAATCTAGTCTTGTGTCTTACTGGAAATTGTTTACGGTATTGTGAAACAGATGACAATCGGAGCTCTGGCGTTTGTCACTTTGGTTGCGTCTACCAAAATAGCAAAGACTGCTACTGGCAGTTGACGTGCTTGTCAATCGCCCAAAGTGTAATAATAGTCCCATATATTGTTAGAAGAAGCATAAAATATACTATCCTGTAGACCAGAACATAAAATTGATTCAATTACCCTAAGGTCCAAATCATTAACAGCTCTTTGTATAACTAAGCCCATATCAAAAACCTCTTAAATTTAGGATCAATAAAATTCATAAAGTAACCATGATCAATTGTAAGCACGTTTGTGATGTCAGGTGGTATAGAATTGTACTGAATTAGTACGGAAAGAATCTGGCGCGCGACTGTTGACGGGTTGCACCCTTTTCCTGTAACGATCTGTTTGCGTCTCGAATGAGACTGTTTACATGGTGCTTTATTTGCGTGCCGCTGTTCGCTGTCACCTTCAGATTTACTACTTCCCCCTGCCAGTATTGTTTGGTATCCTGAGAGGCAAGTTTCCCATCGTACAATTCAAGCTGGATAAGGTAGTCTTAATGGCTCCTTTAACTCAAATTTGTCCGCGGCCATACCCCTTTTGCACGTAGTATAACAGTACATTAAGCCAGCCGGTGTCTGACACTGCTGCAATTGCCCTTTTCTGCCTATGGAGCTTCGTAATTCTGGAGGAAATAAATGCATCATTTCGGAACCAACATCTGCATCTCCTCGAGGAATAGACGCAGTCATGTACGAGGTGGAAGTGGTCTCCGTCTTCTCCCCGGAACAGAATTTCTCCAGTATATCTTTTTGAGAACTCAGTTGTCTACGCAAGATGTCAGCATCTCCCGGCTTTTCTGTGACAATGACGTCACTGTAGTACCACCTGGTAGAGACCTCACATAATTTAATAAATCCTGTAAACCATGGGAACATGAGTAGGAAGTCAGTTCGTATTTTGTCAAACAATAATTTGTTATATTCAAGCACGTCAACAAAGCACGTGATGTTTATTTCTACCAGACACCTGCCAAACACTTGAAATATACCTACAAAAGTGAACATAATAAAGAAATAAAGTTAAATGGCAGCATATGATGGCCTAACAATTCTATAAACGCCTATTAGAGTATCGCTTACAAATACTTTGTAAAAAATAGAAAACGAGTATATAAACTATGCGTTGCCCATAACATGCCAGTCTTTAACCAAGACGTTGGGACGTTTACACATAGGAAGATGTATGGCATCCCCCACCACTCCCTCTCCTTTGGCTCTGCCACTAACACCATTCAAATTGCTCTTGTCACGGTCCTGAATTTTTTGTACTTTATCTAACTTCTTTAAGTTTTCACTCACTCCCCCCCTCCCCCCTTTTTCTCGACACAAACCTCAATGGAAAGAGAATATTTAAGGTAACAAAAAACCTGTCAAACCCTTAAACTTCCTGGCAGATTAAAACTGCGCGCCGGACCAAGATCCGAAATCGGGGCTTTTGCCTTTCACGGGCAAGTGCTCTGCCGACTGAGCTACCCAAGCACGACTCACCACCCGTCCTCACAGCTTTACTGCCGTCAGTACCTCATCTCCCACCTTTCAGACTTGACAGAAGTCTCTCGGTGGGCGAGGGGGGGGATGGGAGCGGCACTTAAATTCCACACGAGGCGGCAAAATCCTGGAGCCCGCTCTGGAAGCACAGGCCTTGGTATTACAGGAAATTATCTTTGTGAATTAGGTTGATATTGGAGCTGTAGTACTTCATATATCTAATAAAGCCGTCATAAATGTTTTCTTGATAACCAAATGAAAATTCCTTTTTAAATTGCTCGCTTGTAGCTTAGCTGTGCTTACGTTCTCATTGAGACATGTAGGCGCTATATTGTGGGAGGACAAGATGAGGCGACCCCTAAATTGATCCTTAAAGTAAACCAAGCCAAAAACTGATTTGGACAATGCAGTGGTCTGTAAAGCACTGTCTTAATACAAGGTTTGTCTAGTTTGCTATCAACATTTTGTCACGAGTACTTGGTGAAAAGGACCGTGGTAATAAGCGACCTTGCATATTTACATGAAAACATTCCCTATATCCGACTTAAATTTATGGAGAAGTAAAAAACAAACCAAAACGGCAGGGAGCCTCGGGAAACATCGAGCACCGCTCATCCCAAGCAGTCCCGACCTTACAAAGTATCACACGAACTTGCTTTCTTCCCGTCTGATCTTCCGAGTCCATAAACAGTTCACTTTATTGAAAGACAATATTAATGTGGAAACAAAGGCACGATGCAGCTCGGCTGTTTGCACATTGTTTAAGTAAGTTAAGAGTTTGTACCAGAACAATCTTAACATCGTGTGGAACTACCTCAGACAAACACCGAATTACTTACCAGCATTGATTTTCAACATTGCTAGTGGGTATTTATTTAGAAAACAAGAACGTGAAAACTTGTCAGCTTGGGGTAGTGGATTCAGACTAAATTGTTTGCAATGCAGGGGATAAATGTTACCCCTTTCGTCTCCAAATACAGACCAAAACTACTTCAAATAACCTGGCAGACCCAAGATTGCAATCTCAAATCAGGAAACTCGTGAAGTTTAGCTTATTATACACCACTTCTATGAGGGAAGACGGGCATTGCGAAGACCACATCATGCCAAAATCCAATAGATTAATAACACTTTAATAAAATCTACTGACACTGAAATAGTCGGTATCAGTACAGGAACTCGCCCCAGCCACGATATTAAACGTTATGGGAAATAGTGTTCCAAATTGGGAAAGGAAAGTTTTAGTATACTTGTTAGTGTGCACAAGAAGTATAAGCTTAAGCTATGGTATAGTCATCTATGTAAAAACATTGCCCCTCAACTTTT
Organism: Schistocerca serialis cubense; assembly: GCF_023864345.2. Lineage (NCBI taxonomy): Eukaryota > Metazoa > Arthropoda > Insecta > Orthoptera > Acrididae > Schistocerca > Schistocerca serialis. The sequence goes on along the minus strand of NC_064642.1, from coordinate 561,778,263 downwards.
AGCAAGGTTTCCCAAAGTATGCTAAACTTGATTTTTGGCTCCGTTTACCGCATTTGTTAAAATCTGGAGACACTGCCGCTTAGTTTAGTGCACGAATCTAAGTTTTGCTTCAATGGACTAGATGCAAGCTCGCACACCTTTTCAGACACACAGACGCACGTTTACGAGACCAGTGTTTCACAAAGAGAACGTTAAAAATTTAGCAAAAATTTAAAAAACTACAAGCGAGTATTTTTGTTCGAAGCATTTACTGTTGAATTTGTAACTCAGTTACGGCTGCTACATTACTCGTAAAAGACAAGGACGTAAAGTGGTTTTAATCCACTGGCCTTCATAAACGTTTATGACCTTCGTTTGCCCCGCGAAAGTCCTGTGCGACAAACAGGTTGTGCTCTTGAGTCAGGAATCTGCGCAAACGAAAGGCAGCCCTCGGAAAACCGGTTATGCGCGCTGACGAGTCGCTTCCTTCCCGCTTTTCCGAAGAATTCTGACGCATATATCGCGCGACGGTATTTTCCGCACGCGACAACCTTCGCCTGTTCCTCATAAGCAACAGAGGAAAGGCACCTCATCTCCTGAACATTTGATGTCTATGTTTAACTTACGCGATTGAGAAACCTCCAAGCAGTAGACTCGTCAGATTTTTCAACTGTCAGGATATAAGCATCATAAGCGTGCATTATTTATCAGTTTGCGCGTCCGCAGCCTCCGGAAGTTCAACGCTCTCTGCAACTATTTTGTATGCGACGACAGTGGCAATGCATGAGGCAGACATCTGGTTTAATATCCTCACTAGACGAGGCATTAGTTCTTTTGAAGTGGCCGTAAGTCTAGATGAGTGAAGAATCTAGAAACATATTACGGTCATTCTCCTCCCCCCCTCAGTGTCGCCGCCGTAGATGACACAGTGATAAGATTAGACTAGTTACGGAGGAGGAGATTAGTGTTGAACATCCCGTCGACACCGAGGTCATTAGAGACGGAGCACAAGCTCTGATTAGGGAAGGATGGGAAAGGAAATCTGCCGTGCTCTTTCAGAGGAACCGTCCCGGAATTTGCCTCAAGCTGTTTATGGAAATCACGGAAAACTTAAATCTGGATGGCCGGACGGAGGTTTTAACCGTCGTCATCCCGAATGCAAGTCCAACCACTCTGCTACGTCGCTCGGTGACTAATTGCATTACACCCAGAGGAAAAGAATCATTCTTCTCGTGCTCGATATACGGATGGAATGGGAAGCTACCTTAATACCCAGTGTGATGTGAAGTAGCCTCAATTATGCATTAATGCTGTAAATATTAACAGTTCCAGTTTAATGTTTTTACCAGTGTTGACAATCCCCTGACAAATTAGCGGGATAGTAAGTATTGTATACATATGTTTCATGTTCGTATGTTATTCTTTCTGACATGTTCCACAACCACGAGAATTCTCATTTTTGGGTCTATGGAACGAAAACAATCTAATCTAGTGGTCTACAGATGGATGTAGATTCAGACACTGCAAGGGTTCTACCTAAAACATCTGATTAACAATATCTCAAAAAAAAAAGTTTATGAATGAATAAACCGCCATTTGAGTGTATTACTGTATTTATCGCTTATACCATCTAGATCTGCTTTTATGTCATCAAGTATAAAGCTAAACGTTCTTAGATCAACATGTCATACCTATTAAGGCAGTCCAAAACAGGTAAACAAGTCTTATTTACCTGCTTTGGAGTGCCTTAACAGATAACATGTTAAAGCTCTGAGAACTTTTAGCATAGTACTTGACAATGGCATAAAATCCGAAATATAGATAGTAAAGAAAATACATTAATACACAGTCAAACGGCGGTTTATTCATTTAAAAAATTGCGTGACTGTGGCTCAACACCATTGGAGCTTTAAACTCGCCGAGGCCAAAGGCAAACAATGTCTCCAGGCTGCAAAATGTCTCCAAGCAGACTGCTTAGACAATTCACAGAAAGCTTAATGATTTTGCCGTATATGTAAATCGATATGATGGAACATGCCTCACGTAAAGATTTTTCTTACAAGAGCAGAATTTCAAGTAAGCTACATTACGCTGTGAAATATGTCTCGTCCGTCCACGGAGTTCACAGATATTTGACATACGATACGTCATTCATAGCTCTCCCGAACGTTTCCTCAGCACCTCAGACTTTACTACCAGTTCAAACTGATCTGACGACGTAATTCTGAAGTGTTGCTGGGGTTTCCACTCTGTACGAATAATTCCCAGAAAAATTTCTGTTAAAGTTTCGTGTCTCAAAGCACCGGCCTTTTTTAGAAAGACAATTGCGAGATTAATACAACGGAAACCTTGAAAGTAGATACCTTACATGACTGCAGCACTCTTTATACAAGCGGTATACACACACCAAAGTACTTAACGTATGACAAAAGCGACGCGACGAAGGTAACAAGTTATTGAGTCCAAGACCATTAGGACTAGACACTTTAACATGGAAACAAGTCCAAGTGCGCGAAACTAAATGCGCTAAGCCATACGTTCACTTTTTGCACGCTGTCCCGGCAATGGCAAGTATTCAAACGTGAGACTGTAGTCTCCAAACGTTCTAGAGAAATAAATCAGGTGAGCAGATGGCTACATGAAAATTACCCATTGCAGACAACCGTGACTGGACTGCGCCCGGTGACACACCTGTGAAGACTGTATTAATCACAGCTACGATGCCAGCGGATTCCATTCAACGTCGTTCTAAGCTACCTATCAACGGATCACCTGATGCAGATATTTCCGTTGTAGTATTAAGGCTAAACTGAACGCAAGGGACGAAATATGCTGGTACCCAAACGACACACCTACTTCGCAGACGAACTGTAGGAACAGTGATATGGATCCAGCACAAAAAAAAGCGTGAGAGGGGGGGGGGGGGCGGAAGCTTGGCGCAGACAGCTCGGGCATACAAAAGGCGCGCTGCTTACTTACTGAGAGTCCCACTAGGCAGCGCTGCGCGTTCTCCTCCGCTCCGAGCCCAGGCTCACGAACGACTGGCCGTGTCCGCCGTCGCTCGCCCCCCACCACTGCCGCTCCGCGCGCACGCCGGCCGACAGTCCGCTGTTAACATGTTTACCTCGAACCCAATAGCGGCCGCGCTGGACCAGCCCTTTGCCAGTCAGTCGCTAAGCCGAGGATTAGAGCGAAAGGCGACAAAGTTGAGGCGTGCGTGTAGAGAGGCACGCTCCTTTTTTTTTCCTGGCTGCCGTCTTTTACTATTCCGTGCGTGCCAGGTCGTTGAACTTGATACGCTGCCCAACGGATCTCGCGCCGTGCCAAGTAAAGGCATCCCACCACCTGTCTCGTTTCCTGGGCGTAGTAACGACGAATCGGGCTATTCAAGAATTTTGGTTCTTTGAGGCATCCAATATACCTCACGTCTTGCTTCTACTACATAAAATAAAATTATTTTTAAGCTTCAGTCTCTGTATTTTCGAGGTGTGCGAAAAATGGATTTCTCACCTGCATCACCTGTTCTCCTCCACACCCATTTTCCATTCGTGCGGGAAGCGCAACTACCGATAGGACGCCATAAGCCGAAATATTTCACACACGGGAAAGACTGTTGCTGGTCCTTCACGTCCACAGAAAAAAAAGAGTGCTTCCAATCACAGTACACGAGATAAAAGAGGATACAGACTTGGTTAAATGAATCACTTACCATCCGATTGGTGTCCGCCCCCGGTAGTCGAGTGATAGCCGGCACGGTAGCTCAGCGTGTTCGGTCAGAGGGTTAGCAGCCCTCTGTAATAAAAAAACTGAGTTAACGGCTCAACGACGAACTGAAATGGGTGTCTTGCGACATCCGCCCCGAGCAGATACAACGAACGAAAACGAACAAAATGAGATTTTTAAAAAAAGTGGTCAGCGCGACGAACTGTCAATCCTAAGGACCCGGGTTCGATTCCCGGCTGGGTCTGAGATATTCTCCGCTCAGGGACTGGGTGTTGTGTTGTCCTAATCATCATCATTTCATCCCCATCAACGCGCAAGTCGCCGAAGTGGCATCAAATCGAAAGACTTACACCAGCCGAGCGGTCTACCCGACCGGAGGCCCTCGTCACACGCCATTATTATTATTATTATCTGATTAGTCCACTGCAGACAACACATAGCCCATGCTACACATTAAGGGGAGGTTTACTATCTTTGGCCCGAAAAAAGTATGTTCTTTGAGAATTTTTTCTCGGGATGTGTTATAGACATCGATGTTAAATTTGGTCAAAATGTTTATTGATATTTCCTCTACAAACTGGAATTTTTTCGACGGGAAATGTCGAAGAGCAAAGGCGGAAGTGCCGTCGGAACGAAACAAAATTTCGATGTAGACCTCCACGCGCGGTATGTCACAGGTCAGCCTGCTCGCCTGAAATCAAAATTGAGTTGACGTTAGCAGAGTATATAAAGTTCTTTAGTAGTTGTACCTCGCATAAATTATTTGGACCATAGGAAACAAAATGGCGGCCATTTCAAAGAAATAGGGTTTTTTCCATCTATTTTCCGACTTCGTCGGCTAAGTAAAAATGTTTATAGTAAGATGGATCGGAATAAAAGTGGTACAATTCCTAGACAATTTAGTTAGCTTCGTCAGAAACAAAGAATCATGCCAATCAGTTCAGTAGATATGAAGTTACCATACCGCGCGATAAAGAAAGTCATTTCGAGAAAAATGCGTTTGAAGTTTTGACTACTTATAAATGCAATATTACGCAACTTACGTTCAATCTGCTATTCCGGGTCCATAAACTAGTCCTTCCTTTTCCTCATAGAGGGCGTTCTGCTCGATCTGGGCCATCCTGCGTTGCTCCAGAGCCGCTCCTACAGCCGGTGACAAACGGTTGTAAGTAGGCTGTTTAGGTTTTTGCGTTAGTAACGCCACGTAACGCTCTGTATGAAAATCACTGACTGTGCTGTGTGCAATCTGTGGCTGGTTGGCATTGTTGGAATTTTCGCTATTGTAGTGTTGGGCAGTTGGATGCGAACAGCGCGTAGTGTTGTGCCGTTGGATATGAGCCGCCAGCAGAGCTACCAAAATCTTTCATTTGCTAACTGTGCCTATCAGTAGTTAGTGCCTTCAGTAGTTAGAATCTTTTATTTAGCTGGCAGTATTGGCGCTCACTGTATTGCAGTAGTTCGAGTAACGAAGATTTTTGTGAGGTAAGTGATTCATTCCATTCTTTTGTAGGGACTACACTCCTGGAAATTGAAATAAGAACACCGTGAATTCATTGTCCCAGGAAGGGGAAACTTTATTGACACATTCCTGGGGTCAGATACATCACATGATCACACTGACAGAACCACAGGCACATAGACACAGGCAACAGAGCATGCACAATGTCGGCACTAGTACAGTGCATATCCACCTTTCGCAGCAATGCAGGCTGCTATTCTCCCATGGAGACGATCGTAGAGATGCTGGCTGTAGTCCTGTGGAACGGCTTGCCATGCCATTTCCACCTGGCGCCTCAGTTGGACCAGCGTTCGTGCTGGACGTGCAGACCGCGTGAGACGACGCTTCATCCAGTCCCAAACATGCTCAATGGGGGACAGATCCGGAGATCTTGCTGGCCAGGGTAGTTGACTTGCACCTTCTAGAGCACGTTGGGTGGCACGGGATACATGCGGACGTGCATTGTCCTGTTGGAACAGCAAGTTCCCTTGCCGGTCTAGGAATGGTAGAACGATGGGTTCGATGACGGTTTGGATGTACCGTGCACTATTCAGTGTCCCCTCGACGATCACCAGTGGTGTACGGCCAGTGTAGGAGATCGCTCCCCACACCATGATGCCGGGTGTTGGCCCTGTGTGCCTCGGTCGTATGCAGTCCTGATTGTGGCGCTCACCTGCACGGCGCCAAACACGCATACGACCATCATTGGCACCAAGGCAGAAGCGACTCTCATCGCTGAAGACGACACGTCTCCATTCGTCCCTCCATTCACGCGTGTCGCGACACCACTGGAGGCGGGCTGCACGATGTTGGGGCGTGAGCGGAAGACGGCCTAACGGTGTGCGGGACCGTAGCCCAGCTTCATGGAGACGGCTGCGAATGGTCCTCACCGATACCCCAGGAGCAACAGTGTCCCTAATTTGCTGGGAAGTGGCGGTGCGGTCCCCTACGGCACTGCGTAGGATCCTACGGTCTTGGCGTGCATCCGTGCGTCGCTGCGATCCGGTCCCAGGCCGACGGGCACGTGCACCTTCCGCCGACCACTGGCGACAACATCGATGTACTGTGGAGACCTCACGCCCCACGTGTTGAGCAGTTTGGCGGTACGTCCACCCGGCCTCCCGCATGCCCACTATACGCCCTCGCTCAAAGTCCTTCAACTGCACATACGGTTCACGTCCACGCTGTCGCGGCATGCTACCAGTGTTAAAGACTGCGATGGAGCTCCGTATACCACGGCAAACTGTCTGACACTGACGGCGGCGGTGCACAAATGCTGTGCAGCTAGCGCCATTCGACGGCCAACACCGCGGTTCCTTGTGTGTCCGCTGTGCCGTGCGTGTGATCATTGCTTGTACAGCCCTCTCGCAGTGTCCGGAGCAAGTATGGTGGGTCTGACACACCGGTGTCAATGTGTTCTTTTTTCCATTTCCAGGAGTGTATTTAAAGGCCGGCCGGAGTGGCCGTGCGGTTCTAGGCGCTACAGTCTGGAACCGAGCGACCGCTACGGTCGCAGGTTCGAATCCTGCCTCGGGCGTGGATGTGTGCGATGTCCTTAGGTTAGTTAGGTTTAATTAGTTCTAAGTTCTAGGCGACTGATGACCTCAGAAGTTAAGTCGCATAGTGCACAGAGCCATTTGACTATTGAAAGTCAGATTGCGTTGCGCTAAAAATATTGTGTGTCAGCTTAGTGATGATCAGAATAAGTAAAGAGAGAAATGGCTGAGTACGTTCAGTTCTGCTCAGCTGTTTGAAAATCATATAACGTAGAGGTTTACCAGCACTGTCATTTATAAAGTTTTTTTTTTTTTTTCTAAGGGGACGTTACACGGTTTTCGGCCGCTTAAATCCGGTGGTCATTCGAATGCTTGGCGAACTACCCCAGGGTGACGTCCATCGTTGTCATGGTCTTCAGAATTGCTGAATACCCTTCGTTGAAGCTGCTCACTGCTAGGAAAGTCGCAGTCTCCACAGTCTTCGCACCAGAATGCAAATGCTTGTGGGCTAGCGTTTAAACACACACGTTCAAACTTTTATTTGAATTTTGTTTATTTCCTCCCAAGCACCGGTACAATAACTCGTCCTCCGAAAGAAAAAAAACTGGTGCGTGAAAAAGGACGATTTCAGGCAGGTGCATTTTTTTGTTCAATCGCGAATAACAAACATTTCCTTCCCGTATTCGGAAAAACCGTTTCAGGGGTGGATTCTAAACACTTTTATGGGTCCAAAATGCAATTTAAAAAAAATCGATTTTTTGAACCAAAACATAGTAAACCTCCCATTAAGGTCATGATTTACATATTCATCTATACTCTGCAAACCACTGTGAAGTTGATGGCAGAGTACAACTTCCCGTTCCATTCCTGTGTGGGGAGTGGGCACTGTGGTCTAAGCTTGTCTTCGCGGCCCAAAAGGGTGCTATACATAAAGCACTGTGTTGGCTCTGAGCACTATGGGACTTAACATCTGAGGTCATCAGTCCCCTAGAACTTACAACTACTTAAACCTAACCAACTTAAGGACATCACACACATCCATGCCCGACAGGATTCTAACCTGCTACAGTAGCGGTCTCGCGGTTCCGGACTGTAGCGCCTAGAACCGTTCGGCCACTCCGGCCGGCAAAGCATTATGTTACGTTGGTGCACAAGTTGTAGTGTTTTTGTTTTGGTTGTTGATATTCTGGGTGTTATGTGTTTATTTATCTATTGTCATTTTTTATTTATGGTTCGCTGTTGCTGTTTCACTTATTGTCATTTTGTCATCTGGAGATAGTGAGTGGAGCTGTGGACGCTGGAACATGGAGTGCCAAGTGGAGAAATTGGAGAATTTCCGACATATTCTTGTCTGAGCTCAATAGAGGGGTGACAGCAGCGGAGGCAGCCAGAAACATGTGCGCCGCGTATGGGGATAATGCCACTGGACAGAACACGGTGGGAAAAAAAAGTTTTCACGTTTTATAGAGGATCATTTTGACATTAGTGACTCTACACGTTCAGTAAGACCTTCGTGCTTTGACGAAGAACGTTCAAACGCATTAATCCATTATCCACGGCAGTGTACTCGAGAACAGGCAAATGTGATGAATTGTGATTATTCCATCCGCGTGCAACATTTGCATCGCAGTGGGGAAGGCTCAAAAATTCCGTGAATGGGTACCGCAAGCTCTAAGTCAAAATCACAAAAATCAGCGGGTGGCCATATTTACATCTGTCCTTGCTCGTCATCAACTATCTCGTGAACAACACCGACCATTCCTATCCTGTACGGTTATTGGTAACGAGGAATGGTGCCTTTATGCTAACAAGAGGAAAAGAAAGGATTGGTTGAGCTCAAACAAAACAGTGGCGCCCCGTAAAAAGACCTGCGCGCATCCACAAAAGATTATGTTATGCATGTGGTGGAATAGCAACCGTGTAGTGTACTACGAATTGCTTCCCCGAGGTGTAACCATTACTGCTGAAATTTAGTGTCAACAACTGAGACGTCTTGCAGACACAGTCCAAGAACGACGATCAGGAACTGTGCTAAGTGATGTTTCTCCACGATAACGCCCGCCCGCAATCTGCTAGACTGACAAAGACCCCTCCCTATACGAATACAAGAGTTGGGTTGGAAAGTCATTCCGCAATCACCTTGTTCATCTGATCTTGCGCCCTCAGATTTTCACTTTTTACGCTCCTGTCGAGCAACACTCAAGAAACTACGTCTCCAGATGAAAATGCGCACCGAACACGGCTCGACGAGTTTTTCGCCTCAAAACCACGTGATTTCTACAGTTCCAGAATCTAAAATTTACCCCATCGGTGGCCGACTGTTGCAAATAGTGAAGGTGAATGTATAACTGATGACTACAGTCTGGGGGTGTTGTATTTATTACACTTATGGGAAAACGCTACGAACTTATGCACCAAACCAATATATATTCCTTTATTCCTGACATAGATCTCTGAGTCCGAACAATATAAAAAGAACTTTAATTTTAAAAGTTTTCACAAAATTGACGTTTACCATCATACTAAGCAACGAATACAAGAAAAAATCGGTAAAAAGTAAATATTATTTTTTTTTAAGGAGGTAGTTTCACTTTGGAAGCACTGGGAGGTAGTAGTTTTCAGCCACCCATAATTTCGTAAGATATATTAGAAAGCAGTTACGCATTTTTTCTCGACCCAATCCCATATCTCGAAACTTCCATGAACTCATAATAACTAAAACGATAGTCCTTAATAACAAGCAAAAATAGGCCTAAAATTTATTAATTTATATCAAATGTACATACCGCTCCACTGGTTTGATTTCGAAACCACTCATAAAAGCAGTAATACAAACTGAAATTTACGATAGAAAGTCTTTAGATGTACTTACTTCTACTGTCAATGTTCTCCTCAACAAGATCACTATAAAAAAAACATAACGTCGCGAATCATAGTGTCTGGTAGCACTATATCTGCGCCGATTATTACTTTGAGCGCTGCTACAATGCGCAACATTCGTAGGAGTACCTCAGTGTACTAGTAGATGTCTCTGTCTTGCAATAGTACTGGTGGTTTCATGCGAAAGGCACTGGTACTTCAAAAAATTGATAAAATTATGGTTTCAGGCAGAAACTACTGGTATTAAAAGGCTTAATGCTATTTCTCGAAACTTTGTAAAGAGGCTTTCACGGGATAACTAACGTCTGTCTTCAAACGTCTGCTACTTAAGATATTTTTAGAATCATCTTGATAAGCGTCCGTGGTTGAAACAAATCTGTGACCATTCACGCTTCTCTACTTTGTATTATTTCGGTATCCCCTATTCTTCGTTATCTGGTATGGGTTCCACCCTTGAGCGGTGTTGTAGGACGGGTCGCACAAGTATTTTGTAAGCCATCTCCTTAGTAGACTCAACGTGTTTTGCCCAGTATCCTACCAGTGAACCGAAGACTGCCCTGTGCTCCACCCACGACTGAACCAATGTGCTCCTTCCACTTCATATCCCTACATATTGTTTCATACAAGTATTTGTATGATTTGACCGATTACAATTTGGCTCATTCATGTCATATTACGTTTCTCGTTTTTATGAAATGCGAAATTTTATATTTCTGAACATTTTAAACGAAGTGCCAACTTTGTTCTGTATTGAAATTTTATCAGAATCTGATTGGATACTTGCGTATCTTTTTAGGCAGTATTCCATTCTAGATAACTGCATCATATGTGCCAAATCTGAGGTTACCGTTAATACTGTCTGTCAGGTCAGACTTACTTGGGATGCGGCTGAAACTACACCTACACCTATCGACATCGTGTTTTGGATACTGACTTTTCAGAATAGGAGATATTTTAAGCTCCAACAGAAAAAAATCTTTTTTTCTATTAGAACAGTACAGACAGACTACGGACGGAAACAAAATTAATATTCTGTTAGTCCTGATACGCCTACAAATTCGAGAATCTACAAATCAGTGTACAAAGTGGACCTCCTCCTTTAGATGAGTGGAGGTCGAGTCCTACAGACCAAACACAGGAGAGACCCCATGCTACTCTAAAATACCGCCTCCAGCCCAGAAGAGAGTCCGCAATTTTTTTCACGTACATTCAACTACTCACTTACTGATTGTCAGATCCCGTAAAGGTACCAAGTTACGGAGATCTTTCACTCGCTGTTTCAAACAGTGCCAAACATTTTTTTATGAGATTACGATCGGGTGGTTTGCTGGCTGGACCAATCGAGATGGGTTAGAGTGACTGAGTGTTTTACAAACCAGGAACGTATGCGTATGTCGAAGTCAGGTCAACACGTGGCCACCGAGAATCCATATACAGAGGGGTCCAAAAAATGCATCCACTATTTAAAAGTCCATAAATGGCAAACTAATTGACGGAGTTGTCTCATCTTTGGTAGTGTAATAGTTTGTAGTTCCAGCAAGTTTTGAAGTGGTATTTTAAGTACGAAAACATTAATGAGGTTCAACGGCAATGGCGAAATGAGTATCAGACAGAGCCACCGACACGTTTAACGATTCGTCGCATTCGAGACAAATTTGAAGACGAAGGCTGTGTTAAAGATGTACACAAACAACGGTCTGGACGACCTGTAACAGTAGCAAGTCCGTCTAACTCCCGTCGTGTGTTACAACAATTCACTCGCTCACCACAGAAGTCTGTGAGACAGTGTGCCCGTGAAACTGGAGTGAGTCGCTCAAGTGTTCAGCGAATTTTGAAGACAGCAAAGTCGAAGTGCTACATCCCACGATTGCTACACGCAATGAACGAGGACGACCCAGATCGTAGAATGGAGTACTGCGAGTGGTTTACTAACATAGTGCGCAAAGATGAAGAGTTTGCAGAGATGATTGTGTGGTTTGATGAGGCACAGTTCAAACTCAATGGTACAGTAAATCGCCACAATTGCATCTACTGGGCCGCCGAAAATCCGAACGTCCATGGAGACAAAGCCGTGAATTTGCCAGGAGTAAATGTGTGGTGTGGGTTGTCTTACCGGGGCTTGATTGGGCCATTCTTCTTTGACGGCACAGTTGCCGGTGAGGGGTACCTTCATAAGCTTCAGACATCCATTTCACCTGCCATCCGAGACTTGTATGGAGACGGAAGAGTTTACTTTCAACAAGATGGTGCCCCAGCCCACTACCAAAATCGTGTTAGGGCGTATCTCGCCGAAAATCTACCAGGAAGATGGATAGGCTGTAGAGGTGCTGTGGAGTAACCACCACGTTCCCCACACCTAACTCCTCGGGACTTTTACCTGTGGGGAACACTAAAGGACGTCGTTTATCGGCAAAAGCCACGCACATTGGATGAACTTCGAGAATCCATCGTACATTCATGTGCAAATATCCAACTGAACACGTTGCAGTCAGTAGTTCGTGCTGCAGTTCGTTTGTGTGTGGATGTTAATGGTGACCATTTCGAACACCTACAGTGTTATCTTTAAGTTGGACTTTAAGTTACACTTTCACCAAAAATGAGACAACTCCGTCAATTAGTTTGCAAGTTATGGACTTTTAAACAGTGGATACATATTTTTGGACCCCTCTGTATATTATAAAACTGGATGTATGTGTTTATGGGTAGATCTGTCGTTAAGCTGTGTGGTGTGTGTGTGTGTGTGTGTGTGTGTGTGTGTGTGTGTGTTTTCCACATCTCCTGCTGAACCACTCTACCGATTTCAACCAAACTTCGTACTTGGTACACATATACCTTGCAGTCAGGCAACAATCGCAAAGGGGTAAGGAACACATATCTACCACTAGTTCAGGAGATATAGCGTCATAAACAATGAGATACATGTAAAACCGACGCACCATCCATGATCTGTGCATTTATTACTGCTGTGCTACTAATTTTATTCACAATAAATTTGGCATTTAGTATGCACATCTGACGCTAAAGGAACCTACAAAATTATATCTTGGTAACACACACAACTGACGTCGTAAACATCGACTGAGACGCGCGGAAAACTGCCGCATTGTGCATGATATTTAAATTTGTTACTTATTTGCTACTAACTCTATGCGGAACGCATTTTGCAGGCTGTATCCACATATGCCGCTGAATGTACAGTACCTACAAAATTATATCATTGTAAGACACATGGATCAGGAGATATGATGTCATAAACACCGATAAGGGAAACTCTCCATCGCGCCCCCGTCAGATTTAGTGGTGAGTTGGCTCAGTGGATAGCCCGGCAAAGAAAACAGGAAGAATGTGTACTAACCTGTGAAAAAAGCAAGTTAATAACAGAGAAGGGTCCGAGAGTAATATTGAGCACAACTGGACAGCCGTGAAGTTGTTAAGCCGCCACATTAGCTCAGCGTGCTTGGTCAGAGGGTCAGCTGCCCTCTGCTCCTTTTTTTTTAATTTTTTTTTTAAAGTTGTGTGAATGGACCAACAATAAACTTCAACGGGTGTCAGGAGACGTCCACCCTCAACAAATGCAACGAACAATAACGAACAGAATGAGATCGAAAAGAAAAGAAAAGTGTTCACGGTGTTGGACTGTAAAGTTGACGAACCGGGTTCGAAGCTCCCTAGTGTCGTTGATATTTTTTTTTTCACAACATTATGAACCGTCCGTTCGACCCTTTAAATGTTTGTTCTCTTTCTGTAGTCTTGGCGGTTGTCGTACTATACACTGGTTATAGAATATGAGTCATGTGGAAATACACTCCTGGAAATTGAAATAAGAATACCGTGAATTCATTGTCCCAGGAAGGGGAAACTTTATTGACACATTCCTGGGGTCAGATACATCACATGATCACACTGACAGAACCACAGGCACATAGACACAGGCAACAGAGCATGCACAATGTCGGCACTAGTACAGTGTATATCCACCTTTCGCAGCAATGCAGGCTGCTATTCTCCCATGGAGACGATCGTAGAGATGCTGGATGTAGTCCTGTGGAATGGCTTGCCATGCCATTTCCACCTGGCGCCTCAGTTGGACCAGCGTTCGTGCTGGACGTGCTGACCGCGTGAGACGACGCTTCATCCAGTCCCAAACATGCTCAATGGGGGACAGATCCGGAGATCTTGCTAGCCAGGGTAGTTGACTTACACCTTCTAGAGCACGTTGGGTGGCACGGGATACATGCGGACGTGCATTGTCCTGTTGGAACAGCAAGTTCCCTTGCCGGTCTAGGAATGGTAGAACGATGGGTTCGATGACGGTTTGGATGTACCGTGCACTATTCAGTGTCCCCTCGACGATCACCAGTGGTGTACGGCCAGTGTAGGAGATCGCTCCCCACACCATGATGCCAGGTGTTGGCCCTGTGTGCCTCGGTCGTATGCAGTCCTGATTGTGGCGCTCACCTGCACGGCGCCAAACACGCATACGACCATCATTGGCACCAATGCAGAAGCGACTCTCATCGCTGAAGACGACACGTCTCCATTCGTCCCTCCATTCACGCGTGTCGCGACACCACTGGAGGCGGGCTGCACGATGTTGGGGCGTGAGCGGAAGACGGCCTAACGGTGTGCGGGACCGTAGCCCAGCTTCATGGAGACGGTTGCGAATGGTCCTCGCCGATACCCCAGGAGCAACAGTGTCCCTAATTTGCTGGGAAGTGGCGGTGCGGTCCCCTACGGCACGATGTTGGGGCGTAAGCGGAAGACGGCCTAACGGTGTGCGGGACCGTAGCCTAGCTTCATGGAGACGGTTGCGAATGGTCCTCGCCGATACCCCAGGAGCAACAGTGTCCCTAATTTGCTGGGGAGTGGCGGTGCGGTCCCCTACGGCACTGCGTAGGATCCTACGGTCTTGGCGTGCATCCGTGCGTCGCTGCAGTCCGGTCCCAGGTCGACGGGCACCTGCACCTTCCGCTGACCACTGGCGACAACATAGATGTACTGTGGAGACCTCACGCCCCACGTGTTGAGCAATTCGGCCCTCGCTCAAAGTCCGTCAACTGCACATACGGTTCACGTCCACGCTGTCGCGGCATGCTACCAGTGTTAAAGACTGCGATGGAGCTCCGTATGCCACGGCAAACTGGCTGACACTGACGGCGGCGGTGCACAAATGCTGTGCAGCTAGCGCCATTCGATGGCCAACACCGCGGTTCCTGGTGTGTCCGCTGTGCCGTGCGTGTGATCATTGCTTGGACAGCCCTCTCGCAGTGTCCGGAGCAAGTATGGTGGGTCTGACACACCGGTGTCAATGTGTTCTTTTTTCCATTTCCAGCAGTGTAATATCCCGCCGGAGGTTCGAGTCCTCGCTCGGGCATGGGTGTGTCTGTTGTTCTTAGCATAGGTTAGTTTAAATAGTGTGTAAGTCTAGGGACCGATGACGTCTGCAGTTTGGTCCCTTAAGAACTCACACACATTTGGACATTTTTTTGGAAATAATACCTTACCGTCGCAAGTAAACGTGATGAATAACGAGAGCAGGCGAGATACCACATACATGTCTAACAGAAATGAAAACAACAAATAAACGGTACGGGCTACGTAACGAGAAAGGAAATCAGGAGTCAAAACTTCCCAAATAAATAAATATCGTGTGACTAGGGCCTCCCGTTGGGTAAACCGTTCGCCGACTTTCGCGTTGATGGGGATGAAATGATGATGATTAGGACAACACAATGCCCAGTCCCTGAGCGGAGAAAATCTCCGACCCAGCCGGGTATCGTACCCGGGCCCTTTAGATTGGCATTCTGTCGCGCTCACCACGCAGCTACAAGTGGCGGACCACTTGCAAAATGGAACGTAACTTCAAAAGCGTCAAAAACATATGTTTTGATAGGGCACAGAGGATCTGTGTGATTGTGAAGCTGTTCATTAATTTGTTGCAGCTTATGTTTTCATCATTTCCTTAGGAGTGATCATGTTCACATTCATACGAAAACATAAATCGGGCAAGGAGGCATACCTCTCTCATTTACCAGTCGTACATATTAGGTGCGATGAGAAGAGGTTCCTATCATATGACACACGTATTGTCACTAACGCCGTGTATGGGACACCAGACGTGTTTTCCGATGGAAGATTCGGTTGATTTGTCGTCTTGTTATCAAACGTTTGCGGTTCGCATTCGGAAACCACTTTCTTTCCGCTGCTAATAGAGTAGTTGTGCAGAATCAACTGTCATTATAGGTGCCTTGCTTACAACTCACGATTGCAAACGGACCTTACAACATGACGCAGACACAAATTTGAATACAGCGAACAACGAAAAAAAAAAGAGAGAGAGAAAATTGTGGCACAAGGGAGTTTTGAACATGACACGCCTGCGTGGCAGTCCAACCACGACGCCATCATTTTCTGCCGTTCTCCTATGTTGGATTTTCTGTCCTTTGCTTTTTTTTTCACAGTTCGGTACACCTTCTTCCTGTTTTCGTGCTTCATCTGTATTCAGTTTTTTACGGGCTGTCCACTGGACCCTCTTGCTACTAAATCTGAGGGAGGTGCGATGGGAGCTTCCTTTGTGAGACGCATGAAAAAAAGCCGCATCATGCATGACGTTTTAATAGTTTTATTCTTTGCTATAAAGACACTCCTACAGGCGAGTCACTTTAACGAAATCCCTGTCACCTGGCAGAGCTTTTGACAGCTTTCAACTGTGGAGCGCAAACAATTGCCATTTATAGAGCTATGAAGAGGCGTCACAAAATCGCGTTGTAGATACGCGAAGCAGATGCGTTCAGCGTACAGATACTGTACGTTTGTAATAGAAAATTGGCAAACTGAATGGCCGGGCAATGCCGATTTTGTCAGTTGATATCAAAATGAGGTACTGATTCATTTTCACAGAAACCTGGAAAGCAGTCTTAAGATATGGTTCGAAAAACAACATCAGAAGATCACAAAACTATCCCCGTCCTGAATTTCACCCTCCACGTACTGTGGGTTAAATTCCGGTATTGGTGCGCTGGACGTCTCGTATCATACGAAAAAAGGCAAAAGAAGACTTTTCACACAACGCTAAACGCCTCCACTCAGCTGCTGTCGAGTTTGTTGTTTGGCTCACTAAAGAAGTACAGCTTTATGTGCTACTGTGCGTAAAGGCTTTTTGCGACGTACCAAAATTCAAATAGCTACTGCATGCAGTTCCTTTCGAAATTTGCGTTCTTAAACTGGTTGATAATGACCTTCATTCACTATCGGTAGCAATTCCTGTTGGATCTTATAGCGAGCGATTGTTATCGACAAGACGTGACGCTCACCTTTGGTCCTTATCGGTTATGATCTCATTACGCCCATTGTTCTTACGCTATCTCCAATGACTGCGCATGACGTGGTACACCGTTCCTTGCAGCCCACGTAGATACACCAACAAAACGAGCAATTTCATTCCCTGTGTAATCATGGGCCACAGGCATGGCGGTTATCACTGAAGCAATCTACTGGGTGTTCAAAAAGTCTCTGCGCAGTGCCGTATGATTGTTAGCCGCGCGTGCCGTATGAATGTTCGCCTGACTGGGTTACTTCCCTTCAGGTGGACTCTCCCAACATTCCACTGTTTCGTTTATCTCAGCCAGCGCCAATAGTATCGTTGGTGTGTGTCGTTACGTGTTGACGTGAACGTTTAAATTTAGTTCCTTTGTTCGTTCGTTTCGTTTTTGTCACTGTTAAAATGCTAACCATTGACGAACGTGTGTTTTTAGTCGAACAAGTGTTCAAAGCTGGCTGTAAATACACAGTTTCAGTTCGTCAAACATTTAATTCAGTTTTCCCGGAGACAACACTCCCACACCGCGATACTGTGTGAGATTTGATTAACAAATTTCGAAGTACGGGTTAAGTGACACATACAACGAGAAGTGGTCGTAATAGGGTTTTGTCTGAGGATAAACTACTCGAAATTTCCGATAAAATGTCCATTAGCCCGAACAAGTCAATAAGAAAAATGCCCAGGAAATCGATGTTAGTGTCGGAACGGCCCACAGAGCTGTAAGGTAAAAATTAGAACTTTTCCCATACAAAGTGATAGTAGTGCAAGAAGTGAAAAATACTGATCATGGCAAGAGACTGCATTATTGTCAACGGTTCAAAAATTTCGTTCAACAAAGTGGAAGAGATATTCTTAATGAAACGTTTGTCACTGATGAGGCGTGGTTCCATTTACCCGGGTACATGAACTCGCAAAATTCTCGTATGTGGAGTACTGCAAATCCATTGTGTATTCGTGAGGAACCACTTCATTCTGTGAAAATAGGAGTTTGGATTGCAATTTCTAGACGTCGGGTTGTGGGTCCCATATTTTTCAACGAAACAATAAACGCACAGTGATACTGATGTGATATTCTGTACCCATTCATAGGAGAACTTGAATTAAGTGAAATGCTGAACGGTTATTTTCAACAAGATGGTGCAACCGCGCATACAGCTCGCGTTTCAATGTCACGGCTTGCTGATGTTTTTGGTGATCGCATAATTTCACAGGGACTTTGGCCTCCACGATGGCCTGACCCAACACCACCTGACTTTCTACTGGGGTGCAGCGAAAGCAACTGTCTATAAAAAACCGTCCAAAATCCATCGATGAACTGGAAACTGCAATATCGACTTACAGAAGACTTACAGAAGAAATGTTACAGCTTGTGTTTGGAAACATGATTAAACGTATTGAATTGTGTATTCAACAACAGGAGGGACACTTTCAACATTTAATTTGAAAATTTGTAAGTAAAAATGAATATTCAATAAATTAATAACTGGTATTGCACTGAGTTTCATTTCGGTATATTCACTGCATCAAACGGCACAGGCGGCTAACAATCTACGGCACTGCGGAGAGACTTTTTGAACACCCCGTATTTTCAGTTATAGCCTATCGATTTTTTTTTCAGAGCCAGTTTAACATGACCGCTCAAAACGACCCGTTTCTGAATTAACCGATTTTCGGTTTTTTATTCCTATTATTTCCCTATTAAACGCAGAAATCGAGCAAAGATTAAAAATTTTTTCTCGACCAGCTTCAAGATATGTAGAATAAAAATGTTTAATTAAATAGGCAAATAAAATAAAACAGTCCGTGCACCGTTCGCTGCTTTTCTCGAAAAGTGATACGTAGTTGAATACAACAAAAATCAGCAGTATTCTCCTATTGATACTAATTTTTTGGAACTCTAGTGAAAAATCACGTTGTAATCGAGAATCATACCGTTATTTGGACATTACGAATAGTCAGCGCTAAAGGATGAAAACTGAGGTGGAAGAATTCTATTTTTCGTCTTAATTTGTCCGTTTTCAAGGGCTGCAGGTAGGTAAAGGCATATTATGTAGACGCATGCAACTACTTCAGATACTGTCTATTTTTGTCGTAATGCATGAATGAACTGGTAAGTCTGAAGTTTTCACCTCATATGATGTCGCAAGTTTCTTTGGCTCCTTCCATTTTTAATACTTTAAAACAAATGGAGCACTGTACTTCATTGATACAGCGCTTCGTAAAATACTTGCTAAGTATGGTGCCATTATGTAATACAACTGATATCCGACGACGACAATAAGAAATTTGCCATATATACCAGACAGAGCAAGTCTTGCACACATCATGTACATGGTTAGCATCTAATAAGGCTCACCACGTGGCAACAGTTACACTATTGTCTCAGCAACGCTGTACCAGATGCTATGACATGTGTTTGTTGCTCGGTTCTGTCTGCATTGTTATTAAAATCGCACTGATCGCATTTCCCGTTTCCTATTATAACACAATATTTAAAATCAATGAAAAATTTACAAATAAAAATTATTCTTTTTTTAAAAAAAAAAAGTTAATTTAACAAACAAAAATTTTAGCTGTTGTGGCTACTTGATAATTCACTTTTTAGCTGATTATTAGTAAAAAAATAAAAAAAACACCTGTTACAAAAGCAAAACAAATACCGAAAAATACTCGTCATTCAGAACTAAAATACCGGTACTGGTTTTAACCAATCAATTTTTCCCATCCGTAAACTGGGCCGTGCAAACACGACAGCTCCTTTCAGTCGTTCTGTCGCGTCTCCACGTTGATTCATGTTGCTGCGCTGACTGCGCACGACTGACTGCCACATATATGCCACTTCAGTGCCATGTCTTACATCAGCAGTGGAAGGTCACGAGTCCACCTCATACTCGTTCTACGCCAGCGGTCAAACTTTTTTGCTAAAGAGCCAATACGGGCATTGTGGGGTAGCACCTCGGGACGCATATGTATCGATCTTACTGTTATGACCTTCAACAGACTACCTATGCTAAGGAAGTGATCAGATGCCCGCCAGCTCTCGCGCACTGATCGTTAAAAGTCGGCTCCATTTTAAACACTTCGTGTCGACTGTTCTTTGTTTCATAGTGCTACCACCCGCGATTCGAAACTTGTGACATCCTATATGGTAAGGGGGGAAAGGTGTATGCGTTGAGGAGTGATTGGATTGTCATACAACAAAAAAGTCGTATGAACGTATCTCATGTGCAAAGGGAAAATGGCATGCCGCAAAATGGTAAAAAATCACATTTTCATTTTTTAAGCCACCCGTGGTCTAGGTGTAGCGTCTTTGATTAGTAATCAAAAGTCCTCGATCCCGGGTTTCAAGTTTCTCTCCCCATGAACAATGGACCTTGCCGTTGCGTGACAAAGTTTTGTGATATCTGTGTGAGCGGGCGATTAATTGATTAATAACAGCAGTTGTACTCACATTTAAATGCATTATACAATATGAGACAGTTCATAAATGTTAATAATGGCATTATTCTTCTATTCATTTCGTTGTTCTACTCATTGCGTTGGATTATAAAGAAAAAACATTTTTTATGTGTAGTTGCGTGTGTGGCAATAAAAGCATAATGTGTTCATTAATGCTAGCACTTTTCCTGTATACATAACCTGTTAAGTGACTCGTTCCGTCTCATTCCAATAAAGGAATCGTTCAAATGATCTATGGAACATGTAAATAGCTACGTTACTAACAACAATTTTAAATTAATATCGTATTCCTTGCACAAATATGTGCTGCATTTGAAGATAACCGTCTCCATAACGCATATTCACAAATCCACGTTACTTCCATTTTATGCCATAGCAGCTCGTTGGTAGGAGGCACACACGCTCGCAAATTCTCAGTACTGGAAGATACACAACGGAACATCTCCGTCTCACTTGCCCTGACACCCCAGTGGCCGCGCTGCCCTTGATGATGATGATGATGATGATGATGATCAAATGTTCAAATGTGTGAGAAATCTTATGGGACTTAACTGCTAAGGTCGTCAGTCCCCAAGCTTACACACTACTTAACCTAAATTATCCTAAGGACAAACACACACACCCATGCGCGAGGGACGACTCGAACCTCCGCCGGGACCGCCGCACGGCCCATGACTGTAGCGCCTGAGACCGCTTGGCTAATCCCGCTCGGCATGATGATGATGATGATGATGATGATGATGATGATGATGTATGGTTCGTGGGGCGCTCAACTGCGCGATTATCAGCGCCCGTACAAATTCCCAACCTTTGCGCAGTCCAGCCTTGCCACTTTCAAGAATGATGATGAAATGACGGGGACAACACAAACACCCAGTCATCTAGAGGCAGGTGAAAATCCCTCACCCCGCCGGGAATCGAACCCGGGACCCCGTGCTCGGGAGAACGCGACCGCGAGACCACGAGCTGCGGACCACTGCCCTTGAGGTAAGCAACCAACTTTATTCAGCTCACAGTCGATTTCACTCAACGTCAATGACAATTAAGCATATCTTCAAATATTACTATCTCTGCAAGTAGTTTTGTTTGCTGCTGAGCAGGAAAACTAGTATTAAGAAGCTCTTAACATTCGTGTTGATGGTTTTCGACTCGGCTGTTTGTTGCTTGATGCATACTATTATAAAACGCGGCTGAGAACCGCTGGCCGCACGAATAGGGTAAATCTACCTACCTCGGTACCGTACTGTATATCGTGGCAGCAGACATAACCTGCCTTGATCTGGGGCAGGCGTTCCACACTAAGTTCCAACCGTCCTCCAGAAATAGCGGGAATGTCTTCACGCGGGAAAGACATTCGGAATGGAAGTGGTCGCTGGGTGCAGGGCAGGTAGCTCATTGTGAGTTTAGTGGAGGAAAACACGCTGTTTGTTAGGCTGATCTCGTAATATAAGTTTATTAAGTTGTCAAGTAATTCTTGAGACTCTTCCAACCAACTAGATTAACTAACAAACATACCTATCATCTTAGTCGTCAGAGTAGGATTTAAATGCACTATTACTGAAATGAGCGCTTAGGAAAACGACAACTTCCCTTACATTTTGTGTCCGTTTCAGACACAACGGCTCCAGCTCCAAGCATGTGAAGAATGAAAGCAGCAGGGGAAAAGGGGTTTCCTATCGTGGCACCCTTTCTGACGTTTCAATGTCGCTGTCGCAGAGTGGCTCGGTTGACACCGAACTTTTTTGAAATTGATTCGATGAATTTTGTCGATGTCTTGTTACATAGAGACTATTGGTTCTGATAGTGGATTCCCATGTGAGCCACGTGACACCAGATACATCGGAAAATATCATTGTCACAGTAGCATCAGATACGACCCATATTCTACTATCACTGGATATTTCAGACCCTGAAACAGGGATAGCACGAAAATGTGAAGTACTTTCAAGAAGGCAGTCCTCTCAGACCTGGTGTTTGTGATTTTCGTGCACTACTCAACACTGCTTTTTTGAAGGTAGTTTCGTGGAGGCACTCATATGTGCATTCAATAAAACTGGATTTTTTCTGAGTACTGAAAAAGTTCCCGATGAATCTGACACAACAGATCCACAAAGTCACAACTCCTCTGTGCAAGAAGCGTGTAGGTCTATGGATATGATCGGAATGAGCCGTCCGTTTCAACAACAAACCTCACACCATCTGTTGATAGTATTTGATGGATGTCATTCCTAAATTTACCTGAGAATACCTGGTGGTAAACAGAAAAGAGAAAAACGGAAGTAAAAGAATAAGAAAAATGATGACATTTGCGCCACATGAAACGACAGCTACAGTTGTGGAAAGAATAAAAGTGTTTGGATTCTGTGTTGTTTCTGTGTGCGACGGTTCCATGATAGTTTTTAGAATTAGATTCATCTGATGCTACTGAATTTAACTTGAATTTTTTTTGTATATGTTAGTTACGATGGCATTGATGCTTAAAATGAGTGAAAATTTTCTTAAGAGAACAATGCAAAGGAAAGTTCTAACGGTTTTAAGCACATTATCACGAAGTCAACTGTCCGCCCCAGGTAGCTGAGTGGTCAGCGTGACGGAATGTCAATTCCTAAGGGCTCGGGTTCGATTCTCGGTTGGGTCGGAGATTTTCTCCGTTCGGGGACTGGGTGTTGTGTTGTCCTAATCATCATTATTTCATCCCCATCGACGTGCAAGTCGCCGAACTGGCGTCAAAACGAAAGACGTGCACCCGGAGAACGGTCTTCCCGACGGGAGGCCCTAGTCACACGACTTTTACAAAGTTAAATGTATAGTGTGACGAACTGGGTATGCTATAACGTAATTAGGTGGCACGCACATTTCGTTCCCTGCATTTTATAAATTCAACAATTTTGCATTAATTGATTGTTTCTGTTACGGGCTAGTAGAACAATGTATTGGGCTCTTACAGGTAAAATATGCAATTTTCAGATAAAGTAATTGTTTTGATTTCTTATTTACAATCCTTATCACCACGAAGTTAGGTAGGCTCACACTACCGCATTCGGGCCATATGCGGCCCGCGGGCCATAGTTGGACGACCATTGTTCTACGCCTTCTACAGATCCCTTCAGCGACCAGGGATCCTTCTTCCATCCACGGCGCGGGCCTGTGACCAGACTGTTGTCCTGGCTGTAGGTGGAGTGCAGCCTTTTTTTGTTGTGGCACTAGGAGGGGGAGGGTAGGGGCCTATAGGTCCGACCCTTTTTATCCCCGGGAGATATCTGGCACTAATTTGATAGCAGACTGAATGGGGCGAATGCCGGACATTTGCCACACCGGACATTTGCCACGCCGGACATTTGCCACACTTGCCCCTTCGCCAGGTAGCTTGAGTAGCGATCCCTCAGGTAAGGGACGCCCTTCCCCGCACTACCTCTGTCCGCTTTCAAATCGTCGTATCCACATCTTACTCGATACAACCAGTACGTAAGGGACCTTCTTCTTCGGCATCTTGGCCAAATACAGAGCTTCTTTTCCGAAATCGAAATATTTATAACATTTGGGAAACGAAAGCAATACCGATATTATGTCAGTATGTAATTAGTTCTGCCAAGTATAAATATAGATTCCTCTGTCTGTACGGTAGCTTCCTTTCACGTTTACTGATTGCAATAGAAACAGTCAATCGGCATGTGAGCAACAAGAAAGGAACGATGAAACGAGAATGCAAATGTACGCTAATCATTTCTTTTTTATCACTGCATTTATGCCTACTTTAATTACTACAACTGCATACCCAAAAAAACAATAGGGAAAGAATAAATGGATTTGTGAATGTTTGAAAAGAAGAACGACATACTCCATATTAATTTACTCTCTAATAACATTAGTTAATAAAATGTAGCGGGACAATGTTCAAAACAACTGAAAACAGGTTTTTTTTCTGTATTGTTATTTTAAACCTGTACAACAGGCAGCTGTCAGCAGCATTCTACGCCGCTCTTCAGCCAGAGGATACACAAAGAGAAGAAACACTGAGAAGACACATAAGTTACAGAACGGTGAGCAATAAAACAGTAGACACATAAAGACAAACACGGAGCCGTTCACACGCGACGATAATCCACACTGCAAACTGTTGATACGACGCACAAACACTGAAGAAGACGATGGCACTGGTGAACGATGGTGTGCGACGGTGAAACACTGAACACTAAACATGACGGCACACACGAAACACTGATGGCGGTGATCTCCGGCGCGCGAATGTCCACTGAGCGTGTGCGAGTCCGGGGACCTGCCAAGAGGGGAACAGGGGTGAAAACAGGTTCACTAAATAGAGATAAGAACATCTATGATTGACGTGTCATCTAAAGTCGACTTACAATTTTAAAATGTTAGAAATAAGGAAATGAAGTAATACAGACTGCTACACTTGTAACGTACGTTGTTGTTCTACTTTGTTTAGCTCAGGTATTTAAAGGGTCACAGAGAAAGCATCTTAGGTTCTGGAGGGAAAAGCCGTAATTGTAATTATCTGCGCTACAACAGAAACAAGAAGGACAACTTAGGGAAAAATAATGTAAGCTCACAATCGACTTTGAAGCAGATAGTTCCTGTGACTTAGTATGGGCAGAGGTTATACTCGACAACCGGAATAAATTAATAACTGGCTCCTTTTACCGACCCCCTGTCTCAGATGAAACAGTTGCTGAACAGTTCAAAGAAAAGAAAACTTGAGTCTCATCCAAAGACCTTGTAAAAAATAACTAGACTCACTGATGGCGCTGCAGTCGCGTGATAATTTGAACCTTCGGCTGGACGCCATTATAGTGGTTGTAATCTGATGTGTTGTGTAGTGCTGTTGTTTATGAAGACCCTGATTCAAAGTTGTATATTTGTTGGGACGTACATACAGTATTTGTTACTCGTAATTCTACTGTCTATACGTTCCAATCAAAAGAAGTACAATGGTGAAGAGTCGTGCAGCGATTAATTGTACAAATAAATTCGAGAAAGGAACGAATATTACATTTCACAGGTAAGTGAATATTTTAAGTTGTTTTGTATGTCAATGCATTTGCTTAATAAATGTTTTTGTAACACGGTATTAGTATAATGTCTGTGCATCTATTTGCAGGTTTCCTTTCTCAAAACCATAGCTGTTACAAAAATGGTTTCACACTGTCAGGAGGCAACATTTCCGACCGACAGAATACCATTTTATATGTTCTGATCATTTTGAAGAAAGTTGGCTGATCTGGAGTGTTTTCATGGTGTAGGTTAGGTTGAAACTTGATAATTTGGTCGTCAGTTGCCAAAGCACTATAAATATAGTGGGCAAATCTTCGAGTATTTTGATGCATTTTGCGTACATCTATCGTAAATGAAGTACGAAAAATGCTAGGGGTCCAGTACGTAACTTTTAGCTACGACAGATTCCATGTAGTACGTAAGATAAATTCGTAAACAGTGACTAGTTGCTGTTTGTTCATAAATTAAAAAGTATATTGCAGTAACGTATTTAAATGAGGCATTATGTTTGTGACCTAACTCAAGGGAAGGCATTTTATAACCAAAAGCGATGTATAAACATTCGAACTCCGCGCGTCAGTTTACCACTCTAATGGCCGCCGCCCAGCTATTCAATTTGTCCGCTCTTCACAGTCGACCACTCGTGCGGTTGTGGGGGCCTGGTCTCATCACAAATAGGTAACCTACTCATACATTTATAGTTGACAGTTGCTTCAACCTACCTTCCGCATGTTGACAAAAATACATTTTCATACCCTATTGTAAATAGAAAACAACTTCCGTAATTGTTCTAAATGCTTTTTTTTCAAATTATTTTTAACAATTAGTTGACGAGGCCATTCAAATTGTAAATGGTTACGAAAACACACTTGACCTCTTAGCCACAAATAATCCTGAGCATCACGACGGATACAGGGATTAGTGAACACGCAGTCGTAGAGAGGCTCACTTCCGTAACAAAGAAATTCACCAAAACTAACCGCGAAATATATCTATTTATAAAAGCAGCTAAAAATTCAGGTGACGTCTTTCTAAGAGATAGTCTCCAATCCTTCCAAACTATGTAAATGGAGACCATATGTGGCTTAAGTTCAAAGAAATAGTATCAACAGCACTCGAGATATTCATACCAAGTAAATTAACAAGAGACGGAACTGATACCCCATGGTACACAAAACACGACAGATAGCTGTTGCAGGAGCACCGCAAAAGGCACGTATAATTTAGACGAACGCAAAATCTCCAAGATTAATGAAGTTTACTGAAGCTCGAAGTTCGGTGCGGATTTCAATGCGAAATGCATTTAATAGTTTCCACAACGAAACTCGCTCTAGAAATGTGGCGGAAAATCCAAAGAGATGGTCCCATGCTAAGTAAACCAGCGGAAAGGCTCAGTAAGTACCTTTACTGCGCGACAGCGACGGTTGTTACTGATGACAGTGTCACTAAAGTGGAGTTAGTATATGCATTTTCCGAAATTCCTCCACCAAAGAAGACGAAGTAAATATTCCAGAATTCGAAATGAGAACAGCTGCAAACATAATTTAGAAGTAGATATCCCTGGTGTTGCAAAGCAACTGAAATTAAACTGTCAGTGACAGAGGAAATGATCAAATATCTTTTCAAAAAGTCTCTAACGTATAAGAAAAGTAGGTCTAATACATTTGTTTCTGATGTTCTTTAGTAACAATTAATTTTCAGTAGTAAGCTCCGTGCTTTTACTGACCTGTTTAAAGATAATCAACAATTTAGTAAGAAATTTTAATTTTTAAAGGACTATATCTAAATGTAGTTAAGTACGATAGTTTTACATCTACTATAAATGTTTGCAGCTTAACTTAAATAAAAAATATTTGAGGTGCCAAAATTGTCTACCTTAGCATCAGATCAGTTTTTGGATGTCAATTTTAGGTGCAATTCAAAGGTTCAGTTCCCATTTTCTTTTACGAAAGCGTATACTATCAGTTTAACAAACCATGATATTTTAGGTGATAGTTGCGATTGTGAAGCTTCAGTAAATTATTTTAGAACTCACAATTATTTAATAGTATGGCCATAATATTGGAAGGCAGAAAAAAGTTATCTTAACGTGACAACAATAGGGATACTTTTGTGAGGCTTGAAACACTTTTTAATTTTTACATTAAAGCCCGATTCGCATCACACTTTGCACAGGCTTTGGACCGTGAAAATGATAAATGACCATCTACCATTCTGGCGTGTGTAAAATCAGCCTAAACACGCTGAACTAATGTACACTCTATTTACAATTACAATTTAATATTAGCTCCGATAATGCTGCTTCAATGTTTTAATAATTTTATGTCAGTAACCTGCGAGGACTCGGTGGTCTTCATAGTTTTTAACGCATTATTTTTAAAGTATTTCAGTCCAGTTTCTGAATATGGGCAATGGCTTTCAAGCAAGGCCTAACGTTGCCAGTCTCTTCATAATTCTTTATGATTCTCTCTATCCTGTCGTCCAGCTTCAAGTACTTCTTCTTCCTGATCCAGCACAGGAAGCACTAGTTTCACAATCACAAGTATTACATGAAATGTATGACAGAGAAATTAATGTCCTCCTTTACTCGCGTTGATATATAGAGTGCACAGAAAATAATCTTTATAGAAGCTGTGCAGATAGTGTGGAAGGGGAGGGGACGAGGGCAGTGGTGGGGGCCCCACTGTGTGCGGCGACTTACACGGTAGGGGAGGTGCAATACAGCAGCTCAGCCTTACACACTAGCTAAGCTACAGACAGCGAGTCGCCAAACGATCATATTAATAGGATGTGCTAGTACAAACAATAATTCGGCAAGTCAGTAGTCTCCCTAATAGAGTACCAAATAAGAAAATCAACACGTAAGTAACCGCTTTTAATGGACAAAGGGAGGACTCGCGCAGCGCTAAGGACGAGAACTTGTTCCGCGAATGTACCATATTAATTTGTGCAAACTCTATGATCTCAGAATTTTAAGGCCAAATATTTTGTGATGGACGCACTACTTCTCACCAGAATGTGTTGAGCATTTTTGTAACCTCTAGCGCTGAGGAAACAAGTCTGTAAAAGATCAGGTAACATTTCTCTAAATCTACTCCATCTTTTACGTGCAGGTCCCCAGAGCGATGAAAAATACCCAAGAATTCGTCAGTTGAGATTTTTGTAAGAAATCATAGAGACAGGATAAGTTAAATATTTTGAACATTTCGCGGCCCTGTCAGCAACAGTATAAATATCAATTTCAATTTTAAACCAACAGCCTCAGTTGACGATGTTGGGTTTATATATCCTTCCCACTCATAAGTTCTTTTTAGGTGATTCAACTTCGCTTAAGCACAAAATTTTCCTAGACAGGCCATACCTTGTAAGCACATGATGTCTTCCTCATATCGTGACCAACGAATACTTCATAAATGTTAAGACAGTCGGTCTAAGTACGTTCTGCATAAGATAACATATACGCCCTTTTCCTCAGCTGTACCTTTCTTTTATTTCGCGTTACTAGTAAATTCAAGGTCAGGAGATAGGTTCGCGTCTTGTCTCAATAAGTACCCATCACACAGTTTACGCGCAGGCGCAAGGTATTGTGTCCGCCTACGCGGGCCTCATGACGCTACGGTCAGTTCCAGTGGCTGCCGCATCACGGTCGCGAAGTGGCGCCGAGACAGTGCCAGATAAGTTTTTACAATCTGACGATAATTTATGGATTTGTAGTTTTAGCTTGGCGATGTCCACTATGGACAAACGGTAGTTACTTTTAATCTGAAGAAGGTTGGGTTATCCCGACTGAAACCTAGGCAAATCTAGGTAATCCTTGCAACTGAGTCTGTTGGTTTAAAATTAAAATCAAGACAGAATAAGGTTTTCATTCAGTTACTGAGGGTACGGTGCAACAAAATTTCCCAACTAATCTAAACTCTATGCTGAACCAAAAAATGAATTCAGACATTTTGTTTTTAGCATGTAATGCAGTTACCAAATGAACAGCCCAGTGCAGTTTCTAATTTGTAAAGGATACGTCAGCGAAACCATCACCTCGTAGTACATTCACCAGTCCGAATATTTAGTGGTTTACCACCCCAGAGAAATGAAATATCTGACTAGTTCCTCATTCCTAACTCAAATAAACAGTACATAATTAGTTTAAGTACTCATATAATGTAATTCAAATGCGTTGCTCAAATTCTCAGCACTGTCTAGTTAAGCGTCTCCCAACAGGGAGCTTGTGTCCAGGTGTGAAGTAGCACAGGGGAAAAAAATAAAATGTAAAAAACATGTCCTTCGTTTCGGTCGACGAGTAAAGAAGAAACAGAAAATGAAAGACAGATCCCGTTACATTAATGAGAGGCAAGACTGTAAATAACGTAACACCAGCTGGTGTTTTTACGACCTTTAGCTTCACCAATTTCAGTTCCATGGTACTTTAGTTAGAGCGGATTTGAGTCCCGGCAATAATTTTTCCCATTTTCTGTTCGAGATAAACGTTTTGAAGGCAGCGTGATCCTTGGAATTGGAGAATAATTGAAATGTAATTTTTCGTCGGCGTTGAGGTCATTAGGGATTAAAATCCTACTTGAATATTCGACGAGGGAAAAGACATGGTCCGTAACTTTTTCTAACGAACCACACGTTACTTACGAACCTCCTGGAAATTTTAAATTAGAGGCCAGATGTGGATTTGTGGTTCGCTCTCAACAATAAAAAAATCTTCGAATTTATTGCCGCTTTCCTCAAACAAGAAACTGACAGTTTTACCACCGCGCCGGTTTGATCTATGTACAGTATCGAGTCTAAGTTATCTTCCAACCGATATCAAGATTTTGAAACATTGGTCACTCTGGCAGTGCACACCCTGAAAATATTGCTTATCAACTCCACTAAGAAGTGTAAAAAACTAAAGGGGTGTCATACCGTCTCTACACAAATTTTGTGTTCAAAACTGCAGCACAAAATTTGTAATTTTCTGCTGCTGCATTGTTATAGATGTACAGTTGTTTAACATTATTTCTTTTTCTCTGTCACCACGTATGGCAGCTGCAACGCTACGCCGTCAGAATTTGTATTACGGCTGGCCCCAAACGTCAGCGGAAGAAATTGACAAAGACTGTTCGAGCGCAGTGCATCCTACGTAAACATACCCTCATTATCATAAATATACTGCTACACACTTATAGTGAAGCGCACATGCCGTTATTGGCCATCACGGTTGAATTTTACAAGCGCTAGTCAACAATTTATCGACTGACACCAGGTCTGCCATTACAGTAATCTGAGCACCCATCAGTCACTACGCCAGATGATCAGATTTAATTGCTGTTTTTATGTATCCAAAAGCTTCCTATCCTAGGCATATGCTTTATTTTAGGTTTTCAGTTATGGCTTACATCAGTATTATGAGATATTGCACATAAAGTTCCAATGAATTCAATTTCATTAGCCATAAATAAAAACTAACTATGTCCTTTCCACTGTGCTTAACTGATCAGCAGCATATGCTTCCAATAACCGATGTGTTCTAGTTAAGTTCGCTAAAAGCGTGATTCTCTGACAGCAGGCAGTCGTTACGAATCTTGTGGATGGAAGAACTTTCCTTCATCAGTGATGGGCTGGAGGGTCAGAAGAGATGGTGATTTACAGATCCTGATGGTGTGCAAGGTCCTCTGTTAACCCCTCTGCAGTATCTGATGGAGCGAGAATACACTATCCGTTCAAAAAATTACCGAGACTGATGTTTTCCCTGGCGTATAAGCGACGTCAACACATTAAATATGGTGGCAGCTTGAACTAAGAACTGTACACAACAGATGTGCGTTCGACCAGCCAGTTACGAGCAGGCAAACTTAAGTACAAATCGCAATGGGGTGAGATCTCTAAATCAAGAATCAAGGCTTTCTCCAGACTATTTCGAAGAAGAGACAAGCGCGTGCAAAGTTTGTCCCACACACCTTGGCTTCCGAACAAAACCAATGACAGTGGACGCCTGCCGTGACTTGACTGAAATGCAAAATGGGGACAATTCCTTTGTGGAAAAATCATCATGGGAGACGAGACTTGGTGTTCTCAGTACGAACCTACAAAAAAACAACAAAGCGCAGAAAATAACAGGGTGGAACAGCCCTTTGACGATATAAGCGATGTTCAAGTCAACATGACGTGCGAATTGACCAACATCTCAAAAAAGGACTTTCCCGACAGTTTCGCATGGTTGTAGGACCATTCGGAATGTTGTTCCCAAGTGAGGGAAGAGTATGTAGAGAACCTGAAGAATTAAAACCTCCATCTTAACTTTTCTCTATTTTTTTATGAATCCACTTTCGAAAATATTTGAACTGATGGGGTATGGTGATCTCTCCATCAGATGGGGACGTTAGGCTCTGCGACTCCCATGTGGCTATTCGAGAGGACAGGGTTGAGTAACGTCAGTGTATTTCGCTCTCTCTCTCTTCCTTCAGTTTCTTCCTCATTTATATTTAAAAATAAATCAGACGTTTGAAGCTGTTTTATAAAGGGGAATTCGATTCTTTAAAGAATCGTGGGGGAGGCTATACTGGTAACGAGTACCTAATGGCACATCACTCAACTGCACAAGCGTGCGTTGCATCACAGTCACCCACAGGTCGCAAATATATAGGGTGATTCAAAGTCACGTCCCATAGGACGAAGTCTAAGTTCGTAATTTAATAGTCTTGTCCCATAGGACAAAGTCGTATTTAGCAGAGATAGTCATTATGCTAAAGTTTCACTTCAGTCGTACAAACTGTTAGATCATCGGGCAATGATGACCTGAAACTTAACAATACAATGCAACCGCCATCCCCAGTCAGTTGTTTTCACGTACCTCAAATGCAGAAGGCGTTCAAACTGACATCCAGCCTGCAGACGACACATCTGAACATGGCAGTGGACACTGCTGGACACTGACCGCAGCGCCGCTGTTGCTATTTCTGTACAGCCTCTAGTGACATTCTCTTGGTCTGTTCGTGCACAGTGTAGACTTGAGGTGCCCCCAAAGGAGAAAGTCCAGTGGCATCGGTCTGGTGATCTAGGTGGCCATTCCACCAGACCCTGTCCACCAATCTATTGCCCACGATGAACCTCACGTAGAAGTCGGCGGACATTTCTTCCGAAGTGTGGAGGTGAACCATCCTGCTGGAAGAAAAATCTATATCATCACTCGAGAGGCATATCACGCAGATAATGAAGTAATGTTCCCCCAGACGATGTCCTCAGCGTGCAGTATTGAGAATGCCGGCCGCGCGGGATTAGCCGAGCGGTTTTGGGCGCTGCAGTCACGGACTGTGCGGCTGGTCCCGGCGGAGGTTCGAGTCCTCCCTCGGGCATGGGAGTGTGTGTTTGTCCTTAGGATAATTTAGGTTAAGTAGTGTGTAAGCTTAGGGACTGATGACCTTAGCAGTTAAGTCCCATAAGATTTCACACACATTTGAACATTTTTTGAGAATGCCATTAAAACATGCGGAACCAATGAGAATACCCCCATGAGTGCCACACCACACACTTAATCTACGGTTATTGAGTGTATGCCTCGACTGCGAGATGGGAATTTTCGTTAGCCCAGTAGACGGCTTTACGTGTATTCACCCTCCCGTTCAGATGAAGAAAGATTGGATTTAACGTCCCGTCGACATCGAGGTCATTAGAGAAAGAGCACTAACTCGGACTGTGTCAAAGATGGGGAAGGAAATCGGATGTGCCCTTTCAAAGGCCTTCCCAGCATTTTCCTGGAGTGATTTAGGGAAACCACGCAAAATTTAAATGTGGATGGCCAAACGCTGGTTTGTCTCAAATGACTCTGAGCACTATGGGACTTAACATCTGAGGTCATCAGGCCCTAGAACTTAGAACTACTTAAACCTAACTAACCTCAGGACATTAAAAAAAGGTTCAAATGGCTCTGAGCACTATGCGACTTAACTTCTGAGGTCATCAGTCGCCTGGAACAAATTAAACCTAACTAACCTAAGGACATCACACACACCTATGCCTGAGGCAGGACTCGAACCTGCGACCGTAGCAGTCGCGCGGTTCCGGACTGAAGCGCCTAGAACCGCTCGGCCACCGCGACCAACAACGCTGGTTTGAACCGTCATCGTGACTCCAGTGTGCTAATCACTGGGCCACCTCTCTCGGTTCCCGTTCAGTGGATTCGATAGGGATGGAAATGATTAGACAGTGTCCTGAAGACGAAGGCTCGGCTGATTCCACATTGCTGTGCCAGCTTCCTTGTTAACCGAGTTCGACTCTCCGTCGACTTAGCTAGTATGGCTGCTTATTGTGTATTCCCTGTTGCTGTGTGGTCGCCAGGGACGTCGTGAACACTGCCTGTAGATTTGAACCGTTCCATTAAACAGCCAAGCATTCTGTGATTAGGCGTACGTTGGTTTGGATGTCGCCTGCTGTCGGTTCATGCGTGCCACACGGACGAGAACAATTTCCGCCTCCTCATGAGATTGCTGTACGAGTCACTACACTGCACAACAGCGCCACATTACACAGCTGCGGTAAGTGGCGCCCCTTTAATACCATTCCATTGGACTACGTTACCAGATGCCTCATAGACAACTGGCCATGTGGTACTGCGCTCTACACGCAACTAGTCATTTCGGCGGTGTGGCTGCGGACGCTGGGTCGTTCCTCTCGTTGTAGTTTTCCGTATCTCCGCTGATACCTACTTTGCCCTATGGAACATGAGTTTTTAATCATCCTGTACACACGATACTGAGCGAGGAAATTATAGGGGAACATATCTGAGTATTTCATTGCGCCCCACGAAGATGAGACACAAGGTTCGAGGTAGAAATAATACCCAAGCAGGTGACAATTTTTCTGTCCTCAAGTGGCTCGAAAACTTGGACAACGAACACCTCAAAAAATTGTATTGCGTCTTCCGTTAGTGTTTGAGCAAGTAGGTTTCTGGCGATAACACTATTTAAAAGAAAAAGGCTCTGAGCACTATGGGACTTAACTGCTGAGGTTATCAGTCCCCAAGAACTTACACTACTGGCCATTAAAATTGCTACACCACGAAGATGACGTGCTACAGACGCGAAATTTAATCGACAGGAAGAAGATCAGCATCTTCTGATTAGCTTTTCACAGCATTCACACAAGGTTGGCGCCGGTGGCGAAACCTACAACGTGCTGACATGAGGAAAGTTTCCAACCGATTTCTCATACACATACAGCGGTTGACCGACGTTGCCTGGTGAAACGTTGTTGTGGTGCCTCGTGTAAGGAGGAGAAATGCGTATCATCACGTTTCCGATTTTGATAAAGGTCGGATTCTAGCCTATCGCGATTGCGGTTTATCGTATCGCGACATTGCTGCTCGCGTTGGTCGAGATCCAACGACTGTTAGCAGAATATGGAATCGGTGGGTTCAGGAGGGTAATACGGAACGCCGTGCTGGATCCCAAGGGCAACGAATGGCAAAATGTCATTTTTTTCGGATGAATCCAGGTTCTGTTTACAGAGTCATGATGGTCGCATCCGTGTTTGGCGACATCGCGGTGAACGCACATTGGAAGCGTGTATTCGTCATCGCCATACTGGCGTATCACCCGGCGTGATGGTATGGGGTGCCATCGGTTACACGTCTCGGTCACCTCTTGTTCGCATTGACGGCACTTTCAACACTGGGCGTTACATTTAAGATGTGTTACGACCCGTGGCTCCACCCTTCATTCGATTCCTGCGAAACCCTACATTTCAGCAGTATAATGCACGACCGCGTGTTGCAGGTCCGGTACGGGCCTTTCTGGATACAGAAAATGTTCGACTGTTGCCCTGGCCAGCACATTCTCCAGATCTCTCACCAATTGATAACGTCTGGTCAATGGTGGCCGAGCAACTGGTTCGTCACAATACGCCAGTCACTACTCTTGATGAACTGTGGTATCGTGTTGAAGCTGCATGGGTAGCTGTACCTGTACACGCCATCCAAGCTCTGTTTGAATCAATGCCCAGGCGTATCAAGGCCGTTATTACGGCCAGAGGTGGTTGTTGTGGGTACTGATTTCTCAGGATCTATGCACCCAGACTGCGTGAAAATGTAATCAAATGGTTCAAATGGCTCTGAGCACTATGGGACTCAACTGCTATGGTCATAAGTCCCCTAGAACTTAGAACTACTTAAACCTAACTAACCTAAGGACATCACACACATCCATGCCCGAGGCAGGATTCGAACCTGCGACCGTAGCGGTCACTCGGTTCCAGACTGCAGCGCCTTTAACCGCACGACCACTCCGGCCGGCAAAATGTAATCACATGTCAGTTCTGGTGTAATATATTTGTCCGATGAATACCTGTTTATCATCTGCATTTCTTCTTGGTGTAGCAATTTTAATGGCCAGTAGTGTAGAACTACTTAAACCTAACTAACCTAAGAACATCACACACATCCATGCCGAGGCAGTATTCGAACCTGCGACCGTAGCGATAGCGCGGAACACTGCAATCCAATTAAAGGAAACCATCGATGGCAGGGGAAGCAACGACCGTTGTATTTAATGTAGACATGAACCGCCATACTTCGAATTCACACCAGAGATTATAGTGGTTAGGGGGAGAGAAAACGTGAATTGTTCAGAGCTTAAGTAGTTATGCTAACGTACATTTAGCCACACCACGAATTGTAAGACAAGAAATCCGTGCTGGTTAAGAAAGGTTGTGGCAGTTCTGGAACAATGATTGAAGATTATTTCCTTTGAGTTTTGGTGTACGGCTTGATGTTTACCTCGTCTCCCCAACGACATACAAGAATGTCAGCGGGGCTGCGTCGACTATTCTCATTTCGTGTTGACTTCTCTGAAAAAATCCATTTAGAAATTCAAGTCCTCGTCGCATCGGGATGTGGAGATTAGGACGTAGCACGGTAGGAGAATGAAAACTTGTGACTTCCACATATTGCAACTTTTAATTAAAACAATACTGGGAGAGTGCAAGTACATTCATCTTTATAGCACCAGCTCAAAAGACCGACAGACACCGAGATCCATGAAAAAAACAACTGAGGTACATAAAAAATTGATAGGAAAACTTTCAATTTTCTTTCGACTTACTCAGACATAATCACAACTCCCTGAGATATCTTTGCAGCACGGGGACGGCGCAAATAAGAATCGTTACAAATATTTATTTATATGTGTAGAACATTTAAAGAACCTACACAAGATCCACCTCACACAACTTCTTGTTGACGATGGCGCCAAACAGTGCTTCAGATCTCTAACGTGTGCCACATGGTTGGCAAATATTTGAGGGTGCTCGCGTTTGATGAGCGAAGCGTGTCAAATAAATCCAATAATACACGACATTTGACAGTTTATCTTACATTAATTTTAAAACTGGTCACATTTTCGCTATTTTAGGCTTTCTTTGAGGGACGTATCTTCTGTAGTGTTTTACATAAGCATTCAAATGTTTACCAGCGTGTTTCTCAGAACGAAACAAACGAATACACCCGGACCTGTTTCCCTTTCTTGAGCACGTCCAGATTTATGCCATTAGGTACTCGTTACCAGTAAACCTTCGCCCACGATTCTTTAAAGAATCGAATTTCCCTATATAAAACAGCTCCAAACGTCTGATTACTTTACAAATGATTTAATGTGTTAAATATTTGACGTTCAGCAATTAAGCAAGAAAATGTTCGGAAAAAGTCGAAGTTATATTTAAAGTTTGTTGGAAGTCGCTAACTGTTCTCATTCTCAAATGGTGGGTGAATGTAGTCTGGGTAATTTGCACGCCGTGAGTTAGGCCGTCACAAGACACATATCCAGTTTCTAACTGTAATACTTGTCTCATTGCGTTAAACCTTTAACATAAGATCATACCTCTTAATGAATAGATTATGAAATCATTTTAAATTTTAAATTTTATCAATAATTATATAAGATACTGAAAATTAATTTTTCCCGCTGAAAGCCGTTCGGAAGGCGACTTGCAACTGGTACCGTGCCACGAGTTGGCCGTTTAGTGATATAGATACTGCTGCTCGTACACAAACACACACAAACCTTAAGATAAGCGAAGGTCCTGGAAATAAAGTATTCCACCAGCCGGAAAAAGTACAAATTACGAAAGCAAGTGAAGTGACGGGTTACTTATCCCAGGAAATAAAAGCGTGAATGATAGGTTACTTACATGAAGAGACTGGCGATGTGGGTAAGACGAAAATTGAATGGACAATTGCTTCTGTACTGGTTTAATACACTTCCTGTAACGCGAAAAACACCTAATACTGTCCAAAGTGACTTAGAAACCACAGTAGACGACGGTTCATTAGTAAAAGGGTCGTGATCATAGGGGAGAGGGGACCAATGCAAATAAAGAGCTAAGAAAGCTTCCATCTACAAGCAGAAATATGCAGGTGTGTACGGAGAGAGCGAGGCAAAAATACGAGATATGTTCAAACACAATCGAAGCCTCTTTCCTGCGTAAACCAGTGGAGCGTGGGAGATTTTCGTGGGTGGAGATACAGTGGAGGACATGTATGTCCAGTCATGAGCTGTTTCCCACCAGCAGAAAGTGCTAGTTGCTGGCAACCGATCAATGAGGACAGTGTAATGACCAATCGTCGAACTGCTGTAAGTTGTAAAAATGGTAGAACTAAATGAGCAGCTATACTGTACCAAATTTTTCCAAAAGCTTGGCAACACGCAAGTGGAAGACCATTCGCAAGATTCAACAGGCTTTGGGGGTTGATTCCATGAGCGACTTAACGGATGAAGGAGTGGTGCAACCGCTTCAAAGTTGGCAGCGGGCTACGTTTAGGCAGACGCTCAACAAGCCGAAATGATAGTGTCATTGTGCAAGATAGAGAAGATCGTCGTACCACAGCACGAGACCTTGCCAATGAGACAGGCGTAAGCACTGGATCGGTACAATCGATTTTGGACGACAATTTGCACATGAGGGCAGTGTCCGCAAAATTTGCACCAAAATTGTTGACAGCGGAGCAGAAGCAACGCCAACTGGAAATCGATGGAGACACGCTGGACAATATAAACAGTAACACCAACGCCGTGTCCCTTTTCGCTATTTCCCAAGCTGAAAGTTCCCGTGAAACGAACGCGATTTAGAGAAGACATCGTGCGCAACGCGATGGTCTGGCAGATCTCCATACCAAAGAATGCGGTGTTTCCACTAACCTCGTAGTAATAGACGGCAAATCATCGAGTAAAACTGAAGTGATATCAGGTGTTCCCCAGGGAAGCGTCCTGGGACCTCTGCTGTTCCTGGTCTATATAAATGACCTGGGTGACAATCTGAGCAGTTCTCTTAGGTTGTTCGCATATGATGCTGTAATTTACCGTCTGGTAAGGTCATCCGAAGACCAGTATCAGTTGCAAAGCGATTTAGAAAAGATTGCTGTATGGTGTGGCAGGTGGCAGATGACGCTAAATAACGAAAAGTGTGAAGTGATCCACATGAGTTCCAAAAGAAATCCGTTGAAATTCGATTACTCGATAAATAGTACAATTCGCTAGGTTGTCAATTGAACTAAGTACCTGGGTATTAAAATTATGAACAACTTCAGTTGGAAAGAGGGATCCTTACCGGGTGGAATTGACGGAGGACATCGAAAGGGTGCAAAAAAGGGCAGCTCGTTTTGTATTATCATGTAATAGGGGAGAGAGTGTGGCAGATATGATACGCGAGCTGGGATGGAAGTCATTAAAGCAAAGACGTTTTTCGTCGCGGCGAGATCTATTTACGAAATTTCAGTCACCAACTTTCTCTTCCGAATGCGATAATATTTTGTTGAGCCCAACCTACATAGGTAGGAATGATCATCAAAATAAAATAAGAGAAATCAGAGCTCGAACAGAAAGGTTTAGGTGTTCGTTTTTCCCGCGCGCTGTTCGGGAGTGGAATGGTAGAGAGATAGTATGATTGTGGTTCGATGAATCCTCTGCCAAGCACTTAAATGTGAATTGCAGAGTAATCATGTAGATGTAGATGTATATCCAGATATCGAAGATATTTTCATCTCATGTTAATGCCAAGAGTCTCTATTACATAAATCCATATTTTCATGGTGAACCGGCCATATCGCATTCCCTGTGGTCACGTAGTAACGCGAGCAAACATTAAACCTGCTTTTCATCTCCTTGTACACGTGCACCCGGACATCATGGCACCATATACTACGAGAGTAGCATGGGAATTGGAAGGCGCCCGCCCGTTTTGGGGACGCTTTGCAGATAAGGAGAGCGGCGAACGCCGACTGCTTTTCGCGTATCCCGTCTCTGTGCTGTTAATTTCCGCTCCGCGTATGTCGCATCTGTATGAGTCCAGCTGCCCAGCTAACACTGGCTGCACAGGGCACGGCCTGGAATTTTCAGGCCTTTACTTGAAGAATCATTTGCAAGTTAAACCACGCGTATTTTTACCTCTCCGCAGTGCATTTGCATCACTGGAATAATTCTGGCGCTTATTCCAAAATTGCACCAAAGGGGCCACCAGTTCTCAAGCACTCTCTTCCTTTTTTTCCTTTTCGAGTTCAAATCCCACACATTGTTTTTACTTTTTATTTTTTCCTTTTTGAGTTCAAAACCCGCCTTCGAAATTCTCAGTCAGTGTCGCAGTTCGGCTATCATTCCTTGACGAGTAATACTAGTTTGCAAAAACACAGTGTAATAATAAATTGCACGCGGAATTCTTATTAAATGTTGGCACTGAGATACAGTCGATCCATTTATGAACATATGTGTGTGTGTGTGTGTGTGTGTGTGTGTGTGTGTGTTTGTCTGTATTAGCTCGTATATATTTTACTTGCATAAAAATAAGTTTCTGAGACTTTTTACCACTGTACTTATTTAAGGATTATTGCTGATATCAGCGAAATCTCTGTTTTAAATTGCTTATGAATTTTCGCAAATACAGACCTGTAAATTAGAGCTGTCTGTATCCGTGTGCTCCGAGGCCAATAATATAGAATAATTTATTTTACAATGAAAACGTTTTTCACAGCAAAAGTTAATGTCAACTAACGGCATTCAAAGGGATCTCTACAACGAAGCCAAATAAAGGGAAAATGGAGAAGATCAACACAAAGCAGTATCTACGATATACCAAACAATTTTGTAATTGACCACAATCATCTTAAAAGCAGTGACAGGATTAGTACTGTAATTCAACAAATTTTGCAGCAGGCACAAGAAATGTGAAATTATCACTGAATCTAAAGATCGCGCAGTAAAAGTACACATATAACAACTAAGTAAATAGCTAAGTAATTTATGAATATGTAATCCAGTAAACATTTATAGCTATATATACCTCTGTACTTCAAGATGTTGGTATTATTCAAATATTTATGTTTCTGTCCATTTTGTCTGATCCAGCACTATTTAACCGCCACCCATAAGAACATCACTTTTCTGATATTAGATACGAATGATGAACTTTTTTTCAGTATCGTAATGTGCACAAAATTTGGTTCTCTAACTTAAACCTAGGCAGTGACATAAGATTCTTATTCGTATCCGAAAGTTGACCTGCTTATATCGTATCTGAAAGTTGGTCAAGAATATTTTCTTGCCACACTTCTCGATGATACCCGACAACACTACCAAAAATGAATAAAATATTATACCACAGTCCCGGATGAGAACCTATATTGGGAAGGACGAACGGAGACGACAGGCAGGAAATTTCTTTCTTGCCTATGTGAAATGTAAAAATTTGAACAAAAAGACATAAATTTCTATTCTCATTAGTTCTGCCGAATGTATGCTACTGTATAAGAGCAATATCGTTTGTACCAAGCTTTTATTTTAAGATAGTAACCTTATGGAAACGTCGTTCTTTAAAGTTATGGAAGTTGTTGTGCGCACCGAGAAGAATTTAGTCTATATCGCTGCGATGAATTTTATAACAGAACCAACAGCGAAAGCTCAGGTGACTGCTTGTGTAAGGTATATGTTGAACATTTAGTTACACTGTTTTGACAGCATTTTCACTCAGTTAGGAACGATGTGCCCAGATAGTCAACGTGACTTTACCACGCATTCTGTTTTATTCATCTTGACATGTTAAACCGTTCACCCTTTGACACCTACGGATGACAAACGTCTTACATTTCTTCAATATTGTCTTCCAAATGCTAAGTGTTGCTTGTATTTGAATCAACCTTTGTCGAAATTGCTCGAGGCACTTCAGAGCTATGCTGGAACATAATAGCCATAATGGTGTACAGCCTGGGCAAAGTAAAGCTGGCCTGGAAAATATTTTATAGAGGTAAGAAACAAGGATCGCTGCGCTTTCAGCGTAAATAGAAGACGTTTTAGGATTTTGACAGGGTAGCGAGTAAGGAATCAAATATTCTCGTCCATAAACCTTTATTAATTTAAGCATACACGTTGACACACAGAAAACAATTTTTTCTTTATATTTGCTGGTGTAATTTTAATAAAATCTAGTTTAATTTTTAACTTGTAATTTAAATCTTCATCAGAATCATGTATTATTTTCTCCAGGCAGTAATCTGACGAATAGGTCAGTTTTCGAATTCAAACATGCACATAAGTTTTTGGATAAATTATCTTTCTTATGGCTTCAACAGCTAGCTCCGTTCCTTCCTGCCATTCTTCTAAGGCGAGAGCATTCGGGGATTTTAATTTTGCCTCTTTTTTCCTGCATCACATTGCTGTTAAAGCATTCCACATCTTCTTGTGTACTCACTAACAGCTCTTCACCTACACAGTCTTGTCGAATTTCTGTAAAGAATTTTAAGTAAACCACTTTTGCGAAAGTATTTCCATTAAAAGTAGTTATTCCATCACTTTTAAACTCCACAAACGGCAGTTCTGTTGCTAGGTGCACAACATACACTCCACAACATTTCAGTAGAATGTAACCATCGGTTTTAAGTTGCTCCAAACAGGCGTGGAACTGTATAAATGGATTTCTCGTGCTTCCCTTAACATAGTAAAAGTGCTTGAATCCATCATTTTAGGCAAGTACTCCAACATATGGCGGCGTACCATTGCTGTTAACAGTAAATGGAAATATCCAAATTTCTCCATACCCTGTTTTTTAAGTGGTACGTAAGCTTGACCGCACATCTGCAATAGCTTCTTCTTTTCCCAACTGCAGTTTGTATTCGTCTGTTATGTTAATTGGTTTGTCGATATACTTCAGTTTTTGTTCTTTTTTTTAATTCGTCCTCTTTCATTTCCAGTTTTCTTCGTATACATAACACTTTAAATGCACTTACAGGAGAAATTTCATTAATGGGGAATGGCTTAAGGCTGTTCGAGACATTGGTTCTTTTACTTAAGACTTGTGGAATAGAATTCTTTCTGGGCACCAGTTCTTACTCGCCAATATCAGTATTTTATGACACTGTGGAGAACAATGTTCTAGATTGAGAAAAACATGTTTTTCCAGTTTTAATACAACATGACTGTGTATTACTTATACCGTATTTGTTGGAGTCTGTGCTAAAATCTCCCTGTAGTTTACAGGCAAATAATTAAAAGTATATGCAGACAGAACAGAGTTTATAATTTTTTCTTGTCTTGATTGTCTTGTAGGCTAACTTGACACTACTCAGTTGTTGGTTAATCTTACTGCCCCAGCAGACATACTGCACAATACTGTACAAAGCCACACAGTAGCAGTTCTGTAAGTTATTCAGTAGTTGACACAACATGGAAGTGATGGGCGCAAAGTATAGTGGAGCATATTGCAAATATTGTTTGTTAGCATTTAAAACATTTACAGTGTGCTGCACAGGGTCATACAAATAAACTCAGTCCATTCTGTAAGTGTGTAGTGGAGCCTCCAGCTGGGTAGTACCATGTTCTTTAGCCAATGAAGATGCAACAGTTTCTCAGACACATGTCTGGACACTGTATAAAATCAGTAAGCTGGTTACTGATATATTTGTTCAATCCTGGGCTTATGATTTGACATGTGTATTTTGCAATTGGAGCTCATCCATGTTAAACAGTCTGTTCCAACGGTGTTGTCGTTATCCATAACCATATTGCTGTTTACTAGGTAGTGTCTTTTCACATAGGAATTGTGGTTTGATATTAGGTAGTCACCCGCCCCCATTTCGTTAAAAATCCCAGCAAAATACCCGGATCCATAAGATAATAGTTATCTACACGGAGCTGCTGCAGTACTCCCGACAGCTCTTCCATCAGTACACCTATTTTTATCATCAATCAATTTCACTTCTTATGACACAGTCAGAGGATTTTTATACTTCCTGGAAATTGTTGCGGATTTTTTGCCAGTACACCTCTCGTTCTAACACTGTCATTTCTGTGAATGAGATATGGTAGCTTTGCTTTGCCTTGGCACCATGCCTCGCAGAAATGAACTTGGAGAATTTATTAAGTAGATAATTGTTAAATGATCCAGTCATCTCCTTCTTTAACATTAGATACCTGCCCTTCTCAAATTGCTTCTGACAGTCCACTTGACCATGGTTTTAGCAACCACGATGTTGTTACAAAACTGTTCTGGAATTTGTGTAAGGACATTTAAATTCTTCTTGCAAAGGAGCGAGACATCTTCAGTGTGATATATGTTACCAGTGTCAGGAACAAGATTGTTCAGATTCTTCAATAATAACCACGCACTAAACCGTTCGTCTGTTGGTTTCCTCTTCTTCCCTTATTAGGAAACGTTTAGCACTTTGCAGGAGGAGGAATCCAAGTTACCACTGTCTGCTAGCACAGAAGACTGACCCGTTGCCGCTATCATGCTTCCTTTAATACTCTAAAGATCCAAGATGGTGGCATTTCTAGTCACGTGTTCTTCTAGTCATACGTTCTAAATTTGATTGTACACTCATGTTCAGAAAAAAAAACAGAACACATTGAACGACTAGAGGTAGGACGTTCATTATCACAGGACATGTACATTAGTATGTTATGCAGAAACGATTAGTATTTCAGTCACCTCGGTCCTGTTGCCTAGCAGGTACAGGCTCCGCCATGGGCCCTCATAACTTGTTCAATGCGTGATGGCATCGATGCGCATAAAGCACAAATGCGTCCTGTGGTATAACCATTATTGGTGCATTTACCTGGTTCCAAAGTTCATCTATGCTGGTTGGCATCACCCGTCGTTTCACCACAACCCACACATTTTCGACAGGCGACAAGTCTGGTGATCTGGCGGGCTGACATCCTGTGATACCAAGAAGGCAAGTGTTCGTGCAGCAACATGTGGTCGTGCATTGGCTTGTTGGAAAATGGCGTCTAGGGTGTCGTGCAGAAAGAGTATGGTTACGCGTTATTCACGTAGGTCACAGTGCCCTGGATACGCACCAGCTGTGATTTGTGGCTGTACCCAAAAGCATCCCACACCATAAGACCTTGAGTTGGCGCTCTATATCTTGTGCAAATGCAGTCACTGTGATGC
This sequence comes from Schistocerca serialis cubense, assembly GCF_023864345.2. NCBI lineage: Eukaryota > Metazoa > Arthropoda > Insecta > Orthoptera > Acrididae > Schistocerca > Schistocerca serialis. The sequence goes on along the minus strand of NC_064642.1, from coordinate 561,733,484 downwards.
TCCTTCCCTTGTCTGGGGCGAACCAAAACGCGGCCGAAAACATTATCTGACGCCATTCCTATCCCCAGTGACGTCGTTCCATACACCATTGCCGTCTAGCATGTTTCCGCATATTCGAAAAAGGTAGGCAGGGAAGTGGAGGACGTGCACGTAACCCATGCCGTAATGGACCGCGACGGACTGTCACCCCTGATAGTGTGCAATGTCTTACATTGTTCCACTGTTACGCCAGATCCGAGGAGGATGCAGGTCTGTCCTGCAATGCCATTCGGATGAGGTGTCGAACTTTATAGGGTATGATCTGGGTGCATCTGGTCGTGTTCTACATACAGCCTTCCGTAAACCATACCGCACGCAGGCGTTGCACTGCCAAATCACTTCGTCCCACACAAGTAGCAATTTCCCGGATGGATGCATCGCATTCTCTCATGCCTTTAATGCGTCCTCTTTCAGACTCACTGTTTTGATGGTACGTCTGCGAGGCTCCTGCACGTCTGCTCAAGCCCCACTGATCCGTCACTTTCGGTTTATAGTGACAGAGTCGCAGGCACATTTTTTCGGTAGATGATTTGCGCCGCGATATCGATGCTGACTTTGAACTCGAGTGCCGACATGGTTTAAATGCTAATCATTTCTTCAGAAAATGCTAATGTACGTGTCCTATGGACATGAACGTCCTATTTCTCGCCGTTCGAGGTGTTTTGATTTTTCTGAATATGCGTGTACTTGCACTCCAACTGTAAACGCCTAGCCCAGTTGTGCTATTTTGTATGCAATATGTCTGTGGGAGAGTGGGAGATTACCCATCACGGGTACCACCGACTAATCATGCTACCATGCTATATCGCCTGGTTAAATCGCTGTATTATTTCTTCCATCTATTGTATCCGAATGTAGCAGCATGCTGTACCATCCATCTAATGTGTTGTACTATCCTGTACATAATGGTGGTACTCATGAGGGGCAGTCTCCCTCCCTCCCTGTCACGTACAGCTAGCACGTAAAATAGCGTGCTGGGCTAGGAGTTTACAGTTGGATTGCAAGTGTAGCCAAAGGTAGAAGGTATGGCCAGAAGAACACGTCAGTGGAAATGACGTCGTCTTGGATTTTTAATGTGTAAAGGGAGTTTAGATAGCCGACTAGACTGTCTGACGTGGATGAGCTCCACTTGCGGAATAGATATATAACAAATATATATGTCAAGTGGTTCAAATGGATCTGAGCACTATGGGACTTAACATCTATGGTCATCAGTCCCCTAGAACTTAGACCTACTTAAACCTAACTAACCTAAGGACATCACACACATCCATGCCTGAGGCAGGATTCGAACCTGCGACCGTAGCGCTCAGGCGGTTCCAGACTGAAGCGCCTAGAACCGCACGGCCACACCAGCCGGCTATATATGTCATATCTCAAGCCCAGGAGTGAACAAAAACACCAGTAACTAGCTTATTGAGTTTATAAAGTGCCCAGAAATACTTTTTACATCTTCATTGGCTAAAGAACATGATACGACCTGGCTGGAGGCTACCATATACACTTACAGAATGGATTGCGTGTTTGACCGTGTGCAGGACTGTGTAAGTGTTGTAAATTCTAACAAACAGTAATTACAATGTGCTCCACTGTACTGTGTGCCCGTTACGTCCACGTTTTGTCAACTAACGAATAACAGAACAGCTGCTGTGTGGCTTTTAGCAGCATTTGGCATTGTGTCTCCTGGGGCAGTAAGATTACCCAATAATTGAGTGGTCTACAAGTTAACCTTAAAGACTATCAAGACCAACAAAAGATTATAGACTATGTTCTGTCTGCGTACACCTCTAATTATTTGCCTGTAAACTGCACGGAGATTCTTAACATACACTCCTGGAAATTGAAATAAGAACACCGTGAATTCATTGTCCCAGGAAGGGGAAACTTTATTGACACATTCCTGGGGTCAGATACATCACATGATCACACTGACAGAACCACAGGCACATAGACACAGGCAACAGAGCATGCACAATGTCGGCACTAGTACAGTGTATATCCACCTTTCGCAGCAATGCAGGCTGCTATTCTCCCATGGAGACGATCGTAGAGATGCTGGATGTAGTCCTGTGGAACGGCTTGCCATGCCATTTCCACCTGGCGCCTCAGTTGACCAGCGTTCGTGCTGGACGTGCAGACCGCGTGAGACGACGCTTCATCCAGTCCCAAACATGCTCAATGGGGGACAGATCCGGAGATCTTGCTGGCCAGGGTAGTTGACTTACACCTTCTAGAGCACGTTGGGTGGCACGGGATACATGCGGACGTGCATTGTCCTGTTGGAACAGCAAGTTCCCTTGCCGGTCTAGGAATGGTAGAACGATGGGTTCGATGACGGTTTGGATGTACCGTGCACTATTCAGTGTCCCCTCGACGATCACCAGTGGTGTACGGCCAGTGTAGGAGATCGCTCCCCACACCATGATGCCGGGTGTTGGCCCTGTGTGCCTCGGTCGTATGCAGTCCTGATTGTGGCGCTCACCTGCACGGCGCCAAACACGCATACGACCACCATTGGCACCAAGGCAGAAGCGACTCTCATCGCTGAAGACGACACGTCTCCATTCGTCCCTCCATTCACGCCTGTCGCGACACCACTGGAGGCGGGCTGCACGATGTTGGGGCGTGAGCGGAAGACGGCCTAACGGTGTGCGGGACCGTAGCCCAGCTTCATGGAGACGGTTGCGAATGGTCCTCGCCGATACCCCAGGAGCAACAGTGTCCCTAATTTGCTGGGAAGTGGCGGTGCGGTCCCCTACGGCACTGCGTAGGATCCTACGGTCTTGGCGTGCATCCGTGCGTCGCTGCGGTCCGGTCCCAGGTCGACGGGCACGTGCACCTTCCGCCGACCACTGGCGACAACATCGATGTACTGTGGAGACCTCACGCCCCACGTGTTGAGCAATTCGGCGGTACGTCCACCCGGCCTCCCGCATGCCCACTATACGCCCTCGCTCAAAGTCCGTCAACTGCACATACGGTTCACGTCCACGCTGTCGCGGCATGCTACCAGTGTTAAAGACTGCGATGGAGCTCCGTATGCCACGGCAAACTGGCTGACACTGACGGCGGCGGTGCACAAATGCTGCGCAGCTAGCGCCATTCGACGGCCAACACCGCGGTTCCTGGTGTGTCCGCTGTGCCGTGCGTGTGATCATTGCTTGTACAGCCCTCTCGCAGTGTCCGGAGCAAGTATGGTGGGTCTGACACACCGGTGTCAATGTGTTCTTTTTTCCATTTCCAGGAGTGTAGATTCCAACAAAGACGATATAAGCATTACACAGAAGTGTTATATTAAATCAGGAAAAACATATTTTTCTCAATCCAGAACATTGTTCTGCACATTACCATCAAATAAAGATATTGTAACACAGATTCCAACAAAGACGATATAAGAATTAAACAGAAGTGTTATATTAAATCAGGAAAAACATATTTTTCTCAATCTAGAACATTTTTCTGCACATTACCATCAAATAAAGATATTGTCGAATCAGAATAAAATGTTATTCCACAAATCTTAAGAAAAAAAAAACAATGTGTCAACCAGTCTTGAGCCATGCCCCATTAACAAAATTTCTCCTGTAAGTGCAGTTACTGTGTTATGTGCACGAAAAAGAAAACTGGAAATGAAAGACGCTGAATTAAAAAACACCAAAACTGCAGTATGTGCTTAAACATATCAGATGAATATAAACTGCAAATGGAAGAAGGATAAGCTATTGCGCATCACTTTAAACACAGTGTATGCAGAAATATGGATACGGGGGGAGAAGAAAAGATATCTGCAACTACTGTTGATAGCAATGGTATGTGGCCACACACTGAAGTACAGATTCAAGCACATTTACTATTTAAAGGAAGCACGAAAAATTTGATTATAAAGTTCCACTCCCGTTTGGATCAACTTAAAATGGATTGTTACGTTGTACTGAAATGTTGTGGATTGGATGTTTGCATTCAGCAACAGAACAGTCTTTCGTGGAGTTTAAGATTGGTGGAATAACTACATTTAATGGCCACTCTTTTGCAAAAGTTGTAAACTTAAAATTCTTTACAGAAATCCTACAATGTTGCGTAGGTGAAGAGCTATTAGCATGTAGGCACAGTTCTGGGATGCAGGAAATAAGAGTCAAAACGAAATCCCAAAACGCTCTCGCCTAGAAGAATTGCAGGAAGGAATGGAGGTTACTGTGAAAGCATAAAACATATTTTATAGGAAAAAATAGGTCATATTGGAATTCAAGAACTTACCTTCCTTTTACTTGCCAAATTGCTTGCTGTAGAAAAAAATATATATGTTAATTGCGATTTACATTATAAGTTAAAAGGTAAACTAAATGTTATTAAAACTACGCCGACGAACATTAAGGAAGCGTTGTTTCCTGTGTGTAAACTATATGCAAAAATTAATAAAAGTTTTCTATGAGAATATTTGATTTTCCCAAAAGTCCTTAAAATCCTTCTATTTACACTGAAATACGTGCATGTTTTGGAGGGGAGGAGCGGGTAGTTGGGTCACCTTAAAAAGTAGACGAAACTAACACAGCAACCAATATTTCTTACCTATAGAGATCTTTGTCAGTTTGTGCTTAAAGAAGGTGCAATCGGAATTGTATTTCTTGTTAAAAAATGTATGGCAGAAATCGGTGTATACTATTAGAATAATGAGCTGTGGTAATTGCTTGTAGCTATGTGTTGTAAGAGCACTTACTTGGATTTTTCCCTACTTATTTACGAATCTTATTGTTGTGTCACACACTAATAAAGTAGGGTTGTAGCAAGAGAGTTTATCTGTGTAAAATACCGTGTTAATCGTAATTCCGTGTCTTCTTATTCTTTTTTATTCTGCCTTGAAGTGCAGGCTCACCAAACATGACTTCGCCCATGCATGAACTCTAGTATCAAAAGCGGGATGGCTAGGAAAGGAGGAAGATCTTGTTCCTTATTAGTCCAGAGGGAAAGGGGAAAGGGAGTTGAGTGCTTGGCGCCGAAACTCTTAGCAGCGCTTATCTGCAGAGGTACACACGAATTTCCGCTGGAGTATGGATAGGCGCCGGCGGGTTGCAATAACTTTGCTGTTATTAACATGGGCTGGATGCCGCACCTTGGAGGCTTGATTTAGTGCCAGTGTCTTTTCTGCCAGCAACCAGGTCGTTTGCCACACATACATCATTTAAGTAATGCAGATTTCCCTATCGTTGATGGGGGCGGGCTAGCGTAGTGTCAGCTGCTCCATTTGATTCAGCCGCTGCGGCCATATTCGACAAACCTGGGCATGAAGGATAGCCTTCCGTAGAGGGATCTCACTGATGGAGCCAATACTGGTCACCTCTCTAGGTACGTATTTTTAGCATTGCGCTAATTCTTACTTATACCCTATTTAGGTGCGTCTTTGGTTGACAGTTTTGAAAAACGGTTGTGCTTACAGAATTTTGCTATGACGCAACACATTAGTGTCTTATGCCATACATTTCGTTAGTAATTACTGAGATTTTGCGGAATATGCGTCGTTGTTTCTACCAATAGAAGAACATGCTCATTTTAACGTATACACAATGACGTGACTCTCTCTCTCTCTCTCTCTCTCTCTCTCACACACACACACACACACACACACATACACACACACACAAACACTTAGCGATACGTTATTTGTTTACATATCCCTTTTAGAGGCTTTGCAAGAGTGTACTTGTCGTTAAATGAGACGTTGTGGTAATTTGTTTATATATCGTGCTGTGGTATGTCTTAAACATTTAAGTCTCTGCAAGTACGTATTTGTTGTTAAATAAAATGTAGCGGTAATTAGTCAACAGCGTATTAGGATAGATGTAGGCATTTGGAAAAAAATCGGCAAGAATTGCAACAAATTGACTCAAAATAGCAGTAAATTATATGTCTTCTTATTCTGCCTGGGGGTGGTGGCTGGCCTGTGCTGACGCCTCAATTTGCTTCATTGGAATAATAATAAAATTAATCTCTTAGTTATAACATAAACCCACAACCTGATCCTCCCACTACAGAGCACACATACTTCGAATGACGAGCAACAGCACTTGATTGGTAAATAGCTAAGATTGTTCAAATTGTTTGGACCACAGGTTACTTTGTGGTTGGCTCATAGCATCATGACGTCGATGCAAAGTGACAATGGCATAACGCGACGCTGAAGGGATGTGACTTTGATCTGATGCGATGTTGACATGATATGATGTTGACATGACGTCGAGAGCAGTGGAACGAAACTCGAGTAACTGGAATAATAATTAAAATAATTTGATGTTAATATTATTATTATTTATAACAAATGCCTTCACCCTGGTCCCCAACAAAATTAGGTTCTTTCCTTATGGTACACAGAACTCAAATGATGCATCCCACACATCTATTCTAGTTATAAATGATGATGGTGAGGAGGGGTGTTTGAGTCTTATTGGTCCAGGGGGACAGCGTGGGGGAGGATGCATGGGCGGGATGTGTAACCTGATACTCAAAGCCAAGGCCATCTAGAATTGGCAGCGATTGTGGTGTGTGAGCAGGCCTTGGAAGGGGGGTGGGGGGTGGGGGGGGATGTAGGTGACCTTGAATGTGGCACACCACAAGTGTAATGGCAGGGGGAGAGAAGAGGGGAGTGGGTGGGGATGATCTTGAATATGCACTGCACTACGGCATCAGGTGTAACATGACAGTTCCCTCTCCTAGTAGTTGTCATATGCCCAATTGCCTCAGCTGTAAATTGACACCATAAGTGTCTCAAGGTGAAGTTTGCCTAGAACCCACACTTAATAACTACTACTTATCATATTAACAGAATCTTCCGCCGGTTCTTGGTAGAACAACATTATAGTAAATGAAAAGCACCAGTTTGCTTTTGTTCTACATTACTGTTAACTGGTTTTCGGCTTACAAGGCCATCTTCAGACATTTACTGAGTATTATCACCAAAGAAGTTAAATGTTAGCAGACAACATTGGAAGAGAAGTAGCACATCTAGACTGAAATAGAAACATACAGTAAGTAACATCTTTGCAATCAAAAAGTAAAAACTGAACAGCACATAAATAACAATGGAGTAGACAGGAAAACCTCTAGCACAAAATAGGAATAGCATGCCTACATAACAGTTTCTGTTAATAAACAAAACTAATAAAATAAAATAAAATTAGTACTAGACAGGGCTGCATCAGGAGGTATGAAACATGGAGAGTGATACACAACCAATTAAAAGAAGAGACAGTTATCAATGTAAATACAGAATACATAAGGAACTTAAGCAATATCCATAAGATAAACAGAAATTAATAAATGCAGGAAAATGGAGGTGTTTGAGGGAACCTACAGTTTGAGAGTATGGTGGTACTGCATTTTAACATTAACATTATAATCAAAGCAGTGGCTGTGTACCAGTTTTCATTAAATAAATGAGCAAAGTAAAATATGAACAGTATTTGATGAGACAACTACAAGGGGTGTTAAACATGGACAGTAATACAAGTACCAGTTAAAAGAAAGCCTTAACTAATGAAACTACAGTCTATGTGGAATACAAAGAAAACTTCAACAAACAAAACAACATAATGAATACAGGAAAATAGTAATATGTAGGAAGAGAGAGTGTGGGAAGTAATGAACAACAAAGATGATTATTTGAAGTTTAGGAGAGGGGAAGTGTTGAGCCGTGTCTGGTCATTTAGGATTAGATCTGGACTGTGAGCAAGATGTTTCTTAATTTCCAGGGCTTCCAGCAGGTTGAGTTTATGGCCTTTGTTCGCTAAGTGAAGTACATGGGACACTGGCTGGTAGTTGTGACCCTCACTCAGTACACGCTCAGCAAATGCAGAGTCTGAATTCTGCAACCTCCAGCTGCGTTCATGTTCAGCCAGCCTAGTTGATATGTCTCTGCCTGATTGACCAATGTAAAATTTGTCACAATCAGAACAGGTGATTTTGTATACCCCACTGTTGGCTAATAACTGGATCTTGTCTTTGCTATTAAAAACGCACTGGGCTGTCTTGTTGCTGACATAGTAGGAAAGCCTATACTTGCAGGATTTCAGTGCTTTGGCTACAATCTGTGATACCTGACCTAGAAATGGTAGTGTACACCATTTCTTGCAGACAGTGGATGAGGAAGCAGGTGGGGCATAGAGGAGGGGTATAATTTTCCGTTTTTGTTTCCTGTGCAAGATGTGGTCAATAAGAACTGGATTGTAGCCGTTGGCTGTGGCAATAAATTTTATTGTATCTAACTCTGCTTTAAAATCATCTCTGGACATGGGGATAGATATGAGACGGTGTACCATTCAGTGGAAAGCTGCATGTTTGTGAGCTATGGGGTGTTGTGAGCACGAAGGTATTACTGTGTCTGTAGTTGTTGTTTTTCTGTAAATTTTGAAACAATGTGTGTGTGTACTGATGTCAGTGGTGAGATCTAAGAAGTTTATGGATTTGTTGCCAATTTCAATAATGAACTGGATATTTTTATGTTGACTGTTTAGGTTTTTCAAGAATGTGTTGAGTTGTCTTGTAGTACTAGTCCACATACACGGGACATCATCTACATAAATAAACCAGTATTTGATGTTTGCACTCAAAGGTTCTGTTTTTAGAAAATTTTGTTCAAAATGGTCCATAAATATTTCAGCCAACAGTGGACTAAGAGGGGAACCCATAGCTAAGCCATCTAATTGTTTATAAAGAGTCCCTTGGAACTGGAAATATCTTCCTACTTCAGTCTAGATTGTTACTTCTCTTCCAGTGTTGTCTGCTAACATTTAACTTCTTTGGTGATAATACTCAGTAAATGTCTGAAGATGGCCTTGTAAGCCGAAAACTACTTATCAGTTACCACTGGAATGATGCGACCCCTGTTGTTTACCTGAGCCAGAATAAACCCTGTTATTATACTACCGTCAATAGCAGGGAATATGACAACTAGAAGGAGACAGTCGCACAGGATGTTCCAGCTATTCTTCTGTTTGATTAAAGTTTACCACTGTACGCCACACAGAAGCAGAAAAATAGCACAGAATATTTAACATTTACATTTCATCACGCTTTTTATCTGTGTGAAATTGCGCTCACGGTGTCAGTCTGAATTTGTACCACAGTTACAGCTCTGGAACGTTCCACGGCTGCGTTTTTTTTTCTCTCTCTCGCCCCTGCCCCCCCCCCCCCCTCTATCGCTTCTGTGAATATGTACATAGCAACGCACAGGCGAGAGAGGTATGCGGATGAAATTCTCTCGGATGGAACTGATTGCGAGCCGCGGATCCCGCACATTTCAGGTTATAATACGGTGTCTAATATTTGCAGTATTCAAAAATACAAACTTAGAAGGTCAGCTGTAAAAACCGGAATGTAGCTTTTGCATGGGGAGAGATATTTATTTAGAAACCTATATTACGAGGCGACATCAAAAAATAAGTTTCCCACTGTAATGGTAGGTCAATAACTTTTATTGAATGCTGCACTGCACTTCAAAGTCACACAAATACAAGGTACTGCTTTTAAATACAGTCACCAGTTCTCAGTAAACAGTGATCTGAAAACTCTGCCAGTCATTCAGTTCCTCGACGTCAGAAATCGACTCCTTGGTCAAGGAGCTTCCGAGAACGGCTCATCGTTGGAAAAATCTGTTTCCCCAAATTTTAATTCAGCTAGCAGCAAAGATGATGTTTGGCCCATATATCTCCAGAATTCCGCGGTGAGTCTGTGTGTAGTTTGGACGTTTTGCCCTCAAGAAGCGTGCTGTCCCGCGTGTGTCAACTTAGAAATGCGTTTCCAGTTTCCGCGACATTTCACTCGAAAACTGTGATGCACTTTGTGATCCGGACCGCAACAGGACTGCATCTGCGGGAAACCCGGACCATGTACTTTCTTCTGACACTGTGCCACTGTACTTTAGTTATGGCCTTAGTGTGGGATGGCACGTGCCATTTCCTTTCTAAACTCTCTATGTACAGGAACTAGGGAGGCTTACACAAAATATTCCACTGAAACAAATTTCCACTAGCTTGGTGGCCTTTACAGCATATAGCAGCCTGGGGGTTGGAAACTAGCAACTTGCAGATCCTACGATGTTAAATATGCTGCTCTCGTAACGAACATTCGAAGCAGGTTGGTAGTTGAAAGTGCAAGTCACGAGCAATAAACCACCTGCTGCATCATTATACACTGAAGAGCCGAAGAAACTGTTACACCTCCTAATATCGTGTAGGGCCCCCGCGAGCATGCAGAGGGCATGGACTCGACTAATATCTGAAATAGTGCTAGAGGGAACTGACGCCATTAATCCTGCAGGGCTGTCCATAAATCAGTAAGAGTATCACGGGTTGGAGATCTCTTGTGAACAGCACATTGCAAGGCATCCCAGATATGCTCAATAACGTTCGCGTCTGGGGAGTTTGGTGGCCAGCGGAAGTGTTTAAACTCAGAAGAGTGTTCCAGGGCCACTCTTTAGCAATTCTGGGCGTGTGGCGTGTCGCATTGTCCTGCTGAAATTGTCCACGTCCGTCGGAGCACACAATGGACACAAATGGATACAGATGTTCAGACACGATGCTTACGCACATGTCACCTGTCAGAATCGTATCTAGACACGTATCAGGGATCCAACTGCACACGCCCCACACCATTACAGAGCCTTCGCCAGCTTGAAGCTCCCCTGCAGGATTCATGGATTCATGAGGTTGTCTCCATACCCGCACACGTCCATCCGCTCGATACATCTTGAAACGAGACTCGTCCGCCCGGGCAACATGTTTCCAGTCATCAATAGTCAATGACGGTGTTGACGGGCCCAGGCGATGTGTAAAGCTTTGTGTCGTGCAGTCTTCAATGGCACACGAGTGGGCCTTCGGCTCCGAAAGCCCATGTCGAAGATGTTTCATTGAATGGTCCGTAAGCTGACACTTGTTAATGGCCCAACATTAAAATCTGCATCAATTTGCCAAAGGGTTGCACTTCTGTCACGTTGAACGAATCTCTTCAGTGGTCTTTGGTCCCATTCTTGCAAAGATCTTTTTCCGGACGCAGCGATGTCGGAGATTTGATGTTTTACTGGATTCCTGATATTCACTCGTGAAATGGTTGTACGGGAAAATCCCCACTTCATCGCTACCTCGGAGATGCTATGCCCCATCGCTTGTGCGCCGACTATAACACCACGTTCAAACTCACTAAGACCTTGATAACCTGGCATTGGAGCCCTTGTGGCCGAGCGGTTCTAGGTGCTTCAGTTTGGAACCGCGCGACCGCTACGGTCGCAGGTTCGAATCCTGCCTCGGGCATGGATGTGTGTGATGTCCTTAGGTTAGTTAAGTTTAAGTAATTCTAAGTTCTAGGGGACTGATGACCTCAGATATTAAGTCCCATAGTGCTCAGAGCCATTTTGAACCTGGCATTGTAGCAGCAGCAACCAATCTGACAACTGCGCCAGACACTTGTCTAATATAGGCGTTGCCGACCGCAGCGCCGTATTCTGGCTGTTTACCTATCTTTGTATCTGAACTCTCATGCCTATACCAGTTTGTTTGGCGCTTCAGTGTACTATGTTATATAATCGTAACGATTGAGTATTTTGATAGTTTTGGATTATGACAATTCACTACTTGTGAAATGCCTCCCGTTTTGTTAAACAGGATGCTAACCTACATTATATCTTATGTCATATGAGGCTTTCACATGTGAAGGAAGATAGTTATATATCGAATAAGGATTTATTTTCGTCATTTTGATACAAATTTGCTAAGTTTTATATTCTTTTATATTGCTATTTCACCAACATACTTTCGTTTGAATTTTAGTAGCATCTCGTAATTACTGATTACAAAAAGTTGTTCCAATTTTTGACGCCACATAGCCCACATGTGTTATAGTGATGCCATGTACGGACGAATGCGTTAATCATAACACTGTGAGGTTTATCAGCTGTGATACAGTGAAAAACTGAGTTTTCTAGCATGCGAATTTAACCCACATATATTTTTTTAGGAGGAGCGGTAGACAAATTCTATACAGGGTGGGCAAAATACGCTGGTGTGCGAAACTGAGGGTCTAAAGTAACCATCGCGTGATGTGTCTCACTGCAAGTAACATAGCTCGATGAACCTTGACTCATATATAGAAAGAACTACTACATTATAGTACAAAAGGTAAGTAAGTATTACGCAATGACACGAACAGAGACACTTTTATTCAAAGACAACAACTACACTGAAGCTGTCAGGATTCATGATGCTCGCCCTAGACATTACAAACGGCTTACATGGTTCTTAATAGAGCGTGTGATTACAACAGACAGCAGTGCATGCTGTGCAACGTGCTCCTTTCCTGACACAAGGTCGGTAAGGCGCTCCATTCCTCCACCAGCGTGGTTACAAGTGCTGGAAGGTCGTGGGTGCATGTGGACGTTCTGCAATACCTCTTCGCAACGCATCTCATACGTAATCGATAGTATCTACTACTGACAGCCTTGGGAGAGCCAGTCCTGACAAAACTCTACCATCTGGTGAGCAAGATGTATGAGACAGGCGAAATTCCCTCAGACTTCAAGAAGAATATAATAATTACAATCCCAAAGAAAGCAGATGTTGACAGATGTCAAAATTACCGAACTATCAGTTTAATAAGCCACGGCTGCAAAATACTAACACGAATTCTTTACAGACGAACGGAAAAACTGGTAGAAGCCAACCTCGGGGAAGATCTGTTTGGATTCCGTAGAAATGTAGGAACACCTGAGACAATACTGACCCTACGACTCACCTTAGAAGAAAGATTAAGGAAAGGCAAACCTACGTTTCTAGCATTTGTAGACTTAGAGAAAGCTTTTGACAATGTTGACTGGAATACTCTCTTTCAAATTCTGAAGGTGGCAGGGGTAAAAAACAGGAGGGAAAGGCTATTTACAATTTGTACAGAAACCAGATGGCAGCTATAAGAGTCAAGGGAGATGAAAGGGAAGCAGTGGTTGGGAAGGGAGTGAGACAGGGTTGTAGCCTTTCCCCGATGCTATTCAAATGCTATAAATAGTTTAGGCAAGAAGAGAATAGGAGTTTTCGAAATGTGGTGCTACAGAAGAATGCTGAAGATTAGATGGGTAGATCACATAACCAATGAGGAGGTATTGAATAGAACTGGGGAGAAGAGTTTATGGCACAACTTGACTAGAAGAAGGGATCGGTTGGTAGGACATGTTCTGAGGCATCAAGGGATCACCAATTTAGTAATGGGGGGCAGCGTGGAGGGTAAAAATCGTAGAGGGAGACCAAGAGATGAATACACTGAGCAGATTCAGAAGGTTGTAGGCTGCGGTAGGTACTGGGAGATGAAGAAGCTTGCACAGGATAGAGTAGCATGGAGAGCTGCATCAAACCAGTCTCAGGACTGAAGACCACAACAACAACAACAACAACAACAGTATCTCAGTCGTGGGAACTGACAGGTCAACCTGTTCGCCGAAAATCCTCTCGTTGCAGGAGCTCCTACACCTGTACAGTTGGACACGGTCGCGCACTGTCGTCCATAAGAGCGAAGTCACTACCGAATGCACCCCTCAGTGGACACGAATGTGGGAAGAGTACACTGTCGCAATATCGTTGCCTGGTGTGTGCATCGCGTACAGAGACGCGGAGGTCACTACCCTCATTCAGCATTATGCCTCTCCACAGCATAACACCTGAACCACCAAACTGGTCAAGTTTAACAATGTTCCTAAGTGCAGTAAGTGTTTCCACCTCTCGTGATATGAGGCCACCATTGTCGAACATCATCGTTTTGGTGGTCCAGGTGTTATGTTGTGGGGGGCACAATGTTGGAGTGGCGTCCTGAGCTCCAGAAACATCTTTGATCTCTGTACACCCAGTGGGAAACGTTATAGTGATACTATACTCCTTTTCCAGGTGCGTCTTTTCAGCGGTTCGTTCGGTCCTGAATTCATTTTTTCTATGAAAATGCGCAGCCACGTTGAACAGTGCAGGTGGAAGAGCCCATCGAACGAGGGGACATTCGGCGAATAGACTGGCCTCCCCGTCCCCCGAGTTAAATCCCATTGAGCATGTTCTGTAATGTGTTGGGGAGACGAACTGTATCACGTTCACATACCCCGACAATCATTCAACAATTGTAGCCGAACGGTCTAAAGCGCTGCAGTCATGGACTGTGCGGCTGATCCCGGCGGAGGTTCGAATCCTCCCCCGGGCATGGGTGTGTGTGTTTGTCCTTAGGATAATTTAGGTTAAGTAGTGTGTAAGCTTAGGGACTGATGACCTTAGCAGTTAAGTCCCATAAGATTTCACACACATTTTTGAACATTCAACAGTTGTCAACCACTCTGGTAGATAAATCGAACGCTTTACCAGAAGAAGTCTATACCGACCTCGTCGCCAGCATGCGAGAGCATGCATGGCAGTCTGTGGCGGTCACACATACGACTGAGAACCACGTCCCGCCTTTTGTAATGCCCCAGGGGCCACAATGAAACACAATGCCTTCAGTGTAATTACTGACTGTGAATCAAAGTGTCATTTCTGTTAGTCTCATTGCGTATTTCTTTCAGTTACCTTCAATACCATAATCTAGCAGCTCTATCCAAGTTTGGGCCAAGTTTCGTCGAGCTATGTTACTTGGCAACAACACGACATGCGATAGTCACTCTCGTCCTTAAGGTCTGCACACCAATGTACAATTGGTCCACAAAATATTTCCTGCACTTAAAGATATGCATCCCAACTTAAATAACCGTAGCCAGGGCAATGGTATAAGTTGATTTGCCTATCTTAAGATGCAGGAAACATCTTCCGGGCTCGTTTTATTTCGCCCATCCTTTGCAAGAAAACGTCAATTCTCTCCCACTGCATCCCCCCTTCTCGCTTTCCTCCCTCGCCACTCTCAGTAGAATCGAGCCAGACAAAGGTCTACTGAGAGCTGTTATGACTAAGGAACACATCTGAGGCGCTGAGGTTGATGTCACCACTGCGGTGGGTGGAGGCTGCAGGCGCATCGGATCGTCGTAATTACAAGGGGGAGAGAGACCACGGCAGCACTCTGCCAAACGGACCGGGTGATAACCGCAACATCATCGCTGTCGCTAAGAACATGGCCGACTTACGACTTTATTAGCCAATACCGCTCACGTACACTACTGGCCATTAAAATTGCTACACCAGGAAGAAATGCAAATGATAAACGGGTATTCATTGGAAAATATATTATAATAGAACTGACATGTGATTACATTTTCACGCAGTTTAGGTGCATAGATCCTGAGAAATCAGTACCCAGAACCACCACCTCTGGCCGTAATAACGGCCTTGATACGCCTGGGCATTGAGTCAAACATAGCTTGGATGGCGTGTACAGGTACAGATGTCCATGCAGCTTCAACACGATACCACAGTCCATCAAGAGTAGCGACTGGCGTATTGTGACGAGCCAGTTGCTTGGTCACCATTGACCAGACGTTTTCAATTGGTGAGTGATATGGAGAATGTGCTGGCCAGGGCAGCAGTCGAACATTTTCTGTATAGGACCTGCAACATGCGGTCGTGCATTATCCTGCTGAAATGTAGCGTTTCGCAGTGATCGAATGAAGGGTAGAGTCACGGGTCGTAACACATCTGAAATGTAACGTCCACTGTTGAAAGTGCCGTCAATGCGAACAAGAGGTGACCGAGACGTGTAACCAATGGCACCCCATACCATCACGCCGAGTGATATGCCAGTATGGCGATGACGAATACACGCTTCCAATGTGCGTTCACCGCGATGTCGACAAACACGGATGCGACCATCATGATGCTGTAAACAGAACCTGGATTCATCCGAAGAAATGACGTTTTGCCATTCGTGTGCCCAGGTTCGTCGTCGAGTACACCATCGCAGTCGCTCCTGTCTGTGATGCAGCGTCAAGGGTAACCGCAGCCATGGTCTCCGAGCTGATAGTCCATGCTGCTGCAAACGTCATCGAACTGTTCGTGCAGATGGTTGTTGTCTTGCAAACGTCCCCATCGGTTGACTCAGGGATCGAGATGTGGCTGCACGATCCGTTACAGCCATGTGGATGAGATGCTGTCATCTCGACTGCTAGTGATACGAGGCCGTTGGGATCCAGCACGGTGTTCCGTATTACCCTCCTGAACGCACCGATTCCATATTCTGCTGTCATTGGATCTCGACCAACGCGAGCAGCAATGTCGCGATTCGATAAACTGCAATCGCGGTAGGCTACAATCTGACCTTTATTAAAGTCGGAAACGTGATGGTACGCATTTCTCCTCCTTACACGAGGCATCACACAACGTTTTACCAGGCAACGCCGGTCAACTTCTGTTTGTGTATGAGAAATCGGTTGGAAACTTTCCTCAGGTCAGCACGTTGTAGATGTCGCCACCGGCGCCAACCTTGTGTGAATGCTCTAAAAAGCTAATCATTTGCATATCACAGCATCTTCTTCCTGTCGGTTAAATTTCGCTTCTGTAGCACGTCATCCTCGTGGTGTAGCAATTTTAATGGCCAGTGGTGTAGATTCGTTTTAAAAGTTCTGATCACAGAAGTTTGTGGACTTTAATTACACGTGTCACCTATTTACTTTTTCTCCAGTTATTGTCCTGTCCCCTCGGCTACTGTACCATTTCCGTGTAATAATTCTAATGATCATCATCACTGTCAATCAGTTGACTTCTATCACTTGTACGTGCATTCAGGTCTTCGGCGATGCGCATCCATGTTGTTCCTACATGTTTTATGCATCCCGATTTAAAGTAGTAAGCATCTGACAGCTCGCTCTTTGGTCCGCTGCCAACAGCAATACACGAATGGCAGCTGTCCTGGCACTATCTATTCCACTGTGTTGTCACTCAGCAAAGCACTGTGCCTACCAGTTCTCAAGTACGAAACTTTCCCTGGTGCGAAAATTTATCCTTTTCTTAACACAAAAACGTAGTTCAAAAAACAGAAA
This sequence comes from Schistocerca serialis cubense, assembly GCF_023864345.2. Lineage (NCBI taxonomy): Eukaryota > Metazoa > Arthropoda > Insecta > Orthoptera > Acrididae > Schistocerca > Schistocerca serialis. Next base: position 561,716,482 of record NC_064642.1, on the reverse strand, counting down.
ACAAAAATTTTATATAGCTAGAGCTATTACAAAAATCCTTGTCTTACGAGGGGGGCCTACAAAAGTAAGTTACACTTTATTATGTCAGGCCAAGTGACTTTTGTGAACGCTGCACTACACTTCAAAGTGACAGAGCTACATGACGCTATTCGTGAACATGTTCAACATGTCTCTGTAAACAACGGTCGGGACGTTCTCTTAATCGTCCAATTACCTAACGATAGAAATCCGCTCCTTGGTCACGGAGCCAGCGGACAACCGCTGTTTAGACGCCCCCATCGTCGAAAAATATGCGTTTGCTGCGCATCAGTTCCTCGACTGCCTGGACATTGTCCTCTGTGGTAAAGCTCGATGACCTTCCATTCTGATTAGCGTCACCTACGTATGTTAAAGTTTTGAAACCATTTCTCTAAGCCTGGACTCGACATTGCATTTGATCCATATACCGCCATAATTTCACGGTGGATCTGTGTGCAACGTTTTACATGTTAAATCATCATACTAGCCGCACCCTTCAGCTCTAGAGTACGTTACCGTTGCTGCGCCATTTCACTCCCACACTGTCATGCACCTTTTTTCCGTACCGCAGCAGAACTGTGGCTGCAGGAAACACGAAAAATGGATACTCTTCCGACAAGGCGCCACTCTTGTAGCGCAATGGTGTTAGCGTGGGGCTACATGAGTAACTTACGTTTTGGAGTTCCATCGTATGCGAATTTTAGAATTTTTAATTGAGTTTAGGAGGCGACAGAGCCTTTAAACTTCATAGTTGCTCCGAGTTAAATGTTGTATGTTTCCACAAGGTGAGGTTCAACAGCCGTAAAGTATTTTATAAAATGCCTTTTAACCATCAGCTATTTATTTGTCCCATTAGTAATCTACCGGTTTCAGTTATCATTCATCATCCAGTATGATGGTTACTAATCTGTTGTACCTTACATCCTGGATGATGGTTAATAGCCGAAATCAGTAGATGACTAATGGGAGAAATAAACAGGTGATATGATAAATGCATTTTATGATTTAAGTATTGACAAGATTGGAAAAAAAGTACTTACCGAAGCTTATACTTAATAAGCGCAATACAGTACGAAACTTTGGAAGGATCTGTTGTCGATACGAAGTAATTTGGTAGAAAAGCTCATTAGTTTTCCAGATTTCATGTGAAAATTTTTAAAACTTTTTTCGGACGGGAAAATGCATCCGTTAAAAAAATTAATGTAATTCTGGCCCTAATTATTACTATATTAAGAACTGATTGTTAATATACTTAGAGCCACTATTGAGACCTGTAACATTATCGAATTTCGGATTTTTTACATGATATTTGTAGGAGGCAGAGTGTTGTAGAACGTTTGTAGAGCCTCTCTCTATTGCCGCATGGAGCAGAGCGCATTGGTGGCTGCTTGCAGACCTGCTACTGCGGCAGTCTCTCAGTAATAGTTTTACGGTACAGTCTGTGTTTAGTCTAACTCTGAATTTAGTCTCAGTTGCCGCCATTTCAGAAGTTATAATCAGTTCTATGCTACAAGTGAGTTGTAATTGGACTAATGTTACATTTAGACAGCCCGCAATAGTTCGTGAAAAAATTTGTTACATTCTGCTGCTAATGAATGAATAGACGAAACAACAATTGGAAATAATTAACTGGTTGTCACGTTACGTTATATACAAAATCCCAGGCAGATTTTAAGCTACACTTCCCAGATATAAGAAACTTCTAAGAAATTCGTTTAGTCGTACGTTACTATTCGATGTTTTTGCCTCTCTGTGATGTCCATTGGTAATATGTTCCAGTCAAATGATCCGCCGTTTCTTAAAGTGAATCTTGATGTTAAAAATCATTATAATTTTCAGTAAATTATCGAATGGCAGCATTAAACATGGGGGTTGGAGCTGGTTTTTTTTATAAATTATTAGTGCGCATTAAAGATTTGATCTGAAATATTGTTCCACCTTTGTCTCCCTTTAAAAATAAAATTAATGAAAGAGTGGTAAGGAAGAAAATGAGCATGGACACAAATATTAAACGAGGAATGGGCTTAAAATAAAGTTCGTACTCCATTTGCACCGTAGGAGAAAGTAAAGTGTAGCTAGTGACAGTCTGAACCTGGACTACGGACCATCAAGAAAATTGGTACAAAATTTTGATTTGCTTTAGTGGGAGCCGCGACAAAACATTGCATATTTCGTGAAATTGCGTTATTAGTAAATTCAGTAACGTCAAAAATTAATAGTTATCTGGGACAAAGAACGAAGGTTCGAGACTTTTCGGAAAAAGGAGTGGAAATATTTTTGAGAGAATTAGAAAAATTATTTGACAGTTTCGGTGTATCATAAAAAATTGGTTTCTGTGACGATCTGGGCAAACAAACTGAGGTGTCTTACAAAAAGTTAAAAGACAGTTTTGGTGATAAAATTGGCAAGATGTAGGCAAAATGTACATGAACGGGGAAGTAAATTAGAAGGAAGGAAAAAAGGAGTTGACAGTGAACAGTGGCAGTATTGACTAGAAAATTTCACAAATATAGAATTGATTAAAAGGTGAAATAATTGGTAATAATATCCAGTCGACTAACATCTGTGCAGATGGGCTGAAGAAGATGCAAGTTTTTAGAGATATGTGGAAAAGTCAAGTAGATTTGTAGACCATTACTTTTCGAATACACCTCGCGATTATTGTTCTAAATATTCTCTTAGAAGTTTAGAATTCGTTTTTAAAACCCATTTACTCAAAGAATGGAAGTTTTGTAACCAAGAAAGGTAAAACTTTTTAACTTGTTTATCCATATTTTCATGTTAACAAACAAGTTTCTGTCTCGCGAATGCCACTGAAAGTTATGAACCCTACTTTACCCAGTGAGATGATAATCATCATCATCATCATCATCTTGGACAGTTTCCAGCCACTGGCTGGGTCTGTCGGGAACACAAGCCTCTCCATCGTGTTCTGTCTTTCCACCATTCCCCCTCTTCCACCTTCGTCCAGTTCTCTCCTCTTCTCGTCACACATTCCTTCACTGTTGTGTTGTCAGTAGACAAACAGCAACAGCAGAATGGGTATGCCAGGACAGCTCATTGTCTTCGAAAGTGGACTAGCCATTGGATGTCACTTTAGTAACAAATACGTTAAGTTGGTGTCTAAGTTCGTAGCGTTTTTGTTTTGCATGTTGGTATTCCTATTGCTTTGGATTTAGTTATCGATTGTCTTTTTTTTATTTATAGTTCACTGTTGCTGTCTGCGTTTACATGTTGCCATTTTTTCGTTTGGAAATAGTGAGTGGAGCTGTGGACGCTGGAGCATGGAACGCCAACTGGAGAAATTGGAACATTGTCGACATATTCTTCTGTTTTGAGGGGTGACAGCAGCGGAGGCGGCCACGAACATTTGCGCCGTGTTTGAGCATAAAGCCACTGGACGGATCACTGCAAGAAAATGTTTTCTCGTTTCAGGAAGGATCGTTTCGACATTAGTAACTCTCCACGTTCAGGGACATCTTCGAGGTTTGATGAAGATCGTTCAAACGCATCAGTCCACAAAGATCCACATCACTGAACTCGAGTACTGGCAAATGTGATGAACTGTGATCATTCCGCCATCGTGCTGCAATGCTGAAGGCTGAAAATTCGGGTGTATGGGTACCGCATGCTCTAAGCCAAAATCACAACAATCAGCGGGTGGCCTTATGTGCATATATGCTTACTCGTCATCAATTGGCTATTTCGTTACTGGAGGCGAGAAATGCAATCTTAATGTTACCGTAAGGAAGAGAAAGGAGTGGTTGAATCCAAACAAAGCAGCAACTCCCCGTACAAAGACATAGGTATTACCCTCCTGAACCCACCGATTCCATTCCAGTCATTGGATCTCGAGCAATGTTATGAATATAGTCGAACAGCGACGATGTGGTGTACAAAGAATTGCTTCGTCAAGGTGTGACCATCACTGCTGACTTTTATTGTCAACAGTTGAGTCGTCAGGGAGACTGCGTGAAGTGATGCTACTGCACTGCTACTGCACTATACTCTACTAGACTGATAAAATTCGTTATACGTGAGATGGGTTGGGAAGTCATTCCGCGACCATCGTATTTACCTGATCTCAGATTTTCACCTTTTCTGCTCTCTGTCGAACAACCTTCAAGGAACTTCCTTTCCGAATGAAAATGTGGTCGAAACGTGGCTCGACGAGTTCTTCGCCTCAACACCACGTGATTTCTACAGGTGCGGACTCGAAACCTCAGCTTTGGCAGACTGTTGTACCATAAATAATGAAGGAGAATATCTGGTTGATGACTAAAGTCTCTATTCTGTGTATCAGTTGGGTTTATTTAGCTTATGGAAAGACGCTACGAACTTACGCACCAACCTAATAGTTATTGACAGGGACCTGCAACATTTCGAAAGCTCCTATCCTCTTCTTGTCTGAACTATTTATTGCCCACGTTTCACTTCCATGCATGGCTACACTCCATACAAATACTTTCAGGAACGACTTCCTGACACTTAAATCTATACTCGATGTTAACAAATCTCTCTTCTTCAGAAACGCTTTCATTCCCATTGCCAGTCTACATTTTATATCCTCTCTACTTCGACCATCATCAGTTATTTTGCTCCCCAAATAGCAAAACTCATTTACTACTTTAAGTGTCTCATTTCCTAATCTAACTCCCTCAGCATCACCCGACTTCATTCGACTACATTCCGTTATCCTCGTTTTGCTTTTGTTGATGTTCATCTTATATTCTCCTTTCAAAACACTGTCCATTCCGTTCAACTGCTCTTACAAGTCCTTTGCTGTCTCTGACATCCTGTCTCACTCCCTTCCCAACCAATGCTTCCCTTTCATGCCCCTCGACTCTTATAACTGCCATCTGGTTTCTGTAGAAATTGTAAATAGCCTTTCGCTCCCTGTTTTTTACCCCTGCCACCTTCAGAATTTGAGAGTATTCCAGTCAACATTGTCAAAAGCTTTCTCTAAGTCTACAAATGCTAGAAATGTAGGTTTGCCTTTCCTTAATCTTTCTTCTAAGGTGAGTCGTAGGGTCAGTATTGTCTCAGGTGTTCCTACATTTCTACGGAATCCAAACAGATTTTCCCCGAGGTTGGCTTCTACCAGTTTTTCCGTTCGTCTGTAAAGAATTCGTGTTAGTATTTTGCAGCCGTGGCTTATTAAACTGATAGTTCGGTAATTTTCACCTCTGTCAACACCTGCTTTCTTTAGGATTGTAATTATTATATTCTCCTTGAAGTCTGAGGGTATTTCGCCTGTCTCATACATCTTGCTCACTAGATGGTAGAGTTTTGTTAGGCCTGGCTCGACTGCAATTCCTCCTCAGCAAAGTTCAAGCCATCACAAAAGGGAACGAGGAACACACTCCACATTACTGTCAGCACACTTTCGATCCCGTAGTGTATTTCACGTCACGAAATTTGTAGCCCGGCAAACCAACGTGTGACTGGGCAAACGACAGAAAAATGATGAGACTCAACATAGTGGGGGTCCGTCTTGTAGTCTCGCGTCAGGTTGCGCCGCTGCGGCTGGCTCTCTCGTATGGCACTGAGTAAGCACGTAAACTTGGGAAGTTCCATTTCTCGGACCCCTCGAGAAGCACACCGTCCTAGAGCAGCATATGTTACATCTAGGTAGGCACATGAGTACAAGAAGAAATCCATTAAATTTTGATTACACGGTAAATCACACAAATTTAAAGACTGTCAGTTCGACTAGAGCTACGAACAGTTCAAGTTGGAACGGTCATATAGATAATGTTGTGGGGAGGGCAAGTAAAGATTACATTTTATTGATAGAACACTTAGAAGATGCATCAGGTCTACTAAGGAGACTGTTATACGCTTGCTCTTCCACTGCTAGAGTACTGATGTGCTGCATGAGATATTACCAGATAGGATTGACGGAACATATCGAAAAACTTACGAAAAGGGCAGCTCGTTTTGTATTACCGTGAAATAGGGGAGAGAGTGTCACGGATATGAGGATATGATACGCGAGTTGGAATGGCAGTCATTGCAACAAAGGCGTTTCTCGTCGGGGCGAGATCTTTTCACGAAATTTTAATCACCAACTTTCTCCTCTGAAAGCGGAAATATTTTACTGTGTCGACTTAGACAGGGAGAAATCACCATTATAATAAAATAAGAGAAATCAGAGCTTGTGCAGAAAGATTTAAGTGTTCGTTTTTCCCAAGCGCTTTTAGAGAGTGGAACAGTAGAAAATCAGTCTGGTGGTCGTCTGAGCAACCTTCTGCCAGGCACTTCAGTGTAAATTGCAGAGTGGTCAAACAGATGTAGATTTAGCTGTGAGACAGGCTTCTTTTTTGGCTTCTACAGTTAGAATCTCTCCTGAGGTTCATTTATTACGAGGGACTATACTTCTACTAAACTCATCTGGTAATTCCTAGGAATGAGTAAGTACATTCAAATTTTGTAGGCTTGTCTACAACGGCAACATCACAACGTCTGAATTCAGACGGCGAGACTAACCCACATTTTCTTCTTCTTCATCAACAGTCTTTCGAGTAGTTGGCAGCCGTTCCATCTTGGCGTATTAGAAACTAAATTCTTCACAACTGTCCTTCATTATGTGTAGCTTATTTTAAAAATGCCAGAGGAGGTCTTCCTCGGGCTATCTTTCCGTCTAACGATCTTTCTAGGACGTTTACAAGGAACTCGTTCTGTCCTGTTACGTTACAAGTCTACTTGTGTCTTGTTCGCTCCATTGTTCTCCTAAAGGACGTTCGCCAATTCTTTGCAGGACGTCCTGGTCGATGGTTTTATGTACAACAGGCGTATCCAGCACCACGTCTCAAACGCTTCAAGAGATTTCATTTCATTTTTGCCTGGTGTTCGTGTTTCACAGTCCTAAACTGTTACATTCCACATTTAGACTCTTTGGAGACTTCTTTCATCTGGAGCTACTGAAAGTACGTCATAAGCTAACCTAAGGATCTGTATTCTTTTTCCTTTTATATTTGAATAGTATTCTTTGCACTCATTTGTAGCATCTTCTATGCAGATGCTGAATAAGCAGTGGGACTAATTGTGTGCTTGTGTGTCGGTTTTAAGAATTTAGCTTCTTTTTGTGTATTTTTATCTTTCTGTGTATAGTTCTTTAATTGCTCCAAAACAGCCGTACTTTTTGTTGATTGTGTTTCATACCTATGATAAATTGTGGAATGACATCATGAAACACCATAAGCCTGTGTTAAATCTCTTCCTTCTCTTGGTCCACAAATACGTACATTCATTCATTATTTCTTTTCTCCCCAATTACGCTGATTTTTCCATTTAAGACCTTCTAATTCGTATTTTTAACACTAGAAGGCAGCATGTTGCAAAGAACGATTCGCGTGCTAGTTTAGAGTTGTTTGTATGTTGAACGTGGAGCTTCCACAAACCGTAAAGATTTAAAAATAATTATGATGCGCAAATATGAGACTGAGAAACTGTTTTTTATCTTAAGTTGTAAGTAGGCTGTTTAGGTTTTTATATTGGTAACGCCACGTAGCGCTCTGTACGAAAATCACTGGCTGTGCTGTGTGCAGTCTGTGGCTGGTTAGTATTGTTGCAATATTCGCTATTGTAGTAGTGGGCAGTTGGATGTTAACAGTGCATAGCGTTGCGCAGTTGGAGGTGAGCCGCCAGCAGTGTTTTGCGGAGTTTTGAGAGCGGATGATCTGGACGTGTGTCCATCATGTTGTTGTTGTGGTCTTCAGTCCTGAGACTGGTTTGATGCAGCTCTCCATGCTACTCTATCCTGTGCAAGCTTTTTCATCTCCCAGTACCTACTGCAACCTACATCCTTCTGAATCTGCTTAGTGTATTCATCTCCTGGTCTCCCTCTACGATTTTTACCCTCCACGCTCCCCTCCAATACTAAATTGGTGATCCCTTGATGCCTCAGAACATGTCCTACCAACCGATCCCTTCTTCTGGTCAAGTTGCGCCACAAACTTCTCTTCTCCCCAATCCTATTCAATACTTCCTCATTAGTTATGTGATCTACCCATCTAATCTTCAGCATTCTTCTGTAGCACCACATTTCGAAAGCTTCTATTCTCTTCTTGTCCAAACTATTTATCGTCCATGTTTCACTTCCATACATGGCTACACTCCATACAAATACTTTCAGAAATGACATCCTGACACTTAAATCAATACTGGATGTTAACAAATTTCTCTTCTTCAGAAACGCTTTCCTTGCCATTGCCAGCCTACATTTTATATCCTCTCTACTTCGACCATCATCAGTTATTTTGCTCCCCAAATAGCAAAACTCCTTTACTACTTTAAGTGCCTCATTTCCTAATCTAATTCCCTCAGCAACACCCGACTTAATTAGACTACATTCCATTATCCTTGTTTTGCTTTTGTTGATGTTCATCTTATATCCTCCTTTCAAGACACTGTCCATTCCATTCAACTGCTCTTCCAAGTCCTTTGCTGTCTCTGACAGAATTACAATGTCATCGGCGAACCTCAAAGTTTTTATTTCTTCTCCATGAATTTTAATACCTACTCCGAATTTTTCTTTTATTTCCTTTACTGCTTGCTCAATATACAGATTGAACAACATCGGGGAGAGGCTACAACCCTGTCTTACTCCCTTCCCAACCACTGCTTCCCTTTCATGTCCCTCGACTCTTATAACTGCCGTCTGGTTTCTGTACAAATTGTAAATAGCCTTTCGCTCCCTGTATTTTACCCCTGCCACCTTCAGAATTTGAAAGAGAGTATTCCAGTCAACATTGTCAAAAGCTTTCTCTAAGTCTACAAATGCTAGAAACGTAGGTTTGCCTTTCCTTAATCTTTCTTCTAAGATAAGTCGTAAGGTCAGTATTGCCTCACGTGTTCCAGTGTTTCTACGGAATCCAAACTGATCTTCCCCGAGGTTGGCTTCTACTAGTTTTTCCATTCGTCTGTAAAGAATTCGTGTTAGTATTTTGCAGCTGTGACTTATTAAGCTGATAGTTCGGTAATTTTCACATCTGTCAACACCTGCTTTCTTTGGGATTGGAATTATTATATTCTTCTTGAAGTCTGAGGGTATTTCGCCTGTCTCATACATCTTCCTCACCAGATGGTAGAGTTTTGTCAGGACTGGCTCTCCCACGGCCGTCAGTAGTTCCAATGGAATATTGTCTACTCCGGGGGCTTTGTTTCGACTCAGGTCTTTCAGTGCTCTGTCAAACTCTTCACGCAGTATCATATCTCCCATTTCATCTTCATCTACATCCTCTTCCATTTCCATAATATTGTCCTCAAGTACATCGCCCTTGTATAGACCCTCTATATACTCCTTCCACCTTTCTGCTTTTCCTTCTTTGCTTAGAACTGGGTTTCCATCTGAACTCCTGATATTCATACAAGTCGTTCTCTTATCTCCAAAGGTCTCTTTAATTTTCCTGTAGGCGGTATCTATCTTACCCCTAGTGAGATAGGCCTCTACATCCTTACATTTGTCCTCTAGCCATCCCTGCTTAGCCATTTTGCACTTCCTGTCGATCTCATTTTTGAGACGTTTGTATTCCTTTTTCTGCCTGTTTCACTTACTGCATTTTTATATTTTCTCCTTTCATCAATTAAATTCAATATTTCTTCTGTTACCCAAGAATTTCTACTAGCCCTCGTCTTTTTACCTACTTGATCCTCTGCTGCCTTCACTACTTCAACCCTCAAAGCTACCCATTCTTCTTCTACTGTATTTATTTCCCCCATTCCTGTCAGTTGCTGCCTTATGCTCTCCTTGAATCTCTGTACAACCTCTGGTTCTTTTAGTTTATCCAGGTCCCATCTCCTTAAATTCCCACCTTTTTGCAGTTTCTTCAGTTTTAATCTACAGGTCATAACCAATAGATTGTGGTCAGAGTCCACATCTGCCCCTGGAAATGTCTTACAATTTAAAACCTGGTTCCTAAATCTCTGTCTTACCATTATATAATCTATCTGATACCTTTTAGTATCTCCAGGGTTCTTCCATGTATACAACCTTCTTTCATGATTCTTAAACCAAGTGTTAGTTATGATTATGTTGTGCTCTGTGCAAAATTCTACCAGGCGGCTTCCTCTTTCATTTCTGTCCCCCAATCATAGACAGTAAATTTGTAAGAATGGATGTCATGAGCTGATATATATATTATGACTTTTGAACACTATTATGGTAAATACATTGTTTCTTCTCTATCAAAATCTTTCATTTGCTAACTATGCCTATCAGTAGTTAGTGCCTTCAGTAGTTTGAATCTTTTATTTAGCTGGCAGTAGTGGCGCTCGCTGTATTGCGGTAGTATGAGTAACAAAGATTTTTGTGAGGTAAGTGATTTGTGAAAGGTATAGGTTAATGTTAGTCAGGGCCATTCTTTTGTAGGGATTATTGAAAGTCAGATTGCGTTGCGCTAAAAAAATATTGTGTGTCAGTTTAAGCACAGTCATTTATAATTTTTCTAAGGGGACGTTTCAAAGTTCGCTAAGTATTCTAGGTGGTGATAATTAATTCACATTTGCATAAACTTAGTTCATTACTATGAAATAACACACTTTCTGAGCGTCCCCGTATGTGGATTTGAGGTCGTAATGCAATTCAAGGAAGAAGAAGTTAAGTGTAAATGTGTCACAATCAATGACAGTCAAACTCTGTCACGAAAACATGGGAAATATTGATCTTTGCGACATATTTTTCTCGTATTACAGATTTTAAATTCACAGAGTATGCATTTTTAATCGCTTTATAGATCATGCGATTGCCAGTTGTTGGGTGACGTACCACAGGTGGTGTTGGGTCAACCAAGTAGCTTCTCAAAAAAGACTGTCAGTCACTGACTACAAAATACATGTTGCCAAATTTATAATTAATTACAAATATGTCATGTTAGTAACTATGAGAAGGCCGGCCTGAGTGGCCGAGCGGTTCTAGGCGCTACAGTCTGGAACCGCACGACCGCTACGGTCGCAGGTTAGAATCCTGCCTCGGGCATGGATGTGTGTGATGTCCTTAGGTTAGTTAGGTTTAAGTAGCTCTAAGTTCTAGAGGACTGATGACCTCAGAAGTTAAGTCCCATAGTGCTCAGAGCCATTTGAACCATTAACTATGAGAAAGGGACATTCTTGTACACTGAATTTCTTGACAGTGAGAAAGTACATGACGTAGAAAATCTAAATGAATAGCCAAGAAGAGCTCTTTGCAACCACCTGTAGAAGTCAGATTTGACAATGTTGACCACTTACCATAATTTATTGACGTTTCAAAATGCAGGAAACCTAACTGGAATTCCAAGACAAAAGCCATGTACTTCAAATGCGAAATATTTTTGTTTATTCTGAAAAATAATTGTTTTGAAGCTTATACTAAAAAGCAAAGAATTTTTTAACTCGCAATAGTAAATTATTAGTTGCCGATGATTATTGTATGATTCTTATTTCGCTGCATTTATGAAGCTACTTCAGAACATCAACAAAAAGCTGGACTGGAAATCGTATATTTCGAAAATGTTAACATAAGAAACCTATTTTCTGTCTACATTATCATATGCAGTTGAGTGTTTCAAATAAAATAAATACATTACTGAAACAAGAAGACAAAATACAAAGCAAAGGTTAGTATGTTTTCACGATAAATGAGACTGAATGTCCACACGCGTGGGCTTCCATTTATACCTTAGTGAATCATAAAAATTTTTTCTTCTGCTTTTATGTCATGCTTGTGAATTGCTCCCCCTCGTTGCTTCTCTGTTTCAAGTTCTTGTTTTCCTGTGGCGGAGCTTGTGGAAGAACGCCCAGTCTCTTCGCCGCTGGTCACCGACGCACACGAGCGAGCTGCGAACTGCTGCGGCACTCGACGTTGCTCAAACTATATACACTACTGGCCATTAAAATTGCTACATCACGAAGATGACGTGCTACAGACATGACAGGAAGAAGATGCTGTGATATGCAAATGATTTGCTTTTCAGAGCTTTCACACAAGGTTGGCGCCGGTGGCGACACCTACAATGTGCTGACATGAGGAAAGTTTCCAACCGATTTCCCATACACAAACAGCAGTCGATCGGCGTTGCCTGGTGAAACGTTGTTGTGATGCCTCGTGTAAGGAGGAGAAATGCTTACCATCACGTTTCCGACTTTGATAAAGGTCGGATTGTAGCCTATCGCGATGGCGGTTTATCGTATCCCTACATTGCTGATTGCGTTGGTCGAGATCCAATGACTGTTAGTAGAATATGGAATCGGTGGGATCAGGAGGATAATACGGAACGCCGTGCTGGATCCGAACAGCATCGTATCACTAGGAGTCGAGATGACAGGCATCTTATCCGCATGGCTGTAACGGATCGCGCAGCCACGTCTCGATACCTGAGTCAACAGATGGGGACTTTTGCAAGACAACAACCATCTGCACGAACAGTTCGACGACGTTTGCAGCAGCATGGACTATCAGCTCAGAGACCATGGCTGCGGTTACCCTTGACGCTGCATCACAGACAGGAGCGCCTGCGATGGTGTACTCGACGATGAACCTGGGTGCACGAATGGCAAAACGTCATTTTTTCGAATGAATCCAGGTTGTGTTTACAGCATCATGATGGTCGCATCCGTGTTTGGCGACATCGTGGTGAACGCACGTTGGAAGCGTGTATTCGTCATCGCCATACTGGCGTATCACCCGGCTTGATGGTATGGGGTGCCATTGGTTACACGTCTCGGTTACCTCTTCTTCCCATTGATGGCACTTTGAACAGTGGACGTTACATTTCAGATGTGTTACGACCCGTGGCTCTACCCTTCATTCGATCCCTGCGAAACTACATTTCAGCAGGATAATGCACGACCGCATGTTGCAGGTGCTGTACGGGCCTTTCTGGATACAGAAAATGTTCGACTGCTGCTCTGGCCAGCATATTCTCCAGATCTCTCACCAATTGAAAACGTCTGGTCAATGTTGGCCGAGCAACAGGCTCGTTACAATACGCCAGTCACTACTCTTGATGAACCGTGGTATCGTATTCAAGCAGCAAGGGCAGCTGCACCTGTACACGTCATCCAAGCTCTCTTTGAATCAATGCCCAGGCGTATCAAGGCCGTTATTACGGCCAGAGGTAGTTGTTCTGGGTACTGATTTCTCAGGATGTATGCACCCAAATTTCGTGAAAATGTAATCACATGTCAGTTCTATATAATATATTTGTCCAATGAATACCCGTTTATGATCTGCATTTCTTCTTGGAGTAGCAATTTTAATGACCAGTAGTGTAGTAGCGGCAGAAAACACAGAGCAAAATATGGGAGTTCTGTATAAAGCACCAAGGGAACAATTATTGAATCTACCCGAAGAAATCGAAATATATGTACTGTAACCTCCCCACCGTAATTTTTTAAAGAAAATAAAGCAATACTTAATAGAAATGGGAGCCAAGTGTAACCTCCCCACAAAATTTTAAAGAAAGGACGATACTAATTAGAAATGCTAATGGACATGGCTCTATGCGTAACCTGCCCACAATGAAATGTACTGACAATGGCAACAAAAACGTGAAATTCGCAATCTGACTCAAATATAAATCCTTCAAAATTAAAGTCCATTCAGTGACAAGAAATTTCAATTAAACCGAAATATCGGTCTTTGGCCCTGTGTAAAAACAATCAGAATTAAAGTCTTACCTCAGAATAAATGGATGTCACATATCTGCTCTTGTTGTTGCGCACCGCTTGGAGGAACTGCATTGCAAATAATAATATTCTCCTTTTTTGTGATTTTAGTGGAATTTTTCTTCAAAAAGAAGTGGAATGAAATGGGAAGTGCAACGAGATCTTTAGTTCAAAAAAATTAAACTTTTGAGAAAATGCTTTTGAAATAAAAAATTATTATTGGGAGACTTGTTGGAGAATAATTACAATAAATAAAATTTTTCATTATCTAATGATTATATTAATTAACAGTATACCTTATTCCTCATCTTGACCATTGTTGCCGACCGCCTACATCACACAACCGCACTGGGCTGCTACTACTGACCGACCGCTCTGCATGACGACTACAGACAGAGTACTGCTCTCAACTAGACAGAGCTACAGACACGCAACGACTGACTGACTGCTACTCTGCATAGCGACAACTAACTCGCAAAGACTACTACTGACTGAGAACCGCTCGCAACACTCGCGCGGTCAAGCGCATACTCTCTGGTCACAGATGCTACAATGCCTCGCCATCGCTGCTGCGTTACATACGTGTTTCATAACCCTCCACTCGGGGGGCAAAAATTTGGCAGCGATGGTGAGTCATTTGGACTTGCCAAGCGCGGCAAAATTTTTCTTTAATTAACAAAATCCTACAACTTACAGAATATTTAAATGTTGTGCACACGCACTAAGTACAAAATATATCAGACAAAGACAAAATGTGAGTACAAAACATAGTAGCAAATCAGAAAAGTATATACAAACTTTTTGACAGATAAAGTGCACAGGCACTGAAAAAATTCTTTAGCATATGCAGAACAAATAAACAGACTGGCAAGAATAATTAGATGTAGTACATAAAGTAAATGTTGTGCACACGCACTAAGTACAAAATATATCAGACAAAGACAAAATGTGAGTACAAAACATAGTAGCAAATCAGAAAAGTATATACAAATTATTTGACAGATAACAAAGTGCACAGGCACTGAAAAAATTCTTTAGCATATTCAGAACAAATAAACAGACTGGCAAAAAATATTATGTTGACAAGTGTACATGCACTGAAAAATGTCTTTAGCATTTTCACAACAAATACACATAATGGCAAAAAAAAAAATTCATGTCCAAAGTGCACATGCACTGAAAAATGTCTTTAGTATTTTCACAACAAATAAACATAATGGCAAAAAAAAAAAAAATTCATGTCCAAAGTGCACATGCACTGAAAAATGTCTTTAGTATTTTCACAACAAATAAACATAATGGCAAACATCATGTCGACCAGTGACATAAGTGTACTCACACTGGAGTTTAGCGAATCGAAAAATGTATAACCTATGAACATAAATGATGTTACCAAAAAAAATTTTTTCTTTATGTGACAAGAATCAGGATAGGAAAGGGAAGGATTGCATCATGGTTGTAGCACTATAGATTGCACACAGCTGCTCTGAAAGTCCATATCTTTCCACAGTAGTACAACACCAAGTGACACAACTTGAAGTTCTTTTCCCATCAGAATTTATCAGTGTAGCCAAGACACTGAACTGTCGTAGTAATGTTCCATGTTTTCATTTTGGCAGTACATTAGGTACACCAAACAGTGGGACCATAATAATGTCTTCATCGCTCATGGTGGTGGACAGCATGTCGTGTCAACACCACACTCTTACAAGGCACACCAACGTAGAATTAGTGCAAAACCAAATATAGTGCTCCATGATCACTGGGATAAACAGGACAAATGGACATTGCAGTAATTCAGGGTAGTCAGCTTATGAGGTGAAGGACATCAAGTCACATAATATTGACAATTACAGTCTTCATTGATAGTTCGTGGCATTCATAGCCCAGTTATTGAACATTTCTGTACCAAGTATGTAGTATTACAGAAAAATGTTCATTAATTGTTTTACATAGAATCAGTAGCCTTCTTTTCCTGGTTACAAAATATTATGAAATAATCGCATTCTTTTCAGTTACAGAGTATAATTAAGAATCATTAACCTTCTCCTAATTACAGTTAATTAATCATTTGTCTTTAATTAATCATTTGTCTAATTACAGTTAATTAATCATTTGTATAATTACAGTTAATTAATCATTTGTCGTTAATTAATCATTTGTCTAATTACAGTTAATTAATCATTTGTCGTTAATTAATCATTTGTCTAATTACAGTTAATTAATCATTTGTCGTTAATTAATCATTTGTCTAATTACAGTTAATTAATTAATCATTTGTCATTTCAATATACTAAGAATTATTAGCCTTAATTAATTACAAAGCATTATTAAACAGTACCATAGTTAATTAATTATGTGTCATTCCAATCTATTAAGAATCATTAGTCTATTCCTAATTACAAAGCATTATGAAACAGTCACATTCATTTCCAACAACAAAGTATCAACATTGGAAACAAGAGCTAATCAATGGCATAATTAATAACAATTCGTGGAGTGACATTAATTATTGGCACTCAGTGGCCATCAAGTATTGAATAGAATAAAACATAGTTCATCATTCAGTATTATTCAGATCATTACAAAGTCATTATTAAAAATCAGTTAATTACAGTCAAATCATTAGTAATCACAGGCATTACAATAAACAGTGGCAGTTATTAGCTAGTGACAAAGCATTATTTTGAATATAGTCTCATTAAGAGGTCATTACTCGAGTGACATGCTATTCAGAGTTGATCAGTATTATTCAGAATTATCATAAACTAGTGACATTATGTGGGACTGGTAATACATTTTTTTGGTAGCAATGCATTGCGTTGGGATCGATAATTAATTGCTGAGGCATAATACTTTTTGCTTTTGACCTATGGCTGCAAATGAGGATAGGTAACGTCATTCGTCATGAGTCAGCTGTAGCAAGATTATGTAACAAGGCAGTACATGTGATCACATTTATAAATGATAAACACAAATGGGTAAAAAAATATAAAAATGCAAGTACTAGAACAGGTATAATAAGTAACAGGTTTAGTAAGTGTCATGAAAAACTTCTCCTGGAAAAAATACAAAAACGGATTATTGACATGAAAGAAGAAACGCACACTATGCTGAAAAGTAGTGAACTTCGAATTAACAAGTAGTGAAATGTGTATAAAATGTGTCCCATAGCTGTCCTTTCCAAAACTTTCCGTCATCCTACTATGCAATGTAACACCTGCTGTCAAAGCAAACCGCAACAAATACTTAAATAACTACGTAGCATAAATACATTACTTCAACATTATCCTCATCTGTAAAGAAAAAACTTCATTATCCATCACTTCATTATCCATATTATCATAACTTCATTATTATCACCACCTGTAAAGAAAAACTTCATTATTCATAATACCATATCCTTCGTCATTATTCATCAGTATTCACTATCATCTGCAAAAAATCACTTCATTACTCATTACATAACTATTCCTTATCTCTAGCATATTTCATCACTAAAACTAAGATGTGTAGTTCTCTCTGACAGCCTGCATCAATCACCTTGTATTCTGAAAGAAAAAATTAGTTAAGACTGCTATTCTGTGATGAGTATAGTATAGTCTTGTTAATGTTTGTTAATCCTGATCCATTTACTCTTCCTCATAAAGTTATTGCATCTCCTTTCGTTTATTCCGTAGGTGAAATTCCCATTTATGTTAAATTTATTTCTTAGAATCATTATTCCTTTCTGAAATTGATGAACAAAGATTAATGTCTTGCATTTAAATCCTATACCCACTAAATAATGACTGGTTTATGGTGACACAATTAACCATACAGCATAACATGACAGAAAACGTAATATGTCCAAGACATTGACAGTGTTCGGATGCGAAAAAATGTACACAGAATAATACAATGCAGTAGCAAAAAAAAATGTGAAACAGTCACGATGTTGAGATGTCATAAGGCAAAAAAAAAATGTCAAAGTCGACTGGTGTGTGTTATATCTTAACTATTTCATAGTGCATACAAACAAAACTGGAGTACAGTCATATACACAAAAAAAAATGGAAATGTGCACGGTCTGATGTGTAACGACAAGAAAAGCGACCTGCTAACCTTACCTTGCCGGGCACTTGCCAAGAAAAAAAATACGATAATCATCAATAATTAGTCAGGTGAATTAATTGCATTAGTAAATGGCATCATAGTGTGTTGAATCATACAGTGGTTTCACTCAATAAACGGTTTAATGTTTGAGATATGGTGATTGCCTTTCGATTTTCTGGTTCTCAAAGTTTCGACGTGTACAACATTGGGGTGAGGGATGCTGCGAATCCGATACGGACCTGCGTATAGAAGTTCAAATTTACTGCACTTACCTTTTAATTTGCTGGATAAATAGTGTGTACGTACTAATATCTTCTGTCCAACGTGAAAGTCGCGGCGTGTACAAACCTGTTTTTGCTGTCTTCTCCGGCGCTCTGCGGCACGTTTGATGTTGTTCAGCGCAATGTCAATTATTTCGTGGTGTCGTAGGCGACGATTTTTGGGGAATTCTTTAATTTTGTTCGGTGGTTCAACGTTTTTCAGTATAACAGTCGGAGATAGCATAGTGGATTCATTTGGAATGGAATTAATTACATCTTGGAATGAGAGTATGTGTGTATCCCAATCAATATGTCTTTTGTGGCAGTATATTCTGCACAGCTTACCAATTTCCTTCATTAATCTTTCACAAGGGTTCGAAGAAGCGTGGTACTTGGATATATAGATCGGAGAAATGTTTCTAGCTCGTAACATGCGTGTCCATACACTACTACGAAATTGAGATCCATTATCAGAAATTACTTTCATTACATGCCCTACATGAAATAGAAAATGTTTTACAAATGCTTTCGAAACAGTTTTAGCAGTAGCTTTGCGTAACGGAGTAAAAGTAACAAATTTTGAAGTGAGCTCAACAGCGACAAAAATGTAGCAAAAACCTCTGTTAGTTCTCGGAATCGGACCAAAAATATCTACTGCGGCCATGTGTCTTAATTTCACAGGTATAATGGGATATAAAGGAGGAATATGTGAAGTGGTGTCTGATTTAGCTTTCTGGCAAATTTTACAAGACGCTAAAACTCGTCGTATACGTTTTTCCATGTTGGTAAAATAACAGTTCTGTCTCAGTATAAGAAAACATTTTCGTGCTCCGTAATGTGCGTAGCTTAAATGAGTGTACCAGATTAATTTGTTAACCAGTTCGTCAGGAATGCATAATAACCAGCTGTTGCTGTCAGGATGAGAGCGGCGAAACAGAAT
This sequence comes from Schistocerca serialis cubense, assembly GCF_023864345.2. Classification (NCBI taxonomy): domain Eukaryota; kingdom Metazoa; phylum Arthropoda; class Insecta; order Orthoptera; family Acrididae; genus Schistocerca; species Schistocerca serialis. Next base: position 561,697,522 of record NC_064642.1, on the reverse strand, counting down.
GTCATTGCGTACAGTGTAGTGGTTTCTAATCGTAACATTTTTCCTATCTTGCCAAAGGTGTTTAATTTCTTTCCACACATTGTCCTTATTTTGCTCTTGCGCTATGTCCTGTAGTGACGATGAAATAAAGTTTTCAAATGCGACTTGCTGAATGTACATGACACTGAAATTTGTTTTGCAGAAGTTGGTTGCTACGTCTTGCTGATTGTTGCCGAGAGAACGCGATAGTGCGTCTGCTATAACATTTTGTGTGCCGGGAATGTGAACAATCGTAAAATTAAATTCCTGTAAATACAGTTTCCATCTACTTAATCTATCGTGAGTGAATTTGGCTGAAAGTAAAAATTGTATCGCTCTGTGATCTGTGTAAACTGTGGTATGTCTGCCATAAAGAAAGTGCCTAAATCTCGTGAAAGCCCATACAACACATAATGTTTCAAGTTCTGTAACAGAATAATTTCGCTCAGCAGGTGACAAAATGCGGCTTGCAAATGCGATGTTTTTAATAACTGTTGAACCATCTTCTTCTATTTCCTGGAAAATATGTACGCCTAAAGCGGTGTTGGAACTGTCGGTAGCAATGGAAAAATTTCTAGTAAGATCGGGGTGCGATAACAGTGGAGCATTCAACAGAGCATGTTTCAGGTTCATGAATTCAGAGTGTGCTTGCTTATCCCAAGACCAAATACTGTTTTTACCTGTTAATTGACATAATCTGGGTGTGTCTAAAGCAGAGTGATGAATAAATTTACGAAAAAAGTTAATTAAGCCCAAAAAACTGCGTAATTGCTTCTTCGTCGTAGGAACAGTAATGTCACGTAGAGCTTGAAGTTTTTCCGGATCAGGTGCAATGCCTTCTGCTGAAATTACGTGTCCAAGAAATTTTATAGAAGTTTTGCCAAAGTGCGATTTACTGAGGTTAACTGTAAGTCCTTGTGCATGAAAAGTTTGCAGCAGTTGTTCAAGAATCAGATTGTGTTCAGACCAGTTAGCTTCTGCGATAAGAATGTCGTCTACATACGTCGTGATTCTGTCTTTAAGTTCTGTCGGAAGTATTGTGTTCAAACCGCGAATAAAAGCTGCAGAGGAAATAGTTAAGCCGAACGGTAGTTTGCAAAATTGATAACAGTCGCCGAAACAGAGAAAAGCTGTATATTTTCTACAATTCGGATGAAGTTGAATTTGCCAAAATCCCGATTTCAAATCTAATGTGGAATAAATAGCTGTACCGTGAAATTTCTGTAAAAGTTCCTCTAATGTCTGTGGTCGATCTGTTTCATTAATAATAATGTCATTAATGTGACGTGAATCAAGTACAAGGCGAAGTGAGCCATCTTTTTTCTTAACAATATGTAGCGGGTTTATGTACGGACTAACTGCTGGTTCTATAATTCCTTGGTCGAGCATATCCTGCAATTCTTTTTTAACCTGTTCTCTGTGAATGTATGGAATAGGATAATGCTTTGCTTTAAATGTGTCATGCGGTTTGACTTGAAATTCATACATAAAGCCGGACATAGTACCAGGAATGTTGTCAAAAACTGGAGCTTGCTGTAAAAGAATTTTGTGTAATTGCGTTCGTTCGTCGTCTGTAATTGCACTACTCTCTTTAACTTTACCGGAAATCATTTGTATTACGTCGTAGTCCATTTCGTCTGGAGTATTATAGTTGTGTACGTACGTATCCGTTAACAATGTGGGATTACAGTCTATGTCACGTGTTGCGGAAATGACCTCTGTGCGGTTAATTGTTTGTTCTTCCGCAGATAATGAGTGCTGAAATTCTAAAGCAAGTTGTACATTTTCATCCTTTAACATTAAATAAGAATTCTGAAAATCAATGACTGCTTCGTGTTGTACCAGAAAATTCGTGCCTAAAATAACGTCTGTTGTCAATAAAGGAACAATCCAAAAATTAGAGTGAAACGTGTGACCTCCAATACAAAATGATAAATGCGTCTGTAATTTAACGTCTACTCCTTTACTCGATACTGCTCCCTTCACTTTTGTTTTGCCTAAAGGTAACGTCGGATAAGTATTCTCTTTGTTGCACTCATTAAAAGTCTCCTCATTTATTACTGATATTGGTGATCCGGAATCAATTACTGCTGAAAATTTCGATGAACCAATTTTAATTTCGATAACAGGATGTGAAATGGTTTTCTGAATAACTGGCCTTTCCTGTAAAAGAGTGTCTCTGATGTCGTCAAAAGTAATTACATTTTCCTGAACAACACTTTGCGTGTCTAAGGTAGTGCTTGTATTATTGCAAGATGCGTCCTGTACATTATCTAGTCAGATTCTATCTGACGTGTTATTATTATTAGGAGGATTCTGTGGCATTTCGACTATTTGAACTGTCCTATTACTTCTTACTGACGTGTTACGCTATGGATGACACCTATTGTCTGTTCCATTCATGATTATTTGTTGTTGCTGATGTTGTTGCTGCTCATAAGATCGACTGTTATTAAATGTACGCTGAAAATTGTGCTCATCATTTTTTTACGTCTGTCGTAATAGTAATTTCTATACGGTGTATTGCGATACGAGTTGAAATAGTGTGTTATCTGTACGTAGTTATTTCTTTGCTGCCATGCGTTACTATTTGTTGGCGCTGAGACTATACATGCACGCGGCGAAACATTAAAGTTTGGTTGACCTTGTAGACTGCATTGTTGGTTAGGTATGCTAAGCGGCTGACTTTCATGCTATTGTGGTGAAAAACATCTATTGTTACAAAAATATGGTTCCGACTGCTCAAAATTTTATACATACTGATGATTACGATTTTATCTGTAATTAAAATTACGGCGGTAGTTGTCATTACGGGAGTGCCTACTGAAAATTGTCACATTCGGTAAAAGTTTGTCACATCGGATATTCATTACATGTTTCTTAATACTAGGTAGAGCAATAGTTAAAGAGCAGTTTGGATAGATATAAAGGATAGTAGAAGAAAAGGCAGCAGTGCAGAAAACTAAAGATGAAACAGCACTACTACAGCTCGGGGCCCTATGCTCGCTACGGCACATATTCATTAAAGCGTAATGAATCCCCTGAGGTCTATTACGCACTGCAAATAAATTTTAGCTTTTGCGTTGCACGCAATAGCGGTAAAAATTCAAAAGCAAATAGTTGTATCCATGTTAATTCTAGTTTCCTCATTACAGGCAATGCTGATGAAAATACAATAGCAATTTGTCGCTTCAGGTTCAAAGCTAGTTTCTCCATTACAGATAATAGCGGTGAAAGTACAAAAATAAATTGTCGTATATAGTGCAAATCGTGTATCTGTGTTCTGCCATTATTAAATTCCTTACATTTTCTTACAAATGCAAACTGCTTATTATCAACGTTCTCGTCACTGAATTTGAGAACACGTTCGGGTTTGTGTGTGAATCTGTTCGTCTCTGTCATTTCGGTTTTCAAGTTGCGTAGCTTTTCAGATTTTAATTCGCGTGGCTTTTCGGATTTTAAGTCGCGTAGTTGCTGTAAATTGCTCACATTATACACGCTGCGTGAGTCTGACAAATGTTCATAAAGTGGCGTCTGTTGTGGTATGTTATTAACTGACATGTTTTTCATCTCTGTTACTTCTTGTTGTAAATTTGATAACTTCCGACGTAACGTGTTGTTAGATGAATCGATTTCATTAATTGTCAGCTGTAAATTTTGAAATTCAGGTGTTTGGATAAAAGAAACCGGTGCAGTATCGTCTGATTTATTGTCATTAGTATTTTCGATAACATCAATACGACTGGCCAATTCATCACATTTTTCAGTCAGTATTTTAACCTGATCATCGGTTTTAGAATCAGACGCATTAATCTGTTTTTGCAACTTGCGCGTAGTTTCGCTCAGTTTTTTAACATCAGCTTTGATAACATCACAATCCTGTGTTAGATCTAATTGTTCGAATCTATCTGTCACTGTTTGAATATTTACTGTGTGTGTATCTGTTTTTGATTTAAGGTCAGAAATTTCATCCCGTAATTCCGCGTTCAATTGTTCTATGGTATTAATTTTGTCGGACACTGTGGTAATATTATTGTCTACATACGTCTTCGCTTTCGCGAATATTTTACGTTTGTCCTCTTGTCTTTGTGCAGTGATTGTTTCCATGACTTGTCGTTTTACTTTGTTTTGATCCTGAATAAATCTGCGGAAACGCGTATCACTGTTCTGTATGTACTGATTAAAGCGCTCGTTAATCTGAGTGTTCTGCTGTTCGAATTTCGTGTCTATCTTTGCGTCCATAGTGCGCGAAAGTTCTACCGTCATTGCTCTAAACTCGTCCCGTAATTGTGTAGCTTTTTCAGAGCACTGTTTGGCGACTCCGCTAATTTCGTCTCTGAGTGTATTTGTCGCGGCTGTTTGCGTTTCCCTTAATTCTTGCGCAACAGACTTTATTTCTTCGCTATTTTTTTGTGAACAAGCCTCAATTTCCACGCGCAACTGTTCCTTAGTGTCATGGCACTGCGCGGCAACGGCTGTAATTTGTTCACTAAGTTGTTTGAAATTTTCGTCATTATTGTCAAGTTTTTCATTAATTTTATTAAATTTTTTATCCTGTTCACTAAATTGTTGATTGGAATGTGCAGTAAGGTCGTTCTTAAACTGTAGCATTATTGCCATAAATTGATTCACATCACAAGTAGCAGTTGCATTCTCAGTGCTCTGTGATGGAGTACATGCAATTGTCACGTTCTGTGTGACCATTTGGTCATTCCGTAACTTACAAAAAGGATTATCAGTCGGACCTACACTGTCACTCACTATTTCGGAATTAAATAAATCCGTCGTACTTTGTGTATCCTGTTCATTTTCATTAGACAAATTTGTCTGTACATTACTTGGATTTTCTGAATCGGGTGTGTTAAGCTCTGCAGCGCTCATTACAATAGAGCGTTCTGCGTCATCAATTGTCGTCAAGTTAACAGACGAGACAATTGAGTTCGTTTGTTCATCATTAAGGTGAAAGTCATCATTAGTGGTTGGAATGCACTGATTGTTAGTGAACGCAGGATTGTCATCTTTACGTTGCGTATCACAATTACTATCGGTCACGTTGTTTAAGTCGGTAATTTCATTCACAATACTTCGCGATACACTATTCACAGTCTTTCGCGGCATTTTTACAATAGTCAAAATTTTTCACAAAACAAATCGACACAGTGCAAAAGCAACACAAATACAACAAAGCAACAAACTGCCGTTGACCTGTAGAGAGAAAGTCACAATATTATTAAAAGCGTTGCGCCAAATCCTAATTATATCTAAGCAAACAAGAGCAGATATCTGACTGTCGCTCAAAAGACTCTCAACGAAATACGATCCTGGACTGGGTGTCGCCAAGTGTAACCTCCCCACCGTAATTTTTTAAAGAAAATAAAGCAATACTTAATAGAAATGGGAGCCAAGTGTAACCTCCCCACAAAATTTTAAAGAAAGGACGATACTAATTAGAAATGCTAATGGACATGGCTCTATGCGTAACCTGCCCACAATGAAATGTACTGACAATGGCAACAAAAACGTGAAATTCGCAATCTGACTCAAATATAAATCCTTCAAAATTAAAGTCCATTCAGTGACAAGAAATTTCAATTAAACCGAAATATCGGTCTTTGGCCCTGTGTAAAAACAATCAGAATTAAAGTCTTACCTCAGAATAAATGGATGTCACATATCTGCTCTTGTTGTTGCGCACCGCTTGGAGGAACTGCATTGCAAATAATAATATTCTCCTTTTTTGTGATTTTAGTGGAATTTTTCTTCAAAAAGAAGTGGAATGAAATGGGAAGTGCAACGAGATCTTTAGTTCAAAAAAATTAAACTTTTGAGAAAATGCTTTTGAAATAAAAAATTATTATTGGGAGACTTGTTGGAGAATAATTACAATAAATAAAATTTTTCATTATCTAATGATTATATTAATTAACAGTATACCTTATTCCTCATCTTGACCATTGTTGCCGACCGCCTACATCACACAACCGCACTGGGCTGCTACTACTGACCGACCGCTCTGCATGACGACTACAGACAGAGTACTGCTCTCAACTAGACAGAGCTACAGACACGCAACGACTGACTGACTGCTACTCTGCATAGCGACAACTAACTCGCAAAGACTACTACTGACTGAGAACCGCTCGCAACACTCGCGCGGTCAAGCGCATACTCTCTGGTCACAGATGCTACAATGCCTCGCCATCGCTGCTGCGTTACATACGTGTTTCAGTACACAGAAAACGACAACCGGAATTCCTACTGTATGAACAGAATGAATTTAACCAGAATGTTTATTTTGATGTCTTCAGAAACCTACAGTTTCCTCCGCTACTCAATGTTTTTAATTTGTCTGTTGCCCATCTCTCAGGATTTACTTTGATTGGCAATTTCTTTTGGGTAACAGTTTGTACTGTATTGCAATTAAGCCATGGTCGCTGTGTATACCAACTCAAGAATAAGTACTACTTTTTCAAGGAAACAAACCGATATTCGCAGTAAGCGATTTAGAGACATATTGTTAAATCTAAAATGGGAAGGCGTGGTGGGGTATCGAACCTCAGTCCACGCGAATGCAAGTCCTGCCTGTTTTGCAGTGCCGCCACGTCGCTCACTATTACTGTTTCGACGAGCCGTTTGTTGATCGCGTATCGCTCCAAAGAAACGTCAGGCGATGGCGCCACAGAGAGACGAAAAAGCAGCGAACGTTCGACAGGTTAGTGACCTATGGAACAAAGGCTGAACAGAGATTAGCCCAGTATTTACATAGGAGACGGGCCACCTGAACAATGCGTTACACATCAGTTTGCGGAACACGAGATGCCGGTCTAACTGATGCCAGAGTGTACAGCGCTTGTAGCGAGCGTATTTTGACGCAATTTTTCACGGCCATTTTGCTGAGCGCTAGTGTGTTTCCTAATTTCCGCAAAATACACAAACATTTAAAGCACACGGGTGAGGCTTTAAACGACTTACACGTAGACGGCTGCATTATTCCTCCGAACTTGGGAGCGCTCATTGCGTCTACCAACATGAAAAGCTATAGATCACAAAGCAAGCTTACATGGCACTGACCCTGCTGTTTATCGTCACGGGACAATCGCAGCCACAAATTTAATAAAAGAAACTGAAAGAGAAAGACATAGCTTTCGTTCGATAGGCAGACAGCAATATTTGTGAATTAAATGATTTTGCAATTTCGTGAAATTACAGTATGAGTCTCGTCTGTGGGAAGTATTTAGAGTATAATGACCTGTCAATAACATGGTCGTCAGAGACCGACACAGATTCGTACTGAGCAATATTTGGGGAAAGAATTCGATTTTGGCCTTTTCGCAGCAATCATTCCAGTTTTTGTCCAACATGAGTCATAAAATCACGAAAACATAGATATGGATGGCCGTACGAAGATTTGAAGTGCCGTCGTTCCAAATGTGAACACAGTGTATCTGGGGAAAGAAAAAAAGAGGAGATTCCGACAATACAGGAGATGTTTATTAGCGTTCATTCGTTTACAAAGAACAGCCTGTCGGTGCCTCTGGCAATGTGTTACAAGCAATGTTCTTCATGATCCAACATTAACATGAGCTGAAATTGTAGAATTCCCGCACATTTTCGTGGTTCAATGTGGAATAAGGCCCTTTACCAATCGTTCTATATATATATATATATATATATATATATATATATATATATATATATATATAAGATCGAACGGGGCTTGAACGAAGAAACTGGGCTATCGAGCTCGGTGCTCGATAGCCCAGTTTCTTCGTTCAAGCCCCGTTCGATCTTAGAATTTTTCCGCACATTAAAAATGTAACATAGCAGCAGCTTCTAAACTACAAGGGTTGTTCAATAAGTAATCCCTCACATTTTTTTGAAAAGCCATTAATATACATAGACAAACGTCCTTGTTGGTGCTTCACATTTGATGTTTGTTCTGTGTGCCGGTGAAATTTCGAACCGTTCTGGCAGATGGCAGAGCCGTAGTACAGCGTCAAAATGGCGTCTACATACGATTCACGTTACAAGTAGCGTTCTGTTATTGGATTCTTGCGTGCAGAAAAAGGAAACCGTGGTGAGCATCCATAAAGGTCTATGTGCAGTGTATGGGATGCTGCTTTTGATAGGAGTACTGTTGGGCGATGGCTAAAGAAAGTTACAGCCTCAGGAAATGCAGAAACAGAGCTCCATGATCAGCCACGCTCAGGACGTCCTGTCACAGCCACTGCTCCAGACATGCTGAATCGTGCGACCTCGGACTTCCATCTCTTTGGGCCGTTTAAAGATTCTCACTTTGAAGAAGATGAGTGTTAGTCATGCAGTGAAAACATAACTACGCCTACAGGACAAGAGCTTTTACCAGCAGGGAATACATGCTCTTCAACAACGTTGGCGTACGGCCATAGAACGTGATGGAGACTACGTAGAAAAATAGGACGTGGACAAGATATGTCGATGTATATTGTCATCAAATTCTGACTCTTAATAACAAATATTTTCTAAGGAAAAAAATGTGAGGCATTACCTACTGAACGACCCTCGTATATTGGTAGACATCTGGCAACCATACTGCTCGTTGGGCGAACATAACTTACCAAGCGGGTCAAGCATTTAGTTACTGAAAACTGTCTTTAGCGTTGGCAGATATGAGTTCTTTCAGTTGCCTAGGATGAGATTCACGACTGACTTGCAACATCGTTTGGTTCACGAACTATTATGGTTAGAACTTGAAAACTGAGAGCGCCTCAAAGACAAGACTATTTGAAGGATAGATGAAAGAGCAAAACCGCCAGTCCACACTAAGGAGCTTTGAATGGCAAACAATGACTCTCGAGTTTAATATTTAAACATTTCAAATCGTATCGCTGTTTCTACACGACGAAAGCGTTCTTTCACGCATAGAGGCACAGTAGGAATGAAAATGAAAAATTTCTGAAGAGTGTTAAATGTTACATTCAACTAACCCCATTTTTACATTCTTTCTTAATGTGTCCCTTTGGTTTCCGCTCTTTTATCCACCCTTTAGGGATCCACATGTCGGTGCTTTAAAGTGCTGCGAATTTGCAACAACTATAGTCCCGAGAGAAATACAGTTCATTTCCGACTGATTCATTACCGCACAGCCGGATGTGTACTCTCTCTCTTTCCAAGCATTAATCCCAACTTGCGGGTTCTGCTGGTTAATCGGATGTGGCATGTTAATTTTTAAGGGGTGGCTGGATGCCCTTCTTGTTGCCACCCAGAACCCCCCAGGAAGGAAGTAGTGTACCCCAACTGTCTGCAACTAGAGTAATCCATGGTATAGTGCGAAAGTGTTCAGATGTCTGCGAGCGGTGTAACTGAGGCGGAACGTGGGGACCAGCCCAGTATTCACCTAGCTGGGTGTGGAAAACTGCCTAAAAACCACATCCAGGCTGGCCAGCACATCGGCCTCTTCATCAATCCACTGGGTGGATTCAATCCGGGGCAGGCGCACCTACTCGAGTCCAGGAAGCAGCGCGTTAGCACTCTCGGCTGCCCTGGCAGGTACAGCTGGACTTGTGTGTGCTAAGGAGGTAAAATTATTTATTTACAGTCTTATAACAGAGTGTGTAGCAGATGGCAGGGGAACAGCATGGTCCAGTCTGGCGACGCATGGCCTCGTTGTGTGCTACTACCATTTTGAACAGTGGCCACCTTTTGAGGCAAGAAAAAAGAGCGAGCCATTCAAACTCGGCCAAGAAGACAAAAACTGCTGTCAGTCACAGGCCGCGAGCAGAAATAAACCTTACCGGGAAATCTAAGACATCAATAACTGGGGTGAAAGGAAGGGTTAGGGAACAGAATAGGAAAGAGGCAGGAACGATGTAATGACTTCCAGCCACACAGGGCATTATGGCTGTGCAAACAGCGATAGTTGAAAATGTGTGGCGAACCGTGGACCGAATCCAGATGCTACGCTTCTGTAGACTGGTTGCCTTAACCTCTCGGCCACCCATATACACCTTCCATAGGACCCAAATTCCTAACTTCCCACTAACCACATAATAGCGACCCCTGCCCATTAATCCGCTACTCACAGATTTCTGATTCCCATAGGAGTTCGGACGTTCATTGTGCAAACACATTCACTTTTTCATCTGTCATCCGTCGCGTCCATAGTGTAGGGTGTCCCAATCAAACCTCCGTGATTTCAAAGACCCAGGAAAAAACTACAGTAGATAGGACAGTGAAAAATGCACCACATTGTAGAGCATCTCAAAGAATTTATTTATTTATCATCAATACACCTCTACAGGTGAACGATTTGTAGCATGAAGAACATCGATTCTACATTCAGTTTCTTGCCAAGTTCATTGTAACGTTTCCTCTGTTATAGTTGTAATCGCATTAGTGATACGATGTCACAATGTAGGAATATCGTCCACTTTGGTCGCATTCACGTGATCCTTCACTAATCCCCACATGAAGAAATCAAGCTGTGTAATTTCAGGTGGACATGGTGGCCAGACAGTGGGTCCTCCGCATCCAATCCAACGATTAGGAAACGTCCTATCCAGGAACTTGCGAACAGCCGTTGACCAATGCCACAGAGCTTCATCTTGTTGAAAAATGATATTGGGTTGCAAGTCTGGTATCTGCTCCAACATGTCCAGATACCCTGACCCATTCACTGTTTGTTCCGCAAAGAAGAACGATCAGCAATGCTGTCGTGCATTAGCCCACACCAGACGTTTCGTTTATGGCTATCACGATCATGTCCAGTGACAATTTGCGGATTTTGCGAACTCCGAATCCGAACATTATGCCTATTAACCCTGACTGATAGATGAAAGGTTACCTCATCTGAGACTAAACTTCTTTCCAGGAAGCTGGCATCCATATCAATACGCTACAGCATATCAGAAGCAAATTGTTGTCATCATTGTTTGTCATTTGGTGTCAGATGTTGCAGAATTTGCACTTTGTAAGCACACGCACGAAGACGCTGGTGAACTACATGATGCAATGTTGATCAAGGTACATTAAGTTGCCCAGATGCTTGACGAATTGACTTACGTGGGCTTGTGAGAAACGTTTGTCTGATGTCCTCCACTGTCTCGTCTGAAACTGTAACGTGCACTGCCAGAATGTTTCAGAACACTTTTTGTTGCCAGAAACTTCCTATACAATTCCTTAATTGTTTTCACATCAGGTGGATGACATTCATACACTCGACGATATTTTCTTTGCACAGTAATCGGCGATTTTGTTTCTGCAAACCACACTAGTGCTTGCACGTGCTGCTGCGGAGTCGCCATTTTCACTTCATGCGACCATGCTCCACTCTGGCGACGACACTTGACACTTCTGACGCGGGAGTATAATTCTTTGAGATGCTCTACAATGCGGTGCATTTTTCAATGTCATCTACTGTGGTTTTTTTTCCTGGGTCCGTGAAATCAGGGACGATGATTGGGACACTCTGTATTATAGATATAAGTCGTCTCTGTTCTGTCAGGCATGTCTGATAGAAAAGACACCACTCATATCTATAAATCTAAAGACAGGCAAGTTTTCCCGCCTTTTCTGTGTTAAGAAAGGAGAAAGAGCGTACCAGCAGAAAGCCATTGCACTGGCAACATGAAATGTTCGGCTCACTGGTTCTCCGTGCTTTCGTAGTGTGCTGGGAAGTTCCAGTGGCGGCAGCATGCAGGAATCACACATTCTTGTCGATCTGCGATACGCGAGACCAATCAAGCGACTTACAACTCCGTAGATTTAGTCAGGAACATTTATTGGCGGGCCCACATTAATTCTCTGCACTGCTGCACATCTACAATCAGTTTAAGTAAGGGTCTCCAGCATCGAGAGACAGGGTTAAATTTCTCACTACTCTCAAAGTCAATAACTAAAATAATGACGTTGGCTGAAGCAATGTATGAAGATGATCCAGGTCTCCTGCTTAAAAGGCAGATGCTCTAACCACTGCGCCACATTGGCTCCGCGCAACTACCAGAGCTCTACAGGTTACCTCTAATAAGTCCCCTTCCTGATACAAATTCACATTCACGTGACAGCCCATTACTGTTCCCTTCTAAACACCCATCAGTACAGCAGAGGCTCTCCAATGTTGGAATAACCCCTTAGCAATGAGCGAAATGGGCTCAATCCTGCCTGTACCTTAGGCGTAGGTAATACAGTTATCATATACAGTTGAAGCTCCTGAGACTTTTTGAGTCTCACGTTTATCTGTGTTAATAATGCAGACAGAAGAAGTGTGTCAGGAACATCAACTGAATATGACTAACATATCAAGACGTGCAGACAACATGTAAACGTCTGACACCACACAGATCGACAAATCGATAGTCAAATCGAAACAAGCTGTATTTCGACCGCCATCTTGTCCATGCACTGCAGAACTGTTTGTGATCGTGTTTCCAAGTTACTGCTATATTAGTGACGATTTGTGAACGGCTACCAAAAGAGCCACGGAAATGGATACACCGCAACACATCACAACGAGACAGTCACGCCAGAAGAACAAAGTGAGTGACCGTTACACAACATTTTCGTACAAACATCAGTCCAGCTTCCAAAGTGACATCGCCTCTTAATAAGTTTTCTCTTCTTCCACAGGATGACCACAGCATTGACGAAAAGACTATGTAATATCAGTATGACCTTATTGTAAAGTTGTTTTTGTATTGCTGTTTAGCCTGAAGATGTGGTTTAAACCTCGCAACATATCGCTAAATAAATAAGTAATACAACAGTTGACAAAGTTTGTGACTGGTGGCGGTAATTTAAAAAAAACCTTTAGATATTTCTTGAGGCAGTCATGGTCGAAAAATTGTCCAAATGGCTTTAAATTCTTTTATTAATAGTTTTTCAGGCGGCACTTACTTACTTCCCGCGGAACACTTGTGTTCTGCAGGGCACAGTTTGGGAAACCTTGATCTAATTAATAATAATTGAAGGGTGTTCTCATAATAATTAGTTCAGATTGCCGGAAATTTTATGGTCGAATTTTACTAGTTTAATTACGTTGGATTGAAGATGGAAAGCTATTAATGTCGGCTCCAGATACAGTAGTCACTGTACCAGAGGTACAATTTGATATCATTAGTTGTTAACACATCAGTTGAAATCCACAAGATGGTGGCTAGTAAGAAGCAGCCAGCCGTTGCTCATTTTCAATGCTGCTACTTCAATGAAGGTTCCTCCTCTGCGCACAAGGGGTGTCAACCGAAAGCAGTTCCAAGGGTCCCTCCAGGATCCGGCGGGTGGCTGTTAAGTGCAGGTGCCATTGGTGATAGAGGGCGGATTTGGGCAGTCTCTTGTCTTTTGGAAACCGAGCACATATAGCTACGACTGTACCTCGCCGTACTCTCTGTATCTTCACTACGTTCAGATTAGTTGACGGGCTTCAGTCGTTCTGTATAGGGCCGTTAGTAAAACAGCCGTTAGTCTAAGGCGTTCACCTCGGTCCGTTTTTCGATTAACTAAAGTGCATCTTTAGCCGGTGGTGGCGAGAAAAGGAAATCAGGCATTCCTTTGAGCATTAAGCCAAGTTATATTCATCGTCATCCATTCACGCGATGAGGCCCAGTGGACCGCGCGCCACCACAGCTACAGCTCTCTGCCTTCTGCTATGTCTCCAGTTTTCCGTGACACCCAGCTGCAACAAGTCTTCTCTCACTCCATCGATCCACCTCTTTCTAGGTCTTCCCACTGGTCTGCTGCCTGACGGTATCAAGTCCATTGCAATTTTGGGCCACCTTGTTCCCTCCATTCTAACTACATGTCAAGACCACTGCAGTCTTTTGCTTCTCATCACTCCCAAGATGTCCGGCTCCTTGTACAGCTCTTCTGATTCTGTGTTATGGCGTCTTTTCCATTCTCTGGTTGTCTGATCTCGGACTGCTCCAAATATTTTCCTGAGAACCTTCCTTTCAAATGTAAGCAGTCAGTTAAGGTCTTGTTTTCGAGTGCTCCAGGTTTGAGAACCATAAAGTACTACTGGCATTATTAATGTCTTATACAACCGTAGTAGCTTTAGTTGTTGAGACACTTCTACATTTTAATATAGGGTCTAGAGAGTGACAGCATCTGTTTCCCGCTGCAGTCGTGCTTTTATCTCTGCTTCAGTTGATGTTACTTCTGTAAAAACTGACCCAAGATATTTGAACACTTTCACGTGTTTATAACTGGTGTGGTTCGCAATTAAGTCTTGAGAGATTTGGATCTTTCTTCCTACGGTCATATACTCAGTCTTTTCAGAGCTATTTCGTAAACCGATCCTAGCTTCCGATAACTCCAACGCCTGGATACTTTTTTCAGATCTTCTTATGTGCATTCTAATAGTGCAATGTCGTCTGCATAGGCTAGATATGTAATATGTTCGTCGCCAATTTGAATGCCCTGGAAGTTTTCTTTGTTGAAATCCCTCATTACCTTGAAGAGTACGGGTAATAGCCCATCAGTAATCCTGTTACAAATCGGAAGATTTCTGTCATTTTATTGCCTACCTTCATATGGAACATTAATTTTACCTAACGCGATGTGACGTTCTTATTGTAATTCATCGCTCCCGCTGCTGCTGCAACGCCAGATGCTGTTGCCTGCTCTCCCGACTTCGCAGACAAATAGTTCAAATCGCTCTGAGCACTATGGGACTTAACATCAGAGGTCAGCTGCGTGGGATTAGCCGAGCGGTCTAAGGCGCTGCAATCATGAACTGTGCGGCTGATCCCGGCGGAGGTTCGAGTCCTTCCTCGGGCATGGGTGTGTGTGTGTTTGCCCTTAGGCTAATTTAGGTTAAGTAGTGTGTAAGCTTAGGGACTGATGACCTTAGTAGTCCCATAATATTTCACACACATCTGAGGTCATCAGTCCCCTAGAACTTAGAACTATTTAAACCTAAATAACCTAAGGACATCATATACATCAATGCTGGAGGCAGGATTCGAACCTGCGACCGTAGCAGTCGCGCGGTTCCGCACTGAAGAGCCTAGAACCGCTCGGCCACCGCGGCCGGCACTTCGCAGACAAGCCAGATATTGAACCTACCTTAAGAGTTCAGTTCTCCATATGATTGCACCTCCTTCCTGCGCCTACCCTTACTCTTTCCAAGCACTTGTCAGTACTTTGCCCTTGAGTGTTAGACACGCAGTGTGTTCGAGTGTATTCTTCAAGTCAGGGAGAGGCTATGGTCAAAAGTAATCTTCCTTGTGCTCGAGAAAGACCTTATTTTCAATTTATGATTAATATTTCTCTTAACGATTCGCATGAATCATAAAGAAGCATCGCCTGTTTTTCGCAGTAAACAGTGTTACATTTTGCCAATGTTTCCTGTTTCCTTTTCTATGTAGACTCAGTGTTTACTGGACAACTAAAGTGAAATACAAAATGTAAGTACAAGACATCAATGGCAGCAGCCTCTGATGAGTCTTTCTGCGCCACACAGCTAGAGAACAGCAGATCTTAACTGAGTCGGTATTTTTCGTAGCCTATGTAGGCAGAAATAAATGTTTCGAGCTATCGTGGCGACTAACACCACAGCATGAACTTTATTTTTACTGTACGCGTCGCTGTAGCGGCCGGATCACTTCCTTGTCAAAAGGTGAAATTTGCGTTATCAGTTTTTAATGTGCCGCTTCTTCCTTTTTTTTTAAAAAAAATTGAAAGACGTCTCTACGTGTATTCAGACGCAAAACAACAGGCACAGTACACTTGGTGACCCTTCGATGAGGAGGATATAGCAAAGTAGACGCCGTCAGTTCACCGAGCACAACAGGATGTAGAGGAAACTGTTGTACTGTCCTCTCTCCGAGCACTTACGCTAAGTAGCTCCCCCACCTGCGCATGATGGATTACGTTTAAGGGTAGTGCGATCGTTAGCGCTCACCTACCCACGCCTCTCGGCTGAAATTGAACACTGCTCGGAATCCCCACAATCTGGGAAATAAAGAGCTTCACATTGAAAATATGCATTAACAATTACTTAAAATTGCTGACACACATAAATCTACACTGAAGCGCCAAAGAAACTGGTATAGGCATGCGAATTCAAATACAGAGATGTGTAAACAGGCAGAATACGGCGCTGCGGTCGGCAACTTCTATATAAGGCAACAAGTGTGTGGTGCATTTGTTAGATCGGTTACTGCTGCTACATTGGCAGGTTATCAAGATTTAAATGAATTTGACCGTGGTGTTATAGTCGGCGCACGAGATATGGGACACAGCATCTCCGAGGTAGCGATGAAGTGGGGTTTTACCATACTACCATTTCACGAGTGTTCCGTGAACATCAGGAATATGATAAAATATCAAATCTCCGACATCGCTGCGGCCGGAAAGAGATCCTGCAAGAACGGGACCAACGATGACTGAGGAGAATCGTTCAACGTGACGGAAGTGCAACTCTTCAGCAAATTGCTGCAGATTTCAGTGCTGGAACTTAAAAAAAAAGTGTGTGAAATCTTATGGAACTTAACTGCTAAGGTTATCAGTCCCTAAGCTTACACACTACTGAACCTAAATTATCCTAAGGACAAATACACACACTCACGCCCGAGGGAGGACTCGAACCTCCGCCGGGACCAGCCGTACAGTCCATGACTGCAGTGCCTTAGACCGCTCGACTAATCCCGCGCGGCGCTGAATCATCAACAAGTGCCAGCTTGCAAACCATTCAATGAAACATCATCGATACGGGCTTTCGGAGCCAAAGACCCGCCCGTGTAGCCTTGATCACTGCACGACACGAAGCTTTACGCTTCGTCTGGACCAGTCAACACCGACGTTGGACAGTTGATGACTGGAAACATGTTACCTGGTAGGACGAGTCTCGTTTCAAATTGTATCGAGCGGATAGACGTGTACGGCTTTGGAGACAACCTCATGAATCCGTAGATCCTGCATGTCAACAGGGAACTGTTCAAGCTGGTGGAGGCTCTGCAATGGTGCGGGGCGTGTGCAGTTGGAGCGATATGCGATCTCCGATACATGTAGATACGACTCTGACAGGTGCCACGTACGTAAGCATTCTGTCTGTGCATTCCGACGGACTTGGCCAATTCTAACAAGACAGTACGACATCCCACAGGTCCAGAATTCCTACAGAGTGGCTCCAAGAAAACTCTTCTGAGTTTAAACACTTACGCCGCTCACCAAACTCGCCAGGCATGAAAATTATTGAGCATATCTGGGATGCCTTGCAACATGCTGTTCAGAAGAGACCTCCACGCCCTTGCACTCTTACTGATTTATAGACAGCCCTGCAGGATTCATGGGGTCAGTTCCCTCCAGCACTACTTAAGACATTAGTCGAGTCCAAGCCACACCGTGTTGCGAAACTTCTACGTGCTCGCAGGGGCCGTACACGATATTAGCCATGTACCAATTTCTTTGCCTCTGCAGTGTGTATCGGAGGAAAGCTGTTGAGTGAACTCTCTCTCTCTCTCGTCTCATAAACCTTATGCGAATAATGAGGAAGTGCACTAAGTTAAAACGAAAGTGAATCAGTCCCAATATTTTACCGTAGTTTGTAACGACTCCTTTTACAAAAAAAAAAAAAAAAAAAAAAAAAAAAAAAAAAAAAAAAAAAAAAAAAAAAAAAAAAAAAAAAAAAAAAAAAAATCTACTTCCTTTCTTCACACAGGCATTTTGCAGCACCTATGTGTCATCTCCAGTTGCTGATGGTGTATTCTGTCCAAAGACTGGTTTGTTGGTGCAGTTCTCCATGCTTGTCTGTCCTGTGCAAGCCTTCTCATCTCTGCACAACTACGGCAATCTATACTATTTGATCAGAAGTGCAGGGACACCGCTACGTAACGCGGAATTGACCACTAGATGTCACGAGAGGCGGAACCGTCACTATAAAGGGAGGCAGGGACTGATGCGTTGTATGTAGAGAAGCAGTAACGGCAGACTGGGTCAGTCAGGGGAGGTCAGTGACTTCGAACGTGGACTCGTCGTTGGATGTTAGCCGAGTAACGAATCCATCAGGCAAATTTCGACCCTTCCAAAACTGTACAAGTCTACTGTTGGTGATGTGACGGTGAAGTGAAATCGCGAAGGAACAACAACAATTAAACCAAGACCAGGCGGTCCTCGTGCAACTGACGGGCAAGGACCATCGAGTATTACGGAAGATTGCTGTAGCACCCCGTCTTCAGACCTCAAGTGACCCATCGGAACCATCTGAGCGCCGTGTCATCCTTAGGTGAGGATGCGGATAGGAGGGGCGTGTGGTCAACTTGCCGCTTTCCCGGTCGTTATGATGGTTTTCTTTGACTGGAGCCGCTACTATTCGGTCGAGTAGCTCCTCATTTGGCATCACGAGGCTGAATGCACCCCGAAAAATGGCAACAGCGCATGGCGGCCTGAATGGTCACCCATCCAAGTTCCGGCCACGCCCGACAGTGCTTAACTTCGGTGATCTGACGGGAACTGGCGTACCCACTGCGGCAAGGTCGTTGCCTGAAGATTGCTGTAAAGACCTGCAAAAAATCAGAAGACGGAATCGGTCGTGAATCCCAAAGTGCTACCAGCAGTCCAGATAGCACGATGCCTATGCTTATGGTGTTAAAGGGATTCAGTGGTCGAACAGATCTCATAAGCTACACGATTTCATAGTCAGTGCTAAGAAACTTTTGAGGTACTGTAAACAGTGACACCACTGGAAAGTGAATGAGTGTAAACGAGTGATTTGAAGTGATCAATCAATCTATACCCATTGGCAACTCGATGGATGTGTTTGGGCGTGATGAATTTCTGGAGAACGTTACCTGCCATCATTCGTAGCGGCAACAATGAAGTACAGAGGAAGTGGTGTTAGAGTATGGGATTGTTTTTCGTGGTTAGGGTGTGGTCCTTTCGCCGGCCGAAGTGGCCGCGCGGTTCTGGCGCTGCAGTCTGGAACCGCGAGACCGCTACGGTCGCAGGTTCGAATCCTGCCTCGGGCATGGATGTGTGTGATGTCCTTAGGTTAGTTAGGTTTACCTAGTTCTAAGTTCTAGGGGACTAATGACCTCAGCAGTTGAGTCCCATAGTGCTCAGAGCCATTTTTTGTGGTCCTTTCATTGTGCTAAGAGAACGCTAAATGTGAGAGGATATGAATACATTTTACAGCAGTGTGTACTGTGTACAGTAGAGGAACAGTTCGAAGGCGATGACTGTTTTTATCGGCGTGAAAACGGAGCACGTCATAAAGTAGCAGCTCTGAGGCAAAAACATTATGGACAATAGTATTCCTGAAACGGACTGGCGTCCCCAGAGACCCGATCTGAACAGACTGGAATACATTTAGGATTAGTTAGCACATCGACTTGCCTCCAGACTCCAACGTCCATCAGTATCGTCACTGGTTTCGGCTCTTCAGGAAGAATGGGCTGCCATTCCTCCACAGAGGTTCAGACATCTCATTGAAAGGGTCCCCAGCAGAGCTCAAGCCGTCATGAAGAAGAAGGGTAAACAGATCCCACTTTAGTGCTCAGTGAGGATACATTTGATAAGGTAGTTAATATCATTTTTAACCTGCCTACTGTATTCAAGCATTGGTCTCTTCCTACAGTTTTTAACTCCTGTGCTTCCTTTCGCTTATTTCTGTAAAAAATATGGTGCAGCTTTGATTGGTTTTTAGGTATATATTTTAAGCCGAAATTCTAGTACGTTCATAAGTTACATCCCAATTCTCGCTCCTAATTTGGAGGACCTACGAAGTGTGACAATAAAGTAATGAGACTGATGTGAAAGAAAAATGGTGCTTACCGATTTAGTCAAGTTTAGTGTTGTCTCCTTCAAAGTAGTTCCCTTCTGATTGCACACACTTTTTCCAGCGCTTCTGCCATTGATGGTAACATTTCTGTAACTCATATTCTGTAATCTCCTCCAAGACCCTCGTCACAGCTTTTTGGGCATCTTGTGTTGTTTGAAAAGTGTGTCCCTTGACCGCCGTTTTGACTCTTGGAAATAGAAAAAAGTCGCACAGAGCGATATCTGGTGAATAAGGTGGCTGTGGTAGTACTGAAATTTGTTTTGAGGTTAAAAATTGCTGTATTGACAGAGCGGTATAGGACCATTTTTGCACAGATCTTTCTCCTTCCAAGAGTTTCAGTTATTATTAGATGAACCGTTTCTCGATTGATGATCACTTCTTCTGCAATCATTTTCACAGATAATCTTTGATCAGATTGTACGAGTTCACGCACCCTGGCCAAGTTGACATCCGTCTGTGAGGTTGATGGTCATCCACTGCAGTCTTCATCTTCAACATTCGTTCTGCCTTCACTAAACATTTTATGCCAACGAAAAACTTGAGCTCTTGACGTAACCTCCTCTCCAAAAGCCTTCTGAAGCTTACTGTAAGTTATCATCACGTTTTCACGCAATTTAACACAAAAAGAAATGCCATACCGTTGCGCAATATTGTGCTGTTCCATTTCTGTGACGAGAGACACAAACACGTATTAACTTATTACAACACAACTCACGACTGAGCAGTTGCATCGATGTGCCGCTTGGACTAGAAGCAGCTTATAAACCAAGATCAAAGATATTGTTCCTATGCAAGCCTGCAGGGTTGCCACATCTTGCGAAGAAAATCAGTCTCATTACTTTATTGTCACACCTCATAAACCACTGAACCTGACGCATGAATCATAGCGTAAGACACTATTTTCCTGACCACAGCTCTGCTCGTCCTTTCGCACAGTAATCGAGACCATAACGCGGCTGCCGTGTTTTGTAATTTGGGTCATCTTTCCTACTGAGGGATGTCGATTGGAAGCCGATCGGACTCCCAAAGTAGTTTTGCAACTAACATGAATGCAATCACAGTTAGTAAAAACTCTCTATTTTAAAGCATGTTTTAATGAACATGTTTCAAATTAGAAAATAAGATTTATTCAAAGTTGACGGAGCTGTGATCAGCGACATCAATAACGCCTAGAACACTTCGTTTGCGGCTACGTTATGTAACAGAAACTTGGCAGTATTCTGCAACCACATTCCAACACCCACACACAAAAGCCGGCCGCGGTGGTCTAGCGGTTCTAGGCGCTCAGTCCGGAACCGCGCGACTGCTACGGTCGCAGGTTCGAATCCTGCCTCGGGCATGGATGTGTGTGATGTCCTTAGGTTAGTTAGGTTTAAGTAGTTCTAAGTTCCAGGGGACTGATGACCACAGATAAGTCCCATAGTGGTCAGAGCCATTTGAACCATTTGAACCACACACGAAAAATATAAAAATGGAAAATTCATTTGCAATATAATAATGAAAATATTTTGTAGTCAGTGTAGTGCTGAAGAACGAGTATACTGGCCTTCAGATTGAAACTGACATGTCTGTTACTTGACTGAAAAACCAGTTCTATAAAACGAATTTCGTGCCAAAGCTGTAACACAGTAATTTATTCAGTTATAGGCAAATCGAAATTCCCAGATCGAACTGACTTTACAAAATGTTACCTATCTGTATAGCCGCTCAGCGCATTGACGACCTCCAATACAAACTCTGTGGTGGCTTACTGATAAATAACCCTCTCACAGTTTTATCATGGACTCTGTAAATACACTGAGGTGATAAAGTCATGGCAATGCGATATGTACATATACAGATGGTGGTAGTATCGTGTACACAAGGTATAACATAGCAGTGCAGTGAGGAAGCTGTCATTTGTACCCAAGTGATTCATTTGGTGAGGTTTCCGGCGTGATTACGGCCGTACGACGGGAATTAACAGACTTTCCGAGCGGAATGATAGTTGGAGCTAGACGCACGGTGTTACGGCGTAATACCAAGCGCCGGCACGCCAGTCGGGAACGATAGAGAAGAGAAGGCTGTGAGCAGACGTCAGCCAATGGCACACTGACCGACCCTTCTCCAGGACGACAACGAGACAGCAGCTGCCCCTATGTGAAGAGGACATAAGCTCCGCGCCCGACTGGTCGCGGCCCAGTCGAAGAGTAGCTTCAAGATTAGCAAGTTCTATAGCAGCATTGACGCTAGTTATTTTGCTTGTGCAATCCATGTAACACGGATTTGGGAACTGCTGTACTGAAGAAGCTTGTTTATTTCGTATGTCGCCCTTTGCTTGCGACACTTCTGTGTAATTGTCAAAGTTAAGTATTGTCTCTTTCTAATGAAACTCATTAATTTGATTTGTTCGAACTGTTTGTCTAGCGAGCCGATAAGTCAGGCTTCCTAGACCCCAAATATTTGACGACACGCATGGGACATTCCAGCCGCGATTGGGACTTTGCGCGACACCGCGAGGTCTCTGTCAACCAGTATGCTTTCGATCAAGCTTTTCCACCGCAGGACAGCTCGTGCACCTTACCCACTTATTGTCTGTAAATTATCGTAGATCTGACCTCTTTGTGTCCCTTGACCTCGATGCATAGGGCAGTATACGGCATTCCAGTCCCCTTTGCAAATTCTAGAACTTCTTTATCTAACTGACGTCGTACTGGTAGAGCAGTGCTAGGTCCTGATACGCTACTGCAGTACGGCGTACGCACCAAAACCGTCTTTTAGCTAAACTAGATATCAAGTAGGAAAATAGATATGTTTAAAAAGTCTCTCATCAATTTACTCATTACGACGTAATTATGAACATAATCAGACAATAACATTGGAAAAATGGAAAAGAAGTTACGTAGGGCGCTCAATAGGTAATGCAACACATTCTTTTTGTGAAAGCAGGTTGATTTTATTCAGAGTTCCAATACACCATATCGTTCCCCACTCTTTTGGCTGCAAAATACTATTTTTCAACATAATCTCCCTTCAATGCGACAGCCTTACGCCACCCTACTTGGAGGGCCTGTATACCTGCATCGTACCACTCTATCGGTGGACGTCGGAGCCAACGTCTTGCAGCATCACCAACCTCCCCAGCATCCACATACTGCTTCCCGCGGTGTGCATCCTTCACTGGGCTAGACAGATGGAAGTCGGAAGGTGAGAGATTCGGGCTGTAGGATGGATGAGGATGAACAGTCCAATGAAGTTTTGTGAGCTCCTCTATGGTGCGCAAACTTGTGTAAGGCCTTGCGTCGCATGGAAAAAGAGAAGTTCGTTTGCATTTTTGTAACGACAGACATGCTGAAACCGTTTCTTCCATTTCCTGATGGTAGTGCGATACGCTTCAGAACTGATCGTTGCACCATGAGGGAGGTCATCAAAGAGAGTCCCCAGCAGACCATTGCCATTACTTACAAAAAAAAAAGGTTCAAATGGCTCTAAGCACTACGGGACTTAACATCTGAAGTCATCAGTCCCCTAGATTTAGAACTACTGAAAAGTGTCTACACTGAGTCACAGCGCCAGAGATTGCGCCAAAGATTATTATTCCGCCGCCTCCACTGACAGTAGTAGTTCAGAGGATGTCGAGAGCAGTTTTTGTTCTGTTGGGCGAGAGAGTAGACGATCTGAGTGTTGACTGAAACGTTGTACTGTTCGGTTGGTGTAATGTGTAGATGGAAGAAGATGGAATTGTCAGAGTATATTTGTGAAAGGAGATGGGCTTTTGATTTATGATGCTGGTGTAATGGAATATTTTCGTCAATATATAATGAGGTAAAAAGGTATTACAGTTTTCTTTAATAACAATCCCTCTTGCTTACAGGTACAGTCAACAAAGCATCTGGCTCGTGTTCATTTATTAGACTTGTAATTCTGGTTTCTATGTGCAATTATAGTATTTCTGGTTTTTCAGTTAGTTCATTGTAAATGGTGTTTAAAATATCTTGTCGTATTGAGAAAGAACCGAGCCAGATACATGTACGTTGAGTCACACTACCACACACAGAACAGTTACACTTGTGGTTTGTTGTTTCTTAGCTTTTATAGTTGCAGGGGACTTAATTAATCAACTGTGTTAATGGAAATTCCTTGTCATTCTCTATTTTTATTTTTTGGAGTCAGATTGCGTGCTAATAATAGCCAGGGCCAACCGATTACGAGACTTCGTAACCGGTCACACAGCTAGTAAAATTATTGCATTTATTCATTAATATTAGTCTTTTCTTTTTAATTAAGCCCCCATGCACTACTTAAAGCTAACTAACCTAAGGACATCACACGTATCCATGCCCGAGGCAAGATTCGAACCTACGACCGTAGCAACAGCGCAGTTCCGGACTGAAGCGCGTAGAACCTCTCGATCACAGCGGGCGGCCATGACTTTACAGGTTGAGGGTGTGCCTCAGAGGAGAGGTGGTGTGGCGCTACTCTATGGATTGTTGTTTTGTTTGCGGTTCGAAGTGAAGAATCGATGTTTCATATCCAGTGGTGACGTTCGACAAAAGCTTGTCACGACAGCTTCGAAACGCGCAAGCAATTATGCACAGACTGTCATTGTTTACTCTGTATGGTCTTCGGTTAGGCGGCACACACCTTCCAGTACACCAACTGGTGGACGAGTGTGTCAGCACTGCCAACGGAGACATCTCGTTGTGGAGCAATATGTTTGATTGCGATCCGTCCTTCACCTCGAATGAGTGTGTCCGCACGTTCGAACATTCTAGGAGTTACAGCTGTATGCGGTCGGCCCGGCACGCGGGAAATCGGACAGGTTTGTGCGACGTTGTTGCGATGATGACAGACGACTCGCCATACTTTTGTTCACCGCCAGGTCTGCGTAAACATTCTGCAAGCGACTATGGAATACCTGCGAGGCTCTTTATTCCGTCAAAAGAAACTCAGTGACAGGTTTCGGCGTGGAACTCATCTCCGTTACAGAGACCATTTTGTAGGCTACGTGTACCGCCGCCACCTATCGGAAGTTCATGAAACTACAGGGGCTGAAGCCAACGGCGTCCCACAATAAATTCCCCATTTTTCAAGCGAAACTGCCCTAGAAAAAATTTGTCTTGCATTACTTCTTGAATGCCGCTCGTATTACCTGCCCAAAATACTTCGTGCATTGTCGGGTTGTCACGAACAGTGCCCCAAGGAAGCGATCCGCGCCGGCGGGTAGCTTTCGTTGAGTGGGAGCCCTGCCGAGTGCCAGTGAGGCTGTATGGTGGTTGTTGCCGACTTACGTAGTGGGCCTTAATCAAAATGAAATTTCATTCAATTTTGATTTACAATTAAATACTTGTGTGAAGTTCTCTTGTTTTAACAATATTAATCTTCAGTGGAAATTATTTGTTACGTTAATGAACGTTGGACTCGCTGAATCTTAAAACATGAGCATATAAGTTGAACAATGGAATAAACATTTCATATTAATTTCCTCGGCTAGTCAGTTCATTCTAAAGCAAAAAATCCTTAGTTATTAATTGTAATTGCGACCCACACACGCGCGAGAGTATTTCCTCTTACCTCCGTTAACCATAGCATAGTAGTCGGAGTCCTGGTTCTGGCTCTCGGCTGTTGTACTGAAAATAAGAATCTTAAAGCTACGTATTTTCTGCAACGTCGGGCGGCTGTGGAGAAAAATGTATATTAAGTTAATAGCGGGCGAGTTTTTCGCTTCCGCTAAATTTTATAAGTTAATACCGCCACGTAATGGCGTCGTTGGCTGCATCGGACGCTAATATTGTTGAACTGTAAATTACTCGAATGCAGGTTAATTCAAAGGAAGGCGGACATGAAATTGGGATCACCTCTTACAAATGAAAAGTGAACAATAATATAAAATCAATATATTATCTGCTTAATTAGTACCAATATGCTTACATTTGCCAGCACTCGCAAGATGTCCGTCTACATGCAATCAAGACAAGAGAAGACGTGAATAGACTAAAAAATTAACAAAAGAGCGTATGTTTTCGTGTCTTTAGATCATTTTGTTATATTTCTTTGTCCTCGAAACTTTCACAGAGAAATTATTATAATACGGGTACATGAGAAAAATGTATATTATTCAATTTTTAAATGTCTCTTGTTTATAAATACTGTTTTTTACGTCTTTTCGTATTATTTCACTGGGGACGCTACACCCCTCATGGACTGTCTCAGTACAGAAGAAGCCAGTACTGTATACACAGTGTTAGCACATCTAGGTGGTGGCTATTATACAACAAAAAACATAAACAGTTATAAAACTGTTTATCACAAATAAGTCCATTTTTAATTATCTATTTGAAAAGAGAAGCTAATGCAAACAATATAGGAAATATACTTACCTTTAGCTGAGCCATTATAGAGATTGTAGAATACGTGATAGTGCATAGATTGAATCTAAATACAAATAACCTCATAACTGACTGGTTTCAGTTATTTGTAATTAGATTCAATATATTTATCTCAATGTCAGTGCAACACTGTTGTAGTGTAAGGTGGGCATATCATTTTGATGGTTGCAAGTTATCAATGTGCGCGTCAGAGAGAGAATAACTTATGTTACTGTTAAACAATCTTTGGTCTTGCTGTGGCACAGTCTTTACCTTTGCGCAGTCTCATACATTCTTACGTGAAGTGTAGCAGGTGGTGGGCATATGCAATAGAACTGTGTTGACTTTTGATTGTATCTGTTATATGAAGAAAGATTTAATATAATGGGCAGCAAGGATGAGTATGACGTTTATATACTGGAAGGCGGAAAGAAATGAATAATGTTATTATTTCTGAAGAGAAGACGTTTGAGGTAAGGCTGCAGCACTGCACAGCTAGTATATCAGAATGATTATTGTCAGCTAATTAACTTGCTCAGAGCTGAAAGACCAAAAGACCACATCACTCCCCTGAGTCATGCATTAAGATATCAACTGATTAAGCTGTTTCACATCTATAGAAATTCTCTGTTAACACTGCACTGCTTTCAAATCATTGTTTACTTTGTTGAGCATAGTATCGTTAAAACCAATGTTATGTAATAAGATCGCGTGAAATTTTGCTCTGTCGTTTTGAATACATACTTCATTCCAAAATCATCATTGTCTTGGAGTATCATTTCATAGGAATGTTTACTCTTCCCATCTCACCGTTTAAAGAAGTTTTATCACTACGCATTACCACATTGCACCATATGGTATGCAACGGTTTGAATATTGTTTGGAAATTTTATTTAAAAAATAGAAATCTGTTTAGCCGCTGCTTACTTGCTATTTGCTGTTGTACTTTCGAGAAATCTGCAACAATGTTATCAATTGAAGACATGAAGTTTGTGTATAAGTCCGCGATCATTATTTTTAGCACTTTTATTTTCACAAGTCCGTCTTGATCACATAGATTTCTTTACACTTTATGAGCGGTTTCGGCTTATCGCCATCTTGAGATCTATTGTAAATATCAATATTGTATAAGCGACCGCCGGCCGGAGTGGCCGTGCGGTTCTAGGCGCTACAGTCTGGAGCCACGCGACCGCTACGGTTGCAGGTACGAATCCTGTCTGGGGCATGGATATGTGTGACGTCCTTAGGTTAGTTAGGTTTAAGTAGTTCTAAGTTCTAGGGGACTAATGACCTCAGAAGTTAAGTCCCATAGTGCTCAGAGCCATTTGAACCGTTTTGTAAGCGACCAGGTTCAATTAGTTGAGATTAAATCTATACAAGTTTTAGTGATGCATGAAATATAAAAATTTATAGCCATGTATGGCAGCCATATCTGAATATTTTAAAGGTACGTATGGCAGACATACATGGCTATAAATATTTTACATTTAGCTATTTTACATTTACCTATATTGCTACATAATTATAAAGAAAAATGATTGAATCTGTTCGAGTAATATATTCGCTGATTTCTGAAGTAATTTTATCCAGTGTAATATGATACTCCATGGGGGGGGGGGGGGGGTGCTATAGCCCCCCCTCGCCCCCTTGCCACCGTCCCTGCTGCGAGCTTGACAACTATGTACGCTTGAAACTAACCTAAAATGGCCACCGGCTTCGTTCCCTACACATTGAAGTCGAGATGGACCATGATTCCAAGACAATCGTGAGAGATGGACCACTTGTGATACAGAGATGGATCAGAATTAAATTTAGCCTGAAAGCATATGCAATAATCCCACTGAACATGGTCGCAGTCTCAGACTATACCTATTTATCGGAAGATTCGTCTGTGCCAACATATGGAAGAGCAGAATCTTTTACACAGGCCATCCAACCACTTTAAAACTCATTAAAAGACCTACTGATCCCAAGCACATCAAAAGAGCAGAATTACCTGTACAAGTTAAATTCTTTTACTGACACAACTTCGCACTCCACACACAGTAAACCTAAAACTTTCAATATTACCACTTTAAAACTGATTACTTTTAAGCCAACACAGACAAAACTTTTGGAAGACATGTCACCTGTTCCCTCGATTGCTGAAACTATGTAGTTTAAGTGGATTGCAGCAACTCTATCCAAAGGGCTAGACACAGCTGAAAATATTGTGTAGAACACATTGACATCTGACGAATCTTGTTCATGTTGGATGGAGAAATGTGAGTGTTCTGTTCCCCAAAAAGGAACATTTTGCGAATTAACTTTACCGTTAAGTCAAACGTTGCTTCGTCGCAAAAAATTAATCTCTTTCACGTGTCGTTGTCATTGTCCATTCTTGCCAACATCTCGGTGCAGAAATTAGATCATGGAGCACATTCTCCTGGAGTGACATCTTGGACCCAATACAAATCTATACGGTTTCATGCGCAAGCATTAATGCGTGATTTTGGAAGCTGTGTCTTGTGGGATCTGAAGATCACGGCTTGATTTCTGTGTGCTTCACTCGAACGTGATCAAGATTTTGCATCGACACAGGAGGCCAATCAGATACTCGATTAACAGGCTAAGGTTCGAAGAAGAATAAGTTGTACCGGTGTTTTGTGCCCAATCTCCACTTTCCTTAGCACATTTAGTGCCCACTACCCCACCAGGTGGCATCCTCACGGCGAGCTGCGATCGTTTTTGGCTCATCAGCGTATGTCAGAGTACCATATCTTCGCCCGCCCGCCCGGCTAGCCGCGCGGTCTATTGTGCTGCTTCCCGAACAGGAAGGCGTGTCGGTCCCCGGCACGAATCCGCCCGGCGGATTAGTGTCGAGGTCCGGTGTGCCGGCTAGCCTATGGATGGTTTTCAAGGCGGTTTTCCATCTGCCTTCTGCAAATGCGGGCTGTTTCACCATTCACAATATTTAAGAATAATTTCTGCGATTTGGGGAAAATTAACATTTTTAAGTACGATTTTGCGGAAGGGGGAAGAATGTATTGAACGACAATGAATGCGCGCTGAAACGCACACTCTAATGTCGGCGTGGAAGAATGAGGACTGAAGCGTACTAATACGTTTACTTAGGATTTTAGCTTTGACTTGTTTTATTAACAGATATTTATAAAGAGAATAATTAGCGTTTCGGTAAATTATGAAGAGGGAAGTAAAGTTGTGCTAATTAAACGAAGATTGATGAACTGACAGGTATATAATTTTAGAGAGCAATTGTTGAACTGTGGACAAGTTCAATAATGATACATTTTCGTTGCAAAAAGCCAACGAATAGACAGGTTAATTTTAGAGAGATCTTCAAATTTTCTTGTGAACATTAAAAGACAATCTACTACTAGCTATATCTGGCCACAAGTTGCTGAGGCTCAGTTTGGTTAAACAGAAAATTGCTAGAGATGTATGAGGAGTGGATATACGTCATAATCTCCTTCTCCTCCTCTCTCTGCCAGTCTCCTGTTCCCCGCGCTTCTTCCATCTCCTCCTTCTTCCCCCTCTCTCTGTCCACCATCTTCTCCCCACTCCTCTTTTCCTCCCCTCCTTCTCCATGTTCCTTACATTCCAAAAATATGTCTATAAAAAGACGCACGTATGTGAATGCAACATTTTGGTTGTTGCATATGTTCATAGCGTTTTTGTTTTGCATATTGGTACTACAGTTGTTGTTTGTTTATTTATCGACTGTCATTTTTTATTTGTAGTTCACTGTTGCTATTTGAGTTTACATATGTATTGTCATTTTGTCATTTGTAGATAGCGAGTGAAGCCTGGACCCTAGAAACTGGAGTGCCAAGTGGAGAAATCGGAACATTTCCGACATATTCTTCGTTTGAATTCGGTTGAAGGGTGACAGCGGAGGAGGCAGCCATAAACATTTGCGCCGTGTATGGGGATAACGCCATTTGAAAGAGCACGGCAAGGAAACGGTTTTCTCGTTTTAAGGAGGATCGTTTTGACATTAGTGATTCTCCATGTTCAAGGAGACCTTCGGGTTTGATGAAGATTGTTTAAAAATGCATTAATCCGCAATTATTCATACCAGTGTACTAGACATCTGAATGCAGTGGGGAAGGTTCAACATTCGGATGTATGGATACCGTATGCTGTAAGCCAAAATCACACAAATCAGCGGGTGGCCATATGTGCATATCTGCTTGCTAGTCATTAGTTGGTTCGTGAACAACACCGATCTTTCCTATCCTGCATCGCTACTGGTGACGAGAAATGGTGTCTTTATGCTAACATAAGAAAAAGAAAGGAATGGATGAGCGCAAACAAAGCAGCAACTCCTCGTGCAAAGAGCTGCGCAGCCACGAAAGATGTTACGCGTCTGGTGGAATAGCTACGGTGTGGTGTACTGCGAATTGCTTCCCCGAGGTGTAACCATCACTGCTGACAACTACTGTAAACAAATGAGAGGTCTAGTAGACGCGATCCAAGAATAACGACAAAGAAGACTGCCAGAAGTGATGCTACACTACATCGCCCGCCCGCATTCTGTTAGACTGACAAAAAACACTATACTGTAGCAGAGGACACATGGCAGCCCCTAGTGGCTTGCACCTCTGTTGTACTTATTTTAATTCTGACTGTCTGACGCTGTCAGGTATGACCGCAGCTGTCGTATTTTTTGGTACGTTATGCTGTAACATTTAGTTTTAATTTTGTCCGAAGAAGGTGTCCCTTGTGACACCGAAACCTAGGTCACAAATTAATTGTGTTCGCGACTGATGGCTGTATTTTTCAAAAGTTTTGCACTATACAGGAGTTGGGTGGGGAAAAAATTCCGCACCCACCTTATTCGCCTGATCTTGCACCCTCAGCTTTTCACCTTTTCCGTTCTCAAAAAAATGGCTCTGAGCACTATGGGACTTAACATCTGTGGTCATCAGTCCCCTAGAACTTAGAACTACTTAAACCTAACTAAACTAAGGACATCACACACGTCCATGCCCGAGGCAGGATTCGAACCTGCGACCGTAGCGGTCACGCGGTTCCAGACTGAAGCGCCTAGAACCGCACGGCCACACTGGCCGGCGTTTCCGTTCTCTTCAGGTAACTTCATTTCCGGATGAAAATGTTCAAAAATGGTTCAAATGGCTCTGAGCACTATGGGACTTAACATCTGAGGTCATCAGTCCCCTAGAACTTAGAACTACTTAAACCTAACTAACCTAAGGACATCACACACATCGATGCCCGAGGCAGAATTCGAACCTGCGACCGTAGCGGTCGCGCGGTTCCAGACTGAAGCGCCTAGAACCGCTCGGCCACACTGGCCGGCGATGATAATAAGCCCCGAACATGTCTCGATGAGTTCTTCGCTTCAAAACAACGTGATTTCCACAGTCGTGGAATTGAAAAGTTCTCTCGGCGTTGGCAGGCTGTTGTAAACAGTGAACAAGAATATATTATTGACCCATAAAGTCTCATGTGTATCTGTTGTATTTATTAAACTTATGGAAAAACGCTACGAAGTTATGCACCAACCCAATATTTAGTGTGTGACTGTTTACAACCTCATCGAAATGAAGATAGACAATCATATACTGAAATGTATGCCCATTTTCAATACAAGCACTCATCCCGCTTTGGTTTGAACTAAAATTTTAAGTAATTTTCATCTAACAAATTGCTTTCAGCAGCTTAGTCCTCTTAGTTATTCTGAATCTAATAAGTAAATCAGATCCGTCCAGTAGGATGAAACCCAGCACACCAACTATGGGAAGTTTTCGTGCTTAGTGTTTACTCCGATGTGCCTTAGTCCGAAACTCTTCTTTTGCTTCTGAGTACTCTTCCTGTGTAGTAAATGAAGTACGTAGGCCGCAGTTATGATGAGTGATGTTTGCTTTAAGATTATATTTGTATAATTGTGGCTGAGAATTTAGAGGGTGTATGAGAATCACGGTTCCCGAAAATAGCCTCTACTACACTTGCGGCCGTGCCCTTTACCTTAATGTTCCAGTTCCACAAACATTTCAACAAACATTGCCCACGACGTACAAAGAGTTAATACTGGACATTGGCGAGTAGTATGACGACCAGAAACCGTTCGTTCGGTCATGACCTGAAGTCACTGTGATGAAGATTTCACGCGCCACCAGTATTTCTCATCACGTACGTCGCACTAGACGCCACACCGCTCCTGCTGCTTATCAGAGAGATGCGGGACTCTGGCTTTTTAAGCGACAGATTTATCTGCGGGAACATCTGAGGAAGGTAAGCTGCTAGTTGCACAGAGCAACTCAGAGGAAAAGGTGAAGCTTATCGTCTCAAGTTTCGTAATATTATGAGATGAGGCAAGTGATATTTCGATAACTTCTTATTGCAGTGTAACCAACAGAGCTGAAATCGTTTCAAAATATCTTTCTGGAATGACCAAGGGAGATGGCGCAGTGTTACGCACACTGGAATAGCATTCTGGAGCCGCCAGTCACCTTTAGGCTTCCCGTGGTTTTTCGAAAATCGCTTAAGTCAAACGCTCGAAAGGTTCCTATGAAAAGACCGCAGCAGATTTCCTCCCACTTTCTTGCCCAGTCTGAATTTATGATCCATTCCTGATGACCTCATCGTCCAGGTTTTCGACCTCGCTGTTTTCGAAGTAGACGATTCCCCTCAAAACAGCCTTAAAAACTGTGCATCAGTAATAAAAGAAATGTTAGGAGAAACAATTTCACACTCTGCAAGATGCAGAATATCTTCAGTAGTAGTTGCTAAGGAGAGGAACACCAGTGTCAGATCTGCTGCTGTGCAGGCGCTGAACAGGTTCCACCAGCGTGGTTCAATACGGCGACAAGTCAACAATTCGGTCGGTGCGCTGCGCATGCGTACGCATTCAGTGCAGAAAGCAGGATACGACCAATTTGTTGCTGGGTGGCGGTACGCGGGCGTCCCTACTCCTCCAAAACGTGGTGCGGTTTTTAAACTGAAGGTGACATAACTCACTTCAACTATTGATCCTCCATCCATAGTGTAAAACGAATAAATTTTACTTGGAATTAAGGCATTTCAGAGCAGCAGGAAGCAGCATATGCGCTAGGGAAATTAGTTGCTATTGAGACATACAATTACCATAAATAAAAATAATTTATTCTTGAGCGCTGGTTGAGTTTTTGGAACCTCTTAGGTGTGGAATGAAATAGACAGAAGGTATATACGTACAGCGAAACCGTGTTTATCCGGCCCTCATTAACTCGGATATCAGGTTCATGCGGTTCATTGCTTTTTATTGGTGCAGTTACAGCACAGAATTTCAAACTCCGGAAGTGATGGTGGCAGCATTCGCCGGTGACAATTATTAAATTTAAATTCAGCCAACCACTGTACATGGATCGTTGCGCGGTGCCAATTAACAATTAAACACTGAGTTGCACGGTGCTGTTTTACCCCGTTTGTTGAGAGTGACATCAAAGAGAAAGAAGATGGCAGTGTTCAAGGACAAAAAGTTAGATTCACTGTAGTCAACACAGAGATAAAAATTATTATTTATCTGGAACGTCAGGCGGATACTGCTTCGGACGAACTATTGCTCGTGAAACTCATGTGTGATCATACTGTATAAAAACAAAATACGAATCCGACTCGGAAGAAATACATCACACTGTTTATTCCAGTGTAAAAAATCACAGTTTTTTTTCCAATATCCCTACTCAATACGAGCAAGTAACTTAAACAGTTTCTGTGTTTACCTGAAAACAAAAACAGTCGTGTGTCTACGGCTTTTAATCAGTGTCACTATTTTTTTTGTGAATTTCTGGATTATCTATAACATGGATGGCCAACTGTCTCATCTAGTCCGTATAAACGAGATTCCAGGCTTACGAACCGTCATCAGCATCGTTGGTTTAGGAGGTCTTCTTCTTCTGTTGAGCAGGTGATCGCCTCCTCGAATTTTCCGCGTCAGGTGCTCGATATTCAGGCAGTTAAAGTAATGATATACGCAAAATTTGCAGACATATGACAAAAACGACTTTCGCAAGATTTGGATCAAGGTAATCTGGCGTGGACAGGACCTGGTACCGCAACGCTACTGAAGTGCTAGGTAGTGAATGAGCAAATACCCACGAGCGCGAATGTACAGAAACGTGACATGTATTATCAAAGCATTGTATTCAGCAAAAACTCTAGCAGTGCAGTCATAAGGTTCTTACAATATAGATGGCCCGACTATATGCCAGTGGAATCGGATAAGCTTTCTGCTGCCCTTACTGAAACACAGAAAGTATATGCCTTTTCTCAGGAATGCTACATGTATAGTGTTGAAATTTTGGCAATTAAGGTACCTGTAAAATAAAGAATACAATGATTTACAAAAAATTTTGCCCTAGTACTGTAGAGGTGTATTAAACAGTGTGTAATATATACATTGAATAAAATATGGATTGTCAATCGATAGATTTCTGGCAGTTTTTCTCCTTTAACCGAGAAACGTGCTCAAGAGAAATGGTCTACGTACAGGAATACAACAGAAACGGACAGAAGAAGATTTTAAGACCTAATTCAACTTTACATCACTCGAAAACCATCTGTTTGGTGAGTGGAATCTCAGCAAATGATGTGCTACATCCAACATAAGTATTCGCCTTGCACACACGTCTTATCCGAGCCATCTAGGTAGGCTAAAAGTACAGAGGAAGTATCTCAGATAGACAACCAGTCACACCATTTTGGGACGTAAGAAGTGCAGGAAAGAGCACGAATAGTTATATACAGAACTTGGTAAACAAGAACTTGCATTTCCCCGTCTAGTACTGTGTTACTGCGTGGAAACAGTCACATCATTTACAAAATTTATGCTTCTTATTTTCCTCAGGGAGCTTCACTGATCGTCATCGGCACTTAACACCATTTTTTAAGATCGCTTTTTATTCTTATACTTTTACTATCTTAGCGCCCACTGCTTCACTCGCGTAGTGTGTTTTTTTAACGAAATTTCTATGTTGCACATTATGTGCAACGCCTTCTAAACTTTTCACAGTAAGGTCATAGAAGCATGGTCTTTTCCGAATGTGCTTCTGACCAAAAAGCGATTCTAAAAGCCGGAGGCAAAGAAATTTTGTTAATCATAACTTTTCCGTTCTTGCGGCAATATTTCCATAGAAACTTTCAACCTCTCACATATATTACTTTATATCTAACAGAAAAGTAAAATACCAGTTTTCGTAGATTTAGCTTCAGACATTTTTTGATGTAATGAAATATTTTCTTAAAAATTTTCATCCCCTGTTTCACCCCCTTAGGAGTGGAATTTCAAACAACTCCTTCTTAAACCATTTCTACAGTGCAAAATCCACACCCTTTGCCAATTTCTAGTTTCTATTCTTAATGGTTTGGACTGGACGATGTAGTGTCAATGAATCAGTCTGGTTCTATTTCACCCCCTTAGGGACTGAATTTCCAAAAACAATGAAACTCGTGTTCTTTCATAATTTTCATAAATTTAGATTTAAAAATGCTTTCACAATGTAATATTTTCATAAAATATTTCACCCCCTATTTCACCCCCTTAGAAGTAGAATTTCCAAAAGCGGAGAAATGAGTGTTTTCTGTTTTTACTTCTAACAGAGAAGCCAAATTCAAATTTTAATTGATTTCGGTTTAAAAATGCTTTCATAATAAGATATTTCATAAAAACTTTCAACCCCTATTTTACCCCCTCCTCCTTCCCCCTAGGAATGGAGCATCGAAAAATCCCTTCTTGAACGACGCCTACAATATAAGATCAACAGCCTCTCCAAATTTCATGTTTCCATACCCCCTTGGCTTGGGCTGAGCGATGATGAGTCAGTAGTGAATCAGCCAGTCAGGACCTCGCCTTTTATCTACAGAGAAGATGTCTGACGTTCAGCCAATAAGAGACAATAAGAGAACAGAAGATTGTTACAAATAAAATGAAGCAACAAGTTTACTGTTTATTTAGTCACTACTTATTTATCTCCACGACGCTTTTCTAAGGTTTAAACCGCCGTCATTAGGTGGATTTACATTTGTTACTATGACATGTGGATGTTTGTTGTGTTACATTCTTTTGGAGGAACTTACGAAACTGTCTAGTGGAGAAACAAAACACTATTTCAGAACATGGTTTTTGATTTGTTTTGACGAAAAACTAAACGTATATCTAACGATATAAATAAAATAAGTAAAATACAGTACCTCCAGTGGTCACAGGTTCCTGTCACTGTCGTAACACATCACATGTATACTGTCATATTTTGTAAACAAATATGGTGTCTGGAAACTATAAGGTGCATGGACCACATAACAGAAGAGAAACATTATCACAAAGTACAACATAACATTATTACAGAATAAGTTTTAAAGGATTTTGGAGGTCTTTGTTTTGTGGTGTTGAATACAAGCGTTGGGATAAATATTTCAGGTGGTATATAAATCCGATTTTGCGAAGTATAGCTTGAACTTTATATTCGTTTATACACTCCGGTGCCATATAGCAAACTTTAATTACAATATTTATGTTGGCCGCGGTGGTAAAATTATACATATATAACACATTTGGTTCGGATTCACAGATAGGAATGAAAGGCTCGAGGCAGAGGGAGAGGAAGAGAAAGAGAAAGTGAGAGGGGCAGAGAGGGTGGAAGGGATGATGGTTGAGAGCAAACTTTCTAAAGCAGGAGGTTCTTAAAATTACATCTGTTGTCAAATTTAAAATAGTTGTGTGAAAGTGTGAATTCGAGCAAGCTCGTTAGTTCAGTAATGGACCTGCTCGAATTCACACTTTTACTCAACTATTTTAAATTTAACAGCAAAATCTGCAAACAAACAGATGACCTGGAAATGGGCTGAAACCTTTCTGGATTGTTAGCTGAAATATTTATAAGTAGTTTAGAAGACAAAATCCTGAATTCCGATCACCACTCCTCAAAAATATCATGTACTACTACAGATCTGTAGATGATACCATAATTTTAACCAATGGGGCAAAATATGACATCAGTGAGTTGAACCAATTATTCAACTACTCCCAAGAAAACATAAATTTCACAGTTGAACTCCAAGCAGGTGACACTATAAATTTTTTAGACATTGCCATTAGAATAAAAATTTATTAGAAGTCTACCACAACACATTCTACAGTCCACAGCTCCTCTTGTCATCTCACAACCCACAAAATGGCAGCATTCCAGTAGATGGCCAATAGTGCTATCTAGCTATCACTCTCTGAATACAAATGTGAACAAGAAATTGAAATAATAAAACAAACAGCTATTGCAGATGGTTATAACAGCTCCATAGTAGACACTCTAAAACACTCAATAGTGCAAAGCAGTCACATCACAAAAAAAAAACAAAAAGAAAACATCTTACATACAATCCCCTTTCTAGGTAATATTTCACATCAGATTGCCAAAAGGCATAAATATATCCTTTACCACAGACATCAACATGCGAAACCCACTTCGTCACACAGGTGTGTACAAATTTGAATGTTTGGACTGTGACTACTTCTACATAGGCAAGACAGGCAGATCATTTGAGATTAGATTCAAAGAACATATGGCAGCACTAAAAAACAAAAAATACCACACATCAGCAATAGCCACTCACCTGCACGAAACAAAACACCATGTCAACAGCAGAAGTATCAGCATCTTACACATTCAACCTCTCCCCTTCCACCCTCCCTCTCCCCCCCACTTTCTTCTTCTCTCCATCTGCCTCCAGCATTTCATTCCTATCTGCGAGTCCCAACCAAACTTGTTATTTATGTATCATTATACCACTGTAGTCCATATAATTATTGTAATTAAAGTTTGCTACATGTCACCTGATTATATAAACGAATATGAAGTTTAAGCTACACTTGACAAAATCAGATTTATGTATCACCCGAAATATTTATTTCAACGTTTGTATCCAACACCTCAAAACAAAAATCTCCAAAATCCTTTAAAACTTATATGTAATAATGTTGTTACAATGTATACTCTTTGTACTATGTAATAGTGTTTCTCTTCTGCTATAAGATCCTTGCACCTAATAATTTCCAGATGCCATATTTGTTTACAAAATATGACAGTATACATGAGAAGTGTTACGACAGTGAAAGGAAGCTGTGCCCACTGGAGGAACTCTGTTTTACTTTTACCGTTAGATATACGTTTAGTTCTTGTCAAAAGAAATGCAAAACCACGCTCTGAAATAATGTTTTGTTTCTCCACTAGATAGTGCCATAAGTTCCTCCAAAAAAAATACTAACGTAACACGCACCCATATGTCACAGTAACAAATGTAAATCCACCTGATGATTAAGGTTTAAACCTTCGAAAGGCATCGTGGAGATAAATAAACAGTGAGTGGTAACAGTAAACTTGTTGTTTCATTTAATGTCAATAACAGTCACGGTAAAGCCTAACCTAAAATGTTCGCATTTGAAGAAGCTTTTTAAATGCTTATTACAGAAGAGATATGAAAAATAAGTCGGTACAATAAGTAGCTAGTGAACAGGTACTGCCTCAAATTCGGGAGAAAAGAGCTTTATGGTAAATGTTGACTAAAATAAGAGATACCGGTAGGCTGATAAGACGTATTTCGAGCCATCAAGGTATAGTTAGTATGGTAATGGACAGAAGCGTGAAGGGCAAAAGCTGTGAAGTGAAACAAAGGCCTGTATACGCTAAGATGGTTCAAATGGCTGTAGGTTGCAGTAAGAGGTGAAGAGCAACAGACAGACTAGCGTCGACTCATGCAATAAACCAATCTTCGGACTGAAAACGACAACAACCTTAAGCTATTGTTATATTGTAAGTTTATTGCTTCAATGATTGTTAAAGAGCTTGGCTGTATACTCTAGTTGATTGGGACCCGAAAATTGGCTCAAAATGGTTCAAATGGCTCTGAGCACTATGGGACTCAACTTCTGAGGTCATTAGTCCCCTAGAACTTAGAACTAGTTAAACCTAACTAACCTAAGGACATCACAAACATCCATGCCCGAGGCAGGATTCGAACCTGCGACCGCAGCGGTCTTGCGGTTCCAGACTGCAGCGCCTTTAACCGCACGGCCACTTCGGCCGGCCCCGAAAATTAATAAATAAATAATAAAATCCGCAGTTATTGTTGTGGTCTTGAGTCTGAAGACTTATTTGATGCATCTCTTCATGTTAGTCTACCCCATGCAAGCCTCTGCATCACTGCATAACTATGCCATCCTGCATGCATTTGAACCTGCTTATTGTACTCAAGCCTTGGACTTCCTCTACAATTCTTACATCACACACTTCCTTCTATTAATAAATTTAGGATTATTTTTGCCTCAGGACGTGTCCTGTCAATGGATTCTTTCCTTTAATTAAGTTGGGTCAGAAACCCCTTTCTCATCCAGTTGGTCCAGTATCTCATCATCAGTTGTTCGATCTATCAATTTAGTTTCAGAATTAGATCTATCTATTTAGTTTCAGAATTTTTCTGTTGCGCCACATTTAAGAAGCTTCTATTCCCTTCTCCTTTGAGTGTATATCGATCACATCTCACTTCTGTATAAAGATACACTATTTGGAAAAGGTTTCCTATACTTACATTCATACTGGATGTTAATAAATTCCTCTTTTTCTGAAATGCTTCATTTTCTATTACCTGTTTGCTTTTTACATCCTCTTTACTTTGGCCACCATCAGTTCTTTTGCTGTCCAAATAGCAAAACTCATCTGCTACTTTTATTATCTCATTTCCTTGAAAGAAGATTATTGTTAATGAAGTAAATATCCACGCAGTGGATACCAAGTGAAAAAGCTACTCCTTATGTTTCAGATCTATACTGCCATAAAAATGTGAAGGAACTGTTAATCAGAACTCAGGGAGAAGTTGTAGTCTAATTCACAATCGATTTATTGATCTTAAACATGAAAGGCAACAAAATTATTAAAGAAACATCGTACAAAAATATTTATTTAACAAAAGCCTTCCTAAAATGGGATCTATGGTGGACGTAGTGATCTGCTAGGGATCGACACACGACACTAATGAGAACACTACTCCCTCTATCTGACTTCATACACGAGAATCCAGGTTATGGCATCAAACTACGCCACCACCAGGCATCTATATTCTACCATACAGAAAAAAGAAAGAAAAATATGGTTAGAAAGAACAGGATGCCGAGAAATATATTTATAATGCTACATCGCTTAGTGAATAATTTACCATCCTGCTGGTCAAGGCGGCACACCATGATGCGTTCGGCGACTGAAGTCATGGACGGCGGCAATCTGTTGTTTAAATGCGCATTCTCGAAAAATTCAAGTACTCGGTCTCGTGTCCGGTTAATTCAGAATGCAGGTACTTCCCTATGAGCCTTTGAAACCGCAGTGGATTCCAGTATGCAAGTGGACCCGTTTGCTGGTCTGCCAAACCAATTTGACTCCGTCCCATGACTGTGCATGTTGGAATACGTAAAATGTTTTAGACGGCCGACTCAAGACGAATAAGCACACGCACGCGTCACTCGTTGTGACCGTGATGATATCAGCAATACCTCTGACGGGTCAGAAGGTGACTGGCCCAGGCTCCAAGTCGCACCCTAGCAAAGGACACACGTCTCACCATTTAGGTAGAGACCTGCAGTTCTTTACTAGTGAAGCACCAGTACAAGAGACTTGTACAAGAGTGCCGATCTCCCTGTTTCCTCATCAGCTCGGTTCCAAAAGCACATTTCTCGTTTTTGACTTCCCCCACTTACACGCAAGAAAATCACGAGCTGGAGCCCGGTATTCTAAATTCGGAGAATGGTCTTGGCACTGCAAACCGATACTTTAAAGTTAATTGGCAGAAAACGGAAAACAAATTCAGCTTCGCAGCCTCTTTCCCACACATTTGCCATGTCTTTTGCTAACACAATACAGGGTGAAAGCACAGCCCTCCATAAACAGCTTGTTATCTCCCCTGTTGCGTCCATTTCATTGCAAAAAACGGCCATAAACTCGCATTGAGAAAACGTGTTTTGAAACAGAGTCTGGACGTCTGGGCTCCAGTTTCCCTTTCCTGTGGACATTTGCAGAACGCTTACATCTCTTTTGGTGGCTTACTCGCTAACAAGGCCTACATCGCGCTGTCGGCGACTTTTCAGCGCTAGGCCATATACCTGGACGTCTGCCCCCTGTCTGGTGCCAAAGCTAATGTGTTTCGCACAATGCGACCGCTGCACGCGGCCGTCTGGAAATGTCTCTTTATTGTTCCCAAGAAAAAACGCGCTTTGTCGGCCCACCAACGCCGTGCTTTTACTGCAGTCGTTTAATTCGGCACCCTGTTCCTTTGAATGCAGGTAAAGCTTACTGTATTTCTTTCCCTAGAGCACGCAAACAAGACCATAAACTGCTGCCCACCATTTCATCACAATGTATGAAGTCAAATCGCCGTAGATCGTATTCCCTACTCCAGATCAGAAGTGAGAGTGCCCTGCAATCTCTCATCCTACTCGAAATCCCTCAGTATCTCCTGATTTAATTAGACTACTTTGCATTATACTTGTTTTACTTTTGTTAATGTTAATCTTATAATTCTTTCCAAAACACTGGTATTCCAAGCCCTATGCCATCTCTGACAAAATTAAAATCTCATATTTAATTGCCTTTCCAAATTTCTGCTTTGTTACCTTTACTGCTTTCTTAATGCACAGACTGAACAACTTTGCGGATAGGCTACAACTTTGTCTCGCTCTCTTCTTAATTTCTGCTTCCCTTTCGTGTCCTGCCACTCTTACATTTGCAGTCTGGTTTCTGTACAAGTTTAGATCACCCTCACTGTGGTGTCAGTAGCGAGATGTGTGTAGAGTCAGTGTGACGGCTGGAAGACTGGCCTCGCGCATTCGCTGTGTGAGTGGACAGGTAGCCGCTCCTTCAGCATAGTCCAAGCAGGCACACAGGAACAGTGGTCTGGTAATCAACGGGAGCGTCAATGTTAGACCCATTAAGGAGCCCAAAGGAAAACACCCTCCACCTTATCCGACATGCGGAGGCCCTGCAATCAGCTGTAGAGGCTCTAACTGCACTCGTCCACAAGCTGTGGCTCACGCCGGCACCAGTGACGTCTGTCACTTGGATTCTGAGATCATCCTTAATTCTTCGCACGTCTGGTGGAGGTGGTGAAGACTGCTGGCTTTGATCATGTATTGTACATAAAGTTGGTTGGGAGCCTTTGATTTGGATCCAAGTTCCACAAGGTAGTGTTATAGACCGTCTGCTGTTCCTTATCTATATAACAATCCGACCAACCGTCTTACGTTGTTTGCAAACGATGCTGTCGTTTATAGTCTAGTAAAGTCATCAGCAGATCAAAACAAATTGCAAAACGATTTAGAAAAGATATTTGTATGGTGCTAAAATTTGCAATTGACCCTAAATAATGAAAAGTATAAGCTCATCCACATGAGTACTGAAAGGAATCCGTTGAACTTCTCTTACAAGATAAATCAATCAAACCTATGGGCCATAAATTAAATACTTAGGAATTACAATTATGAACAACTTAAATTGGAAAGAACACACAGAATACGTTGTGGGGAAGGCTAACCAAAGGCTGCGTTTTATTGGCAGGACACTTAGTAAATGTAACAGATCTACTGAAGAGACTGCCTCCACTACGTTTGTCAGTCCTCTTTTGGAGTACTGTTGCACGAAGTGGGATTCTTACCATATAGGATTAACAATATACATCAAGGAAGTTCAGAGAAGGGCAACACGTTGTGTACTATCGCGAAGTAGGGGAGAGTGTCATGGACATGATACAGCATTTGGGGTGGACATCATTAAAACAAAGGTGTTCTTCGTTGCGGCAGAATCTTCTCACGAATTTTCAATCACCCTCCGAATTCGAAAGTAGTTTGTTGACGCCTACCTACATAGGAAGAAACGATCATCATAAGAAAATAAGGGTAATCAGAGCTAGCACAGAAAAATATAGGTGTTCGTTTTTTTCATGCGCTCTTCGAGATTGGAATAGTAGAGTGATACTGTGAAGGTGGTTCGACGCTCCATCTGCCAAGCACGAAGTGTGATTTGCAGAGTATCGCTGTAGATGTGGATATACATGTAGATGAATGTAGGTTCTTAACCAAAGACTCCGTCGATTCTGTGACCTGCGTTATGTGGTGGAGAATTTATGACTCGGCTTGACAGGTCAGGGGTGCACTACAGAAAGGAAGCAGATACTCGGGTAGCAGAGTACTTGTGGAGCGCACGTTAGGGTTCTTTTAGGCTAGGCGGTGGTTTGAGGCTATCTGATGAATGCTCACCAGATGATATGCAAAGAACGAAATTAGATCGTATAGAAAGTAAAGACACTTTGACTGCTGAAATCTTAACATTAAAATGCCAAAGTATTCGTAACAAAGCTCCTGAATTTACTGCCCATCAGGATACTTGTCGCTGTATTCTCTGAACTGAGGGCTGGCTAAAATTCGAAGTAGAAAGCTCCGATATATTTACAGAGACACGGAAAAGACAGATTAGACGCCATAGGAGGGGGGTCGACAAAACTATTCTGTCTATCGAGTTAGAAATTGAGTCCGACAGTGAAGTTACCTAGCTGCGAGAAACAGGTCTTGGTGAACTCATGTTAATTGTCTGATGTTTTTACCGGCCACCCGATGTTAGTAAGA
This sequence comes from Schistocerca serialis cubense, assembly GCF_023864345.2. NCBI lineage: Eukaryota > Metazoa > Arthropoda > Insecta > Orthoptera > Acrididae > Schistocerca > Schistocerca serialis. The sequence goes on along the minus strand of NC_064642.1, from coordinate 561,653,751 downwards.
CAGTTTAAGAACCATTCCTAGAAAGTCTGCGATAAGTAGCGCAGAAATACTCCGATTGTGAAACATTAGTTATAGGTGACTTTAACCTTCCGAGTATAGACTAGAACGTCTATGAATTCATTGCAGATGGCACGGACAGACAGTCTTGTGAGGTACTTTTGAACACGTTTTACGAAAACTGTCTTGAGCAGCTGGTTCGACACCTACACGCAATCGAAAAACTGTATTTTCGACCATGTAACTACAAAAGGGCCTGCCCGTATCGACAGTGTCAGTACAGAGACAGGGATTAGTGATCACTATGTCATCATAGCGACGATGGCTACTAAAGTTAACAAATTCGTCAAGGAGGCTAGATTATCGTTACTAGAAAGTGCAGGTTAGCAGTTGTTAGCATCCCGCTTAATTAATGAACATAATTTAATTCCAATACAAGCGATTGGGTGCCAAGTTTAAACTGATGGTCAATCGCGATCTAGAGAAGTACGTGCTGAGTAAGTGGATTAAGGATGAGGGAGACCAACCGTAGTTTATTAACAAAATTTGGAAATAGCTGAGGAATCAGCGGCTGTTCCACTTTCGGTTCACAAAAGAACGCCCAAGATGTCGACAGCCAAGAGTTATCAGAAATTCCTGCGTCTGTAAATAAATCGATGCGAGAAGCACACAACAATTTTTGTCGTCATACCTTAATGAAAAATCCTGCAGAGAATCATAGAAGATTCCGGCCCTACGTCAAATCGTTGTACGGATTGAAGCTTCTACCCAGTCACTCGTTGACTCATCTTGTGTGGCAACAGAAGATAGCAAAATGGAAGCTGAAGTTTTAAATTTCACATTTAAGAAATCATTCACACAGGCTTCCTGTGTGGACGATATACTAGGGTAATCCCAAAAGTAAGGTCGGCTATTTTTTTTTCCAAGTACATAGACCTGTTTATTTCTGCAAAGGTTTACATCAGTTTACAGCTTGAACATTTAGCTATTTTTCGACATAATCGCCATTTCTGTCGATGCAGTTTTGTAAACGCTGTGGTAGTTTTTGTATGCCCATGTCATACCACCTCGCCGCCATGCTGTTCAGAAAGTTATGAACCTCTTCTTTCGCCTCGTCGTCGGAGCTGAATCGCTTTCCGGCCAAAAGTTCTTTTAACTTAGGGAACAAGTGATACTCATTGGGCGCCAAGTCAGGACTATGGGGTGGGCGAGCGTTGTCATCGAGAACGTGTACGCCCTTGCTCAACATTCCTCTTCTCCGATTCTGAATTGCCCGTTTGAGTCTTTTCAGAGTCTCACAGTACCCGTCAGTGTTTATTGTGGTCTCAGTGGGCATAAAGTCGACCAACAATACCCCTTTCCGATCCCAAAAAACGGTTGTCATCACTTTACCAGCAGACTGTGTTTGTTTGAATTTCCGCGGCTTTCACGAAGAAGGATACTGCCACTAGCGTGATTGTTACTTGGTTTCAGGTGTAAAGTGGTATGCCCAGGTTTCATCACCTGTGACAATTGAGTCCAGAAAGTTGTCCTGTAAGGCTGTAAGGCGGTGAAGAAATGCGCGGGAAGCATCAACTCGTTGCCGCATGTGGTCCTCAGTCAGCATGAGTGGCAACCATCTTGCGTACACCTTCCGGTAGTTCATTGTTTCCGTTAAAATTCTGTGGGCGGTTCTTCGGGAAACCTCAGGAACCAACGTGCAGAGTCATCCAATTTGATCCGCTGATCTTCACGCATGCTTTACTCAACCGTCAACACTGTCTCCTCGGAAACTGACGGTCTCCCACTCCTTTGTTCGTCGTGAATTTTGGTCCGACCAGCTGCAAACTTACGAACATTTTTGACATCCATGCATGACTCACCATACACTTTCGTCAATTGGCGATGGATTTCAATCGACACAGTGCCCTTTGCGTTCAAAAACCCAAAAACAGCGTGCAATTCGCACTTGGCGGTAACATCCAACGGGAGCTCCATTCTCAACGGCTGCCAAGCGAAGATTGAGAACCTCAGCGCGGGGTGCGCATGTTTACACACAACGGGTGAAGCACTCTTCATAACACTGTGACCAACTGCCACACAAACAGACTTCTGTACTGATAAAAAAGTAATAGACCTTACTTTTGGGATTACCCTCGTAGTAATAGGCATATCTGGCGTAGAGAAGCAAAAGAAAGAGTTGAAAACAAATAAGTCACCAGGTCCTGACGGAATCAGAGTTCGGTTTTACGCAGAATACTCTTCGGCATTGGCCCCCTGCTTGGCTTGCATTTATCGTGAATATCGCCAGAGCGACGGGAAAAAAGTGCATGTGACTCCTGCATACAAGAAAGGTAAAAGAAATTACAGATCCATATCCTTAACATCGGTTTGCTTTAGAGTTCTTGGACGTTTTCTGAATTGAAATATAATAAAATTCCTTCGCAAGGAAGAGCTTCTGTCCACAGCTCAGTGCAGGTATATTGAGCATCACTCTTGCGAAATCAGCTTGCCCTTTACTTTCACGATCTTACAAACTTTGGATGAAGCGCAACAGGTAGATTCCATGTTTCCAGATTTTCGGAAACAGGTTGACACGGTGCGGCTGTAACGTCTGTTAACAAAGGCCCGAGCATACGGACAAGGTTCCCAGATATGTGAGTTACTTGAAGACTTCCTAAATGACAGAAAGCAGTACGTTATCCTCGACGGCGAATGATCAGCAGAGACAAGGGTATCGTCAGGAGTGCCTCAGAGAAGGATAGCAGGACCGCTCTTATTTTCTATACACACAAATGGATGAAGCAGTGGTGTATGGGAAGGTGTCGTTGTTGAGTTCAGGTGATTCAAATAGCTCTAAGCAGTACCGGACTTAACATCTGAGGTCATCAGTCCCCTATACTTAGAACTACTTAAACATGACCAACCTAAGGACATCACACACGTCCAAGTCCGAGGCAGGATTCGAACCTGCGACCGTAGCATTAGCGCGGTTCCGGACTGTAGGGTCTAGAACCGCTCGGCCACAGCGGCCGGCCGTTGTTGGGTGACTATTGAAAATACATGTTGACTTAGACAAAATTTCTAATTGGTGTGATGATTGATAGCTTGCTCTAAATGCAGTATATGTTAATGCAGATGAGACGGAGAAACAACCCGGTAATGTTCGAATACAACATTAGCAGTATGCTGCTTGACACAGCACGTCGGTTAAATATCTGGGCATAATGTTGCATAGCGATATTAAATGGAATGAGCACATAAGGACGCTGGTAGGAAGAATTTGAGGAAAGCATACCTCGTCTTCAAAGGAGACTGCGTATAGGACACCATTGCGACCCATTCTTGAGTACTACTCGAGTGGTTTGGATCACCACCATATCAGATTAAATGAAGACATCGAAGAACTTCAGAGACGTGCTGCTAGATTTGTTACCGGTACTTTCAGCATGCAAGTATCACAGAGATGCTTCGGGAATTCAAATGGGAATCACTGGAGGGAGGGCAACGTTCTTTTCGTCAAACATTATTGAGAAAATTTAGAGAACCGGCATCTGAAACTGACTGCAGAACGATTTTACTGCCGCCAACGTACATCTCGCGTTAAGGTCTGCGAAGGAAAGAGCAAATGGGGCTCGTACGGTACCATACAGACAGTCGTTTTTTTTCTCGGTCTATTTTTGCGTGGAACAAGAGAGGAAATGACCTTTTAGTGGTACAGTACCCTCCCCCATGCACCATACGGTTGCTTGTGGAGTATCGTGGGCATGTAGATTTAAAAGATACATCTTTTTGCTCTCTGTGTTTTATCACTGCTACCTTCAAAATTTCAGAGTTTACTCCAATCAACAATGTCAAAAGTTTTTCTAAGTCTTGCAACACGCCGTTCCAGTAAATAACATCTGTCGCATGACGTATCCAGAGCACAGATATTCGTCATTTTTGAGTAGAATTGTTACTTAGCTAATTGCTTTGCGGCCTCACTGTCTTCTTCTCAGGGGTATGGAGATCTCGAGTTGTTCTTATGCGAAGAAGTCTATAATTTTTCAGTGTTGTTAATATTTGACGGATCGTTAACTACGAAATGAAAAATGTTCACACTTGTAACTTTAGCCGTCTGAAACACTTTAAGCGATTGGTTGAAAAAATTAACATCCACGTGCACAGATGTGCTACAAACTCCAGCTAAACGGAAAACATTTCTGTTCTTTACGATGTGTAAAACCCAACTGATTTCCACAATTAAAACGTAACTGCTTCTTACAACTCTTCCTGCCGAGTACGTGAGACAGATCACCGATTAAATCAGAAGGACAAATGATGTAAATTATTGATATCGCTGGCAAAGACATTGTTTAGATTAAATGATACGTTTTTATCAAAACTTAGTGGAAAACGGATTTACATATTTTTATGTTGAAACTTAAGAATTATCCTAGTCATGTAAAATGTAAACAGTAATATATTGAAAGCCCGTCCGATTAGCCGTTGCCGGCCGGTGTGGCCGTGCGGTCTAGGCGCTTCAGTCCGGAACCGCGTGACCGCTCCGGTCGCAGGTTCGAATCCTGCCTCGGGCATGGATGTGTGTGATGTCCTTAGGTTAGTTAGGTTTAAGTAGTTCTAAGTTCTAGGGGACTGATGACCACAGATGTTAAGTGCCATAGCGCTCAGAGCCATTAGAACCAACTAAAGCATTGCTTTCCGGATTGGGAAGGAACCGCACAATAACCCTGAAAGAGTGGTTCAATGTTGGGCGGCGGAAGTGGACTGCGGTAGTAGTCGTGGGGTTGTGGACCACTGCGGCTGCGGCGGGGCGGAGTATCTCTGTCGTTTCTAGGTTCCCGGATAACATATAGTACTATATCATCATCATCATCATCATTTAAGACTGATTATGCCTTTCAGCGTTCAGTCTGGAGCATAGTCCCCCTTAAAAAATTCCTCCATGATCCCCTATTCCGTGCTAACATTGGTGCTTCTTCTGGTGTTAAGCCTATTACTTCAAAATCATTCTTAACCGAATCCAGGTACCTTCTCCTTGGTCTATCCCGACTCCTCCTCCCCTCTACTGCTGAACCCATGAGTCTCTTGGGTAACCTTGCTTCTCCCATGCGTGTAACATGACCCCACCATCTAAGCCTGTTCGCCCTGACTGCTACATCTATAGAGTCCATTCCCAATTTTTCTTTGATTCCATCACTGTGCACACCCTCCTGCCATTGTTCCCATCTACTAGTACCTGCAATGATCCTAGCTACTTTCATATCCGAACCTCAACCTTGTTGATAATGTAACCTGAATCCACCCAGCTTTCGCTCCCATACAACAAAGTTGGTCGAAAGATTGAACGGTGCACAGATAACTTAGTCTTGGTAATGACTTCCTTCTTGCAGAAGAGAGTAGATCGTAGCTGAGCGCTCACTGCATTAGCTTTGCTACACCTCGCTTCCAGTTCTTTCACTATGTTGCCATCCTGTGAGAATATGCATCCTAAGTACTTGAAACTGTCCACCTGTTCTAACTTTGTTCCTCCTATTTGGCACTCAATCCGTTTATATCTCTTTCCCACTGACATTATGTTTGTTTTGGAGATGCTAATCTTCATACCATAGTCCTTACATTTCTGATCTAGCTCTGAAATATTACTTTGCAAACTTTCAATAGAATCTGCCATCACAACTAAGTCATTCGCATATGCGAGACTGCTTATTTTGTGTTCACCTATCTTAATCTCACCCAGCCAGTCTATTGTTTTCAACATATGATCTATAAATAATAAGAACAACAGAGGAGACAGGTTGCAGCCTTGTCTTACCCCTGAAACTACTCTGAACCATGGACTCAATTTACCGTCAACTCTAACTGCTGCCTGACTATCTATGTAACGACCTTTAATTGCTTGCAAAAGTTTGCCTCCTATTCCATAATCACGTAGAACAGACAATAACTTCCTCCTAGGAACCCGGTCATATGCCTTTTCTAGATCTATAAAACATAGATACAATTCCCTGTTCCACTCGTAACACTTCTCCATTATTTGCCGTAAGCTAAAGATCTGGTCCTGACAACCTCTAAGAGGCCTAAACCCACAATGATTTTCATCCAACTGGCCTCAACTAATACTCGCACTTTCCTTTCAACAATACCTGAGAAGATTTTACCCACAACGCTGATTAAAGAGATACCTCTGTAGTTGTTACAATCTTTTCTGTTTCCATGTTTAAAGATTGGTGTGATTACTGCTTTCGTCCAGTCTGATGGAACCTGTCCCGACTTCCACGTCATTTCAATTATCCTGTGTAGCCATTTAAGACCTGACATTCCACTGTATTTGATGAGTTCCGACTTAATTTCATCCACCCCAGCTGCTTTATTGCACTGCAATCTATTGACCATTTTCTCCACTTCCTCAAATGTGATGCTATTTCCGTCATCATTCCTGTCCCATTGTACATCGAGATCTGAAACATTACTGATCGTATTTTCACCTACATTGAGCAACCCTTCAAAATATTCCCTCCATCTGCCCAAGGCATCAACAGGATTCACCACCAGTTTTCCTGACTTGTCCAAAATACTTGTCATTTCCTTCTTACCTCCCTTTCGAAGACTGCTTATTACACTCCAGAGTGGTTTTCCAGCAGCTTGACCCGAGGTCTCCAACTTGTTTCCAAAGTCTTCCCAAGATTTCTTCTTGGATGCTGCAATTATCTGTTTGGCTTTGTTTCTTTCTTAACTTTCTCTGTCTACCTGAGTTCTAGTATGTAGCCATTTTTGATATGCCTTCTTTTTCCTTTTACAGGCTGCCTTGACTGTGTCATTCCACCAAGCTGTTTGCTTCATCCTACCTTTACACACTACTGTTCCAAGACATTCTTTGGCCACTTCTAGTGCTGTGTCCCTGTACCTTGTCCATTCCTTTTCCAGTGGCCGCAATTGACTACATTCAACTAACTGGTACCTTTCTGAGATCACTGTTATGTACTTGTGTCTGATTTCCTTATCCTGAAGTTTCTCCACTCTTATCCTCCTACACATGGACCTGACCTCCTGCACTTTCGGCCTCACAATACCAATTTCACTGCAGATTAAATAGTGATCAGTGTCATCAAAGAATCCCCTGAATACACGTGTGTCCCTCACAGCCTTCCTGAATTCCTGATCTGTTATTATATAGTCAATAACAGATCTGGTTCCCCTGCCTTCCCAAGTATACCAGTGAATGTTCTTATGGTTAAAAAAGGAGTTTGTGATTACTAAGCGCCGGCCGCAGTAGCCGTGCGGTTCTAGGCGCTCCAGTCCGGAGCCGCGCTGCTGCTACGGTCGCAGGTTCGAATCCTGCCTCGGGCATGGGTGTGTGTGATGTCCTTAGGTTAGTTAGGTTTAAGTAGTTCTAAGTTCTAGGAGACTAATGACCACAGCAGTTGAGTCCCATAGTGCTCAGAGCCATTTGAACCATTTTTTGATTACTAAGCCCATACTGGCACAGAAATCCAAGAGTTGTTTCCCGTTCCTGTTGGCCTCCATATCCTCTCCAAATTTACCCATAACCTTTTCATACCCTTCTGTTCGATTTCCAATCCTGGCATTAAAATCACCCATGAGCAGAACACTGTCCTTGTCCTTTACTCTAACAACTACATCACTGAGTGCGTCATAAAAACTATCCATCTTATCTTGATCTGTCCCTTCACAATGCAAATATAGTGACACAATCCTAATTTTCTTGCTAGACACTGTCAGATCTATCCACATCAGTCGTTCGTTTACATACCTTATTGCAACTACGCTGGGTTCCATTTCTTTCCTGATGAAAAGCCCTACACCCCATTGTGCTATTCCTGCTTTGACTCCTGACAGGTAGACCTTGTATTCTCCCACTTCCTCTTCTTTCTCACCCCTTACCTGAATGTCACTAACGGCTAAAACGTCCAACTCCATCTTACTTGCAGGCTCTGCCAGCTCTACCTTCTTCCCAGAGTAGCCCCCATTGATATTAATAGCTCCCCATCTCGTTACTATTCGTTTGCCGAGTCGTATATTAGGAGTCCCTGGTTTGTCAATTAGAGGTGGGACTCCGTCACCTCCAAAGGTCCGAGGCATTTTGCTCTGATTGTTGCCAGCATCATATTTATAGTACCAGGGAAGCAGGTTGCTAGCCTTACTTGCCCCGGGTCCCATTGAGTTTTACCCCTAACGGTTGAGGGACTAACCGGTGGATTGGGTAGTCTTTGCCGTATGAGCACAAAGGTGGCCACGACTCGGAATATGTCCGAGATGCCCAGCCTTATTCCAAAGTAACTGGTATCCTGACTGTCAGGACCACTTACTTGGTCACTCATACGTTGCCCGTGGTTCATGAACTAGGACATGATACCAGGAACCCACACCATGAACCACTACAGCACTATACATACAATATATTGAAATATGATATTTTGGGTTCCACGCTTTCATATGAGCTTCTTATCTAGCAAATGGTATATAATGTACGCAGAGAGTATATAATGTGTTGGTTTGTTGATTGATTTGGGGAAAGGACCAAACAGCGAGGTCATCGGTCCCATCGGATTAGGAAAGTACAGGGAAGGAAGTCGGCCGTGTCCTTTCAAACGAACCATCCCGGCATTTGCCTGAAACGATTTAGGAAAATCACGGAAAATCTAAAGCTGGATGGCGGGACGCGGGTTTGAACATCGTTCTTCCGAATGCGAGTGCAGTGTGCTAAACCACTGCGCCACCTCGTTCGGTCATAATGTGGATTAAGCTTGATCACACCACGGTCTACAAATATTATAAATATATATATACATTCATGAGGTACTCTCATGAACACACGTTACGACTAACGTGCGTATGGGGAAATACGGCATCGTTGAGAGTCAAGACAGTTAGACTGCAAAAATTTTGTTGGTAAATTGTCGAAGTATTTGTAACAAAGTTCGCCAATTCACTGCCCTCCAGGAAAGTTGTCAACCTCACATCATTCTTGGGACTGAGGGCGAACTAAAACCGGAAGCAAAAAGCTCTGAGATATTTAGCGAATCTTGGAATGTTTATCGGAAAGGCAGATTACACGCTGTAGGAGGGGCAGTGTTCATTGCAGTCGGCAAAAATATTGCCTCTGCTGTGGTTGACACTCAGTGTGACAGTGAAGCTATCTGGTAGCGCATAACAGATCTAGGTGAAACCAAGTTAATTGTTAGATGTTTTTACCGACCACATGACTGTTATGACAGCTCTAGAGTCATTCAAAGAATGTCTACGGTCAGTTGTGCATAAATACCCAGATCATGCATTATTAGTCGGTGGTGAATTGAACCTGCCGAGTATAGACTGGGACGTGAATGAATTCATTGCAGGGGATACAGACAAGACAGTCTTGTGAAGTAACTTTGAACACGTTTTCGGAAAACTGATTTGAGCAGCTAGTTCGGCAGCCCACACGCAATAGAAGTATCTTGGTCGTTGTAGCTGCAAACAGGCGGGATCTTATCGATAGCGCCAGTATAGAGACGGGGATTGGTGATCATGACGTCATCATAGCGATTATGGATACGGAAGGTAATAAATCAATCAAGAGGGCTAGCAGAGTGTTTCTGCTAGAAAGAACACATAAGCAGTTGCTAGCAACTCACTTGGACAATGAATTGCAGTCATTTAGTCATAGTATGAACAACGTTGAGGAGTTATGTGTAAAGTTTAAACAGACTGTAAATCGTGTTCTGGACAAGTATGTGACTAGTGAGTAGATTAAGGACGGAAAAAACCCACCGTGGTTTAATAATGAAATTCTGAAAATGCTGAGGAAGCAAAGGTTGCTGCACTATCGGTTCAAATCCCATTTCGGTTTTACAAAGAGTACTCTAAGTCATTGGCCCCTTACTTAGTTTGCATTTACCGCGAATCTCTCGACCAGCGCAAAGTACCAAGCGACTGGAAAAAAGCGCAGGTGACACCTGTATATACACTATGTAATCAAAAGTATCCGGACACCTGGTTGAAAATGACATACAAGTTCGTGGCGCCCTACATCGGTAATGCTGGAATTCAATACGGTGTTAGCCATCCTTAGCCTTGATGACAGCTTTCACTCGCGTAGCCATCTTCTATCAGGTGCTAGAAGGTTTCTTGGGGAATGGCAGCCCATTCTTCACGGAGTGCTGCACTGAGGAGAGGTATCGATGTCAGTCGGAGAGGACTGGCGCGAAGTCGGCGTTCCAAACTATCCAAAAGGTATTCTGTAGGATTCAGATCAGGACTCTGTGCAGGCCATTCCATTACAGGCATGATATTGTCACGTAACCACTCCGCCACAGGCTGTGCATTATGAACAGATGCTCGATCGTGTTGAAAGATGCAATCGCCATCCCCGAATTGCTCTTCAACAGTGGTAAGCAAGAATGTGTTTAAAACATCATTGTAAGCCTGCGCTGTGATAGTGCCACGCAAAACAACAAGGAGTCCAAGCCCCCTCCATTAAAAACACGACCACACCATAACACCATCGCCTCCGAATTTTACTCTTGGCACTACACACGTTGGCAGATTATGTTTACCGGGCATTCGCCATACCCACACCCTTCCATCGGATCGCCACATTGTGTACCGTGATTCGTCACTCCACACAACGTTTTTCCACTATTCAATCGTCCAATGCTTACGCTCCTTACTCCAAGCGAGGCATCGTTTGGTATTATCGGCGTGATGTGTGGCTTGTGAGCAGCCGCTCAATCATAAAATCCAAGTTTTCTCACCTCCCGCCTACCTGTCAAAGTACTTGCAGTGGATCCTCACGCAGTTTGGAATACCTGTGTTATCGTCTGTATAGATGTCTGCCCATTACACATTACGACCCTCTTCAACTGTTCAACAGTACGCTTTTATGCTGTACACTTTTATGCTGTACGTGTCCCTTCACGTTTCCTCTTCACTGTTGTTGTTGTTGTGGTCTTCAGTCCTGAGACTGGTTTGATGCAGCTCTCCATGCTACTCTATCCTGTGCAAGCTTTTTCATCTCCCAGTACCTACTGCAACCTACATCCTTCTGAATCTGCTTAGTGTATTCATCTCTTGGTCTCCCTCTACGATTTTTACCCTCCACGCTGCCCTCCAATACTAAATTGGTGATCCCTTGATGCCTCAGAACATGTCCTACCAACCGATCCCTTCTTCTGGTCAGGCTGTGCCACAAACTTCTCTTCTCCCCAATCCTATTCAATACTTCCTCATTAGTTACGTGATCTACCCATCTAATCTTCAGCATTATTCTGTAGCACCACATTTCGAAAGCTTCTATTCTCTTCTTGTCCAAACTATTTATCGTCCATGTTTCACTTCCATACATGGCTACACTCCATACGAATACTTTCAGAAATGACTTCCTGACACTTAAATCAGTACTGGATGTTAACAAATTTCTCTTCTTCAGAAACGCTCTCCTTGCCATTGCCAGCCTACATTTTATATCCTCTCTACTTCGACCATCATCAGTTATTTTGCTCCCCAAATAGCAAAACTCATTTACTACTTTAAGTGCCTCATTTCCTAATCTAATTCCCTCAGCATCACCCGACTTAATTAGACTACATTCCATTATCCTTGTTTTGCTTTTGTTGATGTTCATCTTATATCCTCCTTTCAAGACACTGTCCATTCCATTCAACTGCTCTTCCAAGTCCTTTGCTGTCTCTGACAGAATTACAATGTCATCGGCGAACCTCAAAGTTTTTATTTCTTCTCCATGAATTTTAATACCTACTCCGAATTTTTCTTTTGTTTCCTTTACTGCTTGCTCAATATACAGATTGAACAACATCGGAGAGAGGCTACAACCCTGTCTTACTCCCTTCCCAACCACTGCTTCCCTTTCATGTCCCTCGACTCTTATAACTGCCATCTGGTTTCTGTACAAATTGTAAATAGCCTTTCGCTCCCTGTATTTTACCCCTGCCACCTTTAGAATTTGAAAGAGAGTATTCCAGTCAACATTGTCAAAAGCTTTCTCTAAGTCTACAAATGCTAGAAACGTAGGTTTGCCTTTCCTTAATTTTTCTTCTAAGATAAGTCGTAAGGTCAGTATTGCCTCACGTGTTCCAGTGTTTCTACGGAATCCAAACTGATCTTCCCCGAGGTTGGCTTCTACTAGTTTTCTTCACTATCACATCGGAAACAGTGGACCTAGGGATATGCAGGAGTGTGGAAATCTCGAGTACAGACGTATGACATAGGTGACACCCAATCACCTGACCACGTTCGAAGTCCGTGTGTTCTGCAGAGCGCCCCATTCTGCTCTCTCACGATGTCTAATGACTGCTGTGGTTGTTGATATGGAGTACCTGCCAGTAGGTGGCAGCACAATGCACCTAATATGAGAAAAGTATGCTTTTGGCGGTGTTCGGATGCTTTTGATCATATAGTGTAAGAAGGGTGAAAGAACGGACCCGCAAAATACAGTCCAATATCCTTAATATTGGTTTGCTGCAGAATTCTAGAGCATATGCTGAGTTCGAATATAACAAAGCCTCCACTTTGCGTATCCTGAGAGGAGACAATCAGCGACTCCAAATCTCTCTTGCCTGAAAAAAATGTGATTTTAGACTAGGGAGACGTTATTCTCGTGGTAATAGTGACCATGTTTGAGCAAAAAACACATCTACGTGGATGGCATCACAGTCCTCCATTTAGAGAAAGATCTAATATTTCCAGGCTAACCATTTCCAATTTATGAAAGAAAATGTTTTAATGTTTGACCTTTTGAAGAACATTGTTTTATATTTTAATGTATAACCTGAGCAACTCAGCTCTTAAATCACTGCACATCTTTGACGATATGTTCTTCATGTAATTACCTTACCTTCTGATGAAGTCACCCTTAGAGGTGACGAAACCTGGTCAAGGTATATAGAAAACCTATGCAACCGGTTGGCTTATTTTTACATATTTTTCAAATTTGTGTTTACGGTTGCTGCAAACGTCACCCATGTTTAAAGTTGAAAGAAAGTTGTTAAGCTTCCCAGACAGTAATGCCCATGAAACATGTATGTTTTTCGTTGTTCACTAAAAGAACCTGGCGACTTGAAGGCGTCAGGAGAGTTACAGTCTTGTCTCTAAATATAAACGTGCACCAGGTACTCTCTCTGTATCGTCTTAGTTTCTAACATGAGAATGCACAGAGTTTTATGACCTTCTCACAATTTGCACCATTTGCACAAAGGCTCAGTTTACAGCAATCCCTCTTAAATGGCTTCCTCCACCCACTTTCTGCCAACTGGCCACCTTTGTGATGGACTGCCACCGGCCCCAGATAAATTTTTTTTGAACTAGCGCCCCCCTGTCTGACCCTAAGTGGAAGGAGGAGAGTATTATAGGCAGAAGTCCCTCTGGAGGTACAATCGACATAGCTGCTTCGCAGAATCACTCACACAGCCTGGTCGCTGCACTCAGAATTTATGGCGCCCAATCCATCTCTCCCTCCCTGTTCTCAGTCGCTTCCACTATGGCCCCTCGTGTACAAGTTCTCTACACGTTACACATGCATTTATAAGAACATTTTGCCCACAGTTTTCTCATCTAAAACGTCATAAACTACACATACCAAATGTAGTGGTGGGGAACACCGAGTTCATGACCTAAATCTGATCGACAATGTTGTTAAAATGAGAGACTAGCATGCCATCTCTCAATTTTTCTGGGAATCAAACTGATCTTCCTCGAGATAGGCTTCTGCCTGCTGTTCCATTCTTTCATAAATAATTCATGTCTGTAGTTTTCAAGCATGACTTACTAAACTGATGGTTCTGTAATATTCACTTCTCCCTGCACCTGCCTTCTTTGAAATTGGAATTACTGCATTGTTTTCATGCTGTGGGTATCTCTCCTGTTCTCTATACGTTATGTACCAGTGTAGTTTTTTCACTGCTGGCTCTCTTAAGGATCTAAGTAGTTCTTATGGAGTCTTTTCTACACCAGGGATCTTGTTTCGTCTTAGGTCTTTCGGCGTCCCATCAAGTTTTTTTCACAGTATCATATGTCCCAACTCATCTGTAACTCATTCCTCTTCTCATTCTGTAATACACTCCTGGATATGGAAAAAAGAACACATTGACACCGGTGTGTCAGACCCACCATACTTGCTCCGGACACTGCGAGAGGGCTCTACAAGCAATGATCACACGCACGGCACAGCGGACACACCAGGAACCGCGGTGTTGGCCGTCGAATGGCGCTAGCTGCGCAGCATTTGTCCACCGCCGCCGCCAGTGTCAGCCAGTTTGCCGTGGCATACGGAGCTCCATCGCAGTCTTTAACACTGGTAGCATGCCGCGACAGCGTGGACGTGAACCGTATGTGCAGTTGACGGACTTTGAGCGAGGGCGTATAGTGGGCATGCGGGAGACCGGGTGGACTTACCGCCGAATTGCTCAACTCGTGGGGCGTGAGGTCTCCACAGTACATCGATGTTGTCGCCAGTGGTCGGCGGAAGGTGCACGTGCCCGTCGACCTGGGACCGGACCGCAGCGACGCACGGATGCACGCCAAGACCGTAGGATCCTACGCAGTGCCGTAGGGGACCGCACCGCCACTTCCCAGCAAATTAGGGACACTGTTGCTCCTGGGGTATCGGCGAGGACCATTCGCAACCGTCTCCATGAAGCTGGGCAACGGTCCCGCACACCGTTAGGCCGTCTTCCGCTCACGCCCCAACATCGTGCAGCCCGCCTCCAGTGGTGTCGCGACAGGCGTGAATGGAGGGACGAATGGAGACGTGTCGTCTTCAGCGATGAGAGTCGCTTCTGCCTTGGTGCCAATGATGGTCGTATGCGTGTTTGGCGCCGTGCAGGTGAGCGCCACAATCAGGACTGCATACGACCGAGGCACACAGGGCCAACACCCGGCATCATGGTGTGGGGAGCGATCTCCTACACTGGCCGTACACCACTGGTGATCGTCGAGGGGACACTGAATAGTGCACGGTACATCCAGACCGTCATCGAACCCATCGTTCTACCATTCCTAGACCGGCAAGGGAACTTGCTGTTCCAACAGGACAATGCACGTCCGCATGTATCCCGTGCCACCCAACGTGCTCTAGAAGGTGTAAGTCAACTACCCTGGCCAGCAAGATCTCCGGATTTGTCCCCCATTGAGCATGTTTGGGACTGGATGAAGCGTCGTCTCACGCGGTCTGCACGTCCAGCACGAACGCTGGTCCAACTGAGGCGCCAGGTGGAAATGGCATGGCAAGCCGTTCCACAGGACTACATCCAGCATCTCTACGATCGTCTCCATGGGAGAATAGCAGCCTGCATTGCTGCGAATGGTGGATATACACTGTACTAGTGCCGACATTGTGCATGCTCTGTTGCCTGTGTCTATGTGCCTGTGGTTCTGTCAGTGTGATCATGTGATGTATCTGACCCCAGGAATGTGTCAATAAAGTTTCCCCTTCCTGGGACAATGAATTCACGGTGTTCTTATTTCAATTTCCAGGAGTGTATTATCTTCAAGTTGTTGCCAATATACAGAGCACCTATAAACTCAGCCCACTTTTCAGCCTTTCCTTCTCTGGTTAGTACTGGCTTGCCGTCTGAGTTCTTGATATTGATACACCTACGCCTCTTTTCTTCGAAGGCCGCTTAACTTTTCTGTAGGCATTATCTATCTCCCCCACAGTCTTGCATGCAGCTAGAGCCTTGTATTTCTCATTTAGCCATCCCTGCTTTGTCATTTTGTAGTTCGTGTGAATATCAGTATTTAGGCATCTGTACTCCCTTTTGTCTTCTTCATTTGCCTTATTTTCGTATTTTCCCCTTTCGTTTATTATCTCTGTTTTTCAAAGATTTCTACTGGGCCTTTTTGTAAATTTCATCCTCTGCTGGACTCATTATTTCCTCTCTCAAAGCTACCCATCCACCTTCTACTGCAGTACTTTCCCCTGTTTCAGTCAATCGTTGTTTAGTAATACCGTTGAAACTCTCAACAACGTCGGTTCTTGAGAACACGTCGAAACAAACGAAGGAGAATATGTGGGATGAAAAGCGCATTCAAGAAAGTCTGGCTGTGGAATAATAGTGTCTATAGCGGGAAGCACAAGTCGGTTTCGTCACTGCCGTCATTCTCGCAGGCGGTGACGACGGTGAGCTGCGAGAACTGCAGGGAGCGAACTTTGCAGCCCTGAGCAGAAATGCGGCCGTATCGTGACGCACCTCATCCTGCGTATCTCGCAAGAGCGTGGTCCGAAGGCCGGGGTCGCGATAACAGCGGCGCTTCTTATTTACAAGCGGAAGGAAAAAAGGACGCGATCTGTGCCCGCCTGTGTGACGCACAGCGCGAGTTTCTCAACCTATCACCGGCTGCAAATCGTGCCTGAGTATGCAATGGGCGATGATGCACTGTTCTTACTAGGGAACTTGACGACGAGACAAAGAAAAGGAAGAAAGATTAGAATTTGACATCGCGCTTTGAACAAGAGGATGGCGAAGGAAATCACATTGTTCTCAACAAAGGAATGATTAGCATTCGTCTCAGTCGAGTTTGGAGAAATCTAGAACTGTATGTCGATTTGAAATCCAATCCTCCCCAATGCGAATCCAATGCCTTAAACACTGCGTCATCTGCTCTGTTTCCACGAGTCCTATACAAACGAACTTCTGCAGTCATCTTATCAATCAGTGTTGACGGAAATATACCTAACAGCCACACCTCAAGCGCTGTAAGAGGTGCTGTGATTGTAACATTCGCAACATCATCAGGCTATTAATGAGTGTCATCAAATTGTTATCAGTAACGGGAAGGAAAAAAGTAAGTGTTAAATGTCTCGTCGATTGCGAGGACTTTGGCGATGTAGCTCAAGTACGGGAAGGACAAAAATAGAGATACAAACCAGTAGTATCCTGTGCAAAGGAATCACCCGTCACTTTCGTTTATCGTTTCAGAAATAACAGAAATAATAAATCTAGATAGCCGGTCAGGGACGGGATAGCATTAACAAAACACAATGATACGAGCATAGTACGTGCAGAAGGTTTTAATACAGTTTAGATGAAGTGCGACGTCGTCACGAAGATCCAGCTATTCAGGTGCTTGAAAATCTACTTCTGCGTCTGTATCTACCGCTCTGCAAATCGATGTGAAGTTCATGGCAGAGGGTACGCCCCGGTCGTACCACGAATTTGGGTTTCTTCCCGTTCCATTCGTGCATGCAGTACAGGAAGAATGACAGCTTAAATATCTCTTTGCGCAATGTCATTACTCAGATCTTGTCTTCGCGATACCTGCGGAGTGAAGCGTACAGATCAGTAGTGTTGCCCTATTTTTCACAGATAATATTAACTTCGTTAAGCTTTCTGAGTAGGCGTATGGCTACTGCAATGTTTCTCATTCGTCAGTGCGGCATTCAGCAACTATACTGTGATTTCATTGCGACGTGCTAGCTTGCTTAGGCAACCCGTTCTTCGTATGTGACCATAGGAAGAACACTGGGGAAACACAGCTTCTCCGTCGTTGCTCTACCAAGGTTCAGATAAACGTGTTATCATTAGTGTTGCCCATATTTGTGTATATTCTTCGATGGATTGCAATAGAGTTTTGTGAACAATGTCCTTTGTAGTCTCATTGTGTTTCCCCAGTGCCCTTCCTGTGGTGTCGTCCGAAGAACGGGGTGCCAAAACAAGGCTAGCACGTCGCAACGAAACTACAGTCATGCTCATAAATTAAGGATAATTGCAGAACGTGGTGCCACACAATGTGGCACTACACAAAACTGGCCCTAATAGCGTAGGTACAGAGGGAACACACACGACACAGATCTGTAAGTCCACGGTATTGGTGATAAGTTGAGAAAACCGTCCTGAAACACATGTGCTACAAAATGCCACTGTTTCCTTCGCATGTACTCCGACATCAAATGGGATATGACCACCGTGCACACGTACACAGTCCGTGCAACGGGTTGGCATACTCTGGATCAGGTAGTCGAGCAGCTGCTGGGGTATAGCCTCCCATTCTTGCACCAGGGCCTGTCGGAGCTCCTGAAGTGTCGTAGGGGTTTGAAGACGTGCAGCGATACGTCGACCGAGAGCATCCCAGACGTGCTCGATGGGGTTTAGGTCTGTAGAAAAGGCAGGCCACTCCATTCGCCTGATATCTTCTGTTTCAAGGTACTCCTCCACGATGGCAGCTCGGTGGGGCCGTGCGTTATCATCCATCAAGACGAAGATGGGACCACTGCACCCCTGAAAAGGCGGACATACTGGTGCAAAATGACGTCCTGATACACCTGACGTGCTACAGTTCCTCCGTCAAAGACATGCAGGGGTGTACGTGCACCAATCATAATCCCACCCCACACTATCAAACCACGATCTCCATATCTAAATACAGGTCTCTTTCAAGGACATTAAGGGGTCGGTATCTGGTTCCTGGTTCATGACAGATGAAATCCTAGCGAAAATCACTGTTCAGGCTATACACTGACTTGTCCGTGAACATAACCTGGAACCACTGTTCCAATGACCATGTACTGTGTTCTTGACACCAAGCTTTACGGGTTCTCCTGTGACCAGGGGTCAGTGGAATGCACCTTGCAGGTCTCCGGGCAAATAAACCATGTCTGTTCAGTCGTCTGTGTCCGCAGCTCGTGGTCGTGCGGTAGCGTTCTCGCTTCCCACGCCCGGGTTCCCGGGTTCGATTCCCGGCGGGGTCAGGGATTTTCTCTGCCTCGTGATGACTGGGTGTTGTGTGACGTCCTTCGGTTAGTTAGGTTTAAGTAGTTCTAAGTTCTAGGGGACTCATGACCATAGATGTTAAGTCCCATAGTGCTCAGAGCCATTTGAACCATTTGAATCAGTCGCCTGTAGACTGTGCGTCTGGAGACAACTGTTCCAGTGGTCCTGAGCAAGGCTACCTACAGTACTCCGTGGCCGTTTGTGGGCACTGAAGGTGAGATATCGGTCTTCTTGTGGTGTTGTACACTGTGGACATTCCGTACTGTAGCACCTGGACACGTTTCCTGTCTGCTGGAATCGTTGCCCTAATCTTGAGATCACACTTTGTAGCTCACGGAGGGCCCGTGCTACGACTTGCTGTGTTTGACCAGCCTCCAGTGTTCCTAGTATTCTACCCCTCATAACGTCATCAATAAGTATTCTTTGAGCCATTTTCACCACACAGTCACCATTCGCACGTCTGAAAATGTCTGCACACTTACTCGCTGCACCGTACTCTGACATGCACCAACACACCTCTGCGTATGTGGACTGCTGCCAGGACCACCGGCGACGACCGCAGTTCAAATGTACGCATGGTCATACCCCAAAGTGATTTAAACCCGCAAACGGCCCACCAGAGCATTGTTTCACCGTGTATCAGCATTATCCTTAATTTATGAGCATCAGTTTACAATAGAGTATAGTCGCTGAGTGCCGCACTGACGAATGAGAAACGCCGGCGTAGCAACAACGTCTCCTGGAGCTCCACTACGTCACCGCAATCGATGGTTACGGCTGAGCAGAGGAAAGCTCGCCCCACATCGCAGTACCCGATCAAGCCAACAGCATCGTCTCAGATAGGTCGCCAGTGTATTAAATGTATTAGGCAGAACTTTAATGTGAACATTATGTCTGTTATACTTCAAGTAGAGTCGTAAAACTGTCTGTACTTAGAACATTCCTGCGGAAGGGGATTGTATCAGATTAAGTAAATGTTAAAATCTCCATTGTAACCAAGTAAACTAATATTTCATATGTTACAGATCCATTTAGTCTCCTCCCGGAGCAAACTAAGAACCCACCGTCGTACTGGCTAGTATATTTCCGTCTGGCTCAACATTTCGAATGAACCGAAGTCTTCAAATGGTTCAAATGGCTCTGAGCACTATGGGACTTAACATCTGAGGTCATCAGTCCCCCAGAACTTAGAACTACTTAAACCTAACTAACCTAAGGACATCACACACATCCATGCCCGAGGCAGGATTCGAACATGCGACCGTAGCGGTCGCGCGGTACCAGACTGAAGCGCGTAGAACCGCTCGGCCACAGCGGCCGGCCCGAGGTCTTCCAATTACTTTGCCTACGACTGATACTATGTGATCTTTCCATTTCATAGTCCAGCAAATTGTTACATCCAAATGTTTGCGTAGGTTGACTGATCCAATTAAGAATAACTGATATAGTAGCCATACGATATTACGTATTTGTGTTTCGTGATATGCAACATTTTATATCCTTGAACATTTACAGCAAATAGCCAGTCTTATGCGAGATATATGGTTGGGCTCAGTACCTCGAGCGTTAGTATGACTGGTGGTTCGTAAATAGTTCCGTAGTAGGCTTTTAATTTTGCGCCGGCCGCTGGTCGAGTGGTTCTAGGCCCTTCAGTCCGGAACCACGCAACTGCTTCGGTCGCAGGTTCGAATCCTGCCTCGGGCATGGATCTGTCTGATGTCGTTAGGTTAGTTAGTTAGTTAGGTTAGGTAAATAGTTCTAAGTCTAGGGGCTGATGACCTCAGATGTTAAGTCCCATACTGCTTAGAGCCATTTGAACTGTTCTTTTTTTTTAAAATTCTGACTTACTTGCTCCATTAACGGGACAGGGTGTTTCAAAAAGAATGACCTGGTTTCCAAACAACGTCTATACGATAGCCAAATTCGTCATAAGCTTTACATACTGTATGTGCTTTTACAGTAGTTATGGTGGCTGTTACTCTATTCTTCACTTCTTCTGTGTCACTAGGTAAAGGGAGATGCACACACTTTTCTTCAAATATCCCCACAAGAAAATATCGTACAGCGACCTGTCTGGCGAACTTGGAAGCCAGGAATGCAGGGAAGCGTTTCGGGGTCCCGTGCGCTCAATCCAGGGCTGGGGCAGGGTGTCCCGAGAAAGTGACGTAGTTGTTGTGCCAGTGCGGTGGAGCTCCATACTGTTCGAAAATGAAGTCATCGGAGTCCTCCTGAAGTTGTGGAAATGTCAGTTTGCAGCATTTTAAGTTACCTCATTCTAGTGACTCTGTTTTGCATTAGAAGTGCGAGGTCGACCTGGAATCTTACCTTTGCACAAACATCCTGTCCCTACAAAGTGGCAATACCAACGACGAATGTTTTTGAGAGCAGGCGGATCAATGCCAAAACGCCGATGAAAAGCACGCTGGACCAAAATTACTGACTCGCCCTTTTCAAACTGCAACACACAAAACGCCTTCTGTTCAGCGGACGGCCGGCCACGGTGGTCGAGCGGTTCTAGGCGCTTCAGTCCGGAACAACGCGACTGCTTCGGTCGCAGGTTCGAATCCTGTCTCGGGCATGGATGTGTGTGATGTCCTTAGGTTAGTTAGGTTTAAGTAGCTCTAAGTTCTAGGGGACTAGTGACCTCAGCTGTTAAGTCCCCTAGTGATCAGAGCCACTTGAACCATTTGAGCGGACTAGGGGACTGATGACCTCAGACGTTAAGTCCCATAGTGCTCAGAGCATATCATTAACATCGATATGTAGCAGGATGTTAGAACATATATTGTGCTCGAACGTAATGAATTACCTCGAAGAAAACGGTCTATTGACACACAGTCAACATGGGTTTAGAAAACATTGTTCTTGTGAAACACAACTAGCTCTTTATTCACATGGAAGTGTTGAGTGCTATTGACAAGGGATTTCAGATCGATTCCGTATTTCTGGATTTCCGGAAGACTATTGACGCTGTACCACACAAGCGGCTCGTAGTGAAATTGCGTGCTTATGGAATATCGTCTCAGTTATGTGACTGGATCTGTGATTTCTTGTCAGAGAGGTGACAGTTCGTTGTATTTGACGGAAAGTCATCGAGTAAAACAGAAGTGATTTCTGGCGTTCCCCAAGCCTTTGCTGTTCCTTATCTATATAAACGATTTGGGAGACAATTTGAGTAGCCGTCCCCGGTTGTTTGGAGATGACGCTGTCGTTCATCGACTAATAAAGTCATCAGAAGATCAAAACAAACTGCAAAACGATTTAGAAGAAATATCGGAATGGTGCGAAAAGTGGCAGTTGACCTTAAATAACGAAAAGTGTGAGGTCATCCACATGAGTGCTAAAAGGAACTCGTTAAACTTCGGTTACACGATAAATCAGTCTAATCCAAAAGCCGTAAATTCAACTAAATACCTATTACAATTACGAACATCTTGAATTGGAAGGAACACATAGAAAATGTTGTCGGGAAGGCTAATCAAAGACTGCGTTTCATTTGCAGGACACTTAGAAAATGTAACAGACCTACTAAGGAGACTGCCTACACTACACTTGTCCGTCCTCTTTTACAATGTTGCGCGGTGTGGGATCCTTACCAGATAGGACTTATGTAGTACATCGAAAAAGTTCAAAGAAAAGCAGCACGATTTGTATTATCGCGAAATGTGGGAGAGAGTATCACAGAAATGATATAGGATTTTGGATGGACATCATTAAAAGAAAGGCGTTTTTCATTGCGACGGAATCTTCTCACGAAATTCCAATCACCAACTTTCTCCTTCGAATGCGAAAATATTTTGTTGACACCGACTTACATAGGGAGGAACGATCACAAAGATAAAATAAGAGAAATCAGAGCTCGTCCGGTAAGATATAGGTGTTCATTTTTCCCGCGCGTTATGCAAGATTGGAATAATAGAGAATTGTGAAGGTGGTTCGATGAAACCTCTTCCAGGCACTTAAATGTAATTTGCAGAGTATCCATGTAGATGTAGAACCATTTTACAACAACCAAAATTATGGAAAATGTTTCTATACTGGAGCATCATTACTGTCTATATGGTATATTTCGTTCGCTCTAGCAACACACACAAAATCACTATTCAAATTATAGTCACAATTACTGTCATAGCTGGCATAAATATCTTGTTAATCTCTAATTCTGACGAGGCGATAACAGTTTGACGTCCCTGGAGGCTGTAGCCTCACAAAGTGAATAGACATGTAGCATTAGCTCTTCATAAGGAGCAGTCAAATGAAAACGAGATGGATAAAAAACATCAAGTGAATTGTTTGTTATTTCAAAAGTAATCGTCATAACTATTAATACATTCGTCCTACTATAAGACAAGACGTTTAAGCCTTCGTGGGAAAATGTTTATGACTGCCTGCGGAACGATGGTTGTACCCAGGCGTGCATCGCTTCGTCCGAAGCAAATCGCCGGTCACGAATGACTTCTTCAGGCTCCAAGAATATGGATATCGCATGGAGGGAGATCGGGTCTGCATGGAGGACGTGTAGGGGGCTTCCCATCGATACTTCTACAGAGTAATCGAAACAACTTGTACAACTCCGTGAAAGTCAAGAGGACCTTATACTTTGACTGCAAGGCCCCGTTGCTCATTGAGTTTCTAAAACACACTGCGCAAAAACTGAAGCGCGCCATCAAGCCCAAACGCCCAAAAATGTTGACGGACGGCACCGCTCTGTTGCAGAATAATGCCCGCCCACATGTTCTCAAGACCGTTTCGAGTACGCTCCAAAAGTTTCGATGGAAAGCCCTTAAACATCCTCCATACAGTCTCTATCTCTCTCCTTGCGATTTCCATATTTTCGAAGCCCTTAAGAAAGACATTCGTGGTCTGCAATTTGTTCGGGCGCAAAGGTGCACGCCTTGGTACAATCATGGATCCGTAAGCAACCGCAAACACTTTCCCATGAAGTAATTGACCGCCTTGTATCGCAGGGAATATATGTGTTAACAGTTACGGCGATTACTTTTGGAATGATAAACATTTTACTTTCTCTCTTTTCACCTGTCCCGTTTTCATTTGCCTGCCCCTTACACATTACTGAATAACCTCTTTGCAAAATAGAATTGTACATTAGGAATAAACAACATGAGGTTACACTGTTTTAAACAGCCTGGCCAGGTATTCTGGAGGATGGAGACTCCATCCAGCCATCCTGACGTATGTGTTCCGTGGTTTCCCTAAATTACACTACTGGCCATTAAAGTTGCTACACCAAGAAGAAATGCAGATGATAAAAGGGTATTCACTGGACAAATATATTACACTAGAACTGACATGTGATTACATTTTCACGCAGTTTAGGTGCATAGATACTGATAAATCAGTACCCAGAACAACCACCTCAGGCCGTAATAACGGCCTTGATACGCCTGGCCATTGAGTCAAACAGAGCTTGGATGGCGCGTACAGGTACAGCTGCCCATGCACCTTCAACATGATACACAGTTCATCAAGAGTAGTGACTGGCATATTGTGACGAGCCAGTAGCTCGGCAACCATTGACCACATGTTTTGAATTGGTGAGAAATCTGGAGAATGTGCTGGCCAGGGATCCAGTCGAACATTTTCTGTATCCAGAAAGGCCCGTACAGGACCTGCAACATGCGGTCGTGCATTATCCTGCTGAAATGTAGGGTTTCGCAGGGATCGAATGAAGGGTAGAGCCACGGGTCGATACACATCTGAAATGTAACGTCCACTGTTCAAAGTGCCGTCAATGCGAACAAGAGGTGACCGAGACGTGTAACCAATGGCACCCCATACCATCACGCCGGGTGATACGCCAGTACGGCGATGACGAATACACGCTTCCAATGTGCGTTCACCGCGATGTCGCCAAACAAGGATGTGACCATCATAATGCTGTAAACAGAACCTGCATTCATCCGAAAAAATGACGTTTTGCCATTCGTGCACCCAGGTTCGTCGTTGAGTAACCAACGCTGGCGCTCCTGTCTGTGATGCAGCGTCAAGGGTAACCGCAGCCATGGTCTCCGAGCTGATAGTCCATGCTGCTGCAAACGTCGTCGAACTGTTCGTGCAGATGGTTGTTGTCTTGAAAACGTCCCCATCAGTTGACTCATGGATCGAGACGTGGCTGCAAGATCTGTTACAGCCATGCGGATAAGATGCCTGTCATGTCTGGACTCTGACCACAATCTATTGGTTATGACCTGTAGATTAAAACTGAAGAAACTGCAAAAAGGTGGGAATTTAAGGAGATGGGACCTGGATAAACTAAAAGAACCAGAGGTTGTACAGAGATTCAGGGAGAGCATAAGGGAGCAATTGACAGGAATGGGGGAAATAAATACAGTAGAAGAAGAATGGGTAGCTTTGAGGGATGAAGTAGTGAAGGCAGCAGAGGATCAAGTAGGTAAAAAGACGAGGGCTAGTAGAAATCCTTGGGTAACAGAAGAAATATTGAATTTAATTGATGAAAGGAGAAAATATAAAAATGCAGTAAGTGAAACAGGCAAAAAGGAATACAAACGTCTCAAAAATGATATCGACAGGAAGTGCAAAATGGCTAAGCAGGGATGGCTAGAGGACAAATGTAAGGATGTAGAGGCCTATCTCACTAGGGGTAAGATAGATACCGCCTACAGGAAAATTAAAGAGACCTTTGGACATAAGAGAACGACTTGTATGAATATCAAGAGCTCAGATGGAAACCCAGTTCTAAGCAAAGAAGGAAAAGCAGAAAGGTGGAAGGAGTATATAGAGGGTCTATACAAGGGCGATGTACTTGAGGACAATATTATGGAAATGGAAGGGGATCTAGATGAAGATGAAATGGGAGATACAATACTGCGTGAAGAGTTTGACAGAGCACTGAAAGACCTGAGTCGAAACAAGGCCCCCGGAGTAGACAATATTCCATTGGAACTACTGACGGCCGTGGGAGAGCCAGTCCTGACAAAACTCTACCATCTGGTGAGCAAGATGTATGAAACAGGCGAAATACCCTCAGACTTCAAGAAGAATATAATAATTCCAATCCCAAAAAGCAGGTGTTGACAGATGTGAAAATTACCGAACTATCAGCTTAATAAGTCACAGCTGCAAAATACTAACACGAATTCTTTACAGACGAATGGAAAAACTAGTAGAAGCCAACCTCGGGGAAGATCAGTTTGGATTCCGTAGAAACACTGGAACACGTGAGGCAATACTGACCTTACGACTTATCTTAGAAGAAAGATTAAGGAAAGGCAAACCTACGTTTCTAGCATTTTTAGACTTAGAGAAAGCTTTTGACAATGTTGACTGGAATACTCTCTTTCAAATTCTAAAGGTGGCAGGGGTAAAATACAGGGAGCGAAAGGCTATTTACAATTTGTACAGAAACCAGATGGCAGTTATAAGAGTCGAGGGACATGAAAGGGAAGCAGTGGTTGGGAAGGGAGTAAGACAGGGTTGTAGCCTCTCCCTGATGTTGTTCAATCTGTATATTGAGCAAGCAGTAAAGGAAACAAAAGAAAAATTCGGAGTAGGTATTAAAATTCATGGAGAAGAAATAAAAACTTTGAGGTTCGCCGATGACATTGTAATTCTGTCAGAGACAGCAAAGGACTTGCAAGAGCAGTTGAATGGAATGGACAGTGTCTTGAAAGGAGGATATAAGATGAACATCAACAAAAGCAAAACAAGGATAATGGAATGTAGTCTAATTAAGTCGGGTGATGCTGAGGGAATTAGATTAGGAAATGATGCACTTAAAGTAGTAAAGGAGTTTTGCTATTTGGGGAGCAAAATAACTGATGATGGTCGAAGAAGAGAGGATATAAAATGTAGGCTGGCAATGGCAAGGAAAGCGTTTCTGAAGAAGAGAAATTTGTTAACATCCAGTATTGATTTAAGTGTCAGGAAGTCATTTCTGAAAGTATTCGTATGGAGTGTAGCCATGTATGGAAGTGAAACATGGACGATAAATAGTTTGGACAAGAAGAGAATAGAAGCTTTCGAAATGTGGTGCTACAGAAGAATGCTGAAGATTAGATGGGTAGATCACATAACTAATGAGGAAGTATTGAATAGGATTGGGGAGAAGAGAAGTTTGTGGCACAACTTGACCAGAAGAGGGGATCGGTTGGTAGAACATGTTCTGAGGCATCAAGGGATCACCAATTTAGTATTGGAGGGCAGCGTGGAGGGTAAAAATCGTAGAGGGAGACCAAGAGATGAATACACTAAGCAGATTCAGAAGGATGTAGGTTGCAGTAGGTACTGGGAGATGAAAAAGCTTGCACAGGATAGAGTAGCATGGAGAGCTGCATCAAACCAGTCTCAGGACTGAAGACCACGACAACAACAACAACATCTCGACTGCTAGTGATACGAGGCCGTTGGGATCCAGCACGGCGTTCCGTATTACTCTCCTGAACCCACCGATTCCATATTCTGCTAACAGTCTTTGGATCTCGACCGACGCGAGCAGCAATGTCGCGATACTATAAACTGCAATCGCGATAAGCTACAATCTGACCTTAATCAAAGTCGGAAACGTGATGGTACGCATTTCTCCTCCTTACACTAGGCATCACAACAACGTTTCACCAGGAAACGCCGGTCAGCTACTGTTCGTGTATGAGAAATCGGTTGTAAACTTTCCTCACGTCAGCACGTTGTAGGTGTCGCCACCGGCGCCAACCTTGTGTGTATGTTTTGAAAAGCTAATCATTTGCGTATCACAGCATCTTCTTCCTGTCGATTAAATTTCGCTCTGTAGCACGTCATCTTCGTGGTGTAGCAATTTTAATGGCCAGTAGTGTACTTCAGGCAAATGCTTGGATGGTTCTTACTATAAGACCGCGGCCCACATTTAAAGTGAGTAAATACCTGTATACATGAATTATATATATATGAATTATGTATTTCCACTAGTACTACTACATTCTGGATACGCTGCTGAAAATAAAATAGAAGGGGAATCTTAAGAGAGTTTAAGAAAGTGACTGTACACGGAACGCCGCATCTGATGGCACCTTTCGATAAGGGGACAGATAAGCGCCTTGAGCGTAAGTGTAGATATGAGCGTGTGGGAGGGAGATTGCTTCAAGGAAAAGGTTATGTCCGTGCAATAAATATTCTGTGTTAATCGGTGCTGGGAACTTGCTGATTTTACCTTGCACGTAAGTAGTTTCGAGACATAAAATGTGACTGCGGAGTGTTGGTAAACCCACAACATTTATGAAGCTTTGCACGAAAATCAGCAGTTTCCAAATGCTCTATCGATGTAACTACACGCCAAATTTTGTCATCTTATTTTGTTGCGCAGGCTGTAGAAATCGCTGGACAAGAAATGTTGTTGCAGCTCCGCCGTTTACTTTATTGAAGTGTCCTTTTATTGTTGCGTGGCGTATCTCTGAACTGTTGCACATTCGCAGCCAATGATTTGCAGCAATTTTCTTTATTGTACTGTGTTTTAGAATTAAGGAAGAGCCGGCCGTTGTGGCCGAGCGGTTCTAGGCGCTTCGGTCCTGAGTCGCGCTGCTGCTACGGTCGCAGGACCGAATCCTGCCTCGGGCATGGATGTGTGTGATGTCCTTAGTTTGGTTTGGTTTAAGTAGTTCTAAGTCTAGGGGACTGATGACCTCAGATGTTAAGTCCCATAGTGCTTAGAGCCATTTGAACCAATTAAGGAAGGAAAATTCTTATTCCCACACTAGACGAAAAACGCTGAGTCGTAGTAGCACATAGATGAAGAGGGGGGAAGAGGAGAAAGAGGAAGAGGAGAAGGAGGACAAATAAAACAGGGACGTAAATTGTTTTGTATCAGCCGACATGTATAATACTGGTAATACAGTTCAACCAAGAAGCAAAACGTTGAATTCCGACCGCTGCTTGCCACGTATATAGGACGTAACTGGTCTGCTTACGGAACAATGAAGTAAACTGTGTGCTGAGGTCATCAGCCGACGCGGACTGGCAATGAGAAAATAAGGTCACGGAGCCTAATGCTGCTATTGTGGCCACACACAGGCACTAGGCGTCTCTCGTTTTACAGCTCTTGTGCGCTTATTGGTTGAGTGTGGTGCTAGTAACGTGGCAGAGGGACGGAAAGTGTATGGTTATTAAACTGTTCTCTGTTCGCACAGAGAGACGGGTGGACGCAGAGGGGGGGGGGGGAGGGGGGGGAGAGAAGGAGGGATGGAAGGCTGAAAGAAGAACGAAAAGAAAGAGATGGTATAGACGGAAAGGGCGATTGAGGAACTGAATAAAATGACAGTACACTGAGGGGGGAAAAAACAGTACACACTTATAGAGGTTTCCAGTTCACTCAAGATTTATTGTTGCAACAGTGGATGTGAAGTACATTTACAGAACCGTAGCGCAAGCGGTTCAGAGGTACCAAGTACTGTCCCATCTTGAAACACACACATTAGTACGTTGTGAGCCGGCCGGGGTGGCCGAGCGGTTCTAGGCGCTACAGTCTGGAACCGCGCGACCGTTACGGTCGCAGGTTCGAATCCTGCCTCGGGCATGGATGTGTGTGATGTCCTTAGGTTAGTTAGGTTTAAGTAGTTCTAAGTTCTAGGGGACTGATGACCTCAGATGTTAAGTCCCATAGTGCTCAGAGCCATTTGAACCATTTCTTGAAGTACGTTGTGTTGCCTCCAGGGGCGGTAACGCAATTGCAAACTCTGCATCCAGTCGCTCGTACACATGGTGAATACTCTCCTGGGATATGAAACTTACTGGCAGATTAAAACTGTGTGCCGGACCGAGACTCGAACTCGGCACCTTTGCCTTTCGCGAGCAAGTGCTCTACCATATGAGCTACCCAAGCACGACTCACGCCCCGTCCTAATAGCTTTACTTCTGCCATTACCTCCTCTCCTACTTTCCAAACTTTACAGAAGCTCTCCTGCTAACCTTGCAGAACTAGTACTCCTGAAAGAGAGTAAGGTCGGGGCGTGAGTCGTGCTTGGGTAGCTCAGATGGTAGAGCACTTGCCCGCGAAAGGCAAAGGTCCCGAGTCCGAGTCTCTGTCCGGCACACAGTTTTAATCTGCCAGGAAGTTTCGTATCAGCGCACACTCTGCTGTAGAGTGAAAATCTCACACTGTCCTGAGATGTGTTACGCCACGTCTGCTCGACCTGTTCACATATTTCTCTACGAGTTGTTGATTGATGTGTCACACGAGCCAATTCTCATCCCATCATATCCCACACGTGCTCGATTGGAGACAAGTACGGAGATCGTGCTGACCAGACAAGATGCTGCAAGGTCTTGCAGAGCATGTTGAGTTTCAGGGGCTGAGTGTGGTCGAGCGTTATCCTGCCGGAACAACACATCACCTTCCTGTTCCATGAACGGTAAAAAAATGAGTCTAATAACATTCTACATGTACCGAGCGCTGGTCAGCGTCCCCTCAAGAAACTCCAAAGGTGGACGAGAGTTTTAGCTTATCCCACCCAGACCGTAATGGCCCGAGGTAGGGTCAGTTCGAAATCGGACGAATGCAGTCTGCAGGCAGCGGCCAAGTCTACGTCGTCGAGCAAACGACCATCACTTTCGTGCGGGCAGAATCTGCTGTCATCGCTGAACACCACGGAGTTTGAGAATGTACACGTGCACCACGTCAATCTCGTGTGGCAATTCTGCGAAAGGACTATCTCGCCAATCGGAAGGCCACAACTTAACCCCTTTCAAACTCGTTCAGCTGGCTCTAGAAATCACGAGTGAGTCTCCATGGGATGGTTGCCTGCTTGCTTCACACGTTTGCACCACACTGAGCCTCCTGGCTGTAAGCATTCCCTGTTAAAGTATAGACACAGATAGCCCTCTGGTAGCAATGCCACTACGCTATCTGTGTGCATTTCTGTTGTTCCCTTACTCGCTAGACCTATAATTAGAGTGAGAGAGGAAAGAGTTAACAGAACTGGGGAGAAAGAGTTTGGCATGCGGATTGAATAACAGAGAGGAAGTTAATTTTTGCGGCCCTACACACTATCCTTGTTTTAGGAGTGCTAAATGAAACCTCTTACGTGACACTAAATTCATCACGATACTCCAGCTGAGGTGGTCTCTGTTTATATCTTTAGTGGGATGGAACTGTTACTCATAAACTTTCGGCTGAAAACATGTTTGTTGCTTTCCCACTAAATATCCTAATCGAGAAGGAATAGCAAGAAGAAACGTATCAAACAGTTTCAATCACAGACTTACGAAATAGCCGAAGAGCTAGTGAAACTACCAAACTATATCGACACGCTGTCCAGATTCTCTCACCACGGCATATTTCATTTCTGCTGCAGCTTCGGGCGCATTCCCCCTCCAATGCAAGACATTGGTCGTCGTGGAGACAGGATAAAGTTTTGTTCTACTACAGACTGAAGCTGCTAAATTTTTCCAACTCGTTGACAAGTGATCCTTGGGAGTTTCCAGAACGGTAAGCGCACATATATGCACTTTATTAAACTTTTTCTCTCACGCTGAAAGACTCATTTAGATACCAGTTGCCAGGTCACCGTCGCTGCCTCTTTATCGACAAGAGAATAGATAAACTCTGGGAGGTAAAGCAATACGTGGTTAAATCTCCCGGGCCACAACATAGTCCAGTAACGGAGTCGCAAAATAGGCCATCTCCTTGCAAAAAACGAGGTAGAAGATTTTATTTTTATCTGGTCTATATAGTGGACAGTATGTTGAATCCAAGTTTTCGACCTCCGAAACCCTCGGGACAACTTTTTGTGGGCAAAAAACCAAGAAATTTTGGTACGTTTTTCAGGTTTTCGCCTATTAATCGGTAACTATGCATCTTACTGAAAGTGTTACCCTTACCAAAATGAAAGAGCATTACATTTTGCGTCGAATGACCTATAAATGTCAAAATCGGTGCAGCGGTTTGGCCTCAATCAGTTGTCAAAGTTCGTTCATTTTTACCAGCTTAGCTGAAAAGTCGGCTCCAACGCCTGTAACATAAAAACGGCTACTTCAAATGAAAAATGCAAGTTTCATTTCACAAAGGCATCTAGCTTTTGAGTTTCAGGCAGTATTAAGCGTTCACACACTTGAAAGTCAAAGTAATTCCATTTGTTGTTGCTTTTTTTTGTAAGTAAAATGAACTTTTGATAAATGGAAAAAAGTGTTTTGTTGTGTCACACGCAGTGATTTCTGCAGTAAGGCCACGGTCATTTCTATTGGTTGGTTGTTTGGTTGATCTGGGGGAGGGGACCAATCAGCGAGGTCAGCGGTCTCATCGAATTAGGGAAGGATGGCAAAGGAAATCAGCCGTGCCCTTTCAAAGGAACCATCCCGGTATTTGCCTGAAGCGATTTATGGAAATCACCGAACGTAAAGCAGGGTGGCCGAACGCGGGTTTGAACCGTCGTCCTCCCGAATACGAGTCCAGTGTGCTAACCACAGCGCCATTTCGTTCGGTGGGCATTTCTGCCTTCTGTACTGAGTGGCCTCAGTACATTCATGTACAAAAGGTTCGGATCAAGACTTACTATCAATGCTCTTAGTGCAATGGAGTCTCAGCTCCAATAATCGAAGCTTCCGTATTTGAGACTTCCTCGACTGCACGACCTGAGCATCCTAACAACCAGTGAAAAATTCATCCAGCTTATCTCTGATAATGCCGATTTTAACATCTGCACGACTGACGGGTTGAATATTTTCCATTCCATGGGAGGAATCATGGCAGTCTCTCCCTGCACAGCTATGGAATCTGACAAGAAAAATGATCGCGAAAGAAGACGTTCAATTTCTGACCTATTGTCCTCCTAGCTGATGCTTCGCAAAGGGGGACAAACTCGTCTGAATGATCTCGTCGTTTAAAGACACCAGGTTCTTCATCAAATACCTTTTTCGATGAAGATACAAACGCTGCAGTCGCAGAGGAGAAGTTTCTAGTAAATAAGAGCAACAAGAACCACTTGACTTTTATGCTCATGAGATTTGAGGATGGAGCTCTTCAAGTGCTACAGGCGGAAGAAGATGCCGATTCATTAATTGTGGAAACAGCTGTTTCCCAAGTTGCAGAGTCCGACAGTGTGGCAATCGTAAGCGAGAACATTGGCGTGCTTGCTCTCCTAAGGGGTCGAGGAAACAACTACAACCCGTACTTCCATAAACTCGGAAGAGGAAAATTAGCAGGAATGTGTTACTCTACTACTTCTTTCAATTTCGCTCCTGGATCTGCCCTTTCTAGTCATGCAGTCACAGGATGTGATGCCACGTCCTCTTTTTTTGGCTAATGATAAGGTAAATTAGTAAACCTTAGGGCGCAACAGTCACACCTCAAAGAGCAGGCTGCTGAATCTGTCAAACCCTCATTCTCTCAAGATTAAATAGCAAAGGCAGGAAAACAGCTGACGTTAGCACTGTATGGGGTTCCAACTGCGCTACTTTGGAGCAGCTCAGGTACGAGGTTTTTATAAAGTCTGCCCCAATAAAATCTTTCAAACATGAAAGACTACCGCCAACATCGAACGCAGAAAGGCAGCACTCATTGCTATCCTTCCACAAGGTGCAATCTTGGCTGGGGAAGAAAACTGATCCATGCCAGTGGGTCTGGAAGAAAAGCTTATCAGACCTGTTTCCCGTCACGATGACGAGAGATGCAGCATCATATACGCTACTGAAGATGGTTTCTTGAGCACGACAAAACAACAGTATGTGGATGTCGCAAATCTGGACCTAGCTGCTCCTCACGTGCAAACACTGTTGCGGCTCATCTTGTGAGGACGCTCCGGAAACTGGACCCGACAAGGATGAGTAAGAAATAGAAGGTATGTTCCAGGACAAGGAAGTTGGTGAAGGTGCCGCAATGGATCCTGAAGATCGGATTCTGGACCGGGATTTGCCCATGTCCCAAACGACCTCGATTCAATTGAAATTTGATAAAATGTTAATCTCTGACATTTAAATCGCTTTTCAAATATTTTCGTGCCCTTTTATTTGTTCATTTGTGTAGCCGCGCGGGGTAGCCGCTCGGTCTTAGGCGTCTTGTCACGGTTCGCGCTGCTGCCCCCGTTGCAGGTTCGAGTCCTCGCTCGGGCATGGATGTGTGTGTTGTCCTTAGCGTAAGTTAGCTTAAGTTAGATTACGTAGTGCGTAAGCTTAGGGACCGATGACCTCAGCAGTTTGGTCCCATAATAACTTACCACAAATTTCCAAATTTTTGTTCAGTTGTACAATTTTTTATATTACTCGTCCGTAAATACATATTGGTCATTGCTGCGTATTTGATTTTCATTTTTGCAACCCACTTTTACCAATTAACACATGGATAAAAACGAATAAAAATACAAATGAATGAAAAAATTAAAAAGATACACATAGACACCACATATGTGCTCATTAGGCAGCCGTCTTACCACTGGAAATTACATTTCATTGAACAACTATGACTTAAAAGAAAAACAACAAAATGGAATTGCTTTGGCTTTCAAGTGTATGAACGCTCCATAGGCCTAGAACCGAAAAACTAGATGCTTCTGTAACACGAAATTTCATGCACTATAACTATGATAACTTCACATTTTTCATTTAAAGTAGCCGTTTTTATGTTGGAGCCGACTTTTCAGCTAAGCTGGTAAAAATGAACGAACTTTGACAACTGATTGCTGCACCGACTCTGACATTTAAATACGTCCTTCGACGCAAAATTTAATGCTCTTTCACTTTGGTGCGGGTAACATTTTCAGTAAGATGCACAGTTACCGAGTAATAGGAGAAAACCTGAAAAAAGTACCAAAATATCTTGGTTTTTTGGCCACAAAAAATTCTCCTGAGGATTTTTGAAGTCTAAAACTTGGATTCAACATAGTGTCAACTATATACACAAGATAAAAAAATAAAATCTTCTTCCACGTTTTTTCAAGCAAAAAGTACCCCGTTGCTGGACTAACGCTGAGATATTCGGTTGCTCATTTGTGGACGCGAGCGCAGACGTAGTAGCTGTCGTTCAGGGTAGATTAGAGTTGCTCGGCAGAATCATCAGGAGGACGTCGTTAAAAGCCGACGTGAACGCGGTGCCCTACTGTGTGTTTCGTCACGTGCACAGAGAATATTTACATTAGCTCGAGTGTAGGGACTGAATCATTTCTGAGCGCAAGGTGTTATTGGAACTTAATCCACCGATCATTAAATGCTATTAATTAAGAAACGACCTATCACTGACAAATAGAGGTGTAACTCTCAAGGAAATCAGGAAGCTCCTTACTCAGTCCACATCCAGACCCTGCTTCATCGCTGAGGCAGTCATATCATAATGAACTAGGAATACTAACAAATTGAACGATAATGGTACAAGTTGTGTGCTATCGGAGTTTGGGAACGCCAATGTAGACAACTTCACATGACTAAGTTCAGGATTTGCTACAGTTCTCGCGGCTACAAAGGTGTACGCATATCCCCTGGGGTGTTACAAGACGTCCATGATGCGTCGCCACACAGTATGGTAAGCAGTAAGAGTATGATAAAGCAGGTAGTGGGTTTCACTTCATTAGTAGGATGATAGGAAAATGCAGTCAGTTCACAAAGGAGATTGCTTATAAACACTCGCGTGACCCATGCTAGAATATTGTTCAAGTGTGTTGCACTGTAACAAGCAGGACTACCAACGGATACAGGATGCACACAAAGAAGGGCAGGCAGAATGGTTACGGATTTGTTTACCGATGCGAGAGCGTCATGGAGTAGCTGAAAAGTATGAAGAGGCAGGCACTTGAAGATTGACGAAAACTATCCCGTGAAATCCCACTAATAAAGTTTCAGCAACCGCGTTTAAGTGAGGTATCTACGAACATGTTACCGCCTCCCGTTACAAGATTAGACTAATAACAGCGTCCTCAGAGGCGTTTAAAGAATCATTCTTCCCGCTCTCCATACGCGAATGGAACGCGAAGTGCCCTAATGTGTGGTACACTGGAAAGTACCCTCTGCCATGTACTTCAGTTTACTTTGCAGAGTATAGGTGTAAGTGTAGGTAATGCATGCCGTGATCATAGCATTTGACATTCTGAATAGTTACTTCGACGTAATAGGCACCGAACAATACTGTAACAACAGTGTTCATGTTTTGCTTGTAGGGTGTACCATATATACTCCGACAAAAAGGAGCTACATTGCTCGCATGAGTAAAGAACTATTTGTCGTTGCCACCCAATGAGGAATTCTTTATAGACCTATAACTGTATCGTTCGACTGACACAAGTTTCGTAAAAGTCAATCAACGCAATGGCAATCGACAGACAGTGTGTTTACGTGTTGCGCCGGAAGTTAAAAATCGCAGAACCTCTATGCGGCCTCAAAGAAATGATATACAGATATATTTTGAAAAGAGAAAGTAACGTATGCAGACATGTGCAGGCTTAAATAGTCATAATTTGAAGCTGACAACTACCAACGGAAGAAATTTGCTAAGAACACAGATTTGCATGGTAAGCCCCATTTCTTTTTTGTCAGACTTCGTATATTACTTTTTCCAGTGGAGCCCAAAAATCTGTAGTAAACTGCTCATCCATGCCATAAAGTTGGTCCGTCCTGATACTTCAGAATTAAGGAAACAATTCATATTAGAGAAGCAGAGGCATACTAAGACACCAGGAAAAGTAGTTTCTTAGTAATGCGACAAATCTGCTTTCTTTTTGTCACGCCTCGTAATCCACGTAATTTGGTTTACAGATTTTCTTTATCTGTTCATGCATGCAAAATTATGTAGTCAGCACAGCATTATGATTGCTGGATTTCTCAGATATACGTAAACCTCTGGACCCTTGTCTTTCGCAGGCAGTTGCTCTACCGTCTGAGCTACCCTAGCACGAATCCGACCCGTCCTCACAGCTTTACTTCCTCCATATCCTCGTCTCCTAACCTCCAAATTTCACAGCTCTCCTGTGAAACCTGCAAGACTAGCGCTCCTGGAAGAAAGAATATTGCGAAGATATGGCTTAGCGACAGTTTATAATTTACATTACCGAGCTGCATGTTCTTATACTGGCTACATTCCTGTGACTGTCACTCTTTAGAGTAACTTTTCGCTGATATGCTTGCCATCAGCAGTAGGCAATCAAACCCACAACAATCACATCCCACATAACACCTACAGTTTTGCCCTGGTGTAGTTGGATGATAATTTTTTTCTTTATAGTATGCCGGTTGACAATTATACATAATCGTTTCTATAGTTTGCATGACGGTTACCGACAGTGAATCCTTTGCTCCATCACAGAGAAGCGTCACCGCTGAGGCTCTTAGACACAGGTGGTCCATTAGAGAGGCATCCTTGTAAAATGAGAACACGTGTATAAACAAAAATTTAATGTCATGTAGTGTGCGGTGGGAGAGGGGGGGGGGGAGGGGGGAGCTTTGACTCTTATGTAACCAACACGACGGCCATCACTGAAGTCGCCATCCTGGATGCTAGTCGTAATGTTTCTAAAGGTACGGCGATCACGTGGTCAACCAGACACATAGAGAATGACAAGAGAAAAACAATGTTGTCTTACATTTAAGCATAGATTCATTCTCGAGTTATGTTGCATTTTGTACAGAACAAGGCAATTGCTGGTGACAACACATAGAGGCTACATGATGTGCTCGACGTGTTGTTCAGCATGTTGTAAGGTTGTTGTTATACGCTTCACCCATTCTTTATGGACTTTAACCAACAAATAATAGCCGTCTGGTACATGCCATAACATGGTGCAAAGACTCTGACTGACTGTTCTCGTCTGTCATGGAAGTTACTCCTTTGGCTGACACTATAAGTACATCTGCAGGGTGTTCTTTCAGCGTGGAGCCTTGCTGACCAATCGGGTAACTGGGTAGTTAAAGTTCGGTTATGTAGATGAGCACATAAAGACACGAGCTGCAGCCCTGAATATGTTGAGTGGGGCTTTTATGGTTCTTGCTTTTTAAGAACAGATGCCAGGCCATAAAAATTTCAGTCTGAATCAAATGTGTTTCCTCTGTAAGAGAAAACGCAGATACACTTTCATATTCTGTTAGAATGGTTGAAAATACTGGTCGTAACTTTGCAGTACTTAAAAACGTGTTACAGATCCCTTTTTATGTTCCGTTGCTCTGTGAAAGTTTTGCCTACTGTTTAGTATCACTTTAATGACAGTCAGATAGCGTTGTTGTTCATTCATGGGTCATAATTTTGCATAACAAGGGGAAGGTTTCTAGGGCATCGTTGCTGAGACCGTGACAGTTATGTACTCAGGTTATAACACTTCTCAAAGTTGGATGTAGATCGTAAAATGGAACTATCTTGTTAAAGCAATTATGGTATCAATCAACAGAGCAGTGTTACCCTCCGAAAGGAATTTTGTTGTGATGACCGCGATGTACATAGCGGAGGTGGCTTATCGGAAGTGAAAGTCAGAATTACGTAAATATTTAAACAGTAACAAACAATAATTTACCTATCCACAGCGTCCAAATGATAATAAAAGCGGTCGCCAGCCTAATTAGGCATAAGAATGAGTAACATTCTTGTTCAAGAAACTGAAAATAAGTAACTTCAATGGGCATACACATCCTCTACTTTGTCACACGAGAGTGCAATTAACTCTGGCACCTCCATACAGTATGTTCACGTTAAGATTGGAGCTGACAGAGCAGAACAAACTATTTGCATAAATATAACAGATAACAAAACACACTATTACCTTGAGGACATAGTCAGACTGAATGGTCTCAATAGCGTTACTATTAATATTCACCGTAGAATCGTAAATTGGACATAGGTTTAATATTACTTTTCAAACAAATTCCTATCTGACATGAAATATGGATATGGTTCACAGCAAAATTAGTTATTGTGCGTAGATTAAGTGGTGGTGGTGGTGGTTAGTGTTTAACGTCCCGTCGACAACGAGGTCATTAGAGACGGAGCGCAAGCTCGGGTTATGGAAGGATTGGGAAGGAAATCGGCCGTGCCCTTTCAAAGGAACCATCCCGGCATTTGCCTGAAACGATTTAGGGAAATCACGGAAAACCTAAATCAGGATGGCCGGAGACGGGATTGAACCGTCGTCCTCCCGAATGCGAGTCCAGTGTGCTAACCACTGCGCCACCTCGCTCGGTCGTAGATTAAGTCTCTCACTACTAAACACCTTTCTACTTAGAATGAAAATTAAATGGAGTTCACTAACAAATTACTTCTCACTGTCCTTTGAATAAAGAAGTTACTATGTTCATAGATAGTGATCTTTCTATTACTCGTTATCTAGCATGAGCACAATAGACAAACTGTGGATCCTGTTACACCATTAATATGCACTTTTAATGCACAAGAGGAACCCAATATTGTACAGAATATGACTTGAACAGCAAGAGTAATTGAAACTTTATGTAATTAAGTAACTTTGTGCATTTGAACTACTTTCAATGGAGGCGGCCCTTAAACTTGACCACTGTAGCAGAGCAAACTAAACACACTGTCATTACATTAGTGAAACTAGCACTTAGCAAACCTGAACATGTAACTCTCAACAAATGCAGTTCACGACTTTTACTGCAGTGAGACACAATATTGACAAATTTGTAAAAAAAACTGACTCACCTTTTAAAATTTACACAGGCAGCAATATGATCATTAACTAAGTAAAACTTTATAATCCTCAGTTTTAAGAACTTTTACTTTTTAAAAGTAACAGCAAATTGTCTTTATTACTACAGTCTTCTACTTACAAGTCAATGATTAAATAAGTAACTTTGAAAGTCCACAAAACTTTAAATTGGGCTGTTTCAATCGCTGGGAGGCTTTCACAAAGCTACATTTACTACCTCCCACAATTTTACCAAATCCACAGTAAATCTGAAGACTCCCTTCTTACCAAAGATCAAACAACATTATTTAATTAACTGTTTGGCTTTGAGGCTTTTATTTTTTTCCACAACAGGGACACTCGGTAATCATAGTTCAAATGGAGGGGAACCTGAGAGGTGTTGTGATAGGAAAAAAATCAAGGTAGGTACATAAATTCAGTTATAAATTACCTTATATTTGAGCACTCTTAAACTCCTTCACTGTACATTATTAAAGTTCTTCTGTTCCACTACAGTGATTGCGCAATGTGGTGGCTTGTGCATGTTGGTAGGTGGATTTGCAGGTAGAATTGCTGGAATCTGTCATTTCTTGCTGGCGATGATAGATACCAGTTCCAGAATAGCTCCAGCTCTTTATCCATCCATCTGAGGCTTTGGAAAGCGTCAGGAAAAGCCTCTCTCGGAACCAGCACAATACACAACTTTTACATGAGCAGTTGGTAGTTTGGTAGCTCGTCTCCGACTGACTCTTGGTTCCATCTTTCTATCCATGCCCACCACGTTTTGCGCGAGCTACACAGTTCCGTTCCCGAGGGGAACCACACCACCTTTTACATATAAAATAACTCAGAACCCTAAGTGAAGGACAGCAGTTTACATAACAGCAACCAAACATATTAAATAAAACAGAACATTCGCATATATTGACATTTCTACAAAAAATTATTGACACATAAATTACAATTATATATAGTAAGTTTTTTTCCCTCCAAATGAGGCAAAGAATTTAACTACTAATGACAATGCATTGCACAGTATTTTATCGAGACATCAAAGTTTTTAACAAAGAAAGAAGTATACAATTTTCTGTTATTGATTCAAATCAACAACATTTACAATGACAGAAGGTAGGACAGAAAAAAAGAAAAAATTGCTATGGAGCTCTGGTGTTACAAGGTTAAGGTCAAACAAGTAGTATGCAGCTTTCGACATGCATCGGAATGCGAGCACAAACGTCAACCGTCCACTCCCTGAGGTTTTCCAGGTTCCTGATCTTCACCACATACACAAGTAGCTTACTTTCACATGTCCCACTGACACATATCTAAAGGGCTGAAATCCAGAGATCGTGGTGGCCACTCCGCCGGAATCCTAAGATCTCTTCACTTCAGGGGAAACTGGATATAACCGGCCGGGGTGGCCGAGCGGTTCTAGGCGCTACAGTCTGGAACCGCGAGACCGCTGCGGTCGCAGGTTCGAATGCTGCCTCTGGCATGGATGTGTGTGATGTCCTTAGGTTAGTTAGGTTTAAGTAGTTCTAAGTTCTAGGGGACTGATGACCTCAGCCGTTAAGCCCCATAGTGCTCAGAGCCATTTGAACCATTTTTGAAACTGGATATCGAAGTGCGCGCGGACAGCTAGCTCACAATTACCTGGGCCATCATGGTGCTGAAACAAAGCTGCAAATGTACCTTCTTCAGACAGCAGCGACGGCAGCACTTCCTCGTCTAACAGCTGCAGACAATGAGCTGCAGTTAGTTTATCCTCAAAGAAGTAGGGTCCAACAGCACGAGAACCCCACATTCCACACGAAACCACAACTTTCGATGCAACAACTACCTTCGATAGATCCATCCAGTGACAGCTGATATCTGACCAGTATCAGTGATTCTGTTTATTTGTCTCTCCGTTCACAAATAACTGGCTTCACCCATAAAAAAAAGAAATGATCGTATGACATTGTTGTCCGGGATGTTCCAGTCGGGTTCTACTGCCACTTGGAAGTCTTATTACAGTCGGCACCACATAGGGCAACTTGCGGGTGGTGATGAGGATGAAATGATGATTAGGACAAACACAACACCTTTTTTAATTTCTTTATTGTTATATCTTTTCAGTATATTACAACTTTAACAAAAATATAAAATAGTAACCATCTTGAAAGTTATACATTTTTATCTAGCATATTACGTACAGGTGAGTATCGAGAAGGTGTACCAATCCTATTGTCTCTGAAGTAAGAATGAATAGTACTGCAACTACTCAGAAAGAAACTGTCCAGAATACAATGTTAACTATTATCCGTCACACTCTTTGCATTACAATCTCACAGTAGTGGACATAAATTTCTGGAAAACAGCCTGGAGTGCTAGATTCACGAAGTTCTGGAAAGTCTCTCGGTAACGTATATGTCCTTGCAAAACCTGGTGCTGGTCCCACACGTACATCAGGAATTGAACTACGTCCGTAATATCCAGGTAAAAATGGAAATGTCGTGTGGCTAGGGTCTCCCGTCGGGTAGACCGTTCGCCTGGTGCAGGTCTTTCGATTTGACGCCACTTCGGCGACCTGCGCGTCGATGGGGATGAAATGATGATGATTAGGACAACACAACACCCAGTCCCTGAGCGGAGAAAATCTCCGACCCATCCGGGAATCGAACCCGGGCCCTTAGGATTGACAGTCTGTCACGCTGACCACTCAGCTACCGGAGCGGACAATATCCAGGTGAAAGATGGCGTGTTGCATGTGCGACAATCCAAGTAGTCGCCGCCCGCTTACTGGCAGGAAAAGGCGCGAAATCTGGGGTGACGATCGTGGCAGCATCGAAACAGTCAATCGTTTTGAGATTCATGAGCCGTAGCATGTCCTGTGCGACATCCCACACTGATTTGAAGCGGGGGCACGTGATGAGATGTTCTACTCTGTCTACCTCACCACAAGTGGCACACAAGCTGGACGAAATTAGATTTAACCTGTGCAGCATTTCATTAGTCGGAATTGTCCTATTAACCACTTTATATCACATATCACTTAAGGCGACAGATAACGGGCAGAGATGTTCTGCCAAGCAATCTTCCACTGTCTTCGCCCAGTCCTCGAGCGGAGAAAATCTCTAACCCGGCCGGGACTCGAACCCGGGCCCAGTGCGTGGGAGGCAAGCACGTTACCACCCAGCTAAGCAGGCGGACGCTTCACCCATAAACAGTATGTCATATGGGTAACTACAGTTTACTTCCAGCCTGCGTGCCACCCATTCCAGAATGCGAAACCGGCATCTGGGTCGTTCTCAGTGAGATGTTATAACCTTTGCAATTCGTAAGGATGTCATTTACGTGGTTCTAAAATTTTCTTTGTTGCTGTAATGCCGACCACAGACTGCTACTACTGTACATGCAGCGGGTACTGCGCTCTAGACTCTTATTAAGCGGTGACAGAACAGAGGATGATGCTGGTTCACCTGAGGCTGTTATCGATCGTGCAGATTTTGTTTTGTCTGCGACAGAGCCAGTCTCATGAAATTTCGCGAGAAGTTACACCACCGCACTTTGAGTAATGATGGATGCGTTTGTTGAAATCTTTCGCGATAACACGGGTGCTCCTCTTTCCTGTTAACACTGTAATTCTCTAACTGTTTGACGTCTATCTTGAGGAGCTGCAACCAAGATGACGACTTCCAAATTGGTCTCCATGTTGGTAACATAGCCTAACAGAGTTTAGCCCTCTCCCATCTCGTATTATTGACGTTGAATTTCTATTTGTCCATTTGTTTTTGATTTAGATGTTTTCTGCACGTATGGACGACCAAGAATTACGAGCCTCAGTGATGCAACTGTTTACTGAATGGAGCGAGGGAATCACTGTGACTAATTGTCGTGTAAACTATGGAAACGGCGGT
Source organism: Schistocerca serialis cubense (assembly GCF_023864345.2). Taxonomy (NCBI): domain Eukaryota; kingdom Metazoa; phylum Arthropoda; class Insecta; order Orthoptera; family Acrididae; genus Schistocerca; species Schistocerca serialis. The sequence continues at coordinate 561,610,596 of NC_064642.1, read as the reverse complement.
GTATTAAGGACAACCAACGTTGTATAACGAAGAACCTTACCGTCCAAGAAAAACAGGGCACAAGTACAGATGCTACGAATGATGTGACTGCTGTGGATTTCACTGCCTGCTACTATCGGCAAACACATCGGTCAACAGAAGAGCTACGCTAAAGAGAGACTGCCGCTTCAGCGTACCCCAAATAAGAACATGCAGGACCGGTATTGTAAATTACAATCGTTTGTTTAATATCACACTAAAGCAGTACGTTTACATGATAGCGTGTGATACACAAAATTAATTGCATTTCGCAGCGCTATTACAAGTTGCACAAAACATTCTTTAAACAGTTTTTTGTTCCGGAAATCTTCCTGATATTCAGTTGCTGCTGAAAGCAGTTCACTATTCGTGAAACATTTTCGTAAATGTAGATAGTACGAGGATGAGTCAAATGAAAACCTTAAATTTGTAATAACGAATCGAAATTTCGCGCCGTTATCCTGTAAGTTGGTAATCGTGCTACAAACAGCGCGCAGAATGGCCTGTAGGTGGCAGCATAGTGCAGATGCACATATACCGTCGCAGTATGAGTATAAAGGTGGCCGCCCGACTTGCGACTTGCAGGAGGGAAGAAGAGCATTCTGTTATTCAGTTTTTGCGTAGTGAAGGTGTGAAACCTGTTGAAATTCATCGACGAATGAAGGTTCAGTACGGTGATGCATATTTGTCACAGCAGCAAGTCTACGAATGGAGTAGGAAGTTCGCAAATGGTGTGACTTCAGTGGAAGCTCAGGCGCAACGAGTTGTGACTCCACAGAACATTGCAGCAGTTGAAGCCATAGTGAAGGAAAACCGCCGAGTGACACTGAATGGCATTGCAGCGTGTTTACAGATTAGTCATGGGTCAGCACACCACACTGTGCATGATGTGCTCCAGTTTCACAAAGTGTCTGCAAGATGGGTTCCATGGTAGCTGACTCCTCAAATGAGAGAACGACGTGTTGATGCTTGTGAAGAACTTCTTCGATGCTTTGAACGAGAAGATGATCGCTTCCTTGCAAGAATCGTTACTGGGGACGAAACCTGGGTTCACTTCCACCAACCGGAAACGAAGAGAGCGAACTAGAAATGGCGCCATTCCTCATCAGCAAAACCAAAGAAGTTTCGAACAGAACCATCAGCAGGGATGATAAAGGCGTCATTTTGGAGCATAACATGCCTAGAGGGACCACTGTCACCAGTGCATCATTCACAGATCTCCTAAAAAATCATCTGCGGCCTGCAATCAAATCAAAGCGACGTGCATTGCTGTCAGCAGGTGTTCTTTTGCAACATGACAATGCAAGGCCCCACACTGCCCGTACAACAGTTGCAACAATCACAGACCTGCATTTTGAGTGTCTTCCTCATCCACCATACTCACCAGACCGTGCCCCAAGTGATTTTATTGATATTGCTTAAGTTCCTTATGTATTCTGTATTTACATTGATAACTGTCTCTTCTTTTAATTTGTTGTGTATCACTCTCCATGTTTCATATCTCCTGATGAAGCCTTGTCTAGTACTAATTTTATTTTATTTTATTAGTTTTGTTTATTAACAGAAACTGTTATGTAGGCATGCTATTCCTATTTTGTGCTAAAGGTTTTCCTGTCTACTCAATTGTTATTCATGTACAGTTCAGTTTTTACTTTTTCATTGCAAAGATGTTACTTACTGTACGTTTTTACATCAGTCTAGATGTGTTACTTCTCTTCCAATGTTGCTGCTAACATTTAACTTCTTTGGTGATAATACTCAGTAAATGTCTGAAGATGGCCTTGTAAGCCTAAAACCGGTTTACAATAAAAGTAATATTGTAGAACAAAAACAAACTGGTGCTTTTCATTTATTAAAATGTTGTTCTACCAAGAACCGACGGAAGATTCTGTTAATATGATCTACATATGTTTGGACCACTCAAAGGCGCAATGGGAGGAAAGAAGTTCCGTTCTGATGAAGAGGTACGCCACACGGTGCATGAGTGGTTGCGCGGACTACCAAAAGAATCTTTTTCTAAAGGAGTTTATGCACTTTGTAAGCGTTGAAGGACTTGCATTGAGCGTGGGGGAGATTATGTTGAAAAGTGATACAGCTTTGTACCACTTCTAGACAATAAATAATGTTTAAAACAAATATTTAAGGTTTTCATTTGACTCACCCTCGTAGTAAGAGAAGTGAGAAATATAGAGTTCCATCTTCCATCTATAACAAGAACATTTGTGGTGGGGCACAACCCTAAATTGTAAAGGACTAAGGAAGGAATTCGGTCGTGCCCTTTTCAAAGCAACCATGCCGGCGGCATTTGCTTTAAGCGATGAGGAGTAACCGCAAATAACTAAAATTAGATGTCCGGGTGGCGATTTGACACACCGTCCTCCCGAATGCTATTCCACTGTCTTACCTCTGTGCGATTTCAATAGGTGTGAAAAAAGTAATGTCCTGCACTGTGAACAGTGGACACATCAAGGAAGACTACTGTTTCTGAACGTAACGCCATTAATGTCGAGGTGGCAGGCATTTCCTTGTTGCGAAACACAAACGGCTTTACAAACAAGTATCTCATGGCTTATTATAGACGTCGTACCGTGCATAATATTCCATTTCCAACCAGTAATTCCTTCTCTGGAAGTACTTAGTTAAGATAATTTCTTATGAAACATCACAGATTTTTTCAAAGAACTGTTTTTGTTTAGTTCCTTACATGTTTCTTCATTTTTCTACATAGTTTCCATATTTGTTTAAACATTTCGTGTAACATTCTACAGCCGGCCGGAGTGGCCGAGCGGTTCTAGGCACTACAGTCTGGAACCGCGTGACCGCTACGGTCGCAGGTTCGAATCCTGCCTTGGGCATGGATGTGTGTGTTGTCCTTAGGTTAGTTAGGTTTAAGTAGTTCTAAGTTCTAGGGGACTGATGACCTCAGCAGTTAAGTCCCATAGTGCTCAGAGCCATTTGAACCATTTTTTTGTAACATTCTAAAAGCGTTTGTATCCCTAAGTCACAGACGCCTGCCGCCTGTGAGGATAATCGGTCTTTAACTGCTTTTTTCACCTCGTCATCTGTTGCTATGCACCTGCCACGTTTCGTCCTGTGCGACAATGCTGTCTAAAAATTGTTCACCTTCCTTACGATATCGGTACGAACAAATCAAGAGCACATGCCGTTCTTTCCATTTTGTGTTTCTCGGTAAGCAGCCTGGGAACCCACGTGCGCACAATTTGTGAAACTGTTACTTTTCAGAGACAATTCTGTGCAATGTCGTTCTACCCACATTCGGTGATTCCAGTGTTTAAGTTGAAATCGTAAATCGCCGGTCTTCACGAATCTTTTCGTACCCGGCTTTGACCAATGAGATCACTGATGATCGGGCTGATCGCTGTTCATCACACACATTTCCCTGCCCATTCTTGAAAGCTCTCACCCACTTACGGACTTCGCTGCCACTTATCGCATTGAGCCACCCACCTTCCTTATCTGTTGATAAATTTCCGCTTTTGCAAAGTTCCTTGCTGTCAGAAACCGAATCACTCGTCGTATTTCACAGTCGGAGGGCTGATGAATCCTTTTCACCATTTTGAACTAACACTGTAAACAGCGCACTGCGACAATACCAATACAAATGGCGTCGCCGTTTGGCGAGAAAGGCAAGCCGGTAACTGGTTCGCAGGTACTTTTCAGTGTTCGCACGACATTCAATTAGCTATGGTGATCCGGACATTACTTTTCGAATAACCCTCGTATGAAGGTTCCGAAATCAGCACTGCGGGAGATGGAAAACCTAAGACGAGGACATATATTGGAGTAAATCAAGGATGAAATTTGTCCCCAGTTCTTTTTAATGTCTATTCTGATGACAGACTGAGGCAATAGGTAAATACATTAAGTTTTTATACTTATGACTTCAATGAAAGTAATTATTCTGTGATGTTACGCTTTGCTGATGATCAGATTGCGTTTGCTGATAACGAGAACACAATCCAAACAGCTACTCATATTTTATCCACAACAGCTGAGTTATATAATCTATTAGTATCTTGAAGATCACAAAAGTTCTGGCTTTCAGGGGCCGGGAGCCAGTTCCGAGAAAAATAATAATAAGTGAACAGGAAATAGAAAAAATAATATCGTTCTACATCCTAGGAAATAATGTCTCATTACTGACAGAAGTGGACATGCAACAGTAAGCAGAAAGACTTAATTACATTACTAAAACAATCCATAGAACCAACCTGTCGTAGGAACATCCGCAGCTGAACATTATACCAGGAGCTGAAAATACCGCTGCAGTTGTGAGGTTCTTTTATTTAGAACACTACCGGTTTCGAGCTCATATACGCCCATAATTGGGTGTTATAACTTCGTGTTGTGACTCCGAAAGCCGCGGTGAACGAGTACAGAACGCTCGCTGGTGATACACCGACATCGTTTTGTAGAACTTAAGTAAAGTTTTCTTTCTTACTTTAGCTCTGTTGGTTCTAGAAGCTGAAAATAACGCTACAGTTGTAAGCTGTAAATGTCTTTATCGTCCATGGCGTACGGAAGTTAGCCGTGGACTCTAAGAAGAAGAAATATACAAGGAATATAAGCATTTGAGATGCGATTCCTAAGAAGAGTAGCTGGGTACGCACTACCCACAAGGAGGAATGCTGACATCGGAGAAGGACTCGGAGTGAAAAACTCAAGAAGCAGAATGGAAGATGACGGAGTACCAAAATTAACGATGAATTATTACCCAGTGCACAGGACATCTTTAGGGAGACAGAGGAAAACGTAAAAAGATAGATAATTTCAGCCAGGAGGGCGTAACAGGTAAATGCGTAATACATGCAGAATGAAGAAGTAGAAGCATTTCACGGGCACTTTTCAAATCTGGTACGGAGAGATACAAACAGTTGCGTCCGGTACCCCCTACATAATACTGAAAGGAAGGAATACCATCGGCCCTATTCCGAGGCTTATTATTGTTGCTGTGAGCAGCCTCCCCTGAAGGTAAATAATGAAGAGGAAAATGAAAGACATCCTCGGGCCTCGAAACCTAATATCGTTAGAGTGGAAAAAATAAGAGTTATCCAAGGAAGGCCTAGGGGAAAGAAAACAGAAGCCTGACACAAGTAAACGCAAGTAATGTCGGACTTACCTAGGGGCGCATGTCGTTACTACCCACTTGCTCCCAAGAAGGAAGCTCCTAGGGGAACTACGCTTTGCCTGAGAGACAGAAACCTGCCCACCAGAGTTAAGGTGGTATAAGGATACAATTCAAACCTTAATCGACAAGAGAGTACTAATGCGTTTATATTGTGAGTGTGTGGGTGCTTTTTGTCATTCTGCACAACGGAACCCTTTACCCTGTGGCTCCTGCAAGATTCAATTTCCACCCCCACACTACTACAGAAGTCACGGACAGACGCTCCTAACGTTCTAAAGAGAAATGCCTGAAAAACTTTCAGCAATAAATATCTTCTGGAGTCGTCCGCTGTAAGGAAATGACACAAAAATTCACAAAATTTCTTACGTAACTAGTGGGATACTTGGGTACTGGAGTAGTGCTAGTTAGTGTAAGAAAAACATGAAACTAACGAAAATTATTATTTATTTTGCAAAAATTCTGCGAAATCACAATGGCACTTTTAATTATGAATTGAACAAGCTATTTCCGGGTTCTTTTCGGAGTGTGAAGTTACCTCTTACAGATAGGATTCGCTAATGAAATTTCTATACAAAGTTTAAGATTGTTATTGACTTGGCAGAATGGCTGAGAGCCGCGCCTACTCAACTTGAATAATTATCCTTTAGAATGTTGCTAGGTATGGTCGAGGCTGCCGCATGTGAAATGCAGTGAAGTGAGCTGTTGTGGAGGAAATATGGGGCTTGCTAGAGCTGTAGCGCACAATACCGTAAACTGCGATGACTGCTGTCTGCGCTGCTCGCTGCTGACAAATAAGATAACTCTCGTTCTATCTGGATTGACCTTCGCCAATCAAACTCTCCCTATGCCTTGATGAAGTCAAGGACTCCTATTCGCCCCTAGTCTAACTGTTGGCGTGGTACACTGGTCAGATAACCAGTCCACCGCGATGCCACTCAAAAATTTGCTCGCAGGCATTTAACTATAACTCTGTCCGTTCACACTGCACAATAAGTGTGGCGGCCAACATAGTGAACAATGCTTAATCGCGAGGACTCAATACAGAGTCACACTCCGATTCGCTTTTGACAGAGGTGCTCTCCCAGTGAAGTACTGAGGAGAGACTTGTTCCTCGCTCTTTGAGTACACGTATGAGCGCACACGCTCTCGTTACATATTCTCGCTCCAAGAGCGACAATGGAACGGCTCCTCTCCACGCCAGACATGAAGGGGTATATCTTTTAGTCTCTTCCATTACTCCTTCAGCTCAAAGCGTCAGGAATATCATCTGCCAATCAGCATTGCTCTTCTGAAACGGGAGAATGACGTTTCGTTTAAGGCGACGAATCCGGAAATCTGTAGCATCGGCGTTTGGCGTTTGCTGTCTCCCTGGGAAAACCTCTGAAACAGCGTGCTATGTTTGTAAAGAATGCATAGGCTGGGTGCTCCCACACAATGTAGCAGGATTTGCTTTTAAGCTGAACACGGGGTCGTTCTTCCTTTCACTTGGGCAAACGCTGTCTGTTCTACGGGCGGTCACCGTCCGACGTAGATAGACTGACTTGTCGTTTGAAGGGACCGGCCTCCTGCCATGTGGTTTGCTCTCCCGAACTAAAAGCCCCTGCGACCGTCGTCTCTTGAATGTGTGTGTGTACACCAGCCTCAAGTATTTCAATCTCGGTGCGCACTTGCGATTTACTAGTTATTTGCATATAGTTTACATGAATTCATACAACATTGACTTTATCTTATCGAGTTTGGGTGCGAAAGAAGCGTCTTGATGTGCGGAATATGATGGTGAGGGCGGAATATGTAAGCAATGAAGGTCAGGAGACCACGACATGTTACAATGTATATACAGGGTGTTACAAAAAGGTACTGCCAAACTTTCAGGAAACATTCCTCACACACAAAGAAAGAAAATATGTTATGTGGACATGTGCCCGGAAATGCTTACTTTCCATGTTAGAGCTCATTTTATTACTTCTCTTCAAATCACATGAATCATGGACTGGGAACACACAGCAACAGAACGTACCAGCGTGACTTCAAACACTTTATTACAGGAAATGTTCAAAACGTCCTCCGTTAGGGAGGATACATGCATCCACCCTCCATTGCATGGAATCCCTGATGCGCTGATGCAGCCCTGGAGAATGGCGTATTGTATCACAGCCATCCACAATATGAGCACGAAGAGTCTCTACATTTGGTACCGGGGTTGCGTAGACAAGAGCTTTCAAATGCCCCCATAAATGAAATTCAAGAGGGTTGAGGTCAGGAGAGCGTGGAGACCATGGAATTGGTCCGCCTCTACCAATCCATTGGTCACCGAATCTGCTGTTGAGAAGCGTACGAACACTTCGACTGAAATGTGCAGGAGCTCCATCGTGCATGAACCACATGTTGTGTCGTACTTGTAAAGGCACATGTTCTAGCAGCACAGGTAGAGTATCCCGTATAAAATCATGATAACGTGCCCCATTGAGCGTAGGTGGAAGAACATGGGGCCCAATGAAGACATCACCAACAATGCCTGCCCAAATGTTCACAGAAAATCCGTGTTGATGACGTGAATGCACAATTGCGTGCGGATTCTCGTCAGCCCACACATGTTGATTGTAAAAATTTACAATTTGATCACGTTGGAGTACATACTGACGAAACTAAAACGAGCTCTAACATGGAAATTAAGCGTTTCCGGACACATGTCCACATAACATCTTTTCTTTATTTGTGTGTGAGGAATGTCTCCTGAAAGTTTGGCCGTGCCTTTTTGTGACACCCTGTATATATCCATAAGCAGGTACTAAAACGAGAATTAAAACACACGAAGGATTGACAGATGAAATTATACTAGATAAAGCAACTACACGAGGAGACTTATTAAATCCACTCCTGTTCAACTTAATAATGGACCACATCATTGATGTTGTAAGAGAGAAACTGGGCTATAAAATAGGAAACAAAGTGGTAAATATTATACACTACTGGCCATTAAAATTGCTACACCACGAAGATGACGTGCTACAGACGCGAAATTTAACCCACAGGAAGAAGATGCTGTGATATGCAAATGATTAGCTATTCAAAGCATTCACACAAGGTTGGCGCCGGTAGCGACACCTACATCGTGCTGACATGAGGAAAGTTTCCAACCGATTTCTCATACACAAACAGCAGTTGAACGGCGTTGCCTGCTGAAACATTGTTGTAATGCCTCGTGTAACGAGAAGAAATGCGTACCATCACGTTTCCCACTTTGATAAAGGTCGGATTGTTGCCTATCGCGATTGCGGTTTATCGTATCGCGTTGGTCGAGATCCAATGACTGTTAGCAGAATATGGAATCGCTGGGTTCAGGAGGGTAATACGGAACGCCGTGCTGGAGCCCAACGGCCTCGTATCACTCGCAGTCAAGATGACAGGCATCTTATCCTCATGGCTGTAACGGATCGTGCAGCCACGTCTCGATCCCTGAATCAACAGATGGGGACGTTTGCAAGACAACAACCATCTGCACGAACAGTTCGACGACGTTTGCAGCAGCATGGACTATCAGCTAGGAGACCATGGCTGCGGTTACCCTTGACGCTGCATCACAGACAGGAGCTCCTGCGATGGTGTACTCAACGACGAACCTGGGGGCATGAATGGCAAAACGTCATTTTTCGGATGAATCCAGGTTCTGTTTACAGCATCATGATGGTCGTATCCGTGTTTGGCGACATCGCGGTGAACGCACATTGGAAGCGTGTATTCATCATCGCCGTACTCGCGTATCACCTGGCGTGATGGTATGGGGTGCCATCAGTCACCTCTTGTTCGCATTGACGGCACTTTGAACAGTGGACGTTACATTTCAGATGTGTTACGACCCGTGGCTCTACCCTTCATTCGATCCCTGCGAAATCCTACATTTCAGCAGGATAATGCACGACTGCATGTTGCAGGTCCTGTACAGGCCTTTCTAGATACAGAAAATGTTCGACTGCTCACCTGGCCAGCACATTCTCCAGATCTCTCACCAATTGAAAACGTCTGGTCAATGGTGGCCGAGCAACTGGCTCATCACAATACGCCAGTCACTGCTCTTGATGAACTGTGGTATCGTGTTGAAGCTGCATGGGCAGCTGTATTTGTACACGCCATCCAAGCTCTGTCTGAATCAATGCCCAGGTATATCAAGGCCGTTATTGCGGCCAGAGTTGGTTGTCCTGGGTACTGATTTCTCAGGATCTATGCACCCAAATTGCGTGAAAATGTAATCACATGTCAGTTCTAGTATAATATATTTCTCCATTGAATACCCGTTTATCATCTGCATTTCTTCTTGGTGTTGCAATTTTAATGGCCAGTGGTGTATGTTATGCTGATGATGCTGTACTGATAGCAAATAATGAGGATAATTTACGAAGCTTACTTCAACAGCTTAATAAAACAGCTAAGCCATAACATACAAATCACATCTAAAAACAAACTAAGAATATGGTAAAATCAAAAGCATCTGCACAATGTAAATTAAAAGTAGATGGCATGTCAATAGAACAAGTGATGAACTTTAATTATTTAGGAACTGTTATCACCAATTATAAAGACTTCATAGTGGAAGTGAAAAATCAAGTGACAAAGGCAGTAAGGGTGGCCGGATGCCTGCAAAATACTGCATGGAGAAATAAATTATGACCACTGAGCTGAAAATAAAAATTAAAACAGTGGTGCTGCTGTTTTGACATATGCAGCTGAAACTAGAGCAAAGACGGGAGTGAAATGACGATACAAAGACAGATCCAAGCAGTAACCGTGTGGCACAAAATAACAAATGTCTCGATAAGAGATCAGTGTGGAATACAAAACATAAATAAATGGATGAAGACAAGGAAACGAAATTGGGTGGATCATGTGGAAAGGATGGCCCCACAAGACTAGCTGATATTTGTAAACAATGACGACTGGAAGGGAAACAATTTCCCGGACGACAACCCAAGAGATGGGACAGCCGCTGGTGCAGTACATCCACGGCATGAGGCAGACAACCACGGGCAGATGAAGAAGAAGAAGGAAGGGAGATTATGGTTTAACGTCTCGTCGATGATGAGGTCTTTAGAGATCGAGCTTTTGCTCGGATTGGAGGAGCATGGGAAAGGAAATCTAACGTGTCATTTCTCTGAATGGTTTTGGAGTAATCGTGGGACATCTAATTCTGGATGGCTGAACGGGTGACCCCTGTCACCTCGACTACTACTCCAGTGTACTCTTTCGACCCTAAAAATTTTCGCCACATGCAGATGTCAGCTATAAGAAGTGACAATTAATTTAGGCTTTGTAGGTAAGAATTGGAATATGTCATGTCGATCTCCAGATTCGAAAACAAGTGACGACGTATTGGCTGTAGAAAGAACATAATGAAGTGCTAAATTTAACACGAAATTAGGTCACAAGCAAGCAAGCAGCAAGTTTGGAAGGTAGGAGTCGAGGTACTGGCATAATTGAAGCTGTGAGGACGGGTCGCGAGTCGTGCATGGGCAGCTCAGATGATAGAGCACTTGCCTGCAAAAGGCAAAGGTCCCGAGTTCGAGTCTCGGTCCCGCCCACGGTTTTAATCTGCCAGGAAGTTTCAAGCAGCAAATTGACAATTCGATCCTCCAGCTCTGGAAGAACAGTGAGGTGCATCCGTGATTTTCTCCCACATACTGGGTGTCCCAGGAGGAAGGGTCAGTATTCAGGGATATGACAGAAACTCACATTAAAAGCAAAAAAGTCTAATAAACAAGAGCTCTAAAATGTTTATCTTAGGAGCTATGAGCACTCCATCACCGGCACTGTGAAGCTTTTTACTTTGCGTATTTTGGAATGAGGTAAACATGGAAAGTAAAATGAATGCTTTAGGAGCTATGACTAGTTGTCCAGTAGAAGGAATGTGTTTTATGGTGGCAGAGGATGAAAATGTGCTCATAGCTCTTAAGTTATATATTTTAGAGTCCATGTTCACTGGATTTTTTTGCTTCGAGTGATCTTTCCTGTAATATCCATGGAAACAGATCATTCCCTCTGGGACACCATTTATAAAACAATGAAGAAGGCACGCCAGAACACTGTTTAGGAATTTATGTTGTGCGCCGATGTTGCTGATACTAATCGGTAGCAGTTGATTCGGCACAGAAGCGCAGCCGTAGGTCGTTGTCTTGCCACCCAAAGGCCCCTACATACGCGCCAATTTATCGGCAGTCCGATCGACCCACCAAAAAGTTTCGTGGCGGCCCAGACAAGTACCGACCGACTGCATTCAGCGACTACAGCGCCGCCATAATGTTGTGATTTGTTTCTCTTAAGTTCATTGAATTTATGTTCTGCGAGATCCGGTTTGGTTTTAAACACAAACAAAAACAGGGATTTGCCTTGGCAGTTTTAGAGGTTGTTGGGTTTTTATTGTATCGGTTTTCAGTCCTAAGACTGGTTTGATGTAGCTCTCCATTCTACTCTATCCTCTGCAAGCCTTTTCACCTCCGAATAACTACTACAACCTACATCCTTTCGAATCTGTTTACTGTATTCACTTCTTCTTCTTCTTCTATGATTACCCCCCCCCCCCCCCATAAACACGCACTTCCCTCCAGTAATAAATTGATAATCCCTTGATGTCTTAGAATATATCCTATCCCTTCTCCTAGTCAGGTTGTGCCACGAATTTCTTTTCTCCTAACTTCTATTCCGTACCTCCTCATTAGTTACTTGATCTACCCATCTAATCTTCAGCATTCTTCTGTAGCACCACATTTCAAAAGTTTTATTCTCTTTTTGTCTAAATTGTTTATCGTCCATGTTTCACTTCCACACATGGCTACATTCCATACAAATACTTTCAGGAAGGACTTCTTGGCACTTAAATCTATTCTTGATGCTAACAAATTTCTCTTCGTCAAAAACACTTTTCGCCAGTCTATATTTTACACCCTCTCTGCTTCGACCATCATCACTTATTTTGCTTCCCAAATAGCAAAACTTATCTCAGTTGGTTGGTTGGTTTGGGGAAGGGGACCAGACAGCATGGTCATCGGTCTCATCAGATTAGGGAAGGATGGGGAAGGAAGTCGGCCGTGCCCTTTCAGAGAAACCATCCCGGCATTTGCCTGGAGTGATTTAGGGAAGTCACGGAAAACCTAAATGAGGATGGCCGGACGCGGGATTGAACCGTCGTCCTTCCGAATGCGAGTCCAGTGTCTAACCACTGCGCCACCTCGCTCGGTTTTATCTCAGTTAAAAATTCTGTAACCGCGCAATAAAAATTGTGAATAACCTCTCAATAAATCTGACGTATTTTGAGTACATTGTTCATCTTCGTTAGAAACATTTATCTGATCACTGTGTAAATTTTACAAATCTGGTGTGTCAAACTGGGCAGCGTTCATTGTAGCGGAACGTGCCTCGTCATCAATTGTCGTTAAATTTACTGTGGACATTGTTTGCTCATCATTTAGATTAGGATCATTACTGGTGGTCGGCGCGCACTGATTATCTGTAATTGGAGGATTATGATTATGAGATTGAGTATCGCTAGTATTATCAGTCAAATTATTCAAGTCGGCTTTTTCACTCATTACGCATCGCGATGTACTGTTGGAAGTTTTTCGCGGCATTTTCACGAGTCAAAGATAGGCACAAAATCGAAGACAAAGCAGGAATGGAACAAATACAATAACAACATAGAGCAATAAATTGCCGATGATCTGTGAAAGAAGAAACAAATTAGTAAATGCGTTGCACCAGATGCAAACTACATTTAACATTAGGTAAATAAGAGCAGATATATAACTGACAACTTCTCAGAAATTCACAAAAAAAAAAAAAAAAATACGATCCTGGCCGGCTGTCGACAAGTGTAACCTCCCAACAGTTTCATTATTTCCGTAACCTCGGAATAAAAATGGTGACTAACTTCTCAATAAAATTATGACTCATATATAACCTTTCAATAATTAATTGACTGTGAATCTAAACTGGTAAATCTGGACGTCAATAGTGCTGCGTCATGGCCCTGAAAGATCATTCCAAATAAATTGAATTTTTTTTTTTCTAATAATTTCCGGGTATGCAGCCGGATCCCGTCGACATTCTGCCACGATATTTCGGCCCAGAGACGTCCGGCCATCATCAGGTGAGTACACAACTACTGAAGAGCCCAGTTTTTTTTTTTTTTTTTTTTACTTTATTGTTATTTTAAAACCTGTACAATTCAGGTAGGCTGGCAGCGGCACACTACGCCGCTCTTCAGCCATAGCGTTTTACAAGAGTATAAAACATGGTGAATAACAATGAACAAAGTGATGGGCAAAAGAGAGAGGTCACAGAGACATAAAAAAACACGGAGTCATTCACATGTGACGAGAACAACACGGAAAACACGTCGGCACGGCGCACAAAACACTGGTGAGTCCGACGGCACAAGTGAACGTAGGAGTGGGATGGCGGACACCAAAAACACTATTTGACGTCACACACACGAAGCACAAAAGGCGACGATCTCCGGCGCGCGAATGTTCACTATACGTGTGCGAGTCCGGGGACCTGCCCAGAGAGGAGGAGGAGGAAGGGGAGTGGGAGAGCGAGAGGGGAGAGCAGAGATGCCACGGGCAGGGGAGATAGGGGGGAGGGAGGAAGGGGGAGAGGAAGCCCGGGGGAAGAGGGGGAAGGGAGGGGACAGGGAGATGGAAAAAGAAGGGAAGAGAAGAGAAGGGAGGGAGGGTGCCGAAAGGAAAGGACACGGGAAGTGGGGGGTGGGGCAGGGTCAAAGTTGATAGGAGGGGTAGATGGAGGGGACGAGGACATCATCAGGGAGAGGGAGCTGGCGGAAGCCACCTTGGGAGAGGGTATGGAGGGTGGAGAGATGGAGACCGGGTGGGACGTGCGAATACAGGCGCGGCAGCGGGCGAGGGTGGGAGAGGAGCGAGGAAACGAGCGGGTGAGGAGGATCAAGTTTACGTGAGGTGTACAGGATACGTATCCTTTCAAGGAAAAGGAGGAGGTGGGGGAAGGGGATGAGATCATATAGGATCCGTGTGGGGGAGGGGAGACGGATGCGATAGGCAAGGCGGAGAGCATGGCGTTCAAGGATTTGGAGGGATTTATAGAAGGTAGGGGGGGTGAAGAGCCCAGGTGCAGTCGCGGTATTTATGCCGAATCTCGCGCATGTGAAATGTACTGGCATCCTACAGCGCATGCGTCAGGTGTTGACATGCGCAGCATAGCCGAGTTGTACGTGCTGCCCTCGGTGGTGGAAATAAAGGTTCATCTAGTCATTGAGTATCGAATGACACTGTCGATTCCGCTGTGATTGTATAATTTTAATAACAGGATTCCAATTTTTATCCAGCTGAAAGCCGTTGTCTCGATTTATAAGATTATTGGCAAGACGTATTTCCACTGATTCCTTGATTACGGAATCCCAAAAACCGGAAACCGGGGATAAAATTTTTGTTACATTGTATTCCATTGAATGTCCCAAAGAAATACAGTGCTCTGCTACTGCCGATTTTGACGGTTGCCGCAGACGGGTGTATCTTTCATGTTCTATACATCGTTCATGGACAGTTCTTGTCGTCTGGCCAATATATGCAGCGCCACATTCACAGGGAATTTTGTAGACGCCTGCCTTCTTCAGTTGTAAAGAAGTCACATCAAATTGAAAATTCTTACCTCAATAAGGTCGCCGGATAACGCATATATATCTGTCCCTATAAGAAATTTTTCTGGCACAGCCCAGTGCAATGCTGGCCTAGTGGCTGATTTTTCTTTACGTTAATTGGCATGACTATGGGTAGGAGAAATTAGTAACATTTTTAAATTCAGATGAATGATTGTCAAAAGTTATCTTTATAAGATCGATTATTATTGAAAAATTATTGAAAATTATTTACGTGTGACTTTGATGTAACAATAGTACAAATTGAGTTGTTCCAAATTACATATGCGCGCGGCAATAAATAATAATAATTTTTGATTTTACCGAATACTAACTACATCGCTCAGGCACCGCGATCGTTCTCCACGACCGGCCTTGGTAATTTCATACAGGACACAAGTGCTCTCTGTGAGCTATACAATTCGACAACTGCTCTCTACGAGCGACCTGACCCAACCGCCCGACTGCGAGCTACTACTACTACCACTACTGCTGCCGACACTGCTCTCTGGTCTGCGATTCTATTGTAGCCTACATATCGATCTGCTCGAGTGCGCTAGCAATAAATTCCTTAGTCAAGGACCTCTTACACATTATTTTGTATTATCTCGTTTCATCATTTAAGTTCAGTATCTCCTGTGTTATACAGGACTTCTACTTGGTTTCGGCTGTTTATATATTTGAGCCTCTGCTGCCTTCATTATTTCATCTCGCTAAGCTACCCATTCGTCTTCTACTGTACTCCTTTCCCCTGTTCTTTTCAAATATTGCCTAATGCTTCCTCTGTAATTCTCAACTACATCTCGGTCTTTCAACTTATCCAGATCAGACTCCTAAATTTCCCAACTATTTGCAATATCTTCAGTTTTAATCTACATTCCACAACCAAACTGTGGTTAGAGTCCTTGTCTGGCCCTGGAAATATCTTAAAATTTAAAGTCTGTTTCCTAAATCTCTGTCTTACTGTTATATAATCAATGTGAAACCTTCCCGTGTCTCCAGGTCTGTTCCATATGTATAGCCTTCTTTCATGATTCTTAAACCATATGTTAGATATAACTAAACTGTCCTCCATGCAAAATTCTACCAGGAGTCTTCCTATTTCATTCCTTTCCCGCAGTCTGTGTTCACCTTCTAGTTTTCCTTCTCTTCCTTTTCCTAATATCGAAGTCCAGTTACTCATCACTGTTAAATTTTTGTCTCGCTTAATTATCTGAATGATTTCCTTTAGCTCATCATACATTTCTTCAATCTCTTCATCATCATCGGAGCTAGTTGGCACACAAACTTGTACTACTGTGGTGAGTGTGGGCTTCGTGTCTATCTTGGTTACAATAAAGCGTTGACTATGCTGTTCGTAGTAGCTTATACGCATTCCTATTTTCTTATTCATTATTAAACCCACTCCTGCATTACCCCTATTTGATTTTGTATTTATAGGCCTGTATTTACCCGACCAAAAGTCCTGTTCCACCTGCCACCAAATTTCACTAATTCTCATAATATCTAACTGCAGCCTACCTATTTCACTTTTTAAATTTTGTAACCTACCTGCCCGACTAAGAGATCAAACATTGCACCCTCACCGAGCGAGGTGGCGCAGTGGTTAGACACTGGACTCGCATTCGGGAGGACGACGGTTCAATCCCGCGTCCGGCCATCCAGATTTAGGTTTTCCGTGATTTCCCTAAATCGCTCCAGGCAAATGCCGGGATGGTTCCTTTCAAAGGGTACGGCTGACTTCCTTCCCCGTCCTTCCCTAATCCGATGAGACCGATGACCTCGCTGTCTGGTCTCCTTCCCCAAAACAACCAACCAACCAACCATTGCACCCTCCAATCCGTAGAACGCCAGTTTTGTGTCTCCTGATGATGACACACTTCTTAGTAGTCTCCGCCGGAGATCCGAATGGGGGACTATTTTACCTTCGTGATATTTTACCTAAGAGGATGCCATCGTCATTTAAGCTAACAGTAGAGTTGCATGCCCTCGGGAAGAGTTATGGCTGTAGTTTCCCTTGCTTTTAGCCGTTCTAGTATCAGCATAGCAAGGCCATTTTGGATGGCGTTACATACAAGGCTAGATCAGTCAATTATCCAGACTGTTTGCCTGCAACTACTAAAAAGCTTGCTGCCCCTCTTCAGGAATCACAGGTTTGTCTGGTCTCTCAACAGATACCTCGCTGTTGTGGCTGTCCTGCGGTACGGCTATCTTATCGTTGAGGCACTCAGCCTCCCTCCCCCCCCCCCCCCCCCCCCAAAGGCAAGGCTCGCGGTTCTTGGAGAAAAGGTAACAAAGCCAAAAAAAAAGCCGAGAGAAAGCTGTGGGCAAAGAAGTGTCTCATGCTAGGAAAGAAATTCACCCGTTTCCTGCTACTTAAGCAGGTGGGATCCAATGAGTTTCGTAATGATCTAAGAGTGGATGAATCATGCAATTGGGAGCAGCTGAGCATTATCAAATCATTCTTAACGGAAAAGAATACATTCGTGATAGAGGCTTTAAGCTGCGAGAAGAGGCTGTTAGCTACATTACGATTTCAAACCACTAGCAGGCGTTAAGAGGATCTCACATTCAGTGCTGTTGTATCATCACAATTATTAACTAAAATGATTACTGAAACCTGCAACGTTAGTTATAGACGACTGAGGAAATACTTCATGGACATGGTGGTGGCGCACATCATCTAATAAAAACAACAAATACATAAGAAATGAAGGACCTGTAAAACAACCCCACACTTTGCTCTTCATAGCAGGGGGCTTGGATATACGATGGACTTTTCTTTAATACTTATATCAATGAAGCAAGTATATTTTATGAATTAACGTCCACTGAATGTCGATAGCTTGGCTTTTAGTTCATTTCCCATAACTATCGGAGATAAAATCTTAAAAAGGAATACAGAAGGTTGACGGACTTATATCTCTCCATGTTCTACATGAAACCATTATGGATTCGTTAAAAATATGAAAAGGTGCTTCATTTCTAGCATCTGTCTTACTATACTCATTGCACGACGCGTCCCGCAAATACCTGCAGTCTTTAAATTTCTGCAGAAGCTGTGTCCTTAAAGTTTCGTCCGCCTCTCACCCCGTCATGCATATCAGAACTGCATTTAATGCCGCGCGCTGTGACAATATAATAGACAAACATTTGTTGGGAGGACGGAGTGGCGTGAGGAGGGGGGGAGGGGGGGGGGGTGGGAGGTCGGCTGCCGGATGGACCTACCCGCCCGGCATCACGAGAAGGAATGTTCGTCCTTCGCTCAATCAAAACGCCTCTACACGTACAATTTGTTGGTCGGTCGGTCGGTCCGTCCGTGTACAAGGCCTTTAAGGGATCCCACTGATGGCGAAAATACTCCCAAACTTTCTAGAAAACCATCATTAGCCCCTCCTTATCTTCTTCATGTCCTGTAGTCCACTAAATTCCTCCATAACTCTCGTTTCAGTGTCTTTATCCCCTGCTGAATCATATGCTATTCTTCCTCCTGCCTCTAAAACCAGTATTCTGCCTTCTTTCATGTCTATGTCAATAACTAAGTACTGCCACACCTGCCATGGTAACACTGAAGGATATATTGAACATCAGTGTTCTAACAATTATGATGGTTACAGTGGGGGTATGGAGTGTGATGGAACTCTACAAATATTTCAGGAGTCGGTACCCGTTTATAACGCTAGATGTACGAAGTACCTAGGCGATGGGGACACTTAAGTTTTCAATAAAATTAATGAATTCAATGTTTATGGTGATACCTTGGTAACAAAACTGGACTGTTCTGGACATGTGCAAAAGAGGATGGGTGCTAGATTGAGGGAGCTACGAAGAGAAATGAAAGTTGCTATCTGATGGAAAATATCTGTCTGGCCGTGGCAGATTGACAAAAACTGAAATAGACCATCTTCAGAGTTATTATGGACTGGCCATTAGACGAACTGCACCTCTGAATGACGTTACAGCAAGAACAATAGTTGTATGAGCCACCTAGTTTCATGAGTTGTCTTCAGATGAACACCCTGTTCACGGACTTTGCCCTAAAGGAGCAAATTCTTGGTCTGGTTACCAAAAAGCAAAAGAAAGTGATCAAATACATCATCATAAGCATTCTCTTCCTGGGCCTGTTCTGAATGAAATAAAACCAATTTTTAGATTCAAAAAATGGTTCAAATGGCTCTGAGAACTATGGGACTTAAACTTCTGAGGTCAGCAGTCCCCTAGACTTAGAATTACTTAAACCTAACTAACCTAAGGACATCACACACATCCGTGCCCGAGGCAGGATTCGAACCTGCGACCGTAGCGGTCGCGCGGTTCCAGACCGTAGCGCCTAGAACCGCTCGGCCACTCCGGCCGGCCCATTTTTAGAGACCTGAGTGACCTGTTTTGGTTAGTAAATGTGTTCATGGGGACACTCAGAACACAAACGAAAGTTTCAACCATTGCATATGGGAAAGATTACCCAAGAATGTTTTTTGTACGACTAAATACGTTAAAAGTTGGTGTACTAGATGCAGTGATATATTTCAGTGATTGAGTGGTAGGAAGGTTGGAGGTCCTGAGAAATTTAAGCATAAAATGTGGCTCTAATATGGAAGATCATTTGATTGCGTGTGACAGGCAACGGGTGCATGAAGCTGAAAGATTCGCTCAAGTTACCAAAGAAGCAAGCAAGTGCTAAAAGGAATACCAAGAGGAAGCTTGAAGATGAAGAAATGCTGCAGGATGAAGACTTTGCTTCAGGAATGTTCTGAGACACAGTTTAATCGGGCTCATATTTTCATTGGCAATTTCTCGCAAGTTGTATTTTTCAGAATTCAGGTACAAATATTTCCCAAAGTCTATAAAGCATTGCTCTAATTTTTTTATGTAATTTGCAATAGTCCATGCTTATGCAGCAGACCTAAGATTTATTGCAGAATCAACTAAATTATAGAAAAAATAACATTTTTATTAACGAAAAAATTATAAATATTAAAATGTAAGATGTGAATCTTTTATCCTTGTAATATGCATAATAGGTGGAATTAAATAGGTCTAGTACCTCAGCGATCATGTCATGCATATCTAGTAAAAATTTGTCCTCTTTCATATGTATAACATTGGATTAAATGGTACCTCAATTTGAGGAAGCGTTTTGGAAAAAAATTGCATCAATTTCTTTGTAATTTTTTTTAATAACCCTAAGCAGGTTCGAAAATATTCAAAATACTTTAATTCGTTTAGAAAGTGTGCTGTATTACCTGATATCAACAAAAAATCTGTAAAACGTATACATTATAAACAGTGCCTGAAAGGAATAGGTGTTGATTTTTCGATAATATTGAGCCGGAAAAGTACCCTGTATCCTTAAGGAACTAAAACCGAGGTGACGTGGGTCGGCATGTGGCTGTACCGCTCATGGGTGGCAACGATGCTGCCTCAGAACAGGGGCGTCGCCCCTTGTAACCAGGGAGGCGACCGACAACGGAAGAAGCAGCTGCAACAACGGTCTGCGCAGCGCACATGGCTGGCAGGGTCTATCTACATACGAGCGGATGCATTGTGGAATTAGGCAGACAGAAACTGGCGTTATCACAGCTTGTAATCTGTTTCAATTAATTTTAATGCAGGCTATTGACAGGTAGGAGGGAAACAAGTTAGGGCAAATCAATGGTAGATATACAGGGTGTTTCAAAAATGACCGGTATATTTGAAACGGCAATAAAAACTAAACGAGCAGCGATAGAAATACACCGTTTGTTGCAATATGCTTGGGACAACAGTACATTTTCAGGCGGACAAACTTTCGAAATTACAGTAGTTACAATGTTCAACAACAGATGGCGCTGCAAGTGATGTGAAAGATATAGAAGACAATGCAGTCTGTGGGTGCACCATTCTGTACGTCGTCTTTCTGCTGCAAGCGTGTGCTGTTCACAACGTGCAAATGTGCTGTAGACAACATGGTTTATTCCTTAGAACAGAGGATTTTTCTGGTGTTGGAATTCCACCGTCTAGAACACAGTGTTGTTGCAACAAGACGAAGTTTTCAACGGAGGTTTAATGTAACCAAAGGACCGAAAAGCGATACAATAAAGGATCTGTTTGAAAAATTTCAACGGACTGGGAACGTGACGGATGAACGTGCTGGAAAGGTAGGGCGACCGCGTACGGCAACCACAGAGGGCAACGCGCAGCTAGTGCAGCAGGTGATCCAACAGCGGCCTCGGGTTTCCGTTCGCCGTGTTGCAGCAGCGGTCCAAATGACGCCAACGTCCACATATCGTCTCATGCGCCAGAGTTTACACCTCTATCCATACAAAATTCAAACGCGGCAACCCCTCAGCGCCGCTACCATTGCTGCACGAGAGACATTCGCTAACGATATAGTGCACAGGATTGATGACGGCGATATGCATGTGGGCAGCATTTGGTTTACTGACGAAGCTTATTTTTACGAAACCGAAAAGCCCCATGTTGCAGTCCCATCGTCCCTGCATCCTCAAAAAGTACTGGTCTGGGCCGCCATTTCTTCCAAAGGAATCATTGGCCCATTTTTCAGATCCGAAACGATTACTGCATCACGCTATCTGGACATTCTTCGTGAATTTGTGGCGGTACAAACTGCCTTAGACGACACTGCGAACACCTCGTGGTTTATGCAAGATGGTGCCCGGCCACATCGCACGGCCGACGTCTTTAATTTCCTGAATGAATATTTCGATGATCGTGTGATTGCTTTGGGCTATCCGAAACATACAGGAGGCGGCGTGGATTGGCCTCCCTATTCGCCAGACATGAGCCCCTGTGACTTCTTTCTGTGGGGACACTTGAAAGACCAGGTGTACCGCCAGAATCCAGAAACAATTGAACAGCTGAAGCAGTACATCTCATCTGCATGTGAAGCCATTCCGCCAGACACGTTGTCAAAGGTTTCGGGTAATTTCATTCAGAGACTACGCCATATTATTGCTACGCATGGTGGATATGTGGAAAATATCGTACTATAGAGTTTCCCAGACCGCAGCGCCATCTGTTGTTGAAAATTGTAACTACTGTAATTTCGAAAGTTTGTCTGCCTGAAAATGTACTGTTGTCCCAAGCATATTGCAACAAACGGTGTATTTCTATCGCTGCTCGTTTAGTTTTTATTGCCGTTTCAAATATACCGGTCATTTTTGAAACACCCTGTAGTTAGATTTCGAAGTAGGTATAGTTTCTGTTAAGAGTAGAATTACTTTAAGTGATGGGAAATAGCATTATGTAGGATTTAATACCGCATATTGTATCATTAGTTGCATACGTATGGGAAGAAAATTACTGTTAACAGTAATAATTTGTGTAAGAATGAAATGAGGGGCTATATACAAGTATAACGATTGATGATATTGATGTGCTGTACAGTGTAGCTGTGAATCAGTGAGGCGCTTTGGTGCGGCCAGGGAAATTGTCAGAGATACGAAGCGACGGCTGGGATCCGTCGAAGAGGACGTCCCTGGCGAGTGCAGTTGAGCGCGACCAGAAATAAAGTGCATCCCGCGACCCCGCGAGCCTTGCGTCGCGCCGTTTTGTTTGCGGACGCCTGGCCTGGCGAGCGGCCAAGTTAGTCCGAAAGCGGCCACGGCGGCGCCACCTGCGCCCTTATCCAAATGCCGCGCGCTGCTCGTGCCTGACCCCGTGTGTCCCTGTCACGTCCGGCCGCACTTGTACCAACTGCAGGTCAAACTGCGCGTCGCCGGCATGGACTCGCATTCGAGACAGCTTGTTACGTACAGCTCACTCTCTCCAGCCTAGATTAGCTTCTCTGTGATGTCCACACATCACTCCATCCACACATCACTCCACGTGGGCCTGTGTCAGGCGCCAGAGCCTTGGACACGGTGGGAGGGAGGGTGCGTCATGACACCTACCAACTACATTACACTAAAAGCATTTGTACTTTTACGTACAGGGTAATTACACTGAAGTACCAAAGAAACTGGTATAGGCACGCCTATTCAAATACAGACATATGTAAACAGGCAGAATATGGCAGTACGGTCGGCGGCGCCTATATGAGACAACGAGTGTCTGACGCAATTGATAGATCGGTTACTGCTGTTACAATGGCAGATTATCAAGTTTTAAGTGAGTTTGAACGTGGTGTTATAGTCGCCGCACAAGCTATGGGACACAGCATCGCCGAGGTAGCAATAAAGGGGGACTTTCCCGTACGACCATTTCACGAGTGTACCGTGAATATCAGGAACCCGCAAAACATCAAATCTGCGACATCTGCGGTCGAAAAGATATCCTGCAAGAATGGGACCGACGACGACTGAAGAGAATCGTTCAATATGACAGAAGTGCAACCATTCCGCAAATTGCTGCAGATTTCAGTGCTGGGCCACAACAAGCGTCAGCGTGCGAACCATTCAATGAAACATAATCGATGTGGGCTTTCGGAGCCGAAAGTCCACTCGTGTACCCTTAATGACTGCACGACACCTTTACTCCTCGACTCGGCCCGTCAGCTCCAACGTTGGACTGTAGATGACTGGAAACATGTTGCCTGGTCGGACGAGTCTCGTTTCAGATTGTATTTAGCCGATGGACACCTACGTGTATAGAGACAGACTCATGAGTCTATGGACCCTGCAAATTAGCAGTGGATTGTTCAAGCTGGTGGAGGCTCTGTAATTGTGCGGGATGTGTGCAGTTGATCGGTTACTGCTGCTACAATAGCAGGTTGTCAAGATTTAAGTGGGTTTGAACATGGTGCTACAGTCGGTACACGAGCGATAGGACACACCACCTCCGAGGCAGCGATGAAGCGGGCATTTTCCCGCACGACCATTTCACGAGTGTATCGTGAATATCAGGAATCTGGTAAAACGTCAAATCTCCGACATGGCTGCGACCGGAAAACAATCCTATAAGAACGGGATCAGCGATGACTGAAGAGAATTGTTCAACATGACAGAAGTGCAATCCCTGCGCAAATTGCCACAGATTTCAATGCTGGGTGCCGGTCGTGGTGGCCGAGCGGTTCTAGGCGCTTCAGTCCGGAACCGCGCGACTGCTACGGTCTCAGGTTCGAATCCTGCCTCAGGCGAGGAGGTGTGTGATGTCCTTAGGTTAGTTAGGTTTAAGTAGTTCTAAGTTCTAGGGGACTGATGACCTCAGATGTTAAGTCCCATAGTGCTCAAAACCACGACACATCGTCGATATGGGCTTTCGGAACCGAAGGCCCACTGGCCTATCCTTGATGACTGCACGACACAAGGCTTTACGCACCGCCTGGTCCCGTCAACACCGACATTGGACTGATGATGACTGGAAACATGTTGCCTGTTCGGTCGAGTCTCATTCGGATGGACGTGTACGGGTATGAAGACAACCTCATGTATCCACAGACCTTACATGTCAGCAGGGGACTGTTCAGTCTGGTTGAGGCTCTGTAATGGTGTGGGGCGTGTGCAGTTGGAGTGATATGGGACCCCTGATACGTCTGGATACGACTCTGACAGTGACACGTACGTATGCATCCTGTCAGATCACCTACATCTGTTCATGTCCATTGTGCATTCCGACGGATTTGGGCAGTTCCAGCAGGACAATGCGACACCCCACACGCCCAGAATTGCTAAAGAGTGGCACCAGGAACATTCTTCCGAGTTTAAACACTTCCGCTGGCCACCAAACTCCTCAGACATGAACATTATTGAGCATGTCTGGGATGCCCTGCAACGTGCTGTTCAGTAGAGATCTCCACTTCCTCGCACTCTTACGGATTTATGGACAGCCCTGCAGGATTCATGGTGTCAATTCGCTCCGGCACTACGTCAGACATTAGTCGAGTCCACGCCACGTCATGTAGCGGCACTTCTGCGTGCTCGCGGGTGCCCTCCACGATATTAGGCAGAAGTACCAGTTTCTTTTGCTCTTCAATGTATAAATTTCATTAAACATTTTAAAAATCGAGATAGACTCTTAAAGTTTTTTTTGCAATGTTTACAAATGTTTTATGTGTCTACCCTTCGGCACGCGACATCCATTTAATCGGTAGTCCAGTTTTGTAGATGCCCGACCCTGCATATCGGGAGTGACGGTAGTATATCTGCTGCGCTGCGGTGCTGCAAATCCTCGTCGTTCTGTGGTCAAGGTAGAACATAAATGCCATCCTTACAAGAAAAAGTCGCAACGAGTCAGACACTGCCTATCCAGGGACTTAACGTCTCATTCAGGCAATCTGGTACGCAATTGTGGGTATGTGCAGGGACGCCATCTTGTTGAAAGATGAAATAGCCAGTATTAGTTTCAAGTCGTGTCATGAGCTGACTGCAGCAGACAGGTGACGCCATTCATACACCTCTCTCAGTGCGGAAGAAACGCCTGTACAATGTTTTGTTGGGTACGGCACGGAGCACGTTAACTTCCTTGTAATCCCAGAGATATTGGACATTTGCACATGGGTTTTCTGCCCTCCGCATGCGTATTGCATCGGATGACTTTTCGCGAAAGCTGAAAAGTCGCTTCATCAATGAATAGTAATTTGCTTGAGAAATCGTCTTTTTCAACATGGTGCTGTGTATAAAAGCAGAGCAGCAGACAACGAAACTTGTTACCATGGCAGTATTTTTTATGGCCAAACACTCAATCACTTACGAAGAATTTTGCGCACTGTTGGCTGAAGGTTGTTGATTTCTGCACTAGCTCGATGGGTAGACTTTTTATGAGTTCGCAACATCGTGTCCCTCACACGGTCAACTGTCTGTTCTGACACGTGCGGTCGGGCCCGAACATTTTACAACCGTCCTCCTCAAATTTCTTGTGAGATTTTACTGAGCTGTTTTAAATTGGTGCTGTATTGAGAAACCTGACACACAAGGCTCTTTCCACATTCACAATCGATTGGTAAAGGACAAATTCTAGTACATAAAATACTTCCTCCGCCTGGTCCGCCACCGTTTTCAACAACTCCGGTCGTTGGCGCTCCTGTCGACAGTTTTCAAAACGAATTTGCTGGCACCATGTTCCTAAAAACTTCAATAGTTTGTCTTTCACGTACTATATCATTTGTTACGTTTTGTTTACCCATTATCTATTCCAACTTAAAAAAATTTTTCCTGGACGTTATAATTACCTTGTATACGAATTTACAGACTGTTCAGATAATTTTCGGAGAATAGAGCGTATAAGTGTTGTGATTGCGAGGTCAGGGATTCGATTCTCGCAAGTAGCAGTTAGTTTTTACTGTTGTTTAAATTTTATGTTTATTATCAAATGAAAATGTTAATTAGCAAATATTCAATCATGTTTTATTAAAAAGTAACATTTTTATTTTCAGTTACTAATCACATTAATTTAGCGAAATGCCTTACTGGTAGATGAAAAAGTTATGCACAGAGTGAACCCAAATCCGCGCACTCGCACTATTCCTTGCATATCAGCAGCATAAAAATGTAACGAATTTCGTCCCATACATGTTTTCCGTAGAAAATGGATGCAGAAGAAAGGTAAATTGGCAACACTGGAATCACATCCTCTTAAAGTATTTTCATTCAGTACGCATTATGTTTAGATGGGCTCCCAAAATCGGATTTCGTAAATCTATTTCGCAATACCGTTTCTGGCTGGTCATGTAAACACTCCTAAATAAACTCTGGAAACCTTGTAGCTTTCCACTTCCACAATCGATTTTCGCTCCCACGTAAACACAAAACTGTTTTTTAGACGTGCTTGGATTATGAGGTTACGTCGTGTTTTCAAAATATTCAGTTAAGAAGGGCGGGGTAACTTATTGCGCAGTGAAGGAGAAGCAGAAATATTAGACTGGGTGTGAAACTGTCTACCTCTAATATTTAAGCGAACAGAAATAGTGATTGTGCTGACTAAATCAGAAAATGGTAAAGCTGTTTTCCGGACGCCATGTTTAAGGGAGCTAGCAAATCCGCTTCAGACCTGAATATGTAAACGCTACAGCGGGAACCGCTTTTTTGAAATTCGTTTTTCGTTTTTCGGAAGATTGTCGCGTGTGAAAGTAGTGACTGTGTACCGGTTAAAGGAGTGGGTATAATTTCGTGTTAGACTGTTCGAGCTCGAGATCTGCCAAATAATGCCATAGAATACACCGTTACTTAAAGGATTCGTACTTGCAACTATAGCTTTTCAGCTTTGAATATAACAGTTATCGGTCAGAAATATCACAAGTATTCATGAAGAGTAATAATCAGTTAAAATTAATCACTTATCAGAGTAAGTAAGTACAAAATTTATAAATCAGCAAATGTTAAACATACACACTACATTCAATAGCAGTGACCAGTTGACTGAAAGCTGATAACATAATTAGTTATTATATGGTGACGGTAATAAAAGTAGTAAAAGAGTTAGGTAATTAGTGAATCGGGTTGCTAATCATACTGTTGGCGTAATGCCCCAAAAATGTAATGGACATGAAAGTGGTTAGCAAGATAGTTGGTACTAATCGACTGAATTAAAGGCAGGAATATATGGTGGAAACTGGTTTCGAAGGTAGTTGATGAAATAGTGCGTAATAGTATGGTTAGGGAATGTAATCTGCATGGTTGCAAGGGCATCACATACTATAAAAGAAGTAGGGATAGACCATGAAGGAGAGATGTGGGGAGACAATCCTTAGTTTAGGAGGGGGGGGGGGGGGTGTTGCATGGAGTGACGTAACACGTACAAGACAACAGAGTAAACATGTAAGAGAAAAATACGTCTTTAAAAGTGGAATCATAAAAAAAGATTGTACTCTCATTTCTGTATTAGTATTAAATAACTGCACGAGGTTTTAATAACATCTACTGTAACTGTGTAACGTCTAGAAAGCTAGATACGGTATTATACATTCTAGAAAATAACAAAAAAATCAAACGTAGGCTCGGAGTCTCGGTCTCGAGTATTGTAATGGAATACGCTACCCAATGCAGTAACTGTATATCTGTCCGCCTCGGGATCAGCGCGCTCAGAGTGTTGGATTACTAAGCGAAGGGCTCGGGTTCGATTCCTGACGGGGAGTGCGTTAACCTTGCGGTCGTATTGTCGTAACTGACATCACACTAATAAGATAGCTGAATGGGCACGGCTCAAAAGGCAATAAATCAAAAAAAAAGTACACCAAAGTCACACATTGTTGAATGAAGATACTTATCGTACATGTGATGACTGCGTTGCCAAATTTGTTTTTCTTCTATTTCCAGTATTTTCCAGCAGTGCGCACGGGACCTAATTTTATCAGAGACATTTTTGTATTGTTTGTATTTTATGGTTTATTTAATGTTTTTTATAAAATATATGACATAGACCTGTATTAATTTTTCTTTATTGCTACTACTAGTTTCGGTAACGCACCATCTCCTCGTTATCTCTATCAAACAAAACAAATGAAAAATCAAAGACTGAAAACATCAAACAAAAGAAAGTTTCGTCTGATATACGACCTGTATGGAGTGGTTGTACTACATTTTCTTTTTACAAATTTTGAGATCAAATTGCAAAGTGAAAAATGCTTTGCAAAATAAAAAATGCCCTGACGTGGTTCGTGATTGTCGTGGAATCGGTGTGTACAAAAAAAATTATGAATACCGCGTACAAAACGTAATTGAACACATTAAGAAATTTTCCAAATACAAATCACATCATAGAAGGGCAAGTATAGAGGCAGAATTTCTTACAGAAGATATAACTGTGGAAGGATGCATCAATTACACTGTGAAGAAGTAACTAAACCTGTAGGGTTGGAGTGGTATAAAAAGTTGTTTTGTCCAAATTCAACCGACGTAGGAGAAAACTAAGAAAGACACATATAATATGTGTGACAGATTAGAAGTACAAATAAAAACGTTATGCTGATAATTTGAAACGGCAAACTTTAAAGAAAGAGAAAGGTTGTCATTTGGAAAAAGCAGAAAATGAGGAAGGAAAGCATACTTGTAGCCAAGAATAATCCCGACGTCGAAACCTTGTGTTTAGAAGGCAGTTGTGTGTGTATAGTTTAGGTATTCACAGTGCAAGGACGGTGATGACCATTGTTATGTCTGGGTTGAGCCTGAAGATGGCCATGGAGCTCAGAGGGTTGGCAGCTGCCTCAAAAAACAATAGAGGGATATGTTAACTCGTGTGGAGGTCAAATTAAAACAGTGCTTTTACTTAAAACGGTGCTGTAAAATCACCCCACGTTGCGCTATGTTCTCCTAGGCCAAAGATTTTTGCCCAATGACAGTAATTTTGGAGACAGAATGTGCGCTGAAGCTACAACAGCGGTTGTGCAGTGATGATGGTGTTTCGAAGGTCGTGCAGGTAAGTTGTAAAGTGGATGCTTCATTGTCCACAGAGTCGAAAAGACAGAATTCGTTGGAAAACAAATGCTGTTTAAGCAAATAACCAACTGCAAAGCAGACACACAAAAACAAAATATAAATTACCTTAAAACTAAAGAAACTAGAATGAGAAAGGGCAAACCTCTGAACATTTGTATGAAAAGAGGCTTTGACCGCTACACTGCGGTTGAAATATGCATTCACAAAAAGGAAAGAAAGGAAGACCTCCTTCCCATCCATTGAATTTGGTTAAACTCTTTTCCATTGTGGCCAGGAGGTAAACCGATTTCCTTTTTCTTTTCCTTTTTTTATATAACTTGAAGTTCCTTCTGCCGCTGATCCTGAAATACGAGGTGTGGCTAGAAAAAAACCGGACTAGTACTGGTGAAACAATAAAACGAATGCAATAAGGCTGAAAGTCGCGTGGCCTGCCACGTGACTCTCGCTCCGCCTACTGCTCGAGTTTCATCTGCCTCCTGCACTCAGTCTGCCCGTGGCGTCTGTTTTAAGTAGTTGAAGTTTTGTCTGTGCGTCGGAAAATGTTGAGTGTACAGAAAGAACAGCGTGTTAACATCAAATTTTGTTTCAAACTAGGAAAATCTGCAAGTGAATCGTTTGTAATGTTACAACAAGTGTACGGCGATGATTGTTTATCGCGAACACAAGTGTTTGAGTGGTTTAAACGATTTAAAGATGGCCGCGAAGACACCAGTGATGACACTCGCACTGGCAGACCATTGTCAGCAAAAACTGATGCAAACATTGAAAAAATCGGTAAACTTGTTCGACAAGATCGCCGTTTAACAATCAGAGCAGTGTCTGAGTTAACAGGAGTTGACAAGGAAAGTGTTAGGCAGATTCTTCATGAAAGTTTCAACATGAACAAAGTGTGTTCAGAAATGGTTCCAAAGTGTCTCACAATTGAACAGAAGGAACGCCGAAGAATGATTTGTTCTGACATCCTGGAAAACATTGAAAGTGATCCCACCTTCTTACAAAATGTTATTACTTGCGATGAATCGTGGTTTTTTACTTACGATCCCGAAACTAAACGCCAATCGATGCATTGGAAAACTCCTGGTTCTCCACGACAAAAAAAAGCACGAATGTCAAAATCGAAATTCAAGGCAATGATGATTGTTTTTTTTGACATCAAAGGGATTGTGCACATTGATTGGGTACCAGAGGGACAAACAGTGAATCAGCATTACTACATTAGCGTCCTGGCTACCCTACGTGAGCGAGTACGGAGAAAACGGAACGATTTGTGGAGAAAAAAGTCATGGATCCTTCACCAAGACAATGCCCCAGCTCACAGTGCGTTGTCAGTGAAGACGTTTTTGGCAAAACACAACATTCCCATCTTAGATCATCCACCCTACTCACCTGATTTGGCCCCCTGTGACTTTTTTCTTTTCCCTAAAGTCAAGTCAGCTTTGAAAGGAACTAGATTTGAGACTGTTGAAGCAGTAAAAGAAAAAGCGACGGAAGTAATGTATGGACTTACCGAAAATGATCTGCAGCATTGCTATGAACAGTGGAAAATTCGTATGGAGCGGTGTAGAGACCGAGGAGGAGAGTACATTGAAGGAGATAACATGAAATTGTAAATAACTGTAAATAAATGTTTTTTCCAGCATCAGTCCGGTTTTTTTCTAGCCGCACCTCGTATGCAAAACAAACTTACCAGTGTTTTCAAAGTGATACTAATGTGGAGGACGACATCAATAGTCTCAATGGACAAGAGAAATTGATTTCGAAATAGAGTCCGGTTAAGATAACTAATTGTAATTTTTTATTAAGTATAAGTTTCATTACGTTTAATTTTACTGCGTTTGTACAATAGGTCCTGTTGTGATGTACATTTAGAAACACTTAATTTCGTTTAGAATATAAGGAATGCTGCCTTTGACTTTTGTGGAAGTTCCCTGACGTATCTTTAGTGTTATTTGTATTGTTGTAATTGTTTTGTGTTTGATAACAATCAAAAAAAGATACGTCCATGCTGCAATTACTACAGTTTTATTACCTTTAGTATGTTTTTCAACAATGTTTGGCTTACAAAACAAAATTTGCTATTTATTTAAGCTTCGTTTCCAGTGAAGTGACCTGATCAAGTTACTTCAGACTCTGAAAGTCATGTGATTTACTAATGCTTTATTGTTATAATAGGTCTCCCGCACTATTCGTTAACGCATAATGAGACCAAAGGACTTTCAAATCTTTTAGTCTATTGATGCATACCAAAAGCTTACACTGTTGTTAAGAATGTGTAGGTGAACGACCTTTCTTTTATTTTTCGTACTGTTTAGAATTTTTTTTCCACTACCAAGTGAAACAATAACAGTCGTTCTTCAGTACAAAAATTTGGTAAAATTCAACAACAAATATATTTGTAAGGGAATGGAAACTTTGGGCTCCATTAAATCACTTAAGACATTTCGGCGCTTGGTCTAGTGAGGCGTAACACAGGGAGCATTGTGGTCGCAGTACATACCATACAACACTACACATGGTCTACATAATCCCCTGAATTCACACCATTAGACTTCTCTCTCTGGGCTACTGGGAAACAGAAGTGTATTCTACCCCTACTCTTCCAGCTGTCACACGTACGGAACACACCGCGTATATTTCATCGAACACGAGCAGCCCAGCTACGTCGATACCGGGTCCATCCTTAAGAACGGTGTTCATTTTGAACATTTAATGTAACACTGATCAGAAGAGTAAGGCGCCGAAAACATTTAGCATTGTTTTATTTCCAGTCTTACCCGGCGACTTCTTGGATACTCTGCACGCACTCAGTGTGCAGTTCCGACACCTGGTTGCCTATCGAAATATATTTGTTGTTGCCTCTGTCATCATATCTGTAGATTTAGCCACTGGATTTTTGAATGCCCTGTATAGAGTAAACCAGCCACTACCAATGTAACATTGTTGGCTCTGATTCCCAAAATATGTCCACAATCTTCATAACGCCGAACATCCAGCATGAGGCTGATTTTCTTCGACACTCCATCACTCCATCAATATCCAATCACAGACGTCTTTGATCCATGTACTATGACTGCCCCTCATTCTCTGCAGGTACAGAGCGAGTTTTTTTAGTGATTAAGGCACTGAACTTGCATCCGGGACGACCAGAATTCTATTCCCTATATGGTCACCAATATTTAGGTTTTCTGTGGTTACTAAAATGGCTTACGAGAAATGACGGGATGCTTCTGTTGAAAAGGATGCGGTCTATTTCATGTTCCATCTCTGATGACCTCGGCGTCGAAGGAATGTTAAATCCCATTGTTTTCTTCCTTCCGTCATCCACCATGTGATCTTGCTTTTCTCCCAGAGCTCATCGTCCCTACATAGACATGTTCTGTACATGTGATCGAGACACTCTTACACGTTACGTGCGCTAAATTCAACGAAACACGAAGTTCACGAGTTACTGCAAAATATTCCAAAGGTTTTAAGGAGAAACTCCACACTTACATAGTTGACTCAATGCAGTAACAGGACCCTCCCTGACACCCTCACTGAAGCCAACTTGTTTCACTACGTAACTGGACGACACCTTCACCAACTCACTTGACCCTGCTTTAACCATTATATGAAAACAAGAAAATAGATATCCCTCGCCAACGTTTACACCATCCTGTACAGTACTCATTCCAGAACAGGGGAAAACATCCAAAATCCTTGAAAAACGTCTCTTGTTCGTGTCGACTCATTTCATTAAAACGTAATTTGTCAGTATGCCGTCTTCTCCACAGAGATGTATAGTTTAGACACTATGCTATCACTTGCAGCCTCATCGCATCTCTGCATGACGCACATATGACATACCTTGCGTGGGTTAAGCCCTTTGACTACCCAGTCAATCAGGCGGGTTGCCACGAATATATTCGCTGGTGAAATTCGTCGTAAATAATCGATCACAACTTGAGAAGAACAATGATGTACATACTACTACACTAGAGGTAAAAATGAATTTTTACCCTGTATTAAAACTGTCAGTGGCTCAGACAGGAGTTCAGTATGCAGCAACAAAAAATTTTGATCACTTGCTCAATAACATAAAATGTCTGACAGGTAGCAAAGCAACTTTAAATCCAACCTAAAATCATTTCTCGTGGACAGCTTATTGTACTCTATGATAGGGAGATAGCAGTTATCGCTAAAACAACCGGTTTACGGTTATACCGTATTCTTCCCACGCTGGTTTCGCCTGACTTTTAAAACCGCTCAAAATAACCGGTTCCTGAAATAACTAACTTTCAATTTTTATTCCCATTATTTTCGTATTAAAATTGGAAAACGAAGAAATATTGAAAAATTTTGCCTCTCCCAGTTTCAAGATACATAGATTCAAAATACTGAATTAAGTAGGCAAATAAAGGAAAACTTAGTACGTTCACCGTTCGCTGCTTTTCTCGAAAAGTGATAAGTGGTTGAGGGCTACAAAAAATCACCAGTATTCTCTTCTTAAAGCTAATTTTTCTGTAACTCAACTGAAAAATCGGGGATTATAGCAATATTTGGCAATTACGAATAGTCAGTTTAGTCAGTTGTAAAGGATGAAACCTGAGGTTGAAGAATCATTTTTCCTGTTAATCTGACAGTTTTCAAGGGCTAACAAGCTTAACCATAATTTCCTTCATCTTTTATTATTTCTTAGAAATGGCCGACAAGCCTTTAATCTTTGAAGCAAATGAAGTTTTGTACTTCATTGTAACGTCACATCGTAAAAAAAATTTCCAGACTAGGATTGGTGCCTTTCTGTAATGCAAAGGATATCCGGCGACGACAGCGAGAAACTACGGTATAGACCAGGTGGGCCAAGTCTTGCACACTGCACTTACACGCATACCTGAAGCCATGATAAACACCGAGAGGGACTTCATCGTCTCAGCATTTCTGTACGAATTCTTATGCGATGTGTTCATTGCTCGTTTCTGTCGCCATTTTTATTAAAAAATAGCACTGATCGCTCTTCCCATTTTCTATAATAACGGAATATCTCAAAGGAACGCAAAATTTTAGGAACAATGATTACTCTTTTATAAAAAAGGATTATATAAAAACGAAAAATTTTAGTACTGTTGCTATGGCTATTTGATATTTCTGTGTTTTTAATCGGTTATTCGTAAAAAAAAGGGAAACACCTCTCATAATAGCGACCAAGCAAATACCGAAAAATACTTGTTATTCAGAACTAAAATACCGGTATCGGTTTTAATTGGTCGGTTTTTTGCATCCCTATTCCATGGACTAAGTTCTAAAAAATGATAGCCTGGGAAAAAAGCTCTTGGTATGTTTTCCAGTTGAAACGGAACTTAGTTTTCTTTGTAATCGGTTTCGAATCATGTCCATGTGGATAGCAGTATCCACGTATACGATAGTCAACATTTTTACAGCATTTACTGACACCAGTCAGTAACACGTGAGGACATGTATTTGTTAATATTATTTTGTGATGACTGTAAAAATGTTGAATATCGTAGTCAGTTGTGAAATACGTGTTGTTGTTGGTGCACCACTAAACCGACTCTATTTTGTATCTTGCACTCGTTACAAGGCCGGCCGCTGTGACCGAGCGGTTCTAGGCTTTTGAGTCCGGAATCACGCTGCTGCGACGGTCGCAGGTTCGAATCATGCCTCGGGCATGGATGTGCGTGATGTCCTTAGGTTAGTTAGGTTTCCGTAGTTCTAAGTCAAGGGGACTGATGACCTCAGATGTTAAGCCTCATAGTGCTTAAAACCATCTGCACTCGTTACAACTGTATTACATTAGTAACCGGAACTCACAGTTGTCTGCTTATTATGTTGAAACTTCCTTTGTTTGCTCTTGGAACCACGTGGTTATGGCTGTTCACGACCTGCACCTATCATACCATAATTTCCTGTCCTAGTTAATGGCGACGCTTAAAATACAACAATGCAACCATTTCGTAGTGCCACATGTTATTCTCATATTTTGCGCAGTCTTTCAGCTTTCTGATAATACTTGTGTCCCAGTTTGGTGATGAATGCAGTACCGCCGGCAACTACGAGGGCAGTTCAATAAGTAATGCAACACATTTTTTTTCTGAAACAGGGGTTGTTTTATTCAGCATTGAAATACACCAGGTTATTCCCCAATCTTTTAGCTACACAACACTATTTTCCAACGTAATCTCCATTCGATGCTACGGCCTTACGCCACCTTGAAATGAGGGCCTGTATGCCTGCACGGTACCATTCCACTGGTCGATGTCAGAGCCAACGTCGTACTGCATCAATAACTTCTTCATCATCCGCGTAGTGCCTCCCACGGATTGCGTCCTTCATTGGGCCAAACATATGCAAAACCGACGGTGCGAGATCGGGCCTGTAGGGTGCATGAGGAAGAACAGTCCACTGAAGTTTTGTGAGCTCCTCTCGGGTGCGAAGACTTGTGTGAGGTCTTGCGTTGTCATGAAGAAGGAGAAGTTCGTTCAGATCTTTGTGCCTACGAACATGCTGAAGTCGTTTCTTCAATTTCTGAAGAGTAGCACAACACACTTCAGAGTTGATCGTTTGACCATGGGGAAGGATATCGAACAGAATAACCCCTTCAGCGTCCCAGAAGACTGTAACCATGACTTTACTGGCTGAGAGTATGGCTTTAAACTCTTTCTTGGTAGGGGAGTGGGTGTGGCGCCACTCCATTGATTGCCGTTTTGTTTCAGGTTCGAAGTGATGAACCCATGTTTCATCGCCTGTAACAATCTTTGACAAGAAATTGTCACCCTCAGCCACATGACGAGCAAGCAATTCCGCACAGATGGTTCTCCTTTGCTCTTTATGGTGTTCGGTTAGACAATGAGGGACCCAGCGGGAACAAACCTTTGAATATCCCAACTGGTGAACAATTGTGACAGCACTACCAACAGAGATGTCAAGTTGAGCACTGAGTTGTTTGATGGTGATCCGTCGATCATCTCGAACGAGTGTGTTCGCACGCTCCGCCATTGCAGGAGTCACAGCTGTGCACGGCCGGCCCGCACGCGGGAGATCAGGCAGTCTTGCTTGACCTTGCGGCGATGATGACACACGCTTTGCCCAACGACTCACCGTGCTTTTGTCCACTGCCACATCACCGTAGACATTCTGCAAGCGCCTATGAATATCTGAGATGCCCTGGTTTTCCGCCAAAAGAAACTCGGATCACTGCCCGTTGTTTGCAACGCACATCCGTTACAGACGCCATTTTAACAGCTCCGTACAGCGCTGCCACCTGTCGGAAGTCAATGAAACTATACGAGACGAAGCGGGAATGTTTGAAAATATTCCACAAGAAATTTCCGGTTTTTTCAACCAAAATTGGCTGAGAAAAAAAATGTGTTGCATTACTTATTGAACTGCCCTCGTATATTTTCAGATCAGGTCTGCAAGAAAGCTTGTTTACAATTCTCTAGTATTCAGAGGTTAATGTTTTTGGTGTGTCACTCAGTCTCAGTGCTGTTTTGGATCCTGCAGACTGAGTGAAAGTATGCATTCAACCTCTTTACACAAAGAGTCTATGAGCTTAACGAATCTCATCTAGTAATATCAAATGATTTGTTTCCTTCAGAGACATGACTAAATTCAGGCTGAACTTGGAAAAGTTAATCGTTGTCACTGCGTAATTTTGAGTTAGATGCATTATCACAATGACTTGCCTGAAAAATAGCTACGAGGATATCTCAGACTTTTGGTTTGTACATTTAAGATTAAATTTGAAGACAACAATTTGGTGTTAGCTTTCATCCTACTTTTCGTAAAACCTGATAAATCACACTTTCAAGCCTCGTTCTATCGGCCTGTCAGTCTTACTTTGTTATCAGTAAAATCCTTAAAAGCATTGTTATCAGCCAGTGACTCTGTCAGCATTCTAGCAACACACCTACCTACTCTCAACAACCAACACCTAATGTAGCTTTCATCCTAACTACTATATGAAGTCATGGGGTACCTCCTAATACCGTGTCGGACCTCCTTTCGCCCAGAGTACTGCAACAACTCGACGTGGCATGGACTCAACAAGTCGTTGGAAGTCCCCAGCAAAAATATTGAGCCATGCTGCCTCTATAGCCGCCAATATTTGCGATAGCATTGCCGGTGCAGGATCTCGTACACAAACTGACCTCTCGATTATGTCCCACAAATGTTCAGGCGATCTGGGTGGCCAGGTCATTCACTTGAACTGTCTCCAATGTTCTTCAAACCAATCGCGAACTGTTGTGACCCGGTGAGAAGGTGAATTGTCATCCACAACAGGATGTCCATGAATGGCTGTAAATGGCCTGCAAGTGGCCCAACATAGCCATTTCCAATCAATTATCGGTTCAGTGGATCTGAGGACACAGTCCATTCCCTGTAAACACAGCCCACACCATCATGGGGCTACCAACTGCTTGCACAAGGCCTTGTTGACAACTTGGATCCATGGCTGCGTGGGGTCTCCGCCACATTCGAACCCCACTATCAGCTCTTACCAACTGAAATCGGGACTCATCTGACCAGACCACGGTGCCACAGTCCATTACCGCCAAATTTCGCCGCACTGTCCTAAATGATACGTTCGTTGTACATCCCACATTGATTTCTACAGTTCTTTCACGAACTGATGCTTATCTGTTAGCACCGACGAATCTACGCATTTCACTGCTCTCAGCACACACTTGACACTGTCTATCTCGGAATGTTGAATTCCCTAACGATTTCAGAAATAGAATGTCGCATGCATCTAGCTCCAGTTATCATTCGGCATCCAAAGTCTGAAAATTCCTGTCATCCAGCCGTAATCACCTCAGACATATTTTCACATGAATTACCTGAGTACAAACGACAGTTCTGCCAATGGGCTGTCCTCTTGTACGAGGTGTGACAAAGTTATGAGACTGATTTTCTTTGCAAGATGTGGCAACCCTGCAGGATTGCGTAGGCACAATATCTTTGACCTTGGTCTATAGGCTGCTTCTAGTCCAAGCGGCACATCGATGCAACTGCTCAGTCGTGAGTTGTGCTGTAATAAGTTAACACGTGTTTGTGTCTCTCGTCACGGAAATGGAATCACATAATATTGTGCAACGGTATGCCATTTCTTTTTGCATTAAATTGGGTGAAAACGTGACGACAACTTACGGTAAGCTTCAGAAGGCTTTTGGAGAGGAGGTTATGTCAAGAGCACAAGTTTTTCGTTGGCATAAAATGTTTAGTGAAGGCAGAACAAATGTTCAAGATGAAGACCGCTGTGGATGACCGTCAACCTCACGGGCGGATGTCAACTTGGCGAGGGTGCGTGAACTCGTGCGATCTGATCGAAGATTATCCATGAAAATGATTGCAGAAGAACTGAACATCAATCAAGAAACGGTTCGTCTAATAATAACTGAAGATCTTGGTATGAGAAAGATTTGTGGAAAAATGGTCCACAAAAATCTCACACCACAACAGCGAGAAACATGGAAAATGTGGCAGCCGATCTGTTAGAGCAAACGGAAATCAATCCAGAATTGTTGAGCCGTATTATCACTGGCGATGAAAGTTGGTTTTTTTCAGTATGATCCAGAGACAAAACGCCAAAGTTCGCAATGGTGCTCAAAGGGATCACCCAGACCAAAAAAAGCTATGTGAAAGTCAAAAGTGAAATGCATGCTTGTGTGCTTCTTTGATTCCAAGGGAATTGTTCATAAAGAGTGGGTGCCTCCTGGACAAACAGTTAACCAATATTACTACAAAGAAATTTTTAAAAGGCTTCGTAAAAGAGTTCTTCATGTCCTTGCCAACATTGCTGATAATTGGATTCTGCATCACTATAATGCGCCATCCCTTACTGCTCTGTCAGTACAGAAATTTTTAACCTGAAAACAAATTTCACAGCCACCTTGTTCACGAGACATCGCTCTGTGCGACATTTTTCTATTTCCAAGAGTCAAAACGGCGGTCAAGGGACACCATTTTCAAACAACACAAGATGTCCAAAAAGCTGTGACGAGGGTCTTGGAGGATATTACAGAAGATGAGTTCCAGAAATGTTACCATCAATGGTAGAAGTGCTGGAAAAGGTGTGTGCAATCAGAAGGGAACTACTTTGAAGGAGACAACACTAAACTTGACTAAAACAGTAAGGAACATTTTTTTTTCACATGAGTCTCATTACTTTATTGTCGCACCTCGTATCCTGTGTATGCGATACTACCGCTATCTGCAGATATGCTATGACTTTGGTCACCTTAGTGTACATAGTGCTATACATTTACCGTGACATCTTTCCAGTAGTAAATACATAGAGATCCAATCGCTCTGTTATTCCT
Organism: Schistocerca serialis cubense; assembly: GCF_023864345.2. Taxonomy (NCBI): domain Eukaryota; kingdom Metazoa; phylum Arthropoda; class Insecta; order Orthoptera; family Acrididae; genus Schistocerca; species Schistocerca serialis. The sequence continues at coordinate 561,571,143 of NC_064642.1, read as the reverse complement.
CCACGCCCGACTACCTCTCCAGGAATCTGTCTGAGAGGGACGAACGACAGTTCGACAAGGGCCTGCCATACCAGGTGTAATTGGTGATGAATTACATATGCCAAAGCAACAACTGTTACCTTTTTCACAGGATACCGATCTACGATTGGTTTTTCCTTTGTATAGCTATCAAGTATCGGCGTTGCAATGAAGAGCGAAAAACCAAATTTCTGTAATACATTAGATTGATTAGATTGAAAATAGTTAGTGAGCAGTTGAAACGAAGGTTGCATGAAACGAGACACGTATAGTCTCTGGCATGAGATGGGTGTCATGATCATCATCTTCTTCTTCTTGTTCGTCATCATCATCATCAGTAACATGATATTAAATTTTAGGCTTGTAGACCTGTTTGTTCTCCAATGAAAAGTGGCCTGTCACACTGTGGGGAGCCTTGCTAGATTTCATCGTCCTACTAGCTTATCCTGCAACAAAAAACGGTAGCTGAGCGGCTGCCTGCGAGCGCATGAAGAGAGAGCGATACTTCACAGTGTTTTGGCGGCCTTTGGCCTCTCTGTTCAGACAGCGACCTGCAGCCGCTGGCGAAAGGCCAAGCCTTGCGCAAATCATGAGCTGCATCGCCTTGGTGCTGCTGCGATACTCTCCCCACTCGTAAACAAACGAGCAACGTGATATCCTCAGCAATTACGCTTGGCGCAGTCGCATGCAGTACCGGTTTCGTCTGAATCTCTCCTCAAGCCTTGCAGCGACGGAAGAAAGACAGCTGGAGTCGTAATACCTACACCCAAAGATCTTCTCCTTTTTAATTCTGACCATCGGTCTTCCAGGCGCAGGATCAAGAGGGAGGGGCAATGATTAGGTTCATGACTCTCCTCTCCCCCCCCCCCCCCCCAAATTACACATACCAGTTCGATTCCCGGCGGGGTCAGGGATTTTCTCTGCCTCGTGATGACTGGGTGTTGTGTGCTGTCCTTAGGTTAGGTAGGTTTAAGTAATTCTAAGTTCTCGGGGACTGATGACCATAGATGTTAAGTCCCATAGTGCTCAGAGTCATTTGAACCATTTTTACACATACCAGTAGGAGTGTTCATATTTTTATATATGTTGATTTACAAATTTTACATCTAAATTTCGGAGGATGAAGCGTCTCGAAAGTGGCAAAGAACCCTATTAATTACAAGCTACACTGTCCAGCCCCATTAATATGGCCACCTGTCAAAAGGCTTTAGCAGTTCGGACCACTGCGAGACACTCAGGAAGAGTGTCAGTGATGTTCTGAAATGTAGCGACAGGGGTGTGGCACCATGCCTACTACAGTGAAGTGGCAGTTGCGCTACGTTTCTCGCATGAGGATCCATGGTGCGAACTGCCCGATAGAGGTGGTCCCACAGATTCACGATTGAGTTTAAATCTGAGGAGTTTTGGTGTCCAGGGGAGTACGGTAAACTCATTTTGGTACTGTATATATGGTTCTCAGGCGAGGCGTCGGATGTCATAGTGAAAACTCCACACTATTTCATCAGCGCAACTGGCCGACATCTTCAGGCGCGACGAACACACTGCTAAGGCAGGACCAGAGCCCCCTATTTATGCCAGTCTTAGGCAGGAAGTGCGCAAGCCTGGAGGCGCCAAATTCGATGGCCAATAGCGACGATATCACCGATAGCTGTTAAGGACAGCAACGCCACCTACAGGATGAAGAACCAAAGACTTTGGTGCACGCGCGGAGGCTGCCGCTGCTGCTGTGCGCTGCTATCGGCCGCCCCAACGACCTCTGTCGGAAGCCGCAAGCAAAAATGCGCGTCCGCGTAGGCGCGTGACTATCCTCCCGTTGTCAACAGAATATTTACGTTGCTGGCGAATCGTCATCCGTCGCATGACCAACCTCTCTGCTCGATGCGACTTCAAAATGGCCCCTGCTGGATCCCAAGCTGTTCTGAGCTGGAAGCCCGTGTCTCTGTTTACAAGATTCGTCGAGCTACGTATTTCCATTGTTTCCTGCTTTTGGTACTCTTCGAACCACGCACTTACATTGTGAGCTGTGTGACACGTTGCATTATCCTGCTGGTAGATGTCATCATGCCGAGGAAAAACAACTGCACCAGGAGGCGACAAGTTCAGATGCATACTTGTTTTGATCCATTGTACCTTCCAGTAGACGAGATCACCCACGGAATGCCACGAAACCCTACCCCAGACCATAAGACTGCCTCCTCCGGCCTGCACTCTTCCGACAATTGTTGCAGCGTGTTTTTTTCCAAAAGTTTCACGCCTTAGACGCCAACGGCCACTTGTCCGATCGAGCAGGAAACGTGATTCTTCTGAAAAATCAACTTCTTGGCGCTAAGTGGACGTCCAGTTGCGATACTGGCGTGCAAATTCCAGCCTTCGTCGCCGTTAAACAGCAGTCAGCATGGGTGCATGAACCACACGACTGCCGTGGACGCTCACAAGCAGTAATGTTCAGTGAACGGTCGTTGACGAGATGCTACTGGTAGCACCTTGGTTCATTTGGGTGGTCAGTTACTCAACAGTTGCACGTCTGTTCGCCTGCACACATCTCCACAGCCGTCGTTCACCCTTGTCATCTGTGGCCTTTGGTGCACCACAATTACCTCGGCGCCAGTTTTGGATAGCGCTATTTTTCTATGCACTGTATACCACAAGGTACAAAAAAATTTTGCATCACCTCGGCTCCGACAGTTTCGGAACCTGTACAGAAAATTGGAAGAGATCAACATAGACATCATTACCGCCCTTTTTATTACTAATGATAACCACACATTGCATATTGTACCACCAAACGGCGAGACCTACAGAGGTGGTCGTCCAGATTGCTGTACACACCGATACCTCTAATACCCAGTAGCACGTCCTCTTGCATTGATGCGTGCCTGTATTCGTCGTGGCATACTATCGACAAGTACATCAATCACTGTTGGTGCAGATTGTACCACTCCTCAACGGCGATTCGGCGTAGATCCCTCAGAGTGGTTGATGGGACACGTCGTCCATAAACAGCCCTTTTCAATCCATCCCAGGCATGTTCGATAGGGTTCATGTCTGGAGAACATACTGCCCACTCTAGACGAGCGATGCTGTTATCCTGAAGGAAGTAATTCACAAGCTGCGCACGATGGGGGCACGAATTGTCGTCCACGAAGACTATTGCCTAGCGAATATGCTGCCGGTATGGTTGTATTATCGCTCGGAGGATGGCATTCACGTATCGCCCTCCATGAACACCAGCGGCCTACGTCAGCCCCACATAATGCCACCCCAAAACAGCAGGAAACTTCCACTTTGCTAAACTCGCTGGACAGTGTGTCTAAGGCGTTCAGCCTGACCGGGTTGCCTTCAAATACGTGTCCGACGATTGTCTGGTTCAAAGCATTAGCGACACTCATCGGTGAAGAGAACGTGATGCCAGTCCTGAGCGGTCCATTCGGCATGTAGTTGGGCCCATCTGTATCCCGCTACATGGTGTCGTGGTTCCAAAGATGGACCTCACAATGGACATCGGGAGGGAAGTTGCGTATGATGCAGCCTATTGAGCACAGTGAGTCGTAACATGACGTCCTGTGACTGCACGATACGCATTTTTCAATATGGTGGCGTTGCTGTCAGGGTTCCTCCGAGCCATAATCTGTAGGTAGCGGTCATCCACTGCAGTAGTAGCCCTTGGGCGGCCTGAGCGAGGCATGTCATCGACAGTTCCTGTCTCTCTGTATCTCCTCCATGTCCGGACAACATCTCTTTGGTTCATTCTGAGACGCCTGGACACTTCACTTGTTGAGAGCCCTTCCTGGCACAAAATAACGATGCAGACACTATTGAACAGTGGTATTGACCACCTAAGCATGGTTGAACTACAGACAACACGAGCCGTGTACCTCCTTCCTGGTGGAATGTCTGGAACTGATCGGCTGTCGGACCGCCTCCGTCTAATAGGCGCTGCTCATGCATGGTTGTTTACAAGGGTTTAGTGACATACCTGAACAGTCACAGGGAGCGTGTCTGTGATAGAATGTCCACAATCAAAGTGTGTCTTCAGGAGTTCTGGGAACCGGGCTGATACAAAACTTTTTTTTGATGTGTGTATTAACCACGACGGCAGGCGATCAGTTTACAGACTTCGCCAGTTTGGAAATGGTGCCACACTTGGCCCGAAAGAGAATGATCATCATCTTTTGGGCGTTAGATGAATTGCTTCGTTTCCATATTACGACAGCGACAGCACTGTTTTCCAAGCCCCCCCCACCCCCCCCCAGCCTTATGCCCCTTCACTGCTAGTGCTGCCACCTGCAGGCTGTGAGTGGTCTAACATAGGCAGTGGTCACATTAATGTGACTGGATCATGTACATATAACACAGTGTAGTTTTAAGTTGCGTATATGAGCGCTTGCCCATATGGATGACCTTACGACCTGACAGGTAACATTCTAGCAAGCTTAACCCGCACATTCACAGGCTGGCCGTTTCTCCTAAGAACAACAAATCCGATACGGTTGGTGAAACCTCAGGTAGAACCGACACACCACTGGATGTTGTGGAAGGGAAGGCAGAAAGGGAAAGACCCTCCATAACAAAAAACGATGTCGGAGAATCTGACTTTCTGAACGTGCACAGAGACAGAGTTCCTCTCAGTTACACGCTCAGAAAGTGAGCTACACTCATGTAAAGTGTACATCCTCTGCTCCCAATTTATTACCCAGTCAATGTAAAGAACAATTCTATAACTTTTGTAAATTTAAGTTGCTTGAGAATGACTGTGTAGAAGGGTAATAATTAACAAAACTCGATTTTAGCAGACTTTAGACCACATTGTTATTTAGGAGTATAAAATGTTTCTTTTAGTTTTGAATGAGATACTTCTTGAATGTATCACTTTGTAAGGCCACAAAAATCTTTCGTTTTCCAGGCATACACTTTAGCATTAGATTACAGGGCCCATTCATTAAGTTTGAATGAAACTACTGTTAGCTACTCGCGTATTTCTAAAACCAAGATTGCCCATTTTCGCGTCATATTTTCCCATATTCGAAGTTCACTGCCAAGTTATAATAACCTTTCGGTATCCTGGTACGGGCTTTATCACTACACTAAAAGGCCCCCCTCACAAAAATTAAGAATATTGTCGTCCAATATACGTACTTCAGAAGCAAGAAGACCCTTATTCGCACCTTGTTTTCACGTATTCGAAGTTCAGTGTCAGGCCGCTTGGAGCGCTGCTGTCATTCTCTGCTTCCGTATCGTAGCACGATGGAACTTAAAAACAATTTTGCAAATGAGAAGATGTAGAAATACGGTGGTAACATTTGTCTATTTTAAAAAGGCTTACGATTCAATAGATAGACAAACATTATTTCACACCTTAGAGGAGCTCAGGATTGACAGGAAATCAAGGTCAGTTATGCAACAGGCATTAAGAGATACAACCTCCAAAGTTAAATTCATGGGTGAAACATCAGAAGCATTTCATATTCATACTGGTGTTCCCCCTTCTGTTTAACATGGTTCTGGAAAAAAATGTGAGGACATGGGAACAGAAAATAAAAGATATTCAGCTTCGGATTAATAAAGAACAGAGAATTAGGGTGAAGTGTCTGGCTTTCGCGGACGATCTTGCCATGCTAACGAACCATAGAGAGGAAGCCAAACTTGCATTGGAAAACTACACGAAATCTCACAGACAACTGGGCTACAAATCTCCCGCAAGAAAACACAGTATATGGAAAACAAACCTGTAGATAATCTCCCCATTACTATTCAATACGGAAAAGTGGTACAAGTTGCCCACTTCAGATATCTGGGAGAGATAATCCAACCATCAGGACTGAACTCAATAGCCAATAAAGATAGAATCTCCAGATTACAAAAATCATATTAGCTCACTTGAAATCACTATAATAAGAAATCTGTTTCTGTCAGTGCGAAACTAAGGCATTACAACACAGTAGTCGTACTAGAAGCACATTATGCTGCAGAAACTACAGTAATTCATGGTCATACTAAGATCAGAGAGTTTGAAAAGCAGGAAAGAAAAATTCTGAGGAAAATATATGAACCAGTGTTTCGGGAAGGAATTTGGATGAAGAGGCCAACTAGAGAGATTTACAAAGACATAGAAACAATAACACACACCATTAGAAAGAGAAGGATGAAATTTTATGGACATATCAGCAGGATAAATAAAAGCAGGCCCACAAGACAAATCTTTGAGATAGTAAACAAGAGCAAAAACAAGACAAAGTGGATCACTGAAGTAGAAGAAGACATTAAAGAAATGGGGATCACGTAAGACAACATAAACAATAGCGAACAGTTTAGAAATAACATACAGAAACACACACTTAAACAAGAACATACGGAGAACAGAACGGGAAAAAGATGGTCGGAAGAACGCAAGAGGGAACACAGTGAATGTGTGAAGAGAATTTGGGAAGAACGAAGAAAGAAGAAGAAATCATTACTACTCAAGTTCAATCGCTCTCTCAAAATATATATATTATTCCCTTTTGAGAGAGCGATATTATTATTATTATTATTATAACGATTGTTCCCCTTTAGGAGAGCGATTGAACTTGAATTCATAATTTCATCTTCGGGTGTTTTTCTTCTTTGCTTCCCAAAACCTCCTCATCCTCTCAGAATGCTCCTTCTTCCGTTCCTCTGTCCATTTTTTACCAGGCTGACGCGATGTTCTTTCCCCAAACTTCACACTTGTGATTTTATGCCGGCACTCGGTGCGATCTTCGAGATTTTATGTTGATCTGCTGTAGATCCCTCTGGACTTCTTTCAGCCATTCCGTGCCACATTTACTGCTTGTTATAATATTGAATAATTTCTTTGCTGTTCTGGAGTCTTCCATCCTATAGATGTGTGTATAAAATTTGGCTCGGCGCTTTCTGATTTCATCTGTTACTATGTTGATCTTTCTACAGAGCTCGTTTTGTGGTCTCTTCATCCAAATGCCATTTTTGTTGATTGGGCCGTAAATCTTCCTGAGAATTTTTCTTTCCTGCTTTTCTATTTCCTTAATTTTAGAATGACCATCAATCACCATTGTTTCAGCTGCATAGATTGCTTCTGGAAGAATCACTGTTGTATAGTGCCTTAATTTTGCGCCTGTCGAAATGCACTTCTTGTTGTAATGCGTCCATGTTAGCTTGTAGGCTTTCTGGAGCTTGGTGATTCTTTGTTCATTGGCAATTCGGTTTAATCCTGAGGACTGTATAGTTTCACCGAGGTATTTAAAATGGCAGACTTGTGCAATTTTACCATATTTTGTTATTAAAGGGGATTTATTTTCTGGCTGCCTTTCCATATATTGGGTTTTTTCATAAGATATCCGTAGTCCGGTTTTTTGTGAAATTTCATGTAGTTTTTCCAATGCGTGAATCGCTTCTGTTCTGTTATTGGTGATGATTGCAATATCGTCAGCGAAAGCAAGGCACTTGACTTTAATTCGGTTCTCTTTCTTGATACCAATTTGGATACCTTTTACGTGAGGTTCCCATTCCTTGATTATCTTTTCTAGAACAATATTGAAAAGCATTGGGGATAGTCCGTCCCCCTGTCGGACTCCAGATTTGATTTCGAAGGGTTCTGATACTTCGCCCATGAATTTCACTTTGGCCGTTGTTCCTGTAAGTGTCTGTTCTGTGATTTTTCGTGTCTTTAGGTCGATCCCAAATTCTTCCATGATTTTAAACAGGGTTCCACGGTCCACTGAATCATATGCTTTCCTGAAGTCGATGAATGTAACTACTGTGTTTCTGCATTTCCTCATTTGTAATATTGTCTTTAAGCACCAGATCTGTTCCGCACATGAATCCGGCCTGGTATTCACCAATTAGTGTATCTGCTTGGGATTCTATCCTATTTAAAAGCGCTTTGGAAAGGATTTTGTAAGCGACTGGGAGCAGGGAAATTCCTCTGTAATTGTTCATGTCTGTCTTGTCGCCCTTTTTGTGTAGCGGGTGAATTAGAGCGCATTTCCAGTCCTCTGGTATCTGCTCCGTTATCCATATGTCTGATATTATACGGTGTAATTTCTGCATAAGTATAGGATCGTTTAGTTTCCAGAACTCAGCAATGATCCCATCTGCTCCTGGTGGTTTGTTATTTTTCAACTGCTTGACTATCTCCATAATTTCTTCGCAAGATCCGGGGCATGTGAGTCTGGGTGTGTGAATACTGGAGAAGAGAAGAGAAGTTTTTCTTGGGGTGGTTCGCAGTTGAGGAGGGAACTGAAATATTGGGCTACGATTTTGCACACACACATGTGTGTGTGTGTGTGTGTGTGAGTGTACATTCAGTTCTTAATATTCTCTGTTATGTAGATGAAGCCCAGAAATGAAATATATATATAATAATTACACAGTTTTCATAGACAGTATTTCACTGTGCAAAGAAACTCTTGATTATTGTTCATCGCACACTATTTCACATTCAATGCTTCACCATAGTTGTGTACCAATTTTGATGACCGGTACGATTCTGTGATAAAATCAGATGATTATCACTGGTCTCCCGCGTCCTCTGCTGCTAATGCTGGGAGTCTGTGTCTGGCTGGCCAACTGCACTCTGCACCGCGTCTCTCCTTCAGCCAAGTCTATCGGCAAACAATCAACGTGCCCTGCCTTACTGTCAGTCGATACTGGTGGTCCCCAAATAAACACAAATCCCTTAACTACATTCATACATCTCCCCAAAAAACGACATAGAGAAACAAACAATTTCTTTGCGTGGCTGCTTCCCCGCACACTATTCTCGTATTCAGCTTGCGTGCAGTCTCTAAAATTGCTTCAAACACTGTGGCACAAAATAAATAAACGCGGTAACCATTTTCTAAAATAATAAATATAGTCACCTCTTTCTAAAATGAAACTGTACTCACGTTAATACAAACACGTGAAAATTAATATCAGTGAAAGAGAAAAGATTACTGATATCATCACGAAATCTCTCTCTCGTCGTGTTACTAGGGCCTCCCGTCAGGTAGACTGTTCGCTGGGTGCAAGTCTTTCGATTTGAGGCCACTTCCGCGACTTCCGCGTCGATGGTAATGAAATGATGATGATTAGGACAACACAACACCTAGTCCCAGAGCGGGCAAAATCTCCGACCCAGCCGGGAATCGAACCCGGGCCCTTAGAATTGACATTCTGTCGCGCTGACCACTCACCTCCCGGGGCGGACACCATCACGAACTTACACATACAACAACGAACAGAAATAAGAAAAACAGGACTTCCTAATGCCAACGTAAATACTCCTACATATTCCTTTATCGCTCCAAATACGTTTCATCATCTTTATTTTGAATGCAGGCTGATTTCATTTCTGTTGACAAATATTCCCTCATGTCCTTATCTTGAAGTAGCCTCTTACAAAAATGGTTTAAATGGCTCTGAGCGCTATGGGACTCAACATCTGAGGTCATCAGTCCCCTAGAACTTAGAACTACTTAAACCTAACTAACCTAAGGACATCACACACATCTATGCCCGAGGCAGGAGTCGAACCTGCAACCGTAGCGGTCGCGCGGTTCCAGACTGAAGCGCCTAGAACCGGTTGGCCACACCGGCCGGCTAGCCTCCTACACCGAGGTGATAAAAGTGTTGGACTTCCTGTTGCCTAGCATAGTGCAGAAACTCGACGTGGCATGGACTCAACAAGTTGGAAGTCCCGTGCAGAAATAGTGAGCCATGCTGCCTCTATAGCAGTCCATAATTGCGAAAGTGTTGCCAGTGCAAGGTTTTGTGCACTAACTGACTTCTCGATTTCGTCCCACAAATGTTCGATGGGATTCATGTCGGGAGATGTGCGTGGCCAAATCATTCGCTCGAGATGTCGAGAATGTTTTTCAAATCAGTCGCGCACAACTGTGGTCCGGTAACATGGCGCATTGTCGTCCTTAAAAATTCCATTGTTGCTTGGGAACAAGAAGTCTGTAAATGGTCTCCAAGTAGCCGAACATAACCATTCCCAGTCAATGATCGGTGCATTCCATGTAAACACAGGCCACACGATTATGAAGTCACACCAGCTTGCACAGTGCCTTGTTGATAATCTGGGTCTACATCTGCATCTACATCTACATTTATACTCCGCAAGCCACCCAACGGTGTGTGGCAGAGAGCACTTTACGTGCCACTGTCATTACCTCCCTTTCCTGTTCCAGTCGCCTATGGTCCGCGGGAAGAACGACTGCCGGAAAGCCTCCGTGCCCGCTCGAATCTCTCTAATTTTACATTCATGATCTCCCCGGGAGGTATAAGTAGGGGGAAGCAATATATTCGATACCACATCCAGAAACGCACCCTCTCGAAACCTGGACAGCAAGCTACAACGCGATGCAGAGCGCCTTTCTTGCAGAGTCTGCCACTTGAGTTTGCTAAACATCTCCGTAACGCTATCACGCTTACCAAATAACCCTGTGACGAAAAGCGCCGCTCTTCTTTGGATCTTCTCTATCTCCTCCGTCAACCCGACCTGGTACGGATCCCACACTGATGAGCAATACTCAAGTATAGGTCGAACAAGTGCGTCCATGGCTTCGTGGGCTCTACGCCACATTCGAACCCCACCATAAGCTCTTATCAACTGAAATCGGGACTCAGCTGACTGGGCCACTGTTTGCCAGTCATCTAGGGTCCAACCGATTTGGTCACGACCCCAGGAGACGCATTGCAGGCGATGTCGTGCGTAGGCACTCGCGCCGTTCACCTCCAGCCATAGCCCATTAACGCCAAATTTCGCCGGACTGTCCTAACGGATACCTTTATTGTAACTCCCACATTGATTTCTACGGTTATTTCACGTAGTGATGCTTGTCTGTTAGCACTGACAAATCTACGCAAACGCCGCTGCTCTCGGCAGTTAAGTGAAGTTCGTCGGCCACAGGGTTGTCCGTGGTGAGGGTACTGCCTGAAATTTCGTATTCTCGGCACACTATTGACACTGTCTATCTCGGAATACTGAATTCCACAACGATATCCAAAATAGAATGTCCCATGCATCTAGCTCCGGTTGTTATTCCGCATTCAAAGATTGATAATTCCTGTCGCCCGGCCGCAACCACGTCGGACATCTTTTCATATAAATCACCTGAGAGCAAACGACAGCTCCGCCACTGCACTGCCCTTTTATACCTTGTGTACGTGATACTTGGTTCAAATGGCTCTGAGCACTATGGGACTTGACATCTGTGGTCATCAGTCCCCTAGAACTACTTAAACCTAACTAACCTAAGGACATCACACACATCCATGCCCGAGGCAGGATTCGAACCTGCGACCGTAGCGGTCACGCAGTTCCAGACTGTAGCGCTTAGAACCGCACGGCCACACTGGCCGGCTCAGGTTCAAATGGTTCTGAGCACTATGGGACTTAACTTCTGAGGTCATCAGTCCCCTAGAACTTAGAACTACTTAAACCTAACTAACCTAAGAACAGCACACACATCCATGCCCGAGGCAGGATTCGAACCTGCGACCGTAGCGGTCGCGCGGTTCCAGACTGTAGCGCCTAGAACCGCTCGGACACCCCGGTCGGCGTACGTGATACTACTGCCATACACGTCTAGTGCACTGCCGTGAGGGTGAAGAGACAAGGGAGCGTATTTTACTGTTTCGCCACCGGTGTTTATTGGGAACTGATTGAAAAGTTTTGTTTACAGCCGTGACGCACATATCGTCTTACAAGCATTGATTGCTACTGGTCTGTATATTCGAACTTAGTTCTACCTTCAGCAGCCAACTTACTAATTCTTCAGTGGCACGCTTAGGTTGTTTTTCTAACATTAACTGGCTTGGTATTAGCCCTCTGATCTGGTGTGTTACACTATTCACAGTTTCTTCAGAACCGTAATCTACGTAAAAATTGCGCTTATATCATCAATACGTCCACTAATTTCTCATGCCCACCCGTCTTCTGGCTTACTAGCTGGGTGACAAAACGAAATGTATCTGTACCACATGATCCCAAATGATGAACAGGAATCGAAGTGTGGGAAACATGTCGTAGTATAAAGCAATGTGAGGCTCTAGAATAAGAATTTATGTCCGAAATTAGAACTTAATTGAAATGTACAGAATAGGTGTATCGGTTTTGAAAAGCGTAAGTAACATCAAATACTTTCCAGACTGTTAATGACGTCTGCGAGATCCATAAAAAGTAAATTTCGTTCTTCTCGCAGAGGTGCTCTCAGTACAGCAAGGGTTCGATGCTTAGCGAGATGATCCTGTTTCTCGCCAATGTAAAACACGTCTGCCGACCCTTTCCAACATAACCTCGTCCAAGGTGAGACGAAACCTTTATTGATGTGTAGCTATCTGTGTTTCTTCTGAGGCAGTCAGTAAGCGGTAGATACATGGCTGATCACCTTACACACAGACCATCTTCATGAAGTTTTCTGCATAAAATAATTGATAGTATAATCGTTCTACTGCCTGAAGCATGTAGTTAAGATAGACTTCCATTCGTTCCTTGACATATGTAACCGCAAGAACTGTTGCACTTGTGGCTTGGAAAACTCCACACACGTTCCATGACCACCATCTAATCAATCATTAAACCATTCATTCTATAGCTTAATCTACGAATAACTAACGTAGAAGGTAAATTGAGTGTATGCGCCAATCTAGACGAAGGAGCATTGTACGCTACGTCTGTTTATTATGTATATTGAGCTAACAGGAGTTAATATGACGCAGTTTATTGCAATGTGAGCGAAGAGCGTGGCTCCGTGACGATGTGGAACCAGAACGTTGCTATGTGGAAACTTGCAGAACATTTCTGCCCATGTATACACACATATTGGAACAATGGACTCGATCAATAGACGCTGTCCAGAGTCTGTCTACGTGTTAGTACGAGCTTCAGTACTCCAGTACTTTTTGCCAACAATGTATCGTAGACAAACGTTATTGTGAGTGGTGTGTCACTTCCGCCGTCAGCATAGGTCGTATAACGATCAAGCAAAGACTGCCTAAAGAGGTAATAAGAGAGAGTAGTCGCTCTATCCGAGGACAAACTATTAGATTTGTGCATAAGTTCGTACGTAACGTTTTTGTTTTGCATGCTGGGATTCCAGTTGCTCTTTATTTGTTTATTGATTATCATTTTTTTATTTGTAGTTCACTGTAGCTATTTGAGTTTACATGTTGTCGTTTTGTCATTTGGAGGTAGTGAGTGGAGCTGTGGGCGCTAAAAGATGGAGTGCGAAGAGAAGAAATCGGAACATTTCCGACATATTCTTCTGTTTGAGTTTAAGAGGAGGTTTACTATCTTTGACTCGAAGAAAGCATGTTCTTTGAGAATTTTTTCTCGGGATGAGCTATAGATATCAATGTCAAATTTTGTCTAAATGTTTATTGATATTTCCTCTACAAAGCGGATTTTTTTCGATCGGAAATGTCGAAGGGCAAAAGCGGAAGTGCCGTCGGAACGAAACAAAATTTCAATGTAGACCTCCACTCGCGGTATGTCGCAGGTCAGCCGGCTCGTCTGAAATCAAAATTGAGTTGACGTTAGCGAAGTATATAAGATTCTTTAGGAGTTGGTCCTCGCTTAAGTTATTTGGGCCACAGGAAAGAAAATGGCGGACATTTGAAAAAAATAGGGTTTTTTTCATCGATTTTTCGACTTAGTCGGCCAAGTGAAATTACTTATATTTGATGGATCGGAGCAAAAGTGGTACACCTCCTAGACAATTTAGTTAGCTTCGTCGGAAACAAAGAATCATGCCAATCGGATCAGTAGATTTGAAGTTACCATACCGAGCGATAAAAGAAACGTCATTTCGAGAAAAATGCGTTTGAAGTTTTGACTACATATAAATGCAATATTATGCAACGCACGTTCAATCTGCTATTCCGGGTCCATAAACTAGTGCTTCCTCTTCCTCATAGAGGGCGTTCTGCTCGATCTGGGCCATCCTGCGCTACTCCAGAGCCGCTCGTACGGCCGCTGACAAGCGGTTTTCGGCCGCTTGAATCCGGTGGTCGTCCGAATGCTTGGCGAACTGCGTCGAATAGAGTCCCAGGGTGACGTCCATCGTTGTCATGGTCTTCAGAATTGCTGAATACCCTTCGTTGAAGCTGCTCATTGCCAGGAAAGTCGCAGTCTCCACAGTCTTCGCACCAGAATGCAAATGCTTGGGGGCTAACTTCCAACAACACGTGTTCAAACTTACATTTGAATTTTGTGTTTCCTCCCAAGCACCGGTACAATAACTCGTCCTCCGAAATAAAAAAAAATACTGATGCGTGAAAGAGGCCGATTTCAGGCAGGTGCATTTTTTTGTTCAACCGCGAACAATGAACATTTCCGTTCCGCCGGAAAAACCGTTTCAGGGGTGGATTCTAAACACTTTTGTGGATCCAAAAATGCAATTTTTTAAAAAATCGATTTTTTGAACCAAAAGATAGTAAACCTCCTCTTAATGTAGGGGTGACAGCATCAGAGGCAGCCAGAAACATTTGCGCCGTGTTTGGGGATAAGGCCTATGGACAGAGCACGGCGAGAAAACGGTTGTCTCGTTTTAAGGAGGATCGTTAGTGACTCTCCACATTCAGAAAGAGCATCAGTGTATGATGAAGCTTGTTTAAACGCATTAACCCACAATGATCCCCTACCAAAATGCTGAGCCACGCTGCCTTTACAGCCGCCCATAATTGCGAATATGTTGCAGGTGCAGGATTTTGTGCTCCAACTGACCTCTCGATTATGTCCCATAAATGTTCGATGGGATTCATGTCGGGCGGTCTGTGTGGCCAAACCATTCTGTAGAATTGTCCAGAACGTTCTTGAAACCAATTGCGAGCTACTGTAGACCGGTGACATGGCGCACTGTCATCCATAAAAATTCCATCGTTGTTTGGGAACATGTAGTCCATGAATGGCTGCAAATTGTCTTTAGGTAGCCGAATAGAACCATCTCCAGGCAATGATCGGTTCAGTTGGACCAGAGCACCCAGTCCATGTATACACAGCCCAACCGATTATGGAGCCACCACCAGTTTGCGCAGTGCCTTGTTGACAAATTGGGTCCATGGCTTCGTGGGGTCTGCGTCACACTCGAACCCTAACATCAGCTCTTACCAGCTGAAATCGGGACTCATCTGACCAGTCCACAGTTTTCCAGTTGTCAGGGGCCCAACCGATATGATCACGAGTCCAGCAAAGGAGCTGCAGGCGATATTGTGCTGTTAGCAAAGGAACTCGAGTAGGTCGTCTGCTGTCATAGCTCATTAACACCAAATTTCGCCTCATTGTCCTAATGGATACGTTCGTCGTACGAATCATATTGATTACTGCGGTTCTTTCAAGCAATGTCGCTTGTCTATTAGCACTGACAACGATACACAAACGGTGCTGTTGTCCCGTCGGCCCCTGCTTTGTCCGTGGTGAGAGTTAATGCCTGAAATTTGGTATTCTCGGCGCACTTTTGACACTGTGGATCTCGGAATGTTGAATTCTCTAACGATTTCCGAAATGGAATGGACACGAATCTAGCTCCGACTACCTTTACGCGTGCTGTTGATTCCCGTCGTGCGGCCATTATCAGGTCGGAAACTGTTTCACAAGAATCAACTAAGTACATATGACATCTCCGCCACTGCACTGCCTTTTAATGCCTTGTGTACGCGATACTACCGCCATCTTAATATGTGCATACCGCTATCCCATGACATTTGTCACCTCAGTGTACACTGAAATTCCCGCGCAACAGTTCCGCAGTATGTCGGGATAGGAACCAAAAGCGAATGGTGATACTCATTGATATAGCGGAGTAGAATGAGGTACTTCTTTCTCTCCACTTGATTTGGAATAACGCTACAGTAATCCACGCTGTGTTGGTGGAAGCGTGTGGGAGCAACACACCGTCATATGACACGGTGGTCAGGTGGCACAGACGCTTCCAGTGTGGTCCAACAAGTATGAGTGTCGGAGAACCTAGTGGCGGACCATCTCTGTGTGAAGAACCGGCAGGAGCTAGAGGAGTGAAGGCTCTGGTGCTCCGACACAGTCTGGGTGACAGATGGTGGTGGTGGTGGTGTGTTGGGGCTTATGGGCGCTCAACATCGAGGTCATCAGCGCCCTGACACACATTAAAAGGAACGAATGTGGACAGACCTAAGAAAACTAAAGCACACACTCAAAGAAAGCAGGAAAAGAAGGAAAATGCTACATAAGAAAGTAAAACCTAAGCAAAGGGGAAACATAGCAACAAGAATGTCACAGGAAATTGTTATTGGCTGGCCACTTACATAAAATATGGGCGAGCTTGTCACACAGTGAGAAAATTAAAATCCTCTCCCTAAAATCTTTGTAAAAACATTTGACAGGGCACAGAACTTTAAAACTTTAACCACATTCGTCCGAGTGTTGCCTAAAAGAGATGGCAGGTCCACTGGCAAGTCAGCTGCGACCCGCTGGTCAGAAAATAAAACGCAATCCAATAAAACGTGGTGCACAGTGACCTGGACGCCGCAAGCACCACACATTGGAGGGTCCTCTCGCCGGAGCAGGAAGCCATGCGTCATAGGGCTGTGGCCTATTCGAAGCCGAGTGAGGAGAACCTCGTCCCGTCGATGGGGCTGAAAGGGGGAGATGCGAAAATCTGTCATGGATCAGTTTTCAACATCTTATACGAGATTTTGGACGTGAGAAACGTCACCGCCCGCTTGGTTCCGTGACTGCTCACAGCCATTCGAGAAAGCCTGTAGCACCGAGCCAGCGGCGGAAATGTTGCAGCTGTGTGGGTCCAAAGCAAACCCCTTTTTCAGCCGATTAATAAACCATAGACTACTACAGGCTGTATGTCCGCCCCAATAGGTGAATGGTCAGCGTGACGGACTGCCGTCCTCAGGGGCCTGGGTTCGACTCCCGGCTGGGTCGGGGAATTTCTCCGCTCAGGGACTGGGTGTTGTGTTGTCTTCATCATCATTTCATCCCCATCTGGCGCGCAGGTCGCCCAATGTGGCGTCGAATGTAATAAGATCTGCATCAAGGCGGCCGGACCTGCCCCTTAAGGGGCCTCCCGGCCAATGACGCCGAAAGCTCATTTCCATTTCTACTGGCTGTATCACTCTGATCACGAGACATAAGAACGATACAAAAATTGAAAAATTTCGTTTAACCAACACCGAGAAAGGCTCCGCCATCAGCAGGCAAGGTGATCCATAGTGCATTTGGAATTGTCACTGTGTAGTGCTAGAAGATTACAATCGTAGGAGGCAAATCATGTAACGAGGATACCATCGGAATCTCATGACGAAATTACGGGAGGCTGTCAAGAGAAAGCGGCGCGGGAAGCTGTGCGAGGAGGTATTGTTGCTCCAGCTGAAATTAAACTTTCTTGGTAGGGTAAGCAAACTGAGACGTTATGTATCATTTGAAGAAAGAGTTGCACAACGGAAATGTCAAAAGAGTAAGGCTCGTGGCCCCGATTAATCCATAATCAAAGAGTAACAGAGGTTATCTAGCTACTGAAATAATAGCAAAAGGAGTTCCATTACTGTGCATTTATTTCACAGCAATCCTCATGAGAAGTAACTAAATATAGCGGACATCTACATTCAAAAGTAACAAAATGCACATGAAGTATTAGCTGTCTCACAAGGGGAAGGCCTCAGACACGACCAACCGATTCAGCTCAAATTTGGCAGATCGCTTGTGTACAACCTAAAACGAAGAAATCTAAGATATTTTGGGTCAACACCCCCGCCATTTTGAGAAAATCACCCCTAAAGGTTATGACGAGCAATCGACTCAAAATTGGCGGGATCGATAGATAATTGTAAATATAGCATTTTTCATCATCAGGTATAGGGTCCGAAAATGCATACTTTTCCAGAAATCGAGGTAAGAAACTTTTACAACTACCGCTTCTGTACCCACATGATAAACGCCTTTCGCCGACCGCACCGATAGCCCAACGGCCAAGGTAACTGTCTGGGACTCGGAGAACCCGGGTTAATAAGGTAAGTATTACTATCATTCCTTATTGATTTACTTACCTTATTAACCCTCCTATCCCTATCAATTGAGATATGGAAAAATACAAACGAAAAGAATAACATCCGCTACGTTTCTGCGAGATTCGAACCCAGGTTTTCCGATTCCCATCCAATTACCTTGGCCATTGCACTATCGCCGCTGTCGGCGAAAGGCGTTTACCATGTGGGTACAGAAGCGGCAGTTGTAAAAGTTTCTTTTCTCGATTTCTGGAAAATTTTGCGTTTGCGGACCCCATACCTGATGATAAAAAATTCTCCTTTTACAATTATCTATAGATCCCTGCAATTTTGAGTCGATTGCTCGTCATAGCCTTTAGGGGTGATTTTCTCAAAATTGCGCGGGTGTTGACCCAACGTATCTTAGATTTCTTCGTTTCACGTTGTACACAAGCGACCTGCCAAATTTGAGCTGAATCGGTTGGCCGTGTCTAAGGCCTTCCCCTTGTCAGTTAAACATAACACACACATGAGTTGTCCACAAGGTACTGGGAAATTAGTATAAAAGATGTGTTGCCTCGAGAGACTGTGTCTGAATCACCTATAAACAACGGGGGAGAAATTATTGCTGTACCCATGGTACAATGTGATGTGCTATTCTGACAAGCACAGGAACTAATACGTGCAAGACATGGTAATCCAAAATTCACTGTAATAAGAACTTCCAAATCGCGAACGAAATTAAATAACTAAAATAAGAGTCGTCAGAGCAGCTATAAGTAACATCCAACGTTATCGTGACGTTCTTAAAATTCGCGCGGTGGCAGTCTCGGCTAAATTCAAACAACAAAGCGAGAACACTTACAAGTCTTCATGGCGCCAGGGTCAGAACCCCATCTTCACTGCTCCAGAATCGGGCCCCGAATGCCAGAAAACGTTTTTCTCTCTCTAAATTCTGGGGGCGCACTGAAAAAGTCTGACTAAAACCGGCTTCAGCAAACCATTCTTCGTGCTGACCCATCAGAGAAGAGGATATTGTCCACTCCAATCCTCCGCTATTCTGGTATGTTTCCGAGAAAAATCCACGCCATAATATTAGGGGCGAGACAGTGCCCTATACATGGTGTTACAAAAAGGTACGGCCAAACTTTCAGGAAACGTTCCTCACACACAAATAAAGAAAATATGTTATGTGGATATGTGTCCGGAAACGCTTAATTTCCATGTTAGAGCTCATTTTAGTTTCGTCAGTATGTACTGCACTTCCTCGATTCACCGCCAGTTGGCCCAATTGAAGGAAGGTAATGTTGACTTCGGTGCTTGTGTTGACATGTGACTCATTGCTCTACAGTACTAGCATCAAGCACATCAGTACGTAGCATCAACAGGTTAGTGTTCATCACGAACGTGGTTTTGCAGTCAGTGCAATGTTTACAAATGTGGAGTTGGCAGATGCCCATTTGATGTATGGATTAGCACGGGGCAATAGCCGTGGCGCGGTACGTTTGTATCGAGACGGATTTCCAGAACGAAGGTGTCCCGACAGGAAGACGTTCGAACCAATTGATCGGCGTCTTAGGGAGCACGGAACATTCCAGCCTATGACTCGCGACTGGGGAAGACCTAGAACGACGAGGACACCTGCAATGGACGAGGCAATTCTTCGTGCAGTTGACGATAACCCTAATGTCAGCGTCAGAGAAGTTGCTGCTGTACAAGGTAACGTTGACCACGTCACTGTATGGAGAGTGCTACAGGAGAACCAGTTGTTTCTGTACCATGTACAGCGTGTGCAGGCACTATTATAGCAGCTGATTGGCCTCCACGGGTACACTTCTGCGAATGGTTCATCCAACAATGTGTCAATCCTCATTTCAGTGCAAATGTTCTCTTTACGGATAAGGCTTCATTCCAACGTGATCAAATTGTAAATTTTCACAATCAAAATTTGTGGGCTGACGAGAATCCGCACGCAATTGTGCAATCACGTCATCAACACAGATTTTCTGTGAACGTTTGGGCAGACATTGTTGGTGATATCTTGATTGGGCCCCATGTTCTTCCACCTACGCTCAATGGAGCACGTTGTCATGATTTCATACGGGATACTCTACCTGTGCTGCTAGAACATGTGCCTTTACAAGTACGACACAACATGTGGTTCGTGCACGATGGAGCTTCTGCACATTTCAGTCGAAGTGTTCGTACGCTTCTCAACAACAGATTCGGTGACCGATGGATTGGTAGAGGCGGACCAATTCCATGGCCTCCACGCTCTCCTGACCTCAACCCTCTTGACTTTCATTTATGGGGGCATTTGAAAGCTCTTGTGTACGCAACCCCGGTACTAAATGTAGAGACTCTTCGTGCTCGTATTGTGGAGGGCTGCATGAGCGCATCAGGGATTCCATGCGACGGAGGGTGGATGCATGTATCCTCGTTAACGGAGGACGAAGTAATAAAATGAGTTCTAACATGGAAAGTAAGCGTTTCCGGACACATGTCCACATAACATATTTTCTTTCTTTGTGTGTGAGGAATGTTTCCTGAAAGTTTGGCCGTACCTTTTTGTAACACCCTGTATAGGTTCGTAGTGAGCCCTTGAGACGAGAGGAAATACTTGTGCCTTCCCTTTCCACTCTGAGTATTTTGGGGTTATCTTGACTAACGTACCACGAAAAAGACGTTCGTTTGCGCGGTACAAACAGGAGTGTACACATTCCGCATTTAACTTGCCCATGCCTGCATGCCTGCATGGCTTCAGCCGAACGGGCAGGCTACTTGACTCCCGTCCAAGCCAAGCCATGCCTAACCCAAGCAGGCTACAGGAGTCTTGCTTTCCTGTTCGTCTTCGCGCGGTGTTAATGAGTAAGGCTGATGGAAAGCCTTTTTTTTTGGCCAAGTATTACAAGACGAAGCCCAAGATTTTGGGCTTATTTATTTCTTTTGATGTGACCGATTTTCTGAGCAGCTTCACTCTCATTCGACGTGTACTGGCTATCTGAATTCCAACCGTCACCAGGTCACGTCTAATACTGTACATGTTTTCTGTAATAAGCGGAACCATTTATGATGGTCGAGATCCTTTGCACTAAAGAACCAGAAGATGTCCATTATACTGCAACGACAAGTAAAGTAATGTTTTGGAAGTCTAGTTTCTCTAACTTTAGTGTGTTTCAACCAAATATAACCTCAGTTAATTCTAACTGCTTTTTTCCGGGATGTGTCTTGCGGGTTCGCTGAATTCATTCTGAGTGGCCAAAATAGTTCATTGGAAATTCCCCAAAATATATTTTAGCTAACACAAAGTTCTTTTTTCTTATTATGTTAATCTAAAAAGTACATGTCTGAAAGAAGAAGCCTTTCATTCATACTTAGCTTTCTTCACATTACGTTACATACTACCAGAATGTGGTTTTTAATTTCCACTGAGTCATATTTTTTTCTTATTTCAATCAATGTTTGCCCTAAATTTAGAAATGTCCTCAAGTCCTTTAAGCACTTGTCAGCCACTAAGTCGACGCTTCTTTCAAAATATGTGCAGGGTGAGGAAACTGATGATCAAATTTACAATCATGTCGTCACATCCTAGAAGTTTTTGAATGGGTGTTTAGTAACTTTTTATACAATTTGATTTTCGAGACACCAACGATTTATTTGAAACTCATATACACACGAAAAATTTTCCCCCACTGGACTTGCACTCTGTTTCGTGATTGATATACACTACTAGCCATTAAAATTGCTACACCAAGAAGAAATGCAGATGATAAACGGGTATTCATTGGACAAATAAATTATACTAGAACTGACATGTGATTACATTTTCACACAATTTGGGTGCATAGATCCTGAGAACTCAGTACTCAGAACAACCAGCTCTGGCCGTAATAACGGCCTTGATACGCCTGGGCATTGAGTCAAATAGAGCTTGGATGGCGTGTACAGGTACAGCTGCCAATGCAGCTTCCACACGACACCACAGTTCATCAAGAGTAGTGACTGGCGTATTGTAACGAGCCAGTTGCTCGGTCACCATTGACCAGATGTTTTCATTTGGTGAGAGATATGGAGAATGTGCTGGCCAGGGCAGCAGTCGAACATTTTCTGTATCCAGAAAGGCCCGTACAGGGAGGTGCCACGGTCGTAACACATCTGAAATGTAACGTCCACTGTTCAAAGTGCCGTCAATGCGAACAAGAGGTGACCGAGACGTGTAACCAATGGCACCCCATACCATCACGCCGGGTGATACGCCAGTATGGCGATGACGAATACACGCTTCCAACGTGCGTTCACCGCGATGTCGCCAAACACGGATGCGACCATCATGACGATGTAAAAAGAACCTGGATTCATCCGAAAAAATGACGTTTTGCCATTCGTGCACCCGGGTTCGTCGTTGAGTACACCATCGCAGGCGCTCTTGTCTGTGATACAGCGTCAAGGGTAACCGCAGCTATGGTCTCCGAGCTGATAGTCCATGCTGCTGCAAACGTCATCGAACTGTTCGTGCAGATGGTTGTTGTCTTGCAAACGTCCCCATCTGTTGACTCTGGGATCGAGACGTGGCTGCACGATCCGTTACAGCCATGCGGGTAAGATGCATGTCATCTCGACTGCTAGTTATACGAGGCCGTTGGGATCCAGCACGGCGTTCCGTATTACCCTCCTGTGCCCACCGATTCCATATTCTGCTAACAGTCATTGGATCTCGATCAAAGCGAACAGATGTCGCGATGCGATAAACGGCAATCGCGATAGGCTACAATCCGACCTTTATCAAAGTCGGAAACGTGATGGTACGCATTTCTCCTCTTTTCACGAGGCATCACAACAACGTTTCACCAGGCAACGCCGGTCAACTGCTGTTTGTGTATGAGAAATCGGTTGGAAACTTCCCTCATGTCAGCACGTTTTAGTTGTCACCACCGGCGCCAACCTAGTGTGAATGCTCTGAAAAGCTAATCATTTGCTTATCACAGCATCTTCTTCCTGTGGGTTAAATTTCGCGTCTGTAGCACGTCATCTTCATGGTGTAGCAATTTTAATGGCCAGTAGTATATAATTCCCAAGTCTAAATTTCCCCTGAATATCATTTAAATTTGGTTTCTTCATTTTTCTGCTCCCATCGTTACGTTAAATGCGGTGCAGTGAAACTACCTACTCAACATATACCGGACTAGTCTGTAGTCACCATGGATTGATAGCGCAACCTGTTATCAGGTTCAGCGGACTGACACTTGCAGCTTGCCAGGTTTGCGGAAATCCAGGTTGGCCTACTTCAACCACTGTGCCTAAGTGCACATGTGAAACTTACCCTTTGTATGTAAATACGAGGTGTGGCTAGAAAAAAACCGGACTAGTACTGGTGAAACAATAAAACGAATGCAATAAGGCTGAAAGTCACGTGGCCTGTCACGTGACTCTCGCTCCGCCTACTGCTCGAGTTTCGTCTGCCTCCTGCACTCAGTCTGCCCGTGGCGTCTGTTTTAAGTAGTTGACGTTTTGTCTGTGCGTCGGAAAATGTTGAGTGTACAGAAAGAACAGCGTGTTAACATCAAATTTTGTTTCAAACTAGGAAAATCCGCAAGTGAAACGTTTGTAATGTTACAACAAATGTACGGCGATGATTGTTTATCACGAACACAAGTGTTTGAGTGGTTTAAACGATTTAAAGATGGCCGCGAAGACACCAGTGATGACACTCGCACTGGCAGACCATTGTCAGCAAAAACTGATGCAAACATTGAAAAAATCGGTAAACTTGTTCGACAAGATCGCCGTTTAAGAATCAGAGCAGTGTCTGAGTTAACAGGAGTTGACAAGGAAAGTGTTAGGCAGATTCTTCATGAAAGTTCCAACATGAACAAAGTGTGTTCAAAAATGGTTCAAAGTGTCTCACAATTGAACAGAAGGGACGCCGAAGAATGATTTGTTCTGACATCCTGGAAAACATTGAAAGTGATCCCACCTTCTTACAAAATGTTATTACTTGCGATGAATCGTGGTTTTTTACTTACGATCCCGAAACTAAACGCCAATCGATGCATTGGAAAACTCCTGGTTCTCCACAACAAAAAAAAGCACGAATGTCAAAATCGAAATTCAAGGCAATGATGATTGTTTTTTTTTACATCAAAGGGATTGTGCACATTGATTGGGTACCAGAGGGACAAACAGTGAATCAGCATTACTACGTTAGCGTCCTGGCTACCCTACGTGAGCGAGTACGGAGAAAACGGAACGATTTGTGGAGAAAAAAGTCATGGATCCTTCACCAAGACAATGCCCCATCTCACAGTGCGTTGTCAGTGAAGACGTTTTTGGCAAAACACAACATTCCCATCTTAGATCATCCACCCTACTCACCTGATTTGGCCCCCTGTGACTTTTTTCTTTTCCCTAAAGTCAAGTCAGCTTTGAAAGGAACTAGATTTGAGACTGTTGAAGCAGTAAAAGAAAAAGCAACGGAAGTAATGTATGGACTTACCGAAAATGATCTGCAGCATTGCTATGAACAGTGGAAAATTCGTATGGAGCGGTGTAGAGACCGAGGAGGAGAGTACATTGAAGGAGATAACATGAAATTGTAAATAATTGTAAATAAATGTTTTTTTCCAGCATCAGTCCGGTTTTTTTCTAGCCGCACCTCGTAATGAAAGTGCTGGGTTCAAATGGCTCTGAGCATTATGGGACATAACATTGGAGGTCATCAGTCCCCTAGAACTTAGAACTACTTAAACCTAACTAACCTAACGACACCACACACATCGATGCCCGAGGCAGGATTCGAACCTGCGACCGTAGCGGTCGCGCGGTTGCAGACTGCAGCGCCTAGAACCGCTCGGCCACTCCGGCCGGCAATGACAGTGCTGGAAAATCTCTTACGTTATTTGATTTTCAAACAGCCGAGCAAAACTGAACGTACTCAGACAGTTCTCTCTTTAGTTATTCTGATCATCACTAAACTGACACACAATACTTTTAGCGAAACGCAATCTGACTTTCAATAATTCCTACAAAACAATCGCCCTGACTAACAATAACTTATACCTTGCACAAATCACTTACCTCACAAAAATCTTCGTTACTCGAACTACTGCAATACAGCGAGCGCCACTACTGCCAGCTAAATAAAAGATTCTAACTACTTAAGGCACTAGCTACTGATAGGCATAGTTAGCAAATGAAAGGTTTTGATGGAGAACAAACAATGTATTTATCATAGTAATGTTCAGAAGTCATCATTTATGTATCAGTTAATGACATCCAGTCTTACAAATTTCCTTTTCCTGACCGACACACGTCCAGATCGTCCGCTCACAGTAACCTCTCAAAACTCTGGCATCTCTCTGCCCACATCCACCACTGCTGGCGGCTCACCTCCAACTGTCCAACGCTATGCGCTGTTCACATCCAACTGCCCAACACTACAATAGCAAATTTCAACACTGTAAACCAGCCACAGACTGCACACAGCGCAGTCAGCGATTTTAATACAGAGCGCTACGTGGCGTCACCAACATAAAAACCGAAACAGCCTACTTACACATGTGCCTTTGTGTCTCCGTTACTGCAGGTTGAGATGCTTTAATATTTGCGGCGAAGAAAGGAGCGGGCAGGGTGGTCGGAGTGTTTGTACACCTCTAGGTACACAGGCAACAGCCGCCGCTTGTGTCGCAGAGTTGCCTGTTTGCGTTACCCTAGTCAATCAGAAGAGTGGGTTCTGCATCACATTCGAGCCAAAAGTTTAGCGCGTCGGCCCCCCTGCCTTGCATGAAAGACTAGCGTTAGACCCTCCGCGCCACGGTGACAGGGTGTTAAAAAATTCCCGTTACAAACTTCTAGGACTTGTAGAGGGGAGTGAATACATATTTTTTTGAATAGGAAACCATGTCCGAAAACGAACCGTTTCCGTGATACAGTCGTTTGTAAACATGTTTTCTAGGTAAATAGGCAACAGGATAGTCATGATAGGGCGTGGTTACATCGGATCGGCTAATGTCATTTGACGTCTATCCTACCTGTTCTGACCTGATTGACGTCTCTGTGAGTGTTACAGCAAAGCGGCTGAGTAAACGTTTGCAGATTACATCGACATATTCCTTCTTAGTGGCGAAGCTCACGGTAATGGAAGAGCTGCTAGTCACCTTTATAAGGATCGTTCTCCACAACTTTCGACTCCATTGCACTCACCTTCGCCACAATTAAGCAACGGCTCCGAGGAGAGGTACTTTCACTGTCAGCAGCTTGACTATGATGCTCCAACGAAACGCCGCACTCTCCAATTGGAAGAGGCCGTATTGCATCACCCTGAAGAGAAATCGACAACGAGCACACGAGCAATTTCTTTGGCTATTAATGAGTGGAACTGTAAAACAAGTAATCTGTTAAGTCAAGCCTAATCAATTAGGTGTAGAGGAGGTCGCGTTACCAACATGTTTTCAAACGGCTGCAGCTTGGAAACTGAGTGTTTCCAGACATGGCTTCCAGTTTAAAATATTATCTGATTTCTCCCCTTTGCAAGTCTTAAAGTTTGTAACGGGAATTTTCGAAAGCCCTGTACATTACATGGAAGGCGTCTCCATTGTCTGAGGAACAAATAGGCTGGTATTCCAGGAGGCACGCGACTCAAGTGTGAAACCTACCAGGCGAAAATTACACCAGATGGAAATTATTTTAATAAAATCGGACGTGCTTATCCCTTGTCATCTTAAGAGGAGTGCAAGCTACTAGGCAGATAGCAATTGCTTCTGTTCTAATTGACACTTGCGGCTGCTATCATAATTTATTGATCGTGTAAACCTGATGAATGCAATGAAACATTTCCTTCCATTATGCTTTACTACCATTGCAAACAGATAGCGATTGGCAAAGCAAATGAACGGCCAAGAAACGCAGAAAGATACACTGACAGAAAAAAATTGAAACACCAAAAAATGATGTAGAGCAATGAATTTCGGGAATACATTTGTCTGGGTAACTTATGTAAGTGATTAACATTGAAATGTCACAAGTTAATGTTAGCACGAGATAATCTAGTACAGTAATAACCAGCGTAACCGTTAGAACGTTGAACGTAAGCATGCATACGTACATACATGGTGTTATACGGGTGCCGGATGTCAGTTTGTGGAATGTAGTGTCATGTCTGTTGCACCTGGTCGGTCAATACAGGGGCCGTTAATGCTGTTTGTGCCTGACGCTGGAGTTGTCACCTGATGACTTCCCGGCTCTATTGGAGATAGAGATCTGGTGACCCAGCAGGCTAAGGCAACAAGTCGACACTGTAGAGAAAGTTGGGTTACAACAGCGGTATGTGGGCGAGCATTATCCTGTTAGAAAACACCCCCTGGAATGCTGTTCATTAGTGGTAGCACAACAGATAGAGTCACCAGACTGGCGTACAAATTTTCGGTCAGCTTACGTTGAATAACGCCGAGATTGCTCCTGCTGTCATACGAAATCACACCCAAGACCATAACTCTAGGTGTAGGTCCAGTGTATCTATCACAGACAGGTTGGCTGCAGGCTCTCAACTGGCCTCCTAACCAACACACGGCCATCACTGGCACCGAGGCAGAACCAAATTTCATCAGAAAATGAAACAGGCCTTCACCCTGCCCTCCAATGACCTCTTGTTTGACATCACTGAAGTCGCAAATGGCGGTGATTTGGGGTCAGTTGAATGCACGTTACAGGGCGTCTGGCTTGGAACTGTCCTTGAAGTAACCGGTTTGTAACAGTTCTGTGCGACACTGTAGTGTAACTGCTGCTCAAATTGTTGCTGCGGATGCAGTACGACGCGGCATAGCCATTGGTCGAACACGATGTTCTTCCCTCTCGGTAGTGCCACGTCGGCGTCCGAGTCCAGTCTTAGTGCAACCGCACATTTCCGTGACAAACGGCGACAGCAGTCATTTACGATGGCTACATTCCTGCCAAATCTTTCTGCAGTATCGCAGAAGGAACATCCAACTTCTCATAGTCCTGCTACACGAGCTCGTTCAAACTCGGTGAGGTGTTGATTATGGCGTCTTGGTCGCCCTTCAAGGCGTTCTTGGCTACATCTGCTCACCACTCTTACGCAGCTGGCGCGAAATTTAAACAGACATAATCTTTCAGATGTAACAATACGCCCACCAACTTTCATTTGTGTCGCACAACTCCTTTTTGGTGTAGCGATTTTTTCCCGTCATTGGATAAGCGGTAGTAAAATGTATCAGTTACTAGTCTCACAGCAAATGCTTCTCTTCTAAATGATATTTGCTAGGCCCTATCATTACTTACTGATCATGAATACCTGACGAATACAATGACACGCTTCCTTCCATGAATCTTTACTAGCTGTTCAAAGAGCTACGCAATGGCAAAGAATATGAACAATCAAGAAACGCAGAAAGATGTGTCAGGGAGATCTGACGGGATCCTCTCGCCTAACAACGCCCCAGCTCATTTGTACACAAGACACAGTCACACGTGCTTTTTGTTTGAGCTGTCAAATTTTCCATCAGCCTCATATTCTGCTGACATAACTCCTCCGTGCTCGTATGAAGGGGCGCGCGGGACTAGCCGAGCGGTCTGCCGGCACGGTAGCTCAGCGTGTTCGGCCAGAGAGCCGGTTGGCTTCTGTAATAAAAAAACTGAGTGGAAGGATTGCGAGGTGCCGGGGCTAGCAGTGTATTTAACACTAAATTCTAGAATCTACATATGTAAATGATGCTCTAAGCCCCCCCTATTCTAACTCCGACTTTTGCTGTAGCACAAGGATTAAAAAATATACGCGAACTGACTGTAATCAACCCTGCAAGTGGAGTAGAAAAGAGTTTGGCACCTGCAATAATTTAATTTGATAAATAAGTTAAATAGAGGAAGGTTTCATTAACGTAGTGAGAAATGATGGGTTGCTCTACCGATTAACAGAATGAAAGTTCTGTCCAAAATAACAATATGATTTATTAAGACTAAACACAAAATAATAAACAAAAACACATGAAACATTTATAATACATCAAATTGGCTCAAATTGGATACTCAAATAAACGCTGTGAAGATGAAGTTGTCCCTAAACTAGATTGTGAGGTTTATGTCGAAGTGGTATGTGGAGCCAATTCCTTGCCACTCAAATCTTAAGAGAGACACACAGCTAACCCAACATTAATTGCTGCTACTCAAGACAGAACACAGTTAGAAAAAGACGAACAGGCGCGCTCTGCTGAGCTCTGATTATCACCTAGGACAATCCCTATCTGCCAGTGCTGCGGACATACATTACCAAACTGTCTTCTTAACTGCCAGAACACGATCTGGCGTACTGGAGGCGATGGCTGGTTGCTTCGACGTCCTCGACCGAAAGGCGAGAGCCGACTCACTAGAGCATCCGTACAGGCCGAACACACAACATTCCCGCCCCCACGACAGTGGCCGCGGTTAAACGTTCCAATCAGCAACTCGAAAACCGGCGGAAAATTCCACTCCATTGCCGGAGCACTACCATTCCACCAATGGAGATTCTTGGCGCCAATTTCTGCGCTGATTTTGCTTCGTCACGGAGCTATGCCCTGAGCAAGCCAATCACAGTTACTATTTTGCAGAAAGCGCGGGAATTTTCCCGCCACAACTGCCTGGGTACACAAGTCATTCCCACGCCTCGCTGGCAGCCCGTCAGAAAGTGTTTTCGCTAAGATTCTGCGAAGTAACGGAACCTCTAGCCCAGCCGCTACTTAAGACCCCTCCGGGCATGTCTTTTGACAATGTCGGCGTCTGCAAAGCATTCACTCGACTTCCTCACACCCGTCGGCTTAACGCTTTCAGATCAGCAGAGCCCGCCTGTCACCGGACCACCAGGGTGACGAGAGACGCTGCGTGGGAAGTCCACGTGTGAAGGAATAGCGACTTTTCACTGCATGCAATTAGAGAGGAAAATCGTAAGATAGAAATACGAGAGGGGGCTCATGCCACCTCTCATAGCCCCTACGCCATTTTAGATTGTAATTGGTGAGCGATTGGCTCACTTAGGAACAATGTAGTGAGTCAATCGCCCAAGAACAATCTCGCAAACTGGCTGCACATGCTGCACTCTATAAAGAAAATCACTGCAACTGAAATATGCAGCTCATAGAGGGAGGATTATTTATGATGTAGCCAACTTCACCTTCTTAATATGGAACACTAACACTCACATCACACATCCATACCCAGGGAGCCCCTTCCAAACACCGGTTCACACAGACATTCACTCTCTAAATATGGCCCGGGCATGTGAGCCAAATATGGAGCAATTTATTCTTTACAATCAGAGTTGGAGTGCTCCGCAATTAAATGCCCAAGATGTTACAACAATTTTAATCATTAAACTAACCTGAACTCACTCACACATGATACTATTTAAGTTAACAATCCCTTTGTGAGCTTTCAGAATCTAATTACAACCTCCGATTCATTCTGTCTCCCTGCAGCAAGAATAACCTTTACAAAATGTTCCCTGAACTGATGGTCCATTCACAATGAGAGTGGTGGTATCTGCTTCAGTTTATGGGGACTTCAGGCACACTGTTTGCATACACACAACAATAAATACAAAAAACAAAAAAAGCATGGTGTGGAGAACAATACAGTAATTTGTAATAAGAATTACAGTGTAAAACACAAACACACACAAGGTATAACATACATTACAAAAACAACACTAGAGAAAGAAATTTAAGAAAAAAAACAAGGTTCATGGGGCATCAAGTTGTGCGTGCACATTGCACAAAGTTCACGACTGTGCTGAGAATGAGGCACTAAATCACATTGTTAGAAATATTCAAAGCACTTCACAAATTCCACAGAACTGACATCACATAGGGCTAAACGTCGGGTGTTGTTGCTACGTTGTTGCAACGGCAATAGGGTGTGCTGGAGCATCTGCAGTACTCTGTTGAGATTGCACCAAGACCACCAAAACCCCCACAATATTAATCTAGTTATTGTTAAATCCTACAGTTTAACTTATCCTTGTATATCGTACCTTTTTTTGTGTTTTTTTTTGTTTGTTTACCTTATACAATACTCTTACATAATTCCTGTTACGTTGAGATGTCTCGCTGCTCGCCGCTATTGGCGACAGTGATGTGCGCGCAGTACGACATGACCTCCGAGTTTTCATTACGCCTCACTGAAACTCCAGAGACTGGGTTAGCCATGGCTATACACGACAATAAATTTATAGTTGCAACTTCCTTCTCTATGTGATGCGGTTTTCGCGATCAAAGCACACCTTTCCAGAGGCAATGTAATATGACCAAGCCAGGACTGGTTCCTGTTGAGGATTCAGTCGCCCAACACACGCCAGCTACACAGTATGTCACGAATATCCAAGTATAAGTCCCTGGTTATTCATCTGTGACAGTCACGAGCAGCACGCTAAATCCCCAACCAGCACATTGGCATGGTAGGCTTTATGCCCGCATTTCTCTCGTCTAGGGCACCATTGGAGTCAAATGCTCACAGGTTCACCCCGACTTGGAAGACAACGATGCTGGCGCAGCTCTGCAAAAAACTATACTGCCCATATTCATCCTCGAAATCACGCAATATACCACAATCTTGCAGTGCACTGACGCGTGCCTGCAAGCATTGGTATGAACGTCTCACGAACTGGTTGTGGTCGCTATGGAGCGTATCACGACTTCTCAGAACGCTTCTAAGAGCACGTTCTTGTATGCGCCCGTTTGTGCGACATCTCGTCACTCATATTTATCCCTTAACATGGACACCAGATAGGAAAGGACAAAAACATTGCTCATGGAAAGGTAGTGCCTCTTATCGCAACGACAGAGGAGATCCCGAACATAGACAAAAAAAAATTAACAGCAGTAAATTCTTATGCGAGAAAACGCAGCGTGTTAATACTTTAACAATCTTAATCTATTAATGCAACGATTATAATTATTGTTCCCCGAAGAAAGGTTCATATATTTGCCTATTCTACTATGCACACCACTTACACTATTACTATTCCACGAACTCCTTTATGTGAGAGATGTGGTGGAGTCCTATGGACTTCTTTCCTTTCAGCGTCTCCAATTCATAAGCATTATGATGAGCTGCTCTCCTTATACGGTACGGGCCGTTGTAAACAGAATAGAATTTTTGGCATTTCATTTTTTGTTTGTTCGAAAGTCGGAAAGACTTAACGAGCACCTTTTGTCCAATTTGGAAGTGTCGTAGACGAGCTCCCCTGTCGGCACGTCTCTTCCTGACCTCTGCTGCAGCCCGTATCCTCTTGAGAGCCAAATCCACTATGGCTTGGTGCTGCGTTCGCGCCCTTGGTGGGAAGTTTACGACCTCGGTTATCAAGTCCTTAGGAATCCGGTTTTTCAGTACTGTAATGGGTGCCAATTTTGTTATCCCATGGGGTGCCTCATTGCTCACCTCCTGGAAGTCTTTAAGGAAAACGTCCCATGTCGTGCGCTGTTTGCTACAGTACAACCGGCACAAGTTTCCGAGTTCTTTAACAACCCGTTCTGCAGCATTCGAGCTCGGATGGTGTGAAGATATAAAAATGGGATCAATTTTACATCGACGCAACGTCTCCTTCCATGTTTTTGACTTAAACTGTGGCCCGTTATTAGAAATAATTCTACTCACATGACCAACCTGTGGTAGGAAATCCCGGATTAGGGCTCGTGATACAGTTCGTCCTGTCGCCCTCTTCAGTGGCGTAAAGGTAACGTATTTGGACGTTAGTTCAACTAACACTAATACGTAAGTATATCCTCTTCTTGTTCTTGGCAAAGGTCCCATCAAATCTGTTGCTGCTAATTGTCTTAATTTGGTCGGTACGATTGGGTATAATGGTGCCTGCATGCTCACAGTGGTGTGCTTAGCCTTTTGGCAGTCTTTACACACCGACAGTACCCTCCGAATTCGACGCTCCATGTTTCGAAAGTAACACATGGTCCTTAGCTTGAGATTGCACTTGCGTGGTCCGAAGTGTCCATAGCTGAGGTGAGTATGCCATATAACCTTGTTTATTAGGTGTTCAGGGATGCATACCCCCCATTCAGTGTCATTTGCGTAATTTCGGTGGAAAATTATGCCTTTCCGCAAGAGGTAGAGCTGCCTGATGGTGGCGTGTCTTCTGTCTATCCATTTCTGTTTCAATAACACTAGGGCAGGGTCCTTGTCTTGCTCCTTCTTGATGTCCTGCATACTACAGGTAATAAAATTTTCAAAGGCTACTTTCTGCATATAGAAAAGGCAGTAGTGATTTTCCTCCAGATCTTCTTCAATGTTGTGCTCAAATCCGATCGGTGACCGTGATAAGGCGTCTGCAATAATGTTCTGACTGCCGGGGATATATTCTATCGAAAAGTTGTACTGCTGCAGATATGATGCCCACCTAATGAGCCGCCTGTGATTAAGCTTTGCAGTCATCAAGAACTCGAGTGCCTTGTGGTCTGTGTAGACCCTCGTCTTTCGACCAAACAGAAGGTATCTGAATTTTTCAAACGCCCATACAATAGCCAGCGCCTCTAACTCGGTCACTGAGTAATTCCTCTCACTCTTGGCTAGTACTCTGCTACCAAACGCAATTGTCTTCCACACCCTGTTTCCTTCATGTACATAGTCTTGGAACACCATGACACCCAGACCTGAGTATGAACTGTCCGTTACTATGCAAAGCTCTTCTGCTAAATTAGGGTGCGATAGGATGGGTGCTTGTAATAACGCGAATTTTAATGCTTTCCATTCGGATTCGGCCGCCTCATCCCATTCCCAAGGAATCTTCTTTCCTGTACGTTGATGCAACCTAGGACTGCTCTGAGTTTTGACATGTATAAAGCGGTTGTAAAAATTTATGATCCCCAAGAACCCCCTTAACTGCTTCTTTGTCGTAGGAATGGGAAACTTTTCAATCGCTTCGATCTTTTCGGGATTTGGCGCAATGCCCTCACCCGTGATGATATGTCCTAGAAATTTGACAGAAGACGTCCCAAAATTCGATTTTTCGATATTGATAGTCACTCCGTATTCCTTGAATGTCGCAAGGAGTTCACCGAGGACCGCATTGTGCTCTCCCCAAGATTTCTCCGCGATCAGCAAATCGTCCACATAGCTGGTGACATGACGTTTCAAATTATCGCTTAGTATGCCGTCCAGCCCCCGAATGCATGCGGCAGATGAAACGTTCAAACCAAATGGTAGACGACGAAACCGGTAACATCTTCCAAATGCTAAAAAGGCTGTGTACTGTCTGCAATTTGGATGGAGCTCGATCTGCCAGAAACTCGATTTTAGATCAACTGATGAGAAGATTGATATTCCATGGAAGTTTTGTAAGAGTTCCTCTAATCGTTCCGGTCTGTCTGTTTCCTCGGTTCTATTATGGTATTAATTTGTCGCGAGTCCAAGACTAAACGAATACTACCATCTGCCTTCTCGACTACTCTTAACGGGTTATTATAGGCTGAAGCCGTAGGTTCTATTGTTCCTTCACTCAGCATTCGCGTAATTTCAGCTGCTACTTTCTGTCGATATGCCAAGGGGATTGGATAGGGTGGCACACGAAACTGGTTGTGCGGACATACACGAAATTCATATTGGAAGTTCTTTATTGATCCTGTCTTGGGAAGGAAGACCTCCGCATGTTCTACTAGTAATTTATGAAGTTCTTTGCGGTGGTCGCACCTTATATTCTTTATTGCTTCCACTTTTTCTCCTATTTTCTCCTTTATTTCTCCCATTATTCCGACTTCATTCTCATCCGTGTCCTCTCCCCTACCCGCAACGTCGACCTGTTCTTCCTTTCTGTCTTTCAGACACGCATAGTTTATCCGTACACAGACGGTAGTTGAGCTGGGATCAGCTGGTCGTCGAACTTAATGTGGACGGGCTTCCCTTTCCTCAAAACCACTTCACCTCGTCCTAGATCAACTATCGCTTCATGTTCATTTAGGAAGTCCGTTCCGATTATCATGTCGATCGCCAGATTTGGCACGATCCAGAAGTTAGACTCTATTTTGTGTCCTTGGCAGTAGAATTCCAGTCTTGTTTGTTGGGTGACCTCCGTACATTTACCCGCTAATGCCCCTTTTATTTTGGTTTTCTTAACCGATAGGACAGGCCAGTCCATCTCCTGAGAGCACCTCTTGTATGCTGCCTCAGATATTGCTGTTATGTAACTTCCACTATCTATTATCGCATTCATACTCTTTTCAGCTATTGATACTGTGATAAGAGGCTGCCGATCTTGTCGAGCAGTTGCTTTATGTTCCTCGAGCAGGATTTCTGATAAATCTTCGTAATGTATCATCCGTAGTTGGCCAGGGCCGAGATTACGTGCGAAATTCCGGCGGCCTGTGTTCGAACTGGTCTGGCGTCAATCCCTTGTTAAGCTCCCCCTCCTCTGACGTGCATTAGGATTTGCGGGTCTAGTTTCAATCTCCTGGTTCCACTGTTGTCCTTGGTTTCGCTCTCTCCGATTACGGTCGCTTTGCCGTTCGTTATTCCTCCTATCCCAGATTCCTTGTCTAGATTGACCCTGCTCCTGACGTTCTGGTTTCCGTGTCTTTGGTTTCCATAACCTCGAATAGCGTAACCTTGACTTCGGTAACCCTGGTTTCCTAACTGACCAGTGCGATTATGCGACCTGTTGTCGTCTTCCCTTCCTGGCCCGTGGTATTTGTTACTTTGCCCCTTCTTCCTGTCCTTTGCGTCTTGTTTATCAAAGACTACTTCGAGTTCGCGCAATAGACTCTTGAATGCTTCTATGTCAGATCCACACTTCCCGACAAGTGTCTGTTGGTACCTAACTAGCAATTTGGAAAAGCAAAATTTAATGATTTCTCCGTTGCTATATGGACTATCTAAAAATTGATTCTTCTTGAGTAAATCATCAAGAAATTTGGTTGCGCTCCTATGCCCGGACACTTCCAGTTCAGGACAAAATATTATTTCCTCTTTAATCCTGTCTTGCGTTTCCTTTGACCAGTAGGTCCGCAGGAATGCACCAACAAATTCCTGATAAGTCCGACACGTCACTGCCACACCCCGCATCTTTTCCGCGGCTTGGCCTTCGATGTGTCCACACATGAATTCTAATTTTGCCTGGGTTGGCCATGATGCCGGTAATGAATTTGTAAACTGCATCACCCAGCTCTTCGGATGCATCGACCCTCCATTTTCTTTGAACTTCTGGAATTTTAGTATCGACAGGAAGTGATTGTGATCAAAATCCTGTCTGATCCTCGCCCTGGTGTTGTTACTCGTTTCCGATACTTGCACGTCTGCTGAGTGTCCTGCTCTATCTTGCTGATAACTGTGATGTGCTACCTCTGTATCACAGTGAAAGTGGCACTCAGAATTCACTCTCCTAAGTGGGCTATAATTATTGGAGCTATTACTCGCTGTTTCTGCGTGTGCATTGTTAGTTCCGCACTCGGTCATTGGGCTAGAGCACGGCGGGCTTTTCCTCGGAGACACAATTCTGTGTATTCCATCACTGGTATCCGAACGCGCAGTGCTCGTGTGCCCGTTTTGCTCTAGTTTTGCTATCCGTCTCTCTACTTCTTCCATTCGTTTCGTGGTGTTCGCAACCGCGATATTACCTTGAGTTTTTAAGAATGATAGGGATTTTGAGTGGGATTGTGTTGTACGTCGCAAGCGCCCTGCGAGTTTAGAAGTTGCTTCCGCGACTTTCATTGCCCCTACTGCTGCCGTTTTGGCCAGGCCTGCTACTTTTTGTGCAGCCATTGACATTTGTTTTACTTCTTCACATTCTTTCTTTATTGTTAGTAATTCCCCACGAATTTCCCCTATATGCGAAATTATTGCCCCAGTGTCCTTCTTACGCTGTTCGTCAGCTTCTTCCTTCTCCTTCTTACGTTGTTTCTCCTCTTCTTCCTTCTCCCTCTTACGCTGTTCGTCAGCTTCTTCCTTCTCCTTCTTACGTTGTTTCTCATCTTCTTCCTTCTCCTTCTTACGTTGTTTCTCATCTTCTTCCTTCTCCTTCTTACGTTGTTTCTCATCTTCTTCCTTTTCCTTCTTACGTTGTTCGTCAGCTTCTTCTTTCATTGATCGTAGGAAGCTCAGTATTGGGTTTACGTCATCTTTTTGATCCTCTTCAAACGTGGGAGATGTAACTCTGGACACTTGGGCGCTAGAGCTCTGACATGGCCGAGCTAGCCCCTGTCTGCTCTCGTTCGTTTGATTATAAACTTCTGCTACCGTCTCGACCTGTGTGCCTGTCTCTGTTTCATCCTCTACTTCACTATCATAATCACGGCCGCAACGCTGCTCTGAGATTGCGTCCAAATCACCTTCCTCATCAATGACCCTGGCGTCCTGTCCTGCTAAAAATGTGCCCATCTCATCTCCGAACCTATTCCCGTCAGTAAACTGCCCCTTATCCATTATGCTATCCTCTTTTGTTTTAGCTTCGCTCGATAATAGTCGTGCCTTACTTCTCGTTATCATTCATGAAAAACAACTTTATCTAAAATGCACAATAAAATTAATCTACTCCATATATTTTTACACATAGACATAAAATTTCAACAACGCCTCCCCAACGCTGTAATTATACACACGATTTGTTGTGGTACAGAAACCGCACACAAACCCGATAAAGTGTGATGTGATACGAACACACCATCAAAGGAACACAAAAACAATGAACAAAAGAATGTATACACTTAAAACAAAAACTATAATCATGCGCCGCTACTTAAAACTAAACGCGGAACTACCAGAAAAAAAACTTGGGTAGTAATCAATAAAAAAATTAAGCAAAAAAAATTCTGAGTGTCCCTACTACTAATAATACTTGCTTATCAGCGATTCACAGGAAAGATCCTGGCAGGGACGCCATTTTATGCGAGATGCCGGGGCTAGCAGTGTATTTAACACTAAATTCTAGAATCTACATATGTAAATGATGCTCTAAGCCCCCTCTATTCTAGCTCCGACTTTTGCTGTAGCACAAGGATTAAAAAATATACGCGAACTGACTGTAATCAACCCTACAAGTGGAGTAGAAAAGAGCTTGGCACCTGCAATAATTTAATTTGATAAATAAGTTAAATAAAGGAAGGTTTCATTAACGCAGTGAGAAATGATGGGTTGCTCTACCGATTAACAGAATGAAAGTTCTGTCCAAAATAACAATATGATTTATTAAGGCTAAACACAAAATAATAAACAAAAACACACGAAACATTTATAATAAATCAAATTGGCTCAAATTGGATACTCAAACAAATGCTGTGAAGGTGAAGTTGTCCCTAAACTAGATTGTGAGGTTTATGACGAAGTGGTATGTGGAGGCAATTCCTTGCCACTCAAATCTTAAGAGAGACACACAGCTAACCCAACATTAATTGCTGCTACTCAAGACAGAACACAGTTAGAAAAAGACGAACAGGCGCGCTCTGCTGAGCTCTGATTATCACCTAGGACAATCCCTATCTGCCGGTGCTGCGGACATACATTACCAAACTGTCTTCTTAACTGCCAGAACACGATCTGGCGTACTGGAGGCAATGGCTGGTTGCTTCGACGTCCTCGACCGAAAGGCGAGAGCCGACTCACTAGAGCACCCGTACAGGCCGAACACACAACATTCCCGCCCCCACGACAGTGGCCGTGGTTAAACATTCCAATCAGCAACTCGAAAACCGGCGGAAAATTCCACTCCATTGCCGGAGCACTACCATTCCACCAATGGAGATTCTTGGCGCCAATTTCTGCGCTGATTTTGCTTCGTCACGGAGCTATGCCCTGAGCAAGCCAATCACAGTTACTATTTTGCAGAAAGCGCGGGAATTTTCCCGCCACAACTGCCTGGGTATTCAAGTCATTCCCACGCCTCGCTGGCAGCCCGTCAGAAAGTGTTTTCGCTAAGATTCTGCGAAGTAACGGAACCTCTAGCCCAGCCGCTACTTAAGACCCCTCCGGGCATGTCTTTTGACAATGTCGGCGTCTGCAAAGCATTCACTCGACTTCCTCACACCCGTCGGCTTAACGCTTTCAGATCAGCAGAGCCCGCCTGTCACCGGACCACCAGGGTGACGAGAGACGCTGCGTGGGAAGTCCACGTGTGAAGGAATAGCGACTTTTCACTGCATGCAATTAGAGAGGAAAATCGTAAGATAGAAATATGAGAGGGGGCTCATGCCACCTCTCAGGATCAATCACCGAACTTGAACAGAATGTCTTGCGACGTCTGCAACCACCAAACACAGCGATTTAACAAAATAAAAATAAAAATAAAAAGCGCTGCCTGATGGACTGTGCGGCTGATCCGGGCGGAGGTTCGAGTCCTCCCTGGGGCATGGGTGTGTGTGTTTGTTCTTGGGATAATTTGGGTTACGTAGAGTGTAAGCTTAGGGACTGATGGCCTTAGCAGTTAAGTCCCATAAGATTTCACACACATTTTTTTTTCTATGAAGGAACCACTGCGTGGCAGGCATTTCCAGAATGACAAAGAGGAGATTTTCGAAGTGGAACATTTCGTGAACAGCCGAAATGCAGACTCCTACAATCTATACCTCCACGAAGTCGTCCTTCGTAAGGGAAAATGCGTCGCATTGAACGATGACTATAAAGATGGACTAACATTGTCACCAAGTTTCGTGGTCTCAGCTTGATTTTTTTCAGGATGGTAATTAAAGCTTTTTGACGACTTCTAATAAGCTAGCTATATTATAAGAGTTCTTAATCGCTCGCTTGATGTGGTCTTCTATGGACCATTCGAAAACGTATAGTTTGAGTTTCAACGTGACAGACTAGTTCGTTCTCCACATTTTGACGGGAAATGGCTTCACGAGAAAAATGTACCACGTACGGCCTGGTTCGTTCGGAGTTCTGTTACGATTTCCATTGAACGTTTCTAGGTCATTATTCACGAAGATGCATACCTATATCTTTCCGTATTACAGCTGTCTGTGAAGAATGTGATGACTTCTTTTTATCCCCCGACGCAAACATAGGGGTGATATAAGTTAATTTAACTTATGTATCGTGTATCTATCTGTGGCATCGTAGCTGCAAAACCGAAATGTCCGATTTTAAAACTTTTTTTATTTGAAAGATAGTTTAATGCCATGGTTCTTAGCTATGTTCCATGTAAGTCTGTTCAGCCCTTTTAACTTCATCAGCTACAGTAAATAAAAATATTTTCCTCCAGCGCACTCTCTTGACATGCGCTACGTAATACGAGCTATATCAAGTTATATCAAGTTACGTAGTACCAGACTGCAGAGCTCAAAAAGATCTCAATAAAAGTCCGGTAGAAGATTCGTTTATCTTTCACGGTTGACCAATAATGATGATTTTTGGCTTTAGAAGTGGCCTGTTTCGGAAAAGGTTGAGTGTGACTCAAGAGTAGAAGATAAACGTATGCCTTCGCAGATTTTTTTCATATTTCTTTTTGAGGTCTACAATTCAGTTGTAAATAAAATGATTTTGCTCTAATAGTTTAGGCAACCTACTGCAAGAGAGCGCAATGGCAGCGCACTTCCTTCCGATTTGATTTAGGAGTACCACCACTGCTTATTGCTCATGTTACCTGAATTAGCTAAATATCTACTAAAAAGTAGCCAATGAATATATGTACCAATTAAAAAAAGAAACATGTATATCACACAAGTGAAAAAGATCTCTCGTCGGAATTTCATGTTCCGTCGCAGAAAGTATTTGTGTGAATATGAGGATAAAGTGTCGATTGTACCGTATCTACCAGTATGATACGAGGATAAAGTTAAAAAAATATCAAATAAGACTTAAATTAAAAATTTAAAAAATGATACAAAAACCACTAAAAAGTAGAAAATAATATATATTGTCCCTTTAAGTTTAGTGTGAGTATAAATATTCTGACACAAGCGGCGTCGCGTCGGAAGACCGCTGAGTAAATAAAATACAAATAGAATACATCTAAAATTGATAAAGTATGAATTCTAAACACAAGCCGGTTACCCAGGCAACGTAGGTAAATATCAAAGCAACACTATCAAGTCGTGGAGCCTAAGTCTTAATTAATTTACGCCGAAAAATTCCCAATGGATACAAAACCATCAACAGGGCCTGCCTTCACGCGACTGCCCGTCCCTGTCGCCGCACTTTGGTCACGGTCCGCGTGCCGCATACCGCGCACCGCGCGACTTGCGCTCGCGGTTTAATGACGTGTGAGTTAGTAGCCTGTGTCCTGCAGACCACTGCAGGACACAGGCCTCGTAATATAGGTCAATGCATGAAAGTAAGTGCGTACGTAATTATGTAGGACATATTATATAAAACAGATAGATAACTCTATTTTTTAACAATGTTACGCTAATTAAAGACGGATTGGTTTTCATTATTTATGCAGGATGTTACAAAAAGGTACGGCCAAACTTTCAGGAAACATTCCTCACACACAAATAAAGAAAAGATGTTATGTGGACATGTGTCCGGAAACGCTTAATTTCCATGTTAGAGCTCATTTTAGTTTCGTCAATATGTACTGCACTTCCTCGATTCACCGCCAGTTGGCCCAATTGAAGGAAGGTAATGTTGACATCGGTGCTTGTGTTGACATGCGACTCATTCTCTACAGTACTAGCATCGAGCACATCAGTACGTAGCATCAACAGGTTAGTGTTCATCACGAACCTGGTTTTGCAGTCAGTGCAATGTTTACAAATGCGGAGTTGGCAGATGCCCATTTGATGTATGGATTAGCACGGGGCAATAGCCGTGGCGCTGTACGTTTGTATCGAGACAGATTTCCAGAACGAAGGTGTCCCGACAGGAAGACGTTCGAAGCAATTGATCGGCGTCTTAGGGAGCACGGAACATTCCAGCCTATGACTGGCGACTGGGGAAGACCTAGAACGACGAGGACACCTGCAATTATGTATAAGGAAAAATAATATACATGTGGATGAAACAGTTTGTCTAATGGTTTAAATGCCTTCGTGTCTAAGATAAAAGCACATCACTTTGTTTCTCTCAGTCGGTTTAAACGGAAAGTCTGCACATTATTGTTTAAAAAAATATAGCATCGGTGTCGGTCTGAAAGTTAGTAGGGTATTATGTAACACTTTAAGGTTAAACTACCAAGAACTTTTGGAGATTTTTGCTAACAACGTTTACCTTTCATATAATAAATATATATTTATGCTGCACATGTATTTAAAAGAATACACGGCCAATGTCTGTCTGTTCATTACAGCATCGTGTAAAAATTTCAAATAAATTGGTCGAGAACTTTTCGAGATATTTGCAAACGACGTCTCCCGTCTATGTATTACTTATGTATTTACAGGGTGTTTCAAAAATGACCGGTATATTTGAAACGGCAATAAAAACTAAACGAGCAGCGATAGAAATACACCGTTTGTTGCAATATGCTTGGGACAACAGTACATTTTCAGGCGGACAAACTTTAGAAATTACAGTAGTTACAATTTTCAACAACAGATGGCGCTGCAAGTGATGTGAAAGATATAGAAGACAACGCAGTCTGTGGGTGCGCCATTCTGTACGTCGTCTTTCTGCTGTAAGCGTGTGCTGTTCACAACGTGCAAGTGTGCTGTGGACAACATGGTTTATTCCTTAGAACAGAGGATTTTTCTGGTGTTGGAATTCCACCGCCTAGAACACAGTGTTGTTGCAACAAGACGAAGTTTTCAATGGAGGTTTAATGTAACCAAAGGACCGAAAAGCGATACAATAAAGGATCTGTTTGAAAAATTTCAACGGACTGAAAACGTGATGGATGAACGTGCTGGAAAGGTAGGGCGACCGCGTACGGCAACCACAGAGGGCAACGCGCAGCTAGTGCAGCAGGTGATCCAACAGTGGCCTCGGGTTTCCGTTCGCCGTGTTGCAGCTGCGGTCCAAATGACGCCAACGTCCACATATCGTCTCATGCGCCAGAGTTTACACCTTTATCCATACAAAATTCAAACGCGGCAACCCCTCAGCGCCGCTACCATTGCTGCACGAGAGACATTCGCTAACGATATAGTGCACAGGATTGATGACGGCGATATGCATGTGGGCAGCATTTGGTTTACTGACGAAGCTTATTTTTACCTGGACGGCTTCGTCAATAAACAGAACTGGCGCATATGGGGAACCGAAAAGCCCCATGTTGCAGTCCCATCATCCCTGCATCCTCAAAAAGTACTGGTCTGGGCCGCCATTTCTTCCAAAGGAATCATTGGCACATTTTTCAGATCCGAAACGATTACTGCATCACGCTATCTGGACATTCTTCGTGAATTTGTGGCGGTACAAACTGCCTTAGACGACACTGCGAACACCTCGTGGTTTATGCAAGATGGTGCCCGGCCACGTCGCACGGCCAACGTCTTTAATTTCCTGAATGAATATTTCGATGATCGTGTGATTGCTTTGGGCTATCCGAAACATACAGGAGGCGGCGTGGATTGGCCTCCCTATTCGCCAGACATGAACCCCTGTGACTTCTTTCTGTGGGGACACTTGAAAGACCAGGTGTACCGCCAGAATCCAGAAACAATTGAA
Organism: Schistocerca serialis cubense; assembly: GCF_023864345.2. Taxonomy (NCBI): domain Eukaryota; kingdom Metazoa; phylum Arthropoda; class Insecta; order Orthoptera; family Acrididae; genus Schistocerca; species Schistocerca serialis. The sequence continues at coordinate 561,527,649 of NC_064642.1, read as the reverse complement.
CAGCTGAAGCAGTACATCTCATCTGCATGTGAAGCCATTCCGCCAGACACGTTGTCAAAGGTTTCGGGTAATTTCAGAGACTACGCATGGTGGATATGTGGATATGTGGAAAATATCGTACTATAGCGTTTCCCAGACCGCAGCGCCATCTGTTGTTGAAAATTGTAACTACTGTAATTTCGAAAGTTTGTCTGCCTGAAAATGTACTGTTGTCCCAAGCATATTGCAACAAACGGTGTATTTCTATCGCTGCTCGTTTAGTTTTTATTGCCGTTTCAAATATACCGGTCATTTTTGAAACACCCTGTATATACCATATATGTTTAGAAAGTATGTAGAATATCTCTGTCCGAAATTTCACTACAATATTGTGAAAAAGTTTGAAGTAAATTCGGACAAGAACTATTCGAGATTTTTGGTAACAATGTCAGACTACAAATTATCTGTTCATAGTAGTGTAGATGACGTTTGTGTTACGAAAGTCTGTTACTATTGAAGTTCTTAAATCGGTTGCATGGTACGTCTACTTCTCAAGTTTTCGGACGAGACCATTTCAGGTCCTGAATTTGACTGGACTGCAGTTTCTTTTTTTCTTTTTTTTTTCTTTTTGGAATAAGCGCTGAGCGATATACCAAGCACGGATGTAAACAAATTATTGTTGTTTGAAAATATTTATTATATTTTATTGTTATTTTTAGTATTATATAATATGTATTCGAACAGCGTAATGCCCTGTGCTGTAGCTTGCAGGACAGAAAGGTGAACCAGACATCCCGTAGACTACAGCCAGACCGGATTAACGACGTGTGTGCAGTGCACCGGCCAGACCCTGAGTGTGCTTTACAATTTACTGGCGGTTTCCCACGCTTGTTTAGGCAAATGGCAGGGCCGGTCGTCACATTCCGCCTCAGAGAATGCGACACACAAACAGTTAAACTACGATCACACAAACAGTTAAACCACGATCACACACAGGACAAGGTTTACACAAATCGCAGGCAGGTAGAGCGCACGACTTCCCTGTTTAAGGAGATTATTAGGGTAAAGTGCCCATATTTCTGATGGGGACTTACCCCGGGTAACTGAATATCTCCCTTACTTAATACTGCACTCCATAGCTGGCTCCGACAACCAGTAGCAAAGGTCATTCTCATACACTATTCTGAGTTTGTTGCCAGTCATGTTAACGTTTCGTCCTTCGCAGTTATTTTTGCATTGCAGTGAATATAAACATTTTCTACAGAGCTCATCTGGAAGCAAGGTGCCCGTGACCGGGGAAAAGGGTAGGCCACCTTCCTCATACCACCCCCTAATTCTCAGGTAAAGAAAAAATATAGTCGGGTGTTTTTCTTTCACGAAAATGATTGAGACGTCGGTTTTACGCAGGTTTTTAACACGAACGGGATTGGAACTTTTTATGGCTACACAGAAGTCGCCATTCGTCTTCCAAAGTATTAAAAATACCCCATATCTCGTGAACTCCCACCCCCCACCCCCATTACATACTGTCGTATGGGTGCCCTTGGTTGGAAGTCCTTCTCCAAGTCAGGTAAGAAGCAATTTTAAAATATTTCATATGAGACAGTAGTCTGAAACAGTCTCTTTCTTACCTAATTGATAGAAGTGTCGTCTACCGCTCACTTACGGGTTAAGTTGTGCTTAAATAGAGGTAAAAGATGGTACCTAATAGCGGGTAGTAATAGGTTGCACTATATCGAGTACCCAAAATTCGACGGCTGTATACCCAAACAGATGTTCTGAATTTTATTGCAGATGGTACCTTTCCTGTGTTTAAGAAACAAAGACGTTGGGCCATTTATGGTTTGGCCATACTGCAGAGCCGCAACAATAGAAGTGGCTCAAATGGTTTCAATGAATGTGTGACCTAACCTTGCGACCACTTGATTGTTTCGTATATGGATGTTCCTTCACAGCAACCTGCAGCATGTGCTGATAAGACTTCAGAAGCTACAGCAGGGCAACTGTAGACTGCAGCTCCCGGACTGCAAGAAACAACGTTTTTTACTTTTGAAATCTGTTCAGCTCCTCTGCTTCCACCATCAAACCCAACACACAGCAGGTACAGCAGCAGTGCTGTCGTCATTTCCTTTTATAAAGGCTTTGAAGAAGTCCCTGGCTAAAGGAAAAAAGAGAGCATCTACCAAGACTACAGGAAAGACACCACCTTCGACAAAACCTGTTCTGGAAGCTTCGTGTGATGCATCTGATAGATCATCATCTCATTCCCATCGACACGCAAGTCGTCGAAGTGGCGACACCTCAAAAGACTTGCACCAGCCGACCGGTCTACCCGACGAGAGGCCCACACGACATTTCATCTGATAGGCCTTCAACATGTGGGGCTACCAAAAGGAAGCTCTGCGTAAGGATGATCCTGAGAGGCACGAAGCAGCAGGATCATAGTGAGGACGACTCTCTCCAGCGTTAATGAAACCATGTTGAAAGACTCACCAACTGAATATGCAAGAGGACGGGCATTGCGTTTACTGCGACCAGCTGTGGTCTGCTGATGCCTCTAAAGAGACCTGGATTAAGTGCATCGGTTGCTTTCTCTGGTGTTATGAGATTTCTGCGGGTGTCGACTATGACACGTGGATTTATTTTAAATGTGACTTCTGGATCAAAAAGCACGGAGACTAAACATTTTTCTTGTTATGGCTAAAACGTTGGAGAGTAATCTAATCGAAATTAATGGAACACTCTTTACTGATATAGGCTACGTTACTAATTTATTTTACATTTTAGTGTTTAGGAAATGCAAAAACCTCTTTAATTACAAACCATATTTTTTGTCCTGTTATTACAGAATGAGAAAATATTCGGAAGCTTTTTTGCAAGGATAGTATTTAATTGTTCCCTAGAAATGATAAAGAACATTTTCCATAGTTTAAAGATTATTAATTTACTAGTAATCCTAGATTCAAAAACGGTACGCGTTTATAAGGCACTTCCTCTATGAAGTTTTAGGTGCCTGTGGCATGTTAAAAGTGAGGATGACGGAAAGTTATTCTTAGAGGGAGAAGGTGCTGAGGGCAAGACAATAACAAACCGTGACAATTCCTCCGTCTCCTCCAAATTCAATCCCAGGATTCGTGTCTGAGACAAAAAAAAATGGTTCAAATGGCTCTGAGCACTATGGGACTTAAATTCTGAGGTCATCAGTCCCCTAGAACTTAGAACTACTTAAACCTAACCAATCTAAGGACATCACACACATCCATGCCCGAGGCAGGATTCGAACCTGCGACCGTATCGGTCGCGCAGTTGCAGACTGTAGCGCCTAGAACCTCTCGGCCATCCCGGCCGGCGTGTCTGAGACAGATGGTAACATTTGCCAGTGTGATGGGTGGCTTGCAGCCTGCTTCTCTGCCATGAGAAACTGTCTCGACAGTCACAGTGCTATAAACAGCTACATTGAAGTGCCAAGTAAACTGGTATAGGCACTTGTATTGAAATACAGATATATGTAAACAGGCAGGATACGGCGCTGCGGTCGGCAACGTCTATAAAAGAGAACGTCTGGCGCAGTTGTTAGATTGGTTACTGCTGCTACAAAGGCAGGTTATCAAGATTTAAGGGAGTTTGAACGTGGTGCTATAATCGGCGCACGAAAGATGGGGCACAGGATCTCCGAGATAGCAATGAAGTGGGGATTTTCCCGTACGACCATTTCACGAGTGTACCGTGAATATCAGGAATCCGGTAAAACATCAAATCTCCGACAACGCTGCAGCAGGAAAAAGATCCTGCAAGAACGAGAACAACTACGACTGAAGAGAATCGTTCAGCGTGAAAGAAGTGCAACCCTTCCACAAATAGCTGCAGATTTCAATGCTGGGGCATTAACAAGTGTCAGGGTGTGAACCATTCAACGAAACATCATCGAGATGGGCTTTCGGAGCCGAAGGCCCACTCGTGTGCCCTTGATGAATGCACAACACAAAGCTTTACGCCTCGCCTGAGCCCGTCAACACCGACATTGGACTTTTGATGACAGGAACATGTTGCCTGGTCGGAAGAGTCTCGTTTCAAATTGTATCGAGAGGATGGACTTGTACGGGTATGGAGACAACCTCATGAATCCATGTATTCTGCATGTCATTATTCTGACCATGGCCTGCCACTGACATGAAGAACACACCTGAGTACACTGCAAGTCGAATACTCAACGCCTATATGCAATTCGAAAAACCAAAGGTAGGTGTACCAAGGATGAGAACTCATCGGACAACTGAACTATAGAGTCTTTATCTGACTTGGCTACGAAGTCGAGAGTAGACGGCAGCAACTGGCGTTGCGGCAGCTGTGGCGGCGGTGAAATACTAGTAGCATCGTGACGCAGTTGGTAAAATTAGTGTTACATAAAATATGCTTCAGTGCTCAAAGGAATGTGTGTTTTCCTCTGCTCGCCAACATCTGCTAAACATGTACATCAGTCTATATACACTACTGCCCATTAAAATTGCTACACCAAGAAGAAATGCAGATGATAAACGGGTATTCATTGGACAAATATGTTATACTAGAACTGACATGTGATTACATTTTCACGCAATTTGGGTGGATAGGTCCTGAGAAATCAGTACCCAGAACAACCACCTCTGGCCGTAATAACGGCCTTCATACGCCTGGGCATTGAGTCAAACAGAGCTTGGATGGGGTGTACAGGTACAACTGTCCATGCAGTTTCAACACGATACCACAGTTCATCAAGAGTAGTGACTGGCGCATTGTGACGAGCCAGTTGCTCCGCCACCATTGACCAGACGTTTTCAATTGGTGAGAGATCTGGAGAATGTTTTGGCCAGGGCAGCAGTCGAACATTTTCTGTATTCAGAAAGGCCCGTACAGGACCAGCAACATGCGGTCGTGCATTATCCTGCTGAAATGTAGGGTTTCGTAGGGATCGAATGAAGGGTAGAGTCACGGGTCGTAACACATCTGAAACGTAATGTCCACTGTTCAAAGTGGCCTTACAAAATTGTCGTAAGTAGCACATAGGCGTCCAAGAGAGATTAAATTATAAATGTTAAGTGTCTCCATCACATACAAGCGCTTGTATGTGATGGAAACACTTAACATTTATAATATCTCTCTTGGACCTCTATGTGCTACTTACGACAATTTTGTAAGGCCTGCTTGTTATAGGCAACTATTAATATTACCATTGTTTGCCTTGATGTTGTAACCTGTTTGTGTCCTAAGATCCGATGATGGCGGCTTTAGTTTCGCCGAAACCGGTAATCATGGAATAAAAAGAATTCTTGGGATCTTGGCTACCAGTTTAATGTTTTACAACAATCTAGATCGCTCCCACATGAGCACAATGTGCTCCCTACACAATACACCAAGATATTTTAACACCTTTCGAAACCTACACACAAAATCAAAAAAAAACTTCCTTTACTTAACACATTTATCTGTCCTTCCTTGACTAAAAACTCTTCGTAGAGCCGTAATCTCTGAATTTCATATGGACACAGACGATCTTCTTCGTATCTTACATCATAATCACTGATAGCTGTATCTTGCACAGTATAGTTCATAGGTATATGAAGTGTAGGGAGATATGGATGGATTTGGGGTAAGATGTATAGAGGTGTCTGAGAAGAATTGTAACACGTCGTGGTCTCCTGACCTTCATTGCTTATATATTCCACCCTCACAATCATATTCCGCACATCAAGACGCTTCATTCGAACCCAAACTCGATAAGATTTAGTCAATGTTGTATGAATTCATGTAAACGATAGGCAAGTAACTAATAAATCACAAGTGCGCACTGTGGTTGAAATACTCGAGGCTGGCGTACACACGTACATTCCAGACACGACGGTCACAGGAGCTTTTAGTTCGGGAGACGCAAACCGCACAACCCTTCAGAGGACGCCAAATGCCGAGGTGTCTGCCCGTGGAGCGGACAGCAGGTGCCCGAGTGAAAGGGGGAACGACCCCGTGTTCGGCTTAAAAGCAAATTCCGCTACATTGTGTGGGAGCGGCCAGCCTACGCATTCTTTACACATAGCAAGCAGTTTCAGAGATTTTCACAGGGAGACAGCAAACGCCAAACGCCAATGCTACGGATTTCCGGATTGGTCGCCTTAAATGAAACGTCATTCTCCCGTTTTAGAAGAGCAATGCTGATTGGCAGACGATATTCCTGACGTCTTGAGCTGAAGGAGTAATGGAAGAGACGTCTGGCGTGGAGAGGGGCCGTTCCGTTGTCGCTCTTGGAGCGAGAACACGTAACGAGAGCTTGTGTGCTCGTACGTGTACTCAAAGAGCGAGGAACAAGTCTCTCCTCAGTACTTCACTCGGAGAGCACCTCTGTTGAGAGCGAATTGGAGTGCTACTCTATATTGAGTCCTTTCGATTAAGCATTGTTCACTGTGTTGGCCGCCACACTTATTGTGCGGTGTGAATGGAATGAGTTATAGTTAAACGCCTGCGAGCGAATTTTTGAGTGGCATCGTGGTGGACTGGTTATCTGACTGGTGTACCACGCGAATAGTTAGACTAGGGGCGAATAGGAGTCCTTGACTTCATCAAGGTGTAGGGAGAGTTTGATTGGCGAAGGTCAATCCAGATAGAACGAGAGTTATCTTATTTGTCAGCAGCGAGCGGCGCAGACAGCAGTCGTCGCAGCTTACATTATTGTGTGCTACAGTTATTGCGAGCCCCATATTTCCTCCACAACAGTACACTTCACTGCATTTCACACGCGACAGCTTCGACCGTACCTAGCAACATTCTAAAGGATAATTATTCAAGTTGAGTAGGCGCACCTCTCAGCCAATCTGCCAAGTCAACAACAATCTTAAACTTTGTATAGAAATTTCATTAGTGCATCCTATCCTTGAGAGGTAACTTCACATTCCGAAAAGAGCCAGAATATAACTTGTTCAATTCATAACTAAAAGTGCCATTGTGATTTCTCAGAATGTTTGCAAAATAAATAATAACTTTCGTTAGTTTCATGTTTTTCTTACACTAACTAGCACTACTCCAGTACCCAAGTATCCCACTAGTTACGTACCGAGCGAGGTGGCGCAGTGGTTAGCACACTGGACTCGCATTCGGGAGGACGACGGTTCAATCCCGTCTCCAGCCATCCTGATTTAGGCTTTCCGTGATTTCCCTAAATCGTTTCAGGCAAATGCCGGGATGGTTCCTTTGAAAGGGCACGGCCGATTTCCTTCCCAATCCTTCCCTAACCCGAGCTTGCGCTCCGTCTCTAATGACCTCGTGGTCGACGGGACGTTAAACACTAACCACCACCCCCCCCCCCCCCCCACTAGTTACGTAAGAAATTTTGTGAATTTTTGTGTCATTTCCTTACAGCGGACGACTCCAGAAGATATTTATTGCTGAAAGTTTTTCAGGCATTTCTCTTTAGAACGTTAGGAGCGTCTGTCTGACTTCTGTAGTAGTGTGTAAGTAGGCTGTTTATGTTTTCTCAGGCTGTTTATGTTTTCTCTATGTAAGTAGGCTGTTTATGTTTTCTTATTGGCAACGTTACGTAGCGCTCAATATGTGAAAATGAAATCACTGGCTGTGCTGTGTGCAGTCTGTGGCTGCTTTACATTGTTGTAATACTCGCCATTGTAGTGTTGGGCAGCGGCAGCTGGATGTGAACAGCGCGTAGCGTTGCGCAGTTGGAGGTGAGCCGCCAGCAGTGGTGGATGTGTGGAGAGAGATGGCGGAGGTTTGTAATTTTTCATGAACTGATATATATATTATGACTTGTGATGATATCAAGGTAAATACATTGTTCGTTCTCTATTAATATCTTTCATTTGCTAACTATCCCTATCAGTAGTTAGTGCCTTCAGTAGTTTGAATCTTTTATTTAGCTGGCAGTAGTGGCGCTCGCTGTATTGCAGTAGCTTGAGCAGCGAAGATTTTGTGAGGTAAGTGGTTTGTAAAAGGTATAGTTTAATGCTAGTCAGGGCCATTCTTTTGTAGGGAATTTTGAAAGTCAGATTGCGTTGCGCTAACAAAATATTGTGTGTCAGTTTAAGGTCAGTCATGTATAAATTGTTCAAAGGGGACGTTTCATATGTCGACCCTTAGCCTAGGATACCTCACTGGAATCTTCTGATTTTTTCTTGTAGTTTGTGTATTTAGTGTAGCTTTTGTTTATTGCTAGCGCGTAATTGTAGAGAGAATTTCCTTTGTAGTTGCAGTCTTTCATTGTTGTATAGTAAAACAGTTGTGGCATGCATGTAGATTTGCACCAAGTATTTCGCAGCTGCGATTGCAATTAACTAGATATTATTTTCAGTGCTATGTTAATGTGTTCTTTTATTTTTGATCTTCAAATTGTGTTTTTCTGTGTTGTCGTGTGAAATACTGTGACAATAATGGCGTGTGAAAAACGTAACACTAGGCTCCAAACTAAACTGAGAAATAATAGTGATGACGAGCGTAGCTTATCAGCGCCGCCGAGTAATGAATTTACTAATGTTCAAAGTAGTAATTTGGTAACTGTGCACAGGGAAATGGAGCGGGCGTCAAACAATGGCGTGGACAGTGAAACAATTAGTGAAGAGGGAAGTATTATCGATCGACCGGTCGGCAATAGCTCGCCTCAGGAAGCCGAAATGACACGACACGATCTCGCAAATACTGTCGATTCAGGTTTTGGATCCTCGCCGTTTTCTCGAATAAGTCAAGACACATTTTCTGCTTGTCAAAATGTGAATGTTTCCGGTGTAAATTCACTGCCGAAAAGCACTGAGGAACATGTTTCAGACACCAATGCATTGTTATTACAATTAATACAACAAATGGGACAGACACAGCAAAAGCTTCAAAAGTTAGACACAGTGGAACAAAATCTTAAAAAGTTAGACACAATGGAACAACACCAGAGACAAACACAGCAACAGTTAGACACAGTGGAACAAAATCTCAAAAAGTTAGACACAATGGAACAAAATCTTCAAAAGTTAGACACTACACTTGAACAAACACGTGAAGATTTAACCACTGAGTTACATAACATTGAATCGAAATGTCAAAAAGTCTGTAATGACGTAAAAACACAAATTTGTGAGCATTTTCAACCTATTTTTTCGCGGCATGAAAATGCATTACAGAATCACGAAGCAGCCATAAAAGAACTGCAAGCCATTGTTCATGAAAATCATGAGACCTTGTGGGCTAAAATTGACTCAGTTGCATCTACCGATTCGGTTACGCAACTTGCAAAAACTCAGGAAAACTTAAAGGACACAGTAGATACTCTGAAACTTGGTTCAGAAAAACACACTGAGGAAATGTGTTCACTATCGGAGAAAGTAGCCGAACTTTCGGATCAGGTCACTAACTTATCTACAAAGGTAGATGATGATCTGAATGACACAAGACCTGTAGCCTTCACTGACACTGAAGAGTGCGAACAAATTAGGAAATTCAAACAAAATCAGAATCAGATTAATACGCAACACCAAAGAGAAATCCGGGAAGTACAAGATCAGCTGACACAGTTAATACAAGAATTACGTATTTCAGAGGATACTCGTGCCCCAACTTGGGAAGAGGGACTTAGAAACACGGAAAAGCCGCAAAATAATAACACAGGGCATTTCGGAAGTTATGAAAGAAATTGGCAATGTGCACCGAATTTTGAGATGGAACGGCCGACACGACCTAACAATGACCGATATGCGACTCGCCGACATGATGATTTTGACTATAAGCTGTTCATTACTACACGTAAATTCAAAACGTTTAAGAATTCTGCCAACGACATTCATCCACAAGCGTGGCTCCATCAATTCTCTCATTGTTTCCCTCCCAACTGGTCATTGGAGCACAGGTTAGAATTTATGTGTGGCTACTTAGAGAATGAACCAGCTGTAAGAATGCGATCGGTCATTCACGATTGCCACAGTGAAGGAGAGTTTTACCATGCCTTCCTCTCAGCATATTGGTCTCAAGCCACACAAGACCGGGTAAAACATGGTATCATAATGATGAAACATTTCGAACAATCTGAATTCTCCAGTCTTGTGAAATATTTTGAAGACATGTTGCACAAGAATCAGTACCTGTCAAACCCATACAGCCCCTCAGAACTCATCCGCATTTGCTTAATCAAATTACCTGAACATTTACGACATATTATTTTGGCAGGACGTTGCAAAGACGACATTGAGGCTTTTCAGGGACTCTTACAAGAATTAGAAATTGACACTGACAACCGCGGAACGCGAAAACAGGAGCAAAACAATCACTACAGGGCACATCCGTCACAATTCCGTGACGACAGAAACAATAACTGGACACGACAATTCTATTCTTACAACGTAAATCGTGACCAAAATAGACACCACCCGTATGACAACCGCTGGCAGAGTAGTAATAATTACAGGGAAAGATCACCTCGCCGCAGTAATGACTATCACAGAGACAATCAGAGAAACAGACAATATGGGAACCAAAATAATTATTATCAAGGGAGACAGAATAACTTCAGACGCAACGGTCCACCACGCAATTACGATTCCGGGAGAAATTCTCCACCACATGACCGACAAACAAGAAACTATGTCAACTACCGACATAACGACAGACCTGAATTCCATCAGAACTGGCGAGCTTTAAACAGAGCTGGGCCCTCTGGGCAAGGCGAATTTGTGGAAGTTAGGCCTCCTAATCCCAGTAACGGCGCGCGCCAACAAAGAAACAGACAATGACTCACACCGCAGGCAGCCGCGTGCGCCCGCTGGCTCAGGGAAAAATAACATTGACGCTAACCTTGAGCAAAATTCCAGTATTCTTTACCGACGTATACCACATGATAATTGCGTTAAAGTTGAAACTCTGCGTGCTAGGAAGAGTAAAGGGCTACACCACATTTCACATGTAAAACCATTTATTGGGAGATAATCTGCTTTTTAACTTTGTCATTGCCATATAACTTTTCCCTTTACATTACTAGTATGCTGTGTTAGACTTAAGAAACTGCTAACATACAACAATGTTTGAAGTTAAATATCCAGTCTAGAACCTAGGGAACATTTTTAAACAGAAATTACGAATGCATTGTTATAGTGAACAGATGACACAGTGTTGTATTTGTACATTCTTGCTTGTTAGTTGCACGATTACGTAACGACTATCAGGCTTACATACTTAGTACACATACTGGTACTGCTAATGAGATTTTAATGCAACTTTTGGTTTATTTGAAAATACATTCTGAATTTAAAGTGCTTTCTGAGAGATACCAGATGCCACAGAGGTTAGTTTATGTGACAGCTACACGATTTTATCACGACGCTACTAATGAGTGACAATTTACAATGTTGATTTTGCGGTGTTTCTGTTTTATATCTGCACAGTTTTCTGAATTCTTCTGGAAAGAAAAACATGTTTTAGTAGTAACTTTTGTGGTATAGCAACAATGAGACAGCCTTGTTCGTGGCACAACATTACGTTACTGTACAGTACTTTCTTCATCACAACAATAAGCGTAATAACTACGATATCTATACACAAAGCATTTTACTTTTGTTTATCATGAGGTAAGTACATTGACTTTAGCAGAACTTTGCTTACAGAGGACGATAACTACGACAGTTCCACAGAATTATCTTACAGCAAGACGCGCATTTAGCGCTACAGGACACGCATTTGAGTGATCAATTTTATACTTAAAACATTTATTTTTAAAGATTTTTGAATTACAAAGAAAGTTTTACGTGATACATTTCATTCCATTGCTGTAATCTGTAACACCTGAGGGTATAATTACATTAATCCTCAGGGGGGTACACGCTTACTTTGTGTACCATGTGTGTGGCAACCACAAGGAGCCCTAGCTAATATGGTATTTGCTTATACAACTTTACACATCAGTACCATATTTCTCTAACACACAAATTACACAGCTATCTGATCATTTAACTGAGAGATAAACATTTTTTTTATTACATCAGTGACAGATGTTTACGCAATTACACAGTTGGATAACTTCACACTTATGAAATTGTATTTTGTCTGTACTGTGTGAACTGTTCGTATTTTTTCGGACCCATTGTGATACTATGAGAGCTTTGAATGATGTATTTGGTATGGATTCATGATTTTTAAAGTACGTTTGAGGCAGATGACACTTTTGACATGAGCAGAGAATTTTTTTAATTATTGGAGGAAGCTACGACGATTTTGAGATTTGACTGAGGTGTTAATGATGTTATTTTTACGACGACGATGTGTATTATGCTGCTGAGGTATGTTTATGATTAATAGGCTGAGGCTATATGAGTTATTTGATTATGCTTCATATTTATAATGACGAAATATTGACGAGTGTCGATGGATACGTATATGTGTAATAAGGTAAGGAATAAGGAGTAGGGGTTAGGGACTCTGATTTATGAAAAGGTTGTTGGAAACCAAGAATCGTACTTTAAGAGTTATGAAATGTGTGTCTATATGCATGAATGTATCACAATGCCATTGAAAATTTTTTTGGACACTGTTATATTTATAGCATTTTGTTTCTACAGATTTGTAACGCAAATTCTTGACCTGTAAAATATTTTTATATGCGACTGTCTCTGTAGCGGAAACTGCTGTCGTAAATATTTCCGTAAGAAAGTTAACGGACCACCTACACATAATGCGTCGTGGGCACCCAGCTGTGTCAGACGCCTGGAGAAAAAGCCATTAGCGCGTGCCTTTCAGAGCACAGGAAAACACCTGGAGAACAAGCCATTAGGGTGTGCCTTTCATCGCTAATGCGACACCCTCGTTACTTGAAAACATATGATTACTCGCACTTTGTGCTAATTGCTGAAATGCTTATGAATTGATGGGAAATATTCGTACATCTGCAAACCTGATAATGACAAGTGTCTTTCTATGAGAGTTGAGAGCTACTGACTTACGAAATGCCACATGACTATTGAATGATGTTTTTATGCTTTGGTTTGCGTAATTGCTTATTTCACTTGATATCTGGTTTCCAGCTGTGTTGCAGCATTGCTTTTATAAAATAAAATGCATTTGCTAATGTGAACACTTTCTGTCCACAGATCTATTAAATAATTATTTTATGATCCACATTCTTTAAAAAAGGAGCACTTGGAAAGGAAAGAACAATAAGAAGGAACTAGTAACTGCATACATAATATTCTTTTCAAGTACATGGTAATATTTCTTTTACAATAAGTTGTTGTGGTGCACCACTTTAATTACATAGACATTAAGATGTGAATATACATTTCCCTTATCTGCATTGTTGTTTTTACTGTAATATTTTTTCTTCTTGAGCTATGTCATGTTTAGATATAAGCTGCTGTTTGCCAGGCATAGTGTTATTGAATTTGACTTTTGCTCATTTATGCTGCTAGCTTTGCCAATTTGCATTTTTTGCATTGCTGTTTGTGTTGATTTGTTATGTGATGCTGCATTGCCTCGTCCCTTAGTTTAGCATCTGAGCTCAGTAGATTTAAGTTAGCTTAAGAGGGGGTAGCCTCTAAGAGAATGAGTTGCGATGAATTGGAAGAAATGCATTGAGAAAACAGGTTTAGGTAGGATTTTCTTGGAAAGAAATGTTGAGGTGAGAAATGTGTGAACATATAAATACAGAAAGCATGCTTAGATAGAATTTTTTTGGTGGAAACAAAGGATGAAATAAGAGGAAAGATATATGAAGTTTTGGGTTGGACTGCAGTACCAAATGTTACACTGAAAACGAACCCTGTCCTTTCCTATTGGTGTTATCCCACTATGTGTTTGTGTACCCTTGAGTATTTGTTTTCTTCCTGTCTCTGTGTACTGTTTCATAGAATTTTTTTCTCTTCTAATACTAAGCTATATTCACTATGAGGAGGAATACTGTTATCCTCAAATATAAGTTGCATTAATAATATGTTATTTTCTTTGTAAAGTTGTTTACGATTCTGTTCTGTTTCAATGTTCATGTGTGAAATTAATGTTTCGAAAACTATTCTCATTATTTTATGTATGTACTTATGTCACTATTTTTGTAACACTCATGTATATGTTAGTTCGATTCTTTTGTAAAGCCTGTACTACAAATGTTATCTGTATTATTATGTTTTTAATGATGTATTTTGTACCTTTGTAATTGTATTCTTATGTTATAAAATTGTAATTGTCACCAGTTCATGACATTATTAACTTGTTAGTTACATTTCACTGCACACGTTTCTGTTGGTCATAGTATGTGGACAATATATGAGAAGTAGGGACTGTTAGTGTTTGCACGTGTGTTGGTAATTCAGCAAGGGACTGGATAACAGCATTGCTGGTTCTAAGGACAATTAAAAGAAAAACTTTCTGAGTGCACAAGTGGTGGTTTATGGACTTGCTATATTCTCTGCAAGAATCTTCGATGGTGATTGTGCACCTGCACAGTCGCAACGGATGGCTGCTGGCCGTCTCTACCAGGACTACAGTGGGTCTGCACCTCTGGTGGCCCACCAATACCATTATCTCTACAAGGACTACAGTGGGTCTGCATCTATGATGACCTACCAACGCCATTATTTCTACAAGGACTGCAGTGGGTCTGCACCTCTGGTGGCCCACCAATACCACAATCTCTACCAGGACTCCAGTGGGTCTGCTCTGTGATGACCTACCTAACAATATTCTTCAAAACGTCGAATGAACTCTGCTGTGGGTTTGCTTTGTTGTGGCCCATTACCTGTCAGCATGTCAAGAGTCAGCACTGTCTTTCCGTTGGAAGGACAACACTACTTCTTCAAGACTGCATGGAAATCCACTACTTCTGTGTGCATTGTCTTTTACTGCTCAGACTTTGAGAAAAGAAACGGCAGTTTCACTGTGATGAATGATCAACACTGTCTTTATAGACTGTGAGAAAATTTTAGCTTTTGACCAACATTGTATCAATAAGTGTGTGCATTTTATATCTTTGTTACTGTAATTGTGAAAAATTTTTGTCAAATCTGTATTGGCCAGTGCCCAACACCATTTGTAAAAATTTTTTGTGGGGAGCATGGGGGCTATGTAAGTAGGCTGTTTATGTTTTCTCAGGCTGTTTATGTTTTCTCTATGTAAGTAGGCTGTTTATGTTTTCTTATTGGCAACGTTACGTAGCGCTCAATATGTGAAAATGAAATCACTGGCTGTGCTGTGTGCAGTCTGTGGCTGCTTTACATTGTTGTAATACTCGCCATTGTAGTGTTGGGCAGCGGCAGCTGGATGTGAACAGCGCGTAGCGTTGCGCAGTTGGAGGTGAGCCGCCAGCAGTGGTGGATGTGTGGAGAGAGATGGCGGAGGTTTGTAATTTTTCATGAACTGATATATATATTATGACTTGTGATGATATCAAGGTAAATACATTGTTCGTTCTCTATTAATATCTTTCATTTGCTAACTATCCCTATCAGTAGTTAGTGCCTTCAGTAGTTTGAATCTTTTATTTAGCTGGCAGTAGTGGCGCTCGCTGTATTGCAGTAGCTTGAGCAGCGAAGATTTTGTGAGGTAAGTGATTTGTAAAAGGTATAGTTTAATGCTAGTCAGGGCCATTCTTTTGTAGGGAATTTTGAAAGTCAGATTGCGTTGCGCTAACAAAATATTGTGTGTCAGTTTAAGGTCAGTCATGTATAAATTGTTCAAAGGGGACGTTTCAAGTGTGGGGGTGGAAATTGCATCTTGCGGGAGCCACAGGGTAAAGAGTACATCTCAGATTAATCCGTTGCGCAGAATAACAGAATCTCAGATCAACCCCACGCTCACACAAGTGTAAGAGTGTTGCGGCAGATTATGTGACTCGTTTGTATCGGGAAACGTCCTTTTTTCTCCTTTATTGCAATTCAATTCATATGGTGGGAGGCCATTAGATAACCGCCCAGAACTTAAAAAGTTTAAGTATTATGTAAGAGGATGTATTAAGCAGCAAGTCTTGTTTCGCATGATTTTTTTTTAAATTTTGCCTCAGGTATTCCGCTTGAGCTCCGTGCCGTCCAAAGAACTTCATCCTAGGTTAGGCTCCTGCTTTCGATTAGAATTAATTTTCTTTCAGGTGATTATGGCATACCAGCCCGTGTGAGCTGATGATCCAGAGTATGGTGATAGGGGGCAGAATGCTTCAGATGCCGTATTGCAAGTCGGTATGCCATTTTGATAGTAATAAGAAACTGAAGGTAATGATAGCAAGCGCGCATATACCCGGGGACAAAGCGACGCAGCCCCCCCCCCCCCCCCCTTCGCCGCCGTAGTTTTCATCAAAAGGAAAAAATACAGTGTAGTTTGGTGTTTTCTGTCAAGAAAATTATTTAAAAGTCAGTATTGCGCAGATTTTTAACAGGACCGGAAGTGGAATTTTTTTAATGGCTACTTACAAGTCGCCATTTGCATTCCTAAATATTAAAAATACCCCATACTCCCAGGTCTACCTCCCCTACAAACTATCGTATGGGCTCCCTTGGATGATACTGATGGTGCAGATGAGCGGCCGTCAAAAAAAATGCTTTTTTGTCGGAATGATGCACCAATGGGAAACAATGAACGTACGCTTTATTACTGTGGGAAAAAATGAATATACAATGATGAGCCAAAACATTATGACCACCTCCGTAACAACTGATTCTGAGTATCAGGGATCTGACAGTTTGGCGGTACGTTTGTGGAGATGTGTGGCAGTTGTTGTCTACGTAGAGGTCATGTAATTCGCGTAAATAACTGGGCGCTGATCTGCGTACGCGGTGAAGGCGCCCGATAGCGATCCAGATGAATTCCATAGCATTTACGTCAGGCGAATTTGGTCGCCGAGACATCAACGTGACTTCAGTATAATGCTTTTCAAACCATTGTAGCACGGTTCTGGTTCCGAGACAGGGACAATTATAAGGCTGGAAGATGACATCGCCGTTGTGGAAGACATCAAGCCTGAAGGGCTGCAGGTGGTTCGCAGCTATCAGCGTGTCTTTGATTACTGCCACGGGTCCTATGTACACTGCTGGCCACCGTAAATGCAACACCAAGAAAGACAAGAGGTAGCACAACAAAATTTATTTTGTAGATAACATGTTGACCAAGTATCAAATGATTACGTTTACAGACGTCTGTGACATGTGGTTCCTGCCAGAATCAGTAGCCAGAGTAGCCGCCATTGTTGGAGATCACCGCTGCCATACGTCTCGGCATTGAGTCAAAGAGACATTGGATGTGTTCCTGGGGTACAGCAGCCCAAGCAGCTTCCACACGTTGCCAAAGATCATCTGGTGTGGCAGCTGGGGATGTAATCTGGGTCACTCGTTGAGCAACCATGGACCACATGTTTTCTATCGGCGAAAGATCCGGAGAGCGAGCCGGCCAGGGAAGCACTTCAATCTGGTTATTGACGAAGAACCTTTGGACAATGCGTGCCACGTGTGGTCGCGCATTATCCTGTTGAAATACGGCTGTGGCCGAGCCCTGAAGGTAAGGAAGGACAACTGGCTCCAGCACCTCGGATATGTAGCGCCGGCTATTTAAAGTACCGGCAATGCGTACTAGAGGCGTGCGAGAGTACTATCCAATACCGCCCCATACCATAATACCCGGTGCAAGACCAGTGTGGCGGTGCATAATGCAGCTGTCCAGCATCCTCTCTCCACGGTGTCTCCACACTCGAATCCGACCATCGTGGTGCTGCAGACAGAAGCGTGCCTCGTCAGTAAAGACAACGTCATTCCATTCTGCCGTCCACATCCGTCTGTCATCACACCATTGGCGACGGAGACGTCTGTGGTTCTGCGTCAATGGTAGACGAAGCAATGGACGTCTTGCGGACAGACCACTCTGCTGTAAACGGCGTCGAATGGTACGCGCAGACACTGGATGATGCGTTACAGACGCAATGTGCTGTGCTATGGTTCGGGATGTCACTGAGTGATCCGTCACTGCTATGAGCACAATTTGCCTATCTGCACGTGCAGTGGTGCATCGAGGTGAATGCGATCGACCACGTCGGTCCGTCGTACCCTCCTGCATCCAACGGTCACATATCCGCATTACAGTTGTTTGGTTTCGTCCAACACGACTAGCGATTTCTCTGTATGATAATCCACAATCTCGGTAAGCCACTATCCTTCCTCTGTCGAACTCGGATACTTGATCAAACGATGTTCGCTGTTGTTTACGAGGCATAACTGATCGTCTTGTGAAACAACCACAAGGTAAACACACGTGCCGAACGTACACTCGTCGAAATCGCCAAGCCTTAAATGGCGCTATGAGGTGGTGTCACAGGCGCGCGTGATGTGCGTCTGCGCTGAAATTCTAATCAGTTGCATATCTCATCACTGCAAACTCATGGTGTAAATTTCACTTGATTCGGATGCTTCCTTCAGGGTGTTGCATTTACGGTGGCCAGCAGTGTAAGTGCAGGAGCACTTGCCCGTAGCATAATACTGCTCCCGTAGCATAATACTGCTCCCACGAGTCTGAGTTTTTGGCGTGCTGAGCGTTTCGAGCCAACGTTCACCTCGATCACGGCGTTTGTGGAGGTGAGCATCGACCTAGTGTATCAAAAGTGTGATTCGTCCCAAGAGCCTACATGTTTCCGTTGATCTACAGTCGAATATCGATGGTCCCGTGCCCATTGCAATTGTAATTGACGATATCGTTGGGTCAACATGTGAGCACGTAGGGGTGGTCTGGTGTGAGCTCCATGTTCAATAATGTACGATGAACGGTGTGCTCCGAAACACTTGTGCGTGCACCAGTATTCTGCTCTTTTGGTAGAGATGCTACAGATCACCATCTATCCTACTTTACTGAGCAGACAAGACGAACCCCATGTTCTGTGAAGAGTCGTGGACGTCCAACCATTTAGCGCCTATTGGTAGTTTCATTGTCCTACCTCTTTACGTAGTTGCTCGAGATACTCGTTCACAGGCTCTGCGTAATAATAATCTGCCCTTTGTGAAAGTCTCTTAACTCAACGGATTTCCCCATTTGTAGTCCATATCTTCGCTAGGTGATCCTCCGTCGTTGTCTGATCCGCTTACATACATTTTTTTTACCGCGTCACGTGAGCTCAACACCACCAGGCGGCATCCAACGTCTTGGTGGGCAGTGGTCATAATGTTTTGGCTTATCAGTGTAAATGGTGTTAGAAGGGGTTGTCAACAAACATCCGAACAAGGAGACAGAATATCAATACACATTTGCTGGGGGTAGATGGTGCAAGGAAAGGGCTTCCTCTTGATAGTACAGAGGAAGAGACCTAGGAAGCAATTTTTACAAACGAAATACTGGCACAAAAAGTGGTGCATACCAACAGTAAGTTACAGCAAGTGACAGACGGACTAAAGTAGCGGAACCAGATGGAATATCAAGAATAAAATCTTGAAACAATGAAAGGGTTTATAGGATTTTAGTTTTTTTCAGCTATATTTAAATCAAACAATGAATCCGCCATTTTCCCGTTATCCGTCGTTCCTTAGTTGCTCCAAATATCATGGAGATATGTTCCGGCTTTGCATCTAAATGAAAGGTCGTTTGTGTTTTTTGAAGCACGCGTTTCGCTTCTGTTATTTATGAAGCATCTTCTTTGGTCTGTAATACATGTTTGTTTTTAGACAGGGCCTATATAATAAATGAATTACGTAGTTACTATGTTACATTTTATTGTCTTTTTCTCTTGTTTTTAAGGTTAGTACCACCTTTTACAGCACAACTTAGTGTGGCTAAATTATCGTTTGGTGTTACTTATGTGGTGTCACCGCCAGACACCACACTTGCTAGGTGGTAGCTTTAAATCGGCCGCGGTCCATTAGTACATGTCGGACCCGCGTGTCGCCACTTTCAGTGATAGCAGACCGAGCGCCACCACACAGCAGGTCTAGAGAGACGTACAGCACTCGCCCCAGTTGTACGGACGACGTAGCTAGCGATGCACACTGACGAAGCCTCGCTCATTTGCAGAGCTGATAGTTAGAATAGCCTTCAGCTAAGTCAATGGCTACGACCTAGCAAGGCGCCATTAGCCTTACATAGCTTGTATCTAAAGAGTCTCACTTGTATCGTCAAGAGCGATGTACCACAAGGATGGATTAAAGTTAAGTATTCCAGGAGCTACGTACTTTTCTTTATAGCAATTCATTACGTATCCTGTTGCAGACCTATCTCTATTCTGCGTGAGCTTAGCGCGTGGCTTTCGGCTACTTCCGAATGGCGTGGTTGTCTTGTTACGCCACAACAACTTAGATTTCCAGTGATTCAAGTAGTAGCACATGGACTAACAACACTGCAGATCGTAAGAAAGACCAAATGATAAATTAACATCACGAAATTTGTATTGTTCCGACCTAAAAAACAAGAGAAAAACATGATAAAAGGTAACTTAGTAACGTGACTACTAAATAACTTATTTATTATATACATAAAAACAAACGTGTATTATAGGTCACTGAAGATGCCTCATAAATAAAAGAAGTGAAACATGATGCCCAAAAGGAAACTACCTTTCATTTAGAAGCAAAGGCAGAATGTACCTCCACAAACAATGAAAGTTTAAAAGCAATGTTTGTAACATACGGTACAGATCGGAAGGTGTGTAACGCACTTGAAACATATAAGCGTAATTTTAGTTTGGCTTCGTTTCGATTCTGCAAGGGAAGAATTTGATGGAAGAACAGCCGTTCCACGGATATTTCAGAAGTTTGTTGAGAACTGCCAAGAAAAGTCTTCAATTGGTGAATTTACATGCATAGATAGAATGCTCATTGAATTTCGAGGAAGGTGTAAATTTAGGATGTACATGCGGAAAAAGTGGTAGAAAGTATCGTCTTAAAATAGTGATTTTGAAAGATGCAAGAAAACACTTTTTTTAGTGTATCCTCATATGGTGGAAAAGGCGGCGACGGAGAAATTCTAACAAAAGAAAAAAAAAACATCTAGCCACTCCAACACACATGGCGTTACAAAAAAGAAGGGAGATGACGGTATAGACTTTTCTGCACGATACGTCGTTTTGAAGCCGCAGTGGGCGGGACCTGCCGCCATCTTAAATAACCAAAAACATCAGCAGAATACTGTTAACCGATTGCTTCTTGTTCATTATTTCTGTCGTGTACACGCAACAGCTTTTTTAAATACTAAAAATTAGTGCCTGCATGAATAACATAGCGTCAGAAAGGCAATTTCGGAATTTTCCTGTTAACGAGTGTGTATTTGCTCTAGTAATACATTTGGACTCGTTAATGAACTTGGTTTTTGCTGATATATAACGAGTAAGCAAGAAGAGTCGGATGTGATGTGAAAAGAATGCTTTCGTAATCCATTTAATTCCACTTTTATTGTATTGGTGTCGACAGCAAATGGAGCCAGAAATCCGAAATCAATTATTGTTTGCTTGCTGGTACTCTTCTTGTTCGTCATATTTTCAGCTTTAGTCTTGTATGCACAGAACTTTTAAGGGTCACATTTTCAAAAAACTTACCTACATCATGTTTGTTAGCCCATAAACGTGTATAATGAGGAAAGAAGGAAGGCATGCTATTGTGCTTTATGCATCTCAACAAAGTGAACAATTATCGAAATGTCAAAAAAAACAGAACTGCATAGAGGTATACATCCATGCAGAACAGAGTTCTTGTTTTATTAGATTGTCAGTGCATTAGTCTCACTGTAGTTTATACATATTCTCACTTTGAAATCTTACCTATGATGCCTAATTCAGTGTGTGGCCAATAGTAGCGATTTACAGGATAAAAAAAAAAAAAAACAAAAAAAAACACTACAATAAAAGTAAACAGCGCAACCATAAATTATATAAATAAAAGAAAATATCGCTTGAACAGATCCACTTACGACTGAAATGTGATTCCTTTAAACTTTAGATTACTGTCGGATCGATTAATACACCAGTAGACGATGCAAGCTGTAATTTGTGATGAAACAACAGCGTCTCCACACAACCAAAGCACCAGATGCAATTTGGGATATGGCCACGAAGGCCACAAGTATATTCAACGGTCGAAAGTGAGCACAGGCACGTTAGAGTGACGTCATGGGACGTACAACTGAGGTGAACCATGGAGGTACAGATGCGGTGAACCTAACGTTTTGGGCTACATAAGATGGCGGACGTCGGATTCAAGTTTGTGACGCAATGACAACTCCATTCTTATTTTTACCTCCATGCCAACACAGGCTGTACTCAGGCTTTGCAAGCCTATCGCAGGAACTAATCGTAACATCTCTGCCGATAACTGGTTTTCGCCCATCACCCTAATGAAGGAACTACAAAAGATGAATCTAACTTACGTAAGTACACTTAAGAAAATCTAATTAGAAATTCTTAAAGAGTTTAGATCTTCAGCAAAAGGAGAGGTACGTTCAGCCCCGTTTGGTTTTCATGAAAAAATAATAGTAGCATCACATGTACCTAAGAGGAATAAAGCTGTAATTTTGGCATATTCTACTCGCCATGCAGCTCAGGTATCATAAGAAACTAAGAAATCACTAATCATTAATTTTATAACAGTTCCAAAAAGGGGTGGCATCTCTTGAGAAATGTACAGAATATTTCACAAACCACATGACTCGCAGACGACTTCTTGCAGTTTTGTACACTCTATTGAACATTTCCTGGTGAGTTCATCAATAATTTATTTGGCCATTCGTCCACATCAGTTGTCAAATCAATTCTTGGTAATTGGAAAATGGTGGTTTACCCTCAAAGACTACAAAATTTAACAGTATGTTCGTATGTTTTATCAAACTACAGCTGAATATTTAAATAAGTAGCTTGAACCCATTTTAAGTTTGCAGGACTGCAGTTGGGTAACACTTAAGGCACGAGTACCCCAATGGAAGGATATACAAAAGACTAAAAATTTCATTCATGTAATGGCTCCTTCAACTAAAATAGATGATAATGGTCTGTATATTTAAACAATACATACCATGGAAAATATTAGAAAATGGAAACTGGAAAAACTGTTGGGTGCACATGATTTCACATTGTAATATGGGCAATATGCCTTCTAGATTTCCGAAAGTTATTTGATCCGGTGTCGCATTGCAGGCTATCAAGAAAAAACGAGCATATGCGATAAGTTCACAGATATTTGAGTGGCTCGAAGACTTCTTAAATAACAGAATCCAGTATGTTGTCCTCGGCGGCAACTGTTCATTAGAGACAAGGGTATCGTCAACAAAAAAAGTGGTTCAAATGGCTCTGAGCACTATGGGACTTAACATCTGTAGTCATCAGTCCCCTAGAACTTAGAACTACTTAAACCTAACTAACCTAAGGATATCACACACATCCATGCCCGACGCAGGATTCGAACCTGCGACGTAGCGGTCACGCGGATCCAGACTGAAGCGCCTAGAACCGCACGGTCACAGCGGCCGGCTATCGTCAACGGTGCCCCAGGGAAAAGTAATAGTAACGCGGTTGTCCTCTAAATATAAACTGACTTGGCGAACAAGGTGGGCAAAGTGTCGAAGTTGAGTGACTGGAGGTAGAACTTGTTAAGGTAATACTATACTTTCAGTTACAGCTTATGCTCACTCGCAAACAATTAACTGAAGTTCAGTATTGTCGTAATTTACTTTTAAGTTCATTAAATTGCAAAATATTGTACACATTATTCGGAAAAAAACTGTTTTTTATGACTGGGTAGAAAATACTACACGTCCCAAGTTATGTGACAAAATTAATATATTCCACGTTATGGGTTGTGATGAATTTCCTTCACAAGAGGGCAATGTAAGAAAATTCGCACCGTACTACTTGCGAACGACCTCTACCGGTATTAGTTTGAAGCTCTTGCATTTAACGTAGTACTAGACGTTGCCAACCGATGGCGTGCACGTAACCGAGAGCTGCGCTGCGTACAGTAGCTCTAAGCATTTCAAAGGCGCGAGAAATTCACTTGTTTCCTCACGGGCTACCACAACGTTAATTCTGTTTCTCGCTTCGGCGTCCAGATGTCAATCGAAGACTTTTTTTTAAACTGCCTCACAACATACTTTCGATATTTTATTCATCAATGACATTTGTCTTAAATCAAGACGTGCATATTTCTTGTGAAAATGGCATAAAGTGGCATTTTTCGTAGATATTAGAACGTTAAGATGGATAGCACATCGACTGTCAAAAAGCAGGAGTTGTTTTCACTGCAGTAACAGGGAAGCTCAAAAGGTTAAAATTGCTGATTCGACTAATTGCTGCCGGTATTTAAATTTTTAGAATTTGCATTATCACAGGTTTTGCCGTTAAACTTCTACCTGCTCAATTACAGTGTTAGATGGTGAACGTCCCAAATCGCTTATGAAAGTTGTAAGAAGACTGAAGAAACCATCAGTACCTTACAAACTTTGCACTAGAAAATATGCTCTGTTATTCTAGTTTCAGTTCTTCACCTAGAAGCATTCAAAGACATTAGCAGGAACCGGATGGCTTAATCTAATCTTGTGTTATCAGCTGACAGCATCTTGTAGCTCCTCCCTGTCGTGTACCTTAGCGACAGAAGATAAGCAGTTGACATCAAAAACACGTAATATTACACAAAAGACAAAAGCATGTCTCTAGAATAAATTGCGCATGTCGCTGCAAAAACAAACACTGTTACTATTGCAAAAAAGTTGCTTGTCACAAACACCCAATCATGTTGCTAGCTGTTCAAGAAAGCGATAAAAGTACGGCTATCGGTTAATAGCACCTTATCAATTGAAGACATAACGTCTGAAAATGAGTCCGTCATCATATATTTGG
Organism: Schistocerca serialis cubense; assembly: GCF_023864345.2. Lineage (NCBI taxonomy): Eukaryota > Metazoa > Arthropoda > Insecta > Orthoptera > Acrididae > Schistocerca > Schistocerca serialis. The sequence goes on along the minus strand of NC_064642.1, from coordinate 561,502,901 downwards.
CACTTTATTTTACAGGTCCGTCTCGATCACACAAACTTTTACACTTCAGTATTACCGGTTTCGGCTACAGCCATCTTCAGATCTGTTGCAAACAAAAACAGTGTGTAACCAACTGAATTCAGTTTGCTGACGCTAAATCTATAAAAGGCCTGGTTCTTCATAAGAAAGATAAAAAGTGTTTGTATGATTAACAGCCATACGTACCATAAAATGTTCTAATGTAGTATCAACGTCAAACTAAACATGTAGGTTCATGGAAAGTGCTGTTAATGATTTTTTTTTCTTTATTGAGTTTCGATTACCCCCGAAGGGGGCGGGCTGGCAGCAGCATAGTACGCCGCTCTTCAGCCTACAGAATTTTTAAAACATAAGAAGAAGATAATAAACAATAAAAGCAGGCGATAAAAACGGTGACGCCGGCCGGAGTGGCCGTGCGGTTCTAGGCGTTCTAGGCGCTACAGTCTGGAGCCGAGCGACCCCTACGGTCGCAGGTTCGAATCCTGCCTCGGGCATGGATGTGTGTGATGTCCTTAGGTTAGTTAGGTTTAATTAGTTGTAAGTTCTAGGCGACTGATGACCTCAGAAGTTAAGTCGCATAGTGCTCAGAGCCATTTGAACCAAAAACAGTGACTTAAATTGTAAAATGGCGGAAAGTTTTGGAAGTTGAAACATAAAACAAAGGGTTAGAGAGGTTAATTAAATACACAGGAAGCAGACAGGTAGAATAGTAGGCAGACAATTAAAAAACCACGGTAACAGTCTGGTTTCTGTTCACAAGAGATATAATCATATAAAAATCACGACCAGCGACAGTATGATTTCTGTTCGCAACATGGAAAAAGACGCACAACACTTAACACTCACTTAAAACACTGCACTAAAAAATTGGCAAGAAGATGACACACCACAGCCATTGCAGATATCGGGAGGGGGGGGGGCGACCTGGACAGATGAGGGGGGAAAAGAAAGGGAGGAGGAGAGGAAAAACGAAATTTGGAGGGGGGGGGGAGCTGATGGAGGGAGATGACTCATAAGGGGGGGGGAGGGCAGATGCGAGAGGGAATGGGGAAAGGCAGAGGGGGGAAAGCAAGAGGACCCTGGGGTGAGAAGGGAGTCAGAGTGAGTGTAGGTGGGGAAGAGGGGAAAAAAACAGGATGGAAGGGGGGGAAGAGGGAGCCCGGGAAAAGGACAGAGGAAGGGAGGGGGAGATGAGGATCAGAGTTGATAGGAGGCATAAATGGAGGGAGAGAGGGCATCGTCTAGGAGGGGGATATGATGGAAGCCACCTTGGGAAAGGAGATGAAGGGTGTGGAGGTGGAGGGTAGGAGGGACACAACAGTGAAGGTGTGGCAGAGGACGGAGGTTGGAGAGGAGAGGAGCAACCAGGGGATGAGGGGGATCAAGTTGGCGGGAGGTGTAGAGGACGCAGATATGATCAAGGAAAAGGAGCAGATGGGGGAAAGGAATCAGGTTGTAGAGGATCCGTGTGGGGGACGGGAGACATACACAGAAGGCGTGGCAGAGTGCATAGTGCTTGAGGATCTGGAGGGACGTATAGAATTTTGGGGGGGGGGGGGGCGGATATCCAGGTGGGACTGGCATAACAGAGGATGGGGCAGAGCTGATGATCAGAATGCGTCTAGTATTTATACAAGGAAACTGTGGCCAGCAGAGGGCACTATAGCTAGGGTGTATGATTAACCAGTATCGTAAATGTAATGGTTAAAATGTGGTATGCTAGTCATTAATTAAAATTACTTTGCATAGTAAAACGAGCGTCTGACATACTATACGTGGAATCAGGTCCACACTTAAAATCCACATAAAAAGTGCAAATACTAATAATGTGAAGCCCCTAGCCTAGCAAGGTAAAACACACTATTGTATAAGAGCCAGCATAAAAAGTATAAGATTTAAAAAAACCTATAAAATAAGATATTCTAGCCTGACAGCTCAATTGTCATAAACGTAATTTGAGGTAATTAACAAAGCAGTGGCTAATAATTAAAAATTGAAAAATCGATAGTCGATAATACATCCGGCGTGTGGTCACACTGGCGGCACGTCTTGGCTTCTCTGTATGAAGTTCTGTTTCCCTGCGGCGGAACTTGAAGGCCCAGTCTCCTCATCGCCGGCGGCCAGCGCACACGACAGCACGTCAATCCGCTAGGGCGCCCGACGCTGCTCAAACCAGTAGGTCTCTGAATACATCAGAATAAGCATTTAGGTTAAACTGATTCCATTCATTCAGCAGTAATTCCGGTTACCATTTTCTGTGCACGTAAATCTCCATTTCCTCGAGTTGGTTCCGCAAGGAGCAAGGCTTTGAGCAAGAGGAAGGACTGGACCATTCTACTCTACATCTACGTGATTACTCTGCTATTCACAATGAAGTGCCTGGCAGAGGGTTCAATGAACCACTTTCATGCTGTCTCTCTACCATTCCACTCTCGAACGGCACACGGGAAAAACGAGCACTTAAATTTTTCTGTGCGAGCCCTGGTTTCTCTTATTTTATCGTGATGATCATTTCTCCCTATGTAGGTGGGTGCCAACAGAATGTTCTCGCAATCGAAGGAGAAAACTGGTGATTGAAATTTCGTGAGAAGATCCCGTCGCAACGAAAAACGCCTTTGTTTTGATGATTGCCACTCCAATTCACGTATCATGTCTGTGACACTATCTCTCCTATTTCGCGATAATACAAAACGAGCTGCCCTTCTTTGTACTTTTTCGATGTCATCCGTCAGTTCCATCTGATGCGGATCCCACACCGCACAGTACTACTCCAGAACAGAGCGGGCAAGCGTAGTGTAAGCAGTCTCTTTGGTAGACCTGTTGCACCTTCTAAGTGTTCTGCCAATGAATCGCAGTCTTCGGTTTCCTCTACCCACAATATTACCTATATGAAAATTCCAATTTAGGTTATTTGTAATTGTAATCCCTAAGTATTTAGTTGAATTTACAGCTCTCATATTTGTGTGACTTATCGCGTAATCGAAATTTAGCTGATTTCTTTTAGTACTCATGTGAGTAACTTCACACTTTTCTTTATTTAGGGTCAATTGCCACTTTTCGCACCATACAGATAGCTTATCTACATCATTTTGCAAGCCGTTTTGATCATCTGATGACTTTACAAGACGGTAAATGACAGCATCGTCTGCAAACAATCTAAGACGGCTACTCAGATTGTCTCCTATGTCATTAATATAGATCAGGAACAATAGAGGGCCTATAGCACTTCCTTGGGGAACGCCGGATATTACTTCTGTTTTATTCGATGACTCTCCGTCTATTACTACGAACTGTGACCTTTCTGACAGGAAATCACGAATCCAGTCGCACAACTGAGGCGATACTCCGTAGGCACGCAGTTTGGTTAGAAGACATTTTGCCGTGTAGCACTTTACGAATCAAGCAGCCTGCTTTTTACTCTTGCAGCTTCAAATAAAATGAGAGCAACAACTTTTGAGGTATAGATAGCACTACTATACAGCGATCTGCAAGAGGAGATCCACGTGAATCAACCTGACGGATTCAACGATGCTGCAAATAGAGTTTGCAAGCTTAAGAGCACGTTATATGGTCTAAAACAAACTCCAAGAATTAGAATGAGTAATTCTCAAATTATCAGATGACAGGATTTGTCAACACTGACGATGATCCTTGTATCTATTATCAAGGAAGACAGAAGCACCATTACAACATTACTTGCTGATGATTCGCTAGTTACTGGAAGGAGGCCAGGCACCATACTGAAGTGTTGATCAAACTGAATCAGAAGACTGAAAAGATATTTCGATGTTAGACATTATATCTTGCGATGGAAATTAAAATAAGTCTACAGGCACTTTTAGTAAATCAGTCTACGTATGCAAAGAAAATCTTAAGACAGTTTAAGCTTGATGATTTAAACGCAGTAGCTAGACCTGTGGTGCGTGCGATGGTGACAGATGAAGAATATCTTGTCAATGATGAGCCAATGGAAAAGCTTGAATCCTACAGAGAAGCTATAGGAAGTCTACTGTACCTTTGAAACAATAACCCCAACCAACATCAGTTTTGCCATTAGTTACTTAAATAGATTTACTGTAAACCAGTGGCTATTCATTAGAAAAAGATGAGACACATCTTTCAGTATCTAAAAGGAACGATGAAGTTTGGTATATTTTTTGATGGACGTTCATTATTGCTTTCCTATGCAGATTCTGATTATGAAGGTGATGCCTCAAGAAGTTGCTCCCCTAACGGAGTTCCTACCAAAGCAACGTCTTGGGGCAGCTTCAACAGCTGAAACAGAGAACCAAGCTGACGTCTTTTCGACCGACGATATAATTAAGTTGGATAAGACGCCTTCGACAAGAACTTGGAATTTCAGATTTGAATCAGTTCCCGGCGGAGGTTCGAGTCCTCCTTCGGGCATGGGTGTGTGTGTTTGTCCTTAGGTTTAATTTAGATTAAGTAGTGTGTGAGCTTAGGGACTGATGACCTTAGTAGTTAAATCCCATAAGATTCCACACACATTTGAACATTTTTTTTAATCAGTTGGCAGAACTGTATACTGACAATCAAGCTGCCATATATGTTTTGAAGACGAAAGCTCATTCAACAACATAGTGTAATGACTAAAACTGAAACACACGGAAAGTTCAAGTCAACTTGCTGACCTACTGACTAAACCACAGACTCGTAAAGTGTTTGAAGAATTAATTAAAAAATAATTAAGAAGGAATGTTGAGCGTTAATTATTTTGCAACGTTTTATTGTCATATGTTCCACATTGTTTTTTGGAAACAATGCTATAGTAATTACTCTTTGCTCGGTCAGACGTTTCTTGTCCAAGTATGTTGTATGTGAATAAGTTATATTACATTGCACTCCTTTAAAGATCATAAAATAGTTACTTAGCATTAAAAACAAAATTGATCAAGATCCAGTTAGAAACAGTAAAAACTCTGACAATGAGAAAAACTACATGTATTAGCCTCCCTTGTACGGTCATCTACAACTGAAACACTCAGAACCAATAGGCATTAAGTCACTGTTTCAAAAGTTTTCGGTAAAGCTAATTAATGCTTTGAAAAGTAGTTTGAGATATTAAAACGATATCCATTTAGTAGGTCAGTTTGGTGATACACAATATTTTACTGGCTATTTCTCACATTTTTGACATGTGTTGCTTGCGTTACAGCTTTTTTTGTGACTTAACAACTTTTGATTTGAACGGATGAAAAGTTGTTACGTCACTGACTTAAGAACTTCTCATCTTTAATTTTGGATATTTCCATACTAAAATATAATGACAAGTTAATACAGCTACCTGTTAGAAACCTATTTTCACCATTCCAATGTCTACTATGGATTTTCCAGTATTGGTACACACTAAAAATACTGTATACATTATATTAATTTCATTTTCGTCAAAATAACATCATTCCATCTCTACTACATCATCTTCCACGTCACTACCACACATGATTGTGTCATAAGACGTGGTACCTTCCGGCAGCGAGCGAACATCAGCATATTTTGCCTTCTTAATCTTCTGAAATTTGTCTGATGCATTTTGAGCATTGTCATGTGCCCTTTGTAATGCTTGCAATCTCACTCCTCTCTCCAGAAATGACTGGGGTTGATGAAGTGTTGACGTTGTCTGACGAACTTCAGGCACACATCCTCTTCTGAAACACACTCCCTGGAGTGAAGAAAATTCAGGAACACATTGCAACATTGCAAAAAAAAAATCTGTCAGTGAGCATGATTGAGTGTACTAGTTTGGGATGGTACAGATAAAATTTCTGAGCACGTTCCAGAGAAATATGGAACCAGGATGCAAATACATATCAGAACATTGTCAGTGGCATCTTTGAAGGCATAAACTTCAACAACTGGGGTGCCGTCACTTTCCCCATTATCAGTGAGCGGTCATTTGAGACAAACAAAATCAATGGGATTCTTATGCAGTAATCTCTGATGAATTTGACTCGTACGGAAGGAACTAAGACTTTTTTTCCTGTCAACATTGCAAAAAAAAAAAAAAAAAAAAAAAAATCTGTCAGTGAGCATGATTGAGTGTACTAGTTTGGGATGGTACAGATAAAATTTCTGAGCACGTTCCAGAGAAATATGGAACCAGGATGCAAATACATATCTGTTTTTGCGCTGTGAGACGAAGTTCACCACGGAAACATTGACAGGCTGATCAACAGACTGATCGACTTTGTCTGCAACTTACCATTTCAGCCATCTAACAACTTCATTTGCTGATTTTCCACAAATTGTTTCAGAGGATATAAACACAGCTGCAGCATTGGAAGCCACGGTACATAAACCTGAACTATGTGGTCATAATTTTCTTTTACCGGAAGAAGTAAATTCTTTTAATAATCAAAATAAATTCACTCTTTCTCAGATGCCTCCTTCACTATCCACAATTATGTGTAGAAATGTTCAGCTAGTGCAATTTCTTTTCCAGAAAGACAGCAGCTTCAGCTTGATCACGATGCTGCATTGTACCGAGCATCCATTTTAGTGCTATCATTACAAATATCTCTTTTCGGTTGACCAAATTTCTAAGGAAAATCATGTTGGTTTAAATCAGTTAACAACCAATATTTTATATCTTTCTGCAGCTCATGTCACGGATCAAGTAAGTGTCTATCTAATTGAGACACTGTCCGTTGAGAAGACAGATACTTCACAGTTATACCTTTGGAGTGACAACAATGACTCTCCTGAGTGGAAATATTGGTGGTAGAATCACGTATCTTCTGGCGAACATAACCGGGTTCCTTATGTCCAGAAGCATGCTGTCCTCCGCCATCCTCCCGTAAATGACTCACACGTCTTATTTTTCCATCCAGTCTTCCTCGCTTTATACCATGAAGAACATGAAATTCCTTCATGCATATTTTAACTTGGAGACTGTCACATTTGACATAGTAATGGTAGTTTTCCTCTGTTTGGCATCCTGTTTGCAAGGACGACGAGTCTGAACCTGTGAAGTGTGATTATTTTCATTAACACTGCTATAGAACACGACGTATCGTTCTCTGGTTCGTGTCAGATTAACCATAATACTGAACAATTAACATTAATAGTATAATTGAACTTTAATTTATATAATGTTATGTCATGACTGTATCAGTTGCAGGATATGCTCCCAACTGCCTTTATTATTAAGTTCGAGGGGCGTTAAATAAATAACGCAACACATTTTTTTCGGAAAGCAGATTCGTTTTATCCAGGAATGCAGTGCACCGCATTATTCCCCACTCTTTTGGCTAAGAAACCCAATTTTTGAGAATATCTCCGTTCATTACGACGGCCTTACGTCACGTTACTGGGAGAGCCTGTATTCCCGCCTGGTACCACTCTACTGGTCGACATCAGAACCAAAATCTTGCTGCATCAATAACCTCCACATCATCCAAGTATAGCTTCCCACGGAAAGCATTCTTCATTGAGCCAAACATATGAAAGTCGGATGATGCGAGATCCGGACTGAAGGGTAGATGAGGATGAACAGTCCAATGAAACACTGTGGACTCCTCCCGGGTGCGCAGACTTGCGTGATGTCTTGGAGAAGCAGAAATTTGTATTTTTGTGACGATGAACACGCTGAAGTCGTTCCTTCAATTTCCTGAGAGAAGCACAATACACTTCAGAGTTGAATGTTGCACCATGAGGGAGCACATCAAACAGAGTAACCCCTTCAGAGTCCCTGAAGACTATCGTCATGAGCTGACCGGCTGAGGGTACGGCTTTGAACTTTTTCTTCGGAGGAGAGGTGGTGTGGCGGCACTCTTTGGATTGTGATCCGTATATCACCTCGAATGAGAGTGTCCGCACGTTCCAACATTGCAGGAGTCACAGCTGTGCGCAGCCGGCCGGCAGACGTCTCACCCAACGACTCACCGTGGCATTGTTCACTGCCAAATCTCTGAAGACATTCTGCAAGCGCCTATGAATATCTCCGATGCTCTGGTTTTCTCCAAAAGAAATTCAGTGACAGCTCTCTGCTTGGAACGCAGCTCCGTTACAGATTCCATTTGAAACGTCCCCTTTGAAAAATTATACATGACTGTGCTTAAACTGATACACAATATTTTTTTTGCGCAACGCAATCTGACTTTCAATAATCCCTACAAGAGAATGGCCCTGACTAAATTAATCTATACGTTTCACAAATCACTTACCTCACAATAATCTTCGTTACTTGAACTACTGCAATACAGCGAGCGCCACTACTGCCAGCTAAATAAAAGATTCAAACTACTGAAGGCACTAACTTCTGATAGGCATAGTTGGCAAAAGAAAGATTTTGATAGAGAACAAACAATGTATTTACCTTAATAGTGTTCAAAAGAGATAATATATATATCAGTCCATGATATCCAATCTTACAAATGTATTGTTTCTGATAGACACAAGCCCAGATCGTCCGTTCTCAAAACTCCGCCATCTCTCTCCCCACATCCACCACTGCTGGCGGCTCACCTCCAACTGCGCAACGCTACGCGCTGTTAACATCCCGCTGCCCAACACTACAATGGCAGACAACAATGCAAACTAGCCGCAGACTGCACAAAGCACAGCCAGTGATTTTCATACAGCGCGCTACGTGGCGTTACCAATAAGAAAACCTAAACAGCCTACTTACACATTTTGAATGATACGTATAGCACCGTCACCTATCGGAACTTCATGAACCTATAGAGGCTGAAGCGGGAACCTTCAACAATGTTCCACAACAAATTACGCGTTTTTTCAACAGAAATTGGTCCGAAAATAAACGATATTTTGCATCACTTATTAAACACCCCTCGTATCCATTAAATACACTCCTGGAAATGGAAAAAAGAACACATTGACACCGGTGTGTCAGACCCACCATACTTGCTCCGGACACTGCGAGAGGGCTGTACAAGCAATGATCACACGCACGGCACAGCGGACGCACCAGGAACCGCGGTGTTGGCCGTCGAATGGCGCTAGCTGCGCAGCATTTGTGCACCGCCGCCGTCAGTGTCAGCCAGTTTGCCGTGGCATACGGAGCTCCATCGCAGTCTTTAACACTGGTAGCATGCCGCGACAGCGTGGACGTGAACCGTATGTGCAGTTGACGGACTTTGAGCGAGGGCGTATAGTGGGCATGCGGGAGGCCGGGTGGACGTACCGCCGAATTGCTCAACACGTGGGGCGTGAGGTCTCCACAGTACATCGATGTTGTCGCCAGTGGTCGGCGGAAGGTGCACGTGCCCGTCGACCTGGGACCGGACCGCAGCGACGCACGGATGCACGCCAAGACCGTAGGATCCTACGCAGTGCCGTAGGGGACCGCACCGCCACTTCCCAGCAAATTAGGGACACTGTTGCTCCTGGGGTATCGGCGAGGACCATTCGCAACCGTCTCCATGAAGCTGGGCTACGGTCCCGCACACCGTTAGGCCGTCTTCCGCTCATGACCCAACATCGTGCAGCCCGCCTCCAGTGGTGTCGCGACAGGCGTGAATGGAGGGACGAATGGAGACGTGTCGTCTTCAGCGATGAGAGTCGCTTCTGCCTTGGTGCCAATGATGGTCGTATGCGTGTTTGGCGCCGTGCAGGTGAGCGCCACAATCAGGACTGCATACGACCGAGGCACACAAGGCCAACACCCGGCATCATGGTGTGGGGAGCGATCTCCTACACTGGCCGTACACCACTGGTGATCGTCGAGGGGACACTGAATAGTGCACGGTACATCCAAACCGTCATCGAACCCATCGTTCTACCATTCCTAGACCGGCAAGGGAACTTGCTGTTCCAACAGGACAATGCACGTCCGCATGTATCCCGTGCCACCCAACGTGCTCTAGAAGGTGTAAGTCAACTACCCTGGCCAGCAAGATCTCCGGATCTGTCCCCCATTGAGCATGTTTGGGACTGGATGAAGCGTCGTCTCACGCGGTCTGCACGTCCAGCACGAACGCTGGTCCAACTGAGGCGCCAGGTGGAAATGGCATGGCAAGCCGTTCCACAGGACTACATCCAGCATCTCTACGATCGTCTCCATGGGAGAATAGCAGCCTGCATTGCTGCGAAAGGTGGATATACACTGTACTAGTGCCGACATTGTGCATACTCTGTTGCCTGTGTCTATGTGCCTGTGGTTCTGTCAGTGTGATCATGTGATGTATCTGACCCCAGGAATGTGTCAATAAAGTTTCCCCTTCCTGGGACAATGAATTCACGGTGTTCTTATTTCAATTTCCAGGAGTGTAGTATTACTAATCAGGAATGTAACAGTATATGTGAGAATAAAATTCGACACAGAATCTAATGCACACTACAGTTTTAAATATTACGTCTGGACAAGAAAGAAAGTGGACATTAGGTTATTGTATGTATGGTAATTATTTCCACAGAAATATATGCTTTTATTTTATAACAGTGGACTACAATACCTGTTGTTGTTCGATGCAACTGTGGAGACAAGTATTTTGTTGCTCATGACTGTCGAGATCCTTAAAGTATTTGAAGGTCATGTCTTCTTGATCATTGGAGAACTTTTCTGCACACCCACATCTGCAGTGAAAACCTTGAATATGGTCACATGGAGTTACAGTAGTCCCTTTGAAATCTGTGTAGGCTTTACCTCAAACATCAGATTACAGAATAATAAATAAATAGTGCTGCAACACATGAAAATATGTTTCTACATGTTATAATTGGTTCAAATAGCTCTAAGCACTATGCAATTTAACTTCTGAGGTCATCAGTCCCCTAAAACGTAGAACTATTTAAACCTAACTAACCTAAGGACATCACACACATCCATGCCCGAGGCAGGATTCGAACCTGCGTTCGTAGCGGTCGCGCGGTTCCAGACTGTAGCGCCTAGAACCGCTCGGCCACTCCGGCCGGCGTTATAATTTTTTGGTCCAAAATTTATAGGTTTCTTACCTGCAGTTTTCAATTCCATGCCAATGAACCAATTCCATTTGCGGGATTTCTGCATCTTTTACGTCCACGAACGATATTTGTTGTAGAAGGGTCAAATGATCTATAAGCAAGGACGTAATCAAAAGGAAAGGGGAGGGGGCGTACATGAAGTCTGGACGCCCATACCACCTAAACGACATTATACACGACCTATCTGCCATGTACTGAAACTGACAGATATTTTGATTTTCAAACCGAAGAAAAAGGAATACGCACTATCGATAGTCAGCAAGGCCAACGATAGATTTAAACTGTCTATATCGACAGCACTATCGGCTACCGCCCTCCCAGCTAAGATCAACTACTGTACGTCTTTGGCCTTACGTGAGCTTAGTTGTTGTTTTGTTAAGACCAGTTCACTTGAATTTAATGTAAGTGCTGCCGTTTATTCCTTTTCTGCTGGGTGCTGTTGTCGTAATTTCTAACTATGGGTGAGTTCTAGCAAGAAAGAAGAGGAAAACCGATTTTGATTCACCCACTAGCGTTAAAAATATGTACACACTACTATAGTAGCCTAATTAGCTACACATATCACGTTAATGTTATCACTAGAATAGTTATGTGGAGCCTGGCAGAACTTTGTACTTGCAATATTTCAGTATTTGTCCAGAGTGGTAAACGTCATAAGAAATAATGTTAAATTAAAATCACTGCATAAAAATACACTTAGATTTGCCAGGATCGCCCAAAAATTTCAGCGATCAACAAAATCATCGCCCAAATGGCGATAGCTCCATTATTTTAAAAAATTTCTCAATATTTTATAATTAGTGCCCCAATGGTAAAATAGTGCCCAATCTGAGTAATAGAGTGACGGCGGGATCGGCGTAGTTTCGATATCACATTGATGTCCAATTTGATTAAATTTCTCAGTTAATTATCTCATCGCAGATGACGTCATACGATTTCCCCGGCCGGCACATGGGTTTCCATACCCTGCCCCTTCCTGCCCCTCCCCCACCACCCTCTTGGTGGGAATTTGTTTTTGGTGGGAATTTCGAATCTTGGCGGGAATTTCAAAAATGGCGGGAATTTCTGTGTCCCAGGTCTGTGCTCACGTCCCCTCACCTGTTGATTGGTGGGAAATTAAAAATGGTGCTACCCTTTCTAGTGTCCTTCTGCATGGAAAGGAAAGCCCACGTGCAACCCCCCCACCCCCCCCCACCCACCCACCACCACCACCACATGGAAACTGTCAGGATGCAGGAGAGGAAGGTTAAGTTATTGTTTATTTTGGGTGGGAAACTAGTAAAGATTGGTATTAATTAAGTAATTAATGATAAAGATCGGTACTAATTACATGTCTATATGCATAGCACTGTAAAAGGAGCCCCTAAAATCGCAATCCAGCTAGAAAACTGACAATGCCATACAACTGATGTTAACCTGCTGGGAAAAATTTCACAATAACACTCGAAGCTAGTGGCAGACGTACTCAATCTCCAAGGAGAACAATCCCTTCACTTACAAGCTGGCTGTGAAAAGGCTGGAGTGGAAGAAACTATCTTCACTTTTGGCCGGAAGAATGTTCAACTGACAAGATGCAGGTGTTGGACAGAGAGCAGTTTAATAAATGTATTACAGGTACTTGTAACCATACAGCTGAGGACATGTATATCGCTGTTTGGCGACAGAGTTCACTACAGACACTTCCCACTGCATTGCTTGACAATCACCCTACAGCCCAGGTAATCTAAATTCAAGAAAGCCCATACATGCTACCACAAGTGATGAGAAAACCTTCACTGTTCTAAATACACATCGAAGCTGTAATGAAACAAAAAAACAGCACTCGTAATCAATGTGTCATAATGAAACACATGTACTGGGGATTGGGGAAAATCATAGTCCCAAAAGATTGCTTCTGGACAGAGGGGCAGCAATTGCACATGTTCTCATCAATATGTGGTCATGAACTAACCAACTCTTAGCCACTCTTACCTCCATTCATCCCTCCCTCTCCCTCCCACTCCCCATCTTAAGTAAGAATAAGGCTTGTTCTATCTTGTCACCAATCGTCCACAAAGAGATCCATCTGGTGGCGGTGATATACTGTCTCTGGTGTACAGAACTCAGACTTCCTGCATAGTAGCCGGCCGCGGTGGTCTAGCGGTTCTAGGCGCTCAGTCCGGAACCGCGCGACTGCTACGGTCGCAGGTTCGAATCTTGCCTCGGGCATGGATGTGTGTGATGTCCTTAGGTTAGTTAGGTTTAAGTAGTTCTAAGTTCTAGGGGACTGATGACCACAGATGTTAAGTCCCATAGTGCTCAGAGCCATTCCTGCATAGTAATAATAACAATAAACTGTTTGCAGCACTGTAGTAGCTCTTATGTAGTGTTACGACTTCTCCACCACTTGTTAGCAGCAGACACAGTGGTTGCGCCAAAGACTGAGACAGCGTGGAGTTTTACAAATATTTCTTGAACTTCCTTATAATTTCTCCCTCGTCGTCGCTGCCCAGCCCTGCGGATCCCTCCGCCTGGCTGCTGCTGTGTAGATTCTCCTACAATGCGTGCAACGCGCGCCGCTGATCGCACTCAGGAGCCTCAGGCCACCAGTGCTCCGCTGAAGCCAGGATGCCCTGTGGTTGAGATGAACTCGTCGCCGCTCGGCGCCCCAGTACGGGCACGCCCACGGAGCCGCGTCGCTGTGAGGTCAGCTGCCGACGCCTGCTGCACCGGCGGCTGGGAAGCTGTCAGTTGCGATGTCCGCGAGGTCCCGACATGGATGGACCACGCGCCATGGGGCCGGGTTGCAGTGGAGTCCGGGCATCAGTCCCCGGCGGCGCCTGTAACAGACCGCGCTGCAGCCGGTCCTGCTGGAAATTCTCGCTGTAGTTAGTCAGCCATGGTGCCGACCGAACTCAGGCCGACCTCCAGAGCTGAAGTTGACATCTGGCAGCGAACGAATGACTCCTACGAGCTGGAGCAGACTTCCGGAATCGTCACCTACAAAGACTGAACTTTTGGACACGGACCACGTCCGTCCTCAGATCCTAACTGTTTCCTAATGGCTTCTGTCTGTTGCTGCCTGCGCTCCACTATTTATATCCGGCAGGAGGACGTTTTTTACCCTCGGTGGTAGCTTTTTGTTATTACTCCCACAGTATATTGCAGCGTAACCTAGCGTGCTGGCCTCACTTCCCCTTACTCAGCACTCTCCAGGCTTCGCTCAGTGCTCGGTCTGTGTGCGTCCTTGCGTCAGCCTGTTGGTAGACTGCTGCTGTCAGCCAGGCTATCTGTGCGTGCTTACTTCGCAACGCCTCGATCGCCGGCGTGCCTCTGTTTTGCCATTCTCCACTGCGTGAAGCAACACTTACTAGATGTGGCTGCGACACCATCTTAAGTAAGAATAAGGGTTCTATCTTGTCACCAATCGTCCACAAAGAGATCCATCTGATGGCAGTGATGTGCTGTCTCTGGTCTACAGAACTCAGACTTCCTGCATGCTGTTAAACATATTTCTCGCAAAGACTGGAACAACAACGAAATTCCAGAGGACCCTCCAGATCGCTTTTTCAAGCGGACAGCTGCTATGGCTTCTGTGTGCCACCAGCATCCACCCAGTGGGTGGACAGTGCCTTGGAGTGCGTGGCTGGGTGATCCACACGTTTGGTCAGCACTAACGATGCCCCCATACAAAATAGGCTGCAACGCCGGCGGCCCACTGAACAAAAAAAGATAAATGACAGCTACACCAAGCGCTACTGGTTTGTTTACAATGCAGCTGTCCTGCACCTTCCTTCACACCACACCCACAAGAGCCTACCATTCTGTGATGAAGCACAATTGTATTTAACGTCAATGAACCTCCTGTAAGCGAGCATCTATTAAAAATGATAATAAATACCCTGTTTCCACGAAAATAGGTGCAGGCCATTTTCTTTTAGTTTCATGACCAAAATCTGTATAGTTTGAGAGTATTCATTGTGTTCAAAATATAAATTATCATGCAATGTGGGTATTACTTTCTTTTCAGATGGTATCTGTACAGTCATTCTTTTATGTTCGACTGCAGGATACACTTCGCATCTCTCTCCCACTGCCTCCCATTATTTTGCGACGTCTAAAGAAGTGAAAAAAAAATCTGCCACCGATTGCAAGTGACCAAATATCAGAAGTCGATGCTATATATCTGACAGATGTATTAACTTATCTCACGTCTCCTATACATGTCCACCTTGCATTAAATCGAAAAAAAAACTTCCACTATTTTGCTGCGAAAACTGCCAATCACTGCAGAATGTCCTTGTTATTCCAAAACTGCCATTAGAATAAAGAAAAATGCGAGAATTTAAACTCCAAGGTAAAAACATCTATGTTAAGCGATTTCTTCCCCTTTTATGAACAAAATTACATGGTCTCAGAGCGTTCCTCGTATTCAAATCAGTGTCTATAAATAAATTGTCATGTATGTGTGTGTTACAAACATTAAGTGAAATAACATTATAGAATACAGCCTTCCACGCCATTTGCTCACATGTGAGAAAAACACACTCATTTTATGTTTTGTACACTATGACAGGTCTCTTTTAACCAGTGCGATGCTATATCACACTGGCGTTTACGAAACGTAAAAAAAATCGTGAGTGCATGTCTTGTAATAGAACCTCCTAACGACACCTAGTGGAGAACCCTATAAGACCCCTGCGATACATCGAAAACATAAACTGTCTGTGTGCTGACATCTGACATTTTTGCCCCATAACTCTCCTCTACAGAAATGTGTGTAAGGCTTCTGCAAACCGTTCTTGAAGAAGTAGTCCAGATCCAGCAGATTATTGCATTTTAGTTTTGTAACCAATCTGATCATTACAGAACGGCCTGTCTCACGCAATCTACTCACATGTCGTGAAAAACACTATGATTTCTAGGTTCCACAATGAACTATAATTCAAGTGATGTCTATTTTATAATTAGAAGTTATGAAGTATGTAATAACTTAAGACTTGAGGTAACGCATATTTTCAAACACACTCGTGACAGTAATTATAAAACAGCCATGCTTCCATGAGAATAGGTGCAGTGGATTTATATTAGTTTTTTTAGAAAATTCGTTGTCGTTTGACAGCATTCCACATGCTCAAATTACAGTTTGTCATATTTGAAGGCATTGCATTCATTTCAGATGTATGAAATACCGATACAGATCAGGATCTATACAGTCATTTAGTATGTTCGAGAGCATTCCTCATCATTATTTTGTAACATTCGGAGTAAGAAGAAAAAACTATGGACTATCTGCTACCAAACTTTAACGAGTTATACCACTCCTTGTAATTGAATCTCCTATAAAATTTTACTGCTTCTCTCTGTTCCTATATTTCGAAAAAACAAATACCGTCTGTGTGTTGACATCGGGCATATTACATATACATGTACTACTCCATTGGAACATATGGCCAATGATCAAAGTCACTTGCACAGACCTGTGTAAAGTTTTGTTGCCTGTACTGGAGCAAGACAGTATCCCACAGACTATCAGTCACAAGAGAGGGTCCCTGTGTTGTTCTTTCATAAGCAGTTTAATAGATTGTTTTTCAGGTGTAACACATCGAAGGAGTGTATGACTACATCTTTGTACACTGTATACATTTTGTTTTTCGACCATGACTTTGAGGTATGTGTCAGGTGCTAAGCTGATGTTATGTCAGGTGCTAAGCTGATGTTATGATCCATTGGCTGTCACAGAAATGTGAACATTGCATGGTGTAAATTATGCTGCACCCACTACACATAGTTTGGTAGAAATAAAACCGAGAGGTGATGTTTCTCATTAACAAAATTTAGAAGACATCGCAACATAAGGAAACTGTAGAGATGCAAGATTCTGGAGCATTTCCAAACAGGTATCCGAAGGTGACGACCTATACAGTTAATCTCATCTTCTACACTGATAGTGTAGAAGATGTGTCAGTGTTCCATTTTGAAGAGCATTGTTTTCTCTTCTTGAAGTCATGTGCATAATCACTATTCTGGTACTGGCCATTATCAGAAGGTGCTGTTCACAACACGTGTGGGCTAGTAGAAATAAAAAAACGTACTGTTTTTTTATTGGGGGATAAACTGTAGAGGGCATTGCAGCATATGGAAATAGGACGAGTCTGCAGCGTTGAGGGACCCATCCAAACAACTGTCTGAAGGTGATGACCTCTACATTTAATCCCATGCTCATCCCATGCTCTACAGTAACAAGTAATAGATGTCCAGTTTTCTGCCAGGGCTCTCGCCAACTCAAACAAATAGTGTCAGGCAATCATGCGGTAATCAACAGCGCACCAGTCGACAGATGGGATGGAAAAGACACGATCGATATGTGACGATGTACTGTAATAAGCAACACAGTTGATAGAATGGTCAATTTTACCACATTTTCCATAATTTGAATGCCAGCCAATGACACTGCAACATGTTTCGCAATTTTTGTTCAAATGGTTCAAATGGCTCTGAGCACTGTGGGACTTAACATCTGAGGTCATCAGTCCCCTAGAACTCAGAACTGCTTAAACCTAACTAACCTAAGGACAGCACACACATCCATGCCCGAGGCAGGATCCGAACCTACGACCGTAGCGGTCCCGCGGTTCCAGACTGAAGCGCCTAGAACCGCTCGGTCACTCCGGCCGGCGCAATTTTTGTGTCATTGCTAAGCCTCGTCTCCTGCCTTCCAAACTTCACAGGAGTTCTTTTATGAAACTTGCAAGACGAGCACTCCTGGAAGAAAGCAAATAGCGGAGACGTGAGTTAGCCACAGCCTAGAGTATGTTTCCAGGATGAATTCTTCATTCTGCCGAATGTGCGCTGATATGGAACTTCCTGGAAGATTAAAACTTTGTATGTGGCCGGACTTGATGCCAGGACCTCTGCCTTGAGCACGCAAGTGTTCAACCAACTGAGCTAACCAAGGACGACTCACGACCCGTTGTCACAGCTGCCACGAATTTTCGTATCAGCGCACACTTCACTGCAGAGTGAAAAATTCATTCTGGAAATCGTAATAAAGTTCATGATGAAGTGCGACATAGGAGATCATCTGCAAGAACTTGATGTAAAATTTTAAAGAGAAAGAAGGGTTTCCCCGAGTTTCAAGAAGAGTTTTTTTATGAAACTATTCGTGATCAGTGTCACAAAAATGATGATGACATCAAAACTACCGCTCACTTGTGGTTGGCAAATCTGACAACAGATTTTTATGTGAATGAAATTCAAAAATTGGTTGTTGACTTTGATAAGCGCTTTACTGCTTCTGGAAGTTATTTTGAAAATTTGTTTAGGTTATAGCCTTTTACGTAATAATAAGATTATTTTAAAATGCACCTGTGTTTAATATAAACATGACACCCATTTAAAAAAACCTGTCCCATATCTATGATTCTCTGCATTATATATGTGACACCTCATCTCTGCTGTCAATCACATGGGACGAATGCACAGTTCTAATATGAGTACCTGACACCGCTCCAGATTGTATCAGTTACTCCACTGCCAACATGCCTGTCTGGGAAACGATACATTGAGGAAAAAGCGCACTTACAGATAAGGTTAGACCTGTGTAGTCACGACACGTATCATCATTGAAAAATGGAAGGCAACTTCACTTGTTGTTTTTCAGATGCTTGCGTTTCAGAAAGCAGGAAAAAACGCAATTTTCCAGATAAGATACGAACCCAGTGTACTTAAGAGCTACAGTGCAGCTGTAGAAGGAAGCAGACGATGTACGTTGGACATCAGGTGACTGACACGCCACAACGGAGAGGGCAGAGTTCCATCAAGAGTCACGAAACTGAAAAATCCTACGAGAATGGGTGTTTTTCGAGTGTACGGGAAATGTATGATGTATCAGCGACTCATGCATTATTCTGGAACGTTTTAGAATGAACATTTTTTGGTAACTGTGTGCCTTTAGCGTGAGAAAACATGGTGTTACTTACGAATAACGAAAGTTGTTAGCAGGTAATTAGACTCCTGAGATTCAAAACCTAAGCTGAGCAATTAAAAGTGAGGAGACATCCGGCACGAATTTCGACAGAACACCATGGGAGAGAGAAATTCATGTATATTTGTACGGAGACACACTTCGCTCCCACTTTTGATATGAGACATTGATTTTCAGTTGTGGTGAGATGTGGTGGTTGATTTCTGCCGACAGTCGCTGAAGACTTTGGTCGTGACTGTTTGTGAGAGTCAGTACTGGTAGACGCTTCGTCCAGTACTGCCCCGCTGGAGCCACCGCCATCGCCGCAGATAGTGCTGGCGCCTACTCTGCAAAGGCAACCATCAAAGCGCAGATAATCGTTACGTTAAGAGACACATTAGCGCACTCATTTAAAAGTCATCCTGCTAATACTCTGTTTGTCTCGAAGCAATTAATAATTAACACTCAGATAAGTGGCTGTAAAATTCCTAATAATGAAATGGCCATTTAATGTTTTTAAATTTTGGATTATGTTGGGAGATGGTACTTCTTTTGTTTTAACATTAAGAGAGAGCTACTTTCTAATTAATATTGTAAAAGGGAACTAGCATCAATTTTACAATAGTTCAGAATGGATGATTGTTGAGCAATAAGTGTGCCTTCACTAATCCATATTTTTCCAGTTAACAAACCTCGTCCTTTTATTCTTATTAACCACAAATGCCAAACTCAAGAGATTGACTTTAACTATTTCATTTTAATTTGCCAGATTTAAGTATATTATTTATTGGTGACAAAATAAATTAACAGTCCTTCATAAAAATTACCTCTCCAAGCTGACAAACGTTACAGCTCGATAAATGCATAAATGGTATGCCGTGTGCCCGCTAAACAAAAATATAGTACAACTTCTTTTCATGGAAGAGCTTTTACCAAAAGCAGTTGCACGGTCTCAGCACTACGTACATCGATATTTATATTTATAATCAGCAGACCATCAGACTTTCATGACGGAGGATGTCCGGTGCAACTTCCATTGCCCGTTCATTCTATTCAGGCCTTAAAAGAGCTGCACGTCATTCTTTTATGTGATCATGTCCTGTTGTCGTTACCCTAATGGGACATATTGTGTTGATATGAATTCTACCGATAGTTATCAAGAGATCATTCAGATATATTTTCTGAGAGTACTTTTTTTTCCTTTCTTATGCAATCCATAGTTTCTAGTGTCTTATTAACATCCTTATGTCTGTTTATGTGGAATGTGTGCGGTGTTCGCAAACGAAAAAAATCAGTTCACTAGTGTATACATGCGACTTGCTCGATGTATAGTTTCGGAAATGGTGATTCGGACGTAGCGGTACTGCTATATAGTCGGTTCAGTCACCATATGCGGTAACTACGGATATCTACGGGGGTCATGCGAAGAGCCTGGTTTACAAGTATTCACTCGCTAGTCGCGAGGGCTTGGCAACTGGGTTCATCGCAACCGATGCCTGGTTTACAAGTTTTCACTCGTCAGTCGCGAGGGCTTGGCAACTGGGTTCATCGCAACCGATTAAACTGTTCTTCATTTTCCTGGGATTGTGCGCCACTATGTGATCTGTTGTGATCGCGACGGCCTATATTTTGAAAAGATGATGTGAATGAACATTTGTGTGCAGTAATAGCAGAGACATTCCACAGCACTCGTTAAAAATGTAAGCGTTTCGATTGAGTGAGTAGTATAAAATTATACGTTGTCGTGTTGGAAGTCAGATCTGGAAGCTGGAGAGACCTGTAGAGATTGAGTAAGAGTCCCTAACCGTTCTTTCCTCCAACCTGTCGTCTTCTAAAGTTGTGTCCCCAGCGCAGAAGACAGCTCGTCGGTCATGGGATCTTCTTCAGCTGAGCCTGCTATGCTGTCATCTCGAACTTGTACCTGTGTTTGCGCTTTATTTGTGGGACGCCACTTGCCCACGCTAGTCTCTGTATCTACAGATGGCAAGATCTGTAGTACTGACAATGATGGTAGGCGACACCTCTCGTTATTGTATCCTGTTTGTTTATATTAATAATCACTTTTTACTCTGTCTTGTACAACACTCGACATAGCTTTCTTAATAGTACGGTAACTTTTCCGACAACTTACGATATAGAGTACATGCCCGTCCGAAACAGAGATACATGTCCGGCTCTGAAGAGAACCCGAAACAGTCCGATTAGCGCAACCGAAGTATTTCGTCTCCCAGGCGCGCCAAAGCGACCCGAAGGTGTCGGAAGCACTTCGGTTGTAATATCATTACTCTTATGTTTCTCAAAACTAGTGAAATTTAATAAACAAAAACGGTAGACTCGTAGGGTAACCATGACAGATTGTGATACTATAATAATAATGTCGTGTGACTAGGGTCTCCCGTCGGATAGACCGTTCGCCTGTTGCAAGTCTTTCGATTTGACGCCACTTCGGCGACTTGCGCGTCGATGGGGATGAAATGATGATGATTAGGACAACACAACACCCAGTCCCTGAGCGGAGAAAACCTCCGACCCAGCCGGGAATTGAACCCGGGCCCTTAGGATTGACATTCTGTCGCGCTGACCACTCAGCTTCCGGGGGCGGACATTGTGGTACTGAAAACTGGGTTAAATACGATGAAAAGTATATAAATAATTAATAAGAGAAGTTAGGTGTCTTACTCGTGTAATTTGTTCTGCAAACTGTTGCGACGTATATGACAGAGGGTACTTCCCATTGTACCTCTTCTTAGTGATACGTCCCGTTCCATTCATGAATGGGAGGGCGGGAAGCATGATTACTGAAACGTTTCTGAACGCGCAGTAATTGCTCTAATCTTGGTTTCATGATCCTTACGGGAGCCATAAGTAAGCTGTTGTAGTACACTACTCGCCATTAAAATTGCTTCACCAAGAAGAAATGCAGATTATAAACGGGTATTCATTGGACAAATACATTATACTAGAACTGACATGTGATTACATTTTCACGCGATTTGCGTGCATACATCCTGAGAAACCAGTACCCAGAACAACCGCCTCTGGTCATAATAACGGCCTTGATACGCCTGTACATTGAGTCAAACAGAGCTTGGATGGCGTGTACAGGTACAGCTGCCCATGCAGTTTCAACACGATACCACAGTTCATCAAGAGTAGTGACTGGGGTATTGTGACGAGCCAGTTGCTCGGCCACCATTGACCAGACGTTTTCAGTTGGTGAGAGATATGCAGAATGTGCTGGCCAGGACAGTTGTCGAACATTTTCTGTATCCAGAAAGGCCCGTACAGGACCTGCAACATGCGGTCGTGCATTATCCTGCTGAAATGTAGGGTTTCGCAGGAATCGAATGAAGGGTAGAGCCACGGGTCGTAACACGTCTGAAATG
Organism: Schistocerca serialis cubense; assembly: GCF_023864345.2. Taxonomy (NCBI): domain Eukaryota; kingdom Metazoa; phylum Arthropoda; class Insecta; order Orthoptera; family Acrididae; genus Schistocerca; species Schistocerca serialis. Next base: position 561,480,611 of record NC_064642.1, on the reverse strand, counting down.
TAACGTCCACTGTTCGAAGTGCCGTCAATGCGAACAAGAGATGACCGAGACGTGTAACCAATGGCACCCCATACCATCACGCCAGGTGATACACCAGTGTGGCGATGACGAATACACGCTTCCAATGTGCGTTCACCGCGATGTCGCCAAGCACGGATGCGACCATCATGATGCTGTAAACAAACCCTGGATTCATCCGAAAAAATGACGTTTTGCCATTCGTGCACTCATGTTCGTCGTTGAGTACACCATCGCAGGCGCTCCCGTCTGTGATGCAGCGTCAAGGGTAACCGCACCCATGGTCTACGAGCTGATAGTCCATGCTGCTACAAACGTCGTCGAACTGTTCGTGCAGATGATTGTTGTCTTGCAAACGTCCCCATCTGTTGACTCAGGAATCGAAACGTGGCTGCACGATCCGTTGCAGCCATGCAGATAAGATGCCTGTCATCTCGACTGCTAGTGATAAGAGGCCGTTGGGATCCAGCACGGCGTTCCGTATTACCCTCCTGAACGCACCGATTCCATATTCTGCTAACAGTCATTGAATCTCGACCAACGCGAGTAGCAATGTCACGATACGATAACCGAAATCGCGATAGGCTACAATCCGACCTTTATCAAAGTCGGAAACGTGACGGTACGCATTTCTCCTCCTTACACGAGGCATCACAACAACGTTTCACCAGGCTACGCCGGTCAACTGCTGTTTGTGTATGAGAAATCGGTTGGAAACTTTCCTCATGTCAGCACGTTGTAGGTGTCGCCACCGGCACCAACCTTGTGTGAATGCTCTGAAAAGCTAATCATTTGCATATCACAGCATCTTCTTCCTGTGGGTTAAATTTCGCGTCTGTAGCACGTCATCTTCGTGGTGTAGAAATTTTAATGGCAAGTAGTGTATATCTGTTATGGGAGTTTCGTTACCTCATTCGGTACATGTGATAAAATCGTTGGAATACAATTAGTAATTAATTTGCTCGTTTGTGGTAACAAAACCCATCTTCCACACTTCCAAGGACGGTGGATGCTGACGCATAACAGCAAATTACTTAATAACAAGCCGTTGGAAACATGGGCTCCCAATATCGTATAGTACAGGAACAACCTGTTAATACGAACTACCCACTTTTTTCAAGCTGTCAGAAATAGTCTCCTTGTTGTGTTAGTCTCTTCTCCATAATGTAGACATTTTTCCACGAACTATCTTCTGCTATAATACTTTGAGGATATCTGTAAACATGACGTCCTGACGAAACAAACCATCACGAATCTTGAATTTCATAATAATTTCGTTTTCTTATTATTCTTTTAAAATTTGTATTCCCTGTAGACAATGACTCGATAAGGAACATATTGTAGCTCATTTGTGATGTTGCTGTAGGATTCTTTCCGGAAGTCAGGTGTTGTATTTCTTGCATATCAGTTCCTAAACGAGGCAGGTTAGACAAGGTTTTAAATTACAATTTTCACGGAAAAGGTTGCATTATCCAAAGAAGAGCTTCACTAGTAATCATTTCAGATAGTTATTTGTTAGGTATTTGATTTTTGGTGTCTTTTAGCTAACTTTGGGGAAAATAATCTTACCAGCGTTTAACTGGCATAGTGGTTTCCTTAGTGAAGCAACAGACGAGCGGCATTCAGTGAGAAACGCATCACTTTTTTTATCTGAAAGCATGATGGTTTTACTCGGGATTCCAATACACCATATTATTCTCCACTCTTTTGGCTACAAAACCCTATTTTTCAGTATGATCTCCGTTCATTGCGACGGGCTTTCTCCACCTTAGTGGGAGGGCCTGTATACCTGTGTGATACCACTCAGCTGGTCGACAACGGAGCCAACCTCTTGCTGCACTAATAATCTCATCACCACCCATGTACTGCTTATCGCGGTGTGCATCCTTTATTGGGTCCAACAGACGGCATTCTGCAAGCGCATATGACTATCTGCGATGCTCTGGTTTTCCGACAAAAGGAACTCAATGACAGCTCTCTGCTTGGAAAGCACCTCCGTTACAGACACCATTTTGAAGGCTACGTACAGCGTCGCCACCTATTAGAACTTCATGAAAGTATAGGGGCTAAAGCGCGAATATTTGACGACGTCTTACAACAAATTCGGCATTTTTTCAACCGAAACTGGCTGAGAACAGAAATGTGTTGCATTACTTATTAAACGCCCCTCATAAATTTGTGTTCCTAAGATTGTCGACAAGTTATGATAAAGGAACAGACAACCTCTTCAACAAAGCATGCTTATGAAATTAACCTGAAATTGAGACTGGCTTAAGATGCCAGTTATCTGACGTTTAGATAAGGTTGCATCTTTATAAATTGCATCTAAATGCCTCCACTTTGGCTCTAATTTCGTCTTTTCCGTCTACTGTTGTGATAGATAGCCAGACAGCGCTTGCGTGGGCTCAATGGCTGACAAGCAAGTTTCATGTCGATCAATAAAGAATAAGGAATGTAGCGTCTCACCTCTCGTCGATGACGAGGTCATTAGAGACGGGGCCAATGGAGACAACTGAGTGAGGTGGCGCAGTAGTTAGCCCACTGGACTCGCATTCGGGAGAACGACGGTTCAAATCACGTCTGACCATGCTGGTTTAGGTTTTCTCAGATTTTCGTAAATCGCTCCAGACAAATAGCGGGATGTCTGGTTCCGCGTGCAGCGGAATTTGAATCCGCGCCAGACGACATGAACGTCGAAGACCCCTAGAGGTCTCTGCACCATCGCGCCGTAAGCCGTGACGGCCTGCACCTCCTGGCCCACTTTTAGTGTGAGAGAGCGCCACAGTGGAACACGTGGTCCTAGCGGCCAATAGCGGCGCCCCCGATCATGAATTTAAGCGCCGGCCTCTCCCTCAGCCGGCGCCCCTCCCAAATTCTGTAAGTCCCTCCAGATTCTTGAGCGTCATGCACTCCGCCTCGCCTTCCGTATACGCGTCCCGTCCCCCACGCGGATCCTCTGTGACCTCATTCCTTTCCCCCATCTGTTCCTACTCCTCGAACATATCCGCATTCTCTACACCTCCCACTGCCTTGATCCCCCTCACCCCCTGGTTGCTCCTCTCCTTTCCCATCCCTGCCCCCTGCCACGTCTTCACTGTTGTGTCCCCCCTACCCTCCATCTCTACACAATTCATCTCCTTTCCCAAGGTGGCTTCCATCAACTCCCCCTCCCAGATGATGCCCTCTCTCCCTCCATTTATCCCTCCTATCAACTACATCTACATTTATACTCCGCAAGCCACCCAACGGTGTGTGGCGGAGGGCACTTTACGTGCCACTGTCATTACCTCCCTTTCCTGTTCCAGTCGCGTATGGTTCGCGGGAAGAAGGACTGTCTGAAAGCCTCCGTGCGCGCTCTAATCTCTCTAATTTTACATTCGTGATCTCCTCGGGAGGTATAAGTAGGGGGAAGCAATATATTCGATACCTCATCCAGAAACGCACCCTCTCGAAACCTGGCGAGCAAGCTACACCGCGATGCAGAGCGCCTCTCTTGCAGAGTCTGCCACTTGAGTTTGTTAAACATCTTCGTAACGCTATCACGGTTACCAAATAACCCTGTGACGAAACGCGCCGTTCTTCTTTGGATCTTCTCTATCTCCTCCATCAACCCGATCTGGTACGGATCCCACACTGATGAGCAATACTCAAGTATAGGTCGAACGAGTGTTTTGTAAGCCACCTCCTTTATTGAAGGACTACATTTTCTAAGGACTCTCCCAATGAATCTCAACCTGGTACCCGCCTTACCAACAATTAATTTTATATGATCGTTCCACTTCAAATCGTTCTGCACGCATACTCCCAGATATTTTACAGAAGTAACTGCTACCAGTGTTTGTTCCGCTATCATGTAATCATACAATAAAGGATCCTTCTTTCTATGTATTCGCAATACATTACATTTGTCTATGTTAAGGGTCAGTTGCCACTCCCTGCACCAAGTGCCTATCCGCTGCAGATCTTCCTGCATTTCGCTACAATTTTCTAATGCTGCAACTTCTCTGTATACTACAGCATCATCCGCGAAAAGCCGCATGGGACTTCCAACACTATCTACTAGGTCATTTATATATATTGTGAAAAGCAATGCTCCCATAACACTCCCCTGTGGCACGCCAGAGGTTACTTTAACGTCTGTAGATGTCTCTCCATTGATAACAACATGCTGTATTCTGTTTGCTAAAAACTCTTCAATCCAGCCACACAGCTGGTCTGATATTCCGTAGGCTCTTACTTTGTTTATCAGGCGACAGTGCGGAACTGTATCGAACGCCTTCCGGAAGTCAAGAAAAATAGCATCTACCTGGGAGCCTGTATCTAATATTTTCTGGGTCTCATGAACAAATAAAGCGAGTTGGGTCTCACACGATCGCTGTTTCCGGAATCCATATTGATTCCTACATAGTAGATTCTGGGTTTCCAAAAACGACGTGATACTCTGACCTTTTCCTGGGCTCCCTCTCACCCCCTTCCATCCTCTTTTTCCCGCACCTACCCTCTCTCTGCCCTCCTTCTCTCCCCCGAGTCCTTTTGCATTTCCCTCCTCTGCCTTTTCCCATTCCGTCTCGCATCTGCCCAGCCCCTCTCCCCCCTTATGAGTCCTCTCCCTCCTTTGGTTCCCCCCCCCCTTTTGTTTTTTTTCCCATATCTGTCCAGGTCCCCCCCACCATCTGCCCTTGGCTAGGGAGTGTCATCTTTGTGCCGACATTTTCGTGCAGTGTTTTACAGTGGGTGTTCAGTGTTGTGTGTCTTTTGGGAAGTGTTGCGAATGGACATCATAATGTCGCTGGGTGTGATTTTTTATCTCTTGCGAACAGAAACCAGACTGTCGCCATGTTTTTTAATTGTGTGTCTACTATGTTACCTGTCTGATTCCTGTGTATTTTATTAGCATTGACAACCCCTTTGCTTTATGTTTTAACTTTCCACAATTTTCCGCCGTTTTATAATTTAAGTCACCGTTTTATCGCAGCTTTTATTGTTTCTTTTCTTCTTACGTTTTAAAAAAGTCTGTAGGCTATAGAGCAGCATACTAAGCTGTTGCCAGCCCGCCCCCCTTCAGGGGGGGGGGGGAATCGAAATTCAATAAAGAAAAAAAAAAAAAACTCAGCCGGCCAGCCTCATCTTGCGTACGTCTCTGGACATATCGCATCGCCTTAGACTTTTACTTTCTTATTCTGTGTACCAGTGGACGTAGTTGTCTAGTTAGGTTTTCTTGTGTCTCCGGTGTTTCGATCTTGTTGTTCGTTAGGTACTTCGTTGGTCGTGTCCGTCCTCTCCCGTTTGTGTTGTTCGCGGGTCCCGCAGCGCTTTCCGTCAATTCAACCCCGCGACCGTTCCGGTCGCAGTTAGAACAGGACGGTTCCTTTGTAAGGGCACTACCAATTTCCTTCCTCAACTTTAAAACAATCAGAATTTGTGCTCTGTCCCTAGTTGTCGACGGGACGTTAAACGCTAATCTTCCTTCCTTCCAATGGAAACGAAATGGTAAAACGAGGCTCTGGCTTTATATTTCTTATCGAAGAGTCTTAAACAGTTGCTGTTGTACCCGGAGAACGATAAAATTATCTATGAATTTTGGCATGTTTTTCCTCGCCCAAATGATTCCAATGCCAAATTCTGTACTGAACCTTCCACATCCCTGAATCTACCACTGTCCTATTACTACGCTCTATAGACAGACAATGCCGTGGCAACAAATTCCTTATCACATATGTCGCTTTTCCCTCTTTTAACTTCCCAGATAGCTTTATAAAAATTACAAGCTACATAATGAAGGAAACGTTAAGCAATCGCTCTACTGCCTTTTTATATGAATTTCTTGATGAACAAATTTCTTGTGAAAATTTGTGTACGCTACTCACGCTATTTCCATTTACTTTCCTGACCCGGCTAACGTCAGTTTAACACCACTCATAGAACGTTTGTAAGGATGAAGTAAATGCGAACTAAGAGAAAGACTAATTTATATCATGCTGTGCCATCTGATGTGCACTTTGTAGTCATTCGAAAGGACAGCGCTGCAGTTTTGGATGTAAGTATAGTATTAGCTCACGAATTATTATTATATATAGTATTAGCTGTGATCCAGTTTCCTCCTTTTAAGATTTATAATAACGCAAAACAAAATTACTACACTTGAACAGCAATTTTAAGCAGCGTCTTATGGATGGATCTCTAATTGCTTCAGACAGGAGAATTCGAAGCAATAAATAAACTTGTAAACAGGAACAGTCCATCTCTGTCTTGAAGTGACTGAGGAAAACCTCGGAAAATTTAAACTGTGGTAGCCAAAGTCAATATGAATGCGAGACATCCCCAATACAACCACAGGATCGCATCATTACCCCATATTGCTCCGAAGAAGTAATTCTTTCCAAAGCGGCATTTCACTTGAAATAAGTTAATCTGGAATCATGCCCACATCAAACAATGGCGGTAAAGTTAGATCCGAACGATGGCATTGATAATAATATCGTTTACGCCTCCATTATTAAGAACCTTGGGAGAACCAACCAACCAAGACAAAACTGTTCAACGTCGAATGGAATTACCGAACCTTCATTCTAATAAATCATGGTTGGAAAACACTAACACGGATTGTTTGCAGAAGGATGCAAACATCTGGTAACAGCCGATGTGGGGGAGGCACAGTTTGGACTACGGAGGAAGATACAAATAGGTGAAGTGATACTGATCATACAACTTATCTTAGAAGATAGATTGAAGGAAGGAAAACATACCTTGATAGCATTTGTGGATTTATAAGAAGAATTTGACAATATTCTGTGGAGCATAGACTTCAAAGTTCTTTAAATAGCAGACATAAAATACAAGGAGCCAAAAGCTATCTACAACTCGTACTGAAACCGGACTGTAGAAGGAACTGTAAAGGGAGTGAAACAGGGTCGTAGCGTATCCACGATGTTATTCGTATGCACACTAAGCAAGTACGAAAGGAAACCAAGGAGAAAGTTGGAAACGAATTAAATTTAAGGGAGAAGAAATAAAGACTAAGCGCTCTGTCGATAACATTTTCATTCTATCAGATACGGCAAAGAACCTCGAGGATGGGTTGAACTATCTTGAAGACAATTATAAGATGAACATCAACAAGAGAAAAACAATGGTACTCGAATTAAATCAGGTGATGCTGTTAGAATTAGGTTCGGAAACGAGACACAAAAATAAACAGAAGAGGTTTGCTCTGTGGTCAACAAAGTACAAATAACAAACAATGGGAACAGCAAGAAAAAACTTTCCTAAAGAGATAAATTTGTTAACATCGAATATATATTTAACTGTTAGAAAATCTTCCCTAAAAGTTTTTGTCTGAAATGTAGCTTTGTACGAAAGTGAAATGTGGCTGACTCACAGTTCAGACAAAAAGAGAATAGGAACTTTTGAAGTGTGATGCTAAGAAGAATGCTGAAGATTAGATGGGTACATCGTTGGACCTGACGAAAATACAATCGTCAGTACAACTAAAGGTTCTTTACTTACTCCAAGAGGAGAACGAATGGAAATTAGAACATATAAAATATTAATTCACTTTATTACAAGATAGATATGAAGATTTACTTAACTTTCTAGAATTCATTTACACAGGAATGTACTGAGTATTTACAACTATCTCCGAAAATTAAAGTATCCCTGTTTACAGACAATTTTGCAAGACTCTTCACTTTGAGTACACAGACATAATGTTCACAGCAAAAGATCACAATTACACACGAAACACTCTGATGCCGTATCTAAGGCATCGGTGTCGTGTTAATCGCTGATCACGAACTGGAGTTGAGCGTTCCTCTTCTTGGCTGTATATCGGCGTCTAGGTGCGATGGCGCTGCGAAGCTGAGAGAGGGTGTGGTTTCACCAGCAGCTCCAATTCGTCATTGCCGTATGTAGCGAAACTCGTTATCTTCTATGGTATCGATGAGAGGTACTGACTTTGTTACGGCACAGCGATTTTTAGACGACACCACTTACATCATACGACTAATGAGGAGGTACTGAATCGAGCAGGGGGGAAATTATATTTATGGCACCACCTGTCTAAATGAAGAAATCGGGCCATTGCGCACGTCTTGAGTGGTCAAGGAGTCATCAATTTGGCAATGAAAGAACGTGTGAGGAGTAACAATTTTAGGATACCATGGCGTGACAACTGTAAGAAGGTTCAGATGATTAAGGTTGCAGTAGTTATGCTAGGATGAAGAGGTTTGAAAAATATAGACTAGCGTGGAGAGCTGCATCAAACTAGTGTTCGAACTGAAAACCGCAGCAACAAGTGTCAGTTTCAAAAAGAGCATTAAATCATTAAGCTATTTTTTATTAATGTAATTTGTCTAGCACAGTCGATAGGCCTTGTAACGTCCGTATGGCAGTCAGAGTTCTTTACGTTAGTAGAACACACGGGTTTGGATGTGGATTAATGAAACACGCCGCTTGAACACTTCACTTATTTACAGAATAGGTAATTGCGACTGTGGCCAATTACCCGCGGAGATTGTTGACATTCATGCCCATCATTAGTGCATTAATCAGTCTGTTTATGTATCATTAAGAGCATCGTAAAGTGTAAATTAGTCGTGATATTATTGTGAACATATTGAAACTGCTGCAAAATGTAAATATAAACACCCGGCGACCAGATACAAAACATACCCACTTCCGGCTTCCATTTTTATAACAAGACATAGTAAAGTAAAATCATAGCAAAACTAAGAATTTCAAAGAGTCACTGGTTACAGTTAACAAAGATAGACGCTATTGCTGTGAATAAGGTGTACAGAGGGACTAGCTTATGATGAGAGTTAAGACCCGAAACGCGTAGTACAGTATTAACAAAAAATTGTGTTTCATTAATGAAGTCAGTTTGTTTTCTGTATTCTCTGTGTAAATATAGCTATACCTTACTGTCCTACTTCAGTGATAAAGTTTTTGAGGTCGGTAGACCCGGCTCACATTTAGCAGCTCTTGCAATACAACGTTTTTTTGCCATCAAAGCAATTAATGCAACCGACAGAGATACGGTTGGTGACCTCCTCTTCGTCACATAATAGAGACTGTGTAAATTCGATAAGATGCTGTTGTTTCTTTAGACGGCTGTCCTGGTGGTTGTTAAGCTTCTTGAACATCGGTAGTTGCCATACCACTGACGCAACCATAGTGATGGGTGCATTCGTGTGTATGCGCATCGACGACATCTGGAGGAGCGAACAAGGTGGCGCACTGATAAGCACACTGGACTCGTATTCGGGAGGACGACGGTTCAAACGCGCATCCGGACATCCTGATTTAGGTTTTCCATGATATCTCTAAATTGCTTTAGATAAATGCCGGTATGTTTCCTGTGAAAGGGAACGGCCGACTTCCTTCCCTGTTCCGACGGGACTGATGACCTCACTATTTGCTCCTCTCCCTCGAATCAACCAACCGACGTCTGGAGGACTCATGCCATTCTTTGTTCCACGCTGCCTTGGCTGGATTTCTAACTCTTCGTAGGAAAGCGATTGCTGGAATAAACAATGACTAATTTCTCCATTGTGATTCGTCTCTGTAGCCAAAACATTTACTATTTGCTGTAATGTACCTTTCTTCAATCACAGGCTGACTTCCTGCTCAATAATGGAATAATGTTAGAAATTTCTGTACGTTGTATGCAAAATAACATATTTTGCTGTACCAGTGTTTCATGAGAGTAAGTATCCGATATGATGACGATCAGTTCTTCCACTTGTTGGCACTTTTCCAAAGTTGCTGCCGTGCGACCTTACTGCTGTCTTGGCGTTCTGCACCAAAACACCACTTTCCACGGACGCCTGGGTGTTTCTGTACGATATCATAGCATTACGGCCTCCAAAGCTGCTGTCTGCTGGCATCTTAAGGTAACTTACCTGTGAACGCTCCAAAAGACAAACATTTTTTGTAAAGTTTATGCGGCTGTAACTAAGAAATGTGAACTTTGTAGAATGAAAATTGTAGCACAAAACGAGTGTTTCTTGCGGATACACAGTTCATCAAATTAGTTTTCACGTTCACTTTATTACAATTTTTTGAAAAGATCAGTTAATTACATTTTTATACACCGGTTCATACTGGAACCTATGCACTGACTAACTAATTTACACAGCCGCATGATATTTGAGTACACATAAACAAAATGTCTATCTAAATAGCAGACTACAATCATGTCATTTCAGCTCGGTGTGGCCGAGCGGTTCTAGGCGCTTCAGTCTGGAACCGCGCGACCGCTACGGTCGCAGGTTCGAATCCTGCCTCGGGCATGGATGTGTATGATGTCCTTAGGTTAGTTAGGTTTAAGTAGTTCTAAGTTATAGGGGACTGATGACCTTAGAAGTTAAGTCCCATAGTGCTCAGAGCCATTTGAGCCATTTTGTGCATAAATAAATATGTCAGAAAATTTAATTATCGGAAAATTTAATTCAGAGATTTATTTGGTCTATGATTGACCTTTTTTGTTTCTAATACATTCCAGTTACATAATCTTCTTGGTTTACATGTTCCTCAACTTCCCTCTTCCTTTACCTGTTTCTACTTGTTATTCTAGCATCTCGAGTTGCCTCAATGACCCACTTTTCAGCTTCGGCCACTGTCATGGAATCAACTACCAAAAGTGATCGTCTCATATCAAACCCAGAATATATTTCTAGCAGCTCCAGAACTTCACACCTACTATCAGCCCGTTACTAAAACAAATTGCAGGCATAGAATCTTTAGAGAATGACAAAATAGCTGCAGCTCCAACTACAGAAAGGTGTATAAGGAAAACAATGCTCGGAAACCAAATATATACACACATCAAAACATGTTTTCCATTACCTCGGTTCCGAGAGTTCCGGAACCTGTATAGAAAATTGGAATAGAGATCAACATAAATATCATTTCCGCCCTTTTTACTGTGTGCGTAAACAACACATTGCATGTTGTACCACCATATAGCGAGACCTTCAGAGGTGGTGGTCCAGATTGCTGTACACACCAGTACCTCTAACACCCAGTAGCATGTCCTCCTGCATTGATGCTTGCCTGTATTCATCGTGCCATACTATCCACAAGTTCGTCAAGGCACTGTTGGTCCAGATTGTCCCACTCCTCAACGGCGATTCGGCGTAGATCCCTCAGAGTGGTTGGTGGGTCACGTCGTCCATAAACAGCTCTTTTCAATCTATCCCAGGCATGTTCGATAGGGTTCATGTCTGGAGAACGTGCTGGTCACTCTAGTCGAGTGGGACTTAACTGATAAGGTTATCAGTCCCTAAGCTTACACACTACTTAACCTAAATTATCCTAAGGACAAACACACACACCCATGCCCGAGGGAGGACTCGAACCTCCGCCGGGACCAGCAGCACAGTCCAGTCCGCTCGGCTCGGCGCGGCGCCACAGAATCAAACTGATACAACACTAAGCAATTAAATTCTGGCAGATTGGTCAGTAAGTTCCAGCACACCATCTAGATTTGGGTGCTATTTCGTTTCTTGAAATTACTACATCCAAATAACTGGAGGGTTTAACCTGCAGCTAGGGGGCTATCTCGTTTTTAGATTCCTTTCAAATATGAAAATATTGACAAATGAATAGTTTTAAAGGCATTAACTGAATACTTTGGCCTTTTCACGTAGTTCGTGGATCACATGTAAGTGCCTACAGTAAATTTGGCCACGTCGCTGAGCGGCGTGCGACCAACTGCAGGCAGCTCGGGTATCCGTCCGCCTCGTTAGCAGTGATGTATGCGGCGAGGGGAAGCGTTCCGCCGGCGACACGAGTTATCTGCGTAATGAGAGGCCAGCAAGCAGTTATTTATGGCGTCAGCTCTCTTCAAGAAACCCCTGCCAGCCTGCTTTTAGCATCTCCACTTCCGATCTGTGGATATGCGTACACGTGTGTGTGCCCAAATCACAGGTTCCGCCTTCCTCGGCCAGAAGTTGTGGTAATTACTTGCTGCTCGAAGGACTGCACGAAGTGGACTTATTGTTAACTGTACTGATTGATAAGAGCTGATCGTGATTAGGCAGAGGACATCGAGAGAGTAATCTTATTACAAGATTTTTAAATGAGCACCAGTACGCTGCAATCAGGTTTGATAATCCAAGGTAACTCGCCTGTGACATTGCTTCAAAAAAATCGAGATTTTGTTTTTTTCCATCTGAAATCGATCTTTAGTGTTTTTTGAACAAAACGGTGGTTAAAATAGCAGTTCCAGAAACATATACAATACAGCTGATTTTCAAGCTCTCAGCTCTGTTAGTAGATACACTTCACGATGTTCTTATGTTTCCCTTGTATGTACACACATCAAAAAAAGTTTTGCGTCACACCGGTTCCCAGAACTCCTGAAGATAGACGTTGGCTGTGGATATTCTATCACAGACACAGTCCCTCTGACTGTTCACAGATGCCACTAAAACCGCCCAAAGATGTAAAAAACCATACATGAGCAGAGCCTATTAGGCGGAGGGGGGGGGGGGGGGGTCCGACAGCCGATCAATTCCAGTCATTCCACCAGGAAGGAGGTACACGGCTCGTGTTGTCTGTAGTTTAATCAATCCTAGACGGTCAATGCCGCGGTTCGATCGCATCAGCATTGTTGCTTTGTGCCAGGAAGGGCTCTCAACAAAGGAAGTGTTCAGGCGTCTCGGAGTGAACCAAAGCGATGTTGTTTGGACATGGAGGAGATACAGAGAGACAAGAACTGTCGATGACGTTACTCGCTCAGGCCGCCCAAGGGCTGCTACTGGAGTGGGTGACCGCCATCTGCGGATTATGGCTCGGAGGGACCCTGACAGCAACGCTACCATGTTGAATAATGCTTTTCGTGCAGTCACAGTGAGAGTTGGCAGTACTCTCTTAGGATTTAAAAGTTGGCTACAGCGCGCATACATCAGCTCTGGAATCTAAGGTATTGTTGTCGCGCTTCACAGCGCACGGATTAACTAGTGGCAGTTTGGAAGCCAGAGTAGGAGCCCGCCTGCTGTGGTGCGCACGTGTCTTGGGCGAGGGGTCGTCGTCGAGCTGCCGTACTGCCGTGTCCACCAGCAGCGACACAGGATTTGGTATTGAGTTGATATTTTTTATAATTTGCAGCGCGATTATTAATTTAAAGAAAAGGGTTTGTGTATGTGCGTATCATCAGACGGTAATTTTGATAATGATAGGAGTTGAATTCTTAAGGGAAACCATTGTAAGGCGAATAGATTAAGTATTGAAACTTCCTGGCAGATTAAAACTGTGTGCCCGACCGAGACTCGAACTCTGCCAGGAAGTTTCATATCAGCGCACACTCCGCTGCAGAGTGAAAATCTCATTCTGGAAACATCCCCCAGGCTGTGGCTAAGCCATGTCTCCGCAATATCCTTTCTTTCAGGAGTGCTAGTTCTGCATGGTTCGCAGGAGAGCTTCTGTAAAGTTTGGAAGGTAGGAGACGAGGTACTGGCAGAAGTGAAGCTGTGGGTACCGGGCGTGAGTCGTGCTTCGGTAGCTCAGTTGGTAGAGCACTTGCCCGCGAAAGGCAAAGGTCCCGAGTTCGAGTCTCGGTCGGGCACACAGTTTTAATCTGCCAGGAAGTTTCGTATCAGCGCACACTCCGCTGCAGAGTGAAAATCTCATTCTGGAGATTAAGTATTGATTTTTGTCATTGTTTTCTTTTGTAATTGTCAGGGAATTGTTTCACTATGTATTTAATTGAGAAGTATTTCAGTCTGTCTCAAGAGTTTGATTAATTTGTAATAGTGCTTTAATGCCACTGGAGACAGATTTACATACGAAGCGATTGTTCAAACAGCTTCTAGCGTTTTGTTAATTGAATGAGAAAGAATCGCTTTCAGAATATAGTTTTTGAAAAAAGGAATTACTTGTTTGGGTTATCATTTATCGAGTTTAGATTTGACCAAACCCTTTCTCTTGAAATATGTGTAGTTGTAGTAAGCAGCAGCAGCCGCAGCAACAGCAGGAACCGCCATACAGAACATGCATTGCACTCAGCATGAGTAATAGATCTTTTTATGTTTTTGTTAAATATTGGAATGCAGCAGATCAAGCAGTGGCAGCAGAAATACCAAGCAAGTTATTTGTTGCGCACAGGACCAATTAAAAAAATAATAAAGTTTAGGCGATCTCTGTAATAGTAAAGTTAACAATAGTACAAGCACGAGATTTTCAGTAGAAAACACGAGATAAGAAGATAGAGCTCGCCACTTTCAACAGGACGTCGTGATACGACTCAAACTGTGTAGAATAGAGTGCATGATGCGCAACTTCACTCCCTATGGCCATGGCCAGGTCCATTTTTGTAGCCACGACACCATGCAGCGTGGTACAGATGTGCCCAACAACCTTCCAAATGGACCGCTCAGGATTAGCATCACGTTCTCTTCACCGATGAGTGTCGCATATGCCTCCAACCAGACAATCGTCAGAGACGTGCTTGGAGGTAAACCGGTAAAGCTGAACGCCTGACACACTGTCCAGTGAGTGCAGCAGGGTGGAGGTTTCCTGCTGTTTTGGGGTGGCATTATGTGGGGCCGACGTACGCCGCTGGTGGTCATGGAATGCGCCGTAACGGCTTTACGATTCGTGAATGTCATCCTCCGACCGATAGTGCAACCATATCGGCAGCATATTAGCTAGGTATTCGTCTTCATGGACGACAATTCGCGCCCCCGTCGTGCACATCTCGTGAATGACTTGCTTCGGGATAACGACATCACTCGACTAGAGTGACCAGCACGTTCTCCAGACATGAACCCTATCGAACATGCCTGGGATAGATTGAAAAGAGCTGTTTATGGACGACGTGACCCACCAACCACTCTGAGGGATCTACGCCGAATCGCCGTTGAGGAGTGGGACAATCTGGACCAACAGTGCCTTGACGAACTTGTGGATAGTAGGGGACTGTTGACCTCAGATGTTAGGTCGCATAGTGCTCAGAGCCATTTGAACCATTTGAACCATTCATGGAATTGGACGAGCAGGAAACTAGCACTGACTGCTTGGACTATGCCTTAAGCGACAGGAATCATGGATATTTTGAGACCGTATGGGAAGTTATTCTTATCTGCAGGGAAAAAAATTTTCTTTTTTATACGAACAGAATTGTCTTTGTTTCTCGGTGAAAGGCTATAAAGTCCATAATGTTAGGAACCGTTTAGTTATTGCGCCAATACTGATGTACGTAAGTAGAGAAATAAAATTTTTAAAAAAGGTGTGTCGCATTACAAATCCAAAGGTCTTGAGTTCAGAAGTACATGATTCCATAGATTTATTCTGACACTAAAGGCTTTTTTAAACTCTGGCAATGATCTGTAAAAGTTAAAAATTTCAAGTTGCACCATGGTTGGCAGTTCACATTAAGATGTAGGATCTCCTCATTCCTGGCTGGATAAGTGAGTTCAAGGTCATGCCATCGCCATCATTACTGTGTCTACAAGTCCAGTCGCACAATCAGCTTAACAGCTCATGCAGTTGCTAACAAGAATAACATACAGAAAAAGGAAAAATAAAATTGTGGATGTGTTAGATGACGATCAGTTTGACTCTAGGAAAGGTAAAGGCACCAGAGAGGTAATTATGACGTAGCGGTTAATAATGGAAGCTAGACTAAAGAAAAATCAAGGCAAATTCATAGGGTTTTGTGACCTGGAAAAAAGCGTTCGACAATGTAAAATGGTGCGATATGTTCGAAATTCTGAAAGAAATAGGGGTAAGCTACAGGGAGAGACGGGTAATATACAATATGTACAAGAGCCAAGAGGGAATGATAAGAGTGGATGACCTAGAACGAAGTGCTCGGATTAAGAAGTGTGTAACACATGGAAGTAATCTTTCACCCCTAGTGAGCAATCTGTACATCGAGGAAGCAGTGATGAAAATAAATGAAAGTTTCAGGAATGGAATTAAAATTCAAGGTGAAAGGATATCAATGATACGATTCGATGATGACATTGCTATCCTGGGTGAAAGTAAAGAAAAATTACATGATCTGCTGAATGGAATGAACAGTCTAATGAGTACAGAATATGGGCAGAGAGTAAAACGAAGAAAGACGAAAGTAATGAGAAGTAGCAGGAATGAGAAAAGCGAGAAACTTAACATCAGGACTGATGGTCACGAAGTACATGAAGTTAAGAAATTCTACTACGTAGGCAGCAAATTAACCAATGACGGACGGAGCAAGGACAACAAAAGCAGACGGGTGTCGGCAAAAAGGGCATTCCTGGCTAAGAGAAGTCCGCTAGTATCAAACGGAGGGCTTAATTTCAGGAAGAAATTTTCTGTGAATGTACGTTTGGAGCACATCGTTGTATGGTAGTGAAACATGGGCTATGGGAAAACCGAAAAAGAAGAGGATCGAATCATTTGAGATATGCTGCTACAGACGGATGCTGAAAATTAGGTGGACAGATAAGGTAAGGAATGAGGAGGTTCGGCACAGAATCGGAGAGGAAATAAATATGTTAAAAAACTGACAAAGAGAAGGGATATGGTCCCAGAATGAGATTTTCACTCTGCAGCGGAGTGTGCGCTGATATGAAACTTCCTGGCAGATTAAAACTGTGTGCCGGACCGAGACTGGAACTCGGGACCTTTGCCTTTCGCGGGCAAGTGCTCTACGACTGAGCTACTCAAGCAAGACTCACGACCCGTCCTCACAGCTTTACTTCTGCCAGTACCTCGTCTCCAACCTTCCAAACTTTACAGAAGCTCTCCTGCGAACCATGCAGGACTAGCACTCCTGAAAGAAAGGATATTGCGGAGGCATGGCTTAGCCACAGCCTGGGGGATGTTTCCAGAATGAGATTTTCACTCTGCAGCGGAGTGTGCGCTGATATGAAACTTCCTGGCAGATTAAAACTCAGTTGGTAGAGCACTTGCCCGCGAAAGGCAAAGGTCCCGAGTTCGAGTCTCTGTCTGGCACACAGTTTTAATCTGCCAGGAAGTTTCAAGGGATATGATGATAGGACATCTGTTAATACGTCAGAGAATGACTTCCGTGGTACTAGAGGGAGCTGTAGAGGGCAAAAACTGTAGAGGAAGACAAACATTGGAATACATCCAGCAAATAATTGAGGGCGTTGGTTACAAGTGCTACTCTGAGATGAGTACAGGAGAGGAATTCGTAGCAGGCCGCATCAAACCAGTCAGAAGACCGATAACTCAAAAAAAGTCCTATTAAAATCACTTGATGGTTGAGTTCTGTCAGTTACTGATACAGTGTTGCCACATCGTCTACAGGCTACCCCTCAGTTGTGAGCGACACACAAACACGGCGTGCCACTTCACAAATGCTGTTAATGAGCAACGCCGAGCAATGTTGGAACCGGCCACCGCGAGGTATAACAGAGATGAGGGATGCTTTGTCCACAGCTGATCAATTACTGAACAGCGGCAGAGGACGCCATTTGTAGTCCTGAATTTAAACTCATGTCCTAACTCTTACACAACCTCGTGGTGTGCAACGCATCCGAGAAAACAACGGTCAACAGTCTGCGGCAGAACTAATCGTAAAATCACGACCGCTTTCTTCACAGTGATTAAAGCTAACCTTTACGAACGAAGTTGAATCACAAAAATTTCAGTTTCAGAGCTAAAAAAACTGTAATTTCTCGCAATCATTAACTGGTTACCAGAAACTATCCTCACACTGTGTACACGATCACCCGCTTTACCAACCGATGAGCAGTCCTGGTTGGCACTTGCAGATCATGAAAATACAGTAACGGAAGAAAAATAATTGCGAATAAAAAACATTATTTGATGCGGAAAATGATGCGGTAAAGCTTTAAAAATTTAAAAAAATTTCATTTCATCAATTGATTGAATAGATTTGAAAATAAAAGAAATTGTTACGTATTACGAATTTCGAACCTACGACCTTCTTCTACACGGCATATTAATGTACCAACCTCTAAGCTCGATACTACAATGCCTGAAGTTGTTACATTAATTCTGATATCGCAGTAGCAACGATGAATTGCAACCTTCAAAAATTTGGTGTCACGTAATGTCGTGTGAAACTTTTCTAATGTAAGCCAATCTCTCTGATTATAATAACGCTGTACGTGACGCTGAATCCAATAGTACAGGGTGTTTATAAATGAATATCGGGGTTTTAACGCTTTATAATATTTATTTTATTAAACTTACAGTGATATGTCCGTGGTGCCTAAAGGAAAGGACACCGGAAGTGGGTGGTGGGGCAGGGTCAAAGTTGATAGGAGGGGTAGATGGAGGGGAGGAGGACATACAGTGATATGTCAAATGAAAGAGCAACTGAAACTTATAAATGTTCAATGTGAGTAGTATTTGTCACACAGCACACATCAAGTCTATAGCCGAGTTCTTCCCAAATGTTGATAAGTGTCTGTCTTTGGTGATTGTAGCAACAGCTGCTTCAATCCGGTTTCTTAATTCAGGGAGGTCTGCTGGAAGCGGCGGCACGTACACGCGATCCTTGATGAAGCTCCAAAGGAAAAAATCGCATGGCGTTAGGTCGGGTGAACGTGGAGGCCATGCAAAGCAAGCCCTGTCATTGGGCCTTTTGTGGCCTATCCAGCGCCTGGGTACAGTGAAATTCAACCAATCATGTACTTCGCTATGCCAATGAGGTGGCGCACCATCTTGCTGGAAAACGAAGTTCTCTGCCCATCTTCTTCCAACTGATGGAAGAGCCATTGCTCTAGTGTATCAAGGTAAGAAGTGCCAGTTGCAGTAGGTTGACCAAAAAAGAAAGGCCCATAAACTTTCCGCCGGTATACGGCACAAAAAACAGTCACTTTACGGAATCTCGTTGCATTTGTACCACCTCGTGAGGCTTTTCTGAGCCCCAGATGCTCACATTGTGAGTGTTAACATGTCCACTAAGATCAAAGGTCGATTCATCACTGAAGACAACATGATCCAAAAAATCTTCATCGTCATGAAACAACATTTCGTTTGCGAAGTTGGCACATAATCTATGGTCTGCTGGCTTTAGAGCCTGTAATAACTGTAAACGGTAAGGACTTTTTTTTTTTTTACTTTATTGTTATTTTAAAGCCTGTACAACAGGCAGGCTGTCAGCAGCACACTACGCTGCTCTTCAGCCATAGAATATACAAGCAGAAAAAACAGGAGAAGACACATAAGTTACAGAATGTGGGCAATAAAACAGGAGACACATAGAGACAAACACGGAGCCGTTCACACTCGTCGATAATCCACACTGCTAACTGATGAGACGACGCACAAACACTGAAGATGACGATGGCACTGGTGAATGAGGGAGTGTGACGGTGAACACTGAACACTAAACACGATGGCACACACTAGACACTGATGGTGATGATCTCCGGCGCGCGAATGTTCACTATGCGTGTGCGAGTCCGGGGACCTGCCAAGAGAGGAGGAGGAGGAGGAAGGGGAGTGGGAGAGGGAGAGGGGAGAGCAGAGATGCCACGGGCAGGGGAGAAAGGGGGGAGGGAGGAAGGGGGAGGGGAAGCCCAGGGGGGAAGAGTGGTGGAGGGAGGGGACGGGGGAAAAGGAAAGAGAAGGGGAGGGAAGGGAAGAGAAGGGAGGGAGGGAGGGTGCCTAAAGGAAAGGACACCGGAAGTGGGTGGTGGGGCAGGGTCAAAGTTGATAGGAGGGGTAGATGGAGGGGAGGAGGACATCATCAGGGAGGGGGAGCTGGCGGAAGCCACCTTGGGAGAGAGTAAGGAGGGTGGAGAGATGGAGACCGGGCGGGACGTGGGAATACAGGCGCGGCAGCGGGCGGGGATGGGAGAGGATTGGGGAGACGAGCGGGTGAGGAGGATCGAGTTTACGGGAGGTGTACAGGATCCGTATCCTTTCAAGGAAAAGGAGGAGGTGGGGGAAGGGGATGAGATCATACAGGATCCGCGTGGGGGAGGGGAGACGGATGCGATAGGCGAGGCGGAGAGCATGGCGTTCAAGGATTTGGAGGGATTTATAAAAGGTAGGGGGGGCGGAGATCCACGGTAAGGACGTAGTTGTATGCGTTTTCTTAAAACTTTCCAAACAGTCGACACGGGAACTTCACGACTAGTCCTCCGGACTGATTTCTTTGGGCCACGAATGAACGACTCTCCACTCGCACAACAGTCTCTTCATTAACTCTTGGTCGTCCTGTGCTCTTTCCTTTACAAAGGCAGCTGGTATCTTCAAATTGATGATACCATCTACGAATTTTATTATCACTTGGAGGATCACTAGTCGCCATCTTCGCTACTACCGCTGTCTAGCGGATTGCGGCGGAAACCTTGCGCACTGGTGCCAAACACAACTGTTTTAGTTGCTCTTTCATTTGACATATCATTTATAACTGTAAGTTTAATGTAATAAATGTTATAAATCGTTAAAACCCCGATATTCATTTATAAACACCCTGTACTTGGTTAGTGCTGTGCGTGAAACGCGTGTGAGTCGTAAGCGTCGTGTGTGTGTGTGTGTGTGTGTGTGTGTGTGTGTGTGTGTGTGTGTGTGTGTCATTATCATGTGTGATGAAGTATGAAATCAGGATTCGGGATCCAAACACAAGAAGGGAGAAAGCTGTACAAGGGGAACTGACCAATTATTGCGGCAGTTTGGCAACGGCGAACGGTTCGGGCGTGACGCTGAGCACTCAGATTGGTGAAACCAGATCCAGCCGGCGAAGTGTCAACTAATTGTAATCAGACTATAATTAAGCACGGTAATGTACAAACCAACCTTCAGTTTGGTGACGGCTTTACCTTGTTACAAGCAAATTGTATAAGAAGTTGAAGTTTTCTCTGATTTTCCTCATTCTCTTTCCTTGACAGCTATTCAAGCTGCTAAAAGGTTTATCTGCAACATATCTCGTCATTACCGCATACGGTACGGCCACATATAGCAGATAAGTACGCATTGCTTTTTAATGTATGTACACTGCGATATCTGCTGCTGATGAAACTTAATTTCCTCCAAAAGTGCACGTGAAGAGTCCTCGTTATATAAAAAAAAAATGTTTATCTACCGTTAACGCAGAAATTCTTAAAAGACATATCAAATACTGACAGTGATACAAAAGATAAGTTGGAGCTAACACATTTTGCACACGAGCAATGTCTGTTAAGTCTGCCGCTGTATGAAAGGACGTTTTGGCGTAAAGTAAAGCAAAATAAAGCGTTTTCTGTCAGCACTGTATCACTTTTGCTGAAAAATAAGTCTTGTTTCTATCAGTTATGTAAGGACTTACACATCACGACGTCTACATCCAGGATGTGTGTCTGGATTTGACCCGAACTTTTGAATTACTAGGTTCGTGCATAAGTTCGTTGCGTTTTTCCGTAAAACACAACAGATGCACATAAAAGAGACTTTAGTCATCAATAATATATTCTCCTTCACTACATAAAACAGACTGCCAACGCTAGTGTAAACTTTCGATTCCGCAACTGTAGAAATCACGTGTTTTTGAGGCGAAGAACCCTTCGAGCCATGTTGGGAACACATTTTCATCTGGAAAGGAAGTAGCTTGAAGGTTGAAAATCTGAGGGCGCAAGATGAGGTGAACGAGGTGATGTACAGAGTTTTTCGTCAGTCGTGCAGAATGCGGGCGGACGTTATAGTTCAGTTGCATCACTTCACGCAGTCTTCCCGGTCGTTGCTCTTGGACTGCGTCTGCAAGACGACTCAGTTGTTGACAATAGATGTCATCAGCGATAGATACACCGCGGGAAACCAATTCGTAGTACACCACACCGTCGCTGTGATGCATAACAATATCTTTTGTCAATGCGCACAGATCTTTTGGCGGGGAGTTGCTGCTTTGAGTGTGCTCAACGTTTCCTTTCTGTTCCTTATGTTCGTACGAAGACACTATTTCTCGTCACCAGCAACGATACGGAATAGGAATGGTAGGTGTTGTTCATGAGCCAGTTGATGACAAGCAAGTACAAATGCAGATACGCCCCCGCCCCCCGCCCCCCCCCCCCCCCCCCCCCCCCGCTGATTATTATTTGTGATTTTGGCTTAGAGCACGTAGTACCCATACAGCCGATTTTTGAACCTTCTCCATTGCGTCGCACGATGTAATGATCACGATTCATCACATTTGCAAGTTCTCAAGTACACTGCATGGATCATTGTGAAATAATGCATTCAAACGATCTCCATAAAACGCCGAAGATCTTCCTCAACGTGGAGAGTCACTAATGTCAAAACGATACTCTTTGAAACGAGAAAACCATTTTCTTGCCGTGCTCTGTCCAGTGGCATTTTCCCCACTCATTCGCAAATGTTTCTGGCTGCTTCCCTTGCTCTAAGCCCTCTATAGAAATCAGATAGAAGAATATGTTGAAAATGTTCTGATGTTTGTATGGTGTCACCGCCAGACACCACACTTGCTAGGTGGTAGCCTTTAAATCGGCCGCGGTCCGTTAGTATGCGTCGGACCCGCGTGTCGCCACTATCAGTGATTGCAGACCGAGCGCCGCCACACGGCAGGTCTAGAGAGACTTCCTAGCACTCGCCCCAGTTGTACAGCCGACTTTGCTAGCGATGGTTCACTGACAAATTACGCTCTCATTTGCCGAGACGATAGTTAGCATAGCCTTCAGCTACGTCATTTGCTACGACCTAGCAAGGCACCATTATCATTTGCTATTTATCTTGTGATGCATGTACCGTCAGACCGATGTTCACCAATTATGGATTAAAGATAAGTATTCCAGAAGCTACGTACTTTTTTTACTAGACTCAACTCCTTTAACTGTTCCAGACCTCACGCCAGCCTGCGTGAGCTTAAACGCGTGCCTTTCGGCTATCTCATAGTGGCTTGGCTGTCTTGCCAAGTCACAACAGTTTCCACTTAGCACACCATTTTCTAGCTTCCACAGCTCCACTCGCTATCTCCAAATGCCAAAAAGACAATAGATAAACTCAAATAGGAACAATGAACTACAAATAAAAAATTAGAAGCGACAGATAAAACCGTAGCACAAATTTCCTTTACTTCACGCCGCGCAGGTTTAGCCGTGTGGTGAAAGGCGCCTTGTCACGGTTCGTGCGTCTCCCCCAATGGAGATTCGAGTCCTCCCCCGGGCTTGGGCCTTTGTGTTGTCCTTACCGTAAGTTAGTGTAAGTTAGATTAAGTAGTGTGTAAGCCTAGGGATCGATGATCTCAGCAGTTTGGTCCCCTAGGAAATTACCACCAACTACCTTTACTTCACGTCTATGCTCACAATTTTTTTTCGTCATCAGACTACCGGTTTCGGTCTATAATGACCATCTTCAGATCTGCAGCAAAGTGTGGGAAAAACACAAATACACTAGCAGATTGTCTACACCTTAAAACAATAAAGTAGACCATAATGAAAAGTATTACTGACATACATGTGCATTTGTGCGCTTTAAATATGAAGAGGCATGCCTGTTTTATAAAAACATGTTCTAATATACTGGAGCCATAGTGGCATTGTCAAATGCTAAACACAAAATCAAAATGTACAAATGTGTGTGAATTCCTAAGGGATCAAACTGCTGAGGTCATCAGTCCCTAGACTTATACACTGCTTAAGCTAACTTCTGCTGAGGATCAAATACAAAAAGGAGTCAAATACATGGGCACTCATATATTTAATAACTTACCAGAGCATATCAAAGATCTTGTAAGTGATAAAGATCGGTTTCAGAGTGAATTAAAGAACTTCCTGTTGGCCAACTCCTTATACTCCATCGATGAATATCTTCACAAGGATTATAGCTCATAACTCTGTCTGCATTAGAATTTTACAATATCCATGTATCTGAGTAAAAAAAAAACACACACACACTTTCACTCTTTTCACTTCTCAGAGACTCCTCTCCAAGGGATCCATGGAAAACGGTAAATGTAATGCAATGTAATGAATTACATACATTCTTTAAAACGAGAGAACCATTTTCTTGCCGTGCTCTGTCCAGTGGCATGACAAGCTATTTGTTTTTTAATTTTTATATTATTCTGTGTATTCGGAAAGCTATTTATCATTTATGTCATTGTTTATAATATCGCCACTTGAGCATATGTCAATTACTGTGTCTTAACTTTTTCCTTTTTAACAATCTAAGTTTTTTCATGTTTTATTTCATTGTTTTTTATTACTGTAATGCCTCTTACACTTTATATGCCTATTACAGACTTTTCTGATTGCATCCTCCTTTATTTACATCGTACAATTAATCATTGAAAAATATGCGTACGCCTTCAGTAGCGACATGCGGCGAACTCGTAACACTAGCGTTTTGTGGCTGCTGTACGGAAGTTTGTTTTGAACAGTAGCGGTGCTGACAAGATGACTCTTGTATATACTACTATTTATATATGTTTGACGATACTGGCGCTGATTTTGTGTTTAGCATTTGACGATACCACTATGGCTCTAGCACATCAGGACATGTTTTTATAAAACAGGTATGCCTCTTCATATCTAAAGTGCACAAATGCACATGTGTGTCAGTAGTACTTTTCATTATGGTCTACTTTATTGTCTAATCTGTAGACAATCTGCTAGTGTATTTGTGTTTTTCCCGTTATTTTGTTTCAGATCTGAGGATGGCCATTATAGACCGAAACGGATAGTCTGGTAACAGAAAAAAAATGTGACCACAAACGTGAAATAAAGGAAATTTATACTGTATTCAGGTCAATGATCAATTCACAACCATGTCACAGCTTGGTAAACCCATAGCAACTGGAATATCAATATGCAAAACAGAAAAGCCACGAACTAATGCACCAGTCTAATACAAGAGACTAGCCTCCAAGCTGACAGCTGACTAATCCCTGTTGTCTACCGCCAAAAGCACTATAAATATTAATGAAAGTCACGTATCTTACACTTTGCGTCAGTACATTAGAGCAGTAATCTCCGTTAAAGTGACTTCATAAACTGTAACGATAAATTCACTCCCGGATAGTTCTGAATGAGACTGCTGTAAATGTCCAACTGTTATGTACTCAAACTGTCTGATGGCACCT
This sequence comes from Schistocerca serialis cubense, assembly GCF_023864345.2. Taxonomy (NCBI): domain Eukaryota; kingdom Metazoa; phylum Arthropoda; class Insecta; order Orthoptera; family Acrididae; genus Schistocerca; species Schistocerca serialis. Next base: position 561,455,587 of record NC_064642.1, on the reverse strand, counting down.
CTCAGGGTGACGGGAGGGGGAGGGTCAGTGCCAGGACGAGCAGATGTTTCCCAGAAAGGGGGCTGGATGCGTTCATATAATTCAGAAGCGCAGTTCTTCTTGATGTGTTCATACAATGCACTTAAAAATAATGGAGTACTCAACACCGAACATTCGTCGGAAACAAACATCAATTCGTGCTAACGCGATGGACAGGCTTGATTTTTTAAAACGCTGTTTTGTATAAGAAGCGACTCGTTTGAACTAAGAGAAGGAATTTCCCGTATCACAATACATTGAGCCAAACTCTGTTCTGAAAAAGAGACGTATCCTCTTCATTAACGAGTGAAAATGGCTTCAGAATAAAATATACTTACTTTAAATGTTCTACAGTTTTGTTTAACACTTATTCTGGTTACTTCTAAGAAATTGAAAACGTAAGTCTGCGATCAGTCAAGAGGAGTACGCGATGCGGATCGGCCGCCGTGTCATCCTCTCGCACACGGCATCATTTGAGTGCGTTAGGGGCATGGGGGCTAGCACAGCACTCTCCCAGTCGTTGTCAGCTTCCCAGACCTTACAGCCTCTACTTCTCATCGAACTAGCTCCTTAATTGGTCTCTAGAGGCTGAGTGTATCCAATTCCAATCCTCCCACCACAGAAAAATCCCTTGAAGTACCGGCAAATTAACCTTGGTCCACCACATATTAGTCAAACAAGAAGTCAACGAGCGACCGAGGCGAATTCCAAAGAAGTGAAGTCTCCTGACACCTTAATAAAATAATTTATGCTTGTTCTCTGAATCATAAAGATGTTCATAATTAATTAAAAATACGGTGCTAAAAGAAAAAATGCAATTAATCTTATTTTGAATTGCTTTGAAATCCTGATCTATGTGACTCTGAAAGACGCAGTTTCGAATTTGAGCTTAATCCTGCAGCAAATGTGGGAGTCCCCCCTCCCCCGTCGCTACTCTATCCCCCACCCGTTTGGATCCTCTGCCTTAAACTGAAATGATATAGAATTCTGTTATTTCACTGTCATCGATTTCATTTACTTATACACATTGTGTCACATATCCGTTAGGACTGTAGCTATGAAAAATAAAAGTCATGGATTATGTTCACAAAATCACTGTATTTATTCAAAATAGTCTTCCCCTGAAATCGTTGTAGAAGTTTTTTGAAACACTCACTATAGTTCCCTCTTTGCAACTGCATTTAGTACTGCAGTAAATTTTCTTGGATGTCTTTCATTGCGTCTTAACGGGTCCTATCATTGCCACCTTCAGTTCGTGGAACAACCAGAAGTTAGCCGAGGCGAGTGATCCGTCTGCTGGCCAAAAATCCGCGCGTGATCTTCGCTTTGAGGGCTGGCACGTTGTCGTGGAGACGCAACCATGAATCTGCCTCTTGGTGTTCTGGTCAAATTCTCGCCCACAAACAAAAAACTTAGCACAAAATGTGATGTGGCCTCGCTGCTCCCCCGCCATTTTCCGACGAGGGTCTGCCACTTTCTCTTACATTTGCGGCCAGAACGTCTGTTACAGCTATTTCTTTGACCTTCTACACAGGTGTTGTGGAAACTTCGAAGATCGTAATGCTGCAACCCCTACTAAGACAGATTGTAGTTTGGAATTTCACACAAGATTCCTAACAGAACGGGGACACATTGTGTATGCACACAAAATTACAAGTTAGTAAGTGCGGTAGACAATGTAACATTCCAGGCTTATTGTTACCACCCCTGCATTATGTATTACTAGATCAATACTCTTATATCTCGAGCTATAATTAAATTCAATTAATTTTCGATAGCAGGAAAAAGGCTTTTAGAAGAATAATAGCAATACCAAATAATAGTACACTGATGCTCATAAATTAAGGATAATGCTGATACATGGTGAAACAACGCTCTGGTGAGCGGTTTGCGGGTTTAAATCACCTCGGGCTATGACCATGCAGTGCATTTGACCTGCGGTCGTCGCACGATGGCGTTGGCAGCAATGTGTGAAGATGTTTTCAGACGTGCTAATGGTGACTGTGTGTTGAAAATGGCTCAAAGAATACATATTGATGACTTAATGAGTGGTAGAATACTACCGAGACTGGAGGCTGGTCAAACACCGCACGTCGTAACATGTGCCACAAAGACTGATGACATCAGCTGTTAAGTCCCATAGTACTCAGAGCCATTTGAACCATGTGCCACAAAGTGTGATCTCATGATTATGGCAACAATTCCAGCAGACAGGAAACGTGTCCAGGCGTTACAGCACGGGATGTCCACAGTGTACAACACCACAAGAAGACCGATATTTCACCATTAGTGTCCGCAGACGGCCACAGAGTACTGCAGGTAGCCTTGCTCGGGACCTTAGCTCAGCCACTGGAACAGTTGTCTGCAGACACGCAGTCTACAGCGACTGAACAGACATGATTTATTCGCCCGGAGACCTGGAAGGTGCATTCCATTGATCCCTGGTCACAGGAGAGCCCGTAAAGCCTGGTGTCAAGAACACAGTACATGGTCATTGGAACAGTGGTCCCAGGTTATGTTCACGAACGAGTCCAGGTATAATCTGAACAGTGATTCTCCCTGGGTTTTCATCTGGCGAGAACCAGGAACCAGATACCAACCCCTTAATGGCCTTGAAAGGGTCCTGGATGGAGGTCATGGTTTCACGGTGTGGGGTGGGATTATGATTGGTGCGCGTACACCCCTCAATGTCTTTGACAGAGGAACTGTAACAGATCAAATGTAAGAGGACGTCATTTTGCAGCAGTATGTCCGGCTTTTCAGAGGTGCAGTGGGTCCCACCTTCCTCCTGATGGATGATAACGCATGGCCCCACCGAGCTGCCATCGTGGAGGAGTACCTTGAAACAGAAGATATCAGGCGAATGGAGTGGCCTGCCTGTTCTCCAGACCTAAACGCCATCGAGCTCGTCTGAGATGCTCTCGGTCGACATATCGCTGCACGTGTTCAAACTCCTACGACAGTTGAGAAGCTCCGGCAGGCACTGGTGCAAGAATGGGAGGCTCTACCCCAGCAGCTGCTCGACCACCTGATCCAGAGTATGCCAACCCATTGTGCGGCAAGTGTACGTGTGCATGGTGATCATATGCCATATTGATGTCTGGGTACATACGCAGGAAACAGTGGCGTTTTGTAGCACATTTGTTTCGGGACGGTTTTCTCAACTTATCACCAATGCCGTGGATTTACAGATCTGTTTCGTGTGTGTTCCCTATGTTCCTATGCTATTAGTGCCAGTTTTGTGTAGTGCCACGTTGTGTGGCGCCAAATTCTGCAGTTATGCTTAATTTATGAGCATGAGTGCAGTTACAATACCCTTTGTACCATAAACAATCAAAATCAGATTCAGGAAATTAATATATGCAAAATGTTTAGATAAAAGAATAATATATTTATTTCTCATTATCTGTAAATGGTAGGAATTAAATTTCGAGCCTAATTAACAAAATATAGATAGTTGATCGTTTAGCATTGTTAGAATGCTTATTTCTGCAATTTCAATATTATTGTGATTTTTATGTGTTTAGAAAATGTCTTAAACTTGTTCTAGCAAAGTAGGGAATATTATAGAGTGTTTGATAACGTTAAACTATTTCATATTATAAATTATGTTTTCACTATTATAACCAGTAGTACATTGTAGGAAGAGCATAAATACCCGGCCTCGAGTAATGTTAGGGCAGATGAGTATTGGACCCACTAGCAGACAGATCTGTGCATACAGTTCAGGTAAGTTCTTGGTGCATTGTTCAGGTTTGGATTTACAATAGAGCAACTCGTATGTTGGACATTCTCTAAAACAGCGTATTAGAACAGCGCAGTGACGAATTATTTCGGAGTGTTAAACAGTGTGATTTCATATCGCAAAAGGCAGAATAGTATGTGACTTTATATTCGTACTTTGTTGAGAATTAGTGTTGAACAGTGCAACGGATCTCACACGCGCATTTATATCAAATTACTGCATCTGGACTATTTAATAGCGCCAGTGTAATATGTCCTACCATCGGTTAACTGTAGTAATAGCAACGAGGCTTATTACACCGAAGATTGATCATGAAATCATAACATACAGGTTTTGAAGTGAATAAATCTACGTACTTACCATACTTCAGTTGTGGCTTACATCATTGTAGGGAAATCGATTACGGTATCCTGCATTTATTGAACACGCATATTTTAGCTCATGTATGTAGTCGTCGAGGGACACCGAAGGCAAGATATTCACAGGTATTTAAACCATTTTTAACTACTTAATAACCAGTGGGACTTTACAGCTACTTCTTCTTCTTGTTCTTCTCTCTCCTCTCCTTAGCCATTATCCAGCTATTACCGAGTGAAGATCTGTTACGTATTCTTCCACTTCACTAGTTCCAGTGCCCTCAGATTCCACGTTGTTATAGCAGTCCTGCTGATGTCACCGAGTCATTTTTCCCGGGGTTCCATGGATGCTTGTGTGTCCCCAGGTTCTTGGTGAGCTGCCTCATTGCTTCACCTATTGAAGTCTTGTCCAGCGGTATTTCAGGCTGGTGGCTCCGTCGATGATGTATGTTACCCGTGTTGTTCTTTTGATGACCTCGTTTCTCATCTTGTCCCTGAGGCTGATGCTTATTAGCATCAGACACTGATTAATAATTTTGAAAGTGAACAATTTTAACAAAAAGGGCACACCTGAAAAACTGCGAAATTAAAACAAATTTTTAAAAATTTGCCAGATACCTGTAGGAGTCGAGTTCTGAGGGTTCTCTATAAACTTAATTACTGATATAGACAGTTCATCCGTTCTGGGAATAGAGAATCTCGACCATTTTTGCCTCTTCGAGGAGGTTTTAATATAAAGTTTGAAGTCACATAACAAATGAAAAAACAATCTTTTTCCGTGTGATATAATTACACTCCTGGAAATTGAAATAAGAACACCGTGAATTCATTGTCCCAGGAAGGGGAAACTTTATTGACACATTCCTGGGGTCAGATACATCACATGATCACACTGACAGAACCACAGGCACATAGACACAGGCAACAGAGCATGCACAATGTCGGCACTAGTACAGTGTATACCCACCTTTCGCAGCAATGCAGGCTGCTATTCTCCCATGGAGACGATCGTAGAGATGCTGGATGTAGTCCTGTGGAACGGCTTGCCATGCCATTTCCACCTGGCGCCTCAGTTGGACCAGCGTTCGTGCTGGACGTCCAGACCGCGTGAGACGACGCTTCATCCAGTCCCAAACATACTCAATGGGGGACAGATCCGGAGATCTTGCTGGCCAGGGTAGTTGACTTACACCTTCTAGAGCACGTTGGGTGGCACGGGATACACGCGGACGTGCATTGTCTTGTTGGAACAGCAAGTTCCCTTGCCGGTCTAGGAATGGTAGAACGATGGGTTCGATGACGGTTTGGATGTACCGTGCACTATTCAGTGTCCCCTCGACGATCAGCAGTGGTGTACGGCCAGTGTAGGAGATCGCTCCCCACACCATGATGCCGGGTGTTGGCCCTGTGTGCCTCGGTCGTATGCAGTCCTGATTGTGGCGCTCACCTGCACGGCGCCAAACACGCATACGACCATCATTGGCACCAAGGCAGAAGCGACTCTCATCGCTGAAGACGACACGTCTCCATTCGTCCCTCCATTCACGCCTGTCGCGACACCACTGGAGGCGGGCTGCACGATGTTGGGGCGTGAGCGGAAGACGGCCTAACGGTGTGCGGGACTGTAGCCCAGCTTCATGGAGACGGTTGCGAATGGTCCTCGCCGATACCCCAGGAGCAACAGTGTCCCTAATTTGCAGGGAAGTGGCAGTGCGGTCCCCTACGGCACTGCGTAGGATCCTACGGTCTTGGCGTGCATCCGTGCGTCGCTGCGGTCCGGTCCCAGGTCGACGGGCACGTGCACCTTCCGCCGACCACTGGCGACAACATCGATGTACTGTGGAGACCTCACGCCCCACGTGTTGAGCAATTCGGCGGTACGTCCACCCGGCCTCCCGCATGCCCACTATACGCCCTCGCTCAAAGTCCGTCAACTGCACATACGGTTCACGTCCACGCTGTCGCGGCATGCTACCAGTGTTAAAGACTGCGATGGAGCTCCGTATGCCACGGCAAACTGGCTGACACTGACGGCGGCGGTGCACAAATGCTGCGCAGCTAGCGCCATTCGACGGCCAACACCGCGGTTCCTGGTGTGTCCGCTGTGCCGTGCGTGTGATCATTGCTTGTACAGCCCTCTCGCAGTGTCCGGAGCAAGTATGGTGGGTCTGACACACCGGTGTCAATGTGTTCTTTTTTCCATTTCCAGGAGTGTACAAATTAACAATTTTTTTATTTTATTTATTTACTTGTGCTGTGAAACATTTCTTCTTGCCAAATTTCATGATCCTACGTCAAGCAGAAGTACGGTATAGGTTTTAATGAATGAGTTTGCGAGTATATATATATATATATATATATATATATATATATATATATATATATATATATATATATATATAGCCGCATCCTTCAACTACATTGACTTAGAAGCTTCAGGTTTTTACATCGCCAAGGGACCGTAGACCTTAATATGCGACATAAAGTGCAGCTTGATACATCTACCTGTTCCTGAGAAAAAAATGGTCTTAATAGACGGACGGGCAGACAGACAGTATAACAAATGACATTTTTTTTTTCATGTGACATAATTACAGATTTACGCATTTCGGATATTTTCTTTGGTTGTACTGTGAAACCTAGCTTCTTGACAATTTTTACGATCATAGGTCAACGGAAAGTACCTCGTAAATTTTGATGAGTGATTTTGCTAGTATCAAAATGTGCAACCTAAATGGCCGCAGGTTTTCTACATTGACTTAGGAGTTTACATTTATTACACCACCAGTGGCCTACAGACCTTAGTAATTGACATAAATTTTGACTTGATATGTCTATCCGTTACTGAGAACAAGCGGTTTAATAGGCGGACGAACAAACAGAGAGTCAAATAAGAAACGAAGAAATAGATTTTCGAGTGATTATAATTACAGATTTCCAGTTTTCGTTTTTTTTTTCCTTTGGTTGTACTGTGAAACATTCCTTTTTGCCAAATTTCATGATTCTCGGTCAACGGGAAGTACACTGTAGGCTTTGAAGAGTGAGTTTGCGAGTATCAAAACATGTGACATAAATGGCCGTATCGTTTGATTGCATTGACTTAGAAGCTTCAATTTTTTTACAGCGACAGGAGACCGTACGCCTGAGTATGTGACATAAATTTCAGCTTGAAACGCCCACCTGTTCCTAAGAAAAAGTGTTTTAAACAGTCAGACAGACAGACGGACAACAAAACGATCCCATAAGGGTTCCGTTTTTGCCGATTGATGTACGGTACCCTAAAACTTGGAAATGGTGCAATACCTTCGCAAGGGGGGGGGGGGGGGGGGCAATGGAGGAGGAAGCACGTTCAAAGCATCATATGGCGTAACAACACACTTGAGTCAGAATGTAACACGAATTCAACGATTTCCAAATAAGATGTATTACAGTGCCTAATTGAGGTATGTCAAATGATGGGCAGTGATGATGTGGTATCAAAATACTCACGATTGTGTTCGCATTTCACATTGTGATGACATGGATAAAGAACGGTTTCAGTTATCATTTTCGATTTACCATCACCTGATAGTCACTTTCAGCTCACCCAAGATTTGTACTTGTTACTGCGGTTACTCTCCACACTAATAGGTGGCTTTTATAGAGTGACTTTTATAAAGTGACTCTCGCCTCCTGAGAAACAAAGTTATGCTCCCTCTCACTTGCCCGAAGTCCGCTGACTGAACTAACGGAAATGCGTAAAGCTTTTCTAAGCACTGCTGGGCTAGTTTGTCCAGGCAAACATCTATTTGACTTCTTTTTATTCAGTTCGCTTGTCCATGCAGTTACGTTCTTTGAAAATTTTTCCGATCACAAGCAATCGATATCACATTACTGGCCCCAAATTATCGGACTCGCAAGCACAGTGCTATCAAGTCACCGAGTCTGTATGAGACATGAGACACCAACAACAGCCAGTCATCGAGCAAGTGAAGTCGACTTAAATACCCGTGGTTTAGTTGACTTGCTATAGGCTATTGCTAAGATGACTATTTCAACATGAGGTTACTGATGGTGGAGATTTTGAGAACAGGAAGATGACAAAAGATTAGTGCTCTCCACCACAGTACATGCACTGGACGGTGAAAATATGTTGGGGAATAGCGGAATCTTTAACTATTCATTGATGTTACGTTTTCGCCGGCTCTTACTTTGTGTTAACTAAGCAATCCTTTACAGTTTAGTGTGTACTAATTAAGAGATTTACCACAACTACCTCATTAAATATGTTGGTTTTAGTTAGACCTTTAATATCATTGGGCAATTTATTAGACAGTTTGATTGCCTGGTACAAAACACTGTTTTGAATTTTTTGTAATATCCTACACACATCAAAAAAACGTTTTGCATCAGCTCGGTTCTGAGAGTTCCGGAGCCTGTATAGAAAACTGGAATAGAGATGAACATAAACATCATTTCCGCCCTTTTTATTGCTCATGAAAATCACACATTGCATGTTGTACCACCATACAGCGAGACCTTCAGATGTGGTGGTCCAGACTGCTGTACACACCAGTACCTCTAACACCCAGTAGCACGTCTTCTTGCATTGATGCATGCCTGTATTCGTTGTGGCATACTGTCCAGAAGTTTAACAGGGCACTGTTGGTCCAGATTGTCCCGCTCCTCAACGGCAATTCGGTGTAGATCCCTCAGAGTGGTAGGTGGGTCACGTCGTCCATAAACAGCTCTTTTTAATCTATCCCAGGCATGTTCGATAAGGTTCATGTCTGGAGAACATACTGGCCACTCTAGTCGAGCGATGTCGCCATCCTGAAGGAGGTCATTCACGAGATGTTCACGATGGGGGCGCCAATTGTCGTCCATGGAGACGAATGCCTCGCCAAGAGGTTGCCGATATGGTTGCACTTTCGGTCGGAGGCTGGCATTCGCATATCGTACAGCCGTTATGGCGCCTTCCATGACCACCAGCAGTGTACGTCGACCCTACATAACGCCACCCCAAAACATCAGGAAACCTCCACCTTGCTGCACTCGCTGGACAGTGTGTCTATGCATTCAGCCTGACCGGGTTACCCTCCAAACACGTCTCCGATGATCGTCTGGTTGAAGGCATATGCGACACTCATCGGTGAAGAGAACGTGATGCCAATCCTGAGCGGTCCATTCGGCATGTTTTTGGGCTCATCTGTACCGCTATGTATGGTGTCGTGGTTGCAAAGATGGGCTCGTCATGAACGTCGGAAGTGTAGTTGCGGATCATGCTGCCTATTGCACATAGTTTGAGTCGTAACACGACGTCCTTTGGGTGCACGAAAAGCATTATTCAAAGTGGTGGCGTTGCTGACAGGGCTCCTCCGAGCCATAAACCGTAGGTAGCGGTCATTCACTGCAGTAGTAGTCATTGGGCAGCCTGAGCGAGTCATGTCATCAACAGTTACTGTCTCTCTGTATCTCCTCCATGTCCGAACAACATCGCTTTGGGTCAATCCGAGAAGCCTGGACACTTCCCTTGTAGAGAGCCCTTCCTGGCACAAAATATCATTGCGAACGCGATCTAACCGCAGCATTGATCGTCTAGGCATGGTTGAACTACAGACAACACGAACCGTGTACCTTCTTCCCTGTGGAATGACTGGAACTGATCAGCAGTCGGACCCCTCCGTCTAATAGGCGCTGCTCATGCAAGGATGTTTACATATTTGTGCGGATTCAGTGACATCTCTGAAGAGTCAACGAGACTGTGTCTTTGATTCAGTATCCACAGTCAACGTCTATCTTCAGGATTTCTGTGAACCAAGGTGATGCAAAACGTTTTTTGATATGTGTCTGTTATTCTTAATGTGCATATTGGATTGGTAGATGTAGTCAGAAAATGCAGCTACAATCCTCAATTCTTTAAACATATCTTTGCATTGAGTCCTATTATTGTTTTAGTTGTTATTCTTATCACATTTCCCTGTAGTTTGAAAATTATGTCCATATTTCGTGCATTTAACTCCCAAAAAAGTACAGCACTTGCTGTTTCACACTAATGATAGGACTTGAAGGACATAATACAATGTCAAATTTTGCTAGCATGTTTGAGTACTATTTCAACTGACAGTCAGTAATAATCCGTAAAAAATTACTATTTTAAACAATGTATGGAATTATCAAAAAATTGTTCAAATGGCTCTGAGCACTATGGGACTTAACAGCTATCGTCATCAGTCCCCTAGAACTTAGAACTACTTAAACCTAACTAACCTAAGGACATCACACAACACCCAGTCATCACGAGGCAGAGAAAATCCCTGACCCCGCCGGGAATCGAACCCGGGCGCGGTAGGAATTATCATATATATATATATATATATATATATATATATATATATATATATATATATATATATACACTCCTGGAAATTGAAATAAGAACACCGTGAATTCATTGTCCCAGGAAGGGGAAATTTTATTGACACATTCCTGGGGTCCGATACATCACATGATCACACTGACAGAACCACAGGCACATAGACACAGGCAACAGAGCATGCACAATGTCGGCACTAGTACAGTGTATATCCACCTTTCGCAGCAATGCAGGCTGCTATTCTCCCATGGAGACGATCGTAGAGATGCTGGATGTCGTCCCGTGGAACGGCTTGCCATGCCATTTCCACCTGGCGCCTCAGTTGGACCAGCGTTCGTGCTGGACGTGCAGACCGCGTGAGACGACGCTTCATCCAGTCCCAAACATGCTCAATGGGGGACAGATCCGGAGATCTTGCTGGCCAGGGTAGTTGACTTACACCTTCTAGAGCACGTTGGGTGGCACGGGATACATGCGGACGTGCATTGTCCTGTTGGAACAGCAAGTTCCCTTGCCGGTCTAGGAATGGTAGAACGATGGGTTCGATGACGGTTTGGATGTACCGTGCACTATTCAGTGTCCCCTCGACGATCACCAGTGGTGTACGGCCAGTGTAGGAGATCGCTCCCCACACCATGATGCCGGGTGTTGGCCCTGTGTGCCTCGGTCGTATGCAGTCCTGATTGTGGCGCTCACCTGCACGGCGCCAAACACGCATACGACCGTCATTGGCACCAAGGCAGAAGCGACTCTCATCGCTGAAGACGACACGTCTCCATTCGTCCCTCCATTCACGCCTGTCGCGACACCACTGGAGGCGGGCTGCACGATGTTGGGGCGTGAGCGGAAGACGGCCTAACGGCGTGCGGGACCGTAGCCCAGCTTCATGGAGACGGTTGCGAATGGTCCTCGCCGATACCCCAGGAGCAACAGAGTCCCTAATTTGCTGGGAAGTGGCGGTGCGGTCCCCTACGGCACTGCGTAGGATCCTACTGTCTTGGCGTGCATCCGTGCGTCGCTGCGGTCCGGTCCCAGGTCGACGGGCACGTGCACCTTCCGCCGACCACTGGCGACAACATCGATGTACTGTGGAGACCTCACGCCCCACGTGTTGAGCAATTCGGCGGTACGTCCACCCGGCCTCCCGCATGCCCACTATACGCCCTCGCTCAAAGTCCGTCAACTGCACATACGGTTCACGTCCACGCTATCGCGGCATGCTACCAGTGTTAAAGACTGCGATGGAGCTCCGTATGCCACGGCAAACTGGCTGACACTGACGGCGGCGGTGCACAAATGCTGCGCAGCTAGCGCCATTCGACGGCCAACACCGCGGTTCCTGTTGTGTCCGCTGTGCCGTGCGTGTGATCATTGATTGTACAGCCCTCTCGCAGTGTCCGGAGCAAGTATGGTGGGTCTGACACACCGGTGTCAATGTGTTCTTTTTTCCATTTCCAGGAGTGTATATATATACTGAAGCGCCAAAGAAACTGGTATAGGCATGCGTATTCAAATACAGGGATATGTAAACAGGAAGAATAAGGTGGCGCTGTCCGCAACACCTATATAAGACAACAAGTGTCTGGCGCAGTGTTAGATCGCTTACTGTTGCTACAATGGCTGGTTATCAAGATTTAAGCGAGTTTGTACGTGGTGCCATAGTCGGTGCACGAGCAATGGGACACAGCATCTCTGAAGTAGCCTACGACCATTTCACGAGTGTACCGGATCAGAAATCCGGTAAAACATCAAATCTCCGACATCGCTGTGGGTGGAAAAAGGTCCTGCAAGAACGGGTCAACGACGACTGAAGAGATTCGTTCAACGTGACAGAAGTGCAACCCTTCCGCAAATTGCTGCAAATTTCAGTGCTGGGTCATCAACATGTGTCAGCATGCGAACCATCCAACAAAACATCATTGATATGGGCTTTCGGAGCCGAAGGCCGACTCGTGTACCCTTGCTGACTGCACGACACAAAGCTTTACGCCTCGCCTGGGCCGTCAACAGCGACATTGGACTATTGATGACTCGAAACACGTTGCCTGGTCGGACGAGTCTCGTTTAAGACTGTATCGAGCGGATGGACGTGTATGGGTATGTACACTACGTCATGAATCCATGGATCCTGCATGTCAGGAGGGGACTGTTCAAGCTGGTGGAGTCTCTGTAATGATGTGGAGCGTGTGCAGTTGGAGTGGTATAGGACCCCTGATACATCTAGATACGACTCTGACAGGTAACACTTACGTAAGCATCCTGTCTGATCACCACTGTGCATTCCGACGGACTTGGGCAATTCCAGCAGGAAAATGCGACACCCAACACGCCCACAATTGCTACAGAGTGGCTCAGGGAACACTCTTCCGAGTTTAAATACTTCCGCTGGCCACCAAACTTCCCAGACATGAGCATATCTGGGATGCCTTGCAACGCGCTCTTCAGAAAAGATCTCCACCCCCTCGTACTCTTACGGATTCAGGGTGTCAGTTTCCTCCAGCACTACTTCAGACATTATTCGAGTCCATGCCACGTCATGTTGCGGCACTTGTAAGTGCTCTCTGGGGCCCTATACGATATTAGGCAGGTGTACCAGTTTCTTTGGCTCTTCAGTGCATATACTGTATTACTTTCCCTCTTTAGGATGAAATCCATGCTATTTTTTGTTTCTTCATTTTCATTTTTAGTTGACTGAAGTTCATTACTAGTAAGCACCCTTCAGATTTTTGAATTGCTTTCTGTACAAGGCGTTCCTTTGCTGTCTCTGTAATTAAAATATTGCTGTGCTTGCCAAAAAGAGAATTTTTTCCCTTGTCTAACTTTGTCTGGAAAAGTCACGATCCTAAGGCACTAGGCTGAGGAACTCTTATATTCATACTTTTCATTTGGGAGTTGTGTTACCTCAGCCCTCTCTTTCCTGATTTTCAGATGTGATCAGAACCGTAAAAACTGATTCTCGATAAAACACAGATTATGATCTGGCCGTAACAGTTTTCGTATCATGTGCAGCACAATAGTATTACGAAACTGACCATCAGTTACATAAGACCAGGGCCGGCTTAAGGCCCAAGCGACGAGAGTCGACGCTTGGGGCGCTGAGGTGAGAGGGGCGCCAGAGGCGTCTGAACAGTTAAGATTTCAGTTCAGGACGTATCAGGATTAGTGGCGACCGCTTGGAGTGCCAAGCTGAGGGGGCACCCAAAGTGCGAGATTTGTATACAGTGCGCACTGCAATAACAGTCCAATTAAAATTACTTGGTAGTTAAGAGTTCACGCCTTTGAGCTGTATTCTCCCAATCCGAGTGCTCAACGTCACGCCCGAACCGTTCGCCGTTGCCAGACTGCCACAAAAATTGGTCACGTGACTTCCAATTCTTTGTCCGGCTCTGTTTCTTGATGTTTTTGGATCCCTATTCATGGGTCTGAGACTTTTATTTCGTATTTCATCATACATGATTACCATACCAAAACCAACAACAAACACACACAACGTTGTAATGAAATACACACGATTCATGCACAGCACTAACCAAACACTACTGGGTACCCGAGCACAAAACATGATTTAGCGTCATATATAGAGTTATAATGATCACAGAGATCGAGTTACTTTAAATAAGCTTCTCATGACATTGAGTGAAGCCGAACGTCTGAAGGCTGCAATTCGTCGTTGCGACTGGGCCACACAGTTATAAACATAGCTACTTACCCTAGGACTGTGGCATAGCGTAATGGTTACGTATCTAAAGTCATACGTTCGAATCTCATCAAAGGTTACGAATTCCTTTTTTAATTCTAAATCTAATCAAAAGAGTTTCATTATTATTATTATTATTATTATTCAATTAATTGTTTTAAATGTATTGTTTTATTTATAATACTTCGTCGCCCCATTTTCATTATAGTATTGTAATTTTTATTTATTCTTATTTTTCTTCATATTATTCATTTTTCGTTTGAAATCTGCCTGTGTTGCCTACAATCTACCACCAAGTGCCAACAAGGACTGCTCAACGGTTGGTAACGTGGCAGCTCGTGTAGCGAACGTGAAGATAGTTTCAGATAACCAGTGATACCGAGAAAAAACAGTTTCATTTTACTGCTGAAACTGAATTTTTTTCTGCCTTGAGTTTGCTCGGAAAGGTTACCTTTAATCGCTGTGAATAAAGCGATTGTGACTTTTAGTTCTGCCGCAGACTGTTGACCGCTGTTTTCTCGGATACATTGCACATCAAGAGGTTGTGGTAAGGTTAGGATATGAGTTTAAATTCACGGCTACGAGAGGTATCCCCTGCCAAACTTGAATCATTGGTCACTTAAAATCAGCTGCCGAGAGAGCATTTCGCATTTCCGCGTTACACATTAACGAGATTTGTGAAGTGACCCGCCGTGTTTGCATGTCGCCTATAAGAGAGCGATGGTCACCTATCAAGTAATTTTAACCTGACTATAGCAACGAACACTGACTTGGATGAAAGTTGTAAGTAGGCTGTTGGTGTGTTTGTATGTTGGTAGCGCTATGTATTATATCTCTGACTGCACTGTGCCCACTCCATAAGAGACTCTGTGGCTGATCGGACTGGCAGTTGGAAGTTAATAGTCAGCGGTGATGGAAGTTGGAGGTGAACAGCCAGCAGTGATGGAAGTTGGGTGTGAGTAGTCAGCAGTGATGGAGGTTAGAGTTTAATAATTAGCAGTGTTGGAGGTTTGCACTATCAGCGCGAGCGGACGATCTGGACGTGTCCGACTTGGAGATTGAATATTATTCATGATTATATAATTTTTGGAACTGAATGTCATGCACGATTATATAATTTTTGAACTGGTTTGTCACATTATTAAGCAAAAAGAAACTTCTTTATTTATTTTTGAAACTGCTGAGTGAAACTGAATGCAAGTCGACCTGCTTAAACTGCTGAGTGAAACTGTACCTAGTAAGCCCACTTTCTCTTTACTTATTCTTATCATTTCAACACTGACCTACTGAATTTGCCCTTACTAACAGAACTCAAGCTTTTCCTATACATTAAACACCCACAATATTCAACGGTAACGCGATCTGACTGCTTTAAAATTAACTCAAAAGTTTGGCCCTGACTAAGAAGAAATCCTAACAATAACCTATACAATCATAAGTAACTTACCTCACAAAAATCTTCATTACCCGAACTACTGCAATACAGCAAGCGCCAATACAGCCACCTAAATAAAAGATTCTAACTACTGTAGGCTCTAACTACTAATAGGTGTATGGTTAGCAAAGGAAAGATTTTGTTGCAAAGCAAACAATATAGTTTTTTACCTCAATAATGTCGGTAACGGCCTTGCCGCAGCGGTTACGCCGGTTCCCGTGAGATCACCGAAGTTAAGCGCTGTCGGGCGTGGTCGGCACTTGGATGGGTGACCATCCAGGGCGCCATGCGCTGTTGCCATTTTTCGGGGTGCACTCAGCCTCGTGATGTCAATTGAGGAGCTACTCGATCGAATAGTAGCGGCTTCGGTCAAGAATACCACCATAACGACCGGGAGAGCGGTGTGCTGACCCCACGGCCTTCCTATCCGCATCCTCTGCTGAGGATGACACGGCGGTCGGATGGTCCCGGTAGGCCACTCGTGGCCTGAAGACGGAGTGCTTTTTTTTTTTTTTTTTTTTTTTTTAATAATGTCACAACCAGTTCAAAAATTGTATAATCGTGCATGACATCCAATTCCATCACCGCTGTCAACTTCCAACTGCTACTCCAACCAGCCACAGAGTGCACACAGCGCAGTCACAGATTTAATACAGAGCGCTACATAGCGCTACCAACATACAAACACATAAACGGTGTATTTACAAAGTGTACGAGGGTAAAGAGAGAGAGCGGGGGCGGGGGGGGGGGGGGGGGCGCCGAATGATAAGTTGTGTGAAATGATGTTGTCTAACCTGCTCTGCATAAGGCGTATGATACATAACATTATCATAGTGCTTTAACACTTATGCACCTTGCGCCTAGTCGCCGTGCGACTGTATTTGCCTCACACCCAACTAGAGGCGAGCGTATAGGTTGCATGTGTATGAGAGTGATTCCGTTCACAGCTTTGTTCGCACTGGGCTCTACTACTTCCGTGTGGGGCAAGCACGCAAGCTACAGCCGCACGGGGTCTACCCGCAAGGCGCACAAGTGTAAACCACCTTTATATGTACTCAGAAAAGGAAGCGGTAGGCAATAAATAACCTAGACAGGAAAAGCGAGAGCAGCGATATGGCCATGAGCAAGTGAAATCGGTTAACGGATCGTGCTGTCTCGTCCCCGCAGCTTCACCGGAGAGTTGCAGCATCCGTGATGCGACGGCCGTCGCTGGGAACTTCCTGCCCGTGGCAGAGGCTGGCGCTGCCGCCGCCGTTGCCGCTGCTGACGCAACGTGAGCCGCCCGTTAAATGGGGCCCCTCCCGGCGCCGCCGCTTGTCCAACACGTTAACACATTTCAGCGGTACACTTCAAGGTGCCAAGCCATTCCAGTGCAACGTCAGTCACATCCACTGCACGTATTGGGAACTGAGCGACAACGAAAATGTTGATATTAGAAAATTATCCAAAGTACTGGGTGGTTATAATTACAGTGCAGCTACTCACAGAGATCCAGTGTGTGCTATAATTATCGTATGGCAACGACACGACACTTGGTAGATATTCTAATGTCTTAATGTGTAACCGATTAACGCTGGAAAAAATTAATTCCAATTTTGGCCACCTCACGCTGTGAATGCAAGAAAGATGTATAGAAAAGTTTCCATATGTAGTGGATTAGGCACGGACGTGGACAGAAAAAGTCAAACAAGTGCGAAAGGCATAATGTTGATTTTATTATTAACCGCCGTCTACGCAGACTGTTCAATATGAGCGCTGGAGGCGTCGACGAGATGCTGTACGGCGCCAGATTTGCACCTGGCGGCAAAATTTAAACTAATTTTTTACCAGCGTAAACGGTTCTGCCCCAATGCATTAGCATATCTACAAGTTTCAGTGCCATACGATAATTGCGGCACCCCCGTGAGCAGCTGCACTTTTGTTATAAGCACCCGGTACCTGATTAAGTGCATCCGGGCCACCTATTAATGAACATTCGTACGCACTGTGTCCAACCTTCGTCTTTATGACGGCCTGAACTTTGCTGGAAGCAGTCTTAATGAGGTGCCTGAAGGTCTCTGCAGGGATTGCATTCTTCCTCAAGAGCCGAAACCAGAGAAGTTAGTGGTATAGGACCGTGGGATTTTGAGCGAAACTGATGTTCTAGCTCATCCCAGAGGTGTTCCACTGGATTCGGATCGGGACTCTGGGCAGGCCACTCCATTTCAGGAGTTGTCCACAAACCATTCCTCAAAGATGCTGCTTTATGACTGGGTGCAGCCTCATTCTGGTACAATCATCCTCTAGTGTAGACAGTACTCAATGTCGTAAAGTGTGATAATATCCTTCCGCATTTAGCGTTTTCTTAAGCACAATAAGTGAACCACAGTCTAAGCACGTAAAACACCGCCATACCGTAACACCACGTTTGCGCGGACAGTACACTGTCTCATGCGAGAACGTTCAGCCCTTTCTTCTTTGTATACGCACGACATCCGCTGTTGGTACGACCTCGTATGATTCCCACACACTGTGCGTTATTCAAATATGAGCCATACAGGTGAACTGCGAGCAGTTTGTTTTGTAGACAAACTGCAGTTTTCCAGCATCCTACGACTGGGTCGTAGCCCGGCAACTGCTTTACCTCCAGCTGAACCTGTGCAGTTACACTACACTGCTACTCGCAGACATTCGTATGACATGAACGAGACGTGACTTACTTATTACATAGGCAAAGGACACTGTTGTTTAACGGTTCGCGAAGAGCACAAATACGCATTTTTTTTGCGCTGAGGGTTATTTGCAAGTCTTTGAACCAGCCTAATGCTTTGTTGAGGTCTAACTGGATGTTGCTGAAATTTTTAAATGATCCGGTTTCCTCAAACGGAACGGCATCATCTGTCAAAAGCGTGAGATTGCAGTTAATGCTATCTGCTAAGGCATCAATAAAAACTTGGGGAGGTAAGTTATATATCGTCTCACGCTAAGACCATTGCGCAAAAAGAGAGGCACATTGTCAGGAAAGAATATATGTTCTGGGTATCCTGCAGGCAAGATATGCTGCGGTACGGAGGATAGGTATATAGCTAGATGCGCCTGAAATGTCGCGGCAACTGGAAGCGTACTACAAAGTAGAAATACGCGAGACAGTACAATTCTTGTTATCCAAACGATTAAAATACACAGATTCACCGTGAAAATCTGGCGGCACATGGACCAAATGCTATGTCGCGTCCAGCGGTACTGAAATGGTGCCAACAATTTCACTCTGAATGAGATTACCACTTTGCAGCGGAGTGTGCGCTGATATGAAACTTCCTGGCAGATCAAAACTGTGTGCCGGACGGAGACTCGAACTCGGAACCTTACATATCAGCGCACACTCCACTGCAGAGTGAGGGTCTCATTCTGGAAATATCCCCAGGCTGTGGCTAAGCCATGTCTCCGCAATATCCTTTCTTCCAGGAGTGCTAGTTCTCCATTTTCGCAGAAGAGCTTCTGTGAAGTTTGGAAGGTAGGAGACGAGGCAGGAGTAAAGGTGTGAAGACGGGTCGTGGGTCGTGCTTGGGTAACTCAGATGGTAGAGCACTTGCCCGCGAAAGGCAAAGGTCCCGAGTTCGAGTCTCGGTCCGGCACACAGTTTTGATCTATCAGGAAGTTTCAATTTGACTCTGGTCCCACACAGGTGGGCGATACTGATCAGGAATGAAGGAAGGAAGATATTGCACCATGTGATTTCCATCATTTCGGCAGAATAAAGAACACCGGATCGGGGGGGGGGGGGGGGGGGTATTTTGAGCGAGGAGGACATTCACATAGCGGTACTTTTAAAGTTCCGTGACTAAGAAGCGGATTTCCATCGTCGAGGAGTTGAAATACTGGCAGAACATTCCGACCGTTATAAACAGAGACTTCATGACTACGTTGAAAAACAGTATCTGGTAAGTGTGTCACTTTGAACTGTAGTGCAGCGTTCAGTAAACGTAACGGCAAAGTGATACTACGGTGTCAACCGGGAAAGTCCAACACAAACTCAGGACTACACTCAATTCATCTGGCAGATTCTCCACTGTTCGCCACCTGCAACCCTACTGATTACGAAGAACACAAACTTGTATGCGATAAAGCAAACAACGTATCATCGTTCACCAGAAAAAATTAGCAAACAGAAAGAAGATTTCTGGTTGTGTATGATTAAGCAACACCACAAATTACAGGAAATTAACTATTGTCAAGATAAATATGTATTCTCCCTCAAAAGAACTGTAACGTGAATTCTACAAATCTGTTGTCTAAGAAATTACTCAATGTACAATTTTTTACAGATTTCTGCACTGAAAATTGAAATTTGAGTGTGTTGTAGAGTACATGATTATTTACAATATGAGTTTGTTTGCTGTTTTGTGATGCGATCATGTGCAAGTGTTAATGTTAAATTAAATACTGGAAAATGAAATAAAATAAAATTTACTTGGTCTGCCACTATAACGTGTAACTTACTTCTTTAAGTCCCCTTGTACATAATGTAAACAACAACGATAGTACCGTGTTACATACGAATCGGGCAGTGTCTATCGATGACCGTCCCTTGAGAATAAAGTGTTGCAAAGCAACTTATTTCTTTAGAAGACGTCGATGTGTTATAGAATCAAAAACTTTTCGAAATTCTAAAAACACCGAACCATCTTTCTTTATTGAAAAATGTGTGTGAAATCTTATGGGACTTAACTGCTAAGGTCATCAGTCCCTAAGCTTACACACTATTTAACCTAAATTATCCTAAGGACAAACACACACACCCATGCCGGAGAGAGGACTCGAACCTCCGCCGGGACCAGCCGCACAGTACATAACTGTAGTGCCCCAGACCGCTCGGCTAATCCCGCGCGGCAACTTCCTTTATTCTGCCAATGGAAATGATTACAGCGTGTTAATAGGGCAAGTTGGTTTTTAAATTATCGGTGTTTTCGGAATTCATTTTGATTTTCATGGTGAAAGTTATTTTCTTCCAGATATATCATTATCTTTGCAGTCAGAAAACGTTCTACCATTCTGGTGCAAGCAAATGTGAGTGATACAGGAGGGAAGCTTTGTGGATCAGTTGTCAGTGACCGGTGCTCTTTCCCAATCACGGAAAAATATCTCTGCTCAAAGGATCTCATGTAAATCATGGTTAAGAACGGCGCTAATTTATTTACAAGTTCTGCATACAACCTGGCATCGGACCCTGGGGCCTTACTGAACTTTAGCGATTTAACCTGCTTTTCAACGCCAATGACAGTGATTAACGGGTCACTCGTCTTAGCAGGGGTACCGTATAATTCATCATTGCGACTTTTGTTTTACTGTTTTCTATTTAGGTTCCTGTACCGTCTGCTATTACCTGGCCACTGACTTTTGTGCCATTGGCAGCCTAAATGTATGGTTAAAACTGCTTGGGATGTTGAGATAGGTCCTGTGACAATATTTTGCGACGATAGTTATTGATGCTTCGTAGCTGGGTGCTCTGCAATTAACATACGCCTGTCTGGGGATTTATGATTTTTTTTTTTTTTTTACATATTGTGCAGTAGCCGCTTTTTCTTAAGATGCTTCCTGTGATTGTCTGTGTACCACGGGAGTCTCTTGAATCTTTAATTATTATGTTGGGTACATATTTTTCTAGAGCTTCGCTGACTATTCGTTTGAACTTCTTTCAATGACTGTCCCCACAACGTCGCATGACTTTAAAGTAAGTAATTATCATACAAGACATTTGTTGGAGAATCACGAACGCCCCCGTCTGCCTATTTTAACCATTCATATGTTGTATTTATGAGACAGTGATAAAGAAGCAGTCCATTGTACACTTAAACATATACAAAAAACTCCCTCAAAAATGCATGCCAAGACCATCAGTTGTTATTTCGAAAAGCGGAATCTCCGCGAATGAAGTTGTCTGCTAAAACGATATTCTTACTGCTTCCTTCTCCTAAGTAAATACTTTACTTACGTTAGGTGCATTGCCTCGGCAGATAATTCCAGTCGCTGAAGTTCATTTTGCTCGGATAGTGGTTTAGGAAATGTCGTTTTACCTGATGCTCGTTAAAATTGTCCACAGGTTATGAAGCAGTTATACACTTTTATTAACGTAATTGTGTGAGTAGCGTGCGTCAATGTCAATATGCTGGGCATATTTTGTGATTATTGTTTGACCTCGCTCGCGACATAAAACACACTTCATTTTGACAAACTGCCTATTGACTTCTGTCTCGGGTTCTTCGGCCGACGTTCATCTGACATTTTGCAGGTGGATAATTTTTATGTAAACTCTTGGAAGCATAGAATTATATGCTATGCTGTGTGGGTTACTGTGCTAAGATACGATAGCCTCTTGAATAAATTTCCAGATGTCATTTTTCTTGTGATTGCTATCTTAAAGAATTATTAACCTAAACGGGCAGAGTATATAGGGTGTTCCAAAACTGCTCATTCAAATTAATGCAGGAGGTAGAGGACATCAAAACAAATACATTTAGTTAGGGTACACATGGCCCCCGACGGCAGTGTCTGATGACAGGGCCGTTATACACCGAAGGAAGTTAAGCATGCTAATAACAGCAGTGGCATTCACATTCACAAGGACTGCACGAATACGCGACATTGGCCGGTACGGACGCAGTACATCTTCGGACCATTGAATGTCGTGTCCATTCGAAGATTCCTGGCTTGTCCGCACTAATACTAGCAGGACAACAATTATAACGACGACATCTTCTTCCGTTTCCACATTGGTTTCATGCCCTTCCAGCTGCTTCATATGCCCAAAGAGGTAGATCCATCGAATCCCGGAGGAGGCTCTCAGATGATTCTTCACGGTAGTGCTGAAAAGGGCTGGCACCCCATCGTGCCTGAAGTATCTCCTATGCCTAGCATTCAGAGGTACATCGTCCAGCAGTTGTGGCAACACAGATTCCACGAAGATGCGATATGTCTGTCCGTTGAGGCGGAATGGAGGAATGTATGACCCAGTCAACACATCATCGAGAATGTCGGCCCACACATTAACACCGCAGCGCTGCTATAAGCAAGAGGTCGAGTAAAGTATGGATTCACCTGTGCCCAAATATGCGAACTGTTGACATTGAACGTCAGTACACATTCACAGTCAGCGAGACCGACACAACAGGTTACGTCACACCACTAAAAAAAAAACCCTAAATTACAAACTGACATCAGAGACTATATACTCCTTTTCGAAATACATACATAAAAAAAAGTTTTCCATCACCTCGGTTCCGAGAGTTCCGGAACGGGTACAGAAATCTGGAATAGAGATCACCATAAACATCATTTCCGCCCTTTTTATTGGTTATGAAAATCACACATTGCATGTTGTATCACCATACAGCGAGACCTTCAGAGGTGGTGGTCCAGACTGCTGAACACACCGGTACCTCTAATACCCAGTAGCACGTCCTCTTGCATTGATGCATGCCTGTATTCGTCGTGGCATACTATTCACACGTTTATTAGGGTACTGTTGGTCCAGATTGTCCCACTCCTCAACGGCGATTCGGCGTAGATCCCTCAGAGTGGTTGGTGGGTCACGTCGCCCTCAAACAGCACTTTTCAATCTATCCCAGGCATGTTCGATTGGGTTCATGCCTGGAGAACATGCTGGCCACTCAAGCTATGTTGTTATCCTGAAGGAATTCATTCACGAGATGTGCACGATGGGGGCGCGCATTGTCGTCCATGATGACGAATGCCTTGCCAATATGCTGCCGATATGGTTGCACTGTCGGTCAGAGGATGCCAGTCACATATCGTATAGCCGTTACGGCGCCTTCCATGACCACCAGCAGGGTACGTCGGCCCCACATAATACCACCCCAAAATAGCAGGGAACCTCCACCTTGCTGCACTCGCTGGACAGTGTGTCTAATGCGTTCAGTCTGACCGGGTTGCCTCCAAACACGTCTCCGATGATTGTCTGGTTGAAGGCATATGCGACACTCATCGCTGAAGAGAACGTGATGCCAATCCTGAACGGTCCATTCGGCACGTTGTTGGGCCCATCCATACCGCGCTGTATGGTGTCGTGGTTGCAAAGATGGACCTCGCCATGGATGTTGGGAGTGAAGTTGCGGATCATGCACCCTATTGCGCACAGTTTGAGTCGTAACACGACGTCCTGTGGAATTATTCAACATGGTGGCGTTGCTGTCAGGGTTCCTCTGAGCCATAATCAGTAGGTAGCGGCCATCCAGTGCAGTAGTAGCCATTGGGCGGCCTGAGCGAGACATGTCATCGACAGTTCCTGCCTCTCTGTATCTCCTCCATGTCCGAACAACATCGCTTTGGTTCACTCCGAGAAGCCTGGACTCTACCCTTGTTGAGAGCCCTTCCTGGCACAAAGTATCAATGCGAACGGGATCGAACCGCGGTGTTGATCGCCTAAGCGTGGTTGAACTACACACAACACGAGCCGTGTACCTCCTTCCTGGTGGAATGACTGGAACTGATTGGCTGTCGTACCCCCTCCGTCTAATAGGTGCTGCTCATGCAAGGATGTTTACATCTTTGGGCGGGTTTAGTGACATCTCTGAACACTCAAAGGCACTGTGTCTGTGATACAATATCCAGAGTCAACGTCTATAGTCAGGAATTCTGGGTACCGGGGTGATGCAAAACTTTTTTTGATGTGTGTATATTCGTTTTGATGCTTTCTACCTCTTGCATTAATTTAGACGAATGGTTTCAGAATACACTGTACAAATGTCAAGTTAATGTGCGGGATGTTTCAGAGAGATAATAAATACACTAACGGAAAAAATTTTAGCACCAAAATATGATTAATGCGGAGTAATGAAATTTGTCTAGGTGACATACTTAAGTGATTAGCATTGCAAGATAACAAGTTAATGTGGCTCTGGGCACTATGGGACTTAACTTCTGAGGTCATCAGTCCCCTAGAACTTAGAACTACTTAAACCTAACTAACCTAAGGACATCACACAACACCCACTCATCACGAGGCAGAGAAAATCCCTGACCCCGCCGGGAATCGAGCCCGGGAACGCGGGCGTGGGAAGCGAGAACGCTACCGCACGACCACGAGCTGCGGACAAAACAAGTTAATGTATGTGCGGGATAAGCCATTGCAAACGTGAAATGCTGGTACATTAATAACCGGTGCAGATGCCAGAATTTTGAACGTAGACATGCAAACGTGTGTGCATTGTGCTGCTCAGGTGCCGGATGTCAGTTTGTGCGATGGAGGTCCACACATGTTGCACTTGACATCACTGAAGTTTCAAATGGCGGTGGGTTGGGGTCAGTGAAGTGCACGCTACAGGGCATCTGGCTCTGAGCTGCTCTTGAAGTAACCGACTTGTAACAGTTCGCTGTGTCAGCGTGGTGCCAACTGCGGCTCAAATTGCTGCTGCAAATGAGCCAGAGCCATATGCCGAGCACAATGGTTTTCCCTCTCCGTAGTGCCACTTGGCCGTCCAGAGCGCGGTCTTCTTGCGACCGTACATTCTTCTGGCCAACGCTGCCAGCAATCATGCACAGTGGTTACATTTCTGCCCAGTCCTTCTCCAATACCGCAAAAGAAACGTCGAACTTCTCGTCGCTCTACTACACGACCACGTTCAAACTCAATGAGGTGTTGTTAATGGCGTCTTTGTCACCTTAAAGGTAGTCTTGATTAACATCAGCTCACCACATTCAATCTCAGAGGTAACTAACGCTCACTACCGTTACAGTGTATGTTTAAAGCAAACCTGGCTTGCATCCTCATAGTGGCGCCACTCTTATGGGACTGGCTAGAAATTTAAGTAGACGTCTCCTTTCAGATGTAGAAACATGCCTACCAACTTCATGTCGCGCAACTCCTGAGTGTTTCCATTTTTTTTCTCTCAATGTGTTTACGACGTGATAGTATAGCATAATTCGAGTAAAACATTCCATACAGCGTACGTCCAATTTTTATTGGTTACAGAGACACAGCTGGTTATAGTGATAAGTTTTCATTTCACCTGTTGGTATTCCAGTTGTTATGAGTTTATTTGTTAAATTTGTTAAATTACTTCAAAATCGGGAGACTCCAACCCAGTGCGAGTAAAACAGAAGTGTGTTGCTTCCATTTAAATAATCGTCTGGCGAACTTTAACTGGAAGTAAGTTTCAGAGGCAGAATTCTTCGTCAAAATTGGAACCCAAAATTTCTTGGTGTCATCCTGGACCGTACACTATGCTTCAGACAACACCTTCTTAACTTAGCTCAAAAGTTGAGGACTCGAAACAACATCCTCCATAAGCTATGCGGAACTACCTGGGGATCTTCAGCAATCATCCTGCGATCTTCACCTCTGAGCTTGGTGTACTCAAGTGCTGAGTATTGTGCACCTGTTTGGATGAACAGTCATCATACAAGGTTTGTTGACACCCAGCTGAATAAGACAATGCGCGTAATATCTGGCGCAATCAGACCTACTCCGGTTTATTGGCTTCCACTGTTAACCGGTATAATGCCTCCTGATCTACGTACTGCCCTTATGAGAGAATTCCACAAGATCTCCAGGAATTCTAACCTACCCGTGCATAGCGACCTGCCACTTTTAAATCGTAAGAGACTGAAATCACGCCATCCAACTCTGTGCGATGCTGCTGACATGGTTGCTAAGGATTTCAAACCTCTCGAAGACTGGAAATGTCGGTGGGAAGCAGTGATAGATGTGCGTCTGCATAACATCTTTTCAGGTGCTAAACTTCCAAGCGGATTCGACCTGCCACGCAAGACCTGGACTACCCTCAACAGAATCCGAACCGGCCATGGCCGATGCAGGGATGCTCTCTATAAGTGGAAGAAGCGGCCTAATCCACCTTGTGACTGCGGGGCTCCATACCAGACTGTACACCACATTGTCAGTGAATGCGGGGTCCGAGCCTATCACGGTGCTGAGGATGACTTCCTGCTAGCAACTCCAGATGCAGTGCGCTGGATTGTAGGACTGGATATTCTGTTGTAAAGACAAGCTTAAGTTTCTTATGTGTCAATATGTACATATGTATATGTAATTTAATTCTATGATATGACTGTATTAGCGATACGCTAAATAAAATATTTGTCGATTGTCATTTTTGTTTCGAAGTTCAAGTCGTGAAGCCGTGCTTGAGTTTGCAAAACTGAATTCTTCAACTGTGATTTTGACTGTGATATGTTGGCCAGTTTTACTGTATCGTTTAAGCATCCCGCACGTATTTGCAGATGCTAAGTATATCAGTATGATATTTGCGTACGGATTCTGTCATGGAAACACTGCTATTATTTGTAGAGAATAGGGTACACGATGTCCTAAACGCAGAGTACGAGATTTAAGAATGTTTAATCGTGTTTTCATTAAACTGTCTGTGACTGGAGCAGTACCCATCAATCATACTTCATGTGCACGTGCAAACGAACCGAGTGTGGATGAAGTAGAAGACATTATTCAGTTGGTAACACGTAGTCCTCCAACAAGCACCCCCAAATTTCTACATGTGTCAGTGTTCCACATAAAAGGACACGACAGACATTACGTAAGCACGGTCTCTGTCCTTATTATTTACAGCAGACTCAACACATTTAGAAGGAGATGTAGGTAAACGATAGTAATTTGTCACTGGCTAATAGCAAATCTTCGAGTAATCCCATTTATACTGTTTGCTGATAAAGCCACTTTCACTCCTGACTTTATCAATAACACTCGTAACTCACAGCGGTGGTCCGATTAAAACCCACACGCCTTTGTAGAGAGAGATGTTCAGGAATGGTTCTCTGTAAATGTGTGCTGCAGTATGATAGACAATCAGTTGATTGGGCCTGGTGTGCATCGTCGTAAGGTTACTTTTCTCTAGACAATCTTGAAAATGAGCTTCCAGCGTTACTGGAAGAGGTTCTTTAACTATGAGGATGGGTATGTTCTTCCAACATGACGCGACCCTTGCACATTCTAGTCGTCAGATGACGTACCATAACACTCCCCGAACGACGGATCGGGAGAAATGGTCACGTTTCTTGACCATAAAGGTCTCTGGACCTTATCCTTTTAGATTTTTGCCTCTGGAGGTGATTGAAAGGCGGAACTTATAATGGAAAAGTAAACCCAAGAGACGAATAGTGCTGCCTTCACAAAAGAACGCCAAGACGACCTCAGAAGGGCTGCACGTAGTGTTAAAAGATGTGGTATCAAGATACACGCGATTGTGTTCGCATTTCACACTGTGATGATTCAAATTGGTTCAAATGGCTCTAAGCACTATAGGACTTAACATCTGAGGTCATCAGTCCCCTGGATTTAGAACTACTTAAACCTAATTAACCTAAGGACATCACACACATCCATGCCCGAGGCAGGATTCGAACCTGCGACCGTAGCAGCAGCGCGGTTCCGGACTGAAGTGCCAAGAACCGCTCGGCCACAGCGGCTGGCGTAGTACTGCCAAGAGAACTCGAAAATGTGTCGAAGTCGGAATGGTATTTATGGGAATCAACTTTGGATTTAATCATTTGCCTTTGCTTAATAGTTTTGTATTTGTTTGGGTTACATTCTAAAGGCTTTATCTCTGCAACAGAGAAAAATTGGACATATATTATATGAAAAGATCTACTCGTATTCAAATTCGTCTATGCTATCATCTGCTCAGACGTGTTTCGTAGATTTTCCCGGCGAATATGCTTCTCGACGACGTAACGCGCCATCATCATGAAGTTACTCCTGCTGATTCGCGTAACTGAAGTAAGTCGCACGGAACACAATCGACACGCCGACCTCCAGCAGCTCACAAAATCAGCAATTGCTAAACATTGCCTTGAAACCAACCACAAAATGAAATAAAAATCCACAAAAGTTCTGCGTAACACATCCTACTATTGGGACTGTGCACACAAGAAGACTATCGAAATCCGACTGCATGAGAACCTCATCAACAAGGATAATGGATTTCAGTTTAGTGAAGGGTGGGTTCCGCCACTGAAAATTCTCCAAACGCAGCTGAAACGAAACAATGAGCGACCGGTAGAAAAGTCCGAGCAAAATGCGGTGGCCGATGCGCAGTGACCACTTTTCGTCCAAAATGCTGGGCGAGTTAATTCGTTTGTTCGGAAGAGGAGGCTGACAAGCGTTTACCACCTTGTAGCCAGTCGGCGATGTCAGAATCTAGGCGGACGCACTGTAATCTTTCTCAAACGATTTTACAGAAACTACTCGATAAAAAGGTCGTTTTTGCTTTACTTGTAGCATTATATGTTAATGGCCATGGTTATTGTCATGTTTACGTGAAAGTGAGACACTGCGAGCAATTCGGAAAAGTTTGCAACGAAAAATAGGGGTCGCTACGATTTTGGATCTGGTGCGTATTACGTAATATGTTGCTGCGTATGAAATTTAGCTAATGTGTCGAATTTTTCTTTAGACTTGGGTGGAGGTCTCTATTTGTCACCAATAGCAAGAAAACTGGCCTGACGTAGAGCACTCATTTGCGATCGCACCGCGCCAGCGATAAAGGTAGAGTGAAATAACCACAACATTCCTCATATTTCATAAACGGTTTGAGATATCGAAATGAGATTTTGGCAAATGGTAGCACACGAAAAGGAGAGTTATTACGTTAAACTTCGTTATCTACT
The DNA here is from genome assembly GCF_023864345.2 of Schistocerca serialis cubense. Classification (NCBI taxonomy): domain Eukaryota; kingdom Metazoa; phylum Arthropoda; class Insecta; order Orthoptera; family Acrididae; genus Schistocerca; species Schistocerca serialis. The sequence continues at coordinate 561,426,346 of NC_064642.1, read as the reverse complement.
GTGTAATTCCACTAACTACAGAGTTTTTCGATGAAAGTATGTAATTTTCAAGGGCCATCGATAGCTGATAAAACGAGAAATGCTATGGGTTTTGGAACAACGTAAGTGAAGTCATTACACGTATATTTTGTACTGAGGAAGTGTTTTTTCATAAAATGCTTTAAGGTGCAACATTTGTGGTTTACTTATTCTAGGATTGAAGACAACTGTGTAAGTTGAAATGACATGTTTAACAAATGTCGCAAAATTAGCACAAAAATACACGCTTTTACACAGCTTTCAATGTGACAGCAAAAAACAGTTGTCAGGATAACGCATCTCGTCAACATCAAAAGTGAAATAATTCTAAACACAACAATATTAAATATTAACTCTCAGAAGGTTGAATTATCGTAAACACGACAATATTAAAGTTTAACTAGAAGTTTCGTTACAGAATTGTTCCTACACTTACGTTATGATGTTGATCAGTACTACGAAAATCGTCCAATTCCGGTTCAAAGCAGCGGTGCTATTTTTAGGATGACAATCAAGTCTACGGTGGATGGTTAGTTATGTGACAAATTGAGCAAAAGATTACCCAAGGTCGTTCGAGTTTACAGTGGACCCAAAATGGTGAAAAAAATGGCTCTGAGCACTATGGGACTTAAATCTGAGGTCATCAGTCCCCTAGAACTTAGAACTACTTAAACCTAACTTACCTAAGGATATCACACACATCCATGCCCGAGGCAGGATTCGAACCTGCGGCCATAGCAGTTGCGCAATTCCAGACTGAACAAGCTGCTGAACCAACAAGTTTACACCTCTGCCCATGCTGTTTACCTTAAGCTGCGATGAGCTATCGTCCGCTGGGCCTCTCTCTTCCGCTGAAATTCCTATAAAACTAGTTACACCTTTGCTGAATTTTCCAGCAGAAACTTTCCCTATGTTTCTCGTTATGCGAGAGAACATGTACTCATCCCTAGTCTTAGAATGTGGCAATATACACGCGCATGTTTGGAGCAGTGTGCATATTATAATGTCCTCTCAGTTCTCACAAGAACAATTAACTAATTGGCTGGTTCGTTTCTCCACAGTTGGAGCTAAACGATGCTACAGCTAATTTCTAGCTGGATATCAGCCGCTATGAACGCAGTGTTCATACAAAGTTCTCCTCTGCGTCGTACAGAGCGTTATGCACTCTGTTCTGCACTTGACGCCAGTTCAGAGAAGAGTCCCTGAAAATTTCTGTCTTATCCTACTCATAGCCGAATTGTCTCCCCACCTGGGTTCTTTTGTTCTTCACGTCACGGCTTTTTTCGACCAATAGGAGCGTTCCTCTCTACCAGTCTCAAGGTCCCTACCAATAAATTGCGTCGAAACTTTGGCTCTTTCCTCCTTCCTAGCGCGTTTCCGCCAATCGGACGTTTTGTGCCCATTCCAGACACCTAAATGCATACATTGACTCTCTCATGTGTGTACCACTCGGCGGAGACATGGCCGAAAATGCATCACTGGTCTTGTTTCGTATGCATTTGGAATTCCTAAATGCAGTTTTCTAAAAGCTTTCTTTCCTGTCCTCTCTCAGATGGGCTGTCATACTCGGTCTCCCCATCTGAGTCACCTGGACGGTCTTTGACTTACCACCTGGGACACCCCTTTAAGTAGTTTCTGTAGTACCCGCTGGAGTGCGGCCTTGCCTCTGCCCTCGGCCCTCTGAATTCCAAACTAAAACGCCTCTCGCTGCTTGTTTCACCTTCCGCTCAAACATGCATTATAGGAACGGTGTGTTAATTACACTCAATTGAGTGTCATCCCTTTTTGCGTTACATACTGATAGACAAATTTGCTCATTACCACCAAATTAAGTTAGGTGTCATATTTGGCTTCCCATTGTGATGTATAAAGCTCTCATGTAAGGTACAAATCTGACCACCATTTATTCTGCCACCTTACAATACTTTTCCTCAGTTTCTCACTTAATAACCCACTGTTTCAGAAATCTGTCACAATTGCGACTGCACATGTTAGTGAGGTGAGAACTGCGTAAACTCCGCTGAGATATGGCAAAAGAGGCAAATTTTAACATGATAACACGAAAAATGTGTAGGTTTTACTGAAAATTCGCCACTCGTGACACTTCTCTGAAAGTTGCGAATGGTTAACAAGACAGACGAAAATAAATCGCTGCATTTTTGGTGGAGTTCTTTTTAGATAATAACCAAAGCAGAGGTGACAGATTTTTTTGAATGGTCACCATGCAAGTGTGGGCGTGAAGGGACCCCGCTTAATATTTATAAAAAATGTCAGTGCAGGCTTCAATTAGAACAGCACTTCACCTCCAGCTCTCGGCATTTCCCCTACAGCGCCTACCTGCAGCCCGCACCACTGCCACTCTTCTCACACGTGTCCTGCCGTCTGCGCATCTACAGGCCACGGTATTCTGGGTGCAGTACTCATATATCGCGCTTACTGGTCCAGGATATACATCATCAGGAGTAACCTGGTGACGTTGGTACATTATGCCTTCGAAAATTTGTTCCACAACGGTAAATCAACCCGGCTACATGCCTGGAAGACTTTCAAGCAACTCCTCAAATATTTGCTATTCCTACAGAAGCATCTCATCCAGGTTTACAAAAAAAGAATAGCAAGGCGATGAAAAACTTACTACCAAATATAGTTGTGTCAAACAGGTAGCAAATAATCTGAGCAAAGAACGGATAAAGTTGGGATTTTATTTCCGTTTGTGCTCATTAGAGACAGGGAGATAAGGATGTGGAAGAAAATTTGGCCTTACCTCCATCAACCATCCTATTATTTGCCTGTAGTGATTTAGCAAAACCACAAAAACATAAGTCATGATGGTGGGAAAAGATTTTAACTCAGTTGGATAAGAGTCCAGTGTTTTAAGCACCATCCCAGCTGCGACATGTCCCATAGAATACACTCAACAAAAAAGTTAAAGTCTAACAAAACAAAGAAGCACAAGAGGTCCACTGCAAGAGCACTACCTGCATCGTGTGAGAATAACAACTCTCTACACAGCAACAAAGAATTAGCAAATGACAAAGACACAAAAGCACTCCCAACTGTCCAAGAGGACATACACCAATCAATAGACAGAATTTTAAACACGTTCAGCAGGACAAAGCCTGCCGGTCTTTAACAGCTCAAGAACAGTTCACAACCTAAAGAAATAAGATGGATTAACGAAAGTAGGAAAGAGCCACTATACTGGGAGCAGTATTTCTCATCATCACAAATGCACGATTTGCAGGTGGTAAAATATGAAGTAGAGAAACGTTTTAATAGAAAAGGGTATAAGCAACGAAAGTGGAGCTCTGGTCAATGATGGGTTTTTATGATGTCCTCAGAGAAGTAGAAGTCAACAATAAGGAAGATAATTAACTGAGCATGATTGACTGCTCTGGCCGCGTAATATTACCCAACATGGCCTCGCTATGTTGGTATCGTGCACTGCAGAAAGCAAGGGGGAACTATGCCCGTTGTATTTCACGAGACATGCAGCGCTACTGTATGGCTTAATCATAATGGCATCCTCTTGTGTAAAATACTGCGGAGGTAAAATATACCTCCAATCGGATCTTTAAGCGAAGACTACTCTGGAGGATATCGTCATCAGAAAATAAAACTGGCTTCCTACGGTTCAGAGCGTCAGAAGTTAGATCCCTTAACCTGGAAGAGAGATAAGCTATCTTAAAAAGGCACATGGATAGTGTGACAAGTGTGGCGGTAGGTGGAACAGGACTTCTGGTCAGGCGAGTACAGATGATAAATACAAAATCAAATAGATGCAGTTCAGGAGTAGGTCTAATCATGAATAATAAAATGGGAATGTGGGTAAGCTACTGTGAACAGTGTGGTGAGCACAATATCATAGCTCCCGATAGACACGAAGTCAACACCCACCACAATAGTACAAGTTTATATACCAACTTCTGGTGTAGACGATGAACTGGTTCAAAAGCCGTATGATGAGATAAAGAAATTTTTACAGATAGTTAGGGAGACAAAAATTTGTGATAGCAACTGGAATTCGGCAGCAGGGAAAGGAGGAGAATGAAAAAAAGTAGGAAAACATGAACTGAGGAAAAGGAATGAAAGAAGAAGCCTGCTGGTGGAATTATACACAAAGCGTAATTTAATTATTCAAATGGCTCTGAGCACTATGGGACTCAACTGCTGAGGTCATTAGTCCCCTAGAACTTAGAACTAGTTAAACCTAACTAACCTAAGGACATCACAAACATCCATGCCCGAGGCAGGATTCGAACCTGCGACCGTAGCGGTCTTGCGGTTCCAGACTGCAGCGGCTTTAACCGCACGGCCACTTCGGCCGGCAATTTAATTATTCCTATCAGTTGGTTTAAGAATTGTGAAAGAAGGTTCTGTACGTGGAAGAGACCTGGAGACATCGCAAGATTTCAAATACATTACATTATAAAGGAAAAGCTGAGGCTTCGAAATAGATTTCAAATTGTAAGACATTTCCAGAGGCCGATGTGAGCTCTGACCACTATTTTGTACATCAAAACTTAAGGTGGCGTCGGATAGTAACCAACTGAAACTGGGTAAAGGAATACAACAGAAGACGAACAGGTAGTTTTGAGAGACCCAGTAGAAATCTTTGGCAAACATAAGAGATACTGAATTTAATTGACAAAAGCAGAAATTATACCTAGAAAATGAAATAGGCAACAGGTAACAAAAGTGTCTAAAAATGATGTTGACATAAAGTGCAAAATGGCTAAGCTGGAATGGGTAAAGGGAAAATGCAAGAATGGAGACACACACATGATGCTGCATGCTAAATGCACCTACGGGAAAAGCAAAGACGTTAGGATAAATGAGAATCAGCTGTAAGAATATCAAGAGCTCAGCTGACAAGCCCGTGGCAAGTGAAGGGAAGGCTGAAGAATGAAAAGAATACGTAGAAGGGCTGTAGTAGGGAAACAAACTTACAGATGATACTACAGAAATGGTCAAAGAAGTAAACGAAGACGAGATGGAAGACATGATGCAGCGAGAAGAATTTGACAGAGCACCGAAGTACCTACGTCGAAAGAACGCTCCTGCAGTGGACGACATTCCTTCAGAATTAGAGAGATACTTGGCAGAGCAAGCCGCGGCGCTAACACTGTACCGGTGCCTGACGTGCAATACACATAAGACAGGAGAAGTACTCTCAGACGTCAAGAACAAGAAATAATTTCAGTTTAAAAAAAACCATGTGCTAAGAGATGTGAATATTATCAAACTGCAAGTTTAATAAGTCTTGATCTCAAAATTCTGACACAAGGTGTATGTACTGAATGACGGGAAAACTGATGGGAGGCAATCTCTGGGAAGATCTGTTTGAGTTGCTGAGAAATGTAGGAACAGTACTGACCCTACAACCTATCTTTAAGATAAAAGTCAAACCCACGCTTATGCGTTTGTTTATTTAGAAAACCCTGTTGGCATTGTTGGAATACACTCTTCGAAATTCTAAAGGTAACAGCAATAACATATAGTGAGCGAAAGGTTATTCATAACTTGTACAGAAACCAGACATGAAAGGGAAGCAGTAGTTGAGAGGCTTGCAGTCTATCCTTTCTGTTATTTAACCTTGACATTATAATCCTATCCAAAAGGGCAAAGGACTGGAAGAGCAGTTGAACGGAATGTTTGTTGTTGTGGTCTTCAGTCCTGAGACTGGTTTGATGCAGCTCTCCATGCTACTCTATCCTGTGCAAGCTTCTTCATCTCCCAGTACTTACTGCAACCCACATCCTTCTGAATCTGCTTAGAGTATTCATCTCTTGGTCTTCCTCTACGATTTTTACCCTCCACGCTGCCCTCCAATGCTAAATTTGTGATCCCTTGATGCCTCAGAACATTTCCTACCAACCGGCCCCTTCTTCTTGTCAAGTTGTGCCACAAACTCCTCTTCTCCCCAATTCTATTCAATACCCCCTCATTAGTTATGTGATCTCCCATCTAATCTTCAGCATTCTTCTGTAGCACCACATTTCGAAAGCTTCTATTCTCTTCTTGTCCAAACTATTTATCGTCCATGTTTCACTTCCATACATGGCTATACTCCATACAAATACTTTCAGAAATGATTTCCTGACACTTAAATCTATAATCGATGTTAACAAATTTCTCTTCTTCAGAAAGGCTTTCCTTGCCATTGCCAGTCTACATTTTATATCCTCTCTACTTCGACCATCATCAGTTATTTTGCTCCCCAAATAGCAAAACTCCTTTACTACTTTAAGTGCCTCATTTCCTAATCTAATTCCCTCAGCATCACCAGACTTAATTCGACTACATTCCATTATCCTCGTTTTGCTTTTGTTGATGTTCGTCTTGTACCCTCCTTTCAAGGCACTGTCCATTCCGTTCAGCTGCTCTTCCAAGTCCTTTGCTGTCTCTGACAGAATTACAATGTCATCGGCGAACCTCAAAGTTTTTATTTCTTCTCCATGGATTTTAATACCTACTCCGAATTTTTCTTTTGTTTCCTTTACTGCTTGCTCAATATGCAGATTGAATAACATCGGGGAGAGGCTACACCCCTGTCTCACTCCCTTCCCAACCACTGCTTCCCTTTCGTGCCCCTCGACTCTTATAACTGCCATCTGGTTTCTGTATAACTTCTAATTGCCTTTCGCTCCCTGTATTTTACCCCTGCCACCTTCAGAATTTGAAAGAGAGTATTCCAGTCAACTTTGTCAAAAGCTTTCTCTAAGTCTACAAACGCTAGAAACGTAGGTTTGCCTTTTCTTAATCTTTCTTCTAAGATAAGTCTTAAGGTCAGTATTGCCTCGCGTGTTCCAACATTTCTACGGAATCCAAGCTGGTCTTCCCCGAGGTCGGCTTCTACCAGTTTTTCCATTCGTCTGTAAATAAGTCGCGTTAGTATTTTGCAGCTGTGACTTATTAAACTGATAGTTCGGTAATTTTCACATCTGTCAACACCTGCTTTCTTTGGGATTGGAATTATTATATTCTTCTTGAAGTCTGAGGTTACTTCACCTGTCTCATACATCTTGCTCACCAGATGGTAGAGTTTTGTCAGGACTGGCTCTCCCAAGGCCGTCAGTAGTTCTAATGGAATGTTGTCTACCCCCGGGGCTTTGTTTCGACTCAGGTCTTTCAGTGCTCTATCAAACTCTTCACGCAGTATTGTATCTCCCATTTCATCTTCATCTAGATCCCCTTCCATTTCCATAATATTGTCCTCAAGTACATCACCCTTGTATAGAACCTCTATATACTCCTTCCACCTTTCTGCTTTCCCTTCTTTGCTTAGAACTGGGTTTCCATCTGAGCTCATGATATTCATACAAGTGGCTCTCTTTTCTCCAAAGGTCTCTTTAATTTTCCTGTAGGCAGTATCTATCTTGCCTCTAGTGAGATAAGCCTCTACATCCTTACATTTGTCCTCTAGCCATCCCTGCTTAGCCATTTTGCACTGCCTGTCGATCTCATTTTTGAGACGTTTGTATTCCTCTTTGCCTGTTTCGTTTACTACATTTTTATATTTTCTCCTTTCATCAATTAAATTCAATATTTCTTCTGTTACCCAACGATTTCCACTAGCCCTCGTCTTTTTACCTACTTGACCCTCTGCTGCCTTCACTACTTCATCCCTCAGAGCTACCCATTCTTCTTCTACTGTATTTCTTTCCCCCATTCCTGTCAATTGTTCCCTTATGCTCTCCCTGAAACTCTGTACAACCTCTGGTTTAGTCAGTTTATCCAAGTCCCATCTCCTTAAATTCGCACGTTTTTGCAGTTTCTTCAGTTTTAATCTACAGTTCATAACCAATAGATTGTGGTCAGAGTCCACATCTGCCCCTGGAAATGTCTTACAATTTAAAACCTGGTTCCTAAATCTCTGTATTATCATTATATAATTTATCTGATACGTATTAGTATCTCCAGGTTTCTTCCATGTATACAACCTTCCTTTATGAATGGAATGTGGAGTAGTCGAATTAAATCAGGCGATACCGAAGGGTTTAGATTAGAAAATTAGCCACTAAAAGTAGTAGATGAGTTTTGCTATTTGGGCAGCAAAATAATTGATGGGCGAAGTAGAGAGAACATAATATGCAGACCAGCAGCAGCAAGAAAACCATTTCCGAAAAAGAGGAATTTTTGACATTGGACATAAATTTAAATTCTAGAAAGTCTCTCCTGAAAGTATCTGTTTAGACGAACCCCTGTACGGAAGTGAAACGTGGACGTTAAACAGTCAAACAAGAAAAGAACAGAAGCTTTTGAAACGTAGTGCTACAGAAGATTGTTGAAGGTTAGGTGGATATATCGAATAACAGTTAATGAGGGGGGACGGATTCGAAATGGGGTGGGAGGTCACTGAAGAAATTTACGACTTAACCTGATTAAATGAAGGGATCGGTTGATAGGCACCAATGAACCGTCAGTCTGCTAATGGAGGGAAGTCTGGAGAGTAGAAATAAGAGACGAAGACCAAGACTTAAATATACACTCCTGGAAATTGAAATAAGAACACCGTAAGTTCATTGTCCCAGGAAGGGGAAACTTTATTGACACATTCCTGGGGTCAGATACATCACATGATCACACTGACAGAACCACAGGCACATAGACACAGGCAACAGAGCATGCACAATGTCGGCACTAGTACAGTGTATATCCACCTTTCGCAGCAATGCAGGATGCTATTCTCCCATGGAGACGATCGTAGAGATGCTGGATGTAGTCCTGTGGAACGGCTTGCCATGCCATTTCCACCTGGCGCCTCAGTTGGACCAGCGTTCGTGCTGGACGTGCAGACTGCGTGAGACGACGCTTCATCCAGTCCCAAACATGATCAATGGGGGACAGATCCGGAGATCTTGCTGGCCAGGGTAATTGACTTACACCTTCTAGAGCACGTTGGGTGGCACGGGATACATGCGGACGTGCATTGTCCTGTTGGAACAGCAAGTTCCCTTGCCGGTGTAGGAATGGTAGAACGATGGGTTCGATGACGGTTTGGGTGTACCGTGCACTATTCAGTGTCCCCTCGACGATCACCAGTGGTGTAGGCCAGTGTAGGAGATCGCTCCCCACACCATGATGCCGGGTGTTGGCCCTGTGTGCCTCGGTCGTATGCAGTCCTGATTGTGGCGCTCACCTGCACGGCGCCAAACACGCATACGACCATCATTGGCACCAACGCAGAAGCGACTCTCATCGCTGAAGACGACACGTCTCCATTCGTCCCTCCATTCACGCCTGTCGCGACACCACTGGAGGCGGGCTGCACGATGTTGGGGCGTGAGCGGAAGACGGCCTAACGGTGTGCGGGACCGTAGCCCAGCTTCATGGAGACGGTTGCGAATGGTCCTCGCCGATACCCCAGGAGCAACAGTGTCCCCAATTTGCTGGGAAGTGGCGGTGTGGTCCCCTACGGCACTGCGTAGGATCCTACGGTCTTGGCGTGCATCCGTGCGTCGCTGCGGTCCGGTCCCAGGTCGACGGGCACGTGCACCTTCCGCCGACCACTGGCGACAACATCGATGTACTGTGGAGACCTCACGCCCCACGTGTTGAGCAATTCGGCGGTACGTCCACCCGGCCTCCCGCATGCCCACTATACGCCCTCGCTCAAAGTCCGTCAATTGCACATACGGTTCACGTCCACGCTGTCGCGGCATGCTACCAGTGTTAAAGACTGCGATGGAGCTCCGTATGCCACGGCAAACTGGCTGACACTGACGGCGGCGGTGCACAAATGCTGCGCAGCTATCGCCATTCGACGGCCAACACCGCGGTTCCTGGTGTGTCCGCTGTGCCGTGCGTGTGATCATTGCTTGTACAGCCCTCTCGCAGTGTCCGGAGCAAGTATGGTGGGTCTGACACACCGGTGTTAATGTGTTCTTTTTTCCATTTCCAGGAGTGTAGTAAGCAGGATAGACTAGAGTGGCAAGCTACATCAAACTAATCTTCGGAATGAAGACCACAACAAAAACGTATGTTCTAAAATGATTACAAAATGCTATTCGTAAATACATTTTAATTTTAGACTAATTGCAATGCTTTTGGAAATAATAACCGAAACGTCACGCGTTTCAGTTAGGTAACCGATGCTAACACAAACAAAAAGAACTGTCAAACTGAAAAACATACAGGTTTAAATCCGCAGAAAATTATGATTTTTATTTCGATTTATGTTATCTCAGTTTTTTGGCCACTGTATCAACATCAGTTCTCTTATAGTTACACTATGGCCTTCTCTGACTACACAAATAAATTTAGCTAGCTCTATTGGCTTAATTGAAAAGAACCTACAGCTGAATAAACACTATGGCCTTCTCTGGCTACACAAATAAACTTAGCTAGCTCTATTGGCTTAATTGAAAAGAGCCTACAGCTGAATAAACATTCAGCAAGTAACACTTGTCTTTAGCGTTGAAGAAATGTGTCTGTCAGAGGGTAACTTCGAAGAAACAAAATGCTTAAAATTTCTTCATTTCAATTGAGTTACCTGTATTTGGTGAAACATTGTATTAACAACCTGTGTGCCATAAAATAGGTTTTAGACCAACCTTGTTTCGATTCTTTCGCCTACATATTACTTTTATACATTTCCAATTCGCTTTATCTCGTCTTCTTATCTTTTCACTTTCACGCGTCTAGATAGTTGATTTCAGACTTCGCGACCTTGTCTGTCAGTCAAGAGAAAACGTTTTACCGCTTTAGATAAATTACCTGATGAATCATCGCGTGCCTCTGTCGAGCCCTGCGTCTACTGCTCGTTGCAGAAGTGTGATTCCCGCAGTTCATCTGTTTGTGAATCACCTAGCTTAATTACCCTGCTTACTATTCAGCGAAGTAAATATTTTAGTGTGTCAAGACCTTTCTCTTGTTGCACAGTTTTGCATGCATACGTCACGCTGCAGAATTGCTATGCACTATAATAAAGAATTGTTTCCTACAGGTTGAACTTTTTCCACATTCTAAGCACACTCTACATAAACGTACATCGTTCGTTACTTTACCGCAGTGGCACAATGCAGATTCAGAGTCAACCTGCATTTAGAATAAGGGTAAAATGGCCTACAGGGTTATTTGGACTTCAAGATCTCCATTCACACCTAAGGAAATACTGGTACCTTTATACTGGAACAAAATATATGTGTAATGCTCAACAGTAAATACGGTGAAGCAGTCATCAGGAAAACATGAAACTGATTTCTCGTTCAGTGTAAAATACCAGCCATCTTTATTGCATCAGAATATTTGAAGGCTAAAGAGTGAAACTCATGAACTACTTATTTGTGTTGATGAATTAAAAGTTGTCAAATCTAGTTGCCCTAAGCTGCCTCTGTGAATATCATGTGACTAATGGTATAGATATGTTAAGTGTTACATTATTTACGTTGACATCTAACTTCTGTAGAGCAGAAATCGAAAATGAAGTAGTTGCTACAATTAAGAGAAATTCTCATAAATTTAAGAAGAAAGACATTCACTAAATTTTGCTTAAAGTAGCATATGGTAGCGTGTACCACAGAAGTAAAATTTCATAATGAATTCTTTATTGCTGGCGATTTTATATATTTCCTTAAAAACTTTTTTACCAGCAATTTACGACACGCAGTAACATTATCAATGAACTTAGTCCTGACTGTAAACTTCACAAATAGGACAGCTAATTGGCAATATATTTAAAGACAGGTCTAATCAACAAAACTATATTACATAACCAATAGTCAATGACGTCTCACACTATGACGTACAGTTTCTAATATTAATGCCAATTGGGATACAAAATCTACTAACCTAAGTTTTGGAGGATAGTCAATAAGTCAATGATTAATTATTTTAGAAAAATTTTCAAAGATAATGAACTGCAGTGATGTATACAGTACAAGATTAGACCAAAGTCTGCAAAAAAAAGCCAAGGAATAAAGGTATCATTTAAGAAAAAGGAAACTGTAGATGTCAGTCAGAAACAGCTGTTGTATTTATGCTATGGCTCTTTACAAAATATACCAAAATATACTGCAAAAAACTGAAGGTAATAACACAAACATTAAAGCAAACACTTTTTGAGAAAAAGATAGGGTCACTGGGTAACAGTGTAAAGACGGTATTGGATATAGTGAAGAAGGGGACTTGTAGAACCAGAAATCAAGAGGAGCAGACAAAATTAAGACTAAATTATACATTGGTAACAATTGCGTGCAATGTTGCGAAAGTACATATAATTTAATCTAACCCAAACTGTTTTTGTTGTAGTGATATAATTATACAGGGTGTTAAAAAAGGTACGGCCAAACTTTCAGGAAACATTCCTTACACACAAATAAAGAAAAAATGTTATGTGGACATGTGTCCGGAAACGCTTAATATCCATGTTAGAGCTCATTTTAGTTTCGTCAGTGTGTACTGTACTTCCTCGATTCACCGCCAGTTGGCCCAATTGAAGGAAGGTAATGTTGACTTCAGTGCTTGTGTTGACATTGCGACTCATTGCTCTACAGTACTAGCATCAAGCACATCAGTACGTAGCATGAACAGGTTAGTGTTCATCACAAACGTGGTTTTGCAGTCAGTGCAATGTTTACAAATGCGGAATTGGCAGATACCCATTTGATGTATGGATTAGCACGGGGCAATAGCCGTGGCGCGGTACGTTTGTATCGAGACAGATTTCCAGAACGAAGGTGTCCCGACAGGAAGACGTTCGAAGCAATTGATCGGCGTCTTAGGGAGCACGGAACATTCCAGCCTATGAATCGCGACTGGGGAAGACCTAGAACGACGAGGACACCTGCAATGGACGAGGCAATTCTTCGTGCAGTTGACGATAACCATAATATCAGCGTCAGAGAAGTTGCTGCTGTACAAGGTAACGTTGACCACGTCACTGTATGGAAAGTGATACGGGAGAACCAGTTGTTTCCGTACCATGTACAGCGTGTGCAGGCACTATCAACAGCTGATTGGCCTCCACGGGTACACTTCTGCGAATGGTTCATCCAACAGTGTCAATCCTCATTTCAGTGCAAATGTTCTCTTTACGGATGAGGCTTCATTCCAACGTGATCAAATTGTAAATGTTCACAATCAACATGTGTGGGCTGACGAGAATCCTCACGCAATTGTGAAATCACGTCATCAACCCAGATTTTCTGTGAACGTTTGGGCAGGCGTTGTTGGCGATGTCTTGATTGGGCCCCATGTTCTTCCAACTACGCTCAATGGAGCACGTTATCATGATTTCATACGGGATACTCTACCTGTGCTGCTAGAACATGTGCCTTTACAAGTACGACACAACATGTGGTTCATGCACGATGGAGCTCCTGCACATTTCAGTCGAAGTGTTCGTACGGTTCTCAACAACAGATTCGGTGGCCGATGGATTGGTAGAGGCGGACCAATTCCATGGCCTCCACGCTCTCCTGACCTCAACCCTCTTGACTTTCATTTACGGGGGCATTTGAAAGCTCTTGTCTACGCAACCCCGGTACCAAATGTAGAGACTCTTCGTGCTCGTATTGTGGACGGCTGTGATACAATACGCCATTCTCCAGGGCTTCATCAGAGCATCAGAGATTCCATGCGACGGAGGGTGGATGCATGTATCCTCGCTAACGGAGGACATTTTGAACATTTCCTGTAACAAAGTGATTGAAGTCACACTGGTACGTTCTGTTGCTGTGTGTTTCCATTCCATGATTAATGTGATTTGAAGAGAAGTAATAAAATGAGCTCTAACATGGAAAGTAAGCGTTTCCGGACACATGTCCACATAACATATTTTCTTTCTTTGTGTGTGAGGAATGTTTCCTGAAAGTTTGGCCGTGCCTTTTTGTAACACCCTGTATAAGTATAGCCATACATGCTAGGTGAGCCAAATAAGCTTATTCTATGACGTTACTAAACGGTTTAAACAGAACTTAGGGCACATAGCGAGCGAAGCTATACTTTTGTATACATCAGGAGCATACTACGATTATGAGGAAGTCCCATACTCCGAGGAGCGTAGGGGACGATGCGGGAGATACGCACCGCCGTACTAGGCAAGGTCCTAGTGGAGGTGGTTTGCCATTGCCTTCCACCGACCGTAATCGGGATGAATGATGATGACGCAGACGACACAACAACACTGAGTCATCTCGAGGCAGGAAAATCCCTGACCCCGCCGGGAATCGAACCCGGGAACCCGTGCGTGGGAAGCGAGAACGCTACCGCAAGACCACGAGTTGCGGACTGCATACTACAGGGTGAGTCAAAAAAGGATTTTACAGCTTAGGAATAATGTAGAAATTTATTGAGATAACTTAGAGAATCGGTAGATGTGTCATTTTATAGCAAACAACCTCAAATTCGACTCACGCTACCACGAGCCCCAACGTAGTGCACAGTTAAAATGACTACTTTCATTGGTGCGGAGCGTGCTCGCTGTGTGTTTTGATTTCATTAAACTAACTCTGCAACAACTGTTCGGCTTAAATTTCGCACAGAATACTCTAGAGAACCTCCAAGCAAGTCTACAATTTATTTGGCACTAGAACTCTGTTGAGATGGGTTGTTCGCTGCGAGATGATGAATCACCAGGCGCCCCGCGTGTCGATGATTATGTCGAAAGGTTGGGAAGAGCTTTGCCCGCAGGCCGCAAAAATTAAGATGACCAGGTTGGGATCGTTTACTACCAGCAAGACAGTGCACCACCTCTTTCCTCACGGAAGTTCGAGGTTTCCTCGATACTAGCTTCCCAGGTCAATGGATTGGTCGTGAAGGACCAATCGCATGGCCACCTGGCTCCCCAGACTTAACACTGCTGGATTTCTTTCTCTGGGGTTTCATTAAAGACCATGTTTATGTTCCTCCCTTACCAAACAAATTAGCCGATCTGAAAAATCGAATTACGCTGCCGTTACACAATTTACGCCCAATTTCCTGCGACGAGTGTGGGAGAAATTGATTACCGGTGGGATGTTTGCTACATCGCAAATGATAGTCACATCAAACCAGAATGACACTTGACAGTTTTATGCGAAACTTGATGTTGTTTGCTACATAATGACAAAATGGTTCAAATGGCTCTGAGCACTATGGGACTCAACTGCTGTGGTCATAAGTCCCCTAGAACTTAGAACTACTTAAACCTAACTAACCTAAGGACAGCACACAACACCCAGCCATCACGAGGCAGAGAAAATCCCTGACCCCGCCGGGAATCGAACCCGGGAACCCGGGCGTGGGAAGCGAGAACGCTACCGCACGACCACGAGATGCGGGCACATAATGACACATCTACCAATTCTATAAGTTATCTCAATAAACTTCTATATAATTGTAAAGTCCTTTTTAACTTACCATGTACTTGACGAATGACAGATGTAATGAATTCGAGGAAACATAAAATCACAATTGATATTTCAAGTAGTAACTACTACTTGGCGAAGCACATTTCTGTCATGACTTACAGACCAAATACTTCCCCTTCACATATTGCCTGGAATGCAGAATCCTCCTTTAGAAAGCAGCACACAATGAGGATTAAAAAACTTCCAGTACACCATGTACTCACACTGGCAGCAACATCACGTCATGCGAGGATCCCACAAAACTCTGGAAAGATTTCGGGACAACACTGAACCATAGTCGCTCTATAGCTTTTCAAAAGTCGCATAATTCTCGGAATTAGGCTTGACCCCCACATTCCTTACGATATCATTCGAGACGCGACTAATTGGAATGGGAGTAGATACTTCGGAAGCCAGCAAAGTATCTTACACACGTAGAGTGTTGATCAAAAGGCTATCGCACGATTCATAGGCAACAGAGTTGCCAAAGCGTCACGTTTAGTATTTTTTGTGAGCCAGAAATGCGTTTGTCCATACTTTGGGCTGAAAAAAATATGGTGCACACAATTATCATACTGTCGTACAGTACGTTGAGGAAATGACAAGCGATAGTTAACGCCAGCACTGTTATAATAATTTCTTATTTTCAATGGCTTACTATGGTCGGTCGCCTAGAAATAAGCGAACTGCCAATAAGTGGTAAACTGGCTATTTTCTTACAGACTGTAACTTCAACCATAAACTTGCAACCCTGAAGTCTAGGGCTGATATGGCGCTATGTACAAAAATATTTTACAACTCAAATGGAAATTATTTTGATAGGTGAGACCGTGTGCGTATGAAAATACAATAAAGTAAAAACAGCGAGCAGCCACTGCTGTAATGTTATTTATTAGAAATAAGTAGGACCGTTACGAGTTTCGAACTTACAGGTTCATCTTCAGAACGATATCCACTTTTAAAATTACATCACTGTGTGCATGTGGTGTTTGCTCACTATAAAGAACGTTTCTTGGGGTGGTGGAATCCTACAGCAGAAATCGATGTAATAAAAAGGCCTACTTTAATGTTAATGGAGCTATCATCAACTTACCGGGTGATCAAAAAATCAGTATAAATTTGAAAACTGAATAAATCACGGAATAATGTAGATAGAGAGATACAAATTGACACACACGCTTGGAATGACATGGGGTTTTATTAGAACCAAAAAACTACAAAACTTCAAAAAATGTCCGAAAGATGGCGCTTCATCTGATCAGAATAGCAATAATTAGCATAACAAAGTAAGACAAAGCAAAGATGATGTTCTTTACAGGAAATGCTCAATATGTCCACCATCATTCCTCAACAATAAAGTTATGAACAGCACTGTAAAGCATGTCCAGAGTTATGGTGAGGCATTGGCGTCGGATGTTGTCTTTCAGCATCCCTAGAGATGTCGGTCGATCACGACACACTTGCGACTTCAGGTAACCCCAAAGCCAATAATCTGTGGATCTGGGAGGCCAAGCACGACGAAAGTGGCGGCTGAGCACACAATCATCACCAAACGACGCGCGCAAGAGTTCTTTCACGCGTCTAGCAATATGGGGTGGAGCGCCATCCTGCATAAACATCGTACGTTCCAGTAGGTGTTTATCAGCCAGGCTGGGCATGATGCGATTCTGTAACATATCGGCGTACCTCTCACCCGTCACGGTAGCAGTTACAAAACCAGAATCACGCATTGCCTCGAAGAAAAAAGCCCGATATCGGTAGATGTGGTAAATCCAACCAATACTGTGACTTTCTCGTCGTGCAATGGAGTTTCCATGACAGTTCTAGGATTTTCGGTAGCCCAAATTCTGCAGTTGTGGGTGTTGACAGACCCTCGGAGCGTGAAATGAGCTTCGTCGGTCCACAACACGTTACTCAACCAATCGTCATCTTCCGCCATCTTTTGAAACGCCCACACCGCAAATGCCCTCCGCTTCACTAAATCGCCAGGTACCAGTTCATGATGCCGATGGATTTTGTATGGATAGCATCGGAGGGTACGCCTATGTGCCAACCAAACAGTAGTGTATGGAATGCCGGTGCGACGTGCGACTGCACGAGCACTGACTTCACCGTGCATAGACGAACCCGCTACAGTCTCCATTTCTTCCTGAACTGCCTCAGCAGCATTACGCCTTGTGCTCGGTCGGCCACTACGGGGTCTATCGTCTAAACAATCCGTGGCTTCCCCATTCTGATAATACAGCTTCACTAAAAACGCCTTTTCAGGTAACGTGAACGTGCTGCGACTGCTGGCGCATCTGATTCTCTCTCTCACTACAGCTCCTTTTATACACGATTGTCATGCGCATTCACTGACGTTTTGTTGTCCATCGCCATCTGTCGGACATTTTGTGAACTTTTTTTTGTTCTAGTAAAACCCCATGTCATTCCAAGCATGTGTGTCAATTTGTACCTCTCTATCTGCATTATTCCGTGGTTTATTAAGTTTTCAAATTTATACTGACTTTTTGATCACCCGGTTTAATAACAGAAACAACTTCCTAGGATAAGAAATGAATTTGTTTGTGTTACTTACATCGTACCTCCTGCGTCTTTTTATTGTACTGCTGACTGTTTTCGAAGAAAATACCAGGCAACATTCCTTTACTTTTCTATACTTTGAACACTCAAAAACAGTGTAGAGTACCCAACACCAGAATGTAATTGCACTTGGGAGTGAGGGCGCTTTGGTGGCTCGTGTGTTTACCTGAACGTTAAGCTATTCGGACTTCCAAAGCGTATACGACGGATGAAAAAAAGTTATGTGCTTTTTGTTTACTGTAATGTCACCGTACGTTCCCGAGGACGGCCACGGGAGGCCAAGTGCAATAATATCGTGGTTGGGTAGTACGTATTTCGGCCACACGGAAGGATGGCGATAGCAGAGACCAGTCGCCGGCAAGCTAGCCGGAAGGTGGGTCCGGTCATATATACCCTGCCATCGCCGTGCCGAGACATGTACGAGTATCGGTCATCATCCGTAGGACGAAATATACTTTGAAAACAAATATAACTGTTCAGTCACGCCCGTACTGTGCTCGGGGAACATCAGTGAATAGAGAGCGTGCCGGGCGGAATTTATTCTGTTTAATTTTTCACGGGACGGACGATACGACGGTAGGCTGTGCAACTGTGCAAGGTTGTTCTGTGTACAAAAATGTATGTGGAAAAATGAAAAGAAGAAGTTCGTAAGTTTCCTGTGCTTTACAACCAGACAAATGAAAAGTATCGGAATGCCGAGTACAAAAACAACACAGTCTGAAAGAAAACTGAAACAGATTTGGGTGCCAAAGGTAAGATAAATATTATACAAAATTTAATAGCAGAAATATATTTATTTACTTTCTATTTTGCAAACAAACAGAAGTTTTTGCTTAATGTCATCCCTATATCTCCAAGGCTACGCGTTCTTGCCATTACATACTTCCTTTGGAGAATTTAGGAAATCTTTAAGTTGATCTCGAGCAGCTAATGCATTATCTGCTATCCCCCACGAATTGGAAATAGGACCCTTAAAATTTTTTTGAACTTATCTTTAAAAAAATCGGCCAGACGTTCCTTGGGTAAAGTTGATAGTCTCCAGAAAACGTGTTTTTTTCTCAATTTCGGTTCTAGTTTGTTGAAAAGTTGACAGAACGTGTGCTGAATCATCTTAAAATATTTGTAAAACTTCATCTCGTCATTAATGAGATGAGGAGATAACGTACAAAACTCTCACTATACTATAATGGTCTTGTTTTCCAGAAACAGTGGATCCAATTCATTTTCCTTTTTCTGCCTTGCTTCTTTTTCTTCTTCCTCTAAAGTAAGTTTTATAAAGCCTAATTCACTATTAGAAAAGTTAGCGAACATATTTACAACTTTCACAAACAGAAACGTAGACCACCACTTCAGAGTCACCACAAGGAACAACAGAAATGCGGACGAGCCTCGATTATGAGTGGTTGCTAAAGGAACAGGCCGGAGCGTACCCGTCACCCGTCCGACACCAGGTCCTGACACGGACCGGGTACGTCTGACCGCGTCTTGAGCGAAATATTCTTCGTCTGCTGCAGTGTGGCCGTTGACCAATTCACTACAGTGGGGAAACGGAGGTACCAGCAAGCGAGCTGCTCTGCCAGTTTTCTAAAACTAATTTAAATAAACTATTCTGAAAAAAAATATTCTTTCATATCTTGTAGCCTCTAACGTCATTTGCATGGTGAACTGCCTATGTTTTCGTTGATGGTTGTAGTTACTTTGATATTTCGAAATTAAATAGCCCACTACACGAAATTCGAAAACTTTGTAACGAAAACTAGGTGTTGCTATGAACTTCTTTCCAGTAAACGTTTAGCGCATTGATGCATACCAAGTTTAGCTAAAAAAACTGGGAAGTTTATATCCATCCCGAAATTCGAGAAAATAAACTACATATGGTGCAATCACTCCCGTCGGAATGCGCCACTATACAGAAGGAGCGAATTACTCATAACATCCATCATATTTCATGTAGGTACAGATACAGCAGGCATAATCCCCTTCGAGACTCGGAACAGCAACAATTGATGCAAACTACAGGTTTACTGCAGCTGATGTGAGCTCCATGGCTTGATTTAGCGATGGAAATGTAAACGGTTAAGTGGAAATAATGCTGTATGATGAAGTGAGGAATGAAACATTTTCTTTATTTGACAGTTTAAATCTACATTTTCAGTAACAACTGGTTTATTCTGAGTATAGCAACAGGTAAGTCAATTATAAATTACTGTGAGTGAAAAGAGTTGTTGAATTTGGTTTTGAGTAGTTAGGTAACAGCTTTCAACTATTCAGGAAACCTTTCGAAGGTAAAATAAAGTCCGCAGGCGATGTGCTGAAAGCTACGTTTGTATTCGACAGTTGTCTGCCAGTAAAAAAAATGGTTAAAATGGCTCTGAGCACTATGGGACTGCCGGCCGGAGTGGCCGAGCGGTTCTAGGCGCTACAGTCTGGAACCGCGTGACCGCTACGGTCGCAGGTTGGAATCCTGCCTCGGGCATGGATGTGTGTGATGTCTTTAGGTTAGTTAGGTTTAAGTAGTTCTAAGTTCTAGAGGATCGATGACCTCAGAAGTTAAGTCCCATAGTGCCCAGAACCATTTGAACCACTATGGGATTTCTGAGGTCATCAGTCCCCTAGAACTTAGAACTACTTAAATCTAGCTAACCTTAGGACATCACACACATCCATGCATGAGGCAGGATTCGAACCTGCGACCGTTTCGGTTGCGCGGTTCCAGACTGTAGCGCCTAGAACCGAACGGCCACACGGGCCGGCGTGTCTGCCAGTAAATTCGCAGTTACCGCAGGACGATCGTGATACTGAACAGCTACAAGAAATGCCTGGAGTCCGAATATGCAATACACGACACTTAAATCTAAAATTCACTCCTTCACAGTAAGAGAAAACTTCGAAAATTGCTTCAGCAGCCCCACAGGAGCTACGTCGCGCCAGTTTTCAAGTAAGAAAGACCTGAAGTAAATTAATTTGTTGGGCTCAATATCAATTTGATTTCCTGTTAATTTAATTGCCTACGAGTAGTAATTTGATAATTTTGTTATCACTGGCTACAAGTATTAAGTATGAACAACAATTCCTGTAATTAAGATATTTTTGGTTTCCTTAGCATTAGAGTACTATTTCTTTGGCTCTCCTTCACTATACTGAGTCACTGAGTGTTTTCTTCACGTAATTGTGCTGACTTCTTTCTTTACGCATTAGTTCTATCAACTCTTCCGCTTTCGCAGCAGCTAGCAGACAGGCCATGCTCAACCAGGTGCCATGCTCAACCGTTGAGCCAGAGCACTGTGGACATAGCTGTCGGTCACTTACGACATACGGATAGCATAATAGTCGTCCCATACTGTGGTAATATTGCACGACAAAATATCACCCATCACTGTGTACGATTTCCTATAGTCATTGACTTCCCAAAGAATCAGTTTTGTTTAAGGGAAAATGTTACGCTAGCAACACCATTTCTCTACCCACATGAACTCATTAATGTACTGAAATTGCGCCCTTCGATGTCGCCCATGTATGCTGGAATTTGCTGTCTCGTTTTCACTTCTTTAGTCGGCTCTTCGTGGAATGAGTCAGACGAGAGTGCCTGCGTGACGAGGATGTCTCAGTACTCTTAATCACTTATTATTAGTATACTGTTCTACAAATCGTCCAGGTTTCGCTTTACTCGGACAAATCTTTCCAGATTTTCCATCTGCAACAAACGTCAGCGTAAGTCTTACACAATGTTTAGTTTTGCTGTACTGGTAACCAAACTGATAACGATGAGATCTTACGTCGAACTAAATACGACACGTTGCACGTATTCAACTTCCTGATACCTCTGCTAGCTTTTTCGCGTAATCGTTAAGCTCTAGTGACATATAAACCGCGTCGCAACACAAAAGGTTACCGTGATATTTAGCGGTGCCAAAACGTAGCAGATGACATACAGCAACAAATGTGACGAGCAGCATTCCCGCAGCACCTTCAGGAAGATTTGCTTATAAGAATTTATTTTATAAGGTTTTCGTCCTTCTTATACCCCAACAGCAGCGTTTTCACTGTCTGTGTGAACTACATTTCACAATATGTAGCAGGCTAATTCATTTGTAGCTAATATAACGACCAGTGGTGATTCCACAATAATATATTGCCAAACATATTTCGTATGGTCTGTCGACGGCTACAGCATGGCTTTATAGATCACCTTAATCCGCGTAGATGATAGCAAAAAATGGTTCAAATGGCTCGAAGCACTATGGGACTTAACATCTGAGGTCTTCAGTCCCCTAGACTTAGAACTACTTAAACCTAACTAGCCTAAGGACATCACACACATCCATACCCGAGGCAGGATTCAAACCTGCGACCGTAGCAGCAGCGCGGTTCCGCACTGAAGCGCCTAGAACCGCTCGGCCACAACAGATGATGGTACATTTTTCAGTTGTGAACATTTGAAGGAAACGTCGGAGCTTGATTCCTATTATCAGAACAATTCAAACATGTTCATTTGAACATACGTGCTATAATACGTTGGTGCTAATGCACAGAGGTTGCCACAAACAATGAAAACATTTATCACTATTGAAACGAATTATTATGATCCATCTGTTGTGCAGACGACTATAGCGTTTACGTGTCGCACGAAACAAACTTGATTCGCTACGAATGTATAATACTCAGATGGCACTTACTGCCGAATGTGTCCCTAATAGCTAGCTACATTTGGTTGAAACACGATTGGGTCTCCGTGTACTTCAGTTCCGAAGAACGTAGGTTTTTAGACCGAAGAAAAATGGCTCCGAGCACTACGGGACTCAACTTCTGAGGTCACCAGTCCCCTAGAGCTTAGAACTACTTAAAGCTAACTAACCTAAGGACATCACACACATCCATGCCCGAGGCAAGATTCGAACCTGCGACCGTAGCGGTCCCGCGGTTCCAGACTGTAGCGCCTAGAACCGCACGGCCACTCCTGGCGGCAAATTTTTACACAATACTTTCACTTCTTCAGAACAAGTGAGAAAGTGCGGGTGGACACACTGGTATATGTCAATTTGCCTCTCGACTGTGCTGAGTAAAGAAAGCACCAGAAGACGATCCCATGAGGGCAATTGAAACGTCGAATTTGTTTAAGAAATAGAAAACGAAAATAACTCAGAAGATTTTGCTAGTATAGCCAAACAGCGTTCTGTGCGACCTATGTTTGTAGCAACGTTTTGCCTTTTTTGAGTCCTACGTCTAACGCTTTCCGACCCCTTTGATAGATATTCGTTACAAATATCTACAGCCATCCTGTGTATTAAGATTTCGAGCTCTTACGGCTCTCCTTGTTATCGTCACTGCCCCCACGGCAAAGGATGGATAATGAAGATAGATTCAAACTGCAAAACCAGTGCCCAACAATTTCGAGTGATTTTAGCTATTTTTTAGGCGTTTTCCCTAAATGTCTGTCAGTCAGATACTGTTACATTTTTGTTACTTTTTAGTTATGTGACCATTCGGGCTGCCCTTTTTAGTAAAATGTTCCATAAGTAATTGCTTTCGTATAAATATGCAGCATCCTTGTGCCGCACCAGGGACTCAATGCCTATCTTTTTCTATACATGCAAGTGAACCTATGAAAACGTTTCACTTCTTATACTTACGCCCTTTGTTAGTTCGAGGTATTCGTGTGACGGAAATAGCTCCTGATGTCACTTATTAACTACTTCATTTATGTTTCGTCAAGCAGAGAGCACTCTCTGCAATCTCTGCCCAAACTGTTATTTTGGGAAAATATGAGGGGAACTTGGTACACTTTGCTTTGAGTAACTTCGGAGTACCCCAAAATAATTTTTGTGTCTGTAAAAGGCTCTTTGTCAAGAATAGCATGCTACCGGTACGTCTTGCTTAGGCACAAGTCCTCATCTAACCCCAAATCCTGGTTAGATATACAAGTAGTAGGGCAGCAAGGACGCCACCCCACATTGCATTGTTGCCAAATTTATTCAAGATGGCGGATCCAAGATGGTGGCGATAGATGTGGCAAAATTGCAATGACGTCATGTCAGGAAGTGCAAATTTGGCAGGAAAATAGGTCAATTGGGCTACCTCCACTAACCTAACCCCCTCCCCCCTCCTGGACAATGGCGGGAAGTTCAAATTTTGGTGGGAAAAAGGTCCCTTGTGCTACCTCCACTAAGCTAAGGAAGTGGTGGGAAAATTTTGGTGAGAAAATAGGTCAATTGGGCTACCTCCACTAACCTAAGTCATCTGACCACCACCTCTTCCTTGAAATCAGCGGGAAAAGGACTCAGTATGTGCTGGATAGGATGGATGTTGTTGTTGTTGTTGTGGTCTTCAGTCCTGAGACTGGTTTGATGCAGCTCTCCATGCTACTCCATCCTGTGCAAGCTTCTTCATCTCCCAGTACCTACTGCAACCTACATCCTTCTGAATCTGCTTAGTGTATTCATCTCTTGGTCTCCCTCTACCATTTTTACCCTCCACACTGCCCTCCAACGCTAAATTTGTGATCCCTTGATGCCTCAAAACATGTCCTACCAACCGATCCCTTCTTCTAGTCAAGTTGTGCCACAAACTTCTCTTCTCCCCAATTCTGTTCAATACCCCCTCATTAGTTACGTGATCTACCCACCTTATCTTCAGCATTCTTCTGTAGCACCACATTTCGAAAGCTTCTATTCTCTTCTTGTCCAAACTGGTTATCGTCCATGTTTCACTTCCATACATGGCTACACTCCATACAAATACTTTCAGAAACGACTTCCTGACACTTAAATATATACTCGATGTTAACTAATTTCTCTTCTTCAGAAACGATTTCCTTGCCATTGCCAGTCTACATTTTATATCCTCTCTACTTCGACCATCATCAGTTATTTAATCCCTAAATAGCAAAACTCCTTTACTACTTTAAGTGTCTCATTTCCTAATCTAATCCCCTCAGCATCACCCGATTTAATTTGACTACATTCCATTATCCTCGTTTTGCTTTTGTTGATGTTCATATTATATCCTCCTTTCAAGACACTGTCCATTCCGTTCAACTGCTCTTCCAAGTCCTTTGCTGTCTCTGACAGAATTACAATGTCATCGGCGAACCTCAAAGTTTTTATTTCTTCTCCATGGATTTTAATACCTACTCCAAATTTTTCTTTTGTTTCCTTTACTGCTTGCTCAATGTCTCACTCCTTTCCCAACCACTGCTTCCCTTTCATGCCCCTCGACTCTTATAACTGCCATCTGGTTTCTGTACAAATTGTAAATAGCCTTTCGCTCCCTGTATTTTACCCCTGCCACCTTCAGAATTTGAAACAGAGTATTCCAGTTAACGTTGTCAAAAGCTTTCTCTAAGTCTACAAATGCTAGAAATGTAGGTTTGCCTTTTCTTAATCTTTCTTCTAAGATAAGTCGTTAGGTTAGTATTGCCTCACGTGTTCCAACATTTCTACGGAATCCAAACTGATCTTCCCCGAGGTCCGCTTCTACGTTTTTCCATTCGCCTGTAAATAATTCGCGTTAGTATTTTGCAGCTGTGACTTATTAAACTGATAGTTCGGTAATTTTCACATCTGTCAACACCTGCTTTCTTTGCGATTGGAATTCTTATATTCTTCTTGAAGTCTCTGGGTATTTCGCCTGGCTCATACATCTTGCTCACCAGATGGCAGAGTTTTGTCATGACTGGCTCTCCCAAGGCCATCAGTAGTTCTAATGGAATGTTGTCTACTCCCGGGGACTTGTTTCGACTCAGGTCTTTCAGTGCTCTGTCAAACTCTTCACGCAGTATCTTATCTCCCATTTCATCTTCATCTACATCCTCTTCCATTTCCATAATATTGTCCTCAAGTACATCGCCCTTGTATAAACCCTCTATATACTCCTTCCACCTTTCTGCCTTCCCTTCTTTGCTTAGAACTGGGTTGCCATCTGAGCTCTTGATATTCATACAAGTGGTTCTCTTCTCTCCAAAGGTCTCTTTAATTTTCCTGTAGGCAGTATCTATCTTACCCCTAGTGAGACAAGCCTCTACATCCTTACATTTGTCCTCTAGCCATCTCTGCTTAGCCATTTTGCACTTACTGTCGATCTCATTTTTGAGACGTTTGTATTCCTTTTTGCCTGCTTCATTTACTGCATTGTTATATTTTCTCCTTTCATCAATTTAATTCAATATTTCTTCTGTTACCCAAGGATTTCTATTAGCCCTCGTCTTTTTACCTACTTGATCCTCTGCTGCCTTCACTACTACATCCCTCAGAGCTACCCATTCTTCTTCTACTGTATTTCTTTCCCCCATTCCTGTCAATTGTTCCCTTATGCTCTCCCTGAAACTCTGTACAACCTCTGGTTCTTTCAGTTTATCCAGGTCCCATCTCCTTAAATTCCCGCCTTTTTGGAGTTTCTTCAGTTTCAATCTGCGTTTCATAACCAATAGATTGTGGTCAGAATCCACATCTGCCCCTGGAAATGTCTTACAATTTAAAACCTGGTTCCTAAATCTCTGTCTTACCATTATGTAATCTATCTGATACCTTTTAGTATCTCCAGGATTCTTCCAGGTATACAACCTTCTTTCATGATTCTTGAACCAAGTGTTAGCTATGATTAAGTTATGCCTTGTGCAAAATTCTACCAGGCGGCTTCCTCTTACATTTATTAGCCCCAATCCATATTCAGCTACTATGTTTCCTTCTCTCCCTTTTCCTACTGTCGAATTCCAGTCACCCATGACTATTAAATTTTGGTCTCCCTTCACTACCTGAATAATTTCTTTTATCTCATCATACATTTCTTCAATTTCTTCGTCATCTGCAGAGCTAGTTGGCATATAAACTTGTACTACTGTAGTAGGCATGGGCTTTGTGTCTATCTTGGCCACAATAATGCGTTCACTATGCTGTTTGTAGTAGCTTACCCGCATTCCTATTTTCCTATTTATTATTAAACCTACTCCTGCATTACCCCTATTTGATTTTGTATTTATAACCCTGTAATCACCTGACCAAAAGTCTTGTTCCTCCTGCCACCGAACTTCACTAATTCCCACTATATCTAACTTTAACCTATCCATTTCCCTTTTTAAATTTTCTAACCTACCTGCCCGATTAAGGGATCTGACATTCCACGCTCCGATCCATAGAACGCCAGTTTTCTGTCCCCTGATCACGACGTCCTCTTGAGTAATCCCTGCCCGGAGATCCTAATGGGGGCTATTTCAGCTCCGGAATATTTTACCCAAGAGGACGCCATCATCATTTAACCATACAGTAAAGCTGCATGCCCTCGGGAAAAATTACGGCTGTAGTTTCCCCTTGCTTTCAGCCGTTCGCAGTACCAGCACAGCAAGGCCGTTTTGGTTAATGTTATAAGGCCAGATCAGTCAATCATCCAGACTGTTGCCCCTGCAACTACTGAAAAGGCTGCTGCCCCTCTTCAGGAACCACATGTTTGTCTGGCCTCTCAACAGATACCCCTCCGTTGTGGTTGCACCTACGGTACGGCCATCTGTATCGCTGAGGCATGCAAGCCTCCCCACCAACGGCAAGGTCCATGGTTCATGGGGGGAAGTATTTATTTTGTATGTATTGTTTATTTAAACAATTTGAATTATCGTAGGCAGTAGCTCCATCCAGTGTGTTCACCAGGAGGTTCAGAGTCGAACTGAGCTAGTACACAGTACTGCCCCCAGAGGGTGCTGTCCCCCCTTGGCAGTCTGGGGAAAATAGTGGTAAAAGGACTCAGTCTGTGTCCAGCTGCTGGAGAGGGGAAGGAGTGTACTTTATTTATTTTGGAACAATTTATTTAGGAACGGATTTCATGTAGTTCATTTATTACACTGATAAAAAACACTCGTCCCTGATATGGTTGAGGTCACAGTAAATAGCCTACATACCTGCACACTACTCGTAAATCACCAAAATAAGCCAGCCAGTGTGGCCACGCGGTTAAAGGCGCTTCAGTCTGGAACCGCGCGACCGCTACGGTCGCAGGTTCGAATCCTGCCTCGGGCGTGGATGAGTGTGATGTCCTTAGGTTAGTTAGGTGTAAGTAGTTCTAAGTTCTAGGGGACTGATGACCTCGGATGTTAAGTCCCATAGTGCTCAGAGCCATTTGAACCATTTTCACCAAAATAATGCAGTACACTGATGTATACACAAGCAAGCAACTCGTAAATTGTCAAAATAATGCATGTAAAATGCTCTGCAAACACTCTCACTAATTATAAACTGTCGAAATAATGCATTGCACAGCCTACAGATCTGTTCACAAAATAATGCAACAGACACGTACACTAGGTGCAAAATATAATGCATGTGTTACCCTCTGCAAATACACTCACAACGCTTAAACAGCCGAAATAATGAACTGCACAAACACTCATTGCACTTAAAAACGCTTTCGAACTGTGGTTAAAAAATTCGACCGAGACGTATCAGTGAACTATTCCCTACAGAGTTCAAAGGCAGAATGATGACCAGATGTATTCTTCCTAGCAATCCTAATGGGACAGCCTGTCCCACATGTGAGACACCTCTAGCAGTGCACGTGTTTAGCTAACCACCATAGCTGATGCATAGCTTTCAGAGCTGCAGGTCCAGCGCCAAGGGAGATGTCTGCATAGCGGCTCAACCTCGCAGGCGCAGCTAAAAGTTTGTCAGTGTTATACTGACGTCACATGTCTATGTAAATATTCATAATAGCTAAGTCTCCCTCTAGGAAATCGTAAAGTGTCGCAGAAATAGTTAACGGTCACTTTCGTTGTTGTAGGAGCTTTTGTGATGTCTCAGCTTGTCTGCATGGAAATTCTTGCCCTAACAGGACTTGTTTACAAAAATAATCCAGAGTGAAACAGAATGCACTCTTCCTGAAGCTCCTAACGAGGCATCATGTGCTACCCTTCCTGGAAATCGTGACGTCCTACTTTCAACATGCGTCTCAGAAACGGTAAACGTTCTCACCGCTACAAACCTTCATCTTGTATGTGCACACTTGCGAAAACACCATTAATCATACAAGCATTCTTATTTTTTGGAAAGGGAGCACAGTCTAAGCACAGACAGGAAAATCAGAACGATTATTCAAACAGAATTCGAAGCACTGTCCTTCAGAAGAGAAAAATGTCTGGAATTTTCGGTGTCCTACAGTTGTTGGTACAGAGATGTCCTAATGCCGCAATGACGGATGAGAGAGAGCTTGAACTTGTCTTCGAACTCTTGAACACTCTCAGAACTGTTCGAGCCAGTCTGTAGAGGCTCTTATGTCCCAGCACAAACGATGTCTTGTGAATGAATGGAGCATTCTGATTGGCTCTTACTTAATTTACCCGCCAAATTACTGATACTGCTGGTGTGGAAGCACTGTCCGCCTTTTTTTCTGCAGACGGGACTTTCAGTGGCAAAACCATTTTGCTTAGGTCGCCATATAGAACTGAAAGTTAAAACCTGCAAAAGTGGTCTACAGATCGTCAAATACGGGAAAACACTTCCTCAGTTACATTGCTCTGCCACTGAGACGGAAGCTTGAATATTTCAGCGTGAAACCGATCTCGAACCCGGCCGTACGTCACCACATACTGTATCGATGTAGTAAACACGCAATTCTTAACCTGCGCCATACAAAATCATCATCTAGTGACCAGAAGACACTTGTGCATATACCCCGAAGACAGATAGGATTAGTACACGGACGGTATATAATCCTTACAGCACTAGATATTTCCCACAAGGTCAGTAGGTCATCCATCGAAGCCGATGGTCACAACTCATCTGTCCTCACACACACACTGGCTCAATACATGATCAGAGCATCCTCAGAAGACCAAGGTCACTCTCCGAACTGTTGCACAAAAGCTGGGTCGGTTCCCTTCGGCACAAAGGGGTTACTGTTTCTCGTAACGACCTGCTTGCTTGCTTGCTTTCTACGCCCATCCCTAGACTCTGGGATTACAAGAACATATATATTTTCACGTGGTTTGCCCGAATGTCATATCATATCAAGAACGTAGCAGAATGCTACTGATCGCTTCCACAGTATAATTCCGAAGATATAGACTGGGAAATATTTCTCTAGAAACCCAAAGCTTTAGCGAGGTGCAGCGTGCTTTAACCCACTGAGTAACTAGTAACTTATGCCAAGATATTTAAGTGAAAACTCGAAAAAAGTAGAGGAAATTTGATGTTTCCACACGTGAATACCGATGTCGGTGATGTAACAGATTCCAAATCATCCCTAAAATTTACAAAGTGGACTAAGGTGCTTCTTATGTCTAGAGAACCAGAAAACGTGTCTTCCACCTCTCTTTCACCTGTTAGATGCACACAACACAATAGATGTTCTCTCGACCAAATAAAGGCGGGATATGTACAGAAGCAGTCAACCGGACAATTTACATGGGCGGAATAATGGCCCAGCACAAACACACGTCCATATTGAATATTCTCAAATTTCCACAGAGAACACACGCGATGACGAAGGCTGTCCAACACATAGTGAGTATTAGTTCACTATTCAGCCGTCTAGAGGGCGACAGGGTTAAATCAGTTACATTCTTGTACCGCAAACGGTCTTTCCATTCGCACAGCTCTTGCCATTAGCTAGAAACGTAAATTATTTCCGCCACAGGCCACCGCCGCCGCGCGCCACGCACCCCCAGAGAGAATCATTCCTACAAAACTGGCTACATATATACACTCCTGGAAATTGAAATAAGAACACCGTGAATTCATTGTCCCAGGAAGGGGAAACTTTATTGACACATTCCTGGGGTCAGATACATCACATGATCACACTGACAGAACCACAGGCACATAGACACAGGCAACAGCGCATGCACAATGTCGGCACCAGTACAGTGTATATCCACCTTTCGCAGCAATGCAGGCTGCTATTCTCCCATGGAGACGATCGTAGAGATGCTGGATGTAGTCCTGTGGAACGGCTTGCCATGCCATTTCCACCTGGCGCCTCAGTTGGACCAGCGTTCGTGCTGGACGTGCAGAGCGCGTGAGACGACGCTTCATCCAGTCCCAAACATGCTCAATGGGGGACAGATCCGGAGATCTTGCTGGCCAGGGTAGTTGACTTACACCTTCTAGAGCACGTTGGGTGGCACGGGATACATGCGGACGTGCATTGTCCTGTTGGAACAGCAAGTTCCCTTGCCGGTCTAGGAATGGTAGAACGATGGGTTCGATGACGGTTTGGACGTACCGTGCACTATTCAGTGTCCCCTCGACGATCACCAGTGGTGATCTCCAAGCAGGAGAGCTTCTGTAAAGTTTGGAAGGTAGTGTGGGGCGGCGGATGAGTTTGTAAAAATATAATTTTCTGTATAAACGCTTGCGTGTTGAATCAGTTTCTAGCTTTTAGAATGTTGTTATTGCTGTCTTTTGCCGTTCTCAACACTGGCTCTCTATTTACTCCGTGACCCCCAGAAAGTGATTTAATAAAACTTGGAGCCAGTAAATAGATATCCTAGTGCCCACTTTACCTGAGAATGTTCTTATAGCTGCAGCTTATAGCTCTGAGGAATTAGGAGATTGTCCGGGATTTCTAATCAAAAACGGTTTTCCAAAATAGTTGAGTATATTCTGAAATTCACTGATAAACAACACAAGTATCCCTACAACCTAACTAACAGAACAGTTCAGAGTCTAATGCGCTGATGCAACTATAAATGTCCGAATCAAATGTTAAAAAGAATGCTCGCCATAATTTGATGAAAATATTTCATCAAACGCCACGCTATATTTTTGGTAGAATGTCTGTCCCGCGACGGCACGTGAAAAATACGACAATACGCAAACTGAAGCTAGTTAATGAAAATCATCCCAGAATTAACACTTCACATGAAATGTTCTCATGGTTCCGCGTATCTCTAGTAACTTAATACGGCACCCGAGGCTGTTTGTAGCAGATACACTGATGCGACGCGACTACCGACACAGATGGCGTGTCATTCAGCGTCTGGAGAGAACTGGGGCCTTTTCTTCCTCGCGCAGTGTTCTTATATATAAAGCCGCGGTGCGGACGGCGAAGGGAACGCCTGATCTTTTCGGCTCTCTCGACTAGCCGCTGGGCTAGTAACGCACCACTTCAAGTTACATAATAATTTATAGCTTCTTTTGCTTATGGCCGATGAAGCTTTTAATTTAAACGTGCATTCAGCACGCAGGTAAGTATTGATAATAAAATTTTGACGTGGCTAAGTTAAATACTTTGAGCGAGAGAATTAATCTAATTACCCTGCACGCAGCAGATGAGCTCTGAACTATCCCTTTTGAGATCCGCTATCGCTATAATTTTATAGGTATTAAAAAGAAACTTTGCACATCTTCATAATCATAGCGGACCTCCAACCTATTTAAATCTAAACATCCTAGCCTTATTTACTAGCCTACTTAATCTATCTTGCTTCCTTCAGTTTTGAGACAAAAACCAGAAAATCATGAATTTCCACTAAAGTCTTAATATGTGAAATCCAAAGTACTGTTTTTATTAAATCATTATGGAAGATGAATCTAAATATAAATTTTGAAGTCTCTAGCTCTTTTCTGTTGCGCCAATGATTTTTCCAGAAAAACGTCCAAATCTCGGAAATGGCTGAAGTTATCGAACTGATATTTAACACACATTAATTTAGTATTATTTCTGACATGCTAGAAAAGTTTTAGTTCATGTGCTTGATTTTTAAGGTATTGCGCAACATTTATGACGTCAGAGCTAGTTACAGCAGACTGACTTGCACATAATGGAAACTGATGTGAATTTACTATAGCGTGAGTAGGCTGCTTCCCTACAGTAGGAGACGAGGTACTGGCAGAAGTAAAGCTGTGAGTACCGGACGTGAGTCGTGCTTCGGTAGCTCAGTTGGTAGAGCACTTGCCCGCGAAAGGCAAAGGTCCTGAGTTCGAGTCTCGGTCGGGCACACAGTTTTAATCTGCCAGGAAGTTTCGTGATCAGTCTTATTTCATCTGGCATATTGACAGCCACTTAGAGTATATACTGTGGATGTGTTGTAAGTGGCTCCACTCAGTGCAGCCCACTCTACCACCAATTCATGAATGGAAGAGATTTATGCAATCTACCAGTAACGCAGTTAATGCTGAGAGAAGTGCAGTAACTCTCAGGTTATTCATTCATTCACCACTAAGTGACTGCAACATGGTTACACAGGTTTACAGTGTGCACCAACACTACATAGATCACTAACATCACACTTACAGATTAAGCACTTCTTAGTCATTGTTTATAGGAACGAATATCAGATAAAATCTCACTTAAAAATGATAAGTACTCATTTAATAAACAGAAAATGACTCCACTATATGATCAGGAGTTTAGTGAATTTATGTTGTCTACTTACATGAGAGAACTGGACAGGAAACGCAGGGGAAGTATAGTATGTCTGTAAACGGAAAACAGAGCATCGCTCTTGGTGGAGGACGTCGTCTTTTCCAGAAGAACACTACAAGTGCTGTACAGGCAGACTAAGGATCAATTTTCCCTGTAGCAGTGTAGAACAGTGTGCAGAGATTCACGTGGAATCTGCCCATATGCTTTTCTTGCGTTTGTATTATTAGCAACTCATATCTGTATTCAATGTAGTGTTAACACTCTTTATAGAAAGTAAACACTTCCACCCGTGCCAAACTCCCACCTGCCCAGGGTGTCTGCGCACTGCGTCACCAGTGATTCACAAGCGAGTTTCGCAAAGGTCGTTCTAACTTTGTAAACACCCTGTAGCTGCTTTTTGTGCCCTAGCGTGGTAGAGAGAAAGGGGAATCGTCGACTTGTTCTTCTTTTTTCAGACCTTTGAAGGAGGCAAATGCATGATCACTATCCGGTGACATACCTCACCTCGTACTTCGATAGCCGACCTGCTACGCTCCCAGAGTGCAATTTATTCATTAATTCAGTTCTACTGCATTCATATGTAGTACAAACAGTTAACATTTGTTCGTTACACCATTAAACTGCTATTTTTAATAATCTGCAACGTCTCCATCCCTTGCAATGCAGAAACCATTAGTTCTAGAGAAAAAAAACGAATAAGACTTTTTTTGTAAGAAATTAATGTAATTTAATTTTGTACTAGGGAAACATTTCGCCAAAAGAGCCGCGGTTTTCGAGATATTCAAGAAAAACCTAAGGAAACGACCTTTAAGGCCCCTTTCCGGAACCTCCCAGGGAACTTTTTTTAACTCACTGGAACAAGTCGGCACGGGAGTTTTAAAATAGTACACGTGTATTAAATCGCAGTGTAGCTACAATTTCCCCCGAACCGAGAACAGTACTTTGCAAGGAATGATATGTTATTGTAAGTTTTATCACAAGTCTTCAAAAATCGAAACTTGTGATATTTTTAGCTGGGGAGGGGGGGGAGGAGGGGAGGGGGCGATGTTGTGAGGTCAAAGAGATGCATTCCGCCGCCTAAAATTTTAGAAATCAAGCACTTTAACGCTGTGGTAAATAAGATGTTTTTTGTGACAGCAGGGAACAGCGAATGGAAACGTTGGTGTTGTTCTCGCATCCTACTTGCACAATGGTTATTCAGCTCATTGGAATCAATTAATGGTCTCTTTTGTTTTTTGTTTTTTTTAAAAAAAAACTTTCGATGAGTAGAGTAGAGTAAGTTCCTGCGATACACGACAAAGGCGTACCACGGTCGTGACAAAATATTCAGGTACATTTCCATATAGTGCCGCCGCTTATATTGGTATGAGAGATGCAATTTATGTTCAGAGAAGAGACGCAATTTATATTCAGAAAAAAGAAATTCTGATCTGTCGCATTCGGGTCATGAAATAATTGACGGGCCACGAAAGAAAAATTTGTACCAAGGTCGAGATTCAAACCCGGATCCCCTGCTTACTATGCAGATGCACATGCACATGCACATGTCCGAAAGAACAGTCACCGCTCATACTGATAGACACAAAACGCAGTTGGCTGTTCCAGGTGACTCTCATCTGCAGCAGTGCAAGCTGGAGTAGGTCAGCACACGGAACCTGGTCATATTTCTTTCTCCTATTGCGAACTTCCATTTCGCAAGTATGTGGAAACCTTCATTTCCTTTTACGCCACAGTGCTGCTTCACTCCCACTTTAACAGTCCTTTCACCACCACGACGTAATTCTACCAGCCGTTCTACTGTTTGGCATTCCAAATAACGGGTTGTGGAGATTTGCTTGACAAGTCTCATTGCTTAATGATTTGTACTTTTTAGTAGAGGAGACTAGCCGATCTGTATTATAAGGCATTCGCGGATGGAACCCCTGAAATAACACTCCCTTTATGCCCAGTGCATTCCCTAATGTCTCTTCTCTTATTCTCATAATTCCTACGCTACGCACATTGTGTGACAACAAATCCCTTAAACACTTATTATCTTTATATACCGGGTGATTAAAAAGTCAGTACCAATTTGAAAACTTAATAAACCACGGAATAATGTAGACAGAGAGGTAAAAATTGACACACATGCTTGGAATGACATGGGGTTTCATTAGAACAAAAAAAAGTTCACAAAATGTCCGACAGATGGCGCTGGACAGCAAAACGTCAGTGACTGCGCATGACAATCGTGTATAAAAGGAGCTGTAATGAGAGAGAGAATCCTCTGACACCCTTCCTTTCCACTTCCACTCCTCGTCAGCCCCAGCCTCCCCGTCGCCCCCCCCCCCCCCACCTACACTGCTGTGATCACCAAGCTCAGCCTGGTGATAACAGAGGATGAAGTGTTGGCAGAACTGAACTCCCACCCAGACTCGGAAATCCGCTCTGCCCGCCGTATCCACAATGCCTCATGCGGGTATTCTCTGAGTTCGCCCCATCCATTGACCATCTCCTCACCCAGGGTGCCCTCATATACCACCGTCGCCACCCTGTTGAATCCTCCAAGTCCCCTCCCCAATCCTACCGTTGCCAGCGGTGCCTGATGTACAATGACCACCTGACTCCCAACTGCAAAAACCCCTCCACCTGTCCCCATTGCAAGGCCTCCCACTTTCTTAACAACTGCCCCAACCTCGCTGCTCCTCCTTCCTGTAATACCTGCAATGGCCCCCATCCCACCTACTCCCACAAGTGTAAAGCTAAACCCCCTCCAGCCACCCCTGAGCTTACAGTCCCAGTTCGTCCTGTCGATCCCCCTGTCCATCCCAACAATTCCCTCCGTCCATCCCCCACGGCTGAGGACATCATCTGGTTCCTTACCATTGTACTCCAAAACATTCACCCTTTTCAGCGCCCCCACACCTTCCAACAAATCTCCCTTGCCGCTCGCTCTGTTTTCCACCTGAACACCTTCGCCACTTACTCCCACAACCAAGCCCACTTCACCTTCACCTGCCTCGACACCCTTGTTTAAGTCTCTTCCCTTCCCTCTGTTCCCCCCCTCCTTCCCGCCATGGCGCGGCACGAGTATCGCATCCTCTTCCAGAACATTCGCTCCTTCCGCTCCAACAAATACCTCCTCATGCACACCCTCTCCCACCACCAGGTCGACACCTTCCTCTTGAACGAAACCTTTCTCCAGCCCCACCATTCCATCTGCACCTCTCCCTATATCCTCCACCGCACTGACGCTCCTGGTCCTCGTGCGCAGGGTGGAGTCACCATTGGCCACCTTAAGCATATCCCCGTCCAGCCACAACCCCTCCTCAATGACCCCACTGAACACCTTATCCTTAGCGTCTTCTTCCCCTCACTCACCATTACCTGTGCCACCATCTATGTCCGCTCCACTGCTCCTCTTCCTTATGACTTCATCTCGCACATTGACCGCACCTTCTCCACCTATGTGATTGCCCCCGACCTCAACGTCCATAGCCGCACTCCTGCTGCCCTTCGGTGGTGGCATCAGTTCCTCTCCACAATCCAAGGTGACCTTTGTTCCCCTTCCCCAGCACACCCGACCCGAAAGTGACACCACCCCCGATGTTGTCCTTGCCTCCGCCAACCTCCTTGGGCATATCGCTGTCGCCGTCCTTGACCCCACAGGTAGTGATCACCTCCCTGTCCTTCTCACCATAACGTCTGCTCACCGCCCCCCTCTGGCTCCGCACCCTGCAACCCCTCCCAAGGTCGTCCATGACTATCACCGTGCCAACTGGGATGCCTACCGGGACTCCATCTCCACCCAGGTCGAAAGCCACCCCCTTACCTATCGCCAACCTGATGACATCATCCACACCTCGTCCTTCCTTCAAAAGGTAATTACTGACGCCGTGGAGGCCCATGTTCCTACTAAAACCATCCACCCCCACCATCCCACTCTCCCTCCGTGGGCTGTCCTCCTCCTCCGTGAATCGCACCGCCTCTATCGCTCCTTCCTGCGCAGTCGTGGCAGGGATAGACTCCAACGCCACCGGCAAATACAGCGACACGTACGGAACCTTATTACAGCAACGAAATGCCGAGACTGGCGCCAGACCTGCACACGACTCAATGCCACCCTCCCTATCAACTCCTCCAAGTACTGGTCCGCCTTCCATCGCCTTACTGGCTCCCTTTCCACACCCCACTACCCCCTCCTCCATAACGATCGCCCCCTTCCTGACAACCTCAGTAAGGCCAACCACTTCGCTTCCCACCTTTCCGAGGTCTTCTCTATCCCCGATGATCCCCACTTTGATCATTCTCTTTTCCCCACCGTCATGGAACGTGCCGATACCTCGGTTGCTCCACTTGCTCCTAGTCTCCAGTACTTGGGGCAGTTGCCCCCCTCCGACATAAACACTCCCATCACAGCATAAGACATTAAATTTATCCTCCGGTCCAAATGCAACACGGCCCCTGGTCACGACTGTGTCACCCACCGTCACCTTCGAGAAAGCCCCTATTCCTTCCTGACTCTCCTCGCCCATCTCTATAATGTCATCCTCTCTACTGGTTTCTACCCTGACCTGTGGAAGACCTCCCGCATCCTCTTATTCCTCAAACCCAACAAACCCTCTTCTGCCGCCTCTTCCTATCGTCCCATCTGCCTCACCTCCATCTTCAGTAAGGTCTTTGAATCCCTCCTCTCCCACCGTGTTCATCAGCACCCTGCTCAACACCACCTCCTCCCCCTTACCCAGTGTGGCTTCCGACCCTCCTTCTCTGCTGAAGACCAACTCCTTAACCTTGTTCACCTTCTGTCCCTCCAGCTCAACTCCCGTCGCTCTGCCATTTTTGTTTCCCTTGACCTCCAAAATGCCTATGTCCAAGTATGGCATCTCGGTCTCCTCTTTAAACTCCAAACCTACGCCTTGCCTATCAATTTTGTCCGTCTTGTCGCTTCCTTCCTCTCGCACCGTCCTTCTTATGTCACCCTCCACAACACCAACTCCCGTATCTTTTATCCCACAGCTGGTGTTCCCCAGGGTTCTGTCCTCTCCCCTCTCCTTTATCTCTTGTATACAGCTGATATGCCCAAGCCACCCCCACCAGTCCACCTTCTCCAGTATGCTGATGACACCGCCTTCCTGGCTCTCTATCCTACCCTTCAACGGTCTCAACGTACCCTCCAAACCCACCTTAACCAGTTCACCACTTGGTGTATCCAGTGGTTCCTCCATCTCAACCCCTCCAAAACCCAGGCAATCATCATAGGCCGCACCACTCGCTCCTTTCGCCTCCATGATTTCTACCTCATCCTTTATGGTCGTCCCATCCAGCTCACCCCCGCCCTGAAATACCTTGGCCTCACCCTCGACCGACACCTCACCTGGACCCCTCATCTCCAGACTGTCCAGCAGAAAGAAAGCCCATTCCCGCCTCCGCCTTCTGAAACTCCTGTCTGGCCGGACATGGGGATTGTATTCTTCTACCATCCTTCACACCTACAAATCCCTCATCCGTCCTATCCTCTGTTATGCCAGCGTTGCCTGGATCTCCGCCCCCACCCGCTTTTACAAGGCCCTCCAAATCCTTGAACGCCATGTGCTCCACCTTGCCTTCCGTATCCGCCTTCCTTCCCCCACACGGCTCCTGTATGAACTGATCCCCTTCCCCCACCTCCTCCTGTTCCTCCAACATCTCCGCATCCTTTACATTGTCCGCAGGCTTGATCCCCCCCACCCTCTGGTTTCCTCCTTCCTCTCGCAGCATGTTGACGTTACCTGAAAAGGCGCTTTTAGTGAAGCTGTATTATCAGAATGGGGAATGTGCTAGTTCAGTTACGATCCTATCGCCATAGGAAATGAAATGTGTTTGAAATCTTATGGGACTTAACTGATAAGGTCATCAGTCCCTAACCTTACACACTACTTAACCTAAATAATCCTAAGGACAAACACACACACCCATGCCCGAGGGAGGATTCGAACCTCCGCCGGGACCAGCCGCCTAGTCCATGACTGCAGCGCCTCAGACCGCTCGGCTAATCCCGCGCTATCGCCATAGGAAGGGTATTCGAACGGGTAAAGGTCCGTTCACAAATGCAGCTGTGGCGAGAATGATTTCGAAGTTCGAAGCCACGGGTTGTTTAGACGATAGACCCCGTTGAGGCCGACCGATCACAAGGCGTAATGCTGCTGAGACAGTTCAGGAAGAAATGGAGACTGTAGCGGGTTCGTCTATACACGGGGAAGCCAGCGCTCCTGCAGTCGCACGTCGCACCGTCATTCCATACACTACTGTTTGGTTGGCACTTAGGCGTACCCTCCAATGCTATCCGTACAAAATCCATCGGCATCATGAACTGTTGCCCGGCGATTTAATGAAGCGGAGGGCATTTGCGGTGTGGGCGTTTCAAAAGATGGCGGAAGATGTCGATTGGTTGAGTAACGTGTTGTGGACTGATGAAGCTCATTTCACGCTCCGTGGGTCTGTCAACGCCACAACTGCCGAATTTGAGCTACCGAAAATCCTAGAACTGTCGTGGAAACTCCATTGCACGGCGAGAAAGTCACGGTATGGGTTGTATTTACAACATCTAGCGTTATCGGGCCTTTTTTCTTCGAGGAAATGCGTGATTCTGGTTTTGTAACTGCTACCGTGACGGCTGAGAGGTACGCCGATATGTTACAGAATCGCATCATGCCCAGCCTGGCTGATAAACACCTGCTGGAACATAGGATGTTTATGCAGGATGGCGCTTCACCCCATATTGCTAGACGCGTGAAAGATCTCTTGCACGCGTCGTTTGGTGATGATCGTGTGCTCAGCCGCCACTTTCGTCAAGCTTGGCCTCCCAGGTCCCCAGACCTCACTCTGTGCGATTATTGGCTTTGGGATTACCTGAAGTCGCAAGTGTATCGTGATCGACCGACATTTCTAGGGATGCTGAAAGACAACATCCGACGCCAATGCCTCACCATAACTCCAGACATGCTTTACAGTGCTGTTCACAACATTATTCCTCGACCACAGCTATTGTTGAGGAATGATGGTGGACATATTGAGCATTTCCCGTAAAGATCATCAACTTTGCTTTGTCTTACTTTGTTATGCTAATTATTGCTATTCTGATCAGATGAAGCGCCATCTGTCCGACATTTTTTGAACGTTTGTATTTTTTTGGTTCTAATAAAACCCCATGTCATTCCAAGCATGTGTGCCAATTTGTACCTCTCTATCTATATTATTCCGTGATTTATTCAGTTTTCAAATTTATACTAACTTTCTGATCACCCGGTAAATTTGGTTTCGTGCGGCGGCCCGTGTTCACATGGGTCTGCATTCGCTTACTAAGGATGCTACTCCAGACTAGCTCTATCGCCGTAAGTTTATCGACCTACGTACGGAGCTTTGCGATAGTACCTTTGTATACACTAATGGCTCTCGGACTGGTGTGTACCTTCGTCATTGGCACCGACGATTTTCGGTATCTGCTTCCGGAACACTGCTCACTATTTACAGTGGAGCTCTTCGCCCTGTATCAGGCCACGTAGTACATTCGACGACACAGGCTTTTCATTTGCGTCATTTGCCCCGACTCTCTGTGACCTTCAGAGCCTCGGTGTGCTGCATATAGTTCATCCCTTAGTGCAACGGTTCAGGAAAGCTGTCACTTGCTCACTCTTTATGAAGCCCCTGTGATGTTTATGTGCTTCCTGATCACGTCTGTCTGACGGGAAACGAGGCCGCTGATGCTGCTGCTAAGACTGAAGTCCTCGAACGTCGGCCCGCTAGTTCTTTCATTCCTTCCGGCGATCTCCGTGTTGCTGTCTGTCAGCAGATGGTGTCACTTTGGTATTACCTCTGGTCTTTCCTTCAAGGGAATAAGCTCCGGGGAATTAAGCCTCTTTCAGAAGCTTAGCGAACCTCCCCTCGGCCCTTTCGCTGCGAGATCAAAAATGGTTCAAATGGTTCTGAGCACTATGGGACTTAACATCTGAGGTCATCAGTCCCCTAGAACTTAGAACTACTTAAACCTAACTAACCTAAGGACATCACACACATCCATGCCAGAGGCAGGATTCGAACCTGCGACCGTAGTGGTCGCGCGGTTCCAGACTGAAGCGCCTAGAACCGCTCGGACACAACGGCCGGCCGCTGCGTGATCATTTTAGCTAGGTTGCGTATTGGTCACTGTCGTTTTAGCCATCGCTATTTGTTAAGTGGTGATCCCCTACCACTTTGTACCTATTGTCATCAACCTTTGACGGTTCGCCATTTCCTGACAGAATGCCCTTTTTTAACCACTTACGTTCTAATTTGCGTTTGCCGTCTGAGTTATCGACTGTTTTAGCGAACCATGCTCGGGCTGTAGACCGCGTTATACATTTTATCTGTCGTAGCAATGTGGCGAAGGACACTTAATCTTTAGTTCAGGAACTCCGCTGCCTCTATGGCGTATTTGAGGGACCTTTCTCCAGCAGGAAGTCCCTGTTCATAGCTGTCTTTCCTTTCGTCGATTGGGCTTAACGTGTAGTCGCTTTTAACTCCTTTTTCGTCTTCATGTACTACGGTTCTCACATGGGGGCATATGACCTTCGTTGTTTTTGCGCCCTAAAACAAAACGAAACCATCATAAATGAGAGATATTGATGTTAGCATTCCCGGTGTTGAAAAGTAGTTAAGACAACTTAACGTGAACAAGACACCAGGTCATAGCGAAAGTTCAGTTATATTTTACATTAGATATGTCTCGGAATTAGCTCCTTCTCTACATCGCATTTATCGCGAATCTCGTGCGCAACTATCATAATTGCTTGACTGGAAATGAGCACAGGACACTCCCGTTTATAGAAAAGGTTAATAGATCAGTGACACAGAATTACAGACCAGTATCACTGATCTCCGTCTATTGTCAGATCATATAAGCTCAAACATGATGAAACCAAGCGTGTGAAACACAATTTGCTTCATTCACATACGACATGTTGTACACGCTAGATGTTGGTGAACAGGTAGATTGCGTTTTCCTGTTCCACATCGTTGACTGACCAAAGGAATATTTGACTAACAGAGCCCATTACGCTATACTGAACGGTGAACGTTCCACTGAAACGGAAGAAACTTCGGGTGTGCTCCAAGAAAGCGCAGTTCTAATATGCATAAACTCTTTATCAGCTGGGACCAGCAGTACTACATTGAGATGAAAAAATTCATGAGATTCCTCCTAATATCGTATCGGACCTACTTTTCCTCGGCACAGTGCAACAAAAAAATGGTTCAAATGGCTCTAACCACTATGGCGCTTAACATCTGAGGTCATCAGTCACCTAGACTTAGAACTACTTAAACCTAACTAACCTAAGCACATCACACACATCCGTGCCCGAGGCAGGATTCGAACGTGAGACCGTAGCAGCAGCGCGGTTCCGGACTGAAGCGTCTAGAACCACTCGGCCACAGCGGCCGGCCACAGTGCGACAACTCGATGTGGCGTGGACTCAAGTCTTTCAAGTCCTCTGCAGAAATATTGATGCATGCTGTCCCTATAACCCTCCATAACTGCGAAAGCGTTACCAGCGCAGTATTTTGTGCACGAACTGACC
Organism: Schistocerca serialis cubense; assembly: GCF_023864345.2. NCBI lineage: Eukaryota > Metazoa > Arthropoda > Insecta > Orthoptera > Acrididae > Schistocerca > Schistocerca serialis. Next base: position 561,383,493 of record NC_064642.1, on the reverse strand, counting down.
TCTCCATTGTGTCCCATAAACGTTCGATGGGATTCATGTCGGGCGATCTGGGTGGCCAAACCATTCACTTGAATTGTCCAGAATGTTCGTCAAACCAATCACGAACAATTCTGGCTTCGTAACATGGTGCATTGTGGCTCTGAGCGCTATGGGACTTAACATCTGTGGTCATCAGTCCCCTAGAACTTAGAACTACTTAAACCTAACTAACCTAAGGACATCACACACATCCATGCCCCAGGCAGGATTCGAACCTGCGACCGTAGCGGTCACGCGGTTCCAGACTGAAGCGCCTAGAACCGCACGGCCACACCAACAAAAATTCCATCTCAGATGGCTGCAAATGGTCTGCAGGTAGCCGAACATTTTCAGTGATTGATCGGTTTAGTTCGACCAGACGACCCCGATCATTCCCTGTAGACAAAGCACACACCAGTATGGAGCCGCGACTAGTCTATGGTTCAAATGGCTCTGAGCACTATGGGACTTAACATCTGTGGTCATCAGTCCCCTAGAACTTAGAACTACTTAAACCTAACTAGCCTAAGGACATCACACACATCCATGCCCGAGGCAGGATACGAACCTGCGACCGTAGCGGTCACGCGGTCGCGACTAGTCTGCACAGTGCCTTGTTGACAACTTGGGTCCGTGGTTTCGTAGGTTCTGCGCCACACTCGAACCCTAACATCAGCTCTTACCAACTGAAATCGGGACTCATCTGACCAGGCCACGGTTTCACGTTTATACAGCGTCCAATCGATATTTTCTCGAGCCCAGTAGAGACGCTGCAGACGATGTCCTGCTTTTAGCGTAGGCACTCACGTCGGTCTCTGCTGCCATAGGCCATTAACCCCAAATTTCGCTGCATTGTCCTACCGGATAATTCGTCGTACGTGCCACATAGATTTCTGCGGTTATTTCGCACAGTGTTGCTTGTTTTTTAGAAGTGACAACTCTATCAAACGCCGCTGCTCTCGATCGTTAAGTGAAGCCCTTCAGCCCCTACGTTGTCCGTGGTGAGAGGTGATGACTGAAATTTGGTGTCCTCTGTACACTCGTGATTCTATGGGTCACGGAATATTAAATTTCCTGACGATTTTCGAAATGGAATGTCTCATGTGTCTCGCTCTAACTACCATTCCGAGTTCAAAATTTGTTAATTCTCGTCGTGTGGGCATAGTCACGAAGCGTCGGTGACTTTCTCATGTGAATCACCTGAGTGCAAATCACAGCTTTTATACCTAGTGTACGCGATACTACCGCCATCTACAAATGTGCATATCGCTTTCCCATGAGTTACTGTCACCTCAGTGTATAGAATTTCACGCGAAGTATGCTAGTCTGTACAGGAAAGTGTCAACCTTCGACAATCATAAGGAACTGTGCCGGCCGCGGTGGTCTAGCGGTTCTGGCGCTGCAGTCCGGAACCGCAGGACTGCTACGGTCGCAGGTTCGAATCCTGCCTCGGGCATGGGTGTGTGTGATGTCCTTAGGTTAGTTAGGTTTAAGTAGTTCTACGTTCTAGGGGACTGATGACCACAGCTGTTAAGCCCCATAGTGCTCAGAGCCATTTGAGCCAACCTTCGACAATCATAAGGAACTGTGCCGGCCGCGGTGGTCTAGCGGTTCTGGCGCTGCAGTCCGGAACCGCGGGGCTGCTACGGTCGCAGGTTCGAATCCTGCCTCGGGCATGGGTGTATGTGATGTCCTTAGGTTAGTTAGGTTTAAGTAGTTCTACGTTCTAGGGGACTTATGACCTAAGATGTTGAGTCCCATAGTGCTCAGAGCCATTTGAACCATAAGGAACTGTAGAATACATACACTCTCTCTCTCTCTCTCTCTCTCTCTCTCTCTCTCTCTCTCTCTCTCACACACACACACACACACGCACGCACACACACACATACACACACACACCGACACAACTACAGACAAAAAGACGCTTTCTGAGCTTGCCTACACTCACAACCCACACAGAACACAAAGGAATGTGATAACGAAACTTTGCCAGCATCCAGCATGTGTGAAGATCTTTGTAACAAGTAACAGTTGTACAGCACACGATGGATGCTGGCAAAGTTTCGTTATCACAGTGTATATGCATACATATTGCGTAAAAAATAGTGAAGTGTTACAAGCTGGCAATAGCAGTGGAGTCAGACGGATGGATACTAACAACAAAAACCGCCCACACTGTCACAAAGGAATGTAACTTCCTGTAACCATCTGAAGCTGAACCTGAAAACGTTCGAAAGCCGGTACATGGAATGAATAAATAACTATTTCAAAAAAGTGATTGTTTACAACTTTGTGTATTTACACTAAAAAAGAAGTGTTTTCGAGAATATATAAACTGTGACAGTACTGCCACATATTACTTTGCGATATTAAATAAATTCCGTAGTAGTATTGTCTTAACTTTTCTGGGGATATATGTAGCAAGGAGCAAGATTCTGAAAGTTTTGTTTTCTGAGATAGGCCAGAGTAGATGCGTTGCGGAATGCCTATATGGTCTTGGAGCTTTGAATACCGTCTGATTTACAACACAACCCTGTTGGGCTGTGGGTTCGCAGAACTGTTCGGCCGTAAGCTGACCCAGTTGTCCACACGCCGGCATGGGACTTGAAATTAGAGTATAGCGGCCACTGGTCCCCTGAGTATTGCTTGCGCAATGAATCTGTGCGTCGTGTAGGCTTGATACAAACACGCAAAACCGCCATTTTGCCGTCTCCAGTGTGAGAAAATTTCTGAATCTTACATGGATTTTATTATTATGATCATTTCTCCCTACGTAGGTGGGTGTCAGCAAAATGTTTTCGCATTCGGAAAGGAAAGTTGATGACTGAAATTTCGTAAATAGATCTCGCCGCAAAGAGAACCGCCTTTGTTTCAGTGACTGCCACCCCAACTCGCGTATCATATCAGTAACACTCTCACCCATATTGCGCGATAACACGAAATGAGTTGCCCTTCTTTGCACTTTTTCGGTGTCCTCCGTCAATCCTACCTGGTAAGAATCCCACACCGCGCAGCAATATTCCAGCGGAGGACGGACAAGTGTAATGTAGGCTGTCTCTTTAGTGGGTTTGTCGCATCTTCTAAGTGTTATGCCAAAAAAGCGCAGTCTTTGTTTCTCCTTCCCCACAATATTACCTATGTGATCTTTCCAATTTAAGTTTCTCGTAATTGTAATTCCTAGGTATTTAGTCGAATTGACAGCCCTTAGATTTGTGCGATTTATCGTATACCCAAAATTTATCGGATTTCTTTTAGTATCTATGTGGATGACCTCGCACTTTTCTTTGTATAGTGCCAATTACCACTTTTCGCACCACACAGCAATTCTCCCTAGATCATTTTGTATTTGGAATTGATCGTCTGATGATTTTATTAGACGGTAAATTACAGCGTCATCTGCAAACAATGTAAGGGGCCTGCTCAGATTATCACCTAGATCATTTATGTAAATCAGGAACAGCAGAGGACCTATCACACTACCTTGCGGAACGCCAGATATCACATCTGTTCTACTCAATGATTTACCGTCTATCACTGACCTCTTTGAGAGGAAATCACGAATCCAATCACACGACTGAGACGATACTCCATATGCACGCAATTTGATTAATAGTCGCTTGTGAGGAACGGTATCAAAAGCCTTCTCGAAATCTAGGCATATGGAATCGATCTGAGATCTCTTGTCGACAGCACTCGTTGCTTCATGGGAATAAAGAGCTAGCTGCGTTGCACAAGAACGATATATTCTGAATCCGTGTTGGTTATGTATCAATAAGTCATCTTCTTCACGGTGATTCATAATGTTCGAGTACCATACATGTAATTTCGAGATTGGGATAACATGTGTTCACCTGCCGCTGTGGCCGAGCGGTTCTAGGCGCTTTAGTCCGGAACCACGCGGCTGGTACGGTCGCAGGTTCGAATCCTGCCTCGGGCATGGATGTGTTTGATGTCCTTAGGTTAGTGAGGTTTACACAGTTCTAAATCTAGGGGACTGATGACTTCAGATGTTAAGTCCCATAGTGGTTAGAGCCATTTGATTTCTTAATATGTGTTCACTTTCTTAGACAGTGCCTTCCCCCATTATTAGACGGACACAAAGTTGGCTGATACTGGTTAACCGAGAGAAACGGAAGACCTTCAATCTGACTGGCATTTCCAGAAGAAGCTGAGTGGACAATGAAATGGAAGTCAACTGATTTGCTGTGAGTGTTTCTCTATCCGCCAAACCGGAGCGCGCTTGTCATCTGTTGTGGTATGGGCAGCAGTTGTACTGTACTGCACCTATGATCTGCTCGCTGGGGCGTAAACCCCAAGGGCTGAAGTTGCCTCAGTAAAAGACAGAACACGAGTGCAGATTTCTACTTGCTCTCTAGTCAGGAACAGAAATTCGACTCAGGTATTCATCCGTAAAGAAGCACTTCATTGCGTGTCAGACTCCACAGAGAGGTAAAGAATAGTCACTCGAGTAAACAGGATAACAACTCTGTCACGGAAAAACGACTTCATGTGCTCCATATATCAAAACAGGTTCTCCACTGTAGCTTTCGCCAGCGAAGTCTCTAGGTCAGTCCCTAGAGGGAACTGTCTTTGATCGATCCCTGAAGGGAAGTGCCCTCGATCGATCCCTGGAGGGAAGTGTTCTCTTCAAACCATGCCCCGCACCCTCCTGGACATGTGGCGTCTATGTTTGAGCTCAGGCGACGAATTCAGAGGCTGTTACAATACCACTAACTCCCATTACATAGGTCATGAATCTGCCAACCCAACGTTTGAAGCTCTTACTCCTTTCAGAAGATTTTCTGGAAGTTTCTATTTACCCTCCTACATACTTAGCACTGCACCAATCAAAAATACGTCTCTGCTTTTCAGCGGGAAGTGTGCCCCGGTGCTTTCTATCATAAAATCCCTCACAGGTTAGCTCGCGACTTCATTTGTGATCCCGCGCATTCCTTTGTACTAAAAGGATGTGTTTTCGCCTTATTCCGCCCCCACCCCCACCCCCACCCCCATGCTCTTTCTCCAGATACGCTACTCAAATTTTTTTTCGTTCCACCACAGAGCAACCTCCCGTCTGCTCTGTCCATGCTACGGGGGTTCTGCGACCTCTATTGCTGTAAACCGCCGCCTCCACACTCTGCTTTCTCACAGGGCAGTAAATGTCTACCTCTGTAGAACACAACTCTCTTCCCAGTCCCTCTTCAGCTGATAGTGATTTCTGAGGATCGGGTGGCTCACTTTACCGTTTTTACAGTGCTCCTCTCTAATTAATTCCCAGACATGCAGTACTACAAGTCTTGCTAGCGCGTGGTGCTAGCCAGTATCAGCCAATGACATGATTAATAATCCGATTATGCATCGTAAACAGTGATATAATATTAATATAAATACTGTATAAAAGAACGTGAAATGTATGGTGCCAAAGTCTTGCTACTTTCCAGTACAAAAAATGGTTCAAATGACTCTGAGCACTATGCGACTTAACTTCTGAGGTCATCAGTCGCCTAGAACTTAGAACTAATTAAACCTAACTAACCTAAGGACATCACACACATCCATGCCCGAGGCAGGATTCGAACCTGCGACCGTAGCGGTCGCTCGGCTCCAGACTGTAGCGCCTAGAACCGCACGGCCACTCCGGCCGGCTTTCCAGCACAGTAGGCAACGGTAGAGAATGAGATTTTCACTCTTCAGCGGAGTGTGCGCTGATATGAAACTTCCTGGCAGACTAAAACTGTGTGCTGGACCGAGACTCGAACTCGGGACCTTTTCCTTTCGCGGGCAAGTGCTCTACCACACTTTTTTTGTTTTTTACTCACATAGGACGCCCTCTGGACGGAAAATAATCATGCGTAATTAGCATCAATAACAAACAAAACATAAAGGGAATTAAAGAAAACGCCCTCCTGGCAGAACATACAAAATGGCATTCGCGTCCCACCAACTTGTGGGTAGACGCACACTGAATCCCAAGGCAGTCAGACATGTTCCAGACACGTCTTCGCGAAGAATATTCCTCTTTGCCGGTACTTTGGTCCGAGTCCTGTTATTACACAATGACACTGAAATCACCTTATCATACCTGGGACACCGCAGCTGCAGGGGGGATCGAAGACGGCACTACCCAAAAAGTTGGCATACGCGGATGGTGTACGAGAATAGTAAAGCCATCTTGGAGGAACTTCCAAAAATCACGAACACTCTTATCGCCTTCATGGAGCAAATAAGAATTCGAGAGGTCTTTTATCCAGATCACAGCGTTGGTCTTCGTATGTGGGAAATAAGTCTCATCTGGGAAGTAGACTCGGTGTAATGGCATGGGGAGCCGTACACAGAAGAAAGGCAACCATCTACTGAATCAGCTGCCACACCTCTGCAGAAGATCCACACGTCAGTCGATATTCGTCCGTATCAAATGGGTGACAATGTTGGCACAGCGGCGGATCTATCACTTTTATGGCGTTTAGATGAAGTTGTGTCATGTATTTTCCATTAACGATGTAACCTCCCCACCGTAATTTAAAAGGAATGTAAGGACAATACTTAATAGAAATGGGAGCCAAACGTAACCTCCCTGCAATTAAATTTAATGACAATAAAAGTGAGAATCGCAATCTGACTCAAGTATAAGTTCTTCATAAAAAAATTAAAGTCCATTCAGTGATAAGAAAATCTCAGTGATAATAATCATTCAATTAAACCGAAATATCGGTCTTTGGCCCTGTGCAAAAAAATCAAAATTAAAATTCTTACCTCATTACAACACCTAATCAAATTTCTGCTCTTGTTCTTGCGCACCGCATGGAGGAACTGCATTGCAAATAATAATATTCCTTTTTTTTTTTTTTTTTTGTAATCTAATTGAAAACTGAAACTTTTGTTTAAGGGAAGTGGAACGAAATAGTTACTTCAATTAAATGAAAATTTTATGTAAAATTGCTTTTGAAATCAAAGTTATTATTGGGGGCACTTGTTGAAAATTAGTTACAATAATTAAACTTTACATTATCCGATGATTATCTTATTTAACAGTATACCTCATTCAGCATCTTGACCAGTGTTGTCGCCAGACCATATCACGCAATCCCACTGGACTGCTACCTCTGACCGACCGCTCTGCATGACGACTACTAGCGTACCGCACGCCACTGAACAGAGCTACTGCTCGCGATGACTACTGACAGAGTACTGCCCTCAACTAGACAGGGCTACAGACTCGCAACGACTACTGACAGAGTACTGCCCTCAACTAGACAGAGCTACAGACTCGCAACGACTGACTGACAGACAGAACCGCTCGCAACACTCGCGCGGTCAAGCGCATACTCTCTGGTCACAGATGCTACAATGCCTCGCCATCGCTGCTATGTTACATACGTGTTTCATAACCCTCCACTGGGGGGGCAAAAATTTGGCAGCGATGGTGAGTCATTTGGACTTGCCAAGCGCGGCAAAATTTTTCTTTAATTAACAAAATTCTACAACTTATAGAATATTTAAATGTTGTGCACATGCACTAAGTACAAAGTGTATCAGACAAAGACAAAATGTGAGTACAAAACATAGTAGCAAATCAGAAAAATGTATATACAAATTATTTGACAGATAACAAAGTGCACAGGCACTGAAAAAAATTCTTTAGCATATTCAGAACAAATAAACAGACTGGCAAAAAATATTATGTTGACAAGTGACATGAGTGCACATGCACTGCAGTTGAGAACATATCAGTAATTGATGAAATGTATGTACAATTAGTAACAAATGACATAAGTGCATACGCATTAAAGTATTCAATATACAGAATAATAGAAATCATATTGAAAAATGAGAAAAGTGTACAGGCACTGAAGTTCAGTAGAGAACATATTAACACCTAACAGAAGTGCACATGCACTGTAGTTCAGAAAATAAAAAATGTATATACAATATAAAAGACAAAAGTGCACATATACTGTACTTCAGAACAAATCAAAAAAATGTCTTTAGCATTTTGGCAATAAATAAACATAATAGCAAAAAAAAATCATGTCGACCAGTGACATAAGTGTACTCGCACTGGAGTTTAGCGAATCGAAAAAAAATGTATAACCCATGAACATAAATAATGTTAGCAAAAAATGATTTTCACTATGTGACAAGAATTAGGATAGGAAAGGGAAGGATTGCATCATGGTTGTAGCACTTTAGATTGCACACAGCTGTTTTGAAAGTCCATATCTTTCCACAGAAGTACAACACCAAGTGACACAACTTGAAGTTCTTTTCCCCTCAGAATTTATCAGCGTAGCCAAGACACTGAACTGTCGTAGTAATATTCCTTTTTTTTTTTATTTTGGCAGTATATTAGGTACACCAAACAGTGGGACCATAATAATGTCTTCATCGCTCACAGTGGTGGACAGCATGTCGTGTCAACACCACGCTCTTACACGGCACATCAACGTAGAATTAGTGCAAAACCAAATATAGTGCTCCATGATCACTAGGATAAACAGGACAAATGGACATTGCAGTAATTCAGGGTAGTTAGCTCATAAGGTGAAGGACATTAAGTCACATAATATTGTCAATTACAGTAGTAGTTTGCGGCATTCATAGCCCAGTTATTGAACATTTCTGTACCATGTATGTAGTATTACAGAAAAATGTTCATTAATTGTTTTACATAGAATCAGTAATCTTCTTTTCCTAGTTACAAAGCATTATTAAATAATCCCTTTTTTTCAGTTACAAAGCATAGCATAGTTAATTAATCATTTGTCATTCCAATATAGTATTAATCATTAACCTTCTCCTAATTACAAAGCATCATGAAACAATCGCATTCTTTTCCAGTTACAAAGTATGGCATAGTTAATTAATCATTTGTCATTTCAATAGTAATAATCATTAGCTTTTTCCTAATTACAAAGCATTATTAAACAGTCACATTCATTTCCAATTATAAAGCATAGTTAATTAATCATTTGTCATTTCAATATAGTATTAATCATTAACCTTCTCCTAATTACAAAGCATCATGAAACAATCGCATTCTTTTCCAGTTACAAAGTATGGCATAGTTAATTAATCATTTGTCATTTCAATAGTAATAATCATTAGCTTTTTCCTAATTACAAAGCATTATGAAACAATAGCATAGTTAATTAATTATGTGTCATTCCAATCTAGTAAGAATCATTAGCCTTCTTCTAATTACAAAGCATTATTAAACAGTCACATTCATTTCCAATTACAAAGTATGAACATTGAAAACAAGAGCTAATTAATGGCATAATTAATAACAATTCATTAAGTGACACTAATTATTGGCACTCAGTGGCCATCAGGTATCGAATAGTATAAAGCATTGTTCCTCATTCAGTATTATTCAGATCATTACGAAGTCATTATTAAAAATCAGTTAATTATAGTCATAGCATTAATAATCATGGGGATTATAAGTAGTCTCATTACAATAACAGTGGCAATTACTAGCCAGTTACTAAGCATTATTTTATATATATGTGTATTTTTGTTGTCTCATTAAGAAGTCATTACTCAAGTGACAGACTATTCAGAGCTAATCAGTATTATTCAGAATTTTCTCAAACTGGTATCACTATTTGGGAGTGTTAATACATTTTTTTTTGTTAGCAATGCATTGCGTTGGGATCGATAATTAATTGCTGAGGCATAACACTTTTTGCTTTTGACCTATTGCTGCAAATGAGGATAGGTAACGTCATTCGTCATGAGTCAGCTGTAGCAAGGTTATGTAACAAGGCAGTATATGTGATTACATTTATAAATGGTAAACACAAATGGGTAAAAAAAAATAAAAATGCAAGTACTAGAACAGGTATAATAAGTAACAGTTTTAGTAGGTATCATGACAAGCATCTCCTGGAAAAAATACAAAATGGATTATTGACCTGAAAGAAGAAACGCACACTATGCTGAAAAGTAGTGAACTTCGAATTAACAAGTAGTGAAATGTGTATAAAATGTGTTCCATAGCTGTCCTTTCCAAAACTTGCCGTCATCCTACTATGCAATATAACACCTGCTGTCAAAACAAACTGCAACAAATACTTAAATAGCTACATAGCATAAATATAAAACTCCAACATTATCCTCATCTGTAAAGAAAAAACTTCATTATCAATCACTTCATTATCCATATTATCATAACTTCATTATTATCATCACCTGTAAAGAAAAACTTCATTATTCATAATACCATATCCTTCATCATTATTCATCAGTATTCATTATCATCTGCAAAAAATCACTTCATTACTCATTATACAACTATTCCTTATCTCTAGCATATTTCATCACTAAAACTAAGATGTGTAGTTCAGTCTGACAGCCTGCATCAATCACCTTGTATTCTGAAAGAAAAAATTAGTTAAGACTGCTATTCTATGATGAGTATAGTATATTCTTGTTAATGCTTGTTAATCCTGATCCATTTACTCTTCCTCATAAAGTTATTGCATCTTCTTTCGTTTATTCCGTAGGTGAAATTCCCATTTCTGTTGAATTTATTTCTTACACGCATCATTTCTTTCTGAAATTGATGAACAAAGATTAATGTCCTGCATTTAAATCATATACCCACTAAATAATGACTGGTTTATGGTAACATAATTAACCATACAGCATAACATGACAGAAAACGTAATATGTCAAAGACATTGACAGTGTTCTGATGCAAAAATGTACACAGAATAATACAATGCAGCAGCAAAATGTAAAACAGTCACGATGTTGAGATGTCATAAGGCAAAAAATGTCAAAGTCAACAGGTGTGTTATATCTTAACTATTTCACAGTGCATACAAACAAAACTGGAGTACAATCATATACACAAAAAAGTGGAAACTGTGCACGGTCTGATGTGTAACGGCAAGAAAAGCGACCTGCTAACCTTACCTTGCCGGGCACTTGCCAAGAAAAAAAAATACGATAATCATCAGTAATTAGTCAAGTGAAATAATTGCATTAATAAATGACATCATAGTGTGTTGAATCATAAAGTGTCTTAATTCAATAAACGGTTTAATGTTTGAGATATGGTGGTTGCCTTTCGATTTTCTAGTTCTCAAAGTTTCGACGTGTACAACATTGGGGTGAGGGATGCTGCGAATCCGATATGGACCTGCGTATAGAAGTTCAAATTTACTGCACTTACCTTTTAATTTGCTGGATAAATAGTGTGTACGCACTAATATTTTCTGTCCAACGTGAAAGTCTCGGCGTCTACAAAACTGTTTTTGCCGTCTTCTCCGGCGCTCTGCGGCACGTTTGATGTTGTTAAGCGCAATGTCAATTATTTCGTGGTGTCTTAGTCGACGACATTTAGGGAAGTTTACTAATTCTTTAATTTTGTTTGGTGGTTCAACGTTTTTCGGTATAATAGACGGAGATAGCATAGTGGATTCATTTGGAATGGAATTAATTACATCTTGGAATGAGAGTATGTGTGTATCCCAATCAATATGTCTTTTGTGGCAGTATATTCGGCACAGTTTACCAATTTCTTTCATTAATCTTTCACAGGGGTTCGAAGAAGCATGGTACTTGGATATATAAATCGAAGAAATGTTTCTAGCTCGTAACATGCGTGTCCATACGCTACTACGAAATTGAGATCCATTGTCAGAAATTACTTTCATCACATGCCCTACATGAAATAGAAAATGTTTTACAAATGCTTTCGAAACAGTTTTAGCAGTAGCTTTACGTAATGGAGTGAAAGTAACAAATTTTGAAGTGAGTTCAACAGCGACAAAGATGTAGCAAAAACCTCTGTTAGTTCTCGGAATCGGACCAAAAATATCTACTGCGGCCATGTGTCTTAATTTAACAGGTATAATGGGATATAATGGAGGAATATGTGAAGTGGTGTCTGATTTAGCTTTCTGGCAAATTTTACAAGACGCTAAAACTCGTCGTATACGTTTCTCCATGTTGGTAAAATAACAGTTCTGTATCGGTATAAGAAAACATTTTCGTGCTCCGTAATGTGCGTAACTTAAATGAGTGTACCAAATTAATTTGTTAACCAGTTCGTCAGGAATGCATAATAACCAATTGTTGCTGTCAGGATGAGAGCGGCGAAACAGAATGTCATTGCGTACAGTGTAGTGGTTTCTAATCGTAACATTATTCTTATCTTGCCAAAGGTGTTTAATTTCTTTCCACACATTGTCTTTATTTTGCTCTTGCGCTATGTCCTGTAGTGACGATGAAATAAAGTTTTCAAATGCGACTTGCTGAATGTACATGACACTGAAATTTGTTTTGCAGAAGTTGGTTGCTACGTCTTGCTGATTGTTGCTCAGAGAGCGCGATAGTGCGTCTGCTATAACATTTTGTGTGCCGGGAATGTGGACAATCGTAAAATTAAATTCTTGCAAATAAAGTTTCCATCTGCTTAATCTGTCGTGAGTAAATTTAGCTGAAAGTAAAAATTGTATTGCTCTGTGGTCTGTGTAAACGGTGGTATGTCTGCCATAAAGAAAGTGCCTAAATCTCGTAAAAGCCCATACAACACATAATGTTTCCAATTCTGTAACGGAATAATTTCGTTCAGCAGGTGACAGAATGCGGCTTGCAAATGCGATGTTTTTAATAACTGTTGAACCATCTTCTTCAATTTCCTGGAAAATATGTACGCCTAAAGCGGTGTTAGAATTGTCGGTGGCAATGGAAAAATTTCTAGTAAGATCGGGGTGCGATAAAAGTGGAGCATTAAACAAAGCATGCTTCAGGTTCATGAATTCAGAATGTGCTTGCTTATCCCAAGACCAAATAGTGTTTTTACCTGTTAATTGACATAATCTGGGTGTGTCTAAAGCAGAGTGATGAATAAATTTACGAAAAAAGTTAATTAAGCCCAAAAAACTGCGTAGTTGTTTCTTTGTCGTAGGAACAGTAATGTCACGTAGAGCCTGAAGTTTTTCCGGATCAGGTGCAATGCCTTCTGCTGAAATTACGTGTCCAAGAAATTTTATAGAAGTTTTGCCAAAGTGCGATTTACTGAGGTTAACTGTAAGTCCTTGTGCATGGAAAGTTTGTAACAGACGTTCTAAAATCACATTGTGTTCAGACCAGTTAGCTTCTGCGATAAGAATATCGTCTACATACGTCGTAATTCTGTCCTTAAGTTCTGTCGGAAGTATTGTGTTCAAACCGCGAACAAAAGCTGCAGAAGAAATAGTTAAGCCGAACGGTAATTTGCAAAATTGATAACAGTCGCCAAAACAAAGAAATGCTGTGTATTTTCTGCAATTCGGATGAAGTTGAATTTGCCAAAATCCCGATTTCAAATCTAGTGTAGAATAAATAGCTGTACCATGAAATTTCTGTAAAAGTTCCTCTAGTGTCTGTGGTCGATCTGTTTCGTTAATAATAATGTCATTAATGTGACGTGAATCAAGTACAAGGCGAAGTGAGCCATCTTTTTTCTTAACAATATGTAGCGGGTTTATGTACGGACTAACTGCCGGTTCAATAATTCCTTGGTCAAGCATATCCTGCAATTCTTTTTTAACCTGTTCTCTGTGGATATATGGAATAGGATAATGCTTTGCTTTAAATGTATCGTGCTGTTTCACTTGAAATTCATACATAAAACCGGACATAGTACCAGGAACATTGTCAAAAACTGGAGCTTGCTGTAAAAGAATTTTGTGTAATTGCGTTCGTTCGTCGTCTGTAGTTGTACTGCTCTCTTTAACCTTATCGGAAATCATTTGCATTACGTCGTAGTCAACTTCGTCTGGAGTATTATAGTTGTGTACGTACGTATCAGTGAACAATGTGGGATTACAGTCTATGTTACGTGTTGCGAAAATGACCTCTGTGCGGTTAATTGTTTGCTCTTCCGCAGATAATGAGTACTGAAATTCTAAAGCCAATTGTACATTTTCATCCTTTAACATTAAATAAGAATTCTGAAAATCAATGACTGCGTCGTGTTGTACCAGAAAATTCGTACCTAAAATTACGTCTGTTGTCAATAAAGGAACAATCCAAAAATTTGAGTGGAAGGTATGACCTGCGATATAAAATGATAAATGTGTCTGTAATTTAACGTCTACATCTTTACTCGATACTGCTCCTTTTACTTTCGTCTTGCCTTAAGGTAATGTGGGATAAGTATTCGCTTTGTTGCATTCGTTAAAAGTCTCCTCATTTATTATTGATATAGGTGAGCCGGAATCAATTACTGCTGAGAATTTCGATGAACCAATTTTAATTTCGATAACAGGATGTGAAATAGTTTTCTGAACAAATGGTCTTTCCTGCAAAAGAGTGCCTCTGATATCGTCAAAAGTAATTACATTTTCGTGAACAACATTTTGCGTGTCAAAGGTAGTGCTTGTGTTATTAGAAGATGCGTCCTGTGCAGTATCTAGTCAGATTCTATCTGACGTGTTATTATTATTAGCAGGATGCTGTGGCATTTCTACTATTTGAACAGTTCTATTACTTCTTCCAGACGTATTACGCTCTGGATGATACCTACTGTCGGGTTCATTCATGAGAATAGGTTCTTGTGTAAAATTTTGCTGTTGGTATGTCCGACTGTTGTTAGATGTACGCTGAAAATTGTTCTCATTATTTTTACGTCTGTCATAATAGTCATTCCTATACGGTGTATTGCGGTAGGAATTGAAATACTGCCTTCTTTGTACGTAGTTGTTTCCTTGCTGACGTACGTTACTATTTGTTGTATCAGGGACTATACGTGCTCGCGGCGGAACATTAAAGCCTGGCTGACCTTGTGCATTACATTGTTGGTTATGTATTCCAACCGGCTGACTTTCATGCTGTTGTGGTGGAAAACGTCTATTGTTACCAAAATGTGCTTCCTGTTGCTGAAAATTTTGACGATATTGATAATCTGAATTTTGTCTGTGATTTAAGTTCTGGTAGTTGTCGTTCTTAAAACGTCTGTTATCTTTCCTATTGAAATTACGTGTCTGATCATAATTGCTGTACTTTTGTTGACCTTGGTTATTATAAGAAAAGTTTTTGTTTACAAAAGAATAATCAGATTGCTGTACTTCCAAGAGCTGTAAAAGATCTCTGAACGCTGAAATATTTTCTTTTTGCTGACCTGTTAGACGTGACACTCGTAATGACCGTGGTAATTTAGAGATGCATAATTGTATAAGTGCGGATTCACTGTACGGTTCACTTAGGTACTGGTTTTGTTGTACCATGTGCTCAAAAAATTGCGTCACACTGGGAAAATTGGAGTTCTCGTAATTCGGCAAACTAATTAACTGATCTTTAATTCCGCGCTGTGTCGTCTTCGACCAATACGCTGACAGAAAAGCATTCTGAAACTCTTCTACTGAATAGCATTGCCTCGCGATCGGTCTCATACGAGTTGCCGGTTCGCCTTCCAGAAAACTGCAAATAAATTCAAGTTTATGTGTTACAGGCCAAGTCGGTGGAAGAGCAAAGCTAAATTGTTGAATCCAATCCAGTGGGTGAATCTGCGTTCTATCGTTTTTGAAAACCTTAAACTTTCTCACTGACAGAAAATGTTTGTAGTCGAAATTATCATCTCTGTGTGATGGAACAGGTTCAGGATCGTAAGAGAATCTATTGAACTGTGGTTGATCGGAATCTAAGTCCCGTACTCTCTGTAGATTACCCAAATTATACGCGCTGCGTGAGTCTGACACATGTTCATAAAGTGGCGTCTGTTGTGGTATGTTATTAACTGAAATGTTTTTCATCTCTGTTACTTCTTGTTGTAAATTTGATAACTTCCTACGTAACGTGTTGTTAGATGAATCGATCTCATCAATTGTCTGCTGTAAATTTTGAAATTCAGGTGTTTGGGTAAATGAAACCGGTGCAGTATCGTCTGATTTATTGTCATTAGCACTTTCGATAGCATCAATACGACTGGCTAATTCATCATATTTTTCAGTCAGTATTTTTGCCTGATCATCGGTTTTAGAATCGGACGCATTAATCTGTTTTTGCAATTTACGCGTAGTTTCGCTCAGCTTTTTAACATCAGCTTTGATGACATCGCAATCCTGTGTTAGTTCTAATTGTTCGAATCTGTCTGTCACTGTTTGAATATTTACTGTGTGTGTATCTGTTTTTGATTTAAGATCAGAAATTTCATCCCTTAATTCCGCGTTCAATTGTTCTATGGTATTAATTTTGTCGGACACTGTAGTAATATTATTGTCTACATACGTCTTTGCTTTCGCGAACATTTTACGTTTGTCCTCTTGTCTTTGTGCAGTGATTGTTTCCATGACTTGTCGTTTTACTTTGTTTTGATCTTGAATAAATCTGCGGAAACGCGTATCACTGTTCTGTATGTGCTGATTAAAGCGCTCGTTAATCCGAGTGCTCTGTTGTTCGAATTTCGCGTCTATCTTTGCGTCCATTGTGCGCGAAAGTTCTACCGTCATTGCTTTAAACTCATCCCGTAATTGTGTAGCTTTTTCAGAGCATTGTTTAGCGACTCCGCTAATTTCGTCTCTGAGTGTTTCTGTTGCGGCTGTTTGCATTTCCCTTAATTCCTGCGCAACAGACTTAATTTCTTCGCTATTTTTTTTTGAACAAGCCTCAATTTCCGCGCGCAACTGTTCCTTAGTGTCATGGCACTGCGCGGCAATGGCTCTAATTTGTTCACTAAGCTGTCTGGAATTGTCGTCTAATTTTTCATTCTGATGTCTGACCTGTTCACTAAGTTGTTTGAGATTTTCGTCATTATTGTCAAGTTTCTCATTTAAGTGTTTGTTATCTTCCCTAAGTTGTTTGACCTGTTCATTAAGTTGTTGTTTGAGATCTTCACTCTGTTGTTTGGCCTGCTCATTAATATGTTTGAGATTTTCGTCATTATTGTCAAGTTTTTCATTAATTTTATTAAATTTTTTGTCCTGTTCACTAAGTTGTTTGGAATTGTTATCAAATCTTTCATTAAACTGCTTAGTCATTTGTATCAACAATGCCATAATTGGATTCGACTCAAAGTCAGCATTTCTATTCTCAGTGCTGTTTAATGGTGGATCTGGAATTGTTTCACTTTCTGTAACCATTTGGTCATTTTGAGATTTACAAAAAGGTTTGTCAGTCAAATGTATACTATCAGTCATTGTTTCGGAATTAAATAAATCTGTCCTACTTTGTGTGATCTGTTCATTTTCATTAGACAAATTTGTCTGCTCGTCACGTGAATTTAGTAAATCGGTTGTGTTAAGCAGGGCAGCGCTCATTACAATAGTGTGCCCCGCGTCATCAATTGTCGTCAAATCAACACAAGACACAACTGAGTTCGTTTGTTCATCATTAAGGTCTACATCATTACTAATTGTTAGAACGCACTGATTGTCAGTGAACGCAGGATTGTCATCATTACACTGCGTGTCACAATTACTATCGGTCACGCTGTTTAAGTCGGTAGTTTCATTCAAAATACCTCGCGATACACTATTCACAGTCTTTCGCGGCATTTTTGCTATAGTCACAATTTTTCACAAAATAAATAAGCACAATGCAAAAGCAATACACAAATACAACAGAGCAACGAATTGCCGTTGACCTGTAGAAAGAAAGTCACAAGTTAATAAAAGCGTAACGCCAAATCCTAATTATATCTAAGCAAATAAGAGCAGATATCTGACTGTTGTTCAACAGTGTAACCTCCCCACCGTAATTTAAAAGGAATGTAAGGACAATACTTAATAGAAATGGGAGCCAAACGTAACCTCCCTGCAATTAAATTTAATGACAATAAAAGTGAGAATCGCAATCTGACTCAAGTATAAGTTCTTCATAAAAAAATTAAAGTCCATTCAGTGATAAGAAAATCTCAGTGATAATAATCATTCAATTAAACCGAAATATCGGTCTTTGGCCCTGTGCAAAAAAATCAAAATTAAAATTCTTTCCTCATTACAACACCTAATCAAATTTCTGCTCTTGTTCTTGCGCACCGCATGGAGGAACTGCATTGCAAATAATAATATTCCTTTTTTTTTTTTTGTAATCTAATTGAAAACTGAAACTTTTGTTTAAGGGAAGTGGAACGAAATAGTTACTTCAATTAAATGAAAATTTTATGTAAAATTGCTTTTGAAATCAAAGTTATTATTGGGGGCACTTGTTGAAAATTAGTTACAATAATTAAACTTTACATTATCCGATGATTATCTTATTTAACAGTATACCTCATTCAGCATCTTGACCAGTGTTGTCGCCAGACCACATCACGCAATCCCACTGGACTGCTACCACTGACCGACCGCTCTGCATGACGACTACTAGCGTACCGCACGCCACTGAACAGAGCTACTGCTCGCGATGACTACTGACAGAGTACTGCCCTCAACTAGACAGGGCTACAGACTCGCAACGACTACTGACAGAGTACTGCCCTCAACTAGACAGAGCTACAGACTCGCAACGACTGACTGACAGACTGAGAACCGCTCGCAACACTCGCGCGGTCAAGCGCATACTCTCTGGTCACAGATGCTACAATGCCTCGCCATCGCTGCTATGTTACATACGTGTTTCAACGACCAGACACCAGGTCGCACGGGCGCTCGTATCGAGGAGGACATGGTGCACAGAACGCCAAACCACGGGCCATGCGATCGTAGGATATCGGCTTTCTACAACATTCCGAGTATGATTTCTCATCATTAGGCGGTAAACATCACGTGCTGTAGGGTTCCTGGTACTAGGCCAGTCGGCATGGACATAAATGTATTCGACGAAACAGATCCTGACATGTGAGAGAGAGGGAGAAATATGGGCTACTGCAACGGGTGCCACTCGAGAGAGAGGGGCCAGTTCGTCAATCAGGCTTCCCTATAATCCGGTTCGGCGGCGGATCCACGATTTAACCATCGTACTTAGATGAAGGGCAGCTGCTCTCGCTTCGACGTTGACAATGCTGAGGCCACCATCTCGAGGAGGAAGTGTCAGCGTGTCGTAGCGGACTTTGGAAATAAGACCCGCGATTAACAAAGTAGCCGAACGCCGCCTGCAGTCTATGTGCCATTGCCTTTGGTATCGGTAAAATCTGTGCTAAATTGGGTAGTCGCAAGACTAGATGAGTGTTAACAAAATCCACGCGTTGTAACATGTCCATTGCGCTCAGGAGGTTGACACGAACGTTCGTGCGGATAGCTTGGAGCAGGCGATTATAGCAAAATGAGATCATGCGCTGTATATCACGGAAGTACTAAGGAATGACGAGATACGTTTGAAGTTCTCTAACGCTATAGATACAGCAATAAGGAATAGCGCAGTAGGCAGTACAGTTGAAGAGGAATGGACATCTCTAAAAAGGGCCATCACAGAAGTTGGGAAGGAAAACATAGGTACAAAGAAGGTAGCTGCGAAGAAACCATGGGTAACAGAAGAAATACTTCAGTTGATTGATGAAAGGAGGAAGTACAAACATGTTCCGGGAAAATCAGGAATACAGAAATACAAGTCGTTGAGGAATGAAATAAATAGGAAGTGCAGGGAAGCTAAGACGAAATGGCTGCAGGAAAAATGTGAAGATATCGAAAAAGATATGATTGTCGGAAGGACAGACTCAGCATACAGGAAAGTCAAAACAACCTTTGGTGACATTAAAAGCAACGGTGGTAACATTAAGAGTGCAACGGGAATTCCACTGTTAAATGCAAAGGAAAGAGGACATAGGTGGAAAGGATACATTGAAAGCCTCTATGAGCGTGAAGATTTGTCTGATGTGATAGAAGAAGAAACAGGAGTCGATTTAGAAGAGATAGGGGATCCAGTATTAGAATCGGAATTTAAAAGAGCTTTGGAGGACTTACGGTCAAATAAGGCAGAAGGGATAGATAACATTCCATCAGAATTTCTAAAATCATTCGGGGAAGTGGCAACAAAACGACTATTCACGTTGGTGTGTAGAATATATGAGTCTGGCGACATACCATCTGACTTTCGGAAAAGCATCATCCACACAATTCCGAAGACGGCAAGAGCTGGCAAGTGCGAGAATTATCGCACAATCAGCTTAACAGCTCATGCATCGGAGCTGCTTACAAGAATAATATACAGAAGAATGGAAAAGAAAATTGAGAATGCGCTAGGTGACGATCAGTTTGGCTTTAGGAAAAGTAAAGGGACGAGAGAGGCAATTCTGACGTTACAGCTAATAATGGAAGCAAGGCTAAAGAAAAATCAAGACACTTTCATAGGATTTGTCGACCTGGAAAAAGCGTTCGACAGTATAAAATGGTGCAAGCTGTTCGAGATTCTGAAAAAAGTAGGGGTAAGCTATAGGGAGAGACGGGTCATATACAATATGTACAACAACCAAGAGGGAATAATAAGAGTGGCCGATCAAGAACGAAGTGCTCATATTAAGAAGGGTGTAAGACAAGGCTGTAGCCTTTCGCCCCTACTCTTCAATCTGTACATCGAGGAAGCAATGATGGAGATAAAAGAAAGGTTCAGGAGTGGAATTAAAATACAAGGTGAAAGGATGTCAATGATACGATTCGCTGATGCCATTGCTATCCTGAGTGAATGTGAAGAAGAATTAAATGATCTGCTGAATGGAATGAACAGTCTAATGAGTACACAGTATGGTTTGAGAGTAAATCGGAGAAAGACAAAGGTAATGAGAAGTAGTAGAAATAAGAACCACGAGAAACTTAACATCAGGATTGATGGTCACGAAGTCAATGAAGTTAAGGAATTCTGCTACCTAGACAGTAAAATAACCAATGACGGACGGAGCAAGGAGGACATCAAAAGCAGACTCGCTATGGCAAAGAAGGCATTTCTGGCCAAGAGAAGTCTACTAATATCAAATACCGGTCTTAATTTGAGGAAGAAATTTCTGAGGATGTACGTCTGGAGTACAGCATTGTATGGTAGTGAAACATGGACTGTGGGAAAACCGGAACAGAAGAGAATCGAAGCATTTGAGATGTGGTGCTATAGACGAATGTTGAAAATCAGGTGGACTGATAAGGTAAGGAATGAGGAGGTTCTATGCAGAATCGGAGAGAAAAGGAATATGTGGAAAACACTGATAAGGAGAAGGGACAGGATGATAGGACATCTGCTAAGACATGAGTGAATGACTTCCCTGGTACTAGAGGGAGCTGTAGAGGGCAAAAACTGTAGAGGAAGACAGAGATTGGAATACGTCAAGCAAATAATTGAGGACGTAGGTTGCAAGTGCTGCTCTGAGATGAAGAGGTTAGCACAGGAAAGGAATTCGTGGTGGGCCGCATCTAACCAGTCAGTAGACTGATGACCAAAAAAAAAATATCACACGTAAAGGTGATTCCAAACATTTGAGCTTATCCACTAATGGCAGCAGAGCCACACTCTCCGCTAGAAGACCGCGACCGATGAACATAGCACTGAATTTCGTCAGGTTCACACGGCTGCCCGCAGCAGTCCTATACTGGGTGATCCATGCCAGTGCCTCTCGCACTTCATCCTCCGACAGAACCAAGAAGCCGGCCAGAGTGATCAAGCGGTTCTAGGCGCTACAGTCTGGAACCGTGCGACCGCTACGGTCGCTGGTTCGAATCCTTCCTCGGACATTGATGTGTGTGATGTCCTTAGGTTAGCTAGGTTTAAGTAGTTGTACGTTCTAGGGGACTGATGACCTCAGATGTTAAGTCCCATAGTGCTCAGAGCCATTTGAGCCATTTTGAGAGAAATTGTTGCTCATCATCATGGTAAAAGTTGTGAATCCTGGCCTCCAAATCGCAGTTTATGGGAGCAGAGAGGAAGTACAAGAGACACGGAGACTGGGTGGAGACATGTGGCCATGAGGCACCTGGTCGCAGTCTCGCGTACTTCGCTGAGCCTTGAATAAGTGACGCTTTTTGCGTTGGCGCAGATTTTCCTCTGAGCAACTCACAACTTATAAGGTCTACTCGGCAACTTGTGTTGCTTTCTCAGTAATTTCACTTCCTTAGATATTTGATCCATTTTTAGCTTGTGTTTTGAGATGTACAAATTTAGAAAGACTATCACAGTTCCGTAACAATCTTCCATGTAGTTTGAGGTACCAAGCAGCTGTTAACAGTACTTTCTGTACCAATTGAGCTTCACTCGAGCTGTCACTTGTTGTATTTTTGCATACATCAACGGTTTGAGGTACATTATTGTTGTGAGATTCAAGTGAGCAACTATTTTTTACATTCATCGGTTGTTTCAATAGTTAATTGTAAATTACTCAATTGTGGTACAGACGTGAGAAAGGTAAACTCATACGTTAAGCTAGGCAGATGCGCTAACCACGACGCCACACATGCGCAGAGGTTTTGCACAGCTGCACGGATTACCCTAGCACGCATTCTTCCGCAATCCAAATTCCCCTAAACTCGAACGCATTGTAGAGGCTCTCCAGGTGTACAGGGATAGCACCTCAGCATTCAACGAAATGAGACATCCTGCCTGAAATCCAGGCGAAGGTGCTTAAATCAAATGAAGCTATACAGTTTCAGGGACATTTTCACGTTGTGGGGTGGCGAGTGGAATTTATTGTTGTTATAAAATGTTTCTTATTATTTATTTAATGCTGTTGTTTGCCATTCTCAACACTGGCTCTCTAACGACAATATTGGCAACCAGAAAGTGATTAGCAATACGTGAAGCCTGTAATTAGAATTCCTAGTGCCCACTTCATCTGAGAAATACACTTATAGCTACAGCTTATAGCTCTGAGGAATTAGGAGATTGTCTGGGATTCATAATCAAAAACGATTCTGTCTAAAATTTTCACTATATTCTGAAAGTCAACAGACCAAAAGGAATCCACACAATCCAACTAACAGAGCAGTTAAGAGTCTAATTCGCTGATGCAACTATAACTGTTCAAATTAAATGTTTAAGCGAATGCTCGCCAAAATTTGATGATAATGTTCATCAAACGCCACGCTAAATAATGGTAGAATGTCTGTCCCGCGACGGCACGTGAAAATACGACACACGCCAACTGAAGATAGATCATTAGAGTCATCCCAGAATTAACACTTCATTCGAAAACGATTTCATGGTTACGCGTATCCCGAGTAACTTATTACAGCATGCGAGGCTGTTTATAGCAATGATACAGACGCGAAGCGACGCGACGCGACTCCTGACACAGGTGGTGCGCTAATCAGCGTCTGGAGAGAGCTGGGGCCGCCTCCTCTCGCGCAGCGTTCTTATATATAAAGCCGCGGTGCGGACGGCTAAGGGAACGCCTGATTAAATCCGCTCTCCCGACTAGCCGCTGGGCTAGTAATGCACCACTTTAAGTTATTGAATACATCATTGCTTCCTTTGCTGATGGCCGATGAAGCTCTCAAATTAAATGTGCATTCAGCACACAGGTAAGTAATGATAACAAAAGTCTGACGTGGCTAAGTCAAATAATTTGGGTGAGAGAATTAATTTAATTACACTACACGCAGGAGACGAGCTCTGAACTTGCCCTTTGGAGATACGCTATCACTATAGTTTTATAGTTATTCAGTTGAAACTTCTCACATCTTTATGATTATAGCGGATCTCCCTTATACTTAAATTTAATCATCCTAGTCTTATTTATTCGCCTACTTAACTTATCTTGCTTCCTTAATTTCTAAGACAAAAATCAGAAAATTATGAATTCCAACTAAAATTTTAATTTGTGAGATCCAAAATACTGTTTCTACTAAATTATTATGAAAAAGGAATCTAAATATAAATTTTTAAGTTTCTAGCTCTTTTCTGTTGCGCCAATGATTTTTACAGAAAAACGTCCAAATTTCGAAAATGGTTAAAGTTATTGAACTGATATTCAACACATATTGATTTAGTATTACTCCTGACATGCTAGAAACGTTTCAGGTTATTTACTTGATTTTTAAAGTATTGCGCAACATTTATGACGTCAGTGCTAGTTACAGCGGACTGACTGGTGCACATTGGAAAGACTGATGAGAATTTTATAAGGCGTGAGTAGGCTGCTTCCCTACATCACCCTCTACTTAATTTTTTTTATGTCAATGAACGAAGAAGAACAAAAAATTAATTACATAAAGGGAAGCAAGAGTACAGCGTAACTCCCTATGAAAAATTAAAATTGAAATGTAAACATATAGAAATATTAAAAGAAAACTGATTACCTACTTCAATTATTTAAATTGCTGGCATGTTCACTGTCTCTTAAGCAACATTATCACTCAAAATTTAAGCAAAATCAATGAAACACTTTGGCATACATATTGTCTTAGACAAACAAACACATAAAATACGTAAAATTATGAAAATCTTAAATCCATTAAATACATTTTTACACAAACAAATTTAAAGAAAATAACACAGTTATTCATGATACATAAACAGATAATTATATCTTAGCAAATCATGACAATTTCATTTTTACACAAGTGGTTGTAGCCGCTTTGGCTGGCGTTCTACACTTCCATTCACAAGAGTAGAGGAGGGGAAGTTGCTATGGTGTGCGTCCTTCACGTTCACTCTAAATTACATGGGGAAAGGGGAGGGGTCACTGTGAGTCGTGTCCAAGTCACTCCACGCTTTCACGCAGCTACCAGGCTGCCATTATCTGGTTTGTCCTGTAGAACAAACAAAAAGAGTGCCTCAGACTCTGTTCACTTAATATCTAAGGGTGGGTCAGAATGAAATGGGGATATATACATTTTACCTTTCAATATGTTACTGGATCAAAGTTCACAGAACTTTTTCAATTTTACTCAAGGCATACAATCATAAATCCTATTTAATCTCAGTTTATTATTTCTGGGCCAGAACACTGAACCACTGCTCGGTACATTCCTGACAAATCTGTATTTTATTTACTTAACTGACTCATCTTCGATTACCTTATTCTTAGAGATAGTATGAGTATATTTGATTAGTAGTTGTCTTCTCAGCTTCTTTGTACATGCGAGTAACTTGTGGTAATATTACAGTTCTGAATGTTCAAAACACACTACGTTTAGTTGACTACTAAATCCACTTATTGGTCCTCTACTGCTGTATCAGTTCCACATCTGCAATTATGTACTTACTTTATCGAAGTGTATTTATGCTGAGCTATAAATAATGTTTCACGTCTGCCACTATGTTACTCAATTATGTTGCTAGTGTATGTACTTATTTAACACTCACTCTATTAACATTTAAAGCATAGGATAGCTCATTTATTCCATATCTATAGTGTATTGCAGCTGATCAGTTTGCTCACGTGGCAATCCATTTCTACTCGATCGGACGCTGAAACCACAGGTAGTCTCTCTCGACCTACCACTAAAGTGCATTAAGTAATTATGGACGAGCGTAATGCTGAATTCCTTAAACCTATAGGACATCATGAGCTGCTCTGTCTCATCTAACATAAGGGTACCTATGGTCGCATTCACGCCTCCAACTCATAACCTCAATACGTGTAGGTGTGTCCTGTCACACACTACACCAAATAACGGCCAGCTCCAACCTTATAAATACTTCAGGGACGTGTCCTTCACGTCTCAACCACAAACACTGTTCAATTCTATTACACTGCCATTCCTTGCTATACAAGGTGAGTTCATTTTTACAACTTATCTGCATATTTTTCATAACACTAAGCAATCTCTTTTACTATTAATTAGTTAGCTCTACAGCATACAATAGGTTTCACTGCCACTTCAGATCCTGCTTGTACACGAATTTGTATATCTTTTTTAAATTACTGTTGGTGGACCATTTCCAATGAAACAACACTTTGTACTTACAATATTACCAGGGTTCTATACATACTTGTTACTCAAATACATTTGTATCTTAATTACGTCATACTTCTCTGTTGTTTATGTCACTGTTAGGTTTGTCACATTAGGTATTTTCTTTACTAATCGGTGGATAGAATGGTTACAGAACTCATGGCTTGATAGCCATGACGGAAAATTTTTGTATTGCAAAGAAGGAGTCGAAACTTTGGTGGATAGGAAAGATGAAGATTGAGTGAGGCCTGAAATGGAAAGAAGATCTCTCACAGCTGGGACTGCACAGCTGCCACACTGTGTAGAGGTTACAGAACAACCTCCTCCCTACAGAATTCATTAGTTTATTATTGGCTTGATAACCATAACGGAAAATTTAATGTGTTGGAAAGAAGAGGTCGAAATTTTAGGTGGATAGAAAAGATGGAGAGAGAGTGAAATCTGAAAGGGGAAAGAAGATCTCACACAGCTGGGACTGCACAGCTGCCACACTGTGTAGAGGTTACAGAACAACCTCCTCCCTACAGAATTCATTCACTACCTATGAACTTCTTTAGGTCGATCACGTTCCTGAGACCTAAGAGCTTTTTACTTTCAGGGTACTCTAGCCTATCTGCATTGGCATGTTGTTTTCCTATGATCCTAAAAGGTCCTTGGTATACAAACATGAATTTCTTTGTTTCTGCTTTTATTTTTTTGATTTTTCCTTGGTTTTGACAAGGACTAACTGACCTGTTTCAAAACTGGTGGGTACAGCTTTTGCGTCATGACGCTTCTTCCTTTCCAATGCTCTTTTTCTTATATTTGGCCTAGCCTTTAACTTCTTCTCATCTGTGGATATTTGCGTTAGAATAGGGAATTCTACCATATCTGCAATCACATTGTGCGGTTCTTGGCCAAACATCAATTCGCAAGGCGCAAAACCAGTTGCATCATGCCTTATGTTGTTAATTACATTCTCAAAATACTTCATGTGCTCTGCCCAACTTGAGTGCTTCCGAGCACAATAAGTCCTGCAAAGCCTATTCAATTCTCTCATAATACGTTCACTCATATTTCCTTGGGGAAATGTTTCACTCCGGCCTTATACAGGCATTCTTTAAATCTATCAGAAGTAAATTGAGGCCCATTGTCTGACAGCAAATTCTTCGGAACGCCAACGTTCACGAAGAAATCTTTTTCCAACTTTTCTACCAACGTTTTTGCATTTGCTCTTTTAATTGGGTATAGCTTAACATATTTACTAAATCCATCCACAACAACAAAAACATGGGTGCAACCACCTCTCGAAGCAGGATGAGGACCAAACAGATCACAAGCCAGCAATTCTAGTGTTTCAGTTGGCTCTACTGAATGCATGTCCCCTTGTATTCTGGTGTTAGCAGCACGGACTTTCTGGCACACTACACAAGATGCTAGACGCTTGGCAACACGGCGGTACATGTTGTCAAACACAACCTTCTCTTTTAATTTTGCAATGCACGTCTTTGCACCGTAGTGCCCATACCTCAGGTGTACAGAGTCGATTAGTAAGTCTATATGTTGTGAGAGAAAGCACAGCTTCCACTCAGAAACACCTACCTTTTTCCTCCTAAACAGAACACCTTTATGCAGGCAATAGTATTGCGAAACCTTAGGATAGTTCGCATTTCCTAAATAGCTCTTCACTAATTTCAGCTGCTCATCTGCATTCTGCTCACGTCTCAAGTTCTTAATCACTCTCTTTAATGCACTTTCTTCCTTTACTTCGTGCAATGCAAACATTCGTACTTCACTTAGGTCTGTTGCTGTAATTCCCGCGTCATCACAGAGCTCCGCACTTCTAGATAACCCATCAGCTACTAGATTGTCTTTCCCTTGAATATATCTAACCTCAAGGTCAAACTGCTGGAGATACAATGACCATCTTACCAAACGAGCATTCCTCAACTTACAGGTCTTTAAAAAGGTCAACGCCTTATGGTCACTGTAAACAATTATCTTGTTACCTAATAGATACTGCTCAAATTTCTGTACCCCAAATACAATTGCCAATGCTTCCAGTTCTGAGATGCCATAATTTCTCTCTGCTGCCTGTAAAGATCGACTTGTGAAAGCTATAGCCTTGTGCACTTCTTGTTCGTTCTCTATTTCTACTTGGAATACCTCCACAGCTATACCATAGCCACTAGCATCAACAAACATACAGAATGGTTTTTCAAAATCAGGATGATGTAAAATAGGACTATTAATTAAAGATTGTTTAAGCATCTCGAACGCCTGTTGACATTCTGCTGTCCAAACCCAAGGGGTATTCTTTTTCAGCAGGAGGTGAAGACAGGGCGCATTAAAAGCCTGATCACTAACAAAACGCCTATAGAAGCCGAAAAGACCGAACATCGATCTCAACTGCTTCTTGTTTCTGGGAGCCTCAAATCTTTCAATGACTGCTAGCTTGCCTGGGTCAGGCAGAATACCTTTTCCACTTATCATATATCCCAAGAAACCTATTTCCTCTTTAACGCACTCTGTCTTTTCAATCTTTAGTTTCATGCCACCTCTCTCAATAGCCTCTAACACTTCCTCTAATAAAACTATGTGTTCTTCCCAGGTAGGAGTTGCTATTAACAGATCATCTACGTAGACTGTTATTTTACTAATTAAGGCTGGTCCTAAGACATGGCACATCACACGTACGAAGGCACAAACAGAGATATTAAGTCCGAAAGGTACCACACGGTATTGGTAACAAACTCCTTCGTACAAGAAAGCTGTGTGCTTCCTTGAACTTTCCGCCAGCGGCAAATTCCAATATCCACATGTGATGTCCATAGAAGTTAAGAATTTTACCCCCCCCCCCCCTGAACTTTTGCAATAACTCGTCCATGTTCTGCGGTCTATCACTTTCCCTAACCACTATTTCATTCAACCAACGAGCGTCCAAGACCAATCTGACACTCACGTCTCTTTTTGGTACAACAACAAGAGGATTATTGTACTCACTGACCGCTTTTTCAATCACACCCCACTCTAGCATTCTCTGTATCTCCTTTCGAACCGCCTCCTTCCTAGCTACATGTATTTGGTATGGCTTCCTGAAAAACACTTGGCCAGGTTTCACCTTTAATTGACATTCATAACCTTTGACCACGCCTGGTCGATTTGAAAATACCTTATGATGCCTTTTTAAAACCTGTCTCAGTTCTTCCTTCTGATTAGCTGAAATTTTATCGATTTCCTGCAATTCAGCTTCTATTTTGTCCAAAATAATTGCTTCTTCTTCTTCTTCTTCTTCTTCTTCTGTGTGTAGCTTACTTTTATTAAGATTAACACCTTCGTCCCAATATCTCCTATTTTTCAGAACTCGTATAGGCAGCTCCCAAGTTTCATCATTAGTTACTACATGTTTATCAATAAAAGGTACCGTAATTACTCCGGTTATCGGCAAGACCATTTTTAACTGGCTTCTTTCAAAGTCAACAACACTCTGATATTTTGACAAGAAATCTATGCCAATTAAAACCTCAATATTAAGACTGTTTACAATTAAGCATGGATGATCAATCATATTACCATTAATATCAAAGGGCAGCAAAGCTTCTTGCTTTACCGTTTTTGACACCTTGCCAGTAGCACCAATTATTCTTAGTCCTGATACCCTCATTACTGTAAGCTTGTCTTTGCCAGGTAATGCATCAAAGAAGGACTGAGATATCGCACTCACCTCACTTCCACTCTCTAAGAGACAACGTACATTGATACCCAACATATTCACTATTATTATAGGGTGGCTTATTCTAGTTTGTACAGGTGGTTCCTCAAACTCATCCAATAGTTCCTTTTGGATTTGTCTCCAACTAAAGTGATCGACATCTGTCTTCATTACATTTAGGTCAAAGTGTGTAGGGGTTTCCTGAATTACATTTTCAGCTGCCTTTTCCAGTCGATCTATTAATTTCAAATCGAAACACCGCACGACTTCATTACATTTAGGGCCGGCCGCGGTGGTCTAGCGGTTCTAGGCGCTCAGTCCGGAACCGCGTGACTGCTACAGTCGCAGGTTCGAATCCTGCCTCGGACATGGATGTGTGTGATGTCCTTAGGTTAGTTAGGTTTAATTAGTTCTAAGTTCTAGAGGACTGATGACCACAGATGTTAAGTCCCATAGTGCTCAGAGCCATTTGAACCATTTGAACCATTACATTTAGTTTGCTGAACGTGTCCCAAATTACTGTAGTCTGAGCGATTCTGCGCCTCCAGACCGGGCATAACACTAGTTATAGCTAAACCACTTTTACTATTATCGTCGGGTTCCTTCTCAAGTGACAACTGGTCACAGCTACTGGGTTCATCGACCCCCAACAGGCGATCCTCTACATTCTCACTTACCTCCTGTCCTAAATCTATTAGTACAGTATCAACATCCTGCACAGGCGCTTTAGATAAGAGCACATCATCCTCATCGTAAATACAAGCATGAATTTCTTCTGCTTCTTCACCTGACAATTCAGTATTTTGTAGCTCCTCCCTACCATTACACTGATGCGCCTCCTCTTTCTCTTCCCACTTAGAAAGCGTCTCTAACACGGTATCTATCAAACACTGTGAGTGATCTAATATTTCTGCTGTATCCTTAGATGCTACCGACCCCTCATCCACATGTTCAGTCTGAGTATTCTGATCTGTCTTACCAAGTACTGTAACTACTGGCTTAGGAAAAATAACCGCCTGGTGAGCGCCAGTGTCCTCATAGACGGGAACTAGTTTTCCTGCCCTACTGTTTCCTTTATTTCCATTATAGTTAACTGGCACAGCATTGCTTTCCGCACTGTTGTTTACCTGCATAATTTTGTTCACAACAAAATTATTATCATTTGGATGCCATTGTTGGTTCTGATAATTATTTCTCCAATTCCTACCTCTCTTAGGATGGCGAACACCTACTGTTCTGATGTTTACATTGCCGTTCTGCTCGTTCTTAAAATTACTACTAGGGTTATTACCATTTCTGTTATTACGTTCTTGCTCCTCATTGGCAGCAACACGCTTTACACGTTCCAAATATTCAATGAAACGATCCAGATTGTCTCTAGGGGCAGATATAATTCTAGTTTGCCAATACCATGGCAGTTTGGCTTCAAGACCCAGTATTATCATTTCAGGTTTTAGCTTTTCGGCCAAATGTGACAACCGTGAGATCCGTGACCTGGCAAACTCTTTAATAGATTCCTTGCCTACATTGAAGCGTTTTCCACTCCAAAATTCTCTCAACACTTCATTTTGCTTATTGCTAGACCAATACTCATTAATGAAAGCTGTTTTAAATTCCGCTAATGTTTTACACTTCAACATAACATCAGCTGACCAACGCATGGAGTCACCTGCTAAATAGCTTCTAATAAATGGTATTTTCTCTCGTTCAGACCAAGTTGGTGGAATCACATCTTCAAAATCGTTCCAGAAATCTAGCGGGTGGATATTTTTATCTGGATCGAACCGCAAGAACTGGCGACACCCGATAAAAGCGGCGTTTGCAGCTACAACTTGTTGCATACTACCATTACCAGAAGTTACTGAAGCTACTTTACTCTCAATGTTAGCAATGTTAGTACTAATATTTTCTGCTCTCATTTCAACATTACCTACTCTTTGCACAATATGAGTAGTATCAGTTTTGATTGCATCTACTTCTGCTTGACATATGTTTACTTTTATATTAACATCTTTAAACCTATCTGAGCACAGTTCAGATTCCGCCTCGATCTTTTCTGTTAGCTTGTGCTCCAGCTTCGTATCTTTCATTTGGAAGTCTTTGCGAACCTCAGCAACTTCGGATTTTACTGTTTTATACATCTCAGATAACTGTTGAGCAACTTTTTTCTTAATATCCTCATGGTTGTAATCAATTTTATAATTTAAACTGTCCAGATCTTCTTTCAACTTATTGCAGCCAGTCTTGAAGGAAGTTTCTAATTCAGCTTTATTGGATTCTAATTTATTGTCCATTGCCTCAAGCCGTTTATTAAAACTGGTTTAGCTGGCCACAATCCTGTTATTTACCTCAATTATATCAGATTTTAACTCAGCTGTCATTCTAGCATTACTGGCTGACATTTTCGCATTACTGCTTTTGACCTCAGTTATTTCAGACTTTAATTCAGCTGTCATTCTAGCATTACTGGTAGCTATTGATTGTAATATAACAAATAAATCAATAGCCCCAGCATCTTTGGGTTGCTCACTAGCTGGCTTTTTATCACACTCAGGTGACGAAAAACTAGCTCCAATACCAGAATCATCAAAACTAAATGAAACTTCTGATCGATCAGTCATATCTAACTTATCCTTTTTAAACTCTACCACCTCTGATGACTGTTCCGTTTTTAACTCATCAGATAAACTATCATCCAATAAATTAACAATTTCTGATTTCTGCTTTACTACAGGGGTCTCTATTATTGAATCATTGCCCCTTTTCACACTACTGTCATGAGTTAATACTTCATATTTCACTTTAACATTACTATTTTCATGCATATTTACACTTGAACCATTGTAGGGATTTACAGTTCCCTCACCAGACATAGGTTCTGATTTAAGTTTAGCCTCGGTTTCTTCTGGCAG
Source organism: Schistocerca serialis cubense (assembly GCF_023864345.2). NCBI lineage: Eukaryota > Metazoa > Arthropoda > Insecta > Orthoptera > Acrididae > Schistocerca > Schistocerca serialis. The sequence goes on along the minus strand of NC_064642.1, from coordinate 561,351,121 downwards.
TTCCATCGCTGACAGTCTTTTAGTGCAGGTTAGTAAAATTTTTAACAGCTTTTCACTTAACTTAGTTCCTTCTGCACAACGTATGGCGTTGCTGGCGCGGCGTACCACGATTACTGATGCGACGTGGCGTGTTGAACTGCAGACGGCACTTCGACGACTGCTGTGTGTTCGCGTGGCCGGCAACTGCAAGCGCGGCTCCGGTTGCTCCGGCGGACGACTGCGGTGAGGCGAAACTGGCTTCTCGCGATGCTGGTAGCGCCGCTAGACTCAGTGCCAGCTCCGTCAATCCAGATGCGTTGTTAATCCAATTGCGTCGTCCACATGCACACGTAACACTATCACTGTTCTATTACTCAGTTGCGTGTCGCATTTCACTCCCGAATCCGAATATTTAAAATCACTTTCACTTTTAATCAGTTTCTTTCCCGGCCGATGCACCATATGTGGGGCAGCGGGTGGAATTTATTGTTGTTATAAAATGTTTCCTACTATTTATTTAATGCTGTTGTTTGCTGTTCTCAACACTGGCTCTCTAACGACAATATTGGCAACCAGAAAGTGATTAGCAAAACGTGAAGCCTGTAATTAGAATTCCTAGTGCCCACTTCATCTGAGAAATACACTTATAGCTACAGCTTATAGCTCTGAGGAATTAGGAGATTGTCTGGGATTCATAATCAAAAACGATTCTGTCTAAAATTTTCACTATATTCTGAAAGTCACAGACCAAAAGGAATCCACACAATCCAACTAACAGAGCAGTTCAGAGTCTAATGCGCTGATGCAACTATAACTGTTCAAATTAAATGTTTAAGTGAATGCTCGCCATAATTTGATGATAATGTTCATCAAACACCACGCTAAATAATGGTAGAATGTCTGTCCCGCGACGGCACGTGAAAATACGACACACGCCAACTGAAGATAGATCATTAGAGTCATCCCAGAATTAACACTTCACTCGAAAACGATTTCATGGTTACGCGTATCCCGAGTAACTTATTACGGCATCCGAGGCTGTTTATAGCAATGATACCGACGCGACGCGACGCGGCTCCTGACACAGGTGGTGCGCTAATCAGCGTCTGGAGAGAACTGGGGCCTCCTCCTCTCGCACAGCGTTCTTATATATAAAGCCGCGGTGCGGACGGCTAAGGGAACGCCTGATTAAATCCGCTCTCCCGACTAGCCGCTGGGCTAGTAATGCACCACTTTAAGTTATTGAATAAATCATTGCTTCCTTTGCTGATGGCCGATGAAGCTCTCAAATTAAATGTGCATTCAGCACACAGGTAAGTAATGATAACAAAAGTCTGACGTGGCTAAGCCAAATATTTTGGGCGAGAGAATTAATTTAATTACACTACACGCAGGAGACGAGCTCTGAACTTGCCCTTTGGAGATACGCTATCACTATAATTTTATAGTTATTCAGTTGAAACTTCTCACATCTTTATGATTATAGCGGATCTCCCTTATACTTAAATTTAATCATCCTAGCCTTATTTATTCGCCTACTTAACCTATCTTGCTTCCTTAATTTCTATGACAAAAATCAGAAAATTATGAATTCCAACTAAAATTTTAATTTGTGAGATCCAAAATACTGTTTCTACTAAATTATTATGAAAAAGGAATCTAAATATAAATTTTTAAGTTTCTAGGTCTTTTCTGTTGCGCCAATGATTTTTACAGAACGTCCAAATTTCGAAAATGGTTAAAGTTATTGAACTGATATTCAACACATATTGATTTAGTATTACTCCTGACATGCTAGAAACGTTTCAGGTTATTTACTTGCTTTTTAAAGTATTGCGCAACATTTATGACGTCAGTGCTAGTTACAGCGGACTGACTGGTGCACAATGGAAAGACTCATGAGAATTTTATAAGGCGTGAGTAGGCTGTTTCCCTACAAGGTCTCAAACATATATGATGTATGTATGCAGACTGAAGTGACAAACGAAAATTTCTACCTAGGCGAGGATTCGAACGGGTCTCCTGCTCCCTAGGCTGATGCACTAACCACTATGGCACCCTGGAACGGTGGCTTTACTCAACTGCATGGGGCTGCCTTAGCACGCCTCCTTGCTCAGTCGAAATTCCCACTGATGAAAGCATCTATGCCTGTGTTGCAGGCAGGATCCCCGTTTCGTTCAATGGTGAGGTGCTATTCCAGTAGAGTGGGGGAGCCTCTGTAATGCTGTTTATGTTTAGGGGGAATACCAAGTGGGCTGAGACGAGAATGGCAATTTGGATTGAGGAGAGAGGCGTGCTAGGGTAGCTTGTGCAGTTGTGCCGAGCTACTGTGCCAGGGCGGCGTAGTGTTTGTGTATCTGCCTAGTGAACAGGAGCTCTGGGTTCGAATCCCGGCAGTGGTAACAAATCTGATTCATCGCTTCAGTGAGCATATACAGTGTGGTCCGTTGATAGTGACTGGGCCAAATACCTCAAGAAATAAGCGTCAAACGAAAAAACTATAAAGCGCAAAACTAGTCTAGCTTGAAGTGGGAAACCAGATAGCACTATGGTTGGCCCGCTAGATGGCGCTGCCATAGGTCAAACGGATATCAACTGCGTTTTTTTAAAATAGGAACCCCCATTTTTTATTACGTATTCGTTTAGTACGTAAAAAAATAGGAATGTTTTAGTTGGACCACTTTTTTAGCTTTGTGATAGATGGCGCTGTAATAGTCACAAACGTATAAGTACGTGGTATAACGTAACATTCCGCCAGTGCGGACGGCATTTGCTTCGTGATACATTACCCGTGTTAAAATGGACCGTTTACCAATTACGGAAAAGGTCGATATCGTGTTGATGTATGGCTATTGCGATCAAAATGCCCAACGGTCGTGTGCTATGTATGCTGCTCGATATCCTGGACGACATCATTCAAGTGTCCGGACCGTCCGTTGGATAGTTACGTTATTTAAGGAAACAGGAAGTGTTCAGCCACATGTGAAACGTCAACCACGACGTGCCCAAGTAGGTGTTTTAGCTGCTGTTGCGGCTAATCCGCACATCAGTAGCAGACAAATTGCGCGAGAATCGGGAATCTCAAAAACGTCGGTGTTGAGAATGCTACATCAACATCGAGTGCACCCGTACCATATTTCTATGCTCCAGGAATTGCTTGGCGACGAGTTTGAACGTCGTGTACAGTTCTGCTTCTAGGCACAAGAGAAATTACGGGCCGATGACAGATTTTTTGCACGTGTTCTATTTAGCGACGAAGCGTCATTCACCAACAGCGGTAATGTAAACTGGCATAATATGCACTATTGGGCAACGGAAAATCCACGATGGCTGCGACAAGTGGAAGATCAGCGACCTTGGCGGATTAATGTATGGTGCGGCATTATGGGAGGAAGGATAATTGGCTCCCATTTTATCGTCGGCAATCTAAATGGTGCAGTGTATGCTGATTTCCTACGTAATGTTCTACCGATGTTACTACAAGATGTTTCACTGCATGACAGACTGGCGATGTACTTCCAACATGATGGATGTCCGGCACATAGCTCGTGTCCGGTTGAAGCGGTATTGAATAGCATATTTCATGACGAGTGGATTGGTCGTCGAAACACCATACCATGGCCCGCACGTTCACCGGATCTAACGTCCCCGGATTTCTTTCTGTGGGGAAAGTTGAAGGATATTTGCTATTGTGATCCACCGACAACGCCTGACAACATGCGTCAACGCATTGTCAATGCAACTGCGAACATTACAGAAGGCGAACTACTCGCTGTTGAGAGGAATATCGTTACACGTATTGCCAAATGCACTGAGGTTGATGGACATCATTTTGAGCATTTATTGCATTAATGTGGTATTTACAGGTAATCACGCTGTAACAGCATGCGTTCTCAGAAATGATAAGTTCACAAAGGTACATGTATCACATTGGAACAACCGAAATAAAATGTCCAAACGTACCTACGTTCTGTATTTTAATTTAAAAAACCTGCCTGTTACCAACTGTTCGTCTAAAATTGTGAGCCATATGTTTGTGACCATTACAGCGCCATCTATGACAATGCGAAAAAAGTGGTCCAACTAAAACATTCATACACGAATATGTAGTAAAAAATGGGGGTTCCTATCCAAAAAAACGCAGTTGATATCCGTTTGACCTATGGCAGCGCCATCTAGCGGGCCAACCATAGCGCCATCTGGTTTGCCCCTTCAAGCTAGACAAGTTTCGTTCTTTGTAGTTTTTTCGTTTGGCGCTTATTTCGTGAGATATTTGGCCCGGTCACGATCAATGAACCATCCTGTATACATCATAGATTTCTGAGACCTGAGTAGGTGTCCGGAACAATACAGAATCGTTGCGTGCTTTGAAGCTTAGGAGAGTTTTTGCTTTCGCCCTACAACTGTTCTGGTCAGACGAGTCTTAATTAGAAAATACGACCAGCTTCTTTTGCACAGCTTCATCGTGACCTAACCTTGGCGGCGTTCAATTGTAAAACAAGTGTCCCAACTTGGAACATTTAATATCTTCGGTAGGAAATTTACTCTATTTACATCACTAATGATGAATGAGAATTACTCTGATTTTCATTTACAACAGTTTTGAGATTATTCAGAATTTCAGTGACTGTAATTAGCGCAGTTCGTTGATTTAATGTCGTTTACAGCATGCACCGCCTTGTATAACGTTTCTATGTTGAGTACGTAAGTGGGGTAGGCAGTATTCAAACTCCACTGCCGAGCCCTAGCACGTCTCTGCAGACACCAACAATAAGCAAGAATATTTTAAAACAAGAAGCAAAAACACCGTGAGTAAATTACAAGCAGTTTTTATAAGGAAATACCATTTTTAGTACATAAGTAGTAAAATATTTACGTTTAGTTTGTAGGATATCCAATTTTCCAGGATGACCGCAGAAGGTGCTTTGTAAATTAAAGCGAACCGCGTCTGATAAAAATTCTCTTTAATTATTTTCAGTTAGCTTAAGACGGAAAAACCAATAACAATTGGTGCCTCAACATATGCCCATGCAAAGAAACATTATTGGAGCAGGACATGGACAAAATTTTCAGTTGGTATAATGAATGACAGCTCTCTTTAAATATGGATAAATGTACGACAACATCTGTAATAAAGAAAAAAAGTACCGTATATTGTCTGATTATAAGATGAGTGGTGAACATCTCAGTACGCCACAACACCACGAATTAGAGTAGTGTATGTCACTTTGTACGACACATTAAAAGTCGGGAGTTCTTTTTCAAACACGCTGTATTCATAGGATACTGTGTTCTTTTTCCTTTGTTTTGAGAAGTGCACAGTTTTACATTTTGAACATTTAAAGCAAGCTGCTAATCCCTGTTCCAATTTCAAGGCCTAACTGAATAATTGTATAGGTTCGTTCAAAACGTATTTCGTTGTAGATAACTGCATCATCTGCGAAAAGTCTGACATTACTATTAATATTGTCTGCAAGATCTTTAATATACGACATGAACATCAAACGACCCAACACACTTCCCTGGGGTACAACTGAAGTTGCTTCTACATCTGAAGATGACTCTCCATCCAAGATAACATGGTGTGTCCTCCCTACCAAAAAGTCCTCAATCCAGTCACACATTTTGCCTGATATCCCATATCCACTTTTGAGAATAATAATCGTAGTGCCAACGCTATTTTGTCGAAAGTCGACATGTTGAGAAACGTGGCTGTTGTACTTAAGGTTCATAATTTATATAAAAAAACAGCTACCAGCCACATGTATGGTTTAAAAAAGGTTTATTATCTTCAGACCATGACCGGTTTCGGATTTTTCTTTACAAATCCATCTTCAGATGGCAGATTACAAGCATTCTTAGTTGGACCTAGTTTTGTTTGTGTTATTCGTTTGCCGCAGAGCTGTGTAGTTCTGCCTGACGAAATATTCGTGCGTTTATGTTGTCGAACGCAAGCTTAATACACTTTACAATATGCACTATGTGAGTGCTATTCCAGTCACTGGACGTCAAATCCAACCTCATCATCTTAATTACACACGCAGCACACACGAATAACGTTTACAAAACGTGGCCCAGCTTCATATTACAAACGAGAACAATATTTGCAAAGAGCTTACAGTCATAACGATGTTAACTTACAGATGCTGTATAGTCGATATGGGTACAGTAAAATATCTCTTTGCTGTTGTATGAAATTAATCTAAAACGGAATAAATAAAATTACATACACATAAGATTACAAACATTATATGTAGTACAGAATTACTGTGTGTTACTAATTAGTTGTTACAATAACACAATAACTATGAAAGACAAAAAATCAGTAAAATATGTAGCCCTACCATATATAAGCCCACTTTCATATAAAATTTCCAACTTATTCAAGAAGAAGAATGTCAAAATCAGTTTCTCTACCAATAACAAACTCCAACAAAGAGTCATACACTCACTCCCACACAATAGCATACCCCATAAAAGATCTGGAATATATAAACTCAAGTGTAACAACTGTCCTAAATTCTACATTGGCCAAACAGGTAGAGCTTTTGAAACAAGATTCAAGGAACACCTTGATGCCCTACGTCTGAAAAACCTAAGAAAATCTGCTTTTGCCACCCATCTTGCAGAAAAAATCATACAGTGGGGAATATAGAAAACAACCTGCAGATATTACACCTCAAAGGTTTCACATTGAATCTCCTAGAGGAGATTGAGATTCATACACATAAAAACAGGTTCCCTGATCTCATTTTGAATGAACAGACAGAGTCAGTTAACACCCCTTTCCTAAATAACTTTGAAGAAGCTCTCACTTTTTTAAAATAACTTAAGCCTAATATTCCATCAAAAACATTCAGTATACAGGCCCCAAAAACTGCGTATATGTCATTGAAAAAATTGCATAATGATAACATGTGCATTGCATATTATGTCATATATTAGAATTTATCTCCTACTATTGTAACAACTAATTAGTAACACACAGTAATTCTGTACTACATATAATGTTTGTAATCTTATGTGTATGTAATTTTATTTATTCTGTTTTAGATTAATTTCATACAACAGCAAAGAGATAATTTACTGTACCCATATCGACTATACAGCATCTGTAAGTTAACATCGTTATGACTGTAAGCTCTTTGCAAATATTGTTCTCGTTTGTAATTTGAAGCTGGGCCACGTTTTGTAAACGTTATTCATGTGTGCTGCGTGTGTAATTAAGATGATGAGGTTGGATTTGACGTCCATTGACTGGAATAGCACTCACATAGTGCATATTATACTCCACAACTAAACCAGCGATATGACAGTACACTTACACCCAGTAGAACATGGTAAAGTGTATTAAGCTTGCGTTCGACAACATAAACGCACGAATATTTCGTCAGGCAGAACTACACAGCTCTGCAGCAAACGAATAACACAAACAAAACTAGGTCCAACTAAGAATGCTTGTAATCTGCCATCTGAAGATGGATTTGTAAAGAAAAATCCGAAACCGGTCATGGTCTGAAGATAATAAACCTTTTTTAAACCATACATGTGGCTGGTAGCTGTTTTTTTATATAAATTATAAACCTTAATAATCGTAGTTGTGGTATTGAGTCAAATGCTTCTCGAAAATCGAGAAATACTGCGTCTACCTGACAGCCTCGATCCATGCTGAATGGCATGGAGGAGGTTGTTCTGTTCGACATACCTCATTATGTTTGAACTCAGAATATGTTTGTGGCTGTTCTTTTGGTTATGATGTGATCCCCTTATTTCACTCAAGAAAACGCTAAATGCAGAAGGCTCTCAACACATGTAACAGCAGTGTGTATTTTTCATAGCAGAGGAACAGTTTGGAGGCGATGACTGCTCAGATCAACACGTCAGTACACGTTGCCGTAAATCAGCGACTGCGAGGCAATGGTTTGTGAACAGAAACATACATGGACTGGCCGCAGCAAGTCCTGTTCTGAATCCAATGGAACGCCATTGGGATAAGACAGAACGAGCCGGCCTCCGTGGCCGAGCGGTTCGCCGCCATGGTAGCTCAGTGTGTTCGGTCAGAGGGTTAGCTGCCCTTTGTAATAAAAAAAACTGAATTAACCGATCAACGACGAACTTAAACGGGTGTCTTACGACGTCCGCCCCGAGCTGATGCTGCTAGCGAAAGCGAACAAAATGAGATTATAAAAAAAAGCGGTTCTAGGCGCTTTAGCCCGGAACCGCGCTGCTGCTACGGTCGCAGGTTCGAATCCTGCCTCTGGCATGGATGTGTGTGTTGTCCTTAGGTTAGTTAGGTTTAAGTAGTTCTAAGCTTAGGGGACTGATGACCTCAGATGTTAAGTCCCATAGCGCTCAGAGCCATTTTTTTAAGGCAGAACGTCGACTTCTCTCCAGACCGCAGCGTCGATCATCATTGCCTTCTCTGTACAGCAAGTTGAAAAAGGGAGAGTAAGGGCGTGGGGTAAGGCGATATTTACATGAGCATTATAAATCTTTTCCATCGAAATTTCTCTCCTTTATACCTCCTCTGCGCTACCACAGATAACGTGTCACTGATGTCATTTGTACTAAGCTTGCAGTATACGCGAGGTGCCTACGAGTATTTGCTTTCACCGCCCTTAGTGGAATGCGTAAGTTCTAACAAATGTTCACAGCCTGCAGTCTTCTATAGTTGTGCCCTGCGCAAAAAACAGCACGTAGGTCGTGAATCCGTTATCTTGAGGCTGTAAGAAACTCTTAACGAGGAACTGTTGTTTTAGAATAATCAAATTTCCAATTAGTTTGTTTGTATGGGATACCACTCGCTTTTTATTGGCAGATCACGAGAAGCTGCACAATTACATTCCACTTTAGGGCCATAAATAATTTCCATCCTTCAACAAAATAATGAACTGTGTATTTCCGTAATTAGTATCATACTGCTCTCAACTATATGTCCAAATAGCCATACACTGTTAAAATAGTCTTGACACCGACTGCAGCAGACAACATGTCTGTCCTCCGATGCTGCCGAACCAGCTCTCATATTTACAAACTAGACATTGAAAATTAAGACTTAACTGATACCGCAGCGGAGAACATGTTCGTCTGCCGAGACTGCCGAACCCGCTCTGAACTTACAGGCGAACCGCTTCGCCCGCCAGTGAAGTTAGGCGCGATGCGAAGATCACCGAAGTGCTTCATCGGCCTTTTCGTCTTGCAGTTGTTTTTTATTCTGCTCGTTATTAATACTTGTGAAACAATGGAATGGTAGCAGGCTATTGAGAGATGCTTTAATTTGAACTGCAAAATAATACACTGTTTAGTTTACCTACTATTAATAGCAAAAAGTTATCATTTTGGAGCGCAACTTCCGAACGCTGCAGCCAGTTGCGGAGGACCTAAATTTAGGCGGTCTTTCTCACGATACTCATACCGGATAAACCATCCGCCACCCGTATCTCGCACCACCCTACGTCACCTTGCCACTGCCGCCCTCTCTAGTATACAATGGCTTGCAAAGTATACACTCATGCTCATAAATTAAGGATAATGCTGATACATGGTGAAACAACGCTCTGGTGGGCGGTTTGTGGGTTTAAATCACCTCGGGGTATGACTATGCGGTGCATTTGACCTGCGGTCGTCACACGGTGACGCTGGCAGCAGTCCACATACACAGAGGTGCGTTGCTGCATGTCAGAGTAGGATGCAGCGAGTAAGTGTGCAGACGTTTTCAGAAGTGCTAATGGTGACTGCGTGTTGAAAATGGCTCAAAGAACACATATTGATGACGTTATGAGGGGTAGAATACTAGGGCGACTGGAGGCTGGTCAAACACAGCAGGTCGTAGCACGGGCCATCCGCGTGCCACAAAGTGTGATCTCAAGATTATGGCAACGATTCCAGCAGAAATCACCTCGGGGTATGACTATGCGGTGCATTTGACCTGCGGTCGTCACACGGTGACGCTGGCAGCAGTCCACATACACAGAGGTGCGTTGCTGCATGTCAGAGTAGGATGCAGCGAGTAAGTGTGCAGACGTTTTCAGAAGTGCTAATGGTGACTGCGTGTTGAAAATGGCTCAAAGAACACATATTGATGACGTTATGAGGGGTAGAATACTAGGGCGACTGGAGGCTGGTCAAACACAGCAGGTCGTAGCACGGGCCATCCGCGTGCCACAAAGTGTGATCTCAAGATTATGGCAACGATTCCAGCAGACAAGATACGTGTCCAGGCGCTACAATATGGGACCTCCACAGAGTACAACACCACAAGAGGACCGATATCTCACCATCAGTGCCCGCAGACGGCCACGGAGTATTGCAGGTAGCCTTGCTCGGGACCTTACCGCAGCCACTGGAATAGTTGTCTCCAGACACACAGTCTACAGACGACTGAAGAGACATGGTTTATTCGCCCGGAGACCTGCAAGGCGGATTCCACTGACCCCTGGTCACAGGAGAGCCCGTAAAGCCAGGTGTCAAGAACACAGTACATGGTCATTGGAACAGTGGTCCCAGGTTATGTTCACGGACGAGTCCAGGTATAGTCTAACAGTGATTCTCGCCAGGTTTTCATCTGGCGTGAAGCGGGAACCAGATACCAACCCCTTAATGGCCTTGAAAGGGACCTTTATGGAGGTCGTGGTGGAATTATGATTGGTGCACGTATACCCCTGCATGTCTTTGACAGAGGAACCGTAACAGGTCAGGTGTATTGGGACGTCATTTTGCACCACTACGTCAGCCTTTTCAGGGGTGCAGTGGGTCCCACCTTCCTCCTGATGGATGATAACGCGTGGCCCCATCGAGCTGCCGTTGTGGAGGAGTACCGTGAAACAGAAGATGCCAGGCGAATGGGGTGGCCTGCCTGTTCTCCAGACCTAAACCCCATCGAGCACGCCTGGGATGCTCTCGGTCGACGTATCGCTGCACGTCTTCACAGGACACTTCAGGAGTTCCGACAGGCAATGGTGCAAGAATGGGAGGCTATACCCCAGCATCGGTTCGACCACCTGATCCAGAGTATGCCAACCCGTTGTGCGGCCTGTGTACGTGTGCATGGTGATCATATCCCATATTGATGTCGGGAAACGTGCGGAGGAAACAGTGGCTTTTTGTAGCACATGTGTTTCGGGACGGTTTTGTCAACTTATCACCAATACCGTGTGCGTTCTCTATGTGCCTGTGCTATTAGTGCCAGTTTTGTGTAGTGCGACGTTGTGTGGCATTACATTCTGCAGTTATCCTTAATTTATGAGCATGAGTGTATATTGGTTATAGATGTACTACTGATTTCATTGGTCCGTTGTATTTCGTATCTCTCTATAACACTATTTGGCCGACGTGGTCTAGCGGCCAGAGCACTAGTCTCCGGCCGTGGAGGTCCGGGATTAAATTCCGGATAGGGGCGGTGATTTTTCAACGTTCAAGACCGTCCAGGCCGGCAACAGATCCACTTAGAGCGCTATCAAACGAGTCCCGGGAATCTTTCACGTTGGTAAAATACTTACGTCCCAGACTTTACCTTTTATTGTTCTGTCCCCTGGTATTTAAAAGTTTAAACACGCTCCTCTAGTTCACCAGTAATCTTGTGATCGCAAAATACCAGCTTCTTTCTCTCGCTTAGTCTTTATCGAACTATGGAAGAGCAGGGAGGAACGCGACAGAAGCGGCAACCGCGGCACGTGTGGCGACGTGCCGAGCCTGTTCAGGGAAACAGCTGGCCACCCCGCGCTTCCGGGGACCGGAAAACGGCGCCACCCCACGCTGCCGCCTGCAGTCAACGTACTGTCTGTCTGCCGGCTGTGGGCGACCGTACGGCCAGGGACACAGTGCTACGGCCGCCTCTGGCGCGCCTCCTGCATGCAAATCAAACTTGGCTGCTGGTCCAAGACCTCAAACACCCGGACCCGCTCCTAAGCCCACCGACCTCGCTTAACCCATTTCTGCCCACCATAACACATACAGAGGGTTTCAGAAGTGATGGTCAATATTCAGGGATATGACAGGAATTATCATTTGAAACAAAAGTCAAGAAACATGGGCTCTAAAACCCATACCTTAATAGCTATGAGCAATTCTTGATTTTCGGTACTGTGAAACAAATCTCTTCTACTGCAATCTCTTTGCTTGCCATATTTTTGGAAGTGGTAGTACGGTCCAAAACAAGAAAAAAATGTCTCGTAAACATGTGTTCTAAAATCCACACCTTAAAAGTTATGAAAACTTCTTCATTAGAAGAGTTATGTTTCTAAGTAGCGATGATGAACAGGTACTCATAACTCTTAAGGTGTGTGTTCTAGAGCGCATGTTTATTGGGCATTTTTTTCTTGTTTTGGTCCGTTCTACTTCCCAAAATATGGAAAGCAAAGAGCTCGCAGTAGAAGAGATTTGTTTCACAGTATCGAAGATCAAGAATTGCTCATAGCTCTTAAGATACTCGTTTTAGAGCCCATGTTTCTTGACTTTTGTTTCAAATGATCATTCCTGTCAAAACCCTGAATATTGACCATCACTTCTGAAACACCCTGCATGTCACGTAACATTCTGCCAGTGTTTTATCTTGTTGTCAATAATGCATACGCTTGTAATGTCTATTGTTATGTCTCTCAGATAAGAACGCTGTCTTGTTGATTTCTGTCAGTAGAACCAGGAGAAGGGCAGTGAATGGTGTTTCCATTATGAAGACTTCTTCTGAATAAGACTATGTCTTGGAATAAAAAGTAAGTATTATTTTCTGTCGCAATATATCACATAATTTTAAAAATGTTAGCTTAATTATAATTTCAAAGGTGCCGGAGTTTATGATATAGGATAATCATAAAATGCAATTCATTGTTATGGTCCTTTTGCACACATTTTACGCTATTATGCTACGCAGAACAGTTAGTATGATGATTCATTCTTTCTCACAGGTCTGTCTCTGCATGACATCCTAAGTATTCTTGAGGAAGGAGAAGACGAGGCAACACATATATCTATTGAGTCTCCTGAAGCTAATATGGAGTCAGATGATTCTGGTGAAGAAGACAGGGGGGGGGGGGGGGGGATAGACAAAATTCGACCAAGGCGCCTTCATATACATGGATACTCTGCAAATCACATTTAAGTTCCTGACAGAACACTCTGGAACTGCACGCGGAAAAAACGAACACCTATATCTTTCCGTGCGAGCTCTGATCTCCCTTATTTTATTATAATGATCGTTACTTCCTATGTAAGTCGGCGTCAACAAAATATTTTCGCATTCGGAGGAGATAGTTGATGACAGAAGCTGTCAATTAAATGAAACAGGAAAGTTACAGATCTGAAAAACTGTTATCAGAGAATCGAGAGGGAAGGATCTGCAAAGTGATCACGCTTTATTTCCTGAGAGAGCTCATAATGAATAGAGAAGCTTGTCTCCAGTTCAGTGCTTTGAATTATTTTGGAATGGTGAAATAATTACATTTCTCATCATTGAATCAACAAAATACTCCTTGTTCAAGAACTCCTAGGATCCCAAAATAATACGTGAAGAGATAAAAAGGTTTTTAAGAATTCTAATTTCGTCGCGCTATAATCCGCTACCTGCGACAAGATGTTACCGGGATTCAAGGTTGGACGTGAGAAATGAAATGGTACACAACATGAGAAGTGGCAGATTTACCACAATTATGAGATTCATTCACTCGTGTAATAACACACAAATCAATGTAACTGGTAAAACGTGCAAACTTCGTCCACTAATAGATACGCTAGGAAAAGTGTTTTCTCTCCAGGTTCAGCCTGTGAAAGAATTTCTATCAATTCACTTTGTAAGTAGGCTGTTTAGGTTCTTATATTGGTAACGCCACCGCCACGTAGCGTTCTGTATGAAAATCACTCGCTGTGCTGTGTGCAGTAGAGTTGTGGCGATTCGTGAATGAGTCGTTCATTTGAACGACTCTAAATAAAGAATCGTAAGAATCGAATCGTGATACGGACGAATCGTCGTTCAAAAGAATCGTAAGAACGATTGCGTGTTTCAGAGTCGTGACGATTCCAAGTTCCAACGATTCATCGATTCTTAGTACGCTATGCTTCGAAGGCAACTTCCGAATCATGCAGATTGCAGAGTTGTGCCGAATGATTACGACCGTCAGATGGCAGTCAAGTGGAGGATGCGTGTGAACAAAGGAAGCTCGGAACGAATAAACGAAGTTCGTGGGCCGTAATATTACTCGCGGGGAAAAAAAAAGAGAGAACATAGACCCTCTAACCAATAGGCCTACCTTTCTTGGCGGATCGCCGTGTAATACCGTCTTTAAACAAAAGCTTTTTGATTAATAATTTCAAGTTCGAATTTTCGAATGTTATCGTGTTCAGATTCATATTAAATTTTAGTGAAGTAATGTCGCTGTATGCGATTGAATCCTACTGTTTAGAATTATGTCGTCTTCTCACGTAAATATGAGTGACAGCGGCAAGTTCTCAGACAAATTAAAAGCTATGCTTAGTATTTAGAAGAAATGAAAGTTACGCTAAATTTGCTGTGTGGGAGGGCTGTCAGCTGCGTTATGAATTACAAGGGTGATGTGGACTTGGAAAGACATCTTAGCACAGAAAAACATAGGATGATATGAGCCAAACCACGTCTGCCTCACTGCTAGATTTTGTTACTATAAAACAGACGTCTGTAGTTAGACACGTTCAAGCCACACAACCAAACTGGCATACCACGTAATTTTGCACCACCTTTCGCACAAATCGACTCCTCTTTCCTGGCATACTGAAATAAAACAATAGATGCAATCAAATCAAACGTGACCTTTCATCAAATAAGGCATTACACGTATAAATCGAGAATCACACTTGTAACGTCATATGCATGTTTACGACGTTACAAGTGTGATTCTCGATTTATTTACAGACGAATGGAAAAACTGGTAGAAGCGGACCTCGGGGAAGATCAGTTTGGATTCCGTAGAAATGTTGGAACGCGTGAGGCAATACTAACCTTACGACTTATCTTAGAAGAAAGATTAAGAAAAGGCAAACCTACGTTTCTAGCATTTGTAGACTTAGAGAAAGCTTTTGACAATGTTAACTGGAATACTCTCTTTCAAATTCTGAAGGTGGCAGGGGTAAAATACAGGGAGCGAAAGGCTATTTACAATTTGTACGGAAACCATATGGCAGTTATAAGAGTCGAGGGGCATGAAAGGGAAGCAGTGGTTGGGAAAGGAGTGAGACAGGGTTGTAGCCTGTCCCCGACGTTATTCAATCTGTATATTGAGCAAGCAGTAAAGGAAACAAAAGAAAAATTCGGAGTAGGTATTAAAATTCATGGAGAAGAAGTAAAAACTTTGAGGTTCGCCGATGACATTGTAATTCTGTCAGAGACAGCAAAGGACTTGGAAGAACAATTGAATGGAATGGACAGTGTCTTGAAAGGAGGATATAAGATGAACATCAACAAAAGCAAAACAAGGATAATGGAATGTAGTCAAATTAAATCGGGTGATGCTGAGGGAATTAGATTAGGAAATGAGACACTTAAAGTAGTAAAGGAATTTTGCTATTTAGGGAGTAAAATAACTGATGATGTTCGAAGTAGAGAGGATATAAAATGTAGACTGGCAATGGCAAGGAAATCGTTTCTGAAGAAGAGAAATTTGTTAACGTCGAGTATAGATTTAAGTGTCAGGAAGTCGTTTCTGAAAATATTTGTATGGAGTGTAGCCATGTATGGAAGTGAAACATGGACGATAACTAGTTTGGACAAGAAGAGAATAGAAGCTTTCGAAATGTGGTGCTACAGAAGAATGCTGAAGATAAGGTGGGTAGATCACGTAACTAATGAGGAGGTATTGAATAGGATTGGGGAGAAGAGAAGTTTGTGGCACAACTTGACTAGAAGAAGGGATCGGTTGGTAGGACATGTTTTGAGGCATCAAGGGATCACAAATTTAGCATTGGAGGGCAGCGTGGAGGGTAAAAATCGTAGAGGGAGACCAAGAGATGAATACACTAAGCAGATTCAGAAGGATGTAGGTTGCAGTAGGTACTGGGAGATGAAGAAGCTTGCGCAGGATAGAGTAGCATGGAGAGCTGCATCAAACCAGTCTCAGGACTGAAGACCACAACAACAACAACATGCATGTTTACTCATAAATAAACTATTTCTGGCATATCTTATCATGACAATTTCAAACATGTCCTGCCATATGTGAGTAAGATGTAGAACTTTTTGCATTCCGTAAGAATCGTGCCATCGCAAACTAGAATGAATCGAATCGGAAAAAAGAATCGTGTTGCCCAACTCTAGTGTGCAGTCTGTGGCTTGGTGGCATTGTTGGAATTTGCTATTGTAGTGTTGGGCAGTTGGCTATTAACAGCGCGTAGCGTTGCGCAGTTGGAGGTGAGCCGCACGTATACCCCTGCATGTCTTGACAGAGGAACTGTAACAGGTCAGGTGTACCGGGACGTCACTTTGCACCGGTATGTCCGCGTTTTCAGGGGTGCAGTGGGTCCCACCTTCCTCTTGATGGGTGATAACGCACGTCCCCACCGAGCTGCCATCGTGGAGGAGTACCTTGAAACAGAAGATATCTGGCGAATGGAGTGGCCTGCCTGATCTCCAGACCTAAACCCCATCGAGCTCGTATGGGATGCTCTCGGTCGACGTATCGCTGCACGTCTTCAAACCCCTATGACACTTCAGGAGCTCCGACAGGCACTGGTGCAACAATGGGAGGCTGTTCCCCAGCAGCTGCTCGACCACCTGATCTAGAGTATGCCAAACCGTTGTGCGGCCTGTGCACGTGTGCATGGTGATCATATCCCATACTGACGTCGGGGTACATGCGCAGGAAACAGTGGCGTTTTGCAGCACATGTGTTTCGGGACGGTTTTCTCAACTTATCACCAATACCGTGGACTTACAGATCTGTGTCGTGTGTGTTCCCCATGTGCCTAAGCTATTAGCACCAGTTTTGTGTAGTGCCACGTTGTCAACCGCCAGCCCTTGCATCAATTGCCTATTCTATAGCGTTGCAATCTTCCTATAGATAACAGCATCGTTCGCGAATAGCCTCGCGTAGCCTTCAACGTTATGCTCCAGACCAGGGTTAATCAACCTCTTTTATCTCACTTTAGTATTTCCGTTAGCAGTAAAGTTTTGTAACCAGCCACCAACTTGAAGGTTGGACGTTAATATTTCTTTGGAAAGTTGGCCACTGATTCTGCAGTGGTGTGCATACACAAACTCTGAGTCTGAGATATTATTATCGCGAGTGGTAGCGTACGAACAGTTGTTGAGAGTATTCGGACGCAGACTACGGTGGAAAGAAAACGCGTGACAAATGAAGGCTCAGCCTTCCGTGACCGTGCTATTAACGCCGGGGGAGACTTTGGTAATAATTGAGGATTTTTGCTAATTTGCTTTTTTGCTGCACGTAGTTGTTGCTTGCTTGCGCACTGGAGTGATTTTGTCAGATTTCTGGATGCAGACATTGAGAATAATACTCGTATCTTTGTAATGACCAGTTACGTGGTAACTGATCTAAGACATTGTGGAATATTTAAAGTTGTTGCTATTCGAACTGTCTAAGAAAAGGAAAGGTCAGAGTAAAGTTCGTCAGTGTTTAAATTGTCCATTTTCAGAATACAGAAAATTAAAAATTTTTATTGGTTTCTTTCATTTTTTTATACCGCCTCAGGCTTATTGACTAAACCTCTCATCATCATTCAATTTCTGTATAAAAAAATTGCAGCAGTTGTGTCAGTAGTTTTGACCATGCATCGCATTCTGCGTGGATCACAGTATTTCTTTTGAATTAGTTTAGCGTGTTGCTGGTAGTAGAGTATACACGCAGTTGCAGCGGCAAGACGAGGTAAGTTGTCTGTTCCGTGCAGGAGCATTACTGTATTAATTGTTAGGAGACGTTAGAAGATATTTTTGTAATAGCAGTGAAGTAGAAGAGAATTTGATTTTTCATGATTTGTAGGAAGAGTAATAAATTTCTTTTTTTTTCTTTTCTTCTTTTTCTCATACTACTAATAAGGTAAAATAAATGCATAAATAAATAAAATAAATAACTAAATAATATCATATGAGATGGAGCCTTACACATTTCCGTAGGTCTTTCGCCTGAACAATAATAATTACAAATATTGAAATAGGCAACTTTCAAGCTTCACGGTAATAGTGTTTTGTAAAGTGTGAAGTAGCTTTGCTTATTAAAATTTATAAAGCAGAGTTACAACAATTTAAAGCAGATAATAATAATTATTTGCCAAATATCTTGAAATGAGACAGTCTCAGTTGCAATTTTTTTATTTCTGGAAGTGAAAAAATAGCAGCAGAGACTGTCTCATTTCAAGAAATACACTACTGGCCATTAACATTGCTACACCAAGAAGAAATGCAGATGATAAACGGGTATTTATTGGACAAATATATTATTCTAGAACTGACATGTGATTACTTTTTCACGCAATTTGGGTGCATAGATCCTGAGAAATCAGTTCCCAGAACAACAACATCTGGCCGTAATAACGGCCTTGATACTCCTGGGCATTGAGTCAAACAGAGCTTGGATGGTGTGTACAGGTACAGCTGCTCATGCAGCTTCAACGCGATACCACAGTTCATCAAGAGTAGTGACTGGTGTATTGTGACGAGCCAGTTGCTCGGCCACCATTGACCAGACGTTTTCAATTGGTGAGAGATCTGGAGAATGTGCTGGCCAGGGCAGCACTCGAACATTTTCTGTATCCAGAAAGGCCCGTACAGGACCTGCAACATGCGGTCGTGCATTATCCTGCAGAAATATAGGGTTTGGCAGGGATCGAATGGAGGGTAGAGCCACGGGTCGTAACACATCTGAAATGTAACGTCCACTGTTCAAAGTGCCGTCAATGCGAACAAGAGGTGACCGAGACGTGTAACCAGTGGCACCCCATACCATCACGCCGAGTGATACGCCAGTAAGGCGATGATACATGCTTCCAATGTGCATTCACCGCGATGTCACCAAACACGCATGCGACCATCATGATGCCATCAGAACCTGAATTCATCTGAAAAAATGACGTTTTGCCATTAGCGCACCCAAGTTCGTCGTTGAGTACACCATCGCAGGTGCTCCTGTCTGTGATGCAGCATCAAGGGTAACCGCAGCCATGGTGTTCGAGCTAATAGTCCATGCTGCTGCAAACGTCGTCGAACTGTTCGTGCAGATGGTTGTTGTCTTGCAAACGTCCCCATCTGTTGACTCAGGGATCGAGACGTGGCTGCACGATCCGTTACCGCCATGCGGATAAGATGCCTGTCATCTCGACTGCTAGTGATACGAAGCCGTTGGGATTCAGCACGGCGTTCCGTATTACCCTCCTGAACACATCGATTCCATATTCTGCTAACAGTCATTGGATCTTGACCAACGCGAGCAGCAATGTCGCGATACGATAAACCGCAATCGCGATAGGCTACAATCCGACCTTTATCAAAGTCGGAAACATGATGGTACGTATTTCTCCTCCTTATACGAGGCATCACAACAACGTTTCACTAGGCAACGCCGGTCAGCTGCTGTTTGTGTATGAGAAATCGGTTGGAAACTTTCCTCATGTCAGCACGTTGTAGGTGTCGCCACAGGCGCCAACCTTGTGTGAATGCTCTGAACAGCGAACCATTTGCGTATCACAGCATCTTCTTTCTGTCTGTTAAATTTCGCGTCTGTAGCACGTCACCTTCGTGGTGTAGCAATTTTAATGGCCGGTAGTGTACATAGCCGGTTGCTGCACCAGGCGCTCAGTATGGAATGGAACCAATTCTACTTACCAATTACTTTATATCAAAAATTAATGAAAACCTATTGTTTAATATCCCAACCTCCTGCCGTCCACCATGAAAGCTGGAACACCCACTAATGGGTAGGGCCCAGGTTGGCTATCACTGTTGTAGATAATTACTACACATACTGTACACAGTAATGACCCCGTTATGCACCGTTGCAGTACCCTGAAATTATGTTTACATCTGCCGATTTTGTCCCTTTAAGAACGACTCTTTGCGTTCTGTTTTAAGAACGACATTTTGTGTTCTGTTTGTAAGGAATTCCTGAATCCAATCACAAACGCTAATCCGATACTCTTCACGTTTATATGTTTTTCACTAAACGACAGATGCGGTACCGTATGGCGTGGCTTCGTGAAGTCAAGGAACACATGATCAACCTTGGCGCCTTATTCGCAAGAATCCTGAAATCCTTGTTGATTTTTATAGAGGAGAAGTGCTTTCTCTGAAAACGTTATAATGCTTGAGCATAAACATGTTCCATAACTCTACAACAGACTGACGTGAACGACACAGGCTTAAAATGGCGCATGTGTACGACGACCCTTCATTAAAACTGGAATGAGCTGCTCTTTATTGTAATAGCTAGGTGGCCTTCGTTAATCCAGCGACCTAGATAAACTACTGCTAGAAAAGGAGCCAGTTCTGTCACAAAATTTCTGTAGAATGTTACGGGTATCTCATCGTATCCAGTAACATTTCCATATTTAGTACTGTTACCAGGCCTGGTAGGATATATAAGGGGCGCGAACAGCGTAAGTTTTTGAGTGAACACCGTGAAGGACACGGAAATGTCGCGTACGCGTGTGAACAGCGTTATAATCACCCAACAGACTGAATGGGGCGTCACTGTGGGTCTCCATCGGCCAGCTGGTCGAATCCTCAAATATCCAGATTTGTGAGCCATTTTGGATGTGACAGTGGGTCAATGTTGGTCTGCACTGCATGGAATCGTGAGAGCAGACACATACGTCGCCAACGTTCCGCTCGACCACGTCTAACCACCACATGGGAGGATCACCGTATTGTGTACAAAGGACATCATAACTCTTTCACATCTCCGACTACCATTTGAAAACAAATAACGGGTCCCCCTGCAGAATTCTGTATCATCCCACACCATTAGTTGACTATCAACAGCCTGTCTAGGGCGTAGGCTGTTGTTGATACCACAACACCAACAGTGCGTTTGGAGTGGTAGTGCGACCAGAATGTATGGACTGCTGATGAATGGCGCTACCCCGTGTGGCCATCATCAGGGAGTATGGCGGCGATCTGGAAAAGAGATCTAGTCCTTCAAATATTTCTGAGAGGCACAGCGGTATTCCTGCTCTCGTCATGGAGAAGAAAGCTAGCGTTTATGACAAAGTGATAGTTGGCAGTGACTGAAGGAACTCTGATGGCACAATGGCACGTGAGGACGGGAGGAAGGAAGAAATATCGAGTTTAACGTCCCGTCGACTTCGAAGTCATTAGAGACGGAGCACAAGCTCGGATGGTGTCAAGGATGGGGAAGGAAATCGCCCGTGCGCTTTCAAAAGAAACCATCCCGGCCTTTGCCTGGAGCGATTTAGGGAAATCACGGAAAACCTAAGCCTGGATATCCGGACGCGGGTTTGAACCGTCGTCCTCCCGAGTGCGAGTCCAGTGTGCTAACCACTGCGCTACCTCGCTCAGTGGTGCGTCACGGGCATCCTGAGAGGCCACGTGTTACCTCTCATACGACAGTAGCGCGGTGCCATCCTTTAACAGGACTACGCTTGCCGCATCTGACAAATGTCTCTGTGATGCTGAGAAACTCATGTGGCCACCAAGATGCCCAGCACTAACCCTGATAGAACATAATGTTGGACCAGCCCAGATCCCAATTCCATCCCAGTGCACATATCCAGTTACAACAGTCATGGGTCAGCTTGTCTTATTGTCTTAGGAGAGGATACGACGGTTTTGTGACACCCTTCTCAAACGAATCAGTGCATGCATCCAGGGTCAGAGGGGGTGCAGCGTCTTACTGATAAGTGGGCTCATACTGTTAGGTCCTTTGTAAATTTGATTCGATTTTGTAATCACCGACATAACATCGTATCCCTTCAACTCACGGAACTTCACTTTATACCCTTCTCCCCCTCTGGGTGTTCCACTTACAAGTCAGACAATGCTTTTTTAAGGCTGTCATATTTCTTTCTTTCACTGGTGCCATGACCCGCACTGGCGCAGGTTCGGCATTGTTAGGAACGGATTTGGCAAGGTTAGTGGAAACGGGCAGCCAGATGCCCTTCCTGCCACCACCCCGTACCCCCTGGGACGGAATTAGTATACCCCTGCTCTGTCTGCGACTAGTGTAATTCATGGAATAGTGCGAACGCGTTCAGATGTCTGCGAGTTGTGGAGCTGAGGCGGAATGAGGGGACCAGCCCGGTATTCACCTAACGGGATGTGGAAAACCGCCTAAAAACCACATCCAGGCTGGCCGGCACACGGGCCCTCGTCGTTAATTCGCCGGGCGGATTCGATCCGAGGCCGGGGCGCCTACCCGAGTCCAGGAAGCAGCGCATTAGCTACCCTGGTGGGTTTAAGGCTGTCGTCTTTGTATACATTTAATTCCTTTCCCCTGTTAGTCCTCATTCGTATGGGTGGCACACTTTTGAGCAGTGTTGTACGATGGATGGCACGAGTGTTTTGTACACAGTCTCTTTTTGTTAACTGATTGCACTCTCCTGTTATTCTAGCAATGAACCAAGTCTGCTGCATGTTTCACCCATGTGATCGTTTCATTTCATATCCCCATACACTGTCACACTGAGGTATTAGAGTTGAGCGATTTCAGTTGTACTTCGTTCACAGTAGTCATATGGTACTATGTTTTTCGTTTTGTGAAGTGCACAGTTTTACATTTCTAAACATTTAAGGCGTCAGTCTTTGCACTACTTTGAAATGTTATTAGTGGCGGGCCCAGAGATTCTGCCGCTCCGTGCGGAATTTTCCAGTGTCGCTCCCCTGCACCCCCCCCCCCTTTCCCCTCCCTAGCCGGTCCCACTTCTTGTACTTTCACACATTGCCAACATTTTTCACAATGTCGTTCATCTGCGAGGTCTTATTTGTACACATCACACTTGCTCACACATGTTTCTGACTGAGTACGTCTTTACGACCACCAGTCAATGAAACGGAAGAGAAACGTTTTCAGTATAATACATTTTGAGTTATAACTCCAAAATTAATTACGTTCCCTGAGCGAAGGGGAGCGAGCGGTGCGAAACCGGTAGCAGGACCAGCTCAGCTGAGTATTGCATTGTCGACGGCACGTCTCCGCTTCTGATGCACAAACTGAAAGGTCATAGAACAGCGAATCACTTACATGTAAATGCTTCATTTATTGAAAAAAAAGTGTATACGTCGTCACTACCTATTTAGTGCGTCCATAGTACACAAAGGAAAATCTTCTATGATCGAATATTAAAAGTCGTGCTTTCCGACAAGCCACGACTATGGTTTATGGCCCAAAAGAATAAGTTTTGAAACCACTTTCTTCATTTACTGTAGCGAAAATTAACAGTTATATCCTAAACAAAGTTGTTGAAACTCGAAGAGTGTGAAATGGAACGAAATTGCATAAACAGTTCGTGGAGTGCTAGTTAGTTGCTTCAGCCCCAAATTAAGGTTTGGTAGCTGTTTTCCGTTTTATCTTAGCAACAGTATCTATTGATTATGGCTTCAACGCCGAGAAAGAAATGGGAATGAGCGAATGCTAAAAGAAGTTATTGAAAACATTAATTTAGAGGAGCGTGACCAAAGAACAAGAATGTAAGTGGTATTAATGGCACATCCAAAGGAGTGGGAGTGATGCGGAAGGACGAAATACATGTTTACACGAGTAAATGCTCCTTAATTACAGTGTCTGGATTCTGAGGACTATAGCATTTGACGGGCAGTGCATATTTCAGTTACTTTACCTGTTTATTAGAAAGGGTTTTTCTCAGCTATACTGCCATAGGTATTTAAGGAATAATTAGACCACGATTAACTGACGTTTATCTTCATCTCTCTCTTTTTTTTATATAGAACTTACAACTACTTAAGCCTAACTAACCTAAGGACATCACGAACATCCATGCCCGAGGCAGGATTCGAACCTGCGACCGTAGCGGTCGCGCGGTTCCAGACTGAAGCGCCTAGAACCGCTCGGTCACAGCGGCTGGCCACATGGTACAAATTGACTTGGCAACACTGCCGCTAGCAACCTTTGGTATTTTGAAAGAGACGTGACCAATTCCGGCGCATCCTTAGTCGCCTATTTCGCAATAACGTAGACTGTTACCTGTAGGATACTAGATTTTATGAACGATTTGCATCTACAGCTTATTCTCAGACTTCTTCGTTTGTACAAAACTTTCATTGTTTTGTTTCATCTATCCTTTTGGAACCATACTAAACCACAAGATTTTGCGAACCCCATCAAACCCGCCGGCCGGGGCGGTGGTACGGTTCGCCCTCCCCCACCTCTCCCTCCCCCGCTAGAGCCGGCCCCGAATCTTATAAAGATGAACTGAATATTCGTCCTTTTTTTCAGCTTTCGTTATAGACAACTACATTACTACACTGAAGAGCCAAAGAAACTGGTACACGTGCCTAATATCGTGAAGGACCGCCGCGAGCACGCAGAAGTGCTGCAGCACTACTTGGCATGGATTCGACTACTGTCTGAAGTAGTGCTGGAGGGAATTCACAACGTGTATTCTGCAGGGCTGTCCACAAATACGTAAGATTACAAGGGGGTGGAGATCTCTTTTGAACAGCACGTTGCAAGGTATCCCAGATATGCTCAATAATGTTCATGTCTGGGGAGTTTGATGGCCAGCGGAAACGTTTAAACTCGGAAGTGTGTTCCTGGGGCCACTCTGTAGCAATTCTGGACGTGTGGGGTGTCGCAATGTCCTGCATGAATAGAGCAAGTCCGCCGGAATGCGCAATGGACGTGAATGGATGCAGGTGATCAGACAGGATTCTTACGTACGTGTCACCTGTCAGAGTCGTATCTAGACGTATCAGGGGTCCCATATCACTCCAACTGCACACGCTCCACACCAGCTTGAACATTCCCCAGCTGACATGCAGGGGTTCATGAGGTTGGCTCCTTAAACGTCCATCCGCTCCATACAGTTCGAAACGAGACTCGTCCGACCAGACGACATGATTCCTGTCATCAACAGACCAGTGTCGGTGTTGACGGGCCCAGGCGAGAGGTAAAGCTTTGTGTCGTCCAGTCATCAAGGGTACACGAGTGGCCTTCGGTTCCGAAAGCCCATATCGATGATGTTTCGTTGAATGGTTCGCACGCTGACACTTGTTGATAGCGCAGCATTGAAATCTACAGCAATTTGCGGAATGGTTGCGCTTCTGTCACGCTGAACGATTCTCATCAGTCGTCGTTGGTCTCGCTCTTGCAGGATGTTTTTCCAGCGCAGCAGTTTCAGAGATTTGATGTTTTACCGAATTATGTTAACAGAATCTTCCGTCGGTTCTTAGTAGAACAACATTCTGATAAATGAAAAGCACCAGTGCTTTTTTTATACAATATTACTTTTATTGTTAACCGGTTTTCGGCTTACAAGGCCATCATCAGACATTCACTCAGTAAATTACTTTTATTGTTGACCAGTTTTCGGCTTACAAGGCCATCTTCAGACATTTACTCAGTAAATGTCATTCACTCAGTAAATGTCTGAAGATGGCCTTGTAAGCCGAAAACCGGTTAACAATAAAAGTAATATTGTAGAACAAATGCAAAATGGTGCTTTTCATTTATTTTAGCGGATTCCTCAAGCGGTACACTAATGAAATGGTTGTGCGGGAATATCCCCACCTCATCTCTGCATCGGAGATGCTGTATCCCATGGCTCGTGCGCCGACTACAACAACACGTTCAAACTCACTAAAATCTTGATAACCTGTCATTGTAGCAGCAGTAATCGATCTAACAACTGCGGCAGACACTTGTTGTCTTACTTAGGTGGTGCCGACTGCAGCACCGTATTCTACTTGTTTACATACCTTTGTGATATTAGAAACAAATAAGCCCTCGGTCACAAATATTAAGTTAAAACTGACCAGGTTTCGACACTATTATGAGCGTCGTCTTCAGAATTAAACTAACTGTTCTAAAACATAATAGGTATATAAGACATTAATAAATTAAAGTGTGTACTGACTGGAAAGAGATGCAGTACTTACAAGTCAC
This sequence comes from Schistocerca serialis cubense, assembly GCF_023864345.2. NCBI lineage: Eukaryota > Metazoa > Arthropoda > Insecta > Orthoptera > Acrididae > Schistocerca > Schistocerca serialis. Next base: position 561,325,094 of record NC_064642.1, on the reverse strand, counting down.
ATTTTAAAAAATCTAAGCCGGAAAGGCGACGTCATGAATAGTTGCGAATAAGTTAAGATGGCGAGCCGCTAAGGGCTGCTCGTACCTGAGTGAACAAGGGTTGCAACTTAATATTTTTGACCGAGGGCTTATTTGTTTCTAACATAATTCTGACACGGTCACTGAACCTTAGCAGCCATGTTCAGAGTTTTACATACCTTTGTATTTGAATACGCGTGCCTATACCAGTTTCTTTGGTGCTTTAGTGTATTAAAATGTTCTTTGCTTCAAGAGGAACTGATAATGCTGGTGGTTGTCGCAGCTGAATTCCTGCAGCCTCTGCTTTCTACGAACGCTTTCAGGAACTGATGGTGCTGACTTCCTACAGGTCTGGTGGCTTCCTACAGAACGCTTCCGGAGGGCAGTTGCCGGGTATGCAAATGGCGGCGCGTTTCGCGAAGGGCCGCGAGCCGTGGCGCCCGGTGGACAGCCCTGCAACCGCTGGAACAGTACGTGGCTGACGCGGCGAACAAGAGACAGTCGGCGGCGGCAGGGCTCAGCCGAGGCGCGCGCCAGTCTGCGGCGGACCTGTGGCGCAGAAACACGTTCGCCTGTCTGGTGAGTCCGCGCTGCGCTGCGCCCTCACAGCCGGAACGCACTCACCTGCCGCGCGCGCGCCAGCCCGCCACCGCCAACCGTCGGCTTTGTCAGCTGTGCTGCAAACTGACGGAGGTCAACTTCTCACCGCTGCGTTTGTCTTCAGTCAGGCTCCACGAACATTGGCACCAGGTGAACTTTTAACATCAGTGAACCAAACGGACACACGGAGCTCTACACTAACAATTGCCATTTCAAACTTTGTTCCTTTAGCTGAACTGTGCGGCTGCGCCTTCCTGAGTGACACAAGTTCCACTCTGCCGTCATCTTTCTCCTGCTACACCGAAATCCACATAGATCACCTCGCAAGACGTGCGAAAATGACACTTAAGAACTACACCTTTTTGCATTGTTAATCATTCGATATTGCCTACTCATTTCCCTACCAGTTTCATCTATTTACATGCTACCGTCATTGCCTTAAGGAAAACCCATTCAAGCTATTTTTACAAGTTTGTGGCAGGGACTACCTAGAATTTTACCTGTACCGTTTGGCGTTCTTCCGGTTTCTTTTACCGCTACCAATATATAGTGGCAGTTAATAGTATACACGGTTTCCTGTGCTCTGCGACTTCCGACGCATGACGAATGGAAGGGTGGTCGGAGTGGGAGTGGAAGATGAATGTGTTTATGAGGGAAAAGTAATTTCCGCGTGGGAGGGACAGAACTACAGCTTGTGTGCGACAACTGGAAAGAGAGAGTGTTCGCGTCCTGGGCGTAACGTACATCTGACGTGACCGAATTAAGTGCGAGCTTCGGAGGTTCATTTGTGATTGCTCTTTCTCATTAGAACAACATATGTAGCAGGTGTCAAGTGTCCGCTAGTCTGTTTTTAGGGTAGTAAATCTACGTTTCACGTTATGATAGGACGCAAAATCTGCTGAAAACACGCACGACGATGTGAAATAACATCTTTAATTGTTAATAATTGAGGCTGAAATTGTGTTAATCTTTATGTTTCCCTTGGTACGTATTTCTAGGCTGAGTACCGATAATGGCCAGTGCACACTTCGATGCTCAAATATTCTTCCAAACAGCTTGTGAGGTTAAAAATCTGTACAATACTTAGTAATATTTCATTTTTGTTCATCTCAGTAATACGCTCTCACTGACAGACCTACTACAAGGAGCGTGCTTTGTGCGTAAATGCAACCTGTCAGCATTCTGTAAGTATATTCTCATTCGCTAAATCATCAGTCAGAACTGTTGTCAGATCTAGTGCAAGTATTAAATCACATTTTCTGCTTACAATACGTGAAACCGCCAGTTATAATTTGACTTAGAACTGCCATACAGTGACCTGGCGTGTAGGAGGATAAAAGTGTGCTTCCGCCTCTAGATGATGGCGTCAGTCTGTGTTTAGCTAGAACTATAATCGACTTTGACGGTTGGTTCCAATGAAACTAGAGTCCCCTCTTCGTAATGAAAACGTCCGCGAGAGAGCCATCATTACGTTCGTAGATCACAGGCGAAAGGAAAGGACAGCTCAGCTTATTACTTACTGTACGCAGCCTTTATATGTGGCCGGATAAAGGTTTTAGTAGCCGTGCCTCATCATTGATCATTCTACATCATTTCGCGTTAGCTGCCACGCTTCTCAAGGGATGTACAAACGTTTATGGCTTATCGGTTTCCCTTTCCTACTTGTTCAGGAAAGTGAAAAAATCAGTGCAGAATTTTAGCTTCACGCTAGTGCATACGCACAGGTTACGTGGGGCGGTCCACAGTGCGGTACATATACATATTAAGTTGCAATTTCTTTGAAATAGGAAATCGTGCTGCATCAAGCGCATCTCAATGCAGCAGATAAGAACAAAGGCATTTTCGCATAACTAGTATGTAATAACCGACCTTGTGAATTTGTTAACTTCCAATAAGGTGAGACAGAGAGAAATTACTTTACTGTACGTCGATTAAAACAACAAAGTGAGTGACAATCAAGTAATGAGGGGGCCGACATCAGTTCACGTTTGTCCAGGCATACAACATGGCTGCAGCAGCAACAGCTAGGTGTATCCGTTCTAGATACGTTCACAAGTTGCCCGTTTACGCCAGTACTGGGTCTGATCCGCATGATGGTAATTTAACACTTTTCTGACCGACTAATTTAGGACATTTTGTGGAGTAAATTAAACAATGGAGCGACGAACAATGCAGACGGAAACGTATTGCAATTGCTAACGTTTCCGGCCTGAAGCGTCGTCTGCAATAGTGTGTAGCAACGAACTCCTGAGGTAGCAGAGCGATATGACAACGGTAGACAGAAAAGCTAGCGTGACCAAGGTCATTCTTTGATTGATTGTTGTTATGGTAATTACATTATCACCTTTTTCTTATAATTCGCCGTTGCCTACTAGGCGCAGATATTTGGGGAGGGGGTCACAATTTGTTACTGTCTCCTTCCCCTCCAAACAAATCTTGTCATCATCTCTTAACATGTTAGAGACTTAGATTTGTTAATAATAATAATTTGGTTACAATTGTGTTTAGCACATTGTCTTAGCCTAATCACCAAGAAATTGTCCATCAAAGAAATACGTCATTTGAAAATCTGGGATTTGCAGTCATGCTGTTTATTGATTTAAGAACTAATAACAGCGAAAGTCACAACTCGACACTGTCTCACCCAAGAGGGGCCGGGGGGCAGACCTGGGGGTATGGTGTATTTTTAATATTTTGGACGACGAATGGCGACTTTTAAGCAGACATAAAAATGTTCCACTTCCGACCTTGTTAAAAACTTGCGTAGTACCGACTTTTAAACCATTTATTGAAAGAAAAGGACCAGAGCGAGTTTGTAAACGGGTAATGTCCTACGTATTTTCCATTCGTTTCTGCCTACGTGTGGAAGTCAGTCTTTTCACTACTCTTCTATTATGGGAGGGCCTTTCCTTTGCTGTTTTGACTGTAAACAGTCCTCTGGATTGCCGGTTGTGCGTGTCAAGTCATCTAATCCCATACTCAGGGACTGAGCATAGGGGAGAAGGTGCAGGAATCTTGAACCGCCGTTCTAAGCTAGGTCTTACTGGAGGTGGTTTGTCGTTGCCTTCCTGCTACCTGTTACGAAGTATCAAGTGTGTATCTGCGTTGTGTGGATGACTGAAGACGTGTTGTGTTTGTGTTGTTATGGATGAAGGGAAGGGAGATAACAGAACCTATTCCTCTCGAACACTCCAAAGGGGTCGCCTAGCTTGGCACATCCCAGTCCGACGTATGGATCACCATCGACGATGTCGCATGCTCTTACTTCGTGAGAAACTGTGGACAGGTTTGGAACTTAATCCAGGGACACTGACGCAAAGGATGTTTATCAGGAACTTCAGCTAATCTTGCTGACTAAATACTGGCACTGAAAGTTTTCTACTACCATGGCCCGAGGAGAGCGCCGCCGCGCTGATGTTCGTTGGCGACCTAGGCTACGATGGCGGGTGCGGTTCTGCATGTGGACTCACGAAATGGCTCCCATTTTTTCTTGACGGCCAGCACCATAAGCCGGTGAAGAGCGACATTACTTGGATCGAATGTTCTCTGCAGGCGATTGGGCCATAAGCCCATCCACGTGGACTAGGGCTCCGGCAAGAAACTGAGATCTGTCCTGTGTTAAATATAGCTTGCGATTTCTAGAATTCTTGGCCATTATCAGCTCTTAGTGCCCACGCTGCTGTATTCTCCGAAAGCTAGTTGATAAATTTGTCTGTGTTGCTATACAAAATCTTGTTCTAAAATGATCTTGGGAGGTCTGGAGATATACGCCTGTGCTGCCTACATGGACATATACAGGTGCATCCGTCTGGAACTTACAACGGGAGGCCACGATGTTGGGATCACAGATATACCGGGTGATCAAAAGGTCAGTATAAATTTGAAAACTGAGTAAATCACGAAATGATGTAGATAGAGAGGTACAAATTGACACACATGCTTGGAATGACAAGGGGTTTTATTAGAACAAAAAAAATACAAAAGTTCAAAAAATATCCGACAGATGGCGCTTCATCTGATCAGAATAGCAATAATTAGCATAACAAAGTAAGACAAAGCAAAGATGATGTTCTTTACAGGAAATGCTCAATATGTCCACCATCATTCCTCAACAATAGCTGTAGTCGAGGAATAATGTCGTGAACAGCACTGTAAAGTATGTCCGGAGTTATGGTGAGGCACTGGCGTCGGATGTTGTCTTTCAGCATCCCTAGAGATGTCGGTCGATCACGATACACTTGCGACTTCACGTAACCCCAAAGCCAATAATCGCACGGACTGAGGTCTGGGGACCTGGGAGGCCAAGCATGACGAAAGTGGCGGCTGAGCACACGATCATCACCAAACGACGCGCGCAAGAGATCTTTCACGCGTCTAGCAATATGGGGTGTAGCGCCATCCTGCACAAACATCGTGCGTTCCAGCAGGTGTTTATCAGCCAGGCTGGGGATGATGCGATTCTGTAACATATCGGCGTACCTCTCACCCGTCACGGTAGCAGTCACTGACGTTTTGCTGTGCAGCGCCATCTGTCGGACATTTTTCGAACTTTTTTTTTTGTTCTAATAAAACCCCATGTCATTCCAAGCATGTGTGTCATTTTTCACCTGTCTATCTACATTATTCCGTGGTTTTTCAGTTTTCGAATTTATACTGATTTTTGATCACCCGGTACTTCAAACTTTGCACACCTTTAGTAGACATTTATGACAACTACTCTTGCAATTCTGAGAATATCGCAAGAGAAGTTTTACACGTCTATTATGTGGCTTATGAATCTGCCAGTAGGACCGTGGCGGTCAAGTGATTAGCATTCGAACTTCGTGAAGACGAACGTGTATGAGGCGACGGTTCGAGTCTCGCTCAAACTTAATTATTAATCTATTTTTTCATCACTGGTCATATTATTTAATTTAGAAGACATTTGAGAGGTAATAAGATGAAAAAAATCGCATTTATTTGCACAAAGTATTTGTATGAAGTTTCAATTTGTGTTTTCCATGTCTGTATGGTAAATGACATCCTGCAACGTGTGATGTCGAGAGCACATCGGACGAGTAATTCTACATGACTCTTGTGGTCTGGCGCACTGTGACTTGCTATACTACTGACTGTCAATAACGTCATTCGCATCATTATTCATCGAGGTTTGACTTGGACTTTCCAAACGTGTCCCTCATCTTTGAAAATTTAATTACAAATAGTAAACAGTTAAGTAATATATGAAATTCATTACAATTTCACGAAAATGCGCATGGTTTATTTCATTATGTTACTCTCAGATGTCACACAAATTAAATAATGTGGCCAGTGATGAAAATAATGTAGATTGAAACATTAGTATTAACTGTATTCGAACCTTTGCCTCGTCCACGGCCGTTACGCTAATCAATAATGCTAACCACATGATCACAATGACTTCTTGCGCCCGTAACCATTGCATTGATACATCATTTAAATAAGAGACGTGTAAAACTTCTCTTAAAATTTTCTCGGAACTGCCAGAGTAGTGCACCTTACTACTTTCACATTATGTTGTTTCAATGGCCTAGTAAAGGTGTACAAAGTTTGAAGTAAATCCGTGATCCCAACGCCTCACCTTGTTAGATGTTCTCCATAATTCAGTATTGTGGCACCCTGATAACTTTTACACATTTATACTCGTTACCTGTTGCTGTTTCCCCAGGGCTGCATAAAAACTAATTCACAAAAAATTCATTTTCCACTCCAGTTGGCAAAGCTACTTGCACAGATAAAGAGGTGCGTTCTCGGCTGTAGATGATTACTTGACAGATAACCGAGCGAGGTGATCCAGTGGTCAGCAAACAGGGCTCACATTCTGGAAGAACTGGGTCCAGTTCTCCGTGCAACCACCCTGATTGTTTTCGTAAAACGACTAAGGCAAATTCTGGGATTGTTTCGTTGAAAGGACACCATCTATTTTCTTCCTCATTCTTGGACTATGCGGCTCAGTCTGTAAAGACCTCGTGGTCGACATGACATTACAGCCTAACTTTCCAGTTTTGAATGATAGGACTATTCTTTTTATGTTTTTGTCAAATATGGACACCTTATGAAGTCTTCAGCTTAGTGAAAACCTTGTAGCGTTTTAATCGTATCACCTAAGGATGTCTGCAGCGACAAAATAAGATTCTTTTTTGTTTATTATGACCGATTTCGTCTTATGTTAAAACCATCCTCAGATTTTTTGGGCTTCGTGTGGCTGGTGCAGGCGGCTCCTCGGTTTTTCAAGTGATACCACGATCGTGCACCAGCCATAATGAGCCCAAAAAATCTGAGGTTGGCTTTAACATAAGCCGAAAACGGTCATAATAACAAAAAAAAATGATGTTGCGACCTCGACTAAAGTTTTAACTGAAATTAGGTTTTTTCGTTGTGAAGCCCTTCTCCGTTATAGCTTTACGTTTTGTTTACAGTGATCAACATACTAACATAATATTAAACATATAACGGGCGAAGGCCACAAACCACTGTGCCGAAACCTAACATTCTGTTAAGAGAACAATCGACAATTATTTACGTATTCATAAAGTCTGTGACGCTTGAAAATGGTGGCTATATTAGCAAACAGGATACGATTTTATTATTACGTTGACATAAAAAAGAGATGAGTTACTTTGCTATTGTTAAGACAAAAATACAGGTGCAAACAGATCCTGGTACCACACGAAAGCAAATGAAAATTCCGCTGCGTAACAGAGTTCTATGTCATTAATTTGTCATTAATAACCCATCTCAGTTCAAAAATAACAGCGAAGTGCATAACTACAACATTAGAAGAAAGAATGATCTTCACTGTTCTGGATTAAATTTCACTTTGGCACAGAAAGGGGTGGACTATGCTGCCACTAAAATCTTTGGTCATTTGCGAAATAGTATTAAAAGTCTGACAGATAGCCAACCAACATTTAAAAGCAAATTAAAAGAATTTCTGAATGAAAACTCCATCTACTCAATAGGTGAATTCTTAGATATGAAGTAGTAACTCTAAAAAATAATACTTATTTAGTGTAAACATCATTACGAAATCTCGTATTCATGATCTATGGAACAAGGATTAATGTATGTATGTATGCACTAATTTAACGAGTAAACTTATTTACAGTGCGGTATTGTAACTTGACTAGTAGATATTATTTGCCGGCCGAAGTGGCCGTGCGGTTAAAGGCGCTGCAGTCTGACACCGCGAGACCGCTACGGTCGCAGGTTCGAATCCTGCCTCGGGCATGGATGTTTGTGATGTCCTTAGGTTAGTTAGGTTTAACTAGTTCTAAGTTCTAGGGGACTAATGACCTCAGCAGTTGAGTCTCATAGTGCTCAGAGCCATTTGAACCATTTTTTTTTTATATTATTTGTTCACTCGTTTGCGCTGCGCCCTTATTTTGTTCCAAGAAAGGGCTCGCAAAACAGTGTTTGTGTTCGTTGAGACTGCTGCGTATCTATTCCTGTCTACAAATTGGCAGGCGCAAAATTCACAAGCACGAACCGGACTACCGTACTAATACAAGGCAAACTATCGAAACTAGTGGTGTTTCTGCAGTGTAACGGACAACGCTTTTGAAGTAGTGTAATAACTCGTGGAGTGTTGTTGTTAGAATCTTGGAAAGACGTTCAGTGTGGCTCAAATCATTTACACTGTCTCTTTCGTTGCAAAAATATGCATTATTATAAGTAGGGAATCAAATTGTGGTGCTATAAAGCGTCGTTGTTTGTAGAATCGTCGCAAAGGTTGGCATGTAAAGCTCCTGCATGCATACTTCCATTCTGTGAAAACAACACAACATATTAATCGTGTGATTTCGGAAAGATTCGGAGTGGCACGTATAGCCTATCCAAGCTGTTTGTTATACATTCCTGGAAATTGAAATAAGAACACCGTGAATTCATTGTCCCAGGAAGGGGAAACTTTACTGACACATTCCTGGGGTCAGATACATCACATGATCACACTGACAGAACCACAGGCACATAGACACAGGCAACAGAGCATGCACAATGTCGGCAATAGTACATTGTATATCCACGTTTCGCAGCAATGCAGGCTGCTATTCTCCCATGGAGACGATCGTAGAGATGCTGGATGTAGTCCTGTGGAACGGCTTGCCATGCCATTTCCACCTGGCGCCTCAGTTGGACCAGCGTTCGTGCTGGACGTGCAGACCGCGTGAGACGACGCTTCATCCAGTCCCAAACATGCTCAATGGGGGACAGATCCGGAGATCTTGCTGGCCAGGGTAGTTGACTTACACCTTCTAGAGCACGTTGGGTGGCACGGGATACATGCGGACGTGCATTGTCCTGTTGGAACAGCAAGTTCCCTTGCCGGTCTAGGAATGGCAGAACGATGGGTTCGATGACGGTTTGGATGTACCGTGCACTATTCAGTGTCCCCTCGACGATCACCAGTGGTGTACGGCCAGTGTAGGAGATCGCTCCCCACACCATGATGCCGGGTGTTTGCCCTGTGTGCCTCGGTCGTATGCAGTCCTGACTGTGGCGCTCACCTGCACGGCGCCAAACACGCATACGACCATCATTGGCACCAAGGCAGAAGCGACTCTCATCGCTGAAGACGACACGTCTCCATTCGTCCCTCCATTCACGCCTGTCGCGACACCACTGGAGGCGGGCTGCACGATGTTGGGGCGTGAGCGGAAGACGGCCTAACGGTGTGCGGGACCGTAGCCCAGCTTCATGGAGACGGTTGCGAATGGTCCTCGCCGATACCCCAGGAGCAACAGTGTCCCTAATTTGCTGGGAAGTGGCGGTGCGGTCCCCTACGGCACTGCGTAGGATCCTACGGTCTTGGCGTGCATCCGTGCGTCGCTGCGGTCCGGTCCCAGGTCGACGGGCACGTGCACCTTCCGCCGACCACTGGCGACAACATCGATGTACTGTGGAGACCTCACGCCCCACGTGTTGAGCAATTCGGCGGTACGTCCACCCGGCCTCCCGCATGCCCACTATACGCCCTCGCTCAAAGTCCGTCAACTGCACATACGGCTCACGTCCACGCTGTCGCGGCATGCTAGCAGTGTTAAAGACTGTGATGGAGCTCCGTATGCCACGGCAAACTGGCTGACACTGACGGCGGCGGTGCACAAATGCTGCGCAGCTAGCGCCATTCGACGGCCAACACCGCGGTTCCTGGTGTGTCCGCTGTGCCGTGCGTGTGATCATTGCTTGTACAGCCCTCTCGCAGTGTTCGGAGCAAGTATGGTGGGTCTGACACACCGGTGTCAATGTGTTCTTTTTTCCATTTCCAGGAGTGTATATAGGAAACATATCGTTTGTTATTTGAAACGCAGCGTGCAAGTGGGCACTTTTTCAGGTGCCGCCATGCAGGCGCTTATTGTTTTGTGGGTCGTTAGAGCTCCGTTAGCACGCAGCTAAGCTGGCAGTGAGAAAGCCGAGCTACGAATCGACACTTAAAAAAGTCGGCGCTGCAAATTCGCTAGCTTAAGTCACAATGGGTCGTCAAAATAACTGTACAACGTAGTTACTAGAAAGCTGTTTTTCATAGAGTTTCTTACAACTACTGTAGTTCATGTCAGCCAGGATCCATTAATGTATTATGCCTGTGTGTTAGAGTGACTCTGAAATACTCCCGTGTCTAAAATTAAAGCAACAAACAGAAATTTTGCAAGGTTGCGTTTATCTTGCCACAAAATAGTATAAACAGGTGATAGTAAAGTAGAAACAGTGTAAAAATTACAGGGCACACACAATTGCAACACACATAACGTTAGACAAAAACAACGGATTTGCACACATTCCGACAACTGGTTAATGTGCTCAATACGGCGTGTGACCACCTCTGGCAGCAATACGGGCCTGACAACTACTGGGCATGCTGCGAATGATGTCATCAGTTTCATGTTGAGGCAACTGACACTCATTCTTCCTGCAGAACTGCTCACAAGTGCCGGCCGGTGTGGCCGAGCGGTTCTAGGCGCTTCAGTCGGGAACCGCGAGACGGCTACGGTCGCAGGTTCGAATCCTGCCTCGGGCATGGATGTGTGTGAAGTCCTTAGGTAGTCCGCCCCCGGTAGCTGAGTGGTCAGCGCGACAGACTGTCAATCCTAAGGGCCCGGGTTCGATTCCCGGCTGGGTCGGAGATTTCCTCCACTCAGGGACTGAGTGTTGTGTTGTCCTAATCATCATCGTTTCATCCCCATTGACGCGCAAGTCGCCGAAGTGGCGTCAAATCGAAAGTCTTGCACCAGGCGGGCGGTCTACCCGACGGGAGGCCCTCGTCACACGCCATTATTATTATGTCCATAGGTTAGTTAGGTTTAAGTAGTTCTAAGTTCTAGGGGTCTGATGACCTCAAATGTTAAGTCCCATTGTGATCAGAGCCATTTGAACCATTTTTTACTCACAAGTCTTGGAGAACGGTCAGCGCATGCTGACGTGATGCAACCTGTCTCCCTAGTGCATTCCAGATATCCTCCATGGAATTCAAACTGGGAGAGTGAACAGGCCATGTCATGCGTGCAATATCTTCCGTTTCCAAGGAAACATCATCCACCCGTTCTCTATGAGGTCGAACATTATCGTCCATCATTACGAAGTCTGGGCCCACAGCAGTTTGCAGCGACCACATATGATGTCTCAAGATCTTGTCACGATGCCTGACAGAAGTTGAACCTTTTTAGTTCACCTGAAAAATTTCATAACGAGGTATTTGAGTGGTCAACGTAATGCTTGCCCACACCATTAGGGATCCTCCTCGATATTGGTATGTTTCCACAATGTCTGGGTCCCTAAATCATGTTCTACGTTCCCTCCAGATGCGAATCCGTCGGAATCACTCTCCAGGCCAAATTGGGAATCAAGTGGTTCAAATGGCTCTGAGCACTACGGAACTTAACTTCTGAGGTCATCAGTCCCCTAGAACTTAGAACTACTTAAACCTAACTAACCTAAGGACATCACACACATCCATGCCCGAGGTAGGATTCGAACCTGCGACCGTAGCGGTCGCGCGGTTCCAGACTGTAGCGCCTAGAAGCGCTCGGCAATTGGGAATCGTCTGTGAAAGCAATACTGGCCCACTCTTCGACTGTACAGGTAGCATGTTTCCGGCTCCACTCTAGACATTCTCTTCTGTGAAGACGCACCAGAGGTAAACAGACGGCAAAATTGGTTCAAATGGCTCTGAGCACTATGGGACTCAACTGCTGTGGTCATAAGTCCCCTAGAACGTAGAACTACTTAAACATAACTAACCTAAGGACATCACACACATCCATGGCCGAGGCAGGATTCGAACCTGCGACCGTAGCAGTCGCACGGTTCTGGACTGCGCGCCTAGAACCGCGAGACCACCGCGGCCGGCAACAGACGGCAGGTCTCCGACAATAACCAGAGTGCTATCTTCCGTGAAGAACACTATCGTACAGACATCTGTTGACAGTTTGTATGATTATATCGTGAACTAGACACGGGACGGGAAAATAACGGTTTGTTGCTTTATTTTTGGACACCAGTGTATATAGATTTTGAGGATAGTTTCTCACACCCGAGAAGGAAGAAATGTTATGTGAACATACTCTGAGAACATCTGGTTTATACGAGAGTTGTACCAAAAGGAAGGTTCCCAAAGAGCTACAGCGTCGAAGGAAGGTGCTAGGCTAAATCCGACAATCTTTTCTCGATTTCTCGGAAAACTTTTGTTTGCGAACCTCATGTGAGGTTCAAAACGCTCAGTTCTGAGTCGATTGTTCGTCAAGAACTTTGCTGTTTTTCTCAAAAGCAAGAGCCGGCCGCGGTAGCCGTGCCGTTCTAGGCGCTCAGTCCGGAACTGCGTGACTGCTACGGTCGCAGGTTCGAATCCTGCCTCGGGCATGGATGTGTGTGATGTCCTTGGGTTAGTTAGGTTTAAGTAGTTCTAAGTTCTAGGGGACTAATGACCACAGATGTTAAGTCCCATAGTGCTCAGAGCCATTTGAGCCCAAAAGCAAGAGAGAAGCGAACCAAAATATCTTAAGGATTTTTCATTTTAGGTGGTACACCAACGACAATATATATAAATGAACTAGTAGAAAGCATCGTATGTTCTCTAAGGCTGTTCGCAAATGATACAGTTGTCCATAACAAAGTAGCAGCGCCAGAAGATAGTAACGATTTGCAGAATGATCTCTAGAGAATTGATGAATGGTACAAGCTGTGGCAGTTGACCCTTAACGTAAATATTTAACATATTGCGCATATATAGGAAAAGAAATACACGACTGATGACAAACTGCTGGAAACATTATCTACCATAAAATACCTACAAGTAACTATCCAGAGCGACCTTAAGTGGAATGTCCACATAAAACAAACACTGCGAAAAACACATGCCAGACTCAGATTCACAGTAAGAACCTTAAGGACATTTAACTCATCCACGAAGGAAGTGGCTTACACGGCGCTTGTTCGACCGAGTGTTGAGTAATGTCCATCTGTCTGGGATCCCTACCAGATAGGACTGGTAGAAGAGATAGAGAAGGTCCAACGAAGAGCGGCACATTTCTTCACGGGATCGTTTAGTGGGCACGATGGGGTTACGCAGATGCTCAACAAACTCCGTTGGCAGACGTTACAAGAGAGGCGTTGTGCATCACAGAGAGATTTACAATTGAAATTTAGAGAGAGCACTTTCCAGGAAGACTCGGGCAACATATTACTTCCCCCAGATACGTCTCGCATAATGACCATGAGCAGAAAATTCGAGAAATTAGCCAATCCAGAGGCTTAACGACAATCAATCTTCCCACGTGCTGTTCACAGTGGAAGAGGGTTGGTGGTCTCAGTTAGTGGTACAAAAAGTACCCTCCGCCACACACCATTAGATGGTTTGCCAAACGTGAGCCCAATCGATTGGCCCGTGTCTTAGGTCTTCTCGTTGTCAATTTAACTACAACACAATTTTTTGGACAACGCAATTAACTGGTTGTCTATATTATTGACTATGTATATTCCTAATATACTGGAGCCACTATGGCTCCAGTATATTAGGACATGTTTTTAAAAAACAGATCTGAAGATGGTCATTATAGACCGAAACCGGTAGTCTGACGACAAAAAATTTCTAACCATGGACGTGACGTAACGGAAATTTATTCTATATTCGGGTCACTGTTCCATTCGCGACCATGTCGCAGCTTGTGTATGTACTTATGCTTTATGTATACCTTAACAGTGCAAAATAAATATTTATCGCCAGCAAACGTCATATCTCTTTCAGGTGGTTTCATGAGTGTTTTATTAAATGTTTACTGGCGTGATTGTAGCTACACAGAGAGAGTTATACGGAATTACACAGCCCGAATTATGCGGAATAGTAGACGGTGTGAGACACATGGAGCATTATATATCTATTGTTGGGACTTTCAACATTTATCAACCCACAGCGTCAAGAATGTACCGAGACTATCATCTACATCTGACCCACACATGGTAAGCTACCAAAGATGTGTTGCGGGAAGGGAAGCACAAAGCATCATCATCATTAATCGATTTACTCATTGCTGAGTGTCGCGACGTCGTGTCTTCGTTCATTTCTTAATTAACTGAATATTCGACTGGACGTCTTCATCCACAGCGATCTTTAGCCCTTCTTCATACAATGTGAATCTTCATCGCTTGATCCAGCCATCTACTTGCTGCTCTTCCTCGTGGTTTGTGTCTTCTGTTTTTCGTTGCAAGGTGATCAGTTATGCATTAACCGCTTCTCCCCAAGGAACTGTAACTAGCTTTGACTGACACTGCAAGATAAACTTCAAATTACGCATAACATGCCACATCACGAAGCCATCAATTTGGGTGTTGTCACTAGCTTTCAAGGTCCAGGCCTCACAGCCATACAAAAACACAGGGAACACCAAATGATTTCATCAAGCTGATGTTCGCTGTTTTGGATGATGCTCGGTTCTGCCAGACCTTGGTGATCTCGCGCCTCGGACACGGACGATTCGTCATTTTATTTGGTTGGTTCAAATGGCTCTGAGCACTGTGGGACTCAACTGCTGTGGTCATAAGTCCCCTAGAACTTAGAACTACTTAAACCTAACTAACCTAAGGACATCACACACATCCATGCCCGAGGCAGGATTCGAACCTGCGACCGTAGCGGTCGCGCGGTTCCAGACTGTAGCGCCTAGAACCGCTCGGCCACACCGGCCGGCGTCATTTTATTTCTTCATCGTAATTGCATTTGTGATTGATCGGAGATTCTAAATGTACACAACCATTCACTGCCTCCGGATCCTTTCAGCAACCTGTAAGCTGGATTTTATCATAACCTTGTCGATTAATAACCATTAGTTTGGTCTTTTTCATGTTTATCTCTAGACGAAATTTAGACAAACAGTCTTCATTCAGAAAAACATGCGGCACATTTTACATTTCGGTCCTATTCCAGTCTTCACATATGGTGTACAACAGTCACTGTCCATACGTCACCAAATAAGACAGGAATACTCTGATTTCATTTTAATGGTCGTTAGGTGATAGATACGTGGAAGAAGTAGTATTTACATTGATGATGATTGACAACAGTTCGAAATTAGATCGAATTAAATTCCCTGAATGCGAATAACTTGGTGTCAGCTGTATTAGGTTCAGATGTTCCATCTGTTGGTGACACGTGAAAATTTGTGCCGAACCGGGACTCGAACCTGAATTTCCCGCCATCGTGAGTGGTCACATTACCATTAGGATAACTGTGTCTAGTCTAGGCGAGAGATATGTAGGATTGCTCCACTGAATTTTATTTTGATAGCTGTCTTCCCCACAAAGCGGTTAGATGATAATTTCTTTTCACATTGCTCTTATAGTTACCCATCGACATTTCGTCGATTCTCGTGGCCGATCGGGGTTAATGAAATGAAACAACTTCTTTTTTATCTATTTACACGCATTGGATTAACTATCTTATGTTGGCCATCATGTGCCAGTATTTGCAGTGAGCCTTGTCCTTCCTGATAACTGATAATTTGTTGATGTGACCATCCTACTTCATCCGCCTAGAGCCTCAGAGTTATCTGGAGGATATCAGTTTTCATCACGGACATAGTTGCGGTTAATTTTATTGTCCTGACCACAGACGTCGAGCGAAAACGTTCCCGTTAATGGAGAGGTATCAACTGAATAAGAGACGGACCAATGACGTCACTGACGAAGAATTGGAACTTGTCGGAATACGGCACCAGAAGACCTGCGTGAGTGATGGTACCAGAAGAACGCCAACGGAGGTAACTTGACACGGTGGCGTGCGAATACATTCATTTGACACTAGATAGCTGGAATAACTTAACTTGGTTTGACGTATGAGAACTCCGCCGATTATATTTCTTGGGTGTGGTTAAAACTGCATGAAGTGCTCATCACTTATTCTATTGCTCTCCCGTGTAGATAACGTAAGTAAATAAAGCGATTTTTACCTCGCCAAACTTATCACAACTACTTTTCGGCTTCACGGAAGGCACATTGATATCGATTATCGTACCATACGGGGCTGTGACGTCCACAGTTTGCACTCGTCCCGCTTCAGAGATTCGTGTATATACGCTGCCTGGAAAAAAAAAAGAAGTAGTACACAGAAGGAGAGGAGAAAACGAACGTCACGGATTGAGACGGTATGTGTTACTGCAGTGATTACATAGCAGGGTCAAATTTACAACTAACTGGACAGTATGAGCGTCCTATTATGGTCTGAATGCATGCACTGATTCGTTTGGAAATGTAGTCATAAAGCCATAGTATCCTCTCCTGAGACAAACTGGCCCTCAACTGACGTAACCGGTTCTTAATATCCTGGATAGTGATTGTGCGACGGAGTTGACGTTCGAGCTGATCCTACATATGTTCTGCCGTAGACAGAACCTCCCTGGCTATGGGAATACCTCGTAATCATACAGACAGTTCATAGAGACACTTGCCATGTGTGGACTTGCATTGTCCTGTTCAAAAATCGCACCATTATACTCTCGCATGGCAGGGACCATATGAGAACGCAGAATGTCTGTGACGTATCAATGTGCCGTCAGATTTCGCCCCATATAGCCATGACATGGACCCACATCCGATGGCTCCCCACACCATGTCCTTTACAAAGGAAAACCGAGGAGAACTGCCCCAATTTAATCCTCGTACCACTGAAAAGATGAAGGAAATAAGTATTAGTGTCAGTGGGGTTGAGAAACAGCTGAAATCGTTAAAATTGAACGAAGCTCCAGGACTCGATGGAATCCCTGTCAGATTCTATACTGAATACGCGGCTGAGTTAGGCCCTCTTCTAACTATAAGCTGTCGTAGATCCCTCGTACAAAAACCGTGCCATGTTTTTCGAATAAGTCACAGGTCAAGTTATCCACAAACTAACGTCCAATATCCTTGACATGGATTCGTTGTAGAATCAGACGATCATCTGAAACCCAGCTCGCACTTTTCTCACGTGGCATACTGGAAGATTTGGCCCAAGACAACCAGGTAGATATCTACATGGATTCTCTGCAAATCACATTTAAGTGCCTGGCAGAGGGTTCATCGAACCACCTTCACAATAATTTACTGTTATTCCAATGTCGAACAGCGCGCGGAGAAAACGAACACCTATACCTTTCAGCGCGAGCTCCGATTTCCCTTATTTTATTATCATGATCGTTTCTCCGTATGACGTCGGCGTCGACAAAATATTTTCGCTTTCGGAGGAGAAAGTTAGTGATTGAAATTCCGTGAGAAGATCCCGCCGCAACGAAAACCGCCTTTGTTTTAATGATGTCTACCCCAAATCCTGTATCATTTCAGTGACACTCTGTCCCCTATTTCGCGATAGTACAAAACGTGCTGCCCTTCTTTGAACTTTCGGGATGTATTCCGTCAAGGATGGACAAGCGCAGTGTAGTCAGTCTCTTCAGTAGATCTGTTACATTTTCTAAGCCTCCTGCCAATAAAACGCAGTCTTTGGTTTGCCTTCCCACAGCATTTTCTGTGTGTTCTTTCCAATTTAAGTTGTTTGTAATTGTAATTTCTAGGTATTTAGTTGAATTTACGGCCTTTAGATTTGTCTCGTTTATCGTGTAACCGGAGTTAACGACTTCCTTTTAGACTTGTCAAAAGTATGAACATGCGAGGTATCAAGTGAAATTTGTGACTCGATTGAGGACTTTTTGGTAGGGAGGATACAGCATGTTATCTTGGATGAGAGTCATCATGTAGAAGAAACTTCAGATGTACCCCAGGGAAGCGTGTTGGAGGGCTGTTCATGTTGTATATTAATGAACTTGCAGACAATGTTAATAGTAAAATGAGGCTTTTTGCAGATGATGCAGTTGTCTATAATGAAGTACTATCTGAGGAAGCTGCATAAATATTCAGTTAGACCTTGATAAGATTTCAAAGTGGTGCAAAGATTGGCAACTCGCTCTAAATGTACAGAAATGTAAAATGTTGCACCTCACAAAACGAAAAAATAAACCGCAGTATTCTGTGACTATAACATCTGCGAGTCACAGATGGAATCGGCCAACTCATGCAAATACCTGGATGTAACGCTTTGTAGAGATACGAAATGGACTGATCGCCTAGGTTCAGTCGTGGGTAATGCAGGTGGTACACTTCGATTTATTGGTAGAATAGTGGGGAAGTGCACTCAATCTACAAAAGAAAATTTGCTTACAAATCACTTGTGCGAACGGTTCTAGAAGACTGGTCAAGTGTGTGGGATTCGTATCAGATAGGACTAAGAGGGGATATTGAACATATACAGAGATGGGTCACAGATTAATTTAATCCTTGAGAGTGTGTCACAGTGATGCTGAAGGGACGAACTAGAAGACTCTTGTAGACAGACGTAAACTACCTCGAGACTGTCTGTTAACAAAGTTTCAAGAACCGGCTTTAAATGATTGCTCTAGGGATACACTACAACCCCCTGCGTATCGCTCACATAGGGGTTGTGAGGACAAAATTAGAATAATTACTGCATGCGTAGAGGCAGGATGTTTGAAAACAGTCATTCTTCCCGCTCTCCATACGTGAAAGGAACAGAAAGTAACCCTAATAACTGGTACAATGGGACGCACGGTGTTACGGCGTAATACCAAGCGCCGGCACGCCAGTCGGGAACGACAAAGCAGAGAAGGCTGTGAGAAGAAGTCAGCCAATCGCACGCTGACCGGGCCTCCCTCCAGGACGACAACGCGTGAGCAGCGGCCCCTAATGTGAAGAGGACATAAGCGCCGTGATCGACTGGTGACATCCAGTTCAGTAGCAGCTTCAAGACAAGTGACCTGGATAGCAGCGTCCACGCTAGATCACTTCGCTTGTACTCGATATGTAGCACAGACTTCGGATTATTTCGTATGTCGTCGCCCTTTGCCTGCGACACATCTGTGTAATTGCAAAAGTTAAATATTTGTACTTGCCTTGTTGTAATAAAACTCATTAATACTATTTGTTTGAATGCTTGTCTAGCGAACCGAGTATGCAGGCTTTGTAGACAACACACTCTCTGCTATGCACCTCACCGTGGTTTGCAGAGAATAGATATAGATGTAGACAACGCCAGGTTTAACACCATTGTGCGTCTCCGAAATGTTGAAATATTGAGACCAGTTCCCAGGTCGCCGCCATAATCGTCGACTATGGTCATCCGGGATAGTGCAGAATCGCCATTGATCGCTGAACACAATGCGCCACCATTCACCAGTAGTCCATGTTAGTTGGTCACGGCACCACTCCAACCGCAGCTGTTTGCGTTATGGTGTTAATGGCAGCCATTTTCTTTTTTTCCAGTTTTTAGATTTGGTTCCACCTTTTATGCCTTGTACTGTGTATCTTTTAATTTCATTATTTTATAATTTGGCTCCCCTGACTGGATCCGTCCACTTTTAGCGCACCCTGTTTCTTCTGTGCGACTGATGACCTCGCCGTTTGGTCCAATAAACGCTCTCGATTAATCAATCAATCAATCAGTCCTCTCCCAGAAATCACAGCCATTAGCCTTTTCTTAATTTATATGTCTCTGTTGCCAAATTTCGCGTTACATCTTACATTGAGCATATCGGAAATATACAGATATTATAAGAGTAGTCCAATCAAACTTTAACAGGCAATAGCTTCCCCACCAGTTTTTACATTACGAATACTACTCAAATGGAAACAGTTAAGTCATCAATGGGAACATTGATCTGAATCGGATTCACTGCGGCCCATAACCTATATTGGCAGAAAACAAATTGCAACACCAAAAAATAATGTAAAGTCACGAAATTTCGAAAATACATTTGTCTACGTCACATATTTAAGTGATTAGCATTGCAAGATCAAAGGTTAATGTTGAAACGTCCCCTTTGAAAAATTATGGATGACTGTGCTGGTAAACAGCTGAGCAAAACTCAACGTACTCAAACAGTTTTCTCTTTACTTATTCAGATCATCACTAAATTGTCACACAATATTTTTAGCGTAACGCCATTCAATAATCCCTACAAAATAATGGCTCTGACTAACAATAACCTATGCCTTTCATGAATCATTTACCTCACAAAAATCTTCGTTACTAGAACTACTGCAATACAGGGAGCGCCAATACTGCCAGCTAAATAAAAGATTCAAACTACTGAAGGCACTAACTACTAATAGGCATAGTTAGCAAATGAAAGATTTTGATAGAGAACAAACAATGTATTAACCTTAATAGTGTTCAAAATTCATAATATACAGGGTGATTCAAAAAGAATACCACAACTTTAGGAATTTAAAACTCTGCAACGACAAAAGGCAGAGCTAAGCACTATCTGTCGGCGAATTAAGGGAGCTATAAAGTTTCATTTAGTTGTACATTTGTTCGCTTGAGGCGCTGTTGACTAGGCTGAAAACCAAACTACCCGAGGCAGCCCGTGACAGAGCACTTCATCACTGGCCTCCAAGAAGCCCTGATCTTACCCCCTGCGATGTTTTCTTATGGGGGTATGTTAAGGATATGGTGTTTCGGCCACCTCTCCCAGCCACCATTGATGATTTGAAACGAGAAATAACAGCAGCTATCCAAACTGTTACGCCTGATATGCAAAAGAGAGTGTGGAACGAGTTGGAGTATCGGGTTGATATTGCTTGTGTGTCTGGAGGAGACCATATTGAACATCTCTGAACTTGTTTTTGAGTGAAAAAAAACCTTTTTAAATACTCTTTGTAATGATGTATAACAGAAGGTTATATTATGTTTCTTTCATTAAATACACATTTTTAAAGTTGTGATATTCTTTTTGAATCACCCTATATATATATATATCAGTTCATGACATCCAGTCTTACAAATTTCCTTTTTCTGACGGGCAGACGTCCAGATCGTCCGCTTATAGTAACCTCTCAAAACTCTGGCATCTCTCTCTCCACATCCACGACTGCTGGCGGCTCACCTCCAACTGCCCAACGCTATGCACTAGACTTGGCCACTGTTTTTATGTTTCGATACAGTGTATCGATACGTGGGACTGTTTCAGTGTTTCGGAACGGCTGTGGTTCACTGTTTCGAAACAGTGGTGTTTCATTCCGCCCCTGTCTCGGATAACCAGACCAGATTCGATCTCGAGCCAGACACAGAAACTGTATCGTTGTTTCAAAATAAGGCTGTTTCAGTCCACCTGTGCTTGGAACGGACTAATTGTATTGAAACAGGGATGTTTCATTCCGCTCTGTGTCGGACGAGATTCTGAAACACAACATACCGCTTCATGAAACACTTTCAAGAGTGTCGAAATCTTTTTGACAAGAAATAGCATGAAGCTTAAGAAGATATCCGAAAATAAAGCTTCGTTTCTAGCTGACTGTGCTATTCCGAAATGGCGTAACATCTGCTTTATAAACACTAACAAAACAATAAAACAATGCATACTATTCACATTCAAAATAATAAATATGTGAAAATCGTTTAGTTAAATTACACTTTTTTATAACATACGCTTCTCTGTTCATGTGCAATACTCATATTAAGAAACGCAAGTAAGCCTACAACATTTTGAATAAAAAAAAAGGCGTAGAGTGACAGTTATTAGACATATACATAAATTTGATGTAGGTATAGTTGCAAGCAATCTGTTTGACATATCACTGATAGTGTAATGGTGAACGGGAAGGGCTGGGAAGCATGGTGAATTTATAGTAACGGTTCGAAACACCTTGAAAGACAAATTTTTTTTCTGTTATATTTTGTTATTTATTCGAATTATTTGGCGTTATTTGTGAGTCTGTAGTCACTGTGCCTATTATCCACAATGATTCCCTTTGTGTACATGGAAATTAGCAGGATGGGTATATTCCCCGCACTAACGGAATGTGGGAATCCCAGTAGCATATCCGTTGTTTCTGCAGTTCGCTCCCACCTCCAGTTCCGTTCGTGGCGGTTCTTCTATTTTCAGATACGGCTGTCCTCAGCCAATTGAAAAGTATCAAAGTCACACAACACGAAAGCAGCGCATTTGCAGCAAAAATACGAAACTGCCAAGACACCTAGGTGATAGTTTCATACTTTCTGCGATATGATTAGCGCTCTCGCACCCACCTCATTTGTGTTTATATGGACATACTTATACAGTAAACATTCAAGATGATAAAATGTGTATTAGATTACAAAACACAAACTGTTTCACTGTTTCGAAACAGCGTATCGAAACATTACATTGTACTGTTTCATTTGTTTCGAAACAGTTATGTGTTTCAGTTTGCCCATCTCTACTATGCACTGTTCACATCCAACTGCCCAACACTACACAAACGAATATTCCAACAATGAGACCAACCAGCCACAGACTGCACACAGCGCAGTCAGCGATTTTCATACAGAACACTACGTGGCGTTACCAACATTAAAGCCCAAACAGCCTACTTACAATGTAACCCCGAGATAAGCCATTGCAGTTGTGAAATGGTGGTACATTAATAACCGATTTAACCGCCAGAATGTTGAATGCAAGCATGCAAACGTGCCCAGGAGCCGGATGTCAGTTTGTGGGATGGAGATCTATGCCTGTTGCACTTGGTCGCTCAACACAGGGACGGTTAACGCTGCCTGTGGATGACGCTGGAGTTGTTGTCCGATGATGGCTCGCATGTGCTCGATTGAAGACAGATCTGGCGATCGAGCAGGCCAAGGCAACATGTCGACACTCTGTAAAGTATGTTGGGTTACAACAGCGGTATGTGGGCGAGCGTTACCCTCTTGCAAAATACCTCCTGGAATGCTATTCAGGAATGGCATCAAAACAGGTCGAATCTCTAGACTGACGTACAGATTTGCAATCAGGGTGCTAAGGATAACGACGGGAGTGCTCCTGCACGGAACCGCACCCCAGACCATAACTCAAGATAGAGGTCCAGTGTGTCTATCGCGCAGACAGATTGGTTGCAGGCTCTCCACACACGGCCATCACTGGCACCGAGGCAGAACCAAATTTCATCAGAAAATGAAACAGGCCTTCACCCTGCCCTCCAATGACCTCTTACTTGCCTCCACTGAAGTCGAAAATGGCGGTGTTTGGGGTCAGTGGAATGCGCGATGTGCCACAGCCATCCGCCGAACATCATCTCACCACGTCCAGTCTCAAACATAACTAACGCTCACGACCATTACAGTCCGTATTTAAAGCAAACTTGATTTGCAACCTATTAGTGGCGCTACTAGCGCCAGTCTTACGCGACTGGCGCCAAAATTCAATGGGCATTATCTTTCAGATGCAGAAACACGCCTACCAGCTTTCATTTACGTCGCACAACTCCTTCTTGGTGCTGTGACTTTTTTCCGTCAGTGTGTAAAACGCATGTACTTTATGGTAAATCGACAGTTTAATATAAAATACGGATCATGGAGAGCCTCAGTATGCATAATATCATCATAGGCGAAAGTTACGCTAAGACCAAGGAACCGGCCTCCCCCCTTCCCCCTCTCTCTCAGGGTACCGGCAGAATTTATTGTCGTACTTGTGTCTCAGCGAACATATCTATCGGGTGCCTGCAATTGTTTATCTTTGTATTTAAATTCTGCTAGCTTTCGTTAATTCAGATTAGAATACCAGCATTACTTGATTGATGCCAGCGCCTGAGAAGCTGTATAAAATATCGATAGAGAAGAATCAGATACCACTATAGTTTTGTATTGTATTAACAGAATAATTTGAGAAAATAATAGTTACCGGAAGAGAACAGTGTAACATATCACACATCTAGACAGAAAAGGCGGCGTATTAAGCTGGAAAAGGCAACGAATTAAGCTGTCGGTACATAAAAAATAAAGTCGTCGAAATCTGATTATGGTTTCTAGAAACTCTTCAGAGTACACTGACATCAGTGGTATGAATTTTCAAGTGTTTTCAGATAGTAAATTCTTATTCTAAATTTTTACTATGAGTAAAATTGGTTGCATGCATCCATTTTCTAAGATGCCCATGGAGAAACAGGGATCGCATGGTTCAAACGGTTCAAATGGCTCCAAGCACTATGGGACTTAACATCGGAGGTCATCAGTCTCCTAGAACTTAGAACTACTTAAACGTAACTAACCTAAGGACATCATACACGTCCATGCCCGAGGCATGGATTCGAACGTGCAACCGTAGTGGTCGCGCGGTTCCAAACTGTAGCGCCGCGTGGGATTAGCCGAGCGGTCTAAGGCGCGTCAGTCATGGACTGTGCGGCTGATCCCGGCGGAGGTTCGAGTCCTCCCTCAGGCAAGGGTGTGTGTGTTTGTCCTTAGGATAATTTAGATTAAGTAGTGTGTAAGCTTAGGGACTGATGACCTTAGCAGTTAAGTCCCATAAGATTTCACTCACTCGAACATTTGAACACACCCAAACTGTAGCGCCTAGAACCGCTCGGCCACAGCGGCCGGCTGGGGGGATGGGAAGTGTAATAACTTCGGGTCTTATAATGTAATGGTCTGCGGCTACACAAAAGGCTTAGTAGCTCTAATAGGACAGTTGAAGAGGAAAGGCAGCGCATGTTAGGTACTTAAAGTAATTATCGCTATTTACCTGTGATTTAGTAAAATCACTGAAAGCTTACGTAAGGGGACCTGAATGAGGACTTCACTCTGTAAAAGTTCATTTTCTTGTTCTTTCTGTTGTTAAAACCCACTGTTTTGCAGCTTTCATATTTTTCATTTCATTTCTTTTTATACGTGTCTGTGAGTACTGACTAACGAGCTTCTATCAGTTTCGTGATTCGCTGCTTTAACCGAGTCGGTTGCTTCAGTACTACTCACACCTGATTTTCGAAAGTCCATAATCTCGCTGTCATGTCCTGATTTCGCCTACAAATAATAAAATCCTCTTATAGTCTCTGTAGTGCTGTCAAACACATTGGAAGACTGTACTCTTTCTCTAGCATTCTGTCTCTCATAGGAGACGCAGGTCGGTAGATTACGCTATGAAATGTTTGGAATCTACTCATCATATGTAACTGTGACAAACAAAACAGATACTAAACATCTTGTCTAGGCAGGTATCATTATACATGTGCCGTAGGAAATGCATAATGCAAATGCTGACTTTAATGCAATTATTTACCGACCAGTTTCAGTCCAAGACGATGTTCACGGTAGTGTAATATGCAATTCCAAAACCAATATTACAAATCATGCTCTTTTCAAAATCCAAGGTACATATTTTAAGTCTGAACAGTTCTGAACACATTAACTATGCCAAGCAGAATAATTCTGAATATTATAGATAGCGCCTCATTCCACATAGTTACTGTTTTCAGAATTGGTCGGCTTGACTTGAATTATGTACCTGAATTTCGAAAGATGTGTGACATGTAATGATGGTTTTATAATTGCGTATTTGATTACCTTGAATAAGACGGTCCTGCACTGGAAGCGGTCGATAAATAAATCGCATTAAATTCGGCGTTAGTTACATCTCTGTAAATTAAAGAAAACATTGATTAGTGATTACAAAAGTCTTTGGTATTCTTTCATGATGAAGCCTTCAAACGATACAATGTCTACAGTCGTAACGAAGTATAAATTCTGTTAATAATAATAAATAAATGAATTTAAAAGGACCATAGACTACTTAAAAGAATAATAAACGCTTTCAGTTACTTTTAATGGCACCACTTGGAAGAAACGCGCTGTTTATTTAGCGGAACGAAATCTGATAATTACGCAGCACCCAAAGTTAGATGGAGGCTACGGTAGTACTGGAGTAGGCTGTAGCCTAAATATTCACAGCGTTAAGTCATCTTGACAACAATCCGGTGTGTTATTTCTCTGCGTCACTGTGCATCCAACACAAAAATCTGCTGTCTACTGATGATATTTGTACCTAAAATCATACAAAACGTTTCTGTAATTCACGAATGAATAAATTTTACATTGCCATGATACGCTTGGGATGTTTTCTCAATCAGCCATGGTTGACACAGCATTGTGTGTACTCGTGCGTGTTCCGTTCGTCAGTTGTTATCGTGCACACAACACCAACACCTAGGCGTAGATGGAACTTTTCAATTTGATTACCATTCGCTCCTAAATGCCACGCAAAACTATAAAAATAACCGATATTCAGTAGATATATGTCATGCATTGCCTGTTTCTACATCGCAAACATTTCAAAGCGCTTATCGATTTAACATTACCATAAAAAAACAAAAACGGACATCATCTATTCTAGAACGTTGGTCTTCATCGAACTTGACGCGTAACGCACACTAGAAAAACTGAGGCAATTTGCAAACATTTTCATTTCCAACTGTAACCTGAAATTCCACTGTCTTGCAAGTAATTAACAACCTTTTCCTAGGAAAACATGAGTGAAGTGATATGTTGCTGCTGGTTTCGACTTATTTAATCCACAATGATCAGGTAGATTTCTTATTGCATAAGTAAAGTAGCTAACATATTAACCTGAAATTATTTTGAATACCACAGTGCTTACTTTAGCATGCTCCTGTAATTTATATCATCGATGAATTCTACCAGAGGTAGTATAACCTTCGAAAAGTTAGGGTATCCATTCAGGATATTTTAAGATTGAACGAACACTCCGTACACTACTGTCGAAGTTCTGAGAGCATACGTTCCTAGGAGAGTCAAGCAATATGTTGATTCCTCCTACATATGTCTCACGGAATGACCATGAAGGTATAATTAGAGAAATTCGAGCTCACACGGAAGCCTACCAACAATCCTTCTTCCCGCGAACCGTGCGCGATTGGAACAGGAAAAGGGGAACAGACAATGATACACAAAGTACTCCCTGCCACAAACCGTAAGGTGCCGTGCGGAATATAGACGTAGATGTTGAATCAATGACATATTCTAAGCCAAACAACTTTTGTGAAGACAGGAGATCTCTGGAGACGAAGTGAGCCGAATGTGTAGCTATTGTAATGGCTCTCTTGAAAATAAATTTCTGTTGTTTAGAAATGTGACGTCTCTCGCTTACATTTTACTGAACCTTGCACAAAACGTTGTGAACGCTTCGGGTAGAGAACAAGACAACCGAGAAATAAAAGGAAATAATCAACTATTCTCTATTCCTCCCTCGGGCATGAGTGTGTGTTTTGTCCTTAGTGTAAGTTAGTTGAAGGTAGATCAAGTAGTGGGTAAGCCTTGGGGTCAATGACCTCAGCAGTTTGGTCCAATAGGAACTTACCACAAATTTCCAGTTTTCTTCCTCTCCTTGGCTCCCTCCATCTTCTCCTCTTTCCTTCCTCTGTTTTCCTCTGATTGGCCTGTCAGGCTTAATCCATAACAAATTCTGTTCACTTGCAAAAGAACACCAGTAACTTCCTAAACTGAAGCTTCCTGAACAAAATGCGATATCGCTAATACGCCAAAAGATTACTTAACAGAATTATTGTAATACCAGAGTGATTCATCCCAGAACATGGCTGGAGGAAACTGAGTTCCATTCCGCCTGAACCTGCAATATTGCGAAGTGAGCACCCATTTGGTGACGCAGCGTGGCTCGAACATGAGAAACCCGCGCACAATGTAGCTCTTCGCCACCGTTGCCGGCGCGGGTAGAGAGAAAGTGCAGGCTGCCTTCCTGTGTAGTCACCGAGTCAGCTGTTGGACCCCTTCGCCCCCTCTCGCGCGGCTGGTGTGGCAGGATGTGTGCAATCGGGTCTGGCAGCAGCAAGTCGAGCGCGCCAAGGTCGCCACCGCAGGTCGATGCCGCGTGCGAATCGATTGCAGCTGCCAGCTGGCGTACGGCTTCTTCTGTTGGGGCACTGTGATGTAATGTATTCCTACACGAACACCATTAATACATTCATGTCTAGCGAATAGGAGAACACGGTAATCACCCTGACCGATGGTTTAAATATTTACAAATCATGGTCTTTGTTGAAGGGGATATGCCTTGCCTTCCTCTCACTTGAGAACTGGGCCACACAGCAACTCGAGAAGTTGGCTTACGGCTAGTTATGAATTCATACGCACGGCGCAACTTGGCGTTTCCTTTCACGCCAGTAAAGTATTATTAGTGTACTAGAGGATATCTTTCATGTAACAAAGTATCCAACAGACAGCAAACTATGATTTTATAATCGTACTAAATTGCCTGGGTATGTATTTATTCCATTCTTCTATTACTCCATCTCCAACTCCCTCGTCTCTCTGTCCATCTCCTTCTTCTCACTCTCTCTACCCATCCCCTCTCTCCATTTCCACCACTCCTCTTCTCTCTATCCATCCTCCTCCCCTCTGTCCCTGCAAATCACCTCTGTCCACCTCCGCCACCCCCTCTCTCTGTCCACCTCCGCCACCCCCATTCTCTGTCCATCTCCTCCTCTCTGCTCCCTGTGTTAATCTAGTCCTCCCACTTCTGCCTATCTGCTCTTTCACCTCTGTTCATCTCCTCCTCCCCCTCTCTTTGTCATTCTCCTCCTCCCCCTCTCTTTCTCATTCTCCTCCTGTCCTCTCTCTGTCCATCTCCTCCTCCTTCTCTCTGTTCATCACCTCGTCCCACTCTCTCTGTCTGTATCCTCCCCTTCCCTTTTTGTTTCTGTCTCTTGCTCTCCTGTCTCTCTGGCCATCCTCTACTCTTCCTTTCTCTATCTATTCCCACCTGCCCTCTGTCTGTTCACCTCTTCCTCCTCATTTCTCTGCCTCTGTCTTCCTTTCCTGCTGCTTGGGGTAACCACGCGGTCTGAGCACCTTGCCATGGTTCACACGGCTCCTCCCACCAGAGGTGCGAGTCCTCCCTCGGGCATGAGTGTGTGTTTTGTCCTTAGTGTAAGTTAGTTGAAGTTAGATCCAAGTAGTGTGTAAGCCTTGGGGCCAATGACCTCAGCAGTTTGGTCCAATAGGAACTTACTACAAATTTCCAGTTTTCTTCCTCTCCTTGGCTCCCTCCATCTTCTCCTCTTTCCTTCCTCTGTACATATTTCCTCTCCCCTCTCTCTGTCCATTTCCCCCTCACCTATCTCTGTTCTCCTTCTGCTCCTCTTCCTCATAACTGTGCCTCTCTCTACCTTTCCCCTCGTTGTCTGTCTTACTCTTCGTCCTCCTCTCTCCACATTATCACACTCACCCCAGTAGTAAGTTGGTGGTTCTTGCTCCTACAGTATTTCCTTCCAGATTGTAACTAATATGTGCACCAAATTTGATTGAAATCGTTCCAGGGGTTTAGGATAGGTTTTCTACTCTTGGTCTTGCTCACGTAAACACATGTCAAATATATTTCACAACCTTTTTTACACATATTTGTACCCATATTTCACTTGTATGTCAGCGAATTTTGCACTGCAGATTCATTTTCATGTAGTTTAATGGTTATGATATGGTACCTCCTGGACTAAGTGTGGTACAATGATATATTTTTGTAGCCATATTCAGTGGCAAATGTGGATACTGTCCATGAAAAGTGTTGTGAATAGTCTTAGTAGCTAAAAAGTAACAATTTAAACGTTATGCATGATGCGGTAATTTTTAGCACATTACGTGTTTATGACATCATATCTCCTGAATTAAGTGTCGTACAGTGATTTAATTTTCCTGGTACATTGAGTGATGATTCGAATGCTGCTTGAAAAATGTGTCAGCGAGAAAAAGTTTCGTAAAGATTTGAAATTATGTGTAAAGTTTGTTGGAAGTCACTAAGTGCTCTCATCCTTAAATACTGGACGAATAAAGTCCGGTTATTTGCGCATCGTCAGATACGCTGCAAGACAAACATACAGTTTCAACTGTATATTGGACGTATTGTGTTAAACTTTTAACATAAGATTATAACTCTTAATGAGCAGATTGTGAGAGTATGTTAAATCTTCAAGTTCAGTCAATAATAACGCGGAATATTGAAAATCAAATTTTTGCTGCCCCTGGAAGCCTGTACGTGGGCAGCCTTGCAAATGGGAATGGGTTATAGGATAGTCGCTTAGTAATACAGATTTTAACAAGTATCCTGGGGATTTATAGCATCCTACAACTTCTCACTAGGTTGTTTCTAGACTCTGACTTTTTCACCCATCCAGAACACTTAGCGCCAGTCTGAAGGATCTTGATACTTCCGTTACAGATCGTGCTGCAGTTTACTCCTTAAACAGATGTGTACAAGATGATCATGGGTGTGCACCACATATTCTTACAGAACGTTTTTGTTCAATGAAGACTTTCTTTCTTAAAGGTGGGTTATCCCACGACATTATTCCATATGACATTATTGAATGAAAATATGCAAAAATGTAAACTTACTGATTTGCCTCTCTCCAAGATTTGCAGTGATTCTAAGTGCAAATGAGGCTGAACGATGTTGTTTTAAGAGTTCCAGAATGTGCTTTTACTATTTTAGACTCTCATCAATATGGACATCTAAAATTTTTGTAGTTCCCACCCTGTTTATTATTCCCACACCACGTGTTACGCTTCTAATTGGTGTAGTACCCCTAGATGTACAGAACTGAATTAACCATTTCTTCTGTTTCTGTATGTATGCTTGGATTGATTACAATACAAGTCTTATCCGAAAAAATAACTACTTGTGATTGTTCTACATTAAACGGAAGATCTTTTACATTTCTGTAGTCTGCTTCATGGTAATAAATGGTAGAACTCGTATATTAATTAAACAGTGACACAAAACTTTGGACAAAATTACCAACAGTAGAGTTGTTGTTACCTTTAAATTTGTTTTCCTCTTGATCTTCTTGAGAAGTAAGCTTCTTGCCGACCGGTGTCGCCGTGCGTTTCTAGGCGCTTCAGTCTGGAACCGCGTGACCGCTACGGTCGCAGGTTCGAATCCTGCCTCGGGCATGGATGTGTGTGATGTCCTTAGGTTAGTTAGGTTTAAGTAGTTCTAGGGGACTGATGACCACAGATGGTAAGTCCCATAGTGCTCAGAGCCATTTGAACCATTTTTAAGCTTCTTGTTGTCGTAGTCATATGCCCGAAGATTGGTTTGACGCTGCTGTCCGTGCTACTCCGTACTCTGCAAGTCTTTTCACCTCTGCATAATGACTGCCTCCAAGACTACTGAGCTGCAGCTGGTAGTTTCTGCCCTACCATTCTTTACCCTTCCAAAAAGCTGCAGATATAAGATATTCGTCAATACCGCTGTTCAGCTAGATAAAGAATATGCCTAGCTAATCGCTTAAGTCAATTGCAAAACTGTGGAAAAGCCAATGTCACTGGTTCGTACCTAGATATCGTAAGGAATTCGAACCGCATTGCGTTGTCAAAGACACGCAAAGATACGATTTCTTTAAATTTTGATTTATATCCTCATCGCGTGCCGTTGTCTGAGCAGCCACCTGTCAGAAAGGTATCTACTAACAGCTCGGAGCAATTGCAGTTCCTGACTACCGGAACACAGCTATCAACAAGTGGCTATACCACTTCGTTCCTCTTCTCCCACCCGAAGTGGACAAGACGCCACTGACCACATTTTTCAACCCATAGTGTATAGCTTTCGAAGCATCGGGCAATAAATGAACTCTAGCAGCCCAAGACACACGTCTAAATAACAGAAGCATTATCTATCAATTTGCATTGATTGATTGTTCCGTGGGTTCTTGGTAGAATATTTTATACATTAGAAATGATAACACGCACACACTTGTGTAATATTCTGCAATATTTATTATTTATTTCACCACAAAAAGTTTCTGAAAAACAATTGGAAACAATAAAAATAGATTAATAATGTGCATTATGTGATGAGATCGCCACTAAATGCCTGGGAACGTCTAACATCGTTTCTAGTGCCCCACCAGCGAAAGACAAGAAGTATGAAACAATTTCAAGAAGAAAATGAGGGATAATAATGTTACTGCAATCCGATCAGACGAAGGAAATACTGTTGTCTTAATGAACAAACGTAACTACGTTAACAAAGTGGAAGGTTTCTTAAACTCCACCAACTTCCAACAGATACAGAAGGACCTTCAGGTCGTATAATGATAAAATTAAAACTCTTGTTAAGCAGTACAAAAGTATATTAGACTTGATACCTACTTTCTCACCAACATAAATCGTATAGCTCACGGACTGCATGACCTCCATAAACTCCATAAAGATAATATCCCAATCCGCCCTGTGGTGTCTGCATTCTCAGCTCCATTTTACAAATTAACCAGAGAGTTAAGTGCAAATCCCCCGCCCCCTAGTACCAAGCTAGTTTCTTTTGATGTTAACAACTTTTTCAGTAATATACCTGTTCAAGAGTGCCTAAAAATTCTCACAGACTTACTAGATAAATCAGGAGTTAACCCAGTAGTCACAGATGACATAAGATTAGATACACAAACTTACCTAACAGTAAATTATTTCCATTTCAATAGCAGGATATACAGACAGTCAGTTGCTCGAGACATTGCTGAAATCTTCATGTGCAGTTTCAAAAAACAGTTTTTGGAAAGTAATCCACTCTCTACCAAGGTTGGAGAGTGGTTTAGATATGTTGATGATGTGTTGTGCTTATGACAGATGAGGAATTCCTCAAGAAACTAAATCCCAAACACAACAGTACAAAATTCACAATGGAGTTTGGAGGTAAAAACATATATTATATAGATCTAACCATAGACACAAGTCACGATAATTATAGTTTCAAGATTTGTAGGAAACCTACCATCACAGATGTTGTAATGCCTGCCTATTCTCAACTCCAATGACCCATAAAGATGCTGCCCTTCCTTCAGTGATAGATCACTTAATGTCCATCCGCATGACAATTTACGAATGCAATTAAATAAAATCAGACATATGGCCTCAAACAGTGAGCTACTCTTCTACCTTGGTGGACACTATAATGCACAAAAAGCAGAAACAACAGGTGTACTCTGTTCTTTCATCCTATTCTAGACTCACCATCGCAAGAACGCAGTAAATGGTGCACAGTGTCATATTTAGGAAAAATCTCACTAGGTATAGCCAGAAAGCTTAAATCCAGGAAAGTAAAACTATTATTTTCTGTGCACAACACTGTTCGACACTTTTTGCCTGATGGTAATGACAGCATTTCAGCTTTGAAAATGAGTAGAATATATAAAATAACATGTAATTGTGGTAAATTCTGTACAGGTCAGTCTGACAGGATAATACGCACCCGCTTGAAGAAAAACCACAGAAGTTGGAAACTTAGAAAAGGAGGTTCTACCATCGCAGACCACCTGCTTAAACGACGCCATAGATACAAGGTGAAACATGAAGTATTACATCACATCCATAAGGGAAAGAAGATGAACTTTCTTAAAATAACAGAAATTATAAACATATGTTCATCAATCAGCCCGAGCTTAGTACTGCATGACCAGACACAATTCCCTTATTCGCCACGTCTAGCTGCAGATACTACTCATAATACCAACCAGGCCATGTTGTAAATTACTTCTTTCACTCACATGCCCCTTTTTCCTTTGTTTCAGTTACTATAATTTCTGTAGTTGTGTTTAAAAAAATTAACTTTGTATCATCACAGCTGTTTCACTTACCTGCTTAATCTCACTAGTATAATTTATTCGTTTGTAGTTTAGAACTATTTTGTTTAACCACACCTTTGGAACATGCCAGCCAAGTTTCTTGTTCAATTTATTTTCTTCTATGAACAACTGTTATGATTTGTATTTAGTCTCTTAGTTAATGTGTCACACATTTTACCTTAGTTAAATAACATTAATCGCATTTACACTGAAATAATCCCGTTTGTTTTATTGTTAAATCTAACGTTAACATTTTTCATCTCTGGAAATGGAGATACTCTGTAGGTGCACTAGTTTAAATCTTTGATCCAACAAAATTTCACTGCACCACATACTTATCTTTGTATCCGATGATGGCGTAACAGCCGGAAACGGGTTTGTAAAATAAATAATAAATATTGTAGAATATTATATCATTGTTTTCATTCATAAAGATGTCAATTATTTAAAAAAATTATAGTTATAATCGTTTATATTCATTAAAAAACGCCAGTCCAAAACTGTCTTTGATTTTATTGTAATTGTAAAGCTAAAAGCAATATAGTCCATTGCAGTGAAAAGTTGCTGCTAACACGCACTATAAAAGTCCTCTATGGCATTCATAACTGTGATTCAAATGAATGATATGAGCTTTAAAAAGTGAACATGAGTCAATGAGATACCATCGCAGATAGATCAGTGGGACGCCAAAGAAGTGAAAGGTAATTTTCACTGTTTACCAGAATTACGAAGTGGGGAAAACAAAACAGATTTCCATCACATTGCCGGCGAAGGAACTTGGGACAGGGAATGCCAAAATGTATTCCAGACTCCTCCTGATCTTAAATAGCTGACGAGAAAAAACCCAGAAGGTATTTTTTTCGTCCTGCTGATGGAGCTACGAACAAGAAACTGTCCCCAGTGGTCAGAAGAAAGCACAGGTCACACCCATTTAGAAGAAGAGCAGCAGAAGCAATCGACAAAACTACCGGCCAATATCCTTGATATCCATCAGCTGTAGAATCTTAAAACATATTCTAATTGCAAATGTCATGAGTTACCTTGAACCTCCTTCACACCAAACCGGCATACATTCGAGAATCATCGATCATGTGAAACCTAAGTCGCGCTTTTCTCACGTAATGTCCGGGAAGCCATGTATCAAGGCACTCAGATGCAGGGTGTTCCTAGACTTCTGAAAGGCATTTGCCACACATACAGTTATTGTCCAACGTACAATCATATGGGATATCAAACGAGATTTGCGACTGAATTGAAGTCACATCTTGATAAGAATTCAAAATGGTGTAGGGATTGGGCACTCGATTTAAATGTCAAGAATTGTAAGATTGTACACTTCACAAAACGATATAAACGTAGTACGCTACCACTACAATATCAGTGAGCTACTGTTGGAATCGGTCAACTCAATCAAATATCTGTGTGCAACTATATGCAGGAATTTGCCATGGAAGGATCACATAGCGTCAGCCGTAGGTAAAGCAGATGGCAGACTGCAGTTCAATAGTAGAATGCTAAGAAATATAATCGGTCTACAGTGGTGACTGCATTCGCGCGACCAACTCTAAAATATTACTCAAGTGTATGGAACCCATACCAGATAGGACTAACAAGGAATATTGCACGGATACAAAGAAGGGCAGCACGAATAATCACAGGTTTGTTTGACCTGTGGGGGAGCGTCGCAGAGATGCTGGAAGAACTGAACTGGCAGACACTTGAGGATAGACGCAAACTATATCGTGAAAGCGTAATTAAATGTTTCGAGAACCAACTTTAGAAGGTGAATCTAAGAATATACTGAAGTCATGTACGTATCGCTCCCATAGGAGTCGCGAAGATAAGATTAGACTAATTGCAGGGCGTGTAGAGGCGTTTAAGCAATCATTGATCTGCGCTACATGGGTGAATATTACGCGAAGAAGCCCTAATAATTGGTACAATGGGACGTATTTCCTGCCACTCACTTCACAGGAGGTGTGCAGAGAATGTATGTAATCTTTTCTTCATGTAATCTAACAAAGAACCTCCTTGGTTTATGGACGAATTCATCCGCCTAGCTTCGTATTCCGCTCGTCTCCATCTCGTTTTCATTGCGGTTATAATCTCTGCATAAAAGACGGGATGTCTCGACAGGCTGACTCACTCATTGACTCATCATCACCCAACCCAAACCACTAAGGATAGAAACTTGAAATTTGTAGAGAGTGTTCATCTCATACGTTAGACGTCGTTTAAGATGGGATTTTTCGAAATTCTACCCCTAAGGTGGCGAAACAAGGGACGAAAGGTTTCTTGAAAATATGTCGCTAGTAAGGCAATTTTGAAGCTAGCTCTACGAAAATTGTCACTGTCACTGTCTCCTTCTTGTTCTCTCTTAGTGCTACTATCTCATTCATTTCTTCCCGTTGCTGCCGTCTCTTCTCGTCGTTATTATCTCCCTCTTCCTCGTTTTCATTGCCATAGACTCTGTGTCTCATGATCACTGGCTGTCATCCACTTCCTTCTTCTCTTTTCTCCTGTCCCACTGGCACTGTCTCCTTCCCTCTTTTCTTAGCACTGCTCTGTCACCGTCATCTATGTTCTACCGTCACTGTCCCCCTCTCTTTCTCTCACACTGCCATTGTCTCCTTCGCTCTTTCTATACCGTAAGCACTGTCTGCCATCTTCCCGTATTTATTACTTTTCCGTCTTTTTGCCACTGCCATTGCCTTTTTCTCTTTCAGCATAAAAATGCGCGAATGTATTTACTTGCCGAAATTTTTGGGAACGTTTTTAAAGGGGCTGAGGAAGGTTGAATGAGGCAGAGTCTTTTAAAGAGCAGCAATTTTTGTGGTCTGATAGAAGCATTTTTCCGTTGGTAAATTACATAGTTATTGCTTTCCTCTAGGACAGTGGTTCCAAACCTGGGGATGATTACCCTCTGAGGGGTAAAATTAAATTTTCCGAGTGGTAAAAACTAAATGATTCGCTTCTGTTTCAGTCACGAAACTAAATTATTTTCAAAAGATCATTGCTATTATCACAATTTAGTAAGACTCTAATATTGATTATATAAGTTATCAGTAACTACTTTTTCTGAGATATCATTAATCTGGTGGAGGTTATAGGTTCTTCTACTTGCCAGGTTTGCCGAGAGCACTAATATTCTGCTTCCTGGACTCTGGTAGGCGCACCGGCCTTGGATCGAATCCTCCCGGCAGATTAACGACGAGGGCCGGTGTGTCAGCCAGCCTGGATGTGGCTTTTAGGCGGTTTTCCACATCCCACTAGGTGAATACCTGGCTGGTCCCCACGTCCCGCCTCAGTTCCACGACTCGCAGACATCTGAAACACGTTCGCACTCTTTCATGATTTACACTGGATGCAGACAGTTGGGGCACATTGATTCCATTTCGGGGGGGGGGGGGGGGAGGGGGGTAAAGGGTGGTGGCAGGAAGGGCGTCTAGTGACCCCTTAACATTAACCATGCCGTATCCCATTGTAACCTTGCCGACTATGTGAAAACTATGGGACAAAGGCAAAAGCGATGGATGGATGGATGTTATAGGTTCCTCTCATAGTCCACCCACTACACATACATTTTGTTCTTTGTCCTGTACATTGCTGATGATAAAAGTGAGACTTATACGTAACAAATGCTAAATATCTCGAGCAGATGTGTTCTCCAAGTTGTAGATAGTATCAGCAATCGTACAGAAATTGCTTCATTACATGCTTTGAAACAGGTTAATGAAGTAATTGACAGTGCAACACAACAGCAACTATGTAAAGATGTACACGGTATTATTATTATTATTATTATTATTATTAGACTGGTTGGACACAAAACATTAGGAGTCTGAAGTCGTCCAATTTGTGCCAGTTCAGAAGCAAGGAGTCCAACAAAAAAAAAAGAAACAGTGAGTATAGTGCACACATCTGAACTTGTTTAATTTTAAATGGGTTTGCAGTGTGCGGTTCAAGCAGATGCTACGATGGAGAGGAGTAACACAGGGAAATATGTTTCGTAACGAGTTCTACCCACACTGTGGATAGTTTGCTTTCATATCCGAGAAGGAGTTGTAGGTAGCATTTATGATGCACCACAAATCGCTTTGTCATTCTAACACACACACACGGGCGCTCGCGCGCGCGCACACGCACGCACTCACACACTAAATGTCATTCGTCTTTCCCATCTTTCATCATTTTAAAAATAAAAGTGTTCCAAGAAAAGTCTTTCAATCTAAAGGTTAGTTAGGTACTAAAGTTGGTGATATTGTGGGAGCTGGGGAGTAATGGTCTGTGAAAGATAGGGAACCGCTGGTCTATGACGACTTTTTAGGCTCATCTGTCTTTCACACTGCCAGTATATCAACAATATGTGTGCTTTCTACGTTGTTCTTGTAGTGTCTCTTAACAGATATCATAAAGAGAACGTTTACTTTCTGCAAAAGCGTATGCCGTTTGGTACAGGTTTTCAGGTCATTGTTATGAATTATCAACGGCTATAAAATACGCACATGAGAACACAAGTTTCTTCGAAAAGTTTCTTCACGTCCAGTAACGTAAAGTGCGTGTTTCGTAGCCTAGTTTCTTCGTGGTGTACTGCAGATTGTTTTTAACCGTTCGCCGGTGTTCCTCGTTGATGACGTACTGTAACGTTAAGCGGCTCTCGCGCGCCAGTGTTTGCTCTGTGCGGCTCTGTCTGCCGATGAAGGCTTCAGGAAGCGACTTACCACTCGCGCACTCCAGAGGCTTCCGACAGTCGTAATCACTTTTGTCTCGTGAGTCTGCACGTGGAGTAGACCCACAGTAAGCGCGGTATTTGCCGAATAACTCTGGCCCGGTGTAGGTCTGCTTCGTTGTTTGCACTTATTTACTTACTTACTTACTTACTGCAGTAGGTTATGTTTCGCATTCACATATAAAGAACATCGGGCTTCCTTCTTCGGCTTTCTTGAATGAGATTCCTCTTATCATACCACATCTGTAACCGAACAAATTAACTGTAGGGTTCTGTCTCGTCATGTGGATCTACGACAGGAAGCAGTTCCAATCTTACGATTCATGAAATCTGTTTTCAGGTTTATTTTTTTAAGTAGCGGTAACAATCTACGACCATAAACGTTAAATTGAAATTCATCCAACCGCTGTACACACATCCTGATAAGGTGTAAGTTACCCGCTTGACGTAGAGTTGTACTGCTCCAAGTTTAACACTAAAGATAAAGAAGGTGATAGTGTCCATGGAAACAAGTTTCGTGCTCTGCATACGATAGATAAAGGGAATTCTTGGAAAAAATTATTGCTGTATTGCGTGTTGGAGTATTTGCGATGGCTCTGAGCACTATGGGACTTAACATCAGAGGTCATCAGTCCCCTAGAACTTAGAATTACTTAAATCTAACAAATCTAAGGACATCACACACATCCATGCCCGAGGCAGGATTCGAACCTGCGACCGTAGCGGTCGCGCGGTTCCAAACTGAAGTGCCTAGAACCGCTCGGCCACTCCGGCCGGCTGGAGCATTTGCAAAGATACTACGATTCTCAGACATAGGTTTTGTACACATAAATGACTTAACTCCGAAATGATAATTACACAAGATACAGTATGATTTCTGATGTGGAATTATCACCGTTTGTTCGTCTGCAGATAGTGACGATAGTGAATATGGATTCGCCTGACTAAATTCGCGCTCAGTCTGAAGACTTTATGGTACACGCAAAGGCGTCAACGCAACTGCACAAAATAATGCTTAATTTGGAACGCTACACGGAAGCAGCTTCGACCGAACTATTTCTGGTGAGATGCCAGCATGATCACGCGGCACATAAACGATATACGAAGCTGGCTCAAAAGAAACTTACTGATTGTTTCAGTCTATAAAACTCAGATCGGATGCGGCGAAGTGAGGACTGAATGGAGGGTGATCGATGACAGTGAACCCAGGGTGTCGGATTGTTGCAGATGTCACAGCGCTCGTGTGTGATCTGCCAACATCTGATCAACATTTATGTGGAAATAATGAATAATTTGGGTGTTTACGTGAAAATAAATATAAAGTGTGTGTTTATGGCATTTAACCAATGACATTCTAAAATCGAGATGGCCCCTAGTCCAGATAGACGAGATTCCACTTTAATCTCACTCGGAGCACATAGGGAGTTTAAAATTTGGAAACGCCTTTTCTTTCTCCGTAAATCAATGCTGACCGACCTCATGAACTCATTTGTCTTCTCACGTACAACGCACTACTATTCGGTGATCATTTCAGCCAACATTAAAAGCTTTGTTGATGTCTTGCAACTGCCGGCCGCGGTGGCCGAGCGGTTCTAGGCGCTTCAGCCCGGAACCGCACGACTGCTACGGTCGCAGGTTCGAATCCTTCCTCGGGCATGGATGTGTGTGATGTCCTTAGGTTAGTTAGGTTTAAGTATTTCTAAGTTCTAGGGGACAGGTGACGTCAGATGTTAAATCTCATAGTGCTCAGAGCCATTTGAACCTTTTTTTTTTGTCTTGCAACTATGAGAGTATGCTGAAAAGTAATGCCCCTTAATTTTTAATGTGAGAACTCTTTTCCGTTTTAAATAAAACAAACATTATTAAATTCTACAAATTTATTTCTCAATACAGTCACCCTGGCGACGAATACATTTCCCCCAACGAGAGACCAGTTTGTTGATAACATTACTGTAGAAAGTTTGTCTTTGTTGAAGGAGTCACAATCTCACCTCTGACTGCACCGCTTCGTCACTATCAAAGTGAAGTCCTTCAAAGTGTTCTTGAGCTTTTGGAAACAGATGCGGCCAAGTCACAACTGTACGGAGGGTGATCGATGACAGTGAACCAAAGGCGTCGGATTGCTGCAGCGCTCGTGTGTGATCTGGCTTGTCATGCTGAAGGAGAGGGTGTTCCATGTGTGGACAAACTCTTCTGCGTTTAGAAATTCGGTTACAGCACGCTCTTTCTCGCGCACCAGCGTAGTTACGTTACACACCGCCATGTTTTTTTTTTTTTTTTTTTTTTTTTTTATTTTATGTCCCATACTCCGAGGAGCTTAGGGGACGATGCGGGAGACCCGCACCGCCGTACTAGGCAAGGCCCTAGCGGACGTGGTTTGCCATTGCCTTCCTCCGACCGTCATGGGGATGAATGATGATGACGACACAACACCCAGTCATCGCGGGGCAAGAAAAATCCCTGAACTCTACGGAAATCGAACCCGGGACCCCGTGCGCGGGAAGCGAGAACGCTACCGCAAGACCACGAGCTTCAACCGCCATGTAATATGCTACAATTAGTGACCATCTAGCGGCAGTGGGCTGCAGATATGTAGACATGAGGAATAAAGATGTTTAACGTTAATAATGTTTGTTTTATTTGAAAAGATTTAGGAGGTTTCACATAAAAAATTAATTTTTGCTTACTT
This sequence comes from Schistocerca serialis cubense, assembly GCF_023864345.2. Classification (NCBI taxonomy): domain Eukaryota; kingdom Metazoa; phylum Arthropoda; class Insecta; order Orthoptera; family Acrididae; genus Schistocerca; species Schistocerca serialis. The sequence continues at coordinate 561,284,121 of NC_064642.1, read as the reverse complement.
AGGGAAATTGTGGTTAACAATATGCGTCGCTTCAAAACGAACGGCAGCATTTACTCGTTCAACTCTCGACAGAAAAACGGTTTCGGCTTGGATAACAAACACGTCCTTAATCATTGCACGGAGAGCAGTGCATTTTTCAACAGGTCCCATTTCAATAGACTTCCAATAGGACCGAAAAATGTGTGGGATGATGCCCCCATTTTTAAATCTATGCTGAAAAGCATCCTTATGGCATTTCATTTGTTTGTTTAGTATCTGTTGTTGGAGTGACGTAGGTGTTCGCAAGGGTAAGCGGGGAAGAGGGATTAGGGGGGATTTGCTCCCCCGAACCCCGAAACTGAAGTTTTTATTCATTACAGATGTCTGATGGACTTCTAGCAGTGATCGCCTGTGATTCTATTAAACTTGGGCTTCGGCCCAGATGGTCCCGCTAAGCCTCCTCCTAGTTGCAACGGACGAAGCTGAACGCTCCGATTCACAGTCCATTAGCTGAAAGTTATGCAGCGTGATAGCCGCGTCTGCGGCAGAAAAACTTCTGGTAGGTGACAGAAATGGCCACCCAGGCAGTCCCGCATACGTGTATGTCGTACTAATTGCCTCTTTCGCCGAGAACTGTGGTAATGAGATTCTTGCTCCGTGGTGGCAACTTGCACACCCGTTTCGTAAGAGCCTAGGGCAAGAGTCTGGAACGGATATCCACTGTTGGGAAGCAGACTGACTACTGACTTTCCAGTTCTCGGCACGTAACTCACTTCAAAGAGTAGATTCAGTTAGACGGCAAAGTAAAACATTATGTGGTTTCTCATTTTCGGAAGAGATTTCCTGGACCACAAATTACGAAAATGTTAAATGTATTTCTTTTCTACATGTTTCATTCACTTGAGCACAGGATGAATATGAACGAGACCAATAATGTGAATAATTTTTTTTAATAAAATTGAATTTTTAGTATACCACGTTTTTACATCGCACTAAAAAGTATTAAAATAATGTCTCCTATCCCCATACAGATACCTAACCCCGTACACATATTCCTGAAAATTTCTGATTGTACATTTTGCATGGCTTGTAAGATTTAAAAGAAAAAACGTGGGGCGCATGCAGTACAAAACTGATGCATGAATTGTGCACCTCCTTATTGTTTTCTGTTGCATGTGCCCCACGTTTTTCGTCTTGCATCTTACAGGTATTTTCTTACCTATTAAAAATTCACAATCGCAAATTTCAGGACTGTTTGTACGGGTTTGGGAATCTGTATGGTGCAAGGAGAAATTATTTTATAGTTTTTAGCCCAACTTAATACCGTGGTAGATTAAAAATTCATTTTTTAATTAATTATTTTCTGCTGTTTAGTCTGTTATACCTGGAAATTTTCAATCAATTTCAAACATTATGATGAGATTAGAACTGAGACATATCGTAAATTTCTGGATTATCCCAGTTCCTTTTCACCTGATTCAACCAATATGTTGCTCCTACGTATATCTCACGAACGTAAAAATGAGAGAAATTCGAGCTCACACAGAGGCTTACCATCATTCGCAACTGGAGACGAAAAAGAGGGAAATGGACGTGGTACACGAAGTACCCTCCGCCACACACCTGTCAAGAAAGCGAGTTAATATGGCATTGTCATCGAGTTATGAGCTATCCTTAAAATTTCCACTGTCACCGAGCGGTTCTAGGCGCTTCAGCCCGGAACCGCACTGCTGCTATGGTCGCAGGCCTCGTACGCTGATGTGTGTGATGTCCTTAGGTTAATTAGGTTTAAGTAGTTCTAAGTCTAGGGGGCTGATGACCTCAGATGTTAAGTCCCCTAGTGCTTAGAGCCATTTGAACCATCTGAACCTTAAAATTTCAAGTCTGTAGCCCATGGGGAAGTTGGTTTAAAATCAGGTGCAAAATATTATACCGAACAGACAAGAAAATGATATACCTCTCCTCTTCCCCCCTCTGTATGTTCAGATGTGCCCGCACGCTCGCATGCCGCCTAGAACACATTCCGATCCTATCCTCACAACACACTCGTCCAGCAGATTACCCAAGATGTCTGGCATTACCATCATTTTATGGAAATCTGTTTTCAATTAGAAACACAAATGTAAATGCAGTCGAAATTCGCCCAGAGAGTTTAGAGCAGTGTGATGATATAACGGAATTCTTAAAAGCATTAAATATATGCAGAGAAAAAACTTAATTATCGATAAAACCAGTGTTTAAGGAAGGGCAAGGATGATTTCAAAGACAAAGCATTCCTGCTTTTTCTTCTATCCTTCTTTTGGGAGACGGACTTGGTGGCACAGTTATACAGGGTGAAAGGTATTTAAACCGACATCAAAACAAATATTTTTCCCTAATGTCATTTTTTCCTATGAGGAGTATTTAAGCCGGTAGAGGAAGATTTCTCTGGCGGAAATTAATTAAACCAACAAACACTTTTCCATTTTTTATGACAAAGAGACAACCAACACAACCCAATTTCAATTACAGTAGATTTTCAAAAATGCCTCCATTGACATGCAAACAAAGGTTACACCGTCGGATCATGTTCTGTCTGACACGGGCAAAAACCCCAGGAGTATCCTGAATTGTTCCTGCTGCTGCTACTATCCGGGCAACCAGATGCTCTTCTGATGCAACAGGAGTTGCGTAAACAAGGTTGCGCATCTCTCCCCACACAAAAAAGTCCAGAGGGGACTGGGGATCGAGCAGGCCATGGTACAGGACCAACTCTGCCAATCCACGTTTCTGGGAACCGTAGGTCCAGGAATCGACGCACACGACGACTGAAATGTGCCGACGCCCCGTCATGTTGGAACCACATTCGTTGTCTTGTAGGGAGCGGGACGTCTTCCAGCAATTCCGGCAATGCTCTGGCGAGAAAATTGTAATAGTGTCTGCCATTTAATGGCCTAGGTAACAGAATTAAACAGTCCCCAACAACACCGACCCACACATTAACGAAGAACCGCACTTGATGAGCGCTAGTAACTGTGGTATGTGGGTTAACCTCACTCCAAACATGCGAATTGCGCATGTTGAAGACTCCATCACGCCCGAACGTTGCTTCATCGGTAAACAACACAGAGGAAGGAAATATAGGATGCATTTCACACTGTTTCAGGAACCACTGCGAAAATTGTGCTCTAGGTGGATAATCAACTGGTTCCAGGTTGTGGACACGCTGTAAGTGAAATGGACGTAACAATTGCTCTAGAAGGACTGTTCTTATATTCGTCTGATTTGTCCCCATGTTAGTGCAATTGCACGAGTGCTGATTGAAGGATCCCGCGCCACATGCTACAAGACAGCTTCCTCAAATTGCAGCGTTCTTACCATGCCATGGCTCCCCTGTCCAGGTAACCTGCTAAATGATCCGGTCTCACGGAGACGTTGGTGCACACCAGCAAAGGTCGTATGATGCGGGATACGGCGATTAGGATATTGTTGTTGATAAACCCGCTGTGCAGCTCGTCCGTTGTGGTGCGGTACGTAGAACGCACCAACCATATCAGTGTACTCACTCCAGGTGTATCGCTACATTAGTAAACAAACACAATGCACTACTGCACTGGTGGACAACAATTGCCTACAATTGAAGAGCGTAATACGCCCTCTAACAACTGAAGATAGTTATACGGCCTATAACAACTGAAGAGCGTAATACGGCCTCCACTAGTTTAAATAATCCCCATAGGAAAAAATGACATTAGGGAAAAATATTTGTTTTGATGTCCCCTACAACCTCCCAGAGTTTGTCGGTTTAAATATTTTTCACCCTGTACACACTGAACTCGCGTTAGATATGAGATTTAAATTTCCATCTAGTCTTCCAGATTTAGGTCGATTCCAGCAATGTCCGTGAAGTCAGTTCTTTTTTTCGTTACTGAATAGACTTTCTGCCTTTTCTTACTTCATTTCCGTGTCGGATTTATTGTTGACGGCAATCAGGCTGTGAACGTGCTCCATTATCTGGCTGGAGTTACAGCTGTCAGACCGCAAACACATCCACGGCACGCCCTCGCGCTAGCAACCGAAAAGTTCAAAAAAAAAATGGCTCCGAGCACTATGGAACTCAACATCTGAGGTCATCAGTCCCCTAGAACTTAGAACTACTTAAACCTAACTAACCTAAGGACATCACACACATCCATGCCCGAGGCAGGATTCGAACCTGCGACCGTAGCGGTCACGCGGTTCCAAACTGAAGCGCCTAGAACTGCACGGCCACACCGGTCGTCAACTGAAAAGTATCCAGTGTTGAACACAGTTTTTAATTTCAAGAATTCCTTTCCATTTTCCAGATTCTTGGCTTTTATGCTACTTTAGTTACGAAATTTGGCCTCGAAGTTTGCAAGTTGATGTATGTGAAATTATGAACGTTTCTACTGAAATGCCCCTTTTATGATCCCCCCTGCCTCCCTGGCTCTGCGACTGCTGCTGTGTGCACTGAATGAGACACACCGAGAGCGCAAGGAGTGGGAAACACGTATGGGCAGAGCGACGAGGCGTGGTGGGGGGCGGCGACCAGCCGCGCCGCTGGTTACCTTTACCTCCTCCGGGCTGACTCGGACGCGACGTGGTCAAATATAGCCAGGCAGACACGCGAAGCCCGGCACGGCGCGATGCGCGACCTTGCACCAGTCGATACCGCCTTACGTAACACACACAACACCTGACTGGCGTTCCAACATTTCCTCTTACCACATCTGCGTCTCGGATCACTGTGTGTAGCTGATGGTACTTCGTAGAGGTCCATCATTTCGCCCATTTCCTGTACAATTCGTGAACGGTTAGCGGAGAGAACGACTGCGTCTGAGCGTCCGTATGAATTGAAATTCTCCAGTATTCCAGTTATGGTCATTTCGCAGCATGTACACTACTGGCCATTAAAATTGCTACACCAAGAAGAAATGCAGATGATAAACGGGTATTCATTGGACAGATATATTATACTAGAACTGACATGTGTTTACATTTTCACGCAGTTTGGTTACATAGATCATGAGAAATCAGTAACCAGAACAACCACCTCTGGCTGTAATAACGGCCTTGATACGCCTGGGCATTGAGTCAAACAGAGCTTGGATGGCGTGTACAGGTGCAGTTGCCCATGCAGCTTCAACACGATACCACAGTTCATCAAGAGTAGTGACTGGCCTATTGTGACAAGCCAGTTGCTCGGCCACCATTGACCAGACGTTTTCAGTTGGTGAGAGATCTGGACAATGTGCTGACCAGGGCAGCAGTCGAACATTTTCTGTATCCAGAAAGGCCCGTACAGGACCTGCAACATGCGGTCGTGCATTAGCCTGCTGAAATGTAGGGTTTCGCGGGGATCGAATGAAGGGTAGAGCGACGGGTCGTAACACATCTGAAATGTAACGTCCACTGCGAACAATTTTGCTATAAACACTATTTATTTTTAAGTAACAGGCAGGTGAATAACTACATGAACAAAAATGTCCTGTGGGTTACCGGGCCCTTTTATATGCTCACTCAGTTTCTAGACGGTTCACTCCTGGTTTTTAGGTAAATCTAGTAAGACACTGCTCGGATACGTAAAGAAAGCGATCGTTATGAGATAATGCTTGATACTATGCAACACGTCTAACGTACAGGTAACGCACATACGACCCCTAGTGTTGCCTATAATCCAGTCATCAGCTCCGTATGAAAGAGGGTAGGCCGACCATAATTAAAGTTCCTAATTCGCTGCTAAAATATTTTTCTCCGCTTAGAGATACTCATTCTTAAGGACTTCTTGTTGACAATCATTCTAACTATTTAGTGGGGTAGGTCGTATGCAGATGCAGCGCACCTGGTTAGGAGGCCCTGCTAGTTCGGTGAAATTTCATCGTCTCTGAGCCGCCAGATTCAATAAAAAGTCGCTTATCGTCACCGAGAAGTGTCGGCGAACATTCTGTCTCGAACGAAACTTGTCCAACACGACTGGCATTTATTGAAAATACTTGCAAACGCGTTGTATATACTCTGCAACTAGTCGCAAATCGGACCTGGGGACGAGATGCTAAATGATCAAAGCGCCCCGTGACCGGAGACGCAGCGGGACCGAGGTAATAATCTCTTCGTGATGCCTCCCACTGAGTCGGCTGCTTGTGACAGCGGCCCCTCTGCTGCTGTCGGCTGCGACGTGGTGGGATTTTGTCTAGCCGTTTCCCGAAGTAGCTGTGACGGGGAAATCTCCGGATGTGCTCATTCGTCTTGCCTTCAAATCACACCTCAGATCCCACTCTTTAGTTGAATGCACTTTTATCCGTTTTGCCTCATTTCGAAAGGAGTAACCTTGTAGGAGGAGGAGATTAGCGTTTAACGTCCCGTCGACAACGAAGTCATTACAGACGGAGGACACGCTCGGGTTAGGGTTAGGGAAGTAAATCGGCCGTGCCCTTTCAAAGGAATCATCCGGGCAGTCGCCTGAAGCGACTTAGGAAAATTACTAACGCTGTAGGTTCCTAGTTAAATTTTTTAACGCCTTCCTGTAAAGCTGAGTCATGACGATTGTATCCATCGGACCAGGTACCACAGTAACAACGCATTCAGCTTTGGTGTGAAATTCTCTGTGATGTAAGCGAAAGAGTTGTAAGTGAAAGGGTGCGTGCTGAATTGAACACTTAATTTTTTTCCAGTACACACTAATGTGAAGTACCGGCTGTGAACACTGTGAGGGGATGAAGCTGACGTCGATGACATAAGAAGAAGAATGAAGATTTATACAGAAACACAGAGAAACTGAAAGCACAAAAAAAAACAAGATTAAAATTTTACGAACACCTTCGCTGTCTGAAGAAAAACTAACCAAAATATTTTTCTTCTTCATTTCCAAATTAAAAAAAAATAAAAAAACACTGGCAGGCTAAACTAAACAAAATGGGACTAAGACGACTCAAAGACAGGAGAACAAATCGTTAACAAAAGGGCGACTTCCGCAAACTGATTAATTCTACAATATTTATGACTTAATACCAAAATCCAAAGCTAACAGACTGATGTCATTTGACAGGCAGTCAGCCAACGTACGAGAAAGTTCTGGAAAGAAAGAAGAAAACATGCTGTACTAGATTCTTAAGTTACGGGTCGTCTAGAAATAGTCGAATTCTTAATTTAAATAAATAGTAGTCTGTTAATAACAGGATGAGAAGTAACAGAAATGAGAACAGCGAGAAACTCTTTAACATCAGGATTGATGATCACGAAGTAAATGAAGTTAAGGAATTGTGCTAACTAAGATAAAAAGCAGACTAGCACTGGCAAAAAGGGCATTCCTGACCAGGCGACGTTTACTAGTATCAATCATAGGCCTTCATTTGGGGAAGACATTTCTGAGAATGTACGGTTGGAGCACAGCATTGTATGGCAGTGAGACATGGACTGTGGGAAAACCGGAGCAGAAGAGAATCGAAGTCTTTGAGATGTGGTTCGACAGAACAATGTTGAAAATTACGCGGGCTGATAATGTAAAGAATGAGGAGGTTCTGCGCTGGATCGGCGAGGAAAGGAACGTATGGAAAACACTGACATGAAGGGACAGGATAATAGGATATCTGTTAAGATATGAGGGAATAACTTTGTTGGTACTAGAGGGAGCTGTAGAGGGTAAAAACCGTAGAAGAAGACATAGATTTGAATGTTGTTGTGGTCTTCAGTCCTGAGACTGGTTTGATGCAGCTCTCCATGCTAATCTATTCTGTGCAAGCCCCTTCATCTCCCAGTACCTACTGCAACCTACATCCTTCTGAATCTGCTTAGTGTATTCATCTCTTGGTCTCCCTCTACGATTTTTACCTTCCACGCTGCCCTCCAATCCTAAATTTGTGGTCCCTTGATGCCTCATGACATGTCCTACCAACCGATCCCTTCTTCTAGTCAAGTTGTGCCACAAACTTCTCTTCTCCCCAATCCTATTCAATACCTCCTCATTAGTTACGTGATCTACCCACCTAATCTTCAACATTCTTCTGTAGCACCACATTTCGAAAACTTCTATTCTCTTCTTGTCCAAACTATTTATTGTCCATGTTTCACTTCCATGCATGGCTACACTCCATACAAATACTTTCAGGAACGACTTCCTGACGTTTAAATCTATACTCGATGTTAACAAATTTCTCTTCTTCAGAAACGCTTTCCTTGCCATTTCCAGTCTACATTTTATATCCTCTCTACTTCGACCATCATCAGTTATTTTGGTCCCCAAATAGCAAAACTCCTTTACTATTTTAAGTGTCTCATTTCCTAATCTAATTCCCTCAGCATCACCCAACTCAATTCGACTACATTCCATTATCCTCGTTTTGCTTTTGTTGATGTTCATCTTATACCCTCCTTTCAAGACACTGTCCATTCCGTTCAACTGCTCTTCCAAGTCCTTTGCTGTCTCTGACAGAATTACAATGTCATCGGCGAACCTCAAAGTTTTTATTTCTTATCCCTGGATTTTAATACCTACTCCAAATTTTTCTTTTGTTTCCTTTACTGCTTGCTCAATATACAGATTGAATAACATCGGGGAGAGGCTACAACCCTGTCTCACTCCCTTCCCAACCGCTGCTTCCCTTTCATGCCCCTCGACTCTTATAAATGCCATCTGGTTTCCGTACAAATTGTAAATAGCCTTTCGCTCCCTGTATTTTACCCCTGCCACCTTCAGAATTTGAAAGAGAGTATTCCAGTCAACATTGTCAAAAGCTTTCTCTAAGTCTACAAATGCTAGAAACGTAGGTTTGCCTTTCCTTAATCTTTCTTCTAAGATAAGTCGTAAGGTCTGTATTGCCTCACGTGTTCCAACTTTTTTGCCGAATCCAAACTGATCTTCCCCGAGGTCGGCTTCTACCAGTTTTTCCATTCGTCTGTAAATAATTCGCGTTAGTATTTTGCAGCTGTGACTTATTAAACTGATAGTTCGGTAATTTTCATATCTGTCAACACCTGCTTTCTTTGGGATTGGAATTATTATATTCTTCTTTAAGTCTGAGGGTATTTCGCCTGTTTCATACATCTTGCTCGCCAGATGGTAGAGTTTTGTCAGGACTGGCTCTCCCAAGGCCGTCAGTAGTTCCAATGGAATGTTGTCTACTCCGGGGGCCTTGTTTCGACTCAGGTCTTTCAGTGCTCTGTCAAACTCTTAACGCAGTATCGTATCTCCCACTTCATCTTCATCTACATCCTCCTCCATTTCCATAATACTGTCCTCAAGTACATCGCCATTGTATAGACCCTCTATATACTCCTTCCACCTTTCTGCTTTCCCTTCTTTGCTTAGAACTGGGTTTCCATCTGGGCTCTTGATGTTCATACAAGTGGTTCTCTTATCTCTAAAGGTCTCTTTAATTTTCCTGTAGGCAGTATCTATCTTACCCCTAGTGAGATAAGCCTTTACATCCTTACATTTGTCCTCTAGCCATCCCTGCTTAGCCATTTTACACTTCCTGTCGATCTCATTTTTGAGACGTTTGTATTCCTTTTTGCCTGCTTCATTTACTGCATTTTTATATTTTCTCCTTTCATCAATTAAATTCAATATTTCTTCTGTTACCCAAGGATTTCTACTAGCCCTCGTCTTTTTACCTACTTGATCCTCTGCTGCCTTCACTACTTCATCCTTCAGAGCTACCCACTCTTCTTCTGCTGTATATCTTTCCCCCATTCCTGTCAATTGTTCCCTTATGCTGTCCCTGAAACTCTGTACAACCTCTGGTTTAGTCAGTTTATCCAGGTCCCATCTCCTTAAAATTCCACCTTTTCGCAATTTCTTCAGTTTTAATCTACAGTTCATAACCAATAGATTGTGGTCAGAGTCCACATCTGCCCCTGGAAATGTCCTACAATTTAAAGTCTGGTTCCTAAATCTCTGTCTTACCATTATATAATCTATCTGATACCTTTTAGTATCTCCAGGATTCTTCCATGTATACAGCCTTCCTTTATGATTCTTGAACCAAGTGTTAGCTATGATTAAGTTATGCCTTGTGCAAAATTCTACCAGGCGGCTTCCTCTTTCATTTCTTAGCCCCAATCCATATTCACCTACTATGTTTCCTTCTCTCCCTTTTCCTACTGTCGAATTCCAGTCACCCATGACTATTAAATTTTCGTCTCCCTTCACTACCTGAATAATTTCTTTTATTTCATCATACATTTCTTCAATTTCTTCGTCATCTGCAGAGCTAGTTGGCATATAAATTTGTACTACTGTAGTAGGCATGGGCTTCGTGTCTATCTTGGCCACTATAATACGTTCACTATGCTGTTTGTAGTAGCTTACCCGCACTCCAATTTTTTTATTGATTATTAAACCTACTCCTGCATTACCCCTATTTGATTTTGTATTTATAACCCTGTATTCACCTGACCAGAAGGCTTGTTCCTTCTGCCACCGAACTTCACTAATTCCCACTATATCAAACTTTAACCTATCCATTTCCCTTTTTAACTTTTCTAACCTACCTGCCCGATTAAGGGATCTGACATTCCACGCTCCGATCCGTAGAATGCCAGTTCTCTTTCTCCTGATATCGACGTCCTCTTGAGTAGTCCCTGCCCGGAGATCCGAATGGGGGACTATTTTACCTCCGGAATATTTTACCCAAGAGGACGCCATCATCATTTAACCATACAGTAAAGCTGCATGCCCTCGGGAAAAATTACAGCCGTAGTTTCCTTTTGCTTTCAGCCGTTCGCAGTACCACAACAACAAGGCCGTTTTGGTTAGTGTTACAAAGCCAGATCAGTCAATCATCCAGACTGTTGCCCCTGCAACCACTAAAAAGGCTGCTGCCCCTCTTCAGGAACCACACGTTTGTCTGGCCTCTCAACAAATACCTCTCCGTTGTGGTTGCACCTACGGTACGGCTATCTGTATCGTTGAGGCACGCAAGCCTCCCCACCAACGGCAAGGTCCGTGGTTCATGGGGGGAGGTAGATTTGAATATATTCAGCAAATAATTGATGACGTACGTTGTAACTCCTACTCTGAGATGAAGTGGTTCGCACAGGATAGGAATTCGTGGCGGTCCGCATCAAATTAGTCAGAAGACTGATTAAAATAAACACAAGTAGTCTCTCTCTCTCTCTCTCTCTCTCTCTCTCTCTCTCTCACACACACACACACACACACACACACACACGAACATATCATAGATATCACAAAAACACATTCAACAGTTGGCAATAAAATTCGATCCTTGGCAATAACATTCGACAGCTGGTAACACATACCAAGATACATCAGAACAAGTATTCAGTTCCTAGTTCTGTGAAGTCTGAAAAACAAACTTCCAAATAGCAATTATAAGAGGAAGAACAGCGCTAAAAATGGAACAAAAACACAACGTATAGAACAACATCCACGAAACCTGTGAGTAAAACTTTAAATTATTGCTACAACAAAGAAAAGCAAACTGCCAGAACTGTTTCTAACCAATACACACATCGTCCCAAATTTATATCACGTAGTATAAACAAAAATATGCACGTATTCCCGGCCACTGAAGGTGATAGGCGTATGGCACCAAAATTGTTTCATTAAGTTGTAATTAGAGGGTCAAAAAGTAAAAATTATCAACTTATCGCGATATTATACGCAACTGAGGACGATAGGACTACAAAATCTGAATACGTCGTGAAATTTAGGACCTGCAGACCAACAAGCTTTGTACAAAGACTAATGGCGACCACTCAAAATTAGTTAATATAATTTAGTTTGCATAAATAGGCGAAAAAACTCAATAATGTTTGACTTCAACATTTGTGATCACATGTCGGCTGTCATGGGGGATCACTGTAATGATTTCAGATGGAAGAACTACAAAATCCTTGTTATAAGGAAGGCAAATGCCAGCCTAATGCTCATTGGGAGAATGCAAAAAGCAGCAAGAATGAAATCTTTCAGTCTGCAGCAGCTATTGTGAAACTTCCTAGAAGATAAAAGCTGCATTCGGGTTCGAGTACTGGTCCACATTGAAGATTCAGTGTGTTTGGATACACAATCCGTAAGTGCATTGCCCACGAACGGTGTAGGTTCAGGTCCTGGTATGACACAAATTTTTAATTCCTATGTCGGGAAGCATCACATGGAAGTGGCCTTGTTTCATTTATGTGGCCGCTTACGAAACCCTAGGCAAACGTATTATTGAATACTGCTCGGCAGTCCTGGATCCACAACAACCTGAATTAGAGGAAGAGATGGAGAAGAGCTTTAGAAATTGCGTGGGTAGTCAGAGGAAGTGCAAAGGCTACTGGGTAGATCAGTGTGTTGCTACAACAGCTTACTGTTTAAATGCAGCGAATGAACGTCCCAACCTACAGTGATCAGCGGGATCTATGCCCAACATGCAACCGCTCACCTCTGCCGTCCGTTTCGCAATTCCGCTTAGTTACTTTGATACAGGGTAGGAAAATGCTTCCTTGTATTTTGGGCCAATCAGAGCCCTCCGTTTTGGTGCCTACGTATATCTTGCCTTCTGGAGTCGACCAATGATCGTCTTCATACCTGGCTAATGTAATACCATATCACCAGGAGCGCTACTCTCTCTGTCCCCCACTTTATTTACACTCTCTCTTCCAACCAGAGGCAACATATTGCCCAACGATGCATAATCTTAAGTATCGCTCAGTTGAGTAATCTCTGTTAAAGTAATCATTATAAACTGTCCGCCACAGCCACCTCCCCAGGTGTGGACTCCAAGCCATCAATGCCATATGATCATTTCATTTCATCCAGATTTTTCGGTCAACAAGTGTTGTGCTTTCTTCTGCATTTGCGTGATGCTTCTGCTGTGTTTACTCCCTTCTTCCAAGATGACAACAGACGCATTCACTTGTGCGGAATTAATTTTAATGTTTGTCTGCCGTGGCGAAACACCCACAAACAACATCGGCCACAGCTCGCCATAAATTGCGTCCATACAATTGCAGAGCTCACAGCTTATCGTTCAACAGCAGCGTTGAATTCCCAAGCGTCTCGGTTTCACCACCAGTTGATTTCGACAGTGCCAAAATTATTAATCCACAGTTCGGACCATCCGGACCCTAACACTCTGCCGTTCCGTCTTCCTCGCTCGGTACGGTCCAACCCTCCTCTCTTCGTCGTCAGAGGGCCACTCGGCACCAACTCGGCGCCCCAGTATCTCTGGCGAGGCCAATATTGAACACTCGCGGCCGGAACACAATCGTGCCGAAAATCGGCACACACTGGGCTGGTGCTGCAAATCACCCGATATTAATCCCATAGAAAAAGTCTGAGGCTATTTGGAACAGCTGTTAAAACGTAGCAGTAGCTCCTGACAGTGTTATAGCTCTACGCGATCTACTCGTCAGTGAGTAACTACAGCTATATATGGCATACCTGAAGAAATGTGTAGACTCTCTTCGTCGTCACTATCAAGTCTAGAGGTTGTGTTCCAAAACTGAATAGCATAGAGACAGAAGTGATGACACTTTCTGCGTGACCTGACCATCAGTTTGCAGAACAATGCTCAAGAACGTACAGTGCAAGATGTTACCGATTTGTTTGACTGATGGGACTGCTAAGTGTTATACAACCTATTGCACTCCCCTGACTTAAGCCTTCGAGAGTTCAACTCGATTTCTTAACTGAAGGAAACACTTCACGGCATTCGCTTCAGAACTGCTACAAATTCGCCGGGCAATAGACCGCGCCGCTCGAACTGTCAACACAACTGGCAGTGCTAAGAGTATCCTACGTCTTCCACATCGCTGGCAACTGGTTATACCCAATGCTGGTGACTACTTTGAAGATCAGTAAAACTTTGAACACGTATCTATTTTGTACGAACTGTAAATAAATATTTGCCACTATTAAAGTTCCAACCCTCGTATCTGAAAGGGAAGGGACCAATGTGGGCAAAGCAAGAACACACTTTCCGACAGGCGAAGTCCACCCCGTTGGGATTTCCTAGTCAGCAATGCCGTAAGGCGTTTACGTTTACGTGGACTGTGGAAAAAGCGGAAGAGAAGAGAGATGCAGTGCTGTAGAAACACGTTGAAAAACTAGGAGGACATGTTAATATAAAGAAATATGCTGTTCTTTGCTGCATCAGCTAAGAGGAAAACACTGACAAGAAGATAGGATGATAGAACATGTGTTAAGACATCAGAGAATAACTTCCTTGCTGTTGAAGCGAGCTGTAGAGCGTAAAAACTGTTGGGGAGACAGAGACTGGATTACGGGCAACACGTAATTGAGGCCATAGGGTGCAATAGTTTCTCTGAGATGAAGAGTTAGCACAAGAAGGGAATTCGTGGCGGAACGTATCAAACCAGTTAGGAGACAGATGACAGAAAAGAAGAATGAGAAAGAAACCACGGGAGTGTTTCGCGACATCGTTTAATCTTAAGATATCCATCCAAGGACAGTCACCACCCTACATTTTCTGACTCAGCGGTAAGCTTTGAGGTTTCACTCAGAAAATTAACGCAGGCCACAGAGATGAGGAACTATAAATCAACTCTTCTGTCCTTATGAGCCACGAATTCACGATGAAACTTTCTTGCACCAACAGGATTACAACGTGATTACATCTGAGTTAGCGCTACCCCACTGCTCAGTGTTAGGCCGGTATTACACTATCAAATTTCTTTGTCCAAACAGAACCTGGATTCATCCGAAAGAATGACGTTTTGTCATTCGTGCACCCAGGTTCGTCGCTGAGTACACCGTCGCAGGCGCTCCTGTCTGTGATGCAGCGTCAAGGGTAACCGCAGCCATGGTCTCCGAGCTGATAGTACATGCTGCTGCAAACGTCGTCGAACTGTTCGTGCAGATGGTTGTTGTCTTGCAAACGTCCCCATCTGTGGACACAGGGATCGAGACGTGGCTGCACGATCCGTTACAGCCATGCGGATAAGATGCCTGTCATCTCGACTGCTAGTGATACGAGGCCGTTGGGATCCAGCACGGCGTTCCGTATTACCCTCTTGAACCCACCGATTCATATTCTGCTAACAGTCATTGGATCTCGACCAACGCGAGCAGCAGTGTCGCGATACGATAAACCGCAATCGCGATACGCTACAATCCGACCTTTATCAAAGTCGGAAACGTGATGGTACGCATTTCTCCTCCTTACACGAGGCATCAGAACAACGTTTCACCAGACAACGTCGGTCACTACTGTTTGTGTATGAGAAATCGGTTGGAAACTTTCCTCATGTCAGCACGTTGTAGGTGTCGCCACTGGCGCCAACCTTGTGTCAATGCTGTGAAAAGCTAATCATTTGCATATCACAGCATCTTCTTCCTGTCGGTTAAATTTCGCGCCTGTAGCACGTCATCTTCGTGGTGCAGCAATTTTAATGGCTAGTAGTGTATATGACACACGTACGACACACCTCCCACACATTCGGAGGCCGGTGTGCGCAGTGGAAGAAAACCTTTCTGACAGCCGGCTGAATCTATGGGATATCCCATCGACAGTGCAGTGCGACATCTAAAATGCCTAATACTGAAATTTAAAAACTAAAATTCACGATATAAATTTACCTTTACAGCCTTTAATTTTCAATTTTAGCCTCAGTTCCCATGAGTAAGCGAGATATTTCCGCTGTTAATGAATTACGTGAAAAATATAACTCGCGTTTTGTACAGCAGTGGCTCTTGAATAATCTCTACCGCCATGCTCATATGTTAAGCTATTTTGACAACAAAATTTTTCAGAAAATACATTCTTAAATACGTCTTAAATTGCAGCGTTAAAAGATCTTTTAAAATGTCGGTACGTATTTATTTTTCTTTTCTACAAACGTAATGCAACAGGTGAAAATTTTGGATGCGTCGTTGATTTCTGTCCGACACCGGTGTTAAGTGTCAGCAGTTTATTGGCACTTACCTTCGATGATCTCAGAAACAGCTCCGTGTTCCAGTCGATAGTGACCGGTCATCAGAGCCACAAGAAAAAGAGAAGCCACACCAAATGAGGAAGCGTTAATGCTGACATTAAAAGTTTGTTTTAGCTCGTGAATTATCTGTGAATATTATCGAGCCATTAATTTAATGAGTCACTGTTGCAAAATATTAATACTAATTGCCTACAGAAGAATGGAACTACTGGTGGTAGCAGACCTGGGGGGAAGATCAGCCTCGATTGCGGAGAAAACTAGCAAAATGGGAGGCAATACTGACTGTACAGCGTGTCCTAGAAGAAACAGAAACCCGCATGTATAGCTTTTGTCGATTTAGAAAATGCTTTCCACAGTATTATGAAGGATGAAAGATGTTTTTGTTTAACGTCACTCTGCAGTCATGGACTGTGCGGCTGGTCCCGGCGGAGGTTCGAGTCCTCCCTCGGGCATGGGTGTGTGTATTTGTCTTTAGGATAATTTAAGTTAAGTAGTGTGTAAGCTTAGTAACTGATGACCTTAGCAGTTAAGTTCCATAAGATTTCACACACATTTTGAACATTTTTTAACATCAATTGCACATCGAGGTCATGAGAGATGGAGACTGCCCGTCGACTTGGGAAGGATGTCGGTCGCGTCATTTTAAAGTAACTATTCCGGCACTTGCCTTAATGATTGATGGAAACTACGGGAAACATAACTCTATATCAATGGTTCCCAATGGTTCTTAGACCCCCCCCCCCCCCCTCCGCCCGGCCGAATAATCACGAACTTTAGCACCTAACTAAATCGTAGAATGAAAGACTTTCTTTTCTTGGAACACTTTTATTTTTAAACTGATGAAAGATGAATGATAGTTTGTGTGCGTGCGTGCGTGTGTGTGTGTGTGTGTGTGTGTGTGTGTGTGTGTGTTAGAATGAATGCATTTCAAGTGCTACAAACAAGTCCTTCTCAGATAAAAAAGCTAACTATCCACAATGAGGGTGGACACTTGTTACAAAACATACTTCCTCAGCTTTACTCCTCTCCACTGCGGGACTTCGCAGTGGTAACGCCGGTTCGCGTCAGATCACCGAAGTTAAGCTCTTTCAGGCTTGGCTAGCACTTGGATGCAGATGTGCAGAGTGCTGTTGTTAAGCGAGGTGCACTCAGCCCTTGTGGGGCCAATTGAAGAGCTACCTGATTGAGAAATAGCGGCACCGGTCACGAAAACTGACAACGGCCAGGAGAGCGGTCTGCTGACCACACGTCCCTCTATATTCGCATCCGGTGTGGAGAGGAGTAAAGCTGAGGAAATATGTTTTGTAACAAGTGTCCAGCCTCACTGTGGATAGTTAGCTTTTTTATCTGAGGACTTGTGTCTAGCACTTGTGATGCACCACAAATTCCTTCGTCATTCATTCTAACACTGAGAATGATCGGTACCGTTGGGCTGTTGGACCTTGAAGGCTTGTTCGCACGTTTTTTATTTTATTTTTTTTCATTGCGGCATCTTGACCTGCACTCTGCAACTCCATTTAAAATCAACTAAGTTAAAATGTGTGTGCTATACTTACTCTTCGTAAATCACTCCATTGCGGCAGTCCCTACTTCTGAATTGGCAAAAATTGGGAGATTTCATATTGTTAATGCTTGGCGTCTGACCACAGCCACTAATAGTAACAGTAATAATAATAACAATACTGAGCACAGCAGTATAGTAGCTCTTATGTAGTTACTGCTGTGTCATGCTTTCAAATAATTCACTTATCTGTTTTGAAACGAGTAATGAAGCGATCTCTGGGGTATTGCAGCTGTTATCTACAATTTGGAGAAGACTTTTCTTGAGATATGTCTCCTTCAAAGTAGTTTCCTTCTGATTGCACACTTTTTCGAGCGCTTCTGCCATTGATGGTAAAATTTTTGGAACTCATCTTCTGTAATATCCTCCAAGACCCTCGTCACAGCTTTTTGGAAATCTTGTGTTGTTTGAAAATGGTTTCCCTTGACCACCGTTTTGACACTTGGACATAGAAAAAAATCGCGCAGAGTGATATCTGGTGAATAAGGTGGCTGTGGTAGTACTGAAATTTGTTTTGAGGTTAAAAATTGCTGTACTGACAGAGCAGTATGGGATGGCACATTATCGTGGTGCAGAATCCAGTCATCAGCAATGCTGGCACGGACACGAAGAACTCTTTTACGAAGTCTTTCTAAAGTTTCTTTGTGGTATTATTGGTTAACTGCTTGTCCAGGAGGCACTCACTCTTTATGAACAATTCCCTTTGAATCAAAGAAGCACACAAGCATGCATTTCACTTTTGATCTTGACATGCGAGCTTTTTTTGGTCTGAGTGATCACTCTGAGTACCATTGCGAACTCTGGCGTTTTGTCTCTGGATCGTACTCAAAAGACCAACTTTCATCACCAGTGATAACACGGCTCAACAATTCTGGATTGATTTCCGTTGCCCTAACAGATCGGCTGCCTTATTTTTCCGTGTTTCTCGCTGTTGTGGTGTGAGATTTTTGGGGAACACTTTTGCGCAAATATTTCTCATACCAAGATCTTCAGTTACTATTAGACGAACCGTTTCTCGATTGATGTTCAGTTCTTCTGCAATTATTTTCACAGACAATCTTCGATCAGATCGTACGAGTTCATGCACCCTGGCCAAGCTAACACCCGTCCATGAGGTTGATGGTCGTCCACTGCCGGTCTTCATCTTCAACATTCGTTCTGCCTTCACTAAACATTTTATGGCGATGAAAAACTTGAGCTCTTGAAATAACCTCCTCTCCAAAAGCCTTCTGAAGCTTACTGTAAGTTGTCGTCGCGTTTTCACCCAATTTAACGCAAAAAGAAATGGCATACCGTTGCGCAATATTATGCGGTTCCATTTCCGTGACGAGAGACAGAAACACGTGTTAACGTATTACAGCACAACTCACGACTGAGCAGTTGCATCGACGTGCTGCTTGGACTAGAAGCAGCTTATAGACCAAGGTCACAGATATTGTGCCTACACAAGCCTGCAGGGTTGCCACATCTTGCAAAGAAAATCAGTCTCATTGCTTTATTGTCGCACCTCGTAAGTCTCACTTTTATCATCAGCGATGTACGGGACAAAGCACAATATATGTGTCTAGTGGGAGGACTATGTGGGGAACCTGTAACATCCATCGCATTACTACTACTAATTGAGACAAAGTAATTATTGACAAATTATATAATCAATATTAGAGTCCTACAATATTATGATAATAGTAATGATCTTTCGAAAATAATTTAGTTTCGTTGCTGAGACAGAATCGAATCATTTAGTTTTTACCCCTCATAAAATTTCATTTTACCCCTGAGGGGGTTATTACCACCAGGTTGGAAACCACTGCTCTAGATGCCCTTCGTCCAGTCCTTGTAGCCGCTAAGGATGTCCACCGGCCGACGTGTCATCCTTCGCCGTGCAGGGTAATGGTGATGTGGTATGGAGGGACATGTGGTCAGCACAATGCTCTCCCTTCCGTTTCGTCGACCTACAGGCCTTGGAGCCACTACCTCCATTCAAGTAGCTCCTCAGTTGGCACCAAGAGGCCGAATATATCCGGCACCATTCCTCCCAACAAGGAAAAATACTTGACGGTACTGGGAATCGAATCCTGATCCGCCGCATGGCAGCCGTTTACGCTGGCTACTCACTCACGGAGACGGACCAAATCTGGATGAGCATATGGGATTTGAATTACCGTCCTCTCTTATACAAACCTAGTGTCTTACCACTGAGCCACTTCGCTCGGTTCGACAACGTTGACTGGAATACACTCTTTCAAGTTCTTTAGCTATCAGGGATAAAATACAGGGAGCGAAAGACTATCTACAGCTAGTAAAAGCTAATAAGGTTTCAAGCATATGAAAGGGAAGCAGTAATTGATAAGGGGGTAAGGGGGGGGGGGCAGTTGGAGACAGATTTGTGCCCTACCCTTCACGCTATTCAGTTTCTGCACAGAGCAAGCAGTAAAAATGATATGAGGGAAAATCTGGAAAAGGAGCTGTAGTTCATGAAGAAAGAATCCAAAATTCAAGGCTTGCCAGCTTTTGTTAGAACCAGGAAAATGAACTGTTTTTGTTGACTTATCAGCAGCGTAAGACACTGTCAGCCCTCGGCTATTGTTAACTAAGCGCTACAGCCTGACCGAGGACTTCAACTTGACCAAGTTCATCTCCTTTCTTCTATGGAATCCTAGGTTCTACGTTGACTTTCAACGACAGCACAGCCGATGGAGGTCATTTGAGAACGTTCTCCCTGAAGGAAGGTACTGGCCCCAATACTCTCAAATACAGGGTGTACATAAAGTCCAGGAACGCTTTCAATTATTTATTGCACAAGAACTTAACATTGTACAGATGTCATACATATTGCATTTTGAAGAGAAACTCTGAAAGTGTTTTTTTTTTCTTATTTACAAACATTCGATATGCGAACCATGAGTGACTCGCAGACATCAATACGGCGATCGAATTCTTGCCATACCCGTCCCAGCAAGGCATCGTCAACTGTGGCAGTTCTTCCCGTATTCCCTCCCAGAGCTCTGCTACATCACGTGGTAGTGGCGGTACATACACCAGATCTTTAATGTGTCCCCACAGAAAAAAGTCACACGGAGTGAGAGCTGGTGGTCGGGGAGGCCATTTCAGGAAACAGCTCGCTCCACACCTGCATTCGCCATGTTTGCGACTAGCGCTGACTATTGGCAAATTACCAAACTATGCTGTGGCGGTATACATAAAAAAAACTTTCGGGGTTTCTCTTCACAATGACATATGTATGATATCTGTACAATGTTATGTTCTTGTGTAATAAAGAATTGAAAGTGTTCCCGGACTTTATGTACGCCCTAAGAGTCTTAAAAAAGTATTCCTGAATATGTGTAGAGATGGCAATGCAAAGCCTCATAAAAGTGTCATAATTGTAGGATACTGAAGAACAGTTCTTATTCAACAAATGAAAATAAAATGAGTTAGGGTTTTTGAACAATAGTAACTTTAAGGTTTGTTAGTAGGGTATAGTACCAATATTTATGAAGGTATTTATTATTTTTCAATGTAGTTGTAATGTTATAGTTCTTCGAGGGAAAAGTAAATACACTTAACTATTGAACTAACAGCTGTGCTGGTATACAGAAACAGGTTTTTTTTTAACATTTAAGGGCGGACAGTCACGAAAAACGCACGCTCCTTAAAAGATGAACCAAATCCACAATTTTGAAGATTCGGCAATTAAATTATGTACCATGCTTTACATGGAAACAATACATTTACTGTTTAATTACTTGTATTGTATATATTTAACTTCTTTACGGAATTAAAAAAATTTATACTCAAAAAAATAATATATGTACGTTTTTCTCAGAAACTGTTCATGAGATTTTTGCAATTTTTTCTCTGTTTAATTTCTTTGCATATAGTAAGCTTCTCTCATGAAGTTTCTAAACTATATGGAATAGGAGAATTTTAATATTTTTTAGTCCGAATTCTATAAGTACAAAAAAAATTTCATGCAAAATGCCGTTTTCACGTCGTCGTCATCGTTGTAAGTTTGCCACTGAAGTGTTGTTTGAGGTGGAGGAACAGATGGTAATCGCTCGGCGCAGGATCAGGACTTGTAGGGTGGGTGGTCTAAAACTTCCCAGCCAAAACTGTCCAATAAATCGCACGTCTGACCTGCAGCGTGATGTCTTGCATTTCATGGAGAAGGACAATTGCCTTTGTCAGCATGCCGCGTCTTTTGTATTGAATCGCTCTGCGTAGCTTTCTCAGGGTTTGGCAGTATGCTTCTGCATTGACAGTGGTTCCTCGTTGCATGAAGTCCATCAAAAAAAACACCATGCCTATCCCAAAAAACCGACGCCATGATTTTGCGCTGGGACAGAGTGTGTTTGGTCTTCACCTTTACAGGCAAGTGTGTGTGTTTCCATTCCATGCTCTGTTGCTTCGATTCGGGCGTGATATGCGAAACCCATGTTTCGTCTCCAGTTACGATCTGACTCAAGAAGCCGTCACCTTCTTCGTGATAACGAGTCAAGAGCTTCATCGCACACTCAAATCTTTGGTTTTTGTGGCCCTCTGTTAGGAGTTTCGGGACCACAGTTTCCTAAACTTTAGGGTTCAGAAGCAATGTTGTAAAGTACTTATCTCGACACGTCAGGAAATTGGTTTGAGAGGCCTATTATTGTGAAGTGCCCGTTCTTACGAATCATTGCTTCAACGGAAGCCACTGTGATCTGTATTCAAAGAAGGTTGACCGGAGCGGTCCTCATCATGGACGTTGTCACGGCCATCTTTGAATTCTCGTACCCACTTAACGCACTTTGCTTTCGCTCATAACAGTATCACCGTATACTTCGCAAATCTGTCGATGAATTTCTGCAGCACACAGGTTCCTTGCTAACAAAACCCATTATCATTGAGCGTACCTCACACGCGGCGGGCGAGTTGATTGTCTTAAACATTTTGAAAGCACAGAACAGAACCGTACAGGTTAGCTACAGAGCTGAAACTGAGCACAGTTTGATGGTGTAATAGGGAACTTTGTCAAATGTCGTCCAATATTTGATCAAATCTAGGGCCTCGCTGTAGATTTGATCAAAGAAGTCGCTTGTGTTCTGTTCACTGCAATGTGACATGTTACCACATGGAGCGCTAGCATCGCTGCAGCGTTCTGTCATCTGTAGTGTTTTTATAAACATTGCCGGTAAATACAATTGGTGTTTGCCGACAACTACAAAATTAATAGAGATGTATGAAGCTGATGAGGCGCTTTACAACGTGAGGGACCATGAATACAAAAATAGATTAAGAAGATTGGAGACCTGACCTAACATAACCTAACCTAACCCTCTCCCGTAGCAAGGAATCGGAGTGTTACAGTGAGCCTGTCTTCTGCAGATGTAGCAGTTCTTAAGTGAACATTGTGCTTTGTGGTATGAGGATACACTTCACTGTGCACATACAGAAATGTATGCTCATCCATTCTTAAGCAACTGATGTGCGACTTGACGTCCTCCACTATAAGCTCACGTAACAAGTTTTGTTGGATGCTTTTATCGTGTCGTCGTAAAACCCACGGCTTCACCCAGGTATGTTTCCTTTTTTTCCCCTGCTTCTCTTCCGCATATGCACACAGTGCAATTGTGGTACATGCAACTGCTGCGGTTAATAACAAGTTGTTGTTGTCAGCCATCTTGAACTTTGACGAAAAATATGATGACAGTGTAATACCCCTTCTAGCGCTACGTCAAAGATCTTTGTCAAATATATTTGACGGAATATTTGATCACATCTTTGATCAAATCTTTGACAAATAAATTTGATAGTGTAATACCGACCTAAAAAACACGCCTCTTACAATATGGTCTATACCCTAAAATAGAAGGATAAAGTAATAATAAACTGTTTACTGAATAATGTAAATTTTTTCCCAGAACTGATTTTTTAACCAGCACCATACGTTGCATTGTGTTACCTATGGGTCTCATGCAGGTTCTTTTCCTTGTACAAGGTTGGCGCTAGATAAGTATTAAGTACTTCTTTAACCTCCCTCCCCCCAAGCTCTAAAGGCAGACAGTGGTTATCAGCAGGAAAGGAACGGCTCACGAGAGTGTCGCCATGGAGACACGGCGGTGAATGCAGGTGTTATCTGGCGGTCACACCCAGCGCTCCCATCGACATGTCCATCATGCTGTCACCGGCTGTCGGCGCGGAGGCAGTCAAAGGAGGCAGCAGCCGCAGTTATCAGCCTCACGCTTTGACGCCCGCCCCTACTGTACGGCTTCCGTGTTATGCGCGACACCAGACACTGCTATTTTCTAGCGCCAGCTTCAGTGATCGAGAACTGCGTGGCTGTTGTACGCGAATGGTGACATCAGAGTTGCAAATGCTTATCAAAGTAACGGGAGTACCTCTGATATGAAGCATTGACTGAGTTTGGGAAACAGTAAGGAAAAATATAAAACTTCCTGCCAGATTAAAACTGTGTGCCGGACCGAGACTCGAACTCGGGACCTTTGCCTTTCGCGGGCAAGTGCTCTACCATCTTAGCTACCCAAGCACGACTCACGCCCCGTCCTAACAGCTTAATTCCGCCAGTACCTCGTCTTCTACCTTCCAAACTTCACAGAAGCTCTCCTGCGAACCTTGCACAACTAGCGCTCCTGGAAGAAAGGATATTGCGGAGACATGGCTTAGCCACAGCCTGGGGGTTGTTTCTAGAATGACATTTTCACTCTACAGCGGAGTGTGCGCTGATATGAAACTTCCTGGCAGATTAAAACTGTGTGCCGGACCGAGACTCGAACTCGGGACCTTTGCCTTTCGCGGGCAAGTGCTCTACCATCTGAGCTACCCAGGCACGACTCACGCTCCGTCCTGACATGTTTAATTCCGCCAGTACCTCGTCTCCTACCTTCCAAACTTCACAGAAGCTCTCCTGCGAACCTTGAAGAACTAGTACTCCTGAAGAAAGGAAAAATAAAGTTCGACGTCACGTCGACGACTGGGTGGTTAGAGACTAAGAGCAGACTCGGACTGAGGTAGGAAACCAGTTATGCCTATTCAAAAGAACCATCCCCTGTTTTGCCTAAGTAGTGTAGGAAAACCACAGTTATACTAAGCCTAAGTGGTTGGACGATGATGTGAACAGTGAAAAATACTAGTCCAGAATGCTAACCTCTGTGCCACCTCGCACTGTATATTAATATTACTTTTCTAGTATGAGGCTCAACCTAAGACTTCAGTGTTACGAGTTCGGAATTGACAATCATTCATCTGTCAACTGATGTCATGTTCAAAAAATGGTTCAAATGGCTCTGAGCACTAAGGGACTTAACTTCTGAGGTCATCAGTCCCCTAGACTCAGAACTATTTAAACCTAACTAACCTAAGGACATCAGACACACCCATGCCCGAGGCAGGATTCGAACCTGCGACTGTAGCAGCAGCGCGGTTCCGGCCTGAAGTGCCTAGAACCGCTCGGTCACACCGGTCGGCTGATGTCATGTAGCTCAAAAGACACAGTAGTAATCGGAATACAGTAAATTGTATTTCATACCAGTGAGTTGGACTTACGTTTGAACTGTGTACGACGTTAACAACGTTGAAAACTGGAAATTTGTAAATTACGGGAAATAAGAGAAAGGAATTAATGAAAAAATTCTAAAATTTTCAATGTGACAATTTTACGTTGAAAAGCTATAATGAACATTTCGTATCAAATGATTAAAGCAAATGAACAGTGGTGCACTGAATATGTTTTGCAGAAGTAATCTTACGAGAACGTAGTTTTTCGCGGTGACATTTTTGGGTAAATGTTTCACGGATTTCTTACCACGTTACATTTGTATGTACGAGTAAATTCAAGCTTTTGACAGCTTCTTCCATCTTCATCGTCAGGAGATATCTGTAGACTGTATTGTCTCATTATTTAGTTGACCAAATTCTGTCATGGAGACGTCACGAAGTCACGGAACTTGCACAGACTACTACAGATTATGTCGGTGTCTATGACGGAGGCACATTAGTAGCGATCTTTATTTCGTTAGACGATGGATAATTTAGCTTATTTCTCTGTGCGCCCTTGGTGGTACACGGTTGATGTTGAAAGGTTACAGATAAATAAACCGATTTATCCAGCGCCTAAAGAAGTCGACATCGCTACTAATATCTTCGTACATCCATATTTAAACTGGATGAAGGTGGGACACACTAGTTACTGCCCGCCATCCATGTGGAGCACGTGTTGGTCTCACCGCGGACTTCTAGACTGAGCCGCACACAACTGATTTGATCAAAGTGTACGGGCCTAAAGATGGCGTTGACGCAACGTCGAAACTAGTACCGAAGTAAATATAAAATCTTAAGTACAGCTGGAGGAATTTCATTTTTAATAAAAATCGCTACTAATATTTCTCTGTGATATTTCTTTCTTTCGCTTACGCCATAGTCCCGCAGTGATCGCAGGGTCAGCGTGGTTACAACGGATTTGGCAAGTTTAGTTTGAGGGGTGGCCGGATGCCCTTCCTGCCGCCACCCCGTACCCCCCAGGACGGAATCAGTGTACACGTCTAGTGCAAATCGTGAAATAGTGCGGACGTGTTTCAAATGTCTGCGATGCGTGTAACTGAGGCGGAACGTGGGGACCAGCCCGGTATTCACCAAGCGGGATGTGGAAAACCGCCTAAAAACCACATCCAGGCTGGCTGGCCCATCGGCCCTCGTCGTTAATCCGCCGGGCGTATTCGATCCGGGGCCGGCGCGCCTACCCGAGTTAGCGCGCTCGGCTACCCTGGCGGGTACTGATATTCCTCCGTGATAACATCGACGTATTCTCTACGAGGGGCGTTCAGTAAGTAATGCAACACTTCCTTTTTTCTCGGCCAATTTCGGTTGAAATAATGCGGAATTTTTTGAGGGCATCGTAGGATATTCCCGCTCCAGCCCCCAAGGATTCATGAAGTCCGATAGATGGCTGAGGTGTCCGTCATCGCAACAAGATCGTTCAAATCTGTTCATCTCCCGCTTGCCGGCCGACGCACACAGCTGTAACTCCTGCAATGTACTCGTAGGCATTTGCGGATACACTCATACGAGGTGACCGACAGTTCACAATCAAACACCTCGCTGCTCAACTGCACATTCCTATTGGTGGCGCTTACACGCTGTTCCGTACGTGGATGATGGGAAAGTTATGGATGCAGCAAGACGTTGCCTCCGACGTCGACCAGTAGAGTTGTAGCTTGCGGGCATACAGGCCCTCACAGTAAGGTGGCTTAAGGGCGTCGCATGGGACGGAGAATATGTTGAAAAATAGGGTCTTGTAGCCAAAATAGTGGGGAGTAATATTGTGTATTGGGATGAATGAAACCAACCTACGTTCACAAAAAGAAACATGTGCTGCATTACTTACTGGATGCCCCTCGTATATGCAAGTTTCGTGACTTCGTGACGTCTCCAAGACACAATTCGATCAAGGGTAACACCCATTTCAAAAGACTTTCAACAGACGTGACGTCATTTTCATATCTCGCGCGATATCGACAGCTGTAGGAACTGCTATCGACTTTTGACAAGGAAGAATATGAATGTTATTGCTCATCGTTTCACTCACAGCAAGTTAAAATGTCCTCTTAGGCTCCTGCCTAACCACACACTCGGAAATCGCCATATATTCGGAAATAAAGAGCCAAATATTTGCAAAAAGGAAATGTATGAATTTTTAAGCTGCTGTTTTCATTCGCAGCAATTAAAACTGTCCTTTTAGTTTTCTCGAAAATTTCCAAATATTTATTTCACCCTTTGTTCTCTAATCAGACGGAAATGTAAGTACCATCGAATACTGCAAAACATAGTTGTGTTACATTCGTAAGGAAGTCCCAGAATGTGTTGACAACTCTAAGACGAAAGAAAATTGCGTATAGCGGGATGCGAACGTACATCCTTCGATTACATAAACAACGACATTATCATGACGCTAGGACTTATTAGTCTCCTGTCTTGGTTACCAGAGCACGTCTTGAAAGCTTGTGCGTTGAAGTGTGTTTCATGCTTAATTTGTAAATTATTGATGATAACAACCTATATGACTTTTAATTATAACAATAATTATAATTAATCGTACGAAGAACGGTGTGTTTTTATAAATCTCTGATAAATGTGCATAAGATTTTGTGAGAGGCCCGTACCGAACGCTAACGAAAGTCGAAAGCGGTTGGTGATTTTGAGTCAAATTTGCAGAAATTCTTGTGAAATGTGTGTTCCCTTTCGGCCAACTAAATAAAGTACCACTCTGCCTACAGGAACGTCCTGACGATGGCGTCAGAGAAGGTGTCGAAAGCATAAGCTACCATACAAATCTGATGCAGTAAGAGGTCCATGAAGCCTTTATCCAAGTGATAATGTTTGATATTCATCCACAACATCACACTGTAATCTGATGCCAATAACATTTCCAAGAATCGTATCAGACTTGTGAAATTTCAGCTTAAGCATCGTAACGTGAATATCTTCATTAGGTATTGCTTTATTCAAAATAAATTGATTGTGTCCACACCGACTGAAAACCAAACTACTTCGCACCGAGATTAAAGCACTGGACTCGTCTTCGCGAGTAACGGTGTTGACATCCCTCCATGGACATCCAGATTTAGTTTTACTGTGATTTCCCAAAATCTACTGAGGGAAATTGAGAGTGATTCCTGCAAACAGACACAACCCGTTCCAGTTCTTGTTCAATCCGAGGATGTGTTCCGTGTGCAATGACCTCATCGGCGATGGCACGTGAGTCAGCGAGGCAGTGCAATCCTTGTGGTGTGACCAAGAAGCTAAATCTTCACGATATGAAAATTTGTTATTATATGCTTATCGAGAAAATAGCAATACCAGTTATCCTTTCTAAATTAGATTTCATTTTGAAGCTGTCGTTTCGTCAGTACTGGATGAGGCAAGCGTTTGTGATCCCGCAACATGACGTCAAAAAGAATTTCACCACCACGAAAGCAGAATTTGTACGGAAGTTGAAAGCCTACTACACATTTTTTAAAACTAAAACTGAGTACATAACTGGTGTAGCTTCAGTAGTAATGTCCCGAAAATTGCCATTTTTTATGCGAAATTTTGACCCAAGAATGAATATTAACGCCATCTGACTTCGTTGTGATTGATGTGCTCAGAAATGGGGCTCGCCGTGCAACACAGGTGCCTCGGTACCGGTTTTGGATAGCGCCATTTTGTCATACGAACAGTTTACAAATTTATCTGTTTCAGAAATGCTTCCACTCTTGCCACGAAAGCGAATGATCATCCGCTCTTGAACGTCGGATAAATCGTTCCGCTTCTGCATTACGGCGACTGCACTGTTTTCTGCGTCCCCCAACACGTTTTATATACCCTCAGCTCTAGTGCTGCTACCTGCTGTTTGTGAGTGGTTATCGCACGTTGACGTCGAACATAGATGGTGGTCACTGGACTCGTACTTTTCCTGAAATACGTCGCTCTTCATCCTGAGATGAAACAAAACCCGCAACAGTCCAATTTTGCACCTCATTCCTTGAACAAGCTGTTCCCAGTTCGATGCGAGAATCATTTCCTACTATAAAAACATAAATTTAAAAAACTCCACCAATTCGGTTTAATGATCAGCAGGACACATGGAAATGACGTATAGATATGTATTTCAGTTCCTCACTCATCTTATCCGTAATTACGTCGGATCTCTAGGGGACGAATATTTGGTGATTCAGCGAGGTGGAAAACGCATTTTAATCCACGTGCTCCAGGACACGAGCACTTTTCTCGAGTCCTTGGTAAAACTCTCACATACTGAGAGAGTTTATAATAGTTGAAAATTTCAAGTTTGCGTCTTTCATTGATCAGTTATTATTGAGATGAATAACTGCTCTCGCTTGGCAGCAGCAGAGTAGTAGTAATACAGTAACGGAGACTGATTTTGAGACATTCCGTATTTATGTGACAATCAAAACTGTCTGCCAGACGACAGATGTGGTTAAGAAGAGACCAGTTGCCTATAAGTAAGACGCAGAATGCAGATGTAACTAAAGAGGCGCGTCACACATTACGCCTGCACCACAGGAGTCACAGGATGGGTTTCGACGGTACAGGTCATCGACAGCGGCTGTGTGTCGATCCTGGTGGGTATCGACCGTGGTGACTAAGACGGGTAACCCGATGCACGACGTGTCTGCACGGCGCGGATCGATTTCAGCCCTCGGTGCCACGAGTGGTGCTGAGAACAATGTGGAACTCGAAACCAAGTTCCCAACCGCCGCCGAAAGCTAGGCGTTTTATCGAGTCGGTCGACCGGACATTATTCGTGACGGAAGTGTATTACCATTAGAGATACACCATTTGCAATTTGGTGCTGAGGCTAACTCAGAAATTTTCAGCGTGGTCATCGAAGCAGAACGTTCACGCGGCTAACGGGGTTGATGCAAAGAGTGGCAACATCGCATGAACGGAGACTGCAACATCAACATTTACTAGTACGTTATCTGATCAAAAGTGTGGACAGTTATTAGTGTGTCTACTCTTCGCCTCGATGCCATCGTTCTCTCAGTGAGGTATGTGAATGTCTTTGGAGAAATGGCAGTCCGGTCTTCTTAAGGAGAAGAGCAAACCTGACAAGGTAGTGATGTTGCACGCTGGGGTGTGAAACGAAGCCGACGTCCTAACTCATTCATAAGGTATTCCAGCGTGTACAGATCGGGATTCTGGGCAGACCAGTGCATTTGAGGAATGTCACTGCCTATAAATCATTGCCTCACAGATGCTGCTCTATGACAGGGGGGAATTGTCATGTTGAAAGAACCATTGTCTTCGAGCTGTTCCTCTAATGCACTGTTGGCGCTACACATGATGGCAGGTGTTCTCCAGGGGTACACCAGTCCCACTCTCTTCCATCTTTCTATTTACATGCCTCACATAACGCCATCAGCAGTTCATTCATTCCAAGGGGCGTCGCTGTTAACAAAGCGGCAAAGCAGTTCGGAAACTGTTCCTTATCTCTAATACGTGATTGATCGCGGCTGAATCTGCAGGATTACTGGCAGTAAGATTGCGTCATATAACACATTTACGGTGCGTTTTGGGCTTATCATCTGAAAGCAACAAAATTTCCTGCAGAAAGTGTCATCACTTCTGTCTCTGTGCTATTCATTTTTGGAACACAACCTATGACCAGCTTAGAGACAGAAGTGATGACACTTTCTGCAGGACCTGACCATTATTTTGCGGCACAGTGCTCAAGCACGTACAATGGAAGCTGTTACTGATTTGTTTGACTGATGGGGCTGCTAAGTGCTATACCACCTACTGCACTCCCCTGACTTAAGCCCTCGTGAGTTCAACTCGATTTCTAAACTGAAGGAAACGCTTCACGGCATTCGCTTCAGAACTGCTACAAATTCGACGGGCAATAGACCGCGCCGCTCGAAATGTCAACACAACTGCCACTGCTAAGAGTATCCTACGACTTCTACATCGCTGGCAATGGGTTATACCCAATGCTTGTGACTACTTTGAAGGTCAGTAAACTTTGGAACACGTATCTATTTTGTACGAGCTGTAAATAAATAGTTGCCACTATTAACGTTCCAGCCCTCGTATAATTAGCTTGCGTGGAAGAATCTGCAATTTCTACACGGTTGTTTTCCTCCTCCTGCCACATTGCACTTCAGAAGAATCTGTCTTTTCGAGTTTCGTAATCATTTTCTCCAGACACTTAGCAGACATCACACTTCTGAGTGCCCGGAACTTATGCAGGGCTAATGGCGCATAGTCACCGTTCTTGTAAACGACGTTTACCAGCAGCGCGAGACCCTGCATTGAGACATTCATGCCGAGGACCTCAAACTGAATCAGACACAAACTGAGGAACAGCCGTGTACCTCGCTTCTGTTTTTTTACATATTCTGCCGCTTACGGCGCCATCTAGTGATAAAATGTTCGTTAAATTGTGTGTGTGTGTGTGTGTGTGTGTGTGTGTGTGTGTGTGTGTGTGTGTGTGTACGTGGGCGTTTGTGAGTAACATCAGTGCTCCAACTCATCGTGTAATAAAACACCTAGCTCCTCTGTTGAGCCCTATTGTAGGTCGGTGAGAGCATCACAATAAGAACTCGGCGGACTTCTTACGTCGATTAGAGGGAATGCCTTTGAATGACTCTGATATTCTAGTAAATTTTAATGTGGTCTCTCTTTTCACTCGTGTTCCCCTGTCTGATTTGTTACGGGTGATTGGGGTTAGGTTTGGTGTTGGATTGACGAACCTATTTCGACATATGTTGACTTCTACTTACTTTTAATTCAGTGACCAGCACTGCGAGCAGACAGATAGAATTACGATCGGAAGCCCGTTGTCACCTATTATCGCCACTTCGTTTATGGAAGACTTCGAGAAACGTGCCTTGGAGTCGACGTCTTCGAAACTTGCGTGTTTTTTTTCAGATACGTGGACGATACTTTTGTTGTTTGGCCTCATGGCAGTGAGAATATATACGACTTTTTAGAACACCTATATTCAGTCACTCGAATATTTGTTTCACGGTGGAGGTGGAAAAGGATGGCTGTCTTTTCTTCCTTGGTGTGTCGATCAGGTGGAAAGTTGGTGGTACGTTGGGACATGCAGTTTATAGGAAGCCTGCTCACGCTCGCTTGTATTTGCAGGCTGACAACGGCTGGCTGTTGTCACCCTCTGGCTCAACATGAAAGAGTACTGCGTACCTTACTTCACAGGGCCCATGTCATCTCGGACCCTGAGGGTTTGTCGGCTGAGTTAACCCACCTCGTGGTCACTTTTCGTCAGAATGGTTGCCGTGAAAGACAGATCACAAGTGCGTTACCCTGTCGACCAATTGCGCATCGTGTGAACGGTGATGATACAGCCTTCTTGCCTAACGCAGGGAGCATTTCGAACAGAATTGGTCGTATTTTGCCATGATGTGAAATGTGGTTTTCGACCACCGTTTAAGATCAGGGGCCATTTAGGTTCCGCTGAGATGATCTTGGATTGCATAAGACGGATGTACATCTTATTCCTTGCAATTGTGGCATACCATACATTGGTCAGACTATGAGGACTGTGGCCCGCCCGGTTGGCCATGCGGTCTACCGCACGGCTTTCCGAGCGGGAAGGAGCGCCTGGTCCCCGGCACGAATCCGCCCGGAAGATTTGTGTCGAGGTCCGGTGAGCCGGCCAGTCTGTAGATGGTTTTTAGGCGGTTCCCCTTATTCCGCCTTAGCTCCACTACGTCGGCGATTGCTGCGCAAACAAGTTCTCCACGTACGCGTACACCACCATTACTCTACCACGCAAACATAGGGGTTACATTCGTCTGGTGTGAGACGTTCCCTGGGGGGTCCACAGGGCGCAGAACCGCACAATAACCCTGGGTTCGGTGTGGGGCGACGGAGGGATGAAGTGGACTGCGGTAGTCGTCGTGGGGTTGCGGAGCACTGCGGCTGCGGCGGGGACGGAGCCTCTCCGTCGTTTCTAGGTCCCCGGTTAGCACAACATAACATAACATCAGTACTGTGGAGGACTGGTGTACCGAGTCTGAGCAAATGTGCCATTGCAGAAAATTGCCTTGACACCGTTCATCCTGCAGAATATAAAACACGGAGAATCTAGCATCTACTTCCAGCTATGGGGAAAGTGGTATTAATGAATCAGTTGAAATTAAATTAACAAGTAACGTTGGCAGTTTTTGTTTAAATTGTGCATGGAATCCAGCTCTCCTCCTTGACCAAAAACATAGGATCAGGGTTAATCCTATCTCAGCCATTGATTATTGATTTCGCTATCGATAATTTTTGACGTCAGCCATCACTGTTTTGTGATGCGCTAATGTTTACTGTATGTATGTTTGTGTGTGTGTGTGTGTGTTCAAAAATGGTTCAAATGGCTCTGAGCACTATGGGACTTAACATCTTAGGTCATCAGTCCCCTAGAACTTAGAACTACTTAAACCTAACTAACCTAAGGAGATCACACACATCCATGCCCGAGGCAGGATTCGGACCTGCGACCGTAGCAGTCCCGCGGTTCCGGACTGCAGCGCCTAGAACCGCACGGCCACCGCGGCCTGCTGTGTGTATGTGTGTGTGTGTGTGTGTGTGTCTTACCGGAGTTTCTCTGGAAACCGTGGTTCTAAATTCGCTTGCACAGCGCTTACTTGCTGCAGTTGCCTTGAAAGCGGCAGTTTATACTCATGTCCAAATATTGACGGTTATGGACGACATCACCTGCCTGCATTCTCCTATGTTACTTATAATCTGTTTTGGTTTCATAACGTTTATTCTTTCCGTATCTGCCTTCCCTGAATCGAAAGCAACAAACATTCGCAGATAAGTCAGCCGTGAAAAACTTTTCTCGCTTAGGGATGAGGTTTGAAGGGGAGCTAAATGTCGCATTGTCGTGGAGTGCAGCGTCCCCGCGACGGCTGAGAACCGGCGGCGCTTACAAAGCGATGCACGTACGGTACAGTGCAGTGTAGTGGGCGACCTCGCTCAGCCGGTGGCGCGGCTGTGGCGGTCAGGACCTTGCCCTTGGCGACAGGAGACGGCAGGGCGTCTGCCAGCAGCGTCCCCACAAACGACCCGCTGCTACGTTTGCTGAGCACAAATTTATGTTCAGCGAGCGTTGCAGCACAGGTATTCGCCTTCAGTTATTACCGCAGGTCCTATCGAAGCTCAGGTGAACGTTCCCCGGAGAATAATACTGCCCCCATTGGTTTACAATGAGGCGACAAAAATCATGGGACAGCCATAAGCACATAGACAGATGGCGATAGTATCTCGTACACAAGGTATAAAAGGGCAATGCATTGGCGGAGCTGTCGTTTGCTCTCAGGTGATTCATATGAAAAGGTTTGCGACGTGATTATGGCAGCACGATGGGAATTAACAGACGTTGAACGCGGAATATTAGTTGGAGCTAGACGCATGGGACATTCCATTTCGAAAATCGCTCGGGAATTCTGTAATCCGATATCCACAGTGTCAAGAGTGTGCCGAGAATACCAAATTCCAGGCATCACCTCTCACCACGGGCAACGATGTGGCCGACAGCCTTCACTTAACGACCGAGAGCAGCAGCGTTTGTGTAGAGTTGTCAGTGCTAACAGACAAGCAACACTGCGTGAACTAACCGCAGAAACCAGTGTGTGACGTACGACGGACCTGTTCGTCAGGACAGTGCGGCGAAATATGGCGTTAATGGGCTCTGGCAGTAGACGACCGACGCGAGTGGCTTTGCTAACAGCACGACATCGCCTGCAGCGCTTCTCCTGGGCTCGTGACCGTATCTGTTAGTCCCTAGACGACTGACAAACCGTGGGCTGGTCAGATGAGTCGTGATTTCAAATGGTAAGAGCTGATAGTAGGGTTCGAGTGTGGCTGCCTGTGCAACCTGGTGGAGGCTCCATAGTGGTGGGGCTGTGTTTACATGGAAGAGATCGGTTCCGCAGGTCCAGCTGAATCGATCGTTGACTGGAAATGATTATGTTCTGCTGCTTGGAGACCATTTGCAGCCATTCATGAACTTCATGCCCCCAAACAACGATGGAATTTTCATGAATGACAATGCGCCACGTCACTCGGCCACACCATTTCGCGATTCGTTTGAAGAATGTTCTGGACAAGTCGAGCGAGTGATGTGGCTACCGAGATCGTGCGGTATGAATCCCATCGAACATTTATGGTACGCAGCATGGCTGAGTATTTCTATAGGGGACTTACAACGACTTGTTGAGTCCATGCCACGTCGAGTTGCTGCTGTACGCAGGGCACGATATCAGGAAGTATCCCATTACTTTTGTCATCTCAGTGTATGTGTGACATATTTATCACAACATGTTTTGGGACAGCGTTAGCTCATTATCAAGTGGCATAAAACATAGAAACAAATCAATACATCGCAGTACTAAAACACATACTGTCAGCCATGTAAATACCTATATTGCCCTGTACTATCACATACCTCGAAGTTTCTGTGCCATTAGACACCGCCAAAAGTGAAACCCCAGCAGCAAACATGCATTGTCAAGCTTGGAACTCTTCCTTTATCGCCGGTTGGAGTGGCCGAGCGGTTCTAGGCGCTACTGTCTGGAACCGCGCGACCGCGACGATCGCAAGTTCGAATCCTGCCACGGGCATGGATATGTGTGATGTCCTTAGGTTAGTTAGGTTTAAGTAGTTCTAAGTTCTAGGGGACTGATGACCTCAGCAGTTAAGTCCCATAGCGCTCAGAGCCATTTGAACCATTTTTTGACTATCTAGTCTATTACTTACACCTGGCAGTCAGCGCGTCCAATTTCAGTAGCGAATCTGCTCGCACTAATTTTAGATTCGCGTCATTGGAGAGTGCCACATGCAAATTGCTTCTAAGTTCCCACCGAACAGGAAGCTGTAATGTTTTTACCACGTCTGTAGCTCTGTGGGATTGTATGCAGACAACACAGTTATGTACTGGAAGATGGTTACGAAATGCATATTGATTTACGGATGACCAGAGTCTGGTGCAAGGTTAGCAGTTGACGCTCGACAGTTATTTATTTCCCAACTGTGTCCATCCACAACGCAGATCCGTTTGCAAAGATAACGTGTGTCTCGGTTACATGAGAAGTCAATACGAATTTTCAATATTTTTATCGTTATCACTTTCACGTGATTCTTGTACAGTAATTATGATGATGAGGCTTACTGGTAGTTGGGAGCTCCAACGTCAGGCGCGTAATGGGGCCCCTTAGGGAAATGGCAGCAAGAGAGGGGAAGAAAACCAATGTGCACTCCGTGTGCATACCGGGGGGAGTCATTCCAGATGTGGAAAGGGTCCTTCCGGATGCCATGGAGGGTACAGGGTGCACCCATCTGCAGGTGGTCGCTCATGTCGGCACCAATGATGTGTGTCGCTATGGATCGGAGGAAATCCTCTCTGGCTTCCGGCGGCTATCTGATTTGGTGAAGACTGCCAGTCTCGCTAGCGGGATGAAAGCAGAGCTCACCATCTGCAGCATCGTCGACAGGACTGACTGCGGACCTTTGGTACAGAGCCGAGTGGAGGGTCTGAATCAGAGGCTGAGACGGTTCTGCGACCGTGTGGGCTGGAGATTCCTCGACTTGCGCCATAGGGTGGTGGGGTTTCGGGTTCCGCTGGATAGGTCAGGAGTCCACTACACGCAACAAGCGGCTACACGGGTAGCAGGGGTTGTGTGGCGTGGGCTGGGCGGTTTTTTAGGTTAGATGGCCTTGGGCAAGTACAGAAAGGGCAACAGCCTCAACGGGTGCGGGGCAAAGTCAGGACATGCGGGGACCAAGCAGCAATCGGTATTGTAATTGTCAACTGTCGAAGCTGCGTTGGTAAAGTACCGGAACTTCAAGCGCTGATAGAAAGCACCGAAGCTGAAATCGTTATAGGTACAGAAAGCTGGCTTAAGCCAAAGATAAACTCTGCCGAAATTTTTACAAAGGTACAGACGGTGTTTAGAAAGGATAGATTGCATGCAACCGGTGGTGGAGTGTTCGTCGCTGTTAGTAGTAGTTTATCCTGTAGCGAAGTAGAAGTGGATAGTTCCTGTGAATTATTATGGGTGGATGTTACACTAAACAACCGTACTAGGTTAATAATTGGCTCCTTTTACCGACCTCTCGACTCAGCAGCATTAGTGGCAGAACAACTGAGAGAAAATTTGGAATACATTTCACATAAATTTTCTCAGCATGTTATAGTCTTAGGTGGAGATTTCAATTTACCAGATATAGACTGGGACACTCAGATGTTTAGGACGGGTGGTAGGGACAGAGAATCGAGTGACATTATACTGAGTGCACTATCCGAAAATTACCTCGAGCAATTAAACAGAGAACCGACTCGTGGAGATAACATCTTGGACCTACTGATAACAAACAGACCCGAACTTTTCGACTCTGTATGTACAGAACAGGGAATCAGTGATCATAAGGCCGTTGCAGCATCCCTGAATATGGAAGTTAATAGGAATATAAAAAAAAGGGAGGAAGGTTTATCTGTTTAGCAAGAGTAATAGAAGGCAGATTTCAGACTACCTAACAGATCAAAACGAAAATTTCTGTTCCGACACTGACAATGTTGAGTGTTTATGGAAAAAGTTCAAGGCAATCGTAAAATGCGTTTTAGACAGGTACGTGCCGAGTAAAACTGTGAGGGACGGGAAAAACCCACCGTGGTACAACAACAAAGTTAGGAAACTACTGCGAAAGCAAAGAGAGCTCCACTCCAAGTTTAAACGCAGCCAAAACCTCTCAGACAAACAGAAGCTAAACGATGTCAAAGTTAGCGTAAGGAGGGCTATGCGT
This sequence comes from Schistocerca serialis cubense, assembly GCF_023864345.2. Taxonomy (NCBI): domain Eukaryota; kingdom Metazoa; phylum Arthropoda; class Insecta; order Orthoptera; family Acrididae; genus Schistocerca; species Schistocerca serialis. Next base: position 561,246,368 of record NC_064642.1, on the reverse strand, counting down.
GAAGCGTTCATTGAATTCGAAAGTAAAATTCTATATACCGACTTGACAGAAAATCCTAGGAAGTTCTGGTCTTACGTTAAATCAGTAAGTGGCTCGAAACAGCATATCCAGACACTACGGGATGATGATGGCATTGAAACAGAGGATGACACGCGTAAAGCTGAAATACTAAACACCTTTTTCCAAAGCTGTTTCACAGAGGAAGACCGCACTGCAGTTCCTTCTCTAAATCCTCGCACAAACGAAAAAATGGCTGACATCGAAATAAGTGTCCAAGGAATAGAAAAGCAACTGGAATCACTCAATAGAGGAAAGTCCACTGGACCTGACGGGATACCAATTCGATTCTACACAGAGTACGCGAAAGAACTTGCCCCCCTTCTAACAGCCGTGTACCGCAAGTCTCTAGAGGAACGGAGGGTTCCAAATGATTGGAAAAGAGCACAGATAGTCCCAGTCTTCAAGAAGGGTCGTCGAGCAGATGCGCAAAACTATAGACCTATATCTCTTACGTCGATCTCTTGTAGAATTTTAGAACATGTTTTTTGCTCGCGTATCATGTCATTTCTGGAAACCCAGAATCTACTATGTAGGAATCAACATGGATTCCGGAAACAGCGATCGTGTGAGACCCAACTCGCCTTATTTGTTCATGAGACCCAGAAAATATTAGATACAGGCTCCCAGGTAGATGCTATTTTTCTTGACTTCCGGAAGGCGTTCGATACAGTTCCGCACTGTCGCCTGATAAACAAAGTAAGAGCCTACGGAATATCAGACCAGCTGTGTGGCTGGATTGAAGAGTTTTTAGCAAACAGAACACAGCATGTTGTTATCAATGGAGAGACGTCTACAGACGTTAAAGTAACCTCTGGCGTGCCACAGGGGAGTGTTATGGGACCATTGCTTTTCACAATATACACTCCTGGAAATTGAAATAAGAACACCGTGAATTCATTGTCCCAGGAAGGGGAAACTTTATTGACACATTCCTGGGGTCAGATAAATCACATGATCACACTGACAGAACCACAGGCACATAGACACAGGCAACAGAGCATGCACAATGTCGGCACTAGTACAGTGTATATCCACCTTTCGCAGCAATGCAGGCTGCTATTCTCCCATGGAGACGATCGTACAGATGCTGGATGTAGTCCTGTGGAACGGCTTGCCATGCCATTTCCACCTGGCGCCTCAGTTGGACCAGCGTTCGTGCTGGACGTGCAGACCGCGTGAGACGACGCTTCATCCAGTCCCAAACATGCTCAATGGGGGACAGATCCGGAGACCTTGCTGGCCAGGGTAGTTGACTTACACCTTCTAGAGCACGTTGGGTGGCACGAGACACATGCGGACGTGCATTGTCCTGTTGGAACAGCAAGTTCCCTTGCCGGTCTAGGAATGGTAGAACGATGGGTTCGATGACGGTTTGGATGTACCGTGCACTATTCAGTGTCCCCTCGACGATCACCAGTGGTGTACGGCCAGTGTAGGAGATCGCTCCCCACACCATGATGCCGGGTGTTGGCCCTGTGTGCCTCGGTCGTATGCAGTCCTGATTGTGGCGCTCACCTGCACGGCGTCAAACACGCATACGACCATCATTGGCACCAAGGCAGAAGCGACTCTCATCGCTGAAGACGACACGTCTCCATTCGTCCCTCCATTCACGCCTGTCGCGACACCACTGGAGGCGGGCTGCACGATGTTGGGGCGTGAGCGGAAGACTGCCTAACGGTGTGCGGGACCGTAGCCCAGCTTCATGGAGACGGTTGCGAATGGTCCTCGCCGATACCCCAGGAGCAACAGTGTCCCTAATTTGCTGGAAAGTGGCGGTGCGGTCCCCTACGGCACTGCGTAGGATCCTACGGTCTTGGGGTGCATCCGTGCGTCGCTGCGGTCCGGTCCCAGGTCGACGGGCACGTGCACCTTCCGCCGACCACTGGCGACAACATCGATGTACTGTGGAGACCTCACGCCCCACGTGTTGAGCAATTCGGCGGTACGTCCACCCGGCCTCCCGCATGCCCACTATACGCCCTCGCTCAAAGTCCGTCAACTGCACATACGGTTCACGTCCACGCTGTCGCGGCATGCTACCAGTGTTAAAGACTGCAATGGAGCTCCGTATGCCACGGCAAACTGGCTGACACTGACGGCGGCGGTGCACAAATGCTGCGCAGCTAGCGCCATTCGACGGCCAACACCGCGGTTCCTGGTGTGTCCGCTGTGCCGTGCGTGTGATCATTGCTTGTACAGCCCTCTCGCAGTGCCCGGAGCAAGTATGGTGGGTCTGACACACCGGTGTCAATGTGTTCTTTTTTCCATTTCCAGGAGTGTATATAAATGACTTAGTAGATAGTGTCGGAAGTTCCATGCGGCTTTTCGCGGATGATGCTGTAGTATACAGAGAAGTTGCTGCATTAGAAAATTGTAGCGAAATACAGGAAGATCTGCAGCGGATAGGCACTTGGTGCAGGGAGTGGCAACTGGCCCTTAACCTAGACAAATGTAATGTATTGCGAATACATAGAAAGAAGGATCCTTTATTGTATGATTATATGATAGCGGGACAAACACTGGTAGCAGTTACTTCTGTAAAATATCTGGGAGTATGCGTACGGAACGATTTGAAGTGGAATGATCATATAAAATTAATTGTTGGTAAGGCGGGTACCAGGTTGAGATTCATTGGGAGAGTGCTTAGAAAATGTAGTCCATCAACAAAGGAGGTGGCTTACAAAACACTCGTTCGACCTATACTTGAGTATTGCTCATCAGTGTGGGATCCGTACCAGGTCGGGTTGACGGAGGAGATAGAAAAGATCCAAAGAAGAGCGGCGCGTTTCGTCACCGGGTTATTTGGTAACCGTGATAGCGTTACGGAGATGTTTAATAAACTCAAGTGGCAGACTCTGCAAGAGAGGCGCTCTGCATCGCGGTGTAGCTTGCTGTCCAGGTTTCGAGAGGGTGTGTTTCTGGATGAGGTATCGAATATATTGCTTCCCCCTACTTATACCTCCCGAGGAGATCACGAATGTAAAATCAGAGAGATTAGAGCGCGCACGGAGGCTTTCAGACAGTCGTTCTTCTCGCGAACCATACGCGACTGGAACAGGAAAGGGAGGTAATGACAGTGGCACGTAAAGTGCCCTCCGCCACACACCGTTGGGTGGCTTGCGGAGTATCAATGTAGATGTAGATGTAGAAGGCTTGCACCTTCTAAATGCGTCAGTTTTAGTGCCTTCGCGTTTAATAGGTCGCTAAGCCTACATTTTAACGTTGATTTTAACACCATTTCCTCGAAACCATTATGGGTAAAATCAAACTTGTATTTGTATCTACCTGTCGTTGCGGCGAAGCTTTATTTTTCGCGAGATTTACAAAGAATAAGAGGATACTGTTATACTTTTAACTTGATCTGCAAACTTATGGTTTCTGTCCTTTCTTCGCAGGTCTGGTGCCCAGTCAGTAGTGACGTAATCGAGGACGGAGCCTGTTTCCCCAAGATCATTGAAGGTAAATACTAATGAAAAGAAAGATAAGTTGTAGCATTTAGTATAGCTACCGGTTGACGTAGGTGCAGGGCGGAAATACAGACAAAATTGTTGAGATTGCACTTTAATAAATTAAATGAACCACGAATAAATTTTGTTAACGGTAGGAAATTGTGTGTGTATGTATGTGTGCGTGTGTGTATTTGTTTGTTCGTTTTTTTGTTTGTTAGGGGCGCTCAACGAGGAATGTGTAAAAAAGTCCTAGTAAAGAAGCAGTCAACTGCAATGTGTGCATGCGTTAGCAATAGTGATAAAAAGAATGCCACACTTATAAATGGAGTTATATATCGGCGATTTAACTTATTGCCGAGGTAAAAAATGCTTCATTCCAACGTAATTCTCTTTCTTCCACTCTCACTTTAATTCTTGCACCCCTTCTTTCACAATTATCTTCCCAAGTATCGTTCTTTTTTACTTTTGTCACAGCAGTCTGCAGCTGAATTTCAATGAAAACAGATAAAGCCTATATTTTTAGAAAAAAAGCTGTTGCTTCAACAGTCAAAACAGTAAGGCCATAGTTATTATTATCGTTGCGAATCATGTTTATTACCATGTCCGTGCTGTCATTGAGAACAACGTCAGCACTGACGAGCCTGCTCCACGTCAGAGATTCCTACTACCACCAAAAAATGTAGATCTGATGATGATCTTTGTAGTAGATCGATCAGCAAATAAAAAGTAACAACTTATAAGCGACCACGACTGTGTTTACTAAATAATTATAATTCTATAAGGTCGTTGTTCCCTAGAACAATTTTTCAAAAATGCCAGGTTACGAACTACTACACAAATTATTTTTCCTAGAAATGAAGCTAATACTCATAAAATGTTTCCCGTTAATATACTAATACACAGAAAGAAATTCTCACAAGATTGTGGCTGTCTGCTCGCAGGCTCTCTCACAGCCAGTCAACTGTGTAAATGTGATCATAGGAACAAACAATGAAACAGTTTCAAAATCTTACAAAATGTGGAAACAGTGCTCGGCAAGGCGGACAGATTCTTTGAAAAGTCAACATGTCCAATTGCTGATAGCGGCCAAATCTAGTCTTTTAGTTAGCAAGAGAGTAACGCAGGTGTAAACAATTAGATAGCTGTCGTTTTTGTTCTTACTTGCGCTTGGATGTACACTGTCGGAAAAAATCGCAAAACCAAAAACTAATTAATGCAGAGTAATGAAATATTGGAAATACATTTGTCTACATAACGTTATATATTTGCAAGATCACAGGTTAATGTAAGCGTGAAACGAGCCGTTGCAAATGTGAAATGCTGCTACATTAATAACCGACGTAACCGCCAGAATGTTGAATGCAAGCATGCAGACGTGCATACATTGTGTTGTACAGGTGCCGGAAGTAAGTTTATGGGAAGGAGGTCCATGTTTATGGCATTTAGTCGCTCAATACAGGGACGGATAATGCTGTTTGTGGATGACGCTGGAGCTGTCGTCGGCTGATGTCCCATATGTACTTGATTGGAGACAGATCTGGTTATTGGTCAGGCCAAGGCCACATGGCGACACACTGTAGAGCATGTTGGGTTACAACAACAATATGTGGGTTAACCTGTCTGAAAACACCCCCTGGAATACTGTTTACGAATGACGGCAAAACAGGTCGATAACCCAGATTGACGCACAACTTTGCAATCAGCGAGCTTGGGATCACGAGAGGACTCTTGCAGTCATACGAAATCGCTCTCCAGACCATAACTCCAGGTGTATGTCCAATGTGTCTAGTACGCAGAAAGGTTGGTTGCGAGTCCTAAACTGGCCTCCCCCTAACCAACACACGATCTTCACTGGTACCGAAGCAGAATCAAATTTCATCAGAAAACACGACCTCCATCCAGCCCTCAAGCGAGCTCTCGCTTGACAGCACTGAAGACGCAAATGGCGGTGGTTTGGGGTCAGTGAAAGGCACGCTACAGAGCGTCTGACTATGAGCTGTTCTTGAAGTAACCCGTTAGTAACAGTTCGTTGTGTCACTGTGGTGCCAATTGCGGCTCAAATTGCTGCTGCAGGTGCACTGCGGTGCGCCAGACCTTACGCCGAACACGATGGTCTTCCCTCTCGGTAGCGCCAAATGGCCCTCCGGAGCCCGGTCTCCTTGCTACCGTACATTCTCAAGACCACCACCGCCAGCAACCATGTACAGTGGCTACATTCCTGCCAAGTCTTAGTGCAGCATAGCAGAAGGAACATCCGGCTTTTCGTAACCCTGTTACACGGCCTCGTTCAGACTCGGTGAGGTGTTGATAATGGCGTCTTTCTCGCCTCAAAGACGTTCTTGACTAATATCAACTCGCGCAGTCCTATCTCCAAGGTAACTAACGCTCACGACCGTTGCAGTGTGTATTGAAAGCAAACCTGATTTGCATTAGAGTCGCTCTTATGCGACTGGTGCGAAATTTGAATAGACGTCATACTTCAGATGCGGAAACACGCCTATCAACTTTCGTTCATGTGCCACAACTCCTTGGTGTCGCAATTTTTTCTTCCGTCAGTCTACTATTATTGATACTTCCTTGACTTTTATCCCTAGCACCGAGAGATGGTGCAGTGGTCAGCACGTAGCACTCGCTTCTGGAAAATGACGCTTCAAATTCCCCATCTGGCCATCCATATTTATGTAGTTTCTGTAAATCGCATATGGTCAAGTTCTCATTCAAATGAGCAAAAAATAGGCTAAGTTTGGAAATTTTTTTGGGACAATGAAAAGACATACAAAGGGTCTGTTTGGGGTTTACGATTGATCATAGTTTGAAATTTATTTAGATTTTCAATAAACAGACAAAATGGCGCCCGTAAATATGTTTTGATCAAGCACCTGCGAATCTGAAGTACGCAGACTGCGTGCAGTGTAGCCCCTTATGAGTTACGTGAAATCAAAAATGGATAACATCAGTCGATACTACATTAAATTTATGGGAGCTTGTACATAACAGCAATGAAATAATCTTAAATTTAACGATATGGTGCTAACTCGAACTTTGAGTTAGTTTTTTCTCTCATTCTTACAGCTTTACCAAAAATTTTTAGTATTAACAAATTTCATGTAAGTCTTATTAATATAAGCTCCCAAGAAAAGTATTCACTTCTCGGGGGTCAAAGTTTAATAGTTTGAATCGCTTTTCTTTTATGCTGCACGCAGTTTTGAAAAATCTTTTTTCGAGAAAAACCTGTTTAAAGGTTAGGGAAAGCTTTTGTATGTATTATTAGTTCATTTTGCATGAAAGCTACATGTTATTACATGTCTTTGGTATCGCTGAACACAAATCTGAAGTCAGATTTTCAAAATGCAAAATGGATAATCCAATATGGCTGACCAAAAATTATGTTTTTACCAGTTTTGACCAAAATTTAATCTGAAAAAATGTTTTCGTTACTTACGTTTAGTCTGCAATTCCAGGAGGGTACATCAACCCTTTCTCTATCTCGAATTGTTCCTAGAGAGTAATTCCCTCATTCTTCGAGACGAGAAAAGTCGATCTGGATGAGGTGGATATGCTGCGTTCGGCAGCTCAAAACGGCTCTGAGCACTATGGGACTAACATCTTAGGTCATCAGTCCCCTAGAACTTAGAACTAATTAAACCTAACTAACCTAAGGACAGCACACACATCCATGCCCGAGGCAGGATTCGAACCTGCGACCGTAGCAGTCCCGCGGTTCCTGACTGCAGCGGCTAGAACCTTCGACCACCGCGGCCGGCGTTCGGCAGCCTGCACACATTGTTCGCTAACGTTTTCGGGGCTACGAGTGCATGCATACTGCAGTATAAATCTTTTGTGCACGCACGTCACGGCACGACAAGTTTTCTACCTGAGCCGGATGTCTCCCGCTGAGATTGTCCCACATCGGCCGTGACACTGCTTGGACCAATGGGCTGTAGAAACTTCTGTAACGCATAACGTACGCATTAAAAAAACGTTTTCTTCCGAACATTCTAGACACATGTACCTTTCAAAAAATGCATTAAAAAGTTGAATTTTCGACCGTTTTGAATGAGAACCTGGCATTAAGACAAATACCGGAATGGTTCTTTTGAAAATCCTTGCGAGGTTTTGTTCCCTCTTTAATGACCTTGCCGTCAACTGCACGTTATGTCCTAATATTCCTTCCTAATTTTGTTTTCTGTACCTACCACCGAAAAGAGCTCTTAGGACGATACTACACTGCTGGCCACCGTAAATGCAACACCAAGAAAGACAAGAGGTAGCACAACAAAATTTATTTTGTAGATAACATGTTGACCAAGTATCAAATGATTACGTTTACAGACGTCTGTGACATGTGGTTGCTGCCAGAATCAGTAGCCAGAGTAGCCGCCATTGTTGGAGATCACCGCTGCCACACGTCTCGGCATTGAGTCAAAGAGACGTTGGATGTGTTCCTGGGGTACAGCAGCCCAAGCCGCTTCCACACGTTGCCAAAGATCATCTGGTGTGGCAGCTGGGGATGTAATCTGGGTCACTCGTTGAGCAACCATGGACCACATGTTTTCTATCGGCGAAAGATCCGGAGAGCGAGCCGGCCAGGGAAGCAATTCAATCTGGTTATTGACGAAGAACGTTTGGACAATGCGTGCCACGTGTGGTCGCGCATTATCCTGTTGAAATATGGCTGTGGCCGAGCCCTGAAGGTAAGGAAGGACAACTGGCTCCAGCACCTCGGATATGTAGCGCCGGCTATTTAAAGTACCAGCAATGCGTACTAGAGGCGTGCGAGAGTAATGTCCAATACCGCCCCATACCATAATACCCGGTGCAAGACCAGCGTGGCGGTGCATAATGCAGCTGTCCAGCATCCTCTCTCCACGGTGTCTCCACACTCGAATCCGACCATCGTGGTGTTGCAGACAGAAGCGTACCTCGTCAGTAAAGACAACGTCATTCCATTCTGGATTCCACATCCGTCTGTCATCACACCATTGGCGACGGACACGTCTGTGGTTCTGCGTCAATGGTAGACGAAGCAATGGACGTCTTGCGGACAGACCACTCTGCTGTAAACGGCGTCGAATGGTATGCGCAGACACTGGGTGATGCGTTACAGACGCAATGTGCTGTGCTATGGTTCGGGATGTCACTGAGCGGTCCATCACTGCCATGCGCACAATTTGCCTATCAGCACGTGCAGTGGTGCACCGAGGTGAATGCGATCGACCACGTCGGTCCGTCGTACCCTCCTGCATCCAACGGTCACATATCCGCATTACAGTTGTTTGGTTTCGTCCAACACGACTAGCGATTTCTCTGTATGATAATCCACAATCTCGGTAAGCCACTATCCTTCCTGTGTCGAACTCGGATACTTGATCAAACGATGTTCGCTGTTGTCTACGAGGCATAACTGATCGTCTTGTGAAACAACCACAAGGTAAACACACGTGCCGAACGTACACTCGTCGAAATCGCCAAGCCTTAAATGGCGCTATGAGGTGGCGCCACAGGCGCGCGTGATGTGCGTCTGCGCTGAAATTCTAATCAGTTGCATATCTCATCGCTGCAAACCCATGGTGTAAATTTCACTTGATTCGGATGCTTCCTTCAGGGTGTTGCATTTACGGTGGCCAGCAGTGTATTTAGATATTCGCAAAAAAATTTCGAGTATGTAACCGCAACTGTTGTTTATACGTCATGATCAATTTCAATGAATTTTGAGTTCATTTATGAAGCAACCTGTGCATAATTTCCTGTCCTTTCGAATGAGTTGTCCATTGCTCGATAACATCGGGAAATCAAAATGCGCGGTCGTCCACATTTTTAGGAAATCTAGAATACTTGATCTGAGTAGGTGGTATGAAATGTTCTGAATTTGATTTATATAGTCCGTAGCACCATAGCTATTGTCTGCAGTGGACTGTCGCGTTCACGTGACTGCCGTCGGACTTCTTTGTGCCTGCAACCCTGTTCTCGGATGGTGGTCCGGATACATGCTGTAGATGGCTTGCAGAGATCTTTTCTGCTTAGAAAGCGCATCAACGCCAAGGCTTCGCGCCCTGTTCCCGCGGGGGAGAACCAGCTTCAAAGTTCAGCGACCGTCACGACTTGGAGAGACACGCAGCTCGCCGTTCCGCAAAGCCACGCTCTTCTTGGCACATCTCGTGCTGCCGTCTCCTGCGTGCCAAGCATTTCTGTCCACCAGTTCAGCGAAAATGATCCTTGCACTGTGTGTCTGGTTGCACTAGCAACTACGTGCTTCTAATGACCAACTGCCAGGTATCCGCGTTACTTTGCTCGAGGAATAGGTACTATTTTTAAATCGCTACTCCGCAAGTCACCGCGTTCTGGGTAACGACAGGTACGTAGCGTGTCAACATCGTTTAATCCCATCTTTTGTAATGCCTGAATTTTTGCGTTATTTATTTAATCGTCTGGCTCACGGCCTGATGAAGGTCTTTTTAGCTGACACGGCTTGGGCGGTTTGCTTGTCAGGTATCTCTGAAATACACTCTCCGACCAAAAGAATCCGGACACCTGTTTGTGGACATCAGCATCGGACGTGTCCACCGTTCACTTGCTTCCCGCACTACGACAAGATTTTGGAATCTGAACTTGACTGTGTCGGGAAGTTAATATTAATTTTCACAAAACAAGGTTCATTGATACGCGGTTCGAATAAAACAAACTAACCCACTTAACTACTGAGCCTTACAAACATATGCATAAGTAATAAAGATCTATAAAAAGGTAATACACAAACAAGAGTTTACGAGCATAATTGTCTTTTTTTTTTCTCATGCTACTGTACACGGTACCTAATTTATCATCACTACCGAGATATCTTTTCGTTCAGAAGGAAAATAAAACAAAGCAATTAACCAGATAACGTTGTTTAGCTACCCTGGGGGACGTTAACCAGCACGTTTGGTTCAAATGGCTCTGAGCACTATGGGACTTAACATCTGTGGTCATCAGTCCCCTAGGACTTAGAACTACTTAAACCTAACTAACCTAAGGACATCCCACACATCCATGCCCGAGGCAGGATTCGAACCTGCGACCGTAGCGGCCACGCGGTTCCAGACTGAAGCGCCTAGAACCGCACGGCCACAGCGACCGGCACCAGCACGTTTACCTTTCTTATACACTGAAGGGCCAAAGAAACTGGCATAGGTATGCATATTCAAATACAGAGATATGTAAACAGCCAGAAATCGGCTCTGCGGTCGGCAACGCCTATATAACACAGCAAGTGTCTGGCACAGTTGTTAGGTCGGTTACTGCTGCTACAGTTTATCAATACTTCAGTGAGTTTGAACGTTGTGTTATAGTCTGCGCACGAGCGATGGGAGACAGCATCTCCGAGGTAGCAATGAAGTGAGGATTTTCTCGTACGACCATTTCACGGGTGTACCGTGAATATCAGGAATTCGGTAAAACATCAAATCTCCGACAAACGCTGCAACCGGAAAAAGATCCTGCAAAACGGGGACCAACGACGACTGAAGAGAATAGTTCGACGTGACAGAAGTACAACCATTCAACGAAACATCATCGGCACGGAGCCGAAGGCCCACTCGTCTACCCATGATGACTGCACGACACAAAGCTTTACGCCCTGCCTGGGCCCGTCAACACCGACGTTGGACTGTTGATGGCCGGAAACATGTTGCCTGATCGAACGTCTCGTTTCAAATTGTATAGAGCGGATGGACGTGTACGGGTATGGAGACAACCTCATGAACCATGGACCCTGCATGTCAGCAGGAGACTGTTTAAGCTGATTGGAGGCTCTTTAATGGTATGGGGTGTGTGCAGTTGGCGTGATATGGGACCACTGATAAATCTAGATACGATTCTGGCAGGTGACACGTACGTAAGCATACTGTCTGATCACCTGCATCCGTTTATATCTATTGTGCATTCCGGCGGACTTGGCAAATTCTAGCAGGACAATGCGACACCCCACACGTGTAGAATTGCTACAGAGCGGCTCCAGGAACACTCTTCAGAGTTTAAACACTTCTGCTGCCCACCAGACTTCCCAGACATGAACATTATTGAGGATATCTGGGATGCCTTGCAACATGCTGTTCAGAAGAGATCTCCTACCCATCTTACTCTTACCGATTTATGGACAGCCCTGCAGGATTCATGGTGTCCATTCCCTCCAGCACTACAGACATTAGTCGAGTCCATGCCACGTCGTGGTGCGGCACTTCTGCGTGCTCGCGGGGGCGTACACGATATTGGCTCGTCAGTGTATAATGACTCAATTGGATGCCTCTCGCCTGACGACCACATTTTGCACATCTGGAAACTCACTGTCGACGTTTCTACCTACGGGAACTTTTTTCGCCGTGGAATGGAGGGCTGAGGATGATTGATGCAGTGGTCTACGCAGAAACTTAAAGATGGCTTCAGATTGTCGACAGAGCGTAACCGAGATGGTCCATTGGGGAAGAGCCTTGTAACAAAGCGACGTTTCCTATGCCTATCACTCAAAGAAGAAACAAAAGAGGACGAAGAAAAAGAAGAAGAAGAAGTAGACGAGTTCAACAGTGAAGGGACTGAGAGGCCTGGTACGGCGGGCGTCAGCGCTGAGCCGCCTGTGGTAGAGGAATCTGGAGCGCGGAGCCTTTGTTTGTAGCAGTTCGCGGCGTGACGCCATCGTGTACTCGGCGGTAATTGCTCATGTTACACGCATTCCTGCTAATCGCGAGATCGCTCGGTTATCGCTTCCCACAACAGCGCAAATCTGTCCCGACAGATAAGCTGGTACGGAGAGATACCAGCCGCCACGTTGGTGAAGTCTGACTGCAGAAGTCAACCATTTTGATACTATGCTACATCCACATTACCGTGCAACTGTGGCAACTAACTTTGAAATCATCGGCAATGCTTCAATGCACCCCTGCTTTTTCTGATTTATATGCGAGAAAGGGCTAACTCGTGAACACCCATGGTAGTAGGCATCAGAATATCTGGCTAGCCGACTGCCTTAACTCTACGCAAGGGAGGGACAAATAACTTCTCGTCGCTTGATCTACCGCACTAAAGCTACCGTATCCGACAACATAACTTTCTTCTAAGGTTTTGGTTGCTCCCTGTTCATATGATAATTCGGCTCCATGTAGGGGAAGGTCTGGTACTCTCAGACAAGTAAGCTTTTGCGAGTTTACATGTTTTTAAAAATGTTATATTGGAACATTCTGCACACTAAAAAAGATTATGATACCTTACTTAATAGAATTATAAAAATCAATGGCATAAGAATATACGTTCATTGATTTTTTTAAAATATTTGTCCACCATTTATATTTTTGTCGTTTAACTTTTTGGATAATTACAACGAGTAAAAAAAGTCATTTTTGTTATAAAAAGTTTTAATTGGACAGAAAATGATTATAAACATCAAACTAAAGTAGACGTACATTATATATCTTAGTACTAATTTTTCACGTTGACTGAAATACGGAAAAAGTCTAATAAAGTTATTAAGTTAGTTTTCAACAGTATAGGCCTAAATCAAAATATTGATTTAGCATGTTGTGATACATTTAGCATACATATATAAAAGACTGTTCAACTTTACATGGGCACCATTCTCATGGCCCCAATCCTCACAAGCATAACACTGAATCGAATCTTCTTCTTGAACAATATTGTTTCCTGTCCATTATTAAATGTTTTCGGAAAATTCTTGTTATTCCCTACAACGAATTTCGTGGCCACCTACTTGTTTTCCTGTACAGCTTAATGTCTGTTATCTGTGTACTTCTCCGAACTGAATATTTTTTATCTGCTTCCCTGATTTTCATTTCAAGACGTCTGTCTTTTTCTACGGTTTCCTTCATATTATTTTAATCCTATTATTGTCGTAACTTTTCCATATTTGCCTGATAAAAAAAAAGTTATTTTTTTTGCTCCTGTCTTGTCCGGCACAGCCCGACATTGCTTTGCTGAAAGCTACCTTAACGTACCGCTGTTTTAGTCTAACATTCCCGTCGTTATTACTTGGGATAGGCATTGTCAGAGGCTACAGTGTCTAAATATACGATAAAAATATAATAGTATTTACTTGCAAACCAAACGCAACTTTCCTAGAAACAGGCAACCTGTTGCCAATCGGGAAAGCACTAGTTTTGATTCAAAATTGCGTGATCGGTCTTTTTCCTCACTAATTCGCTATGCTGTGACGCGACAAGTGCTTTCAATATCGCAGGAGTTTAGTTTGGAAACAGCTCTTGTACAAAGCAATTCGCTGTCCAATACTGCCCGGCCTTCCATTACACAGAGTATCTCACGGCTGAAATTAACGAAGCATGATCTTCGACAAGTGATATTACGCCAATAGTTGAGTATTTTTCTTAATAGTAGGTACTCGCAACTTTCTAACATCTCCATAATTATACACTCTGCAGCTACTATACTGTATCATGTTTCTGTCCTACTCAGTTTGTGTACGGACCAAGGGAAAGATGTCTGTATGCATGGCTCCTACGCGCCATACTCATCTTTCCTCTGTGAGACATTCAGGGAATGGAAAAAAAAAACATGGAAACACCAAAAACACAGCACATTACCATGTCTAACACCGTGTAGGAAACCCGTTGGCATCCAAAACAACTTCCACCCGTCACGAAATGGATAAATATAAGTCCTGTATGGTTTTCAAGGAACTCATACCAGTCTTCCTCCAAAATATTTGCAAGTTCAGATAACGGTGGTGATGGAAACGTATAGCGATCACGGACACTTCTCTCCAAAGCAGACCAAAAAGGCTCAATAATATCGAGATCTGGTGACTATAGTGGCCAAGGCAATTCATCCTTGTCCTCACAAAACCAGTCCTGGACGATGCGAGTTGTCTTGGAACGCAGCTTCACCTTTGGCGAACAAACATTGTACCATGGGATAGAACTGACCATCCGAAATGGTCACACAATCCTTGGCAGTAATGCGGTCTTGCAGAGTAGTGATACGGTTATCTAGTCGTCACCGAGCCCCGGCCATGTTTCACCCTTGGAACGTACGAGGGGTGTTTGAAAAGTCTGTGCAAAAATAAAAACTACTTACGTGCTTGGGGTAAACCTTTTTTATTTTTCGACATAGTCTCCTTTCAGACTAATACACTTCGTCCAACGCTGTTCTAATTTGTTGATCCCTTCCGAATAATAGGAATTGTCCAAGTCTGCAAAATAGCTATTAGTTGCTGCAATCATCTCCTCGTTTGAATAAAATCTTTGTCCCGCCAGCCATTTCTTCAAATTGGGGAATGAATAGTAGTCCGAGGGAGCCAAGTCTGGAGAATAGGGGGGATGTGAAACGAGATGGAATCCTATTTCCATTAATTTTGCGACCACAACTGCTGAGGTGTGTGCTGGTGCATTGTCGTGATGGAAAAGGACATTTTTGCGGTCCAATCGCTGGCGTTTTTCTTGCAGCTCGGTTTTCAAACGATGAATAATATTTAACTGTAATAGTTTTACCCTTTTCCAGATAGTCGATGAGGATTATCCGTTGCGAATCACAAAAAACAGTCGCCATAACCTTTCCGACCGAAGGAATGGTCTTCGCCATTTTTGGTGCAGATTCTCCCTTGGTAACCCATTGTTTGGATTTTTGTTTGGTCTCAGGAGTATAGTAATGTATCCACAGTGACGAAACGACGCTTAAAGTCTTGCAGATTCTTCCTGAACTGCTGCAAACCATCCTTGCAACACTTCACACGATTCCGTTTTTGGTCAAGCATGAGCAATCGCGGAACCCATCTTGCGGATAGCTTTCTCATGTCCAAATATTTATGCAAAATATTATGTACCCGTTCATTCGAGATGCCCACAGCACTAGCAATCTCACGCACCTTAACTCTTCCGTCATCCATCGCCGTATCATGGATTTTATCAACGATTTCTGGAGTCGTAACCTCCACAGGGCGTCCAGAACGTTGAGCATCATTTGTGCCCATATGGCCATACGAAAATTTTGAAACCGCGTATAAACTGTTCTAATCAAAAGTGCAGAGTCACCGTAATGTTTATCAAGCTTCTGTTTAGTCTCCTGAGGCGTTTTGCCTTTCATAAAGCACTGTGTATTCACCACACGAAATTATTTTTCGTCCATTTTTTGACAATCATTCGACTTCCTTGATTCACATGAATGCCAAACACAAAGAAATAGACCAATATGGCTGAAACTTGGTGTGCGTTCTTTCCAAAGATGCTATTAACTAAACATGACCTCGATACGCGCCGGTGGTGCCATCTCTCGGACTTTGCAAGGACTTTTCAAACGCCCCTCGTAAAGTCGGCCATAACTTGTTAGCGGTATAAATCTAGTATACGGTGCCTCTAGAAGCATCAATCACTTCGGTTCCCTAGGTTACGGAAGCACCAGAAATTTCCCCACGTTCGAATTCGCTTAGCTCCGATATAATGCACTCACAACTGCACAGGACGCTGTTCTGAACACGACTGACGCAACGTGTTGAGGACATTGCACAGGTGCCGTTCGTGGTCATATACAACCACGCAACCTGCAGGCTTGGCTAGCAACAGTAAGCATGCATTTCTCGCCATATTTCCATATTTTTGGCCAAACCGTGTACGATAAATGCTGCAGAAGTGCAGCATACATTTAACACCGGATCTCAAACTTTGTTCTCGTCTTCCAAAGACTTCCTTGTAACTTCCCTGAACATCTCTGTTACGCATTCACAACGGTTACGTCGACCTGTTACGATACTATAAAAAACTGATTGTTGCAGGAAAACATATCATACTAACGTTTTTCAGACAGTTTCCCCAACAAAAACCATGTTTAATAAACGTCATCCACTTTTACAGAATACTTCCAAAAAACCTAAGTAGTCCATTAACCTTCCCTACTATTTATTCCACGTGCGTACTCCGTTTCATATTCCCCCGCAGTATTACTATTAGGTGTAGGCTTGTGTCTTTCGATATATTGGAACAAAAGTGTCTTTAAATATTTAACAATGGTATTACTAACAGTATGCGACATGTTTAGAAAAGAAGATTATAACTGTTAAAACTTCAAGCAAAATTTTTCGCAACAAAAGGCGAGAAAAATGCTAAATGTTACGAAGCAAACGTGATCTCTTTCTAGGATATGTACTTGCCATTAGAAGTGAAATTGCTGAGAAGTGGCACTCTGGACCTCCAGTCTACGCATTATTCAATGCGCAACACTGGAGTCGTTGACAAACATTACATCATTCTACTGCTGTTTTGAAGCGTTCTGAAATGCTGCCAAAATTACAGCTCTCCATTTGAACAGAAAAACAGAATTGGCAGTATCAAACGGAGCCGGAGTTCTTCTCCTGGAAAGATCAGTTGCGTGTAGCATTTTCAAAGTATGCAATAAAATTTTTACTTGCATGTCTCGATGAACATTATTGACGAAAGATTGCGATCCGAAATTACTTAGAAATAATTTCACTGAACGCGAGTAAGTTGGCTTCAGCTGTGTTAGGTACAGGTGTATTACCTTTTGGTGACGTGAAAATTTTTGTGCCAGACCGGGACTCGATCGTGGATTTCCCGCTTGTCGCGAAGGTTGCCTTAAACATTAGGCTGTATTCGTCGTGGCGTACTACCGTCAAGGTCACCAAGGCACTCAGTGTTGGTCCAGATTGTCACACTCCTCAACGGCGATTCGGCGTAGATCCCTCAGAGTGGTAGGTGGATCAGTCGTCCATAAACAGCCCTTTTCAGTCCATCCCAGGAAAAGTTGTAACACATATTTTCATTTTGAGGGCAACACGTGGTACACTCGGATCGAACTGTTAGTCTCGGAGATACGTCGGGAAAAAATCGAGGTTTTTCTTTGCGCGTGCGCATTTCACGAAGTCCAGCTGCCAGGAATGATGGAGTAGTACTGACACAAAGTTGCATCGTCCCTTAAAAAAAATTGCGAGTTGAAATACTGACGTTTGAAATTAGTTCTTTACTGAAGTACAGCTGCCTCGTCAACATTTAGCATGAGCCGTGTGGTGGCTTATTCGTGACAGTCTCATACAACCATGTAGCTCACGGTGACTGGACAAGTCAGTTCGTTCGGCAGTGAAAAGTTGTACAAACACAAAGACTGCCACTGTTCGGCGAAGGACGGATCGTGGTGTACGCAAAGTCGGGGATAATTATTTATTTATTTGCTAGTCTTAAGCAAAGAAGAAAAAAAATGGAGACTGGGATTTAATGCCCTGTCATTCTAGACAGAGCACTGGGTCAGTTGGCCTAAGGCGAACGGAAGCGTCCTCAGCAGCCGTACTGAAGCAATCAATCACGTTACGAGCCTCCGGGAAGTTAAATGCGTTCCGAATAGGACTAGGTTTAAAGTCTACTTGCTTTGCTGCTTCGCGCACAATTATGAGCATCGTGTATAGAATTCTATTAGAAATAGTGACACACAATAATGGTACATGAACCTGAGGGACTTTTTTTAAGCCCAGTTAGTATGTCACATTGATGCGCAATGAATAGAAATCACGCTTCGCTACTCAAAATGAGCTGCCTTGTCCCGCACACTATTATTACAGCCACCCACCTGGCCCATTATGCAATAAATCAACATACTTTAATCACTGTCGTGAAAAGAGAGCAAATCGGAAAGGCGAATTGCTATACTGGAGAACAGACAAGAAACTTTAGTCAAGTGACCACTAAAACAAGACACCTACTTTCGCAGAAACCTGACGCGAGATTTAATTTCTCGCGATAGAAAACAACCTGCTACTAGAAAGGAAACGCCGTTATTCGCCTCAAGTGATCGAGGAATATCACAGAAAAACCTCAGACTGAATGGCTGCCTAGTCATGCTCCTACAAGACGCTATTCCAGTGAAATGTAGAAGCGGCAACACATTAATACACAAGTGCGTGACCCACATATTCTGCTGTAGCAGGTAACTCTACCGGAACAGTAAACGTTATCGGTTATCAGGCAGATGCGAGTAGGGACTGACTCACATCAGCTCCTATCAAGCCGTAAATCACTTTTCCTGCTCCAAAGCAATCAGCTGGCAACGCTGAACGTCTGCTATGCGTTGCCAAGTGCTTTCAGGTGGCTCATTTTTTTTTTCTTTTCAAAGTTCGCACTTTTCCACCGTAGCATTAAACGAGCCTTCAAAGGTACAAAATTGGAAGTACGGTTCTTTGAAAATAATCTCCAATTTATGAACTTTAACCTGTAGCACGATTAAAATTACGGAATTCGTATGACGTGATTGGGCGATGATCTTTCGACAGCTGATTTTAAGTGACCAATGACTGAACTGCCGCAGATGACGCGTTTTGTAACCCTGCATTTAACCTCATGTCCTAACTCGTGGTGTGCAATGTATCCACTCTTCAGCTGATGGTTGTCCACATTCGCAAGTGCGTATACATTTAATGATCAGCCTTTGGCTCGGGCCAGATCCTTACTACCGTCCCACGTCCAATTTTTGTATCGCTCTACTGTTCGGTTTTAGGAAACCAAACGATGACTACGTTTGATGGCATCGTCTGTCTGGCTGCTTGAATTTGCGCTCGCAATGGCCTGATTGGGTAACTTCAATGCTAATTTACTCGGAAACGGCGCAACAATTGTTTCTCGGCACAACCTGCGCTGCAACACCCTCACAAGCTTTTCAAACTTCCTGACCACTTCGTATGATGGGCCAGATATCAGCGGTTGTCGTTTGCCGTTGTTTTACCCCGTCCTACACTCGTGTTCACATGTTGAGAGAGCTTCGAAAGTCACGATACAACATGAGTTACAGCCTTAATATTTTGACTAAAATGTGCCGTTACAGCATTGTCACACGTGACACAGTGAAAACCAGCAATGAATTCTGGGTAACTGTTTGTGGTTTCCCTCCACCACTGGCTTCCAGCCCGCCCCAGAGTGGGATGATAATGTGATAAGGGGTGCTTAACAGCAGGAAGTGCTGTGGTTGAGACCATCCATCATAGTGTGCGGGTACATTTTTCATTGGGGGGGGGGGGGGGGCGTGATCCGAGGTGGCTGTGCAAGGACTGCAGTCCTTCGGCCTGTATTACCCACGTTGGTTCAGTCGGTCCTAAGTTCGGAGGAATTAGCCGACCTCGTCCTGTAAACTACATTTATAATATACACCGAGCGAGATGGCGTAGTGGGAAGACGCTGATATTATGTTATAAAGGATGGTGATTCATATCCCCATCCGACCGTACAAATATTGGCTGTCTGTGATTTCCCTAAGTCGTTTAAGGAGAACGCCTAGGTGGTTCTTACGACAGTCAACGGCTGATTTCCTTCGCAAACTCGCCCCAGTCGAAGCTTGCGTTTAATTTCTAACGACTTCGTCTTCGACAGGACGTATAACCCTAAGCTTCCTTTCTTTTTTAGGTGGTCTGAATTTCACATCAATGTATGTAGATAACTTCCCTCTCCCATTCTTTCTTCTGTGTAACTGGCTTCTTGTAATTTTTTGGAAGGTAGTAGTAACGAAATTTTCTATACTTGCTTTCTGTCCCATCACTAGCAGATAGCTTGCCTGACAAAGTAAGACATGATCGGATTTCAATGTGAATTCGTACATGTACATGTACAAACATCGTCATAAAAAGAGCTGCACCTAAAAGGACAAGGCGGATTGCGATCATCGTTGGCAGGCAGGTGGACGTTGGTACCACACATACGAAATGATGTGATACTCCATCCCATGCTGCTTGCAGAGCGCGTAGATCCCACTGATTGGTGGGTGGAGGTGGAATCCTAATGACACGTTCTGTAGCATCCTCCACATTTTGGATCGGGGAGAGATTGGTGAATGCGGCTGGCCATGTCAGCGTGTCCAACGCAGCCCGGGGAGTTTGC
Source organism: Schistocerca serialis cubense (assembly GCF_023864345.2). Taxonomy (NCBI): domain Eukaryota; kingdom Metazoa; phylum Arthropoda; class Insecta; order Orthoptera; family Acrididae; genus Schistocerca; species Schistocerca serialis. The sequence continues at coordinate 561,225,994 of NC_064642.1, read as the reverse complement.
AGCGGTATGAAAACGACAGCTGTCCTGTTGAAATAGGACGTCGGTGTGAGCGTTCACGAAGAGCAGAGCTACCGCTTGTAGAACCTCATCCATGTGCCGCACGTCTGTCACGGAGCCCGCTGGGAATGCTAATGGTGGACGGGCACCATAGGATAACGGACTTCACACCATCACATTAGTTCAAAAATGTTCACATGTGTGTGAAATCTTATGGGACTTAACTGCTAACGTCACCAGTCCCTAAGGTTACACACTACTTAACCAAAATTATCCTAAAGACAAACACACACACCCGTGCCCGAGGGAGGACTCGAACCTCCGCCGGGACCAGCCGCACAGCCCATGACTGCAGCGCCTTAGACCGCTCGGCATCACATGAGACTTCGCCACATCGTTTTATGAACTTATTTTTTCCTTGAAAGCGTTACTTACGTCGTGAAAAAAGAAAAAGTCTACTTTTCGTTTCGCGTGATTTCTTAGTTTCGTAACGCTTCCCAACCGATTTTGAAGAAAGTATGCGGCTAAAGAATCTGATTTTTGTACACGTGGTAGTGCAACATCTTAGCTTCGTATTGAATCATTTATCTTTCCATATTTCTTAACAGTCATTGTGAAATGATACTATTTGTCAACGTTGTGCACTTGATTTACAAATCTTGTAGTGAAAAAGTTATGTAGCGGGTAGCTTACTGTTAGATCAGTTTTAGACCATACATTGTTGGAAATGAAATGTAGCTAAAAGTACCAAAAAGTTTTTGAAATGATAATGATACTAATATCTGTCTCTGGTCTCAAGTAATGCGAGCTATTCAGTGGCGTCAGTACCGCGTCCGCAAGCCACGGAGTTCGCGCGGTTACAGCTTGGTTTAGTGTAGTCATATAATGCAGGACAGAAAAAAACTAATTACTAGTGATCAGCGCAGACCTAGTGCCGGTCCCTCTTATTTTTTTAATGGTCTCATTCCCTAGATAAATCCAAATGTATAAGAAATTTTCCCTCGGCTACTGGACAATCATCTGCTATGCTTTTATAATTGGCCACACGTTGCATCACAAAAGACAAACAATTATTTGTCATCAACATCATACAATTAGTATGATGTATATTTCGTATTTCGAACTAAAAGATAACTGAAGCGCAATTCTGTAGTCTCGTTGTCTACTTTGACAGAAAAAATAATGGAGAGTTAATGAAACTACTGTAGATCGGCACAGATGTGCGTTTCATTGTTCTTCATTGTTTTTTTTTCTTCCTTGGCGGGCTGCGCTGCACTGTCAAGGTAATCCCCACTCTTTGGCTAAATGGCAGGCGGGAGGCCAAATAAATAAATTTAAAAAGATCTCCACCCTTCGACAGCTGACAAGCAAGTCAGTAGAAAACGCAGCTGCAGTCAACAGTTGCTCGCCTTTAGCTGGTCTGTGCTGTCGTGTAGAACAATGTCTTCACTCTTTTATTGGTATTGTTTTGACTCTGCAGTAACTCGTCGAGTTTTGAAGTACGGAAGAACTAGGAGGTTATGGATTCATCCCATGAATAGCGACAGACATTTAGGAGAGTTTTTTTTCTTTATATGAAGAACTTAAAAACTATCCTTAAAAAATTTTATTCAAATTACAGAACGAATCATAATACATTTCAGTATGTGCTGCAGAACATTCAAGACAAAATTTCTAAACAGAACACAAATTTTCGCAGAAGTATAACAGCAGAAGAAAAATTGTGTATAACGATAAGGTAAGATTCGTTAGTACACACTTTTTGGCTCTCAGTAGAACTTTGTACAGCATTCACTACCTCCAGTTAATTGTAGTCATGCTTTTGTATTTTAAATTTCACAAACGCTTACCTCTGAGGGGAAGAGAGTTTATGGGACTCCTGACAATCTTTAGGAAGTAATTAGCTTCGTCATGTAGGGTAATGTCTTGCTGTGCCTTCAACGAAGAATCGCAGAAATACTCCTTCAGAATTTTCCAACTTTTTTCTTCTTTTTTCTTCTTGGCAGTGGTGATGGTTCATCATGTGGAGCCACTGATGACCTCACAGAATTCTTTTCATTACCTTGTAAGATAGACAGATTGATAGGCGAAGAGTTTTGAGATAATGCCCTTTGACTCAGTGGTTCTATTTCCACTGATAAGGAACTGCCACAGCATGACTTTACAATGCATTATCATCTGGTAGGGACACATTTCCGTCCCTCAGTGACACTCATATCTGTCTCCGTTTACAAGTAAATGCGAACTATTCAGTGGCGGCAATGCCGCTATTGTTGTAAATACATGTAAATACGGTAGATTAAATAAATGAAATAAAAGTAATTTCGCATGTATCATTATAATAAACGTAATTTTTCCTCACTGATTGTGAAATGTGAGGTAACGTCTTAAAATAAAAGACGTGTGCAGTCACACTTGTGAAGAAAGCAGAAGGGAGACGTGTGATGCGTGTACTGCAGAAGCTGTAGTGCTGCTCCACAGGCTCGCGCCTGCGGTCGGCTCGCGCCGGCAATATTAAACACTCGGGATGTCGCTGGCTCGGCTCCGGGAGGCTCACGCCGTGTCGGCGCGGCCCGGCCGCCAGTGTGAACACCGCAATTCAAAACCATGTGTTTGATATCGAAGCGGGCGGCGGCCCGGCCAGGCTCGGCTCGGCCCGGCCGGCAGTGTGAACACAGCCTTACGGGACGTGTGATAGGAGAGCATAAACCGCTCTTCGTGGCCCTCTGCGCCGCCTCTTCGGACACAGACCCGGTGGTTGTCACCTCCAAGACAGAAGCGGGACTCGTCACTAAAGGTGACCTGCTGCCAGTCTGCAGGCCACCATGTCCACCATATAGTCGATACCAGGGGAATGGGGCGCGACGCTGTGGAGAGGTGAGTGGCAGCTGTCATAATGGTTGGCGTCTGGCGAATGCTGCGTCATTCAGCCGCCTGCTAACGACAGTAGCTCTTTCCGGATGTTGCATTTATGGTAGGTCAGCTCACTACTGGATGGCTCTTATCGTTGCCATCGGATCTGCTCACGTGTGGTGGTCAATCCTCCAGTGGTCCCCCTCGTTGTGCGTGCCTTCTTTACTACTGTGTACTTTATGTTCCTCTTTCTACTGATTTATCGGCAATTACGTAATCGTGTAGTGTATTTCTCCAACTATTTTTGCGTAGTACGATGTATTTATTTACGTTTACGGTCAAATGGCCGTCCGTACACCAATCATCGAACCTCTGGAGGTACTCCCGTAATTCGCTACAGTCTTCTGCAATTGGTACCTTCTTACAGACAACCGCATCATTTACGGACAGCCTTAAGGAGATTTCGGCGTTACTCATTACATCTTACCGGGTAGTTGTAACTAAAATGCAGCCATTAACGGATGTTCAGTACAGGCTGTAACTATCGTATGGCAGCGAAACTTGGTAGATATGTTACTGCGTTAATGAAGAAGCAGTGTAGCTGGGGTAAAAATATTTTCAGTTTTGGCCACCAGGTGCAAATCTGGCGCTGTACAGCATCTCGTCGACGTCTCTGATGCTTATATTTAACAAATTGTGTAAGTGGCGGTTAATAATAGAACCAGCACTATGCCTTTCTCACGTGTTTAACCTTTTTTGCCCACGTCTCGTTCCTAATCCGTCACATATGGAAACGTTTTTATATGTCTTTCTAGCATTCACAGTGCCACATTTGCACCTGGTCGCCAAAACTGAAACTAATTTTTTCTAGCATAACGCATTAATCTACCAAGTTTCGCTGCCATACGATAATTACAGCCCGCACTGGACCTCTAGGAGTAGCTGCACAGGGCGTTTGACTATTATAGGTACAAATCAAAGGGGCGAGTAGAGGACAGTAAAACAGTTATGAAAATAGCTCAACTAACCAATGGTTTCTCCAATACGACGTTTTGCGACTGAGTAAAAAATGGTTCAAATTGCTCTGAGCACTATGGGACTTAATTTCTAAGGTTATCAGTCCCCTAGAACTTAGAACTACGTAAACCTAACTAACCTAAGGACATCACACACGTCCATGCCCGAGGCAGGATTCGATCCTGCGACCGGAGCGGTCGCGCGGTTCCAGACTGTAGCGCCTAGAACCGCTCGGCCACAACCGGCCGGCTTACCACTGAGTACATGAACATCTAATAACACTGTCCCCGAGTATCCTAACTACAGATGCGCATTTGAGAACAAACACATTACAAGAGTGTTCGACAAGGCCACTGTTCCTGTGAAGGCAGACATCAGCACGTCTCGTCGTCGATGTCCGTATACGTTCAGAAATTCCACGCGCGTTCCGAAGCACTGACAACCATTCACATTGCGTTCCCAGAGTTCATCGACACTACCATCAGGGCTGCAATGCACTAAAGTTTTTAATTATACCCACAAAAAAATTCAGCACGTTAAAATCGGGAGAGCAGGGAGGGTATGGTATTGGCGAGCCAAGGCAGATACACTTGTCGAAGATTCGTGATACGTATCCCCGAGCAGACACATGAAATTGAGCCAGTGCACCATCACGCATGTACGACACACGCATCCTTTTACAATAAGGAACATTTGTAGAACGTAGGCTTAGACATTAGCAGTGTTGTAACATTGCCACGACTGCTCTTGTGGATACTTCGTATAGGGGAAGCCATTGGTTTCCGAACTGATGCTCATGAAGGTTATTTGCTTGTTTCAGTACCTTATACTCGCCACTTTGGTTTGTACCTGTAACAGTCAGACACCTTGTATACCGTACACAGTAACCATTCTATCACACTTTTATGGGCGCTCCTGAAATGACTTCTATATCTGTCGATTTTGTCCATTAAGAAGGACTTGTTGAATGCGAAATGGTTCAATGGCTGTAAGCACTATGGGACTTAACATCCGAGGTCATCAGTCCCCTAGACTTAGAACTACTTAAACCTAACTAACCTAAGGGTAACACACGCAACCATGCCCTAGACAGGATTCGAACCTGCGACCGTAGCAACAGCGCGGTTCCGGACTGAAGCGCCTAGAACCGATCAGCCACAGCGGCCGGCTGTTGAATTGCATCTGCAGGGAAGTCCACAGTCCATTCACAAATCAGGTCCAATAGTCGGTAAGTCAGCGACTGTTTACAATTATACGGATGAGGAATAATGCTGGAACAAGTTTAAATTCAGTCGAATGAGCGAATTATTTAAACATAAGTGATTCTGGACTTAAGCCTATCTGAAGCCAATTTACAGTAAAGAAAAAAAAAGCGCACCACGAATGAATTATCCGAATGGGATGAAAAATTGTAGATGTAGATGTGATGAACGTGTAAAAACAAACAAATTATTGCAATTTCAGGAAATTGGATGATTTATTCAAGAGCCAGAGCTTCACAAACTGAGCAAGTCAAGAACACGTTGGTCCTCCTCTCGCCGTTATGCAAGCAGTTATTCGGCTTGGTAACGATTGGTAGAGTTGTTGCATGCCCTCCTGAGGGATATGACGGCAAATTCTGTCCGATTGGCATGTTAGATCGTCAAAATCACGAACTGATTGGAGTGCTCTGGCGGTAATGCTCCAAACGATCTCAATTGGGGAGAGATCTGGTGACATTGCTGGCAAAGGTAGGTTTGGGGAGCACGAAGGCAAGCAGCAGCCGGCCGGTGTTGCCGAGCGGTTCTAGGCGCTTCAGTCTGGAACTGCGAGACCGCTGCTGTCGCAGGTTCGAATCCTGCCTCGGGCATGGATGCGAGTGATGTCCTTAGGTTAGTTAGGTTTAAGTAGTTCCAAGTTCTAGGGGACTGATGACCTCAGATGTTAAGTCCCATAGTGCTCAGAGCCATTTGAACCATGTTTGATTTTGAGCAAGCAGCAGAAACTCTCGCCATGTGTGGGCAGGCTTATTTTGCTTAAATGTAAGACCAGGATGGACTGCCATGATCGGCAACAAAACGGTTTGTAGAATATCGGTGACGTACCGTTGCGCTGTAATGGTGCCGCGAATGACAACCAAAAGGTTCCTCCTATGAAAATTAATGGCATCCCAGACTATCACTCCTGGTTGTCGTCGGGCGGTATCTCGGGGTGCGTCCAGACACGTGTCCGGCCTGGAACCTCACTGACTGCAGTAGAACTGTTTTGAGCGATGAGTTCCGGTTGAAACTGTGCCTCGATGGCCAGCGAAGACGTGTCTAGAGAGGCCCCGGACAGTGGTGCGATACCAGCCTGACTGTAGCCCGCCATAAGGCCCGACTACCTGGAGTGATGAACTGGGATGCCATTTCTGTTCATAGGAGGAACCTTTTGGTTGTCATTCGCGGCACCCTTACAGCGCAACGGTTCGTCGACGATATTCTACGACCAGTTTTGGTACCCTCCAAGGCAAGCTCTCCCGGACCTACATATCGGCAAGATTATTCTCGCCAGTACACGGCGAGAGTTGCTATTGCTTGTCTTCGTGCTTACTTGGCCAGCAAGGTCGCCGGATCTCTCCAGCGTTTGGAGCATTATGTGCAAGGCGCTCCAATCAGCTCGAGACGACCTAAGGCGCCAATTGGATAGAATCTGGCACGATATCTCTCAGAAGGATATCCAACAACTCTATCAATCACTGCCAAGACGAGTAACTGATGCATAAGGGTCAGAGGTGGATCAACCGTTATTGACTTGCTCGATTTGTGAATCCCTTTCTCTTGAATAAATCACCCATCTTTCTTGAATCGTCATCATTTGTTTGTCCGTACGTGTACATCACCTCTGCCGATTTCCAACCCAACTGGGTAATTCTTTCGTGGTGCGTCCTTTATTTTTTCTATTTTTATTTTACAATACTGGCCATTAAAATTGCTAGACCACGAAGAAGACGTGCTACAGACGCGAAATTTAACCGACAGGAAGAATATGCTGTGATATGGAAATGATTAGCTTTTCAGATCATTCACAGAAGGCTGGCGCCAGTGGCGACACCTACAACGTGCTGACATGAGGAAAGTTTCTAACCGATTTCTCATACACAAACAGCAGTTGACCGGCGTTACCTGGTGAAACGTCGTTGTGATGCCTCGTGTAAGGAGGAGAAATGCGTACCATCACGTTTCCGGCTTTGATAAAGGTCGGATTGTAACCTATAGCGATTGCGGTTTATCGTATCGTGACATTGTTGCTCGCGTTGGTCGACATCCAATAACTGTTAGCAGAATATGGAATCGGTGGGTTCAGGAAGGTAATACGCAACGCCGTGCTGGATCCCAACGGCCTCGTATCACTAGCAGTCGAGATGACAGGCATCTTATCCGCATGGATGTAACGGATCGTGCAGCCACGTCTCGATCCCTGAGTCAACAGATGGGGACGTTTGCAAGACAACAACCATCTGCACGAACAGTTCGACGACGTTTGCAGCAGCATGGACTATCAGCTCGGAGACCATGGCTGCGGTTACACTTGTCGCTGCATCACAGACAGGAGCGCCTGCGATGGTGTACACAACGACGGACCTGGGTGCACGAAAGGCAAAACGTCATTTTTTCGGATGAATCCAGGTTCTGTTTACAGCATCATGATGGTCGCATCCGTGTTTGGCGACATTGCGATGAACGCACATTGGAAGGGTGTATTCGTCATCGCCATACTGGCGTATCACCCGCCGTGATGGTATGGGGTGCCATTGGTTACACGTCTCAGTCACCTCTTGTTCGCACTGACGGCACTTTGAACAGGGGACGTTACATTTCAGATGTGTTACGACCCGTGGCTCTATCCTTCATTCGATCCCTGCGAAACCCTACATTTCAACAGGATAATGCGCGACCGCATTTTGCAGGTCCTGTACGGGCCTTTCTGGATACAGAAAATGTTCGACTGGAGCCCTGGCCAGCACATTCTCCAGATTTCTCACCAATTCAAAACATGTGGTCAATGGTTGCCGAGTTACTGGCTCGTCACAATATGCCAGTCACTACTCTTGATGAACTGTGGTATCGTGTTGAAGCTGAATGGACAGCTGTACCTGTACACGCCATCGGAGCTCTGTTTGACTCAATGCCCAGGCGTATCAAGGCCGTCATTACGACCAGAGGTGGTTGTTCTGGGTACTGATTTCTCAGGATTTATACACCCAAATTGCGTGAAAATGTAGTCACATGTCAGTTCTAGTATAATACATTTGTCCAATGAATACCCGTTTATCATCTGCATTTGTTCTTGGTGTAGCAATTTTAATTGCCAGTAGTGTATTTATTTATTTTTTGTGCTAGAGTGTGTTTCTCTTCGAAAGAGACTCGGTTATTTACCTAACACAATGCAGATACAGAATGTTAGATTTTCTTTGTGTAGTAAATCCTTGCGGTGATGACTTGTTCAGCACTAGTGTTCGAAATGTTGCCCTCCGCATAAGAACAGTAACGCGTTTTGGCGGCTTAACGGCCTCAGCAGGGAGCGATATTTGCAAACATAGGCGGACTCGCGACTCGGCGGCAGCGGCCGCAACACCTGAGCGCTGCCGCGCGGCAGTGCGGGTGAAGGCACGCTCTGCGGGTGCTGATAGCGATAGGCTTATCTGGCCGGCGGGCCGTGTCGCGGAGCCGCTATCTGCCCGCCGCCGGCAGTGGATGCGGCACGCCTGTGCGAGCACCAGGACCCGCCCTCCCGCGGTGCACACGGCCACCTCCTGGTTCTGCCACACCGCCGACTCTTCACGCGGGCGAGCGGATTTCCTTACACTCATCTGGACGTCACCACTCGCCAGGTACTGTACACCAGCATATGGACAAATGGGGCAGCCACTTGCTCGCCCGCTCAGAACTGCGACTGCAGTATAAAAATGTTCTTAGAACTGTTACGTGGTTGATAGTAAAGTCCTCTGTCGAACAGAGCGCCCAGGAAAGTCTGTTCAGTTCAGTTGCGCTGCCATCAAGCCTTTGCGGGTTGCCAAAGTGCATAATGAACATCTTGCTCTGAGACCTAGAGATAGTACCACTGGTTCGTCTCCTTATTCGATTGCCAAGTTCTTGACAATATTGTTACGACTGTATTGGCTCCGATCGGACTCCTTTATCAAGAATTCGGCAAATTTTATCAGTAAATTGAACGGCATAGTGGTCCAGCCGGAGTATATATTACTTAGTCTGATGTGGTATCGCTGCTTACGATGGTTCCTCCTGCTATTGCAGAACTTTTTAAATTTTGCCTCAAAACCGTTTATTTAAACTGGAACGATTATGTCTATGAACCCACGGATAGCGTAGCTAGGGAGACCCCCTTAAGACCAGTTAGAGCGAATTTCTTTATGGCATATTTCGAGGAGCGGCCATTGGAAACTGCCAACAGGAAGCCGCATATTTAGTTCCGGTACGTAGATGATATGTTTGTTTTGTGGAGGCATGGCAGAAAGGAACTAGGTCGTTTTCACAAGCAACGGGATTAATACGAAGATTCACTTTACCATGGATGAAAAGGCAGGCGGAAGATTAAATTTTCTTGATGTGCTAGATTTCAAGAAAGAAGGTAATACCTTAAGCTACACAGTTTACCGAAAACCCACGGACACAGGTCGTTACCTACACCGGGATTCGAACCACCACCCACAACAAAGCCGGGGCGTTGTAAAAACATTGGGAATAGTGCAAGTAACATTGCGAATCATAGCTGGTTAGGGTGGAATTAAAACACGTCACCAATGCTTTGCTCAAGAATGGTTATTCGTTCGTTGATATAAAGAGAGCGTTAAGATCGCAGTGCAAAAATCATAGCGATCCACAAGTACCTGCAAAATAAAAAAGTCTTTCGTTAAGGACTTTACTGACCGCATGGGACAAATCTTGACAAAACGAAACTTCGCGATAATATATAGACCCTTCTGGAAGATATATCATCACCTAAAGTTGGCCAAGGGTAGCCGCAAACCATTAGGAAAAGCAGGAGTTTATAGGATGCATTTGTGGGGAAGTGTACGTGGACACTAGAAAAAGAACGGCCAAAACACGACTAGAAGAGCACAAGGGCATCTGTATAAGGGGAGAGATTGACAGATCAGCTGTTGCGGAACATGCTTTCCAGCCAACAGACCACCACACTCATTTTGATACAACTCAAATAGTGGCCGCCACAAGCGGGTCCTATGAAAAGTTGTACAGAGAGCCATAGAAATTATTAAACATCCCAGGAATTTCAGTAGAAGGGAAGAGGGCATGAAACTGAATGACGTTTTGTTCCCGGTGCCGAGGAAGATGTGTACCTGCCTTCCACCATGGGGTGACTGCAATAGCAGACGACATCAACTGACAACGGCTAATTACGCTGGGTATTCAAAACATGTAATGTCACACCACTGCGCTGGTGCACACGTAAAACGGAATTTTGCCTCAGTCACTAGCGAACCAGGGTGTAAATTGGACACTCAATGAAGCTACGATCCCCTTTGAAAATGTCCTCCGCAGATGGAGATGAAACCTTGGGTTTTATTGTGACATCCATAAGACCACGGAGTAACAGCCGCACTATTTTGTTAACTGTGAGTATAAAAAACGATCGCACATCGTAATCAACCGCAATTTGGTAAATTTTCCCGTCTCTAATGTCATATTACATCCTACCTCATATCCTTTCGTTTTAGTTAGTAATTTTTGTAATGAGGGTTGCAAGAGTTAAAACCTCGTCGCCTGGTACTTTTTTTTCGCCACACATGTTCCAAGACAATTTATTTGCAGGGTATATCTTGATGGTGTGGGACGAGATAGGGACATTTTCTGAGCATTTTGGCGTAAGGAACCGACGGTCTTCGGTGACTCGTTACAGAGGAATAATGTAATTATGATGTATTCGAGTTGTTATCCCCGATTACCTACGTTTCTGTGAAAATACCTTCAGAACAGTGAAAAGGCTAATAATACGCGATCATCGAAATTTACAACACACAACACAGATGCAGGAGTGCTGTGATGTGGTTGACATGTAGCGGGAACGGCTCAGCATAGTGTTGCTGTCCCGCTCTTCCGTTGCATTCAGTGGACGAGGTGCATACCGATCAGCTCTTCATCAGTGAACTCATCCATATTGCTGAGTTTTACTTTTAATAAACAACTAACACTGCGGAAAAAACAAACCCGAGACATATTCCTTATTGTCGTTTCTTGTTACCAATATTAGTTTATGTCCAAGAATAAGCAGCTTTCACTCGGTTAATACTCGCCAGAAATCAAACCTCCATTTGGATCGGACTTCCTTAACTCTTGTGCAAAAAGGTGTGCAGTATACTGCTGCATCCATTTTCAATAAGCTGCCACTCGAATTCAAAAATCTTAGCAGTAATCCACGCGCTTTCAAATCGAAACTGAAGAGTTTCCTCATGGGTCACTCCTTCTATTCTGTCGAGGAGTTCCTTGAAAAATTAAGATGATTCTCATTGTATTGCTGATAGCGTTTACTTAAACTTTCTTCTCTTAAACTTTCTTTTCTTTTCTTTCAGGTTCATGAACATTTATTTTTATCTGTTATTACTTTTCATGTTGTAAGTTCATGTACTGACACGTTCCATGACCTTGGAGATTTGCTCCTCAATTTGGTCCTACGGAACTTGACATTTAAATAAATAAATAAACACAGCAGTAGTGAATGCAGACTTGTGGGTGAAGGGTAAAGTTGGCATTACTGTTGTCGAGAGAAAACACCGTAACTGAATGGAACGAGTTACTTTGCAAACAAGGCACACAGTGCGTATACCGTTGACATTTTCAATGTTGTGCAGATAAGACAGATACAAAAATTAACGGGTGTACGAAATCAAACGAAATAAAACTCCTCTGTATCGAACAAGTGGAGGCCACAGATTCCTTATACTAAAATACTAAGAAAATATCCCTTAACAGCTTCCGAACTTTTGTCGGTGGAGTTTGGATTCAATCTGTGGAGTTCGGGTTTACCTCGTATACAACATAGACTGAAAACTTTTACTGTTACCAGTCACCGTTTATTTCGTTTATTTCGACAACGTGCTTCGAAAGCTTCCATCATGAGATTGATTTATGTAGATTAATATGGCATGTGTGTATTGTGCTGTGGCTTTGGAGAAGCTTGTGACAGCGCCCAGTAGAGAAAGACAAAAGGAAATGTTGAAGTTTAGCATGATCTCCAACATCTCGCTCATTGCATATTGTTTTGATAACAACGCCTCGTCCGAAACCATTGCGATAAGATACAAATGGCTGTGACGCATGGTCTGCTTTTGCTGTTATCATCTCATGCACCGACGATAGGCAAAACGTAATAATGTTCGATTTAATAAAAATACGATAGCAAGGTGAGGTGCAGACGTGAAGGGTATGACATTTAATTTGAACTTATTGCGTAAGTTCGTAGCGTTTTTCCGTAAGTTTAATAAACACAAAAGATACACATGATGCTAATGCTGGAGAATTGGCTCATAGCCTGTGTCAACACATTCGCCCAGGATTCATCATTACTTGGATGCTGCACCGGATCCACTCCCATGGCCTCGAGCTTATTGAAGAATGTTGGAACGTGCGGATACTCTCATTCGAAGTGATCGACGGATGACAATAAAACACCTCGCTGCTCAACTAGACGTCTCTGTTGGTAGTACTGACACACTCGACCATCAGTTGGGGTACTAAAAAACGTGAGCCCGCTGGCTTCCTCGATTTCCGACTTCCATCTGTTTCGCCCAATGACGGACCACTCCGCGGCAAGTGCTGCGTGGGGATGATGGGGAGATTACTGTTGCAGCAAAACGTTGACTCCGACAACGACCAGTAGGGTAGGGATGGCGGTTATCGCTGAAACAACCGGCTTGCGGTTATATCTGTTTTCTTCGACGCCAGTTTATACTGACTGTTAAAATCGCTCAAAGTAACCAGTTTATGAAATAACCAGTTTTCGCTTTTTATTCCTGCTATTTCCTGTAATAAACACAGATATCGAACAGAGATTGAAAACTTTTGACTCCCTCAGTTTCAAGGCACGTAGAATCAAAATACCACATTAAATAAGCAAATAAAAGAGAAATTAATCCGTCCACCGTTCGCTGCTTTTCTCGAAGTGGTCGAATACTACAAAAAATCACTAGTCTTCTGATACTGATTCTAACTTTTTGAAACTCTGCTCAAAAATCATGTTGTAATCGAGGATGATAGCATTTTTAGGGCTTTAGGAATAATCAGTGCTAAAGGGCAAAAGCTGAGGTTGAAGAACTCTATTTTTCGTGTTAATTTGTCTATTTACAAGGGCTACAAGCAGATAAAGGTATATTATGTAAACATAGGCAGCAGATCAGCTACATTCTATTTTTGTCTAACCTATGAATGAATTGCTAAGTTTGAAGTTTTCTCCTCAAATGTCGCACGTTTGTCGTGGAGACTAGGGACGATGCCATTGTGTTGTATGTGAACCGGAGGCCTAGAAACGACGGAGAGGCTCCGTCCCCGCCGCAGCCGCAGTGCTCCGCAACCCTACGACGACTACCGCAGTCCACTTCAACCCTCCGCCGCCCCACACCGAACCCAAGGTTATTGTGCGGTTCGGCCCCCGGTGGACCCCCAAGGGAACGTCTCACACCAGACCCCTATGTTTGCGTGGTAGAGTAATGGTGGTGTACGCGTACGTGGAGAAATTGTTTCCACAGCAATGGCCGACATAGTGTAACTGAGGCGGAATAAGGGGAACCAGCCCGCATTCGCCGAGGCAGATGGAAAACCCCCTAAAAACCATCCACAGACTGGCCGGTTCACCGGACCTCGACACAAATCCGCCGGGCGGATTCGTGCCGGGGACCAGGCGCTCTTTCCGACCGGAAAGCAGTGCGTTAGACCGCACTGCCAACCAGGCGGGCACGGTGCCATTCTGTAGTACAAATGATGTCCGACGACGACACTGAGAAAGTACCATCTGGAGCAAATGGGGTATGTCCTGCACCCTGCATGTACACGCTACCAGCTAATAGACTACGCCACATGGTAACAGGTATTGTCTCAGTCACGCTAAACTATTTCTCATGCCATGTGTTTGTTGCTCGTTTCTGCCGGCATTCTTATTAAAACGCCACTTATAGCTTTCTCCTTTTTCTGTTATAACGCGACATTTCAAAGCAGTGAAATTAAAACGTACTCGTTTTTTTTTAAAGAAAAAGCTTTATTTTAAAATAAAAAATTTTAACACTACTGCTGCATTTGTTAGTTGATATTTCGTTTCTTTTTCCCGGTTCTTAGTAAAAAATAAAAAGCACCTGTTGTAACCGAGGCCAAACAAATACCGAAAAATACCGGTTGGTTATTCAGTGCTAAAATACCGGTACCGATGTTAACTAGTCGTTTGCTCCCATCTCTTCAGTAGAGTGGTACCACGTGGGCATTCAGGTCCTCCTAGTAAGGTGGCGCAAGACGGTCGCATTGAATGAAAATTATGCTCAAAAATAGGCTTTTGTAGCCAATACAGTTGGGAGTAATATGGTGTTTCGAATCCTGATTTCAGAAAAAAAGAATACGCTACATTACTTATTGAACGCCGCTAATTCATTGCCGCTAGCACTGACAATTTGTATTTATTGTTCTATTTATCATCAAATAATGTAAACTGTGTGTTTTTACATGTAACATTGTAATTTACAAAAGTAGTGTTCGATGTTTGATGTAACTTATAACAAGCTTCTGATTCTTCAGTTGCTCTCGGCACGTTACTTGATCGAACAATCCACGGGTGTTCTACCAGTTCATAGTGCACAAATGTTCGAAATCTTGCCAGATTAAAAATATCAATAAATGAAATATTGGAATAACCGAGCAACGCCGGCCGCTGTGGCCGAGCGGTTCTAGGCGCTTCAGTCCGGACACGCGCTGCTGCTACAGTCGCAGGTTCGAATCCTACCTCGGCATGGATGTGTGTAATGTCCTTAGGTTAGTTAAGTTCAAGTAGTTCTAAGTCTAGGAGACTGATGACCTCAGATATTAGGTCCCATAGTGCTTAGAGCCATTTGACCAATTTAACCGAGCACCCTGAGTTATTATCTAGAAACAAATATAAAATTCATGTAAACTGGAAATATCGTTTACGCTAGATAAGAAAAATGGCTCTGAGCACTATGGGACTTAACATCTGAGGTAATCAGTCCCCTACTTAGACCTAACTAATCTAAGGACATCACACATCCATGCTCGAGGCAGGATTCGAACCTGCGACCGTAGCGGTTGCGCGGTTCCAGACTGAAGCGCCTAGAACCGCTCGGCCACACCGGCCGGCCCGCTAGATAAGATTTTGAAATGACATATGTAGTGCAGCTATATCGACCCAGATAGCAGTACGCGTCAAGCGCCACTTCCCGGACAGAGAGATGTCCCGGCCACGGATCGAATCCGCCTGGTGGATTAGCGCCGAGGGCCGGTGTGCTGGTCAACCTGAATGTAGTTTTTAGGCGGTTTTCCACAACTCACTAGGCGAAAACTGGATTGGTACCCAAGTCTCACCTCTGTTAACACGATTTGCAAACCTTTAGAAAACTGTCGCTCGCTATCATGCGCGGACAGACGGGATACATGCATTCGTCCCGAGGGGTAACGGGTTGGCAACAGGAAGTGCATTCGGCCATTCCTTAAATTAACAAAGCCACATCCGTTCATAGTCATGCCGACCTTGCTCCGATGCGGTACGAAGGGACAAGAAAACGATGTAGTTTATGCATTACGTTAAAGTGCGTCCTCTATGACAAGCTTAGTACAGTGGAAATATCCAGTGTACTGAGATATATAGCCACGTTATCAGCAGCGCGGTGAGTGTGCATTGCTGTCTGTTTCTCGGAGGCCTAACAGCCTTGTATATCCTCTTTATCGGGTCGTTACGGAGGGACTTATCCAACTGGACTGAAAATGAGTGTGAGGGAATCGACCTGACTGCCATTAGAGAAGCATCAGACGGGCATCTGAAGTCTCTCATCGGAGACAGCATATCCGGGCGCCTCTGTAGCAAAAAGTGGACACCGGCCTTCTGCAACGAGAGTGGACAGCTTTGGTGCTTGTCCTTACTGCATTTCCTGCGTGTAATAAAGTTAGAAAATGTCGAGGTCGAAGACAAGAACAAGATAACAATGTCTGTTATGCATATAAATCACTTGTCGACTTTGAAAACGTGTGTGGATGTCAAACATATATCTTGGTCATTTCCGATACGGCATAAATAAACATTAAAAACAAAAAGGAAGAAAACTATGTAGACATTTACTCGTCAGGCCACAAATTTAAAGTAGTTCGTAATACATTGTTAATAGTCTGCAAGAGAATTTGCTTCAGCTCACGACCAAATTTAAACATTCACACTATATTGTCAAAAATGTCAGTCTTCTACTTAAAAACTCTTTCACGCTCTCAGAGTGTGTAACATTGCTTGTCTTCATTAATCTCAAATTTCCTTTATGATGCAATATAGCAGTTTATCTTGTGTTTGCACCTTTCTTATTTAGACATCTGTTTGCAATCATCTACATAAGTAAAAATCTATCCAGGATAGGTCTTGAAATCTTGATGCCTAGGCAGTAGTACTATCCTCTATCAGCCAAACGATTACAGAAAGTGGAGACTTCGTCTCGTTCAAATGACAGAATGTAGGGAGGCGTCATCACACTGGAAGTGTTCAGCGAAGTGATATATTGAACTCGTAGTGGATAATAAAGCAGCCTCTAGTTGTTCAACGAGCTTTCGTTAATGTGTTATTGTGTCTTCTCATCCGATCCTCCAACGTTTTATAGGTTAAGAGGCGTCGCACTTTGATTGAGAAACGAAACTGTAAATTTATTTCCATTCTGTCGCGTCTGATGTCATACGATTATCAACAACGGACCGAGACTCAAACTCGGGACCTTTGCCTCTCGCGGGCAAGTGCTCTACCAACTGAGCTACCCAAGCACGACTCACAACCCGCCCTCACAGCTTTACTTCTGCCAGTACCTCGTCTCCCACCTTCCAAACTTTACAGAAGCTCTCCTGCGAACCTTGCAGAACTAGCACTCCTGAAAGAAAGGATATTGCGGAGACATGGCTTAGCCACAGCCTGGGGGGTGTTTCCAGAATGAGGTTTTCACTCTGCAGCGGAGTGTGCGCTGATACGAAACCTCCTGGCAGGTTAAAACTGTGTGCTGGACCGAGACTCGAACTCGGGACCTTTGCCTTTCGCGCGCAAGTGCTCTACCAACTGAGGTACCCAAGCACGACTCACGACCCGTCCTCACAGCTTTAATTCCGCCAGTACCTCGTCTCCTACCTTCCAAACTTCACAGAAGCTCTTCTGCCAACCTTCGTTTGTTACTGTTCATGTGTAAATGTAGCCGCAAGAAAAAAGAGAAAATGTATTGTCTCCGAACCCATTCTGAAATAGCGTAAATCTGCGTATACATACTTTTTGCTTGAATTGACAATTTCCGTCACCTTCCGGAATGTCGATTTTGCCAGTTGGGAGACCCTGTGTAGTATTACGATTATAGCTGAATGACGGACGTTGTATATCGTTGCGTATTATAGTCAGCCGGCAGCAGATGCTGCATCAGAGATCACTGACCCTTGTTGTTACCTATGGTAGCCGCATGGAATACTTGAACTCGCGCGAATGGTCGGCTGTCGATAATATATTTACTCCCATCGTGACGTAGTGCATGCTGGGTGTAAAGTTAGTATCTTTACTACACGATCCAGTCACATTGTGACCACTGACTATGCTCGACGTCAGCGTGCAGTAACCACTCACAGACAGGTAGGTGGTAGCACTGGCAGTGGAGGGTATATAAAACGTGTCGGGGGGACGCGGAAAACAGTGCATTCGTTCTCGTAACATGGAAACGGAGCGATTTATTTGACGTCCAAAAGGGAATAGTCATTTGCTTTCGGACCTAGTGTGGAAGCATTTCCGAAACGTCTGTTTGTGAACTTTTCGCGCCCCGCTGTGGTTGAACTACACTGTGCATGGCAAAATGGCGCTATCCGAAACCGGTCTGAGGCAACTGTACTGCATCACAGACCGTAGATGACAGGGTTGAACGACAGTTGCGGAGATGTGTTCGGGCGAATAGGTGTGCAACTGTTGAGCAACTGACCACTTAGATGAACCAAGGGTCTACCAACGCTGTCTCCTCAACGACCGTCCAACGAATGTTGCTGCGTATGGTCTTCTGCAGCAGCCACCTGCTTCATGCATACTTGCTGACCGCTTTTCATTGGCGAAGAAGCCCGGAATTTGCTCGCCTGCACCGCAGCCGGACGTCCACTGAGTGGCGACACGTGACCTTTCCAGATGAACCTAAGGACATCACACAACACCCAACGTTAGACGGAACGACTTATCTGCTCCAGTTCTGTATTACGTAGCATTATGCATGCTCAGTGCTGACGCAGTACGGGTTTCCGGCGCATGGTTGCTTTGCGAAATATATTTGTTTTTATCTCCTGTATCGTCCCTACTAGGTTGGACACTGAATTTTTGAACAATCTGTGTACACGACCACCAGAGTTACCATTCCGAGACACCCAAACAACGGTCTCCACGAAGTTCGTGATCTGACATCACAGATGTCTCACCGTCCTTTTCCAGGCTAAGAATAATTTGTGTGAATGCACAGTGTTGCCCAAAAATGTAACACGAAGCGGGATAATAGAGCCAAAACAACCATAGCAAACAGGCCTTCGCGTTTCAGTGCCAGAGATAGCCGGGGTCTTTCTTATACGACAGACGTAATTATGATTGTAATGAAAAGGAAATTAAGAAGGATCGAACATGTTACATTTGCAAATACACACAATGCACCTGGAACACTAATTACAGCTTCCAGATTCCAAACGGCGGGTGCGGACATGATTCACAGGCATTCGAATTCTGTTCAGAATTCACCTGGCTAAGTGAATCACAGAAGTTCTTTGCTGGATAGCAAAAGACGAGAAAAGATGGTCGACGACGTAATGGAGGGTGAGTGCAGAAAAAAAAAAGTTCAAATGGCTTCAAGCACTATGGGACTTAACATCTGAGGTCATCAGTCGCCTAGAACTTAGAACTACTTAAACCTAACTAACCTAAGGACATTACACACATCCATGCCCGAGGCAGGACTCGAACCTGCGACCGTAGCAGCAGCGCGGTTCCGGACTGAAGCGCCTAGAACCGCTCGGCCGCTGTGTGGATGCCAGATGGCTGATGAAGCTGATGACGCGTGTGTTTACATGGAACCGGCGCCTAGGAAAGCTGCGTCGAAGGCCCTGAACCAAATTTACACTTTTTTTATAGCTTCGGTGCTGTGGCGCCGTAGTAAAATGTGTACAGCGCTGCTATTAGGAATGCGTTTTTCGTAAACGAAGCCGTATCACCGAGTCTTGGTATTGAATGCTCTGTTTGTGGCCTTGTAAGCGTCGTATCAAGAGAGGGTAGTTTTCGTGAAATGCATGCAAACATTAATAATTTAGTGCTATACCGCAATGCAGCATTGTGAATGAGAAAATTTTAATTGTAATGCGAAAATCATCAACAAAAATAAAAGCTAATAAATGAATAAGAAGACAAAGGCGCCGCTGTAAATTAAAAAAAAAAAAAGTAAAATAACACATTGGAATAACTGATACCCAGAGGGTAATTTCATCTGTTAGGCATTCAAAGGCTAAGTAAACGTAGCCAACAGGTTGAACTATAAGTAAATGCATTATCATATTTTTACTGTGGTTTTCTTTCGCCTGTGCTGTAGGGAACATTATCGATTTACATCAAAGACTGTTACTATACAGGGTGAGTCACCCAACGTTACCGCTGGATATATTTCGTAAACCACATCAAATACTGACGAATCGATTCCACAGACCGAACGTGAGGAGAGGGGCTAGTGTAATTGGTTAATACAAACCATAAAAAAATGCACGGAAGTATGTTTTTTAACACAAACCTACGTTTTTTTTAAATGGAACCCCGTTAGTTTTGTTAGCACATCTGAACATATAAACAAATACATAATCAGTGCCGTTTGTTGCATTGCAAAATGTTAATTACATCCGGAGATATTGTAACCTAAAGTTGACGCTTGAGTACCACTCCTCCGCTGTTCGATCGTGTGTATCGGAGAGCACCGAATTACGTAGGGATCCAAAGGGAACGGTGATGGACCTTAGGTACAGAAGAGACTGGAACAGCACATTACGTCCACATGCTAACACCTTTTTATTGGTCTTTTTCACTGACGCACGTGTATATTACCATGAGGGGTGAGGTACACGTTCGACGGGCGTTTCATAGGACGTGGAGGACGCATAAATTGGCCAGCCCGTTCTCCTGATCTTACACCTCTGGACTTCTTTCTGTGGGGTACGTTAAAGGAGAATGTGTACCGTGATGTGCCTACAACCCCAGAGGATATGAAACAACGTATTGTGGCAGCCTGCGGCGACTTTACACCAGATGTACTCGGCGTGTATGACATTCATTACGCCAGAGATTGCAATTGGTTCAAATGGTTCAAATGGCTCTGAGCACTATGGGATTTAACAGCTGTGGTCATCAGTCCCCTAGAACTTGGAACTACTACTTAAACCTAACTAACCTAAGGACATCACACACATCCATGCCCGAGGCAGGATTCGAACCTGCGACCGTAGCAGTCCCACGGTTCCGGACTGCGCGCCTGGAACCGCGAGACCACCGCGGCCGGCAGATTGCAATTGCGTGCAGCAAATGATGGCCACCACATTGAACATCTATTGGCCTGACATATCGGGACACACTCTATTCCACTCCGTAATTGAAAACGGAAACCACGTGTGTACGTGTACCTCACCCCTCATGGTAATGTACATGTGCGTCAGTGAAAAAGACCAATAAAAAGGTGTTAGCATGTGGACGTAATGTGCTGTTCCAGTCTCTTCTGTACCTAAGGTCCATCACCGTTCCCTTTGGATCCCTACGTAATTCGATGCTCTCTGATACACACGATCGAACAGCGGTGGAGTGGTACTCAAGCGTCAACTTTAGGCTACAAGATCTACAGATGTAATTAACATTTTACAATGGAACAAACGGCACTGATTATGTATTTGTTTATATGTTCAGATGTGCTAACAAAACTAACGGGGTTCCATTTAAAAAAACGTAGGTTTGTGTTAAAAAACATACTTCCGTGCATTTTTGTATGGTTTGTATTAACCAATTACACTAGCCTTCTCCTCACGTTCTGTATGTGGAATCGGTTCGTCAGTATTTGATGTCGTTTACGAAATATATCCAGCGGTAACGTTAGGTGACTCACCCTGTATAATAAGAGATACATCACACGATCCAGTAAATGCAGTGGTTGTCTGACAGTTGATATGAGCTATTAGAGCGGCTTCAGCTGACAGGTGCGATTTCTGAGAAGAGAGTCCCTTATCGCGACAAAAGAATGCACAGGCCGTCAAGCGCGAGCAGTCGCTTTCGCAACTGGAAACATTGATCTTCATATCTGTTCGACTGGCGCATCTCATGAAGTTGATACTGACATCTCCACTTCACTAAGTTGTACTTTTGGTTTCATTTTCTCACACAGGCAGCGCTAGTAGATTGAGGAAGAAGAGGCTAGAAACAGTACCACATAATTTTGAATCAGTAAGCAAAAATTCTTACCACGTGATCACAGACAATTATCCATCTCACTTTTCCGTATCTGTGAAGTCATTGAGGTAGTATATACTCTTTATACAGTGTGATGGGGAACTGTCGATTTCAAAGTGAAACATTTGGACTATGAAGCATATCTCATGCTGGCTACGTGTTCAAAATAGTGAGACTTTCACATCTGTTCGGCAAATACATGTTACTATTCTGTACTTCGTGCATCGGAATGTTCATTGTAACAGCTCGAATAGATTAGCGCAAATGTGGTAGAGTTTGAGATTGTTTCGCATTGAGTTTATCCACAGGAAAAAGTAAATGTAAATGTCGTGTGACTAGGGCATCCCGTCGGGTAGACCGTTCATCGGGTGCAAGTCTTTCGATTTGACGCCACTTCGGCTACTTGCACGTCGATGGGGATGAATTGATGATGATTAGGACAACGCAACACCTAGACCCTGAGCGGAGAAAATCTCCGACCCAGCCGGGAATCGAACCCGCGCCCTTAGGATTGATATTCTGTCGCGCTGACCACTTTTTTTTTCTGCTCGGAGCGGACGTCGTAAGACATCCATTTAAGTTCGTTGTTGATCTGTTAACTCAGTATTTTTATTACAGAGGGCACGTTACCCTCTGACCGAACACGCTGAGCTACCGTGCCGGCTGACCACTCAGCTACCGGTGGCGGACAGGAAGAAGTTACAAACGGAGAAGTCTGAATAGCGTAAATGAGAACTCGCCGTTATGGTTTCACCGAGGTGAAAAACTATGCTTTCATCGGTCGTGGGTAAGTCTGAACAGAATTCTAATGCCCGTGAATCACGTCCGCACCCGCCGTTTGGAATCTGGAAGCTGTAATTAGTGTTCCAGGTGCATTGCGTGTATTTGCAAATGTAACATGGCTCAGAAGCTTCCCGGGGACTGGGTGTTTGTGTTTTCCTCATCAGTTCATCATCATTCGGAAAAGTGGAGAGACTGGATAGTGTAAAGACTGGGACTTTGTACAGGCGCAGATAACCGCGCAGTTGAGCGCCCCACAAACCAAATTTCATCATCGTCGTCATCAGGCGCTTCCATCCGACGTCCACGGTATCAGTGTGTGGCAGCTAGCATAAGGCCAGAAACTATGCCGTATTACCTCTTCCTAGTTTCCCTGAGATTCGTACAGGTTGTTTTTATGTACCATGTAGGCGGCATTTTATACACAGGGGCACTCATTAAGATAAAAGCATAATTGTGTTTGTTGTTCGGTCTTCAGTTCGAAGACTGATAAATGCACCTCTCCATGCTACTCTATCTTGTGCGGGCCTCTCCAAATAACTGCTGCAGACTACATCCTCCCGATTCTGCTTACTGTATTCATATTTTGGTCTCCCTCTACGATTTTTACAGCCCACACTTTCCTCCAGTATTAAATTGGTGATCCCTTGAAGTCTCAGAATGTGTCCTATCAACCGATCCCTTCCTTTGGTCAAGTTGTGCCACAAATTTCTTGTCTCCCTAGTCCTATTCAGTACCTCCTTATTAGTTACGTGATCGACCCTCCTAATCTTCAGCAGTCTTCTGTAGCACCACATTTCGAAAGTTTCTATTCTCTTTTTATCTGAAATGTCTATCGTCCATGTCTCACTTCCATACATAGCTACAATCCAGACAAATACTTTCATAAAATATTTGCTAATACTTCAATTTACAATTCAGCGTTAACAAATTTCTCCTCTTCAAAAATACTTTTCTTGCTATTGCCAGTCTGCATTTTATATCGTTTCTACTTCGGCCACCGTCAGTTATTATGTCCAAGCAGCAAAATTCATCTACTACTTTATGTGTCTCGTTTCCTGATCTAATTTCCGTTGCGTCATTTGGTTTAATTCGACTACGTTCCATTATCCCTGTTTTGCTTTTGTTGATGTTCATCTTATATCCTCCTTCCAAGACACTGTCCGTTGCATTCAACTGCTCTTCCAAGCTCTTTGGTGTCTCTGACAGAATTACAATGTCATCGTCAAACCTCAAAGTATTCATTCCTTCTCACTTAACTTTAATTCCTTTACTGCTTGTTCTTTGTACATATTGAATAGCATCGCGGATAGGCTGCAACCCTGTCTCACTCCTTTCTCAACCACTGCTTCCCTTTCATGCCCCTCGACTCTTATAACAAACAATTAGGGTAGAACGCACTGAGCACTTAGTCGTTGATAACAGATCATAACAACAAATAAAGTTCATTTTGATTATTACGGGAAAAATGTAAACAACAGTACAAATACATGGGCTGGTAAAAATCTTACGATTTTAAACTTGGCTATAATACAACAACCGTACAAGAATATGATATGTAAAATATAGACAACCGGTTGCAACAAGATCGTAATTTAACTTGCTTTCGAGATTGACTATGGGTGTCTTCATTAGAAAATCAAAATAGCTACATGTTGTAACAGATGAACGGATGTATGAGCAAAATGCTCTCGTCATCTAAAATACTCCATAAGAAGATAATATTAAAACCATATAAAATTTAGAGAAATTCTAACTGACATAAAACTGGTAATTGTCAATAAAATTATGGCTACATGACGTAGCACACTGTTCACCGCTTGGGGGTATTAGAGGAAACTGACAGTTACCAATTTTGTGCCAGTTCCAATGTCTGTAATTTTTATACTGTTTAAATATTGTCTTCTTATGTAATATTTCAGAAGACGAGAGCATTTTGCTCCTAAATATGTTCATCTGTTATTACATTAATTGTTTCGATTTTCTGATGAAGATATCCACAGCCGGCGTCGAAACCAGATTAAAGTAAAATCTTGTTGCAACCTGTTGCTGTATTACGCAAGTCACAGCACAAATACAATAATTTGTCCGAATCGAAATGGTTAGATAACCTTATGGCGATACGACAGCTTCCGTAAGATAAAAACAAGCAATACTCTCACCAGACCGCCGGTTTGATAGTACAGATACTCTCCATGGGAATGCAGAATCAATTATATGTGCAGATTACAATCTCTTAAACTACCCTTGATTCTGTAAGCTGTATGAGAATGCAGGCTTTCTAGGCCAATATCATTGACGAAATCTTCTCTGGTTAACAGCTGAGTCGTGGCGTCGTGTTGTCGTAACGTTTCGACAAGTTTCCTCCTCGTCATCTTCAGGCGAACTCAAAGCTGCCCTGAACCCGAAGGTTACTTTGACACCGCAGTGCTTTACTGGTCATGGTTCTGTTGGAGGTGGTATGCCATCTGTCCTTTGAACTGAGGGGACATATAGTTCAACGTGGACTCCGAACCACCTTGCAATTTGGCATTTTGCACATCTTTAAATCATTACCAGAGACGAACTAAGGGATAAAAGACTGAACCCCAGACCTTAGAATTTCTTATGTAACACACATTTAGCCACTCGTACGAGAGATCAATTTGCTTAACCTCTAACACAAACTGGCTTTCAAAATGGCAGAGAGCAGCAAGAGGCGTAATGTCCGGAGGGGAGTAATGTCCGGATCGGTGGATTGGAAGGAACGGGCCAACAGCCTGGCCACCCCGCTCTCCAGACATTACGCACCTTGACTTTTTTCTGATGCTGTATCAAGGACAGAGTCTTCGTCACACCAGTTGCTGACGTCGACGAACTGAAGGCTAGGATACAAGCTGCTGTGGGTACTGTGACAGAACACATGTTACGAAACACTGGAATAC
This sequence comes from Schistocerca serialis cubense, assembly GCF_023864345.2. NCBI lineage: Eukaryota > Metazoa > Arthropoda > Insecta > Orthoptera > Acrididae > Schistocerca > Schistocerca serialis. The sequence continues at coordinate 561,200,714 of NC_064642.1, read as the reverse complement.
AGCCTCGACATTCTCCGAGCTACCAAGGGAGCACACGTTGAGGTTTGCTAACGTAAGTGGTCTTAAAAAAACTAGTAACAATAACCTATGTAACGGCTTCAAATGTAACTTATTATGTCAAACTGTTATTCTGTTATAAATTTTTATAATCAGGGCAAGACTTTGTGCTCACCCTGTATTACGACCCGTAGGGACCGCGAAGGCAAAATTAGACTAATTATATCGCGCAGGGAGGTATTTAAGCAATCGCTCTTCTCACACCTCATACGTGGATAGAATGGACTGAAGCCCTAATAAATGATACAACAAGTACCCTTGAAAAACGCTTCATAGTGGTTTGCACAGTATAGATGTAGATGCAGAGCGCCGCGTAGATGACAGCCTATGCGCTTCCGTGCGGTGAAGAAAACCTAAAACAGTTGACTCCACTTTTGGGGGTTCAGCAAGTATAGTGGTCTTACTCACCTAACCAAGTCGTCAACTGGCAGAGACATGTCACTTGTTACTCAGGACGGTGTACAAGGAAAAGGCGGCGGCCCTGGACAGCCGCGTGGCAACACGGTAGGCAGGCAGTAGTGTTGGAGCCGACATCAGGTGTCTGGTGACGACGAAGCGCTGATAACGCGCCGCTGCTGCGTCACCTCACTGATTGCGTCAAACAAGGCTCCAACAGCAGCCCGCGAACATTCCGCAGAGACGCTGGCGATACCCAAACGAATAACCAAGATTTCCGATACTCCCAGTATTGTCGGAACTGACCGACCGAGGTGGTGCTGTGCGTAAGGTACTTGCGGTGCCCCTGAACAGCTCCGACGCATGTTTAGGCATCTCTCAGAATATATCTGGCCACAGCAACTGTGGTGTCACCGCCAGACACCACACTTGCTAGGTGGTAGCCTTTAAATCGGCCGCGGTCCGTTAGTATACGTCGGACCCGCGTGTCGCCACTATCAGTGATTGCAGACCGAGCGCCGCCACACGGCAGGTCTAGTCTAGAGAGACTTCCTAGCACTCGCCCAGTTGTACAGCCGACTTTGCTATCGATGGTTCACTGTCTACATACGCTCTCATTTGCAGAGACGACAGTTTAGCATAGCCTTCAGCTACGTCATTTGCTACGACCTAGTAAGGCGCCATATTCAGTTACTATAATTACTTCAAGAATGTATTCTGAACAGATAATATTGTGAATCATGTACCGTCAAGAGCGACGTTCATCATTAATGGATTAAAGTTAAGTATCAAACTAATTACGTTCGCTTTCTGAATTCTCATTCCTTGTCATGTTCCAAACCTCACGTCAGTTTGGTTCTTCCCTCCACACGCCAGCCTGCGTGAGCTAAAACGCGTGCATTTCGGCCTCCACTCGTAACACGGTGTTGGCTCTTCTGCTAACACAAAAGCAAGAACTGCAGGAATGTCTGTGTGCACAATACCACAGTAACACACTAAAAAAGAACGACGCATCACGATGAAATTACCCAGTTGGGACGGAAATCGATAAATATGATGTACATGTACAGACAAACTGAGAGGCACCCACGTGCCTTGCTCATACTGTGGCATCAAGCAGTCAGGCCTGCAAGATGAGTGGTCTGCCATGCGAGTGGATTCGTTCTTATTTATCGAGTAACATGAACTCTCGTACTCACAATTAAGTCACTAATCAATCTCCTGTATGATTAATACGCAACGGAAACGCACATCTGACTATCAGTAATTTACAGAACTCTGACTGTTCACTACGCACTGGCAATACCACATTTTCTTTTTTCTTTTATTTAACGGCTTTTATCAACACGTGGCCACCGCACTGAATATGAATCGCGCACACATTGTAAATTCGGGACATCATGACAACATACAATTCGAAGGAAAAGTCCACCAATCTTTTTCTTTTCACTATCTTATTTATTCCGATAAATTCTATAACCTAAACACACAAATTCTATAACCTACAACAATAACACATGAGAAATTCCGCCCAGTGGGCATGGCTTTACATTGGTGAATCTCTATATTATGGTCTCGTAATTATTTAACGCTACAGTGCACTTTCTGGATAGGATGGTGGATCTTTTATTATTTCTCACACTTCGACTCTCACAATCATCATCACGACACTTTCTTCCAGACCGAGCAGTACAAAAGGAACACGCATAACCCACTAATCTTTTGAAACTACCTCGCTACTCTCCCATGCAAACCACACATACCCAAATTACATGGCATACACCACACTACAATATGAAAGACTACACAGGGAATAGTAACAACATTATCACTTTCAGCTTTCCCACTTCAATTAATATTTATCCCAGTTTCACACGACACTGCCCCACTCCGTAATTCTACTTTCCTACTATGAACTCTGGAGATATATGCACGTCTTCCTGTGCAATGCAAGCCAAGTGGCGTTGCTGGATAGACGGCCGACTCACCTTGCTTCTCTCTCAGTGTTTGAATCTAGCGTCACACGGAATCATATCACGCAAAGTAATATTAAGAACATATTCATCACACACGCGAGTCCTCAACTGATACCATGGACGAGTACTTCTCCTTATCCTTTGTCTCATACACAGATTGAAACTCACACAGTACTCACCACGTGGAAGTACTCGTCTCTAATTTCAAGTCCAGCACACGCTATTTCTTAAATATTTCAACTTATGGTACACACGCTATTTCTTAAATATTTCAACTTATTGTACACACGCTAGTAATTCAGCTTAACTTAAGCACACTTAAGTATTCAACTTATTGCTACACGTGGTCTCATTGTGACCGTTGATCACTTCCGAAGATTACTACGATCCCATTAATATTACCTGCCTGACATTTAATTCTCCCCACAAAAGTTCCTGTAATAGAGAAATTATTATTTCAAACTACTCTTAAATATTCCACATGCATACCATGTCTCCACTCTTTTGTCTTTACGGAGCACACCCAAGACAGGTCTTAACAGCACAAGATCCAGCGGCAGAGTGCTGAAACCTGGCCGTTCTTCAGGTCCTCTCGCACCTCTGCTACCGTATTGGTCAGCCACATTTCAGGTGCTCAAAGCTCAGGTGAATTTCATCTCTTTGGTCCCACCAAAGGTGGCCAAAGGATCGTCTCAAAGATGATCATATATTCACATTCACTATCTGCGGTTAGCAGACGACCATACATTCATTCATTTCATAGATCTCACCAAACTGGATGTAGGGATTTATTTTGTGGGAGTGCACATGTGATCAATTAAATAAATAAATTGTCATTCTTTCCCACACTGGTATCCGGCTTCGCTGTATTAATTGAAATTGAGTTATTTTACAAAAAAAAGTGTTGTTCTGACAAAAATAATGAAGTATGTTGTATCTATTTTCAATGTCGGGCGGTACTGTACCCTTTCAAAACAAATGATTACAATTTCAAAAAAACTGAATGATTTTTTTCAGGAATCAGATCTCCACAAACTGAACAAATTAATAATGAATCGGTCCACCTCTGTCCCTTGTGCAAGCAGTTATTTGGCTTGGCATTGATTGTTAGAGTTGTTTGATGTCCTCATGGGGGATATCGTACCAGATTATGTCCAATTGGCGTGTTACAAAGGCAGTAGGAGTAATCCACTAAATTACAGGCCCATATCGTTAACGTCGATTGCAGCAGAATTTTGGAATGAAGCTACGAAACGATCACAAAGCTCTGGTTACTGATAATAACTTGACACCAGTGTTCATGAGTTTAATTTGTACACTACAGCACTGAAGATGATCACTATGTGATTCAAAATCGATTTTACTGTCAATAAACCATCAACATTACGGCCAACGCTGATCGTCCTTGTAATTTCACGTATATGGTCGTTGTGCACACATGGAGTTGCCAATCAATAACATTATGAATTACCTCGAAGAAAACGGTGTATTGACACACAGTCAACATGGGTTTAGAAATCATCGCTCCTGTGAAACCCAACTAGCTCTTTATTCACACGAAGTGTTGAGTGCTGTTGACAAGGGACTTCAGATCGATTCCGTATTTCTCGATTTCCGGAAGGCTTTTGACACGTTCCACATCATTACGAAGTGTTGTATTCATGATCTATGGAACAAGTACAAATCTAATCTAATCTGTACCACACAAGCGGCTCGTAGTGAAATTGCGTGTTTGTGAAATATCATCTCAGTTATGTGACTGGATTTGTGAAGTCATCGAGTGAAACAGAAGTGATTTCTGGCGTTCCCCAAGGTAGTGTTATAGGTCCCTTTCCTGTTCCTTATCTATATAAACGATTTGGGAGACAATCAGAGCAGCCGTCTTCGGTTGTTTGCAGATGACGCTGTCGTTTATCGACTAATAAAGTCATCAGAAGATAAAAAAATTGCAAAACGATTTAGGAAAGACATCTGAATGGTGCGAAAATTGGTAATTGACCCGAAATAACAAGAAGTGTGAGGTCTTCCACGTGAGTGCTAAAAGGAACTCGTTAAACTTCAGTTACACGATAAATCAGTCTAATCTAAAAGCCGTAAATTCAACTAAATACCTATTACAATTACGAACATCTTGAATTGGAAGGAACACATAGAAAATGTTGTCGGGAAGGCTAATCAAAGAGGTGCGTTTTATTGCCAGGACACTTGGAAAATTTAACAGATCTACTAGGGAGACTGCCTAGACTACGCTTGTCCGTCCTCTTTTAGAATACTGCTGCGTGGTGTGGGATCCTTACCAGATAGGACTGACGGAGTACATCGAAAAAGTTCAAAGAAGGACAGCACGTTTTGTATTATCGCGAAATATGGGAGATTGTGTCACAGAAATGATACAGGATTTGGGCGGGACATCATTAAAAGAAAGGCGTTTTTCGTTGCTGCGGAATCTTCTCACGAAATTCCAATGACCAACTTTCTCCTCCGAATGCAAAAATATTTTGTTGACACCGACCTACATAGGGAGGAACGATCACCACGATAAAATAAGGGAAATCAGAGCTCGTACGGAAAGATCTAGGTGTTCGATCTTTCCGCGCGCTATACGAGGTTGGAATAACAGAGAATTGTGAAGGTGGTTCGATGAATCCTCTGCCAGCCACTTAAATGTGATTTGCAGAGTATCAGTGTATGAACATCAATTTGTGACCTATTTGCATAACTCCTTCGTGGTGTGTTGTCGGTTTTTTTGTGTAACGGAAGTAAGACATAGAAATTCTTTCCTGTGTCACTTCTTGTGTCATATCATGGAAGACGGAGGTAGTGACAAAATCTGCGCCACTCTCTTTTATTTTTTACTTTGAACGTTGTTTCGAAAGCTGTTGGGATTAGCCCAAACTATTACTTAAAGTTTTCCTACTCATGGCTCATTTTCGAAGAAACTGTCATAACGAGAACCGAATGCATAAAAATGGCTGTACTTCTTGCTGTTGCATACATGAACAACCCGATTACGACGTGCAGAGCTCTTTGTTGGATCTTCTCTTCTGTTACCCAACTTGATACACGTCCTCAGTTAACGAACCGTTCACGAGAATCAATCGGGCGTCTATTTTGTAAGAAAACTCCTTCCTTAATGAATTACACTTTCTTGGGAATCTTCCAGTGATTCTCTCTGGCTTCTGTCGATTCACGTGATCATTCCATCTTCAATCGGTGCCGATGAATACCTCCAGATATTTGAAGATTTCCAATTCGAACCTGGTTTCCATAAGTATTTCAGTATTGCTACATTTGAAACGTTTCCAAGGCCTGCAGTTGTTCGAACATAATTGTGTCCCCGACAGACACTTTCCTAATTGTGACCGTGCCCGGTACTAAATTTCATATGGTATCGTTGATGGAAGCCCAAACCAAGCTACGAAATAAGAGTATTTCACTATTGATACTTCGCCTTTAAGAGTCAGACTAACTCTTTGCGACCTGTTTGTGCAGTGAAATCGACCCTGCGAACTGTGTGACGCAATCTTACAAACATTACTGGGTAAACTGCGACGACTATCAGATTTTCCCAGCTGCGCGAGCGATAAGCAATGCCTACGTAAGCACAGCGTATAACAGAACGCAGTCTTAGGTGACAGCACTCATTGTGATGAGCCACACAACTTTTTTATTCATCTTTGCAGTGTAATGTACACAATTAGGAAAAACACAATAACTCTGGAAAACATTCAATCACTGACACAAAAGTTGAGTACGTAGTTGTCATATGAGCCATACACAGAATACCCACAAGCTACCCGACGGCGCTGCAGTTTGCTGCGTTAACTGTTGAGTGCTCGACAACTTCCATGACGCATTTCCAGAGGATGCAAAGGAAACTCTTTGACAAAGCTGTCCATAGGAAGAAAGTCTGGAAACTATCCTTTTCGCTGTTAAATCGAACGCCAAATCAATCCAACTTACGCTGCTTCTTACAAAATTACTACAAAACCTGTTCGATATGAAAGCCGTCATGTTCATTGCACAAATTGCATTTGCACAGGAAGTTTTGATGCACTCTGTCAGACACATCAGATGTTCGGTAAATCATTTTGCCACACCCACTGCCCGTACGGCCAGATCTACTTCCGACGATACAGGGAACACGAAAATAATACTGTTCATGTAATCCCACAAAAAGTTTCAAGTAGGTAACACCGGGAAACAGAAGCCACCCCTATATACGAGCATCTCTGTTAACTGTACATCAAACGGCAGACAAGTTAGAAATTTGAACGCAACACTTTGGTTTAAGCTGCTATCAATATTTTTAGACAATCCTTTGCCTTTATTTTGTTTTACTTTTCTATGCCACTTTTACATCTTTGTACGCTTATTCCCTTCGATCTCTTCGTATTGTTGTTATATTCAGTATGTTACTTTTTACAACTGTTTATTCGATCTCCTTTACTTTTAGAATTGGTTGAAAAAATTTCTCTAATATTTTTCTCCACAAAAACTTCTGCCACTACTTTTTTCAATAGTTTCGCATTACAAGGAGGCGGCTGAGAATGTGGATATTTACCTACAATTAATTTACATTACGTGTCGTTTCCCTGCTTGCAAAATCGTCCCCCTGAAGATTTTTAAAATCGCGTCGACATTGAGGTCGGTAGAGGCGAAGGTGTTGCTCCGTTGGAGAATGGTGATTGACGATATCGGCCATGGCCATGAAGGAATTGTCTCGGCATTCGCCTGAAGCTATGTTTAAGGAATCCATGGGAAACTTGAAATGAGAATGTAACCTCTTAAGTGTAACTACACTACTGGCCATTAAAATTGCTACATCACGAACATGACGTGCTACAGACGCGAAATTTAACCGACAGGAATAAAATTCTGTGATATGCAAATGATTAGCTTTTCAGAGCATTCACACTAGGTTAGAGCCGGTGGCAACACCTACTACGTGCTGACATGAGGAAGGCTTCCAACCGATTTCTCATACACAAACACCAGTTGACCGGCGTTGCCTGGTAAAACGTTGTTGTGATGCCTCGTGTAAGGTGGAGAAATGCGTACCATCACGTTTCCGACTTTCATAAAGGTCGGATTGTAGCCTATCACGATTGCGGTTTATCGTATCGCGACATTGCTGCTCGTGATGGTCGAGATCCAATGACTGTTAGCAGAATATGGAATCGGTAGGTTCAGGAGGGTAATACGGAACGCCGTGCTGGATCCCAACGGCCTCGTATCACTAACAGTCGCGAAGGCAGGCATCTTTTCCGAATGGCTGTAACGGATCGTGCAGCCACGTCTCGATCCCTGAGTCAACAGATGGGGACGTTTGCAAGACAACAACCATCTGCACGAACAGTTCGACGACGTTTGCAGCAGCATGGACTATCAGCTCGGAGACCGTGGCTGCGGTTACCCTTAACGCTGCATCACAGACAGGAGCGCCTGCGATGGTGTACTCAACTACGAACATGAGTGCACGAATGGCAAAACGTCATTTTTTCGGATGAATCCAGGTTCTGTTTACAGAATCATGATGGTCGCATCCGTGTTTGGCGACATCGCGATGAACGCACGTTGGAAGCGTGTATTCGTCATCGCCATACTGGCGTATCACCCGGCGTAATGGTATAGGGTGCCATTGGTTACACGTCTCGGTCACCTCTTGTTCGCACTGACAGCACTTTGAACAGTGGACGTTACATTTCAGATGTGTTACGACCCGTGGCTCTATCCTTCATTCGATCCCTGCGAAACCCTACAATACAGCAGGATAATGCACGACCGCATGTTGCAGGTCCTGTACGGGCGTTTCTGGATACAGAAAATGTTTGGCTGCTGCCCTGGCCAGCACATTCTTCAGATCTCTCACCAATTGAAAACGTCTGGTCAATGGTGGTCGAGCAAATGGCTCGTCACAATACGCCAGTCACTACTCTTGATGAACTGTGGTATCGTGTCGAAGCTGCATGGGCAGCTGTACCTGTACATGCCAACCAAGCTCTGTTTGACTCAATGCCCAGGCGTATCAAGGCCGTTATTACGGCCAGAGGTGGTTGTTCTGGGTACTGATTTCTCAGGATCTATGCACACAAATTGGGTGAAAATGTGATCACATGTCAGTTCTAGTATAATATATTTGTCCAATGAATACCCCCGTTTATCATCTGCATTTCTTCTTGGTCTAGCAATTTTAGTGGCCAGTAGTGTATATAGTGTAAGCAGCGAACAGTGCGTGTTGAGACAGGCAGCAAAGAGGGAGACAGAGAGAGAGAATATCTGACTGTATCCTGTAACAAGATTAGTGGCAAACTATTGGTGTTCAAGCAGCCGCCAATCTCAGCGTCTCCATCATATCGAAGCACTACAATACCCATTCTCTCACCCAATCTTCCTTTTATACACCATTTCTCCAGGCAAAGTTTCACTGTTACTATGCTTGCGTTTTTTGAATAAGACGTTAGATCGTTAAAGATATAAAAACTGCGAAGGGTGACGAAACTGCGTGCCGCGTAAAACAAGAGTACAAATAATTGTATGTACGAGGATGATTTCAAAGTTCCTGCACACTCTGCGTACGCGGCTGTTACTGTGGCGTGACCAAGTTGAAATTCATGTCAGTTGTGAGGGAGACTTTAGGCGTGAGCGTCGTATATGTGTATGCTGGATGGCTTGACTGTCTCGTAATTCATCTTTAAAATGGAAGTTGAAACCTAGTCCAGTCGGATTACACTTTGTGACAAGCGTTCCTACATCAAAATGGAATCGCTTCGTAGAAAGATTTACAATGGTTTGAGAGAAGTGTGTGGGAATAGTGTAGCGGATCGTAGCACAATATCACTGTGGTCTGCTCATTTCCGTGAAGGTCGACTAAGCACTGAGGATAACCCAAGAAGTGGAAGGCAATCACCTGCAACAGACTACACTTCTCAGGATGTTGTTAATGACACTTTGAGAGAGGATCGACAAAAAACGTATGAGATGAGAATATTACATATGAAGCCAGAATGTCTTGTCATTTCAGTCCAGAGAATCATAACTGAAAAGTTAAAGATGAGAGAACTTGCTGCCAGATAGGCTCCTCATGATCTGAATGAAGAACTAAAAGCAGGTCGCAAAAGAATTACAGAATAATTGCTTGAACTTTATCGAACAGAAGGAAAACAGTTTCTGAAAAGGACTGTTGCATTTGAAACCTGGATGCGAGATTTTGAGCCAGAGCCGAAGTCTCAAAAAGTTCCGACTGACTACGCCAGAAAAAATTTCTCCGCCAACAATTAAAGATGAAACTGATAACGATGTTTGCGTATGACATGAATGGACTCATAGTTATAAATACAGTGTCCCAGGGGACGCCTGTAACAGTCGCGTACTCTAAGATGTTTCTGCAAAATGTTTTGCGCCCGAAAATCCGTCAAAGAAGGCACGACATGCTTGCAGCTGGACCTCATTTTCCACGTTAATGCAAGACCGCATATTCAGAGGAACGCTTGATAAATAGCCGGCCGCAGTCGCCGAGCGGTTCTAGACGCTTCAGTTCGGAACTGCGCTGCTGTTACGGTCTCAGGTTCGAATCCTGCCACGGGCATGGATGTGTGTGATGTCCTTAGGTTAGTTAGGTTTAAGTAGTTCTAAGTTCTAGGGGACTAATGACCTCAGAAGTTAAGTCCCATAGTGCTCAGACCCAATAGAGGTCTCCTATTCGGAATGCAGAAGTCCGGAAACGTTTTGAAGCTGTCATAAGCAAGAATGGAGATTATATTGAAGAATTGTAAAGGTATTTTGTAAAATAAATTATTTTCTTCAATTCCATCTTACAGTGCACAGAACTTTTGAAATGAAATTCGTAGCAAATGCTTCCAATATATTTTTGTTCAACAGACAGGGGGTTACTCGAAAAGTGTCAAGAAGTCGTTTCTGAAAGTATTTGTATGGAGTGTAGCCATGTATGGAAGTGAAACGTGGACGATAAATAGTTTAGATAAGAAGAGAATAGAAGCTTTCGAAATGTGGTGCTACAGAAGAATGCTGAAGATTAGATGGATAGATCACGTAACTAATAAGGAAGTATTGAATAGAATGGGAGAGAAGAGAAATTTGTGGCACTACTTGACTAGAAGAAGAGATCGGTTGGTAGGGCATATTCTGAGGCATCAAGGGATCACCAGTTTGGTATTGGAGGGCAGTGTGGAGGGTAAAAATCGTAGAGGGAGACCAAGAGATGAATACACTAAACAGATTCAGAAGAATGTAGGTTGCAGTAGGTACTGGGAGATGAAGAAGCTTGCACAGGATAGAGTAACATGGAGAGCTGCATCAAACCAGTCTCTGGACTGAGGACCACAACAACAACAACAACATTGGATTACTATTGTTTTTAGAGATACGATCAGTTGATACCTGTTGTGTGACGTAGTCGGAACGTGAGAGAGACTCGGTCGAACGTAAGACCGCGGTGTTGGTGTGTGCTTTTGCTGTCAGAAGAGACGGGAGAGTTAATCCAGGAGCTGCGGCTGGCGCTGTTCCCGTGCAGTACACCATTGTTCATGTGACAGGTAGGCAGCCGGAAGGGCGGACACCCCGCTTCCCTTCCCTTTCCACGGCCAGTGACCACCCGGAAGTGGGCCTGCTCCCACAATTAAGCGCTACACTCGTTCCGCATTACTTTTTATGACTGCATGGCGATATCGGGGCGCGGTGCAACGACTGCCAGCCGCACAGGTCCGCTCTTACGGATAGTGTGCTATACAGTTTTGAGACTGCGTACACACGAAGTTGGAAAGAATAAGCAGCTTCACAACATATAGAGCAGTTCGTAAAGGCTCCATATTGTACTGGGTTGATCCTTCGATAGAAATATTTTGTTTCGTTGTGGTCCCGACTTTCATGTATTTTCACTGTAGTCTTTAATAAACTTGTTAACAGTGAGAGTACAATTCAGTAAGTTGACCTCCTAATGTAAGTGCAGCTTTTTTAATTTTTGTGGGTACATAGAATCGTAGAATATGACGAAATTTGAGCAACAAATGTGTGTCTCGATTTCTAAAGCCGGCCGGCCACTCCAGGCGCTTCAGTCTGCAATCGCGGGACCGCTACGGTCGTAGGTTCGAATCCTGCCTCGTGCATGGGTGTGTGTGATGTCCTTAGGTTAGTTAGGTTTAAGTAGTTCTAAGTACTAGGGGACTGATGACGTCAGGTGTTTTAAGTCCCATAGTGCTCAGAGCCATGTGAACCATTTTTGATTTCTAAAGCTCACCTGTTTTATAACACTACTGGTCATTAAAATTTCTACATCAAGAAGAAATGCAGATGATAAACGGGTATTCATTGGACAAATATATTATACTAGAACTGACATGTGATTACATTTTCACCCAATTTGGGTGCATAGATCCTGAGAAATTAGTACCCAGAACAACCACCTCTGGCCATAATAACGGCCTTGATGCGCCTGGGCATTGAGTCAAACAGAGCTTGGATGGCTTGTACAGGTACAGCTGCCCATGCAGCTTCAACACGATATCACAGTTCATCAAGAGTAGTGACTGGCGTATTGTGACGAGCCAGTTGCTCGGCCACCATTGACCAGACTTTTTCAATTGGTGAGAGATCTGGAGAATGTGCTGGCCAGGGCAACAGCCGAACATTTTCTGTATCCAGAAAGGCCCGTACAGAACCTGCAACATGCGGTCGTGCATTATCCTCCTGAAATGTAGGGTTTCGCATGGATCGAATGAAGGGTAGAGCCACGGATCGTAACACATCTGAAATGTAACGTCCACTGTTCAAAGTGCCGTCAATGCCAACAAGAGGCGACCGAGACGTGTAACCAGTGGCACCCCATACCATCACGCCGGATGATACGCCCGTAGGCGATGACGAATGCACGAATCCAATGTGCGTTCACCGCGATGTCGCCAAACACGGATGCGACCATCATGATGCTTTAAACAGAACCTGGATTCATCCGAAAAAATGACGTTTTGCCATTCGTGCACCCAGGTTCGTCGTTGAGTACACCATCGCAGGCGCTCCTGTCTGTGATGCAGCGTCAAGGGTAACAGCAACCATGGTCTCCGAGCTGATAGTCCATGCTGGTGCAAACGTCGTCGAACTGTTCGTGCAGATGGTTGTTGTCTTGCAAACGTCGCCATCTGTTGACTCAGGGATCGCGACGTGGCTGCACGATCCTTTGCAGCCATGCGGGTAAGATGGCTGTCATCTCGACTGCTAGTGATACGAGGCCGTTGGGGTCCAGACGGCGTTCCGTGTTACCCTCCTGAACCTACCGATTCCATATTCTACTAACAGTCATTGGATCTCGACCAAAGCGAGCAGCAATGTCGCGATACGATAAACCGCAATCGCGATAGGCTACAATCCGACCTTTATCAAAGTCGGAAACGTGATGGTACGCATTTCTCCTCTTTACATGAGGCATCACAACAACGTTTCTCCAGGCAACGCCGGTCAACTGCTGTTTGTGTATGAGAAATCGGTTGGAAACTTTCCTCATGTCAGCACGTTGTAGGTGTCGCCACCGGCTCCAAACTTGTGTGAATGCTCTGAAAAGCTAATCATTCGCGTTTCACAGCATCTTCTTCCTGTCGGTTAAATCTCGCGTCTGTGGCACGTCATTTTCGTGATGTAGCTGTTTTAATGGCCAGTATGTACATGTGGTTCAGTCATTTGATGTCCACTTCCACTGACAATATTCGACATCGCATTGGCACTCAGAAGTTTTTCGGATCGGTTTCCAACCAATATGTTAGAAACATTTTTCACACTGTTCTGTTGAGGCAATTAAAAATATGTTTACCTCAAACCCACGTCATCCTCGTCACAGCCACTCGAAACCCAGTGCTGAATAGAAACCCCAAGACTTTTTCATGTTGCTCCTCAATTTACGTCGTCTACACACCTCGATCTTTTCGTATCTCTCTAAAACCAGCAACAAACATCCTTGATCCATCCATCATCCATCCTCGTGGTGAAATTTCCTGGCCACCTGCATTTCATTATCTTAGGTGTTACAATGACGTCTTGCACTCCAGGCTGTTATCTCATTTTTGTTGTTGTTGTTGTTGTTGTTTTCTGCCTCTCCTAAAATCATCCCATCATGCATTCATGTCCGCTGAGTAACCCTCAGATTAATGGTTTGGCATTGCAACAATAAAACTGTTAACAAATGCTGATAGTGTTGTGATCAGACGAAACTACTTTCGTCTGGCCATAACTGTGGGTTCTTTGATTGTTCTGGGGGGTAGGATCATCAAACTAGAATACATGAAATAGTGATTCACTTTATTACAAAAATGAATAAAACATTTACTAAATTTTGATACAGTTCTTTGCCACAGGATTGCTTGATAATTTACAACTGTCATTCACTATGAAACAACATTATGAGAAGGAAAGTTGCTACTCACCATATACCGGAGATGCTGACTCGCAGATAGGCACAACAAAAAGACTTTCGCAATTAAAGATTTGTCAACAGTACAAACACACACACACACACACACACACACACACATACACACACACACACACACACACACACACACACCACGCAAATGCAACTCATACTCACGAGTGGAGTCTCAGGCAACTGAAACTGGTAATATTCTAGAGGGCGGTGCTCTTCCTCATACGTCGTGCCCTAGCGCCCTCTCCTGCCTCAGCCGTTGGTAATGTTGTGTCCGATTCATTTCTCTTGCTGACTCACCTTGTAGTGGATGCGATACAGCGTTGTACACAATGGTTCCGTATTCGAATCAAGAGCTTGCTGACAAGGTGTTTACTTAGGGAAAGGAAAATGGCAACGGGCGGCGGGCAGCAAGTTTGTATCAGTAAACCTCTCCCCACCGACAACAACCACAGCATTCAATGTTTGCAACAGTATTTCGCCGTTTGTCTGAGACAGCGTCGTTTCGGGAAGCAGGAAGTCATGAAGGACGTACCCGAAATGTTCGGACCACAGACTTGGAGGAAAATGTGATTTAAGACTGTGGAAGACGACCGCCTTATCAGTTAGGCAGTTGGGCTGCCGGTACAGAGTGAGCCAGATGACCGATTGGAACATTCTCCAAATGACTCTGAGCGCTATGGGACTTAACATCTGAGGTCATCAATCGCCTAGAACTTTGAACTACTTAAACCTAACTAACCTAAGGACATCACACACATCCATGCCCTAGGGAGGATTCGAACCTGCGACCGTAGTGGTCGCGCGGTTCCAGACTGAAGCGCCTAGAACCGCTGGGCCACAACGGCCGGCAACATTCTCCATGACAATTGTTACTACCCTTATCACCAGGCAACCACAACTCCGGGGTATTTGTGTCATCCATCCTATTCACAGATGAGGCCACCTTTACGCGGAGTGGTGTCATCAACTTTCATACGAGTCGTTGTGGGACAGTATGCAGAACCCCCATGGTATGGTTACAGCGAGTCATCAGCATCGGTCCAGCCGAAATGTGTGGGCCGGCATAATTGGCGACAGCATTTTGGGACAACTCTTCCTTCCACGTCGCTTAACAAGCAGGAACTATCTGCGTTCCTTGCTGGTGACTTCGTCTCCAGTGCTGGA
The DNA here is from genome assembly GCF_023864345.2 of Schistocerca serialis cubense. Lineage (NCBI taxonomy): Eukaryota > Metazoa > Arthropoda > Insecta > Orthoptera > Acrididae > Schistocerca > Schistocerca serialis. The sequence continues at coordinate 561,185,690 of NC_064642.1, read as the reverse complement.
AGAAGTGCTATTGATGATTCGGAGGGTTATGTGGCTGCTACATGATGGTGCTCCAGCCCATTTCGCCGTTAACGTCCGCACGAGTCTCAATCGTGTCTTCCCTGGTCGATGGATCCGACGAGGGGGTCCAGCTGCATGGGCTGCTCGTTCACCGGATCTCAACTCGTGCCATTTCTGGGCCATCTCAAAAGTATCGTATATGCAGAGCTCATTCCGGATGTGGAGACACTGGAGCAGCGTATACGCGCTGCCTTTGACACTGTTCAGATGCAGCCTGGCCGATGTGAACGTTTGGGACAGAACATGCTACAGCGGATACACGCATGCGGAGGCAAATAGAAACCACTTTCAACGCATACTGTAACTGTGGCTGCACGGCGCAGTGCGTATTATACCACAATCTTTGTAAGAATGTATGATTGAATAAATGGTCTCTAGTATGAAAATTATGCATTTCCGAACACAAGTTCATAAGACCATTTTTGTCCCGTATCCTCTCATCGATCAATCCCTAGAGTCTATCCAGTGAAAAAATCACTCTGGATACAATTTATGTTGAAAATGATCCAGAAGTTTTCTCAAAATCTATGAATTAGATGGAGACTGGAAATACAGTTTCATTGCCTCGTCCTCCATAGTTTCGTTCGCTTAAATCTGGGATGAAGCTCGCTTGTCTTTCGTAACAACTCTGACACTACTATTGAATCACGACGGGTCCTTTCCATTCCATTCCACGCAAGCAGCGCTGCTCGCCACATACACGTATAAAGCCTATTCTTCAATAGTTCTGACTTATCCAATGGTACTTAACATTTTCGTCCCCAGAATAGAAGGTCTGATGTTGGTTGGTCAGGTAACGTCTCTTCGGTCACACAAAAATATCTTCGTAATTTTTTAATTTCTGTTGCAACCTTATGCGCATTTATTCTTCCTGTACGTCAGACGAGCCAAAAACTTTGGGTACGTTACCACGAGCTCTGAGCTGTTGCCGTCACGAGTGGATTATTTAACTTACGATTTTCTGAAGATACGTTCAAAACATTCTCAATAAATCCTTGTCCTTGGTAACAGTTTTGCGACCACCTAATTCGATTCTCTCTCTCTTTTTTTTATTTTTATTTTTATTTTTGTTATTTTTTATTTTATTTTTTTATTTTTTTAGAGGAGTTCGGCCGCTATCGGCCCTTAAGCTGATAGTCTATAAAAGCATCCGATTACGATATAGCGGCCCTTAAGCTGATAGTCTATAAGGGATCTTTAATACTGGCATTCGCTCGAGTTATTTCACTTTGGGAATCGGTAATAACCTCAGTAGGTATTATCGAGTTCTTTCGAGCGATACAGATTAGAGGCAATAGAACTGTCACAGTCTTCCACGACATTTGGTTCTCGAAAAATTTCCAGTAGCGTTTCTCGAGAGTAACGACGTGTTCCTTTCAAAGATTCGCCTGTAAGTTCCCTGAGTATCTTGAGTTACACTGAACTATCAATGATTGCTGTTGCTTTTTCAGTCCTCATCCAGCTCACTCAATACTTTGTCTTAATGACTTTAATGCCGACGGGACATTAAACTTCTTCATACTGAACGCATCTCTTCCAGCAGAATGATAACATTTGGATGCAATGTCTTGTCTTCTTTTCTTTTTTTTGTTGACTTTAGCGCTTTTATTTTCCGGTTTCCGCAGGCATGGAGCATCACCCTTGCTTTATTTAGCCTTTGGCAGTTTTTTGCATCGGCATGATATCGCTTTAAACTAAGATGAGAGTGTTAGTCGTTAACTACACGTACCTGCAAAATGTTTACATTGCTCTCTGGTTTCGTTGTTCGTCTGTTTCTGCCGATATATGTTGTTGTACTGACGCACAGATAGGAAGCCAATCCACTATTGCCTGAAGTGATTTTGGGAATCAGCTAATGCTGACCTGTGTATCAGTTCAGCGGCTGCCAGTTTGGCACGCAGATACGGTCCCTTTATGCACCTCTCCTCCCCCCCCCCCCCCCCCCCCCTCAGGCTTGCAAGTCTTTACGCGGCAAGTTAGGCTATACGAACACATTATGGATGCCATTATCGATGTAAAATTAGATCATTGATCGTAGACTATTTTGGATAAAGTGTCTACTTGATATCGACTGTGTACTGCACATCCGCATTGCGAGAAGCAACCTGGGCGCAGAACACTACAGGCGGAAACACGAGCGCCAGGGTTCGGGACCGGATATTACTGCTGCGGGGGAAACGTCTCTGAATCGCTCAATAGGGTGCCGTTGCGGACCTCGTTGCAGGCACGTTTCTGTCAGGAATTTTCAGGGACTTTACTCACGGGGAAGAAAGGTGGCTTACCAGCGACAACAGTCAGGTAGGTAAGGTGGTTTTCCACTCACGATATGAAATGAATACTCAGCAGTAATTAGTGGTTAAAATGCCATTTGTTAGCTCTTATTCAGAAGGAGCTAGATTCAAAAAGCTTTCTACCCACTCCAATTTAGTTTGTCCATAATTTCCCTGTAACACTTCACTACAGTGCCAGTAGGGCTCGCCGGCCGGGGTGGCCGAGCGGTTCTAGGCGCTTCAGTCTGGAACCGCGCGACCGCTACGGTCGCAGGTTCGAATCCTGCCTCGGGCATGGATGTGTGTGATGTCCTTAGGTTAGGTTTAAGTAGTTCTAAGTTCTAGGGGACTGATGACCTCAGAAGTTAAGTCCCATAGTGCTCAGAGCCATTTGAACCATTTTTTGAACCAGTAGGGCTCCTCCAACGAGGCCACAGACACACTGTTTCCAATCAGATTAGTGGTCCCATTTATCCCACATCTGTCAAATCCGCTGCTGTCGGTGCCCTCAGTTTAAATCTGCCTGCCTGTAATACGTCTTTGTTGTTCTTCTCATGAATGAATACAAACTTTATGTGTTTTGTAAATAAAAACACCGTTTTCTTGCTGCAGTGTATTTTGTTTGTTTCAGATGCGTTTCGCCTTTTACTTCACGGCATCTTCAGCGAAATCTAGAACGACCCAGTTTTGAATATGCGATATTTTTAGATTATAAAACAGTTCACGTCTTATTTTTTTACGAAAATAAGTGAAAACTTACAGATATTAGAGATTTCTGGCATCTGCATTTTCTCTCATGTGGTCACATGCTAAAGGTCGCACTGTAACTCCACTTACGAAACATAAGCACATTTTGACGTTAAGAACTTTTTTCATGATCTATGCGCTAACAACTGCGGGATTCGTCATTAACTTTAGATATCTTACCGAAAAGTGAGATTTAAATTCATAACTAAACTCCCTCTCTCTCTCTCTCTCTCTCTCTCTCTCTCTCTCTCTCTCTCTGTGGGAGGGGGGTTAATCAGGTCGACTTGTATAAAGTTGAATGTAACAGCTATCAGAGCGTGGTTGCAAGTTTTGGTGTTCAGCTGATTTCAGTTTTGGTTTAAATTTTTTGTGTAGGGTTTCGTGGAAGACTGAGGGGAAAGGGGGCTGGATGGAATAATAATAACTGTTGGAGTGTTATTTACCATTTTATCTATTAATGTAAACGCGGAGTTATTTGTTACGTATAGTTTATCATCAACAGGGTTTTCTTTCTGCTTTGGGTTTTTGTATGTGGTAATTTTCTTGCAGGGTTGGAGGGTGTTTTTTATTGTTTATTCTAGTTACTTTCATGTCTTCTTCTTTGGGGGTTGGTTTGTGATTGTGTTCTCTTAGGTGTTCTGCAAATGTGAAGTAGTTTGTCACATACTTCCAGGCTCTCATGTGTTCTTTGCATCTGACATCAAATGTTCTGGCTGCTTGTCCAAATCTGCCTTCACAAGTGTTGCGCAGTAATTGATACATGAGAGGAAACGCAGATTCCAAGCACAAACTCAACAACTGTAATCACTTATTTGCATAAAAAATAAGACATTAACTGTTTTATAATCCAAAAATACCGCATTCAGAACAACACTATATCATTCTAGGTTCCACTGAAGATGCCTTACAGCAAAACGCGAAATGCATTTGGAAGAAATAATACACATTTCAACACGAGACAGGCTGTTTTTATGTACAAAACTAATATTTCTGCGCTTGCTGCGGATAATGGCTACGCAAACAAATTGGTGAACTTTATCTGCTATAGCTGCTACCGTTTCCAGAAGTTATGCTGTAGTTAAATGGAATTGTTGGATTTCATGTTAACTGTAAAACTTTTTATAGCATCTGTGTCATAATGAACATAAAATGAGATTTTTAGAATGCCTTATTACGTGTAAGAGAGGTCCTAACGAGCAAATCTTCCCTCGATAAGTAAATCAGTAAACAAATGCAAAGAAATAATGATCACAACATCGACTTCACGCTAACTTTAATTTACATTTCTCTTTAGGTACGAATGAATTCCATTAAATATGACATTCATTCTTAAGTTTCATTCTCTTGGAAAAGGCAAACGTTCTGTGGACGACTGAATTCAGTAGAGACGGTGCACATGATCGGACCGGCAGGCATGGGGACTGCGGGTTTTTCAAAGCACGGAAAATCTAAACCTGGATTACCGAAAGGAGATTCGGACGCAGCTGCTCCCGAATACGAATGCAGTGTCGTTGTCTTGGAATTGATTATGCCAGCACAATAGTAAGACCCTACGAGCTGAGAAGTAGTTCATCCAATGAATTATGAGTGAACGTACAGGCAGACGTGTAGTCTGTAGCAAGATGCTACTGGCCATTTTAGTTGCCAAAAAAATATGCACTATGACTAACAGACGAGCAACCGCCAAACGTTTTGATCGGTAAGTCTGACAAACAGGACTGGTGTGAGACAGTCTCTGGATTCTCTCTCTCTCTCTCTCTCTCTCTCTCTCTCTCTTCGCGCATAACACCTGGAGACGAAAAGCCAGCTGCAATATAACAATTATATTAGCTGCTTGTTCGAAATAGAAAGAAAGACTGGTGTTTAACGTCCCATCGTCGACCAGGTCATTAGAGATGGAGCACAAAATCTGAAATCGCTTATGTTCTTAGAGGAAAACCATCTCGGCATTCGCGTTAAGCGACCTGGAGGAATCGTGTTGTTGTTGTTGTTGTGGTCTTCAGTCCGGAGACTGGTTTGATGCAGCTCTCCATGCTACTCTATCCTGTGCAAGTTTCATCATCTCCCAGTACTTACTGCAACCTACATCCTTCTGAATCTGCTTAGTGTATTCATCTCTTGGTCTCCTTCTACGATTTTTACCCTCCACGCTACCCTCCAATGCTAAATTTGTGATCCCTTGATGCCTCAAAACATGTCCTATCAACCGGTCCCTTCTTCTTGTCAAGTTGTGTCACAAACTCCCCTTCTCCCCAATTCTATTCAATACCTCCTCATTAGTTACGTGATCTACCCATCTAACCTTCAGCATTCTTCTGTAGCACCACATTTCGAAAGCTTCTATTCTCTTCTTGTCCAAACTATTTATTGTCCATGTTTCAGTTCCATACATGGCTACACTCCATACAAATACTTTCAGAAACGACTTCCTGACACTTAAATCTATATTCGATGTTAACAAATTCTTCTTCTTCAGAAACGCTTTCCTTGCCATTGCCAGTCTATATTTTATATCCTCTCTATTTCGACCATCATCAGCTATTTTGCTCCCCAAATAGCAAAACTCCTTTACTACTTTAAGTATCTCATTTCCTAATCTAATTCCCTCAGCATCACCAGACTTAATTCGACTACATTCCATTATCCTCGTTTTGCTTTTGTTGATGTTCATCTTATATCCTCCTTTCAAGACACTGTCCATTCCGTTCAACTGTTCTTCCAGGTCCTTTGCTGTCTCTGTCAGAATTACGATGTCGTCGGCAAACCTCAAAGTTTTTATTTCTTCTCCATGGATTTTAGTACCTGCTCCGAATTTTTCTTTTGTTTCCTTTACTGCTTGCTCAATATAAAGATTCAATAACATCGGGGAGAGGCTACAACCCTGTCTCACTCCCTTCCCAACCGCTGCTTCCCTTTCATGCCCCTCGACTCTGGTTTCTGTACAAATTGTAAATAACCTTTCGCTCCCTGTATTTTACCCCTGCCACCTTTAGAATTTGAAAGAGGAATCTTGGAAAACCTATATCTAGATGGTCGGAAGTCCACCCGTACATGAATCTAGTATTCTACTACTGTGCAAATTCGCTTGGTTTCTGTTGGTGTTTCTAATCGGCAGTTCGCTGATCATTGCGGCTCAGTTCGATGGGGGACTCATCAGTAAAGATAATTCTACTTCAGTCAGTGAGTATCCAAGCCGGAAAGCGTCTGGAGACGGTCCTGACAATCGTGGAATACCAACCTGCCTGTCGCTCTCTTACGTCCCGGCAACCGGAAGTAATGTTCTGGTGTGCCATTTCTTTCTACAGCCGGACCGTTTTGTTGTCATCCGTAGCATCCTTACAGCACAGCGGCACGTCGCCGATATTCTGCGCCCCGTTTAATTGTCCTTCATGGCAAGCCATCCTGGGCTTACATTTCAGCAAGATAGCGCCAACCCCCACATGGTGAGAGTTCCTACTGCTTGTCTTCATACTTGCCAAACACTACCTTGCCCAACAAGGTCGTTGGATCTCTCCCCAGTCGAGGACGTTTGGAGCATTATGGGTAGGGCTCTTCAACAAGCTCTTGATTTTGACTACCTAACGCGCCAAATGAACAGAATTTGGCACGATAACCCTCAGGACGACATCCAACAACCTGTCAATGCCAAGCCGAATAACTGCTTGCACAAGGGCCAGAGGTGGACCAATTCGTTGTTGACTTTCTGAATTTGTGAAGCTCTTTCTCTTGAATGAAATGTACCATCCAATTTTCCTCAAATTCTGATCTGTATGTGTACATCACATCTACCGATTTCTGTTCCATTCGCATTATCCTTTCCTGGTACGTTTCTTTTCTTCAAATGGTTCAAATGGCTCTGAACACTATGGGACTTAACATCTATGGTCATCAGTCCCCTAGAACTTAGAACTACTTAAACCTAACTAACCTAAGGACAGCACACAGCACCCAGTCATCACGAGGCAGAGAAAATCCCTGACCCCGCCGGGAATCGAACCCGGGAACCCGGGCGCGGGAAGCGAGAACGCTACCGCACGACCACAAGCTGCGGACAGTTTCTTTTGTCTTAAGAGTGTACTTGCTGTGAGATCTACTATTTACTATTGCGACTTCATACGCATAGGGAAAGAAACCAGTCGTACCACTGGCAGCTTACTTACTTCTTTGTTTCTCCTTTTTTTATTATCTTCATTACTCATTTGAAGGGTTTGACTGGGCTTCTCACGACTTCGACACTTGTGCCAATCTATTCGTCTCAGAGTGGCACTTACACCTAACTTCCTCAATTATTTGGTGGGGATGTTCTAAACCTGTCTCCTCAGCAGTTTTTTGCCCTCTACAGCTCCTTCTGGTGCCATATGAAGTTATTCCTAATGTCTTTACGCATGTCCTACAATCCAGACACTTTTTCTAGTCAGTGTCTTTCAAATATTTCTCTCTCCGCCGATTCCGAGCTGAGATTCCTGATTTCTTTACTTAAAACTTTCAGCACCCTTCTGTAACACCACGTCTCAAATGCTTCGATTCTCTTTATCACTGTTTAATTTACTGTGCTAATATCTTTACAGATCTTACCAATTGTTTCCAACACTTCCAATTTATTTCGTAATTTGGTAAAACTATTAATAAAGCACTTTGTAGACAGACGAAACATTCTGAGGACCGTGACCATCTGTCACTGATTTTCAGTCCATTAGCTCCCAAGTACTTTCGTGGCTGCTAGATTATAAGTGCTACTTAACGTTACATCACGCTCTTCATAATCTCCGAATGCATGGCGCCAACGTAGGTAACTCATCAACTCTGATACGAGAAGAATGTGCAAGCAGACACTGAAATATTCTGCTCGTACTTCTCACTGGTTCGTTGCAAAACCTTACACAAACATATACATACAGTCCACACAACACATCAAGAGTGGCTGGAGGACGACGGTTCAATCCCGCGTCCGGCCATCCTGATTTAGGTTTTCCGTGATTTCCCTAAATCGCTTCAGGCAAATGCCGGAATGGTTCCTTTGACAGGGCACGGACGACTTCCTTCCCCATCCTTCCCTAATCCGACGAGTCCGATGACCTCGCTGTTTGGTCTCTTCCCCAAATCAGTCCAGTCCAGACAAAACATCAAGAGCTTTGAAATTTCAGTGTCCTCTCTTCTCTATCGACACCTATTTTTTACACTATTATGTAAAACATAGCAGCGTCCCTTGTGATCTGTTATTCTGATGCCTTTTTCGAAATTTCTGTAACAATTTAGGCATTTATTTCCTCTCACAGAATTTCTCTCTGCCCATCTATTTCGGTGATCCGTATTAATGAGTGAGGGAATGGCAGAGTAGCTACGGGAGCGGACACATGTACTGGTGGAGCGAGAAAAAAATCACAACACCAAGGAGTTGCGCAACATAAACAAAAGCTGGTAGGCGTATTTCTACATCTAAAAGATGCTGTGTATTCAGATTTCGCGCCAGACAAATAAGAATGGCGCTAGTAGCGCCACTACGACTATGCAACTCAGGTTTACTTCAAATATACGCTGCAACGGTCGTGAGCGCTAGTTACTTGTGAGAGTGGTGGGCTGATATATGTCAGGAATGCCTTTATCACGCCATTATCAACATCTCACAGGGTTTGACGAGGTCGTGTAACAGGGCTATGAAAAGCTGGATGTTACTTCTACGATATTGCAGAAAGGCTTGGCAGGAATGCAGCCAGTGTGGTCATGGGAATGTACGCTCGCAAGAAGACTGAACTCCGGACGGCCACATCGCACTACATTAGCGAGAGGGAAGACCGTCGTTTTCGGCGTATGGCTCTGGCGCATCGTACTGCATCTGCAGTAGAAATTTGAGCAGCAGTTGGCACCACAGTGATAGAGCGAAATGTTACACACCGGTTCTTTTAAGAACAGGTCCGAGCCAGACACCCTGTAGCGTGAATTCCACTGACCCCAAACCACCGCCATTTGCAACCTCACTGGTGTCAAGCGAGAACAACTGGAGGGAGGGTGGAGGTTGTTGTATTTTCTGCTGAAAACTGGTTCTGCCTCAGTGCCAGTGATGGGCGTGTATTGGTTAGAAAGAGGCCAGTTGAAGTCCTGCAACCAACCTGTTTGCGTGCTAGATACACTGGACCTGCACCTGGAGTTACGGCCTGGAGCGTGATTTCGTATGACAGCTTTCCGTCAATGTAGTGATTCGATCTGTTGTGCCGTATTCATGAACAGCATTCCAGAGGTTTATTCAAAAATGGTTCAAATGGCTCTAAGCACTATGGGACTTAACATCTGAGGTTATCAGTCCCTTAGACTTAGATCTACTTAAACCTAACTAACCTAAGGACATCACACACATCCATGCCCGAGGCAGGATTCGAACCTGCGACCGTAGCAGCCGCGTGGTTGCGGACTGAAACGCCTAGAATCGCTCGGCCACCTCGGCCGGCCCAGAGGTTTGTTTTCCAACAGGATAACGCTCGCCCACATACCACCGTCGTAACCCAGGATGCTCTAAAGAGTGTCGACGTGTTGCCTTGGCCTGCTCGATCACCAGATCTGTCGCAATTGAGCACAAATGGGACATCATAGAACAACAACTCCAGCGCTATTCATTAACCGTCCCTGTATTGGCCGACCAAGTGCAACAGACATGAAACTCCATCCCACAAGCCGATTTCCGGCACCTGTACAACACAATGCATTCACATTTGCATGCTTGCATTTAACGTTCTGGCGGTTACACCACTTATTAATGTACCAGCGTTTCATATTTGTAGTTGCTTATCTCTTTCTTTGTTTTTTTTTTTTTTTTGTGTGTGTTGCGATTTTTTCCCATCAGTGTGTTTCCACCTGGTCACTTCAGATTTCCGCTAACCTTCTGTTTCCCTGCCTGGTTTCACGTGGCTGTCGGGACCACTTTCTTCCCGGATTCTTCTCAGCGCTCTCTCTCTCTCTCTCTCTCTCTCTCTCTCTCTCTCTCTCTCTCTCTCTCTCTTCCTCTTCTCCTTCATGATTTCGACGCCGGCTACATGTTAAGTTAGAGGTGGTAAATTGGTCAGCATATTGGACTCACGTTCGGGGGACGACCGTTCAAACTGTGCCCGACCCTCCACATTCAGGTTTTCCATGATTTTCCTAAATCTCTCCAGTCAAATGCCGGGATGGTTCCTCTGAAAGGGCATTGCAGATTTCCGTCCCCATCCTTGAAATAATCCGAGCTTGAGCTCCGCCTCTAATGACCTCTTTGTCGACTGGACGTTAACCCCTAATCTTCCTTTATTTCTCTTCGAATTTAATTTCTGTGCAGTAGTTACGACAGTCTTTAACATATCATTTGTTGGTCACGGCCGTCGGTTAATCCCGGTCGCTGTTGCGAACCCTGCAACCGGTTTCTCAGTGGGCCTTCCAAGCCTATTCAACTTGGACATAATAGGCAGATCTTCCCTTAATCCCCCTAAATATGCCGTTTTCAAATGCGATTGATTTCCGTAGGGTAGACGGTGTTTCCTCATACTCTTCTCAGAGGGCTGTAAGCAAGCAGCACCTTGCAGCAACCACTGTGAGCGTTAGCAGGAAATAGCTAATCGAAGTGCCTACGTTCCGCACTGGCCTACATTGGCCGAAAGATCTGCATGTCAAAACAATGTCGTGGAGCGTTTTTCGGAGTCGTCCAGCAGCCCTCGTCAGAATTACGAATCTAGGTTTGTTCTCTCTTGGGCGGAGGAATTGTTGCGGAGCCTATCTAGGAAGCTGGGAGTCGGTGAACAGTGAAGTGATTCTCCTCGTACGTAGTGTTTCAAAAGAGTTCGAGAGAGCGTTCCCGTGCTCTGATGTGCGTACTGGTTCAATCGTTAGCCTGTTTTCAAGGCGGTTGTTGCTGTCTAGTGGGTGTGAACTTAATCCGTAGGGAGAGGCTGCGTAGCAGCCTATGGAGACATCAGCTGGCTGGAAGTGTTTAACGAATGAAACGGACATGGCGGCTCGCGGCTACAGATGAGAAGGAAAGTTTGCACGTTCTCTCTCTCTCTCTCTCTCTCCCCCTTCTTCCTTCCTCATGATGCATTCCAACTTTGTCATTGCAGTAGTTATGACAAACGTGTATTACAACCCAAGTCGATCTGTGCAGGATTCGCTTAATTGCTAGCATTGCTACACGTTTAGCATGAGACATGTCATTATATCAGATAAAAAAATTCCTGGACACATTTAAGTACAGCCATTCGCTTCATCTGTCTGGACAATATAGGTGTATGTTAGCCGCACAGTGCTCATGTTGGCAGTGCCAGAGATAAAATATTTAATTCACTTGTCAAGAAAGGTTTTATCCGACGACATATCTGGAAAGATAAGCCATGTGAAGGCATTTGTGTTATCAGCCAATGGTAAGTAATGCTGACGACGTCTTTCCGAGAATCTAAAAGCTGAGTCTCCACCTATGCACGTTCACAGTACGTTGCAGGAGGAACAGTAAGAAATATAAGCTGAACATAGAAAGTTTGTAAACTTGTCTACAGCCTTTCATGAGTGTAGAGTTACTGCTCTTTTAATGTTGCGTACGAATCCAGTTAGATGGCGTGGTTGAGATTGTGGACCCGTATTTGGTGACCGGGTGAGGTGGCGCAATGGTAACAAATGGCTCTGAGCACTATGGGACTTAACATCTATGGTCATCAGTCCCCTAGAATTTAGAAGTACTTAAACCTAACTAACCTAAGGACATCACACAACATCCAGTCATCACGAGGCAGAGAAAATCCCTGACCCCCGCCGGGAATCGAACCCGGGAACCCAGGCGCGGGGTCATTGGTAACACGGTTGATTCATTTTCCAGAGGACTGTTGTCAAAACCTCAGTCCGGACTAGATGTTTTAAGTTTTTCTTGATTTCCCTGAATCATTTAAGACAATTGTGGGGACCTTCCTTCTGTAGGTCATGGACGGTTCCCTTCCCATCCTTCTTCAGTCGCAGTTTGTGTTCCGTCTATAATGACCTCATCATAAATTGAACGTTAACTCTACTTTTTCTTCCCTTCGTATTTGAAATATAAAAATCAGGATAGTTGTTCAGTTAGACCCAATTATTTCGCATCTTTCCACTATTATGCTAGCGCCACGACTTCAGTGACCCCGACGCTGACGGCAATTTAAACTATAACCATTAATCTATTTCATAAAGTAACTAATTAAATACAGCTGTGATCAGGCGTTGAGGACTACACGATTGCTTCTGAGGCGTGGCTGAGGCGTTGTTGGACGGCAGTGTACATGGTCGTGTGGTCGGCACAGGATTTACGTTGGATCTGGAAACCGGAACGACGACTACTTTGTCCTTCAGTCGTCGCCTAAGGTTGTGTCGATCCATTAGAGGTGGCACTGGAGATCAAACTTGGGGAATCAATGGGCAGCCAGACAAGCTGAGGGCTGTGATAAAACTCGTGTACGTTATTCTTGAACACCCCTACTGTGTACAGGCGTGACTGTAAGAGGAACACGTGATGGACTCTTTAAACTCTGATACGCGGTTGTTCTTCCGGAGTTTCAGAAGACGACTGTGCGAAAACAAGACATACAGAAAACAGATAGCAGTGAATAGAACAACACTCCATGTTTTTAATTCACATTACAGATGTTCATTGTGGGCAATGTCTGTGACACGGTAAACGTCAATACGAATGTCAGACTCTTGCCATACATGTCCTAAGAAGTTACGGTCAGTATCAGCTAATGCATTAATTCTCCTTCCATATCACTCTTCCAAATTTACTGGCGGTGGAGGCACAAACACACTGTATTTGACAACTTAACAAAAAGAAATCACGTGGATATAACTCAGGTGACCATGCGGCTCACTGAAGAAGAGGAGAATCATGATGGGGAGCATGTCCAACCTAATGTTGAGACAGCTGAGGTAATCTCGTACGTCTGAAAGAAAGTGTGGTGGTGTACCTTATTCTTGCAAAATGAAGTATCCACTGTCTTGCTTAAATGTGCAATAAGCCATTGCTGCAGCATGTCCATGTACACAAAACCAGCTACAGTTTCCTCCGCAAATAAAAATTGTCCATAAACTTTCGAGGAGAACATGCACAAAAGACGTTAACTTTAGGTGCATGACGCCTGTGTTCCACAGTCTTCTGTGGATGCTCTATGCCCCAAACACGTGTATTATGACGATTCACCTTTCCAAACAAATGGAACATGGCAGCGTCACTGAAAACCTACTTCTGCGAGAAACCGTCTGCCTCCAGTAGTCGCTGCAAGTCATTGCAAAATTCAGAATGGGGTTAGTTGTCGCAAGTTGTCAGTGCGTGTAAAAACTGCAGCCAATATTGTTTTACACGGAAACGTTTACGTAAAAGTGCCACATAGCTGACTTTGGTATTTACAGTTCTCTCGTTGCACATGGTATCGATTTCTTGGGGCTCCTTGACAGTTGATAACCGCCCACGCTCCGTCTTCTTCACTGATGGACCCAGCCGCTCTGCATTCTTCGCAGTACATACGCAGCTAGTCTCACGGAATGTGTTGTACCACGTGTGGGTTCTTTCTTTCAGTTAGTTTCACCCACGGATCGTTACGTGTGCCGGAGCTTTTAACTGGTGTTTGGTATAAAATCGTTGCTTCCCGTCGCTACTGATTCGCATTTAGCGGACTCTTAGGACACAAAACGCACGCATCGCACCAATACACGCCATGTTTTCACACGGCTGCCCCTCAGCGGTGCGCTCTGCAACTTAGCCAAGGCGCGTGTTACGAATCGAAGCTTGGTTAGTGATATGTGTCATTTTTCTGTATGCACTGTAATTTTCGCGCAGTCTTCTTCTGGAACGTCGGATTCTTAGGAATATCCCTTTACGTGTCGAGCAGGTCATTGACTTTGATAGCCGAGACACCCAAAAATTTACGCAGTCTTACATACGCTAGGCTTACATACTTTTTCACTGGGACAGAATCATTCCTGCTGGAAATTAAAATTATTTCCAGCCCTCTGATTTCAATCAATGTTTTTAGGAGCTGACTGCCAGGCAAATGCCAGCACAGGCAACTACCCTTCAAATTTCCAAAATGAATCTTTCACTCTGCAGCGGAGAGTTTCAAAAATTCCTGACAAATTAAAAACTGTGTAATTAACGGGGACTCGAATCTGAAACCTTGCCTTTCGCGGGTGCTGCTCTTATCGACTGAGCCAGCCAGGCTCGTCCCACGACCCACATTCCTGATACAAGGCAAGGTTCCGGGCTCTAAATCCAATTCGGCAACAGTTTTGATCTGCGAGGAACTTTCACCCTCCAAATAATCCCAGTTGGAAGTTCATCGTCCCTACTGACAGCCAACGGTCAGGTCACTGAAAAGAACTGAGTTCTCCTATGGATCAGTTCCCTAAACAACATTTTCTGCCCGCTTGCGTGGGAAATGAAAGCTCTGAAACAAAATAAAGGTGAATAAATGTTCATTATCAGGGTTGATGATTTATCCGATGGGCGTCATAGAAGAAACAGCCACAAAATGAATTACATTACACTTGGTTCATAAAATCATGGAAATAAAATTGTGGATACTTGAAACTTCGTGGCCGGTTAAAACATTGTGCCGGACCGAGACTCGAACTCGGGACCTTTGTCTTTCGCGGGCAAGTGCTCTACCAAGAGAGCTACCAGGAGAGCTCCTGTAAAGTTTGGAAGGTAGGAGGCGAGGTACTGGCAGAAGTAAAGCTGTGAGGACGGGGCGTGAGTCGTGCTTGGGTAGCTCGGTAGAGCACTTGCTCCGGCACACAGCTTCAACCTGCCAGGATGTTTCGTATCAGCGCACACTCCGCTGCAGAGTGAAAATCTCATTGTGGATACTTGCCTAAATTCCAAATTAGAAACTTCATAAACTACAGTGTTTTGTGGATAGTGTCAGTTTTATCTTTGTGAGTGCTTTGTGTCTATGATAAACGCCATCTCGCTGCCTTAGTTCGGTTTCACTTTGATCTGTAGGTACATGCGCAGGCAGCTGTGAAGAGAAAGACATCATATGAAATAAATTAAGAATGTAAGATAGTTGTATTATTGAAGCAGCTGTGGCTGAATGTTGAAACTGTGTCTCTACTTGAATATTTATTTATATGATTGCCGACAGTGGAATGTGTTTCATATGTTCAGTTTGCCCTAATTATTTAAAAAATTAAACTTGTTAGTTGACCTGAAGGTTTCTGCCGTTTTATCATCGAAAGATTTCTGCATGAATTCACTCCATTTATTCATTTGCTCCTCAGACTCTTTATTGCCAGTTTTCTGTTTAAGAATCTCCGTGAATCTTCATTTAATTACTAACATTATAAACCGTACATGATTTGTGATGAAGTATGCTGTGGAAGTCTTTTCTGTCTTACATATCATCTCTAGTTTCTTCGCCGCGCGGGGTAGCCAGGCGGTCTCAGGCGCCTTGTCACGGTTCCCGCGGCTGCCCCATCGGAGGTTAGAGTCCTCCCTCGGACATGGGTGTATGTGTTGTCCTTAGCGTAAGTTAGTTTAAGTTAGATTAAGTAGTACGTAGGCCTAGAGACTGATGACCTCAGCTGTTTGGTCCCATAAGATCTTACCACAAATTTTCATATTCCTAGTTTCTTCTAATCAGTTAATCTTTACCTTCTGAGCTGATTATCGTACCAAGACTTTCGGCCTACCTGACGTCTGTTCTATAAATACGTCGCATGTTGTATGTGGAGAGCTGCATCAAATCAGTGTTCGGACTGAGAACAACATTATTATTGTTATTTCTTTCGTTTCTCAGACATTATGTCTGGTAAAGAAAAGAAATAACAATAATAATGTTATTATTATTATTCTATGTTAATTTTTTCTTTTATTTTATTACACAGAGACGCATTCCGAGCTTGTTTCACCCATTTCCAGGCGTTTCTCGCACAAAAATTGAAAGGTTTTCAGAAATACATTATCGCTATAGCTGGCATATATGTCGCGAGAGTTGAGCAACAGTGTTGATATTTTAAAGTATTTCATGTTCCATATTTACAAATTGAATTTACTGCTTTTGCATTTGCCGTGTTTACCAATAATTTTGTGTGCCATTTTTTGTCTCAGTTGCACGTTTTTTTACGGTGAGACTATCGATCATACTTGATCTTCTTCAGATCCCCATCGTGCGTATGCAGATGCTATAAGTCATCTTCTTTTGGGTACATTCTCCATTCCCTCTCCGCTCGACATTATGTCCCTCTAGCAGTAATTTGCACATCGCCGACCTACTTACTGTAACACTTTGCTTCCTCGTTTTGTCACTTTGTCGTTCAGCACTTTCAATCCTTTCTCCTCTTCATTTTCAGTAACTTTAAGGACGTTAACAGGAAGCTGTCACAGCTGCTAACGAAGGCATTTTCTGCAATCACTTTCCATGCTTGCAATGCAGGATAGCAACTTGTATTGCTTTGACTGTACCTAGTTACGTCACCAAGCTACTTACAGCTTCCGGAGGACATACGGTTCGCTTAGTCGAGAGATAAACTCATTGGCGAATTTGCAAAGCGATATGATGCAGTGTTTCATTGTAGTGTAGCGAAGTTGTGAAGTAATGTTTCCGTGTAGTGTAGCGCTGCCAGCAGGAAATGCAAGTAAGAAAAGTCTTGGACTATTAAAGAAGCAATATTGTGAAATACAATCAGTGACGGACGGTACACTGTAGTCGAGACAGCATGAGACCCCTGACAGCTCGCAGCACTGTTGTCAGCTTTCAACAGCGAAGCGCTAATGGATGCAGGCGCAAAGTAGGGCTATTGATAAGATATCGACAGACCGATATTTTTTCAAAGAATGTCGATCTACATCGGCGATATTTCACCACGATATATCGATATCAAGACGGCAATGTCGAGTGACGATATTTTTATTTTATATTATATTTTTTCATAATTTTTGGAAAATATTTGAAGTTTTTCTTCTGAAAATGTAGTAGAACCTGCCTTTTCTTTCACTGTGCGAAGGAGTCTTACTGCTTCTTGAGCTTTCATCACTTTGGCTGTGTGAAGCAAGTATATGTGGCACAAAAGGAGAAGTCCGATTGCACTGGGGGGGGGGGGGGGGGGGTGAATGGAATAACCAGGTTTCCGATGTGAAGAAATAGCATACCAGTAGCGTTAAAAAACAATTTTTAACGCTACTAGTGTGCTATTTCTTCAAATTGGCATCCTTCAAAAACAGTTGCTAAAAATAATGAACAAAAATGCAAATGGCAGTACTGGTCTTTGGGGTGGGCAGAGATGTGTGAGGGCAAATGCTGACGTAATCGGGACTCGGACCCACCAACAGTAACTGCGACGTTTAGCTCCACCATGGAATTTTGACACTATAACTGCTACGTCATTGGCGTTGGCAGAAATGAAAAAAATGGGGAAGACGACATCAAGCGTTCCGAACAAATCCGCTATATCGCAAAATCGAAGGGCGGACCGATCAGACATCTTTTATTGTGCCACTTGCACACAGTTACCACTGTAAGTAAAGTGGCTATCGCCAAGCGTGAATGTGCATCGTTTTCCTTTCAATACTTGCCCTAAGGGAGAGAGGAAGGCTGCTAGCTTGTTGATGTACAGAATACCTTATAATAAATCAATACTTAAATGTACAGCTCCAAAACTGGCAGTATATTTAGAACGTGCAGCCGATATTTTATCAGGCATGTACGTCGATATTTTTCCCGCCGATATACCGATACCTTTCTCTATATATCGAGTGCCCATGATATTACAGTTTTAAATATCGATATCTCGGATACCGAATATTTTTAAAAATATCAACAGTCCTAGCGTAAACAGTAGCCGTCTACAGAGCTGTGACAATGCTAAGGCGTTGTCATAGGAAGTTTACAAAATCGCGTTACATTGGTTGAGGTAGGCGCGCGAAGCTGCCGCGCGCATTTCACTGCAACTTCCGGGGAACAACTTACGCCGACTCATCTACAAAATCTTACAACAACAAATGATTTCCAGTGGCATTCACTTTCTCGCCATAATCTCACCGCGCATCTTCCGCAAAGCTATTAACGGAACATTCCGTTATTTCGGGTTAGTTGTACTACAATAAAATAATTAATATTTCGTATTAGCGACTAGCCCCGTCTTCGCATGGCTAAGTCCCTACGCCCGGAAAACTTGTCTGGCGCAGCTGTAATAAATTATATCCACACACTTTCCTCATGAAACATCCACCTCTTAGTGCAGAATACCAAAACCTTTCAGACAAACAGAAGCTAAACGATGTCAAAGTTAGCTTGAGGAGGGCTATGCGTGAAGCGTCCAGTGAATTCGAAAGTAAAATTCTGTGTACCGACTTGACAGAAAATCCTAGGAAGTTCTGGTCTTACGTTAAATCAGTAAGTGGATCGAAACAGCATATCCAGACACTCTGGGATGATAATGGCATTGAGACAGAGGATGACACGCGTAAAGCTGAAATACTAAACACCTTTTTCCAAAACTGTGTCACCGAGGAAGACCGCACTGCAGTTCCTTCTCTAAATCCTCTCACAAACGAAAAAATGGCTGACATCGAAATAAGTGTCCAAGGAATAGAAAAGCAACTGAAATCACTCAACAGAGGAAAGTCCACTGGATCTGACGGGATACCAATTCGATTCTACACAGAGTTCGCGAAAGAACTTGCCCCCTTCTAACAGCCATGTACCGCAAGCCTCTAGAGGAACGGAAGGTTCCAAAAGATTGGAAAAGAGCACAGGTAGTTCCAGTTTTCAAGAAGGGTCGTCGAGCAGATGCGCAAAACTATAGGCCTATATCCCTGACATCGATCTGTTGAAGAATTTTAGAACATGTTTCTTGTTTGCGTATCATGTCATTTCTGGAAACCAATAATCTACTCTGTGGGAATCAACATGGATTCCGGAAACAGCGATCGTGTGAGACCCAACTCGCTTTATTTGTTCATGAGACCCAGAAAATATTAGATACAGGCTCCCAGGTAGATGGCATTTTCCTTGACTTTCGGAAGGCGTTCGATACAGTTCCGCACTGTCGCCTGATAAACAGAGTAAGAGCCTGCGGAATATCAGACCAGCTGTGTGGCTGGATTGAAGAGTTTTTAGCAAACAGAACACAGCATGTTGTTCTCAATGGAGCGACGTCTACAGACGTTAAAGTAACCTCTGGCGTGCTACAGGGGAGGGCTATGGGACCATTGCTTTTCACAAGATATATAAATGACCTAGTAGATAGTGTCGGAAGTCCCATGGGGCTTTTCGCGGATGATGCTGTAGTATACAGAGAAGTTGCAGCATTAGAAAATTCCAGCTAAATGCAATAAGATCTGTAGCGGATAGGCACTTGGTGCAGGGAGTGGCAATTGACCCTTAACATAGACAGATGTAATGTATTGCGAATACATAGAAAGAAGGATCCTTTATTGTATGGTAGCAGTTACTTCTGTAAAATATCTGGGAGTATGCGTACGGAACGATTTGAAGTGGAATGATCATATAAAATTAATTGTTGGTAAGGCGGGTACCAGGTTGAGATTCATTGGGAGAGTCCTTAGAAAATGTAGTCCATCAACAAAGGAGGTGGCTTACAAAACACTCGTTAGACCTACACTTGAGTATTGCTCATCAGTGTGGGATCCGTACCAGGTCGGGTTGACAGAGGGGAGAGAGAAGATCCAAAGAAGAGCGGCGCGTTTCGTCACAGGGTTATTTGGTAAGCGTGATAGCGTTACGGAGATGTTTAGCAAACTCAAGTGGCAGACTCTGCAAGAGAGGCGCTTTGCATCGCGGTGTAGCTTGCTGTCCAGGTTTCGAGAGGGTGCGTTTCTGGATAAGGTATCGAATATATTGCTTCCCCCTACTTATACCTTCCGAGGAGATCGTGAATAAAAAATTAGAGAGATTCGAGCTCGCACGGAGGCTTTCCGGCAGTCGTTCTTCCCGCGAACCATACGCGACTGAAACAGGAAAGGGAAGTAATGACAGTGGCACGTAAAGTGCCCTCCGCCGCATGGTTGGGTGGCTTGCGGAGTATAAATGTAGATGTAGATGTAAAATACCTACAGTAGTTCCTGAAATTAGCCTTCACAAAATAAAGAGAAAAACGCGGTGGAGGACTTCAAATTATAATATGAATCGAAGAAGGAGGTATGTATAGATTCCGGTAATAATAATTTCGTTTGGCTCAGTGGCCTGTAGACGTATTTCGAGTGGGCGCCACTTTGGTGACTTGCGTGTCCCTCATCTACACCAGTTATCCAACTGGAAAAAGAGGACTTAACAGTTGTACGTGGCATCCGAACCATGCGTCGATTCTGGCGAACCTTCACATCACTGAGAGGTGAACGCTAGGTTAAAATGCAGACTTAAAAGTCCGCAGTTCGAATGCGATTCCATCCCACCTACCTCTCTGTTTCCAGGCAGGCGCTTTACAGCCAAACCGCCAGGCTCGACAAAGAATCTGGTCAAGCTTCACTGCTCCCTGAAATTGAGACGGCTGTTTACTTTACCGCATTTCCCACCAGATACCGCCTCCTCTGTAGGTGAACAGCTCTTAGCTCCCACCATCGCCACGAGATGTAATTTCAAACACCAAATAAATACGGTACAGATAACAATACCTATATTACACACTCGTCGTTACTGTTGTTGATGTGGTCTTCAGTCCAAAAACTGGTTTGATGCAGCTCTTCATGGTTCTCTATCCTGTGCAAGCCTCTCCATCTCCGAGTGACTACTTCAACCTACTTCCTTCTGAATCTGCTCAGTGTATTTATTTCTTAGTCTCCCTCTAGGATTTTTACCCCCCACGCTTCCCTCCAGTACTAAATTGGTGATCTCTTGATGCCTCAGAATGTGACCTATCAACAGATCCCTTCGTCTAGTCAAGTTCTGCCACAAATACCACTTCTCCCCAATTCTATTCAATACCTCCTCATTATTTACGTTATCTACGCATCTAATCTTCAACTTTCTTCTGTGGCACCACATTTTTAAAAGATCCTATTCTTTTCTTGTCTAAACTGTTTATCGTCCGTGTTTCACTACCATACACGGCTACATTCCATACAAATACTTCGCCGGCCGCGGTGGTCTAGCGGTTCTAGGCGCTCAGTCCGGAACCGCTCGACTGCTACGGTCGCAGGTTCGAATCCTGCCTCGGACATGGATGTGTGTGATGTCCTTAGGTTAGTTAGGTTTAAGTAGTTCTAAGTTCTAGGGGACTGATGACCACAGATGTTAAGTCCCATAGTGCTCAGAGCCATTTGAACCATTTTTGAACAAATACTTTCAGAAAATACTTCCTGACAGTTAAATCTGTACTCGATATTAACAAATTTCTCTTCTTCAAAAATGCTTTCCTTGCCATCGCCATTCTACATTTTATATCCTACATTTTATATCCTCTCTCCTCTGACATTCATCAGTTATTTTGCTGTCCAAATAGCAAAACTCATCTGCTACTTTAAGCGTCTCATTTCCTAATCTAATTCCCTCAGCATCACCTTATTTAATTCGGCTACATTCCATTATCCTTGTTTTGTTTTTGTTGATGTTCATTTTGTATTCTCCTTTTAAGACACTGTCCATTTCGTTCAACTGCACTTCCAGGTCCTTCGCTGTCTCTTGACAGAATTACGATGTCATCGGCAAATCACAAGGTTTTCATTTCTTCTCCCTGGATTTTAATCCCTATTCCAAATTTTTCTTTTGTTTCCTTTACTGCTTGCTCAATATGCAGATTGACTAACATTCGGGATAGGCTACAACTCTGTCTCACTCCCTTTTCCTTCGACTCTTACAACTGCCATTTGGTTTCTGTACAAATTGTAAATAGCCTTTCGCTCCCTGTATTTGACTCTTGCCACCTTCAGAATTTGAAAGAGAATATTCCAGTCAACATTGTCAAACGCTTTTTCTAAATCTACGAATGCTATAACTGTAGGTTTGTCTTTCCTTAACCTCTCTCTTCTGAACAGAAGTCGTAGGGCCAGTATTGCCTCCCGTAATCCTACATTTCTACGGAATCCAAACTGATCTTCCTCGAGGTCGGCTTCTGCCATTTTTTCCATTCATCTATAATTATAAGTTATATATCCAAATATTCCCGGTGAATCAGTCTCTCTGTTAGTGAAAACTGAAAACCGTATCAATATCCCTACAGTAGTTTATGACGTTAGC
This sequence comes from Schistocerca serialis cubense, assembly GCF_023864345.2. Taxonomy (NCBI): domain Eukaryota; kingdom Metazoa; phylum Arthropoda; class Insecta; order Orthoptera; family Acrididae; genus Schistocerca; species Schistocerca serialis. The sequence continues at coordinate 561,163,447 of NC_064642.1, read as the reverse complement.
CTTTACATAGATACCAAAACCGTGCCGGGGGACTTTGATTTATGTACTACATCATGTACATGTAGATGTACCTCTACATCAGTACTTCGCAAGCCATCCGACGGTGTGTGACGGAGAGTACTTCTGGCACCAATGTCTGATACGCTCTTCCCTGTTCCATTCGATAATGGTGCGTGGAAGAATGGTTGTCGGTAAACTTCTGTATTACCTCTGATATCTCGAATTTTCTTGGTGTGGTAATTTCACGAGACCTATGTGGGAGCAAGTAATGTCGTTCGACTATTCCCAGAACGTACTCTCTTGGAAGTTCAATAGTAAATCACTCCGTGACCAGAAAGCCTCTCTTGCAGCATCTGCCACTATAGTGTGTCGAGCATGTCTGCAAAGCCCTTGTGCCAAGGAAACGACCCTGTGAACAAACGCATTACTCTCTGTTGGATCTCTATCTCTTCTATTAGTCCTATCTGTAAGTGTTCCAGTCCGACGGGCAATACTCAAGAATCCATTGAACAAGTTTTTTGTAAACCCCTACTCTATTGGAAGAGTTACATTTCCTTAAGATTCTTCCTATGAATGTAAGTGTGGCATCTGATTTTTCCTACTTTTTATATTCCTCTTAAGATCGCTCTCAGTAGTTATTTCTAGATATTTTACGGTAGATACTGTTCTCCTTGAGGTACTCCGGAAATTACGTTTACATCTGTCGATTTTGTTCCGTTAAGAGCTCTCTTTGCAAGAAAGACTTGAATCCAATAGAAAATCTGGTACGAGACTCGGTAAGTTTCTACATTTTTTTTTTCGCTCATGCTGGAACACAGCGAGATGGATTTCGCAAAATCTCTGTTTGCGGAATACATGTGTAGACGTAGATATAATAGACTATTAGTAATGAAGTATAGGCTGTGCCGTCTTGTAATGTTTTGTGGTTTCTGATTGGGTGAGGAGAGGGAGCTATGACAGGTGGGTGGCTGGTTTCCTCTCACTACAACACAAAATGCCCAAATGGTTAAAATACACTTTATAACAGGAACCAATCGAGTACTTCAGTGATGTCCAATCTGAAGTTCTGTGGTTAATAGCAATCAAATAACATGTACTAATTCTTGCCCGTGTCCGCATCGCAACCATATACACTACTGCCCATTAAAATTGCTACATCAAGAAGAAATGCAGATGATAAACGGGTAATCATTGGACAGATATATTGTACTAGAACTGACATGTGATTACATTTTCACGCAATTTGGGTGCATAGATCTTGAGAAATCAGTACCCAGATCAACCACCTCTGGCCGTAATAACGGCCTTGATACGCCTGGGCACCGAGTCAAACAGAGCTTGGATGGCGTGTACAGGTACAGCTGCCCATACAGCTTCAACACGATACCACAGTTCATCAAGAGTAGTGACTGGCGTATTGTGACGAGCCATTTGCTCGACCACCATTGACCAGACGTTTTCAATTGGGGAGAGATATGAAGAATGTGCTGGCCAGGGCAGCAGCCGAACATTTTCTGTATCCAGAAACGCCCGTACAGGACCTGCAACATGCAGTCGTGCATTATCCTGCTGCATTGTAGGGTTTCGCAGGGATCGGATGAAGGGTAGAGCCACGGGTCGTAACACATCTGAAATGTAACGTCCACTGTCCACAGTGCTGTCAGTGCGAACAAGAGGTGACCGAGACGTGTAACCAATGGCACCCCATACCATCACGCCGGGTGATACGCCAGTATGGCGATGACGAATACACGCTTCCAATGTGCGTTCACCGCGATGTCGCCAAACACGGATGCGACCATCATGATGCTGTAAACAGAACCTGGATTCATCCGAAAAAATGACGTTTTGCCATTCGTGCACCCAGGTTCGTCGTTGAGTACACCATCGCAGGCGCTCCTGTCTGTGATGCAGCGTTAAGGGTAACCGCAGTCGTGGTGGTGGTGGTGGTGGTTAGTGTTTAACGTCCCGTCGACAACGAGGTCAATAGAGACGGAGCGCAAGCTCGGGTTAGGGAAGGATTGGGAAGGAAATCGGCCGTGCCCTTTCAAAGGAACCATCCCGGCATTTGCCTGAAACGATTTAGGGAACTCACGGAAAAACTATATCAGGATGGCTGGAGACGCGCAGCCATGGTCTCCGAGCTGATAGTCCATGCTGTTGTAAACGTCGTCGAACTGTTCGTGCAGATGGTTGTTGTCTTGCAAACGTCCCCATCTGTTGACTCAGGGATCGAGACGTGGCTGCACGATCCGTTACAGCCATGCGGATAAGATGCCTGTCTTCGCGACTGCTAGTGATACGAGGCCGTTGGGATCCAGCACGGCGTTCCGTATTACCCTCCTGAACCCACGGATTCCATATTCTGCTAACAGTCATTGGATATCGACCAACGCCAGCAGCAATGTCGCGATACGATAAACCGCAATCGCGATAGGCTACAATCCGACCTTTATGAAAGTCGGAAACGTGATGGTACCCATTTCTCCTCCTTACGCGAGGCATCACAACAACCTTTCACCAGGCAACGCCGGTCAACTGCTGTTTGTGTATGAGAAATCGGTTGGAAACTTTCCTCATGTCAGCACGTTGTAGGTGTCCCCACCGGCGCCAACCTTGTGTGAATGCTCTGAAAAGCTAATCATTTGCATATCACAGCATATTCTTCCTGTGGGTTACAGTTCGCGTCTGTAGCACGTCATGTTCGTGGTGTAGCAATTTTAATGGCCAGTAATGTACAATGACTAACGCTCCCTCATATCTAACTAAGATGTGAGGCGATGACTATCACTGTTGAAGATTAGAGAACAGTGCGACGTATTGCGTAGCAATGCGAACTCAGTCCGGATGCGACGTACGAAGGTACTGTGATTGAGCGATTGAAAGCTCGGTAGGCGGCGGCGGCCTATATGCACGCTGCCAGGGGGCGTTATCGGCGCGTAGCCTGCGAACGTGTCTTGGTCTTCCCTTATCATAGGCGCCCCTAGTTTAGCGATTGCTGTACAGTGTTTCCTACTGTCGACCGGTGTGCTGGCGAAGGCATATGCCAGCACAAAGTAGAAATAAATATAGGAAACGTTCCTCCAGCCTGACAAAGCGTCTGGACCGAAGGTGAGAGTAAGAGACGAGCGCAGCAGTAGCACGCGATGAGAGGGAGGGAGGGGAGGGGGTTGTAGGCGGATGACGCGGCGGGGACCTCCCATTGTCTCGGCGAATGCCGGCGCCTGGGAAGCGACGCTGAGGTGGGAGAGGAGAGCTGTGCAGGCTGTGTGACGGGACGGCACAGATATCCGCCAAGTTGACGGCGGAGAAAGCGGACGAGCGGACCGCTAAACGCCGCCAGATTCCGCACGCTTCGCGGTGGACCGCCGAGTCTCGGACGCGAACTTCTCTCTGCTACCAGCTGCCGGCTCAGTAGACTGAGGCGACGAGACACACACCACACGATTCTCGCTTAACACTGAGGTGAGTGACGGAACTCGATGTGACACAGAGTGCTCTTCCCGTTACATCAAGTCGACTGTAGTTCAGGTTGAACTACCATCTACCCTGGCAGGCTGGTTAAAACTCAAACTTTGCTCCCGGCGCCCTTGTTAGAATAGTACTGAATATTCGCACAGCAGCGCAAAATCAATATTCTGGAAGCGGATATAACATAACCACTTGTTGGGCTGTGTTGGATAACACTCAACTGAGATTCTTGATATTAAAGATAGGGCGTATCTCTTCGCTGCAGTTATCTTTACCTGTAAGAAAGTTTTTCAGGACTTGCGTGTCTTCAGTAATCAGTTCTACGAAATGATGTGACCGAAACAGCTAGTTACTTTAGAACTGTTATTTATTTGCATCATAGATTGACACAGGTTTCGTAGCTGAATGATGAGAGAACACTGCCTACCTCCGGCTAGTGACGCCGTTTCTTATATATTCTTTTTTAAAAAGATCACGCCGCCATTTGACTGTTTTATTGTTTATTTAAGTACAACCCGGGTTTCGGCCTTTTATGCCATGTTCAAGTATTTCCTAAAAGCAAAATTGCATACAACAAGATCACGTAAAATTTCGAAAGATGTAAAATGTCTTAAACAATCAATGTAAATTGGTGCATAATTACGAAATATGTACTTACATTTTATGTCTTTAACATATATTGCAGAACACTTAACATGTTGTCAAGCTCCCCATGAAATGCCTGATGTAAAATCACCATCTTTTAACAGATCAGTAAATAATCGTGGGAGTACGTCACATTTAGTGAAAACAGTCTTACGTTGGTAAATAAAAGATGAGCACGTGTCCTTAAAACGTAATGACAGTGAAATCAAAGAGTCTGGACAATAGAACGGCTGAATATTAAAATGACAAAGTGTCATAGATATATGAGTGTTAACGTTAAATGTGAGAATAATGGCACTCTGTGTACAAGCACTGCTTAGAGTGTTAATTTCGGATATACAATTAAAAGTTGAATAGTTTTACAGCAAAAGTTACGGTGTTTGTATTTATAAATCATGATAGTTACTTACGAAAAACAAACTTCCCGAAATGAAACAGTTATCATTCCAAAATATTTAAGATAACTTTTTACAACAATACTTAAGTTACAAAATGTAATAACTTTTTAGTTAGAGAATGGACTTTGTTGCTAAAATATTTCCTAGGGCTTTTCATTAAGCTGTATACTAATTACTAATTGGTTTCGTGTATACATTTTATAAATATGACTTTCGTTATTTGTTTATACTTTCTCAACATACTTTCGAAAAAAATTGTATTTCACCGTATTTTAATTATAGATCATAATAATTACGTTGTAACTATGTGGACAAAGCTAAATCAGCCACTCGGCACGATTGCAATATGTGCTAATAGAGTTTTCCTGCTTCGCGTATACATTGCGAAGCGGTATCGAACAGTTGAGCTGGCCGGTAATCGTGGTTTTCTTTAAGAATCGGCCCATTATGCTACTTTACATGGAAGATTCGTAAGAAATGTACTTATTTATTGCCAGAACGTATGTGCGTATTTTATATTACGAATAATGTCTCTGTCTCAGGGGAAAGCAACCTAAACGATAACATAAATAGCTCATAGTGGCCACCGTCAACTATAATGTAAGTCATGAATGGTTTCCGTGGGTTAGACCAGTCTTCAGGTGGTTGCATGCACCCTTATCGTGGATTATCTAGCTTCTAACGTTTCCAAAATGTTATATGTTAACGAATACCATATTAATTCTCTTGTTTACCAGGACTGGTTGTGAAAAGTATAAATATTTTTTAAATCACATAACAATTAACTGTTACAAATTTTGCTTGATTCTGCCTATTTGTTTACGATATAGCTTAAATGTAAATAATGGGCGCCCCAGTAGGAATGGTCAGCATTGAGGAATATGACGCGAAAGATCAATCGAAACAAAAAAGTCTAGTAAATTTGGGTCTTAAAATGCATAACTTAACGAGCTATGAGCACTTCTTCATCTGCGCTACTGTGAAACACATCTCTTCTACTGAACAAGTGCTTATAGTTCTTAAGGTATGTAGATTAGATCCCATGTTTACGGGACTATTTTTTGTTGTTTTGGTTCGTACTACCTCGTCCCAAAACATGGAAAGCAAAGAGCTTTCAGCAGAACAAATTGTTTCAGCGCATCGAAGATGAAGAAGTGCTTATAGCTCTTAAGGTATACATGTTAGAGCCCATCTTTAACTTCTTTTTTTTTTTGCTTTGAATGCCTGAATATTGACCATTCCTTCTGAGACACCCTGTATACAGTAGACTCCGCAAGCCACCATACAGTGAATAGCGGAATGTAAGAAAGCTATTTATAAATTAACCTCCGAAGAGCTATTAAAAATACGCAAATGCTTGTAGCTTACTGGTGGTAGCGTGCTTGGAAAAGGGGACCATGAAGGTCACATCACGTTGCGTCAGCCTGCTCACTGTGTTTCGTTAGCATGTAAGCTGCAAGCGGCTGAAATGGACGGTGTTAATGTGCCTACCGGCAGTTGCGAGGTACACTGTGTTATTCACTTTCAGCTAGCATGTGGAGTTAGTGCCGCCGAGATTCATCGTCGATTGTGTCGTGTGTATGGGGATGGGGATATGAGTGGTGGGTGTTCTGGGGGAGTGGTGCAGGGGACTCAACTCATGTCGCACACATGAGGAAGACATTCAAATGTGACTGATTAACTTGTGCAACACGTTAGTGAAATTAGCTTTCAAAAAATGTGCCTCAAATTTCAGAGACAGCCCTCTTTAACATTGCTGTAGAGAGGCTAGGTGACCATAAGGTTTGTGCATGATGGGTACGAAACTGTGTAACCAGTGTTCACAAAACTGAAGAAATGGGTTCGGCCTTGACATTCCATCAGCACTACAGTGAGGAATGGGAGGTATTTCTGAACAGTATCCTGACTTGTGACGATACATGGTGTAGTATGTGGACTCTGAAGCTAAGGAACAGTCCAAACAGTGGATGTACACTCACTGAGCCCGCATCTCGTGGTCGTACGGTAGCGTTCTCGCTTCCCACGCCCGGGTTCCCGGGTTCGATTCCCGGCGGGGTCAGGGATTTTCTCTGCCTCGTGATGGCTGGGTGTTGTGTGCTGTCCTTAGGTTAGTTAGGTTTAAGTAGTTCTAAGTTCTAGGGGACTGATGACCATAGATGTTAAGTCCCATAGTGCTCAGAGCCATTTGAACACTCACTGCCCCAACAAACCGAAAGCATTCAAGCAGACGCTGGCAAACCGCAAAATGACGGTTTTCCCAAATCGTTTAAGGCAAACGCATGGATCGTTCCTTTGGAAACGGCATGGCCGATTTTCTTCCTCATACTTGCCTCTTCAGAGCCTGTGCCCGTGGCAAATGACTTCGTCGTCGTATATTCCTGTAGCTTTTCAGGAGTATCCCTCCACTTGAGAGCTGTGTACTCTACAGCTACTTTACATCGTTTATCAAGAGGTAACGGTTGTCTCTGTCATTAACTAAACTCGAATAGCTCTTGTTGTTAGGGAACATTTTAGTGACATCGGCAACCACCTGTTGTGACTGGGGCCACGCTTCCGATGGCTGGTCACGCCATACGTTCCACGAATTTCTCTGCTACGTCACTGCACAACACAACTTACACACGTTCAGAAATGAGCGTTGGAACGTTACACCACTGCAGACGCCTAGCGGCCCATGCGCAATGCGCGTGCGGCCCAATCACAGGCTAGGCAATTCTTCTGTTGGGAATCATAAATAGTGTTAATTTTCGTAAGCCTTAACGTAGTTTTCTTGTGAATGTCGTGAGTACATTATAGAATGTTCTCGGCTGGGCTCGTGTTCTGCAGTACATTAATGGAAATATTTCTAAAAACTATGATGCAAGTAATGGTAATGTGAAGTCTTATCAAGGCTCAACACCAAGTAGAGCAGTGTTACTATCAGAAGGTTCAGCAGACTCTGAAAGTATTCGTTACTGATCTAAAAGCCATTCAGTCCCTAATGCAAGTCTGGGTAAAATGTCAAATGTTGAGCTGTCATAGGAGATGCTTTGGGCTCGAGAAACTGAATAGTCGTGCTCGAATTTCCATCGATTGAAATTCATCGTTTTTATCGTCTTTCGAGTGCCGAGTAAAGGTGACCGCTTTGGCTTGTGCATCTCCAAAATGTTCGTCATTTGTCCTGAATAACATGTTCACCGCACATGTCACGCATTGTCTCATGAGTGGAACATGATGAGCCGGTACCATGCCCTATCTGCATTACAGGTAACGTACATTAATAGATTTTTGTCAGCAGGTAGAAATCGTATTGAGGACTGTTCCCCAAGATGATATCTGATAAATTTATGATAGCTTCTATCCATTATTGTAGAATTGCACTGTAACTACAAGGGGCTATGTAAGCTACTGAAAACATTGTGCAAGACCACTTGCTTGCGGTTGCATGATCTTATGCAGAGTACAACCTGTATAAAACGCGAGTTAGACTTTATTTATGTTGTTACATTTCTTCAGGGTGTTCATTTTCCACGTGTGTGTAACACGATTAAACGAACATATAAAAAATTATGCTAGCGACCCGCAATGGCTTCGTATGGATAACACTTAGTATCTACGACCAAGCAACTTGTCTGGTGCAGTGGTGATAAATTTTATACAGAAACCCTCCTTGTGAATTAGTGTATCTATTAGTGAAAACCGTATCAAAATTCCTACATTAATTCCTGAGATTAGCTTTCACTACAGACAGGTGTTTCAATGTCCCATCAGGGGCGGGCTTGCAGCAGCGACAGAAAAAGGCAGCGAGGGTGTTTTATTTATCATAGTTCAACAAGTTTCCACAAAATATTTTTAAATTATATACGCAAACCTTCCTGTTGAACCACTCTATATAGTTGTGAAAACATACGAAAATCTGTACAGTAGTTCCTGCGATTAGCCTTCACATACAGATAGAAAAGTGCAGTGGTAGGCTTTAATTCATAATATGTAGTGGTATGTAGCTAGATCTGTATAGATTCTGCTCTCTGGAGGTGGGGACGGATGTTTACTGCATTTCCTGCCAGATACCGCCTCGTCTATAGCTGACCAGCTCGTGACACATCTTTGCCACAAGATGTCACTGCAAACACCACTGGATTGTGGAATATGGAACAGACAAGCTACACATATATTACACTCTCGTCATTACTATAGTTATGAATTATCTACAAAAACCTTCCTCGCGAATCTGTCTCTCTATTAGTGAAAACCATATCAAAATGTCTACAGAAGTTCCTGAGGTTAGCATTCGCATACAGACCAAGAAACACGCCAGGGAACTTACGTTTAAAGTACGAGGGTGGTTTGATAAGTCTGGTGAAAAACAAGTAAAAATGTTTGCTTCGTAAAGAACTCACGTTACTTCTCGACTTAGTCTCCTTTGAGGGCTGTACACTTCGTCCAGCGATCCTCCGGGTTCTTCATCCCCTCGAAAAACAGGTTATGTCAGTCCGCAAATATCGCCTCCTCATTTGAGAAAATTTCGTCCCAGCCAAGGAAAGTCTGAAGTTAGGGAACAGGAAAAAGTCACTTAGGGGTATGTCTGGTGAACAGGGTGGATAAGGAAGCAACTCAAAACCCAGTTCTTGCACTTTCGACGTCGTTATCGCTGCTGTATGGAATGCTGCATTATGCTGGTGAAAGAGCACTTTTTGCAAGCTGCCAACCTCGTTCTGCTTTCAGTCAGCGCAAGCTTCATACGATCCATCAAGCAAGCATAAGAGTCCAGTTAAGGTTCTGCCTTCTTCAAAGTAATCTTGGAGGATTATTCCGTGGGTATCCCAAAAAACAGTGGCCCTTATCTTACCAGCTGACAAAATGGTACTTTGACCAACCTTTGTTAATTGTTTTGAGTGGTGTTTTGACTCTGTTGTATAACGATGGATCCAGGTTTGCCGGCCGGGGTGGCCGAGAGGTTCTAGGCGCTACAGTCTGGAAGCACGCGACCGCTGTGGTCGCAGGTTCGAATCCTGCCTCGGGCATGGATGTGTGTGTTGTCCTTAGGTTAGTTAGGTTTAAGTAGTTCTAAGGGACTGATGACCTCAGAAGTTAAGTCCCATAGTGCTCAGAGCCATTTGAACCATTTTTTTTTATCCAGGTTTCATCAACAGTCACAATTCGACGCAAAAGTTTTGAGTGTTGCGGTTAAAAACCGCCAGAATTTGTGTTGAAAAGCTGTGCTGGATGCGCGTTTTGGTAGACTGTGAGCAATCGCAGCACCCATCTCGCTCACAGCTTCTTTATTGCAAATTCTCCGTGCAGGATATTGTGCACTCGCTCAGTTCAGATACCTGCAGTCTGAGGAGTCTCATGAATATTTATTCTGCGGTCTTCCATTACCATGTCATGGATTTTGGCAGTGGTTTCCTTTGTGGTGACCTCAACTGGACGGTCGTAGTGCGCTTGTTCGACTACAGCGTTCGTCCGACCACGTTTGAATTCATTGATCCAAAAGTAAATGGTCTTCAGTGATGGTGCAGAGTCCGCGTGTAGTTCATCCATTTTTTTTTATTTGTGTGGCAGTCCATTCCTTCAAATCAAAATGTTTAATAGCACGAAACTCGGTTTTCTCCTTAAATGAAACAACAAGTTTACTGTTACCATTCACTGTTCATTTATCTCCACGACGCATTTCAAAGGTTTAAACCTCCAGCATAAGGTGTATTTACAAAATATGACAGTATAAATGTGATGTGTTACGACAGTGAAAGGATCCTGTGAGCACTGGAGACAATGCCACAAGTTCCTCCAAAAAATCGTAACACAACACACACACACACACACACACACACATACACACACGTCGTACTAACAAGTCTAAATCCACCTGATGATGGAGGTTTAAATCTTTGAAACGCGTCGTGGAAATAAATAAAGAGTGACTGGTAACAGTAAACTTGTTGTCCGATTTAATGTCAATAACAGTCACGATAAAGCCTAACCCAAAATGTTCGGTTTTCTCAATTTTCAGACGCAGTCGACAACTGTCCGTTTCAGACAGCTGTCAAGAATGAACTGTACATTGTTGAAATTCTTCGTACGATCCGAAGAATAATGAAGCTTACCAATCATGAAGGCGCTACAAAAATGTTCCATTCTTTCAGGGAGATTTACCAGACATATCAAACCACACTCGTATGTACAGATGTAGGAACAAGGAACTGAAAATGGGGATAGTCTCGAAACGCATTGTGCTCCTTAAAAATAAACTACATTCGTAAAATTACTGTATATACATATAGTCATGGTATTTTCCACGTCCGCTTTATAGTGGGTAAAGTGAAACTACTAAACCAATAGTAATAACGAGGGTCATTCCAAAAGAAATGCACACTAGGTTTTTTTTTTAAATCCATCTACATGTTTGAAAGTTTTACAGTACGTAGATACATCCTTTAGGAACAATATTTTCATTTCTCCACATAATTTCCATCCCTCTCAACTTCCTTACGCCATCTTGGAACCAGCGCCTGTATACCCGCACGGTACAATTCTGAACCAACCTGTTGGAGCCACTGTTTGGCAGCGTGCACAAAGGAGTCATCATCTTCAAACCTTGTTCCACGAAGAGAGTCTTTCTGTTTCCCAAAGAGATGATAGTCACATGGAGCCAGGTCAGGACTGTAAGGCAGGTGTTTCAGTGTCCATCCGAGTTTTGTGATCGCTTCCATGGTTTTTTGACTGACATGAGGCCGTGCATTGACGTGCAACAGCAAAACATCCTGCTTTGTGGTCGAACACGACTCAGTCGAGCTTGAAGTTTCTTCAGTGTCGTCACATATGCTTCAGAATTTATGGTGGTTCCACTTGGTATGATGTCCACGAGCAAGAGTCCTTCAGAATCGAAAAACACCGTAGACATAACTTTTCTAGCAGAAGGTGTGGTTTTGAATTTTTTTTCGTGGGTGAATTTGCATGATGCCACTCCATTGATTGCCTCTTCGTCTCTGGTGATAAATGATGGAGCTATGTTTCATCACCTGTTACAGTTCTTCCAAGAAATTCATCTCCACCATTCTCGTACTGCTCCAAAAGTGCGCTGCATACCGTTTTTCTTGTTTCTTTGTGAGCCACTGTCAACATCGTGGGAACCCACCTGGCACAAACCTTTTTGAACGGCACCACCTTCAGTATTCTACAAACACTTCCTTGTCCTATCCCAACGTAGCGTGACAATTCGTTCACTGTGATGCGTCTGTCAGCAGTCACCAATTCGTTAACTCACTGCACATTATCTGGAGTGTGTGCAGTACGTGGCCTGCCGCTGCGAGGCCAATCCTCTATATTGCCGTGCCCGCTTTCATCACGTAACCTGCTTGCCCACCGACTAATTGTACTGCGATCGACAGCAGCATCTCCATACACCTTTTTCAACCTCTTGTGGATGTTTCCCACTTTCTCGTTTTCACAGCACAGGAATTCTATGACAGCACGTTGCTTCTGATGAACGTCAAGTGTAGCAGCCATCTTGAAGACATGCTGTGACGGCGCCACTCACGGGAACAGGTTGAACTAAGTTTGTAAACAAGCGGGAAGGATGTATCTGCACACTGTAAAACTTTCATACATGCAGAATGAAAACTGTATTTTTACAAAAATAGTGTTCATTTATTTTGGAGTGACCCTCGTAATTCAGTGCACTTGTCGATCCTCGCGTGGGGCAATGCGCTGTGGAACAAGCTGGCGTATTATACAGGCAGGTTTATTGGTACACAGTGATGAATATGACTACAGTTAAGACACTGACCTCATTTATCTGGACTTTTGCTTCTGGTCATGGATGTCATTTAGAAACGAGTTTCTCTGGAGGGAAAGGATATCGCCTGGGGACCGGGACGTCGCAGCACAAACGGTTCCCGCAGCAAAACGCCGCGGTCGCGGACGGGCGGCTTGCTTTCGCTGCCGGGTTGACCGTGTCGGCGACGCTGCAGATGAGTCAGCCGCGGAAAGTTCACTCGCCGCGTCGCTTTCTAGCGTGCAGCGCTCTGCGCCCGGCCGGCAGCCGTTGCGTCACTGCAGGTACGGGCGCGGAGCGCGAGCAGCCGCCACAAAAACAAGCTAATGACAAGGCGGCGGCAGCAGCAGAAGCAGAAGCTAGCGGCAGGTGCCAGGCTGCCTACAAGCCACAGACGAGGCTTCGGGACGTGCGCGGAATCTCGAGCCACTGCCGCAGGGAATACAGCCGGTGCCAAAAGTAATGTCCGTGGCGGTAAAAGCAGTACTCATCGCGCTCCATGTATCCATTTATTAAATTTATATATATTATAAATTACAGCCCACTGTAAGACCGATCACAGGAAATACAGTATGGATTTTGATACTGTTTTCACTAATAGACTGATTCAGGCAGAAGATTTGGTATAAACATTGAAGAGCCAAAGATCCTAGTACAGCTGCCTAATATCCTGTAGGGCCCCCGCGACCACGCAGAAGTGCCGCAACACGACGTGGCATGGACTCGATTAATGTCTGAAGTAGCGCTGGAGGGAATTGACACCATGAATTCTGTGGGGCTGGCCATGAATCCGTAAGAGTACGAGGGGGTGGAGACCTCTTCTGAACAGTACGCAAGGCATCCCAGATATACTGAATAATTTTCATTTCTGGGGAGTTTAAACTCAGAAGAAATGGTTCAAATGGCTCTGAGCACTATGCGACTTAACTTCTGAGGTCATCAGTCCCCTATCACTTAGCCGGCCGAAGTGGCCGTGCGGTTCTAGGCGCTGCAGTCTGGAACCGAGCGACCGCTACGGTCGCAGGTTCGAATCCTGCCTCGGGCATGGATGTGTGTGATGTCCTTAGGTTAGTTAGGTTTAAGTAGTTCTAAGTCCTAGGCGACTGATGACCTCAGAAGTTAAGTCGCATAGTGCTCAGAGCCATTTGAACCAACCCCTATCACTTAGAACTACTTAAACCTAACTAGCCTTAGGATATCAAACACACCCATGCCCGAGGCAGGGTTCGAACCTGCGACCGTAGCGGTCGCGCGGCTCCAGACTGTAGCGCCTAGGACCGCTCGGCCACCCCAAGCCGGCTCAAACTCAGAAGAGTGTTCCCGGAGTCACTCTGTATCAATTCCGGACGTGTGTATGTCGCATTGTCCTGCTGGAATTGCGCGAGTCCGTTGGAATTCACAATGGGCTTGAATGCATGCTGGTGATCAGACAGGGTGCTTATTTGTCACCCGTCAGAGTCGTATCTAGACTATCAGGGGTCCCATATGACTCCAACTGCACACGCCCCGCACTATTACAGAGCCTCCACCAGCTGGAACAGTCCCCTGCTGGCATGCAGGGTCCATAGACTCATGAGGTTGCCATGCCCGTACACGTCCATCCGCTCGATACAATTTGAAACTAGACTCGTCCGACCAGGCGACATGTTTCCAGTCATCAACAGACCAGTGTCGGTGTTGACGGGCCCAGACGAGGTATAAAGCTTTGTATCATGCAGTCATCAAGGGTACACGAGTGGGCCTTCGGCCCCGAAAGCCGACATCGATGATGTTTCGTCGAATGGTTCACACGTTGACACGTGTTGATGGCCCAGCATTGAAATCTGCAGCAATTTGCGGAAGGGTTGCACGTTTAACGATTCTCTTCAGTCGTCGTTCGTCCCGTTCTGGTAGGATCTTTTCCCGGCCGGAGCGATGTCAGAGATTTGATGTTTTACCCGATTCGCGGCGCATTCGTGAAATGGTCGTACGGGAAAATCCCCACTTCATCGCTACCTCTGAGATGCTGTGTCCCATCGCTCATGCGCCGACCATAACACAACGTTATAACACAACGTTCAAACTGACTTAAATCTTGATAACCTCCCATTGTAGCGGCAATAGCAAATCTAACAACTCCGCCATAACTTGTCGTCTTATATAGACGTTGCCGACCGCAACGCCGAGTTCTGTCTGTTTACGTATCTCTCTATTTGAATGCGAGTGTCTATACCAGTTTCTTGGACGGTTCAGTTTAGTAATGACGGTTCAAATGGCCGTGAGCACTATGGGACTTAACTTCTGAGGTCATCAATCCCCTAGAACTTAAAACTACTTAAACCTAACTAACCTAAGGACATCACACACATCCATGCCCGAGGCAGGATTCGAACCTGCGACCGTAGCGGTCGTCGAGCGGTTCCAGACTGTAACGCCTAGAACAGGGGCGGGCAGGAATCCTGCACGTGTGTGGTGCACTTGCACGCGTGCAGTTAACAGGTGTTCCGCGTGCACACAGGGGCAAGCTGGCCACCCGCTTATCTCCCATCCTCACCATACCTTCTGTCCGCTCCTTCCTCTGCAATGCGTTTTGTTTCCTAGCTTGCTTTATTGAGTGAATGAATAAGGTGAGTAGGAGTGCTTCAAGGAAATCATGGTTTGAAAGAGTACCTACTACCTACGAAACGTTTTATTTAATTATCACAGGTGGAGTTTACAATACGTTTAATATCTGGAACAAAATTTCTGCATACAGACAAACACAAACAGTTACGTAAATTTTCGTCACTGATGTTTGCTCTTAACCGAGACTTATTAATTCAGCAAATGGTTTTCCAGCTCTCGCTATATTAAGCGCAGTCTTATAACTTTGCACATACCGCTAGGCTATTATTGTTGTCGTCCTGAAAACTTGAAAACAGTGCTCCATAAAATTTTGAATCAGTTAGATGAGAGACATGACGAGAGAAAGTCGCAGATCTCTCGTGACAACAGCAACTACGACAAATTCAAATGGCTCTGATCACTATGGGACTTAACTGCTGTGGTCATCAGTCCCCTAGAACTTAGAACTACTTAAACTTAACTAACCTAAGGACATCACACACATCCATGCCCGAGGCAGGATTCGAAGCTGCGACCATAGCGGTCGCGCGGTTCCAGACTGTAGTGCCTAGAACCGCTCGGCCACTGCGGCCGGCCAACTACGACAGATTCATCTGGTATCGTCAGCTCGCTCTTCTTAAGCTCAGTCAATTCCCCATCCGCTCAGAATCCGACAATAAATTGCACTCGTCCTTGTGAAATTTATTATAATGGCTTTCAATACTAAACTTCCGTTGATCAGCGAGAATGCTGCCACATATTAAACATTTCGAATTTTCACGTTTTTGCACAAAGAAAAAATGATTCTCCCATTACTTTTTAAAAGATAGCAAATCTCCACTTCTCCGTTTCTTGAAATACAACGTTCACTACATAGTGCTCGCTTCGCATCAACGTCCGTAGCTTAGCCTGGCACTACACTGCCGCAACCTGCCGGCTGTCGCCACAGCCCCGGTCGACGCCTGCACGCGAGCAGCACACGTGCAGCGCTGTGCGCTCATGAGCCGCGTGCAACGTTTGCCCGCCCCTGGCCTAGAACCTCTCGGCCACTTTGTCCGGCCAGTAATGATGGATGTGTACTGTATCTACTGTTATCTGTTCCATATTTCATTGGCGTTTGGAGTGAGATTTCGTTGCAAAAATGGGACTCACAAGCTACTCTGCTACGGAGGGATGGGTATCGGGCTGGGAAACTCCGTTCACTGATCAGTGAAACTTGGCTGCAATCTGTATATGCCTATCACTAAATGCCCCCGGTAGCTGCTGCGGCTTTGTATCGCGATGTCATTGCGCTAGCGCAGGCAAGTAACAAAATGTGGACTGCTTTTCATAGACTTCCATAAGGCATTTGATCAAATTAATCACAAATACCTGATAGAGATAATGCGCCAAATGGACTTCCTGCCAAAAACCATCGACATCATCAAGAACATGGCAATGGGTGTTACTGCACAAATCTCCGTTAACTGTCAACTGACAAAAAAAAATTGAAATAAAAAGGGGTGTTACCCAAGGAAGCCCCTTATCCATGCTCCTGTTCGTTATGTCGCTGGAACCTTTCTTGAGACAGCTACAGCACAGACTCACAGGCATTACCATTCAAAGAACAAAGACCGTGGTAGGTGCTTACGCGGACGATGTAGGCGTAATCATCAGAGACCAAACAGATGTGACACAACTAGAGATGATACTTGCAAAATACTGTTCCACATCAGGTGTGAGGGTAAATGAAAATAAAAGTAAATTTCTAAATATAAAGCGGCTTGCTAACTTACGCATTGAGTGGGCGAACCATGTTAATGAACACAAAGCTCTTGGAATGTCATTGACAACGTCCCTTTTGAAAATGATAGCAATAAATTGGCGGGAGGTGGCAAGAAAAATCCAGGGAGCTTTGATTGAAAACTGTCAACGTAGCATAGACCAGTTCCAGAGAATACTGTTTATCAACACGTATATTTTATCCAAGGCCTACTACATAGCACAGGTTATCCCCATTCCATCAATGGTGGCGAAGACGATCATGTTCAGCTTAGCAAAGTTCTTGTGGAAAGGGGAATTGTTTCGAGTGCCGGTGAAGACAGCAGTTTTGGATCCAAGCAATGGAGGAATGGGTCTAACCGACATCAAGTCTAAAGCGATGGCATTGTATGTCAAACGAACATGGAGCATAATGTGTAATGATCCAGGGTGCATTACAGCAAAACTATACGATATTGTGCGGCCAGAAAGTGTAGAGCTGCCGATAAATATACAAAAAATAAGTTTTAAGCTGAAACACATTAGGGAGTATTATCTTGAACTAAGTTATCTCAGCAAAAAGATTTTAAACTCCAAAAACGTTACAGCAAAGGCGATTTTAGCTGAAAGACGGTAACATGAAAGGAAAAATAACATAGAAACCAAATATGCGGGAATAACATGGAATGTGGTCTGGAAAAACATCAGTAGTGATGTTCTTTCGTCTGACGTGAGAACAGCGTGGTACAAGGTAGTCAATAACATCATCAGCACTAATGAGCGTCTCTTTGCCATCGGTTTAAGTGACACTAACCTCTGCAGCAAATGCAACCTCGTTGATAGTGTGCCTCATCGTTACACTTGTGGAGATCGGATTATCAACTGGAGGTGGACCAGGGAGAAAATTGCTCAAATAACAAGAACTTCAGCAAACAATGTACCCACTAACATTTTCTTCGGAACAGAGGAAAGTTACTACCCTCAGGCAAAAAATAACGCAGTGATTTGGTTAATGGGCAAATATACAAGTTATGTTTTTAACAATATTGGCAGCGATGAACATATTGAATACAAGATGTATATGGAAAATGAATTCGAGAAAATACTCAAATATCAGAATCACAATAAGAAATACGGTAACATGCTCCGAATTGTCTTCAACCGAATGGGTATAGGTTAGGAACTGGATTCCTAGTAGAGAGGGAATGGATTGGGTCACGTTCCCGACCCTAACCTCACCTGCAAGTCACCCATGAAAAATAAATCAGCAGTACAGCAGATACAGGAATACGGCGACAAACATCTGGTGTCTGATATAAAGGAAGATCTTGAACTCCCTATAGATGCGTTTAGAAGGCTGGAACTGACAACAATAACAAGGCAGTGAAGGATTTAGCGATGTCGCTGTTCGGGACTGCTCTCCTGACCACGTAATTTACCCTGGAAGGAACACACATCAAGGATTTACTGAATGATTAATTTGGGTCTGGGAAATGATGATGAGGAATCTCAGGCTGCAGAAGAGGAAAATGTGCATGCTGAACTGCCACCAGTTGAAGGTGACAGTGGAGGTGCTAAATTGTGCTACTACTAAAGACTCATTTTTTGAATGCTGTAATTCATGACTGCAATTATCTGTCACCTTATTTATGTCATTTCATTGTAACCAATTTTTGTTACTGTTTTTGGTGAATAAAAAAAAAAAACAAAGTGGTCAGCGCGACGGACTGTCAATCCTAAGGGCCCGGGTTCGATTCCCGGCTGGGTCGGAGATTTTTTCCGCTCAGGGACTGGATGTTGTGTGGTCCTAATCATCATCATTTCATCCCCATCGAAGCGCAAGTCGCCGAAGTGGCGTCAAATCGAAAGACTTGCACCAGGCGAACGGTCTACCCGACGGAAGGCCCTAGCCACACGACATTTCATTTCATTTCAATGTCTAGACATATTATAAGTTAACTCTCTCATTGCCTTTTTCTGACTGTATGCGAAGGCTAATCAAAGGAACTACTGCAGAGAGTTTGATACGGTTTCTACTAATAGACAGGCTGTTTTCAGAGGAGGGTTTGTGTACAAAATTTATTTGCGCAACAGAGACAAGCTGTCCGCTACCTGTGCGAAGCTGGAGCGGGTCACTAACACTGAAATACGGGGTGTGGCAGAAAAACGGGCCGATATGGATATAGCGAAACATGCGGAGGATTACGTAGTAAAACATTTTAAACCACAATAACGAAACACTTGCGTACTGTCATTTCACTAATTTTTCATGTTTTGAAAAATGGTGTGTTGTAGGTACGTTGATGCTCATACAATATGCGATGTAAATCGTTCACGGCACATTCAAGCATCTGTATAGCAATCTTTCTGATTTCTGCACGCATGGAGTCTTTCAGTTCCGTAATTGTGGATAGACGTGTGACATACACCCTGTGTTTCAGGGACCCGCAAAGGCAGTAATCACAGACCGATAAGTCGGGAGATCTGGGAGACTACAAAATGTCCCCATTCCATGAATGAAGGGTTTACCAAACAATCTGCGCACTGCTGCTTTTGAAATTTGAGTACAATCAGACGTAGCACCATCTTGCTAAAACCAATACATATTTGTAGGAAACTGTTCAAATGCAGGTGCGAAGAATTTGTCAAACATGGCAGCATACCGCCAAGAAGTGACTGTGGTTGCTGCTCATCCATTTTGAACCTCAAAAAAGAAAGGGCCGATTATGCCCACTAAAGAGGCAGCACACCGCACTGTGATTTTCTGTCTGTTTAAGACCTCGTTCGCGCGAAGTTAAAAAAGCGTTGCGTTAAATCCCGACGTTGGCGTTTTTAAAACGTTATTGACGTCTGTTCTTACGGACGCTTAAAAATCGCTCTTGCCTCGTTTCTCGCTGTAGTCGGACGTGAAATGAATTCCGCAGTATTACTAGCAATAGGGCTCTGTGTTGCCAAGAAGGCGAAGAAGGAAACACAAGGTATTCTGGGTGCGTCCCCTGAATGACAAACGATGTTTAAAAGGACAATCCGTGGCTCTGAGCACTATGGGACTTAACATCTATGGTCATCCGTCCCCTAGAACTTAGAACTACTTAAACCTAACTAACCTAAGGACAGCACACAACACCCAGCCATCACGAGGCAGAGAAAATCCCTGAAATCCGTGGCACTTCGCGAAGAGTGGAAGCAGTATTCTGATAAATTTTCTAATTATATTCGGTATAGTTTCATGAGTGCGTTATATAACTGAAATATTACATAGCAAAACTGAGTTAGTCCAATAAAGTAAGACGACTGAGTGAAATAAGCTTAATGTTTGTCCCAGCAAACAAACACAATATCATACGTTGTAAATATTCTCGTAACCACGACTCGATCAAGCATTATTTATATTTTTCGTTTCGATATTCTGGACGAAGAGCTTCTGCAACAGAACACTCCACAACTCGTGGAGTGGATAAAAAAATATCGAGATTGCTGTTAGTCTACAGTTTGTACCTCTAGCATGTACGAGCACGTGTATTCCCTGTAGCAAGTTCATCATCACGATTGTGGCTAAATGTGATTGGCCTAGAACCTCACATGAGTAGAATTCAGAGACATGGTCTCGAGACCTAGTATCGCACTATCCTGGAATGGATACACACCATTGTGGTTCAGGAAATTTAAAAAAGCGTGAATCTAATTTGTTGTGGAAATGAGTTACGTTTAAAAACTGGACTAAAAAGAAATAAATCATTATCTTGGTCTCTAGAAAGTACTGTTTCGTTTGCAATGTCGTTCACCTTGACACATATGAAACTGATACCAGCATCTCGTTATTGCAGTTTCATATCATGTTAAAAAGGGAGAACGTGCACGTGTCCTACATTAGTACCGTGGATGTACTGTTCGTGATAACTACTGTACACTGAGGTGAGAAAAGTCAAGGGACACCACCTAATAGCCGGCCGGATTGACCGAGCGGTTAAAGGCGCTACAGTCTGGAACCGCAGGACCACTACAGTCGCAGGTTCGAATCCTGCCTCGGGCATGGATGTGTGTGATGTCCTTAGGTTCGTTAGGTTTAAGTAGTTCTAAGTTCTAGGGGACTTAATGACCACAGCAGTTGAGTCCCATAGTGCTCAGAGCCATTTTTGAACCACCACCTAATCTCGCGTCTGACCTCCTTTTGTCCTGCGTGGTGCAACAGCTCGACATGGCGTAGACACAACAAGCCGTTGGAAGCCCCTTGCAGAAATAATGACTCACGTTGCCCCTATGCCGTCCATAACTGCGGAATTGTTGCAGAATTTTTTGCACGAACTCATCTCCCGATTATGTCCCATAAATATTTGATGGGAGTCATATCGGGCGATCTAGGTGGGCAAATCATTCGCCCGAACTGCCCTAATGTTCTTCAAACCAATCGCGAACAATCGTGGACTAGGGACATGGCACATTATCATCCATAAAAATTTCACTGTTGTTTGGGGACGTGAAGTCCATGAAGGGCTGCAAATGATCTCCAAGCACTAGAACATAACAATTTCCAGTCAATGATAGGTTCAATGGGACCAGAGGATCCAGTCCATTACATGTAAACACAGCCCACACCATTATGGAGCCACCACCAGTGCACAGTGTCTTGTTGACAACTTGGGTCCACATCTTCATTGGATTGCGCCACACTCGAACCCTACCATCAGCTATTACCAACTAAAATCGGTGCTCATCTGACCAGGCCACGGTTTTCCAGTCGTCTAGGATCCAACCGATATGGTCATAAGCCCAGGAGAGGCGCTGCAGGCGATGTCGTGCTGTTAGTAAAGGCATTCGCATTGGTCATCTGCTGCCGCAGCCCATTAACGCCTAATTTCGCAGCATTATCGTAACCGGATACGTTCGTCGTGCGTCCCGCATTGGTTTCTGCGGTTATTTCACGCAGTTTTGCTTGTCAGTTAGCACTGACAACTCTACGCAAACGCCGCTGCTCTGGGTCGTTAAGTGAGGGCAGTCGGCCACTATTGCTCACGGTGAGAGGTAATGCTGAAATTTGGTATTCTCGGCACAGTCTTGACAGTGTGGATCTTGGAATATTGAATTTGCTAACGATTTCCGAAATGAAATGCTACAACTAACATTCTTCATGTTAATTCACGTCGTGCGGTCATAATCACGTCAGAAACTGTTTCACAAGAATCACCTGGGCACAAATGACAGCTTCAATCCACTGCCCTTTTATACTCTTGTGTACGCAATACTACCGCCATCTGTATATGTACATATCGCTATCCCATGGCTTTTGTTACCTCAGTGTAATTCGTAAATGGTTCGCGTACAAAGTACTGTGTACTGAAACTATCTTGAATTGTTCAGGTTCCTGCGCTGCAGTTTAAAATTTTTGACCATTACTTGTCAAACCCCATATTTGCATCATTTAATTCTTAGGGTCATTATTTGATGGTTGTGTTTGCAAGAAATACTGATTTTAGAATTCTGCCCTCCACAAAAATAAATTATTATTTTTAATTTTATTCATACATTTTGATCATTTCTTTACTGTTCCAGTAGATATTGTTGGATTACTTCAAAAACTGGGTCTGTATAACCGTTTTTATACGTTTGTATAATTAACACTAAACTCTGTTTTAACAAATCGAAAAAAGGTATTTTTAAAGAATTCTTGATCTTTGTTACCAGTTTGGAAAAATAGTTTTAGGACTAATGTTCACGAACTTGACAGAACTGGTACATTTTCACAATTTTACAACAGTCACTCACTGATGGCAACACATGTACTGATAAAGTAAAAAATACAGTATTGTGTTTGTGTATCACGGAATTACCATAACAACATTTCAAGAGTCATGCTTATGTAAACTGTAGCATTAGAATAAAATACCAAAATCAGTAGTTGCAGTATGGTATTCTGCCTTACGGCAGGTATCGTTATGGGTTAAGCCTCTTCCACTTTTGCCTGTCCATAGCCAGTCTTTTCATTTCTAAACATTTGTCTCCTTTGATATTGTCCAGCATTTGATATCTTCTTTTTCCTCCTCCCCTTCTCCCTGCACCATTCCTTCTATGCCTCCCTTCAATAAACAGTCCGTCCTCAAACAATGTCCAATCCAGTTCCGTTTTCTCTTTCTGATGACTTTCAGCATGTTTCTTTCTCCTCCAACTCTTCTTAATGCTTCGTCACTCCTTACTTGGTCTTCCCATTTCACTTTTTCCATTATTCTCCATATCTACATCTGTAATGCCTCCAATCTTCTCTCATCTTTCTTCCACAATGTCCAGGTCTCCGCATCATGCAGTGCAACGCTCCGGATGTAACATTTGATAGGTCTTTTGCTCAGATCTTTGTGTAGTGGTCCGCAAAGTCATTTCTGTTTCCTCTTGAACCCTTCGTTTGCCGTTGCATTTGTTTTCCTAATTTCTGTTGAGCAATACATATCATCCATTATTACACTTCCCAAGTAACTGAACTTATTCACTTGCTCTATTTCCTCTCCCCTTTCCTCCAGTTACGACGCTTTTCGTTTTCTTGTTGTTAATCTTCATTCCCTGTTCTTCTAATTTTGTGTTTAGATCATCGAATAGTTATCCCATCTCTCTTGCACTCTTTGCCATCACAACCATGTTGTCTGCAAATCTTATACTCCACTCTCCGACCCCCTATACAAACTCCTCTCCTTCTATCAAAACTTTCATTAATAATTTCCTCCAGATAGATATTCAACAGTGTTGGTGATAAACAACCACCTTGTCTTACACCTCTCCCCAGTTTAATTTCTTCACTCGTCGCACCACCTATTCTCACTCTTGCTTTCTGGTTCAAATATAAAATTCTAATTAGCCGTCTATCCCTTCAGTCAACTCCATGTTTCCTTAGGATTTCCAGCAGGTTGTCCCACCTGACACAGTCAAAAGCCTTCTCAAGATCAATGAACACAACACACACCTTCCTTTTCTTCTCCATGTACCTCTCCCCTATCACTCTCAGTAGCCCAGTGGCATCTCTAGTTCCCACCCCTCGCCTGAAACCAAATTGTTCATCTCCTATAACGCAATTCAGCTTTCCGTATAGCCTTCTGTTGAGCGTCCTCAGCAAGACTTTGGCTGCGTGCGATATCAGATTCACTGTTCTATGTTCCTCACACTTTTGTCTGTTCTTTTTCTTTTCTATAGGTATTGATATACTTTCTGTAAAGTCCTTTGGCCATTTTCCTGTCATGTAGGCTATATTTGATTACACAATTCAATCCCCTCCCTTTTCCCTTCTTTCTCAAATGCCTTTAACAGTTCCACAGGAATGTCATCAATTCCCATTGCCTTTCCATTTTTCATCTCCTTCATAGATGCTTCAATCTCACTAGTTAGCATTGCATTTCCTTTCTAATCATCTGCAACTTTATCTTCTTCTTCTTCTTCTTCTTCTTCTACCCCAAGCTCTTCTTCACTTGGTCAGCTGACTGCAGCGTACAGCCATTCTATATATTCTTCCCATCTTCTCATTATTTCTTGGGGTTCACTCACCATTTTATCATCTGCTGCCTCTACTTCCTTTAGTCCATTGTCGTTTCTCTTTTCCCTGAATGTAAAACCCATTGCTTCTTTGTACATCAAATCATATTTTCCTTCTTTCTCTAATTTCTCTATCTTGTCAAACTTTTCTGTCAGCCATTTTTCCTTTGCTTTTTCTGTCTCCCTTATTAATTCATTATTTAACTTCTTGTAGTTGCGCTTCACTTTTCCTGCGGTCATCCATCTTGGTTATCATATCTGGTGTTACCCATTCTTTCTTTACTTTTTCCTCTCCTTACTCCAAGCGTTTCCTTAGCTGCCTTTTTGATCCCATTTTTAAAACGATCCCATCTTCCTTCTGTGCATACCGTTTCCTGTCCTTGCATCGTGATTTCGCAATATGCATTCTCGGTTCTGGGAAGTACAGAAGAGATAGTGAAAATCAGTGACACATGGAATAAAATTTCAAAACATTAATACTCCATTTCATGATATTCATGGTTTCCTCTGTCACTGACTTTCCAAGACTGATAGATCGAGTGAGGTGGCGCCACTGGACTCGTATTCAGAACGACGACGGAACAAGTCCTCGTCCAGACATCCAGATTTAGGTTTTCCATGATTTCCCTACATAGAGTAAGGTGAATGATGGGATGGTTCCTCTGAAAGGACACGGGCAATTACCCATCTGCATCTGAGCTCTTGCTCTGTCTCTAAGGACCTAGTCATCTCTCCTTCCAAGATGTTTGCATGGAAGTCGATTGGTATGAGTAAGATTTGATTCCACCTCTTTCTGCAGTGTTCAGGAGGTACATTTAGCATCGAGTTGTTTGTTGTCCTTGTGGTATCATGTATTGATACCACGCTACTGTCATCTTCAAGTTGGCAACGGAATTGCAAGTTTCCATCAGACGCCCATAGCATTAGAGCGTGATCTGGCGGATCCAGTGGTGCGCGCCCACAGAGCCACCCCTTCAGTGGCTCCATACTACGAGCGCCCTCTGCTGCCGCATTATAGGACGGCCGGACACCCCACTCGCGCTCGGCCCCATTTCACTATGTGATCCTACTCAGACGCCGCCTAGTCACAGCTCTAACACAGTAGTTCGTACTTTTGTTCTGAGAACTTCACCCATGTTGACACTGATGGCTGGCTCTTTATTTATTGCTGCATTATTTGTAACGGGTTTTCGTTCGCTTGGAGAAATACAAGTTAAGTAACTCTTCTGTTAACTGTGTTAACTGGTTCTCTAATCATTTCTGCTCCTGTCTAGCCTTCCTACGATGACTGTTGCCGCACCACCCTGTAGCTCTCCTCTCCTTACCTTTGTGTGTGAAGACGTAGACAACCGTCCTGTAGCTCAAAGCGTCACTGATGAGATGGTTTCACCGAACAAACGGGCATGTCTTGCTTTAGTCTCTAATCTCGTAATCCCGCTACGATAGCGGGCGACCGGATTTTTCTATCAACAACCCTGTTATCTACTCGATGCTGGCGATACAACTCAGGAGTCACGCATCGCAGTCAGCAGGTGATCTACGTATTAAAAGCTAACCTTACAGAATTAATGTCCTGAGGTTTCATATAAAACCAGGGTAATATCATAATTACTAGCTTGCGATAGCAACAATGCGGGATTCTGCATGCATTTGTAGAAAGGTCTTACTGAGAGAGATTTCTCACTATATAACTCGGTACCCTATCAACCCTGCTCTATTCTCCTGACTAATTCAGCCTATGAAAATTCTTTCCACTGACACTCGGCTATGGTTGACGTTCTCTCTGTTACATACTGTAACAATATCAAAGAATTGTAAAACGAATGACAGAGGAAAACGAGGCTGTGCTTTGAAGCAAATAGAAGTGATACATTATACACGGTCCAGTCACGTTAATGTGACCACCGCCTATATTCGACGTCAACTTGCATAACCGTTCACTGGTGGCAGGTGGCAGCACTAGCAGGTTCAAAATGGCTCTGAGCACTATGCGACTTAACTTCTGAGTTCATCACTCGCCTAGAACTTAGAACTAATTAAACCTAACTAACCTAAGGACACGACACACATCCATGCCCGAGGCAGGATTCGAACCTGCGACCGTAGCGGTCGCTCGGCTCCAGACTGTAGCTCCCAGAACCGCACGGCCACTCCAGCCGGCAGCACTAGCAGTGGAGGATATATAAAGCGTGTCAGGGAGAGACAGAAAAACAGTGCAGTTACTGTCATAATGAGGAAATGGAGCGATTTATCTGACGTCCAAAAGGGTATGATCATTGCTTTTTGGGCCAATGGTGCACTATTCGCGTGTCACCGTGGTTAAAGTACAGGGCGTACATAAAGTCCGAGAACCCTTATAATTATTTATTGCAGAAGAGCTAAACATTGTACAGATGTCATACATATACTCTGTAAGTTTTTTTTACATTCTATGTGCGAACCACGAGTGACCCAGCTCGATTTCTTGCCATACCCATCCCAGCATGGCATCATCGACTGTGGCTGTCTCTTTACATATTCTCTCCCGGAGCTCTGTTACATCACAGCGTAGAGGCAGTACATAAAAGCACTCCGTGTTCAGGCCACAAGTGGCCCATCGGGGCAATCCGACCGCCGTGTCATGCTCACTGAGGATGCGGATAGGAGGGGCGTGTGGTCAGCACACCTCTCTCCCGGTCGTTATGGTGGTTTTCTTTGACCGGAGCCGCTACTATTCGGTCGAGTAGCTCCTCAGTTGGCATCACGAGGGTGAGTGCACCCCGGAAAATGGCAACAGCACATGGCGGCCCGGATGGTCACTCATCCAAGTGCCGGCCACGCCCGACAGAGCTTAACTTCGGTGATCTGACGGGAACCGGTGTATCCACTGCGGCAAGGCCGTTGCCCAGAGGCAGTAAATAAACCAGACCTTTAATGTGTTATTGTTGGTGGCTTCTTACCGTACTTGGTTGCAAACATCCGTCGAACTCCAACACACAGAAAGTTCGCTCCGCACCTGAACTCGCCATGTTTGCGACTAGCGCAGACTATCGGCAGATTATCAAACTACGCTGTGGCGCTATACATGAAAAAAAAAAACCTTTCAGGGTTTCTCTTCAAAATGACATATGTATGATGTGTGTACAATGTTTGGTTCTTGTGCAAAAATAATTGAAAGTGTTCCCGGACTTTATGTACACCCTGTATACCATGCATGGTACAATGGCGCTGTTCAAAACCAGTGCCGAGGCAACTGCAGTGCACCACAAAGCTTGATGACAGGGGCGGAGATGCTTACGGGCAAATAGACGTGCAGCAGTTGAGCAACTGCCTGCCCAGATGAACCAAGGGGCTACAAACAGTGTCTCATCGACGACTGTTCAGCGGAAATTACGGCGTATGGGCCTCCGCAGCAAGCGCCTTCTACATATACCCATACTGACCGCTGTTCATTGACGACGAAGGCTGGAATTTGCACGCCAATACCGCAACTTGACGCCCACTGAGTAGTGATCGGCGGTTTTTCTTTTTTTTTTCAGATGAATCACGTTTTATGCTCCATCGGACAGATGAGTGTTAGTGTGTATGGCATGAAACGTGTGTATGGCATGAAACGTGTGTATGGCATGAAACGTCTCAAAGCAAATGCCCTGCAACAATCGTCGGAAGGGTCCAGACCACAGGAGGGAGAGTGATGGTCGGGGGAAGGTTTTCGTGGCATTCCATATGTGACCTCGTCGTTCTGGGAGGCACAACGTATCAATACGCATTTATCCTTGGAGACCACCACTTCTACAAGCAGTTTGTTTTTCCCCAGCACGATGGCATCTACCAACAGGATAATGCAACGTGTTACACAGCTCGCTGAGTGGGTGCATGTTTCAAAGAGCACTATGACGAGTTTACCTTATTCCCCTGGCCAGCAGACTTCCCAGGTTTACCAGATTTAAACCCAACTGAGTACCTGTGGGACCACCTCGATTGTGCTGTTGGTGGTATGAATCTTCAACCGAGAAGCCTAGCGCAGCTGGCCACAGCCATGGAGTCGGCGTGGCTCCACAGTCCACATCCCTGTCGGAACCTCCCAGAACGTCACTGACTTTCTTCTTACATCCCTCGCAGCGGTCCGCGCTGCCGAAAAGACGGTTTTTCAGGTTTTTGACAGATGCTCACATTAATTGACCGGACGGTGTCCTTGGTCAGCGGGATTGCATTGGGACAGTTTTGTGAACTGTAGAAACTCGTCGCGCTGCAGCATATTGGTGATGAAGATTCGAACTGGCATCCACGCAGGTGGTGTGACAGTTCTTTTGGGTGCGACGCACTGTTTTTCTGGCCTAGTCCAAGCGACTCGACTCACAAAGGTTTCCAGCACGATATATTAACATAAGCTTCCAGTTTCCCAGTAGCGAACGAAAGCGCTTCTCCTTCGTGAAGGTTGTCGATTAGTGCCCTGATTCTCGGAAAAACGTTTCATTGACAACATTTATCTGGAGGGGAACTGAGATATGGCGATGTACAATTTATGATCAATGCTGACGGTGATTCGTCTGACAGAAGAGGACTTAAAGTGTTCACTATTTTTCTTCCTTACATTTTTACAAACATGCGTAACGACTCTAATACACCACTTAAGTGCGAAGGTACTCACCAGTCACCGACATGATTCCGTTTCAGTTCTGATATGGAAGCCAATGCGATAGGAAATTCTCAAAGGATGATAGGCATGTTCAGTTTAGGATAACCAGACATCCAGATCTCTGCCATCCAAAGGAGTCACCACACTGCATAATGAGTGCAAAGATTCAGACACTCGAACCAGCACGACACTACAACAATGGAACAAGTACTTGCGAGCCGCTTTCCAGCTTTTGCCGTTCGCTAGTGCAAAAGCAGCAGAACGCAGTAAAAGTACTTCAAAAAACATTCGGAGATCATGTGAATGGAATCTGATAGTAAATTCGTCGCCACAGAAAATATAGTGATTTTAAAGACAAAATCTTGTAGCTTGATTTACTTCTACCAGGTGAATTGACGTTATCTTTGCAAAGGGTTATTCTTTGTATTGGTGTAGCGAACAGTACTTGCCAAATCAAGTTTCCCTTCCAAATAGAAAATACCCGTCTTGCGAGAGGCTACCGAAATTTCCAGGCCTTCAGATTTCCCAAGAAGAAATACAGGACAGTTAAGGTCATATGAACAGGAGCCTGACATTAGAGAGGAAAAGGTTTTAAGACATTCAGGCAGCAAAGAGTTATGTTGTTGACACCAATAATTTGTCTTGCGGAGTTAACGTTCGTCACAGCCCCTCCCCCCACCACGGCCTCCACGCCCTCACTCACACACACACACACACACACACACACACACACACACTTACATAATTCCTCGTCACCAGGTACTCTTTCCTTCGCAGACTCCGTAGTGACTGTCTTGCTGATAGCACATAACTGACAAACCTAGAAGTAAACAGTTGTAAATATAATGGAATTTAACCGGTAAATACGCGGCCTAATATAATTTTACAAATAACTGTAAGACTGGTTTTCCCAGATGTTAATTCTCTGAGGTTACTGGAACACATAAACACACAATTTCTTTTTGTTATATCGGTACCTCCATGTACCAAAATTGAGGATTTTACTTTTTGAAGCTTGGAAGTAAGATCAATTTTATGAAAAGGTGCATTAGTACTTCTTTTAATAGCCGTGCTTTTGTTCCTAATCAAATATCACTTTGTGCTATTTAAGAAGCAGGAAATGCACTTTTTAACGTAGCTGTCAAATGGTCAGTTGTATTAAAACGAATGTCATGAGCTGGTAGCAACAAGGCAATTTTAAGTTCGGGTTCTGCAGTTTTTTTGTCGATATCAGACAAAAACTTTGCAAAAGTAGTGCATGATTTTTCAGTGATATCCCTTAACTCACGAGGCGACTTTCGTGTAACGTATACTAAGAGGACCCTCTGGGACCCTATGTTCAAACCAAGATTTAAGGTACAAATCATTTGAAATTTTTAAGTTATATCATGTAACATTTATTTTTACAATTATTTAAGTGTTGTTTAAATGCTATTTGTTTATTTTACTGTACTAAATAAAGCCTGCAGCATTTTTCTTTTCAACACTTGTGTGTTTTTTTTAAATAGTACACATAAATGAACTGTTAGAGAACCGAATTTTACATTTTGAAAAATTATAGTGTCTCTAATGTAGGTAAATTTCCACATAAAACTAAATTCCATGGTTTAAACGTGCCATAAAAATTCCACTCGGTAGGTGCAAAGAGAAAGTCGGTTGGGGTTGGTGTGGGGGAGGAGACCAGACAGCTACGTCATCGGTCTCATCGGATTAGGGAAGGGCGGGGAAGAAAGTCGGCCGTGCCCTTTCAAAGGAACCATCCCGGCATTTGCCTGGAGCGATTTAGGGAAATCACGGAAAAGCTAAATAGGGATGGCCGGACGCGGGATCGAACCGTCGTCCTCCCGAGAAAGTCGGCAAAATTGACATTCAG
This sequence comes from Schistocerca serialis cubense, assembly GCF_023864345.2. NCBI lineage: Eukaryota > Metazoa > Arthropoda > Insecta > Orthoptera > Acrididae > Schistocerca > Schistocerca serialis. Next base: position 561,132,854 of record NC_064642.1, on the reverse strand, counting down.
TGATGGAATCCACAGATTTCCTTATCACCACAGAGAACGCATTTGGTTTTAACTTAACACTTTTAAGTATTTTATTGGAGAAACAGAAAGATATCCATCACGAATGCCTTGCAGTCTTTGCTCTGAATGATCCTTTTGTTCGATAGTAGAACTGTGATCACTGGCTATCGCAAAATCGCCGGCGTTTTCGGCTATTTATTGATCTGTATCCGCTGATACATTCCTCCATTCACCAACTAAATTTCATCAAACTCGAGAAAGTTAAAACTGACACGTTCCTGCTAACACATTTTGTACTATACTGAAGAAAACAGGTATGTAGTTCACGAGGCGCGATCTAGGAGACTCGAACACATGTCAGTAACACGCGTCAACAACAAACAAAGGGGGTCGTGACGCAACATACAACAAAACATTGTAGGCTTGGCAATTTAACCCTTAACTACTATCGACCGTCTCTCAGACCGCTACTAATTTTTGTGTCGAGATATTTCTCACACCAATCCAAAGCCAAATGGACTCTTCCATGTACCTTCCTATTGGCTGTCAAGCTACACGTGCCAGCATTCTTGCATTGTTGCTGCTCTTTGTTTCGTAATTATTAGCCTTGAGAGGTCTCACAGACGTACCATAGTGTTTGCGTTCCGCGTTTTTATTGCATGCTACTGTTTCTCCATGGCGGGGAAAGCTGGGCCTCCTGTGCAACGTGTGTTACGTGAGACAGTTGTCTTCACTTGCAAGATGAGCATCAGACACCGAAAGAAGAATTCGAAAATCGAAAAACGTGCACCTTTTGCCCTCCTCCTCTGAAGAGGAAAACAAGGTATCCACGTCAACAGCGTGGTGTTCCGATTTGTTTGGAGTGTTCCAGGAAGGTCTGAGTGAAGTGTTTGCAGGTGCAAATTGACTAAAGCATGATTCAGTGGCACATGAGAACAAGTATTTAGTTTTTACTTGTGATTTTAGAAGTAAAATGGTGGCAAAATTTCTCCATTCATAGACTTATGGGCTGAAAGATTCGCTCTACTTTGCAAAGTGAGTCGTAAACTGAAAGCTGACTTCGCACACGTTTTATCGTAAGTCATGTCGGATTTTTCCACCTAGTTATATTGCCAATTTGTAATATAATCGACCGAGCGAGGTGGCGCAGTGGTTAGCACACTGGGCTCGCATTCGGGAGGACGACGGTTCAATCCCGTCTCCGGCCATCCTGATTTAGATTTTCCGTGATTTCCCTAAATCGCTTCAGGCACATTCCGGGATGGTTCCTTTGAAAGGGCACGGCCGATTTCCTTCCCCATCCTTCCCTCACCCGAGCTTGCGCTCCGTCTCTAATGACCTCGTTGTCGACGGGACGTTAAACACTAATCTCCTCCTCCTCCTGTAATATAATCGCTGTGATGAAAATCTATGTGTAAGTAGAGAGCTAACTAGCTGTTATTTTCGTAACTCATAAAATAAAAATATATTCCAGATTTCGCTTTGTTTTAATTGTCGAAGTGTTTAAAATACCGCAGTGTTTAAAAAAAATCAAATTTCTACAAAAGCCACCTCTAAGAAGTGGTTTGAATGACTGGAAGTGAAGAAACTATATATATTCAGCAAAATTCTGGTTTGACATATAAAACAGAAAAATGCGGTCTGTGAGACCCCTCCATAGTAATTGTGTTCCTGTGAATGACCATCGTAGTTAAGGGTTAAGGAGGGTAGGCGTAGTATGGAAGCATTCCGCTACAACTGAACGTTGGAGAGCGAGTTCGAAAATTTTCGTGCGTTCTGAGAGACCACACCTCGTGAGTGAAGGTATACTATTCATTTTATTCATATGCTCTTATATTTCATGTGTTTCTTCAACCATTGTGGCTACATTGGGGTGCCTAGGTAACCTTCACAACAATAACAGTCAATTTTTCAGGTGTAATGAAACTAGTGTACACAACCCTCAGGTTATCCCCCATTTGCATCCATAAGTGTCATAATAAAAGTAAAATTAAAATACCGTCAAAGAAGAGCATTTAAATGGGAAGGAACATAATGCACTCCCTAATCTACGCTGAAGAGCCAAAGAAACTCGTACGCCTGCCTAACATAGTGTAGGGCCCACACGAGCACGCAGAAGTGCCGCAACACGACGTGGCATGGACCCGACTAATGTCTGAAGTAGTGCTGGAGGGAATTGACACCATGAATCCTGCAGAGCTGTCCATAAATCCGTAAGAGTACGAGGGGCTGGAGATCTCTTCTGAACATTACGTTGCAGGGCATCCCAGATATGCTCAATAATGTTCTTGTTTGGGGAGTTTGGTGGGCAGCGGAAGTGTTTAAACCCAGAAGAATGTTCCTGGAGCCACTCTAGCAATTCTGGACGTGTGGGGGCCGCAAGACGAAAACCGAATGTCGGAAACCGTTTTCCCTGTCGCGTTTACATGTTAAGGCCTGAAGCGGATTTGCTAGCCCAATTAAATATGACGCATGGAAAACAGCTGTTACAGTTTATGATTTAATCAGCACAATCGCTATTTGTCTTCCATTAGACGAGGTATAAACAGATTCAGTCTAATATACAGGGTGATTCAAAAAGAATACCACAACTTTAGGAATTTAAAACTCTGCAACGACAAAAGGCAGAGCTAAGCACTATCTGTCGGCGAATTAAGGGAGCTATAAAGTTTCATTTAGTTGTACATTTGTTCGCTTGAGGCGCTGTTGACTAGGCGTCAGCGTCAGTTGATGCTAACATGGCGACCGCTCAACAGAAAGCTTTTTGTGTTATTGAGTAAGGTAGAAGTGAATCGACGACAGTTGTTCAGCGTGCATTTCGAACGAAGTATGGTGTTAAACCTCCTGATAGGTGGTGTATTAAACGTTGGTATAAACAGTTTACAGAGAATGGGTGTTTGTGCCAAGGGAAAAGTTCTGGACGGCCGAGAACGAGTGATGAAAATGTAGCACGCATCCAGCAAGCATTTGTTCGCAGCCCAGGAAAATCGACTCGCAGAGCTAGCAGAGAGCTGCAAATTCCACAATCAACTGTATGGAGAGTCCACATTGGCACTTATCTGTCCGTAACTACCTGAACGTCAACTACCCGAGGCGATGGATCGGCCGCCAGGCAGCCCGTGACAGAGCACTTCATCACTGGCCTCCAAGAAGCCCTGATCTTACCCCCTGCGATTTTTCTTATGGGGGGTATGTTAAGGATATGGTGTTTCGGCCACCTCTCCCAGCTACCATTGATGATTTGAAACGAGAAATAACAGCAGCTATCCAAACTGTTACGCCTGATATGCTACAGAGAGTGTGGAACGAGTTGGAGTATCGGGTTGATATTGCTCGAGTGTCTGGAGGGGGCCATATTGAACATCTCTGAACTTGTTTTTGAGTGAAAAAAACATTTTTAAATACTCTTAGTAATGATGTATAACAGAAGGTTATATTATGTTTCTTTCATTAAATACACATTTTTAAAGTTGTGGTATTCTTTTTGAATCACCCTGTATATACTTATCCTTCACTGTACAAAAAGCCACTCCGTCCATATTAGCCGAAAATATGTGAAAACAAGACGAACCTGACAGCCGAAGCATGTTTCAAAACCGGTTGCGTTTACATGGGAGCGAAAATCGATTGCGACATTGGCTAACTGGCAACCAGAAGCGGATATCCAGAATCGATCTTGAAGTGTTTGCATGACCACACAGAAGCGGTTTTGGGAAATCGTTTACGAATCCAGTTTTTGGAGCCCCATGTAGATGTGGTGGGTGTGACATTGTTGAAGACTGCGCTGAGTTTCTCATTCTTGGCAACTGAACTCTTCGCTTCTTCTTTTCCTTTGACTTAAAAAGAACCACAGCAAGTCTCACTGTCACTGTTTGACATTTCACCCGCTTAATAAATTACCCAAACTAGCACAAAATGTTATTGTTATGTGTTGTTTGACAAGACGGTTACGTACCGAGCCATAACATGAAGAGCTGAGAATGATTGTTAAACAGCCCACTGTACAGCTGCTGGTATAACCACGTGTAATGAGAAATCATACGTCATACGCTACAGGAAGCATCTATCCGAAATCCGTTCTTAGTTAAATATCGAAGTATTAAGCCAAACTTTAATGGACACACAACGCTAAAATGAACCTTACTGCATAAGAAGGTATTGGGGAGGCGCGTCTATCAGAAGACGTTCTTACACTCATGTAAATTATCTTCATGTTAGCGTAGTTCATTGTTGTGCGTGTGCTGTGTAATCGCTTGATGGTGACCTGATGATGATAAGAAGGTAATGTATGCAGAGTTGATTTGCTTCGCAACGGTTTCTCGCTCAGAAAGAAAAAAGTCCCAAAATTATTTTCGCTTATAATCCTTCACTCAGTATTATATATGATACAGGACTTGAAATTAGTGTGCATATGAACGTTATTATACACCTAAAAACCGTGGTACAAAAGTGTTGCCCTCGCAGAATAACGCATCCACATCATTGGACATCGTTTGAGTTAAGGTAAGGTCTTATGGGACCAAATTGCTGAGGTCATCTGTGGACATCGTTGGAGACACTGACCATTGTCGAAGCGGCAAGCTGACAATAGCGATATTCAAATTTAAGTATCGCGAACTGCCCGTCCAGAATATACTACAAGCTAAATCCTAGTTATTCGTCGGTAGCACAAGACGCTTGCATTTCTGATACAGATTCTGGTACTACGAAAAACAGTTCGTGGCGATCTTAAACTTTACACCTGCCTTGTCGTTATTCTTTCTTTGTACCTAACATTGTTTTCTTCATTGTTACAGGTGAAGGACAGTCCTGTATAACACACCAGCTGTGGGTAAGTTACCGTTTAACGTTGGAATTGTTTACAAAGAATTTTCTGCTTGTCTTCCACGTTTGTATGCACATCTTCGTTCGAAGGAAATGCATAACTCTTCTGCATTTCGTACGAGTACGTAACAATCAGTAGCCTCATGTTGTACCTAATTCACAGATAGTTCAATAAGAAGCGATTTGCATTGTTTTACAAGTTTCCTATTTAAACATAAGGTAAAAGTTTGAAATGTTAGAATCTTTCTTTTCCAGAAAATACACTCCTGGAAATTGAAATAAGAACACCGTGAATTCATTGTCCCAGGAAGGGGAAACTTTATTGACACATTCCTGGGGTCAGATACATCACATGATCACACTGACAGAACCACAGGCACATAGACGCAGGCAACAGAGCATGCACAATGTCGGCACTAGTACAGTGTATATCCACCTTTCGCAGCAATGCAGGCTGCTATTCTCCCATGGAGACGATCGTAGAGATGCTGGATGTAGTCCTGTGGAATGGCTTGCCATGCCATTTCCACCTGACGCCTCAGTTGGACCAGCGTTCGTGCTGGACGTGCAGACCGCGTGAGACGACGCTTCATCCAGTCCCAAACATGCTCAATGGGGGACAGATCCGGAGATCTTGCTGGCCAGGGTAGTTGACTTACACCTTCTAGAGCACGTTGGGTGGCACGGGATACATGCGGACGTGCATTGTCCTGTTGGAACAGCAAGTTCCCTTGCCGGTCTAGGAATGGCAGAACGATGGGTTCGATGACGGTTTGGATGTACCGTGCACTATTCAGTGTCCCCTCGACGATCACCAGTGGTGTACGGCCAGTGTAGGAGATCGCTCCCCACACCATGATGCCGGGTGTTGGCCCTGTGTGCCTCGGTCGTATGCAGTCCTGATTGTGGCGCTCACCTGCACGGCGCCAAACACGCATACGACCATCATTGGCACCAAGGCAGAAGCGACTCTCATCGCTGAAGACGACACGTCTCCATTCGTCCCTCCATTCACGCCTGTCGCGACACCACTGGAGGCGGGCTGCACGATGTTGAGGCGTGAGCGGAAGACGGCCTAACGGTGTGCGGGACCGTAGCCCAGCTTCATGGAGATGGTTGCGAATGGTCCTCGCCGATACCCCAGGAGCAACAGTGTCCCTAATTTGCTGGGAAGTGGCGGTGCGGTCCCCTACGGCACTGCGTAGGATCCTACGGTCTTGGCGTGCATCCGTGCGTCGCTGCGGTCCGGTCCCAGGTCGACGGGCACGTGCACCTTCCGCCGAGCACTGGCGACAACATCGATGTACTGTGGAGACCTCACGCCCCACGTGTTGAGCAATTCGGCGGTACGTCCACCCGGCCTGCCGCATGCCCACTATACGCCCTCGCTCAAAGTCCGTCAACTGCACATACGGTTCACGTCCACGCTGTCGCGGCATGCTACCAGTGTTAAAGACTGCGATGGAGCTCCGTATGCCACGGCAAACTGGCTGACACTGACGGCGGCGGTGCACAAATGCTGCGCAGCTAGCGCCATTCGACGGCCAACACCGCGGTTCCTGGTGTGTCCGCTGTGCCGTGCGTGTGATCATTGCTTGTACAGCCCTCTCGCAGTGTCCGAAGCAAGTATGGTGGGTCTGACACACCGGTGTCAATGTGTTCTTTTTTCCATTTCCAGGAGTGTATGATAGACGTTTTACCAGATTCTAATTTCTGCAATGAGTGTCGTCAGAAACAGAACTGACGTCCCTTTTTAACGATTATTGTAACTTAATTAGTTATAGCATATTTCAGTTTCACTCTGTTTTTGATTTGCGTGGTGGACTTCTTTTGTACCAAGTGAAGTTATCTTACAGAGCAGGAATGTAGTTCACTCATCGATATCGGCAACATAATTGCTAAATGCAACACCGTTTTGTAGCGTATTTCCAGCTGTTCTTTTACTTCTATCACACCTTTCCTTAAAAGAAATGCGCTGTTCCAGAAGCAGTCAGAGGTAATAAAGATCTTTGCTACCTCTGCAGGATTCATGGCGTCAATAGTTAATTACTTGATCACATATTTATAACTGCAACGATCGATTCATCTTCGTTATTTTGACACGTTTCTTCACTTCATTAACCTTTCTCGTAATATAATGTAGTTCTAGTTTGTGGTAAAGCAACTACCCTTAATTTACGAGATGACTTTTCTGTAGCGTATGGATCTCTGGGACCCATATATTCAAACCGAGATTTAAGGCACAAAATCATTTGAAATTTTTATATAAAAATTATTTTTACAATTATTTAAGTGGTGTTTAAATACTCGTTGATTTTATTACATTAAATACAGCCTGTAGTACTTCATTCTTTATCACACAAAATAACATACTTCCGTGTGGATTTTTAAGCAGTGCACGTGAAGGAAATGTTATACAATACAATTTTACATTCTGAAAAATTATAGTGTCTCTGTAACAGGTAATGTTCACGTATAATTAAATTAAAAGGTTTAAATGTGCACTTCAAAATTGCCCTCGACCGGTTCAAAAAAAGAAAGTCTGCAAAATTGAAATGCAATGGTGTGAACTACAATTTTCTTTATCACCATTCAGAACACACATGATTTTAAATAACGCTTTAAGTGTTAAATTGGAGGAACAGTAAGGTCCCAAACACAGTTGTCCTGAATATCTTCCTCTGAATGATTCTCTTGTTCACTAGCAGACTTGTGATCATTGGCTATTGTAAAATCGCCCACTTCTTCGGGCGTTTCTTGATTGTTTTACTGACATCTTCCTCCATCCACCAACTAACAATTTCCTCAAACTTAGGATCGTTAAAACTGACACGTTCCAGTGCACACATTTTTTACTATACTTGCAGAAAACAGGTACGTAGTTCACGAGGCGCTATCTAGGAAACCACAACATGTGTCAGTAACAAGGGTCAACAACAAATAAAGAAGGCGATAATGCAGCCGACAACTAAAGATTGTAGGGTAAGCGATTTAAAAAGGGTAGGTGGAGTATAGAAGGATTCCGCTAGAACCGACGTTGGCGAATGAGCGAAAATTTTCACGCGGTCTGAGAGACCACACCTCATGAGTTAAGGATTAAGAGACAGCATAAGTAGAACATTGAATCACCGTGACAGTAATTACAGCTAGAGAATGAAGATTTCAAAGTCATGGTTTTCTTAAACCGTAATAACATATACTGACTTTAATAAGTTACAAATATGATCTGACTTTAATAAGTTACAAATATGATTTAGTGATCAAAGAAGGTTAGGTACGTAGTTATAGCGTGCATTCGTGAGATGAGGCAATCAAGTGAGAGAGAAAATAATTCCTATGTGTCGGAAGTAACGGTAATTTAGAACGCCCTACAATGAAACCAGCGCGGAATTAGTGTGTTACTCTCTCTCTTTACCTGTTCGTTTTATTATTTTCTGTGCATTATCCTATTTTACAGAATTTAACAATATTGGATGTGAGGTCCGCCAGTTATGCAAAACACCGTTTTTCTCAGTACCCAAACATGTTTCGGCACCACTGTGCCATCATCAGTGAGTTTTCGTTTTATTTATTCTGCAATGTGAACATTTTTGTTAAATGATTATAAAATTATGTGCATTTTTAGTTCAAACAACAGATCGTTTCTTTTTGTAAATACCTTTACATTTAGTATGCATGAATTTTTTGGATCACTTGTGTGTTAATTACTACAGGTACTAAGAAAAACGGTGTTTTGCATAGCTGGCGGAGCTGCAAATCAAAATGATGGATATTTAACAATATTGGTAATCAGTGTAGTGCTTAAGTGCGTGGTCGCTGCTTGAACCTTGTCCCTTGTACCCTCTGTTTGTCCATATAATGACTGACATGAGTAATCGAATGAAAACAATCGTGTTGTGACAGCTAAAAGTGAACACCCTGTACCGAACTGAACTTAATGACCGACGCGGCCCTAGAATAGTTGGCTCATGCTAAATCTTCTTACTGAGCACCGCGTGTATGCTCCAGTGAGGCTACGCATACCAGCGATGCAAATTAAACACTGAGGTGAGAAAGGTCGTGAGATACCTCCTAAGTCGGCCGTTGTGGCCGAGCGGTTCTAGGCGTTACAGTTTGGAACCGCGCGACCGCTACGGTCGCAGGTTCGAATCCTGCCTCGGGCATGGATGTGTGTGATGTCCTTAGGTTGGTTAGGTTTAAGTAGTTCTAAGTTCTAGGGGACTGATGACCTCAGATGTTAAGTCCCATAGTGCTCAGAGCCATTTGAACCATTTGATACCTCATAAATCGTGTTGCACCATCTTTTGTCCGGCGTAATGCAGCAACTCGACGGGCGGGGCCTGGGCTCAACAAGTCGCTGGAAGTTCCCTCAAAAAATGTTGAGCCATGCTGCCTCTGTAGCCGTCCATAGTTGGTAAAGTGTTGCTGGCGCAGGACTTTGTGCACGAACTGACCTCTCGAATATGTCCCTTAAATGTTAGATGGGATTCATGCCGGACGATCTGAGTGGCCAAATAATTCGCTCGAATTGTCCAGAATGTTCTACAAAACCAATGGCGAAAAACTATGGCCCGGTGAGATGGCGCATCGTCATCCACAAAAATTGCATCGCTGCTTGGGACTTTGAGGTCCATGAATGGCAAGTAGCCGAACATAACCATTTCCAATTAATGATTGGTTCAGTTGAACCAATGGATCCATTCCATTTAACGACTACTATACAGCCACCACCAGCTTGCACAGTGCCTTGTTGACTACTGTGGTCCTTGGCTTCGTGGGGTCTGCGCCACATTCGAACCCTACCATCAGTTCTTACCAGCTGAAATCGGGACTCATCTGAATAGGTCACGGAAATGTTCACGAACCCAGGAGACGCATTACAGCCGATGTCGTGCTGTTGGCAAAGGCTCTCGCGTCGGACATATGCTGCCATAGCCCATTAACGACAAATTTCGCCGCGCTGTCCTAACGGATACTTTCGTCTTACGTCCCATATTGATTTCTGTGATTATTTCACGTACAGGGCTATTACAAATGATTGAAGCGATTTCATAAATTCACTGTAGCTCCATTCATTGACATATGGTCACGACACACTACATATATGTAGAAAAACTCATAAAGTTTTGTTCGGCTGAAGCCGCACTTCAGGTTTCTGCCGCCAGAGCGCTCGAGAGCGCAGTGAGACAAACTGGCGACAGGGGCCGAGAAAGCGTATGTCGTGCTTGAAATGCACTCACATCAGTCAATCATAACAGTGCAACGACACTTCAGGACGAAGTTCAACAAAGATCCACCAACTGCTAACTCCATTCGGCGATGGTATGCGCAGTTTAAAGCTTCTGGATGCCAATGTAAGGGGAAATCAACGGGTCGGCCCGCAGTGAGCGAGGAAACGGTTGAACGCGTGCGGGCAAGTTTCACGCGTAGCCCGCGGAAGTCGACGAATAAAGCAAGCAGGGAGCTAAACGTACCACAGCCGACTGTTTGGAAAATCTTACGGAAAAGGCTAAAGCAGAAGCATTTCTTAAACAGGAGATTGGAAAACCGATGGATCGGTCATGGTGGAGATCATGATCAACAATTCATGTCATGGCCTCCACGCTCTCCCGACTTAACCCCATGCGATCTCTTTCTGTGGGGTTGTGTGAAAGATTCAGTGTTTAAACCTCCTCTACCAAGAAACGTGCCAGAACTGCGAGCTCGAATCAACGATGCTTTCGAACTCATTGATGGGGACATGCTGCGCCGAGTGTGGGAGGAACTTGATTATCGGCTTGATGTCTGCCGAATCACTAAAGGGGCACATATCGAACATTTGTGAATGCCTAAAAAAACTTTTTGAGTTTTTGTATGTGTGTGCAAAGCATTGTGAAAATATCTCAAATAATAAAGTTATTGTAGAGCTGTGAAATCGCTTCAATCACTTGTAATAACCCTGTAGTGTTGCCTGTCTGTTAGCACTGACGAATCTACGCAAGTGCCGCTGATCCGGGTCGTTCAGTGAAGGCCGTCGGCCACTGATTTATCCGTGGCGAGATGCAATGCCTGAAGTTTGGTATTCTTGGCACACTCTTGACATTATGGATCGCGGAATATTTAACTTCTTAAAGCTTTACGAAATGGAATGCCCCGTGCATCTAGCTCCAACTACCATTCCGCGTTCAAAGGCTTTTAAATCCCATCGTGCGACCATTATCACACGAGAAACTTTTTCACATGAAAAATAATTCCTCTGCCAATGCACCACCCTTTTATGCCTTGTGTATGCGATACAAACGCCATCTGTATATGTCCACATCGCCATCCCACGACTTAAATCACCTCAGTGTATGTCTGAATCCAATCTGCAGTCCTGTATAAGCTTTCGAGTTTCCTGTGCTCCGTTTTTCGCAGCGTAATATGAACATTAAAGTCGTGACACAGATATTGGAAGTCATATCATTAAAATAGCGAAGTGTTATCGAGATTTGCTTGTGACGTGCGAAGTCGTGTATGTAATCATGCGTGACATTTAAGTAGATATGGGAAACATTTTATTATATATCGAGTCACTTTGTTTAACGCGAGACGTTGCGGCTACGTTTCAATTTCTAGATCTGAATAGCATTGCAGCGACTGTAGTCAAGACGCTGGCTGTATTTGTTAATTCGTGTAAAACTGTGTTCAGTGTAATAAAGTGTTTTTTGAGAGACGTCATTTAAGCAGCAGTCGAAAAAGAAGGTTTTCTTTGTCATTGAAGACAACAGGAATGTAGGAAGAGACAACAGGTACCCAAGTCTTTTCCTCACGTGAACTTAAGCGTTGGGAATCCACGCTGCTACACTTCCTTGGGAAAATTCTGTAGTTACACAACGGGGTTGTGAACGCGGTGGCTCCCCCCCCCCCTCCCTCCCCCTCACATCTCTACATGTTATCACTCATGAACGTAGTTATAACTGCATGTTGGAACCACAGTTTCTTTTCTCTTACTTAGTCAAGGAGCTACTATGCTGCAAAATATGTTTATAAACTGCTGTATTATATATGGCATGCATTCATGCTGCTTCTGTCGAAATGAAGATGTTCTTATGTCGTTAATATTTGATCAATCTTCCTCATTTGCTAGTTCAAAGCTGCTCTTCTTGCTAGTAACATATATGGTGAGCTAACTAGAAGTACTGCTTCGATATGCTACTTATCGAAATCAAACAACTCAAAATAAATTATTTGCAGACAAGTTATTAATTATGCTATGAATCATTTGCTTCGTGAAGACTGAAGATGCATAAAAAACCAGGTGTAACATGCTTGGTTAAGAAACAAAAATAAGATACTCTAGTTAAACGTTACCTTTATAAACAAGATAACAAGAGGAAATGTGGGCTTTGCACCGTTCTGAGAGAGTTTGAAGCGCCCAGAGCATTGGTATGATTCTGACATATAGTCATAAATGTGATGAATGACATTAAATACTGTCGGAAAGAAGGAAAAGAAAAATCTCTTCGTGACATCATTTCTTCACTACAGTCTTGGGACAGAATCCGCACGAGATGGCACTTCTTATGACTGACATAGGCTGTGCTTATGTTTAATAGATTTCGAATTCCGAGGATATTTAATTTGTGTTGATCAGAAAAAGATTGTCTTGATTTTAAAATTTTCAAGTGCGTTAACAGTTAGAATTTTTATGCACCATGCGTATTTGTTTTTCTCTTTGAGATTGGAAAGGTTTTAAAATTTCGGTGACATCCACATTACCAGTGACTCATGAAGGGTTGAGCTGGATGTGGTTGGATGAAGGTATTGGTCTTGCCCTTATAGAATAACCATCCGGACATCTGTGTGGAGAGACGCAAATAAAACTGGACATCTAAATCTACGTGATAGAAGATTTTGAGCCTCTCTCGTCCTGAAATCGACTTCAGAGTCTTACCCGCTATAGTTCGATTATACTAACAAGGAGAACACGGCAAGTGCCATAACCATATTTCACAGAAACTTCGATCAATGGAAGAGGGTTCAAATTTAGATAATATGTGTCTTATTTGTAGATACTCAAACGTTCCTTAGAAAACGACGTTCAAAGTCTTAGATGTGCTTTACATGCCAAAAACGCAATCAGTTCAACCGAGCCGACAGCACAGTGGCTTGTGTAGCGGCTTCCACTGTCGCGACCCGGGTTCGAAATCCTATTACTGTATTTTTTAATTTTTTTCGATTATCTGCATATACCCGTTGAAGGTTAGTGCACGAATGTTTATTATCAAGTTGGGGGATACAAGGGCGTTAAATCAGTTGTCGAAGTACAATTGGTTTCACAATAAATGTCATACATTTATTACATGATAGATGTGTGTGTGGTATTTTCAGCGGTTACAATCATTTTAAATCCCCATACTCCTATATTTTATTTTTATATCAGTTCTTAATTCTTATATTCTATTCTTAATATTTGTTCTGCAGCAAGATTTGGTGCATTCATTTATCGTTTTGGACATTCTTATTGTAATCTTCTACGGACAAGCGTAGATATACGACAAACAATAAAAAACAAAATAAAAACAATAATCGACTTCAGAACAGAGTGCGCGAAAGTAGGCATATGGAACGCTAGCTGCTGTGTTACCGCTTCGTTTGGTCTTGCTGTGCGCTAAAAGGCAAAGAAAACTTTCACTCTCATTTTCCCAGAAAAGGTAGAGTATCTACAGATAATCCGAGACATGTATTCGCTTATTTTGACGTTTCTTGTACTGAGCGAAGCTTCTGGGAAATCGGATTATGGCACTTGCCGTGTTCTCATCGGAAGTTGGGCATGACGTTTTACCAAGTTTAGTTGTAGCGTGCCACGTGATCTCTTTGTTGCCTGTTTTGTAGCTGAATATATATATATATATATATATATATATATATATATATATATATGTGTGTGTGTGTGTGTGTGTGTGTGTGTGCGCGTGCGCTTGTAACTGGGTACTCATTTCTGTTCAAGATATGCTCTGTCGTAAAGAAGGAGCTGTTAAGAAAAAAAAAAACTTTGATGTACACTACATTTGAAAACACATCTGATGTTTGTCAAACTGTTTTTCCGTGGACAAATTTTCCAAGAGGTTTATAGCAATGTATTTCACTCGTTTCTGCACTGTAATTTAGGCAGGAAAGAGATATTGTTCGTATAAGTCTGGGTCTCTACCTAGTTGGATAGATGAGAAATATGGAGAATATTCAAAGACGAAGTGCACGTTTAGTCACGGCTTCGTTTGGCCAGTGTGAGGGCGTCACAGAAATTTTCAACTTCCGTGGGTGTCGCCTTAAGAACGACGTTATACTTTTCAGGGGGCGTTGCTCTTCTAATTTCGAGAGCTAACGTTTCAGTCGTAGTCAAGAAATGTACGACTTTACCTCGCACTATGGTGACTACGGTAAAAACAGAGAAATTCTAGATCTACACTTATACTCCATAGACCACTGTGAAGAGCATGGCAGAGGTAACTTACCATTGTGCCTCACGTTAGGGTTTCCTCCAGTGTCATCTGCAGTATGGATTGCAGGGAGTATGAATGTTTACAGCCCTACTGGGCGCTGTAATTAGTCTAAGCTTTTCTTCGCGGTTTCTCTGTGGGCCCTTGTAGGGAGTAATTATGAAGTCCATGAAACATTTCAGGCTATCTATACGACCAACAACAACAGTGGTACACTGTGTGAAAGAAACTCTCAAAGCAAGTTAGTTTTTTTTTCTTCTCTCGGTGTTTATAAATGCCTCGTGTGTCCACCCTTCATCACACAGTATTTATCTAATAGCTAGTCCATTTCTGCTCACACCCGATCCCGCATATCAGGAATGACGGTAAGAGTAGCTGCTGCGGTAGTGTCGCAAGTCTTCGAGGTTCTGTGGTAGAGGTGGAACATAAACGATATCCTTAATGTAACCCCACAAGAAAAAATAGCCAGGCGACGAATCTGACGAATCTACTGCAGACGGTGGCGCCTCTGTCGGCGGCTTCACAAATTAACTAGCCCAGCACCTCGTTGTCTTTCAACTATTTGTTACGTTATGTTTAGTCACATCCTTGTCCCTAATTTTTAAAAATGTTTCGTGGTTTTACAGTGACGCTGTATTTAGAATCACTGATGTATAGTTGTGCAGTGTGACAGCTCTGCCGTATTCCCAGGTAGTGTTGTTGTGCACCACGTTTCCCACTGCACTGTTTTGTGTATTTGTCTGGTGATCCACTACATTGGACTGCAGACGCGACGTCAACGCGTCATCTAGGCAACAGGAAACGGACGAGGGCACTGGCCGTCAACTAGCTTACGGGCAGAGTAATTGGCCTGGGAAATGTCAACCTC
Source organism: Schistocerca serialis cubense (assembly GCF_023864345.2). Classification (NCBI taxonomy): domain Eukaryota; kingdom Metazoa; phylum Arthropoda; class Insecta; order Orthoptera; family Acrididae; genus Schistocerca; species Schistocerca serialis. Next base: position 561,117,701 of record NC_064642.1, on the reverse strand, counting down.
AAAATATGCATACTGCATGCAAAGAAGAAAAAAAGAAAACTAAAGAATCATTCCAGAGCATCACAATGACTGTGGCTGTCCGTTGTGGAACAGTAAGTGCGGAACGTCGCACGGACTGTATTTCCTTGAATGAGTCATAAGTGCTGTAGGGAATATCCTTGCGTGGGCGGGTACTGCGAAACTGTAATGACCTTTGAAACAAATCATTCTGGAGGACGACGGTTAAAATACCAGTCTTCCCATTTAAATCTACGCCTTTCTTGGTTTCCCCAATTCGCTTCAGGTAGACGCTGAGATGGGTCCTAAGGGAAGGGCACGGATAATGTCTTTCCGCGTGCTTCCCCAATCCGAGCATGAGTTGCCTCTCCAATAGCTTCATCGTGTAGCCCTATGTAAAGTTAAACCCCTATCTTTCTTAATTTTTGCTTATCAAATATGAGTTGCCATTTCTTTTTTTTTTTTTTTTTTTTTGAATCGACAGATGTCGACACTATAACAACACTGTGCAGTTGTGTTTGCGAGGATTTTGAATGCAAATTCGAACCCTGTCTAGTCATAGTGACTGATGTTCCCCCTCAAGTATTTCATGTAAACGTTCCAGTCGTTTCTTCTAAGTGTGTAGGACTGGTTCCCTCCGTTGACAGATTGAGCTATGCTCATTGTTTAATAAATTTGCTTGCACGGCACACAGACCCCTAAAAAAGCAAGAAACGTAATTGTCCAGCGAATAGAACTTTATAAGCACCGTAGTATATACCTTTACTGACCACCCATCTTATGTTTTTGCAGTTTTATCTTTCAAACAATTAAGCATGGAAATATGGTTCTGCCTTGAGCAAACACATATTCTTCTTCTTTAACAAATGGTTCAAATGGCTCTGAGCACTATGGTACTTAACATCTGGGGTCATCAGTCCCCTAGAACTTAGAACTACTTAAACCTAACTAACCTAAGGACATCACACACATCCATGCCCGAGGCAGGATTCGAACCTGCGACCGTAGCACTTCTTTAACACCCAAACATGTTTCGGTGAATTTTCACCATCGTCAGTGGGTTCATTTATTTTCTTGGTGTTATATATATTGAGGTTTAAATGGATATAGGATAGTAACCTATGAGTTCAGTGAATTTGGGCCACCAACAACTGCTCTGCAGAGCCCCTTCAAACATCCACTGCGTGACGTCACATCCGTCAGCTACAGATGGGCGGTCATTACCCTGGTGGACGTAAACGTAAAATAGTAAAATATGTCTTTGACCATGTATTTAACTACAGATGGTTTGTTTGTAGAGGGGATTCACTTTGAGCAATGCATAATATAATTTTTTTTTCTATTTCCCAGACATGTTTCGCTGAAGTTTTAGCATCATTAGAGAGGTATCTTTCCTTCTGTCGTCCGCAGCTCGTGGTCTAGCAGCGTTGCTGCCGATGGATCATGGGGTCCCGGGATCGATTCCCGGCCGGGTTGGGGATTTTCTCTGCCCGGGGACTGCCTGTTTGTGTTGTCCTCATCATTTCATCATCACCATCATCATCACCATTCGTGACAGCGGCTAGATTGGACTATGTAAAAAATTGGAGTGTGAAAAAAATTGGGACTTCGTACGGGCGCTGATGACCGCGCAGTTGAGCGCCCACAAACCAATCATCATCATTATTTCTTTCTGTTAGACACGAAAAATGCTCTTTACTACTTGTGCACATATAAATTTGAGTTTTTAAGACAGTAGTTGCAACTTTGTCATTGAAAAGCAGACAGAGTTTTCTACATACACCTCGTTACCACGTGCCGTGCTTTTCCTCGTTTTCTTTCCTTTTTTTTAATTGCATTTTTTTTTCTTTCATAGTGCGTCATCTGCAACCAAATAGAAGCTAATGTAAAGAAGTTATTTACATCGAAATTATACGAGTGGGAATGTTATGGTTGGGCCTAACATTAACTAATTCTATGTGAAAGATTGTGTGTGTGTGTGTGTGTGTGTGTGTGTGTGTTTGTGTGTGTGTGTGTGTGTGTGTGCGTGCGCGCGTGTGCGTGTGACTGAGAGAGATCGAGAGAGAATAGGTGAGGATTTTATTTATTTAATTACTGCTGCTTTATTCATTTATTTTTTGTTTCTTTTTGAATTGTTTGTGTGTGTAAGTCGCTGAAGGTTTGTGGATTTTCTTTAATTATTTCGTTTGGTGTGTGTAAGGGATTGGGGGGGGGGGGGGGGGGAGTTGGTGTATGTATCGATTGGTGTTGTCCGACAGTTCTTTGAGGGCATAGAAGAGAGTTCTGTTGCAAAGAGCTGTTTATTTATTTATTATTTGTTTCCCTTCAACCATGGGGGGCTGTTGCTGCATTTGAGAATTACGTTACAATTCAGTGGAGGCATTGATTCGTGTTCGGAACCGCGCGACCGCTACGGTCGCAGGTTCGACTCTTGCCTCGAACATGGATGTGTGTGATGTCCTTAGGTTAGGTTGAAGTAGTTTTAGTTATAGGGGCCTGATGACCTCAGATGTTAAGTCCCACAGTGCTCAGAGCCATTTGAACCATTTTTTGATTCGTGTTCTCATGTCAAACGTAAACGAAGACATTGCTTCTGCCTGAACGCATTTTAGAATCTAATGTTTCGTTTATTTCTTAATCAGTTGCGCATAATGCCAACCGTTTTCCAGATGTGGAATTATTAGTTTTGTTTGTCTCATGATTTGATATTTACACTTTCCCGCTGAAACAGTAATGAAAATAACCATTGCATAATTTAACATGTCTATAAATCCATATAATCCTAGAAAACGTGAAAGTGGTAATGAAAAAGACTGATACTGTCATACTTATTAGAGTCACCGTCAGAACTTTCAGCAAAAACATTAAATACTAAAGTTCCCATAAGGTACTTTAACTTTTCTATTGATTTTTCTTGGTCGTCTTTCCTTGGAGGAGATACGCTCGCATATTAAATTTTGCCGACTTCTTCAGAGGGAGCCAATTTAATCCGAGCACTTTCTCCGGCTGCCTACATTCCCTGTTACATTTTACGGCCGATGCCACGAAAGCGGACTGCAGCCCGCGCTTTCCCGTATCTAATTGGCGGCGTAGTACGCCTCGAGACAGCTCGCCTTTCATTTCGCCCGCCGGAAGCAACAGCCGCGTCCTAGCACCATTTCACAGTGTGTTGCGCCGTTCAAGTCGGCACAATGGAACAAAACGCTTCGTTACTCGAGTGAGAAGCGACCGCGGAGTAACTGCTGAGCCTTGTACTACTATTGTCTTTGCGTCACTCACAGCTTCGGCGTTAGCTTCCAATGTCGTTCAGGTTGGCGCTTTCTTAGCTCCCCCGAAAAAATATATGTCGCCTCCCTTAAAAGACCACCCTTTTCGCTTTGGAGCGCTGTAAGTGCAGTAGAACAGGCTCTAGCTCAGTGGTTCCCAACCTTTCTGAGACCGTTACCACCGGCCGGAGTGGCCGAGCGGTTTTAGGCGCTCCAGTCTGGAAACGCGCGACCGCTACGGTCGCAGGTTCGAATCCTGCCTCGGGCATGGATGTGTGTGGTGTCTTTAGGTTAGTTAGGTTTATGTAGTTCTAAGTTCTACGGGACTGATGACCTCAGCTGTAAAGTCCCATAGTGCTCAGAGCCATTTGAACCATTTTTGAGACCGTTACTCCTAAGTGCAATCAGATGCTAGATACACCCCCCTCCCGCCGACCCCTCTCTCCGCCCATCATCACCAGATCACTGAGTCGGTGAGACTACAGGTACGGCGTATTTCGAACAACCTTTTTTATAAAATGATAAATTAAAGCGCATTGCGAGTGTTACCCGCAAGTACTTCTCACAAAAGAAAGCTAACTATCGATATTGAAGTAAATACTTATTAGAAAACACGTTTCCTCAGGACCAGTCCTCTCCCTGCCGGCACTTGCTTCACCCACCTCCTGCACCTCCGTTTAAAATCTACCGAATTAAAATGTGTACACTTCACAATGTTTTTAGACCACTTGACTGCTGGACTCCTGAACTGGGTGCCAATGCTTTGTGTCGGGCGACTGCCACTAATAATAGTAATAATAAAAATACAATGTAGGCCCTAAAGCAGTATAGTAGTAGTCATTTACATAGTTGCTGTTTTGCTGTCAGTTATTTCGCTTATTGTTGTGGAGTGAAAAGGAGGCATATTCATGAGATATTTAAGTATATGTGACGTTTAGGTTTCAATTATACTGTCATAGATGCAGGGTACTAAGTACAAAGTATGTGTGTAGTGGGTGGTATATGTGAGAAAGATGGTGTTCATACAAATTGTTTTTTTTTTTTTTTTTTTTTTTTTTTTTTTTTTTTTTTTTTTTTTTTTTTCCATCAGTCTACTGACTGGTTTGATTCGGCCCGCCACGAATTCCTTTCCTGTGCTAACCTCTTCATCTCAGAGTAGCACTTGCAACCTACGTCCTCAATTATTTGTTTGACGTATTCCAATCTCTGTCTTCCTCTACAGTTTTTGCCCTCTACAGCTCCCTCTAGTACCATGGAAGTCATTCCCTCATGTCTTAGCAGATGTCCTATCATCCTGTCCCTTCTCCTTATCAGTGTTTTCGACATATTTCTTTCCTCTCCGATTCTGCGTAGAACCTCCTCATTCCTTACCTTATCAGTCCACCTAATTTTCAACATTCGTCTATAGCACCACATCTCAAATGCTTCGATTCTCTTCTGTTCCGGTTTTCCCACAGTCCAGGTTTCACTACCATACAATGCTGTACTCCAGACGTACATCCTCAGAAATTTCTTCCAAAATTAAGGCCGGTATTTGAAATTAGTAGACTTCTCTTGGCCAGAAATGCCTTTTTTGCCATAGCGAGTCTGCTTTTGATGTCCTCCTTGCTCCGTCCCTCATTGGTTATTTTACTGCCTAGGTAGCAGAATTCCTTAACTTCATTGACTTCGTGACCATCAATCCTGATGTTAAGTTTCTCGCTGTTCTCATTTCTACTACTTCTCATTACCTTCGTCTTTCTCCGATTTACTCTCAAACCATACTGTGTACTCATTAGACTGTTCATTCCGTTCAGCAGATCATTTAATTCTTCTTCACTTTCGCTCAGGATAGCAATGTCATCAGCAAATCGTATCATTGATATCCTTTCACCTTGTATTTTAATTCCACTCCTGAACCTTTCTTTTATTTCCATCATTGCTTCCTCGATGTACAGATTGAAGAGTAGGGGCGAAAGGCTACAGCCTTGTCTTACACCCTTCTTAATACGAGCACTTCGTTCTTGATCGTCCACTCTTATTATTCCCTCTTGGTTGTTGTACATATTGTATATGACCCGTCTCTCCCTATAGCTTACCCCTACTTTTTTCAGAATCTCGAACAGCTTGCACCATTTTATATTGTCGAACGCTTTTTCCAGGTCGACAAATTCAATGAAAGTGTCTTGATTTTTCTTTAGCCTTGCTTCCATTATTAGCCGTAACGTCAGAATTGCCTCTCTCGTCCCTTTACTTTTCCTAAAGCCAAACTGATCGTCACCTAGCGCATTCTCAATTTTCTTTTCCATTCTTCTGTATATTATTCTTGTAAGCAGCTTCGATGCATGAGCTGTTAAGCAAATTGTGCAACAATTGTCGCACTTGTCAGCTCTTGCCGTCTTCGGAATTGTGTGGATGATGCTTTTCCGAAAGTCAGATGGTATGTCGCCAGACTCATATATTCTACACACCAACGTGAATAGTCGTTTTGTTGCCACTTCCCCCAATGATTTTAGAAATTCTGATGGAATGTTATTTATCCCTTCTGCCTTATTTGACCTTAAGTCCTCCAAAGCTCTTTTAAATTCCGATTCTAATACTGGATCCCCTATCTCTTCTAAATCGACTCCTGTTTCTTCTTCTATCACATCAGACAAATCTTCACCCTCATAGAGGCTTTCAATGTATTCTTTCCACCTATCTGCTCTCTCCTCTGCATTTAACAGTGGAATTCCCAATGCACTCTTAATGTTACCACCGTTGCTTTTAATGTCACCAAAGGTTGTTTTGACTTTCCTGTATGCTGAATCTGTCCTTCCGACAATCATATTTTTCTTTAGCCTTGCTTCCATTGTTAGCCGTACATACGTTTCATAAACTGTAACCCCCACGACAATGTGTCATATGTAACAAATAATTTGGTTTCGTGACCAAAACGCAGTTGAATCCTTTTGTTTTTACCCCTCAGAAAATTACGTTTCACCCCTCGGGGGCTGATAACCCCAGGTCGGGAACCAATGCTCTAGCTGGTCACGGGACCCTCCATCGGTGACGTGGTGTGGAAGTGACAAGTCAGCTGTATGGAACCAACGCAATAGGATGGGTCGACATGGAAACGTGTCGAAGTGATGGACACGAGTTCTTGGGTTAGGAGGTGCGCGTGACCAGACCGTGAATGAAATTATCCTTTTGGTTGGCCCATGGTGTCTACACGAGGAATGGTGTACCACTCACAGCCAAGTAAGACTGAATAAGAATAGTAGTCGTCTAATCTACATACCTATTTTGCCAATTACTATAGAAATCGTGGCAGAGAGTGTATTTAATTGTACTGGTTATTGTGATTACTTATCCTTCTATTCACGGAGACAGCGTGGCGGTAATGAGTGATCCATCTTCTCTCTGTACAGTGGTGATAGTATAATTAAATCTTCACACTGTTTTTACGACCAGATTGGCACTGTATGCCTACGAAAGATAATGATTTAGCTATCCAGATTAAAGTTAAGCTTCAGAATTCACTGTTGACGTGATGTAAGGGAAAACGCGATCTTAATGCTTGACCAAGGATTCTATGAAGGAAATAAGAATCTCGCAACTGTTCGTGGACGAGAACTACACGAGGTGACAAAAGTAATAGAATACCTCCTAATATGCCCGGCTTAGTGCAGCAGCTCGACGCGACAAGGACTCGACAGGGCTTTTGGAAGTCCCCTGCAGAAATGCTGAGTCATGTTGTCTCTATAGCCGTACATAATTGAGAAAGTGTTGGCCGGTGCAGGATTTTGCTCTCGAACTGACCTCTCGATTATGTCACATAAATGTACGATGGGATTCATTTCTGGCGACCTGGGTGGCCAAATCCACTAAGGAGACTGCCTACACTACGTTTGTCCGCCCTCTTTTAGAATACTGCTGCGCGGTGTGGGATCCTTACCAGATAGGACTGATGGGGTATATCGAAAAAGTTCAAAGAAGGGCAGCACGTTTTGTATTATCGCGAAAGATAGGAGAGAGTGTCACAGAAATGATACAGGATTTGGGCTGGACATCATTAAAAGAAAGGCGTTTTATCGTTGCGACGGAATCTTCTCACGAAATTCTAATCACCAACTTTCTCCTCCGAATGCGAAAATATTTTGTTGACACCAGCCTACATAGGGAGAAACGACCACCACGATAAAATAAGGGAAATCAGAGCTCGTACGGAAAGATGTAGGTGTTCGTTCTTTCCGCGCGCTATACGAGATTGGAATACTAGAGAATTGTGAAGGTGGTTCGATGAACCCTCTGCCAGGCACTTAAACGTGATTTGCAGAGTATCCACGTAGATGTAGATTCACTCGAATTGTCCACAATGTTCTTCAAACCAACAGCTAATAATTGCGCCTCTATGGCATGGCGCATAGTCATCCATAAAAATTCCATCTATGAGTTGCTGAAAATGCCCTCCAGTACCCAAACATAACCATTTACATTCAGTGATTAGGTCAGTTGGACCAGAGGAGCCAGTCCGTTCCATGTAAGCACAGGCCACACCATATGGAGCCACCACCAGCTTGTACAGTGCCTTGTTGACAACATGGGTCCATGGCTTGGTGGGATCTTTGCCACACTCGAACCCTACCATCAGTTGTTACCAAGTGAAATCTGAACTCATGTGACCAGGCTACGGTTTTCCAGACGTCTAAGATCCAACAGATATGGTAACGAGCCCAGGAGAGGCACTGCAGGCGATTTGCTGTTAGCAAAGGCACTAGTGTCGGTCGTCTGCTGCCATGGCGCATTAACACCAAATTTAGCCGCTCTGTCCTAACGTTCATCGTACGTCCCACACTGATTTCTGCGGTTTTCCATGCAGTGTTGCTTGTCTGTTAGTGCTTGGACCCATTTGAACTGAGGCATTCTCACTCGCCACTCGAAGTTGTTCCGGTCTTTCTTGGGTTCTTCGATCAGGTCAACGGTTGAGTCGTGGATTTTTCGCCTAAATTTTTTTCGGTGTGGCACATCAAGTTGTGATATTCCTATTTTCTTCAATTCTTCTTTTATTGGACCTATCCATTTTATTGTTTCAGTTTCAGCTCCTCTGCTATTTTCTTTATAATTTTCAGTTTCTTTATTTTGTCATAGTTTGTATGTTCCTCCTTCAGTATAGTGAGGTCCTAAAATATTTCTGCTTATCTCTCTCTCTCTCTCTCTCTCTCTCTCTCTCTCTCTCCCTCCCCCTCCCTCTCCCTCTCCCTCTCCCTCCCCTCAATGGTCCACAATCTGGTGTGCCACTTGGAGTATGGTGGGGGGTGGCGGGCTGGAAGGGACAGACAGCTCAGAATAAAGCAGAAACTTGCAGTCAGACAATTCATAGTCTTATTACAGTTAGAGTGTGCATATTTTGTGGAACTGAAAGCATCAGCGTGTCCTCACATATCACCAAGTTATTGGTGAGACAACACGTTCTTTAGTCTGCAGTCGCCATTCTTAGCCCACACCAAAGGGTATTAGGAAAGTTTTGCAATACAGCTTTATTTACTTAATTTTTTCGAAATAATTTCTGCCACTGTGAATACACCTCTCCATCCTCTGAAACCAATCCCTAAACCAGTCCCAAGTTTCTCAAGGGACTAAGGCAGACGCTTTGTCTCAAGCCCTCAAGAAGTCCTCAGCACTTGAAAATTGAACTCCTTTCAGCAGATTTTCACATGCAGGAACAGTGCAAAGTCACAAGGAGCAACGTCTGGACTGTAAGGAGGGCGCTCAAGAAGTTCCAGTCCTGTACCCCGCAAATATTCGGTGCCTGCTTTGGCGGGGTGAGCTGGAGGTTGTCATGCTGGAGGAACCAAGTCCCCATTCCTGGCTTCAGTCGCAGGTTCTTCAAAGATTGGATAACTTTGGGCGGCATTGCTCAGTGTACCAATTAGCTGTGACTGTCTTCTGTGTGTCCAAAACAACACGCTCCATAATTACACTCGATTTGAAAAAAAAGCTATGAGTTTCTTCTTTACTGATCTGGATTTTCCGACAGCTACAGCTGTGTTGCCATCTTCAAAAAACCAAACCTTGTTTTGAGTCTTAGTCGGCACGCCATAATAGCACATCCAAGTCTCGTCACCTGTCACAATGTTATACACATACTGAGATTGTCCCTTAGAAAATTTCTTTAACATCACCTGGCACCAAGTCACACGTAATGTCCTCTGCTCTACCTTCTGTCTATGCGGCACCCAGACACAACAAAGTTTCTTTACTTGCAAATGACCATGCAGAATCGAACGAATTGCTGGTGCATTTAGCCCTAAGGTATCCTCTATCTGGTTATAGGTCACTCGCTTGTCTTCGTCTAGCATTTTCCTCACAGCATCAATGTTTTTCTCCGTAATTGATGATCGTGGACTTCCCGCCCTCTCAGCGTCCTCCAGAGCGAAATTTCCTCATTAGAATTCTCTTTGCCACCTGAATATAGTTGTACGATGTGGCCACTCATCACCGAGTGCAAGAGTCATTTCTTCGAGAAACAGGTCAATGTTTAAACCGCGCGCGAAGTTGTACAGCAAAACTGCCCAAACCTCACTTCGTGACTACGATACCATAACAAACACTTCGAACTAACTCTGCTAGTGAATGACTGTGCCCTACAATGCAAGTATGAAGCACTCTCAGAACACAGCAATAATCAGCCTTCTGTGACTTATTGTTACGTTACTGCAAAACATTCTTTGTGCCCTTAGAAGTAAACAGTACTCTGTGACTTCTTAGGCTTTCCCGGGGCATAATAAGCTTTCGCTGATGGATCCTAAAATCAACATGATTCGATATTTCGGCAGTCCATCGGCCCACCAATCTCAGGAGAAGATGGCGGAGAGATAGACCATCGGTATACCGAATCAAGTTGATTTTAGGGTCTGGTAGCAAACCCAAGGAGACTCTCAAACAGTATTTTTATTTTTGATAACGTAGATTTTCCCGGCGTACCAAATACTGATGATTTTCACGGGTTTGCAGCCGGGTTCCATCTTCCTGACGACAACACGATATTTCGGCGGACCACCTGGCCGCCGAAATATCGTGTTGTCGTCAGGGCGATGGAGCCCGGCTGCAAACCCGTGAAAATCATCAGTATTTTTATTTGTTTTGTACAGCGACTGAAAGCGTCTTTAATAGACAATTGTTGTAAAATGAAGACTAATTTAAGTATGTATAGAGCAATGGGTCCCAACCTTTTTTGCCTAGTGGCCACCTTTGAAATCACAGGATATCTCAAGTCTCCTGCTATTATTTATTTTATTTAGTTATTTATTTACAATTTTTTTATTTTCTCGAAAAATTTTATTTCACAATAATCGACAATTCACACTTTAATAAAGTGGAGTTATCATAGGTAGAGTAATACAAAACTGCAGTGTTTCATAGGACTTGGTAGCCGAAACGTCTTTGTGCCTTAGTTTAATACCTAATAATATTGTTTTCACTTGGCCAACACATTTGATATTAAACATTTTAAAAATTACAAGAAAAATTCAGAGCACTGATTTCTTTAAGCAGCTCCTTCATGTTTTTGTTTCACACTAGATAAAGCACATCTACGATCACTTCCCATGTTCAGGCGACTGCGGTGTTGTGTTTTCAAGATAGGTAATGTTGAGAATCCAGTCCCTCAGAAGTGTGTTGGTGAGAACTGTACGACAGCTTTTATGGCTTCCTTTACTAGTCTTGTATGAATAGGGATGAAACTGGCCCAAAACTCTTCCAACGCCATTTGTTGAAACTGTTCTATAGCTCTCGAATCACATTTCAATTCAGTTGCATCCTTATGCATTTAATCAGGAAGCACCTGCAAATCAGTTGAGATGGCTGAACTTGCTGATTTGCTCTGACAGTCTTTTGAAGATAAATGAGGAAAACAAAAGTAGAACTCTTCCTGAAGCTGTTCCAGGTGTTCGCTGATGATAACTCTCCACTCCCTGACATCGCACTATTGCCGATTTTGAAGTTCATTGAATCGAGGGAATGACGAAAAGTTAGTAATGGGAACATCCAGGCAACGCTTCCATAGAAGGCCCTTATGGCATCATTGTCATCCATTATTGTGGTGTTTCTACACCGTACTTTCGAATTTAGATTATTCAGGATTTCAGAGAAGTGCGCAATGTATGTTAGCGAAAATATGAAGCTGCCATCAGTGCTGAATGATGCTCAGCTTTCCTGTGACTCAAAAGAAATAGTTCTACCTCTGACTTCAGTTCATACAAACTGCTAAGCACATTGCCCTTCGAAAGCCACAGGAGTTGTGTGTGAAATATTAAACATCAGTGTTCACCATTGAGATCCTCACAGAGGATTCGGCAAAAAACGAGTATTCACAGTACTCCATTTAATTTTGTGAACTACACCGATAGCCAGTGCATTGTTCAGTTTCTCAGGTGAAGTTTAAGAAGCTAGGCCTTGTCCGTGGCTCATGAAGCGAGAGCCAATAAAATATGATTTTTTTCGTTTGTTAGTACTTTTGAAGCCAGAACGTGAATGTAATTTTAGAAGCTAGGGCCTGTCTGTTGCTCATTCAGTGAGAGCCAGTAAGATTAGGATTTTTTTCCCTTTATTGATACTTACGAAGTCAGAACGTGAATGTAACATAAATCTGTCTCAAGACAAACATTTTCAGCCAAAAATGGAAAAATTTTCAGGCTCTTAGCTAGCTGTTCTTTCACATTCGGGACCGTTTCTTCATTCCTATGTTGCACAATGTTGTATGAAAGAGAAACTTGTCCATTTTTCGCTTACTATCATGTCCAAAAACAATTCTGGTTGCTTTAAGAATGGAAGGTTTGATGAGCATCTCACCGATAGCATGAGGTGTATTATTTTTTACTATTAAGAAAGCAATTTTATATGATACTTCTATAACTTTCTCATTTTTCTGCTGGAAGAGCCCAGTAGAGGCCAGTTTCATGCGGTTGAAAGAGTTTCTATCTTAAAAAAATAATTTGATTTGTTTTTCAACGCCAGATGAGCTATTGTTAAGACGACATTTCAGACGCACAGGCCACAATGAGTCGTTACTGAGGACGTTATGACACACAACATAGTGTCGCAGTTGGACCTTGTTCTTAATAAACGTGAATCGATACTTAATTTATTCTTCATTATGCAATCCTCTTTTAGCAGATATTTGCACTCAAGGGGCAAAACCAATAGAAATACCGTTTACTTCTACAACAGGCGTAATACCAAGTTGAGAATGAAGGAATACAGACAGAAGAACGTGGGGTCAGCAATAACTAGGTCACGCGTGAGGCAAAGCTGTAATAAGAATACGAAAATTTTGACTTGTCTGATGGCATGGTTTTTGCTTTCTCCTGAACTGTCTACCACCCTCCCCCCTGCGGTAATCTCCCCCCCCCCCCCCCCCCCAAGGGGCGCGGTCTCTCTAGGTTGGGAATATCATTGACACATCTCGTGGTGAAAACCATATCAAAACCCTTACAATAGTTTCAATAGTTTCTACGGTATACATTCCCACAACAGACTGAAGAACGCGGCCGGGGACATTTATTTATAAAATGTATAGATATGTATAGACACTGGTCAAGTTTCGCGGCCCTCTAGACCTACGGCGGCTGTTTACTTCACTGCTTTTCCCATCAAATACCGCCTTCTCTGTAGTTGACGAGCTCGTGGCCCCGATCTTCGCCAAGAGGTGTCACGCCATCCAGCCGGAGTGGCCGAGCGGTTCTAGGCGCTTCAGTCTGGAACCGCGGGACCGCTACGGTTGCAGGTTCGAATCCTGCCTTGGGCATGGCTGTGTGTAATGTCCTTAGATTAGTTAGGTTTAAGTAGTTCTGAGTTCTAGGGGACTGATGACCTCAGATGTCTAGTCCCATAGTGCTCAGAGCCATTTGAACCAAACGCGAATTAAATACGGAACAGATAGCAATACATATATTAAACTCTCATCACTACTATAATTATAAATTATGGACACGAACCTACCTCGTGAATCAGTCTACCTATTATTAAAACCGTTTCGAAATCCCTGCAATAGTTCTGAGATTAGCTTTCACACACAGACAGTAAAACACACAGGGGGATTTTAACTTAGTAACATGTATAATTTTAAACATTAAATTACAGTCCACCATGTTCTCTGATGTTATGTTCAGGGATAAACTGTACCACCCGGTGAACACGGTAATTTTAGCGGATCTTGACTGTCTTCCCCTTTCCACTTCGTCTGATGCGGCTGGAAAATGTTCCTACTCAGCGCTCTTGGCCTTGCATCGTTTAGCGGCGTGCTAGCGTGGGAGCAATGGCAGTTAACAGAATTTCTGTCCAAAAGAAGATACATCTCGCATTTAATGTTCCGTCAAGAACGACGCCACTAGTGACGGACCAGCTGCTAAACTGGACAAGCGTGGGAGGAATCAATCGGCCGTGGTTCCGTAGAACAAACAGTTCTGCCATTAGCGAGAAGCGATTTCGCCTTTATGGTCTATTGGTTAGCGTCGATGGCTTCTGGCGAGGCGAAATGATTACCTGTTAGAATAGACGTGAAAGCCACTGAAGTGTCATCAGATCAGGTTGCATCAGGTTGGCGGCAACATGACGAAATTTATTTGTAGAAAGGCGGAGCCTGTGAATGGAAATAACTCGAGCACAGCTTGAACCAAACTGACCTAGAAATAGTTCTTGTGTCCGGAATTAATCCACCAGATACGTCGCTTCTTCAATTTCTCTCTAATGGGCTTTTTCGTTTTGGAAGTAAGACGTCGTGGCTGTGTAGAACTCATCCCATAACACTTGCTCTTCCACGGTTTAATTTTTCACATGACATCAGAGTATGCGTTCTTTTGAAAGTTCCTGGCGAAATAAAACTGTGTGCGGGATCGAGATTCGAATCCTGAACCTTGTGTTCAGCGGGCAATGGCGCAACTGATGAAGCTATCCGGCTACGACTGAGGACTGTCACTCGGTTCAGTACACAGATGTATCCAGCCATGAAGTTTAGAAACATCATCCATTCCGTTGCATAGTGAAAAATCACTTGACCTGTGTCTAAGCCATTTCTCTGCGATGCCCTTTTTCCAGAAGTGCTCGTCCGACAAGTACAGGAGAATTTTGGAAAAAACGGGAAGAGGTATTGGGAGAACTGAAGCGCTGAATAGTGAATAGTGGGACGAGAATTGCGCATAGGTACCTCCGTCGGTAATAGCATTGCCCGAGGAAGGCAAGGTTCCAGCTTCAAATGTCAGTCTGGCACACGGTTTTAATCTGACACGAAATTTCGTAATAGCGCACTCTCCGCCGCAGAGTGAAATATTCCTTCTGCGCTCACTGTGAATAGTGTTGATCGCTAGTCTCTGCAAATGTGTTATCGTCTTCGTAATGACCCTCCAGAGGATGATCTCGCTCAGTCGCAAATATCTGGTGAGATGACTGGCCACACACGAGGCTTTAGGTTTACTGAGTTATAGATAGCGGCTTTCGGCACAGACAGCGGTAACCGTACGCCGGGAACGAGCTGAAGTTCAAAGTCATCTCCGCATGTGGCGCCGCTGGCGGGCAGTGCTGCCGGAAGCGCAACGAGGCGACACGGCCTCGGAACACAATGGAAGCGGCGATCCGACTATACAGTACGCACTGCCTGCCTACTGGACTGCACAGCCGCAGGCAGCGGGCTCTGCACTTCCCTGCCTCATAAGCTGACCGGGCAAAACATTACTCACTCTCGAGTTACACTGGGGTTAATATGACCCCATAAGCACAATGGAAATATACACTGAAACGCCAAAGAAATAGGCATGAATATTCAAATACATAGACTTGTAAGCAGGCAGAATACGGCGCTCGGCACCAAGTGTCTGCGTCCTTTTTATATCGCTTACTGCTGCTACAATGGCAGGGTATCAAGGTTCAAAATGGTTCAAATGGCTCTGAGCACTATGGGACTTAACTTCTGAGGTCATCAGTCCCCTAGAACCTAGAACTACTTAAACCTAACTAACCTAAGGACATCACACACAGCCATGCACGAGGCAGGATTCGAACCTGCGACCGTAGCGGTCGCGCGGTTCCAGACTGTAGCGCCTAGAACCGCTCGGCCACTCCGACCAGCAGTATCAATGTTTAAGTGAATTTGAACGTGGTGTTATAATCCGCGCACGAGCGATGGGACAGAGCATCTCCGAGGCAGCGATGAAAGGGGGATTTCCTATACGACCATTTGGAGTGTATCGTGAATATCAGGAAACCGGTAAAACATGAAATCTCCGATATCGCTGCGGCCGGAAAAAGATCCTGCAAGAACGGGACCAACGACGACTGGAGAGAATCTTTCAACGTGACAGAAGCGCAATCCTTCCGCAAATTGCTGCAGATTT
Organism: Schistocerca serialis cubense; assembly: GCF_023864345.2. Lineage (NCBI taxonomy): Eukaryota > Metazoa > Arthropoda > Insecta > Orthoptera > Acrididae > Schistocerca > Schistocerca serialis. The sequence continues at coordinate 561,102,091 of NC_064642.1, read as the reverse complement.
CAGTGTTGAGACATTAACATATGTCAGCGTGCAAACTATTCAACGAAACATCATCGATATGGGCTTTCGGCGCCGAAGGCCCATTCGTGTACCCTTGATGATGCATGACACTAAGCTTTACGCCTGTCCTGGGCCCATCAACACCGACATTAGGCTGTTGACGACTGGAAGCATGTTGCCTGTTCGGACGAATCTCGTTTCAAATTGTCTCGAGAGGATGGACGTGTGCGGGTATGGAGACCACCTCATTAATCCGTGGACCCTGCATGTCAGTTGGGGACTGTTCAAGCTGGTGGAGACTCTGTAATGGTATTGCGCGTGGGCAGTTGGAGTGATGTTAGACCCCTGATACGTCTAGATACGATGACACGTACGAAAGCGTCCTGTCTGGCCACCTGCACCCATTCATGTCCATTGTGCATTCCGACGGACTTAACGCAATTCCAGCGGGACAATGTGATACCCTACACGTCCAGAATTGCTACAGAGTGGTTCTAGGAACACTCTTCTGAGTTTAAACACTTCCACTGGTCACAGTACTCCTCAGATATGAACATTATTGAGCATATCTGGATTTCCTTGCTGCGTGCTGTTCAGAACAGATCTCCACTCCCTCGTACTCTTAGGGATTTATGGGCAGCCCTGGATTTATGGGCAGTCCTGCATGATTCAGGTGTCAATTCCCTCCAACACTATTTCAGACATCAGTCGAGTCCATGCCACGTCGTGTTCCGGAACTTCTACGTGCTCGCGGGGGCCCTACACGATATTGGGCAGGTGTACGAGTTTGATCTTCGTGTATATCTCCCTTGTTTTCAGAACTGCTTGTCTCAAATTTACGACTGTCTTCCTCTGAGTCAGTTGTGTCTAACGATGTGTCGTTCATTTTATAACACATTAAAATTTATCCATGGCTTTTGCACTGACAAGGAAAACTCCCCATCCCACCCCCTCAGATTTAGAGGTAAAATGGTCCAGTCGGTAGTCCGTCTAAAACTGAACACAGATCAAGCACGAAGGTGTACCCAAACAAAATAGCAAAACAGAAAAAGTGAACGGTCCAAGCTGAACATGTGGAATATTGAGCAAAGTGGAAGAAGCATGCCGTTGTGGTTGTGTGGTCACAGGCTTGGACTGCGCAGCGGGAGATCCGTGTTCAATTCTGCTTTGTGCCCCATGTTTTTTTTTCACAAATTTATGAACTTTTCATCCGGTAATTGACTCTGTTCTCCTTCTGCAGTTTTGGCAATTGTCATACTGTACACAGATTATAGAACATGAGTCACGTGGTAGGAACATATTACCGTCGCAAGTAATGTATAGTGAGAGCAGGCGAGATGCAATATAGACCTAACAGAAAGGAAAACAACAAATAAACGGGTGGTAACTGTATTACAAGAAAGGATTTCAAGAGTAAAAATCTTACAAAACGGAACACAAGGGACATAATATGTAGTTTTTGTGTAGAACAAATAGGAGGTACTTGGGTCTGGAGATCTCTTCGTTACACCTCGCTGTTGCAAACGGGCGTTACACCCGGACACAGACACAAATTTGAATACAGCGAACAGACCTGTCAGTGGCCGGACAGACATTTCATAATTCTGTGGAAAAAAAGGAAGCACGAGGGAGGTTTGAATATGTATTTCCCTCTTCGCAGCCCAACACCGTAACCACATAACCACAACGACGTGGCTAATTGCAGTGGGTCGCTGTTGCATATCTTCAGTTTCGACTGCTCACTGTTTCTATTTTGCTTCTTTTTTCGTAGTTCAGTACTTCTTCCTGTTTTCAGGCTTGATCTGTGCTCAGTTTTTGTCGGGCTATCCACTGGGCCATCCTGCCACTAAATCTGAGGGTGTTGCGACGAAAATTTTCCATTGTAAGAACCACTAGACACTTCCACTGGTCACAGTACTCCTCAGATATGAACATTATTGAGCATATCTGGATTTCCTTGCTGCGTGCTGTTCAGAACAGATCTCCACCCCCTCGTACTCTTAGGGATTTATGGGCAGCCCTGGATTTATGGGCAGTCCTGCATGATTCACGGTGTCAATTCCCTCCAGACTAGACTCAGTATGACTCCGACAGAAATTGTTTTTTTCTTGGATGTAACATTTATGTAAAGAGAATGATTAATTTTATGTTGAACAGCTGTTCTACGAAACACGTGCAATAATGAAAATATTATTTTCGGCTTATTTTTGTATCCATTGTTAGTGTTTCTTGCATCAGCGGTTGTTGTATCCTTCTTAGTAAAACTGTAGTCAATGTGACCCCACAAGCACAATGGAAAAGCATGGCTTTCTTGTTTTCAAAGCTATTTTTTTTCAAAATATATAACTTTTTCTCTTAATCAGCATCCAGTGATGTTTCGATCAGTTTTATATTTACAAAAAATTAAAATTTATTAGCGGCCTTCTCGCTGAGTATCGCTGGTGTCAATATGACACAATCTAAATTTCCATTTGTATCTCGAACGTTATTTTTATGAAAATAGAATCAACACTGTTACATTGAACAACTGTAATGTATGTTTTTTGTTAGTTCATTAAAATACTGCGATTATGTACTGTGTAAATTACTTGGGGTCAGTATTAGCACTGCTAATATTTCTAAAAATATCGGGAATCCGATGTATCGATTTTTAAAAATCATTCTTAGCTCTCAGTATATCGAAAAGAAGTATCGATATATCGCCGTAAAACGTCAACGAACATGGCTATAAAAATATCAACTGCACATTGTAAATATACTGCCGGTTTTAGCGCTGTGTAATTTAGTATTGATTTATTACTAGATATTCTGTAAAAAAATTTAAATGAAAACAATGCACATTCACGCTTGGCGATAACCCCTTTGCTAAAAATAGTAACTGCATGTAAGTGCAGAATTCATTTCATGTAAACTTTCCTGTATTTTTCCGTTTCTGTCAACACATGCAATCTAGCAGTTGTAGTGTCAAAATTGTTTGGTGAAGCTAAACTCAACAGTTTCTTTTGGTAGCACCGAGGGCCGATTACTTCAGCAGGTCCCCTCACACGTCTCCGCCCACCGCAAAGACCAATCTCGTCATTTATATTTCTATTCATCATTTTCGGCGCCTGTTTTCGAAGACCGTAAAGAAATAACGCACTAGTTGTGTTAAAATTGTTTTCTAACGAGACTTATGTGCTATTTCGTGACATCGTATATCTTGTTATTCCATTCATACCGCCAATCCATAGTTCATTCGCATTTCAAAGAGAAAGACTGGTGGTGATGAAACGTCAAAGACGAGGTAAGACTCCTTCACACAGTGAAAGTAAAATTATGTTCTACTACATTTTCAAAAGAACAATTTCAATTATTTACCGAAAATTGCGGATGAAGTATAATATAAAATAAAATTATCGGCACTCGATACAGCCATTTTGATATCGATATATCGATATGATGGAGGAAAAGATATCGCCGATATATATTGACATTTTACGAAAAAATATAGCCATATTGGTATTTTATCAACAGCCCCAATCTATATGAGCCCAATGTTACTCAGTGAAAGGGTCCTGGTAGTACGAAGGTTACAAGAGCAACCTGATCGCAATGGAACACTGTCGACGGTGTAGCACCGGTGCCAAGCGGCCGTGAGATCCTCCATTGGTGGTGTGATTCGTGGCAGTGGAGTTGTGTGTGGGCGCCAGCTGGTTTTACGTAAGCAGTGCAGTAAGATGGATCGACATAGAGACGTGACAGGATAGCAGGAAGGAGCTCCGTTGACCCGCCGGTGATCACATTATGACTGAAGTTTACCTATTCCTACGTTTATCAGACGTGTTTGGAGGGACCCATGTATCACGATGTATGAATAGAGGTCGTAAAAAAGATCTTATACGCCGAATGACAAGGCAAATGAAAATTTGGCCAAGGCCAGGATTCGAACAACAGTCTCCTGCTCGCTAGGCAGATGCGCTAACCACTACGCCACCTTTGTACAATGTCTTTGCGCAACTCCATAGGATACCATAGCATGCCTCCCTCCTTAACCCAATTGCCTGGGTTTCAGGCAGGACCCTCAATTTGTTCGATGCTGAGGTGCAATTCCAAAGCTATTGTAGAGCCTCTACAATGGTGTTCGAGTTTCTGTTCTAGTTTTTGCGGAATACCAAACGGGCTGAGGTGTGAATGTAATTTGGACTCAGGAATGAGGTGTTCTACGATAGGCCATGCAATTATGACAGGGTGGCATAGTGGTAGTGCGTCTGCCCAGTGAGCAGGAGACTCGACTTCGGATCCCAGTCCTAACACTAATTTTCAGTCTTCATTTATACACCATAGGTGTTTGAGACTTGAAAAGGTCTCTGGATCCATGTAGTTTCATTTGAAAAATATCTTAACTGCTAGAGAGCAGATATGAGTGTCACACATTGTCAACGGTCGTCGGTTTAAATCTCGTTAGAAATTACTGGTGTCACTGAGTGCTAGCCCATCTCATCCAGGCCGGCCGTGGTGGCCGAGCGGTTCTAGGCGCTACAGTCTGGAACCGCGTGACCGCTACGGTCACGGGTTCTAATCCTGCCTCGGGCATGTGTGTGTGTGATGTCCTTAGGTTAGTTAGGTTTAAGTAGTTCTAAATTCTAGGGGACTGATGACTTCAGAAGTTAAGTCCCATAGTGCTCAGAGCCATTTGAACCATTTTGAACCATCTCAACCAGTTTCCGAGCGCACATTGCGAAGGGAACAGGATGCAGTGGCCGTTTGGATTCGGATACCTCGTAAAAGGCATTGCTCATAAGAAAGCTGCACGTTTTCAGTGGCCCGAACAACACAGAAACCGGGCAGCAGATGATTGCAGATGTGTAGTGTTATCCGACGAGTCGCGAATTTGTCGCCTTTCAAATGACGCGGGGGATAGAGTGCAACGACGGCGCAATTAGAAGAAATAATGATAAGTTCCAGCAGCAACATCCACGTCAACACATGGGAATCTCAGCAACATGAACCGGGGTCAGTACGATTCGGTCGTGCTGTTGAATCACAAGCACTTCGGATCCCTCTCTGATTTGCTAGTAATGTAGCTTTAGTTGTCAGTAACTCCAGTCATTTTGTTTCATCATTATTTTTAGGTTAGTGTATAAGTTTGTAGCGTTTTTGTTTTGCATATTGATATCCCGGCTGCTATTGGTTATTTATCGAATGTCATTTTTTATTTGTAGTTCACTGTTGTTGTTTGAGTTTTCATATTGTCATTTGGAGATAGTGAGTGGAGTGTGGACGCTAGAAAATTGAATGCCAAGTGGAGAAATCGGAACGTTTGCGACATATTCCTCCGTTTGAGTTCAGTAGAGTGTTGACAGCAGCGAAGGCAGCAAGAAACATTCGCACCGTATGTGGGGATAATGCCATTGGACAGAGCACAGCAAGAATACGGTTTTCTCGATTGAAGAAAGATAGATTTGACATTAGTGACTCGTCACGTTGAGGAGGATCTTCGGGGTTTGATGAAGATCGTTTAAAGGCATTAATCCCAAACGATCCATGTCAGTGCACTGGATTACTGGCAAATGTGATGAACTGTGGTCATTCCACCATCGTATGGCATTTGCATGCAATGGGGAAGGGTCAAAAATCGGGTGTACATTTACCGCGTGCTGTAAGCCAGAACCACAGAAATCAGCTGGTGGCCATGTGTGTGTCTCTACTTGCTCGTCATCAATTGGCTCGTGAACAACACCGACGGTTCCTATCCTGTATCGTTAATGGTGAGGAGAAACGGTGTCTTTATGCGAACATAAGGAAAAACAACTTCCCATACAAAGACCTGCGCGCCGTCACAAAGGTTAATGTTATGCATCTGGCGTAACAGCGACGGTGTGGTGTACTACAATTTCCTTCCCCGAGGTGTAACTGTTGTGGGATGGCAGGAGAGCCAACACCGGGTTATAAGAGGAAGCCGAAAGGCACGCGTTTTAACTCACGCAGGCTGGCGTGAGGTCTGGAACAGGACAAGGAAAATAGAATTTAGAAAAACGGACGTAGCTGGTGGAATACTTAACTTTAATCCATTAATGATGAGCGTCGCTCTTGACGGTACATTATTCACAGTATTAATAGTAACTGGTAATGGCGCCTTGCTAGGTCGTAGCAAATGACGTAGCTGAAGGCTATGCTAACTATCGTCTCGGCAAATCGAGAGCGTATTTTGTCCGTGAACCATCGCTAGCAAAGTCGGTTGTACAACTGGGCGAGTGCTAGGAAATCTCTCTAGACCTGCCGTGTGGCGGCGCTCGGTCTGCAATCACTGATAGTGGCGACACGCGGGTCCGACGTATACTAACGGACCGCGGCCGATTTAAAGGCTACCACCTAGCAAGTGTGGTGTCTGGCGGTGACACCACAGTAACCATCACTGCTGACATTTATCATCAACAGTCGACATGTTTTGCAGACGCAATCGAAGAACAACAGCCAGGAAGACTGCGTGAAGTGTTGCTACTCCACGATAATACACGCCTGCATTCTGCTAGACTGACAAGAAAAACATTATGTAGAATTGGGTTGGGGAGTTATTCTGCACCCATTTTATTCACCTGATCTTGCGCCTTCAGATTTTCACCTTCTACGCTCTCTATCGAACAACCTTCAAGGAAATTCCTTTCCGGATGAAAATGCACTCCGAACATGTCTCGACGAGTTCTTCGCCTCAAAAGTACGCGATTTCTGCAGCTACGGAAACGAAAAGTTATCCCAACGTTGGCAGATTGTTGTAAATAGTGAAGGAAAATGCATTATTGATTACTGGTTCAAATGGCTCTGAGCACTGTGGGACTTAATTGCTGAGGTCATCAGTCCCCTAGAACTTAGAACTACTTAAACCTAACTAACCTAAGGACATCACACACATCCATGCCTGAAGCAGTATTCGAACCTACGACCGTAGCAGTCGCGTGGAACATAGCGCCTAGAACCGCTCGGCCACTCCGGCCGGCATTGATTACTTAAGTCTCTTGTTATGTGTATGTGTTGTGTTTATGGAAAAACGCTGCGAACTTTTGCTCCAAACCAATATTTATGCAGTAGGGTGCTAGAGTTGCCCCACATTCCATAACGGCAGGGAAAAGCAAACCTAAAATACAATTTCCTGATTTCTTGACGGAAGGGAATAATTAAGAAAATGTACATACCTCAAGAACAAATAATCGTCCACTGTTTTTCCTCTGCTTCCAAGCATTCATTCTTTGTTATCACACGAGGGCGAGTGTTAGGGGATTTGTGTTCTGAAAGAGTGGGCCAGGAAGGCGCCAATATTCCTTCTCCCCTGTCATCAGTCTGAATTACTGCGTTCTTTTATGGAAATAGAAGATCTACTTGATGGACACCATTTTGGGTCAGTTAGAAATAGTCAGCAAGGCATAACGGAGGAGACTGAGACCTTGCTGTTTTTAGGCGTATTAAGTAGAACTGAAGTAGTTACTTTGAAGTTATGTAATTCGAGAAAAAATTATTTGGTAGAAACTATACTGTTCTCTTCCTTCTTACGATAAACACTGTCGCATTGCCTTTCTTCCACATAGCGAGCATTCATTATGGTTGAGCTGGCAACGTAATTACTCGTTAGTTATACGACAGAGGTGCACGGTGAGGAATGCTAGCAAACTGCGCGGAAGCCCAGCGTACCTCTGCAGCGCAGTCGGCTGAAGTTTGTGGAGCTCGTAAAACACCGCACAGCAAGTTTATGTACTCGCAGACGGTTGTGAGACTACTGCAGCCCCCCGCCCCCCCGCCCCAGCTACCGCATTTCACCATCACGCGACGAACATTGTCTGCGGCATTTTGCCGGATTTCAGACGCGAGGACGAGTCGCTCGTGATGTAACGTGAAAGTTCTCATATTTGTGACGTCAGACCGCCAGGTTGGCACCCGTCTCGTCAGGAAGACGGTTGGATCTCGAATCAGGACGTTTACCGTTTGCAGGAAATCTCCTATCAACTGAAACGATTTCCGCGTAAAACAAAGATTCGCGTTCGCAAAGTGAAAACAATACTAGCTACTGACAGTAACTAAGGACACACACGGCGCTTGTTACAGTGAGAGCTGACATGATTCTGTAGCATTCCCGTCACCTGTCACTTTTATTTTTTTATGCTCAGTTTTGTGGCTGGTACAAATAAACGTAATGCGAATTGCACTGTAAACGCCCTGTGAACACGCGAGACTGACTTCGGTTGTAAATACACGAAAGTACACTATATTATGCCGGTTTTTAAAGTAAACTACTAACTCAACTGAACCGCTAGTGTCAGTAAGAACTCTTATCTGTTCTGGCATTTCTTTTTAAATTATGAAACTAAATTAAGAAATTTTGGAAGTTACTCTACATGATGAACGGTTCGTATATTAGGTACTCAGATCTGGTTTAAGATGATTTACTTCATATTTTTAAAGCCACTGTATGAAAGTTGTCCTAAACGTTTTCGAGGTAATGCGCGGGCTTCAAGCAACGAACTGTATTTAATAGTGTCATACTTTCGAATAAGGTGAGTCATCCTCATAAACCAGTAGTTTCGAACCTCTTCTACCTGGCGTCCCTCATTGTAACCCCAGAATATCTTATGTCCCTTATGTTTATTTTATTTATTTATTTTCTGCTTGGCCGGCCGAGGTGGCCGAGCGGTTGTAGGCGCTACAGTCTGGAACCGCGCGACCGCTACGGTCACAAGTTCGAATCCTGCCTCGGGCATGGATGTGTGTGATGTCCTTAGGTTAGTTAGGTTTAAGTAGTTCTAAGTTCTAGGGGACTGATGACCTCAGATGTTAAGTCCCATAGCGCTCAGAGGCATTTGAGCCATTTGTCTGCTAATGATCGTTCCGTTGTGTTAGCTTCCATTCGCTCTGGTGTAAACCAGGCTTTACTGCGCTGATTCCACACGACGGATTGACGAATACTCAGAACTCCACTGCCATGGCTTGTGGAGGAGGTTGAAATCACTGCCTGGTGCCAGTCCTACATTGTGTACCGCGCTCCAAAACGATCACTATGTTCTCTTTAAGGTAGTGTCTAATATTTTGTTCATTGTGCTTAAATTTGACAAGTGGGTCATTCCACTTGAAGTGCTCTATGGCTCCCAGCTCAACCATCTTCAATTTTGACGAATTTTGTTCAGTATGTACCTGAGGGCCCTACGTGAACTTATGCAAAGTTTCAGGCTCACCTGCAACTTGGTTGAGATGCTAGAGGAACTTTTGTGAAGACCAAGTGCTTTTAACGAGACCTAAAAATAGCGAAGAAATCTTCAAGTTTGGCATTCCCTATTCCTAATGCAAAAGAGATAGACTCTCGCTTCTGGGAATAGTCATACAACGTTTTGTGCTCTACACAAAAATGATGGAAGTAGAGTTCAGAAAGCAATGCATTTGGCATAATCTCAGTTTAAAGTGGGCAACAAATCATGTCGTGAGAAATTTGTCCCATACTTTAACGAGGCGTAAGTAGTGGAGAAAGTACGCTATGGACCTGGTCTTTTGCCAAACTACTGTTTGTATGGGTATTTAGTATATCACAAATTTGAGCCTGAATTGTGTGTTTAATTACTGTGATACCATCCTGTAAATTTGCTAAGAAACAAGAATGTATCAAAATATACCTGTGTTCAAAGTCACGTGTCTCCAAATAGATATCTACCACATTACATTCATTCACACCATTCAACAGGGCACATTTCATTTTAGTGTCTCTTTGGGTAAGGTGCAAAAATTGCCCCTAAACTATTGAATTTTTTTGTAATTCGAGAAAAATGCTTCCGTTGGTCCATGGTGGCTATGCCACTACCAACCTCAGTGAGTGGTGGCCCCATCGCCAAGGGGCCACGCCCAATAGCCATGCAAGGTCAGCCACGGGTGGCTTCCTTTATTGCAGGTTCCCAAGCCTGAAAGTGGGTATCAAACAGGTTCCCAAGTCTTGTTTGGGTTTCTTTGTGATTCCCAAGCCATAATGTAGAATTCTTCAGTTGCTGAATGCTTTTAATTTTTTGTTGATGTCCAAAACCTATTGCTTCTGGCAAACTGTATTGGCATCCCAGCATTGAAGCAGCTGGAACTGGTATGATTGCAATTATCTGTTGCATATGTCTCTTCTAGTAGGCCAGTGAAATGATTGAGCAGCTCCATGAGGATGCATGAGATTAATCAAGGCATCTTTTTCTTCACATGAAAGTTCACAGATATTTCCTATCCACCATTTTCCATCATAAATGCAAGCGACATACTGGCCGGGCTGTAGTTCAGTAATGGCAGCATGTTTAGGAGCAACTTTAGCATATCGGTTAACATTTGCTACAAAGGACAACGTCTCATTTGATGCTCTAAGATTCTGAAGTCGCTTTTCATCAGCTGGCACAAAATGGTGATGGTCTTCCTTTTTAATCTAGATAAATTCAATGCCATGCAAATGTTTTTGGCAATATTCAAGCAGATCAGTTGGTGTTAAGATTTCGTTGTCAATTGGGAGCTGAACGCGTAACTGTGCCTCCAATTCTGTCACGTGGTGATTTCCCATGTCTTGTTCCGAAAAAATTCCATTCTTCAGTAATGCCAAAATGTTTTTTTATCATGGCAAAGATTTAGGAAGCGCTTTAAATTTTTGTATTGTGCGGCAGAACCGTCACTAAAATAATGAATATGCTGAATTTCTTTACAAATGCATTTCAGGGATTTGATGAAGTACGTTAAAAACACATGCGCTGCAACTGTGTCATGTTGGAGGCAATCATGCAGTATGTGACACTTTTTCGGTCTTCATTATCTTTTTAGTAAATGACAAATGAATGTATTGTAGCTTGACTATTTTCCCAATGAAATCCTTGGACTGCGTCTTGGACAATAAAGGTGTAATTTTCAGAGAAATTCATTAATATAATCAATACTCCTGTTTTGAGACCTTCTTTAGTGAACTGCAAATGGTTTGCTCTGATGGTTTGCAATGTAGTGGTGAGTAGAAAGGGCCAAAAATTTCGTAACTAATAGTTCAATGAATTCTTCAACTGTCATTTCTCTGGCTTCAAGTGTATCTCTGTCAGTGTGAGTCCAATGTTTGAACTGAATTGTATCCTCGGGATCAGTATCTGCAAAAGCGCTTTCCAAATATTCCTTTAGAGCTTCTGTTCCTGGACATACTTCACAGTGATGAAGCATGCAATAATTTGTTTCCAAATAATTTTGCTCAGTAATATTTTGTAATCTTCTTTTATTGGGCTCTGTGCCAACATTAGTTTCACTTTTTGATGTATTGTGCAGACACAAACTGAATGTGAGCCAGGTGTGCCTATAGGCACACACACCACTTTGGCCTTATTTCAGAAAATTTGGAAAATCCAATTTCCGGTCCATTTTCATTGCGGTAGGCAACAAACATTTCTTTTAAGTTGCTAAGTAATAAGTATTTTTGGTCTTGAACCTTTTCTCCATCAGTCCGAACAGTAATACAATCCTTTTTTCCTAGACAAATTCGACTAAACTCTTCATCATAAAAATGTTCGATGACTCTCGCCTTCACAGCCTCAGAAAGCTTTTTCACACATTTAGCTTTGGTGTGTGCCAATATTCCCTGTTCAGCTTTTAACCTTCCAGCCTTCCTTACCATTCTTTCAGAAAAATAAAATTTTTCTATAGCCGTTTTGATCGACCAGCTTTGGGGAACTAATGTCAAAATTTGAATTTTCTCATTATGATCTGATACATGTAATGTGTCTTTCAATTCTTGGATCTGCTGACTGTAATCTGAACGAGTCAAGCATTGCTTGCTTATGGATGGTTGCTCCAGTTCACTGGGATCAAGTCCTTCCACTTCTACAATTTTCTTAATAATTGCACCTTCAACTTGATGTATTTTGCGCTTTGCATATCCTTTTGGATCCCTTGTAGCAATTCGTTGAAATTTTAATGGTGATATTCCAACAGCTGTTAAGCATGTATTCAAATTGTGAGCGACATTGATCTCATCATCTTCATCTGACTGAGGTGTAACTTCCATTTGTGAATATTTCAGTGTATCAGATTCTTTTCGCCGCGCGAGGCAGTCTTAAGGCGTCTAGCCACGGTTCGTGCGGCTCCCCCTGTCGGAGTTTCGAGTCCTCCCTTGAGCATTGGTGTGTGTGCTGTCCTTAGCGTAAGTTAGTTTAAGTTACATTAAGTACTGTGTAAGCCTAGGGACCGATGACCTTAGCAGTTTGGTCCTATAGAACTTCCCACAAATTAAATTAAATTCTTTTCTACATGAAGGGCACATTGTTTGGCCTGGTTTAATATCAGACGTGGTTATCCTTTTTAGCAGATCAGCTGTTTCTATGTTGATTGAGCGCAAACTTTTTCGTGCAGTATGGTTTTTCTTATGAATGGGTCGCAGCATGATCTTCGCAAAAATTCAGACCTTTGTAGGAGTAAAGCTTCATGGCGGAAGCACAGTTGAGCATTTTCAGTAGAGTGGAAACCCCGTCTTGTAAGTAATTCTTGTTCTACTAAGGAAAGTACCTTTACAGCTTTTAGACCTTTTAAGGCATTGTATGTCGTTAAATGGCATGGGGAATCAGTATTTCCAAAACTGCATACATTAACTTGATCCTGTTTTTCCATTTTAGCAACAACTTAACATGCTTCAGGCACTAAAATCAAATTTTAGAGTCCTAAATGAAGAAAAGAAATAAAATTAACAAGCATTCAGCTCCACAAAAATTATGTAGCGGTATCTAGTACAGTTAAATGGTTAAATTTAATAATGACACTGTCACAAACCGGTTTAAAATCACCAAATAAGCCGGCCTTTGTGGCCGAGCGGTTCTAGGCGCTTCAGTCCGGAACCACGCTACTGCTACGGTCGCAGGTTCGAATCCTGCCTCGGGCATGGATGTGTATGATGTCCTTAGGTTAATTAGGTTTAAGTAGTTCTAAGTTCTAGGGTACTGATGACCTGAGATGTTAAGTCGCATAGTGCTCAGAGCCATTTGAACAACAACCTGACTAGCATATGGATAAGGGAGGAAATGTGGTTTTTAATGGAGCTAACATAGGAATTTTACGCTCGTCCAGTTTCGTAAACAAAATGTGTGACTTGCGAACCAGATACAACCGACACCTGTCGCTGGACAGCGCTGAAAACACGTTAATGAGCACGTTATCATATGATGCGGGCGCATTGTCTCGTGCGTCCGTGTCCACGTCGACGTCAGCGGCCGCATCCCTTGTAGGGACGGTTTTTAACCGTTGCAACGCCGCCAGTCAGCTGTGTTAGTAGACTTCCCACCGTCGGGAAGTGCAGTTCTGGAGCAGGCCGGTGCTGGCAGCAGTCGCAGGGAGCTTCCCTAGCGGCGCGCGGGCCAGATGACCTTCCTGCGCCGCTTGCATCACCGCTGACTCAGTTGAGGCAGCACCGTCGCTTTTTGCTGCTCACGCCTAACACAGCTGTGCACACGCCGATTGTTTCGCAAAGAGCAAACATGGCCAGCGCAACAGGACAGCGGTATGACTCGCGTTCCTGTGCTGCACTGCTGCCAACTGCGTTCCTCGAGAAATTATGTGGAGAGCTTTCATTTATTGTCTGATATTGATATAGATAAATATTACATACTAGAACAGCGGAAAATGTGGTACCTCCAGAACAGCGAAAATGGGTTATTTGACCTGTAATGACATTTGCATTAGAATTCACAACATGGGTATCGTTATGTCCCATATTTTTCCTTACATTCGTATAGCATGTACACATTACAATCAAAGTCGAAGTTGTAACTTTTTTAGATTACTGTGTTGGTTACGAACACATTGCTTGTCTATCGAGCACGATGCGGCTTAGTTTTGAAGTTCCTAATATTTATTGCTTTATTTCAAATGTTTGTTTCTAAAGAAATAAGTTACTTTTTGAGCGGATTATTAGTATTTTTCGCGTACTCCATCATTCCAAAAAGTTTCGAGACAGGATTAATAAAAACTAGAGAGAACTTAAGATGCTCGTTTTAATACGTCAGGTGTTTTACATAGTTCCCACACACTTGAGTACAACGCACAGAACGTTCATACAACAGTGTGAAACTGTAAGAAAAGTTCTTTGTTGGGGTGGTGTTCAATTACGCATCGCCACGTTGAGTGGCCGCAAATCAAGCGGTACAGGACAAACTTCGCACACTTCACTCTTCTTCAAAACATTCTGCAGAGTGCCTTGAAAACTTGTTTTGGAGTTTTTTTTCCTTTTTTTTAATTTGTGGTAAGGTCTTATGGGACCAAACTGCTGAGGTCATCCGTCCTAAGCTTACACACTACTTAATCTAACTTAAACTAACTTACGCTATGGACAGCACACACACACACACACCCATGTCCGAGGGAGAATTCGAACCTCGACAAACTACAATCGCACATCCGCTACTTAAGACTGCCTGCTCACAACTGACTGGTCGAATTCACATCTGTTGTTTAGAGTTGTTCATTCAAGCTCACACCATAGTGCGCTGACGTCGCTTGTACGCCAGGAAAAATCACCCTCGTAATTTTTTTTTTTTTTGGACAGACGGTGTTACATTTTCTGCAGACAGCTTAGTTGTATTTCTGAAGGATGTCGCTAGTCTCGTTACCCTTGCGCATTCCAGTTTTGCACTTCTTTCGTCTTCTTCGTTTATCTGTTCCAAGAACCGCTCCTTCATTCTATTGGCTTCCTTGCTCCTGTCTGGCTCTTCCTTGTTCCATATTAGTAATTTCATTTACTAGTTGAAGAATGAACGCCTTCCTCTCCATCTTGTACGGATCGTATAAAAATATTCCGTTTGAGGGCGCTGCTGCTCCATATATGCAACGTGACGCGACTTCGATGTGGATATAAGTAGCGACATGTAGGCAAATGCGTGCGGTAAATGTGGAAACGTGAACTATGGCCACTTTATTACCAAATGCGTCCCAACAGGACGAACGTGCTGTTATTCTTTTCATGGATGCCGAATAACAAACACCGGAGAATGAAGAAATTGTATGGGGGGCATGTCAATCGAAAACCACCCTTGTGGGAAATTACGATAAGAATTGGTGTGCTACTTCATGATAACGCACGTAGCCGTATCGCAAATGTCGCAAAGCAGAAGTTCTGCCCCATGCGATTGTCACGCCATCGGTCCCTTAAAAAAGGCCTTGAAGGGTCAACGATTCTGTCGGGCAAAAATATGCAGTGCAGGCAGTTACGGACTTCTTCACGCAGCCGGACACGGTGTTTTACCAAACGGGTATCTTCAAAAACTGGTTCAAATGGCTCTGAGCACTATGGGATCTGCTGCGGTCATCAGTCCCCTAGAACTTAAAACTACTTAAACCTAACTAACATAAGGACATCACACACATCCATGCCCGAGGCAGGATTCGAACCTGCGACCGTAGCGGTCGCTCGGTTCCAGACTAGCGCCTGGAACCGCTCGGCCACCCCGGCCGGCCGGGTATCTTCAATCTTGTGCGTCGGTGGGTTGATTGCCTCAGTGTTGCCTGATTGGCATACCGATTCTGGTGTGTACAGTCTTCGAACTGAATCTTTTTTATCGCCCATTATATTTTTGGGTATTTGACTGTAAATGACCCAAGCATTCATATCAGGGCTACTGTTAAATAAATTCGTCGCCCATCTCCTATAAGCAACCTGAACTGAGTATTTACGAATATTTGGATCAACGACATCCATACCATAGTTCGTGGCTTCGTAGGAGGTAACTGTTTCTGATTTCTTTTTTCTGTCTTCACTCACTGCTACTTCAGGATGTTGTAAGCTGATAATAAAGACATTTTATTCTAGTTCCCATGGTATGCTGTCAGGGTACACAGTAGCTTGTCAGTTTTTTCAAGATGGTTATAGATTGTAAGACGGTACTATTCTGCTTCGCGCATTTGAGTGATTCTCTACGAATCTTGTTCATGTTCCCACTTGTTATTCTGTTGAAGTTTCTTCGAAAGCTGAAGGAATGTAAAGAAATTGTCTGTCGTGTTTCTTCCTTCGTTTATAAATGATTTCATGAGGTAAAGAACGACATACTCTCCTTATGGCTGTCTGTCTGTCTGTCGGCCTTGCTCCTTAAGGCATTGCAGATGTATTTGAATGCCACTTCTGCAGCCGTCCATAACTTGCTACAATGCACGTCACAGGCGCTTTTCGTGCTAAAGATGTCCACATCTGCCAAACAATTGACCTAAAGAAGACTTATACAGATCTTTTGTTAACCTACACAGATCAATTATATATGACAAAATTGTCATTATCTTATAAATAATTATTGAAAGACTATGGACCAGTTTTTAGACATAGATGACTCGTGATGCTGATCATAGCGCATCAATTCAATCGTGAACAACTTGCCAGTGGACTACGAGGGAGATGTAGCTTAGAACAAAGAGGGATATTAAGACCCATGGTCATGATTCTGATGTTAGACAATATGTCCATTTTAACTGTGTGTTGGTATTTTGCTAACCATTGTTAATCAGTAATTTTTGAAATTTATGTGACTGATCTTTTGTATGTGACAGCCACACTATTGTCAGTTGGTTCCTGTATATATTGCAATAGTACCTCATGGTTAACTCGACTGGAATTTTGTCTTCTGTGAACACCTGGGCAGGACACAATCCCGTTATTTTACATTTATTTTCATTTTATTACGAGACAACTCTTTGTTTTGATACGTCTTCACTCATAGAACGTATTTACTTTTCCACCAGGAGATACATCACTGTAAATATTAGTCTCTCCACACAGTGGACCGTCTATGTTAGGGGAAGATACAGTACATGGTTTTTATTAGCGTTTTGGGTATCAGTGTTTTATTGTACAGATGTTCACTTACCTTCTTTGCTGACAGGCACTTTCAATTCTAATTTAGATTAAATTGGCTCTCCACCACATCTGATGACTTGGCTGAGTCTGGTGCACCTTTCCGCGCATGCGTGACAGACGGTATTTCCGTATATTACTCATGAACTGTCAGAACATGCTGTGCTTTGGGCTGGGTTGCTCCACGCGTGTCCTCTCACTGCCACTTGTGTAAGCACTGTTTATAAGTGGAGTTTTTAAACTGGGTTCTTGGAGGACCTCTGCTCTTCTACATGGGGGCGTAATTTTATCAGGTGTACAATGCGAGGAGAGAGACTTCGCGAACTTTTCAGATTCCTCCGCTCCGATGAGAAGCCATCCCGAGTTCATTGTTGCCAAGATCGCTATTATTTCTGAAAATGTAACAGATTCGTGGAAAACTGCTTCCGCTGTTACCGCTCTGGTGAAAATATTACAACTGAAGAGCAGTTATTTTCAAGCCAAGTAAGGTGCAGGTTTACACAATTTATGCCAAACGAAACTGTTAGAATCTGAACTCGTTACTGCGGGAATAAAAGTTGAGTGGTCTTTTTTCTGCCCATTCGCTGTTCTAATGTTAAAAAGACACTAATCACTACATCTGAACCATTACAACAAAATCTATAATTCGTCGAAATTCGACGAGTTGAAATCAGAATCCGTGAGTTTCTGACTGAAATGAAGAGAGCAACCAGTCGTTATGATTTATCCTACCTACTTTAGATAAAGAGAGCCGTTAGCGATTTCGACCCTCAAAATTACTACCTGATATGGCAATATGCTCATTACATGATCTGAACGTCTGGTGATTGACAGTGGAATGTACAATGGCGAAAAAAACAGCACTCCGTCCTTAGGCCACGATGGCCTACTGGGACCATCCGACCGCCGTGTCATCCTCAGTGGAGGATGCGGATAGGAGGGGCGTGGGGTCAGCACACCGCTCTCCCGGTCGTTATGATGGTATTCTTGACCGAAGCCGCTACCATTCGGTCGAGTAGCTCCACAATTGGCATCACGAGGCTGAGTGGACCCCGAAAAATGGCAACAGCGCAAGGCGGCCTGTATGGTCACCCATCCAAGAGCCGACCACGCCCGACATCACTTAACTTTGGTGATCTCGCGGGAACCGGTGTATCCACTGCGGCAAGGCCGTTGCCATGGAAAAAAAAACAGCAACGCCAAAAAATAATTATTGCAGAGTAATGAAATTTCGGGAATACAATTGTCTAGTTAACATACTTAGTGTTAGCTCGAGCTAAACCATTGCAAGTGGTACATTAATAACTAGTGTAACCGCCATAATGTTGAATGCATTCGTGCAAACGTGTATGCATTGTGCTGCATAAGTGCCGGATGTCCGTTTGTGGGATGGAGAGGCATGACTGTTGCACTTCGTCGGCCAATACAGGAACGGATAATGCTGTTTGCAGATGACGCTGGAGTTGTCGTGCGCTGATGTCCCACATGTGTTCGAATGGAGACAGATCTGGTGATCGAGCTGGCGAAGGCAACATGTTGGCACTCTGTAAAGCATGCTGGGTTACAACAGCAGTATGTGGGCGAGCGTTATCCTGTTGGAAAACACCCCATGGAATGGTGTTCATGAATGGCAGCCAACAGGTCGAATCACCAGATTGACGTACAAATTTTCAGTCAGGGTGAGTGGGATAACCACAAGTGTGCTCCCGCTATCATACGGAATCGCACCCCAGGCCACAACTCCAGGTGTAGGTCCAGTGTGTCTAGCACGCAGACAGGTTTAGTGCAGGCTCTCAAGTGGCTTCCTCCTAACCAGCACACGGTCATCACTGGCACCGATGCCAAATCAGCTTTAATCAGAAAACACAACAGACCTCACCCTGCCCTCCAGTGAGCTCTCGCTTAGCACCACTGAAGTCGCAAATTGCTGTGGTCTGGGACAGTGGAATGCACGTTACAGGGCGTCTGGCTCGGAGCTGAGTTTGTAGTAACCGGTTTGTAACAGCTCGCTTTAACAATGTGGTGCAAACTGTTCGCGGCTGCAATAGGATGCGCCAGAGCCATACGCCGAACACGATTGTCTTCCCTCTGGCTAGTGCTAAGCGGCCGTCCGGAGCACGGTCTTCTTGCGACCGTACATCTCGTCACCACCGCTGACGGCAATCACGTGTAATGGCTACATTCCTGCTAAGTCTTTCTACAGCATCGCAGATGGAAATCCAGCTTCTCGTAGCCCTGTTACACGACCTCGTTCTGTGAGGTGTTGACAATGGCGTCTTTGTCTTTCTTGACTTACATCAACTCATCACGTCCAATCTCAAAAGGTAACTAACGCACACGACCGTTACAGCGTGTATTTAGAGTAAACCTGGTTTGCATCCTCATTAGTGGCGCTACCAGGGACTGGCGCGAAATATGAATAGACATCATCTTTCAGGTGCAGAAACACACGATACCAACTTTTGTTGAGTCGCACATTTACTTCTTGGTCTTACTATTTTCCTTTCCGTGACTGTAGTTTCATATAGTAACAGTCTACATCAGTGTAGCAAACAGTGCAAAGATAAGTAAGTAAAGCAGTTATTAATCTGAAGATTGCTTTGAACAGCACAGCGCTTTTCTAAACATGGTTCTGTTCGAGGTGGTATCCCATTGCCTTCCTCCGACGTTTGAACCGGTTTAAACCAACCACTTACAGGCAGACCTACAGCTTAAAGTGGGTTCCGAACCACGATGCAACCCGGCCTTTTTCACGTCAGTGGACATTGCCGGGGTAGAAAGAAGTGATAAGTGACAGATGCAAATTCCAGGATTGACAAGAGATCAAACTCGAGACCTCTGGATTTGTAGTTTGGCAGCTAGTCACTGAGCCGCCGAGCCAGCCAAACAAAATTTCGTTCTCATCTATAAAAACATAAAAAAACAACCTTTTAGTTCACAAGCACTCATTAGGTCACACATGCAGCTACACAACCTTGACACATCATTAACAGCTTTATCGTATTCATTATACAGGATGTTACAGAAAGGTACGGCCAAACTTTCAGGAAACATTCCTCACACACAAAGAAAGAAAATATGTTATGTGGACATGTGTCCTGAAACGCTTACTTTCCATGTTAGAGCTCATTTTATTACTTCTCTTCAAATCACATTAATCATGGAATGGAAACACACAGCAACAGAACGTACCAGCGTGACTTCAAACACTTTGTTACAGGAAATGTTCAAAATGTCCTCCGTTAACGAGGATACATGCATCCACCATCCGTCGCATGGAATCCCTGATGCGCTGATGCAGCCCTGGAGAATGGTGTATTGTATCACAGCCGTCCACAATACGAGCACGAATAGTCTCTACATTTGGTACCGGGGTTGCGTAGACAAGAGATTTCAAATGCCCCCATAAATGAAAGTCAAGAGGGTTGAGGTCAGGAGAGCGTGGAGGCCATGGAATTGGTCCGCCTCTACCAATCCATCGGTCACCGAATCTGTTGTTGAGAAGCGTACGAACACTTCGACATGAACCACATGTTGTGTCGTACTTGTAAAGGCACATGTTCTAGCAGCACAGGTAGAGTATCCCGTATGGTCCGCAGCTCGTGGTCGTGCGGTAGCGTTTTCGCTTCCCACGCTCGCTTCCCACGCCCGGGTTCCCGGGTTCGATTCCCGTCGGGGTCAGGGATTTTATCTGCCTCGTGATGACTGGTTGTTGTGTGATCTCCTTAGGTTAGTTAGGTTTACGTAGTTCTAAGTTCTAGGGGACTGATGACCATAGATGTTTAGTCCCATAGTGCTCAGAGCCATTTGAACCATTTTATCCCGTATGAAATCATGATAACGTGCTCCATTGAGCGTAGATGAAAGAACATGGTGCCCAATCAAGACATCACCAACAATGCCTGCCCAAACGTTCACAGAAAATCTGTGTTGATGACATGATTGCACAATTGCGTGAGGATTCTCGTCAGCCCACACATGTTGATTGTGACGTGGTCAACGTTACCTTGTACAGCAGCAACTTCTCTGACGCTGACATTAGGGTTATCGTCAACTGCAGGAAGAATTGCCTCGTCCATTGCAGGTGTCCTCGTCGTTCTAGGTCTTCCCAGTCGCGAGTCATGGGCTGGAATGTTCCGTGCTCCCTAAGACGCCAATCAATTGCTTCGAACGTCTTCCTGTCGGGACACCATCGTTCTGGAAATCTGTCTCGATACAAATGTACCGCGCCACGCCTATTGCCCCGTGCTAATCCATACATCAAATGGGCATCTGCCAACTCCGCATTTGTAAACATTGCAGTGACTGCAAAACCACGTTCGTGATGAACACTAACCTGTTGATGCTACGTACTGATGTGCTTGATGCTAGTACTGTAGAGCAATGAGTCGCATGTCAGCACAAGCACCGAAGTCAACATTACCTTCCTTCAATTGGGCCATCTGGGGGTGAATCGAGGAAGTACAGTACATACTGACGAAACTAAAATGAGCTCTAACATGGAAATTAGCGTTTCCGGACACATGTCCACATAACATCTCTTCTTTCTTTGTGTGTGAGGAATGTTTCCTGAAAGTTTGGCAGTACCTTTTTGTAACACCCTGTATAGGTACGCATTTTCCCAGTTATCATAGACGTGCCATTGCACACAAAATTATGTAACTTGCCGCACTAACACAAGATGTCGTTTAAAGGACGTATGCAGATTGCAGGTGGCGCAGAAACCAACGGTCCTGAAGATGCCTACAAATTGTTCGAAATTAAATTGTGTGTGACTAAAAAAAAAAAAAATTGTTGGAAATCAAGGGGGAATGCATACCTACATATTTACCACAAGTAACGGGCCAGAGGAAGTTGGTAGCAATCCAACTCTTCTGAAACCTGGTCGGGGAAGCAATGTGGAATTCCTGTGTTCTCCAAGACTCTTACTGACAAGTAATGGAACTCACCTTGATCCTATTTTACGAAACGTTATTAGAAAGGGAAATTGAAGAAGCAAGATTCGTCCAGCTCACTGACTGCAGTAGGCTGAGGAAGGGTGAAGCGAGAAGTCTCTGGTGCTAACACTACACACGTGCTTTGTGTTTCATACTGATAATCGACGAAACTGCAACTGACTTCTCTGTGCACTGTAAGCGCCTGCGATGAGTCCGAAGTTGCTTCATCAGTCTTGTCCAAAGAATTAAACCGCCAGCCACTACTCGTGGACGATGGTTCAACGAATTTGGTGGCAAGAGACAGTCACTAGCCAATAGTAGTTCTCGCTCGAGCGCCATGTTCTCCGTGTATTACCTCTTACGGGGAGCAAGCCGAGCTCGGTGAAGTATGACTGGTTGCACGCCGGCAGCACTACACGCTGCCGCTGTAATGTCAGTCAAAGAACTGTTTATTCAAGCTACGTGTAACCGCTACTACGCTACAAACTGTATTGTTATTGTTAGATCTGCGACGTTGGCAGAAACTGGACACACATTATAGTGCTTGTAAAGAAGGTTCAGTACCTACGGGGGATTAGCCGAGCGGAGGTTCGAGTCCTCCCTCGGGCCTGGGTGTGTGTGTTTGTCCTTAGGATAATTAAGGTTAAGTAGTGTGTAAGCTTAGGGACTGATGACCTTAGCAGTTAAGTCCCATAAGATTTCACACACATTTGAACATTTGAACAGTACCTACGGTCAGATGTCGATGTAACTTCGTGCACAGACACGTCATCGGCGGCCTTGTAAATGATGAGAGCTGCAATAATCTATGACAGATAAAAAGGACACCAGAGTGCATTAGTGGTGTTCGTGTGTAGTGTTGTTGTACGAGTCTGTCGCGACGAGCATCAACCGTGAGACGAAACGCCCTTGGAAAACATCTTTCACAGCAAGAGTGCTTCTGATTTGCAAGAGCCTTGTCGCGTGCGCCGCTGTTTCCTAGGGATGACGGCTTTGAAGGCTCGTTCACGCGAGAACCCACGCAGGAATGGCTCACAGCTAAAACAGGCAATGGCGCTGCTTCTTGTTCCGCTTTGCGAGAACGTTGAGCCGGCTTGGTCGGCACACTTTCAAGGCTCATTGCCATGGGCAACAGCATATTCAGATCTTTTTCTCCCTCTCCTTTTAATTAATGCTGAATTCTTTATCGCACTTTCTTCCAATATGCCCCTCCTGACGAGAGCTTTTTAGATTTGTTTATATTCTGAATCCGTTTTACAGCTTATCGTTTCGCACTTTATCTCCGTACTCTACTCGTTAACATTCTTCTATGGCTATGGGAAAAATACAGCATGTCTCAGAAGTATTTTACTTCGTACAAGATTTCTGATTGCCGACCAGTTTCTTCCACCCCCACGATCTGAACCACCTACCTCCGAATCTAGCGTCACTTCACAAGTTTGTGTTTGTATTTCAACTGCGTATATAATTCAGAAGACTTTGATGTATTGGGAGAACTCCTGGAAGTGTAGTGTATCGGCGAGGCGTATGCAATGCGTGCTGATCACCAGTACCACATGCGTGTGTGAGTCTCGTAACATTTGGTTTACCCGAAGAGACTGAAGAACATTGAAGTGTTGCTGGAAGGGTTGGCCGGCCGGTGTGGCCGAGCGGTTCTAGGCGCTACAGTCTGGAACCGCGCGACCGCTACGGTCGCAGGTACGAATCCTGCCTCGGGCATGGATGTGTGTGATGTCCTTAGGATAGTTAGGTTTAAGTAGTTCTACTTTCTAGGGGACTGATGACCTCAGAAGTTAAGTCCCATAGTGCTCAGAGCCATTTGAACCGTTTGGAAAGGTTGTAACATTCCTGGTCAGTGGAACTTAACTGGGTGTCCGTGACAGCAACTCCGTTTGTTTCTGGCCGTGGGTAAATTGAGAGAGCGAATATTTACGATACGTGTGTATGTACGTGATTACCCCGCAATTCACAGTAAGTGTTTGGAAGACGATTCACAGAACCACCTTCAGACTATTTCTTGACCATTCCCTCTCGAATAGCACATGGGAAAAATAAACACCTAAATCTTTCTGTGCGAGCTCTGATTTCTCGTATTATGTTACGACGGTCATTTCTTCTATGTAGGTGACGGTCAACAAAATAATTTGGCATTCGAAGGAGAAGACTGGAGACTGAAATTTCATGAAAAGTTCTCGCCACACCGAAGAAAAATACTTTCTTTTAATGATTCCCACCCCAATATGGCTTGTCAAATCCGTAACACTTTCTCCTCTATTTAGCGATAATACAAAACGATCTGACCTTCTTTGAACTTTTTCGGTGTCTTCTGTCAATCCTAACCACTTGCCTTGTGTCTGTTTGTATTACCGCGCAGCACAAATGTGAAACGCAGTAACTTCTGCCAATAAAACGCAGTTTTTTGTTTGCTGTCACAACAAAATTTTTACACGATTATTCCAGCTTAAGTTGTTCGTAATTGTAATCCCTAGGTGTCTAGTGGAATCTACAACATTTCATTTCCGTCATTCATAGCGTAACCGAAATTTAAATCTTATTTATCTAAATCATTTGGCAATTCGTTTCGATTTCCAGAATACTTTACTAGACGGACAGTGTCGAATACGAGGATTTGAAGAAAAGGAACGAAGATGGAGATTTAATGTCCCATCGACGATGAGGTCGTTACAATCGGAGCAAACGATTGAGTAGGGGTAGTACGGCGAAGTATACCGCTGTGACCTTTCACAGGAACTATCCCGCATCTCATTAGACGATATAGGGAATCGACGGAAAACATGAATCTAGATGCCTGAACAGGGATTTGAACAGCTGCCCACCGAATGAGAGTACCGTCTCTTAATTACTTTACCAGTTCACTTTTTTCCTTTTTTTCTCACAAAGGATTCGCGAATAGAACAGGAAATGGGACCATTAACAATAGCATGAACTACAGGGTGTCCGAAAAGTCTTTCCCTGATTACATAAATTGATAACTCAGGCTAGAAATAAGATACAAATATGAAACTGGTGTCTAATTGTTTACAAACTATCAAAGTTTTTTTCACACGTCAATAAACTTCCACTTCCATTGTTGCCCAATGACAGTACACGTCGATATGACTTTGCGGTCCAAATGCCATCACGTATTGTGGACGATGATGGTTATGTCAGACGAATTACCTTTTCCGACGAAGCGACCTTTTTTGTGAGTGGAGTAGTGAATCGACATAATGTGCGCATTTGGGGTTCACAACCCCCTGGCGAGGTCATGGAGTGCACCAGAGGCAGTCCAAAGGTGCATGTTTGGTGCGCGCTATTGCACGATCGAATTATGGGGCATTCTTCTTCGCTGAGGCTACCATCACATCTGCAGTGTATCTGCACATGTTGCAACTGTATGCTGTTCCTCAGATGCTTCAGTATCACCCCGATGTCTTGTTTCGGCAAGACAGTGCACCGCCTCACTGGGGTTTGGACGTCCGTGCACATCTATATGACCTTTCCTGGGCGATGGATTGGACGTGATGGGCCAACGGTTTGGCCTCCACGCTCTCCTGACATAATCCCATTAGACTTCTTTTTATGGGATTATGTCAAGGACGAGGTCTACCGAACACGTGTCCCAGATCCTGAAACCCTTCGGCAACGAATAACCACAGTTGTTGAATCGATCCCTCCAGTGATGTTGGCTAATGTGTGGACGGAAATTAAATATCGCCTAGATGTGCTACGTGCTACCAAGGGTGCTCATGTGGAAGTTTACTGATGTGTGAAAAAAAACTTTGATAGTTTGTAAACAATTAGACACCAGTTTCATATTTGTATCTTGCTTCTAGCCAGAGTTATCAGTTTATGTAATCAGGGAAAGACTTTTCGGACACCCTGTACCTTTCTTTCTGTGTTGTACAGAATGTTTCATAGCTTGTACTTAAAATCTGGAACATTCTGACAACTATGCGCTAGCCTTTGTCTGTTTGGCGCCAGCGCAGGTGGCGTTGCTGCTCTGTTTACTGGCTACAGATGGCCCGGAGATAGTCTCCCAGCAAGTACAATGAACTCCAGGCGTTGCGAAGCGGGCGAGGCGCAGCGTGAGTAACGGTCCGAGAAAGAGTCGGGCCGCGAGCACAGTGAAAGCGAAGGCCGAGCGCTGAACCCCTCACCTCAGCTTGCTCTGCGTCTGCATATATCACAGCGCTTCTCAGGTGCGAAACGCAGCAACTCCCTTTCTCCTAGTAGCCCATTCTGCAGTTCCGAGGCCAAGCGGTTATTTAGTCCTTGCTTGATTAATTTTCCTTTATTTTACAACTGTCCACGTTCTTTAATGGTGGGAGACGTTTGTCGAAAGATAGATAGTCTGTTTTGTTATGCCAACTGGAGGAGGCAAAGAAAAAAAAAAAAGGCAGAATGACATGAAGGAATCAACAGAAGAACACGAAGTCAGTGGCACTTAAGTCTAACAAGGAAATCTTAAGGATAAGCAGTCTCCGATTTTCTTCATATTTATCGTATTTGAAGGTCACGGCCTGGACATAAATTTAATAAAGCAGTACGACGCAATTGACATAATTATTTAAATTACGATAAATTTTTGATATGCCACGTGTTAAAATCGGACTTTTATTTAGCGTATGGAATTTAAGTACATTTCAGTATTGGATCACGTTATTCTACATTACATAAAATTACATATATTCACAGACAAACATCTAGTCTTTGTATATATTCGATGGATTTTTGAGATGCCACGAGGAATTCTTCAAAGTTACCACTGAACGCTTTAGCACTGCATTCTTCTCTGATGTGCTGGATGGTCTGCTTAGGCGCACCGCAGTCACATGCAGGCGAAGACAGCAGTCCCCATTTGAAGAGTGAATCAGCACATCTTCCATGCCCAGTTCAGTGTTGACCAGATCTTGCTGGACTGATCAAACCTAGGAATTGCCTCGGTAATACAAGGCATTAGGTGGCAAGTTGTTGGGGCATTCTGGAGCCATTCTCTTCTCCAAGAGTTGATGTCAGACCCATTGAGGCTCTCGAGAGCAAGAGGGTGATGTCTTGAACGAAGCCTTTTGGCACTCAGATCAGGTATATCCACGTGTACCGGTAGTTCAGGGTTTGCTTCGATCTTGTTGTATTCCCTGACCAAGGCTGCTTCTCGTCGTATTTTTGGGTGTGGTATGTGACTCAGGACAGGTAGCCATTTCTTAGGGGTAGACCTAACGGTTCCTGAAATAATGCGCATGGTGTTAAGTTCGACATCGATTTTGTTCACATGACTACTGTTTAGCCATACTGGCGCACAGTACTCCGCCGCAGAGTATACCAGGCTCAGTGCAGACGTCCTCAGAGTTGTTGCAGTTGATCCCCAGGTGGTTCCACAGAGTTTATGGATGAGGTTGTTTCTTGTTCTCACCTTGGCAGCTGCTTTTGTAAGGTGTGATTGAAATGGGGTTGATGTTGCTTCACGTCCGTGGATGTAAACCTGAAATTTGCCCCACACATGCTAAGAAGGCAACGAAACTGGCAGCCAGACAATCTTTCAAGATCTCCTGGCTATACGAGAAGTACATAAAATCGGACTAAAAAGTATAAAATAATTTATCCTAGCTCATATAGAAAGCAAAATTCGTCATTGTGAATTTTTAATAGCTATGAAAACATTTATAACGAAATCGTGAAGCGCATGCAATAGATAACAGCAAGGAGGTGAACTAGTCATGCGTCAATTATGTATTGCATGGGATCTACGTTTCTCGTTTTAAATCTTACAAGTATTATCATAGGTATTAGAACCTCACATTCAAATTTTCAGTTTTACCTGTGTAAGATTGGGAATTTGTATGGAGATAGGAAAAATTATTTTATACTGGTTAGTCCGATTTAAAAACGCGGTCTTTAAAAAATTTATTTTTATTTTGATAATGATTTTCTGCTTTTTAGACTTAGGTGCTTGAAATTTTCCAATCGCTTTCAAACATTTTTATGAGACTATAGCAGAGAGATGTAAATATCAGATTTATTTCAGTTTCTCTACACCTGAGTTAACCAGTATATTGCTTCTTTCTATATATATTTCGAGTCTATATATATTTCGAGTAAAGATCGTAAAGATAAAAGCTGAGAGATTCGACCTCACACTTTTTTCCCGCGAACCATTTGCAGCTATATAGATCAGGAGAAGGTGGAAATGGCACTGGTACACAAAGTAAACGTCTACATCTACAGCCATACTCCGCAAGCCCTTCTATTCCAGTCTCGTATTGTTCATGGAGTGAAGGATTGTCGGTATGCCTCCGTGTGGGTTCTAATCTCTCTGATTTTATCCTCATGGTCTCTTCGCGAGTAATACCAAAGAGGGAGCAATATACTGCTTGACTCTTCGGTATGTTCTCGAAACTTTAACAAAAGCCCGTACCGAGCTACTGAGCGTGTCTCCTGCAGAGTCTTCCACTGGAGTTTATCTCTCATCTCCGTAACGCTTTCGCGATTACTAAATGATCCTGTAACGAAGCGCGCTGCTCTCCGTTGGATCTTCTCTCTCTCTTCTGTCAACCCTATCTGGTGCGGATCCCACACTGCTGAGCAGTATTCAAGCAGTGGGCGAACAAGCGTACTGTAACCTACTTCCTTTGTTTTCGGATTGCATTTCCTTTGGATTCTTCCAATGAATCTCAGTCTGGCATCTGCTTTACCGACGATCAACTTTATATGATCATTCCATTTTAAATCACTCCTAATGCGTACTCCCAGATAATTTATGGAATTAACTGCTTCCAGTTACTGACCTGCTATATTGTAGCTAAATGATAAGGGATCTATCTTTCTATGTATTCGCAGCACATTACACTTGTCTACATTGAGATTCAATTGCCATTCCCTGCACCACGCGTCAACTCGCTGCAGATCCTCCTGCATTTCAGTACAATTTTCCATTGTTACAACCTCTCGATATACTACAGCATCATCCGCAAAAAGCCTCAGTGAACTTCCGATGTCATCGACACCAGACAAGAAGGCGAGTTAACATTGCATTGTCATCCAGTTCTGATCTATGTTGAAAGCTTAGGCCAAGTCTCTAGCTCAGCGAGAGCTTAGATTAAAATCAGATGCAAAATTTGTTCCGGACCGGCGGACGGACAAGCAGACAGACAAGAAGGAAGGCGACATAATAAAAACGCGATAAAAAATTGACTTTGAAGGTTAGAATAATTCCGAGTAGTGTTAAGTAAAAAACATTTCTAACTTATTAATTGAGGTACCGACACAGTCTTCTACCAGCGCCTCTGTTAATAAGTGCCCGCATCTCGTGGTCGTGCGGTAGCGTTCTCGCTTCCCACGCCCGGGTTCCCGGGTTCGATTCCCGGCGGGGTCAGGGATTTTCTCTGCCTCGTGATGGCTGGGTGTTGTGTGCTGTCCTTAGGTTAGTTAGGTTTAAGTAGTTCTAAGTTCTAGGGGACTTATGACCACAGCAGTTGAGTCCCATAGTGCTCAAAGCCATTTGTTAATAAGTTGCAAATATTTGGTTCTTGAGAGCACTCAGAACCTTCTAATATTCAAAAGCGATTTTCTCACTTTATAACACAGGCACGAACTACAAATTCTATACGTATGAAACATATCCGAAGAATTATAGAAACACGTGAAACAATACTGACGCCATGGTTTATTTTGGAAGACGATTAAAGAAAGGCTGCTGGCCGAAAGGTTGGTGATCCGACCACATCCGGTGGCGAATACGTTTTAATCGCTACCCTCAACTACATGCTAATAGAGGCGACGAGAAACGTACGTTCTTACAAAGCATGTACTGCAACTTTGACGATTTGGCTCCGTGGGTATCATGCCAGGATGCGTTAGACGAGGTTCAAATTTTCTTTGTCGGCGTACACAATGCCAAATGATAGAAAACAGTTATTTCCCACTGGAAAATGGGTCCTTCTAATGACAGTGCAAAAGAGGTAGTAGTAGAGGTCAAAACATGGCCATACATGGTCTTGCTACTGTATGTGCTTAGAGTACGACACTCCAGTGGTGTAAAGTGCACAAGAAAAGCAATTTTATTTTAATTCGCAAGCGCCTTATGATCAGGCTGCTCGCTCATTTCAGTTTGCAAAAGGTGTCCCATAAATAACGTAACTTTTGAGTGCATAACAACATGTAAATGGACTTCACGTTACGAAACATGTCACCGGGCCACAATTGTTCGCGATTGGTTTGAAGAACATTCAGAACAATTCGAGCGAATGATTTGGCCACCAAGATCACCCAACATGAATCCTACTGAACATTATGGGACACACTGGAGAGGTCAGTTCCTGCACAAAGTCCTTCACCGGGAACACTTTCGCTATTGAGACGTCTATAGAGGCAGCATGGCTCAATATTTCTGCAGGGGACTTGCAACAGCTTGTGGAGTCCATACTACATCGAGTTGCTGCATTACGCCGGGCAGAATATTAGGAGGTATCCCGTAACATGTTACCACAGTATATAGTGACAGATCGTTTTCGCTAGCAATTAAGCTATCTGAGAATGTCCCTAGGCCACACTCAGAACTTTCGTTGTCACTCTTGTTTCCATCTATGGTTTCCGAGCAATACTATCAGAGGATATCCTACGAATTGTGTGAGAATAGGATACTCGTGGAACGAGCGTGGACGACTGTGGCAGAACCTGCTGTTTAGTTGCTTTTATACCAACGATATCGGAAACTAAGTCCGCCTTGATGCAAAACACCTTGTTATTTGTTTATTTCTTTATTATTCCAAACTAGTTTCGGCGACAAATATCACCATCAGTGGTTTTTAAAAATCTAAAACTTGCATAAAATAGCGTGGCTATGAAAACTGTAGCGACGACTTCTGTTCCTTATTTATGTCTGTGTGTGTGTGATAGGGGAAGTGGTTCTTTTGCGTGTGTGTGCTTTCTGTTTTGTGTCCTTGGTCAATTCCCTCAGAGCGGTAAAATGGTTCAAATGGCTCTAAGCACTATGGGACTTAACAGTAGATGTCATCAGTCCCCTAGACTTAGAACTACTTAAACCTAACTAACCTAAGGACATCACACACATCCATGCCCGAGGCAGGATTCTAACCTGCGACCGTAGCAGTTCCGCGGCTCCGGACTGGAGCGCCTAGAACCGCTCGGCCACAGCGGCCAGCTCAGAGCGGTAAAGAGTGTGTTGTTGCAAAGTGTTGTGTTTTCGTTTATTACATTTCTCCCTTACACTATAGCCTTTTGTATGTAGTAATTTTCTTCTATTTTTAGTTGTCGGTATAGACTGCTGCTGTTTTTTAAAATGTGTACATCGTTTTCGATATTCGTGGGGTTATGGTTTTTGTTCATTAGATGTTCTGCAAAAGTTGAATGTGTGCTGTCACTCTTTAGAGCTCTCATGTGCTCTGTGTACCTCGTTCGGAAGTTTCTGCTTGCTTGTCCTGTGCAATGGGCGTGACAGGAGTTGCAAGTGAGTTGATATATTCCAGCGTTGCTGAATTTGTCTGAGGTTTTTCTGACTGGTCTTAGTCTTTTCTGAACTGTATTGTTTGTTCTGAATGTTATTGGGATCCCTTGCTTTTTCAAGATGTTTCCTATTCTATGTGATATTTTGTTACTGTATGTTAGTTTGTACCAACTCTCTCTTTTTCCTGAAGTGGTGTAGTCTGCTGCGTTGTCTGTGTGCACTGCATGTTTCAGTTTTACCTTGTTGTTGAGTTTGTTTATGATGTCTGTTTTGTAGTTGTTTTCAACAGCAATTTGTTTGATTATATTTAGTTCCTGTGTGTAGTTTCCTGGTTTAAGAGGTGTTCTGTTTATACTGTGGAGCGTGTGTGTGAA
Organism: Schistocerca serialis cubense; assembly: GCF_023864345.2. Taxonomy (NCBI): domain Eukaryota; kingdom Metazoa; phylum Arthropoda; class Insecta; order Orthoptera; family Acrididae; genus Schistocerca; species Schistocerca serialis. The sequence goes on along the minus strand of NC_064642.1, from coordinate 561,070,486 downwards.
ACTGGCATATTTATGCACCGTCGGGTGGTTGGATGAGCTGTGGAATACAGTGCTTGTGGATGTGGGTTTTCTGTAGATGGAGAGAGAGAGAGAGAGAGAGAGAGAGATGAGCGTATGGCATCGTTCGTTGACCGGGAGGCCCCTATTTGGGGAAGTTCGGTCGCCAAGTGCAAGTCTGATTTCATTCGACGCCACATTGAGCGACTTTCGCGTCGGTGATGAGAATGAAATGATGATAAGAACAACACAGCACCTAGTCCCCGAGCGGAGAAAATCTAACCCCACCGGGAATCGAACCCGGAACCGCTTGCACGGCAGGCGAGTACGTTAGCACCCAGCTAAGCTGGGTGACTCTGTAGATGGAGAATTCATGTTGGTGGTTGTTTCTTGTGATTGTAAGATCAAAGAAATTTAGTTTCTTATTTTTTTTCATTTTTTATTTGTTTACTAACGGCCGCTCACACAGGTGCAGATGACATGATGTTCGCTGAGTAAAAACGGCTACAGAAAAAAAGCGCACAGAAAATATGTCGCAAACAGCGACAATAATTCTCAAAAACGTACTGTAAAATACAATAAATAAGGTAGTATGAAAGTATCCATAGAAAACTATATTTCAAAAAACGAATAGTAAAAATGTAATAATGTGCCACTGTGTTTGTATATCCATCTATTTTCTGCATGTTTTAGATTAAAAAAACCCACTGATGATGGTGATATTTGTCGCCGAAACTTGTTTGGGAGAATAAAGAAATAAACGTATAACAAGGTGTTTTGAGTCAAGGCGGACTCAGTTTCCGATACTATTGTTTTTATATGCAAACACGGACTAAATGGAAGAGTTCCAAGACAAAATTATTGTTTTTACGCCGATGAACCAAAATATTATGACCACATGTTTAATAGCGTAATGCTCCAATTTTCAAACCCAGTACAACAGAGGTAGGCATGAATTCTACAAGTCCTTGACAGGGCTCCAGAAATATGTGGCACCAGATGTCTAGGCACAAGTCAAGCAGTTCCCGCAAATTACGGGATGGTGGTTACGGGGAGGCTGCTGGCGCTCGACATGTGTTCCAGTGGTTACAGATCAGGCACACTGGCTGGCCAGGACATCTGTGCGAGTTCACTATAAAGTCTCAAACCACTGTTGCACGATTCTGGCCGTGCAACACAGCAGTTATACTGCTGGAAGAAGCCATTGCCGTAGGGAGAGAGCATGAAGCGATGAAGGTGATCCGCAATATGTTCACCTACGAGGGGCATTTGAAAAGTCCGTGCAAAGTCCGAGAGATGACACCACCGGCGCGTATCGAGGTCATATTTAGTTAGTAGCATCTTTGGAAAGAACGCACACCAAGTTTCAGCGATATTGGTCTATTTCTTTGTGTTTGGCATTCGTGTGAATCGGGGGAGTCGAGTGATTGTCAAATAATGGACGAAAAAGAATTTCGTGTGGTGATTAAACATTACTTTATGAAAGGCAAAACGCCACAGGAGGCTAAAGAGAAGCTTGATAAATATTACGGTGACTCAGCACCTTCGATTAGAACAGTTCATAAGTGGTTTCAAAACTTCCGGAGAGGCCATATGGGCACAAGTGATGCTGAACGTTCTGGACGCCCTGTGGAAGTTACGACTCCAGAAATCATTGATAAAATCAATGATATGGTGATGGATGACAGAAGAGGTAAGGTGCGTGAGATTTATAGTGCTGTGGGCATCTCGAATGAATGGGTACATAATATTTTGCTTAAACATTTGTACATGAGAAAGCTATTCGCAAGATGGGTTCCGTGATTGCTCACACTTGACCAAAAACGGACTCGGACTTAGAGCGTCGTTTCGTCACTGTGGATGAAACATGGACACTTTACTATACTCCTGAGACCAAACAACAACCTAAATAATGGGTTACCAAAGGAGAAACTGCACCAATATAGGCAAAGACCATTCCTTCAGCCAGAAAGGTTATGGCGACTGTCTTTTGGGATTCAGAGGGGATAATCCTCATCGACTATCTGGAAAAAGTTAAAACTATTACAGGTGCGTATTATTCATCGTTATTGGACCGTTTGAAGACCGAGCTCTAAGTAAAACGCCGGCGATTGGGCCGCAAAAAAGTCCTTTTCCATCACGACAGTGCACCAGTACACAACTCAGCAGTTGTGGTTGCAAAATTAATGGAAACAGGATTCCAACTCGTTTCACATCCCCCCTATTCTCCAGACTTGGCTCTCTCGGACTTCTAGTTGTTCCCCAATTTGAAGAAATGACTGGTGGGACAATGATTTTATTTAAACGAGGAGGTGATTGCAGCAACTAATAGCTATTTTGCAGACTTGGACAGTTCCTATTATTCGGAAGGAATGAACAAAAATAGAACAGCGTTGGACGAAGTGTATAAGTCTAAAAGGAGACTATGTCGAAAAATAAAAAAGGTTTACCCCAGATAGGTAAGTGGTTTTTATTTTTGCACGGACTTTTCAAACACCCCTCGGATAGTTCACTGTCGTCATGATGCTTTCGGTTACCACCACTGATCACGTGGAAGCCCAACTCAATGTACCGCATAGCATAATTCTGCCTTCGCGCAGCCATCTGCCTGGATGACGGCATGTAAGGAGCCAACCATCGACCTGGTGTAACAAGAAATGTGATTCTTTCGACAAGTTGATCAAGGTAAAACTCAGTGATGCTGAGCCCACTGCAGTCATAACAGAAGGTGTCGTTGGGTCAGCACAGGAACGCGTAGTGGTCGTGTGATGTGGAGCTCCATGTTCAACAACGGCCTTTGAACGGCGTGCTTCGAAACACCTATGTCTGCATCCGCGTTGTACTCTGTCGTCAGATCTGCCACAGAGCGCTGCCTATCCTGGATTGCACAGCAGGGAATCGTCCGACCTCTACGGTTTGTGATGAGACGTGGTCGTCCGATACCATACGGTTTACTCGTTATTTCACCATCCTTACATCTTTTCCCATAAGTGCTCACACCAACAGGTGACCAGCTTCGCCGTTTCAGAGATTCTCGTTTCCAGCCGCAGGGCCATAACAATGTGCTCTTTGTCAAACCCGCTTATATCATTGAATTTCCGCGTTTGTGGCCCGTGTATTGGCTAGAATGACTGCCCATTCGCCTCTCTTTCGCTTACATTCTTTCCTTACTGCGCCACGTGCCCGTAACACCAATAGAAGGCATTCGACCTCGCGGTGGGCAGTGGTCATAATGTTTTGGCTCATCAGCGTATGTGTCTCCCTTGTAACTGGGTGAACTTCATATGTGTACACTATATATGTCAGAAAGGGTAATGCAGATAATTCTAAATTGATAATTTGTTATTTTTTGGTAGGTTTTCTCGACGACACAAAATGTATCAGTAGTAACGTCTAGTATTGCTAAAATAAATATTTCAACTTCGCCTTATGTGATAATTCCTTTTTTCTCTCATTACATTAGATCCCTTATAGCAATAATTCTAGCATATTTTGTACTTTGAAAAATGGCTCTGAGCACTATGGGACTCAACTGCTGAGGTCATTAGTCCCCTAGAACTTAGAACTAGTTAAACCTAACTAACCTAAGGACATCACAAACATCCATGCCCGAGGCAGCATTCGAACCTGCGACCGTAGCGGTCTTGCGGTTCCAGACTGCAGCGCCTTTAACCGCACGGCCACTTCGGCCGGCTTTTGCACTTTGATATTTCCTCTGTTAATTGAACAACTGAGTAGTGACCTCAATTCTGTTTGTTCTTAAACAACTGTATTTACGTTCGCTAAAACTAACAGTGCTTATGCCTATTTGTAACTCCACTGAAATACTTTGATAGCGAAAATCTTCTCTACATCTAGATAATTTAGAAGATACGGTTATCATTTTAGCCCTGGTAACATTTGTAAGTGCAGAGTTCAACACGTATCATGTAGACTATGTATTTTAAAATTACTACGCATGAATACGAGAGGATGAGCGCCTCATCCGTTAGTTGCGGTGACATATAGACCAAGAGGACCCAAGAGATGCACTTATCAATGCCACATTCATACTTCGACATCTTGCCTCATATTTCGAAGGCCTATTGTATTGCCTCACAGCGCAAGAGGGCAAAATATTCTGTGTATATTGATCTCCATAGATGGGATCAGACCTCGGTAACAGTAATAGCATTCCAAAAATAGAAACTGCTATAGCATATATTTTCCATGCTAGTTATACTTCAGTGCTCGCCAAGCACACGAGCCACTTGTTTGATAGTGACGACGAAGGCAGTGTCAAGGGTCCAAAACTTATGGCAGTAAAACGGATGCCACACGAAAAACAGAAATATTGCCATATTGCCACCAATTATAGTGTAAGAGAACCAATATTAATTTCGCTTACTAGCGCTAAGCGGGCTAGATGAAGTGCCAGAACAACATAAAAAATGTTCGGCAGGCATGGCCTAGTCTTGAGATGGATTTCCAGAGGCTCTACCTTTTCTCAAACAGAAATTGTTACAGGTAGTGTCTGATTACACTGAGGTAACTCTCAATTGCTTCTTCATCCGTTAACAACGAATATATTGATTAAAGAGGAAATATCTTCAAAATCGCTAGATACTGTGGTCAGTCATGTAATAATATTGACAGTATCTAAGGCGGCTTCATAAAATAAACGGAGGTCGAATTAAGTAAATACAGCCTTAAACATCTTAATTTGATGTCTGATTATTACTCTTCTGCACTTTGGTGCTTCGTCCACTTGGTACGAAATCTGACTTTCTAGTATTTAACTAAACGGATTTCCTTTTTGCGGAATGTGTTTCCTGTAGCGACACAAATACGTCACGGTTACGGCAGAGAAAACGGTCCACGTGGCGCGATTTTCTGGTGGTATTCAGACCAGCCGTGCGACAATCCGCGACGAATCCGATTCGGATGGTGCATCCAGTCGCTCCTGTTGTCTTTACGTCGAGGGATTAGCTACGAAAAATTCGCAAAACTAATCGAATTATTCAGGCTTTCGCAACTGTCGATTCAACTGTTATCGTGTGAATAACTGTTTGGATAGCTCGGCTGATTTGTTCTTCAGAATGTCTAACATTTCACTACGCCATCGATGTAAAGAACTGATACCTGTTTAAAATCCTGAAAAATTAACTGTGGCTGACAGCCCAGTGCTAAACTCTTCCAACGTGTACTTACTTAGACGTAGTGTCTTGAGACAAAGACCGGTTGGTCATACGAAGAAGAGCCGTTTCCGACATAATATGCCCCTTTTCCATTCAGTTGAGCAATCTTTCTATTCGAAACCATTATGCATGTACCATATCTACGAAATAGGAACGTTCAAATTTTAGTCCAAATAAACTATGCTAGGAAGACATGTTTAGACTGTGGAACCCGTCCTAGACGGTGTGAACGCTAACGAAAAGAAGAATATGTAGGAAGAAATACTGCATGTCATTGGAGATACAATGATCAAAATGTTTGTTCAATGTAAACTCCGTTGCTTACCTTAGACGTCCAACGGCAGTTCAGTTCTTGCGCAGAAGGTTCAAAAATTTAGTGAACTCAAAATCTGGAAAACTTCAAAGTCATAAATTGTAACATTTGGTTTAAGTTTCTATCTCACAATGTCGTTTACTGTAGCAGGCACTGGTGTTTCCTGCTATACCTTAAACTTAGTTTCGCTGAATTTCTTTCCATCTCAGGGTCAGCGACAGTATTTCCAATTTATGGAGGTTCTGAGTAGAACTTGACTAAAAGAAGGGATCGGTTGATGGGAGACATTCTGAGACATCAAGGGAACAGCAATTTAGTATTGGAGGAAAGCGTGGGTGGTAAAAATCATAGTGGGAGACTAAGAGCTGACTACAGTAATTAGATTCAGAAGGATGTAGGTTGCAGTAGTTATTCGTAGACGAAGATGCTTGCACAGGATAGAGTAGCGTGGAGAGCTGCATCAAACCAATCTTCAGACTGAAGACAATAACAATCACAGCTTGGTCGTTTTCTACGAATCACAACTATTTGTTTGCCACATAATGACACTATACAGTATGTTTAGCGAGCAAGTCTTCATAATGACGTGTTACCATGTTAATTTAGATTTTTATCTATCTAGCTTTTACGGTCGAGTAGTTTGAGTGTGAAAAATCCGCTGAACATGAAATCCACCTGTAAGAATTACTTATTCGGGACTGTTACTAAGAATAAGCATCTTATGGTTGCTTTACTTACCCTTTATGCTCGAGACGAAGCTTCTCCTGTGGCAAATGGGTGTACAATACACGGAGACACGAAGTACACGATGTTTGAACGAAGGCACAGATGTTTGTGTAGATAAACACTAGGAGTTTAAAATAATGCACTCTAAGCTCCTTGGATAAACATAAGAACCAAAGATTAGTTATCAGATACTGAAATCCAGAATATGAAGGACCAAATACGACAGTTGTGGGTCAGCTTGCCTAAGAGCACGCAATGGCTTGCGACAGCCTTCCCGATTGAATCAATGCATGCATCCAGGCCAGACGGGGTAAACATCGAACTGATAAGTGGGCTCTTGCCGCCAAGTTCTTTGTAAATTGGACTCAATTTCGTAATATCTGAAACAATACCTCATACCCTCTGAACGAAGTTTCATTTCGTTTCCTGCTCCTTTTTTTTTTTTTTTTTTTTTTTTTTTTTTTTGCAGTCTGTATTGAGAACATGAGCGGTCGTATTATGTTTCCTTCCAGCACTGTCGATATCACTTTCGTTCCTGTTGAACATTCATCCACTTTCCAGTACAGCGTATTGGATTCCATCAGTAACTTTTGAGCCGAAAACATATCTAAAAAGATACTGCTTACGTGATATTTTTTGTTATCTGTTGATACTGTTGTACAGTGTGGTTCAAACGGCTCTGAGCACTATGGGACTTAACTTCTGAGGTCATCAGTCCCCTAGAACTTAGAAATACTTAAACCTAACCAACCTAAGGACATCACACACATCCATGCCCGAGGCAGGACTCGAACCTGCGACCGTAGCGGTCGCGCGGTTCCAGGCTGTAGCGCCTAGAACCGCACGGCCGGCTTGTACAGTATGCAACGCCACTAGACATTTCAGTGCAGCTACAACTCTATCTATAATAACCTTTGTCACATGACAAGGGAGCTGCAGTAGTATGATCTTGATCTTCTGTTGCTTGAAAACAATAACATTAACGAAACTGCGTAGTGCCGACAGACTTTGGCTTCACATTTAGTACGTTTACCAGATAGCTTTGCAAAGTACTTAAACATCTCAAAGGGAGGAATACTACGCCGTTCTCAAGTAGTTTAGAATGTCATTAAGTACATAATGTTATTTTGGAGGGAAAAATCACAGTTTAATCAAATGGCTCTGAGCACTATGGGACTTAACATCTGAGATCATCAGTCCCCTAGAACTTAGAACTACTTAAACCTAACTAACCTAAGGATATCACACACACATCCATGCCGAGGCAGGATTCGAACCTGCGACCGTAGTGATCGCGCTGTTACAGACTGAAGCGCCTCGAACCGCTCAGTCACACCGGCCGGCATAGTTTCATCAATATTTTGGCTGCTAAACTGCGGTAGTTAAACAACAAGCTACTTACGTCTTTCCAGATTCAACATTTTGTGAAAGCTTTATTTCGATGCCTGGAAAGGCTTTTGAAATATCGATACTGGACAAACCTGTATGTACTATCTGCTATATAAAATCCTGTTATTACTAGAACTTCTTGCAGCGCTCTTGATGAGACTTAGAGGTTGATAACAGAGACAACCATCGAAAGAACACGTCAAAGCCAAAAGGGATGCATGACGCTTCTTAGTACTACACTGTGGTCAACTGTCCAACAGTGTCACTGATTACGACTATGATATTCAATTATTATTTATTAATGAAATGAAAAAGATACGCAGAGGTACGGGAGCTTTCTGTTGATCCGGTTCTGGGGCTGTGTTTGTCTAATTATAATTTCAGTTTATGTTCATTATTTAGAAAACAAACGGATATGTTGTATTATACTGCCTATCAGAAAATAAAACAAACCAACCCTTCAGTAAGAGAGTTAAGTAGGTTAATACAAACACATTTGGAACTGTTTTTTTCTCTTCAGAAAGTAGCTAACATTTCCAGAGTAGGAACAGCCAGTTCCTGGAGGGACGCCATTCTGTTTCGTCGCCGTTTGAAATTACGATAGTACGAGCTCTCCAACACACTCTACGGGAGCAGCTTAGACGGGTGGCATTGTCACCTGAAAATCACTCCAACTGTCTACCTACCAGCAGAATCTTCAGGTGTTTTCCCTGAAAAACAATCCCTCTGTAGGAACTATGAAATAGATTTAATGGTGTGGCAACTGGCTACTTAGAAGAGAAATACACTTTTGTAGACCACTAAATATATTCCGAAACAAATTCTACAAAGACGTATAACACATTGTGTCCAGCGCTTTACAGCAGTTGTATCCGGAATAATGCAACAGAAGTCTTCCCTTCACAGTTGACACGCAGAGCCCGCAGTCACTATAGCTACATAAACTGACGGAGAAGTTGCAAAGTCGGCAAAAGTAATTTAATAGCTCGCCCTAAAAATGTACTCTTGGAAATGAAAATTTTAATTAAACTTCCTTAATATGAAGAGAAATTACTTGCGACGGGGCAGTAAGCTGGATGTTTACCAATTCCTATTGCATGCTCCATGGATTGTAAAGGGGAATTCTTAGATAAACTTTGATAAGGAACCCATTTCCAGAGATGTATCGTTGGATCTAAAATAAGTTTGAAGATCGGATCTCTTTCAAATCTCACGCTTCACGGAACGCATACAGCGGAGACAATTTTAGGAATGTGTAGTTCATTCGTAAAGGATACCATGTATGGAACACTAGGGCGACCCACTCTTGACTATTGCTCAAGTGTTTGGGATCCCCACCAAGTCTAACTAAAGGCAGACATCGAAGCAATTCCAAGGCGGGTTGCTAAACAAGACTACTGCGACTATTAGAATTTTTTATTGGACAACAAGACCAGTTTGGTAAATTAAATTTGGATCTTCAGGTGCTTCAGGTCAAAACATTAGAGGTTCTATTTAAACCGGATAAAGCCATTCCCAACATTTATATCCATTATAACTCCTGACTCACAAATGTGCGAGCGTCTGTGATAAAATTTATTGAGGACTAATGCCATCCCCGACCTCCATTGTCGACAGCCTAGGGAGGAAGCGTTGCTGTTGCCGGGCCAAACTAACGGCAGGCAATCGTTTTTCCTTCGCTTGTCTTACGAGTGGAACAGGAGAGAAAGTGGCTAGTAGTGGTACAAGGTACCCTCTGCCACACGGCATATGGTGGCTTGCGGAATGTGTATGTAGATGCAGAACGAGCTGTTTGCTCTACAAGAGCATGTGTATAGTTTCGAGTACTCGTCGCCGGGCGTTCTCGTGCGTGACGAACACCCTCTTCAAAGTCGAGAGCATGATGCGTCTGCAGAGCACCACAGCCAACCCTCCTATAGTTGCAGACTTATCAAGTTTCTCGCAGCCGTTGTAGTAGTCGGACGAATATATGTGACGTCACAACCTCAACAGTGCCTGACAACGGCGCCCTCGTATCATTTTGTGTGCGTGCTGTGAAACGGGACATTTGAAAGTGATCTGATGTTCAAACTGGCTACAATTTGCGTTATGACAATGCTGCTGCACGTGTATTTATACCTTTAGTAACGATCAATAGTGATGTGTAAGATGCAAATTTACAAAACTAATACACAGAGATAAACTATGCATAGCGTAATTTAGGTGTATTACTTCCTGATGAGTGTGTATAGATAGTTTGTGAAATAAAAAATTTAGAAGCTTGAAACAAGATATTATATGGAAATTAACAACGGGAAGTATATTTGATTAATTTATAAGCAAAATTTAAGTTGCATCGTTTCCTTACACATATTGGAGTTACAAATTAAATGTGCTTTGACTGATTAGTAACCACAAAGTTCAACATTATTGTTAGGGCTGAAAATCGGTATACGTTTACATTTGTAATAAAGGACTGCATAATTTCTCTTTACTTACAAGCGATGATGCAAATATTTTACGTTGCTGCCCTATTATACTGCAGACTTTGATGAAAAAGTGCATACAATGCGAACAGAATATGAAGCAAATGTAAATTCTAGTGAACATTGATAGTCATTAAGAAATTTAGCTAATTAGTGGCTTCAGTGTTAACTAAAAATATCCCTACTGATTATAGAGTCTGGATATTAAGTATACTTGAATCTGATGTAGTCATGACCTTTCTATTTGGCTTTTAACCAGAACTTCCTTATTAACTGCTGTGTTATTCGCATAATACCTAGTATCAAACTATAGTATTCGAATGTTTGGCAATATGTTATAGGCGTATTGAGGGCTCTTCGGAGGGTGTTCTGTAAGATTGATTCAGATGTTCGTGATGAATGTTTGCATTTTCAGCTCTTTTGAATACTTAGTTTATTGTTGACAGTCGAAAAGGTTGTGTATGTTTTCAAACGTTGGGCGAACTTTTAGTTTTGGAAAAGATTTATCACAGAATTTAAATTAAATTTTGCTTGAAAAATGGAATAAACTACAGCAACGCGTTCAGAATGTTCACTGTTACTTTTGGTGAGCTACAATGAGTAAGACAAGAGTTTGCGAGTAGTGTATACGTTACAAAGGGGGGCGACAAGACGTTGAAGACCGCCCTGGACGCCCTAGCACAATAACGACAACAATGTGGACGAAGCAAAGAAAATGGTTCTGTAAAATGACCGAACCACCGACAGAGAGGTTTGCTGATGATGTTGACACATGCCAAGCAGTTTTTTTCGGATGTTTTGGGCACGAAACGTATAGCAGCAAAGTTTGTTCCGAAATTGTTGAATTTCGAACGAAAACGAAGTCGCTTAGACATCGCTCAAAAAATAGCTGAGTGAAGTCCGCAATAATCGAAAGCTTTTAAAGAAGGTGACAAATGGCTCTAAGCACTATAGGACTTAACATCTGAGGTCATCAGTCCCCTAGACTTAGAACTACTTAAACCTAACTAACCTAAGGACGTCACACACATCCATGCCCGAGGCAGGATTCGAGCCTGCGACCGTAGCAGCAGCGCGGTTCCGGACTGAAGCGCCTAGAACCGCTCGGCCACAGCTGCCGGCAAAGAAAGTGACGAAACATGGGTATGCAGATATGACATCGAGTCAAAGACCCAATAGTCCCAATGGTAACTGCTTGTAGAGCCAAGGCCGAAAAAATTCGTCAAGTTCGATCACATGTGAAGGTTCTTCTCACCGTTTTCTTCGATTACCATGGGATTGTGCCTAATGGTCGTACAGTCAATAAGAAATACTGACTGGAAGTTATGCGCCGTTTCCGTGAAGCAGTCGGAAGGAAACGATCAGGAATGTGGCAAACCACTCGTGAAAATTGCGACACCATAATGCTCCCGCTCAAACCACAATGCTTGTTCGTGATCTTTTGGTAAAAATATAATAAAGAAAAACAACGTTATGCTGCCACAGCCACCGCATTCGCCGGACATTGCCCCTGCCACTTCTTTTACCACGAAAGGACGTTATTTTGCCACCACTGGTAATATGAAAACAGAATGGCTGTAGGAGTAGAATACCATAACGAAAGTGAGTCCCAGAAGTGCTTCCAGGAGTAGGAAAAGCGCTGGTACAAATGTACACTCACGCATAGGTGTGTTGGTGCATGTCAAGAGTACTGTGCAGCGAGTAAGTGTGCAGACGTTTTCAGACGTGCTAATGGTGACTGTGTGTTGAAAATGGCTTAAAGAACACATATTGATGACGTTGTGAGGGGTAGAATACTAGGGCGACTGGAGGCTGGTCAAACGCATCATGTCATATCACGGGCCCTCCGTGTGCCACAAAGAGTGATCTCAAGATCATGGCAACGATTCCAGCAGACAGGAAACGTGTCCAGGCGCTACAGTACGGGACGTCCACAGTGTACAACACCACAAGAAGACCGATATCTCACCATCAGTGTCCTCAGACGGCCACGGAGTACTGCAGGTAGCCTTGCTCGGGACCTTACCGCAGCCACTGGAACAGTTGTCTCCAGACACACAGTTTACAGACGACTGAACAGACATAGTTTATTCGCGCGGAGACCTGCAAGGTGCATTCCACTGACCCCTGGTCACAGGAGAGCCCGTAAAGCCTGGTGTCAAGAACACAGTACATGGTCATTGGAACAGTGGTCCCCGGTTATGTCCACGGACGAGTCCAGGCATAGTCTGAACAGTGATTCTCGCCGGGTTTTCATCTGGCGTGAACCAGGAACCAGATACCAACCCCTTAATGTCCTTGAAAGGGACCTGTATTGAGGTCTTGGTTTGATGGTGCGGGGTGTGATTATGATTTGTGCACCTACACCCCTGCATGCCTTTGATAGAGGAACTGTAACAGGTCAGGTGTATCAGGACGTCATTTTGCACCAGTATGTCCACCTTTTCAGGAGTGCAGTGGATCCCACCTTCCTACTGATGGATGATTACGCACGACCCTTAAAAAAAAAGTGGTTCAAATGGCTCTGAGCACTATGGGACTTAACATCTATGGTCATCAGTCCCCTAGAACTTAGAACTACTTAAACCTAACTAACCTAAGGACAGCACACAACACCCAGTCATCACACGACCCCTCCAAGCTGCCATTGTGGAGGAGTACCTTGAAACTGACGATATCAGGCGAATGGAATTGCCTGCCTGTTTTCCAGACCTAAACCCCATCGATCACATCTGGGATGGTCTCAGTCGACGTATCGCTGCACGTCTTCAAACCCCTACGACACTTCAGGAGCTCCGACAAGCACTGGTGCAAGAATGGAAGGCTATACCCCAGCAGCTGCTCGATCACCTGATCCAGAGTATGCCAATCCGTTGAGCGGCCTGTGTACGTGTGCATGGCGTTTTGTAGCACGTGTGTTTCGGGACGGTTTTCTCAACTTACCACCAATACCGTGGACTTACAGATCCATGTCGTGTGCGTTCCCTACGTGCCTATGCTATTAGCGCCAGTTTTGTGTAGTGCCACGTTGTGTGGCACCACATTCTGCAAGTATCCTTAATTTATGAGCATGAGTGTATTACATCTGAGTGGTATTACTTTGAAGGGCACAAAGTTAATGTTGATGAATAAATAAAGATTCTTTAAGAAAAACAAAAATAACACGTTTCTTTTACATCGTACATCATGTTTTGTCCAATCAGTACATTTCCAGACATGGTTTCGTGACCAAAACTTTGTACACTGAATACTCTCGACAATAGGAACTGTGGGGCTCTCAGTGCGATGCCACATTCTGCCCGCCTCGCGCTGTGGTTTGCGCGGGGTATTATTATTCGGGTTGTCGCTAGCTGCCTGCTGCTCTGTGTTGGCGTGGCGTGTCGCACTCCGCTCACAACCCGAAACCGCTGCGCGAGACCGCAGGGCTGCACATAGTTCTCACGGCGCCGCTTCAGTTCAAGGCGCTACCACACCAGGCGTAATCTTCTAACACGGCTGTTCACTTGCCACAAAGGCGAAATTACAGAATTTTAGATGGTATTTAGACCCCTGAGTCAACGACCTTGCCGCAGTGGTAACACTGGTTCCCGTCACATCACCGAAGTTAGGCTCTGTCGGGCTTGGCTATCAGTTAGATGGGTCACCGCCTGGGTCTGCCGAGTGCTGTTGGCAGTCGGGGTGCACTCAGCCCTTGTGAGGCTACTTGATTGAGAAGTAGCGGAGCCAGTCTTGAAAACTGACAACGGCCAGGAAAGTGGTGTGATGACTGTAGGCCTGCGAGGTGCGACAATAATGTAATGAGACTAATTTTCTTTGCAAGATGTAGCAACCCTGCAGGCTTGCGTAGGCACAATATCTTTGACCTTGGTCTAAAAGCTGCTTCTAGTCCAAGCAGCACATCGATGCAACTGCTAAGTCGTGAGTTGTGCTCTAATAAGTTAACACGTGCTTGTGTCTCTCGTCACGGAAATGGAACAGCATAATATTACGCAATGGTATACAATTTCTTTTTGCGCTAAATTGGGTGAAAACGCGGCGACAACTTACGGTAAGCTTCAGAAGGCATTTGGCGAGGACCTCATGTCAAGAGTTCAAGTTTTTCATTGGCATAAAATGTTTAGTGAAGACAGAACGAATGTTGAAGTTGAAAACCGCAGTGGACGACCATCAGCCTCACAGGCGAATGCCAATTTGGCGTGAACTCGTACGATCTGATCGAAGATTATCCCTGAAAATGATTGCAGAAGAACTGAACATCAGTCGAGATACGGTTTGTCTAATAATAACTGAAGATCTTGGTATGAGAAAGATTTGTGCAAAAATGGTCCCCAAAAATCTCACACCACAACAGCGAGAAACACGGAAAAATGTGGCAGCCGATCTGTTGGAGCAAATGGAAATCAATCCAGAATTGTTGAGCCGTGTTATCATTGGTGATGAAAGTTGGTTTTTCCCCCCGTGCGATCCAGAGGCAATGGTGCTCAAAAGGATCACCCAGATAAAAAAAAGCTCGCATGTCAGAGTCAAAAGTGAAATGCATGCTTGTGTGCTTCTTTGATTCGAAGGGAATTGTTCATAAAGTGTGGTTGCCTCCTGGACAAACAAAGGAATTTTAGAAAGACTTCGCAAAAGAGTTCTTCGTGTCCATGCCGACATTGCTGATAGTTGGATTCTGCATCACAATAATGAGCCATCCCATACTGCTCTGTCAGCACAGCAATTTTTAGCCTAAAAAAAATTTCAGTACTACCACAGCCACCTTATTCACCAGATATCGCTCTCTCCGACTTTTTTCTATTTCCAAGAGTCAAACCGGCGGTCAAGGGACACCATTTTCAAACAACACAAGATGTCCAAAACGCTGTGACGAGGGTGTTGGAGGATATCACAGAAGATGAGTTTCAGAAATGTTACCATCAATGGCAGAAGCTCTGGAAAAAGTGTGTGCAATGAGAAGGGAACTACTTTGAAGGAGACAACACTAAGCTTGACTAAAACAGTAAGCAACATTTTTTTCACATCAGTCTCATTACTTTATTGTCACACCTCATATGCTCCTCTGTTCAAATGGCTCTGAGCACTATGCGACTTAACTTCTGAGGTCATCAGTCGCCTAGAACTTAGAACTAAATAAACCTAACTAACCTCAGGATAGCACACACATCCATGCCCGAGGCAGGATTCGAACCTGCGACCGTAGCGGTCGCTCGGTTCCAGACTGCAGCGCCTAGAACCGCACAGCCACTCCGGGCGGCTGCTCCTCTGTATCCGCATCTGGTGACGCCTAAGTATTGAGGAGGACACGGCGGCCGGTCGGCACTGTCGGGCCTTCAAGGCCTGTTTGGTCGGTGTTTGTTTTTTTTATTAATATCCCTGGAAGAACCAACAATTAAAAAGCTTGTTCCACTTGGTATGCTGGATACATGGGATGGCGAAATACTTCTAGACATCACGAACAGTGTAATAAATCTAACACCAGTAAAGGCAGCTGGTGTCAGGTGCATTACATTGAGCTGTTGAATGAGTCGTTGTTGCAAAATACTGACAGGAATTATCTACAGAAGAATGGAACGCCTGCTTAGAAGCCTCTGTGAGAGAAGATCGCTTTTGGTTTCGAAGAAGTATATGAATACAAGAGATTGAGACAATGTTCACTTCGATAATTGCTTAGGAATTCTGAATTCATCAAGGATAAGATATGAACAACACATGTTATCTGAAACTTACTAAAAAACCAAACTGCAGTTTTAAAAGTCGAAGGACGTGAAAGGAGGGTCATAGTTGACAAGGAACTAAGACAGGATTATATCATATCCCCCTCGTTATTCAGTCAGTATATAGTGTATTTAGGAAAAAGTGTCTGTAGAAGGTGGTACTGGTCAACACCAGAAGAAAAATTCCCTTAATTATATGTCAAGGGCCATCCAAAGGAGGATACACCGGTTCCCATCAGATTACCGAAGTTGAGCACCATAGGATGGGCCCAGTGCTTGGATGAGTGACCGTTCGGGTACGCCGTGCACTGCTGACAATTTGCCGTTTGCATTTATGGCAGGGGATGACAGGGGGGGGGGGTGTAAAGTCCCTAATCACCTGATTTTGTACCAAAGTCCTGGATTAAATTCCAAACGTTTCCGCATTGTGTCACGAAATGAGGGCATTCGATACTGTTGATGGTGATACGTACGTTGGGTGGGAACGTTAAGCTCAAAGGCGCCTTTGATACTTTTCGAGAGGAGTGCAGTATGTGCTTGTACCGATTTTCACCCTTTCCCTTGTCGTATTATCTACAACATGAACAAGAGACTGCAAGGGGAGTTTGAAAAGTCTGTCCAAAAATAGAAAATACTTAACGTATTTGGGGTAAAACGTTTTCATTTTTCGACATAGTCTCCTTTTAGACTTATACATTTTGTCCAACGCTGTTCTAATTTCTTGATCCCATCCGAATAATAGGAATTGTCCAAGTCTGAAAAATAGCTATTAGTTGCTGCCATCACCTCGTCGTTTGATTAAATCTTTGTCCCGCCAGCCATTCCTTCAAATTGGGGAACAAATAGTAGTCCGAGGGAGCCAAGTCCGGAGAATAGGGGGGATGTGAAACGAGTTGGAATCCTATTTCCAATAATTTTGCGACCACAACTGCTGAGGTGTGTGCTAGTGCATTGTCGTGATGGAAAAGGACTTTTTTGCGGTTCAATCGGTGGCGTTTTTCTTGCAGCTCGGTTTTCAAACGGTCCAATAATGATGAATAATATACACCTGTAGTAGTTTTACCCTTTTCCAGATAGTTGATGGGGATTATCCCTTGCGAATTCTAAACGACAGTCGCCATAACCTTGCCAGCCGAAGCAATGGTCTTCGCCTTTTTTGGTACAGATTCACCCTTGGTAACCCATTGTTTAGATTTTTGTTTGGTCTCAGGAGTATAGTAATGTATCCATGTTTCATCCATAGTAACGAAACGACGCTTAAAGTCCTGCAGATTCTTCCTGAACAGCTGCAAACAATCCTTGCAACACTTCACACCATTCTGTTTTTGGTCAAGCGTGATCAATCGTGGAACCCATCTTACGGATAGCTTTCTCAAATGTTTATGCAAAATATTATGTACCCATTCATTCGAGATGCCCACAGCACTAGCAATTCACGCACCTTAACTCTTCTGTCATCCATCACCATATCATGGATTTTATCAAGGATTTCAGGAGTCGTAACCTCCACAGGGCGTCCAGAACGTTCAGCATCCCTTCTGCCAATATGGCCTCTCCGGAAGTTTTGAAACCACTTATAAACTGTTCTAATCGAAGGTGCAGAGTCACCGTAATGTTTATCAAGCTTCCCTTTAGTCTCCTGATGCGTGTGCCTTTCATAAAGTAATGTTTAATCGGCACACGAAATTCTTTTTCGTCCATGTTTTGGCAAGTACTCGACTTCTTTGATTCACACGAATGCCAAACACTAAGAAATAGACCAATATGGCTGAAACTTGGTGTGCGTTCTTTCCAAAGATGATACTAACTAAACATAATCTCGATATGCGCCGGTGGTGCCATCTCTCGGACTTTGCACGGACTTTTCAAATGCCACTCGTATATACACCACACACTTATTATTACAGGTGGTGTCAGGGAATGGTGGTGTTTCTGGTAGTTCGCTTAAGAGAACATTAAATGCGGAAGGTGATGACAACATTTTACAATATTATGTACTTGGGCATAGTAGAGAAACGGTTGGGAGACGATGGTTGTTTGCGGCAGCATGGCGATGAACCCTGTCAGAAAGTGAGAACTGCGGTGGAATGGTTTGTGAACAATAATATTTCTGAAGTGGACTGACCTATCCAAAGGTCTGAACCCAATGAACACCTTTGGGATGAGTTGCAGTGTCGACTTCGCTCCAGACCAGAGCTTCCAGCATCAGTACCTTCTCTGGTCTCGACTCTTGGGGAAGAATTGGCTGTCATTCCCCCACAGAGATTCAGAAATATTAAACTGTCCCCAGCAGAGTTCAAACCATCACGAAGGCGAAGGGCGGACACACCCCATGTTAATGACCACTGATAGCTGCCCTGATAATTTTGATCAGATAGTGTACTTAACGAAGTCCCTGCCAATTTTGGAAGTAACTGTCGCGGTCTCGGTGTCTTGAGTGGTAAACACCTCTGTCGGAGCGCGCACTGTAGTCGCCGCCGGCTGTCGTCGGTGTAGGCGAGAAGGCGCGGCCTAGTGACGTGGGTGTCGCTATCGCTCGAAGCCGTACGCCGTGCCGCGCTAACGGGATTCCCGCTGAAACAGCCCATTCTGAGTCTCCCACCTGCTGCTTTCCTGCTCGCCGGTCGTCATACTGTATGCAACGACGAGATATTTCGGAGAAATTCATCTGTTCAAATGGTGCAAATGGCTCTGAGCACTATGGGACTCAACATCTGAGGTCATCAGTCCCCTAGAACTTCGAACTACTTAAACCTAACTAACTTGAGGACATCACGCACATCCATGCCCGAAGCAGGAATCGAACCTGCGACCGTAGCGGTCGTGTGGTTCCACACTGAAGCGCCTAGAACCGCTCGGCCACACCGGCCGGCGAAATTCATCTGTCATCGCGGAAAAATGACCTGCGCATGGAATAGGTTTTGCTGGAACAGACTTCAGTAGGTTGTTCCTGGCTGGAGAAGGAACTAAAAAATCCGATGTAGACCCCCTACTCTACAGTGAAGCACTTACTGCACTGCAGGACATCGAACTGCATATCATTACAACATCAGTGCTGTCATATTTGCGAGAGTTGTTCAAGATGGCCGCTATGCGATGTGATTAAAGTGTCCGGCCGTCGTGTCATGGATAGCCCCCTTGTCAGAATATTCCAGCCTATTGTGATTGATTAGATTAGTACTTGTTCCATAGATCATGAATACGACACTTCGTAATGATGTGGAACGTGTCAGGTTAATAAAAGCTGTCTATACAAGATATTACATTACACAAAATATTACATGACAATTATTTTTTTGTGTGGGGGGTGGGGAAATTACCCACATACTATATCCAGAAATTCATCTAATGAGTAGAAGGAGTTACCATTCAGAATTTCTTTTAATTTCCTGTTAAATGCTATGTGACTATCTGTCAGACTTTCGATGCTATTAAGTAAGTGAGCAAAGACTTTTGTGGCAGCATAATTTACCCCCTTCTGAGCCAAAGTTAGATTTAACCCTGAGTAGTGAAGATCATCCTTTCTTCTAGTGTTGTAGCCATGTACACTGCTATCACTTTTGCATTCGTTCGGATTGTTAATAACAAATTTCATAAGTGAAAAATGGTTCAAATGGCTCTTAGCACTATGGGACGTAACTTCTCAGGTCATCAGTCCCCTAGAACTACTTAAACCTAACTAACCTAAGGATATCACACACATCCATGCCCGAGGCAGGATTCGAACCTGCGACTGTAGCGGTCGCGCAGTTCCATACTGTAGCGCCTAGAACCGCTCGGCCACTCCGGCCGGCTCATAAGTGAATATATATATTGTGAGGCTACAGTGAAGATCCCTAGCTCTTTAAACAAGTACACAGACAGTGTTTGTGCCTTGTGGTGTGTTCCCTGTACTTAGGATTCGCCTAGTGAAACACTCGTATTTCCTCTGCTCTGTCGAAGTTTCCATTTGAATTCGCTAAATGTGCCGTCCGACAGTGCTTAATACACAATTATTATATACTTTAGCTCACTTATTGCATTTTGTAGCGCCTTTGCGTCAGATTTCTTGTGAAGTTAGTTATAGAACATATTGATTCTCCTTTTTGAGACTATCCTGTTGCCCGAATTTTACCTTTGGGGCATATTTTATTCTTATTTCATTGTTGTTCTTTCTTAATGCCTGGTATATTTTTTTATGTATGACCGAATTATGGTTACAGTGCAATTTTGTTTTTGTAATAAAGTTGTGTTACCTAGCAAAGTATATTTTCGTCCCCTCATTTGTTTTGGATGCTGTTGTATGCTAAATGTCTTGGGATAAATTTTAACACGTTCTGCAACTGTTCCAACACACTGTTAATGAAATACGAGGGAACAGCAAAAAACAGGTTACACATGCCGTACCACGCTAAGAAGGAAGGAAGATATGATTTAAGGTCCCGTCGACATCGAGGTAATTAGAGACGGAGCCCAAGCTCGGACTGGGTCAAGAATGAGGAAGGAAATTGGCGTTGCCCTTTCAAAGGAAACATCCCGGCATTTGCCTGGAGCCATTTAGGGAAATCATGGAAACCTAAATCTTGACGACCGGGCGTGGTTTTGAAACGTCATCCTCCCGAGTACGAGTCTGTAAGAGTTTCGCATTGTTAGAAGAGACTACACGCTTCGGATTTCCTGCAGACAGTTCTGTTGCGGAATGGATTATGGGTGCATTACAGTGTGGGAGTGAAATGGCAAGGCAACTAGAAGTGGATTAGAAAGTTGAAACATGAGGGACAGCACGATTTTTGTTGCATAAACGTCTAGATTGCACACAATTGACCTTGAAATTCTAATGGTATATGGATCAAATGCACTATCGTTTCTAGTCATAGTGAAATGGTCCCAAAAATGTGAACAAGGCCGCACAGACGAGGATGGCGCTGATGGGGAAAGAAGGCAATCGACATCGACCACAGACGGCAATGTTCAGGCAACTGAAGAACTGATTCGCAGTAACCGCAAATTTTCCAATAATGAGGACATTCTCACAGCGATTCCGCAAATTTTCCAATAATGAGGACATTCTCACAGCGATTCCCTAATCGTTTCGTGACACCTCTGGCAAGTTTGATGGCTTCATTGGTCACCTGATCACTGCGCTTAGATTCCCCTATCTTTTGATTGGCGTTTGATGAAAAGTGTGTGTGTGTGTGTGTGTGTGTGTGTGTGTGTGTTGTTGGGGAGAGGAGAATTCGAAACGTCTAGAGCAGTGGTTTTCTGTGTAAAAGATATATACCTGTCTCTTTGTTTTATGGACTGCCTGATGTTTTTCAGCGATGGTCAGTATTTTCAAAACAATCTCTTTCTTCTGTTCGGATAAAATTACGAAATGAATCTCGACCTTGAAACCTATAATAATAAGTTTATTGCAGCCAAATAAGCATACAAGTTCAAAGCACAATAATAATACGGTACGCGAAATTAGAAATTTTACGTATTGTGATTTGCATAGTCACTTATTTGATACAGAGTTCTATATGGTAACGTTTCCATACTGACGAAAGATTTAACACTCACACATTGCGTTAGGTTCATGTTATGACGTACTGGTGCAAATAAGGAGGTGGAAACCATGGATTGCCATTCTGTTGGTCACGTGTCTCATTTCGAAGTTTTCCTTTGTCCGTGTTTTGTCAATTATGGCGCCTGTGCTGTAAAATTCTGGAGGTTTTTTCCTTCAGTGTTTTTAGTAGACTTTCCAAAGCGCTCATGTTGGGTAGCATCAGGCTTATCCGTAAGTCTTCAGTGAGGAAGGGTTTCCCGCCAGTATATAACTCTGGATCGTGTTGTTTTGGACACTTCTATTGCTTTCTTTATATAGGTCGCCTTTACTCTTTCTAGTGTCGCTAGGTTTTTCACTGTACGATGTGGTCCGATAACTTCTATACCATACGTCACTATTGGTAAGATTTTTGTTCTGAATAGTGCCATTGCTGTCTGTAGGCTGAGGGATCTAATATATTGTATGTCATGGATTGCCATTATTGCTTGCATTGCCTTCTCTGTCACATGTTTCGCGAAACATTTTGCGGTTGTTTGTATTGTCACACTTGGGCACTTGAAGTCTGGTACGATATTCAGTTTTCTCTCCAGTATGAAGACCTCGGCTGATTCGGGTGCTCTTCCTACATTTCGGAGTGCCATCATTTCTGTTTTTCCACATTTATTTCGAAGCTGTGTTCGACACGCCAGTCTTCCACATCGTTTATTGCTTCTTGAAACTTTGCAATGTCCGTTGCGCTTATTACAATATCGTCTGCATATGCATATGAGATTACACCCTCCCTTTGGGATAACTCACAGTTTCTTCCGCTGCAAGGATAAATAACAGAGGACTCAGTGGGTCTCCCTGAAGGACTCCGTTTGATAGAGATATAGGCTCCGATAGGGAGAGGTTATGCGAGATCCATATTTCGTTCCATCACAGTATTGTGCCTATGATTCGTGTCCATACGTTGTTTTCACTTACGTCTTCTGGAATGGAGGCTGTTTCTAGCACTTATTGCAGAGTTTTGTCCATATTGGCTTTAGTATTTGGGCAGTATCTTTTAAATGTTCGCTATAAAGTCTGTCAGGGCGTGCAGCTTTTTTGTTCTTGGTGCTGTTAATGGCATCTTTGACCTCTTCTGTGGTCAATGGGACCCATTCCGTAGTTGTTTGTGGCATTGTGTCCTGTCTGCCGTCTGGTCTCCCTTTTAGTCCTTCCTTGTTCATTTGTTATCGAAGTGCGTCTCCCACATTTTCATATCGATGTAATGTGTTTTAGTTCGTTTTCTGGGGCATAACCCAATATATGGATCTCTTGAGGCTTCCTCCACTAGTTTCTTTCCTTCTCTTACACAGAAGATACAGAAGATATTCTTATACGAGGGTAATCCCAAAAGTAAGGTCTCCTATTTTTTTTATAAGTAACATTTCTGTCGATGCATTTTTGTGGACGCTGTGGCAGTTTTTGTATGCCCATGTCATACCAGCTCGCCGCCATGCTGTTCAGAAAGTTATGAACATCTTCTTGCACCTCGTCGTCGGAGCTGAATCGCTTTCCGGCCAAATGTTCTTTTAACCTAGGGAACAGGTGATAGTCACTGGGCGCCAAGTCAGGTCTGTAGGGTGCGTGGATGATTATGTTCCACTGAAACTGTTACAGGAGAGCAACGGTTTGCCGAGCGATGTGTGGGCGAGCGTTGTCATCGAGAATGTGTCCGCCCTTGCTCAACATTCCTCTTCTCCGGTTCTGAATTGCCCGCTCGAGTTTTTTCAGAGTCTCACAGTACCGGCAGACTGTGTTTGAATTTCCACGGCTTTGGCGAAGTAGGATGCCGCCACTGGCGTAGTTTTTGCTTGGTCTCAGGTGTAAAGTGTTATGCCTAGGTTTCGTCATCCGTGACAATTGAGTCCAGAAAGATGCCCTGTTCGGTTGCAAGGCGGTGAAGAAATGCGCGGGGGAAGCATCAACTCGCTGCCACATGTGGTCCTCAGGCAGCATGCGTGGTACCCATCTTGCACACACCTTCCGGTAGTTCAATGTTTCCGTTAAAATTCTGTGAGCGGTGCTTCGGGAAACCTCAGGAACCAACGTGCAGAGATGATCCAGGGTGATCCGCCGATCTTCACGCATTCTTTGCTCAACCTTCAACACTGTCTCCTCAGAAATTGACGGTCTCCCGCTCCTTTGTTCGTCGTGAATTTCGGCCCGACCAGCTGCAAGCTCTCTACACCGCTTACGAACATTTTTGACATCCATGCACAACTCACCATACACTTCCGTCAATTGACGATGGATTTCAATCGGCGCAGTGCCCTTTGCGTTCAAAAACCGAATAAATGCGCGCAATTCGCACTTGGCGGTAACATCCAACGGGAGCTCCATTCTCAACGGCTGCCAAGCCAAGACTTAGCGCCTCAACGCGGCGTGCGCATGTTTACACACAGCGCGTGAAGCACTCTTCATAACAGTATGACCAACTGCCACACAAACAGAGTTCTGTACTTATAAACAAATAGGAGACCTTACTTTTGGGATTATCCTCGTATATATTTCGCTTTTCGGCGTAAGACCTGAGGAGTGTAAGGTTTTCTGCACGCCGTTTTAGTTGTTGCAGGCTTTCAGGTACCTTTTCTTAGATTGTGACACTGTGTTGAACAATTTTTTTGCTCTTCTTTTGTACCTGGGATTAGCGGCTTGTCTTAGTAGTTCTCTATCGCTTCTGTTACTTCCTTGAGTCGCGAATTGTCTATTAGAATTTCAATTTGTTTTATGTCGTCTGATTTTGCTTCCACTTTCCCTATGTCAATTGTTCTGGAAAGTGCTTCTTCCTCTTTTTGGTACAGGTTGTAGACATATGGTTGATGACATACGGAAGTTTGAGTCTGGCTGTGTCATGCTATATAGCCTAATGATAGTTGATGTGATATCAACGCACGGAACTTCAGCGGGCATTACCATGAATGTGGCTAAATCCTCGTCGATGCCCATTGGACATGACCTCTCACATAATGACTTATCACCCCTCTCGTGGGTACAGAACCTATGAAACCATGGTATCATTTTGACCTTCACTGCGTGACACTTCACTACCATCTGTTTTCCGCATGCTCTCTAACTCATCCTCATGGCAGTTCAACATGATCTCCTCCGATGACTCAATTCTTTACAACGTGTCGGATACCTCAGTCAATATGTGGGGTAGAAGATGGTCCACATCACACAGGTACTCCCACTGCCATCAACTATCGGTCGCAGTCTCCAGGTTGCGTTTAGATACTTTCTAATGGCTGGTACACCCTATAAGGTCCGTTACAAGATGTTCACACTCCTTGGCCTTGCTAATGTGTGACTTTGAGCGGTAGCCTTGTACATGCCCTCCATGCACAAGCAGGGGATGCTTCCCTTACACAAAGGTTTCTGGACATTCTTATGCTCACGTACATATCCCCGGCGGTACCAGTAGGTCATATCACGCCCCATGTGGTGCACATTTCTGATTTCATTGTTGACTTCGGTTACTCTCACACTCACTTATTGAGCACGCGCCTTCCTCAAACCAAAGACTTCTATATCACACTACTTCCACTGCTTCACGGCAAACCCACAACAACGTCAAACATCCATCAATGCAGTGGACCATGGCTGTGTGTCATATCCACCAGCCTTTCCTTCCTTCCAATGTCCGGATAACATGGCACCACGTCGCATGTGGAAAATTCGTCACAAATCAACATTGTCACGCAGTCAGATTGTTGGACATACCCCTTTGCCACGTAGTGGATGACGATGGCCACCACCTGACTTGTGCTACCACCAGTGACGTCTGGAAACTGGATCAAAGGGATGGACGATCACTTACCTGTATACTGATGGCAATACATTTTATCTTGACTTTTGGCAGTACTTACAAACTTCCCACAGAGAAATTGAGCACTAACTGTACTACTGCACCTTTACATCATTCCCCCCTCAGCTGGATGGTATCACATGTGATCGGCACTGCCCCCCCCCCCCCTCCCTCCCGCACCAGATGATGTCTGAGACTCCCTCCCTCTATATCATACCCCATGATGGGTTAGGCGCATGGACATATGCCCCTTTCTTTTATGCAATATACCAGACCAAGCTGGGATTTCCCCCAACTCTACTGTCCCCTCCTCCTTGACTTCCGCCTTCCTTTTGTGCGCTTCTGCCTGGTAGTGGCACTGGGGACAATGTGGCCAGGTCTTTCTTAAGAAAGATTTTTGCACATTTGCTCGGGTGCTGTGTCTGGTGGAAGGGAAGCCTTTACATTGTTTTGATGCTTTTACAGATAAATATGTTTTATTTAATTTGCTTCCTGTTCAGAAACCACTCGCAATAAGTGGGAAATCCAGGGTCGAGTCCCAGCCTGCACAAATGTTTGTTGTCATGATTCCATTATACAGGTGATAGTTGTCCATTTTCACAACTGCGAATACATTTCATGTACATATTTTGTCATATTGATACTCGTGAACGCTCATAGTGTTTAGCAGAAATTGAAAAATCCAAACTTCTTCAAGCAAACTGACAGATATATATTGGATATATTGGGACCATCAAAGAAGCAAGGCAAAATGACACAGAGTTTACTCTGCACAGTCACATCGAATAAGAATTTTACTTTCTGAAAATTGTGATCAGGACCAACCTGATGTGGCCAATCTTAATCATATAATACTGGCACACACAAAGTAAAAGAAAGCATAACAAGTACTATGCAGCAAACTGGTTTCAAGTAGTTTTCCCTACGTAGGTGTGTTACATCCGTACTCTGCAGATTTGATGTGAATGAATACAATGTGATACCCGAATACTTAAAAGAAGCTGTTACACAGTTTTGAAATTTTTACTATAAGTCCACTTGGTTCAAGTAATTTTTTGAATTAAGAACATATAATTGTACATAAGGGCAGAAACTGTCACATCTTAGTATACTTTTTAATATAGAAGCTACATTTGTATCTACAGACCCACACAATCTTGAATAAGCTGCTCCATATGAAACTATTCTAAGAATAGTATCTTACATAATGTAATCTCCTTAGTTTTGTATATTGTACTATCCACAAGGCTGAGCTTATTCTGTCAGTTTACTTTAACTCTAAGTTTTATGTGAACTCTGTGCAGTTTTAACTGTTGCTTGCTGTTTGCTCATTGTTGCCTAAAGCCAAAATAAATAAATAAATGATGCCTGTCAAGTCTTCCTCCTCACATTTGATAAATGTAACAGTTACTTACGTGTGTCATTCTTATGCTTGTAGGTGTGAAGCAATGAACAGCATGGAGAAGCAGAAAGTGTGGGTTCCTGACCCTGTGGAGGGGTTTATACTGGGGCAGATCATTGACCTTGGCTACAGTGGACAAGCAACAGTGTTACCATTTGATGGCAAACATTCCAAGCAGACATGCAGCTTAGACAGAATTCATTATGCAGAAGACGACGACAGCAAAGAAGTGGATGATAATTGTAAGTTAACAACATTTCCATGCTCTGTTTCTAGTGTTGCCTGCTTACAAATCTCATCTACTGTAAGTTGCAAGACTAACAAAGAAAATAAAGACTCAATAATTTGAAAAGTGTTTCAGGAGCACATAAAGATAAATAATTTCTGTGTAATTAAAAATAATTATTGCCCAGATAGTAACATTTTCTATGGCTGTTTAGCTCATATAGTTGCACAGTACAGTTTCTAAGCATCTAACACTGCAAATGTTCAATTATGATAAGTCCTGATAGACCAGGCATACATTCTGCATTACAAGTATATGAAGTTGATTTGCCTTTTGGTTACCAACAGAGGAAGACAAATAGTCTCTCCCAGCATGGCCAGCGATGCTTGGCTCACCTCTGTAAGTCTGTAGTTTTGAAGGAAGGAGGATTAAGATTTAACATCCCATCAATGATAAGGTCTTCATCAACTTGAGGAGACTTTTTTTTTTTTTTGGTCATCAGTCTACTGACTGGTTTGATGCGGCCCGCCATGAATTCCTTTGCTGTGCTAACCTCTTCATCTCAGAGTAGTACTTGCAACCTACATCCTCAATTATTTGCTTGATGTATTCCAATCTCTGTCTTCCTCTACAGTTTTTGCCCTCTACAGCTCCCTCTAGTACCATGGAAGTCATTCCCTCATGTCTTAGCAGATGTCCTATCATCCTGTCCCTTCTCCTTATCAGTGTTTTCCACATATTCCTTTCCTCTCCGATTCTGCGTAGAACCTCCTCATTCCTTACCTTATCAGTCCACCTAATTTTCAACATGTGTCTATAGCACCACATCTCAAATGCTTTGATTGTCTTCTGTTCCGGTTTTCCCACAGTCCATGTTTCACTACCATACAATGCTGTACTCCAGACGTACATCCTCAGAAATTTCTTCCTCAAATTAAGGCCGGTATTTGATATTAGTAGACTTCTCTTGGCCAGAAATGCCTTTCTTGCCATACCGAGTCTGCTTTTGATGTCCTCCTTGCTCCGTCCGTCATTGGTTATTTTACTGCCTAGGTAGCAGAATTCCTTAACTTCATTGACTTCGTGACCATCAATCCTGATGTTACGTTTCTCGCTGTTCTCATTTCTACTACTTCTCATTACCTACGTCTTTCTCCAATTTACTCTCAAACCATACTGTGTGCTCATTAGACTGTTCATTCCGTTCAGCGGATCATTTAATTCTTCTTCACTTTCACTCAGGATAGCAATGTCATCAGCGAATCGTATCATTGATATCCTTTCACCTTGTGTTTCATTTCCACTCCTGAACCTTTCTTTTATTTCCATCATTGCTTGATCGATGTACAGATTGAAGAGTAGGGGCGAAAGGCTACAGCCTTGTCTTACACCCTTCTTAATACGGGCACTTCGTTCTTGATCGTCCACTCTTATTATTCCCTCTTGGTTGTTGTACATATTGTATATGACCCGTCTCTCCCTATAGCTTACCCCTACTTTTTTCAGAATCTCGAATAGCTTGCACCATTTTATATTGTCGAACGCTTTTTCTAGGTCGACAAATCCTATGAAAGTGTCTTGATTTTTCATTAGCCTTGCTTCCATTATTAGCCGTAACATCAGAATTGCCTCTCTCGTCCCTTTACTTTTCCTAAAGCCAAACTGATCGTCACCTAGCGCATTCTCAATTTTCTTTTCCATTCTTCTGTATATTATTCTTGTAAGCAGCTCCGATGCATGAGCTGTTAAGCTGATTGTGCGATGATTCTCGCACTTGTCAGCTCTTGCCGTCTTCGGAATTGTGTGGATGATGCTTTTCCGAAAGTCAGATGGTATGTCGCCAGACTCATATATTCTACACACCAACGTGAATAGTCGTTTTGTTGCCACTTCCCCCAATGATTTTAGAAATTCTTATGGAATGTTATCTATCCCTTCTGCCTTATTTGATCGTAAGTCCTCCAAAGCTCTTTTAAATTCCGATTCTAATACTGGATCCCCTATCTCTTCGAAATCGACTCCTGTTTCTTCTTCTATCACATCAGACAAATCTTCACCCTCATAGAGGCTTTCAATGTATTCTTTCCACCTATCTGCTCTCTCCTCTGCATTTAACAGTGGAATTCCCGTTGCACTCTTAATGTTACCACTGTTGCTTTTGATGTCACCAAAGGTTGTTTTGACTTTCCTGTATGCTGAGTCTGTCCTTCCAACAATCATATCTTTTTCGATGTCTTCGCATTTTTCCTGCAGCCATTTCGTCTTAGCTTCCCTGCACTTTCTATTTATTTCATTCCTCAGTGACTTGTATTTCTGTATTCCTGATTTTCCCAGAACATGTTTGTACTTCCTCCTCTCATCAATCAACTGAAGTATTTCTTCTGTTAGCCATGGTTTCTTCGCAGCTACCTTCTTTGTACCTATGTTTTCCTTCCCAACTTCTGTGATGGCCCTTTTTAGAGATGTCCATTCCTCTTCAACTGTACTGCCTACTGCGCTATTCCTTATTGCTGTATCTATAGCGTTAGAGAACTTCAAACGTATCTCGTCATTCCTTAGTACTTCCGTATCCCACTTCTTTGCGTATTGATTCTTCCTGACTAATGTCTTGAACTTCAGCCTACTCTTCATCACTACTATATTGTGATCTGAGTCTATATCTGCTGCTGGGTACGCCTTACAATCCAGTATCTGATTTCAGAGACTATGGAAAATATAAATGTGGATGGCTGGCTGTGAATGAGAACCAAGTGCTATAACCACTGTGTCACCTCACTTGGTTAAGGCTCAGAGTGGCTCCTGAACTGATTGCAACAAGGGAGGTGTGCAGCAGTGCAGGAATCTTAACCTCTCCTGTCCGCTGTCTTGTAAAAGCATTACATACTGCTTGTCTCTGAGAAAAATTGCATATGGACATGCTTAATGATTTTTTTGATGCTGCTTTATGCTGCTATTGTTGCTACATGATGTCAGTTGATTAGTAATTGCCTACAAGCATTGCCATTTGCTGGAAGTTTAATGTCATGATTCACAATGCTCACTGAAGTAGTTTGTGTGAATTCCTAATGAGTACAAAATTTGCATCCTTGACAAGTAGTGGCAATGATATCTTCTGATGAGCTGCATTAGTATCCAGATCTATTCAGTTGTACTTGTACCTTGTGAATATGCAATTTTCGACTGCCTCTCTCGCATGCTACGTTACTTACATACAACACTATCCTTCAAAATCCATAGGGCGTAAAGAATTTCTGATTCTCCAATCTGAATAAAGATTTTGGGAGATTTTGCTTGGTTATCAGGTGAATGTCAAAACTGGAAACCCGCTCCCAAATATTGCTAGTCGGGATTGCCTCTGGCCCACCCTCAACCTGTTGGAATATTTGGCTGAAAAAGATGAAGGGCTACAACAGCCCTCCCTGCATGTGATTCATATGAAAATGTTTCCAATGTGATTATGGCCACACAATGGGAATTAACAAACTTTGAACATGGAATGACAGCTGGAGCTAGATGCATGGGACATACCATTTCGGAAATCATTAGGGAATTCAGTTTCCGAGATACACAGTATGCTGAAAATACCAGATTTCAGGCATTACCTCTCACCACTGACAGTGCAGTAGCCGATGGTATTCACTTAACAGCTGAGAGTAGCGGCATTTGCATAGAGTTATCAGTGCTAACAGACAAGCAATACTGCATGAAAGAACTGCAAAAAATCAATGTGGAATGTCCGATGAACGCATCCATTAGAATAGTACAGCAAAATGTGGCATTAATGGGCTATGGCAGCAGACATATGGTAGCTTTGCTAACAGCACGACATCGCCTGCAGTACCTCTCGTTGGGTCATGACCATATTGATTGGACCCTAGATGATTGGAAAACCTTGGTGTGGTCAGATAAGTCTCAATTTCAGTTGGAAAGAGCTGGTGGTAGGGTTCCGGTGTGGCACAGACCCCATGAAGCAATGGACCCAAGTCGTCAACAAGGCACTGTGCAAACTGGGGGTGGCTATGTAATGGTGTGGGCTGTGTTTACATGAAATGGATTTGATCCTCTGGTCCAGCTGAACCAATCGTTTACTGGAAGTGGTTATGTTTGGCTATTGGAGACCATTTGCAGCCATTCACGGACTTCATGTTCTGCAACAACAATGGAATCTTTATGCATGACAATGTGCCATGTCACAGATCCACAACTGTTCGTGATCAGTTTGAAGAACATTCTGGACAGTTCGAGTGAGTGATTTGGCTACCTATCGAACATTTATAGGTGGTCAGTTCATGCACAAAATCGTGCACCAGCAACACTTTGACAATTATGGACAGCTATAGAGGCAGCATGACTCAATTTTTCTGCAGCGGCTGTCAAACTGCTGCACTACGCTGTTCAAAAAGGGATTTGGCATGATATTAGGAGGTATCCCATAACTTTTATCAGCTCAGTGTACTAATTTATCACCACATGTCAGCTTAGTTTAAAACTGTTTTTATACTCTCAATATGCTGATCAATTTACTCAAAACGTAATCAGAAATTACAAATCCATGACGTTAAAATGTGAACTGTAGAGAGTATTTTGGGATTGTTGTATGTGTGTCATATATACTATGTCCACTTTGATAATTGATCAGCAGAGCTGACCTCCATGCAGATGACCCATGCCCAATAGCCAGAACTGCCAGGGATTTTCCATTGGTGGGAGGACTGAGGCAGAGTTTACCGACCCGTATGAGGCCAGTTGACAAGCTACAAACTACTCAGATGAGAAGTAGCGGCTTTAAGATCTGAGAAGCTGACAATGTTTATGTCATACAGATGATGGGTCTCACTCACTCCAGGAGACTGTTCATTCCCGGGGGGGTGATGATCAGTAGCTGCAAACAGGTGGCATTTGGTCATGGTCATCCTGCAGCCCTTTTAAGCATTTCGACTGTATGCTGATGCCTGCCTGCTGGTCGCTACACCTCCGCACAGTGGCTGTACTGCTTCCTTGAAGTGACGGTCACATTATACCTCACAGGAAAAGCATCCGATAATGAAAGACATAGTGAAACCTCGTATTCACATTTCATCCTATGAGTGTCAATTATATGTAAAGAAGATTACCCCTTGGTGACCTCATAAAGTGGATCCACTTCTAACTGTAACATCTGACAACAATCAGAGGTAGAGGGTTGAAACAGAATATCCTTTAGACCTGAGTCACGTTACAACTGATGTCTGCATCAAATGTTTTCAATGAAGTTACAAAAAAGTGCACCCCAGCGTACTAAGGAAATCTGGAGGAATGGCTGCTGTCTCCCTTATCAACATAAACACTCCCAGTCTTCATCAGTCATTTCAGTTTCATCCATGTCTACATTATACTGTGCAAGCCACCTTACCATGTCTGATGGAGAGTACAACTATTTCTCCTCATCCTTGTTTCATTCATGCATGGTGTGTAGGAACAGCAACTATTGATAAACCTCTTCATGTGACATAAATTTTCTTTTTTTTAATTGTGGTTACTTCTTGAGATGTATGTGGAAGAAAATAATATGTTGCCCTTTTCTTTTTGGAACATGCTACAGTAAACCTCGCTTAGCTGATAGTACTGGATATCTTAACCTATTTATAAGCACCAATCACTGATCCTCTGCAGATCTTCCTGCGTTTCACTACAGTCTTCTGTTGTTTAACATTCTTAAAGACAATAGCGTGAGTGAATAGCTTCACAGAGCTTGTAACTTTTTGCACTAGATTGGTAATGATGTAAATCAGGTACAATGTAATTATCACTGCCTTGGAGTACTACCAAAATTAAATTTACATTCATTGATTTTGTTCTGTTAAGGTTAATATATTGAGTTCTATCACCTAGGAAATCATGAATCTTATCACAAGTCTGGAACATCATACAATAAACTTGGATTTTGTTTCCAAGTGATGAAACTCATGATCCACAAGTCTATAGATGTGTCACCAGACTGCAAAACACTAAATAGAACCTGTCATTATTTCTGTTATTAGTCATATGAATAAATCATTCACCTGAGAGAGGAAGGGGAAAAAAACTGGAAGTGTTATGGATGAAAAGAACTTCAGCAGCCAATAAATATCCAGGTGCAACAGAGCACAGTTTGTGTTTTTTGTGCCACAAGGATGTTTCACGACCTCATAGCCACAAACTTTGAGGGACTGTAGGCTGTACATGCAATGAATATATATATTTTTTAATTTAAGTAATGTGTTTTTTCAACCCATCTTTTGAGTTATGCTGATGAGGTAAGGTTCTAAGAATGAATAACAACAACCATATGCAAATTATAGTTTGTTAAATGTGTGTTAGAATAAATACACACTGCTGGTTGTTAAAACTGCTGCACTGTGAAGGCCGTATGCAACAAACATGAAATGAGCTTGAACTGTACTACTTGCTTGGATGTGCAAATTTTTAACATTTCAGCACAACTGCACAAAGGAGATAGAAATAACGTTATACACATTCTGTGTGTAAGGAAAGATTGCGTAACGCCTCATGTATAGTAAGCAGTAGAAACATCAGACCGGACTTGTTGGAATTAGAGAGTGGCGCAATCGTGGTATATACAGACTGCAATTTACGCTGCAATGATGTGATTGCTCTCAATGGTCAAGATCCAGCAGCTGCCGCGTGAGTGTGGAATTGATGTGTTCAGAACAGCCAACTCAATGCCGTGAAAGATCTCAGTGGCCCTTGCAATTAGTGTCCAAGAGGACAGACGTATCATTCATTTACACATGCAGGATCAAACAGCCATGTCATGTAACTTGTCACGAAATGGGCTTTTTTCCTGTAAGACAGGTGTCCACATAAACAATGTGTCGAGCCCCAAGGACTGTCAACATAGAAATCACTGTTGCCACTTCCTTTAAAACAGCAGCACAGAGAGGTGTGAAGGCAGTTGTGCACCTAACGACAGCACTGGACCCAGGATAGGCAACACATCATATTTTCAGATGAGTTCCTGTTCTGCATATATAGTATTATGATGGATGTATCTGTGTGTAGAGATTCTGAGAACAATGAATGATTCCAAATTGTATTCAGCATTGACATTTGCCTGACATAGTGATTTGAGGTGCCATTAGATTCACAGCACTACTACCACCAGTTTACACAGCTGGTACTTTGGACAGCGCCCGTTACCGTGCTGACTGTCGAGCCCGGTGGCTGTGACATATCTTCATGTTCTCCATGACATTATCTTTCAATAAGATAGCATGAGATCACATGTTGCCTGTATTGTCCTGACCTACCTTGATGCAGATAGTGTTTGACTATTGCCCTGGCCAGAACATTTTCCAGATCAGCCGCCCATCGAAAACATCTGGTCATAAGTTGCCGAGAGACTGGGACACCACCACTCATCAGCCTCTAGGAGTGATGAACTTTGGAGCAGAGTTGAAGCAGCATTGAGTGATGTTACCGAATGTGTCAGTCTAGCTTAATTGTACTAGAGGCCCAGCTGCTGTTGCTACCAGAGGTAGCAGCTCTGTGTCTAAATTTTGCACCCTGTGTACTGCCATATCACCTACAAATTTAATCTTGTGCTCTTGCTACTATACAGTACATGCACAGTAAGTGAAATCTCGTTGTCTGCTTCCCTTCCTGGTGCCACAAATGTGATGGTCAGCTGCGCACAACACATCATCAACTACTCTGGCCTGAGCCTAATTATGTGATTTTAATGCCATTCCCAGCAGTGAGCATACAGCGTTGTCAAACACGTCAGGATTGTGTAATGTTGTGAGACACATCATTGGTTGTCATCAGCTGTCATGGCTATTCAAGTTACGCGTACCACTCTTCATGTGTTCACATTGTTCTATTGAAGGGGGATTAAGTCAGATGAAAGCTCTGGCAGGCAAAAAGTCCTGCATGAACTACACACTGATACTTTCTGAAATATGGTAGTGATAAGCTGTGCTGGATACGGCTGTTGCAGTGCCCTGCAAGCATTATAGCATCCTGAAGAAATCACTGCACAAGTTCCATACAAGGTCCAAAACTGACTGTTCCTCATGTCTACACCTTCTGAAGATGCTACACAAGTGAAGGCTGTATTTCCTCAAACTGTCTTTATAGACATGTGGTTTGAGCCCATAGAAATGAAAGAAATGGATATGAATTACTAAACTTCTCAGCCATGGATTCCAAGAAAACCTATTATCTTCACATCCTGATTTCCAGTCCCAACATGTTCAAATGAATACTCACAGTTTCTTGATACATCAATACAGTGCCATGATCATACCATAGTCCAGTTGTGGTGTGAAGTACAGGAAGATCTGTGGGGGCCTGCATTTCACCCTTGTTGTTGTTGTTGTGGTCTTCAGTCCTGAGACTGGTTTGATGCAGCTCTCCATGCTACTCTATCCTGTGCCAGCTTCTTCATCTCCCAATACGTACTGCAGCCTACATCCTTCTGAATCTGTTTAGTGTATTCATCTCTTGGTCTCCCTCTACGATTTTTACCCTCCACGCTGCCCTCCATTACTAAATTGGTGATCTCTTGATGCCTCAGAACATGTCCTACCAACCGATCCCTTCTTCTTGCCAAGTTGTGCCACAAACTCCTCTTCTCCCCAATCCTATTCAATACTTCCTCATTAGTTATGTGATCTATCCATCTAATCTTTAGCATTCCTCTGTAGCACCACATTTCAAAGGCTTCTATTCTCTTCTTGTTCAAACTATTTATCATCCATGTTTCACTTCCATACATGGCTACACTCCATACAAATACTTTCAGAAACGACTTCCTGACATTTAAATCTATACTCGATGTTAACAAATTTCTCTTCTTCAGAAACGCTTTCCTTGCCATTGCCAGTCTACATTTTATATCCTCTCTACTTCGACCATCATCAGTTACTTTGCTCCCCAAATAGCAAAACTCCTTTACTACTTTAAGTGTCTCATTTTCTAATCTAATTCCCACAGCATCACCCGACTTAATTCGACTACATTCCATTATCCTCGTTTTGCTTTTGTTGATGTTCATCTTATATCCTCCCTTCCAGACACTGCTCTTCCAGGTCCTTTGCTGTCTCTGACAGAATTACAATGTCATCGGCGAACCTTAAAGTTTTTATTTCTTCTCCATGGATTTTAATACCTACTCCGAATTTTTCCTTTGTTTCCTTTACTGCTTGCTCAATATACAGATTGAATAACATCAGGGAGAGGCTACAACCCTGTCTCACTCCCTTCCCAACCACTGCTTCCCTTTCATGTCCCTCTACTCTTATAACTGCCATCTGGTTTCTGTACAAATTGTAAATAGCCTTTTGCTCCCTGTATTTTACCCCTGCCACCTTCAGAATTTGAAAGAGATTATTCCAGTCAACATTGACAAAAGCTTTCTCCAAGTCTACAAATGCTAGAAACGTAGGTTTGCCTTTTCTAAATCTAGCTTCTAAGATAAGTCGTAGGGTCAGTATTGCCTCACGTGTTCCAATATTTCTATGGAATCCAAACTGATCTTCCCCGAGGTCAGCTTCTACCAGTTCTTCCATTTGTCTCTACAGAATTCGCATTAGTATTTTGCAGCCATGACTTTTAAACTGACAGTTCGGTAATTTTCACATCTGTCAACGCCTGCTTTCTTTGGGATTGGAATTATTATATTCTTCTTGAAGTCTGAGGGTATTTCGCCTGTCTCATACATTTTGCTCACCAGATGGTAGAGTTTTGTCAGGACTGGCTCTCCCAAGGCTGTCAGTAGTTCTAATGGAATGTTGTCTACTCCCAGGGCCTTGTTTCGAATTAGGTCTTTCAGTGCTCTATCAAATTCTTCACGCAGTATCATATCTTCCATTTCATCTTCATCTACATCCTCTTCCATTTCCATAATATTGTCCTCAAGAACATTGCCCTTGTATAGTCCCTCTATATACTCCTTCCACCTTCCTGCTTTCCCTTCTTTGCTTAGAACTGGGTTTCCATCTGAGCCCTTGATATTCATACAAGTGGTTCTCTTTTCTCCAAAGGTCTCTTTAATTTTTCTGTAGGCAGTATCTATCTTACCCCTAGTGAGGTAAGCCTCTACATCCTTACATCTGTCCTATAGCCATCCCTGCTTAGCCATTTTGCACTTGCTGTCGATCTCATTTTTGAGACGTTTGTATTCCTTTTTGCCTGCTTCATTTACTGCATTTTTATATTTTCACTTTCATCAATTAAATTCAGTATTCTTCTGTCACCCAAGGATTTCTACTAGCCCTCGTCTTTTTACCTACTTTATCCTCTGCTGCCTTCACCACTTCATCCCTCAAAGCTATCCATTCTTCTTCTACTGTATTTCTTTCTCCCATTTGTGACAATTGTTCCCTTATGCTCTCCCTGAAACTCTGTACAACCTCTGGTTCAATCATTTTGTCCAGATCCCATCTCCTTAAATTGCCACCTTTTTGCAGTTTCTTCAGTTTTAATTTACAGTTCATAACCAATAGATTGTGGTCAGAGTCCACATCTGCCCCTGTAAATGTCTTACAATTTTAAACCTGGTTCCTAAATCTCTGTTTTACCATTATATAATCTATCTGATATCTTCTAGTATCTCCAGGGTTCTTCCATGTATACAACCTTCTTTCATGATTCTTGAACCAAGTGTTAGCTATGATTAAGTTATGCTCTGCGCAAAATTCTACCCTTAATGTAAATAAACATAATGTACTATGAAATATTTGGGACTAATCGACCCGTGAATCCTAAAGTCGAATGGTCATATACAACTAGTTTCAGAAAAAACAGATAATACCCTGAGGTCCATTAAAAGAATCTTCAGGAACTGTGATTCATCCATTATGGAGGTGCTCATACTCCAATTCAGACAGTACTAGTTTAGTGTTGTGCTGTAAGGAGAGGTTTACCGTTTAAACTGTGATAGCAAATGTCCCAAGAAGAGTCAGGTTAATATTAATCTTCCATACCTTCTGATAAAAAGTATCCAGACACTTGTTACAGGACATAAACATGGAATGTGTCCAACCTTAGCCTTTATAACAGCTCCATATCTGCTGTGGACACTTTCAGTGAGGTGTCTGAATGCCTGTGAAAGCATGGCAATCCATTCTTCCTCAAGAGCTGAAACCAGAGAATGTAGGGCTGTTGGATGCTGGGGGTCTAGAATAAAGTCGATGTTCTAACTCATCCCAAAGGTATTACACTGTGTTCAGCTCAGGTTTCTGGGTAGAACAGTCAATTTCAAGAAAATTTTTGTACACAAACCATTGTCTCATATATGCTACTTTATGACAGGTTCATTGTCATGCTGGTGTAGACAGTCTCGTAGTCTCTGAACCGTTCCTCCATTGTATGCAGTACACAACGCTGTGAAATGTATTCATATCCTTCTGCATTTAGTGTTTTCTTAAGTGCAGTAAGGGGACCAGAGCTTACCAATGAATAACACTCCCACCCCTCAACACTAACCAGTATGTACTTCACTGTAATCACTACACATGATGGCAGATCATGTTCTCCAGGCATTTGCCAAACTCAGAGCCTTCCATCAGAAGTGATTCATTGCTCTACATCACTTGTTACAAGTCACCCACAGTCTGATGGTGTTGGTCTTTACATGAATTAACACTGACTACAGAAAAGTGTGGCTTATAAGTAGCTGCTAGATCATTGTACCCTTTCTTTTTAACTCTATATGCACAGTCATTGTGGTGGCTGGAATACTGGTAGCACTTCAGAACTGACAATCTCCTCCTGCTAATTTCATGTAATAATTTGCAGTGTCCCTTCTCAATGCTGTCTGTCAGTATATAAGGTTTTCCTGGTCTTGGTTTAGCTGCTGGTTTTTCATTCACGTTTCAACTTCACATTCACATTTCCATTTTATAATCAAATTACTAGCAGTTGTCGTGGTTGGTTTTAGAAAGGTTGAAATGTCACTTATGGATTTGTTAAACTGGTTGCATCCAATGACTAGCCCACGTTCGAAGTCACTAAGCCCCCCTGGCTAACCCGTTGTACTACTGTTATTGCTTCTCTACAGTGACACAATACTGCTTGCCTCCTTTTATGCTGGTAGGCCCACTTCTCATGACATTTAGTGGTCAAGTCCACATTACACAGTGGTGTCCAGGTACTTTTGATCAGTAGATTGCATCTTGTGAACTGGTTATCATTATAAAAATGAGAAAAAATAGAGTTCATGAGAAGGCTGACTGACTGCTGTTTTTCCACATTTCTCACTCATGACTTTAACAGGGAAAAGAGGGTGAGGAGAGGTGGAATGGTAGTGATAGAAGATGTACTCTTTGCCACATATTATAAAAA
Organism: Schistocerca serialis cubense; assembly: GCF_023864345.2. Taxonomy (NCBI): domain Eukaryota; kingdom Metazoa; phylum Arthropoda; class Insecta; order Orthoptera; family Acrididae; genus Schistocerca; species Schistocerca serialis. The sequence goes on along the minus strand of NC_064642.1, from coordinate 561,031,391 downwards.
CGTTTGCCTTGTATGGATGTAGATGGAGATGTCTCCAGGTTGAAAACTGAAGCTCATATAAAGGCTGAACATCTCTTCCATTGCCCCTCATTTTATTGTAACACAAAAACATGTCAGTGATGACAGTAAATTCACAAAAAGATAAAATCCATACTAGACTAAATCATTAATTCTACAATGCACGGTAAATTATTTTGAAACTTCTTGACAGATTAAAACTGTATGACATTGTTAGTTGGAAGTGAACTGAGAGGTTGTTCTTCCTTCACAAGTGTTAATATACCCCGTCAGTCCAAAAATTTTTGAGACGGGATTTTAAAAAAGTAGAGAAATGGTAAGACAGTGATTTTAATGCTTGATGTGTTCTACTTGAGTACCATGCAGAGAACATTCATACAGCCATGTGAAAGTGTCAGAAAAGTCCTTCTTTGGGATGCTGTTCAACTTGTGCGTCACATTGGCTTGAGCATTTGATTAGATTGTATGTAGTTTTCATTCCAGGAGATCTGTTGTGAGGAGATCATCTAGGAGGTAGAACATATCAGAAAACAAGAATACACAATAAATATGTATAAAAAAGATAAATACACTAATGTACCTTCCACAGATCCCAGCCCTCTCGGATGTGGAATCAGTAAAAAAGAATTAACTTTTCACAAAACATGTAAATATTCAGTACAATAAGGTCCATAATGTTATGTGTTGAACCTTCACGCAGATATCTGCACTTTGTTTTTTTGTGGTCGGTTCATATTGATAACAAGAAGTCTTGTCACCTATGATGATTTCTTCCACAAAAGTGTGTGCATTCTGCATTTGTGTCAAGTCTCAGCAGGTGTCCATGCTTCCTTGTTTTTGTTCGGTAGTCAGGCTGTGCGGGAAAACTTTGTGCATACTTTTTTCTTCTTTGGAACATTCCAGATAATGTCTTTTTGTTTTAGAGATGTTGCTCCATATTGTAGTTGTGACACAATGATGTTGACACAATGGTTACATGTCCAGTGCTTAAAGCTGCCTGCTTGCACACCTGTTGTTTGCACTTTTTAGTTCAAGGAAGGAATGAAGGACATTAGGGGTTTACCATCACGCCAACATTGAGATCATTAGAGGTGATTGAAGCACAAACTCCAACAGTTTCAAGTAGGGTGAAGGAAATTGGCTGTGCCCTTTCAAAGGAACCATCCTGGTATTTGCTTGGAGCATTTAAGGAATTCAAGGAAATCTAAATCTGATTGGTCAGATGCAGATTTGAACCATTATTCCCCTGAATGTGAGTCCAGTGTGCTACCTCACTCTGTGCTTCTCAGTACAAGCTGCCACCTTAGCTACTGCGAACTTTTTGATCAAATGGTGTATCTGTCCAATGTAGGTGATTCTGATGAGAGCATGTGGAGTTTTAGTGTCATATTTCTGTTCTTGATGACAATGAGTGGAATAGAGAGGATGAACTATGGTATTGACACACAGTCTGCTCCTCACAAATAGCACCAGGAGGCACTGAGCTTAATGGCTTCATCTGGCAGACGAATCACAGTCAACAAATTCACACACTATCAGTATGTAATGGTTTGGAATGTAATCCACAACAGTGGAACAGTATCTGATTATCATAAACTGCATGTCATCGTGTCACTTTTCCCCTTCCTCATCAAGAACTGGCAACGAAAATTTCTTAGACCACCGAGATTCTATCTGGCTACCTCAGTGTTGAGTACCACTGCATAAGTGTGTGTTAGTGATCTCTGGTATGTAGGCTAGTTGAACAGTTTAGAATCCGTGATGGACCCAGACTCAGCCATCAAAACAGCAACTGCTAAGACTAATACCCTGAACAATTTCAGTCTACAAAATGGCTATGATGTGTTATGTGCCATGACAAACACTTATCACTTATGCATTTTATTCATAAACAGAGCATTGGAAATAGTTTGTTCTGCTAAAAAAAAAATAATAAAAAAAAAAATAAAAAAAAAAAAACTACGTGTGACCTATTGTGCTGCGAGGTTTATCACCTACCTCAGGAATAACTCTGTGAATAACCTCAAGTTGAGGGTTGGAGGTTATTTGGAGCCAATTCTGTTAATCTCGGCTGGACAGTGTCATCTGACTGGTCTCATAATCTGTGTAGTACCATGGTTGTATTGAATTGCACTTGGCCTTGATACAGGTTATTAAATGTACTACCTGACAAAAAAAAGTTAAGCACCCAGAATATGAGGATGAAATGTAATGAAGCTTCACAGGTTGAGAGGATATGTGATGTTATTTCTGTGACTACATTATTGAGTCAAATGTACAAATACCTTGGCATTATGAGGCCACAAACTTTTTGTTTGTATATAAATTTTTCTTCAAATAACCATTTCTCTATGATGACAGATAGATATATGTTATGTTCTTTTTTCTATAGGTGGGTTAATGTATTTAAATCCAGCAACACTGCTTCACAATGTTCGCCTTCGTTACTACAAAGACAAGATATATGTAAGTATGATCCATTTCTATTAGTAGTATTTTGTAAGCGAATTTCCCATACTACATACATGAGTAAACAGTCTGTTATATTTATGGTTTGCCTATTGCTTTTCCATACAGGAAACCACATAAAGGGATAAGAACAGAATTTGTATTTGTGCACTTTTTTGTACCGAGTGAACAATGTCATGTAGGGAATACATATTTTGTTTCCTGTTCCAAGATATTTCTGTAGACAATACTGTAGGTTTTCTTAATGTTTGTATACACAAGAGTTCTGTGTGTATTAACCATTGTGGAGCTTTCTCCACATGTGTCATTATCTGAATTTTTATTACCGTGAGAATTTCTCGAGAGACATAATGGAAAATTTTCTCCTACACATGGAGATATTTATAGACTCAGATCAAATTCAGAATGTTTATGGAATATCTGTGGGTTAACCACCAAGAAAATAATATTAACTATGCCCTCAAGCTTACATATGGTATATTGGCGATTAAAGTTAAAACTCGTGCAACAAACTTCGAAGTGTGCTACATGCTTGGATATGCAAATGATTAGTGTCTCAGTACAATTGGGGAAAGTGTGTAGCAGAAACAGCATTTACAGTCTGTATGTAAGGAAAGACTATGCAACATTATATATTCAGATATCACATTTGAATTGTAGATTGCTTGTGAGAAGATCATGTTATGTTTCTTATAAGAGGGATAAACATCAACCAACCTGTCAGTGGCAGTATAGAGACTGCGGTATACATATTCCGTGATATCATTGTTCATGTTGATATGAATGTCATAGCTGTCGTTAGAATGTAAAATAGAGTCAGGAGGACAATACTACTGCCATGCAGCATCTCAGCAGTTGGGCACAGCTGATGCCACAGAACACAGACATTCACTATCTGGTCAAAAGTGTCTGGAAACCCCTTTTAAATGTGGAATTGACCAGTAGATGTCAAGAGAGGCAGGTGCCTGTGTAAAAGGAGGCTGGGAGTATTGTGTCGTCAGTAGAGGTGCCTGTTGCAGAGGAAGCAAAAGGTGATTTTAATGAAGTAGAAGTCTTGAAAGATAAGTTTATAGATAAGCCTGATGTGCCAAACCTTATCAAAAGCTCTTTGTATGTATAGAAATACAGCACCAGTACTGAGCTTGATTTGACAAGACAAACAATATACTCAGCCAGTTAAAATGTTAGTGAACCATTATGTGGTTGTTGTGGAAGCTGAACTGCTGAGGAATGATGATGTTCCTGGCTGACAGAAAGACTTGGAGGACTGCAGAATGCATTTGAGGGTTTTCCCGAGACAGCAGAGGAGGAAAATTGGCCTATAATTTTGTAGAAACAATAAGTGCTCGCCTGGCTTAGGAAAAGAGATCACGTTTTGCTAACTTCCAGGGCTTTGGATAGGAAAGCCGATCAAGGCAGGCATAGTAGATGAATGGGTCGGACTGGAGGGCTCACTGGGTTCAAACATGGACTATAGTTGAGACGGCCTGGGATGATGTGTGACGAGGTGTAGCTCTCTTGTCAGCTTTCAACTGCAAAGCATTAATGGCTTCAGGTGACAGCAGTAACTGTATGTAGATGTGACAACAATGAAGTGTTGCCATAGAGACTTTTACAAGATCGGGTTACGTTATTAGTTGATATAGATGAGTGAAGCTGCTGTGCCCAGCCCACTGTAACTGTCAGGGACCAACTTAATGCCAACTCAACTACAGTCACTGAATGTCACCTAAGTAACAAATACATCAGGACTCTTCAACCTTTCTAAAATTGCCCAAGTTGACTGTTGGTGATGTGATTGTGGAGTACTGGGCTTCAGAAAAAGCTAAATGCAGATGGATATGCACACATTTTACATAACTGCATACGGAGTTCAATAGAAGAACAATTCAGAGAGAGTGACTGCTTCTGTCTGCATGAAAATGCCTCAATCATTAAGCAGCATCTATGATTCAGAGGTCTGTATTGATCTGACCTGCCCAAAATCCCAACATGAACCAAGCCTTTGGGATAAGTCAGAATGTCAACTTCACTTCAGACCTGTGTCCAACATCGCTATCTTTGCTGGTGTTGACTTTTGAGGAAGAATGGACTATCATTTTTCAACAGACATGCAAATATGTCGTTGAAAGTTCCACAGACAATCAGACATGTCATTGAAAGTGTCCCCAGCAGAGTTCAAGCCATCACAAAGGCATAGTGTGGACACACCCCATATTAATGTTCACTAATAGGTGTCCAGATGCTTTTTGTTACATAGTGTATTTGACCCAAATTACCTTAAGAAGAAGAAACTGAAAACTACCATCTGAAGTTGCAAATGATTAAATAAAAGACTGCAATTAGACTGGTTAGCTTTTTTGTAAAATTTTCTTTTAAAAAATATTTTCTCTCTCTTTTTCAGACATATGTCGCCAATATTCTTCTCGCTGTGAATCCATACTTTGAAATCAAAGATCTTTATTCAAAAAATACTATAAAGAGTTACCAGGGAAAGTCATTAGGTGTTATGCCTCCACATGTTTTTGCAATCGGTATGTATGATATCCCTTCCTATTTACTGAACTGTTTAGCATCCTTGATGCAATCCTTTAACTTTCTGAAATGACACATAAAAGTTTCTACATAATTACAAATCTAAATTCTTTAGCAACTTTGGGTTTTGTGAACCCAAGAACTCGTACAGTACCATCTGAAGATGATAGAGCTATATCTCAGAATGTATTGTTGCATAATATATACAGTTTCAAACAACATGCAGAAACTTATATTTCAAATAGTTAAGGAATAGCATATGGGTTTTTTAAGTTGGCCCAAAATGAAGGCAGTTCAAATAATTGCATGATAATCTTTTTATTTGTTTATTATAGCTGCTGATATATTGAAAATAAATTTCTAATGCTGCTTCTGCTATTCGCAGGAGACAAAGCATTCCGTGACATGAAGGTCATGAAGCAATCACAGTCAATAATAGTGTCTGGAGAATCGGGTGCTGGGAAGACTGAATCTACAAAATATCTGCTGCGGTATTTGTGTGATCTCTGGGGTACGACAGCGGGGCCAATTGAACAGAAGATTCTGGATGGTAACTCTTGTATATAGTACTGTATTTCAGTTTGGTTATGATACAGTAGTGCAGTTTGAGACAAGCAGAGCAAAACAGTCATACACATAAATCCAAAGTATTCATAGCATAGTTCTCCAAGACCAGTAGTCTCCTGTGGGGTTACGGAGTCTCAAAGATTATTTTTCCATGTCTCCAAAGGACTATAGCAGCTTCTGCAATCAATGTCACTAATGATATTACTTTCATGCTCAAGCAGCAGTTCACCATTTTGAATCATGATGCTGAATGAAATTAGAGGGAGGAACTCAACAGTTATACTAAAGGAGATGAAGTGATTAGGGTGAGCAGTTACTGAGGTTACAAACAGTGCCAAACTTTTCAATTAATTTATCAAAAAACTTGGAATTATTGATGATAAGGCCATTATAGCAATATTGACTATGAGTGTTAATAGAAATGTTAAGAAAAGTAGGAATATATGTCTGGTTAGCAAATGCGACAAGAGACAGATTTCAAATTTTCTGAGCAATGAGAGTCAAACAATTGGACATAACTCTAGACAACTTGATTTTAATGTAGCCAGAGGCTTGTTGGGGAAAAAATACTATGTAAAAATGCTAATAATTTTTTTGGATGAACAATTTATGCAGACTTTGTTAGTTGACTCTTAACATAAACAAATATAGCATACTGATCAAAATAGTTGTAATGTTTCAATACTGTTTGATGTGATGGAACAATCACATCTGTTAAGTATCTGGAAGTATGCAAGTGAAGATAGGTAAAGAGGGTGTCTGTATAAAACTAACCGTAAGAAAGGCAGATGGCAGTCTGTGAGTCATTAGAAGAATTGTGAGGAAGTGTAGCCGACACATGAAGAAAGTAGCTTTCCAAGACCTTATTCAATCCTTATTAGAGTATCGCCCTTTAGTCTGGGACCACTATCAAGTAGGATTGAGAGAAGAAATAGAGTACGAGGGGCATTTGAAAAGTCCATGCAAATAAAAACTATTTACATGTTTGGGGTAAACCTATTTTATTTTTCGACATAGTCTCTTTTTAGACTTATACACTTCATCCGATGCTGTTATAATTTGTTGATTCCTTTTGAGTAATAGGAATTGTCCAAGTCTGCAAAAGAGGTATTAATTGCTGCAATCACCTCCTCGTTTGATTAAATCTTGGTCCCGCCAGCCATTTCTTCGAATTGGTGAACAAATAGTTGTCCGAGGGAGCCAAGTTTGGAGAATAGGAGGGACATGAAACAAGTTGGAATCCTATTTCCATTAATTTTGCGACCACAACTGCTGAGGTGTGAGCTGGTGGATTGTCGCGATGGAAAAGGACTTTTTTGCAGTCCAATCGCCGGCCTTTTCATGGAGCTCGGTTTTCAAACAGTCCAATAATGATGAATAATATGCACCTGTAATAGTTTTACCCTTTTATAGATAGTCGATAAGGATTATCCATTGCAAATCCCAAAAGACAGTCGCCATAACCTTTCCAACCGAAGGAATGGTCTTCGCCATTTTTGGTGCAGATTCTCCCTTGGTAACCCATTGTTTAGATTATTGTTTGGTCTCAGGATTATAGTAATGTATCCATGTTTCATCCACAGTGATGAAACAATGCTTAAACTCCTGCGGATTCTTCCTGAACAGCTGCAAACCATCCTTGCAACACTTCACCTGATTCTGTTTTTGGTCAAGCATGAGCAATTGTGGAACCCATCTTGCGGATAGCTTTGTCATGTCCAAATGTTCATGCAAAATATGTACCCATTCATTTGAGATGCCCACAGCACTAGCAACCTCATGCACCTTAGCTCTTCTGCCATCCATCACCATATCATGGATTTTATCAATGATTTCTGGAGTCGCAACCTCCTCAGGGCGTCCAGAACATTCAGCATCGCTTGTGCCCATTTGGCCACTCTGAATATTTTGAAACCACTTATAAACTGTTGTAATCGAAGGTGCAGAGTCACCGTAATATTTATCAAGCTTCCCTTTAGTCTCCTGAGGTGTTTTGCCTTTCATAAAGTAAAGTTTAATCACCACACGAAATCCTTTTTCATCCATTTTTGACAATCACTTGACTTCCTTGATTCACACGAATGCCAAACACAAAGAAATAGACCAATATGGCTGAAACATAGTGTGCATTCTTTCCAAAGATGCTACTAACTAAACATGACCTGGATACGCGTCGGTGGTGCCATCTCTCGGACTTTGCACGGACTTTTCAAACGCCCCTTGTAGATGTAAAGAAGTGCATTATATTTCATCACGAGTTGGTTAAGCAAGTGAAAAATCATCAAAGAGCCCATGACAGTGTGGTTTGCAGTTAAAATTCTGACAGGACACATTCATAGAACAGTCTGTCAACATATCCCTCCCTTCTATGTTTATCTCACAAAAAGGGCTAGGAAAGTAAACTGAGAGAGATTCATATGGAAGCTATCCAACACTCTTTCTTCCTGTATACCATTCACAACTGGGTCAGGGAAAGGGGGGGAGATGGGGGAGGGGAGGGGGGAGTGACAGTGACACATGAAATACTTCTACCACACACAGTGAGGTGGTGTGCAGAAAATAGACAAAAGTTCATAATTATTTTACCAACCTCCCAGGAATCCCAGCCCTGGGTGTGCAACCAGTCGGCCTGCTGTTAAATCTGCTGTGGATGCTTTAAGGAAGAGAAAATCCATGATGTGTGACTGTGATATTATCATCAGGCTTCCAACATTTAATACTGTGACAAACTGATGCGTAATCACTGCTTCATATTAAAACATGTCACCTGCTGATGAAAAACAGTGAATCAACAGAATTAAGTAAATAAGTACACTGCTTATCTTAACGCATTTTAAGTGCTACGTTGTATGCAACTAGAAAGGCAATAGGGGAATATGTGGAGATGTTTCCAAAGTACTGCAAAAGGGATCTGGTGGTATTCTAGAATTTTTTATTTGGGAACTATTGATTAAGAATTCATCTTTGTTAATTAGTTGCACTTCTGTCCTGTCAGCATCAGCTGTACTTGATAGCAAAACTAACATTTTCTTTGTACATTTCTAGCAAATCCAATCATGGAAGCTTTTGGAAATGCAAAAACAACACGAAACAATAACAGCAGTAGGTTTGGAAAATTCATGGAAGTCCACTTTGACAACAAATATCAGGTTGTCGGTGGCTACATCTCTCATTATCTTCTGGAGAAATCCCGCATTTGTGTGCAAGGCCCTGAGGAGCGAAATTACCATGTATTCTATCTACTGTGTGCGGGTGCACCTGACCAGCTTCGAGCCCAGCTAAATATCACCAAACCTGATGACTTCCATGTAAGTCTCTTATTGAGAATTTTGTTTAGCTTATAGCTCAGCTACTTTGTTCTTGTTGTAGCTGAAGCATTTGTGATCACACATTTTTCTCATGCCTGTTGTGTGGAAGAGAGCTGCAGATTTTAAATTAGTGTTCAATTTTTGTTATCATCGTTAACAGTATTTAAAGCAAGGATGCACCCAGTATTTTGTAAACAACACAACAGAGAAGAAACTGAACAACAGTCAAAAATCTCAGAGTCAAATTAAAAAGGGAGGCCTAAAGGATCCATTACTGGATGATGTGCAGGACTTCACTACCCTGGATCAGGTATGTTAATATTGTCTTTTCTAAATTCATGCATTTCATTAAAAGAGATTTTATCCCTGTATATCAAAACAGTACTCGTGGTTATTTCGTAAAAAATGTATACCTCTACCTCTGTGTGATAGACACCAGTCTCATGAAGTTCTAATTTAAATTAAAGTTGCAAACAATGAAACTAGCATGGGGGGGGGGGGGGGGGGGGAGGCGGTACGAGTTTCTTTTTATCACATGTTCTTTCCTTTGGAGGACAGATAGTGTTTTTGGGAGTGTTCTAAAATATATTTTCACAAGTACTACTCTCATGTGTGTATGCTGCATCACCAGCAATCAAGAGGTTAAGTGTCCTTTCTATTCATAGTTCAGGTCACAAATGTGAGATGTATTTACCTGGACAACAAAAACACATAAATTTGTTGTAATTTTGCTGTTACATGAATTTAATTGATCTGAAGAACTTCAGTTTTACAACTGAAGCAGTTTTTCCAAGAAAAGTCACTGGAAAGGCAATTCTCATGCCCCAGAAAGAGTTATTCGTATGCACAACTACACTCCTGGAAATTGAAATAAGAACACCATGAATTCATTGTCCCAGGAAGGGGAAACTTTATTGACACATTCCTGGGGTCAGATACATCACATGATCACACTGACAGAACCACAGGCACATAGACACAGGCAACAGAGCATGCACAATGTCGGCACTAGTACAGTGTATATCCACCTTTCGCAGCAATGCAGGCTGCTATTCTCCCATGGAGACGATCGTAGAGATGCTGGATGTAGTCCTGTGGAACGGCTTGCCATGCCATTTCCACCTGGCGCCTCAGTTGGACCAGCGTTCGTGCTGGACGTGCAGACCGCGTGAGACGACGCTTCATCCAGTCCCAAACATGCTCAATGGGGGACAGATCCGGAGATCTTGCTGGCCAGGGTAGTTGACTTACACCTTCCAGAGCACGTTGGGTGGCACGGGATACATGCGGACGTGCATTGTCCTGTTGGAACAGCAAGTTCCCTTGCCGATCTAGGAATGGTAGAACGATGGGTTCGATGACGGTTTGGATGTACCGTGCACTATTCAGTGTCCCCTCGACGATCACCAGTGGTGTACGGCCAGTGTAGGAGATCGCTCCCCACACCATGATGCCGGGTGTTGGCCCTGTGTGCCTCGGTCGTATGCAGTCCTGATTGTGGCGCTCACCTGCACGGCACCAAACACGCATATGACCATCATTGGCACCAAGGCAGAAGCGACTCTCATCGCTGAAGACGACACGTCTTCATTCGTCCCTCCATTCACGCCTGTCGCGACACCACTGGAGGCGGGCTGCACGATGTTGGGGTGTGAGCGGAAGACGGCCTAACGGTGTGCGGGACCGTAGCCCAGCTTCATGGAGACGGTTGCGAATGGTCCTCGCCGATACCCCAGGAGCAACAGTGTCCCTAATTTGCTGGGAAGTGGCGGTGCGGTCCCCTACGGCACTGCGTAGGATCCTACGGTCTTGGCGTGCATCCGTGCGTCGCTGCGGTCCGGTCCCAGGTCGACGGGCACGTGCACCTTCCGCCGACCACTGGCGACAACATCGATGTACTGTGGAGACCTCACGCCCCACGTGTTGAGCAATTCGGCGGTACGTCCACCCGGCCTCCCGCATGCCCACTATACGCCCTCGCTCAAAGTCCGTCAACTGCACATACGGTTCACGTCCACGCTGTCGCGGCATGCTACCAGTGTTAAAGACTGTGATGGAGCTCCGTATGCCACGGCAAACTGGCTGACACTGACGGCGGCGGTGCACAAATGCTGCGCAGCTAGCGCCATTCGACGGCCAACACCGCGGTTCCTGGTGTGTCCGCTGTGCCATGCGTGTGATCATTGCTTGTACAGCCCTATCGCAGTGTCCGGAGCAAGTATGGTGGGTCTGACACACCGGTGTCAATGTGTTCTTTTTCCCATTTCCAGGAGTGTATATACATGACTATGCGTAAGTATGAAAAGCTTGTTGTTCACAGGAAGATAAAAATGTGAAAGTGGTTTATTTTGTACGATCATGTTCTCTTTTGGACAATTACAGACATCATGCCTTCCATTACAAATTTTATATTTTGTATATTTACCTAAGTTGCATTTTTAATATTCTGTTGGTTTAGGCGTTATCTCGAATAGGTCTGGATGATGCAGAAAGGCTAAACATATATACAACAGTAGCATCAGTGCTCCATCTAGGAAATGTCTCTTTTGAAGAAAACCCAGAGGATACAAAAGGAGGCTGTAGGATCACTGCAGCATCAGAAAAATCACTAACAATAGCATCTAAATTGATGGGAATGGATCCAGAGGAACTTAGACAAGCCCTTGTTTCTAAAGTCATGCAGACCAGTCGTGGTGGCCTCAAAGGAACTGTTATAATGTGAGTTTTGCACTAATACGTACTATTAGTTCTTAATTTTCTGCAATAATATTTCAGTATAAATTGTGATAATTTCTATCTTCCTTTATTGTGCTTTTTAAATTGCACATTAGCTGTATTTACTGTTTAATATTGAACAGTTATAGTTTCTTCTAGTATGTACAAGTGATACAAACACAAGCTCTGTGGTAACTGTGAAACAAATAGCAATACAATATTTACATACTTTTGACGTTTTCACAAGTATAAATGTTCTCAGTTGTTTTCATGAATAATTTCTAAGTGCTAATGAATTTCATTTTTTTCCAAAGATGTCATAGTTAACTGTGGAAACTGTGTGTTCTGCTGTGCTTGAAGCTATCTAGGTATGCAGTACTTGTCATGATGAATTGCCATGCAAAGTAATGATTAGGATCTATGAGTGCCAATCAGAAAAATCTGTGCTGTAATAATGGAAACTTTTTAAAAAAAATAACAAACAAATGCAAACTTTCTACTAGTATCATCTGACAGTAACTATCTGTTGTTGTATTGTTCACTATATTTAAAAAAAAAAAATGTTGCCTGTTTCTGACATTTGTGGCAGTTTCAGTTTTTCCCATCATCATCTATGCATGTTATCACTTGTGTACAGCTGACAACTAACTCCAAATGTTGCATGTTAGAGCCGGTGTATGGCACATGCTCAAAATGGCTTCCCTGCAGTGCCTCTGTGAGTCATGAGCTCAACTTGATTTCCAGTGGCCTATTATAAATCATTATGGCACTATAACATAGTGAATGGGATATAAATAATGACTGAGAACATGGACCACAGCTCACCATTGTTAATAAGATGCTTAACCACAAATAGGCACCTAAAACACAGGGTATTTCAAAATAGTAAACCTTTCATTTAAGTGTTTCCAGTTTTCAACATAATGAAAAGAACAGTTGCTACTCACCATATAGTGGAGATGCTGTGATGCAGAAAGGCACAACAAAAAGACTGTCAAAAAGTTAGCTTTTGGTCGACAGGGTCTTTGTCAAAACACACACACACACACACACACACACACACACACACACACACACACACACACACACACACATGAAACGTACACACACATGATGACCACAGTCTCTAGTCAGACTGGCTCCAGCTGCCAGAGACTGTGGTCATATGTGTGTGTGTGTGTGTGTGTGTGTGTGTGTGTGTGTGTGTGTTTTGTCTATTTTTGACAAGTGCTGTGTTGGCCCAAAGCTAATTTTCTGACAGTGTTTTTATTGTACCTTTCTGAGACTCAGCATCTCTGCAATATGGTGACTAGCGACTATTCTTTTCATTATATTGTTACATTCCACCATGGATTTTCCATTGTTTGTATTTTCGGTTTTTAATTTTTAAACAGATACACCTGGTTAGAGATAAGCTTTTGTTTTGCACATTAATACTCCAGTTGTTATGGGGGTTATTTATCGGCTGTCGCTTTTGTTTTGAAGTTCAACTTGTGAAGTTGTACGCAAGTTTACGTAATTGAATTTTACAATTTTAATTGTGGTTTATTGAATAATTCGACTGTTTCATTTGAGCATGCCAAATATATTTGCAAATGCAGTATATGATGACATGGTATTAGTGCATGGGTTTTGTAATGGAAACACAGCTACTTGTGGAGAATATGGTAAACTGCTTCCTAACTGTGGAGTACCTGATTCAAGAGTGGTTATTGTGTTTCCACTAAACTGTGTGAGACTGATTCAGTGCTCAGAAGTCATGTCTCAACTGAATGTGCAAATGAACAGTGTGGATAAAGTAAAAGATTACTTAGACTGTACAATGTAGTCTTTCAACAAGCAAATAAAGAACTTCTTAGACATTGTAATGGCACTGGCCAGTGTAAGCACTCATTTGCATAATCATGCTGCTTGCGGTAAAATGCTAGAGCAGCATTTCACCACCACACCTTCCTCAATATGCTGGTATGACCACTCAGTTGATGACCAGTGGCATTACTAAAATCTTGGATGCTTCGGCAACATTGCGGCAAAGGGTCTATGTGACAGCTGAAGCGTCTGCTTAGCAGTGTGCCCAATCATTCATCCTGCCATCTAGAGGCATCAAATTGGTGATCTCTGAGGAGCAGGCTACTGCTGTGAGGCTGAAGAGACATTGTCACTCACCTGCCATTTGTGAAGCAGCTGTCTTTGTTTGCCTTCTTATGTAAACACTTGCCTTGGAGGTCAAGCCTCCACACTAACAGGTTCAACTGAGACCCTCTCAGCAACTAATCTGCTATTTGTCCACCATTGCCACTGCCAGCCAGACGTTAAGAGTGATATTCGTTCCCCGGTTTTCTGTGCTTCTGTCACTCACCAAGGTTGGTGCAGGCCACCAGCCCACATTGCTAGCAACTTAGCTGTGCCTGATCCCAGTGCCAGCATTTGACAGAGCTCTGCTTGGTATGCAAACCATGCAAAGTCGCTCCACTCCCAAGAAGCACTGAGATAAAAGTTTACATTTATTGACTAGTGTTATTGGCATTGTATAGGCTTACAGGATCATTTGTTTCCTTTTCCCTTTCAGACCTAAGTAAAATGTTATGCTTATTTATTTTGGTTTCTGATAGTGATAGATTTTGTGCAGGATTCCATCAGGTACTGGGGCAAGAAGGTTTGTACCCAGGAGGTAATCAAATGTATTAAACTGGATCAAACTGCTGAAATGTAAGCTGACAACTTAGTTTCACAGGGAATTAGGGAAGGGAACTGTCCCCTTCTATTTGTGTCTACCTGTCCTACATACTAGCATTGCTACATTAGTTAATCCTTTTGTGGTAGTTCAGGGATGGATATTCTGACTTTTCTGGATGACCTATATATGGCTGCAGAATAGCGGGTTGGAATCATGAGCAGTTGTTGAGTATGGCTTGATAACAGGAGATGCAAGGACATATGTTATGTACCATGAAAAGTTGTAGAATGCTCCCCTTGCATGCCTCGCAGGAAGGGTTGTTGGAATACTGTTGGGGGAAGAATACCCTTAGATACAGATAGTAACAGCTAAATGGTATAGCACAGAGAGAAAGGGAGTCCATAGAAAATTTTGGGGACAGAATTAAGAAATTAAATGTTGATACCTGTGAACTTAGGGGCAATGACAATGCCAACAAAGCCATTCTGCAGGATGCAGAGCAGAGGGCAGTAGGTCCAATCTTGCAGGGGTTGTCAGCTGAAGTTTCCCACAAGATATAGCAGAGTTTCCAAAGTCTTTAAATGAAGCTGTGGCAACTACAATGTCTTTGGCAGGAATAGATACAATGACCATATCCAGAGGGTGGTCTTATATGGTGAAGTGACATGTTATCGTTGTGGTCATTGTGGTCATGTTTGGCGCAACTTCAGGAAACCTCAGTGCAGGAAGTTGTTGTAAAATGGGTGAGCTGTTTACTCACTTCAGGAAACCTCGGTGCAGGAAGTTGTTGTAAAATGGGTGGGCTGTTTACTCTTTGCAATGGCAGAAACGGTAATCACATTTTGCATGTGTTTCATACAATCTCACCTAAGTAAAACACAATGCCTGTAACTACAGGGTAAGGGTCTGATGATCAATGGTACTAGTTGTAATGTACTGGGACCCTCTTTTCAACTGCCTGCAAACATAAACAGGAACCATGGTAGTGAACAATGCCTATTCATTACCTTACCTGCCTGACCTTCCATTAGAGATCCTGCCAAGCAAAAATCTCTCCTCTGTAAACACCACCTTAGATTCAATGCTTCTCTCCTTCCAAGAGTAAATGGTAGCTGGGCAAGATAATTGAATTGTGATGGAACAACTATTGGGACATATAAAGCAGTCCTGCAGAGAGCTTCAGCATTGACTTGTATTAGGAATGTCTATGTCAGCCAAACTCTGAGCCCTGATCTCAAAGGTCACTGTCTGTTACTGCCACAACCGTAGAGTCATCCAAATTCAGTCCTCACTGTCCTCCCACATATACCTACAGTGTCAGCAGACATGAAGAAATGGCATGATAGCTGGGAAAATTCCAGTATGTCTCTTTTATATGTAATAGCATGACCAATGTAAAAAAAAAGGAGTTCAAGACTTTGCAAAAAGTGTATCCACCATGAAATGTGTAGAATGCAGAAAAGTTTCAGATTTAATCACAGAGTGGGATTCAGATAGTTGTATTCTTCAAAGAAGGGTAGAATGTAACAGTGATGGCTGGTCGCATTGTTTCACCACTGCACATGCTTTGGCACACTGGCATGATCACTCTGTTGATGATCAGTGGTGTTACCAAAATCCGGGATACTTTACCAATATTGCAGTAAGGGGTCTATGTGTGACAGTTGAGGGTCAGCTTATCAACACTGTGATCCTGACACATATATATAGTGGCTGTCCAGGTGGCTATAGGTATCAAATTGATGACTGCTGTGAAGTGGCCTACTGTCATGTGGCTGAGAAGCAACACTGCTCACCCTCCATCCACTGAAGCAGTCATCTCCTTTCGCCATCCTATGGGGCCACATGTCTTGGGAGTCCAGTGTCTGTACCAGTGGGCCAAGAGATGAAAAGAAATCCTAACAGCCACCAATCTGCTGGGCAGCCACCATCACTAGTCACTGCCTGCCAGAGATTGAAGCTATGTTTATTCCCCAGATATCTATGCATCTGTCACTAACCAAGGCTGGGGCAGGCCTCCACCCCCTACCTGCTAGTAGCTCTGTTGTGCTTGATTGCAGCTCCAGCACCTGATGCAGCTCCACCTGGAGTGCCTACTGTACAAGCTCATCCCACTGCTGAGACACACTGAGCATGGCAATCATAGGTGTATACGTGACAATGATTCACTGCTGGCCCTAAGGATTTGATGCCTCTCCCCCACCTGTTATAGACTAGATTGAATAAATAAATCCACTGATACCAAACTGAACATAACTGGATTGGCCCTCATTTACCCACTGGAGAACCCCAAGCCCCAAGTACTGGTGCCCCACATACAATAATATGTTGTTGTTGTTGTTGTGGTCCTCAGTTCTGAGACTGGTTTGATGCAGCTCTCCATGCTAGTCTATCCTGTGCAATCTTCATCATCTCCCAGTACCTACTGCAACCTACATCCTTTTGAATCTGCTTAGTGTATTCATCTCTTGGTTTCCCTCTATGATTTTTACCCTCCACACTGCCCTCCAATACTAAATTGGTGATCCCTTGATGCCTCAGAACATGTCCTACCAACCGATCCCTTCTTCTAGTCAAGTTGTGCCACAAACTTCTCTTCTCCTCAATCCTATTCAATACCTCCTCATTAGTTATGTGATCTACCCATCTAATCTTCAGCATTATTCTGTAGCACCACGTTTCAAAAGCTTCTATTCTCTTCTTGTCTAAACTATTTATTGTCCATGCTTCACTTCCATACATGGCCACACTCCATACAAATACTTTCAGAAATGACTTCCTGGCACTTAAATATGGTGGATATTAATTGTACATGGCCTCTTTGGTTGTAATTTACAGCATATTCAATACCTTCAAGAAATAGATGAAGGTAGACAATTGGAATTTTGTTGTTGGCTAATTTCCGATTGCCAAGTAGTCCCATGAATACTGTTTATTGATGAAATCACTTTCACTCATTATAGTACTATGGTACTAATACATTTGTAGAGTGTATGCAGAATAACATGGCCAAAAGATGTGCAGTCTGCTGGACAAGCATGGGGAAAGTGGTATGGTATTGGTAGGGGTTGTGGGCAGGCAGTCAGTGCGCTGTAGGGAAATGTCTAGCACTGGAGGGGAACTGCTGTTCTAAACCTAAGCCTATGCTCACATTTTTTGTAAATGTTAAGTGGACCATCAAATTGAATGAAAACTTTACGAACAAAAAGTCAGAAGTTGAAAATATTTTTAATAATCATTTTCTAAATGTTGTGGATATAGTAGGATCCAGGTGTTCATTAGAAGATGCTAGGCTGTTAATGGAAGAGGCCATACCTATGCAATTTGGTACAATTGAAATCTCACCCACTTCTCCCTCTGAAATTAGGAAAATAATAAACTTGCTTAAAAGCAAAAACTCACATGGAATTGATGGCATTTCCAGCAAAATACTAAAAGCTTGTTCTCAACAGATAAGTAAGATTCTCAGTCACCTGTGTAATAGCTCTCTGGAACAGGGCATTTTCACTGATAGATTGAAATATGCTATTGTTATACCTTTGCATAAAAAGGGGGATAGATCTGATGTCAACAATTACTGTCCAATCTCCCTTCTAACAGCTTTATCCAAAATTTTTGAGGAAGTAATGTATTCAAGAGTAGCTTCACATATCTGTAAAAATGAAGTACTAACAAAATGTCAGTTTGGTTTCCAGAAAGGTTTTTCAACAGAAAATGCCATATATGCTTTCACCAGTCAAATTTTGAATGATATGAATAACCAAACACCATCCATTGGGATTTTTTGTGATCTCTCAAAGGCTTTTGGTTGTGTAAATCATGAAATTCTGTTAGACAAGCTCAAGTATTGTGGCATGAGTGGGACAGTGCACAAATGGTTTAATTCGTACCTAACTGGAAGAGTGCAGAAAGTTGAAATAAGTAGTTCTCATAACATGCAAAGATCAGCACATTCCTCAAACTGGGGAACTATCAAGAATGGGGTTCCACAAGGGTCAGTCTTGGGTCCTTTGTTGTTCTTATTATATATTAATGACTTGCCATTCTATACTCATGAAGAGGCAAAGTTAGTTCTCTTTGCTGATGATACAAGTATAGTAATCACACCTGACAAACAAGAATTAACTGATGAAATTGTCAATACTGTCTTTCAGAAAATTACTAAGTGGTTCCTTGTAAATGGACTCTCACTGAATTTTGATAAGACACAGTACATACAGTTCCGTACAGTGAATGGTATGACGCCATTAATAAATATAGACCTTAATCAGAAGCATATAGCTAAGGCAGAATATTCCAAATTTTTAGGTGTGTCCATTGATGAGAGATTAAATTGGAAGAAACACATTGATGATCTGCTGAAACGTTTGAGTTCAGCTACTTATGCAATAAGGGTCATTGCAAATTTTGGTGATAAACATCTTAGTAAATTAGCTTACTACGCCTATTTTCACTCATTGCTTTCATATGGCATCATATTTTGGGGTAATTCATCACTGAGGAATAAAGTATTTATTGCACAAAAGCGTGTAATCAGAATAATAGCTGGAGTCCACCCAAGATCATCCTGCAGACATTTATTTAAGGATCTAGGGATATTCACAGTAGCTTTCTTATGAAATTTGTTATTAACAACCAAACCCAATTCAAAAGTAATAGCAGTGTGCATAACTACAATACTAGGAGAAAGGATGATCTTCACTATTCAAGATTAAATCTAACTTTGGCGCCGAAAGGGGTGAATTATACTGGCACTAAAGTCTTTGGTCACTTACCAAATAGTATCAAAAGTCTGACAGATAACCAACAAGTATTTAAGAAGAAATTAAAAGAATTTCTGAATGACAACTCCTTCTACTCCATAGAGGAATTTTTAGATATAAATTAAGAAAAAAAAAAATAAAATAAGAAAATAAAAATAAAAATAAAAAATAAAGAAAAACAAGAAAACACAAAAAAATAAAGTTGTTATACTAACTTAAGTATGTTGTTAAAATAACCTAATTATGTCATGTATTGGAAAATTCGACTCGTTCCACATCATTACGAAATATCGTATTCATGATCCATGGAACTTGTATTAATCTAATCTAATCTCTAATCTAATCTACTCTCTCCACACCTGCACTAGCATGGTGAACATCCAAAATGATCTACTATAACCTCTGCTTTGGTTAGTACCTAAAAAGAATTCTGCTGAAAATGCAGAAAAAACAGCAATTTATTTTTGCCTCATTTGTTAACCATTTATAACTTTCAGAGAAGCATCATGTGCGGTGAATTTTGAGTATAGCGTATATATCTCTTGTTACTGTGTTAAAATTTGCCTCTTTTCCAAAACACAACAGAATTTACACAATGTCACCTCATTAACATGTTGTGCAGGTGCAGTTCCCACAGAATTCTGAAACAATGGTTTATTAAGTATATTAACTGAGGACAGGTAAGGTAAATAGCTTATGAAGAAGCACACCATTGATACCAAAATAAATGTGTAATGTCTTCGCTTATTATGTTGTTCAAAAATCCACAGCATTTCTTGTTTCAACAACTATTGATGGCCCCTAAAAATTCCATTATTTCATTGAAAAAGTCTGTATTTAGTGGAATAACATGGTAGATAAATAAGTTTTGTGCAATAAGCTTATGGCAAAATACTCTCCTCTTTGCATGCTATCTTTTGCCAAAATGTTGTTTCAATATCTCAAAGCATTTATAAGGTATGAGGAATGTTATGGGTATTTCGTTTTTTCTTTATTGCTGTTGCACGTTACTGCAAATGAGTACACTATGTAAAAGAAATTTTCTCAAATTTGGTGACAGATAGACCTCCACCCAAATCTAAATAAAAATTCAATATGTTCAGTGAATCACATACACACAACATATAATGTAATATCCACCAAATGCAAAATCTTAGCTACTCTTATTTTTCATATAAACATTTTTGAATTTCGTGCAGTGCCTTAATTAAACACCATATTACAATACCTGTGACAAGTAAATTATGATATTTACATCATTGGAAGTTGACATATTAAGTTATAAGTAATACAAAAATGATTAATTTCTTTGCCAATTACTTTCTGTAAAATCATTTGAGAAAGATTACAGGATGTGGATCTCATTTCTCTTAGTGCAGCACATTGCTAACCAGCCAAAAGCATGCAGACAATGTCGACCTCCCCTTGCAAACAAACGAATAAACTTGTCCAGTGCTTTGGACACATACCAGACAATATATTCTGCATGGACTGCAGCTCACATTAGTTTTCCAATGAAAACCCACATCTCTTTGTCAAAACACATTTTCAGGAATGATTCTCTGTAAATGTGTGGTCTGGTGTGATAGGCAATTAATTGATTGGAGCTTTTGTGTTACCATGTCATCTTACAGGGCCCTGTCATTTAGACTTTCTGGAAAATGAGCTTCCGGCATCAATGAAAGAAGTTCCTTTGAATGCAACGATGAGTATGTTCTTCCAGTGTGCCAGGGTCCCTGCACATTCTGGCACTCGTTCAGACATAATTTAATTCTGACATTCCTTGGAACATAGATTGGCAGATATGGTCACATTTCTTAGCCACCATGTTCCCCACACCTTGCAACTTTAGATTTCTGCCTGTAGGGTTGGAGGAAAGGTGACATTTAAATATAAAAGGTAAACACAAGAGACAAATTGATCATTTGGATTATGAATAGGGCTGCCATAATAAAATAACACTCAAACAACCTCAGAGCAGCTGTGGTGTTTTGAAGAGAATTTGGAAGTGCGTTGATATTGGAGGTGGAATTTTTGAAAATCAGCTTTGAAGTTAATCATTTGCCTTCGCTTAACAAATTCTGTGAGTATTTGTTTAGGTTACATTCTCCAGCTATATGTTTGTAACCAGTACAAATTGGACACATGTTATATTGAATATTTCACTGAAATAAGTGATTAGCTCTCTGGATTCACATTTGGGAGGATGATGGTTCAAATCTGTGTCCATCCATCCAGATTTAGTTTTCCCATGGTTCCCCTAGATCACTCCAGGCAAATGCCAAGGTGGTTCTTTGAAAGGGCACAGCCTATTTCCTTCCCCATCCTTGAAAACATTCAGAACTTTTGCTCTGTCTCTAATGAGCTCAGTCTCGATGGGATGTTAAACACTAATCTTCCTCTCTTCTATATACCTACCAACTAAAATATCTACTATTCATTCTGAAACACCCTGTATAGTGATACTTACAAGCCTTTGAAATCATATTCTTCTTCAGAATAGGATGAGTGGAATTGGGAAAACTGCAAAAGTGAGGGATGTGGTTTTAGAAGGGATGAGGAGGAGTGGTATGAGGACAACATGTGATATCAGAATGCAGGGATGACTCCTAGAGGTAACAGAAAACAGTTGTAATTTTTTTTAGTCTTTCCTGGCTGTCTGTTGACATTTTGAGGTGTTGAGTATTCTACTGAATATCAGCGTCATTCATGCACATATTTCTACAACATGACTCATTATCTTCATCAGTTGCTACCTAAGACTGCTCGTTGAGTGAAGCAGGTCCAGTATTGTGCCTGTGGCCTTCCCCCTCCATGGTCCATTTCAGGCATTCCATCTGTAGTCTGCTCCTGCTATAAGGATTGTTAGGTCCTCCTTTGGTCCAGTGTGCCAGGCTGAGTGCTGGCATTCCATCTTCGGTTCTGCAGCTGCCCCCATTGCATTTTCAGCAACTCCAGTGCAGGATCCCAGGCTCTATTGAGTCTGTACTCAGTGTCTTGATCATGAGGTTGTCCATCACCTATATTTCTATGCTCTCTTATATCACTGTCCTAGTATCTGAAAGTCTGTGCCAGAACCCTCATTTCATGATAGTTCATGGAGTGATGTAGTTCGAGACAGTGCTTGGTAATGGTTGATTTAGTTCCCTGTTTTAATCTTAATCGGGAGTCACTCTTATGCTCTTTGCGTTAAACTATGTACCACTTAGGTTTTAATCACAGAGTGAGTGTCCTCCATCCGCTGCACCTTCTTACTTGTGCGGTCAAACTTCGAAGACTGGCACACTGAGTCAATTTTCCTGGTGCACTCCACTAGAGACAAAGAGGCAGTGACCTAGTTGGAGTCTTCACCAGCTAAGGAGGCTACCATATACTTTTGGAGGTGTAAAAGTTACTGGCTACTGCACCTGGCCTGTGGTACATACTTCGTATCTTCTCTCTCACAACTGAGAAGCTAACCTGACTTTTTACATTGTTCACAACTCTAGACTTGAAGTGTGATGCTTAATCCTGGTGAAAACTGGTACTACATCTCCATCTCAACATGAATCTGAACTCAGCACCCTCCCTTCTCTCCATCAAAGGTTGTCGAGCTTCTTTACATTTTGGTACATCTCCTCCCTGTAGAATCTCTTGATGTAATTCTTCAGGTGTCCTCCTTTCACAGAATTTATAAAAAATCAGAACTGTCAAACATTTGAAGAGTCATGAAAAACCTTTGAAACCATGAACAAGCAGTTTCTAGGAGTGAAGGTTATATAAGGTTGCTTACAAGTCAGATAGTTGTTAACATGTTCCAGTGCGGTCATTTGAGGTCTTTTCCTGTGTTCTGTTTTGAAGTTTCTTTTTAAATATTTGGGCATAACATTGGAAAGCTATATGAAATTGAATGAGCTTGTAAGGATTGCGGTAGGGAAGGCAAATGATTGACTTTGGTTTATTGGGAGAATTTTAGGAAAGTGTGGTTCATCTGTAGAGGAGATCCCATACAGGACACTAGTGCGACCGATTCTTGAGTACTGCTCCAGTGTTTTGGATATGCATCAGGTTGGATTAAAAGAAGACATTGAAGCAATTCAGAGGCGGGCAGCTAAATTTGTTATCAGTTGGTTCGAACAACGTGCAAGTGTTACGTAGATGCTTTGGTAACTCGTATGGGAATCCTGGGAGAAAACGCAATGTTCTTTTCAAGGAAACATACTGAGAAAATTTAGAGAACTGCCATTTGAAGCTGACTGTTGAATGATTCTACTGCCGGCAACTTAAATTTCATGTAAATACGATGAGGATAAGATATGAGAAATTAGGGTTCATTCGGAGGCATATAAACAGTGGTTTTTCCCTCGCTCTATCTGCGAGCAGAATAGGAAAGGAGACAATTAGTAGTGATACAGGGCATTCTTTGCCATGCACCGTATGGTGGCTTGCTGAGTATGTATGTAGATGTAGATGTAGACTTGTGTTTGGAACTGACATTCACAAAGTCATTTTATTACCTGTGCTTTGGTTACATTTTCCACTTTTTGTTTTCCAGCTGAAACTGCATAGCAGTCCAAGATGAGAATAGAACATACAATAATTTATTTAGTGTATACACCAAAATCATTGTAAAAATATATATGCAGTGTGTTCTATACTTGTAAAGCATACTTACGTATTCTGTGTGTATGATATTTTTGACGTATTTATTTTCATTGTGTAATGATGACAAATCCAAATCATTGTAAGATGATCAATGGATGGAAGGATAAATAATTAAGTACCAATTGTTCTACATGGTCATTTATTGTCACAGTGAGGTTGCATCTCACTGTACAGTCAGTTAATGTACTATTACCGTTTTATATGAAGATAATTTCTTGGTAACAAGCACTAAACCCCATGTAAATGAGGCTTGTGAGAAGACTGAAATTAATATATCCATACAGTGATTATACTGATACCACTGGCAAAAGTCGGACATCTTTGTTCACTGTTTTCTAACTGATTGTTATTCAGTTATTTGCTCTCTTACATATTAAGTTTCAATTAGTACTTTCAGTGTTCACTTATTTGTAGTGTCTATTATTGGAAATTTCTTCCACTTTGGACTTTTATGTATCATTACTGTCATATGTCTTGATGCATTCAGCAATTTTCTTTTGTTCATGTGCCTACATTTACGGTCCTACCTATTATGTAGGAATTATAGGTGGTCTGTCTTATTCTTTACAAACTCCATCTCATCTAGGAAAAATATGATCTATTGAAGATACAGGTTAAGCGTTATTCCCAGTAATCTGATTCTCTTTTCTTGTTAACAGGGTGCCACTTAAAGTCTATGAAGCCAATAATGCCAGGGATGCTTTGGCTAAAGCATTATATAGCAAACTGTTTGATTATATAGTTCAGAGAATTAATAAATCAATCCCTTTCAAAGCATCTAGCTATTATATTGGAGTCCTAGATATTGCTGGTTTTGGTAAGTAAAGTGAGTTACCTTACACAAAGAAGTCACTTTTTTTGTCAGTTGACTGAAACATTAATAATGCTTTGTGCATTGTTTCCAATCTTACACCATTCCAGAATACTTCACTGTCAACAGCTTCGAACAATTTTGTATTAACTACTGCAATGAGAAACTGCAGCAGTTTTTCAATCAACGGATATTGAAGGATGAGCAAGAATTATATCAGAAGGAGAGTTTAAATGTACCAAAGATTGAATTTAGAGACAACCAAGACTGTATTGGTAAGAACCTTACAACAAAACTTCCATAAATTGCAAATTTAATGTATCTTCTGTCTTATTTTTATGTGTCTAATTGTATAACCTGTATTTCTGTTTATCCAGATCTCATAGAAACAAAAGCTTCTGGAATATTTAACCTTTTGGATGAGGAATCTAAACTTCCAAAGCCATCTTCAGAACATTTCACAAATGAAGTCCATAGACACTGGGCCAATCACTTCCGACTAGCTAAAACACGTGACTCCAAACTTAAAGCACATAGGGAAATTAGAGATTCTGAAGGGTTCATGATCCGACATTTTGCAGGTGCTGTTTGTTACCAGACTGTAAGTTTCTTGTAAAACCAATTTCTTGTATATTATACTACAGACTATAACATTTGTAGAATTTTATTGAAGCAGAGTGTATTCTGTCCATTGTTCCATTCTGTATGCAGCACTGGTACTACTATTGTTAAATTATGCAACACTGTTACCACTGTTATTGTTCATTCTCTTTATTCATATACAGTTTTGCCTTTCAACTAATTTTGAACTCATTCTGTAATTAATTAGGTAAACTAGGATTTTATTAAGTACTGGTAGTTAAAAAAAGAGAAATATTCGGATCCATAAGCCATGAATGAAACACTGAAATATTAATTGTAGTGCTCCTACTGCCACGTGAACATTTTTTAATTTTTTTTTTTTTGTTAGGACGTTATTTGTTTCTGCTTAATAATTGTATATTTTATGACTGACTAATGGAAACTCAGTTGAATTTCCTGGTAACTGCATGACTATAGTCTGTATGATGAGAGAAAATCCCTAATAGAAAAGTGGGCCTGATGTGGTTGCTTCACACATTTGCCCCAACCAATCTCGTAACAGTGTTTTGTTTACAATTCTGTGGCCGCACAGTATATTGATAGCTAATATTCTTTGCTAAATATCATTATAAACTTGTTGGTTTAAAGCAAGAAACATGTATGATTTATAGCAATTAATAATAATAATAATATAATTATAATTATAATTATAATTATGACAGTTATAAATTATTAATGCAGCCACAAACAGGTGCTTCTCTATGTCAGTATGTACCTCAATTTTTTACATAGTTCCGCAGATTCTTCTTTATGATGCAATCTATGGAACAAAATGAGTCAATGAGTGACAACCTTTTCTTTTTTAAAGGCACACTTTGTAGAAAAGAACAATGATGCTCTGCATGCTTCCTTGGAAGGACTGATTCTGGAGTGCAAGAACAAATTTCTTCAAGGTCTGTTTCCAACAGCTGATATTGGCCATCAAAAAGGAAAATTAGCATTTGACAGTGTTGGAATGAAATTCAAAAATCAGTTGTCTGAACTGATGGAAAAGCTTAAGAGCACAGTAAGTAGTCATTCGAAGTGAACCTTTTTAGTGATATAATTTAAAACTAGACATAGTATTAATATGTTTGCATTGTAGAAGTAATTACTTACCACATATTGTTCTTTCTTCAGGGTACTAATTTCATTCGGTGTATCAAGCCAAATCAAAAGATGGTTGATCACCAATTTGAAGGAGGCTCAGTACTATCACAGCTTGAGTGCTCTGGTATGGTGTCTGTACTTGAGTTGATGCAGAATGGTTTTCCATCAAGAGTTCCATTCAGTGAACTACACAGCATGTATAACAAACATTTACCAGAAAAACTGAGAAGTTTACCACCTCGTATGTTCTGTAAGGTAAGTATTCATTCACAGTTAATTCTTACATGCATCAACAGTGAATGTCTTCATTTCAGCAAGTTGTGTTTGAACAAAGATTTTTTAGCCTTCTTATTTATGTGGTGTAGGTACAGCCCATAAATGATCTATTCACATATTTCCTTTCCATGTCATGAAAAAAATGCTCCTTTTATTTCTGTTTTGTTAGATATAAAGAAGTACACCACCTATGATTAATTTTAGTTTTGTTGTTCAATGCTGAAATAATGATTGTATAAGAAACTTGAAAATTTTAAATTTTTTGTTGACACACTATTTCTGGTGGCCCATACACAGTATTTTGCACAAATTTGGCAAATTTCATGCTGAATCTCTCACTACAGAGTGTATGATGAAATGAATGTGTTAAAGATTTCTTTTTGCCAAATAGCAGCAGACGTATTACTTAAAAAATGCTAGTGTTCATTTGGTAAAAGGAATAACCCTGAATTAAGGCAGACGCAGAAGACTAAGAAGACAGGGAAATCAGCAATAAATTCTGGAAGGGTAATGCATGGAAACTCACAGTAAGGGGCAGCTCATTCATGGAAACTTACAGGGTTGTGCCTTATAATTATTCCATTATTTGCAGCAGTACAGGTGTGTCGCTGAATGTTACATTGCACTGACATCAAATTCATTTTAAATGCTGCAGAAAGAAATGAGTGGGCAGGACACTTTCTCCAAGCTGTATATGTTGCACAAATTGATCAATATGCATCTGCACTCTCCTGTACCTACGTCCTACGTGATAAGTGTACACTACAAGTACCTTTTTTATTTGGTCCACTACAAAATCCTCTCTTGTGGTGCCAAACTCATCACCTCAGAGTAGCACTTGCATCCCATATTCTCATTTATTTGTTAATATGTATTATAGTCTCTGTCTTCCCTCACAGTTTTACCCTCTACCACTCCCTGTAGTATCATGTAAATTATTCCCTGATGTCTTAACAAATATCGTGTCATCTTGCCCTTCTTCTTGTCAGTGTGTTCCATACATTCCTTAGTCCCTCTTAAACATCCCAACAACCACCACCACCATACATTCCTTTCTTCTCTAATTTTACAGAGAATCCACATGATTTTCAAAATTCTTTCATAGCACCAATCATAAAACCCTTTTATTCTCTTCTTTTCCAATTTTCCCACAGTCCATGTGTCACTACCATAAAAGCCGTGGTCCATACATACATTTGCAGGAATTTCTTTCTCAAATTAAGGCCTATGTGTGGTATTAGTAGACTTCTTTTTGCCAAGAATGCCCTCTTTGCCTGTGATAGTCAATTTTTTATACCTTCTGTGCTTCATGTGGCACGTATTATTTTGATTATTAGGTAGCAGAATTCCTTACTTTGTCTTATTTACGGTCATTTATTGATGTTAAGTTTCACACTGTTCTTGTTTCTGCTACTTCTGATTACTTTTGTCTTTCTTCAGTTTACTCGTAGTCCATATACTGTACTCATTAGACTGTTGATTCCATTCGACAGATCCTATAATCTTTTTCCTGAGGAAGGTAATTTCATCAGCAAATCTTATCACTGATAATCTTTCATCCTCAATTTTAATCCCACTGTTGAATGTTTCTTTCATTTCTATCATTGCTTCTTCGATGTTTAGGTTGAACGGTAGAGGCAAAAGAATGCATCCCTGTTTTACGTCCTTTTTAACCTGAGCACTTCATTCTTGGCCTTAATTTTTATTGTTCCCTCTCTGTTCTTGTACATCTTGTATATTTTCCATCTTTCGTTGGAACTTGCTCCTATTTTTCTCAGAACACTTTTTCTAGGTTAACAAATGCTATGAACTGTCTTGATTTTTCGTGCCTTGTTCCCACTATAAACTGCAACATCAGAACTGCCTCCTGGTATCCTTACCTTCCCAAAAGCCAAACTATCATTTCCATTCTTCTGTATCTTATTCTTGTCAGTAATTTGGATGTATGAGCTGCAAGGCTGATTGTGTGATAATTCTCGTACTTAGACGACCTTGCCATCTTTGGGACTGTGAGGATGACATTATTCTGAAAATCTGTTGGTATGTCTCCAGTCTCATAGATCTTACACACCAACTAGAATAGTCATTTGGTTGCCAATTCCTCCAATGATTTTAGAATGTTTGAGTAGGTGTTGCCTATGTCCCACCTGCCTTATTTAACCGCAAGTCTTCCAAAGCTCTGTTAAACTCTGACTGCAATACTCAATTCCCTGTGTCTTCCATACTGACACCCATTTCTTCTTCAGTCATGTCATCAGATAACTCCTCTCCATCATAGAGGTCTACAGGGTACTATTTCCACCTATCTCCATTTAATAGTGAAATTCCCACTGGTCTCAGTATGTTGATGGCATTGCTTTTAATTTCTCTGAAGGTTGTTTTGGCTTTTCTACATGCTGAATCAGTCCTTCTGATGCTATTTCTTTTCAGCTTCTTCACATTATTCATGCAGTTATTTCACCTTGGCTTCCCTACACTTTCTATTTATTTCATATCTAAGTACTTTATGCAAGATCTGTCAGAAAAGTATCTGACCTTTGGCTGGGGGGGAGGGGGGGGGGGGGGGGGAACTGGCTGATCTGGAGCATTGTACACCTAATCAGCCTCAAAGTAGTTCCTTTGGGACTTCACACACTTCTCCCAGTGGTGCCGCTATTGTTGGAAACATGCCGAAAAAGCCTCTCTCAGAATGGAGTTTAGCTCACCTGCCACTGCTGCCATATTGTCCTCTCTTGTCTGAAATAGCATTCCTTTTAATGGCGTCTTGAGTTTGGAGAAGAGCCAGAAGTCACAGGGGGCCATACCAGGAGAGTAAGAAGCCTGTTGAAGCACAGGAATCTGGTTTTTTGTCAAAAAAGTCTGAATCAAGTGCGAGGATTGTGCCGGAGTATTGTCATGATGGAGGTGCCAATTTCCTATTGACCACAACTCCAGTCTCTTGCACTGCACATCACATAGGCAAAGGAGAACATCCCTGTAGTACTCTTTGGTGATAGTTTCATCCTGTGGTGTGTATTCATGGTAGTACCACACCATGAGAGTCGAAGAAAGCGGTTAGCATCACTTTGATGTTGCTGCATACCTGGCAGGCCTTCCTTGGTCTAGGTGATGAGCCGTGCTTCCTCTATGACACCTGGGATTTGATTTCCGGGTCATACCCATACACTCAGGACCTGTCACCAGTGATTGTGGTGTTCACAAAGTTGGGGCCTCTCTTTGTGGAGTCCACAATATCCTGTGAAACTTCAGCATGAAGCTGCTTTTGCACTGCCATCAGCAGCTCCAGCACGAATTTCACTGACTCTCTCTTCATGATCAAATCTTCGGTCATAATGGAATGTGCTGAAAAAGTGCTGATGCCAAACTCTTCCACAGTTTCTCTGATAGTCACATGATGGTCCTGCATCAGCATAGCGTTCACGTTGGCAATGACCTGGTCATTTCTGCATGTTGACGGCCGACTAGAGCTTGTCTTACTCTCCACCAATTTGCAGCCATCTTTAAACTGGTTGTACCATTCCTTAATCTATGTGACGCTCTTAACATCATCATAAAAAGCCATCTGAATTTCCTGAATGGTTTCCATCTGGCTGTCTCCCAGTTTCTGGCAAAATTTGATGCAGCAGCGCTGCTGCAATCGTTCCGTCATTTTCCTTGCAATGAAAAATTGACACAAGTACTACACAACACCTCACTCAACAGCAACTGACGTTATTGACAGGCGGGAAAAAATTCATGCATGCACGTGAAGGTTCAAGGTTGGCTCATGCAAGTGTGCTAGATTCAAACCCATCAAGTGTTCACCCTTGTACTTAATGATTGTCCAATATCTGTGGCTTCCTGTTTTAGAGATGTCCATTCCTATTCAACTGAACTGCCTAATTTGGTATTCATTATTGCAGTATCTACAAACTAAGAGACCTTAAGATAGATTTCATCATTACTCAGTATTTCAGTATCTCATTTCTTTCCACAATGATTCTCCTGGGAGATTCTCTTCACCAATACTAAGCTGTCATCTGAAGTTTTACCTGCTCCTGGGTACACTTTAAAATCCAATATTCGATCTTGGAATCTTTGTTGGACCATCCAGGCCTTTTTCTGTATACCTTCTTCTCTTGCGATTTTTTAATACTGATTAGTTATATGCAGTATACAACCACAAAATTTGATCTCTCATTCCTGTGGCATGTTGAAATGGGCTTTACACATGTCAGTATTGTATTGCTCATAATGTCACTATTTCAGTACACTTGTCCCACAAGCCTGCACCTATTTCTAAATATTTATGAAATTTTGGTATACACAACAACCCACCTACTCTAAATATTTTCATGATTGTAGGTAATCGATGTTAAATACCTTAAAAAATTATCGTATTATTTGAAATAAAAGTTTTAATGAAATAAACAAATAATAATTTGATAACATAAAATTCAAATAAAAATGAATAATAAAAATAAATGAAACAGAAGGTGAGGGTGTATTTACCAGCCCTTAAAAAAGAAACAATTTTAACAGAGACCTCAGGACCTGGTAATGTTCCTTTGTAATGAGAAACCTAAATCCTTGATCGGGGAAGGTGCAGTTTACAGTAGAGTACTCAAAGTTAACTGTGAATGGAGTCCTTAGGAGAAATGAGTGGGGTAACATGCATACAGTATTAGATTGAAAGTTCTTCTTGGAAGGAGTCTCATTTCCCAAAATGTGTTGACTTTAAATGTGTTATTCACCAATAAATTTAACCTGAATGTCACTAAAAAATGACAAGCAGGGAAAAATTTGTAAGAAATGTTACCCTATAACCTTAGACTTGCATGAAGTAGAGGTTAAAATTCTTAAATTGGTTAGTACTTTGTAACCCTGGATATGAAGCAAGTTTGCGCTGTGTGTTGCAAAGTAGCAACCAAAAATCGATAAACAGAAGCTCATCTGCTTGTAAGTGCTGATCCTCATTTTTAATGCTGAAATCATATTCTTATGTGGAGAACAAGTAAATGGTTGCCCTGAATTTAAGCAGCCCACACCATTATTGTACTTGTTGCTCTTAAGAAACATCATTCAGTGACGTATGTCTGTCCACTGTATCAATTTATGCATTGCAGATAATAATTTTCAAATGAGGTATCTATCTACTAACATTACGTTGTGTATTTATGTGTAATTTTGGCTACTTTCACAGGCATTGCTCAAGGCTTTAGGAATGACAGAGGATGATTACCGCTTTGGTGTAACCAAAGTGTTCTTCAGACCAGGCAAGTTTTCAGAATTTGATGCAGTTATGAAATCTGATCCTGAAAACATATCAGCAATGGTGAACAAAATTAAGAAATGGTTACTCAGTTCACAATGGAAGAAAGCCCAATGGTGTTCACTGTCAGTGATAAAGTGTATGTATATCAAATTGTGTTTCATGCATGACTTGCTTCACAAATTAGCTTTGCATGAGTAGTATTTCTGTCCTCTACCTCACTCTCAGGCTTTTAAACAGCACTAACCAACTGACCTCTGAACCAAAAAATTTTCCTTTATAGCTGACTATTGCAAATTAACACCAAATAAAAAAGATAGTTGTATGTTAAATGTTATTTTTAAGTAGAACAGATGTCTGTTTTCTGTGAAACAATTTTGTAGATGTGGGAAGCTTATAACTCACCTTATCGACAAAGCCATTATTGATTCATGCCATGCAATGAATAAGTAAATGTTTTATTTATTTACATTGTGAATTCAGCAGTTCCCATTCAAAGCTGACACACTGTTTTTGTGTGGAGCTTGTTACATAAGTATGTCATAAAAAATGTGTTTTATCACTGATAATAAGAAACTAAAATTGGCAGAGGGAAAAAATAATAGGGCACAATGAAATAACAGAGATTGACAGTCATGGAGGATTTAAGAATATATGTGTTCTACACAAGCACTAGTAAATTGAGATGTAGCAAGATAAACAATATAATTGTGAAATTCTGCCTTCTGCCCCTAGACAGACCAACCAGGCCCGATCAATCACTGTGTCACACTTAGCCAATGGCATCATCAGATGCAGTATGGACGGACATGTGATCACCACACTGCTCTCCCAGTCTTT
Organism: Schistocerca serialis cubense; assembly: GCF_023864345.2. Classification (NCBI taxonomy): domain Eukaryota; kingdom Metazoa; phylum Arthropoda; class Insecta; order Orthoptera; family Acrididae; genus Schistocerca; species Schistocerca serialis. The sequence continues at coordinate 560,998,786 of NC_064642.1, read as the reverse complement.
GTTGTGTTTCTTGATCTTGTAACTGTTACTAATTGGTTGAGTAGTTCATCAGTTGGCCTCATGAGGCTGAGTACATCCTGTACCAATCCTCCCACCAGCAAAAAATCTCAGGCATTACTGGAATCAAGCATGGGACCCCGCATGGCAGTCAGTCATGCTGACCAGTCAGCTACGAAGGTGGACAAACACTATAGAAGGGTGAGAAGGGTTCTACTCACAAATCAGAAAGAGTTTCCACTCTGGTCCCTGGACCACTAAAAATTTGGGCACAGTTCGCCTGCCTAAAAGTTCAGTGCCCATAATTTTTCTGTCACAATTTCTTAGTGATTTTGTTTCTTCCTTTTCATGTACTTACAGATCTACCTTCTATGAGCTGTTCAGTGGAGACTGTAGTTCTTGCATTGATTGTTCAAAGCTGCTTTATAGTTGACATTTTAGTAGGAACATGTGAAGGCATGAAGCTGACTTGCCACATCCTGCACAGAACACACACGTAATTTTACATTTCATTCAACTCACTCACATGCTCAAACTATTCGGTCTGCAAAGTTGGAAGTAGCATCAGTATCTTCTGGAAAAGCTGCAGTATGTTTTCATTTTGGTTCTACTTGTCACACTAAACTTTTTAGACAATATACGGAATCTTTACAAAAAACCATTTTCTGGTGGTGATTTTTGACATGCAGGACACTATTTTGTTACTGAATGTAAATGAAACGTTATGCAAATGAGATCTTAAGAATATTCATATTTGCATATGCTCTAAACTGTAACTCACCCAGAGATCCCTAACATGATATAATTTGAAGTAAATGTGATGCACAATGCTGCATTCATGCATCAAAACCTCTCCTGCAACCTGTTTGATTTCATAATAATGATCAGAACTTATAAAAACATATTTCTTCTATTCAGGCATTTAATCTGCACATACCAAAAATTCAGTTGAATCCACCTGTTGATCTTCTGTGTGATAACAATGGAAAAACCATATTGACATTACTCTCTTTGCATTTATGCTTGAAGTAATATTGTCACAGCCAATGTTCACTAACATATCGCTTTCTGTTATAATTTTTTAAAATACTCCATTTTACTATGCTTTTTCCATTATGTGCTGCATAACAGATGACTTCCCTAACAGCTTCATTGCTGAGTGCCTGAACTGCAGACAGCAAATTTTTTGATGATTGTTATTGCTGGCAACATATCCTTTAAACTGGGTCAATACAATTCTGTTGGGTTGAAATGACAGTGAAGAAGGTGACAGCCTAATGACTGTATTGCTGTATGCTTTTGTCAGCACATAGATTTAGTATAAGGGGAATTGTGCTTTATTCACAGATATTAGATCTAAAGTTCTGCTTTTTAAATTTATCACTTACTTCAGTGTTTTGAGCTGAAGGTACACGTGTCCTTTTTCACTTCTGCTATACTAGGCATCATGTCCGTAACAATAGAATGTTTGGCATCATTTTCTACACACATTGTTGACGCTGTAGGTACATAATGCTTAAACTGTTTCCCTTGACAGACCTCATACACCAGTGTCCTGACCGAGAGACATTTGTTTCATGTTGAACTCTTCCACTGAGTAACATTTGAAAAACTAGCTACTAACAGTGTTGAGTATGACACAACACATGACAAACGATAACAAAATGAGGTAAAATATTAACTCTGGAGCTGTAAGAAGTTAAAATAAACAAATCCTAACACATAATCAGTGTTTTCACAGGACAGCTAGCTGCCTGAAACTACAGGATATACAATCTTGGAAATGTCATGGTGGGGTGAAAACCTAGGAATTGCAAGTGGTTGCTCGGGCAACAGGCCTCGTGATGGGGGAATGGCTGAATTTGTGCTGTGCCTTCCTTGTGAGCCTCACCTCACCATTTTCTTTGTAGCTGTTAGTTGTAAAGTAATTTTGAATAGACCATGGGTCGTACAGTCAAGGTATGGAAGTATGTACATTTTCTCCTTGTGCATTAGTGCAGAGGCACATTTCTGCTACATGAGCTCACTTGTATCAACATGCCAAGGCAAGGTTTGATATGATGATGAAATTGTTCATGAAATATTTTGTGATTTTGCAGAAAATGGCTTGATATTTTTGAAGATGATAATGTGGATAATTTGGAGGATAGCTTGGACTATGTTCTTGAAGAATGTTGAAAACAAAGCATTAGATAGAGTTTTCTTCATATTGTGCCTCAAGATGTTGAAAACTAAGGGAGAGAGTGAGAACTTTATATCAAACAGATTCCGAGGAAGATTGTACTAAAATCATCCATGTTACCATTATTGAAGTCTGCTTAGAAAATCTGGACAGTGCAGCATCACCAGTGTAGATGAGAACAGTGCAGATCTAGTCTTTTTTCCTATTTCAGTACAGATTATGTGATGCACTGCACAAGGTAGACTTCTACTGGAAATTGTTAGTGCTAATGCCCATTGTTCAGATACCCTCTCTCAAGAAATTACCATCGATGAAGGCAAGAGTAAATTTCTTAGCCATGTGTGTTTCAGGCAGTAATTGTCTTAAAACGAAATAAATAAGGTCACCAGACAAAGCCCATCCCATTAAAAGGGCACATTGGTTACTTTATCTGTGTGATTCTCCACTTCTGACATAAGTCTTGGGACTGAAATGTTGTGTATGTATCTGTAGGTTGTATGGTATCAGTACAGTAAGATGTCTCGATGTGGAGTCATGACTAGGTAGCAGAAAGGAACTATCATGTTTGGATGCATCCATGACCACACCCTAAATGAAATTGCTTCATTTGTTTTTTGTATCAAAATAGAGTAGTTCCTGTCTACAAGGAATGGAGCATCACTCACAGCTATGTAATATGGCGTAAGAATAGTGTCGTAAACAGATTATAACTACCAGAGACATGTGTCACACCTCGTCGATTATTAAAGCCAACTGAATGCTGCTATCAGTAAATGAAGTTGTAACTACACACCTACCAATGCAACTCTATGAGTCATAATTTCTATTTATTTGTTTACTGATTCTTTAAAATAAGAAAATGAAGCATACTACAAATTTAATGAAAGCAGTAGTGGGATGTTACAATAATGTAACATATTACTTAACTTGTACCTTCATTATAATGCTGATAATGGATGTCGAAATCTGTTTGCTGCATCTTCCATCATTGATCATGTAATTCACTGGAACATTAGTTCAGCACATTGATAACAATAATGTACACAGTACTTCTGATTTTGATTAAAGTTTAATGGAAACCAAATACTTTTTCCATAGTACATTCACAGTTATACTTTGACCTTAACACAAACTTTCACTCAACATACCACCTGGGAGGGCGGAGTCACCAGTGCTTTTACATATTCTCAACAGTTGAAAACAGTAAGAGTACTGTTAACAATACAATTTTGATTAAATTAGGCATGGAAATGAATTACAGTACAATTGGAGTACAATTGGGACATGTTGTGACATACATAGTAAAACATAAACACAGATTTGTTACTCAGTAATATGTAATGGCCATAATATTACTGACAATTTTTTTTTTTTTTTTTTTTTTTTTTTTTTTTTTTTTTTTTTTTTTTTTTTTTTTTTTTTTTTTTTTTTTTCTTCTACACACACCATAACTTGGTCCTGGTTATTCAGGTTACCGTGAACAGAACCAAGATGTTTATTTAAACATCCTTAATGACCAAATGTTGTGCTTTCTTCTGAATCTTCAAAATGAGTCTTCTAAGATGGCAACATCTCTATTCACAGAGATGCAAGCATATGTTCATGGTTTGATGCACACTCAGGCAGCCTACTGCACCTCAACTAGCTTGCTAAATCATGGGCCTTAATCTCATAGAAAACGTGTAGGAGCTATTTGGTCAAGTGAGTGGAACGGAGTTCTCAGCACTCTGCAGTCTGGTAACTCCATATAAGATCCAACCATCAGTGAATGGCTTTGGGTGGGTATGGCATACCTGAAGAAATCTTTGGACTGAGTGAAGGCCATTACTGCTAGAGGCAGTGTTACACAGTATTAGCTTGATGTCTCCTTAGGATGGCTAATTTTTGGTCCAGTATGCTGACATCGTAAAGCTCTGTATGGAACTTTTTATGCAGCTAAGAACTGAGTCACAATGAATCTAATAAAAACCTTACTCAAGGATTTGTCTGGGAAGGGTTACACACTCTACAGGTATGTGTTAAATGCATGTGCACACTCATACCAATCCATTGTACCTGTCTCTTTAAGAAACTACATCAGTTCCTCTATAAACCACAACATCTAGCTACATCTGCCAATCACCACTGATAAAACAGAAGTTGGAGTATAAAATAAAACAATTAATTGTGTTTAGTATATATTCTTGATTGGTTGCAGTTTGATTTGTCAGTTAGGGGGTTATTTGTCTTCCTACATCTACTGTAGCTTTTCCTTTGTTATGTACAAAAGCTATGCAGAAGTAGAGGAAGTTGAGCTTATTGCTTTTTAATCTGTGGAGTGGTGCCATTGGGCTTCTCTAGCACAGTATGTTAGTAAAAGAATGCTTGAGTATGTGTACTTTATACTCTTACAATACATTTTGCTGTTACTCTTGTTATAATCTGCTTGTAAATTTTTTTTTGCTATGAAGAGTATATAATATGGTATTTGATATCCAAAATATAAATTTATTTATTGTAATAATTAAGTTCCTATGATCACTGATATATAGGAGTGGATTAGATGTGGAAGGGAAGGGAAGTCATTATTGCCTTAGCTTGAGAGAGGTGCAAATGACCCATCCTGCATCCGTTCATAACCCTCGTACTGTTTTTTGGCCTCAGTATTGATCAAGACAGTAGAACTAAAATATATATTCATTATACTTTTAGTAGCTGCCCAAAGGACTAACCTGTTCTGTTGCAGTTATTGTTAGTGCCCATTTTTTCTTTCATTTTGAGTAAACATCTGCCAAAGGCTCTAAAATATATACAGTGGGAACTGACAATTTTTTTTCACTTATTAATTCAAAATCCTTGTAATTTGGATTGATATTGTTGTAAGGATATCCATTACGAAGAATGTAATGTAATTGGATAGATTAAAAAAACTTCTCTGAAGGGGAAGGAAGAGGGGTAAAGGTAGAGGACTGGAGAGGTTTAGAAAAAGGGATAGAGTTTGGAAAAGTTGCCCAGAACCCTGAGTCAAGGGAATTTACCAGATGGAATGAAAAAGAAAGTCTGATTGTTGGAGACAGTGTGTTCTCCTGCTGCCACATGGGGAGCTGTTATTTTTACCATTAGGATGAATGTAATTTTTGATGAGCTTTAAAAATCATTTTAAGCAGTACGAAATACTCATTGCAACTTATCCTTTAAAGAGCACTACAAGCACTAACATTCCCAGCAAGAACTAAAGAATTACCAACATTATTTCATGTTTTCTCCTTCAAGATGCTGTAGATTTAATGTAGGGTGATGTTTGTAAGTTGGTGGCTAGAAACTACAGGGACATTTCATGTCTAATTTTTTGAAAGTGACCCACTTGCCCTCTTGGATTTTGATGAATTTTTGTATATAGAGTACCTCATGTCTCAAACGAACTTTGATCAAGCTTTAATTTCTCCAGTGGAATACTTGTAGAGATAAAACCACTTGTTTGACACCATACCCTGACCACTTACCAACTTTGAGACCTTACCAACTTTAAGAACTAATATCTCTCTTGGTATTTTTTTAAGCATGGAACTTGGCTAGCTTGTACAACATTTTGCAGTCTATTTTATGGTAGTAACAATTATTATTTCTGTGTGTGCCATAAGTAGATAAATTGTATTACAGTTGGCCTAGTGTAAAGTTGACGATTTTTGTAAAATGGCTAAAAATAGGGTATTTTCAATCCCGTTTTGCACAAAAGTCTCTTTTAGAAATGTTTTAGAACCACTCTCATTAGAATGAATATGTTTTGAACATCCTAACACTGGCATACAGTGTCAAAAAGAGCACCAACCAGCTAAGTTTCATGTTTGAAAAAAAATACCAAGAGAGATATCAGGCCTCAAAGTTGGTGAAAGCTCAGTGTCGTACTGTATGTGGTCAGCGTATGGGGTCAAACATACGACTGTATCTCAACAAATATTCCACTGGAAAATCTAAACATAATCAAAGTTCATTTGGGATATGTGGTACTCTACATACGAAATTTCAGCAAAATCCAAGTGGATCGAGCAGGCAGCCCTAGACCACTTGACATGGAATGACCCCATCTGCTGCTGTTTGTCATGTCCTATGATTTATACACCAACAATGAAAACTGTTTTCACTACTAACATTTGAATTAGCTGGTCACAGGTAAAGCAGCAGAATATACCTGTGGTTTTGTAACTTCTCGAACAGGAACAAACTAAAAGGTTTAACCATCAATTGGTGCTTATGTACAGGTAAAGAGATAAATATTTCAAGTTTCCTTTCTGAGATCTAAAATTTAAGATTTCATTTTTAAATTATTAATGTTTAAGTGCTCTTTCTTACGTACAATCACATACCTTAAACTTAGTTTTAATGTGAAAGATTGTCCTGAAATTGGAACAATGTAGGTAAAAACAAAGGTTATCATATTCCTTCATCAATGAATGTCTGTGCTGAATGTGAATTCTTGTATGTTGTATCTGAAAATGAAATGCAGTTGAACAAAAGCCAGCCATCTAGTAACATAGATTAATGTATTTATAAGCCTTTATCGTACCAGTTTCCTACATAATCGAGATGTCCTGTACTGATTTATTGTCGACTGTTTCAGTGAAATATAAAATATTATATAGAAGACATTGCTTAATTGTAATACAGAAGAATGTTCGAATGTTTTTGGTTAAGAAGAAATATCAACCTAGAATAAAGGGACTCACCAAAATCAACAGGCTAAAGGTAAAACATTTTGATATGTAGACTATCATAGATTTATACAGTCTTTCAGATCATCTCCTGAACATGTTGCAAAAATATTTGCTGTTTGTTTCTACCATTACAGCTAACACGAATTAGGAGATAAAAATAGCAGCTGAATTGTGTAATAGAAAGACCAGCAGTTTTTGTAAAGCAGCTACCTTCTATATATGAAGTAATTCACATAATTATCATTGTGAGTGGATTACCACTCTTCATAATTGGTTGTTAATATACTTTTCAGAACTAGCATGTGGTGTTTCTCTTTCTGAGGTTTTTTTTTCCAGTAGCAGGTTCAATCCATTCTGAGAAAAGGCAGCTAACTCAGAAAAAATTGTTGCCATCTCATTTCCTTTGCTACTGTGTAAAACCTATCAAGTTTTTCTTTTGCTAACGTATAACAAAATTTGGTAAAAATAAAGGCCCACTGATGATACTGAACTGCAGTGAAACATGTCAGGGTATAGAAGTAAAGGAATAACTGTGTTTTGCTCAAGGCAGAATCCTTTCAAACACAAATTTATGTGTTTTTAATATTGATTAGAGTGACAACACATCTGTGCACTAACCTTTGACACACAAAGAGGGAACAACACTTGACAGCCTCATCTGACATGTCAACACTCATTACATTGCAGTAAAATTCTTCCTATGGGTATCCCATCAAATTCAGCACTTGACTGATTAGCATTTTGTTAGCATCTGAAACTGACAAACCTCTAGCTGACTCCTCATCAGTCCTATAATGTCTTAGTTAATAGAATTTTTACCCAATATTATTAATACTGGGTCTTCTTCTTACAGAAAGAATCTTCAAAGCTACATCTGTATCCTAGCCTGAATTGGAAGTACATACTCCCATCAAATTAATAACCTTCTGTTGCATCGTCTGTGGAAATGGGCCAAAATATGCATTTCCATTAGTATTTAATGTCACTGATGAGTTTATGAGAACGAGATATAGGATCCATTCACTTTTCAACAATATAAATTTGTTGTTTTCACTCCATTGCAATCCAAGTTTAGGATTTACAGATTTTGGGCCAGGACAGTAATAGGAAGCCTGAATGTTCTATGCTTTTACTATTGTTTAATATGGTTTTTGTTAATTTAACCTTCCATTAAATTAAAATAAAGATCAACAAGAATCAACTCCTCATGAAATGAAAAAATTAATGTATTAAATAATTGTCCATTAAAAATATAATAGCCTAATAAGACATTACCTGTGACTGCACTAGCTGCAGGAGTACGAACATTAGTGTAAGCAATTTTATAACACTACAAGCCTACATTAGCAGCTTCTGCCTGCTAATTCATAACTTCACTCATTACAGTCTTGATGACACTCTTTCTCAATGACATTTCTGAAACATGATTTGTAAATGAATGAATGAATGAGTGCATTCTAGATTAATCAACAGTAACTGAAGAGAATGACTGTATAGCCAATAACATGTGCTTGACCCATTTTTCTGCTGTTAATTTTGTTCCTGATTTCTCATTCTTTGCCTTCTGATGCATAATTCTTAATATCTTCATTTCTGCTCTTTTCTGTTATTATTTCTTCTTTTGCTGAAGAAATGCACTGTTCTTAATCATCACTTATCCGGTTAAGATTTCTACAAGTTCTTGTTTGCTATTTAATTTTTGCAATGATTTATAAGCCACTGTTTTCAACATGATATAAGCTGTTTCTGTCTCTTTTCAGGACAATCTTAGTAGGATGGAGAAAATTATTCCTCAGCTCAAAAAGGACAAAGAATCCAGTGCAGCAGAAGTAAAAAAACTCCACAGTGATATTGAGACAGCATTGAAAAAAATTAAGGTTGGTAGTATTTACAGGTGTATCAGTTGTGAAACATTCTGGTATTTGTCATTTATTGAGGCATGAAATATTTAATGTGGTCTCCTTCTCTCTGTGGGTATGAAGCGCCAATAGCAAGTAATTTTGTTGTGTAAGTCAGTGGGCAGGAGGGTGGGGATTGACACTAAATTACATCTTGCTGGTGTTTGTTAACAGCTGTATTTTGTGTTTTAAATGTAATCAGTGGACTGATTAGTTTGCAGACTGGGTTTGTTATGGTGCTGTTGATGAAGACAAATAAACACTACACAGTACACATAAAATTGCATATTAGGTTCTTTTAAATCATAAGGATGAATACAAATGAGACCAGTTAGACAAGTAGAAACCAAGAATACTAAGAAACAAGAAAAAAGAATGAAACCCAGCACACAAAGAAGGATCTACAATAGACTGGTGCAAGAATTGAAAAAGAGGCTGCATTGATGAAATCCAGATCAAGTGTACCAAACATTTTGTCCCTAAAACAAAGGAATAGTTTTCAGTTCAACTGTGAATGTCTGAATAAATTCGATATAGGGAACATCTAGAGGCAAGTCCATGTTATGGATGTATTGAACCTAGGTGAGCCTATAATTGATCCAAATGACTGTAGGTCAATATCTTTGCTGAGCTTCTGTACATAGTGATTGGATGATTGATTCTGAAGCAGTAATCAGTAGAAATAGAATCCCTCCTCATATAAAAAAAAAAAAATTCAGCCACAGAACTCACAAATCCAAATCCTCAATCTAATGCAACACTGGCCCTGTGAGAATGCCTAGAAAAGAACCTTACTGAAGCTGTGTTTGTACATCTGACTGCAGCTTAGGACACAATAAAGCAAACAGCTTTCATGAAGAAATCATACCACTCCATAAAAGCCTACAAAAAGACCAGAGGGTCAGCAAAGTCAGTGGAAACACCAAAAATATGTACTCCCACAGAATAGTGTGCTTTCACCTAACCTCTTTAATGTATTTACAAATAGCTGACAGATGTGGGTGCTATTGGGAAGTTTTCTTATGCTGACAATCTGATGTTTTCAGTACAAGAATATACACTGATCAGCCACAACATTATGACCACCTACCTAACAGCCAGTATGTACACCTTTGGCCAGATAACAATGGTGACTCGTCATGGTATAGAAGCAATGAGGCCTTGGTAGGGTGCTGGAGGAAGTTAGCACCACATCTGCATGCACAAGTCACCTAATTCCATTAAATTCTGGGAAGGGGGCGATGGGTTCTGATGCCACATTCAATCACATCCCAGATGTGTTCTACCGGGTTCAGATATGGTGAGTTGAGTGGCCAATACATCAATTGGAACTCACCACTCTGTTCCTTGAACCACTCCATCACACTCCTGGCCTTGTGTCATGGCATATTATCTTGCTGAAAAATGCCACTGCCATCGGGAAACATGATCGTCATGAATTGGTGTACATGTTCTGCACCAATCTCCAATACTCCATGGCCATCATGGTGCCTTGCATGAGCTCCACTGTATCCATGGATGACCATATAAGTGTTCCCTAGAGCTTAATAGAGCTGCCGCCAGCTTGTCTCCGTCCCACAGTAGAGGTGTCAAGGAGCTATTCCCCTGGAAGATGACAGATTTGTGCCCTCCCATTGGCATGACCTGTCAGAAGATGCAACGCTCTGCCACTGTGCCAATGTCCAGTACCGATGGTCACGTTCCCATTTCAGTCATAGTTGCCAATGTCTAGGTGTTAACATTGGCACATACATGGGTCATCAGCTGCAGAGGCTCATCGTTAGGAGTGTTTAGTGCATTGTGTTTTCAGACACACTTGTACTTTGCTCAGCATTAAAGTCTGATGTTAGTTGTGGCACAGTTTGCCGCCGGTCCCTGTCAGCCCAGCCTACGACATCCAACATCACTAATGAGGGGTGGCTGCCCAACCCCATGATGTCTGGACATGGTTTCACCACATGTTGAAGACATCAACCACAGTACTCCTCGAACACCCAACAAGTCATGCAGTTTCTGAAATGCTCATGTCGAGCCTCCAGGCAAGGCAGTATTCTGCTTTTATCTAGTATAGGTCTGTGCACACAGTATAGATGGAATAACCTTAAATATGACAAGTAGACTTATTACAGAGTATGTAACATCATTTCCACTGTAAATATACAACTTTATGCTGACATTCTCCTCCATAATACCAAAAAGTGCTGCACAGAATGAATAAATCAAGGTGTGAACATATGGATTTAATCCAGCTCCTTTGAGTGGAAATGAAATTTGGAGCTAGCTTCTTGAATACTTATGTTGACCTTATGTATGGGCTGATACTGGCAAAATTAATTCTGTGGAAGACAAGGAGGAGACGCCATAAATGGAGACACTGTTGCAAGTCCATGGACTTTGCAGAGGTCACTGAAAAGACTGCACACAGATGTTGTTTGATCCAAGAACAGTCCAAAATAATTCTCATTTTTAAACAATTTTTTCAAAAAAGAAGTTTAGAAATCCTTTTTTTATCAAAGTTATTTAATCTAACACCTTGACTGTCATTATGGACATTTTATAAAAGTCTCTGTGATTGCCTCTTGGTTTGCCTGATAATCTCTGTGAACTTTTTCTTGATATTTTTGAGGTTGGTTGCATTTTATTCTGTTTTGTGTGTTTGAAATTTTAACCATGCATGATGTCTTTCTTCATGAATTTTGTCATATTCTGAGTTCCACCAGACATGTCTTTTATGTGGGTTCAGTGGGTCTAAATTTTCTGCTTGTTGCCTGAGAATTTGAACCAGTTCTTCTAAATTATCTGTCAGTTTTATGTTTTGTGTGACTTCACTATATTTATCATTTCTATTTAATTGGTGGGGATCGAAGTTCCTCTTTTGTTTATTGCATTTTGGATTCTTTTTTAGTGGTGTGAGCTTAATTTTGATTTTGACAATGTAATGTCTGAACCTGTATCTACCCCTCTTAATATTTTAACATTGTAGATTTCTCTGTGAAAGAATTTGTCCATAAATACATGATACAGCTGCCATTCTCCTTTTCTCCAATTAGGATGTTTCCAAGTTTTAAGTTTGTTTGGCCTCATTTTGAAGTATGTGGACTTTGAGTAATTATATCACACAGAATAATCACAAACAAACACAAACATACACACAAAATTCAAGCTTTCGCAACAAACTGTTGCCTCATCAGGAAAGAGGGAAGGAGAGGGAAAGACAAAAGGATGTGGGTTTTAAGGGAGAGGGTAAGGAGTCATTCCAATCCCGGGAGCGGAAAGACTTACCTTATGGGGAAAAAAGGACGGGTATACACTCGCACACACACACATATCCATCCACACATATACAGACACAAGCAGACATATTGGTCTTTAAATATGTCTGCTTGTGTCTGCATATGTGTAGATGGATATGTGTGTGTGTGCGCGAGTGTATACCCGTCCTTTTTTCCCCATAAGGTAAGTCTTTCCGCTCCCGGGATTGGAATGACTCCTTACCCTCTCCCTTAAAACCCACATCCTTTCGTCTTTCCCTCTCCTTCCCTCTTTCCTGAGAGGCAACAGTTTGTTGCGAAAGCTTGAATTTTGTGTGTATGTTTGTGTTTGTTTGTGTGTCTATCGACGTGCCAGCGCTTTCGTTTGGTAAGTCACATCATCTTTGTTTTTAGTTATATTTTTCCCACGTGGAATGTTTCCCTCTATTAATTCATATCTTACATATATATAGTTATAATAGAGGGAAACATTCCACGTAGGAAAAATATATCTAAAAACAAAGATGATGTGTCTTACCAAATGAAAGTGCTGGCAGGTCGACAGACACACAAACAAACACAAAAATACACACAAAATTCAAGCTTTCACAACAAACTGTTGCCTCATCAGGAAAGAGGGAAGGAGAGGGAAAGACGAAAGGATGTGGGTTTTAAGGGAGAGGGTAAGCAGTCATTGCAATCCCGTGAGCGGAAAGACTTACCTTAGGGGGAAAAAAAGGATGGGTATACACTCGCACAACACACATATCCATCCACACATATACAGACACAAGCAGACATATTTAAAGACAAAGAGTTTGGGCAGAGATGTCAGTCGAGGCTGAAGTGCAGAGGCAAAGATGTTGTTGAATGACAGGTGAGGTATGAGTGGTGGCAACTTGAAATTGGCGGAGATTGAGGCCTGGTGGATAACGGGAAGAGAGGATATATTGAAGAGCAAGTTCCCATCTCCGGAGTTCGGATAGGTTGGTGTTAGTGGGAAGTATCCAGATAACCCGGACGGTGTAACACTGTGCCAAGATGTGCTGGCTGTGCACCAAAGCATGTTTAGCCACAGGGTGATCCTCATTACCAACAAACACTGTCTGCCTGTGTCCATTCATGCGAATGGACAGTTTGTTGCTGGTCATTCCCACATAGAATGCGTCACAGTGGAGGCAGGTCAGTTGGTAGATCACGTGGGTGCTTTCACATGTGGCTCTGCCTTTGATCGTGTACACCTTCCGGATTACGGGACTGGAGTAGGTGGTGGTGGGAGGGTGCATGGGACAGGTTTTACACCGGGGGCGGTTACAAGGGTAGGAGCCAGAGGGTAGGGAAGGTGGTTTGAGGATTTCATAGGGATGAACTAAGAGGTTACAAAGGTTAGGTGGATGGCGGAAAGACACTCTTGGTGGAGTGGGGAGGATTTCATGAAGGATGGATCTCATTTCAGGGCAGGATTTGAGGAAGTCGTATCCCTGCTGGAGAGCCACATTCAGGATCTGATCCAGTCCCGGAAAGTATCTTGTCACAAGTGGGGCACTTTTGTGGTTCTTCTGTGGGAGGTTCTGGGTTTGAGAGGATGAGGAAGTGGCTCTGGTTATTTGCTTCTGTACCAGGTCGAGAGGGTAGTTGCGGGATGCGAAAGCTGTTGTCAGGTTGTTGGTGTAATGCTTCAGGGATTCCGGACTGGAGCAGATTCGTTTGCCACGAAGACCTAGGCTGTAGGGAAGGGACCGTTTGATGTGGAATGGGTGGCAGCTGTCGTAATGGAGGTACTGTTGCTTGTTGGTGGGTTTGATGTGGACGGACGTGTGAAGCTGGCCATTGGACAGGTGGAGGTCAACATCAAGGAAAGCGGCATGGGATTTGGAGTAGGACCAGGTGAATCTGATGGAACCAAAGGAGTTGAGGTTGGAGAGGAAATTCTGGAGTTCTCCTTCACTGTGAGTCCAGATCATGAAGATGTCATCAATAAATCTGTACCAAACTTTGGGTTGGCAGGCCTGGGTAACCAAGAAGGCATCCTCTAAGCGACCCATGAATAGGTTGGCGTATGAAGGGGCCATCCTGGTACCCATGGCTGTTCGCTTTAATTGTTGGTATGTCTGGCGTTCAAAAGTGAAGAAGTTGTGGGTCAGGATGAAGCTGGCTAAGGTAATGAGGAAAGAGGTTTTAGGCAGGGTGGCAGGTGATCGGAGTGAAAGGAAGTGCTCCATCGCAGCGAGGCCCTGGACGTGCGGGATATTTGTGTATAAGGAAGTGGCATCAATGGTTACAAGGATGGTTTCTGGGGGTAATGGATTGGGTAAGGATTCCAGGCGTTCGAGAAAGTGGTTGGTGTCTTTGATGAAGGATGGGAGACTGCACGTAATGGGTTGAAAGTGTTGATCTACGTAGGCAGAGATATGTTCTGTGGGGGCTTGGTAACCAGCTACAATGGGGCGGCCGGGATGATTGGGTTTGTGAATTTTAGGAAGAAGGTAGAAGGTAGGGGTGCGGGGTGTCGGTGGGGTCAGGAAGTTGATGGAGTCAGGTGAAAGGTTTTGTAGGGGGCCTAAGGTTCTGAGGATTCCTTGAAGCTCCGCCTGGACATCAGGAATGGGATTACCGTGGCAAACTTTGTATGTGGTGTTGTCTGAAAGCTGACGCAGTCCCTCAGCCACATACTCCTGACGATCAAGTACCATGGTCGTGGAACCCTTGTCCACCGGAAGAATGAAGATGGACCGGTCAGCCTTCAGATCACGGATAGCCTGGGCTTCAGCAGTGGTGATGTTGGGAGTAGGATTAAGGTTTTTTAAGAAGGATTGAGAGGCAAGGCTGGAAGTCAGAAATTCCTGGAAGGTTTGGAGAGGGTGATTTTGAGGAAGAGGAGGTGGGTCCCGCTGTGACGGAGGACGTAACTGTTCCAGGCAGGGCTCAATTTGGATAGTGTCTTGGGGAGTTAGATCATTAGGGGTAGGATTAGGATCATTTATCTTCGTGCCAAAGTGATACTTCCAGCAGAGAGTACGAGTGTAGGACAGTAAATCTTTGACGAGGGCTGTTTGGTTGAATCTGGGAGTGGGGCTGAAGGTGAGGCCTTTGGATAGGACAGAGGTTTCGGATTGGGAGAGAGGTTTGGAGGAAAGGTTAACTACTGAATTAGGGTGTTGTGGTGCCAGATTGTGTTGATTGGAATTTTGAGGTTTTGGAGGGAGTGGAGCTGGAAGTGGGAGACTGAGTAGATGGGAGAGACTGGGTTTGTGTGCAATGAGAGGTGGTTGAGGTTTGCTGGAAAGGTTGTGAAGGGTGAGTGAGTTGCCTTTCTGGAGGTGGGAAACCAGGAGATTGCATAGTTTTTTGAAGTGAAGGGTGGCATGCTGTTCTAATTTGCGGTTGGCCTGTAGGAGGATGCTCTGAATAGCCAGTGTGGATGTGGGAGAGGAAAGATTGAGGACTTTTATTAAGGATAGGAGTTGACGGGTGTGTTCATTGGCTGAGTTGATGTGTAGGTGAAGTATTAGGTGGGTGAGGGCAATGGATTGTTCAATTTGGAACTGGTATAGGGACTGATGGAAAGAAGGGTTGCAGCCAGAGATGGGAACTTTAAGTGTGAGGCCTTTGGGGGTTATGCCAAATGTCAGACAAGCCTGAGAAAATAAAATATGTGAGCGTAATCTGGCTAGGGTGAAGGCATGTTTGCGGAGGGAATGTAAATAAAACTTAATGGGGTCGTTGTGGGGGTGTTGTGAGGGTGACATGGTATTACACTTTCCACCTTCTAATACCATGTCATCTACTCAGTCTCCCACTTCCAGCTCCACTCCCTCCAAAACCTCAAAATTCCAATCAACACAATCTGGCACCACAACACCCTAATTCAGTATTTAACCTTTCCTCCAAACCTCTCTCCCAAGGCAGTGGCAAACCACCTCCACTAGGACCTTGCCCAGTAGGTTGTGCAGGTCTCCTGGATTGTCCCCTATGCTCCTTGGATTATGGGACCTCATCATCAGCAATTCCCATTGACCTAGAATTGTGAAATTTTGCAGAGAACAAGGTTTCACAGCACAAGTAAAGGAAAAAATCCAAAAATTGTTAATTTGTAATTAAATCACACAAAAGATTTCTTTTTTCATTTGTTATCCAAAGTAAAACTTAAAATCAAAACTTTCTCAGAAATTTTGGAATCCCTGGGACCAATATCTTGCCGGTATCAATGTTGATAACAGGCAAATATTGTCGAGATTCTTGATTCCCAGGATGGAAGAGCTGTCTGTATACATAATTAAATGTGCATAGAACCTTCAGAGTGCATGTTGTACTCACATCTGGCCAATTTTTTAACTAATAAATAGATTGGTTGATGAGGAAGTTTTGTAGACCCAGGAGATAGGTGCAAGGTTGCCTGACTGCAGTGCCAGGCCGGTATGAGCTGCCACTACCCAGAAGTCATCGTGAGCTGCCACCAACATCCTGACTGAACTAAGATGCAGCGTGTATTGATTAAGAAGCTGATAAGAGCAGATTTCTTGGTACAGAGTTAATGTTTAAGGGACGTGAAGGAAAAATGCAGTAAAAGGTCACACAGGGAATGTGACTCACGCTGGACTGGTGCTTGAGTCGGGCAGCCAGCAAGTGGCCATAGCTCCTGTCAAACTGGTACTGCAGTTGGGCAGACTGGGTTGTATGGTAGCTCACAGCTCCCATTATTGCCATGAGGTGTCGCTCCAGAAGTGAACAGGTGACATTCAGTCTCCAGAGAACTTTCCTTCCTTGAAGAGTTCCTAAGATGTATGAAAATGGTGATATTCAGTTAGCTAACATTGTTGTCTGAATTTTAATCATAACTTTATTCAGCGGCCCATAAACAAAATTACTGCTATGTGAGACAAGTTGTCTGACTGTAGATACTTAGTGCTATCCACACCAAGCTGGGGAAGGTTGTTTTGATTATTTGTTGATGCCTCAGGCTGTGGCCTATGAACTGTGCCCTCCTTTTTGTCAAATTGTACCAGAAATTTCTTCTCTCCATGACACAACTCATTGCCTTTTCGTTAGCTATTGCATCTACCTATCTACCCCCAACCTTATTCAGTAGCACCAAATTTCAAAAGCTTCAGTTTTTTTTGTGCATACTGTTTATTTTCCATGTTCCACTTTCATACAAGGCTACACTCTGGACAAACACTTTCAGAAAAGAAGTAATAACACTTAAATGTACAAGAAATGTAAAAGCTTCTCAATTCCGTAAACACTTTTCTTACTAATGCCAATCTTCATTTTATGCTCTCTCTAAATCAGTCATCATCAGTCATTTTGCTGCCAATATAGCAAACTCATCCTCGGTTTACCGAATGAATTTCATGGTGAAATGTTTTAAAGGGAATTTATTGTTCAAAAATTTTAAAAAACTTTGACTAAGCAACTTTCATTTAGAGTAACATGTGAGGAAACATGTATGCAGGTAAGAACTATTTTTACAACACAAGTAAACTGGTATAACTAAATAGCAAATCACAATTCTATTATTACTTTGAAATATGCTCCTGTTCCAGACTGATGACTCAATCACTACAGCCCAGGTGGACAGTCTACACCTTCAGCTGATGAATCGAATAAATGAGCAAATGAGCCAATTACAGACAAAACTGCAACAGCAAAAGAATGCAGAAGAACAAGAACGATTGCGCAAGATTCAAGAAGAAATGGAGAGAGAAAGAAAGCGCAAGGAGGAAGAAGAAAGAAAGAAAAGAGAAGAGGAGGAAAATAGAAGGAAGTGAGTAACAACATTTCTTAAAGTGAATGCACAAAAAAGTATTACATTTCACGTTAAAGTACCTCCTATAATGAAGGAAAACTCACATAAAGATGAAGGGAATACAAGAGTGAACGAAAAATCTTTGTTTCAGAATATCTCAACAAGCAAAGTTTTTACCTGTTGGTACTGCATGTGATTGTTGTGAGAAAAAATTCTGTGATTATTAGTAAGATTATGCAGTTATGTCTAATTTAATACTATTAGAAAGAAGTTGCATAAATATTCAGTCAGATCTTGAAAATATTTCAAGGTGGTGCGAAGATTGACAGCTTGCTTTAAATGTTCAAAAATGTAAAATTGTGCACTTCATAAAATGAAAATACATAGTATCCTATGACTAAAATAGCACTGACTCACGTTTGGAATCAGCCAATTCATATAAATGCATGGATGTAACAATTTGTAGGGATATGAAATGGCTTGATAGGTTCAGTCGTGGGTAAAGCAGGTGGTAGAATTCAGTTTATTGCCAGAATACCGGAGAAGTACAGTCAGTCTACAAAGGAGATTGCTTACAAATCACTCCTGCAACTGGTTCTAGAATATCACTCAAGTGTATGGGATCCATAAGAAATAGGACTAACAAGGGGTGTTGAATGTATACAGAGAAAGGCAACATGAATGGTCACAGGTTTATTTAGTCTGTGGAAGAGTATCAAAGAAATACTGAAGGATCTGAACTGGAAGATCTTGAAGATAGACATAAACTATCTCAAGAAAGTCTATTAATGATGTTTCAAGAATTGGCTTTAAATGATGACTCTAGGAATATCCTACAGTCCCCTAGATATCACGTAAATAGGTATCGTGACGATAAGATTAGAATAATTACTGTACACACAGGGGCATCCAAACAATTATTCTTCATGCGCTCCATATGTGAATGTAACAGGAAGAAACCCTCTGTCATGCACCTCATGGTGGTTTTCAGAGTGTAGATGTAGATGTAGAGAAGTATGTGATGAATTTTGGATTGGTTTGTACTCGTTTTCTATTACTACCCATGTGGTATCAGTTTCCTGTTTTTCGCTCTCTTCTTCTTCTTCTTCTTCTTCTTCTTCTTCCTCCTCCTCTTCGTTCTCCTCCTCCTCCTCCTCCTCCTCCTCCTTCTATGTGCTCTTTTGTTTGCACCTTTCCACCATATTGGCTTTCTGACTATATTGATGTTCCACCAGTGTTTTCTTGAAGAATCACTAAACTTTTGTGTGGTATTAAAACTTGCAAATGTTATTGTATGCTGAATATAGTCCCACACACAGCTGTTAAGAGCTGTGATTTGGCGAAAAGCATATTAAAGAAATATTTGAAATTATGAATCACAAATCTGACTCTGTGTAATAGATAAAAACACACAGTCTAATAATTACATGATGTGCTGATGTTCTGACAGCTTTGAATAACAATTAGCATGTTAAATAAAACGTGGTCTGAGTTTATTTCTCGCAGATCTTCACACCAACACAAAAACATGGGAATAAAATTGCAAATTGAAACAGCTTTGAGGCACATTTGTTTGTTGTCCACTCGTGATAATAACAATTTGATACTGTTACTTTTATCTGTTGATACAGTTTTTAACCTACCAAAAAAAGTTTGATTTTTGTTGTGTCTATTAACGATGTTTCAAGAATTGGCTTTAAATGATGACTCTAGGAATGTCCTACCGTCCCCTACATATCAAGTACATAGGGACCGTTTTTATCCCCCGAAAACTTACACATTTCTCTTAATGAAAATTTTACAAATTGATTTGTTGTGCAATAAGTATTTTCACTGAGTTTTATTATTCCTTTCGTACAGGGTAATATACATACATGTGAAATGAGTCAAAGTATAATCATCAAAGTGAAGCAGGTCATGGAAACTGATTTAATACTTTACTGCCATTGAACTAATATAAATTATTTGTAATTGCCCAAGCAAATGTAAAGCAGTAGAATAAACAGAAAAGTCACTTTTTTAGGAGGTATTGGGAGCTGGTGCTCTTCCATGATGTTAATGGCTGTTGTTTATCTCTCTTGTGAACGTTGCTATATCTACATGGTCACATTGATATTTATCATACAATGGTAACTATCCATGAGCTGTTATGGTAGAGCTCTAATTACGATAAAAATTGCTACTTGTCATGTAGCTAACAGTAGTCTTGAATCAAGATAGTCAGATAATTTGTAAGGGGAATAGCTAATGAGATATGTTGTTGATTTTATTCTGAATATATTGGACTCCTAAATTCTTGTTTTATGTTGAAGGGACCTTGTTGAACACCTTTCCACCAGAATACCAAACCTACTCTGAATCATAGGAAAGGAAATAAATACTACAACCAATATTTTTCTCTATTGTGGATTATGGTTATGTAAACCACAATTTAAGTGAAACTGTTTATTATTATTGTTATTATTATCGTTATTTGCTTAAAATAGCATCAAAGCATAAATACACTGGGAAGTAAGTGTGGGAATTCCAAGATCATTGAAGAGGCCTCTAGGAGATGTGTGCTGGG
Source organism: Schistocerca serialis cubense (assembly GCF_023864345.2). Classification (NCBI taxonomy): domain Eukaryota; kingdom Metazoa; phylum Arthropoda; class Insecta; order Orthoptera; family Acrididae; genus Schistocerca; species Schistocerca serialis. The sequence goes on along the minus strand of NC_064642.1, from coordinate 560,978,452 downwards.
AAACTTGGTGAAAATAAGACAGATATAAGCAAAATACAAGATGATAAAGCAAATTGTGTCCTCATAACAGGACATTGGTTATTCATTAGTTGTGATCAGTTTATGGTCAGAGTGACGCATGTTTGCCTGTCTCTTCTCCTTTGTAACAGTAGGCATTTACTCAGATTCTGGTAGTGTTTCTACTGGCTTAATGTTTTACTAAGCTCAAAATAAAACAAATTAGCTTCAAACAATATTATGAAAAGGATAGATCGCTATGTACCATAAGGATGATACCTTCGAGTTGCAGACAGTCTCAAAGAAAGGACTGTTACACAATGAGATTTTGACCAAAGCCCCTTCAGAAAGGAAAACACACACCTTCATTCGCACAAGCAGGCACACCTCACACACACACATGACCCCTATCTCCAGCTGCTCTGGCCAGAATCCAACTGTGTCCTCTATGAACCATTGAATTGTAGGAAAGGAAATAAAAAAGTTGTATATTTCTCTATTGTGTATTGTGGTTGTGCAAACCACAAATTAAGTGAAACTGTTCTTTTTTGTTATATGCATCAAATACCATCAAAGAGTAAATGCACTGAGAATGAAGTGTTGAAATTCGTAGATCTTTGAAGAAGCCTCTGAGAGAAGTTTGCTGGGAAGCACGCCATGGGGTCATATACCTGTGGAAGACCCAGGTGCAAGACCTGCCCGATCCATCCACCCAGCATTTCCTATTCTAGCCATGTCTCGGACTTATCCTACACCATCAGAGGCTGTGCCATGTGTGAAAGAAGCCTACCATATACCAGCTATGCAGCAATTGTTTGCTTTTTATGTTGGTAAGACTGTCAACTTGCTGCCCACCAGGTTGAATGACAACTGCCAGATGGTAGCCAAGAGCAAAGTGGCACAACATGCAGCCAAACATAACATACTCGATTTTAATGGCTGCTTTGCAACCCAAGCCATTTTGATCCTCCCCTCCATCACCAGATTTTCTGTACTGCCCAGATGGAAGTTACCCTTACAACAGGTTCTCTGTTCCTGAAATCATCCCGGCCACAACTTATGGTAATCTCGTATCCCCACAACCTCCACCCAACAGTTTCCACCCACTCTGTCCTATCACCTCCTCCCAATCCATGTTGTCCCTTCACCTTCATTGTGTGCTGCTGTCTGACAATGCAGTTTTCTCCTCTTATCTGCTCCTCTCCTTTCTGCTCCTTGTCTCCCTCTTCCTCTCCCCTCCGCTACAGCCACTCAATGCTACATGTGGCAGCCTTGTCTGACTACCATCTAAACCTTACATTTTGCTCCAGGGTACACTGAATTTTCTTCACCTACTCATACCCTGCAGCCCGTCCCCCTTCTCCACCCCACTCAGGATTACTGCTTCTGTTTGATGTGACAAAGCTGCATTCTGGCCAGAGCAGCCAGAGGTAGCAGTCATGTGTGCTTCAGGCGTACTTGCTTGTGTGAATGAGTGTGTGTTTTCCTCTCTGAGGAAGGCTTTAACTGAATGTGTAACAGTCTTTTTGTTGGCCTCTCTGCAACTCTGTGTGTCATATTTATGGTAAGTAGCAATCCATCATTTTCGCAATATTGTTGATATTCCAACCTGGATTTTTCATTGTTTAACGTATAAACTTTGTTTATACTTGCTATAACCACTAGATATTCTTTTTGTCTTAAAGATTTCTTGGGGAACATTACCTCTCCTGGTGTTGTGAAGATCATATTCATATTACTGAAGTTATTTGTAACAGCTTTTCCAAGACATTCCATGGCAGTATCTAGTGAGTCTGACATCCCCATCTTTTGAGTAAAAGTTACAAAATGCTTGTTAAAAAGTTTTACTATACTGTACACTTCTGGTGTCAACATATCAGTTACTGTTAAAAGATATCTGCCCGACCTATGATCAACATAACATACATTTTCCTGTCTCTATTGTACCATTCTCCTCCTTCACTATACCCATGCTGTCTTTATTTTGTTACTGTACTTGGTGGGACTGTGTTCTGCTCATAATAAATTTGTGTATATGTGTGGAGTATGTCTAATAATGAGCTCACTGACAGATACAATTCCTTTTTATCTCACAAGATACCTTTACTCTAATTTCAGATAAAGACAAATTTATTAATAAATATGCTGTATTTGTTGACATGGCATCATTTTCCTCTATACACCACTCCAATTCGTGCCTTTGAGAGATTTCCTAAAATAGCCAATTTTTGGGTTACTGATTACCCTCCTAAATTCAAATTTAGTAAATTTTCTACCATTATCAGTATTATCATTTAATATATGAAACTGCATGTCATGTTCTTACAGGCCATTGACTAGTGGTTTTGATTAGATCTTTTTATAAAGATATTATCAACATCTATTGTCAAGCAACTCACTACCAACAAGCTCCAGTCTGACTTAAAGCTGGAATTGGGAATCTCTATAGTTTCAAATAAAAACCAATTACATGATTTGTAATTATTCCTAAAAATTGTACAATAATCTAGACAGGAGGATTAAAAATTCTCTGCTAACAATGAAACAATTGTAATTTTTGTTTTCATTGTGCATCATTTGCTAAAAATGTAGGTGTAACTTTTATGTGATAAATATCAATATAATCCTTTTGGTGCTAAGCTAATAGTGTGAGATAAATGGCAACTGTTTATCATAACTGAGGAAGCAACATTTTCTTTAAAAGTACCAGCTTTTCTTTTGGTTTTGTTATACCAACATTACCTTGAAAAATTACACATGATTTGTAGTAGTTTAATGATAGTTAATTATTAATGCAATTTTAAGCTGCTTCTTCCCTTGAGCATGTTTACCTGTATTTGTTACACTTCATTGAAAGTTTATATTAACTGTTTTCTGCACCCATGATTACTGTATAGGCACAACAGCATGTTGTTTCCAACAGCCACACTTCTCATCATCGAATCCCACTTTGTCATGTCTTTTATTTTATAACTGCTATTCCTCAGTAGAGTGGTACTCTGGAAACATTATGAAAACAATGGTAAAGAAAGGATTTACAAAATGAAAGTACAATCAAATATTACTGTAAAACACTTCATCTGTGTGAAGAAACCTCTGTTTCCAAATTGTAGGCTGTTTTTTTATTTGTATGTGTGTGCCTGATGTCACCTTATATGTATGTATAATTGTAATGTTTTTGGGAGAATGTGTAATGCATGTATTTGAAATAATTAAATCTACCTTATATTTTATACCAATAATAATTGTCGTAAGGGCTAAGAAACTTTATTACATTTTGTTGTAGTATGGAATTTAAGCATTACACTCTTGATTTCACTGAAATTTTCAGAAAGGCTGAAATGGAAGCTAGGAGAAAGGCTGAGGAAGAAGCAAGGAAAAAACAAGAGGAGGAAGACAGGAGAGCTGCTGCAGCACTTCAGGTGAGTGCTAAAAGAAGTTAAATTTTCATTCTTTAGTGTAACATTTTCTGTGAATTACCTGTCATCTCTTTATCAAGTGTTAATCAAATTAATACTGCTTTATGCTTTGAATAAGAAAAAAAATGTTTGTCTTTCACATAGAGAATTACAAAACATAATTAGTAACAGCCATATAATACATCTGTAAAGAATTCCTCTATATTTTTACTTTAGTACTGAAGAAACAGTTGCAGATATTTTTCTGTACATACGTTTCCTTTAGGTGGCAGAAAATCAACTGATTCTTTATTACTTCTTATACACATTGAGGAGATTGGTGTAAAGATCCATTGCTGTTAGAAACTGAATTTAGAGATGCTAAAAGCACCATTACTATTCCTTGTCTGCTTAAAGTGCCATCTCCCAATGGATTTATAAGAATCCCCTAGGAGACCCCTCTGCAACTAATTGCAGGAAAAGGAATTTGGTTTTCTTGGTGGGCACAGGGACAGAAAAAGACAATAATTATGCTCAACATTAAGTCAGTTGTGTCCGAGTTGAAACTGAAATCTAAAAAGTTTGTCAAGTGTGATAAATCTATTGCCAGCCATTTGTAAGAGTATGTTGTTAGTTATCATGTACATTACCATCTGGAGATGACAGTGGCCGTGTGTGTGTGTGTGTGTGTGTGTGTGTGTGTGTGTGTGTGTGTGTGTGTGTGTTTCACTACATCTGACTAAAGGAATTAGTCCAAGCTGATAGTATCTAACAGACTTTTTTTGTACATGCCTTTTTGGTTCTCAGTTCCGCCTCTGTGTGGTGAGTAGTAATATATCTATTTCATATTGGCAACCCAGGATGGCTTAGTGGCAGTATACATTGCTACTCACCAATAGAGGAGCTGTTGAGTTGCAGACAGACACAACAAAAAGACTGCTTCACATTTAAGCTTCGAGCCAAAAGGGCTTCTTCTAAGGTAGAAAACACACCCATTCACGCAAGAACAATCTATCACATGCAGGACCACTAACTCTGGTCACTGAGGCTAGACTGGAGCAGCTGCACCTGATGGGAGAAGCATTCCATGTATGGAGGGGTTAAGGATGTGGCTGGGGTGCGGAGGGGGAGGAATAGCAGGGTAGGGATGGGGGAGGGTGTGTTGCTTGTAGGAGCATGCACCTACATGGCAGCGACAGGGTATGGCATCTTGGTGCAGTTGGGTGGCATGAGGGGGGGGGGGGGGGCAGAAAAGGGGAGAAGTAGTGGAGGAGAGGAGGAACTATTGGATGCATTAGTGGAACAGAAGGCTATTCAGTGCTGGAGTGGGAGCAGTGAAGGAGATAGGTGGGTAAAGGACAGGGATTAGTGAAGATTGAGGCCAGGGTGTAACAGGAAAAAAGGATATATTGCAGGGAGAGTTCGCACCTGCAAAATTCTTATTGTTGTTATTCCAACTACCTAGAAAATTTTACCAGTTATTGTTTGTGAGATTCATGTCTGTAGTGATATGGAAACTGATGAATGTTATACCTTTTGTAGTTGATACAAAAGCCAATTCTTGTGAAAACTCAATTTACTGACTAAATTATAGTTCCATTATTAACTACTTAAAATAAATATATTTGCAGAAGCAACTGGAAAAAGAAGCTTTGGAAGATGCAAAGTACCGTGAACAGTTAGAGCAAGAAAAGAGAGACCATGAGCTGGCACTCAGACTGGCTCAGGAAACAAATGAACAGATTGAGGATATGCCTCAACCATCTGCTGCGAGGTAGGTTTCTTTATCTCAGTGAAGCAAATTTTTAGTTCTGTAGATACATTAACTATGGACAAAATTATGGTGTATATGTTGCTATGAGGGAGTAATGGATACAACTACACTAGTGTCTGTAACTGAAATATATGCATGAAATGAGAGCAACAAGGTAAGTCTTAATCAAAAGACTACAGCATACAACAGTGTCCAATTAAAGTAATTAAAAGAGCTGTGAAAACAAAGCATAATTTTTTTTAAAAATCGCTAAACCAGATAATGTCTTTCCCAACAAACCTCTGTTCTGCACATCTATTGTAGAGTGTGCCTTTGGAGTTAGATGCACATCTTCTCAAATTTTTGGTAAACTGATAGATCTTTCTGCTTCTTTCTTTTCTTTTTTTAAATTCAATTAACTGAATGCTTCTTGCATTAATTCCTTTTTATTCATCTGGGCTTCGTTCAACTTCTGATGTCAACAAGACTTTTGTTTCATTTAAACTAGTAATGAAGCACTCTTTGCCTTTGTAGCAACTTACCGACATACACTATGTGATCAAAAGTATCCAGACACCCTCAAAGACATATGTTTTTTGTATTAGGTGCATTGTGCTGCCACCTACTCCCAGGTACTCCATATCAGTGACCTCAGTGGTCTTTAGACATTGTGAGAGAGGAGAATGGGGTGCTCCGCGGAACTCAGACTTCGAACGTGGTCAGGTGATTGGGTGTCACTTGTGTCATACATCTGTACATGAGACTTCCACACTCCTAAACATCCCTAGGTCCACTGTTTCCAATGTGATAATGAAGTGGAAACTTGAAGGGACACATACAGCACAAAAGCGTACAGGCCGACCTCATCTGTTGGCTGACAGAGACTGCCAACAGTGGAAGAGGAATTCCAAACTGCATCAGGATCCACTGCAAGTACTATGACAGTTGGGTGGGAGGTGAGAAAACTTGGATTTCATGGTTTAGCAGCTGCTGATAAGCCACACATAGCACCAGTAAATGCCAAATGATGTCTTGCTTGGTGTAAGGAGCATAAATATTGGATGATTGAACAGTGGAAAAACATTGTGTGGAGTGACGAATCTTGGTACACAATGTAGTGATCTGATGGCATGGTGTGGGTATTGTGAATGCCCGGTGAACATCATCTGCCAGTGTGCGTAGTGCCAAGAGTAAAATTTGGAGGCAATGGTGTTATGGTGTGGTCACATTTTTCATGGAAGGGACTTGCACCCCTTGTTGTTTTGCTTGGCACTATCACAGCACAGGCCTTCATTGATGTTTAAGCACTTTCTCGCTTCCCACTGTTGAAGAGCTATTCCAGGGTGGCAATTGCATCTTTCAACATGATTGAGCAGCTTTTCATAATGCATGACCTGTGGCAGAGTGGTTATATGACAATAACATCCCTGTAATGGACTGGCCTGCACACAGTCCTGACCTGAATCTTATAGAAGACCTTTGGGCTGTTTTGGAACGCTGACTTCATGCCAGGCCTCACCGACCAATATTGATACCTCTCCTCAGTTTAGCACTCCATGAAGAATGGGCTGCCGTTCCCCAAGAAACCTTCCGGCATCTGATTGAACATACACCTGAGAGAGTGGAAGCTGTCATGAAGACTAAGGGTGGACCAACACCATATTGAATTCCAGCGTTACTGGTGGAGAATGCCACAAACTTGTAAGTCATTTTCAGCCAGGTGTCCGGATACTTTTGATCACATAGTGTAGCTATAGAACCACAACAGACCTTTTGAACTCCTCACAACCTTGGTCATCATATATATGTTAAAAATATCCTCCACTGCAGCTCAAGCTGGAGAGTCCTGACTGATCATGAGAAGGAAGTATGGACTACTTGCACTGCTGATAAGTCATACATTTGGTTGCAGTACCTCATACCTACTCCTCTGAGCATTAAAGGTATTCCTCAAGATGTCAAACTTCAAACAGACATCCAGCATGATGCTTCCCCATGCTAGGGCCCCAACATTACCAAAATGGTAACTTTCCACATTGTTAATGTGATTTTATTGGCTACCACTATCCCTCAAGATGTACCACAAGGATCATTCTGCAAAACCAGAACAGAATTCATCTTAAAGAGCTTGTTACTCTATTCATTCATGAATATTTCTGAATGTACTACTTTTAAATTGAACGATTTTGTCTCTGCACTCCTGTGGAGGGGACACCTGCTGCTGAACATCAGGCACATGGACCAGTACACACTTTTTTGGAAAAACTGCACTTCACTGCTATCTCGGCTGTAAACTCTGCTGAAAATTGTATTCAAAACATCAGATATTGGCTGTGTTGTAGCCTAATCCTTCCTTGGTCAACCTTGCCTCTGGGGAACATTTCCTGTATCTCAAAACTATCACCAAAATCTTGAAATAACACTTTGTGCTCACTCTCTTCTCTTCTTCGTCTTCTTCTTTTTCTTCATCTACTACTACTACTACTACTACTACTACTGAGACTTAAATGTGCGTCTGACAGCTTCAGGGTGTGCAATGATTCTATTTCACAAAGCAAAATCCATATGGAATCTCTACAGCATTGTGCTGCTCTCAGTAGAAGTGCAACCATGCCTGACACCCATTGGTCCTTATGAACTGCTTTTTGTTGTCCTTGGATCAAATGTTTATTCAAAGCAGAATCTTCTCCTTTTCTATACACAAAGCACGGTTCCAGATAAGGGTATATATTGACTGCTATCCAGTGGTCACTTACTATACCTTTCTTTTTTAATTTTCCTGGTTATGCTTCAATTTTGGACACTAGGGTATGTAAAGAGGTTTGCAAATTAACAGAATTTCATGCCTGAAATGGCTTTAAGATGAATGGGGAAAGGAAAATGACATAAGATTATAAACGTAATGATTATGTGGCATAAGAGTGTTTTAACCTTAAGCTATTTCATATAACTGTCTTGGACATTTTACTATGTTTCATTTATTCATGTATATCATCTATTTTTAAATCAACTCAAGCTTTTATTTCTAACTATTGTTGTTATTGACTTATAGACTTCTACAGCTGTGTGATATTACAGTCTTCAGATCTCAGCAATGTTTAAAGTAGTTCTCTATACTGGTCATATTTTACCCATTGACACTTGTGTCCAGATGTAGACTAGGAGCACCTTGGTGGACTTGCAGTAACACTGTTTTGATACACATACACCATAATGACAAAGTACATCTATGTCTGTTCAACAGCGTGAGAGTTCAGGAGAAAATATATGAGAAAATAGGGTCTTTTTACTGACCATACTAGTGGCAGTTTTCAAGAATTTGTTTCCATGCCCATTGAGATAAAGTAATATGATATAATCATATTAAATAAGAAACCATTTTATGACACAATCATAACCAATTTTGATCACAGTGGTGATCTTCAGATGCTAAAAGCAGTATTTGGTGAACACATGTTCATAGATAGTCAAACTGACCGTTTGTCAGTTTGATAACACATGAACATGTTCACAAAATGCCACTTTTACTTACTTACTTTACATATCTGGGTCACCAGCTACACTGCATATTTGCAGTAATCAGCCACATGAATGGCTTTGTCATGTGCTATGATAAAGTCTATCACTGTGCAAGTTTTACCTATTTTTGGGTATATTGATAGATGTTGATGATCCTGTGCTACACCAGACTCACAAGAGTCACTCTCTTCATACCCCCATTTCCTCAGGTTGGTTCTGTACCATGTGATACCAGTTTGTAAGCAGTTAAGTGCCATCCAGGCTGGAAATGGTGGGTGATTCCCAGCAGCCAAATGTTCCTTGGGATTTATTAGTGTCTGATTAATACAGGTTTGCCATAAATATTCTCACTATATTTCATTTGATTCATCTAAGGAATTGGTTATTCACATAAAACATCACTGGGACTTTAATCATCTGTGCTGTATTTGGTTGCTGTATAGCGGGTGTCTGTGATCATCAGACTGTTTTCTCCTTTTGAACTCAGCTGCAACTTTCCTTCTGATTGTGGCTGGAGCTATGCTGACAACGGGGTGAAATTGTTGAACTGGCGTTGGTTTTAGACAGCCAGATAACTATGCACACAGTCTCATTATTGGCACATAGATGTATATGATGTATTTGGTGTGTGCAGAGTTGTACCATGCAGCTTCTGCATGCTCTGGTGCAGAGAAACGTAGTGCAAGTGCCGTTATTCTGAAACTGAACTCCTCATTTGATGCTGGTTGGTTTTTGGATGATATTATTCCTCACACGTACTTTTCCCTTAACGTTTTGACCATGCATCTGAAATTTCGAGAGTCCTGTGAAGTTGGATACCCAAACATGTTGATAAGTCATCATGGTTCAACTCCTGATCCTGCCACATTACTTTCAGTTGCCTATGTGTGTCTTTATTTCTGAGGTTGAAGGCACACGCCAGAGTTTTACAGTGATTTGGCTTGGGGAAATGTTCTCTATAGTAGGTAACTAAGTCTTCAGGAGCCTACATAAGTTTCCCTTCCACTTCCTCAAATGATTTTCTTTGTGCAGTCATGGCAGTATCATTGGCGTATATAAACTGTCTCGTATCAGTGTTTATAGGCTGGTCATTTGTATGGTTGTTATATAAAATTAGTGACAGAACACGGCCTGGAAGTAGGCCATTCTTTTGCTTTCTCTCGCAGCTATTCCTCTCATGTAGTGCCACATAAAAACATCTGTTTTGCGGGAGACATTCCACAAATTTTGTCATCCGGAAGTCCTCAGTCATGTTATAAAATTTAATGAGCAGCTGTTGCTGCCTGACAATCTCATAGACACCTGAGAGGTCTATAAAAGTGACTCCAGTTATCGGGTTCCATTTCAAGCCATCTTTTTGTGTTGGGTGAGATGGAGTATTTGGCCACAACATGACATATGAGGCATAGATTCTGTTAGTTCTGTTATGACTTTTGTCTCTGTTGAGCCAAAAATTATGTCATGGACCATACTTTCAAATGCATGGTGGACATGATGAAGACAAGACACAGGCCTGAAGTTTTGTGAATCCTTAGGTTCTTTCCCTGGTTTTAGAGGGGCTATCACCTTGGGTTTTCTCCAGAGAATGTGCATCATAGTGATACCACTGTCAATTAACTATACACTCAATTTTAGGGCAGCAAGCCCAAAATGCTTTATTTGTTCAGTGTGGATATCATGCAAGTCAGCTCTGCACTTGGTGGGTCAATCATCTTAACTTTTCAATACTGAATGGTCTGGCAAAGATGTCCACTTCATTACTCATATCATGTTGAATTTTCACTTTAGATAGTATTTTCTCTTCTGTCAGTAGGTATCCCAATGAGATCAGGTTCTGGAGTTACAGGTTTGTTGCAGATACTTTTTACTAACTTCCAAGCTCACCAGTTATTTTGCTTCGTCTCAGTTTAGACCTATTTCCATTCACATTGTTGATACTGCTTGTAGAAACTCTTCACCTGTTTGAATAGTGTTTTCTGAGAAAGGATCATCATTGAACATTGATTGATACTGCTCTAGATGTTCTTTAGATCCTCCTTCAAGGTCCACAATCTATTCAGTCCTGCTGGCCCTCAGCCTGTATTTCCTGTATATTTATTTTTACTGGAAGAACGAAGTTAACAGACAAATTGATACAATATTCCAACAGCACAATTTCTTGGTCCAGTTCTTCTTTAAAACTCTACCATCTTGCTTTTTTAAAGCTGAAGAGTCTTTTAAAGGGAAATATTTTGTGTATGATAGCGGCACTTTTGACATCTGGAGGTGGCTATTGTGGCAGACACTGCCTATGATTGTGCCATAATGAAGCGATTGTGTCAAGAAATAAACACAACCTTATAAAAAGTCAATCACTGTCTTCTGAAACGAAATTTCTTTTTATCCGAATTCCTGTTTAATTTAGTTACCGTGTTCTGCTGAGTACTGATGGAAAATTCAGTTAATGAATATGGTGTGAATAAATTTAACAGGTACTCCTTATTTGCTTCCATTCTGAACTGCCCTTGGACCACATACAACATTCCTTCAAAATTTGTAATCATTGTTAGTCTGTTTGCAGAGTGATTTGATTCTTAAGACAGAAATTTGTTTTTGGATGTAGTAAGCAAAGTTTTGGTAGGTGGAAGTACTCTGCCCCCTATGATTGTCTCTTGTGTGCATGACCTTGCAAGAGCAGTAGGGAAGATTTTGTCACAGCTAGTGAGAGTGGAAAAGTGAGCATAAGAGATCTACAACTGCTTTTGGCCAATAGCTCATCAAAATAACTTGCCTTTGCGTGTTTCCTGGAATGTGTATAAAATTCGTACTCCTTTAGAGCAAACTGTCCCTCCTGAAATGTGAGATTACAATTTATACCACCTATAATCACTGGACAAATTCAGGCCCTGGATGTTTGTTTTCTCTGTGCCTATAAGATATACTATCATACAGTTACAGGTACACCTAAAAGGATACCAAGTTTCTGTCCATGACAGACTATTTCTCATTTAGTTACAAGCCATCACAGGCCATCAGTTCTCATCAGCCCCTTACATGAGTATGGTTCTATATGCATTTACTAAGAGTGGATACATAGCTGAACACCCTGCATGGTTTGTAACTCCCAAGGAGTTTGTCTTCAGTCTTGATAATGTGAACCTTTGGATCACTGTAGCATCCTATTTTTCATTCAGTGTTCATGGTGTAAGTTAATGGTTTGTTTTGAGCATTTCTTGAATGTAGACAATGTCCATTTAGTGAAGTGTAACACATACATTCCATAGAAGGTTGATCTCTCCACCTCACAGACACTCATTTTCTGTCACCTTCCTGTATGCACATGGTGAGTCATTACCAGCTAATATTTTTCCTGTCCTAATCATTAGCACAACACTTTCAAATGAGCCTTACTAAAGGCTGAACTTGTGACCTCACAGTCATGGGATTCCTTGTGAGAGGTAACAAAGCGGCACTTTTGACTGAGACCCTGCAACTCGGCAACCCAAGCATGATACAATTCATGGGCTGCTGCCTTCACTGTTAAACTCAGCCCTTGAGGAAATAACATGAGCAGATTGGTGGTAATAAGCTGTCAGTAAGGGACACATTTCTTGACATGAGAGGAAAAAGGGTTCCTGAAGCAGATGGCAAAGTGATGCTATAAATGCTTCTCGTACACCTCCCTGCCCTCGACAGACTCGTCATAAGGTGGGGAAGGGAGGCAGATGGACTGGCAGTTGCTGTGGCTTTGCGAGCAGTCTGGTCAGTAGCCTGTCCAACATCACCAAGTGTCCCTGCAGTTGCAATTCCAAATGCCAGTGGAATTCCAGCTTCTGCTGGAGTAAACGTTGAAGCACCACCTCCACGTGTGCACCAGTTGTCATTGTCAAATTGGCCAGAAACAAACATGAAAGCTCAACTGCTGTTGTTGCCACTTGTGTAGTAATTCCAGACAGAAATAAGAATGTACACAAAGTTCTAAACATTTTAATGTGAACACAGTTACAGTATTTCATACAAGTCAGGATACAAGCTAAGTCGAGTACACGATACAAATCACAGTTCACCACAAGAGTGGAGTCCAAGTTACTGCAACAAAATAAAATAATGCAATGAGATAGCATGCTCTCTGCTCCAAGGTTATATGAAGTTAGTTTCTTGATTGGTGAGTTGAAGTGATGCTGACCATTAGCGGTGCACGCAGGTCCTGATGTGCTGCTGTCATCTGATATCTGATCAAAAGCTTGGAAAAGGCCGGATGATATGGGAAGATTTCAGTTAGATCACATCATGGTCAGACAGAGATTCCAAAATCAGATACTGGATTGTAATACATACCCAGAAGCAGATATAGACTCAGATCACAATGTAGTAGTGATGTAGAGTAGGCTGAAGTTTAGAAGATTAGTCAAGAAGAATCAATACGTAAAGAAGTGGGATGCAGAAGTGCTAAGGAATGACGATTTATGCTTGAAGTTCTCTAAGGCTACAGATACAGAATAAAGAACTGCTCGGTATGCAGTACAGCTGAAGAGGAATGGACATCTCTAAACAGGGCAGTCATGGAAGTTGGAAAGAAAAACAAGGTACAAAGAAGATTACCTCAAAGAAACCATGGGTAACAGAAGAAATACTTCAGTTGATCGATGAAAGAAGAAAGTACAAAAATGTTCAGCGAAATTCAGGAATAAAGAAATACAAGTTGCTGAGGAATGAAATAAATATGAAATGCAGGGAGGCTAAGATGAAATGGCTGCATGAAAAATGAGAATAAATTAAAAAAGAAATGATTGTCGGAAGTACTGGCTCAGCATACAAGAAAGTGAAAACAACCTTTGGTGAAATTAAAGACACGGGTGGTAACAGCAAGAGTGCAATAGCAATTGCACTCTTAAATGCAGAGGAGAGAGCAGATAGGTGGAAAGAGTACACTGAAGGCCTCTATAAGGGGGAAGAGTTGCCTGATGTGGTAGAAGAAGGAACAGGAGTCGATTTAGAAGAGACAGGGGATCAAGTAATAGAGTCGTAATTTAAGAGAGCTTTGGAGAACTTAAGATTGAATAAAGCAGAAGGAATAAATAACATTCCATCAGAATTTCTAAAATAATTGGGAGAAGTGGCAACAAAATGACTATTCACAATGTTGTGTCAAATGTATGAGTCTGGGACATACCATCTGATTTTCAGAAAAATATCATCCACACAATTTCGAAGACTGCAAGAGCTGACAAGTGCAAGAATTATTTCACAATCAGCTTAACAGCTGTTGCTTACAAGAATAATGTATAGAAGAATGGAAAAGAAAATTAAGAATGTGTTAGTTGATGATCTGTTTGAGTTTAGGAAAGGTAAAGCCACCAGAGAGACAATTCTGACATTGCAGTTTATAATGGAAGCAAGACTAGAGAAAAATAAAGACACATTCATATGATTTGTTGACCTGGAAAAAGTGTTCAACACTGTAAAATGGTGCAAGATGTTCAAAATTCGGAGAAAAATAGGGGTAAGCTATAGGGTGGGATGGGTAATATACAATATGTACAAGAGCCAAGAGGGAATAATAAGGGCGGATGGCCAAGAACGAATATGTGGAAAACACTGACAAGGAGAAGGGATTGGATGATAGGACACATCTGTTAAGACATCAGGGAATGACTTGCATGATACTAGAGGGAACTGTAAAGGGCAAAAACTGTAGAGGAAGATAGAGATTAGAATAAATCCAGCAAATCATTGAGGACGTAGGTTGCAAGTGCTACTCTGGGATGAAGAGATTGGAACAGTTGAGGAATTCATGGTGAGCTGCATCAAACCTGTCAGAAGACTGATGACTGAAAAGACTGGAGTAGGATGTGGCAGGTCTTGCACCTGTGTCTTCCACAGGTGTAGCACCCATTCGGCAAGGGATTGGAATGGAAGTGGTATAGGAATGGACTGGGATGTTGTGTCGGTTGAGTGGGGAACTGGGCAACAGAGTTTTACTTTAGGAGGGATGGGAAGGAGCTTGGATAGCATGTACCACATTTTTGGGCGTGATGATAGGTAATCAAAGCTCTGGCAAGGGATATTATTCATTTGCTCCTGACCGGAACAATATTGGGCAACGAGGGGAGGAGGAGGGGGGCGTGCTCCTTTACAGCTGATTGTTGGGCATGGTTGGAGGAATAGGTATGTGACACTGTTGAGCGCAACATGGGTGCTTCGCAACTCATGCCATCTGGATCCTTCCCTCAAGCAAGTGTGTTTCTGAACTGTATCAACAGGAGCTCTCCTTGCAAGACATCCTTCACCCCCATAATCTTCCTGGCCTCAATCTCCGCTAACCCACTGACTTCACACCCTCTACCCAACAGTTTCTCCTGTCTCTGTCCTGTCACCCTCCAAGCCCGTGCCTCCACATCACCATTGCATGCCCCACCTCACTAACTCTGGTACCCAGGTATTGCGTCGTTAGCCTGTGTACCTGACACCACTTCCTCCCACATTCTTAGCCTGCCCACCTGCTCTGCTGTCTTCCTCCAATCTTCTGCTAGCTCTTCCTGTTTCTTTCTAAATCTGCTGAACTGCTCTCTCTCTCTCTCTCTCTCTCTCTCTCTCTCTGTGTGTGTGTGTGTGTGTGTGTGTGTGTTTTAGCTGATTAGTTGATATAGTGAAGCATTAATAAGATCATGTCCCTTCATTGTAGTGTTTTAAAAGTGTATAAACAAATTCACAATAGTCATGAAACAAATGTGATCATTGTGTATGAGCAAGATTCTTGTCTGTCTTTTCAGCATTATGTGCTACTTGAACTAACTAACAATAATCAGAAAACAAGTGTTACTATTGTCTGTGACCAGGATTCCTGTCAATTTTTTCAACACTATGATCTAGTTTTACTAGATAGTTTAACCAATGTAACTATCCACAAGAGACTTATTTCTAATGTGGAACATCAAGCAAATATAGACTGAAAACTTCTTAAGATGTAGTGGTGCCAGACAGACTTGCAGCCATAAAAAGTGCTAGTTTCAGATCTGTAAGTTCTTGTGTCCACCAAAAGTGGGAAAATAGTTGGAGTAAATGATTTTTGATATATGGATTGATTAATTCAATAATCACTACAGCTTAACAATATTTGTCCTAAGATAATGCCTGTTGTCAGGATATAATAAATGTCATAACTTCATATTATTGCACAGATTTTTCTTAAATGTTCAAGTGACAGGTGCTAAACCATTAACTGTTTTAGTACCCAGCACACTATGATAACTCCAGCTATGATTTGGGTTTTGCTACTAAGCATCATATTAAATTCATAAAGTCCCACTTGAAAGCAATAAGCGACTGTCATGTCAGTTACAAACTCAAAGAAGAATCACATAGAAAAGCAACATATCCACTGATATGGTAAATAGTAACCCAAAATGTTGGAGCAGACTTATGTAAGCAATGGATATGATGTAAGCAGTGCACTATGAGAAAGTGACCTGTTCCACAGCAGTTATGATGTGCTATGATTTACATCTAATCTTTTGTGACAAATCACCAAAGCAGACTCAACAAACATGTTGCGAGACATCCTCAAAAATTACAAAATTATCCAAAATATAATGAAGGAAAAGGCAGTTTATAGGACGTTATATGTAAGGAATTGTGTCTGGTATGATAAACCACATGGATTTCAATATTCGTTTGCTATCAAAATAGATTTCCTTAGATTTCTTTGTCTGATTTCTATACATGGTAAATGGTGTTGAGGATGATCCATATTTTTGCTAATTGTGGTTCAACAGTTCCTGTTCTTTGAAGTTTCCAGTCCTAGCTTAGAGTATTTTTATGAATTAGGGGAACTCAAATACAAACAGTTTGAAAAAAGGATCGACTCCTCAATGTAACAAACAGTAGGGTACACCAGATTTCTTGTTAGTCTTGTGTACATGCGTGTTGATGCATCAGTGCTAATGAATAATGAGTCTCTCTTCTCAGCTTGTAAGCCTCAAATCAGCACAAACCTTGGTTTCAAGGAATAGAATTTTTTTCCATTCAAACGTCACATCCCATACTTGAGTTAGTAGGTTATATTGGTAGAAACTATTTAAAGTGTTTCTACAGGTTGATCACAATGTCTTGAATCACAGACTGCTTTACTTTTACATTTGGGATTTAGATAATGACTGTCGCAGAAAGTTTAATGGGACAGAACTAGGCATTATTTTTCAGATAACCCTTAACAATTATCTAGCTTGCAAGAGGTGCTACTTCTTGATGTGGCAGTGGTTGTGAACACAACAGAGGTAGCTGTGATCATTGTGTATGTCCTTACTGCTTCTGCATACATGTTGTAAAAGTGCTAAAGTGTTGAGCCTGTGAAGTTATGTTTTTGACATTTTAATATTTTTATGTTTCTTAACTCAGGGATGACTAAATAAATCAAGAATTGTCAACTATAAGAAATATTTTTATTACATTTTAAAAATATTTTTAACTCTTCATTGTTTGCAGTTCACTTTTTCTGTAAACAGTAAATATAACAGTCTGGGAGACTAATGCAGTATTAGATAAAATAGATACAAATACACACAATCAATTTGAGTCAAGAAATTCTGCAGTCTTTATCAGAAATTCTTGGTAATATGTAATGAATCTTGGTAATAAGTTATGAAATTTATCCCTCTGAAAAATATCTAATTTGGCTGTCTATTACTTCTACAACTGTTATGTGATGCCTTCAATATTTATAGTGTATAAGTGACTATAGCTTGTTCATTGCAGTTTTCCTGCTTGCAATATTTGTGTTTCCATGTGGGCAGTGTGACAATGAATTATTCTGTGATGTTCTGTAAACACTGAAATGTAAAAATATTCTGTGTACAGTTCCATGTATGGTTGTTTCTCCAACAGTAGGCCTGTCTACAATGAAGTCAGAAGTCCAACGCCAAGTAAACTCAACAGGTAGATACCATCACATTGCACTGTGCTATATGTATAGTGACACAGCTTCTTGCACTCTGCATGTCCTACTACTGTCTCTGGTGATTCTTTTAACTCTTTTTGTTACTACTTTTTGTACATTTGTAAAAAAATATCATTTCACTATTGCCTTGCACTAATGATAGCTCTCTTTTCACTTGCTGCAAAAGCTGTAACATTTGTTGCTAATTTTACCGCACACTTGTAAAATGTTGTTGTACTGTTGCCATTAACTCTCTCTTTTTTCCTGTCATGGTCTTGTAACAGCCCTAATTGATTGCCAGGATTATTCAATGGGTGTTCCTTGTGCTTAGTATTTGTGAGAAAGATACACCATACCCGTACCCAAGCTGCACTACTTCTTTATTTATTTCATGTTTACTGCTCGTTCTGAAGTGAAATATGCACAAACTATCCATGAGTGTAGAAGTCCCTGAACATAAGAGCAATTTTATGGCTTGCAAGCAGGCTTGGCACTCAGTGGCTTTGTAATCAAGGTTTAAGTACAGAAACCCATTCTTAGTGAAGCATTTACGTGACATGGTGACTGTACCATCTACATTCTAAAGTCTTACACATGGTCGGTGCATACACTGCTTGATAATGGCAATTCCCAGAACTAGCCAAAGCGAAATAAATAAAATACAGTGCAACTGTGGTGGGGATATTGTGTTAACATTTTCACAGTTCATATGCTGCACATTCCAGCATGAGTAAACTTGTCATCATGTACCTTTTGTCATTGCACAGTGATGAAGTAGAATATTGGCACCTCCTTTGGATATAAATTCCTTCTTTTTGACTAAATGGAAGGCAGGTTGTTTGGTTTCCAGTCACATTTTGGTGTACAGAGTAGGAATGCTTTCTTAGGGGAAACTTGGTGAACATATTGGCGAAGGGGGAGATCTTATATTTCAGCCTCAGGTCACAATAGTGGTATCATTCCCAATTTCAACTTATTACCAAAATATCATTAGATTTTCTGATTAAAGTGAAAGAAAAAAAGAGTAGTAAAATACTAAGAAACTGAGGAGGACAAGAGAGATGCTCACAGTGCAAATATGTTGGTGCTCTTATTATTGAAACGGAAACCTATAGTTGACTGTGTAATAATATGAGGTTGATAACTCTTCAATCGCAAATGTAAAATTGATTTTCAAGAAAAAGTCTTCTCAAAGTGAGAAATAATAAAAAATTACTTGACTACTGGTGTAGATTATCTAGACATGCACTAGAAGATAGATGACACCCATCTGCAGGCACAATCTGTGAGTAACAAATTAGTATCTGGCGATCACAAGTTTACACTGAACATCCAGTAAGAAAGAACTGGTGAATCAAGTTACTATTAGCCCAATGCAAGCTGTCAGAAAAAGGAACCCCAACTTAGGAAAAAGGCAAAAAGCTTGGAGAAGGGACATCATGAAAGACCAGAAAATACTTAAAAAACCTCTTTATTAATTTAACAACTGTTGTGGGCAATTTTTAAATTAGTGAAAAGTTCAAGCTTTTAAAGTACATTCAAATAGCATCCTTAAGGAACATGGTGATAAATATCACGATGTTGATCCATGCATCCTCTTTTATGTCTGCTGTTTTATTATTACCTACTTTATAATGTTCTCTAAAGCTGACTTACAAAATCTGCTCATTAAGCCTGCATAAACTTTCAGACAGGCACCAGATTTTATCTTGTATAAGTCTGACTTTGAGTATTTTTTATGAACAACTCTGTATGCCAAATTGTATGTTGACTGTCAGTGTGGAGAACTACTCTTTTTTTCCATCTACACTGCCCATCACCTTCTTAATTAACTTCTTATGCAAGTTTTTGACGTCTTTTGCTTTTTAATCTTTAGTCACAGCTACTTGTTTTAATATAGCAAGCTCGTGATTGTACTCATTTGATTTAGAGCTAGAATGTGTAATCTGTATATCACAGACTGGAAAGCGAAACACATCTGTCAGCTAAACGAACTGCCTTTCATTTAGTCACAGAGATGGAATTTATACTCTAAGTAGATAATACTGAGTAAACTATTTTTGTATGGATGTATTTGGGCTTCAAAGCTGTAGTGAATTTCTGTCATACATTTCAAGTGCTTTTGTACATTTGGTTTTAGATAGCCAACTCGTGATAACTTCAGTATCTAATTGATTCATGACTATGTAAATATTTAATTGTGATATGAGTAAAACATAGGTGAGATATTGAGCAATACATAGGCACATAAACAGAGGAAACAACAGTCTGGCACATGTTTTTAGTTTGTGTTCATTTGCAAAACTTGCACTCTCACTAAAGCAAATGATGGGATAGTTGCTTTGCTCTTGCCCAATCTGAGTGCATGCTCCCTCTGTAATTACTTATATTTCACCACTTAGCATAATTCAGGGTAGTGTAGTGTTGATTTCAGGATATGAAATTATTAATCAGAAAACATGTCATTTAGGCAACAGTAATTGAGGTAGTAGATGTTTATAAACGGATCATTTTGCACTGATATTAGTTGTATTAGATTACTACGAAGTGAAAAGATACTGAAATTTATTTATATGTTAATATAATAACTTGCAAATCAGGGTGCTTGTGACTCATAGGTACAAATGCTTGGAGGTGAAACACGGTATAGCAATTCACAAGGCTAGCAGCCACACTGCAAATGTGTTTAGCTGAAACCTGTATGCAGTTATAGGCCAATTCTATGAATAATGTTTCTTGGACGTTTTATTTTCTTACAAAATTTCATACAGGTTAATGTTTATATGCTGTAAATGTGATCTAATACTTAATAATTTGAGACTAACAGTTTTTGAGAGAGTGAAGTTTAGTAATGTGGCCACTTCTGCCAGTCATGTTTGAATCAGTAGGTGTGATGTGCATTAACTGTTGAAAGTAGTCAACACCAGATTCGGTGCACAAATTATGGTGAGCTGTATATATAATATGCCATGACAGATTTGTGAGTGTTGTAAATGATAGGAACTATATCAGTAGCCTATTTGTGAAGTTCAACATATGTGGCATGCAGGGTCTTATATAGAAATATACTGAGGAGGCTTTAAAAAAGGTAGTGTCATGTATAAGGAATGTGGTGGCCACTCCATTGGTATCCCTTTGCCTATCTAGCACTAATCAACACTTTCTGTTAATCAGATTTGACTTGTCATGTATCCAATATTTTACTGAAGTATGTAATGGCTCAGAATGGACCAGTAAATTAAGATGTGGTACCAGAGATGCTAGTGTGTTATAAATTCATGACCTCCAAATGAATGGGCTGTATGTCCTCTAAAAATTATCAATAAATCAAAAGAACTGGATGCAAAAGAATCTGGTGAGGTTCTTGCTGACAATGCCAGCCTGTAAGTTATCATTAAAGGTCACTTGATGACAGTGTTCACCCATTGCAAGTGGGCGTAGACCACTCCAAGTTTTGTTATTGCACATTAGCGTCACCACCCATGAAAGCAGCCTAATCTGAGCACAGAATAAACCAAGGGAAGCCATATTAATATACTGCAAAGCGGAAAACAAGAAACAATGTTGAAGCTTTGCTGGAAATCAACTGATTGTAAAGCTTGACCATTTCATGATGGTATGACTGTAATTATTGTTATTGCACACCCACACCATGCTTAGATAGTTTATATGCTTTGTGCAAGTGATTCCATGAATGCTAAATGATGGTGGATTGGTGATGAATTCAGAAAACATGCTGTTCTGAAATGGCATTGCTTATAGGTTACAGGTATTGTGCTGTTCGTTTTCACTGTAAGATGATTCTACGTCATAATGATTTGGAAGTTTCAGGTTTTGGTTAACAGTGACATTATTCAAAGAGGTGGCCTTTGCAATTTCTGTGATGTCTGTCTGTTGCAAGATCCTAGAGCACATTCTAAGCATTAAGACACTCCTAGAAGAAAACAAACTTCTCTCAGAGAATCAGCATGGATTCAGGAAAATCCAATCATTTGAAACATGGCATCTCACAAACAATAGATGCAGGTGGACAAGTAACAGATTTCCAAAACGAGTTCTGCACTGTGCCACATCATTGACTACTATAAAAGATACAGTAACATGAAGAATACTTGAGTGACTCTATGAAATTTCACTAATAGAAACTAGTATGCAGTACTGAATGAAGTACGTTCACTGAAAGAAAAGTAACGTAATGTGTTTCTCGAAGAAGTGCCTCTAATGTTGTCAGTATATTTAAATGATTTGTTGGACAGGATCAGCAGTACTGTAAGATTTGTTCAATGATGATGTTGTTGTGTACAGGACAGTATCATTATTAGACAATTGTAAGGATTTGCAGGAAGCATTGGACAAGATTTCCACTGTCTAATAAACAGCAGCTGTGTTTAAACGTGGATAAATGTAGTTTAAATACGGATAAATGTGAGATAATGCCTTAAAAAAAAGGTGTAAAATGGCAGTGCATTGATGGAGCTGTCATTTGTACTCAGTTGATTCATGTGAAATGGTTTCCAACGTGATTATGGCCACACAACGGGAGTTAACAGACTTTGAAAGTGGAATGGTAGTTGGAGCTAGTTGCAGGGGACATTCCATTTCAGAAATCATTATGGAATTCAATATTTAGAGATCATCTGTGTCAAGAGTGTGCTGAGAATACCAAATTTCAGGCGTCATCTCTCATCACGAACAATGCAGTGGCTGACAGCCTTCACATAACGACCAAGAGCAGCAACATTTGTGTAGAGTTGTCAGTGCTAACAGACAAGCAACACAGTGTGAAATAACCACAGAAAACAATGAGGGATGTACGATGAATGTATCTGTTAAGACAGTGCAGCAGAAAATGGTGTTGATGGGCTCTAGCAGCAGATGACTGACTAGAGTGCCTTTGCTAACAGCATGACATAGACTGCAGTGCCTCTCCTTGGCTTGTGACCATGACCTGGTCCAACGATTCCTGATTTCAGTTGGTAAGAGCTGATGGTAGAGTTCAAGTGTGGTGCAGACCCCATGAAGCTGTGGACCCTAGTTGTCAAGAAGGCATTGTGCAAGGTGGTGGTGGCTCCATAATGGTGTGAGCTTTGTTTACATGGAATGGTTTGCGTCCTCTGGTGCACCTGAACTGATCATTGAGTAGAAATGTATATGTTCAGCTACTTTAAGACCATTTACAGCCATTCATTGACTTCACTTTCCGAAACAACAATTTCATGGCACTGGCCCATAGTTATTCGCAATTTGTTTGAAGAACATTCTGGGCAATTTGAGTGAATGATTTGACCATTCAGATGGCACTACATGAATCCCATCAAACATTTATGAGACATAACTGAGAGGTCAATTTGTGCACAACATCCTGCACCAACAACAGTTTCACAATTATGTTTGGTTATAGAAGCAGCAAGTATTTATGCAAGGGACTTCCATTGATTTGTTGAATCCATGCCATGTCGAGTTGCTGCACTACCCTGGGCAAAAAGAAGTCCAGCACGATATTAGGAGGTATCACATGACTTTTGTCACCTCAATGCATGTGGTCAGATAAGCCAATTAGAAGGTAACTGAGTCTGAAAACAAACTGTCAATGGCTGCTGCACAGTATCCTTCAACCTGTTGGAAAATTTACATTGGGAAACATGCTTTGCAAATGTTTGCATATTTTTGTTTGGAGACCTTGTCACTGCATCTTGTATAATGTACATTATATTTTAAAAGCATTATTTTTCTCCTCTGTTTTGTGTATAAACTTACAAATATGTTGCCATAAACATTTGTAATTTACTAAACAGACAAAAGGTTCATAGTGATCAAACCAGGAATGTAACTGTGAGTGGTACTGTGAATGAAGTGAGCACTAGTGGAAGTATCATTTAAATGCCTTGGGAATTTATGTATTGGAATCCTCAGTTTATGTTTTTGCAAGAAAATATTTTTCAGTTTAATAGTTATAGAACAACTTGTAATCCAGGAATCAACTAATATGTATGTACTTTATTTTATGCAAGGAATTTTTTTCATTTTCTTCTTCTTCTTCTTTTGAGCTTGAATTTACTTCCTGAAATTTACAACCCTCCCTGAATTTCATTATTCTCTCTTTTTATAATTGTGTTATTTTCTTTGGCTTACCAGATACAGTGAAATTTTCTCCCATGTTTATGAAGTGGAAAATAATAAGCAAAAATCTGAAAGATGCCTTATAAATTAGGTTGCTATTACACCAACATAGTGATGCATCAGTGTTCAGTTAAAAAAAAATTGTGGGCTGCAGCAAATTTACTGTATTTGTCAAGTCACAAGCCAGCACTTAACCAATTATATGGTTAATAAATTACAACAGGACAGTAAGATCCTGTTACAGCTCACTCTGAATACAGAGTGAACCTGAACTCCACACTCCACTGACACACGATCTCTGGTGGCTCATTACTGAGTAATAATGTATAATGATTTATTCAGTTTGTTATCCTAATTACCTTTGTTTCTGTGAAAATGCTTTTACAACAATGAAAAGACTGTAATCTGCAATCACCATATTTAACACAGGAACTATCTGGCTTCTCACAGCGGCCTGTGTAGAAATATATAACTGCTGTGATATAGTCACTGCCACTGTGTGGAAACAAACTGCGTAACATCACTGTGCCACTGTTCCATTGCATTCAAAGAACCAATACACACTGTCCACAACAGCCACATCTTCATCAGTAATTCGACCCATACTAGTATGCATCAATGTTAACATACAACTAACACTGCCATAGAAAAAAGCTCAAGGCGTAACTAAACAGTACTGAATACAGGCTTGAGGATGAAGAGTAAAGTGGGCATTAGTGTTGTCAACAGCAGGTACCGTCAGTGAATCCTACCCATACTATTATGCATCACATCAGTGTTAACATATAACTAACACTGCCATAGAAACAAGCTCAAGGCATAACAAAACAGTACTGAATACAGGCTTGAGGATGAGGAGTAAAGTGGTTATTAGTGTTGTCAACAGCAGGTACCACGAGTGAATGGAACAAATTCACATCCAAACAAGACGCACTGTGCATACCGTTGACATTTTCAGTGTAGGTATTGATGTGTTGGCAGAAGAGCCAACACTGTGTTGCTAGAGGAGGCCGAAATGCACGCGTTTAATTACACGCTGACTGGCGTGAAGTCTGGAACAGTTAAGGGAATTAATAGTAGCAAATAAAGTACGTAGTTGATATAATACTTAACTTTAATCCACAATTGTAGAACATCTCTCGTTACGGTACAGGCTTCACAATATTAATTATCAAATGCTATGGCGCCTTGCTAGGTCGTAGCAAATGACGTAGCTGAAGGCTATGCTAACTATCGTCTCGGCAAATGAGAGCGTATTTGTCAGTGATCCATCTCTGGCTAAGTCGGCTGTACAACTGGGGCGAGTGCTAGTAAGTCTCTCTAGACCTGCCGTGTGGTGGCGCTCGGTCTGCAATCACTGACAGTGGCGACACGCGGGTCCGACGTATACTACCGGACCGCGGCCGATTTAAAGGCTACCACCTAGCAAGTGTGGTGTCTGGCGGTGACACCACAGGTATTTTCTGTGCAATACAGATACAAATTAAATGATGATAGGAAATCAAATGGAATGCAATTACTCTGTAATGAGGCAGTGGATACCACGTGTCACTTAAAATAGAATACTCAGAAGATATCGTGGAACTACCTCTGAAATTTTGTCATTTTTGTTCAGCTTTACACTGTCTGTCTCAATATCTGCATCTGGGTATTGTTTGCTGGTACAGAATATCAGAAAATGATGTGGACTAACTATTACATGTATGTTTGCTCTGATGATTCACACATTTTGCTCAAGACCAAATGTTCTTGTGCAGTAGTAAGATACTGGATGTGCATTTTTGAAGGTGATGGCTAAAGTCCCCTTATGACCATATAAATTTAGGGATCATTTCTTTGAAAAGGATGCAGCCCATCTTCTTTCCCCAATCTCAGCCTGTGCAGTGTCTCTAATGGCCTACTTGTTGGTAGACCTTCCCTCTCCTGTCCCATGCCTTTGTCAATCAATGCATATTTCCTACATGAAGAATAACCTGTTCTTCTGAAGTTTGGAGTGCTCATGGTTGTTGTTTTTTGTATGTTCTTTACAATATTACTTAGTTTTTCCATAATTTCAGGTCAGAGCTAGCTCGTTCAATACAAGGAAGTCAAGGGAAGCAGAAATATGATCTTTCAAAGTGGAAATATTCAGAACTAAGAGACACAATTAATACTTCATGTGATATTGAACTACTGGAGGTGAGAATTTTTCATAATATAACTGTTTTTGTTCTCTTTCCAATTGTCTGCCTCGTGATTTATCTACAGAGTAAATAAACTAGTCGGGTATCTTTGGCTATAGGGTCTGCAAAAGTGGTCGTTTGATGTCATATTGCTAAGGATAAGAATTTGAGAAGAGCCAGCTATGGTTTCCTCCGGGTGCACACTGTGCAAGACAGAGGACAAGTGCTTACTAAGAAAATGCTGAACTAGTAAAAATGAAATCTAGGTCGAAAATATATTTGGAGAAAATACTACCTGTACATTTTGCATCCTTGTCTATAATTTTGTCAAGTGCCATTCCATCCAAAAGTAGTTTCACGAATTATCTTTTGTTTTCTTTTCAATTTTGTAAGCCTATCTGCCTCTGTCTCCAAATTAAAAAATGTCTGGTTCAAACAGAATACTTAATTTTTTTCTCTCTGTACTTAGGTGAAGAAACAGGGCAAACCGTAAAATTTTGTACAGTTGGAACAAGTCTGTAATTACTAGAAATGACGTAACCAAATCCTCTTGATACATCTTCTGATAATAAATCATGTTATTATTATTATAACAGTAAACACAGCAAGTGAGTTCAGTATGCTGGATTTCAAATTTTATGCCTAGTTGGGCATTTCCTATGTATCTAGTACATCTGGTGTATTGGTGGATAATTTGCGCAGATCCCAGTGCAGTGACTTTTTGTAGTTAATGGATGGGAACAGGATTTAGTGCAATGTGCAGCTCTATAATTGAATTATTTGTCTCGTTTTACTCATTGGAAACAGTAAAAGGTAATCACCCAGTTTTAAAATGTTCTGTGCTTGAAAAGTGAACTATGTTTCATTATGTACATTATTCAAAATAAAAACTGTTTGCTGCTTTGGAAATGGCTTATCTGACTAATTATGTGACAGTAAAAATGACCACACTTAGAATAAGTCCACCAGTATGCACAAGCTGGAGACATTCTAGGCTGCAGCAATTTGTTAGGTAAAGTTTTCTTCTTCTCCAGTTGTCAAGTGCTGTTTGTCCTAGTGGTCTGATGGCAAATGATGTACAGTGTAAACAGCAAGTTCAGTGTGTGATCTTAAGCATTCGCAAGGCCAGTGCTTGAGGCAATTGTATGCATACATTTTTTATGCCGCATTTGATCAGTATATTAAAAGTACATCTCTAATGCAAGCAAAGTCACAGTGTATTTCTCTTTCTCACACGAGAGTAATAACATGACCATTTAAAAATATTTCTGTGACATAGTTCCTTGCTGACAGTCCAGCTTTAAATCATTTGTACATGAGAATTTACCTTCGATGCTGTGGATGCCAGACTCCACCTTATGGCCACTAACTACTGTCTGAATATTCACTTTGTACTGCAGTTAGCATCTGTGATATAGAATGTCTGCTACTGCTCCGATTTCGACAAATGTTAAGGTATTTATTTTTGTTTTGTGAGTGCCCATGGAAAATTTCTACAATAAACTGAGTGAATACCATGCACAGTGTAAGTTTAATGGAAAATCACACAAGCCGGCCGAAGTGGCCGTGCGGTTAAAGGTGCTGCAGTCTGGAACCGCAAGACCGCTACGGTCGCAGGTTCGAATCCTGCCTCGGGCATGGATGTTTGTGATGTCCTTAGGTTAGTTAGGTTTAACTAGTTCTAAGTTCTAGGGGACTAATGACCTCAGCAGTTGAGTCCCATAGTGCTCAGAGCCATTTTTTTTGAAAATCACACAGACTCTCTAATTCTGACTTCAGTGGAATGGAGTCCTGAAGTATGTAAACTGATAGTGATATGTTCTGTTCACTGTTGACAAATTGCTCTGCTGTGGCAGGTAGTGGCTGCAGTGGCTAATAGCTAGTTTCAGGCAACCTTTGTAGCTGGTAACCCAACAGTTATGATCTGTTTTCGTTGTGTGCTTTGTTTCTCTGTGCAGAAAATTTATTTTGTGTTACAAAATCCCAGAATCTTTCAGCGGAATATTGCAGAAAAGTATGGTTGCTAAATGGAAAGCTGAATGATGTGCTCACATTTTGCATGGACAGATGTGAGTTTGTATGCTTAATACCAGAATATTTCAAGGAGGAGAGAAACAATAATGTGACTCTAGTGCCTCCAACCAAGGTAGTTGAAAGAATTGCAGATGCTTTGAAGATTCATAAAATTACTGTCTTTAGAGTTTATAAGGAAAAAAACTGTGCAGTCCAGGAAGGGTGTGTACAGTCAAAGATGCTGACACCCAGTAAAAAGAGGAAGACAGACCAATGAGTTACAAACTTGGACTCGTTCAAAAAAGATGCTCAGAATCCTCAGATACAGGGTGGTTCATGATAAGTCACCTGATTGAATTTTGATCTTACAATTATACTATTGTGCACTCAACTTCGTGCAGTTCACAGAAATTATGCCAGATGCTGTTGCAAGTTCATCACTTCCATTGTGAGTGCGCCATTTCAGTTTGCCGATAGTGGACAAAGGATGGTTGACTGTTGCCCAAGAGTTGCATATTGTGTTATTGTTCGCAGTGATGAACGGCATTACATTGACACAGAAAAGGTTTCATGCTTATTTCAGCACACAGTGAGCTCCCAGTCCACAGACAATACACAGATTACATCAAAAGGTACTGGATCTGTTTTGGAGTGTCAGCGACCACATGCACGTACCAATACATTCGCTGCAAAACATTGTAGCACTTTGAGTGGCTTTGACTTGTAGTCCGAGTAAATCAACAAGAAGAGCCAGTGCTGAGATGGGAATTACACGTTGTACTATACAAAGAATTATTGAATCCGACCTTCACTTGTATCCATACAAGATGACTGACGCATAAGCTTACTGCGGGAGATAAGGGGCGGAGACTGCAGTTAGCAAAGTGAGCGGTCGAGCAAGACCAAGAGGCAGTGCTACACAACACTTGGTTTTCTGACGAAGCTTATTTGTATGTGATCGATGTTGTGAACAAACAGAATGTTCGATTCTGGGTATGTGAACCTTCATGAATAATCCACATGATAAACACCCACAAGGAAGAAAGTGTGCGTGTGGGTAGTGATGTCAAGCCATAGAATCATTGGTCTGTTCTTCTTCAATGCTAAAGTAACCAGTGAATGCTACACTCCTGGAAATGGAAAAAAAGAACACATTGACACCGGTGTGTCAGACCCACCATACTTGCTCTGGACACTGCGAGAGGGCTGTACAAGCAATGATCACACGCACGGCACAGCGGACACACCAGGAACCGCGGTGTTGGCCGTCGAATGGCGCTAGCTGCGCAGCATTTGTGCACCGCCGCCGTCAGTGTCAGCCAGTTTGCCGTGGCATACGGAGCTCCATCGCAGTCTTTAACACTGGTAGCATGCCGCGACAGTGTGGACGTGAACCGTATGTGCAGTTGACGGACTTTGAGCGAGGGCGTATAGTGGGCATGCGGGAGGCCGGGTGGACGAACCGCCGAATTGCTCAACACGTGGGGCGTGAGGTCTCCACAGTACATCGATGTTGTCGCCAGTGGTTGGCGGAAGGTGCACGTGCCCGTCGACCTGGGACCGGACCGCAGCGACGCACGGATGCACGCCAAGACCGTAGGATCCTACGCAGTGCCGTAGGGGACCGCACCGCCACTTCCCAGCAAATTAGGGACACTGTTGCTCCTGGGGTATCGGCGAGGACCGTTCGCAACCGTCTCCGTGAAGCTGGGCTACGGTCCCGCACACCGTTAGGCCGTCTTCCGCTCACGCCCCAACATCGTGCAGCCCGCCTCCAGTGGTGTCGCGACAGGCGTGAATGGAGGGACGAATGGAGACGTGTCGTCTTCAGCGATGAGAGTCGCTTCTGCCTTGGTGCCAATGATGGTCGTATGCGTGTTTGGCGCCGTGCAGGTGAGCGCCACAATCAGGACTGCATACGACCGAGGCACACAGGGCCAACACCCGGCATCATGGTGTGGGGAGCGATCTCCTACACTGGCCGTACACCACTGGTGATCGTCGAGGGGACACTGAATAGTGCACGGTACACCCAAACCGTCATCGAACCCATCGTTCTACCATTCCTAGACCGGCAAGGGAACTTGCTGTTCCAACAAGACAATGCACGTCCGCATGTATCCCGTGCCACCCAACGTGCTCTGGAAGGTGTAAGTCAACTACCCTGGCCAGCAAGATCTCCGGATCTGTCCCCCATTGAGCATGTTTGGGACTGGATGAAGTGTCGTCTCACGCGGTCTGCACGTCCAGCACGAACGCTGGTCCAACTGAGGCGCCAGGTGGAAATGGCATGGCAAGCCGTTCCACAGGACTACATCCAGCATCTCTACGATCGTCTCCATGGGAGAATAGCAGCCTGCATTGCTGCGAAAGGTGGATATACACTGTACTAGTGCCGACATTGTGCATGCTCTGCTGCCTGTGTCTATGTACCTGTGGCCCTGTCAGTGTGATCATGTGATGTATCTGACCCCAGGATGGGGTCAGATACAAGTTTCCCCTTCCTGGGACAATGAATTCACGGTGTTCTTATTTCAATTTCCAGGAGTGTATTAATACTGAAATAAGATATTGCTAATTAGCATCAAGTATTCATATTTTGTAACGTTAACAACAATATGGATTAGAGTAGACTGGTAACCAACACATATAGGAACGTTCATTGGCAGACAGGCAAGTTTAAAAGTAGACAGCTGGGTATTATTAGGCTATCGGACAAAGTCCTGTGTCAGATTCCCCCAAACCCACAAGTATAAAGAGTTTAGGGATGGAATGCAAGCCAGGAACTGTGTCACAAAAATACTTTAGGATGGATCTGCTATTAATGATGACCATTTTTTATGTCAGAAAGTGAAATTGTGATTATGCTTCCCACTAGACAAGTACTTTTAGCATACAGAGGAAATTAGTGTCAAAAAATTATGCAAATAGTGATGTGCTATACGCAACTTACATGCACCTTGCCACTAGACAATTAGCATGTGCAGCACTAGAATGTACACCTAGAGCTGAGGAAATCTTTACCTTAAAGAAATGCTACAGTTTACAAGATCGCCAGTTGTTTCGGATCGGCTGGCTTACAATTCTGAAGGCACTCAGGTCAGCTTTAGTCGATGTCAGAGCAGTCCAGCATCCAAATGTTCTTTTTTTTTAAAGACTGTTCATTGCAAACACACTTTTCTATGCATATGATTATAGCTCAGTGATTTATACATATAAAAATGCCAGTTTACGTGATTAATCCTTTCAACATTTTCCCAGGCATGTAGAGTGGAATTTCATCGCCGTCTGAAGGTTTATCATGCTTGGAAAGCAAAAAATAGGAAACGCACAACAATGATGGAAAATGAAAGGGCTCCACGTTCAATTATGGATGCAGGTAAGCCCTTTAAATGATTTTCTCAATCATTATTAGTACTCTTTAATGGGTCAGTACTTCCACATCTCTAGATTTTTTTATACAAAATTTTTTCAGCATTCTTTGTAATATTAATTTAGAAGGAAAACCAAAAGATATTACACTATGAGGCACATTTTGTTGCTTCATTCAGTGCACAATTTTTGTAGCGGAAATACTATTATGATAGTTAATTGTTCTGTTGTTTGGCTATTTTATTTTCATTGTTAAATGTTTTTCCATTTAGATACTTATTTCAGATGGCATAGACCTAAAATTTCTCAAGATTTAATGGATGTATGAAATTTTGAGGTTAACTACTGATTGATCTTACAGTACCTCAAATGCATGAAGTAGTTATTGAGTTAAATACTTGTACTGGAGATGGTAACTTGTAACAGTGGCTCTCTTACAATGATTACAAGAAGGATAATGGTTTTAAAATAGGTGTAATATTATGCCCCTGGAGTGGTTATCAAAAAGTGGAAATGGATTAAAAACTCACTTGTGTAAAATTATGATTTGTAGGTATGAAGATGAAGTAATTGTCTCTTGAGATTCTTCTGCTGTAGTTACAACATGTACTGTAATTTTAATGTTGTTATTGATATATCTTATAATAACAGGGTATCTGAAGCCTTCTTTTTAATTATGCAGTATCATTTTTATGTAGCATGTTGAGCCTTTATGAAGATATCACTACACAATATCAACGAGACTTTTTTACTAATTTATAACTATTTAAAATGACCATACGCTATTTTTTTTTTTTATACTTTTCTTCTTGTGCCATATTCTGCTCGGGCAAGGGATTTCCATCACCTTTCTACCTTCGGTTCTTAATGCCAGTTGACTATAAGGTTGGTATTGGGCTGGTTCCTAGCATGGCTGTGCTACAACCACCAGAGTGTTGTCATTTAGTATCCTATTATATTGACATCACATATATTTTATGCAGTGCTAGTGTTTTTCTCATATACACAGAAATGGGCAAGTTGAGAAAAAGTGCAGTTTCAGTGTTGGCATACTGATCCTGTATATTGCTCGATTCTCAGTCAATCAGGTGATAATATACATTAATCAATGAGAATCTCTGAATCTGATTTGCTTTTTGGTGAGAGATGCAATTTCATTGGGCAGGTTTGGAACTTCTTGACATTTTCTCATGAAAGATTACTGGATTGTGCTTGTTCACTCATTGGATCTGCTTTCATGCTATTACCAATAGGGAGACACCCAATCAATACCAACAGTGATATAATTATGTCTTCTGTAGTTACACAGCAGCTATTTTGTGACAGAATTACAGCAAATATTTCCTGAAAATCGAATGTCCTTATACCGTTACATTCAAAGCAAAACATCACCTACAAGAGCAATATATAACAAGAGCAAGAAGAAAATTCATGTTGTGTTTGTAAAAAAAATGCACATTTTAGGTCACTGCCCTTTGTCCATTGTATTCAACGTGAATAAATTCCAGTCCTGAAGTGCAATTCTGGAAGATCTGCAAAATATCAATTTGTGACTACCATTACCTCTTTATTGCACTCAAGATGTTTTCCACTCACAAATTTCATTAGAGAGAGAAATTACAAGTATCAAATCTGGTGAACAGTATGGATATTCCAACAGTTCATGCTTTAGTCCCTCTTTTCCCACTACCAAAGCATCCTCATAGGTAGGCGCATAGCCCTGATGGAAGCTGTTGACCTTTTTTATTATCAGTTATGGGAAAGCAATTACGGTCCTTTTACCAATCTTCAGCACTTCTCGAGAAATTGTAACAGATTCTGCATGAGTACAGATAGAAAAATTCCATTAAACATGGTTGACAGTCTGTGTGCATCAACACGCAGACTAATGGAAAAGTTAAGAAAGTGATAAATTTACCAATTTCAGACTGTTAGTCATATGTTGGTAGTGTTATCAAAAACATTGGCATGACACACTCCAGCTTGGGTTGACTGTGTCCTCAGCCTAATAAGACATCTCCAGAGTCAGCCATTAAACACCAGCAATAGCTAGCAGTCTGCTAAGCCTTGCATTCAAAGCAATAAATGTTAATTCTGGGGCAGCTCTCATAATCTTGATATTTATTGACTAGTTGATAGTGGTTAGCCATTGTTTCTTTGTTGTTCTGTCTGATCTCAAGGCATGGTAATTGTTAATTTTCTTTGCAAGAAGATGCCACAGTTTACTATCCTTAAAATTCGTCATAAAAGAGGGTTTGTAGTGTAAATGAATGTTCCATAGCGTCTTTTGCTCCTTAACTTTGATGGATCAGTCAGTGAATAAGGACAATAATTTTTAAGCAAGTCATGTCCAAATTAATTTTACACTCTTGCACGTAAGTTAAAATCATGTCAAATGTTATTTTTGTGAGTTATTATAAAGTCAGTGTTCATTAATGCTGGCAGCCAAAGAATCTATGTCTACATTAACTTTCGTTTGATTTGACGAAAAAATACCAATTGCTGCATTGTGTTGTGTAATGTAGCAATCGAAAATAATTAAAGTTCTCACAGATTAAGCTTTGAATTAAGCCCTGTCCACACAAACTCCCTATCTCACTTCCCTGATCTCATTTAAAATATGAATTAGCACTTCTTTTTAACAATAAAAATTTTCCCTCTCACAAAGACAATTACTTTCAGGGAAGGTGGAATGTACTTCTGAAATTAAAGTTTTTATTACTTTCATTCTGTAAATTTTCACAATTAAGTGCTCACACAAGCTAACGCAATACAGACTACATGGGACAAGATGAGCTGAGACAAAATGACAGTGAGACACTTTTGTCTCAACTATTTATAGACTTATACAAAACAGAAGTTGATGTAAATATAACTTCTTAATCCTAAAAGTTTTAAGTACACTACTTATTATTTTGAAATGGTTATTCTCAAATAATTCACAATTATACAAAATATTAATCAAGTTATTTAAAATCATGGCTTATGGCCATATAAGAGTGGCTCCATTTGCTCCCCAACTGGGGACAGTGAATAATTGTTTTGCTGGCCTGAGTCCAGAAGGAGCCATGATATCATACTCATTAAATTTTAGGCTAAGCTCTCAAAGTTAGTTGTGAGCCTAACAATTTGCTCTATTAAAAATTTTCATTCCTTAAGTACGGCAACTTAAAACTGAATGAGCCCATAAGGTTGCTTACTATAAACTTCAATTATTTCTTATTTTACAAACAGTTTTACACTTTTCTTTCATGTCACTTCTTGTACTGTCTTCTTTTTGTAGTAGCCAGATCGATGATCTCAAGAAGTTTGAGTGCACAGATGTGCCAACCCACTTGGTTTGTGGCTGGCGGTTTAAGAACCAAGCCCAGTGGGTCATTTTCTCAAAGATTGTTGAGTGCACAGGTGTGCCAACCTACTAGGTCTGTGGATGGCAGTCTAACAGCTGAGCCCAGTGGCATCATTTTCTCTATGGCTTTTGCTCGTTGTATAATTGGTAGCCTGTGATGGACAGCTTTTGGTACTCCAGCAAGCGAACCTGTAACAATCAAACATGGCATAAGACAGTTATCAACACTCACAATATCTGGAAGCATGTAAAGTCGTGGACCAGTCTCTGTTATTCCAGATATGCACTTTTTTCTTCTCATAACATTTATCATGGTGAAATAGCATTTAGATGCAGTCCGTTCGCTGCTTTATTATTTTCGAATACTCAAGTTTTGTACATTTGTGGTGAACTGTGATTATGGTTCCTTCACTTTGTGACACCAAGATTTGTTTTTGCATTTCGCTCATGCTACTGCTGGTCAACAACTCGTACATTGTTATTATGTCCGTCGGTACAACCCTTTTCACAAATAATTCTGCGGAGCTTATCAATTAGTCTTTTTCCATTTTTCTTTTTACATGTCATCACAATTTATCATTTTACACTTGATGTTACAAGATTGTGACTATAAATGGTTAAATACACATGAGTAATGATGGTTTAAATGGTTCATTGGGAGCTTAGCAGACACTGGTACCTGCAGTTTTACACTTTTTTTTCATGTCTTTGCATTTCGCTCGTGCTACTGCAGGCCAACGACTCATGCATTGTTGTTAAAGTCTTCCCTTCCACTGTTTCCCTTCATCCATCATTCACAGTATATCATGTGAGAAAAGTGCAAGCTGAGTTTTGCAAAAGCGATGCTTTCTAAAACCATGATGATTCTCAGATTCAAGAAAATTTATTATATTCGATCTGAGAGTCTGTTCAAACAATCTGCAGAAAATTGATGATAGGGATGTTGGTCAGCCTGCCTCTGAATTGCTTCAATGTCTTTCTTCAATCCTTGAGCAAAACCACTATGCTCGATCTGAATAAGAAACAAAACTCTAATCTCAAAACATGTTAGGACCAAGTGACCTCCCTTGATTATACATTCAGACTTTAATTGTGATGAGGAAATAGTTTGTCAATGAAATTTGATACAGGAAAATCTTTTCTGTCACAATAAGCACAAGTTTATAAAATTTTACTCGTGCATTTATGTTTTAGAGACGTGCATACTAGAAAGATTCAATTATTATTTCATATCTATTTTCAGCAGCTCGATGGTGGCATGGGCTCCACAAGTGGTGATATAATGAGCCAAAAAAAAAAAAAAAAAAAAAAAAAAAAAAGTCTGGAACCCTTGCATGTTGTTTGAAGCTACCAGTAGCGGATCTAGTAGCAGCCTGCCTCTGAATTGCTTCAATGCCTTTCTTCAATCCAACCTAGTATGGATCCCAAAAACTCGAGCAGTACCCAAGATGAACCATACTTTCCTCAAATTCTCCAGAAAACTGAACTTGACAATTCGCCTTCCCTTCCACAATCCTCACATGCTCGTTCCGTTTCATATCACTTTGTAATTTTAAACGATGTGACTGTGTCAAGCAGGACACAACTAGTGCTGTATCCTAACACTATGGGTATGTTTTTCATACTGACCTGCATTAACTTACATTTTTCTACATTTAGAGCTTGCTGCCATTCATCACACCAACTAGAAATTTTGTTTAAGTCAACTTAAATCCTCCTGAAGTCACTTAACTTCAATACCTTACTGTAAACCTCAGCAGCATCACTGAAGAACTGCAGATTGCTGCCCAGACTGTCCACCAAATCTTTTATGCATATAGAAAATAACAGCAGTCGTTCCACACTTCTCTGGGACACTCGTTAAATGGCTCTGAGCACTATGGGACTCAACTGCTGAGGTCATTAGTCCCCTAGAACTTAGAACTAGTTAAACCTAACTAACCTAAGGACATCACAAACATCCATGCCCGAGGCAGGATTCGAACCTGCGACCGTAGCGGCCTTGCGGTTCCAGACTGCAGCGCCTTTAACCGCACGGCCACTTCGGCCGGCCTGGGACACTCGTGGTGATACCCTTGTCCATGATGAACACTCACTGTTGAGGACACTATGCTGGGTTCTATTACTTACGAAGTCTTTGAACCATTCACATATCTGTGAACCTGTTGTATATGCTTGTATCTTCCTTAATAGCCTGCAATGGGATACCATGTCACGGTTTCCAGAAATCTAGAAATATGGAATCTGCCTGTTTCCCTTCATCCATCGTTCACAGTATATCATGTGAGAAAAGTGCAAGCTGAATTTCGCAAAAGCGATGCTTTCTAAAACCATGGTGATTCTCAGACTCAAGAATATTTATTATATTCGATCTGAGAGTCTGTTCAAACATTCTGCAGAAAATTGATGATAGGGATCTTGGTCAGTAATTTTGCAGGGCTGTTCTTTTGCCTTTCTTATGTACAGGAGTCACCTGTGCTCTTTACCAGACACTTGGGACTTTGCACTGGGTGAGAGATTTTCGATAAATGCAAGCTAGGTAAGGGGCCAATTCTGTAGAGTACTCTTTGAAAAACTGGATTGGGGTTCCATCCAGACCTGGTGGCTTATTTGTTTTCAACTCTTTCAGTTGTTTCTCCATGCCAAGGTGCTTATTACAATATCATCCATGCAGGAGTCTGTTCAGTGATTAAATGATAGTATGTTGGTATGATTCTCCTGTGTGAATGATTTCTTGAATGTGAAATTTAAAACTTTGGCTTTCATTTTGCTACCTTCAACTGCTGCACAAGACTGGTCAACAAGTGGCTGGATGGAAACTTTCGATCCACAAAGTGATTTTACACAAGACCAGAATTTTCTCGGTTTATCTTCTGCCAGATCTTTTGCTAATGTATAATGATGGAAGTTGTTGTACACTTCGTGGGAAAAAATTTGTAGTCTGTCTCGCGTCCGTCGGCCGTCGTAATTTAATATATTATTATTGTTATTATTATTTTTTTTGATTGTTGCCGACTTACGTGGTGGGCCTTAATAAAAATGATATTTCATTTAATTTTGATTTATGATTAAATGCTTTCCTGAAGTTCTCCTTTTCAATAATATTAATCTCAAATTATTTGTTACGTTAATGAATGTTAGACTCGCTGAATCTTTTAAAACATGAGCATATAAGTTGAACAATGTAATAAACTTTTCATATTAATTTCCTCGGCTAGTCAGTTCACTTTAAAGCAAAAAAATCTTTAGTTATTAATTACAATTGCGGCCCACACACGCGCGAGAGTATTTTTCTTACCTCCGTTAACCATTGTATTGTAGTCGAAGTCCTGTCTCTGGCTCTCGGCTATGGTACTGAAAATAAGAATTTTAAAGCTAAGTATTTTCTGCAACGTCGGGCGGCTGTGGAGAAAAATTAATATTATGTTAATAGCGGGCAAGTTTTCCACTTCCGCTAATTTTTCATAAGTTAATATCGCCACGTAATGGCGTCGTTGGCTGCATTGGCAGCTGCGATTGTTGAACTGTAAATCACTTGAATGCAGGTTAATTCAAGGAAGGCGGACATGAAATCGGGATCACCTCTTACAAATTAAAAGTGCACAATAATATTAAATCAGTATATTATATGCTTAACTCATACAAATATGCCTACATTTGCCAGCACTCGCAAGATGTCCGTCTGTACATCATCAAGACAAGTGAAGAAGTGAAGTTGACTAAAAAAAATTAACAAAAGAGCGTATCTTGTCGTCTCTTTAGATCATTTTGTCATAAATTATTTCTTT
The DNA here is from genome assembly GCF_023864345.2 of Schistocerca serialis cubense. Taxonomy (NCBI): domain Eukaryota; kingdom Metazoa; phylum Arthropoda; class Insecta; order Orthoptera; family Acrididae; genus Schistocerca; species Schistocerca serialis. The sequence continues at coordinate 560,940,067 of NC_064642.1, read as the reverse complement.
GCATTGCATTTCCTTGCATTTCTCGACAGAGAAATTATTGTTTTACAGCTACATGATAAAAATATATTATTCAATTTTTAAATGTCTCTTCTTTATAAACACTGTTTTTTAAGTCTTTTCGTAATATAGCACTGGGGACGCTATATCTGCTTAAACTTTGCCTGTAATTCCTCTACATCCATCCTGTTGGAACTAAGTGTTGTCGGTTCACTGTCTATGGGAGATGCTAACAACTGGTTATCTGCTCTCTCTAGTAGAAACACTCTTATAGCCTTCTTAACTGATTTATTAACTTTCATAACCGTAGTTGCTATGATGACATCATGATCACTATTCCTCATTTCTATAGTGACACTGTCAATAAGGCCCAGCCTATTTGCAGCTACAAGATTTCAGATATTTCCTTTGCATATAGGCTGCTGAACTAACTGCTCAAGACAGTTTTCAGAAAAAGTGTTCAAGAGTACTTTGCATGAAAGTCTGTCTGTACCTCC